>NC_065590.1:17065930-19748646 GCF_024542745.1 Macaca thibetana thibetana | reverse complement strand
GACAACATGTGATGTTTGGTTTTCTGTTCTTGTGATAGTTTGCTGAGAATGATGGTTTCCAGCTGCATCCATGTCCCTACAAAGGACACGAACTCATCCTTTTTTTGGCTGCATAGTATTCCATGGTGTATATGTGCCACATTTTCTTAATCCAGTCTGTCACTGATGGACATTTGGGTTGATTCCAAGTCTTTGCTATTGTGAATAGTGCCACAATAAACATACGTGTGCATTTGTCTTTATAGGAGCATGATTTATAATTCTTTGGGTATATACCCAGTAATGGGATGGCTGGGTAAAATGGTATTTCTAGTTCTAGATCCTTGAGGAATCGCCATACTGTTTTCCACAATGGTTGAACTAGTTTACAGTCCCACCAACAGTGTAAAATTGTTCCTATTTCTCCACATCTTCTCCAGCACCTGTTGTTTCCTGACTTTTTAATGATTGCCATTCTAACTGGTGTGAGATGGTATCTCATTGTGGTTTTGATTTGCATTTCTCTGATGGCCAGTGATGATGAGCATTTTTTCATGTGTCTGTTGGCTGTATGCATGTCTTCTTTTGAGAAATGTCTGTTGATATCCTTTGCCCACTTTTTGATGGGGTTGTTTGTTTTTTTCTTGTAAATTTGTCTGAGTTCTTTGTAGGTTCTGGATATTAGCCCTTTGTCAGATGAGTAGATTGCAAAAATTTTCTCCCATTCTGTAGGTTGCCTGTTCACTCTGATGGTAGTTTCTTTTGCTGTGCAGAAGCTCTTTAGTTTAATTAGATCCCATTTGTCAATTTTGGCTTTTGTTGCCATTACTTTTGGTGTTTTAGACATGAAGTCCTTGCCCATGCCTATGTCCTGAATGGTATTACCTAGGTTTTCTTCTAGGGTTTTTATGGTATTAGGAATCCAACTTACAAAGGATGTAAAGGACCTCCTCAAGGAGAACTACAAACCACTGCTCAGTGAAATCAAGGAGGACACAAACAAATGGAAGAACATACCATGCTCATGGATAGGAAGAATCAATATCGTGAAAATGCCCAAACTGCCCAAGGTAATTTATAGATTCAATGCCATCCCCATCAAGCTGCCAATGACTTTCTTCACAGAATTGGAAAAAACTGCTTTAAAGTTCATATGGAACCAAAAAAGAGCCCGCATTGCCAAGACAATCCTAAGTCAAAAGAACAAACTGGAAGCACCACACTACCTGACTTCAAACTATACTACAAGGCTACAGTAACCAAAACAGCATGGTACTGGTGCCAAAACAGAGATATAGACCAATGGAACAGAACAGAGTCCTCAGAAATAATACCACACATCTACAGCCATCTGATCTTTGACAAACCTGACAAAAACAAGAAATGGGGAAAGGATTCCCTATTTAATAAATGGTGGTGGGAAAATTGGCTAGCCATAAGTAGAAAGCTGAAACTGGATCCTTTACTTACTCCTTATATGAAAATTAACTCAAGATAGATTAGAGACTTAAATGTTAGACCTAAATGTTATTTTTAAAGTTTAGTAAATTCTGTGGTCAATACTGACAACAATAAAATAACCAAGAAATAATATGAGCGCTTATTGATGAAGAAATAAATCAAATGCAGTCCAATTAGGTACCAGATGAGAAAGTAATGGGCTTATATTTCTTATGAATATTATAGTAATGTTCAACCAAAATACTTCCACTCATCTCCATAAGTACTGCCATGAGTACCACGCACTGAATTCTAAATAATTTCAACATTCTTGCACCAAGATCAAAATAAGAAAATGCAAAAAATTGTGGTCTTTTTTTTCCAACTTCATGACAGCTTAAAAAATGTAGCTCACCCTTAATGCATTGTAACCATGGGCCGGGCTGTGGTGCTAGAGTTCCTACACACACAAACTAACTAGTCAACACTTTATGTATTGGATGTTGGATTTTGAACATAGCAGCTTTTGGTACAATCTGAGAAATTTACCCAAGGCAGCTGCTGAGAAATATAACAAATTAAGTTTTGAATAAGTCAGTATTAAATGGATGACTCACACTTTTTAACAACTGTGAACCGAAGCCAAGCAGCAAATCTGAAAAACATCTAAACGCTTGTTTAGAGAAGAAATTAATCTAAATCTGCTGGGAGGGAGGACAAAAGGGGACTCCGAGTTGCAGAACCTGGGAAGAATCTGGGAAGGTCTCCTGAGGCATAGGCCAGTGTCCTATGCTTCAATCCGACCTTTTTAGCGTATGTGGCACAGAAACACCAAGGACCTGGTCAATGGCTCCAAGGTCTTTCCTGCTTATTCCCCCTCACTTCCTGCTGGATGCAGCTATCAACAAACCAAACTCTGGCTCTGCCCCAACCTCCGCCAGACTTCAAACCAGTCTTGCAATGGAGCAGTTTAGCTCCAAAACACATTTTAAAACTTTTTGCCATATTTTTTACCTCCCTCATCTCAAGAAGTAAACTTGAAGCAAACTGATGAACATATTCACAGGTTCTGGTGACTACACTATGAATATCTTTGGGGGTCATCATTCTGCCTGTCACAGGTCTTCAACTATAAAATCTCAATAAAAATATTCTAGATTTAGAGATAAGGCTTGTCCCAGGTAGACTTGGACCAAGTCTAAGGTGCAGAGTGTTCCTGAGGGCAGAGTGTTTTCCTTTCCTCACTGAAAGGATACAGTGTTCATTGGACAGGTACACAAAGAATGGTGATCCATTAAAGGTCACGTGTTGTCAGGTGATTGTGCTCCAGCGTCTAAGCAGCTGGCATAGGAGAAGGGAGAGACCTCCACCTGTTCCTGGAGGACAGCACAGCATGGCCTGGCTGTTTCGGGCTGAGACTTTGGTTTGAGGCTAATTTTGCTGTGCCATATACCAGAACTGTGACTTTGAACCCACCACTTCATCTCTCTGAGCCACAGCTGCTTCACTGGAGACACAGGAGTCATGATATTAACTGCTTTCTCTAGCTGTTGGGACAAGTGAGGTTGTGTAGGTAAAATCCATTAGGTTAAGCATTTCAATAGACGTGACCTATTATTGTTATAAATAATACAATAGGAAGCAAAACTAGTCCAATTTTGATTTCAAGAAGAGCCTTTTATTAACTCACGAAGGGGACCTGCACTGAACCCTGAAGCGTGAGATTCAGAGCAAGTCTGCAGAGTGTTGAAGCAGCAGAAGCAAGGCCCTGTGGAGAGAGTCCCAGGTGTGCGGGTCAGGAGGTCGGACTGGAAGGATAACTCTCTTCTCCGAAGAAATGCGGAAAAGGCTTGCGAAAAAGATTCAAATTTGGTCAGACCCCAGTGAAGCACATCAGTATGGGATTTGAAAAGACAGTGTCCTCAATGGGACACGAAGCCCAAGTTAAAAGGCTGCACACTTCGCATTTAGAATGAAGGAACAAACTGTCACCTCAGCTTGGAGTAAAATCCTCCAATGGTCCCAGGTCAGGGAAGGCTGCCAAGCACTTCTGGGCATAGCAGCACACAGGGTTCCCAAGGCGAGGGTAACCAGGCTGCAGACTCTGGGGCCCACAGAGAGATCAGACCTAGCCTGGGCACAGCGGGCAGGGCAGCCAGCAGGAAGGGCTCTGGGCAGGCTCCTGCTCTAATGCTCCTTTCTGGAAGCCCAGGCCTGCCCACTCTGTACAGTTCTGGGCCTCTAGGCACCGTAGTGGTTGTTGCAAGTTGACTTTCCTCAGGACACAGGGAAGCGACAGGTAGCACAGGGCGTGCGTGGCCACAGGCAGGCCTTGGGCTCCATCCCTGCTGTGGGACCAGAGCTGATCCTGGCCAATTCTCAGAAGCTACCTGAGATGCCCTCTGCAGCCTCAGGAGCCAAAAACACGGTTCCTATCCCAGACACCCCATGGTCCTGGGCCTGAAATTAAGTTCACTCCTTCTTAAAATAGGGATTACTTTTTAAAATCCAATTAAATAATACAGGTGAAAATGCTATCTTTATTCTGTTAAATACTACAAAAATGGGAATTTTTTTATTAATAATAGTTCAAAACTTAAAGATTCTGCTATTTCATCTTCTTTGAAGACCCATGAAGTCTCATTGTTGGTGAAAAGCAGTACAAATGATTAAAAGCCTAGCAGTGCAGAATAATAGTCATAATTTATATTTGTCTACTGGTATTTGCTTACCAAATACTTTACCTTCAATGATTATCTATCTTACTGAGTTCTTGCAATAACCCTGGAAGGCATATGAGGATTGCACAGTTCTCCTAATTCACTTAAGTTAAAACTGACATTGATTCCTCTCTAGTTAATATTGGGCAGGCTAGGCTCTCTGGATAGATTTTTTCTCCTGGATGCTCTAACCTTTTGCCTCAGTTTACCTCCCATTCTCCTCTTTCCTCTAAGTCTTCCCCATCCCAGTCCTCCAGTTTTTACCTACCAGGATTCTGTGTCAGAGCCTCAGAATACAGAAAACGAGGGATCATAATAGGACAATTTTTCCCAATTTTCTAAAGGTGGTACAAAATTAATACCATTCTCTGCTACATAGGAATGATGTCAATGTATTGCATATAATGGATGTGTTAGGTGTATTGTTCTCAAAGTGGGGGACTGAGATCAGGAGCTTAGGCATCACCTGGAGACTTCTTAGAAATGTTAGAAGTGCAACTTCTTGGGCACACCCAGTCCCACCTGAAGAAGCTCTGATGGTGCAGCCCAGAACAAACTGACATTTATTCTTCTCTAGTTTTGAATAAAAATAGCTTGGTTTTACACTACATATTGGCTCCATCCTCTGAAGTGTGAGAACATTAATTTACCTATTAATCTTCTGCCTCCCTACACCCATGTCTCAATATCTAGTTATAATATTGTGTGTGCAATGTCTATGTTTAAATCATTTACATTTTCTCTTGTGATTCCAACTTGAATTTAATATCATGACTACATGTCAGTGCACTCGAGGCTCACCTCCAGCTTCCCTCTACCCAGGTTGATAATGGCTCCTCCCCTGTCAGGTTAAAATCAGCCTGATTGTGCAGGAGGTTCCACAATAACTCAATGGCCAATTGAATCCTCTCTGAATTCACAGTGTATTGTGAGGACACACCAAGAGTCAGGCAAATATATTCAACACACATAGGCAGAAATAAGGGAAGGAAAGGAACCACAGTGAGTAGAGTAGCTCAGGAGACCAGCAAGCTGCCTGACCAACAGGTCCAGTTTTCCCTTTCAATGCACAACACTGACCACTGTGAAGGGGGGGGGTGGCTGCTGTCTTCTCAGAAGAGCTTCCGGCAGTCCAGCCAGTCTTTTCCAATGGAAAAGAGGTCTCAGAGTTCTCAGGGACAGAGAATCTGCAGATGCCTCGGCCATGAAGAATTTCTTTGTTGCTTTTATTGCCCTCTGCAGGAGTTTCTGTGATCTTTCTCCACATTTTGGCTTCACTTTCTTGTCAGGACTTGGTGCCTCTCCACAGGAGGCAACATCTTATTGTTGTAGGATGTCCTGGCAACTGCAACAGGGTGCCACCCATAGGTGTCAAAGTGGCTCTCACCCATGTTAACAGGGGGGCCTAGGGAGTGGGAATATCCACATTTACCCATGCACACCCTATCTCCCCTGCTGTTAGTAGCCTTCAAATTCCCTACACCTCATTTATACCATGGATGCCAGCATCACCTTTGTCCATGAAATGGAAGGTTTGGCTTATTTAGGAATTAGTCATGTTCACCTGTGCTGTGCCTTTTAACTTGTATTATCATCTGCCTCCAGATCTCTCAGATCCAGTTTTCTTTCCTAGGGCTTTCACCCGAAGACTGGAATTGAGTGTGGGACAATAATGTGTCTCGGGGTGAGGAAGGGTTGCAAGGACTCCTTATTACGAATGGAATGCTAAGCTGAAACTGGAATTGAGTCCTCCACCAATGAGAGATGTGAGTCCGGTGACACACTTAGATAACTGGTGACTATAATTATGACACACTTTCCTCTACCCTCAGAAGTCAAGGACAAAATGGCTTAGAAACAAAAGGGAAAAAATATTTTGATTTGCATCTTACTAATCCTTCCTCATTTCCCCAGAAAGGCCACCAAAATCATGCAGGATTTTTTCTCCTTAGTTCACCTAAAACCGGGTTCTTGTCACACCACCAGGAAAGATTAGACATACAAACCCACTGAAGGTGAAGAGACAAGAATTTATTAAATAAAGAAAGTTCTCAGTGAAAAAGGAAGGGGTCCTCCTAACAGTTCCCACTTCAAATACTGAATACAAGGCCACCACACATCAGCTGAAGAGGCCAGGCTCCTCACTCCTGCACAATGTGCAAACTTCTTCCCAGTGCATAGGTGGGTCCCCAGTCCATTGCAGGCTTTCACAGACAAGATCCTGGGTAGGTTCCCTCATCTTCACAAAAGCATCAGATGTAAATGCTTGTGGGGTGGGTTGGAGATTCTCCAAGGACCCCTGTCCCCTTTTCTGCCTCCTGCATCTATCATTATTACCTCAGTGCTTGTCACTAGGAAGGGTCAGCATTTTCACTGTGGGCTGAGTCACTCATCATAAGTGACTCCATTTGGTGATGTTCAGAATCCAAAAACATTATTATATATTAGCTGTTCTTTGATTGACTGACTCATTGTTTATGATAAGAGCTCATAACCATTATTTGTCTCAAAGTAGTAAATGTCTGAGAAGTTCTGTTTCTATGTGAAGATCTTTTTTTGACATAAAATTCTGGGGTCACTTTTAAAAAATGTTTCATGATGGCAAAAAGTTTTCTACCTTTAAGAGACCATAAGTAGTAAATTGAGGCAACAGTTTGTCACACCTGTTACCAAAGCTGATGCTGTTGGTTGCAGACCAGTAGAGTGTAAATCATACACAGTATAAACAGACACAGAGAATCATATGGTGAATAGCTGTAGAAACCAAAAGTAAAATGCTAAGCCCTCCCATGACTGAATGGACTCACTTTTAGCCAAGGGAACCCTAGAGAAATGTGAAAAACTAAATTTCAGGCCATAACAGGTAGGTAGGCTGGACACAGCTTGTTGTACCTCATCCCAGCTGGAGGTTAGCCGCAATTGACTAGTATTAGCATTAAAACAGAGATATTAAGACTGACCAAATAGACCCTTTGTAGCACTAAGATATCCCATCCCAATCTGACTCTGGAATAGCATCATGTGACAGATAGCAGGCCCTAAAGGAAATCAAAATATTTTATCCCAAAATAGACTCCCTTAATATACTTTGAAATGGCACTGCAAAGCCATTTTTGATGTGGAAATTTGCATCTGTAGAAAATCTGCTTACATTTCTAGGTCTTTCCTGTAGTTAAGAGAGATTAAATGAGAATCTGACACCTTTAAGGTCTAAAAAGGGACATTTGCCATCTATTCTTCTGAAGCCTGCTACCTGGAGGCTTTATTTTTATAACAAGAACCTTGGCTTCCACAACCCCCCGTCGTAACTCAAGCATTTCTTTCTACTGACTTCAAATCTTTAAACAAATCTTAACTCTATCCCCCATCCTTACCTTAAAACATCCCGCTGTTTCAGGCCAAACCAATGTCTACTTTACATACGTATTGATTTGTGTCATTGTGTGTAACTTCTGTTTCCCTAAAATATATAAAACCAATCTATAATCTGACCATTTCAGGCACATTTCCTCAGGACCAATTAGGATTGTTCCCCTGGCTGTAGTCACTCATATTGACCCAGAATAAACAGAGTTTGACTTTTACAGCTTCACACTCACCACCCAGTTAAAGATGTACAATATTACGAATATCATTAAAGCAGTATTAAGACTATCATTTACAAATCATGTTATTAATCTAAGAGTTAAAGAAACAGGAAAGAAATATGAAAAGTGGTTCAACAGTCAACCTGGTTTATTTTGGAGAATAAACCTGAGAAGGGCTTCTGGCTGATTTCATTCAGAAGTGCTCTCTCTCTTACAGACTAAGAGTATTTATGGGTTTTAGGGTGAGAGAGATTATCTTGCAACCCAGACTTGGAAAGTTTCTGTGTGCAGGACAAGTTTATGGAGCGGTTCGAATGCCTCTGGTTGGAAGGGAGGTTATCTGGGGTCTGGCATGTCTCTGGTTGGGGAGGGGATTGGAATGTTTCTGGTTGGAGATGTCATTTGTGGTTTATGGTCATGCTGACCTTAGTCATTAGGTTGATGCCCTTTGGATTTAGGTGGTTTGTGATCAAGGGGAACTTTAAAACAGCAATGCTTGTCCAAGATGGCAATACTCCTGCTCTGTCAGTTAATCCTGAGGAGCTCCTTCCCATCCCTCTCTCTGACATCGGTTTATCATGTTCTTGCTTTTCATCTTAGTTTTATTTTACATTTGTTTTTATAAACTATGTAGTTGTACATTTAGTGTTTGTTCAGGACCAGCTTTTTCCACACTCTGTCTCTGAGGTGCACTCGTGTTGAAATTAATAGCCATTGTTTGCTTCTTTTTCATGTATCGTATGAATATGTTGCATTGAATGTACTTATTCTGTTGATGGGGAAGCTCTAATATTTTATATTGTAAAAATGTTTCTCTAAATACTCTTATACATGTCCCCTGGTGACTTTTGAAAGAGCTTTCTAAGTAATGAACAGAGATTTGGCATTCTTGGGTAACAGGGGACATATCTCCTCAATTTTACATGAGAAGTCTGGACTGTTTCTAAAGTGATTTTTACTGATTTTTCAGTCCCATCATCAGTGGGTGTTTCTATTGATTCTCATTCTCACCAACACATAGAATTGTTTCATTACTGCCACTCCAGAAACTGTAAAATAGTCCTCCACTGGGGTTTTGATTTACATGTCCTTGTTTACTAGTGAAATTGAGAATCTTTTAAATTGAGAATGTTTAAAAGATTAAGTGGATTAAAGACTTAAACATAAGACCTAAAACCATAATTCTCCTCTCCTGAGAATTATGTGTCCACATCATTGGCTCATTTTCCAAGTGGGACAGTGCTTCTTTGTGTGTCCTAACAATTGAATTTCTCAACAACTATAGATATGATATGTATCCTCTTCCAGGCTCTGGCATGCTTACTCACTTTTTTATCAGTTTTTTGAATAAACAAAAGCTCTCAGTTTTATTGACGCTGAATTTGTCAATCTTTATTTATGGTTTCACGTTGGTTAAGGAGAGCCTGGCTTTCTTCAAGGTCAAATTCTCCTCTATTTTCTCCCAAAAAATGTTAATTTTGTACAAGTGTTGATTCATGGGGAATTTATTTTTGTGTATGCTCTAAAGTAGAAATTCCATGTAACTTTTAGGTAGGTAGCCAAACATCTCAGTGCATATGTTAAATGGTTTCTCTTTTCCCTGTTTGTCTGTGGTATGTGCTCTTTTATAACTCAGGCGTGTATCTATGGTCATGTTTCTACTCCATTAATCTACTCGCCTATCACTGGGCCAATACCATATGTCTTAATTATAATTTTGTTCTGTTTTGTTTTGTTTTTAGACAGAGTCTCACTCTGTCACCCAGGCTGGAGTGCAGTGGCACAATCTTGGCTCACTGCAACCTCCACCTTCTGGGTTCAAGCGAGTCTTCTGATTCAGTTTCCCAAGGAGCTGGGACTACAGGTGCCCGCCACCACTCCCAGCTAATTTTTGTACTTTTTAGTAGAGATGGGGTTTCAGCATCTTGGCCAGGCTGGCCTCGAACTCCTGACCCTGTGATCCACCCACCTCAACTTCCCAAAGTGCTGGGATTAGAGGTGTGAGTCACCGTGCCTGGCCAATAGTTTTATATTTATTTTTTATGTTAAGATGTGACTTCTTGGTATTTGGCAAAACAAGTTGGCTCACTTTGTTTTCAATCAGGGGAAGCTAATGAAATTTTTTTTATGTGATCTCAGTTTCTCCTTCAACTTTTATCAATTTTGCTTTATACATTTATTAACTACATGTAATATTTCAGCATCTGTATTATCTTCATCAATTTACTCTGTGATCGTACTACCATCCATGGAGTACATCACTATAGAATCCCTTTTCCTAGAATACTGAGCCCAGCCTGTAGAAGCACTGGGCCCGTAAGAAGCAATAACAAAGATGAGAGAACCAAGGACACAAAAAGGGCATCTACATGGGACTGACCAACTGGTGAGAAAAAACAAGACAATGGGAAGTAAGAAATAGTTACATCAAAATTTTTGGAACATTTTAAGACACTGGAAAGGGAACCCAAAGTGAATAAAATCAAATGTAGGTGACAAAAAGATAAAATCTGGAATTTTTACACCCCACATTCACACCCACTCACAGACACACACAGATCCAACCTAAAAATAAGGATGCAAGCTGAAGTATGGGCAACTGAATAAGCCCTAATCTCCCAAACCATCCCAGAAATAATACACAATTGGAAAGACGGACACACACACACAAAAATAGTAACAAATACAGCCATACAAGACCAAAAGCAGAACAATGGTTCCCAGAATCTTGGCAACTGAGGAGATGTTGATAAAAATACAAAATTTCAGTTAGACAGGAGGAGTAAGTTCAAGAGATTTGTTGTACAACATGGTGACTACAGTTAATAACAAGGTATTCTACAGAAAATCACTAAGAGGGTAGATTTAAGTGTTCTCATCTTTAAAAAAATAGAGTTGTAAGGTAATGCATATGTAAATGAGCTGAATTAAGCCATTCCTAAATGCATGCATATTATAAAACATCATGCAATACATGATATATATATATGTAAAAGTTTCTATTTGTCAATAAAAATTAAGTTTAAGAAATGATCAGAAGACCTTTTACCTTCATCGTAGCCTAGAAAACAGAGAATCCCCAAACTTCGAAATGCTTCTAAGTAGAAAACCCAACAATACAGGTCAATGAGCTGTCTCCTGCACTCTGAAAAATGCTGTGTGTGAGAGAAATGAGTTAGTGGGTGGCCTAAGAATTGACCTAAAAATCACTTGATGAAACATTGCCTGACTTCAAACTATACTACAAGACTACAGTAACCGAAACAGCATAATACTGGTACCAAAACAGATATGTAGACCAATGGAACAGAACAGAGGCCTCAGAAAGAACACCACACATCTACAACCATCTGATCTTTGACAAACCTGACAAAAACAAGCAATGGAGCAAGGAGTCCCTATATAATAAATGGTGCCGGGAAAACTGGCTAGCCATTTGCAGAAAACTGAAACTGGACCTGTTCCTTACACCTTATACAAAAATTAACTCGAAGTGGATTAAAGACTTAAACATAAGACCTAAAACCATAAAAACTCTAGAAGAAAACCTAGGCAATACCACTCAGGACATAGGCATGGGCAAAGTCTTCATGGCTAAAACACCAAAAGCAATTGCAACAAAAGCCAAAATTGACAAATAGGATCTAATTAAACTAAAGAACTTCAGCACAGCAAAAGATACTATCATCAGAGTGAACAGACAACTACAGAATGGGAGAAAATTTTTGCAATCTATCCATCTGACAAAGCACTAATATCCAGTGTCTACAAGGAACTTAAAACAATTGCACAAGAGAAAAACAAACAACCCCATCAAAAAGTAGGCAAAGGAGATGAACAGGCACTTCTCAAAAGAAGACATTTATGTGGCCAACAAATATATGAAAAAAGCTCATCATCACTGGTCATTAGAGAAAGGCAAATCAAACCACAGTGAGATACCATGCCAGTGAGAATGGCGATTATTAAAAAGTCAGGTAACAGCAGATGCTGGACAGGATGTGGAAATTGGAATGCTTTTATCATTGGTGGGAATGTAAATTAGTTCAACCATTGTGAAAGACACCTCCATTGTTTTTATTCTTTAAGACAGGGTCTGGCTCTGTCACCCAGGCTGGAGTACAGTGGTGCAATCCGCAAACTTTGCCTCCCAGGTTCAAGCAGTTCTCCTGCCTCAGACTCCCAAGTACCTGGGATTACAGGCACATACAACCACGACAGGCTAATTTTTGTATTTTTAGTATAGACAGGGTTTCTCCATGTTGGACAGGCTGGTCTTGAACTCCTCACCTCAATTTATCCAGCTATTTTGGCCTGGCATAGTGCTGGGATTACAGGCATGAGCCACTGTGCCTGGCCTCACATGCAGTCCTCTGGATTGCACCCCCCATGTCTCTTAGATTTCCTGTCCTCTGGGCTGGTGTCATCTTCAGATTGGTCCTTGCAACATGATGCTCTGCCCCAGCATACCAGTAACTGTGACATAAAAGAGACCCCAGCACTCTGCCCCGTAAGTTCTGGAAAGCCACTTAGGTAACTCTTTCATGAAGGAAAGCACTCTGGCCACTAGCTGATTGCAATGTGGGGAGTTCAGAAGGGGTGCTCACAGCCACTTCTTCATTTTTACCATCAATTCTTGAGTCTTTTTCAATTGAGTAACTGTTCCCCAGCCCTCACTCTTCCATTTTCCCTTTTCCCTGCACGAGCAATTTGTCCTCTTTTTGCTGCCACATTCTGTGGTTGAGGGTGGGTGAGATTGCAATTGCTGGCTCTTAACCAAGAGTGCAACGGTAGATATTAAATAGAGTACAGCACCTCAGAGGAAAACAATTTCCTTTCTTGCTAATATTTAAAACATCTCAATATCAGCCTGTGTTCAAGTTATTCATTTTAAAAATAAAAATTTTATAAAATAATTCAAGCATATTGACAAGTAGAGAAAACACAAATTTATACATACCACTATTCAGATGCAAGCATTATTAGCATTTTTCCATAGCTGCATTAATTTTTTATAAGAAGGAAATTAGATATTTCAAGAAAATTGAAGGCCTAGCTGCCACATCTTGGTTTCTTCACCTTGTACTTCCCTACAGTTAAGGAAATCTAAGCAAGCAGAACAAACAAGGCATCAAAACTTGTATGTTTATGTTCTTACTGGATTTTTATAACATTGACACATATGAATATAAGCATAAACAATATATAATATTACACTGATTTGCCAAGGAGTTTCTTCTCCATCCCTGAACAAGCCAAGCAGTTTATCTCCCCTCTTCAGCATTCACATCTTTTGGTGAAAAAGAGGATTTCAATTTGAGTATTTCTTTATCATTCCCACAGCCTGTCAGGGCAATTTTGTAGAGAAAAAATCAGGAAAAAAGAATGCTCGTTTACTAACAAAAACTACACATAAGAAATAAAACTTTGAAAAGGAAAGCCTTTCCCAAATGTGTGCTTATAAAGACTCTTTCTGTTGCCAGTACCCATTCTCAGCACTGTAGTGGAGTATGAACGCAGCTATTACTGCATTCATAGGATCCGGAGTAGAGGTAGGCCCACCTTGCCAGGTGTTTCTTCCCAGTAGCACCCACTCTCACTTCCCATGACGCACTGAGTGTGGCGCAGAAAAGGAAGCACGGCCATTGTGTTCTATGTACGCAGAGCATGCAAACACTGATAGAAAACCTGTCTCCAGGATCAAAAAGCAAGAAGGTAATGGAAGTGGGCAATGGTAATGGAAGTGGGAATAACAAACGACCTTCATGGGTCTGAGCATTTAGGACAATGTTTGTGCTATATGAAAAAACTCAGCTCCATATATTTTATATTTTCATTTACGTGAACGTGTTAAAGAAGCTATAGGATTTAGCAAGAAATTGGTTTGGAAGTGAATATCGTGATACAGGTGCCACCCTTTTTAATTTTTTTCTTAATTTAATACTGGACTATCACAATGCATACCTGCTCTGTTTGATGTATTTCACCATCTATCACCAGGACATAGCTTTGGACCACAGCCTGGAAACATCCTGTGTCCAAAGGATGAGAGATCATCATGGCATAAATCCCAATTCTCCAGCCCAGGGGGAATGTTGCATTATTCAACACTAAGTTTTTGCTCGGTCTGATAGAAATGAGGTCCAATATTATGATGCTTTTTTTTGTAGAAATAAATTAGTACTACATATTTCTGGTTACACAAAGGAATCAGTAAAGGGGATCTACGAGTTCCTGCCTATGATTTTATAGGTTTTTAAGCATTTAGCTGGGACCAGTGTTCTAAGGGCCACAGAATGACAGGCAACTTGGGTCATACCCATTCTTCAAGTTATCTAAATAATGGTCTACATTTACAATTTTCCTCACCTGAGCAAGTGCAGCACTTCATTACAGCTTGCTTACTTTATGAATCATTACTTAATTTCTAAATGCTGACATTGACACAGTCCTACAGCATAAAGTTCCTGTGCACCACTCTGTATCTCCTGATCCTTAAGGAAAAAATGTGAGGTAATGAGAAAAAATAGAGAGTCTACCTCTCCTAGATTTCTGCATTTCTTTATGGCATGGTCACCTACACATAACACTTGATTCAGAATTTCCAGTTTTTTTTAACAAAAAGATTTTTTTATTTCTCAGAAGTTTTGAAATGACTTGTTGTAAAACAAAAAGGATAATTTAGAGGAATGCTAATGTAAAACTTCCTGAAAAACAGTACCAGTTCTGAAATTCATTGAGAAATGAGTAATTTGAGACTGAGTGTAGCATACTAAAATAAAGACTTTACGGCAAAAGATGGAAGAGCACGATTGTCATCCATTTATGTTTCTATGCTGTAATTTCAGACAAAATTTAGTTAGGCAAAATGGCCTTGTTTGAGCTGTAAAATTGGATCCTCTTTACCTAAGGTCTTGAGAGACAGACATTTCCTTTATAATCCATGACTCTAATCCCCTGGGATCCTTAAAGTGCTTATTACCCACAGCCCTGCAGTATCCCCTTCATTGTATTTCTTTACTCCATTCAGGCCATCCAGTGTCTCCTCTATTTAATATTTTTATGCTTACAAAGCCCTTACTTGGACTAAGAGCACAGCATTATCTACTTGAAGGTTAGATCTATATTTTCCCAACACTAGAGAGCAGCCCTTGAGCAAATGATTGCTGTACTACTTAATCAGTAAATAACGATCAAATATATGCAGGCAGGCATGCTTAAAACCACACCTGAAGTTATTACCTTCTCCAATCAAAATATTGAAGGGTGAATGTTGTGTTTAGAGAATCATCAATTTATGTCTATTATATGATACTACTTCACCTCCTCCAAAAGTGAACGAATTAATCCTAGCCAGAAACTTCCCTATAATCCTAGGCATCTAAAAATGGAAGAATATTTAAAAGGAAACATTTAGAGAATAAGAAAATATTCTTTGAAATAAAACCTTGGAGAGCAGAAATGAAAAATTAAAAAACTAGGCTATAAGAAAAATTTTTTTAAAAGGAATAGAAATAAGAAATTCTCCGAAAAATAGACAAGTCAAATAAATGGAAATTAGACAAGAAAAGTTAGAAAGGGATATTATCAATTCATCATGTTCAGAAAAACAGTTAAGAAGCCAAAGAATAAACGAAAGGGAAACAATCAAAGAAAATATACAAGAAAACACTGAAGGATAAGATTGTACTGACTGGAAGACATAGAATGACTGGCATCCTAAAGCAAATAATCAACTTCAGAACTCCAGAAATAAGAGATGTTCTTAAAAGCATATATATGAAGAATATATTTAGGCATCAAGTCTAACACAGGATGTTTTAACAGTAATGCAGAAAGTTAACAGATAGTGAGATGATGACTTCTGACCAAGAATTCTAGTGGCTAAACTCCCAATCATCTGTAAGGCAAAGGCAGGCTAAAAGAAAAGCTTGGGAAATTTCTAGGAGGATATCTGTGCAGCAAGCTTAGAGAGCTGCCCACACAGACAAATGAAGGATATATTAAAATTAAGAAGTAGAACTGATAAAGTGTGAAATACGTTTAATTTTTATAAGAGTCTTAGAGTTCTGGCAGAGAGTTTGGCAATGAATTAGTGAGAGATACATAGAAATGTAAATAGATAAAAAGAAAGTGAAGCAATAACTAACTATAGGAAAAATGAGAGTCTAAAAATACAATGAAAGGTGATCATATTTTTCTTTGGGGTTTAGGTAGGAAGAATGTGTAAATAGTCATGATTTCTTAAAATATGATTCAATTATTTTTGTAGGATATGGGAAGGGAAGTGGTGTGTGTGTGTGTGTGTCTATACACTTAATAAACTGTACCATTAATAGAAGTACATTGCATTCTATTTATTATAAGGTTAATGGAAGTAAATTCTCATTGCCCAGAATGGGAAACCAGGTGATGGTATTTAAAATATAAAAAAATTATCTACTAAGTGGAGAAGAACATTAGTCCAAATGATGGAGACAAATAATAAAGGTACAAATCTTCCCAACTCGGAATTCACATTATTTACTCACTGAGGATTATTAATATAGACATATTTAGGACTTTCTCCAGACTTGCTGATACTCTTTACTTGATGATCTTGGTATATTTTTGGTATGCTATTTAAATATGCATGGTATAGTATATCTCAGGATTATAATAAAATATTTCTCTGTAAGGATTATGTTTAGATATTTTATCCCAAAAAATTAGATGAATTTTATTTTATTTTGCATGCCACAGGAAAAAAACACACTTCCTTCTCAGTTGCATTATATTGTAATGAACTCTCCTCAGATATTTCAACTTTGAAAATTGTCAGCAGTAAGGTAATCACAGTCGTTTTAAGTCTTTGTCATTACAGATGGGCTTTTTGTTTTGTTTTGTTTTGTTTTTACCCTGAGGCTTCCTTGAAAACACCTGCAAATCACCAACAAGCCAGAGTCTTCATCTTCAGCAAAAAAGAGCTTTCTCAGGGGTCCATGGTTAATAACTATACCAGGTACTCATAGGCACAGGCATTTGATGGCATCATCAGGAAAAATTTGAAACTATACAGTGGACTGGGTTAAGATTTCCAGAACACTAGTCAAGAAGCAGATGAATTTATGAGACTGCTAACCCAACATGAGCAGAACAGTAATTTATTACATAGGACTGAATGAACTGATGAAGAATGATCGTGGACTTTGCTTGGAGTATTGCTGATGCTTTAATGGTATACTTTCTAAATACAAGGAAGCTTTTATCTGTTCTCGTAGGACATCTATAACTTAGCAATTTAATGGACTTTGATTGTGCTAACAAAAATGAATCATTTATCCTTTTTTCCCTGCCTGACCCTTCCGGAACCCAGCAATTCTTATTTTCATGGCAATATAGTTATTTACATACATTTAGTAGGAATCTGTTCTGGTTAACAGGATATAATTTAAAGCATTGGTTCAAGGTCCTGCCTGAGACATGACATTTTAAAATGATGGTCGCTTACTCAGGTATGACCAGACATTTTTAAGGAACTAATGTTGACTTGTTAGAGTCAGTGCTTTCAAAGCCATCTTGGAAAAGCCATACATGACTTCTATGTTCCCAAATGTATAGGTAAAAAACCGAGATCATTTCCTGGCAGCTTTAATAAATTTAACATATTTTAGGTCCTTGAGAAGAGAAGAATTCACCCAAAACTAGAAGTGCTGCTGCTGAAGTGTAATGGCTTGCTTTCCAAGAAGGTTTACAAGTCTAATCTAAGATTCCTTATGGAAACTTCCTACCAAAAAAAAAAAAAAAAAAAAAAAAAAAACTTTAAAATGCCTATATGGCAGATTGTCCTTTTTCCTGTATCTGTGAAATAATGAGGCCAAATCTAATGAGACCAGCCATGTGTTACTAGCTTTTGGCCCAGAACGTTCTCTCTTTGAGATTGCCTTTGATCAAAATGAGGAATGGGGGTGACTGTAGGGATAAATGTTGTCTTTTAATAGAAGACTCTAACAAATTTGCATTCATTTCCTAAGGATGCTGTAACAAGTACTACAAAGGGAGTGGCTTAAATTTATTTCCTAACAGCTGTGAGGACTAGAAATCTGGAATTGTGTCAGCAGGTCTGTGCTCCCCCTGAGACTTAGGAAGAATGCTTCAGCGCCTCTTCTAGCTTCACATGGTGGCCAGTAACCCTTGGCTAGCGTGGCTTGTGAGATGCATCACTCTCATCTCTGCCCATCCTCACAGGGCCTTCTGCTGTGTGTGTGTGTGTGTTTCCCCTGTTTGACCTTCTGTGCATTTGTGTCCAAATATCCTCTTACTTTAAGGACACTAATCATTGAATTATGGACCATTCTAATTGATATGGTCCCATTTAACTTGATTACATCCCACAAAGGCCAAATTGTAAGCTAAATCATGTCTCCCCACCAATTTCATACTTTGAAGCTCTAAACACCAGTGGAGCTATATTTGGAGGAAGAAAGTGATTAAGGGTAAAAGTAGCCATAAGGGTGGGCCCTTGATCTAATGGGGTTAGTGCCAGTCTAAGAAAAGACACCAGAGAGCCTGTTCTCTCTCTTCACAATCACACAAGGAAAGATCATGTGAGGACACAGCAGGAAGGTGAACATCAATAAGCCAGGAGAAAAGCCCTCATGGGGATCAACAAAACACTGATGATTTTGGACTTCCTAACTTGGACATGGATCCAACTTTTCCTTCCTTTCAAACATCGATGAATATCAGCTTAGAATAGAGTTCTTATGAATGTTCCTTCAGGCAAAAGGGAACCTGCTAACTAGTCAGTTCCAATACCTGATGTAAGATCATCTTCTGAAAATAGCAAACCTATCAAGCTTGCTGTTTTCTCTGACTGAGTGGGGCATAGACCTCCTAATTGCTGAATAAATATTGCTCAGTTTTTTTTTTAAGTCTGTGAGATAAGTTTGCAGAATCAATAAAACACTGTCACAAAGTAGGTATTTCATGATGCTATCAGCTTGGGGAGATATATGATCTTTGAACTGCCCTCTTCCCATTTATTATCTCCTTATCCATACTGGCTTTTGAACTTTCTGAACTCCTTAGCAGGTAGGCACAGTACCTTCAATGTGCCTTCCAATTCTCTTCCTCAAGAACTGTAAGAATTACATTTCCATTGTTTACACCCCCTAGAGTATTGTATTTTGGTGCAGACTAATACAGACACTACTTCTAAATGGGATGATGTTTATAGTCACCAGAGGTTAGGATTTGAACATATCTTCTGGGGCACACAATTCAACCCACAGCATCCCTCAGGGATATCACATTCTGATCATATTCATTATCTTTAAGCTACTTTGAATATCTTTAAGAAATGTAAATACATGATGGATAAGCAAACTGTCTTGATTTCTTCCACTGTGAAAACAGAAGACAGTTTTATTTCCTACCCATCACCTTGTACACACTGTCAAGATTTACCACGTTTTCAGGTCTTCCGGTTTCCTTCAATTTCTGTTTCCAGCCCTCCAGATCAATATTTTAAATTTTTCTCTCTCCCTCCTAACTCAGCATTACTGAGAACCACAGCTTGACCACACAGATCCCTATCAAGAGTCTAAGTTACCCTGAGCTGGCCTTTTCCTCAAGATCTGAAGAAGTTCCGAGAGTTGAAACCTGACAACTTACTGAACCTGGAAAAACTGAAAACCACTTAAGACTGTGCTGGATTCTCCGACATACAATCCACTGTGTGAGCTACCAAGGCTGTCTGGTGAAACACTGGCTGTTTTTCAAAAAGGAAACCATACTGTGGACAACGTCACCCAGAGCATCGACTCTTCACTTCAAGAAACTCAACAAGCAATATGTATAATCCAAAGATTCCCATCCAAAGCCATCCTGGAATCTGCTAGACTGGATACCCTTGGGGTTCAACTCCTGGCTGTTTATGTAATACAACATTTTATGTTATATTTATGTTTTTCACTTTAGGCATTCCACTTTTAAAATGCCTCATCTGTGGGACTGAAAACAGCTCACCATTGCCAGCATGCTCCACAGACTTTTCCATTGGTTATACAGGGACAACACTCAGGAATCTCTGGCCCTGAAGACTATTGCACTCAGCCATCTCCAACTTCAAATTTCCCTTATCCCTGAGTTGTTCAGGGATGGTTTTTCTGAGCCTGTGTTGAAACAGAGGAGAGACTGACAAGGCTAATGAAACTACATTTGACGTAACTTGAGGTTGGATATACTATGATGGCTGGCCCTCATCTTTATATGGATTTCCCTCATTGTAACTGTTTTTGCTCTATCTCAGGTCCAAACCTCTGCCCATGTACTTAAATGAAAATGTACATTCCCTGCCTTCCTGTTGTTGCAACATTTGACACAGTTCCTTAAGTATCAAGACAACTCAGTGTTTTTTAGTTTTTCTCTTCGCACAGTCATCTGTCTCATGTCTTTGCATATAAAAGCTTTGCTTGACCACCTATTCCAAGAGGTTTTTCTGGCATAGAGCCTGAGCATCTCTCTGTTGCACGAACTGCCCTTAATAAAGTATCTCCTTTATTAAGAAAGCCCCGAGACGTGTCTGTGTTTCCTTGACAGTAAATACAACTAATAGTTCTCTTCCTAAGCTGCTAAGGGTGTACTGGGATAGGGTGGGCAGTTAGTGGGGGAAGGAGTAACAGAGTGTGAACATGGTAAATGATGTTCCCAAGGCTACAATGCTAATAAGTAATTGATTTAGAATTTTAATTGATATCTCTGACTTGATAGCCCATCTTTTCTCAATATATTATGAGGAAGGAAGGAAGGAAGGAAGGAAGGAAGGAAGGAAGGAAGGAAGGAAGGAAGGAAGGAAGGAAGGAAGGAAGGAAGGAAGGAAGGGAGGGAGGAGGGAGGAAGGGAGGAAGGGAGGAAGGGAGGAAGGGAGGAAGGGAGGAAGGGAGGAAGGGAGGAAGGGAGGAAGGGAGGAAGGGAGGAAGGGAGGAAAGGAGGAAGGGAGGAAGGGAGGAAGGAAGGGAGGGAGGGAGGGAGGTGATTGTCATTCCCTGGGCCATATGACCTATATTGTTTCTATAGTTGGTATGAGCCCCATCATTAAACTTTTGAGCAGCCGGTCTCACTGAGTTTCCTAATGAAGTGATGAGTCTCCCTCACAAATGATAAGGAATTAACCATAATCACCGTATCAGAGCAGCCAGGAAACAGAAACCGCAGCAGCAGCATTTTAACAGAGGGATTTTAATGTAAAAGATGACTAACTAGATGTTGAAGAACCAGAAAGCAAAATAAAATAAAACACTGGGGTATTCTAAAAGTAGCAATGGCAAGAAGCAGCTGCCACTCCTAAGGCTGTTGGAACAAAAAGAGGGAGCTGAGTTCTTAAAATTTAAAAGCTTAGAGGAAAAGTCCCCCGACACAGTAACCCAGAGCTGGGCAGGTGTTGATATCTCTGAGCAGAGCCACGAGGAAAGTGTGCACATATTGAAAAGCCCACCCACTGAGTGTAACTGCTGCTACAGGAAGGCCCTACTTCAGATGCAGTGACCAAGATATTTGGGTATCACTCACAGGTTTGGACGAAAGTTTGTCCTCCTTGCTGCAGCCTCCCAATATCCTTCTCTGCCTGTGTTGGCAGGGCCTCGTTGGAGCCAGCTGGCAAGCATAATGTAAAGTGCAGAGTCCTAGCTCTGACCTCACAAAGTGGAACAGATGGGTGGGTTGGAAGCTAAGAAATGATAGGTTAATAACTGGCACCTTCACATTCCCCAATGGGTGAGCCTTCAATGAACTGTACACACTATTCCCAGAATGTAGTGGCTTATAATGATTTACCATATTTTATCATGATTCTGAGAGTTGGCAATACGGGCAGTTCTGTTGGCCTCACCTGGGGTCACTCATGCAGCTGATCGGGATCCAAAGAAGCCTGATTCAGACTTTGGAACGCTGGTGCCAGCTGTTGGCGATGGCATCTCAATTCCTCTCCTAGGGCGTCCCAGGCTCCCGTGGGTGTTACTAGGCTTCTTCCCAGGAGGCTGATGGGGAGCCGATGTCGGCATTGGAAGAGGTTCTAAGCAGAAGCTGCGAGGCCTCCGAGGCCTCCAGCTCACACACCTCTCCAGCACCTCCTATCAGATAAAGCAAGCCACAGGCCAGCCCAGTCTCAAGGAGCTGGAGAAAGAGCATTTATCATTTGACGAAAGGGGCAGGGAAATCATTCTGAAAATAGAAGTGATCCAGGAAGGCAGACTCCTGGGAGCTGTGACTGCAACCAGTCACGCTTGTGGGAGAGCCTTTTCTTCCTTTAGGTCACCTCCTACAGGACTTTCCTTTTCTCATCTCCTCAGCCCACCATCAGCCTAACTCAGCATTTGAATGGAGAATGATGCCTCCTTAATGCTCCTAAGTATCAGCTGGTCTCAAACACACAGTGTCTGAGCACCTGAAGCAGTCCGTTCTTTTTGTTTGTTTTGTTTTGTTTGTTTGTTTGTTTTTCTAGCATTCTTACTCCTCCATATAACATAAAAGCTCCTCTCTGGCTGACCTTAGAGACAATTGCCAATCTCATGTCTAGGGTCCTCCCTGTTGCAAAAGTCCTCCTCCTCTCTCTCCTACAATCTGTTTGAATAGAGGCTCCAAGCCCAGATTTCTTTTAATTGGGTAGTGACTGCTGGTTACTCACAGCCCTGACCTTGAATGTACCGTTTCCAACCTCCAAAGGAATGCTGGGTGGCCTATTCACTGTAACTTGGTAAATGTGACAGACACATAATGCTCAATTTCAAATGCATGGACATATGCACCCTATGGCCAGCCATTCCAATCTTACCTGGGCCTAGTAGTATGCCCGGATCTATGTCCAAAGGGGTGGGGGGGGGGTAATTTTCAGCAGCACATAGCATGGACTACCTCTATCCCCAGAGCCAGTGTTGTGTTTCTCCCAATGCATGTGCACTCACTACTGACACCCCCATGGGGAGTGTAGGTTTCAAAGACCATGTGGCTGGGAAGCATCCACTACAGAATCAACCTACTTCAGAGCCCTTTCCTGTCCCAAGGACCTAGCTGCCCATGGTCTAAGTCATCTGGTGTAGAAGGTGTTATCTCCAGATCCCAACAGACCTATCCAAGTGATCAACTTCCTTCTTTGTGGCAGGAGATGCAAGATGCAACAACAATTTGCTTGAACTCTGTAAGAAACATTCTACAAATCCCCTGATTTCTGGACACCAAAACTTTATTGAAGTGACAAATCCCTGAATCTTCTCAGAGTTTAGCCCCTGCATCCACTCTCTGGAGTGCATGTGTCTTCCCAAGACCTCCATGGCTTCTTGCTTATCCAGCCTGATCAGCATGACATCTCGACAACTTGGATCAGCATAGTGTTCTACGGATGCACCAGATGGCTTTGTTCTCTTATATAGCAGAGTGCAGTGGAGTAACCATAATTGTAGGGCAAGACTAGTAGTAACTATTGTCCTTGCCACATGAATTCCTACAAGACTTCTGTTCTGATCAGAAGAGAAGAGTATATTTAACAATTCGGAGCTGTGCACCATGTGCCCAGTTGGCTGTTGGAATCGATTCTAAAAACAACTCTGTGTCTGGAGCTGAAGCTGCCATCAGAGCAGCAACGTAGTTGCTTCAAGTGAACTCCAGTTCTCCTTCAGGATCCAGCTTGCTACTAAAGAGGCTGCACTGAAGAGTTAAGAGGAAATATGATTAAAAACTCCACCACTCCGTGTCCTTTCACAACCTTAAAGACTTTAAAATGACACTCATCTCTTCAACACAACTCCAGCCCCCTACGAGCATGCAATATTGTTATCAATTTGCTATGTAAGTGATTTGGTTGGCAGGTTCAGCTGGTTCCACATGTCCTTCTTACTTGACAGGCCAAGGGCCCAATGCAGGAGCTATCCCAGTGGTCAAGTATATTAATCGAATTATCCAGTCAGGGACTGGGAAGAGAACTGCTGGGTTGGTGTGCAGAATTTAGCTGGAATTCACCCAGGACAATAATTATTACATAACCCTATAAGCTCCTACTTTAACAAGGGTCAAAGATGATGCTTTGGCTCTTTGGGTATCAATGTCACCTTAGACCCATGTCCAACGATCCTCAAAAGGTCAAGGGTCAGCAAACATATTTTATAAAATGTTAGTTGGTGAATAGGTTTTGCAAACCATAACAATTAGGAGTGTGCAATTGTAGCATGAAATCAGCCATAGACAATATGTAAATGAATGGAGATTGCTGTGTTCCAATAAAATTTTATTTGCAAAAACAGGTGCCTGGCTTGATTTGGTTCTCAGTCCATAGTGTGCTGCCCCCTGTTCTAGGCAATCTCTTCCTCTTCATATCAAGTCACCCAAGTAAATGTCTCTAAGTTCTCTTTGAAGAAGAACTGTGTACACACAGGATACCAGAGAATACTTCAAGGTTTCAAATTCCTTTCTGCTAGCAACACAAATATTTCTTCAATCATTGTTTTCCAGAGATGAAGACACAAAGACATTATGAGAAAACAAAACTACAGACTAACATCCCTTTTGAATATAGGTTGAAAAATCCTCTACAAATACTAGAAAACAATCTAGCAGAATCATTAAAAGAATTATATACCATGACCAACTGAGATTTATTACAGGATTTGACAGAAGTTCAATAAATGAAAATTGGCCGGGCGCGGTGGCTCAAGCCTGTAATCCCAGCACTTCGGGAGGCCGAGATGGGCGGATCACGAGGTCAGGAGATCGAGACCATCCTGGCTAACACGGTGAAACCCCATCTCTACTAAAAAATACAAAAAACTAGCCGGGCGAGGTGGCGGGCGCCTGTAGTCCCAGCTACTTGGGAGGCTGAGGCAGGAGAATGGCGTGAACCCGGGAGGCAGAGCTTGCAGTGAGCTGAGATCCGGCCACTGCACTCCAGCCCGGGCGACAGAGCGAGACTCCGTCTCAAAAAAATAAATAAATAAATAAATAAATGAAAATCAATCATTGTAATATTCCACATCAATAGAATAAAGGATGAGAACTACATAATCATATTGACTAATTTACAAGATACATTTGAGAAATTCAATATCTCTTCATGATAGAAACACTGAACAAACTAGGAATAGAATATTCAGCAAGCATAAATCCAAAGAGAACCACACCATGACGCAGTATAATTGAATTTTCTAACATCATTCACAATGGGAGAATCTTTTTAAATTGTAACTTTTGTTTTTATTTTATTTTAAAAATTAATTTATTTTTAATTGACAAAAGGTATATATTTATTATGTACAACATTATGTTTTAAAAATGCATACATTGTGGAATTGCTAAATTGAGTATTTTAATATGTGCATTACCATGTGTGCATATATTTATTATTTTGTATGTGTGTGGTGAGAACCCCTAAAATTTACTGTCAGTGTTTTCAAAAATACAATCTATTGTTATTAGCTATGATCCATATTGTACAATAGATCTCTTGAACTTACTCTTCCTAGCTAACTGAAAAACCTATAATCTCGGAAGTAGCAAGACAAAACAATTTGCTGCATATGAAGGGCTTCCTTAAGATTATCATCCAATTTCTCAGCAGAAACATTCCAGGCCAGATGGAGGTGAGGTCATATGTTACAAGTCCTGAAAGAGACAAATTGTCACCAACAATGCTGTGCCTAGCAAAAATGACTTTCAAACATGAAGGAGAAATCAAAGCTTTTTGAAAATTAAAAAAGCTGAGTTTGTTACCACTAGACTTGCTCTGAAATAAATAATATAAGGAATCCTTCAAATTGAAAAACTGGATGCTAGAAAGTAACTTGAAGCTGTATAAAAATATAAGGTTCTGTGGTAACAATAAACACGTTGACAAATATAGTAACAGAGTTTTATGTATTCACAAAGATATGGTTTGGAATTCCTTATTTTTAGAAGAGAAGCAGAACAGAAAATTTTGTAAAATTTCAGAGCTGCTCTGCTCAAAGTCAAGGAAATCCACAACTTATATCAATGTGACCTGGAAATGAGACATGGAGTCAAAGGGGTTCATTTTGGAGATGTAAGCCTTGACTATCCTGCTGAATTTTGAACTTGCATAGGACCTGTAGCCCCTTCGTTTTGGTCCATTTCTCCCAGTTGGAATTAGTGTATTTACCCAATCCCTGTATCCATATTGAACCTTAGAGTAATTAACTTGCTTTTGATTTTACAGGCTCATAGGTGGAAGGGACTTGGCTTGTCTCAGATAAGACTTTGGACTGTTGACTTTTAAATTAATGTTGAAGTGAGTTAAAACTGGAAGACAGTTGGGAAGGCAAGGTTGATCTTGATATGTGAGGACATGAGATTTGGGAGGGGCCAGCACAGAATAATATTGTTTGGCTGTCTCTCCACCAAATATCACTTCAAATTGTAACAATCCTCACAGGTCAAGGGCAGGGCCAGGTGGAGATAACTAAATCATGTGGTCAGTTTCCCCCATACTCTTCTCCTAGTAATGAAGAGGTCTCAGGAGATCTGACGGTTTTTTAAATGGGAGTGGCCCTGCAAGAGCTCTCTTGCCTGCAGCCATGTAAGATGTGCCTTTGCTTCTTGTTTGCCTTCCACCATGATTGTGAGGCCTCCCAGCTGTATGAAACTGTGAAGCCATTAACTATCTTTTCTTTATAAATTATGCAGCCTTAGGTATGTCTTTATTAGCAATGCAAGAACAGACTAATACACTGCATGAACTCTTTATATGTAGAGTCTAAAATAGTGAAAATCATAGAAGCAGAGAACAGAATGATGTTTGCCAGGGGTGGAAGTAAAGGAAAATGGGAAGATCTTGGACAAAGGTTACAAAGTTTCAGTTATGCAACAAGAATAACTTCTGGAAATCCAATGAATAGTGTGTAATTTTAGTTAATAATACTGTGTCATATACTCAAAATTTGTGAAAGGTCATTCTCACCACACAACAAAGAGAGAAACAAGAAAATGGTAACTGTCTGATGTAATGGATATATTCATTATCTTGATAGTGTTGATTTTTTCAGTATATATTCTATCAAGACATCAACTTTTATACATCTAAAATATATGCAATTTTAATTTGTCAATTATACTTCAGAAAAACTAAAGTAATAAAGATCTACATGAAAGACCTAAAACTGTAAAAAATCTAGAAACAAACATAAGGGGGAAAACTCATGATACTGAATTTGGCAAGGATTTCGTGGATATGACACTAAAAGCACAGTCAATGAAAAAAAAATAAGCAAATGGAACTACATCAAGCTTAAAATCATTTGTGTATCAAAAGTTATATTCAACTGAGTGAAAAAGCATGGGAGAAAATACTTGTAAATTATATATGTCATATGGAGTTACTATCAAAAATACATAAAGGAGACCTACAAATAAAATACCCAATTACAAAACAGACAAGGGACTTGAATAGACATTTCTCCAAAATGAATACCAATAGCCAACAAGCATAATAAAATATACTCAATTTCAAGCAAAACAATGAGATATCACCTCACACTCAGTAGAGATGGAAACCATAAAAACAAAACCCAAAACAGAAAAATGACTCCTCAAAAAATTGCAAATAAAACTAGTATATGATTCAGCAATCCCAGTTCTGATTAGAATTGGAAAGCAGCGTCTCAAAATAATCAAAAACATGTTCTTAAAGAGATATTTTCCAACCATTTTCAAAGCAGGATTATTCACAATAACCAAATGGTGGAAACAACCCAATGTCTATCAAGGAATGAACGGAGAAGCAACATATGTTATACACATAAAATAGAGTAGTTTTCAGTTTTTAAAAAAAATAATCCTATCACATACTTATGCGGATGAGCCATGAGGATGTTACTCTAAGAGAAATAGGTCAGTCCTAAAACCACAAATATATTATCATTCAATTTCTGTAAGTTATCTAAAGTAGACAAATTCATAGAATGAAAAGTTAAAATTGTGGTTCCTAGGAACTGGAAAGAGAAAGAAAATGGGAATTACATTGTACACTTAAAAATGGTAAAGATGGCACATTTCTTCATGCCTTTGTGTAACCAAGAGATTAACATAAGACTCAACAATGCTTTTCCTAGGTATATACCCAAATGAATTGAAAAAGAGTTATGAAATACTTAAGCACAAATGAACTGTTCACAGCAGCATTGCTCACAATGACCATGAGCTGTAAACAGCCCACATTCCTGCCAATGGATGAATGAATAAACAAAATATGGCCCATGCATACAAAGAAATGTTTTTCAGTCATAAAAGAATTAAAGTGCTATAACACAAAAGGTTACATATTGTATGAAACATCCCAAATAATTTGATTGATTCCATAGAGGCATAAGTTACACAAGTTTCTACTTGCCCAAATTGAGGCAGGAAATTAAAGGAGTAAAGAAAAATAAAATTAAAAAAAAAAAAAAGAAAAGAAAAGCAAGTCTTCTATATTAGGCTGACTCATCCCAAAGGCAATAGCAGGCAAAGCCGGGACCCAGGCAAAGTCTCGTTAACATCATCAAAGAAGCCAGGGCTCAAAGGAATGCACTCTAGAGACTCTCCCAGCACTCCTTCAACATAGGAAAAAGAAAACAAATTTTCTTTTCCCCTATGATATGGTTAAAGTTATGAGTTTATCGATTCCTGTATTCTGTAACTAGTAACTTCAAGTATTCTGTTTTATCTAAGCAGCACATTGAAGGTTATAAGACATGCCTGAACAGGCCTGTGCTACAGCCATCTAGGCCCCATAGCGAACATTATGAGATAAGCCCATGCAAGGCACTAGAGCAAGCCTAGATAACAGTCATCTGGACTGCATAGAAAGAGTTGCATGTAATCCTGGCTTATGAATCTATCACAATTTGATTAAGAGCCTATGTTCTACCTCCATATTCTTGCTTTTGCATCACTATGCTTTGCACCATTGTAAGCTTGTTTCTAGCTAGCCCACACCCTTTTTGAAGTGTGTATAAAAGTCAAGGGCTGTCTTTGTTCTGGCCCCAGTTTTTGGATTTTAATCCACTGGTTCTGAGTGCTCTCAATGAAATCCTCCTCTTTCACCATGTCATCTTTCTGGTCCTCATTAATTCCCACAACAAGATGTTCACCAACACCTGGCAGTTATAGAAGTGTGTCAATTTTTCCAACTAAAATAATTGAACCAAGGTTGCTCGGCCCTTGGGTCTGAACACATGCAGTTCCTGCCTCCAAAAGAAGACCAGAGACAGCACAAAACAATGGGGCATGCAGAGATGGTTTTGTGACAATTAAAGCATCTGTTCAAGTCAAGCGGACTCTATCCAAGAAAACAACCCAGTTCTGCCTGCAGCAGCCCCTGGGCCAATTATCAAAATTGTTATTGGCTCAAGTCTGTCTTGACAGGGTGACCAAATGATCCAATTGGATGGGGACTGTCCTTTTAGCTGGAAAAGTCCCACTTCTTACCTTAACTGTCAATGTAATCAGCAGAACCTCTTTTCACACTCACATTTTTCCTGTTTTGATATGTTCACCCCTTCAAGAAGGCCTGTAGCAGGAGTGGTCATGTTTCACAGTGAGAACAGTCTAAATCATGCATATGCACTGGCAACTATAAAGGGAGCATTTTAATCCTCCTCCTCCACCAGGAGTTTTCACAAAGATACTTCATTTAGGTTTTCCACAAGATATCAGCTCAGCAGTCAAGTGTAATCATGAAATGAACCACCACATGCCCTGTATCCTTTGTCCTGGGCACTGTTCTGATGCCTTACATAATTTACATCACATGATCCTTACAACCAGCTTGTCAGACAATACAGAACCCAGCCATATGGCTTAAAAGTCTTGCTCTAAAGGTCTGTGTTCTACCTCTCCAACATCAGGAACAAAAGTTTAGAAAGAGATTTAAAAGCAATGAATTTGTCTGAAAAGTATAACTGAAATTGTAGTTTGAGAATGGTGTCTGGGAGTCTTGAAAACGAGGACAGACCATGCAAACATATGGAATTTTAACAATGAACTCTGTACAATATTTACTTCACTCTAGCATACTGAGTGTTATTATGTATAATGAGAAGAGTAAAATCAACAGTTAGATCAGCTCAACAGATGGAAATGTTGTTAAGAACCAGGTGAATGGTGCAAGGTCAGAAGCTCTGGAGACTGTTCTCCCCTGCCCACACTCACTGACAACCACAGTGTTTCCCACTGCATCCACTAACCCCAACATTCTTTCCCTGAAATACACACACACACACACATGGGGGAGGGGAGACATGGAGGCTTCATGGTTTTATTATAGGCCTTGTAGTTTCCTAAAATGAACTTTCTTCTACACCAATTTTAACTATGAATTCAGTGAAGAGGCAGAAGAATATGTTTTCTACTGCGTCAAAGGGAACAGGATGAAATAATTGTGCAAGTTCCCGTCCTGAGAGCTGGTCTGGGAAGCACTTCAATATACATACAGACTCACTGGGATAATTAATAATGAATTATTGGTTTGTATTTACTCATGTTCAACCTGTTCATTTACATTCTGAGTAGCTGGTATCAAAAGGAAAGCAGAGACCCTCAACTTTGTGGTATCTGCAGAGAGCAAAGCCAGGACTAGATTTGTACCTTGGCAAGTACATCAGGATCCAGTGGAGGCAGGACACAGCAGCAGGTGCAAAATCCTGCCCTGGTATCCACCTACTGTAAGTCTTACCCCAGCCTGACGCAGCCACCCCACCCATCCTCCCAGATTTATAAGCTCCGGACAGTCAGCATCATCCTCACCTGCTGTGCTCTTGCTTGCGCAGTGTCCAAGAGCTAAACCTGGCTCTGGGTTTCCAGGAACCGGTTTGACTAAAGGCAGCAAGCTGCTTCCTCTGGTCCCTGAGATACCAGGTAAGCCTTGCCAACTTAGACAGTCTCATCCTAGTGTCTGACGACCACCAGACCCTAGAAAAGGGTAGGGATATTCAACCCTTATTAATCATATAAAAAATAGCTTTCGGGTCTTCAGACTTGGTGGCTGCAAATAAAACTCAGGTAAGTTGTAAATTGAATGCTTCATGCATCTTCAGAAGGTGTTGGGTCCTGAGGTAACACTGAAGCAGAAATCTAACTCTATTGATATCTTTCCCTGATGGGCTGAGAGAATGAAGGAGATACTAAACGCATGTCTGTGTGTACAACTGTGTTATGCTGCTGCAGCAGACTAGAGCTGAAACCCATGGGAAGTGGACACTGCATAGCTATTGAGGCCTTTTCCTTCAGAGGGTGACGGGCCAGGAGACAAGTCTCAGATTTATTTATTATTTGGTGAATGACTTTAGCCCTCTAAGCCTCAGATTCACTATCTCCAACATAATTACCTACTCAAAGTTATGAAAATTAAAATAAGAATTTCTGCAAACTATTCATTACAGATTAATCTTTTATAAAATATACCTATTGTATTGTTAATATCAATAAGCAAAATAGCATGATTTTTAAAATTATATATATTTTTTTAATTGACAACTAAAAATTATATATATTTCTTATGTGCAATGCAATGTTTTCGAATATGCATACATTCTGGTATGGCTAAATTGAACTAATTAACATATGTAAATCAAAGAAAATTACTGAGTCATGTCCCAGTCATTTCTTTTGTGTGTGTGTGGTTTTAAGGACTGGAGAGTTTAACAGGAAAGAAAGAAGGGAGAAGAAATAAGGAAGAAACTGCCCTGCACACAGGCAGTTCGGGGTGCAGGGAGCTCCAATGTTGATAGAGGAGACCCCACATGCAGCAGATACCAGTCAGTTACATGAGGAAGCTGGAGGAAGAGGTGTCTGATTTCCATAGGGCTCAAGAGATTAGTTTGACCATGCATGTCATTCACAAAGTCCACAAAGAAACTGATCCTCCCACCCTAGCCTTTCAATACGCAAATTCAGGGTGCCATGATGTTCTACACACGTGGGGATATGTGGGGGCAATCATCCTGTCAGGCACATGTGAGTCAAGGCCAAGAGGACAATGGTGGGAATCGCCATATTGGTGGACCCAGTATCTAATGGCTGGCGTTTGCATAGCAAAGGTTCTCAGACTGGTTCTAAGAGCCACCGCTTTCCTGCTAGAAAAGAAACATTTCTGGAGCTGCTCTAAAGGAGACAAAAACTCTCCTAGGACCCCTTTTCCTCTCTATCTGCCTAAAATTATTTCTTAATAACTCCTATAACACTGCGTCCTGTGGAGATCTCACCCTAATTGCTGTTAGGACGTTTTGGACGATGACTCTGACTACTCCCTGCTGAAAAGGGGTGTCGAATGGGGAACAGCAGCTAAGGCTCCTCCTGTGGTCGATCTTAGGATTCTCGGAAGAACAGCGTGTCTATGCGTGTTTCAGTTTGTGGCACCATTTGGAGTTTGATTGCTTGTAGCTGAGAAAACACAATTCAAGTTATAATTTGAGTATATAGGGTCAAAATATTAATACAAGTCATATAAGCAAGAGGGCTAAATAAGGGAGTTAACCAATTCCACAAAGAAGACTGGAATTCATTAAAAGAGGGATGGTAGCCACCTGGGGCTGAAACCTGCATTTTCCCTGAGCTTCTCAATACTTTTGATTTGATCTTTAAATACTTGTAACCCTATTGCAAATAGTAGAGTGAGTACAGCAATTCCCATAAGTGTGGTGGAGTAGATAATTTCCATCTAAAATTTTATGTACCAAGATATAGAATTTCCCTTTGTGGGTCTATGAACCTTCTTGGTTTTGTTTTCCCAAACAAAGAAACCTCCAGGTTATGGGCACCCTACTTAATTTTATTACCTGGCAGAATTTGCAGGATCATTGCCCAGAACTGGAATATTGATTCATATTTTTACATTAGCCATCCCTTTTTGTTTCTTCCAAGCTATAGGAGATACAGCTTGATTCACAGGAATAAGCAGAGTTAGTCTAAAATGTAGGCAAAAAACTTAAAAACAATGAAAGAGACTGGGATTTAATGACAAATGTATGAGGACATTTGGAGCACAATTCCTCTCTCCAGTCCTCATTTTTGGTAAAAACAAATTATGATGAGACCACGTGTGCTGTGGGTAGAATAAATTTTAGTCTTATACTTGGCCTGATTGTTTGTATAATGTGCAGCAAGAATGGTTATTTCTACATAGGCCTTTTGGACTGACTTTGATGAAACTCTGTTCCACAAGGAATTTCAGGTAAGAACTTTAAAGCCGAGCCCAGCCATGGGTTTGTATCCTCCAATACCTGTGAGTTGTGTGAGTCTCTCTCTTGAGGTCCCAAGATAAACAAGGGGTTCCCAAGATAAACAAGAGGTGCCAAGATAAACAAGGGGTTCCCAGACCTGTTACAAAGTGACATTCTTGACTGACCACAGGTTAGGAAACCTGTGCCAGACTGTGTAGACAAGGTATGAGGCCAGTTCTCCCTAAGGGGCTTTATTGGTTCTGCATGTCAAGCTTGATTCCTTAAAGGGAAACACACCCTTTCAGTCAAAGCATGTGTAAAATAACCAGTTTTTCCAATTGTGTCATGTTGACAAAGAAAAATGGATTATTATTGCACTGATGCAAGCAACTGTATTACCATAAGTTAAGAGTACTCACAGATAGTCTCCAAATTCTAGAGGAAGCAGGCAGAGAAAAATAAACTTGCTCCAAATTTGGTTCATAGTAGTGTACGATACTCAATTATTAAAGGCCATAAATAGTTAAAAATAAGTTTCCTTGATGCTACAAAACAAAACAAAGATCAGCAATATTCCAAGCAAAAGTTAAAAAGCTTGTTTTAACTTTCTGAGTGCAGTCCACTTATTTAACTCTTGTCTTGCTTGATATTTGAGGAACAAAGCAAGACAACTATATGCGAATGACAATATTTCCAAATAGTTACAGTTAAAAACATGACTGAGGCCAGGAGTGGTGGCTCATGCCTGTAATCCCAGCACTTTGGGAGACCAAGGTGGGTGAATCATGAGGTCAGGAGATCAAAACTATCCTGGCTAACACGGTGAAAACCTGTCTCTACTAAAATTACAAAAAATAAGATGGGCGTGGTGGTGGGTGCCTGTAGTCCCAGCTACTCAGGAGGCTGAGTCAGGAGAATGATGTGAACCCAGGAAGTGGAGTTTGCAGTAAGCAGAGATGGTGCCACTGCACTCCAGTTTGGGTGACAAAGCGAGCCTCTGTCTCAAAAAAAAAAGAAAGAAAAAAAAAAATCACTAGAAAACCTAGTTAGTAAGCAATTTTAATTATACACCAGGTGTGGATTCTAGGACCTAGATAGAAATGCAGACAAAGCTTGACTTTTCAGGATCTGGCTCCATGTGTCCCAGGCCTTACCCATTTGTAAAGCAGGCAGTATACAACCTGGGAACATTTAGCAACCCTGGTATCTAAGTTATACGATTCTGACCACCTATTTGCATTTGGACGACACTTGCATTCTACCAATAATTCTTAAGAGGATTTTTATTTCTTACAGCCATGTGAACTAAAAACCTATTTGATTTAAGCGATTATTTTTCATTAAGCCAATCAATTAGAGCTCTTTTTATAGACATTACACACAATACATATATAGCAGCACAGACAGAAGATTTGGCACTTGTTAAAGATTTTTCATTTGCCAGTTTTTTAATGGGATTACCGGCTTTAGGGTGGAACCCTTGGAGGAGCAGGGTCAGGTACCATGCAATTTTTAGGGCCTAACAAGCAGACACAGCTGAAGGCAATTAGCCCATCGTCCATCGGAGTCTTATTTTTTAGGGGAGGGTGGGGATGTTTTCATATCTTTCAGGTGGCCAAGAGCATGCTTCTCTGATTTATTACTACTATTAGCCTTCCTTACAGAGTATTTTCTATCAGGTTATTAAACAGCAAATCTCTCTCATAATGTGAAGTAATGTGAAACCCCTAAAACAGAAGCAGTATATAACACAATACATAACAGAACAGAGATTTTGATTTTGAGAGGAAACTATCTACTTTTAATTTAGGGGATTCATGGGAAAAACAGAGGGCTTTTTATTTTCCCAAAACAGGATCTGTGGCACCTCCTGTTTTTCCTAACGAGTCCCATGCTACTGGAAGTTATCTTTGGGCCTCTCATGCATGCGTTAGGAGTGGTAAGACAAAAATTGGAGAAAAATGATTCAGTTGACTGAGAGGAAAATAGGATTTTCCCAGGAAAAGTTTTAAATATACCTATAACTTGAATATCCATTTTTAATTAAGCTGAGCACTCTTTAAGAAAATCCTTTTAAATCCCTTTTTACTCGACTTTAGCCATGCCACGCAGTTAAGATTTTCGACTTTTCAATTTTACAATTTCACTTACAGGTGAAACCACTGAGCCTTAATTAGGTTTTGATTTAATCCTGAGTGTGCAAGGTATTTTCAAAGGGGGGATAAGCAGCTTTTGAAACTATCATTGCAAAACTGTGACTGAGACAGTGAAAAAGATCTGACCCAAACAACTCCATTTTTATTTCCAGTGCCCAAGCTGTCCTTCCCCATCCCTGGGCATAGGCTTCACCAACTTTGGAAGGAGCCTGGTTTACAGTTTATAGTTTAAAACAAAGATAGTAACAGCTCCTTCTTAAGATGTAGTTCCCTCTTGTCTGGGGACCAGACCAAGAAACGAGCCAGAAGATTTGAAACCATGACTTAGGAGTCATGCACCTAGAGACTATGAGATTTTGACCCTCTCTAAACTGCTTTCAAGATCAGTGCTAAGATATTTTGTAAAATCGTCCCTTGATGAATCAGCTGGCACCACTCAGATTGACAAACTGGCTTACAGGATTTTTTGGCCCTGAGTCAGGAACTGACTTAGCACAGGAAGACAGCAACCATTGTAAAATGGCAGAGAGTAAAATGTACTGTTGCCATGTAGTTACAAGTCATGTTTACAAGGACATGAAACAAGATGGAGGCCTGTAGCCAAGTTTGCTACTGACTGCTATGTTGTGCTGGCTTGAACAGCAGGCTTGTGGGGTCCTGGGTCTGCATCCTAACCCAAGGTACCCTTTCTTTGACAGAACCATACAGAAAGGCAGGCAAAGCACACCAAATTGTCTACAGCTTAAGACCAACCTCAAGAATCCTTTTTCATTCATTATAAATTCATGGAGAATATAAACAATGATCCTTATTATCCCCTTTACTGGCTTGCACAGGGAGAGAGAAGCCAAAAGCCCCACTGATGAGAAATTTTTACCCTTTTGCAAGCTTATCAGGCTTCAGGTTTCCCTTTCCCCAGCTCAACTCTAAGGCAAGCATTTTAACGTTTGGAAAATTAGCTTTTCTCAGGTTAGGAGAACATTATAAAAGAGACAGAAGCCATTATAAACCACAAAAGAAAAAAAAAATACCATAGAAAGTGGTTCCAATTAGGGTTGTTATGAGGTATTTCCTCTCTTGCTATTGAGAATGGTGTTTCCTCTATTTTTTTTTTTTTTTTTGCCTTCCCTATTTTTTTCTTTTCCATTTTGGCATACTGTAGGAGACATATTACTATTTCCAGAAATCTCTTTTGCTTGCAGGGCTGCCTATTTTAGCTGCAGTTAGGGTTTGCCTTAGGAGCAGCATAACTTTCCTCCATGAGAGGGCAAATACCTGAATTAAATTTTGCCAAGCTGGTATATAGCTATGAAGTGGTCAGAAAATTGACCTAAGTCTGCCTTTACTTGTCTAAAGTCCTGCAATGAGAAGGGAACCTGAAGGGGCCCCAAATAAGAGAATCCTCAGATGGTTCCCCTGGAACTTGCTTTTCTGCTTTTGGGGAATTCTTCTCTTTGGGCCTGCCTGATATGATTGCTAAAAGAGCTGGGTTGATTTTGCAACACTTGCAAAGGTCTAGTAAAAAGGCCATACTCTTGTGCAATAGGAAATAAGCCATTTTTTCCTCAAAGTTTCAAGGTTGAAGGAGTCCCAGGGCTTCAAAATATACCCCAGCGGGGTGCATGTTGAAGATGATCTGTTACCCGTCTAGAAAGAGAAGTGGGAATAAAGGCGTCCTTTCAGTCTCCTTCCTCTCAGTATGTGATCCAGGATCGAGAAGAAAACAGTAGAGGGCATTCCCCAACTATTTTCTCTCTTTGGCTCCTGAATCCTGGCACCCTCTTAAATGTACCAACCATGACAGTAGACGTGACCCTCCAAGTCATGGCCCTAGAGGAACTAAACTTTTAGGCTTTAGCCTTTTATTTCCCTTTGACCTCCTACACTTGCGTGGCCTGTGTGCCCTCCAAAAAAAAAAGAGTTTCAAGAAAAATCACATAATTGGGCAAGGCCCCTTTAAGTGAGGGAGCATGCGAGATTGAACTCTATATCCTGTTATGATGGCTATGCTAAATCATTTACCCATAGAAAAGGGGTTCTAGTTAACTTCTGGACTTAGAATCCCCACTAATTAAGCACTGTTTGAATAGGACACAGAATAGGTGCCTTAAAGGAATGCAGGAACTGAATGTCCATTTTCCTGCCAATGGGGCAATATCAAGACTAACATTTGGCTACAGAAGACATTTTACTGCTAACTGCTGAAGGCAGAAAATTCCCATTCCCAGAAGACGCCTAGAGCCGGATTTCTAACAGTGTGAAAGGAGGCTGCAGTCTCACTGTGAAAAAAGAGGAACAGTGTGCCTCATGTAGAGGATTTTTTTTTTCACCAGGTGCCTTAGAAATATCATGTGTTCACCAGAGAAATCATAGAGGGAGACGTTTACTGAGTTCCTGCCTGCTGTGATTCATGATCTTTTCCAACATACCTGTTTCCCTGAATTGTAAATATTCTTGAATATTAGACACACAGAGAGGGGGTAAGAGACCGTGGATAATAAAAGAAAGAAACTTTGGCAATAGGATAGCCGGACGAGAGCCTTGAAATTAAAGGACAGATTTGAAGTTGAGATTCACTGCATGCTTGCCAGCCTGATAAATAAATTCCCTTTCCCAGCCAATGCACCAAAATGATACAGCTCCAATGAGTGGAGGAACACCAGGGCTATTGTCTCACATGAATTAAAGTGACACGTACACACCTGGGGTGGATTTAAGGATCAGAGAGTTTAAATAGGCAAGAAAGAAGGGAGAAGACAGAAGGAAGAAGCTCCCCTGTACAGAGAGAGAGGGAGGGAGGCTCCAATTTTGAAAGAGGAACCCCCTGCCACCCAATTATTTCTGAGAAGTTTCTTTTGCTAAGATTAAGGATGCATCCAGGAAAAAGGGACACATAACCACAGGTAACACCTGTTGACGTGTGGTCCATGCTTTTTCCAGAGAGGGTTTTGGGGCTTCAGTATCTAAAGAGAAAACAGCAGGCAGTAGGGCAAATAGGAAAGAGAAAAAAAGGAGAGTAGATAAAAGAAGCAAGAGTTGCATTCCGTTGAGTCTTTTGATTAGTTTCTCAGAATCCACATTGTTCAAGTGAAAGGAGCAGGTGGCAGAATAGTCAATCATGCAGTCATTTCATGAATCTGCCTTTTTACATAAGTTAAACAAGTGAATAAAATGATGAGTGAATAAAATAATTATAGAGTGTAGGGAGCAGTCAGATATACATTTGTTTCAGGTGAGTGAAGGGATGATGTTCAGTTATGTCCTTTGCCTGTGAAGGTAACGCTTCACTGACATTTTCAGGGTGAAGTTCAACAGACCTGCCATAGGGTAAAGATCTTGGAGACCACAGGGAATTTTCTTCTGAGGAAAATGTGAGGGAAGTATGTAACTATCTGCTCAGGAACAAAAGGGGCGGGAGGTTTGTCTGACCCATTTTCCTTTACCTGATTTTTCCCTTTGGCTCAGTGACTTTGAGATTCTGAGGTTTTCTTTCCATTTCACATTTTCTCCATTTTTTTTCAAAGTTTCACTCTTTTCGCGCAGGCTGGGGTGCAATAAAATGGCACAATCTTGAGCCACTGCAACCTCCAGCTTCCAGGTTCAAGCGATTCTCCTGCCTCGGCTTCGCAACTACAGGTGTGCACCACGATGCCCGGCTAATTTTTGTATTTTTAGTAGAGACGGGATTTCGCCATGATATAAAGCTTATGAACTTCTCTATTTGCTTCTCTTCTTTGGTTAATATTTGGTTCATCCAGCATCGTGCTAACTTCTTTTCATTATTTTTTCATGCAATCATTTTAAATCCTGTGAGACGCAATAAATACTAGCCTCACTTATAGATGAGTAAAATTATCCTTAGAAATATTAAATATGGTGAACTTCTAATTTCCAGTCCAAGATAAAAGAAGCTTGAAGGACACTCCTGTCTCTAGAACAAGAAAAAGATTGAACTGAATATCCTCATAAGTTCTTCAGATAATCAAGTTTATGGGGCAAACAGCTGTGCCAAATACTAGCCAGACATGTGAATACAGAGAATCTCAGCTGAACAGAAGAAGCAGCCCACAGCTGCAGTAGGTGTAGGGACAGAACAACTTAAGTTGTAATGAATGAATTGTTGGAAGCTCAGGAGGCACTAGCTTGAGAGTTAACAATGTTAGTGGTGCTCAAATGTAGGGGTGCATAGAGAATACATTCATGAATTTCACCTCCTAGAGCCACACCAGGTACTCACTGCTAAGACTGGAGAAAATCCTGTCATGTTTCTGGTAGAAATGAGGGAACTAGAACCATTTTTTGAAATATGCCCAGAGAATTCGATTTTCACTAACAAAGGCCTGCACTCAAGAGAACCTGTTTTATCAGAGCCAAACCAACATGGGGAAGAATTATGCTCATACAAATTCAACTCCATCTCCTCTCGTCCTCCTGTCTCACCTAAATGAGGAAGAGAAAAGCTGGAGGCATGTGTGTAGGTCAAAGCACAGCAGCCAGGCCCTCTGAAAGCCTGAGACCTGCTCATAGACCTATTGGATGTTTCTCCTTCTTCTGCACCTAACCACATTAGTGGACTCCTTTATAATAACAGGGGATAACAGCTAAAAGAACTTCAAACCTCAGACCAGAATAAGATGGAGTCACTAGAAAAACACAAAGACAACAAGGGAAATAAAAATAGGAACACCAGAGGAAATTTTGTCCTCTGACATTACAGCCACAGCAAATAAGAATCACAGTCTAACTCCTAGCCAGATAAACAAAAACATCACAATGAAGGCCTATTGATTTCAGCTTCTTATACACAATACACCATCCAGAGTTCAACAAAAAATTACAAGGCATACTACAATGTAAAACACAGTCTGAAGAGATAAGCAAGAATCTGAACCCGACTCAGATAGCATAGAGATATTGGAATCATGACTAGAAATTAAAATAAGTATAAATAAATGCTAAAACTTGTAATGGAAACGGTGAACAACAGGCAAATAGAGATGGACAATGGCACACAGAGATGCAAATTCTAAGAGGTAGTCAACCTGAAATGCTAGAACTAAAAGTCAAAGATGAAAAGGTAAAAGAAATCAACCTGATATTTGCACCCAGAGCTGACTTACTGTAAGCAAAACCATACTCATGAAATGCCAGATTCCAGCCTCCTCTCAAAGTTTAACTGAAAGGGTGCTGCACATGGACACAACTGAGAGCAGGAGACACAGGGTGAGCCCATATTGCTAGGTTCACTGTCAGCATCAGCTTGGAATTTGTCACTTTTCAATTTTTTAAATTCAAATCCTAATAAGCAAATTCGTCCTCAATAGTGGCAACATTAAAGGATTTTTCTTCCCCACTGTGTAAAGTGAATGGTGCAGCTCATTGGCATGCAAAGTGCCCTCTAGATCTCAAGTCCAGTGACCCCAGGTCCAGCCCCTTGGGTCTCCGAACTTCAAAGCTGCTGTCACTGAGCACCCAGCTTAAGACAAAGGCACCAGGACAGCCTCCACCGCAGCAGGAGGAACAGTACCCTGGTGGGTCAGCACTAGGTCCTGTGACCTGACAGGGAGCCTGAAACGCTTTCACACCTTCTTTTTAATCTGAGAAAAGTACAGAGGAAACCAAATTAATCCAACAGGAAATAGGCAATGTGAAATAAAGAAATGTTAGGACCTCAAGTAAGTATGTCTTCACCACAAGCACTATTAGCTCTTAAGCAGCTGCTGCATAGCTCAAAAAGGTGACCATCATTCACAGCAAACTATCGCAAGAACAGAAAACCAAACACCACATGTTCCCACTCATAGGTGGGAATTGAACAATGAGATCACTTGGACACAGGAAGGGGAACATCACACACTGGGGCCTATTTTGGGGGAGGGGGAGGGGGAGGGATAGCATCAGGAGATATACCTAATGTAAATGATGAGTTAATGTGTGCAGCACACCAACATGGCACATGTATACATATGTAACAAACCTGCACGTTGTGCACATGTACCCTAGAACTTAAAGTATTAAAAAAAAAAAAAACTTATTTGACCAACTCTGTGTAACTGGGCTCTGTTCCATTTTCTGTTTTAAAAATATAGTTTTCAAAGGATTATAAATTATGCTGCTATAAAGACACATGCACACGTATGTTTATTGCAGCACTATTCACAATAGCAAAGACTTGGAATCAACCCAAATGTCCATCAGTGACAGACTGGATTAAGAAAATGTGGCACATATACACCATGGAATACTATGCAGCCATAAAAAAGGATGAGTTTGAGTCCTTTGTAGGGACTTGGATGCAGCTGGAATCCATCATTCTTAGCAAACTATCACAAGAACAGAAAACCAAACACCGCATGTTCTCACTCATAGGTGGGAACTGAACAATGAGATCACTCGGACTCAGGAAGGGGAACATCACACACCGGGGCCTATCATGGGGAGGGGGGAGGGGGGAGGGATTGCACTGGGAGTTATACCTGATGTAAATGACGAGTTGATGGGTGCAGCACAGCAACATGGCACAAGTATACATATGTAACAAACCTGCACGTTATGCACATGTACCCTACAACTTAAAGTATAATAATAATAAATAAATTAAAAAAAAAAAAAAAAAAAAAAGAATATATAGAGAGGTATGTATCAAAAAAAAAAAAATATATAGTTTTGAGTATCGAAAGAGCTAATTTAAAGAATGTCCATGTTCTCAAACTGCTTTCCTTGTCCTAAGAATGTGTTAAGCCAACATTGATTCAGTCTGTGCTCATGGAATCTCCAAGGGGGCACAGATGAGCTATGGACATCCTGCTGGCCCAAACCCTATTAGTTTTTTTCAGCAGCATAGTAGTGCCCTCCACAGTGCTCTCGCTGCTCTGGGAGGAGTCAGGGATACAGATGGCCATGGGGACCAGGCCCACCTGGAAAAAGCAGGAGCAAAAGTTCGTGCATGACTGCCTGTTGATCCTTTTATATAGGAAGATTATTAGTGTTTTTATTTGTTTGTTTTTACAGTTATGTAACATATTTTTCAACTGGCAAACTGTTGTAACATACAAAACTGTAGTTAACAAATTTCACATTCACCCACAGTTCTGAGACCTATATATAAGTGTCATCAAGATTTGTTGAGCATCACTCCAGCTATGTCTCTAAGTGTATAACGAGAGTGAAGGAGAGCTATAAGTAGATACATTCCCTTACTTGACAAACCTTTAGTGAGCACCTGCAGGGAGCTAAGCACTGTGCTGGACAGAGGACAAAGGACAAGAAAGGACAAGGCAACAAAGACCCTGTCCTCATGCCCTTAACATGACAAAACCAGGTTAATGGATGAATATGATATTTAAATGGCATATTAAGGGGGTGCTGTGAGTACCTTGGCTTTCACTTAGAATGAGAACAGAAGTCACTGGAAGGTTACATCAATGGAGAGATATAACATAACATATACTTTCATGATTATTCTGATCGTCCTATGAAGAGTAACTATAGAAAGGCCGAGTGGGCCGGGCAGGAATTCTTGAGGCTATTGCAATAGTACATAGAAAGATGACAATGACAGAGGCTTCATGGGAGGTAATAAGGTGATCATAAGGGAATTTTTTTTTTTTGAGACAAAAGTGTTACACGTGGAACTAATATCCCTTCAGCTTCAGAGACACCTAAGGATTTGACCACAAGTTGAACTCCTTGTAATACTAAGCTGAAGAAGATATAGAGTCTACCAGGTCACAGACAGATGAGGGCTGTGCTGATGTCACTGTGTGCCCAGTGTCATTATCATGCCACACTCTTCCTGGATTCAGGATAGTTTACTCTGTAACTGGTAATGCACGAGATGTAGCTACACTGAAGAATGGGGATAAATCACTAGCAAAGTGCTAAAACTAAGGGCTCACTACCTAGTGGCTTCCCTGAGCTAAAATGGTGGACACTTCCTTACTTAATCTCACTTCTTGTGGCAGGCATATACCCAGGCATAACAACTGGGAAGATCGGAAGCTCCCCTTGGATGTCACCAGACCTATGATGCTGTTGCTATACAAACCCTGTTCTATGTTCTGTGTTATTTCTCAATGCTAAGAAAGACTGATACTTGGAAAACCTATTGTGTCTTGTGAGTTTGACACAATCTAAACTTGAAACCCTCTTTGTTGTACAATTTTGTAGGTAGGTTTGGCAGAGTTTGATGATGGATTGGATGAAGGTGTGAGCAAAAGGGATGGGCCAGGGATGATTCCAAGGTTTTTGGCATCAGCAACAGAGAGTACAAAGTCGACATTGACCAAGATGGAAAATACACAAAAGAAATAGGGAAAGCAGGGCATGGAAATCAAGATTCCACGTCCATCTGTATTAAACTTGTCCATCTAAAGTAGTGAAAAGTGTCAGAATCGAGTTTAAAAAGAGTTTATTCAAGCGGAAAGTTTCAGAACAAGTGGCCCAGTAAGCACAGATTCCAAAGAATGGAAGTCAGTGTTGTGAAGCGTAGATGTTAGGGATCGTTTATATAGACAAAGTTTAGGGAAGTTTAACAGAATTCCCACCTCTTTGTATGTAAGGCTGAATGCATAGTTACAATGATTTGATTAGTCAAAGTAGTCTATTTCTTCCGAGAAAGGTATATTGAATATTCTATAATAAAGATGCAGCAGTCATGGAGTCTTGGGCACCATCTGGTATAGGACAATGAAAAAGACAGTTATAACAAAGATTAGTAACTGGAAGTGTGGAGGTCTGGTCTGTACTTCTTCCTAGAAATACATAGAACAAGAATAACGAGGAAGATAACTAAACTATAAGCTGAGAAGCTGAATATCAAACATGCTATGTGACTCAACATCTAGAGATTAACTCACCTCTTGGCATAATAGAGTGTCCAGAAATTTTATTTTCTTTTACATTTCCCTCTTTCCTTCAAAATATTGTGGAGAAAGCATTGGAGAAGAATCATGCATATAGCCTGTATATTTAGGTAAAAATCCCACATCATGTGGGAGGCTCATTCCTAGGAATGTATGTCCCATACAGGGGGAAAAAAATGGAAAGTGCCCAGGCCAAATTTTAAAGCAAATAAGGGAGCAGTGATCGCCGAACCTGATTCAGGCTACATGACTATCTCCTCAATCAAAACAATTAGTTGAGCCACCATTATTCTAGCCTTTTCAGTTGTGCTTTGACTCAATTGCAAACAGCTATCATAAAAACAGTGTTGACAGAAACAGGACAAAACACAGTGAATGACTGTGTACTTCTTATAATAGTAATAGCTTTTGCTGCCAACTTTCTCAAGGCCCAAAACAACTACCCAACCAATTGTTTCGGGAAGGTGTTGGATCTGAATGTTTAGTTATTTGGGTTTTTGTATCAGTCCCTAATTTAGTGACATTATCTCATTCATCTGAGATATAGACAGAAGCTTCAGTTTTTATGGTAGAGCAGGTTTACACTTGGGCTGCAGTGAGGATGTCTAAAGCAATATGGTTCCATTATACAGCCTGCCTTAAAAGAGCAACTTCATTATTTAATAATGAAATACCCATGTGGCTATCATTTTGGGCCTTTTGTGTATAATTGGTTAGAGTCTCTACATGTCAAGTGACAGCCTCAATACCTAGTTAAGGTACAAAGATGGAAGCTAAATGATCATATCAGAGAACACGGAATTAACCCAATGCGATTGTCAATCAGAAAAAGTTGCAGGTTTTGATAGTATACAACCTAATCAAGTTTGTGCCCACATATAACCCAACCCAAGGAATACTGTCCTAACCATCATGAGGGTAAATATGGCCTTTAACTAGTGCCACATAGCCAAAGGTTTTCATCTGGAACAAACCAATAAACAACTCAGTTGTTACAGCATGCCAATCAGTATGTTGTAATATAATGGTGTGGCTATATCATTGTTTGAGTATCTGTCCCATATCTCTACTGCTACTGGTCCAAGTATCTTTGGTATGATTTCTCTATTCCTAATGTAAAGGAGCAAGCTGACTGAGCTGACCAAAGCAGTGGGTAAGCTAGATGAGACTACCCCCAATTTGTGTTAAACCATTCTGAAATTGAATTATCTTATCTTTCAATTCAGGCATTGTCATTCCATCTCTCAGTTGGGGCAGTGACTGTGTTAAAGCTAATGAACTAGTTTCTTTGACCAAGAAGCTCTTCCGATGCCCTTTATTCTATAAAGTGTTATTAATAGGCTGGTGATGTACATTATTCTTAGTCATACTAGTGTCAAGCACCAATGACTAGTTTAAAGAAATGGATTAATCAGGTACTACCTTTAAGAGCTTTTGTGAGTCTTCATTATTCAATAATTTGGTGTCTTCTATGGCAATAGGAGTTGCAATTTGTGAGTTTAAGAGGATCATATTCCAAAACATTCATTATATCTGGTAATTCAATTTTGTCTTCTAATTCTAATCACCTTTCCTATTTTTGGGGAAAAAAAAAAAAAAGGATGGGCATTATGTAGCTGTAAGAAGTCTCTTTCTATCAAATGAATGGGGCTGAGGAAACTAATACAAAAACCTGAGTTCCTTGTAAAGGTTCTAACTGAAAAGCTACAGGGTAAGATGTATATGCCAGTATAATGGTATTAGTGACATCCACCATTTGAAGTGTCTGTTTGATCCAAGGAATGAGGCCTTGTAATAAGGTGGGATTTACTACAGCTAACATAGCTTCAGGGTCAACAATAGCTTGTGATTGATCTCCATTTTGAACAATTTCTATTTCTCTCATAGTGCTAGTAAGGAGAAAAAGAAAATCTTTCAGTTGATTAGAGAAACCACATTCTATCTCCTCTTCCTTTGCCTGTCATTGGTCCTTCCACTATAGTTTCTGGCAATCTTTCTTAATCTGTCCAGGTTTTTTACAGCAATTATACAGCAGAATTTGAAGTCCACTCGGAGATTTATTGGAGTATTTTAAAGATTCAGACTGGGTGGATAGTTGTTTTAGTTGCAAGTTCATATTTGTTTGGTTGTTTACCTTTTCTAACTCACTCCTTTAGTTAAGGCATGAGATAATTTATCAATAAGAGTATCCAAATCATAATTTTGGGACTTAGCCCAATTACGTTGTTATCATTTTATTATTAATGCCAATTCTGTATATAACCTGTTTAAGAAATTGGAATGGAGGAGAGTATCATTTTGATGATGGGCATAGCTCTTTTCAGAGAATCTTCAATATTGTTAGAATATTTTTCAAATCTATCAAAGTATGGCATTACTGACTCACCTGGCTTTTGTTGACATTATTGTATTTTATCCCAGTCAACCACACTTTGGAATACTAAAGGGATGGCTTGGAGCAAAGCCTTTACAAACTCACAGGTATGCCACTGATCTTCTGAAAATTTACAAATGTCCTTCAACAAACTTCTCCAACTTTCCTTTACTATCACTATCCAGACTCCTACCACACCCATCATTGCTTTGTTTCCTTGCTTCATGCTTTCCATGGTACTTCTATTTCCAGGGTATTTCTCTGTCTTTATGCAATTATTTATTCATTGTCTATCTTCACGACCAGACTATAGGTTTGGTGAAGGTGGGGGCCAGGTGCCTTTTGCTCACAGGTCATCCCCAAAGTCTTTCTTAGTTCTAACATACATCCGTGTTTGCACGGTGTAGCTGCTTAAAAATATCTGTTGAAAAGAAAAGTGAACTGGTATAACTATCAGGAACATCCTGAATCCCTAGTAATTACTAAGGCTGTTGATGATTTCTCTATCATGAAAAATGTCAGTTTAAATTACCAACATTCTTTATGCCATTGACTTTAAAATATTATAATTAATTAGCTGATATCAACAGGAAAAGTCAAAGTTACTTCAAAAGTAAACAGCACTGTTGGGTCTAATTGATTTTCATTTTATGAAATGAGGATAAATTAAAATATTTTACTAACGTATTGGATCTCTTTCTTAGAAAATAACCACATGGTTGTAAATAATAATATGTATATATGTGTGTGTGTGTGTGTGTATATATATATATTTTTTTTTGGTGTCCTCAAAAGGGTTGATATATCCTAATGATATATAAAATTTATTCTTTCAGGCAACTCTAATGCCCAATTTGTTTAGCTTTAATACTGCTGTTAACTAAATTCCAGACACTCATCTAATTATTCTCTTGTTTCTTTTACAATCACATTTTCAGTGACTAATATCTTCTATTAGACTCCTCAAAAGACTTTTCTCTTGACAAAAAAATAGTTACCAAATTTGAGCTGGCGATCTAACCTCCTTTGATATATTATTTTACCCAAGGCCCAAAGTATTAATCTTATTGTTCATTTCAGTAACATTATAACCAAGCAAACTTCATTCTTTGCCTGAAGAGGAATCCAGTGGTTACTTAGTTTGCCTTGTGATATTTACTTTAAAAAAAGTCAACTCCAAAAATTTCCAAACTGGCTATGCTATCACAAATTTCAATTAACCTTTGAAATTTAAAACTTCTCACATACATTGAATTAGTTCAAATGTTTAAATTAATTGATGGAGCCCAAACCTGCTAACCAACAATAATCAAGGAATCACGATCTACGTTGATAGGAGAACTAGGATTTGGGAAAGTCCACATCTTCCAAAAACTTTTTGAACAAGGATTCCCTGGCTCTCAGGAAATCCTATAAAATAAATGTCCAAGTAGAAGACCTTCATGTGTTTTACTATTATATTATCCTAAACGATAGCCATTATTCAAGCAACAAATTGCTTCACAAGATTGCCCATGTGAGCAGGTACACATTGTCCATGATACTGAAGGAGCACTGATGGGTAATCTTAAGCATCTGGTCAAAGATGCTTCCACAGCACGTCCTGCCTGCGAATGAGACCACCTGGGCAGGACTGTAAACATGGGACACAGGCAGGAAGCCAAACTTCCAGGACTCCGAGCCCAAGTAGGCTGCATACATTCTCTTTATTCTGCTTAATGTATATTCCCTGGTGGATTGAGCCTTATGCTTGATGAAGGAGAGTTCCTAGTGTAATGGTGGAAAGAACATTTTTTTTATTATTATTTTGCATCCCAACTTGGGAAATTAAGCAAAACGGACACTTGGTTCTGCTTCCAAAAATGATTAAGCATCGCAAACACCACATTCATGGAAAAAGACACTTTGCACCTTGAATTGAAACCTGTAACAGGTCATTCCACCTGATTCTGGTGCACAAAATAAGTGAAATTATGCAAATTTCCTTGGATTGGATACAAGACGAAAGGTTGGCTGAAATGAGGCCAGGAGGCCACCTCAGGACGGCAGCCATCCATTGCTTTTACATATTCACATGGTCAGAATTACCCACAGTGTGTTTTCAATAATTCAAATACTATGAAAACTCTCCTTTTAAAAAATAAAAGACTTACAGCACTTGAAAGTGGTACCAACTACATTCTTTTTCTAAGGATTCAAAATCACCACTGATGAATTTAATGATCCAAGACATTCTGCAGGAAGGAAGCCTGTTTCACTGTTTCTCAAAAAGCTCTCAAGTTCATGTCCCCATGGAATCTACTTCTTTCAGAACACTGATTAACAAACTATAGAAATACATTCCTCCGGTCATTTTGACATATTTTTTTTATTTTCTCTCACAATCAAGAATGGGGGATTATCATTTGTTCAAAGTCAACTACATTACAGGTATAGTACAATGACAGTTTATGAATTTTTGCATTAATAAATGTCACTCTCACCCTAAATACTTCTTTAATCTCAATGCATAACTTCTTTTCTCCAAACTAATATACATCTGATCCTGAAAGGATTTCGTTTCCTTCCAAATCGGACAAAGAACCTCAACGTGTACAGCAAGATTAAATGTTCCACATATTTACTGTATTACTCCACTTTCATGCTTCTGATAAAGACATACCCGAGACTGAGCAAATTACAAGGGAAAGAGGTTTAACATCAACTTACAGTCCCAGGTGACTGGGGAAGCCTCACGATCATGGCAGAAGGCAAGAAGGAGCAAGCCTTGTCTTATATGGATGGCAGCAAGCAAAGAGAAAAAGAGGTTGTATACGAGAACTCCCTCTTATAATCCATCAGATCTAGTTACACCCACCCACCACCACAAGAATTCCAAGCGAAAACCTGCCCACATGATGCAGTTACCTTACACCAGGTCTCTCCCAGAGCACGTGGAAATTCAAAATGGGATTTGTGTAGGGACACAGCCAAACCATATCATTCCACTCAATCTCATGTCCTCACATTTCAAAACCAATCATGCCTTCCCAATAGTCCCCCAAAGTCTTAAGTCATTTCAGTATTAACTCAAAAGTCCACAATCTAAATTGTCATCTGAAAGAAGGCAAGTCCCTTTCACCTATGATCCTGTAAAATGAAAAGCAGGTTAATTACTTCCTAGATACAATGTAGGTATAGGCATTGATTAAATACACCCATTCCAAATGGGAGAAATTGGCCAAAACAAAGGGGCTGCAGGCCCCATGCAAGCCCTAAATCCAGTGGGGCAGTCATATCTTAAAGCTCCAAAATGATCTCCTTTGACTCTATGTCTCACATCCAGGTCACACTGATGCAAGAGGTAGGTTCCCATTGTCTTGGGCAGCTCCAACCCTGTGACTTTACAGGGTACAGCCTCCCTCCTGACTGCTTTCATGGGCTGGCCTTGAGTGTCTACAGCTTTTCCAGGTGCACAGTGCAAGGTGTCAAAGGATCTACCATTCCTGGGTCTGGAGAATACTGGTGGCCCTCTTCTCACAGCTCCACTACGTAGTGCCCCAGTGGTCTGTGTGATGGCTCTGATCCCACATTTCCCTACTCGCTGCTCTAGCACTGGTTCTCCATGAGGGCCCCACACCTGCAGCAAATTTCTGCCTGGGTATCCAAGTGTTTCTATACATCTTCTGAAATCCAGGCAGAGGTTCCCAAACCTTAGTTGTTGACTTCTGTGCGTCCAAAGGATCAACACCGTGTGGAAACTTCCAAAGCACCCGCTGAAGCCATGACCCAAGCTCTGTGTTGGATCTTTTCAGCCATGCCTGGACTGGCTGGGAAGCAGGGCACCAAGACCCTAGGTTGCAAACAACATGTGGACCCTGGGACCAGTCCACAAAACCATTTTTTCCTCCCAGGCCTCCAGGCTTGTGATGACAGGTGCTGCCATGAAGACTTCTGATGTGCCCTGGAGACATTTTTCTCATTGTCTTGGTGATTAATTCAGCTCCTCATTACTTATGCAAATATCTGCAGCTGGCTTGAATTTCTCCCCACAAAATAAGATATTATTTTCTATTGCATTGTCAGGCTGCAAATTTTCCAAACTTTTATGATCTGCTCTCCTTATAAAACTGAATGCCTTTTACAGCACCCGAGTCACCTCTGGAATTCTTTGATGCTTAGAAATTTATCCCACCACATATCCTAAATCATCTCTCTATGTTCAAAGTTCCACAGATTTTTAGGGCAGGGGTAAAATGTCACCATTCTCTTTGCTAAAACATAGCAAGAGTGACTTTTACTTCAGTTCCCAAGAAGATTCTCATCTCCATCTGAGACCACATCAACCTGAATTTCATTGTCCATATCATTATTGGCATTTTTTTAAGGGTCATTCAACAAGTCTTTATGGAGTTCTAAGCTTTCTCACATTTTCCCATCTTCTTCTGACCCTCCAAAGTATTCCAACCTTTGCCTGTTACTCAGTTCCAAAATCAATTTTACATTTTCAGGTATCTACAGTAACATCCCACTCTACTACTACAAATTTATTGTATTAGTCCCTTTTCATGTGACTGATAAAGACATACCCGAGACTGGGCAATTTAAAAAATAAAGAGGTTTAACAGACTTAAAGTTCCATGTGGCTGGGGAAGCCTCACATTCATGGCAGAAGGCAAGGAGGAGAAAGTCTCATCTTATATGAATGGCAGCAGGCAAAGGAAAAAAGAGGTTGTGCAGGGAAACTCCCCCTTATAGAGCCATCAGATCTCATAAGACCTGTCCACCAGCGTGAGAACTCCATGGGAAAGACCAGACACCACAATCCCGTTATCTCCCACTGGGTCCCTCCCACAACACATGGGAATTCAAGATGAGATTTGTTTGGGGACACAGACAAACCATATCATACCTGAACGTAATTCCAAGTTTCCAGAGTTAATAGACATGAGAGTTTTTGGGCATGAGAGTTTTTTATGCTGTAACAGAAGCCTAAAATTTCAAAAATGATTCAGTGATTGAAAAAAATCTTTATATAAAACTGTTTTATGAAGATTTTCCCTGTGAAAACTATTCAAGCAAATTGAGTATAGAATGTACCTTAAAAGCATTGTTTTGAATTTTCTTCAACGTAATGGTCTCACTTCTAACTGTACAAAATAATATCTTGAAGATGATGAAGCAATATGTGACACATAAGCCATTATATTCCCTATTAACAGGTAATGTGGTTGTTAGGTCATGCAGCAGAAAAAAGACTATACGGGTATAAATCTCAGCCCCAAGAGGTATTGATTATTTTACTTCTGTCAAATTAATTAAACTTATAATTACTCAAGTTTCCACATCAAGAAAATGGAGGAAATATTACCTATTTTATGTGGTTGCTATGAAGATTAAATAATTAAGGTACATACAGTCACTTGTTAGCATGTTATATGTCAGCTTTCATTTATTTTATATTATTCTAATCAACACCAGTAAGACAATAGCCCATACTATAAGCCATAAAACAAAATTTTTAAAAATTTTAATTAGTATTGATCATACCCTTCGCAGATTCCCAATGGCCATGATTGAGAAAAATGCTCCCACGATGGAAAAAGAGCTAAAACTATTTAGCATCTGGGAAGTAGATGAAGTCCCTTTGCCGGGATTAACCAAAGAATTGTGGGATCAAATCTATAATTTCCAAGCCAAGCCTGATGATCTTATTCTGGCAACTTACCCAAAGTCAGGTAAGGGTATCAAAACATACAAATATTCAATATTTTCACAAAAATTGTTTGCATAATCTTATTGACTAATGAAGCATGATTGGGATTTGGAGAGAAAAAATTCCTCATTATGGATATCTGTTCTTTAGTGTTGCAGGACATATAGCATTCCTGATCCCTAGGGCAACAATTTCCAATAGCACTCTCTGAAGAGAACAGAAAAGATTTCTAAATGCCTTGGGAGTAGGTCAGATAATGCTCCCATTCCAGAACCCATAACATACATCAAATATAAGGTCAATAAATAGAAAGACATATGACTTTTCTAAACCTAAAGGCTGCCTTCTAAAAACATGTCATACTCTTAAGTATTAATCTATTATCCCAGATATTAAACACAAATTGATTTTCTAATCCTCTAAAGTTATTGGAGTATGTCAGTCATGAATTTTCTGCTCTGTACCAAATAAGTGGCATTCAGAAAACCTCAATGATTGACTTTGATTTAAAATGCCTTAGAATTTCTAATTCTTCTCTAAAAATTCCTAGACTGGAATACATCCTAGGAACAATAGGCACACCTAATGCCCAGAACTCACTTCTGATAGGCCGTTCTCCATTAAAAGGAATCGCAGATATTAGAAGAATTGATGATCCCACTCTTGGGAACAGAATATGAAAGGTGAATGTTCTCCATCTTCTTTTTGAAGGAGTAAATGAACAGTATACATTCCCAGAACTGTTTGTTTTTATTAAGTATCTGTGAAAATAAAGCACATATAATAACCAGAAAAAAAATTAATGGGGACATGTAGAAGCATAAAAGAACCAATGTGAAAGGGCTCACAATAACAACATCTGGGACAGTTTGAGCATCAAAAAGAATAATCTCTAACTGACTGGGAGAACATTAAATAAAATCCTCCTGGTCAGCCATGCTGAAGGGACAAGATTGGATGTGTCCTCTAACCATAATAAAAAACAATCCTGGATAAAATATATGAAACCACGGTTTCTCTCATTGGATTTCAGTTGTCTCCATCTTCAGACTGAAGATGCTTTCTGAACAGGGTTTAGTTTTAGGGAGCAAAAGAAAAAGTCATAACAAACTCATTGAGATCAAGAGCCAGATATAGGAGTTCTGAGAGATTGAAGTGGCTGCTATTGGCAGGTATGAGTACCAGAGAGAATGAACTACACAAATAAACACCTTTAGATATCTTTAGAGAGGACCCTTTGAGTCTATTGTTGAATGGTAGATGGCACTTGCATAGAGCCCAGCTCCATGAGATCAGTCAAGGAGCTACCAGAAATCTATTAGTCATATAATCCCTAGAGATTATACAAGGGTGAGAGACATTTGTGCTCCAATCAGGACACGATGGGCAGAATTTTGATCCCCATGACATTAGCCCTCTGTTATTACTTGTGCAGTTATTCATATTACATTCCCAAAGGGATTTTGCAGCTGCTATTAAAGTAACTAATCAGCTGATATTTAAATAGGGAGATTATCTTGGACTATCTGGATGGACCCAGTGGAATCACGTGAGCCCTTCAAAGAAAAAGAGGAAGTCAGAGTGATGTGTTAGAGGGGAAAGTCTGAGAAAATTAAAGTATAATAAAAGTTCACTGCATGATTAGAGACTTAAAGATGAAAAGACACAGTACCGATGAAACAGTTATCTCAATACTACAGCCACAAGCAACTGAAATCTCTTGGCATCTAGGAGCTTGGCAAAATACTCTGAAGTCCCAGATGAGAATGACAGCCCTGGCTGATACCTGGATTTTAGCCTAGTGAGACCCTAAACAGAGGACCAGCCATGTTAAGCCCAACTTCTAACCCATCTTGTAGTAATTTGTTACCACAAATTTTTCAACCTGAAACTCCAATGACACAGTAAAAGTAACATTTTAAAATATTTCTGAAAAATAAAGGTGAAATAAAGACTTTTTCTGAGAAAGACAAAAGCTGAGAGAATGTGTTGCCAGCACAGCTGCACTAAAAATAAATAAATAAAAAGTTATATTGAAATTTCTTCAGTGTAACAGAAAATGATAGTACTGAAAACATAGATCTGTTACACAAAGTAATAAGGAATGTCAGAAATAATAACAACATGAGAGGATATAACAGACAATTTTTCTCACTCTTAAATTTCTTAAAGGATAACATATTACAGAGTTTGTAACATAAGTGCAAGTCAAATGTATGACCGAAATAAGGCTTGGAACAGAAGAAAGAATAAAAAATACTGTTGTAAAGTTTTCACATAACACATGAAATAATATAATGTTAGTTAAACATAGACTAGGATAAGATAGAGATGCATACTGTACACCCTAGAGTACCTGTTAGAAAAACAAAACCAAGTGGTATTACCAGATATGGCAAATGGAATTCTAAAATGCAGTCAATCCAAAAGAGGCAGGAGAAGAATAGCAAAGGAATAAAGGTGGAAATATAGAAAATAAATAGTAAGGTGGAAGATTTACAGCCAATTATACAGACAATTGTAGTATAGTTCCCAATTATTTGTAAAAGGCAAATTTCAACATCCACATTGATACCTGAAATTACATTGTACCATTTTATACACTATGTGTTATACATATCTATGATGAAATTTAATTATAAATTAGAAATGTTAAGAGATTACCCACAAATAACAATAAAATATAATCTTTGTAAAAAAAATGCAGCATCGCTACTCTTGCACTTTAGGGGCATTATTATGTAAAATAAGGGTTGCTCAAGAGCACAAGCCCTACAATACCACAAGAGTCAATCTAATATACTAGATAGCTACTAAGCGACTAACGAACAGGTGACATAGAAGCCAGGAAAAGGAATGAGTCACATCCCAGGAGGGATGGAGATGGTGGCCCAAAATTTCATTATGCTACTCAGATCAACATGAAACTTAAAACGTATGAATGGTTAATTTCTGAAATTTTTCATTTTATGATTTCAGACCACAATTAGCCTCAGATAACTGAAACCACAGAATGCAAAACAGTGAATAAATGATTACTATTTTATTAAATAAAACATTTTAAACGACCCCAATTAGAGTGTACTTTACACATAAACCATGATAGGTTGAAAGGAAAAGAATAGGAAAATATATACCCTACAAATAATACATATACCATAGCTAGAATAACTATATCATAAGGGAACAAGTATTTTACTAAGGATAAGGAGAAACATTTCATAATGATAAAAAGGGTAATTCATCAAGGCAAAATATTCCTGCATGTGTGTATACTTAAATAACAGGACTTCCAAATACATAAAGCAAATACGTGAAAATTAAAAGGAGAAATAGATAAATTCATAATTATAAATAAAAGTTTCAATACTTCTCATTCAGTAATTTCTAGAATAAGTAGAAAAGATATGTAAAAATTTTGAAGACCTTAACCATATTATCAGCAAGCTTGATCTAAAGATATTTTTAGAACCCTAAAAAATACTACTCTACTCAACAGTACCAGAACCCACATTCTTTCCAAGTGCACATGAAACGTTTACAACTGTAAACCATCGGATGGGATTTAAACAAAAATTCTCAAATATATCTAAAATAGTTGGAATTATACAGAACATGCTATTTGAATACAATTAGAATTAAATTAGAAATCAACAACAGAAATATATGCACAAATATTTAGAAATAAAACAATATAATTCTAAATAACATATCACTATAAAGGATAGTAGAAAATACTATAAATGGAATGATAATAAAAAGAGCCTATTACAATTTGTGAGAAGCAGTTAAATTAGCACTTGACGAAAGATTTTTTAAATGAATTTTATACATGTTATATATGTAGGTAAGTATAACTTACACTTATAGTGGAAGTGTATGTAGGTATACGAAAGATCTACAATAAGTAATTTAAAGTTCCAACATAACAAGATTAAAAAGTAGAGGAAATTAAGCTCAAATTGGGAACTTTCTCTACCTGATAAGGGAAATCTATAAAAAAATCCACATTATTTAGTAGTGTAATGGAAACATCATAGATTTCTAAAATACCAAGGAGCTTAATAAAAAAATCACTTAACCTACTAAGCAAATTTAGTGAGGTCACAATAAGATACATAGTCAATATACAAAACTCTATTATCTTTCCACATTCCAGCAACACACAATTGAACATGACATTTTAAAACTACCATTGATAAAATAAATCGCACCTGAAAACACGAAATATTCACAAGTAAATTTAACAAAGCTGTGCATGATTTCAAAGTGAAAACACTTACAGGGAGAAGGTGTATAAGTCTTAAATAAATAAGGAAGCATACCATATCTATGGATCAAAAGAATTAATATTTTTAAGATATCAACTGTTTCTAAATTAATCTATAAATTCAATCTCAATCAGAAACTGATGAATTGATTACAATATTTTATATATATATGAAAATGTAATTGTCATTAAAAGCCAATTTTTTGAAACAAAGAACACAGTGGTAAGGTTTATATGAGCTGATTTCCTGACATTTAACTCAGCTTCAGCATTCAAAAGACTGTGATATTTTTGTAAGGATAGACATAAAGAATTGACCCTTACTTGGTGGGGCATGCAAAAAAGTCAAAGTGCAATGCATCAGACCTCAAAATATTAAAAATAAATCTATAAAACCATGGAAGTACAGATAGGAGAATAGCTTCAAACTTTAGGTTAGGCATCAATAATTTGGGGAAAAAATGGAAAGCACTAACAGTTATGGTTTGCATTTAATGTAAGTTCAATATAAATTAGAATTCTTCAAAATGAAAACTTCTGTTCTTCTAAAGACCCAGTTATACCACCTCATACCAGTTAGAATGGCAATCATTAAAAAGTCAGGAAACAGCAGGTGCTGGAGAGGATGTGGAGAAATAGGAACACTTTTACACTGTTGGTAGGACTGTAAACTAGTTCAACCATTGTGGAAAACGGTGTTTTCCAACCTTGAGGAATCGGTGGCAATTCCTCAAGGATCTAGAACTAGAAATACCATTTGACCCCGCCAACCCATTACTGGGTATATACCCAAAGGATTAAAATCATGCTGCTATAAAGACATAAGCACACGTATGTTTATTGCACCACTATTCACAAGAGCAAAGACTTGGAATCAACCCAAATGTCCATCAGTGACAGAAGGGATTAAGAAAATGTGACACATATACACCATGGAATACTATGCAGGCAAGGAAAACGATGAGTATGTGTCCTTTGTAGGGACATGGATGAAGCTGGAAACCATCATTCTCAGCAAACTATCACCAGAACAGAAAACCAAACACCGCATGTTCTCACTCATATGTGGGAAGTGAACAATCAGATCACTTGGACACAGGAAGGGGAACATCACATACCAGAGCCTATTGTGGGGAGTGGGGAGCGGGGAGGGATAGCACTAGGAGATATGCCTAATGTAAATGACGAGTTAATGGGTGCAGCACACCAACATGGCATATGTATACATATGTAACAAACCTGCACATTGTGCACATGTACCCTAGAACTTAAAGTATAATATAAAAATAAATAAATAAATAAATAAATATGTGACACACATGGAGAGAAGATATTTACAATACATATATCTGGCCAGATGGTATAAAGAACTGTTAGAACAGAAAACAAAAAACTAAATTTATTAAAGTGGGCAAAGATGTAAAAATGTATCACCAAAAAGGTTCACTATTAACCAATAAACACAAAACAAGATACTTAGCATCACTTATGATGAAAAAATGTGAATTAATACTATAATGAAATACCACTACACACCACTTCAAATGGCTAAAAACCTGAAAATAACAAGTGTCGATAAGGACACGGAGCAACTGAAATTCCCATGCACTGTTGGGGAGGATGTAACATGGTATTAATGTTGAACAGTTTCTTATAAAATTAAACATGCACCTAACAAACAACCCAGCAATTTCAGTCCTAGAGATTCACCCCCACCCCCAAAATAAAAATCTATGTTCACCCAAAAACCTGTACACAAATATTATAGCAGACTTACTCAAAACTAGCCCAGCACTGAAGAAAACCTAAATTTGTACTATCATACAAATGAATAAACAAATCATTGCTTATCCATAAAGTTGAACTGTTCTCAGTAATAAAAAGAAATGAAAAACAGATATATACAAGAACATAAAGGAATCCCAAAATAATGAGGGTGTGTGAAAAAATTCAGACATATGAGGACATGCTGTATGGTTTCATTTATATGATATTCAACAATTTACAAAACTAATTTATATTGACAAAAAATAAATCAGCAGTTTCGTGGAGTCAAAAGTGAGGAAAGGAATAACTGAAATAGAAGGTTCTACTCTTGACTTTTGTAATGGCTACATACAGTTGTCAAATTTCATTAAACTATACATTTCTAATGGGTTCATTCTATTCTATGTAATTTTTACCACACTGACGTTTATTTTAAAAAACATGATGCCATAATGATGAAAAAAACAAAAAGAAAGAAAAACTTCTGTATTATGATTGAAGATAACTATTATTCTTCTCTTAGGCTAAAAAGAAGTAATTAAGCAAAAGAATTTAGAGGAATTGTAGTTCTTCCCTAATTTATGAGGGGAAGTTCCTTATATGAAGACCTACCTCGTAAATAGAGGAAAAAATTTTAACATAGGTCGAGTACCTCATGTTATTAAGGATTTATAATAAACTAGATGTGATGAGAAACATTTAGCAACCATGATAACAGAATGTCATATTGGGAGATACAGCATTTTTAGGCATGAAGTGTTATAATATAGGAAATGCAGAAATGGTTCACTCAAACATGATAGTTGAGAGACTATAGAGTAAAAAGGAGATAGACAGATATATACATATATACATACATACATAGATGCATAGATAGATACTTAGATACACAGAGAGATAGATGATAGATAGAATGATTGATAGATAGATAGATAGATAGATAGATAGATAGATAGATAGATAGATAGATAAAAGTGCAATACAACAGTTTCATTTTTTGCCTTGGCAACATTGATCTAATTTCCAAGTGCTCTCATGTTGCTCCCTTTCTTCAAAATATTCAATAACTTAGAATGAAAGATCAGTTGACTAAAATTAAAGAACTATTTCAAATATTTTCAGGGACACATTGGATGCAAGAAATTTTAGACATGATTCAAAATGATGGTGATGTGGAGAAATGCAAAAGAGACCATTCTCTACATAGACATCCTTTCCTTGAACTGAAATTTCCCCATAAAGAAAAACCAGGTGAGTAATAAGCACCAAAATAGAAAGGACTTTCACTTCAAGATTCCAGAGCAATGTGTACTGTCTTCAACAGAGCTTCCGTGGTAGCCAGAAGTAGCCTGCATCTTTCACGAGGTGAAATTGTTCACAGGCCAACGAGTCAAACCCTAGACTGGGTCTTCAGGGCTCCCTCCTGTTCTAAGCTGGTGGCCTTTGGCTTCCCAATAAGATTTTCATTATATTTCTCATACTTCTCCTTCCCAATTTTACAATAAAGAACACTCCCTCTCCTTTGTATTCACCTTCATGTGTTTGAATCAGTGGAAAGGCCAGAAATCAGCAATCTGCTATTGTAAAAGGACAAGTGTGATTTCCGAAGAAAAAGGAGGAGAAGTAGGGGGGATACACCATAGACATGCAGAATTCACTGTGGGAGCTGAAAAGCTTTCCTCAGAGTGTAAAACCTGGTGAGTAACATGAAATAAAGAAAGATCTCCTAGAAGGCTTTCAGAAAGAAAAATGCTTTACATGTGTTTGTGGATAGACAGCTAATATTTCCCATGGGAAAAAAAAGTGAAAAGAAACTAAACCAATTTTAGTTGAAGAAAGAAATTTAATTTCTTTTGAGAAGTGTCTGTTCATATATTTTGCCCACTTTTTGATGGGGTTTTTTTTTCTTGTAAATTTGATTGAGTTCTTTATAGGTTCTGGATATTAGCCCTTTGTCAGATGAGTAGATTGCAAAAGTTTTCTCCCATTCTGTAGGTTGCCTGTTCACTCTGATGGTAATACAATTCAGAACATAGGCATGGGCAAGGACTTCACGTCTAAAACACCAAAAGCAACAGCAACAAAAGCCAAAATTGACAAATGGGATCTAATTAAACTAAAGAGCTTCGGCACAGCAAAAGAAACTACCACCAGTGTTCTCACTCATAGGTGGGAATTGAACAATGAGATCACTTGGACACAGGAAGGGGAACATCACACACCGGGTCCTGTTGTGGGAAAGGGGGAGGGAGGAGGGATAGCATTAGGAGATATACCTAATGTAAATGATGAGTTAATGGGTGCAGCACACCAACATGGCACATGTATACATATGTAGCAAACCGGCACGTTGTGCACATGTACCCTAGAACTTAAAGTATAATAAAAAGTATAGAAAAAGGAAAACAAAAAAGAAATAAATTTAATTTCAAAGATCTTCCAAGAATGGCAGCCTATTGTAAAAGGATGGGTGTGATTTTTAAGAAACAAAAGAGAGAGAAAGAAGAGAAAGGAAAAGAACAACCAGATATACAATGAACACTCCCAGAATAATTTGAGGGCAAGAAAGAGCTTTCCTGAAAGTCTAAAAGCTGAGAGAATAAGGAAATAAGAAAAAGTCTCCTAGAAGGTTAGACAGGACTGAATGCGTTGTATGTCCTTGTGGAAAACAATTACTCTTTCCAATGAGTAGAAAACAAAATGTAATCACTCTTTAGACTAAGATACAAATGGAAGTCAAGTATTTTGGGAGATTGGCAAGAATAAATAAAGAATGTAAATTGTTTCTTGCTAGATTGGGTGATTGCTCTTGAAATGTCCTCACCACGACTGATAAAAACACATCTCCCTTCACAAATGATTCCACCATCTATCTGGAAAGAAAACTGCAAGGTAAAAAGAGTGGGTATTTCAAACTTCCCCTAACTTGGGGATATAAACTATAAAACTGAAGGTATTTTTCAAAATAATATGCTTCCAAATACATTTTCCAAAATATAATTTGCTATTTTTCTTAGACAAAGTTCTTGGTATCATGGATTACGTAAATTTGAAATCTGCAAACGTCTATGTTTTCTAAAATTCTTTTCCCTCTAAATATATTTCATGAAAAATTCTTGGTCAAATTTTCCAAAATTGAGTCTCTGTTGCTCCAAATCAGAGAGTGGATCGGGAGCTAGAATGGAGGGAAACACATTGAAAAATAAAACCATGTTGCTTTGCTCTGCCAAAGTACTAGAAGATACTCTCCTGGCCTCAGAAGCAGAAGTATAGAATCTGCTCCTTGTTAAGGCTTCCACGCCTCCATAATCTACTCAGTGGACTAAGCTCAAACCTGTCTTCATTTTTATCCCCCTCACCTCTATATCTGATCTGTCACAAAGTCCAGTTCATTCTTCCCATCCTGTAATCTGTGCACTACCCTGCATCACTACCACCTGTACCCAAGTCAGCTCACTGCTCTCTTCTCCTCCCACTTTGTCAGCCTGCCTCTAGACCTGCCCCCTCCAACCCCTCCTCCCTATAACCGCTATTCTTCTGAAAACACAAATGTGACTAAGGCATTTCCCTACTATAAACACTTCCACAGGTGGATGAAGATGCCTCCATATCCCCTATATGACTTCAATGCCCTTGACAGTCTGCACCTTGCTTCATCTCCTCCCCAGTGTCTTCCCATTCCCTGATCGTCACTACAATCCTCCTGAAATCCTACATGTCCTTTCACACGCGGAGCATCCCCACACCTTCCACATGCTCCCATTAGACTCAAGCATCTCCTCATCTTTACTTGAATAATTCCTTCTTGCTCTCCTGGTCTTTTCATAGAGACCTCCTATAGGATGCTTCTCTGTCTCCATGGCTGGGTGAGTTCCATGTATCTATATTTTTGTATCTGTGCAAGGGTTTACCTCATCATTTGGTTCAACACATTACATTATAATTTTCTCTCTTCTTACATCAATGATCAGACTGTGAGTTCCTGACAGGTGGGGACTTGATTGTACCCAATACCTGTCAGGTTAAACATTGTCTGGCACATAGGAAGGGTTAACGTCTCTGTTCTGCATTTGTTGACTGAACAATACTGAATTTCCAGTCATCACATTACTATGCTCCTTTGTCCTAACAATGTTATATGTGTATGTGTCTGTGTGTACACACATATATAGTTATATGTATAACCTATGTAACATATAATATATCATACACACACACACACACACACACACACACACATATCAGCAAAGACACTCTAATCTTTGAGAACCACTGTCTGCAACATTCCTCCCTGTGAGTCTCATACAAATATCAAGGAACTAGCTCTGGACTCAGTGTCCCAATTATTGTGACTAGGCCTGACCCATTCATGTACTAAGCAGGAATCAGTGGGAGTCCCTCCAGTTTTCTGAAGGTCATTTACATCTTCTATTGAAAGATAATACCTGTTTTCTCTTTACCTCACACTAACCCTAATAGGAGCCAAATGAGATGGCATGCACAAAAATGTTTTCTCACTCTCTAGTCTTTCCCCTGTTGTAGGAGTCTGGAAAATTTCTTTCAATTAATTGAGACACAGTTGAAACTCACCATTTCATGGACTGTTCCCTGAATGCCCGAGAACGCTTTGCTTGTTTGGTTCGTCAAAACCACTCTGAAGTGGGGCACTCTCCTTTGTCTTAGCGTTCTCCATGGCTATCAGGATTGCAGAGTCAAAAAGGTTCCCTTTATTTAATATTTTAATTTATAACTAGCGTATCTAATGCTATAAACTTACAGGATAAAGTTACCATGGTACTGAAACCCTCGCTTAGACTATTTCTCCTCAGTCTGTTTTTCTCTCCCTGGCTTCCTTCCCTCCCCTTGATTTCAGATTGTCTATGTGGCCAGAAATCCCAAGGATTGCCTGGTGTCTTACTACCACTTTCACAGGATGGCTTCCTACTTGCCTGATCCTCAGAACTTAGAGGAATTTTATGAGAAATTCGTATTAGGAAAAGGTGAGTGCAAACTGGTTTTTTGGTACCCTCTTTCAGGAGACTCTAACAATAAGCACCTCTGTAAACTGGAGGGGAAAGGTACAAAAGACATCCTGATTGACGAGGTCCTATCTTGATGATCTGGGACTGGAGAAGCCAGGTAGAAGAGGTATTTTTCCAAAATAGAATACAAATGTACATTGAGGTCAACTAGGGTCGTAAGATTTGAGATAAACGTAAAAAGCCCAAAATCCTTGACTTGAGATTCAAACAATCAACTTCAAAATAAGAAGAGGCAACATTTCCTATGGAAAGACCTGGCAGTACGAAGGCATGAGATGATATCCTGCGGTTTAATCTAGCAGTGTCATTGGACTGCCGGGCCACCACGTATAGTTACGAAAGTCACACACCGCACAGCCACAGAGAGCCTTTCCCATAGGTCTTAGTGAACAATCTTAGACCTGTTCACCTGCAGAAACTTCACATTAGAATTAGCAGCCATAACCCCTCATCTGCTTACTAGCAAGATCACACCATCCAGAGAACCAGTGAACACATGAGGGCCACACTTTTCAAAACAGCAGTTGACTGGATTGTACCAGGTGTCAAATCAGATTGGCAAGGATGTCAAACCCTTCACAGAAGAAGAATGTCTCATGGAAACAGCAATCTCTAGACAGAAGAAAGACAAGATGACTACATAAGGTGATTTAGGATGTAAGGACCATCTTTACATATTTGTATGAGCATTAATACAGAAACATGATTATAGTATTGCATTGTAACAGCAGTGAGCAGAACCTAGACAAATGTATGAAAATTACATGGTGTCGCCTCCATTTCATTAATGTCTCTCAAATAATTAGAACTTCCATAAGTGAAATGGCTGAGTTGTAACGCTAAGAGCTCCCGGTCCTTGAGCAACTTAACTATCCTTGAGGAACTGTATCAGGGACCTGAGCTTCATTATAACCAGTCCTGACCACAACATTCATATTCTTTTGAGGGAAAAGAAGAATCAAAATGAAGTGACTTCCACAACATGACCTGAATAAAAACAGGTATCTGTGGAAAAGTCAATAAATAATAATTTTCACCAAGCGTGTCTGTCCAGTGACAATCAAGAGAAATAACCTCATTAGAACATTTTCTCTAGAAACGTAAATAAAATTGACTGACAGATGCCAATAAGAAAAAAAAAACAAATCTAGATTGCACCCCAGGTGAATAGATTTCCAATGTTTATGCAGAGAAGTTTTGAGAGCCGGAAAAGTAGAAGGAAGCAGAGGAAGAGGAGATCCAAGCTTCTTTTCTTATATGATTTTTCCCAAGGCCTGGGTTGTCTTACTATTCTTTGTGTCAATTTGGCTGGACTGTGGCACCTACTTATTTCAACAGACACCAATCCTGGTGTTTCTGTGAAAGTATCAACTTTGTAATTGTGATTTACATCTATAATCAGTTGACTTTAAGAAAAGGAGATAATGTTAAATATTAATAATATGGGTGTTCCTTATGAAATCAGTTGAAGGTCTTAAGAGAAAAAAAACTCAGGTTTCCAAAAGAAAGGATTCTGCCTCAAGGTTGTTATATCAAATCTTGCCTGACTTTTCAGCATCCCCTACAGATTTCAAACACACTAACCCCCACAATTGCAGGAGCCAATTCCTTTAAATAAACCACATATACATAATTAACATTATATATGTACATTTAACTATATATACATAGGATAAAACCATTGCTTAAAATAAATTATACAGGTACACATATATATAATGCACATAGATAAAACACACACATACATACATATACATGGATGAGTCTTTTTACTTAGTTTCCCTTTCTACAGTTTCAGTCACCCACAGTCAACCCCAATCCAAAAATATTACAGAATTTCAAGAGAAAAAAGGATAGAGAGAGGGAGAGTACATTCACATAGATGTGAATATATTTCAGAATATTGTTATAATAGCTCTGTTTTATTATTAGTTTTGTTGTAATTCACTCACAGTGCCTAATATATAAATTAAAGTAACATACAAATGTGTGTAGAGGAAAAAAGACATACACTATTATAACTTGGTGGTACCTGTGGTTTCAGGCATGCACTGGGGATTATGGGATATATCCCCTGTGCATACAGGAGGAATAATGTATTCTCCTCTCGATTTGCCTATTGCTCTGTTTCTCTGGAGAACCTGGCTGACACAGATACCAGTCACCATGAGACATGCCAAGGTTCGAGTCACTGAAAATGTACATCGCTGTTCGTCCTGATTCAAAAGAGAGCATTTCACACACTTGCTCACTAGGTCTGTGGTCATTTTCCTCTGGAGAATGTTTTCCATCATCCTTCAGACAAACCTTCACATCCACTTAGCACAATGCTTGCAACATAGCTCACACTGAATAAAGATAATTCCTGTGTTTATAATGACTACCCAGAACCAAACCGGGAAGCTGCCAAAAGTTACAACCTGTCAGGGAACTAAAATATTCTGGGATAAAATATGCTGCTGGCTAACTCAGGTATGCATGCATTCTCTTACCAACTGGTGGAAAGAAAATGCATCCCGTGTTTACCACGTAGACGCAGTCTCAGCTGGAAATAGATGTTGTCCTCGAGGGCACCTTTCTTTCTGCTGCTGCTGTGTCTCTTTCGGAACAGGAACTTACAAACTTCATAGCGCAGCGATACAGGGAAAGCAGCAGGAGGATCCTACCCCTATATCTGATGGCCTGAATTAGTTGAGTCTGAAACTAAACACTGTTTACCAGGAACAGGGGAAGTACTTTATTGTCTAATGTTTTAAGGCATGTCACAAGACATAGTCGGTGTGTGCAAAGGCACGTATAATAAATGTGTACTATAAATCTCTGCTTTACACCATATAGACAAAGTGTATAGTAGACAATTACTTCCACTTCATTAATTAACCAGAATGAAAGTTACAGAAGATTATTTCAAAGCAGCGCTAATTTATTTTATAGCCTTGGGTTTTCTCCCGGTAATTGGAACTAACAGTGCTTTGTCTTCTTCCAGTTTTCTATGGGTCCTGGTTTGACCATGTGAAAGGATGGTGGGCTGCAAAAGACACGCACCGGATCCTCTACCTCTTCTACGAGGATATAAAAAAAGTAAGTGGCACTGAGACTTATAGGTCAGACCCAGAAACCCTCCTGACAACGTTATTCTGTTAAACGAGCTGTTGCTTTAATTGGCCGAGCTCTTCTTCTCTCCCCTCTCTTCACAATGCCTTTTTCTTCCATGGTCAGAATCCAAAACATGAGATCCACAAGGTGTTGAAATTCTTGGAGAAAACTTTGTCAGAGGACGTTATAAACAAGATCGTCCACCATACCTCATTTGATGTAATGAAGGATAATCCCATGGCCAACCAAACTGGGATACCATCTCACATATTCAATCACTCCATCTCAAACTTCATGAGGAAAGGTTGGTGGCATTTCTTTTCCTTAGCTCAATTCTAAAAAATATTCTGCCCTCTAAGCTAAGATAATTTTAAACCTAATTTTCAGGAAGAAGTGACTCATTTCAGTTAAATTTTGAATCTCTGCTCCCTTCACACTGCCTGTTTGCTGAAAGCCAATGTCAGTGGTTCTGAAACTTTAGTCACATTAGAATCTCTGAAAGCCTTGCTAAAGCTCTCATTGCTGATCTCCACTCCGAGATACTTATTCTGTAGGTCCAGGAGTTGCCCTCAAATTTGCCTTTCTCTCAAGTACTCAGGTGATGCTGATGGTGCTGTTCACTTTGATTAGAATACCCAGCTCAACCATGAACACCCCCTTGAAGGCTCGTGCATCCTCTGAGCAGCTTTGAACTCTTATCTTTTGTCTCTCCCTGTTGTTCAAAACCCCAGCTAAGCACTTAGTACTCAGATTTTTAACTATTGGCATTCATGTCTGTCTCCAAGATAAGATAACAAGCTGCCTCGAAGAGAGAGCTGTGTTCAGTTTTTTTCCACTAGAACCTAGTACAGAGACTCACACCTCAAAATAACTCAATAAAGGTCTGTTGTGTGAGTGTACTGATGAATGAACAGTTTCTGTCCTCAACAAGCTAACATTCTAGATACATGAAGAAATAGCTGCAAAAAAATTACAAACAAGAAAGTAAAATGGAGGCTATACTAGGAATTCCCCAATACCAGTTCTCCCGACTGTATCAAAATTACCTTTAAAAACAGTGACCCCATTCCTGAAGATTCCAGTTAACTTGTTGAAGTTGGAATCTAGAATTTGATATTATGGTCAAGCATTTCAGATTAACTTTTTCAAAGGGTAGTAAACCAGTAGAAATAAAGCACTAGAGTAATTTAGAGAAACAAACAAATAATTTAGAGAAATAATTTAAATAAACCAGTAGAAATAAAGCACTAGAATAATTTAGTACAGCTTTTGTTGGGCTGACAAGGTACAACAATTTGCAGAAGATCACTGGTATCTAAATGTCACTTCTGGTGCCTTTACTCTTTAATTTTACTCCGCAAGAAATATCCGCTCCAGTGAGGTTACTGACATCTTATAAGGTCCTTCACTGTCCCTGGGAAAACAAGATAGGATGTCCCCAAGGAAGTCCATGATGGTAACGAGCTGTAGACTTTGGGTTGGGTGCACTAGAGCCAGGAGTGCACCCTGGAGCAGAAGATTCAGCACAGTGCGGCACCTCAGTGGGGCCTGCAGCATTTGAGGAAGGAATATAAGGATGCTGTGTGCCTTGTGGTAAGAAAGCCAAGTGGAGTGGATATGAGGGACCATTCATAGTGGAAAGACCAGGTGGAGTGGGACTGAGGGACCCTCACTCATGGGAAAATCATGTGGTTAGGCTTAGGAACCATTCACTGTAGAAAGGTCAGGTTGAATGGGTGCAGAGTCTGTCATGAACTTCTTTGATGTCCTACAGGGATGCCTGGAGACTGGAAGAACCATTTTACTGTGGCTATGAATGAGAACTTTGATAAGCATTATGAGAAGAAAATGGCAGGATCCACACTGAACTTCTGCCCTGATATCTGAGAGGAACAACAACAAAATAAGAGACAGAGACTATGCCAACTATTTTGCCTTTTATTCTGTTGGGCAAGGAACTGTGACTGAATATGGAGCGTATGAGCCTCAGTCCGTCTCCTATAGGGTGGCTAGTCTGCTATACTATTAAAACATGATTTAAAATATCAACGAACCAGCTATTCCAGTAAAAAAAATAAAATAGAAAATTAGAGAGCAGAGTCTGCCTACATGAGTTTTTTATTTTCTTAAGTACAGGTATATTTTATTGCGCATGACAGATACAGCAAAAACAAACAATTGCCTCATGCCTTCCCATGTGTGATCCCAAGTAGACGCCACAAGAAAATCATGCATAGGTATCAGAAGCCACATTATTAAGAGAAAATGGAACACCTTGGAGTGAACATTCTGTACTTTTATGTATAAATAATAATTCCAAGATTAAAGAACTCATAAGTAGGTTTCAGAGTCACCATTTATGTAATAGAATGATATAAAAATAAATTTACTACTGCAAAATATCAATCAATTGGAAAATGATTAGTCTTCTAAATTTGTCTTGTAACTAATTTTCTTAATCAAAAGAGTTTGAGTTGGGGAAATCAGGCAGTGACTATTCCTGAAAAAAATCTTCCCATGAAATAAATAAAATGCATAATGTATCTCATCTATAAATTGAGATCTGGGACAAATGCACCATGACTATGCATTGCCATTCTCTTAATAATTGCATCACTCTAACAACAGGTATGACCTCAGATTTAACATAAATTTAGGGCTTCAACCATGTGCCAGTGAAGACCTGACTCTTTATATGACCAAATAAAATTGTCTTATTAGAAGACAAGGTCCTGAGAGGCCTTAGCGAGTGGGTGGATGCCAACAGGGTGATGGCCTCAGAGAGGACCTCATGAAACATGTCAGAACGGGGGTAAATTTGGAAAGACTTAAATTCAGTGATAAAATTAAAGATATGTAAAAATATATTTCAATTAACATCTTGAAAGGGAATCAGGAACAATATACAGAGCTCCCAAGGCACAGAGCAAAGTATCCTGCCTGTGGAGGTTATCATAGTAACAAAGCAGTGCTATTGTCACCCCAGGCAAAGGGGAAATGACATCCTATTCTCTAGCCAATGAAATGAAAGACAAACTGAAAGGTAAAGAATAGATGATGAGATTTTAAGAAAAGACAGCAGCTAGTCCCTAAGGCCTGCTGTAAGGAAACAGAGAGGATAAAAATTGGGGCATCTAAACTAGCCCAGAGGGGACCCTCGGATAAAAGTTCCCCATCAGCCCTCACCCCACTGCCTCCATCCAGCCACGAAACCCGACCACCTGAAATACCATCCTCATATTCAGTTGGTGATCCAGAGAAGAGATTCCTTAGTTATAGCAAGAAAAAAAAGAGATTCATTGATCACCCTTGCCTTGTCAATGCACTGAAAAACTGGTTCACAGGGCCACTGTGCTTTTCAAATGGAGACATCAGAATCCATAAAGAGTAAAGAGCGCTGGGCACCAGGTACTGTCAGAGTGCAAAGTGGGCCTCAAAGAGGAGGAGGCAGAATAAAGGAAAAGCAAACATTATTTTCCTACTCAGAAATGATTTTCCACTATTTGAAAAATTATTGAATGTTGTCAATAAAAACATTTCCTGTACTGTCCTTGGACTCAGAGTATTGATGACCAACTACACAAAGATTATTTCCTTCATGCAATGGATGATACCTGCCTGTCTTTGCAGCTATTAAGGGATATGAGGCTGACAGTCTAGGTGTAGATGATGGGCTCATGTGTTTTGGGCAAAGCATTTTGGCTATATAATGTTAATAATTCTAAAAGCTACAGAGTTGCTGTGCATTTCTGCAAGGAAGATGTGAACGAGTCTTGGTCCTCTAGAGCCATAATTTGGAAACAGGCTGCTGGGATTCAGAAAGTTCACATATATAGTGTGCCCCATGGCCTCTCCTGGAAATGTCCGCAATGTGACTGTTCCTGGACCAAACTGAGGGTGGGGCTGCTATTTCTCGTGGCCCAATAACCAGATGCAGATTAACTGGGGAGGAAGAGACTTTTTACTTCTGTAACCAGTTACAGGCAGAAGGCCTGGAAATTATCACCAGACCAACTCAAAATTACAAAGTTCTTCAGAACTTACATACCTTCTTTTTTTTTTTTTTTTTTTTTTTTTTTTTTTTTTTTTTTTTTTGAGACGGAGTCTCACTGTGTCACCCAGGTTGGAGTGCAGTGGCCAAGCTCCGCCTACCGGGTTCACGCCATTCTCCCGCCTCAGCCTCCAAGTAGCTGGGACTACAGGCGCCCGCCACCATGCCCGGCTAGGGTTTTTTTGTATTTTTAGTAGAGATGGGGTTTCACCATGTTAGCCAGGATGGTCTCGATCTCCTGACCTCGTGATCCACCCGCCTCGGCCTCCCAAAGTGCTGGGATTACAGGCTTGAGCCACCACGCCCGGCCTGAACTTACATACCTTCTAAGCTATATGTCTGTATGTAAGTGTGCATTCATCTTAAAGACTTAAGTAATTCACTTCTTCAAATTTGTAACTAAGATCTGAGTCCCGAAGACCTTCCTCTGGAGCCTCATGAAGTTTGCTGAATTTAAATGGGTCTCTAGGGGCTGGGGTGGTCACCATTATCTTGTCTCCTGTTAAACCACTGAGGATTGGGGAGTTCCTTCAGACCTCCAATAAACTTGTTTGTGGAGGTCTGGGGAGTTTCTTCAGAGCCCCAATAAAACTTATATAACCCTAAATGGGTACTGTTAAGAATTCCTTCATTATTTTGTCATGCATTAAGGCCCAGGTAGGCCTAAGCAAAACTCTTGATGAACTTTTGTTACATTCCAGGCTTTGTATAAGGGCACTGGCTTCTTTTAGCTTTTAATGTTCAACTTAATCACTCATTGAATAGTGAAACAGCTGTGATGGAGGCCCGCATTAATGAAACCTGCCTGCCACAATCCCCACTGTCAATTTGTGCGGAATTCCTATCATACTGTATATTTATTTGTCATGAGAACTGCATGGATATGGGGCATTGTAATATTTCCGGCTACTTCCTGCTGAGAGATGGTCATTGCTATGAGGCACTGAATGCAGAACTGGAGTGAGGAGGTCTATTTGTTCCCAGTAGCACTCTTTGTTTCAGGGGCTTAGAGGCAGCACCTGCTGAAACATTTAGTCTTTAGTTCACAGGGCTTTAAGAAACAACAGCTTAGGTTTCAGTGATTTCCAGTTAGGAAAAATGGCGAAAAAGGAAAAGAAAAAGAAAAAAATTGAAAACACTGCCTTGGAGACTTCTAGCCAGAAAATCAGAATTTAATCCAAACTGTAGAAAATAATAAAAACGGAAAAACCTTAGGCAAGACTGGAGTTTAACAACAGGTGTACTATAATTTTGAAACATAATTTTTTTCTCTCCAGTTTTCCATTTTTATAAAAAGACAAATTATGGTAGGACTGGTTTGCTTTATTATACTTTGCCAGATTATTAGTTTAAAGTCCATCAAGAATAATTACTGTTCACATAGGCCCTTCAAATCGGCTTTGATGAAACTGTTTCATAGAAGGAATCTCAGATAAGAACTTTTTAAAGCCAAGCCCAGCTATAGATTTGTACCATTAAATACCTATGGGTTTGGTGAATTCCTCTCCTCTGGAGGTTTCAAGTTAACTTGGGGATCCCGGTCTGTGAGAAAGTGGCATTCTTTACTTACCACAGGTCAGAAACCCGGTACAGGGACTGTGTACACTAAATACGTGGCCAGTTTTCCAAGGGCATTATTGCCTCCGTGCATCAAATTTGATTCCTTGAAGGAAAGCATGCCATTCCTATCAAACTGTGGTAAAAAAAAATAACCAGTATCTTCTACTGCGTTCTGTTACAAAAAAAAAAAAAAAAAAAAAAAAAAACACATTTATTGCACTTGTGCAAATAACTATATTGCTGTAACTTAAGAATACTCACAGATAGTTTCCCATTTATGGAGAAAATCAGAGAGAGAGAAACAAGTACGCTCCAAATTTTGTTCATGGGAGTCTACTAAATTGTTCAAACTTGTTAATAGCTCAACAGAAAAGTTTCTTTGACTTTGAAAAACAAAACAAAGGATTAGCAATATTATAAAGTAAAATGTCAAAAAGATCACTCAAGTCTCCTACTAGTTCAGTTCAGACAGTTAATTCCTGTCCTGCTTGACACTAACGAATATTTTAGCTCTTCACATGTCCTGAATGTTTTTCCTCTATTCTGATGTCACTATCTCCAAAGTTATCAGAAAACTGCATTACACCTGTTAGAGCTTTATAGCTGATTCTGAAACCACCTTCTAAAGAGGACTGAAGCAAGACAACAATTGTTTATGGGTGACAAAAAGCTTTAGAGTAGCCATATTGCATTAAAGACACACTTGAGAAGGAAATCTGTTATCCCTGTGGCACACAATAATTATAACATAACAATTATAATTATTACTAATAATGTACACTAAGATATATCAGAATTACAGGAGTTTCCCATAACTTTAGAACACATACAAATAACATATTTATACAAATGTAGCCCAAGGAAAGCCAAACTTCATTTTATATATTTCATTTTAACCCTACACAACTTGCGGAAACCTTTATTTTCATTTTATCCAACTTAACCCTTTTACTTTTTAATCTAGGCAAAAATCCACATTCTCATGTCTTTTTATGATGTTTTTACTAAAACTATATTTTACTTTCCTTATACACCTTACATGTAAACTTTTCTTTAATGGTCATAAATATACACTACACAGTTAACTCTTAGGAACCTTTGCATTTGGTGAAAACCTTGGTACTTATGGGATTTTAATTACGTACTAGGTGGGGAGTCTGGGACCCAGACAGAAATGGAGATAAGGTCTGGCTTATCACAGCGTCCAACTCCCATGTGTCTCAGGCCTTACCTAGCTGAAAGCAGGCAAGTTGTACAGCTAAGAATCATCGTAGCATTTTGTAAAGCATTTAGGAGGCCTAATTGCCTTTAAACTGTGCAACATTTCTTGTATAAATTCCCTTTCATATGCCCTTTTATGACTTACAAAATCGTTGACATGCCTTGACTTTCTGACTTGCCTTAAACATCCCTCTCTTTAAGGAACCAGTTATTTTACTTTAGGACAAGAATTTACCATACAATGTATATCCTTTCTTATATATATTATATATATATATATTCTTATATATATTCTCTTTTTTTAATATCATTTTGCATAGCTAAGGGGCATGGCTAATTTAACATCTCCCCAGGCCTTATCTAGAATTTAACACTGCAAAATAAATTGAATAGTTTTTAAGTCAAAGAAGCAGTTTATGACCTAAAGCATTTAGGAAACCTAATATTTGACCTGCATAATTTAGACCAAATGTTTACATTTTTGAAGATAGTTTTATTTTACCCATAATCTTTAAAACCCTCTTCATTTTTATAACTTTCGTTGTATCTCTTTCATGTCCTGGTTTCTTTTTCCTTGTTTTATATAGAACCTTGAAATAAGCTTTGAAGTAGACAAAAATTAGTTACTCTTATAAAAGGACACAATTTTTAGAAGAATGTTTTCCTACAATGTATTTTTACTGGAAAATACACAAATAATGAAATATATGTTGTTTAATATAACTTTAGATTCTAAATTATGACAAGTTTCTTTATGAGCATTTATCTCATTACATTTTTTAATTATTTATTTTAACCATTTCTCTAGATTATTCAGGAAAACTGATAGTCATCATTTAAAGTTGTGAAACTGCCATTGCAAAATTGTAACCAAGACAGTGAAAATGATCTGACCTAACTGACTCCATCTTGCTTCTAATTCCAAGCTATTCTTGTTTATTAATTAGTTTGTGGTTTTGCTTAGAAACAAAGATGATAATCGTCTTTTCCCAGAACAAACTTTATGTCTGTGGACTAGACTGCCTAAGGCCACAAAATTAGAAGTTAGGGTATTTCAAGATATAGTTATCTTCATTAAGCCAATATTAATGTTTCATTTATTAAAAATTACATGAGCAAAGATTATTCTGTTTTGGGCTAAGTTATAGTTTTGTAGCCTCTGTGTCACATTTTGACACATTTTTGGCAGAGATAAGTATGAAATTGCTTGATCAATGAAAGCAAACAAAAATGCATGCTGACAACTCTTAGGACATTTCTAATATTACGTTACCAATAACTTTTCTTTGTTTTTTGTTTTTGTTTTTTGAGATGAAGTCTTGCTCTATCCTACAGGCTGGAGTGCAGTGGCACGATCTTATTCCACTGTAAGCTCCACCTCCCGGGTTCACGCCATTCTCCTGCCTCAGCTTCCTGAGTAGCTGGGACTACAGGCATCCGCCACCACACCCGGCCAATTTTTTGTATTTGTAGTACAGATGGGTTTCACCGTGTTAGCCAGGATGGTCTCAATCTCCCGACCTCGTGATCCACCCAGCTCGGCCTCCCAAAGTGCTGGGATTACAGGTGTGATCCACCGCACCTGGCATTTACCAATTAATATTAAAACTAGCTTATTTATTAAAGATTTTACTTAAGTTACATAAACATGAAAAAACATTTGACTAGTCTTTTATTTTTCTCTGTTAAAGTATTTAAGTGCTTTTATTTTTCTTTGAGCCAATTAATTAGAACACTTTTATATTTTTCAGTAGTGAAACATGGTGTAAACAAGATATAAATATACAGACATATCAGGAAAGCCAATAGAAGTACATTTTATAGAATCATAAGACCTCCTTTTTCCTATTGTTTTAATTGGATTTTTTAGCTCTGGGCAGAACCCACACCAAATCCTGGGTTTTCAGAAATGGAGAGTGATTATGAGGCTAGTCCATGTGATGCTTTCACAGTGCACTTTAAAAAAAAAAAAGTATTTTCCAAACAAAGACATTCCTAAGTGTCTAAATTACACTTTTTTCTTAAACACCCTAGAGTATCTTCTGTTGCAATTGCTATTAATAAAGAAAACAGAATTCAGTCAACTGAGATCAAAAAAACCTTCGCTCAAAAAGACAAGGTCCTAGGAGACAAATGAAAATAAATACATGAAAGCCTATAAATACAAACTGAACACATACATGTACACATCTTGGATGTTAGCTTTTAATTGAAGTGACTTTTAACCACTGAGCTCCTGAAAACATTATTTTTCCTTCCAAGAGGCCTCTCAGCAGGAATGGACCCAATACTTCCCACTTTCAAGTTTACACTGCATTAAAAGGAGGAAACAGATACATAAATAAGTGGAGACAAATTTCAGACAAACACAAGGGGGAGTGCACTCCGGCAAAACAGACTCAAAACCAACTCAAAACCAGATCTCAAGTAAAATGCAAAGTGGGCCTAGGGATGAGCCTGATTGCTTCCCTTGGTGGTACCGGACAAATGGCTTAACAAGCCCAGATAGGAAAACAATAGGCTCCCAGCATATAATCCGGTTAACTCACCTTTTGAGCATGTCTGCTCCTGATCTCTGTTCTTCCCCAGTAGTGAAAGGGACATGCAATTTTGTGCATGGGACAGCCTTTGAGAGCTTCCTGGGAAATCTCACCGACAGCTGCTGGGATACTCCTGAAGACTGTCTCATTGCAAGTAGCTGGCCACTGAACACAGCGCCATCCCAGTCTCTTCCGGCTGGCTCACTGAATTTGTTCCTGGAGCCAACTGAGGGTTGGGCGGCTATTTCTCTGGCATAATAGAGATGTAGATGAACTGGGGAGGAAGAGAGTTTTTATTTCTGTAACCAGTTACATTCAGACCGCCTGGAAATTATCACCAAACCAACTCAAAATTACAAAGTTTTCCAGAACTTCTATACCTTCTAAGCTGTATATCTACCTGTAAGTGTGCATTCATCTAAAGACATAAGTCATTAACATCTTTTAATTTATAACTAAGGTCTGAGTCCTGAAGACCCTCTTCTGGAGCCTCAGGAGTTTTGCTTAATTTACATGGGTCTAGGTGCTGGGTGATTGCCCTTATCTTGTCTCCTGGTAAATCACTGAGATTTTGGAAGTTCCTTCAGACCTCCAATAAACTTGTTTGTGAAGGCCTGGAGAGTTTCTTCAGACTCCCAGTAAGACTTGTATAATCCTAAATGGTTACTGTTAAGAATTCCTTCATTATTTTGTCATTCTTTAAGGGCCAGAAAAGGCCTAGGCAAAACTCTTCACAGGCTTTTGTGACATTCCAGCCTTTGCATAAGGGCAGTGGTTTTTTTTTTAAGCTTTTAATATTTAATGTAAACACTCATTGAATACTGAGACAGTTGTGATGGAGGCCTGCATTAGTGAACCCTGGCCTGCCGCATGGCCTCCCATGAGGAGCAAATGAGAACACCAGTTTTCCCATACCATTCCCATGCCAGCAATGAATATTATCAATGTTATTTAATTTTTCCTCATTTGAAAGTCAAAAATATTTACTCATTTTTGCTTTGTGTGCATATTTTTTGTTTTACTGGTATTATTGTGCACCATTCCTGCTTTGGAGTTTCTGTGCATGTGGGTGCAAGTGTGTGTGAAGAATCTGCCTGTTCATACCCGTTACCTCTACCCATTGGAGATGGTCCTCTTTTATATATTGATTTATACAGTACAAATATGTTTATATATTATATTTATCAGTGTGAATACATTTAATTTCACCTAATTTTCTTTCTTTATATTTTAACTTTGTTTATCCTACATATTATCATGCAAATAATTTTCTTTTTTCAAATTTTCAGAATTTAAAATCAGATTCTAAAATCATTTTCTTTTATGGCTTTTGGTATTTATTTCAAGATTAAGAAAACAGAGGGGGGCAGAGTACGATGGCCAAATAGGAACAGCTCCAGTCTCCAACTCCCAGCACGAGCGACACAGAAGACAGGTGATTTCTGCATTTTCAGCTGAGGTACTGGGCTCATCTCACTAGGGAATGCGGGACAATCGATGCTGGTCAGCTGCTGCAGCCCAACCAGTGAGAGCTGAAGCAGGGCGAGGCATTGCCTCACCTGGGAAGTGCAAGGGGGAAGGGCATCCTTTTTCCTAGCCAGGGGAACTGAGACACACAACACCTGGAAAATCGGGTAACTCCCACCCCAATACTGCGCTTTACCAAGGATCTTAGCAAACGGGCAAATCAGGAGAGTATATCCCACACCTGGCCGGGAGGGTCCCATGCCCATGGAGCCTCCCTCATTGCTAGCACAGCAGTCTGCAATCTAATGACAAGGCAGAAGCGAGGCTGGGGGAGGGGCACCTGCCATTGCTGAGGCTCAAGTAGGTAAACAAAGCCACTGGGAAGCTCGAACTGGGGGGAGCTCACAGCAGCTCAAGGAGTCCTGCCTGTCTCTGTAGACTCCACCTCTGGGGACAGGGCACAGCTAAACAACAACAACAACAACAAAAGCAGCTGAAACCTCTGCAGACACAAACGACTCTGTCTGACAGCTTTGAAGAGAGCAGTGGATCTCCCAACACAGAGGTTGAGATCTGAGAACGGACAGACTGCCTGCTCAAGTGGGTCCCTGACCCCTGAGTAGCCTAAGTGGGAGACATCCCCCACTAGGGGCAGACTGACACCCCACACCTCACACGGTGGAGTACACCCCTGAGAGGAAGCTTCAAAAGCAAGAATCAGACAGGTACACTCGCTGTTCAGCAATATTCTATCTTCTGCAGCCTCTGCTGCTGATACCCAGGCAAACAGGGTCTGGAGTGGACCTCAAGCAATCTCCAACAGACCGACAGCTGAGGGTCCTGACTGTTAGAAGGAAAACTAACAAACAGGAAGGACACCTACACCAAAACCCCATCAGTACGTCACCATCATCAAAGACCAGAGGCAGATAAAACCACAAAGATGGGGAAAAAGCAGGGCAGAAAAGCTGGAAATTCAAAAAATAAGAGCGCATCTCCCCCTGCAAAGGAACGCAGCTCATCGCCAGCAACGGATCAAAGCTGGACGGAGAATGACTTTGACGAGATGAGAGAAGAAGGCTCCAGTCCATCAAACTTCTCAGAGCTAAAGGAAGAATTACGTACCCAGAACACAGAAACTAAAAATCTTGAAAAAAGAGTGGAAGAATTGACAACTAGAATAATTAATGCAGAGAAGGCCATAAACAAATGGACAGAGATGAAAACCATGACACGAGAAATACGTGACAAATGCACAAGCTTCAGTAACCGACTCTATCAATTGGAAGAAAGGTATCAGCAATTGAGAATCAAATGAATGAAATGAAGCAAGAAGAAAAATCTAAAGAAAAAAGAAGAAAAAGAAATGAACAAAGCCTGCAAGAAGTATGGGATTATGTAAAAAGACCAAATCTACGTCTGATTGGGGTGCCTGAAAGTGAGGGGGAAAATGGAACCAAGTTGGAAAACACTCTTCAGGATATCATCCAGGAGAACTTCCCCAACCTAGTAGGGCAGGCCAACATTCAAATCCAGGAAATACAGAGAACGCCACAAAGATATTCCTCGAGAAGAGCAACTCCAACACACATAATTGCCAGATTCACCAAAGTTGAAATGAAGGAAAAACTGTTAAGGGCAGCCAGAGAGAAAGGTCGGTTTACCCACAAAGGGAAGCCCATCAGACTAACAGCAGATCTCTCGGCAGAAACTCTACAAGCCAGAAGAGAGTGGGAGCCAATATTCAACATTCTCAAAGAAAAGAATTTTCAACCCAGAATTTCATATCCAGCCAAACTAAGTTTCATAAGTGAAGGAGAAATAAAATCCTTTACAGATAAGCAAATGCTTAGAGATTTTGTCACCACTAGGCCTGCCTTACAAGAGACCCTGAAGGAAGCACTAAACATGGAAAGGAACAAATGGTACCAGCCATTGCAAAAACATGCCAAAATGTAAAGACCATTTAGGCTAGGAAGAAACTGCATCAACTAACGAGCAAAATAACCAGTTAATATCATAATGGCAGGATCAAGTTCACACATAACAATCTTAACCTTAAATGTAAATGGACTAAATGCTCCAATTAAAAGACACAGACTGGCAAACTGGATAAAGAGTCAAGACCCATCAGTTTGCTGTACTCAGGAGACCCATCTCACATGCAGAGACATACATAGGCTCAAAATAAAGGGATGGAGGAAGATCTACCAAGCAAATGGAGAACAAAAAAAAGCAGGGGTTGCAATACTAGTCTCTGATAAAACAGACTTTAAACCATCAAAGATCAAAAGAGACAAAGAAGGCCATTACATAATAGTAAAGGGATCAATTCAACAGGAAGAGCTAACTATCCTAAATATATATGCACCCAATACAGGAGCACCCAGATTCATAAAGCAAGTCCTTAGAGACTTACAAAGAGACTTAGACTCCCATACAATAATAATGGGAGACTTCAACACCCCACTGTCAACATTAGACAGATCAACAAGACAGAAAGTTAACAAGGATATCTAGGAATTGAACTCAACTCTGCACCAAGCAGACCTAACAGATATCTACAGAACTCTCCACCCCAAATCAACAGAATATACATTCTTCTCAGCACCACATCACACTTATTCCAAAATTGACCACATAGCTGGAAGTAAAGCACTCCTCAGCAAATGTAAAAGAACAGAAATTATAACAAACTGTCTCTCAGACCACAGTGCAATCACATTCAAAAGCTAGCAGAAGGCAAGAAATAACTAAGATCAGAACAGAACTGAAGGAGATAGAGACACAAAAAACCCTCCAAAGAAATCAATGAATCCAGGAGTTGTTTTTTTGAAAAGATCAACAAAATTGATAGACTGCTAGCAAGACTAATAAAGAAGAAAAGAGAGAAGAATCAAACAGAAGCAATAAAAAATGATAAAGGGGATATCACCACTGACCCCACAGAAATACAAACTACCATCAGAGAATACTATAAACACCTCTATGCAAACAAACTAGAAAATCTAGAAGAAATGGATAATTTCCTGGACACTTACACTATCCCAAGACTAAACCAGGAAGAAGCTGAATCCCTGAATAGACCAATAGTAGGCTCTGAAATTGAGGCAATAATTAATAGCCTACCAACGAAAACAAGTCCAGGACCAGATGGATTCACAGCTGAATTCTACCAGAGGTACAAGGAGGAGCTGGTACCATTCCTTCTGAAACTATTCCAATCAATAGAAAAAGAGGGAATCCTCCCTAACTCCTTTTATGAGGCCAACCTCATCATGATACCAAAGCCTGGCAGAGATACAACAAAAAAAGAGAATTTTAGACCAACATCCCTGATGAACATCAATGCAAAAATCCTCAATAAAATACTGGCAAACCAGATTCAGCAGCACATCAAAAAAAGCTGATCCACCATGATCAAGTGGGCTTCATCCCTGGGATGCAAGACTGGTTCAACATATGCAAATCAATAAACATAATCCAGCATACAAACAGAAACAAAGACAAAAACCACATGATTATCTCAATAGATGCAGAAAAGGCCTTTGACAAAATTCAACAGCCCTCCATGCTAAAAACTCTCAATAAATTCAGTATTGATGGAACGTATCTCAAAATCATAAGAGCTATTTATGACAAACCCACAGCCAATATCATACTGAATGGGAAAAACCTGGAAAAATTCCCTTTGAAAACTGGCACAAGACAGGGATGCCCTCTCTCACCACTCTTATTCAACACAGTGTTGGAAGTTTTGGCTAGGGCAATCAGGCAAGAGAAAGAAATAAAAGGTATTCAGTTAGGAAAAGAAGAAGTCAAATTGTCCCTCTTTGCAGATGACATGATTGTATATTTAGAAAAGCCCATCATCTCAGCCCAAAATCTCCTTAAGCTGATAAGAAACTTCAGCAAAGTCTCAGGATACAAAATTAATGTGCAAAAATCACAAGCATTCTTATACACCAGTAACAGACAGAGAGCCAAATCATGAATGAACTTCCATTCACAATTGCTTCAAAGAGAATAAAATACCTAGGAATCCAACTTACAAGGGATGTAAAGGACCTCTTCAAGGAGAACTACAAACCACCACTCGGTGAAATCAAAGAGGACACAAACAAATGGAAGAACATACCACGCTCATGGATAGGAAGAATCAATATCGTGAAAATGGCCATACTGCCCAAGGTAATTTATAGATTCAATGCCATCCCCATCAAGCTACCAATGAGGTTCTTCACAGAATTGGAAAAAACTGCTTTAAAGTTCATATGGAACCAAAAAAGAGCCTGCATTGCCAAGACAATCCTAAGTCAAAAGAACAAAGCTGGAGGCATCACGCTACCTGACTTCAAACTATACTACAAGGCTACAGTAACCAAACAGCATGGTACTGGTACCAAAACAGAGATATAGACCAATGGAACAGAACAGAGTCCTCAGAAATAATACCACACATCTACAGCCATCTGATCTTTGACAAACCTGACAAAAACAAGAAATGGGGAAAGGATTCCCTATTTAATAAATAGTGCTGGGAAAACTGGCTAGCCATAAGTAGAAAGCTGAAACTGGATCCTTTCCTTACTCCTTATACAAAAATTAATTCAAGATGGATTAGAGACTTAAATGTTAGACCTAATACCATAAAAACCCTAGAAGAAAACCTAGGTAACACCATTCAGGACATAGGCATGGGCAAGGACTTCAGTCTAAAACACCAAAAGCAACAGCAACAAAAGCCAAAATTGACAAATGGAATCTAATTAACGAGCTTCTGCACAGCAAAAGAAACTACCATCAGAGTGAACAGACAACCTACAGAATGGGAGAAAATTTTTGCAATCTACTCATCTGACAAAGGGCTAATATCCAGTACCTATAAAAGACTCAATTAAATTTACAAGAAAAAAACAAACAACCCCATCAAAAAGTGGGCAAAGGATATGAACAGACACTCCTCAAAAGAAGACATTCATACAGCCAACAGACACATGAAAAAATGCTCATCATCACTGGCCATCAGAGAAAAGGAAATCAAAACCATAATGAGATACCAACTCACACCAGTTAGAATGGCAATCATTAAAAAGTCAGGAAACAACAGGTGCTGGAGAGGATGTGCAGAAATAGGAACACTTTTACACTGTTGGTAGGACTGTAAACTAGTTCAATCATTGTGGAAAACAGTGTGGCGATTCCTCAAGGATCTAGCACTAGAAATACCATTTGACTCAGCCATCCCATTACTGGGTATATACCCAAAGGATTATAAATCATGCTGCTATAAAGACACATGCACATGTATGTTTATTGCAGCACTATTCACAAGAGCAAAGACTTGGAATCAACCCAAATGTCCATCAGTGACAGACTGGATTAAGAAAATGTGGCACATATACACCATAGAATACTATGCAGCCATAAAAAAGGATGAGTTTGTGTCCTTTGTAGGGACATGGATGCAGCTGGAAACCATCATTCTCAGCAAACTATCACAAGAACAGAAAACCAAACACTGCATGTTCTCACTCATAGGTGGGAACTGAACAATGAGATCACTTGGACACAGGAAGGGGAACATCACACACCAGGGCCTGTTGTGGGGAGGGGGGAGGGAGGAGGGTTAGCATTAGGAGATATACCTAAAGTAAATGACGAGTTAATGGGTGCAGCACACCAACATGGCACATGTATGCATATGTAACAAACCTGCACATTGTGCACATGTACCCTAGAACTTAAAGTATAATAAAAAAAATAAATAAATAAAAAATACATAAAACATAATCAATTTGAGCCATAAACCGTCCTATTACTATGGGAACTTTTCCAGGAAAAACACAGTATATACAGATATACATATAGGATATATATTGCAATATGGTTTGTAGTATAGTGGCTATAATCTGTAAACTATGCGAGTGCCTATGAAAAAGGAAGGACGTAATAAATTTTCAGACATCCTGTTTGGTTTTTCATATTTGTCTTCATTGCTCATGAGAGATATTCCAGATAAGGAATGGATTTCTTATTAATTAACTTACTACCATATTGGAATGTCATCCTCCCTCAAACCCCCTAACACCCAAGCTCAGACCTATACCTGCACTGACACTATGAAAGTCAGATGGAAAACCTTTCTACACAGCAGCCAGATATCGCATAGGCCAGGGATGAGGAAATAAATGCCCTGGTTACAAATGGGAAAGAGGCACCTGTCTCCCTCTTCTCCTGAAAGGGCCTCCTCCTTAATCCAGCCCTTTTTTATATAAATAAAATTTCTCTAGGAGCAGGAGCACCTCTGACCTAGAGATGTCACCAAGGTCTGGGGCTCATTCCCCTTTGAAATGCAATCACCTGGGAAGATAGCTACATTAGACTCCCAGGCATCCTGAGGCTTAACCTGGGGACCTATCATAAACCATACATTTTGGCCCTCTGGAAAGAGCTAAGGAGAAGTTTCTTCTTGAATCAGAGCAATGAACTAAACAAATGGCTGCAGATTCAATCTCATTAATGTATACAGTCTCTAGAAGCTGGAGTTTCTTCCACAAGCACTAATCCATCTGGGGAAGTTCGCTGCAGATCTAATCTCATTAATGTAGACAGTCTCTGGAAGCTGGAGTTTCTTCCACAAGCACTGATCCATCTGGGGAAGTTTTATTTCCCCATCTGTTCACCTTATAGAATATTATTCAGCCAACAGAATGTTGTAGAATAGAATATTATTCAACCAACAAAATATTATTCCAATAGAATACTATTCAGCCAATTCAAACTTAGTCAATGAGTTGGAAGGGTTACGGCTAGGGTGAGGATTTTAAAAAATGAATGAGTATGAACTATTTATCAGCTATCTTAGCAGAATTTACACAGGGATGAAATGCTGAGTAGTGTATAAAATGTGATCTTCTTTTTGCAAAATAAACCATAAACATGTACATATACACTTCACTCACATGTCAATTACCTTTGGAAATACCCTCACAGAAGCCCCCAGAAACAATGCTTCACCAGCCATCTAGGCATCCCTCAATCCAGCCAGATTGATACATAAAACTAACCATCACAATATGTAAATATAAATATTTGTAGATATAACATATTTATAAGGATAGATGTAAAATATTTATATTTGATTATATGTATGGATGTGGAAATGTACAAATGAAGGCCACCAATATATTATTGGTGATTTTTTTTGCATGGTGAGATTTCCAGTGATTACCACTTCTGCGTATATATCTTGATATATTCCTAATTTTTGAGACAATATATAGTAATTACACTATTTACGCTAGTGAAAATCTAGTATTTACACTGTTCCTAGTGTTTATTTTATCTTTGAAAATACCTTTACTTTGACTGCCTTGAGGTCGTGTACAGTCTGTACAGTTCACCACAGGTCCTACCATACCTACCCCCTCCCACAATAATTTTACCAGTTGGTGCTTAAAATATTTTAGTTTATTCCCTGCTGTACACCCTTGCTTATTTTTAATTATGTGATTTCCCAAATTCAGAGAAATATGTAACAAACTCTACCATGAAACAAAAGATTTATTAAACTATCAATTTTTACTTTGAATGATTTAATCCAATGCACTTTACTATGCAAATATTCATGTTTGTTACATCTCTTGTATTAAAAACTCTGAACATTAAAAAAGATTTAAATATTTTTAATAATATCATGGTTTTTGGTAGAAAAGACTTAATATTGAAATCTTGTCATTCAATTCCACTTAAATTAGCCAATTTAATTGAAATGGTATTATGATTTCTTTTTTGCTGTTACTTTTTCTTTTCTGTCTTTCTTTTTTCTGGGGCAAAGGATTCCTTTTCTTATTTTTTTAAAATATGACAAAGCAATACTTTATTAATAAACATGTAAGAATAGATGAGGAAAAAAGAAGAGTCCCACCAACTCTTCCTCACACACTGCCTAGGACTGCCTTCTCCAAACTAGTACAAAAAACAGACACTGGGGACATGCAGATAAGCCTCACCCCAGACCTCAGGAACCTCAGTCATTACAAAAAAGTCTATTCAGGAAATCAATGGTGGGGCAGCAACTTTCCTGGGGGTGGGACGCCATCTCTCAGGAGAAAGCGTACTTTTTTCACAGGGGTTGTTATTTTTAATTCTTTTTGTTGTTTATTTGCTTTTTTCCAAACACAGATTTACCTAAAATTATAGCCCTGTCACTTTCTGAGAAGTGAATTTTCCTCCACAGCATTTTCCCTCTTTAGGAGGAAGGAGGAAGTCAGTGGGAGGTCCCGTCAGACCCACTGCCCACAGCCCACACATCTGTTCACAGGCACTAACGTGCTCTGCCTCCTCAGGAGAAGGTAAATAATTCTTTAATCCCTTTGTAGTCACACACGATTGAGCCTATTTCCACCAATGATGAAATCCTGTAAGTCCTCCAGGTAACTGAGTGTGGGGAGTCTGGCTTCCGCTGAAAACACTTCTATTATGGAGAGTGATAAATGATCCCTGCAGGTGTCCAAGTGGTAAGTCAATACACTCCAGCAGGTGTTCCCTCTGTAACTGGGCCAGCAGGTAAGGCAGCTGGAACCCTTAACTAGTTCTTTCTCTCTGGACAACTTGGGTCTGTAATATTAACCAGAGCACATGTTCCCATCACCACTACCAAAACATTTAATCCATAACATGCTCAAGGCCGAATAAATGCCAGTGAGCAATTATTTGTCTGCAGAAGAGTCTCTGAGCCAGCCTCATCATTGGAATTCTTGTCCTCTACAAACGATTCTCCAACAACAACCAGTGCGTGTTCTGTGTTAATTGGGTTAGGACGTCAACACATCAGTAAAATTTCCAGCTTTGATCCAAACATTATTGTGGTCCCTTTGTCAAAAAATGAAGTTAAAAATGCCTTTTCAACATCCTTGTGCTGGCAGACTAATCTGGCTGACTTCATTGGCATTATTGATAATCATTTGCCTAAGTCAATTTATATGAAACACTTCCTAGATTCTACCAAAACTTACTCGTTCATCACCACTAGAGGCAGCCATTACCATTTTTACTGGTGGATCCAGTAATGGAGAGGCAGGGTATGTAGGACCAAAAGATAAAGTCATTTCTACTCCACACACTTCTGCTCAAAAAGCTGAGTTGTTTGCTGTTCTCTATGCATTACAAGATTTTGATCAGCCTCTTAATATTGTCTCTGACTCAGCTTATGTATTCCATGCCACTAAGGCAATAGAAACAACTACCATCAAAAATATTACTGACGCTAATCTGGTTTCCTTGTTCTCTTTATTACAAAAAAACTGTCAGAAACCAAAACCACCCTTTTTTCCTCACTCACATTCGAGCTCATGCTAATTTGCCTGGACCTTTATCCAGTGGTAATCATAAAGTTGATATTCTAGTTTCTCTAGCCATTACAGATGCAGAACAATTTCATCAACTCACTCATACTAATGCCTCAGGTCTTAGACATAAATATTCTCTCAGTTGGAAACAAGCTAAACAAGTTATACAACACTGTTCTCAATGTCAGGTTCTTGTCTTAGCCACACAATCTCCTGGAGTTAATCCCCGAGGCCTTTCTCCTAATGTTATCTGGCAAATGGATGTTACTCATGTTCCTTCTTTTGGAAAATTAGTTTATGTGTCTGTCACAGTTGACACATTTTTCAATTTCATCTGGGCTTCCTATAAACCGGAGAAGCCACTTCTCATGTTTAAAAACATGCGTTTTCATGTTTTTTGGTTATGGGAATTCCCAGTGAGCTCAAAACAGACAATGGCCCAGCATACTGCAGTAAAGCTTTTAAAATTTTTCTTAATCAGTGGCGTATTAAACATAATTACTGGCATTCCTTATAACCCACAAGGTCAAGCTATTGTACAAAGAAGTAACAGAACTTTAAAATCACAATTACTTCAACAAAAAGAGGGGGATAAAGAGTTGTCTACCCTCCACATACAACTAAACTTGGCATTGCTCACGTTAAATTTTCTTAATATTCCTAAATCTAATTCTGTTACTACTGCCAAAAAACATTTCTCTGGTAACCGTCCCACAGTAAACCAAGGAAGGGAAATATGGTGGAAAGATGTTCAATCTAATGTATGGTCAAAAGGTTCTATTTTAACATGGGAAAGAGGCTATGCTTGTGTTTCCCCACGTGAACATCAATCTCCTGTTTGGATTCCTACTAGACACCTGAAATTGTGTCCTGAAGATGCATGCAACAACGAGATGGAGAAATTTGCTGAAAAAAGTCCACTGCAAAAAACAACTAACACATCCAACTATCAAAAAAAAGAAAAAAACCACGCTAACTCCTTTACAACAGACAATCCAGTCAGCCATCCTGAACAACTTGTCTCCAGCGATCCAGATCCAGCTCAATCTCTGCCTCCTCCTGATGACACTGATCCTTCTACCCTCTGTCACTCCAGACTGTTAAAAACTATATATATTGGGCCTATATTCCTTTTCCTCCTCTTATTCGAGCCATGACATGGATGGACATTCCTGTCGAGGTCTATGTTAATGATAGTATTTGGATGCCTGGTTCTGTAGATGATCATTGTCCTTCCCAACCTTCAGAAGAAGGAACCCCTTTCAATATCACTGTAGGTTTTAGGCATCCACCTTTGTGCCTGGGACCCACTAATGGATGTCTCTTATCAGATATTCAAACTTTGGTGGTCTCACTACCGTCTGTTCACTCTGTCCCTCTTTTGGGACACTTGGTATCAGGGCTCTCATTAAAACCTCTAAGGCAGATCAAAATAGGAATCGCTGATTATATTCACACATCCCAATATAAGCCTTTAGGACCTCCGTGTCCTCTCAATTTGTCTTCAAATGCTGACAAATTAATATGGAAGGATTGTGTTAGTCCAGAAGGAACTGTGTTATTTAATTCTTCTCACTACACCATTGTTGATTGGGCTCCCAAATGTCATATTACTAGTGATTGCGCTCAAGGTCATAGAAATTGTCAACATTTTCTCTATGATATTACTTATCAAAAAAGTAGTGATAACCCTCCCTATTATATCATAGATTTAACTCCTTTTCTCCTTGTAAGTGGAAAGGGGCAAGGGTTGCCCCTCCAAAGCCAAGGCTCGTTGTTCCCCATTTAGGACCTGAACATTCAGAATTATGGAGATTAACTCTAGCTATGACTGGTACGAGAGGTTGGGGTGGAGAAAGCATTATAAGTAAATTTACCTTGTCATCTCAAAAACCAAGACAACAGATTGATTTACACTACTATTTCCACACAGTCAAAAATATCACTATGGCAATCATCAAAAGGTCAATTCAAAGATGGGACAGTAAAGATTATGAGGACTTATACCCCCCCATTACTAATGTCCCCCCAGCACCTCTCATACAACCTATTCCCCCCACCCCACGTTCACAAAAAAGAGTACCATCCCAAAGTATGTAAACTTTCTATATGGAGTCCAACAAAACTTTTATACCACTTAAAAGTTGTGTTAAACCACCATATATGTTATTAGTAGGAAAGATGCATATTAATTCAAAAACCAACATAATTACCTGTGTTAATCATTACTTGTATACTTGTATTGACTCATTGTTTAATCAATATCATAGTATTTTAATGGTCAGAGCCAGAGAAGGTATTTGGCTCCCCACAGCCTTACATAGGCTTTGGGAATCTTCCCCTTCTATCCATGTTACTAATAACATTCTACAGAAAATTCTTAAAAGGAGTAAATGATTTGTTTTTATATTAATTGCAGTAATAATGGGCTTGATTGCTGTTACAGGGACTGCTGCTACTGCTGGAGTTGGTGTTGTATTACATCAGTCTATTCAAACTGCTCATTTTGTGGATAAATGGCAAAAAAAAAAAAAAAAAAAAAAAAAAAAAAAAAAAATTCTACCCAGATGTGGAATTCTCAGGTATTGATCAAAAATTGACCAATCAAATTAATGATCTAAGACAAACTGCTATATGGATGGGAAATAGAATTATGAGTTTAGAATATAGATGGCAAATGCAATGTGATTGGAATACTTCTGATATTTATATAACTTCATTTCAATATAATGAGTCTGCTCACAATTGGGAATCAGTAAAATGCCATTTACAAGGAAGTGAAGATAATTTAAGTTTAGACATAAGCAAGCCAAAAGAAGAGATTTTTGAGGCCTCTCAAGCACACTTAACTGCTTTACCCGGTGCTGAAGTTTTAGACGGTATATCTGAGGGGTTATCTAATCTCAACCCCGTTCAATGGGTAAAATCTTTGGGAGGATCCACTATCATTATTTTTATTCCGTGTATCATTTGTGCTATTGGCTTATTGTTCATGTGTAAAATTGGAAAAATTATTCTTCAATCCAATCGTGATCAGTGCCACACCATAGCAATGGTTCATTTAACCATTGCTATGCTTCATTTAAATCATACAAAAGGGGGAGATGTAGGGAGACCCCCGAAACTATTGCTACAGAATAAAAGATGAAATGTTCCTGATTATTGTAAATACAAAATTGCATGAGGATTGTGTAAAGACAATGCCAGGTTGGACTGCAAGAATGAGCCAACAGCGTGTGATACGCTCCCCGTTTCAGAGAGCCTACGAATGAACGTGCAGTCAGGGAGGTTTCACATCACCAAGATTCCTATCCCAGAAAAGCAGATGTTCATAGCGCTGGGAATGGAATGCAACCCTTGTGGAGAACCTATAAATGGACACATGAGGGGCGCCTGTTCATATGGATAAGATAGGGCTATAAATGCCCTCATCTTGCCACAGCTCTTCTAGGCCTCTTTAGGGTGAATGCATACTCCCTTCTGAGAATTTCTGGTCTAACCGGTTGTCTAGCTTCACATCCTGTTTCTATGGATTGTTTGTAACCAGCTTTTGCTGCAACTGTTACTGCTGATTAATATCTTGCTAATCATACGTTATGGAAAGACTGTGTTTGTGTTCTAACGCTCTTTTAGAAATTACTGATGCACACATTATATTGTAAATTCTTATCTCTGTATACTGTACTTCTGCATACAGATGTTATGTTAAAGAATTACTTCATCCCCATGTGACCATCTCACCTCATAATCAAATGACCCTAAATCCCTCACTAACCTACCCCCGCCCTCACTAAACTTAATAGTAAATGCTGGTATATCCAGTGCATTGGTGGCATCGCGGGACAAGAAGGCGGTGACCCCCTGGGCTCAGCTTTCACTATCTTGTGTGTGTCTATTATTTCTCGACCTGCCGATCTGCCTGGGAACAAAGAAAGAGCCCTGTTGCATTGCAGTCTGCTGGCCAGTTCCCGCAATACTCTGCCCAGTGGAAATCAGAATCTTGATTTTAAGTAAGAGATCTAAACCCTTCAAAGGACCCCCCTTGAGTTAGAATAAAACCCAAATTCTCTCACAGTCCCAAAGCCTCCTTGATCTCTACCTACATTTCTGATCTCATTTGAACCACTCACCCCTGATGACCACATGGGCTCAAGTCCCCTGTTGCCTCCAGGAGCAGGTCAAGCCCCAGGTCTTAGAACTGGAACTCCCTCTGCCTGGTATTCCCTTTCCAAGGGTCTTCTCTAGCCTGGCTCCTTCAGGTCTAAATTCACCTACTTCAGAGAGCATGTTCCCAATTTCTTGGCCTCCACCCCATCTATTTTCATAATGAACTATCCCTTTTGTCATAGCATAGCGTCAGCTGCAATCTTCTTTATTATTTTATTATGTGTCTCCTCATACCTGATTGGAAAAAACCACTCCCAACAGTTAAGCAATGCCTAGCATGTAGATAGTGTCCAGTAACTATTTGTTGAGCGGATGGATAGTGGGTGGGTGGATGGATGGATGGATGGGAGGATGGATGGATGGATGGATGGATGGATGGATGGATGGATGGAGGGATGGATGGAGATGGATGGTTGGATGGTTGGATGGTTGGATGGTTGGGAAGCTGGATAGACAAATGAGAACCACCTACCTACCTACAGAGTTCAGAACAAAAAAAGAAACTCCATAGTTATCTTGTCTGGAATTATCCAAGTAAGTGCCTGTAGTCTTTATTTCATTCCACAGTAACCATAGACTCACTTATGATTTTCAGATGTTGTTGTGGTTTTCTAATGACCAAAGGACACAGATTGCCATTCATATCGTTTGGTCATTTCCCCTTTAGGATTCTATCCCTACCACTGGCTGGGTCCAGTTACGGGTACCAAGGCATTTGTACATGGACAGCATAATCAATACAATTTTTTATGTTTTATTGCTGATTCACAATTAAAGACACATCTTTTAGATAACCATCATTGAAATTCCAAATGTGGGCCTCAAAAGTTGATGAATATTCATAGTGTCACTGAAAGTCTGGAACATAAAATTTCTAGAAACCACAAAAAAAAAGAAAATATACTATTTCTCCAACTTCACCTTTTTTTCATAGAATAGAAATGTGGAGCAAATTGACATCAAATGCATAGTATTTAAAAATTTAAAGTTTTATAGCTTAGAGCAAGCATTGTTAGGAGACACCTGATTTAACAACATTTTTAAATGTGTTAATATACATATATATGACTTGGTGAACTTCTAAGATTATACATTAACAGATAAAATTTTGAAGTTCAGTTTATTTTGATAATTATATATTTGCTAATTTAACTTCTTTCAAAGTCATTGCTTCAAAATCTGGAGAGCCCAACAGACTAAATATTCCGTATATTTAAAATGAACCTCCTGGCACTGGACCACATTAACTTCCTTTACATTAAGATCTCTCCACCATAGGAACAATCATGTTGACCTCAACTGCCTAGGTTCCCAAATTAGCTGTGTAACTCTGGGTGGATTACTGAAACTCTCTAGGCCTTACATTTCTCACCTGTAAGATGGGGGCAAAAAAAGATATATTTATTTGGCAGAACTGTAGTAAGGATTTTCATATCACAAATGACAAGTAAAGCACTCAGAAATTGGGCTCAATATATATTAGCCTTTAATGATGGTTTGCTATTTATTGTTTGGTTTGTTTCACTTGGGGTCCCACAGGTTCTTTGCATGGTAACTACCATAAATGAATAAAAATTAACAATTATTATCATTAATATTAAACCATTAATTAATATTCATGAGGCTTCATTTTAAGCCTCATTAATATAATAAAATATATTTAAATCCCATTTAAAATGCAAATAGAATAAAAATATGCAAAATAACTTTAGGATAAAAGTAGCTATAACTTTATGAAATACAAACAGATAGTGATTTTAGCAAACGTGCAAGATAAACATGCAGTCAGTATGTCCACAAGGACATTTTATAAGAGAACTGTTTGAAGTATCAGGGTAACTAAACCAAACAAGTAAAACCAAATAAAAATGCTGAGTTTGCAATTATCAATAAATGAAAAAAAGTAGAATACTAAACAACAAGAAAAGACTTCTATGGCATTTTAAACCTTTGACTTTAATTCCACCAGAACATTGGGTACACTATAAACTAGGGATAAACTAACAGGTCTTATCTTTTAGCCAGTTCTTCTCGGTTAAAAGTGACTCTCTGGAAAACTATGTTAAGGAGAATTCTGAGCACACATATGGTTTCATTGGGAAACAGTTCCCAGCTCATTTCCTGATGTACACTACAGGTACAAGAGGGAATGTGATGCTGCATTTGACTCCTAATACTGCCCCTTGTCATTTCAAACTTGTACTTTCAAAGTGGATTGCCACTGCCAAGAAATAAGTGGCCATGGGACAAAACAGCTTGGAAGCAAGGGTCAGGCTGTGCTGCTGGGCTGATTGGCTGGAGTTCATCACCAGGGCTTTCATTAGTTACTATCTTGATCTCCTCTTTCAGTTGTTAAGCACTTAGACGCAACCCAATCCCTAATCTGCCTTAAGCAGGTCCTATATCAAGGGAAGAAAGGGACACGATTAATGCAAGAACCTCTCCACAGGCCCTCCTCTGTATGTCAGGGCTTCAGAACTCATGAACCATCCTGGAGGAAGAGACTAAAGTCTTCAAGACTCCACAAACAGAAAGCAAAGATCAAGGCCCTGAAAAACTACTTCCTCTTGGAATCTTGTGAGTACTGGCTAAAAATCCACTGAATTCCCAGGTTAGATTCCTTCAAGGTGAACAGATAGCAAACTTAGGGAAAAAAGGGAAAGAATTGGCCACTTGCTCCAGCACAGAAGAGAAAAAAATTTTTTTCAAAGATATGAAGGAGGAAAAAGATGTATTTTCCTCCCCTTAGTCCCAAATTTCCCAAGGCCTCTGTCCTTTGGTTCTATGGTGGCCTTATTAGATTAAAGAGAAACCCTTTCCTAGAGGATTAACTTAAATTCACTCTGAGCAAGCTACTACCAGGTCCTTCCCCTCCCTGCAGGTGGGAGGCATCTTGACCCACCTCCAAGGTGTATGCTCCCAATTTCAAACTGTCTGTACTAAAACAGGGCCAGGATCTTCTCAATGGCGCCCACACAGACCAAGGACATGCACAGTCCTGGGTTCTGTGGCCAAGGGTGTCAACTACAGAGCCATCTTTCACTGTCTGTTCACAGGAAATTGTTTTGAAAAGAATGGAGGAGCAAACTGGCAGCAGGTTCAGGGGTCCTGGCAAGGAGGCTACAGCTCCAGGGCAGGGATGTGGAGCAAGGCCTGAGCAGAGGCTTCCGTGCCTTTCCTTTGGCTGCACACAGGATTTTCTCCTCTTAACTTATCATCCTCACAAAGGACTCAGGCTACACAACTACAGACACTCAGATCTCACAGTCTGTATTCACACACAGGCCTCAAAAAGCCCTATACCCAGGCGGCAGGGGGGCAATGCACAAGAGGTGAGTTCCAGTCACCCTGGAGCTGCAGCCCAGATAGTCATGACATTCCAAGAACATAGGAGAGGAAGAAGGAAGATCTTCTGCAAGTACCTGGACCTCAGATTAACCAGACCCAGAGGTTCCATGAAAGCTTTGCCCTTCACCCCAGTAACAGGTGGATGTTTTACTGAAGGCTCCCCATGTGCTAGAAACCCTTAGACATGAACTCGAGCAGTGGAGACAGCACCTGTGTGCCTGGCACCAGCCAGGCAGTGGACTCTACTCTGACCTCTTCTCTGACCCCTCTGCACCATCGAGGCTCCACCTGAATAAGAACCTCAGAACTTAGCCGCCTTCTCAGGTGGACACTGGTAATGAGCATGGAGGGGCCAGGCCTCCAGTGATCTCCTTGAGACCACTCTACAAGGGCCTCTGCAGCAGTATTGGCTTCTGGACCCTTCACCTTGTTTTGGAGCCCAGCAAAAGTGCATGAGGACACATAAAATGTGTAGCTTGGGATAGAAGATACATCCCTAGCCTGACAGGGTACAATCCCATCCGCCAGGGCAGGCGACTGGACCAGGTATCTGAGGGGAACACTCACATGCTGGTTTTCTGGGCAAGTCCCGTCTCACACTTCCCCAACAGGCTTGGCTGTGGTAGAGGCTGGGTGCAGAGGGCCTGGATCTCCCTTGGGAGCCCAGCGTGAAACCCTCTCCTTCCCCCAAGCATGGGAGAGCTGGCCATGAGCCAATTCATTTTGCACAGGCTGGGGCTGAGTCTGTACGTAACAGTAATGACCGTGTGCCATTGGTTAGCACTAGGAAGGAAGCAAGCTCTAACTCAAGAAGAAAAGTATGTCTTCCTATCTCAGGTGGATAAGCAAGTTCAAAGGCACTCAACAACAACAGAAATACAGCACCCACTCTGTATCACTTATCACCAGGCATGGAGGCATGAAGGTGACTAGATGTAGTTCCTGCAATCAGAAGGCTGAACCTCATTTATTTGTAGGTTTTTAGAGCAAAGTCTGCTTAAGTATCACTGTTTTCCTATGTCATTGAAATTGTTTTCACTAAACTTAATCTGTTTAGCTTAGCTTTTTAAATGAAGAAAATATTTGCTTTTTAGGTAAATGTTTTTATTTCCAGTCTAGGTGTAAGAACTTTAAAAAGTTTAAAACATGTATCCAGGGAGATTCTTTCTGCCAGTTTACAGAATAAGTACCTTTTTTACTTAAGCCAAAAATAATAGATTAAAAAACTTCCAGTACTGGTAACAAAACACATCAGGTTTCTTGAAAACCCTCCCAATATAAACACAAGGATTTCTAGATAAATACAACCTCTCCTTTTCTTTTTAAATGTGGAGCTGAGCATGGAGGGAGTAAAGGACATTGCATGGTGCCCTGAAAGAAGGGACTACAGCCCAAGGCCCAGCATGGTAACCGCCCGGTGGGTTCACCTTGCCCACTGCCTAGAGAGAGCTGATTTATCAAGACATGGGAATTGCAACGGAGAAAGAGTAATTCATGCAGAGCTGGCTGTGTGGGAGACTGGAGATTTTTTATACTCAAATCAGTCTCCCCAGCATTCGGGGATCAGAGTTTTTAAAGATAAATTGGTAGGGTAGGGGCTTGGGAAGTGGAGAGTGCTGATTGGTCAGACTGGAGATGGAATCATAGGGGGTCAAAGTCAGTTTCTCTTGCCGTCTTTTGTTCCTGGGTGGAATGACAGAACTAGCTGAGCCAGATTACCAGGGTCTGGGTGGTGTCAGTTGATCCATCGAGTGCAGGGTCTGCAAAATATCTCGAGCGCTGATCTTAGGTTTTCCAATAGTGATGTTATCCCCTGGAACAATTTGGGGAGGTTCAGACTCTTGGAGCCAGAGGCTGCACGACTGCTAAACTAATTTCTAATCTTGTAGCTAATTTGTTGGTCCTGCAAAAGCAGACTGGTCCCCAGGCAAGAAGGCGATCTTTGCAGGAGAGGGCTGTCAGCAACTTTTTTCAGTCAAACCACTAAATTCCTTCCCAAAGTTAGTTCGGCCTATGCCCAGGAATAAACAAGGACAGCTTAAAGGTTAGAAGCAAGATGGAGTCAGTTAGTTCTGATGTCTTTCGCTGTCATAATTTCTTCAGTTTTTAACTTTGCAAAGGTAGTTTCAGCATGGCAATCAGGGTTGCAGGGAATGGTAGTGCCCATTGCTACATTTTCACCCCTGGAAGGTCAGGAGAGGAGAGTCTGAGGAAGGGAGGTAGAATTGCACAGCCCTAATCCTAGCTAGGATTTTTCAAAGGGCTCTGGAGGGGACTGTTCATCATCAGGGAGACAGTGGAGAAGCTCGACAGGGCCATCCTGGGCTGTGGGTGAACGGGAAGCTTCCCTTGGGATTTGCAAGTGTGGGCCTGTGCAACAGAGCAAAGTATGCAACTCACTTGCCCACCGCCAAGACAATAAATGAACATAAAAATAAATCACAAGTTAGTAATATTCTGGACCACCTGGCAGGGGCAGGTTCAGAACTTCTCTGGAGAGAGAAGCCCTCAACCAGGCTGCAGAGGTTTGTGATGAACATCCTTCCAGAAAGTACACTCATCATCCAAAATGGAAACCCCACTCAGAAGGAATAAGCAGAAAGCCTTAGCAGCATATTAAAACCTCCCACAACTTCAGGTAACAGAGTATGAATACATAGCCATTAATATTTCAAACTATAGATTAGACATAACAGAAAAGGGAATCATTAGTACGGAAGAGGAAATATCCTCTGCAACCCTATAGCTGCAGAACGTCTTTCTCAAAAGCTGGATAAAATATGGTCTAAAGAATATCTTCTTAACTGTGTTGCTGAACTGGCAAAACTGTAAGGGAAATCCAGAAAAATGAAAGAGAAATGAAAGCTCCTCTGAGGTACGGGAGGGCTCTCTTTCCAGCAGCCAGAGGGGCTGGGGGCCAGCACACAAATTCCAAGACCACAGGAGGGGGTTCTGAGACAAGACCAAATCCAGAGAAAGCACACCCTGAGAAGAAGTGCAGAAGACAGTTCCCCTGCTTGGCATAGGTATAGGAGGAAGGAGAACAATGCTCACTGTGATTATGAAATCAGAAGCTGGATGTCACGCGCATTGGCCACCCACATCGCATTACATAAGCAGTCTGACAAATGAATGAGACATTTTTCTCTCAAGAGAATTTTAAGCTTACAGAAAAGTTGAAAAAGTGTGCAAAAAATACATTCGAATCCTCTTCTAGAATTGCCAACTTAATTTTGCTGCATTTTCAACTCAATTTTGCTGCATTTTCAACTCAATTTTGCTGCATGTACACTCCCCCAAATGTAAGCATATGTGGGTGTATATGTACTGTACATGCATAGGCATGTGTACAGGCCCTGTAAATGCACAAATGCGTGCATAGGACCTGTATATGCATAGTCACATGTATATGCATTGTATATGCATATGTGCATGTGTGTGTTCTGTATATACATATGTGCATGTACACACACATAAGTGTACTGTATTTCACTGAGCTATTTAAATGTAAGTTAAGGTCACTGTGACACTTTACCACAACATAGTTCGGCCACTACCTCCTAAGAATGAGGACATTCTCTTGGTATCAGACCAATTAAACTTTAACCACAAAAGCAATATTAGAAATAAAGATAGCATTTCATAATGTTAAAAGGGAAAATTCACCCAGCAGGGGAAACTTTTCTGAACTGGTATGCATGCATTAACAGACTCAAAGTTATAGTGAGCAAAAATTGAGAAGATTACAAGAAGAAATTGATCAATTTTATAATTATTTTGGCTGTTCTATGTCCTTCTCCACTAAATAATGTATCAGACAATATGGCAAATCTGTTGAGAATTTTAACAATGCAAGCAACAAACATCAGCCAAGGAATGAGGAAAGGAACTGAGTTTATCATATAACGAATCACAGCACAGTGATTAGGATAAATGAACTAAATCCATGAAGGACTCTCTCACGTAACCATAATCCCACTAAACATCGTCAACAGTCACACTCCCCCAACTGTCTCAACAGTATCTCATACAGCTTTAAAATAAAAAAGGATCCGTTCAAAGTATTTCTCTTTAGTCTCTTTTCATCTAGAATAGTCTCCAGCCTTTTTTGGTTTTTCATGGTATTAACCTTTTTGAGGAATTCAGGCCAATTGCCTTGTAGAATGTTCCACATTCTGGATTTAAATGATTGTTTCTTCTGTTTAGATTCAGATTAAGTAATTTTAGCAAAACGGTCGAATATATTAACCAGATATTAATTAAATTAATAAATCTTTAAAAATATAAGTGAAAAAATCAAAAAGATGTGTACAATATTTTTATGTCCAAATTTTAACTCATAGAAATTGTTTATTATAAATAAAAATAAATTAAAATTATAAAAATATGAGGATGACACACAATCAATTTGTATTAAATTGTGATTACAATCTATTATATGATTACAATTTTTACTCTAGGGAAAGAAAACGGGATAGCAATTGGCAAAAGGGTTTTAGCTATCTGTAGTGTTGTGTCTATTTAACCAAATAAGGCAAAATGTTAACAGCTTCTGAACTTTACTGGTATATACACAAGTGTCTGTTAGATCTCTCACTGTTCTTTTGGTATATGTGCCTTATTTCATAATTAATAATTGAAAATATAAAACATAAACCCATAATAATTTCATTCGTTTGTGCAGTGGGGACGGGGGGAGATGTGTGGAAACAGATATGCGAGTCAAATCCAGTATAACCTTCCATGGGGTCTCTGCTGGATGGGAGCCATTACCACAGATTTCCAATATTCATGTTAACATATGACTAATGCCCTTCCTGAATTTCCTTTTCTCAACGGAAGTTAGATGGGAAGTGGAGTAATTTTCCTCTCCATTGTCAGACACTTCAGCCTTGTTTGGACCAAATTATTTAAGGAGGTGGAAAGCAACCGGTCTACTTTTGGCTGCCCTGGCCGCCAGAATCTAAAGTAGGTAGGAGGCCAGCTGGCCCAAGATTCACATCTAAAGAGAATATTCCTGCAACGATGAATCAAATCCACCAAGAACTTGAGAACAGCTGAATCCACTTTACATAACAAGGACTACCTATTTCTAGCCCCAAACCACAAGGAGGAGTGTCACCACGTCCTCTGCACACAGGATCTGACTGTATTGCGAGTCTGGTCTGGGTCTTGTCCCACCAGCTCCTTGTCACGCTCTTGTCCACAGGGACCATCCATTCTATACTGGGAAGTCTTACAGGTGCTTCAGGGATATTATCTCTACAATCTTAACTCTTTTACCAAGATGTTTTTCACGCAGTCTTTAATACAGTCCACAGTCACTTGCCGGAAAGCCCCGGGTCCAGACATTTCCAGGACTAGAGTGTATGGATGTAAGAAAGGTGACAGGACAAGTGTACCACATATTACGCAATCTGGTAATTGTTTATTTTATTTTATTTTATTTTTTTGACGTAGTCTTGCTCCGTTGCTCAGGCTGGAGTGCAGTGAAGCGATCTCAGCTCACTGCAATCTCCACCTCCTGGGTTCACGCCATTCTCCTGCCTCAGCCTCTTGAGTAGCTGGGACTGCAGGCACCCGCCACCACGCCCAGCTAATATTTTTGTATTTTTAGTAGAGATGGGGTTTCACCGTGTTAGCCAGGATGGCTTCGATCTCCTGACCTCATGATCCACCCAGCTCGGCCTCCCAAAGTGCTGGGATTACAGGTGTGGGCCACCGTGCCTGGCCAATTGTAATTTTTTAAAGTATCAATTGATTTTTTTTTAATCAGGGCAGAAACCTGGAAATTCATATATAATATTTTAAAGGGGCTCAATTTGATTCTACTTTGGGGACTCATTTTAATATATAACAGGGAATCAGCAATGTCTTACCTCAAGTCAAAGTAGTTTTTTAAAAACATTTTGGCAATTTTTTTAAGTTTTTTTGTCAATTGTGGTTATTAAGATGACAATCTAAAGGCTGTAGGAAGGTGTGAGTCATAGTTTCTCCTGACATCTTTGTAATTATCATAGTCTTTTCTGAATTAGGGAATAAACAGGTGTTAATTATAGACTATATGTCTCCCAGATTTATAAGAAAGTTGGGGCCGGGTGCAGTGGCTCACGCCTGTAATCCTAGCACTTTGGGAGGCCGAGGCGGGTGGATCACGAGGTCATGGGATCGAGACCATCCTGGCTAACACGGCGAAACCCCGTCTCTACTAAAAATACAAAAAATTAGCTGGGCGTGGTGGCGGACGCCGGTAGTCCCAGCTACTTGGGAGGCTGAGGCAGGAGAATGGCGTGAACCTGGGCGTGAGCTGGCAGTGAGCTGAGATTGCGCCACTGCCCTCTAACCTGGACCTGGAGGACAGATTGAGACTCCGTCTCAAAAAAAGAAAGAAAGAAGGAAAGAAGGGAAGAAAGATAGAAAGAAAGCTGGCTGAGCACGATGGCTCACCCCTGTAATCCCAGCACTTTGGGAAGCCAAGGAGGGTGGATCACCGGAGGTCAGGAGTTCAAGACCAGCCTGGCCAATGCGGTGAAACCCCGTCTCTACTAAAAATACAAAAAATTAGCCAGGCGTCATGGCGCACGCCTGTAGTCCCAGCTACTCCAGAGGCTGAGGCAGGAGAATTGCTTGAACCCAGGAGGCAAAGGTTGCAGCAGGCTAAGATTGTGCCACTGCACTCCAGCCTGAGCAATAAAAGCAAAACTCTGTCAGAAAAAAAAAAAAAAGGAAGTTAATAAATGTGTTTCCCACTGTCAATTGTACATGGAGCTGTTACGGGACTATGATGACAGGTTGGCTAAACCATATACATTTAACGAGGACTTATGAATATTTATGAAGGTGTTTTGAAAAACACGTAGATAACAATACACTTACATTAGGGTGGAGACCTAATATTTAAATATATTACAATTAGGTCCTATATGTAAAATGTTATTTTAGGATCCAAAGTCATGCAAATGTATGATTTTTATGAACCAACCAGAACTAGTCTATGGTCCGTGGTCTTTTTATTAGGAGAAAGTTACTGAAATCAGTCTATTGTCTAATTAAAGCCATAGTTATGGCTGTTGTAACAGGGGCTGGGGGTCAGTTAGTCAGTATCTGGTAAAGCTTTAGTTAAATTGCTTTAATATTGTTTATTTTGAGGCCCGTGTTTGGCTGTTAGAGAAAAAGAAAAACCTGTGGCAGGTGGAACATCGTTTACTTCGTAAGTGTAGGATTGTGTGACTTAACTCTTGCCTGGGATGGCCTTAGGTCTTGTTTATAATTTGGAATTTCATTGTTAGAAAGAGTCTGTTTTGTCAGTCTTATGATTTGTATTTAATATTAATATTGGTAAGTTGTTGTGTCTAAACCATAAAAGGAAGGGGGCATAGCAACGTGTGTCTGACTTCCCATCCCATCATGGCTGGGGAACTAGGTTTTAAAGGTTTTTATTCCCCTGGAGTTCCAAAGACAAGGCTTTGGTTAACTTGAGTTGGTATCAGATACCGGTGTCAACGTTTAAGATTTGGCAGCAATTGGTGACTTTTTTCTTTTTTCTTTTTTTTTTTTTTTTTGAGATGAAGTCTCACTCTGCCCCCCAAGTTGGAGTGCAGTGGCAAGATCTCAGCTCACTGTAACCTCTGCCTCCTGGGTTCAAGCAATTCTCCTGCATAAGCCTCCTGAGTAGCTGGAATTACAGGCGCATGCCACCATGCCCAGCTAATTTTTGTATTTTTAGTAGAGACAGGATTTTACCATGTTGGCCATGGCTGGTCTCAAACTCCTGACTTTAAGTTATCCTCCTGCTTCGGTCTCCCAAAATGCTGGGATTACATGTGTGAGCCATCATGACCAGCCAGTTAGTGACTTTTTTGATGAAATATAAACTCAGAAGTCAAAACCCTATAACTTAACAACACAAGGATTAGTTAATAGCACCTGATAAGGACGCATCTAAGTGGCTGGAGGTGATGATACCAGAGTCTATGATCTGACTGGAAGTTGTAAAAAGATTTTACAAGCTTGCAGTGACTAATTTTTATAGCTTTGAAAAGTCCCCAGTAATAAGTCTAGGTCAGAGACTTAGTTTAGAATTTTGATTTTGAGGACATTTATTAAAGATGTTAAAAGGCTCAAACCATTTGGTTGAAACAGAATTACAGGTTATTATAAAATGACAGTCATTTATTTAACAAAGAGTGATAATTAAAAGACCACAAAGGCATACAGAAGGTTAAACAAATGTGAAAATCTTAATTATTTTAAATCTCAGGTTTTTAAGTAGTCAAAAACTAAATAAAGATAATATAAAAATTATCTTGATAAAACACAAAATTTTGCTTTTCAAGCCAGTTATCAAAGAGGCAAAGAAAAATCTTTTGAAGTGTGACTGTTCTATTTTATGGGAAGTTGATTTAGATAACTGGGAATTCAAACCTGATGATAAAGAGTACTTGAGTTTAATCAGACTCAGGAAGAATGTGTTTAAAGTTGTGAATATAGGAGGGAGATACATTACTCTTAGAAATTGCCTAAGAAGTTATTAGATTATATTGAAAAATGTAGACATATTAAGAAAAGCCAAGAGTACAGAATCATGTTCTACTGGAGGAAAATATTGGTATTTTAGACCTTTAAGATAAAACATTTTAGCATCAGGCCACAAGTTAGAACGAGAGGGAAGACTTACAGGAGCCGATGTTTAAACATATTTAAACATGTACGTACACACAAAGATTTACCAGCTTTTACCTTGGAACTCTTGCCATGAGACAGCATCACAAAAATCACTGGCCTACAAAAGATAGCTAGATCCAAATTATTTTTGATAAAATTGGGATCTGTCAATAGGCAATTCAGTGAAGACTGTGAACAAAAATTTTGGCTAAAGTAGTTTTTATGGCAATTTGATTTTTTTTTAAAAAAAGTTTTTACCCTTCTATTTTTGTTTAAAATGAGTGTTTATTATCTACCTTTTGTTTTAAATGAGTGCTTATTGTCTACAGAACTGGTTGAACTGTATAAGAAAAACAAAATCTCCAAACAACCTTGAATTGGTGGTATTATAAAAAGGGAGTTTTATCTCAACACCAGGAGTTTAATAGCAGTAGATTCAAAGCAGGAAGGAAAAACAATAAAGAAAGAAATAGAGAGTTTTAGAAGACTCTGTTTAACTCTATAGTTGTAGGTTAACCATTTGAGCTCTGAAGTTTTCTTGCTGTAATTTGTCCAGCAGTTCAAAATGTGTATAAAAATGGGCCATAATATGTAACCAGCTGGAGTCTCAGACAACCTGGCTTGCCTTTGAACTTTCTCATGTTTTTAAACACGTAAGCAAGAGTGCATGAAGATAACTGGCAGACAAATGAAAACAAACCAGTTCTCACATTGGGTAACAGTCCAGCAACTATTTCCCTATCCAACAGGGTATGCCAATCAAAGACAAAAACAAAGTGGCTTCTTCAGAGGAAAAGCCCACATGGAGGGGAAGGGAGTTCCTGGTTACACAAACTGGAGCAACTTACCCAGTCCTGGAGTCCACTGACTCCCCCAGACACTGCTTCTCCTTGCACCTGTGAAGCATTGTAGGTAGCTGATGTTACAACCAGGAGAGAAGGGAGGATCCCCAAGACAAAAGTATTCTCAACAGTTGCTGGGACATCCCTGGAATCCTAGTCATGAGATCAGCTAGCCACAAGCAGATGGCACTCAACGAGTGGTTGTTGCTCTGCCTGGTAATGTAGCTCTGCCAGGTAGCAGCCCTGCTGTGCTGCTAGAGCCAATTGCTCCATCCATTGGAAACCAGGAAGAATAGACCATCTGAGGCACACAGTCCCATGTTGGGCTCCATAGTTTTAACCAAATCCAGATTCAGCTGCCCGCCACTCGAAAGAGAAACATGAGAGACAAGAGCTGGTGGAAGGAAAAGCAGATTTTTTAAGAGAGCAAACAAACCAAGAAGATGCCATACTAGCATCCTAAAGTACCACCTCAAGTCACCACAGATTTTAGGCTCTTTTTATGTTCAGGGCAGGGGGAAGAAGAGAGGGTGGCAATAGAGAGGTGACTGACAATCTGAGAGCCAGCAAGGGTCTGAGGAGGTTAAGAACGTTTTTGTCTTTGACCAGGTCACAATGTTTTACAAATGTTTCAAAAAACATAGTTGTTAACATAACTTTTTTTAATCCCAGAGTTAGTTTTTAAAACTTCGTGATTGTTTTTTATATATTATCTCAGTACTCCAAAATTATCTTAGCCTACATATAAAATGAGTTAAAGGCCCCTTCAACAATAGTTAGTTATATTAATTCTTTTGCTATTTCACTATTACATGACCTCCTGCCTTCCTCTTATAAGAACACTTCTGATCACATTGGGCTCACCCAGATAATCCAGGATAGTCTCCCCATCTCAAGATTTTTTCACTCAACCACATGTGCAAAGTCCCTTTTGCCATGAAAGGTGACATATTCACAGTTTCCAGGCATCAGGACATAGACATCTTTGGGAGACATTATCGTGCCTGTTGCTTCATTCTTCCCAGCGCTGTGTGATTGCAGAGGAAGTTAGTGAAAGGGCTCCTTCCTGTTCAGAGGCCTCTGCAGGTGAAGTGTGTCCCTCTGAACACACATGGATGTCTTGATAGTCCCCAGCAACAGGATTCAGCTGCAGCTCCACATTCCCTCAACATAGCACTGGTGGCATCCGGCCTAGGTCACAGGAGCTACAGGGCTTTGCTGAAGAAGGGGTGCTAGAGGTCCTATTTCTGGTCACACGGGCTCTGCCTAGTTCCATTCATAAAAAACCACAAGGAAATATGGTTTGGTACAAAAGTGATGAACGAGTAATAGGTGTATACTTTCCAATTCATAGGATAAGCTCTTTATATATTCTGGGCTACCTCCCTGGAACAGGTAACATCTATTTGACTTTTCTTTGAGCTAAATGAATGACTTAATCTTTTATCTTCAAGAACATAGTGTCTAAACTGGAAATAGAGATTTTTCCAAATGATAACCATGCATTAAAAGACATACAGTCAAGGTTTAGTAGAGTTACATTTTAGAGTGTTTTAAAGAATGTTACATTTTAGAGTGTTTTAAAGAACGAGTTGAAGATTGATTACCTAGGAGCATGGGCATAAAGACAAAAAACAGGGTCATGAAAGGTCTAAGGTTGTTCAGGAGATTGAAGTCAGTTCAACGACGAGGAAACACAGGTCATGGGGGCAAGGGAGTGACGGGAGATGAAAAGGAATGCCCATCAAGGACCAGATTCTCTCTTCTTTGAGGCTTCCTTTGGAATAGTTCATAGATCACACTTCTGCACACTTGGAAAATCATGCCATCTTTTTAATATCTCAAAATTCTGCCCAAACTTAGAACAACTTCTAAAAGAACTCATTAGAACACGTCTTCTATTTAGGAGGAAGCAGTAGCACTACTGGGTACAGTGTTAACACCTGCCATGATTGACTCCATTGGCCTGGAGAAACTTTCCACCTTTGCAATTGCTCCTTTAAGTTAAGACCTACATCTCCATGGCCCTATTAAAGCTATCCTACTAGGTACTGGAAACCCATCAGTTTTGTTCTTAAATGAGATCATGAATGCCACAGAAAATATGTGTGCTGGAAGCACATTACATATTTCTGAAATTTTTTTTTTTTTTTTTTTTTGAGACAGAGTCTCACTCTGTCACCCAGGCTGGAGTATAGTGGTGCAATCTTGGCTCACTGCAACCTCTGCCTCCCGTGTTCAAGCAATTCTCCTGTCTCAGCCTCCCAAGTAGCTGGGACTACAGGTGCGTATCACCAAGATTGGCTAATTTTTGTATATTTAGTAGAGACAGGATTTCAGCATATTGGCCAGGCTGGTCTCGAACTCCTGACCTCGTGATCTGCCTGCCTCAGCCTCCAAAAGTGCTGGGATTACAGGTGTGAGCCACTGCACCTGGCCTGAAGCATCAATTGTACTTGCACCTTCTGGGTAGAAGGAAATTATTTTTATATGAAACATTAATAAGTATATACTAAGATTCACTATGGTGAACTAAAGTGAACTACTCTGGGAACAATGATGACATCCCAAGCTCGTTAGAGTTCCTCCCCCAGCAAAGTGAAGTTCCTCCATAGCTGCCATATTGCTCTTCCCCAGAGATTTGGGCAGGCTGTGAGATCTAGAGTTGTAAACATGCAGGGATATTTCTATGTAACCCAGACCGCCAGACTGAAACCTTCTGAAGATCACTGTCGTATAGAGACCCAATATGAGTTAATGAAGCCTGTTCTGTGCCTTCTCCCAGCTCTGTAGTAGACTGGGTCTGGGTCAGATGCAATCTAGAGGGCCCACCCCCCGCCTGCTTCAGTACTGGTTTGCATCCAACCAGTCTAAGCACTGACTGCATGAGAGCCTTCCTTTCCTTGCTCAAACTTGACAGAAGTCTGTGAACTGAGTGGCGCCTCTGTCCCTGGGCTCCACGCTAGGGCCCCTGCTTGTGGTTCAGGCCTCAGGCGTCTCTGATGAGCTAACACAAACCAGCTCTTGGCTAAAAAATCTCCCAGATTTGTGGTCCTCCCTAGCGTCCATCCCCAGCAGAGGTGCACTTGTTTCTTTACCATCTTTCTTTACCCGGAAACAAAGCTATTTGCAATGCTCAGGCTCCCATGGTTTTTACTTCTCTCACTTAAATTAACATGAAACACAGCAATAAATTCCCACCAGATGTCTCTTCTGACTGTCTCAGACAATAATCTTTTTTTAAAAAAGGACTGACAGTTCTAAGTATTAGAAATGACACAGCACACCTTTGTTTTAAGCAGCTGTCAAGTCCTCCCAGTAAGATGTCCTTGGAGAAGATGAAAGAGCTTCAGCTGGAGGAAAAATTTCTACACCCAGAAACTAGAGAAGTGAATGGAATCCTCATGGCCAAAATGATTAGTGATAATTGGGACAAAATCTGGAATTTCCAAGCAAAACCTGATGACCTCCTCATTGCAACCTATGCAAAGGCAGGTGGGTGTGAGGAAATGGCAGGAAAGTCAGATTTAGCAGAGCACTGACACCTGGGGTGAGTTTCCCAATTGAAAAATGCAGGTTGTCACCAGTGCTGGCCCTGGAAAAAAATGAAAACCAGACTTGCTCATGATCTCCAATCCTCTACAGTCCAAGATCTTCCTTTTAGTTGGTCCCTGTAGAAGAGACTGCCAGAATCCCAAATTCCCAAAGGACTGAAAGAATTACAGAGCACAGAGGTTCTTACAGTAAACTTGCCAGCCAGCCAGTCCCTGCTCCCATCTGCTAAGTCCTCCTGGAATTAACCACAGTTCTTGCCCTTAAGAAGCTCCTCCCAGTGGAGACATGTGGAACTGAACGCTTTCACCCCACTATAAAAAGCACTGATAGAGTTGGGGCCAAAATGTATGTGAGCATGATGGGGAAGATGTGAGAAAGGGAAGGTGGCATTTACCAGAATCTTATGAAAGGAAGAGGAGTTTGTGGGAAAAGCAAGAGTCAGAAATGGCAAAGAGTGTCCTAGGCTTGTGCAGGGTGGAGGAATGGGAACATCACCACCAGCAAGACTGTGATGATGACTCATAATCCCCCGTGTTATATGAATATATAATTTCAGGCAGTGTGACCAAGTGAGGTAAAGGACTTTAATGAGTTTGGGAAAGTCAGTGGCCACTTGACTCAACATGAAGAACACTAGATACTATAACCGAAAGATTTCAGAAAAGGGTCCCTTCACCACAGTTCATGGAAATGTGTTTCTGTCCTCTTTGGCTCCAAACACCCCTCCTTAACCTCACTGCCTTCTTATTAACTCAGCATTGGCTGGCCAGGGAGTTCTTAATAAACTTAGGTAGGGGCTTGCTATTAGTAAGTTTCAGTTTCTCTAGAATCTCCTATCAGTTTGATTTGCATTGGACACTTCTCTTTGTCCAGATGTGAAGGTAAACCTGTATTACCAAAGGGCAGAAATTTTGTTTCAGTTTGCATGGGAAATTATGCAGTTGGTCCCAAGGCCCTCCATCCCAAGGCCTCAATGCTTCCCCAGTCTTACTCCCCCATCTCTCCCAGCACCTCTCAACTTCCTGCGAGCCCTCCTTCCTTCCTAGTGTGGAATATGCATGCCTTTGTCTTAGCTCCTGAGGCTCCTTGCCTAGGATGCTGTGCCTCCTTTGTTAACATGGACATTCTATTCCCACTTCAGCCCTTCATTTCAGAGCTACCATCCCCTTCCTCTACGGAGCCCTACCAACCCCTTTCTCAGTGGGTCCGCCCTCCTGTGAACTCCTAGACCACTTTACACATCTTTACAGCCCTTCCTGGAACAGTTTCTCTTTCGTTTATCTGCATGTGTCTCATGCTTCAGTTAGCATCAAGTTTGGCTGCGAGCCACAGAGCCATCAAAAGTAGTAAGAAGAAAATGGATATTTGGTGGACAATTAGCTCTCTCTGCTTCAGTCCACCTTTTTGCCTACCCACATGTCCATTTACAGGCCTCTTCTGTATCAGTTAAGATTCTATTTGACTACAAGTGTTAGAAAACCCAAAATAACACAAAGAGAAAAGCAGTCAGGAGGCTGGTAGCCTGGGGCTGAAACAGCGGCTGCCTTGGTCATGAGCCACCCTGGTTCCTTCTAGCTTTCTGCTCCACTATCCTGAGGTGTGGCTTTTGAGTTTATGGTCCAGTATGACTGCTGGGGCTCCAATCACCACCGGCACATTCCAAATACCAGCAAGGAGGTAGGAAGGAATGAAGAAGGTCATGCCCTTTCCTTTCACGACAGGTTCCCAGAATTTACTGGCATGGCCACATTTATCTGCAAGAAGTAGTAGAAAATATAACCTTTAAGCCCAACAGCTATATGCCAAGCTAAAAATTGAGAATCTATTAATTTGAAAGGGAAGGGAAGAATGCATAGTAGCTATGGCAAGAAGCACTCTCTGTCACATCTTATCTCCTCCCAAAATATTGTAAGCTTGTTAGAGCAGATATAATGGCTAATTCATCTTTGTATCTCCCTACTTTCATTTGCTTCAATATTCAACCATGAAGCTATATTCATTAGGTGCAAAGCCCCATGGTATGTACTAGGAACAAAGGAAAAAAAAAAATGAGTTCTTACCGCCAAAGAGCTCTTAGTGGCAAGGAAGCAATATATAAGCAGACTATGATAATCAAAGAGTGCAGACGGGGTCTGGTGCTCAGAGGAGAGGCCCCACCCACTCTGGGTGGTATGCGGAAGCCCCACTCACCTTGGGGTTCATGTGGAAGAGAGGGCGGGTGAGCTGATCCTGCTCAACACTCAGCAATTGGGAGATTAACTAAATACATGAGTAACCATGAAAATAGAATTAAATTGTGCCACGAATAGGTGAAGATGAGAATAACCAATGCTTCTAGGCACAACCTGGACACAGGAGATTGTGGACATGATCCAAAATGATGGGGATGTGCAGAAGTGCCAGAGGGCCAACACCTTTGACCGCCATCCTTTCATCGAGTGGACACTGCCCCCACCCCTCAACTCAGGTAAGTTTGCCCGAGTGAGTCCTACGGTGTTGGGACCACTGTCCTGGGTCAGTTTTCACCCAAGAGGAAAATCATTTCTGCAGTTAGCCTTTTAGAAACTATGTCCATAAGGAACTGGGAAGGAGTTCGAAGGGGGTTCATGTCAAAATACCTGGGGATAAAAGTACTACCATAAATGATTACACTTTACACCAAATATACTAAGAATGCAAGATATAGAAGGCACCCTTGAAGATTCTGTAATCAAGTTGGGAATAAAGGACATATTTTTATAAAGCCAATTGTAATAAATAGTAGTTTTCACAGTAGGAGACAAGCCTTTGGAGAGAAGGCATAGACATTAAAATCACACAGTCAAGCTTCAAATGCTGGTATGGATTTTTTATCTGGGTACCTTGAGCAAGTCATTAAGCATTTCAAAGCTTAATTTTTCTTCATTTGTAAAATAATAATACCTAATATGTATTGAAACCCTATTATTGATTGGAACAATTATTTCAGCAACACTTATTGAAAAATATTTTTTAATCTTTCCTCCCATTGAATTGTCTTGACCCTTTTGCCAAAATTAATTAACTGTTTATGTATGGGTATATTTCTGGATTTTCTATTCTGCTTCATAATAATTGTTGAAACACTGTTTCATAATAATTCCTGTAGTCTTTATAATAAGTTTTGAAGTTAAGTAGAAATAAGACCTCCCATTTCTTTCTCTCTCTCTCTCTCTCTTTTTTTTTTTTTTTTTTTTTTTTTTTTTGCTTTAGCTATTCTAGGATCTTTGCATTTTCATATAAATTCTATAATCAAGTTGTCACTTGCTACTAAAACCAACAAAGAACCAACAACCCCCTCATGTTTTGGTTGGCATTGCATTAAATCTATACATCTGTTTGGAAAGAATTAATACCCTAACAAAATTGGCTTTTCTGGCCTATGAAAGTGCTTTATGTCTCCAATTATTTAGAACGTTTTAAATATCACTCAGTAATGATTTACAGCTTTCATTTTATCTGTCACATCTTTAGTCAAATTTAATCATAAGTATTTTTGTTTTATTATTTTGTTAAAATATATTTTAATATTGTTATATTTTAATTTATATGTTGCTGATATGTTAAAATATATTGATTTTTTGTTTGCCCTTGTATCTTGCAACTTGACTTATTAGTTCCAGATTTTTTGTACTTTTTGATTGCATAGTGGATTTTCTACACAGACAATGATACCTTCTTTGAATGAAGACAATTTTACTTCTTGCTTTCTAGTCTTGATTTCTACTATTTCTTTTTCTTGCCTTATTTCACTATCATCTGGAGTCTCCAGTGCAGTGTTGAATAGAAATAATTAGAGCAAAATTCTTGCCTTGGGCTCTAATCTTAGTGGAAAAGGATTCATTCTTTCATCATTAAGTATAATATTAGATGCAGTTTTTTTAGATACCATTTATCAGACTGAAGAAGTTTCTTTTTATTCCTTGTTTTCTCAGAGTTTTTAAGAATAAACCACGGTTGCATTTAGTCAAATATTTTTTGACTTGGGAATTCAATTAATGTATTTAAACTTATTCTTTGTTTAGGGTTATCAATTTTTGTCTGATCATCGTGTTAAATGTACTTGTTTTTAATATGTAGTGTTTTGTTACATTTAATTTCACTACATTTTTCAGAATTTTTGTAATTTTATACCAGAGGTGTTTAGTAGAAGTTTTTAATTTCCAGATGAAAGTGCTTCTTTGGTTTTTGTCTTTGTGTTTGATTTCTAGTTTTATTGCATTGGAATAAGAGGCTATTGTTTGTAAAATGTCAATGCTATGAAATCTACTGATGTTTTACTTGTGCCTTAATATATAATTATTTTGTGGATTTTCTATGTTTGCTTGAGAAGAAAGTATATTCTCTATTACCCAAAAGATTTAATATATTATGTTGTTTAAATTCTTTGTATTCTTCTCTTTTTTTCCAGTTAACTTATTTTGCACTGAAAGTTAAAATATCCAATTATTAATGTGTTCTGTTTGCATCTGCTGTGGTTTCTGTTTTGTGTAAGTGGTTACTTGATTATGTGGTACATAGATATCCATGATTACTATGTTTTATTAGTATAATGGAATCTTTCACATTGTGAAGTTTCTTCTTTGTGTCATACATATTTAGGGTTGAATTCTAATTTATCTTATAGCATCACAATCCTTGCTTTCTTTTTTTAATTTTTAACATTTGTAGGTTCATAGTAAATGTATATATTTACAGGATACATAGATGTCTTAATACAGACATACAGTGCATAATAATTACATCATGGAGAATGGGCTATCCATCCCCGCAGGCATCTATGCTTCATGTTACAAACAATCCAACTATACTCTTTTAGTTATTTTAAAATTTACAATTAAATTATCATTGACTATAGTCACTCACTCTGTTGTGCTAACAAATAGTAGGTCTTATTAATTCTTTCTAACTAATTTTTGTACCCGTTAACCATCCCCACATCCCTCACACACACCCACACTACCATTCCCAGCTTCTGGTAACCATCTCCATGAGTTCAATTGTTTAGATTTTTAGTGAGAACATGCAATGTTTGTCTTTTTGTGCCTAGCTTATTTTGCTTAATACAATGATCTCCAGTTCCATCCATGTTGTTGCAAATGACAGGATCTTTTTTTTTATGGCTGAATAATACTCCCTTTAATACAGCAAATTCCCTTCTGGCCCAAAGTGTGTCTATTCATTCATCTGATGGAGACTTAGCTTGCTTCCAAATCTTGGCTATTGTGAACAGTGCTACAACAAACATGAGATTGCAAATAATTCTTTGATATACTGATTTCCTTTCTTTTGGGTATATACCCAGCAGTGGGATTGCTGGATCCTATGGCAGCTCTATATTTAGCTTTTTGAGGAATCTCCAAAGTGTTCCTTATAGTGGTTGTACTAATTTACATTGCCAACAACAGTGTAGAAAAGTTCCCTTTTCTCTGCATCCTCACCAGCATTGTTTATTGCCTTTTGGATATAAGCCATTTTTACTAGGATGAAATGATATTTCACTGTAGTTTCGATTTGGATTTCTCTGATTATCAACCATGTTGTGCACCTTTTCATATGCCTGTTTGCCATTTGTCTTCTTTTCAGAAATGTCTATTCAAATCTTTTACCCATTTTTTGATTGGATTATTGGATTTTTTTCCCATACAGTTGTTTAAGCTCCTTATATATTCTGGTTATTAATCCCTTGTCAAATGGGTAGTTTGCAAATATTTTCTCTCATTCTGTGGATTGTCTCTTCACTTTGTCGGTTGTATTTTCAGCTGTGCAGGACCTTTTTAACTCGACGTGATCCCATTCGTCCATTTTGGCTTCTGTTGCCTGTGCTTGTGGGGTATTACTCAAGATATTTTTGCCCAGACCAATGTCCTGAAGAGTTTTCCCAATGTTTTCTTGTAGTAGTTTCATAGTTTGAGATCTTAGGTTTAAGTCTTTAATTCATTTTTATTTCATTTTTATATACAGTGAGAGATAGAGGTCTAGTTTCATTTTTCTGCTTACTGATATCCAGTTTTCCCAAGCACCATTTTTTGAAGAGACTGTCTTTTCCCCAGTGTATATTCTTGGCACCTTTGTCAAAAATGGTTCACTGTAAGAGTGTGAATTTGTTTCTGGGTTCTCTATTCCATTCCATTGATCTGTGTGTCTGTTTTTCTGCTAGTACCATGGTGCTTTGGTTATTTGAAGTCAGGTAATGTGATTCCTCCAGTTTTGTTCATTTTGCTTAGGATAGCCTTGGCTATTCTGGGTCTTTTGTGGTTCCATGTAAATTTTAGGATTGTTTATTCTATTTCTGTGAAAAAATGTCATCAGTATTTTGAGAGAGATTACATTATATATATAGATTGCTTTGGGTAGTATGATCATTTTAACAATATTGATTCTTCCAGTTTAGGAACGCAGAATATCTTTCCATTTTTTGGTGTCCTCTTCAACTTCTTTCATCAGTGTTTTATAGTTTTTATTATAAAGATCTTTCAGTTATTTGATAAAGTTAATTCCTAGGTATTTAATTTTATTTGTAGTTATTATAATCAGGAGTACTTTTAAAACTTCTTTTTCAGATCATTTACTGTTGTCATATAGAAATACTACTTATTTTTGTATGTTGATTTTGAATCCTGCTGTGTTACCAAATTTTTTCATCAGCTCTAATAGTTTTTCTGTGGAGTCTTTAGGATTTTCCAAATATAAGATTATATCATCTGCAAACAAGGATAATTTAACTTCTTCCTTTCCAATTTGGATGTCTTTTATTTCCTTGTCTTCTCTGATTGTTCTAGCTGAGACTTCTAGTACTGTATTGAATAACCGTGGTGACAGTGGCATCCTTGTCATGTTCTAGATTTTAGAGCAAAGGCTTTCAGTTTTTCCCCATTCAGTATGATACTAGCTGTGGGTCTGTCATATATGGCTTTTATTATGTTGAGGTATGTTTCTTCTATAGCCTGTTTTTTTGAGGATTTTCATCATGAGTTCCCACCTGCTCCAGAGGTGCCATCTGGGAGCCAGAGACTACAGTCAAAAACCTTAGAAGTCAACCTGGTATTCTACTGTACTGTGACTAAACCAGCATTCAAACCACAAGATGTAGTCCTGCCCACTCTTCCTTCCCCTTTCCAAAGGCAGAGGAGCCTCATCCCAGGGCCACCGCCACCACAGGCCCATAGGGAATGCTGCCAGACTACCACTGATGTTCCCTTAAGGCCCAAGGGCTCTTCAGCTTGTGGTGAATGTTGCCTGGCCTGGGACACACCCGTCAGGGAAGTGGTCTCCCCTCTGCCCCAAGGAAGGTTCAGAAATGTCATCCAAGAGCCAAGTTCTGGAATCAGAGTCTCCAACAGCCGACTTGGTGCTGTGCCCCACTGTGGTCAACCTGGTACCTGAAGCCAGCATATCTCAAGGTCTCACTCAAGGCCCTCAACATAGTACCTGAATGTTGCTGTTGGTTATTCAGGACCCAAGGACTTTTCAGTTAGCAGGTGATGAATGCTGCCAGGACTCTTTTTTTTTTTTTTTTTTTTTTGAGACAGACTCTCACTCTGTCAACCAGTCTGGAGTGCAAAGGTGCAATCTTGTTTCACTGCAACCTCCACCTCCCAGGTTCAAGCGATTCCCCTGCCTCAGCCTCCCAAGTAGCTGAGATTACATGTGCATGCCATCACGCCCAGTTAATTTTTGTATTTTTAGTAGAGATGGTGTTTTACTATAATGGCCAGGCTGGTCTCAAACTCCTGACCTTGTGATCCGCTTGTCTCAGTCTCCCAAAGTGCTAAGATTACAGGCGTGAGCCACCATGCCTGGCCAGGACTCATTCTTAAAGATCCTTCCCTTTAAGACAGCGGATTCCCTTCTGGCCCAAAGTGTGTCTAGAAATGTCTGGGAGCTAGGTCCTGGAAGGGAAGCCTCAAAACTCTTATCTGTGCCTTATCCTGCTGTGACTGAGCTGGTATCCAAGATGCAAGACAAACTCCACCCCACTCTTCCCACTTCTCTCCTCAGATGGAAGTAACAGATCTCTTTTGGGCCTATGAGTTGTGCGGCCTGGAAATAGGGGAGGGATGATGCCAGGACTCCCTTAGCCACACCCGCTGGTGTCTCAGTAGGTCTTGTACCCTGACCAGTCCATTGTCTCTGAGCCCAGTTCAGCACTAGGACTCTCCTAGAAGTGGCAGTCCTTGTCGCCTAGACTGCCTTTTGAGTTTATTTATAACCCCAAAGCACTTTGGACCTCAAAGCTTGCAGGAACTCAAATTTCAACCACTGCAATCAGTGACTCCCCTCTTATTGGCGCTGGTTTAAATGCTCCCTCTGTGGGCAGGCATCTGCTGAGTTTGGTCCAGTTTTGCTTTCTGCTGTAAGAAGATAGCACTGAGTTCAATGCCTCACAATTGCTGAGCTCTCCCTACCCCAGTGCACAGAAACGCTCTCAGCACCACGCTGCCACTTCATGGGGGAGAAGGAGGGGTGTTGTTGGCAATTCAAGAGTCATGTTTTTTGTTAACTTCTTCGGTGACTCTTTCAGGGATACAAAGTTAAAACCAAGTACTGTGAGTGCTCATCTGATTTTTGGTTCTTATGAAGGAGCTTCTTTGGTGTAGATAGTTATTAAGGTGGCATTCCTTGCACGGCAGAGGGGGCAGAGAGGTGGCATGATCAGTGGAGCCTTCTATTCATCATCTTGCTCTCCACAATCCTTCCTTTCTTACAGTTTTCATTGTGTTTTATATCTTTATCCATTCTTTTATTTTTACCTTATATTAATTATTATGCTTCCAGGTATTCACTTGTATAATGCATACAGTTAGGTTTTCCTTTACAAGCCAATTTGAAAAATATTAATAGGTTATTTAAGCCACTCACATTTATTGATATGACTGATATGTTTGGTCACAATTATGTCATATTATCATTTGTTCAAATTACTGTGGTAATAAGTAATATTTACTGTGTTTCTTTCCCTATTTAATGTATCCTTTTTATTTTCCTTTTTGTTTTAAAAAAAGTGGGGGATTGTTTGTTTTGATGGTGTATTTGGTATTTAGAAAAGTTTGTATTTCATCATAGTGGTTACTTGTGTATTATTTTACACAAATAACAAATTGTTATTTGTTTTACAAAATAACAAATTGTTATTTGTTTTACAAAATAACAAATTTGTGTATTATTTTACAAAACCTTAATTCCTCCTTTCTCTTACTTAACATTTTACTATCTGATCTGCTGGTTTCAAAGGAATCCCTTGACTCCTCCTATTAATTATACAATAGCAAATAATTATATTTCAAATATTAAGTTGTATGATTACTACTTTGTGGAAACCTGTAAGGTTTACACATTATTCTTCTACTCTTGATCTACCCTCATTAATTTAGTTGTAATATTATATAATGTGAAATATTCACCATCGATCCTTTTTGCAAAGATTTCCAAACCATTTATTGATTGAATGGAACCTATTCTAGCTAATTCATCAGGAAAGGCACATGTGTACTGTATTCCCTACTCCTTGCACATTTAAACCTTTTTTTGTCTATCCTTGATACTTGAAGCACAGCCTGCCTGGGGATAACATCTTTTGTTCATATTTTCTGTCCTTAATTTCTTTACAATGCTGATCAACAGTTTCCTTGCTTTTGATGATGTTTTCAGGAGTCTGATGGTCTGATGCCAATTTGGTTCTATTGACCTTAAGGATTATTTCTTCTTTTGCATGAGGCATGAATTTTTTTAATCATAAAATATAATAATTTTACCATATATTTCAGAGTTGATCATTATGAATCAACTTTCCCGATATCCCATGGTTAACATATAAATTCCAGGCTTTTTCTCCAGAAAACTGTTTCAGATTACAGGTTTAAATACTAGTTTTATTCCACTGTTTTCATTTTATTCTCAGGGACTCCAACTTCTACTAGTGTTAGACCTTCTTTACCTGTCTTCAATGTCAGCCACTTGCTCTCTGAAACTTTTTACTTCTTTCTTTTTCTTGTGTCATTGTCTTAATTGTTTTAGTGCTTTTCATCAACAGCATTTATATTTTCACTTAAATCTATTCCCCATTATCCACTTTATAATTTAATTTTTAATGTTATTTTGCCTTTTTCTTCTACTTCTTCATTGAGTTCAATCAAATCTTTTTCATTTTCCTTTTTTGTCCACGTTCTTCCTTACTTTTTGTACTTGTGATTTCAGATTTTATTTTCTTATTCTCAAATGTTTGTTTCAAGATATTTAATTTAGTTTAAAATGTTGCATTTTCATTTTCAGCTTTGTAGTTGATTTTGTGGGGATTTGATTTATTTTTTGTATTTGACTCCTTGATCTTTGTAATAGCTTTGTGTCAGTGAAATCTGTGGGGTTTTTTCTATTTTTATATACTTCATGAACATAGTTTCTAGCTTGAAAACATCCTCTTCTGTCAGTTCTACCTTCTTCTGTGCAGTTTTGTTTATAAGTATTTAGTACTGGTTAGTGGGGAGGAGAAGAAATTGGCATGCTTTTTCTTTCTCTCTTTTATGCAAAATTTTTACTTTAATTTTCTCCCTCTTGCTTCCTTCTATCCCTTTACTGCTGTGCCACCAAGGAGAACCTCCCTTTCCTTATATATCTCATTCTCCACTAGAAGCTACCTTCTCCATTACTGACACTTATGCTTTACTTGCAAGCCTTTCCCCTGAGGTTGGTGCTGCACATGGCTACATCCAGCTTATATTCAGCATTTTAACAGTTAGCGTTGGATTTTCGATTTCCAGGAATGATTTTGTCTGTACTTTATCTAAGTCCTTCTTGCCTCTCTACTGGTTTTTTAACAAAGTTTCTCTTCCTTGACTCTCCACACTCATAGACTCACTGATTTCTAATCCTGGCTTTCACATTTACTAACTTGGAAAAATGACTTGATCACTATAAGGCAGTTTTTCAACTAAAAATACTTCCCAGCACAATTCTTGCACATGTCTGATAGCTGTTGTGGTTCTTGTCCTTGAAAGTAAAAGTTGAAAGAAAATCTAGCATGCTTTAGAGCTACTGGGGCTATTATAGAGCTGTTCTCACCAATCTCAAACATCTTTATCTGCCCACACAAGTACACACCAACGCCCAACAAGCAAGGGAAGTAATGTGTCCCCATAGTTTTCAATATTTCATCAGTGCTTTCCTCTACCAGAATGAGCAGTAAAGTTGTCATCAAAAAGGAAATATAGGCATAAAAATTATTATTTTAGACAGAGAGCTGACTATTGGGTCAATCTGATTTCAAATAATTGGCACAGTAGTAATATCAAATCTATGCAGCTGATGAGAAATGTTCGGCTGAATGATGTGGCCTTATTTCCCAGGTCTGGATCTGGCTAACAAGATGCCTTCTCCTAGAACTCTGAAGACTCATCTGCCTGTTCAGATGCTACCACCTTCCTTCTGGAAAGAAAATTCAAAGGTAAGAAGAGCCAACTCTTCAAACTGAGTTTGATTGGCATGGCCAAATAATGTCTCTAAGTAGAAACAGTCAAAGATACTAAAAGAAAGATAGCCCATGGAGCCATAGGGCAGATGGTGGCATTACCCCACATTCCCACACACTCCATTCTGGATTCATCTTCCTTCAAAATATTATTTTTGGGTACACATTGGGAAATTTTCAGACAAAATTATTCTGACCATCTGCCATCTAAGCCACATTCAAAGGTGGTGATCAATGAAACAAAGCAGGTATTTCCTGAGGAAGAGTGATCTCTTAGATTGTGTCCTCTAAGGAGCTGGCAGAATCAGACCCGAAAGATAACTATTTGGAGGAAAACCTGTGAAACGAGGAGTAAGACAAACAAGTATGGAGAGCAATAAGACCATGATGCAAGTCTGACCCCTATGAAGGAGAGTCAAGGAAGGAGAGTTGAAGACTCAGACTACAGTCATGAGTCATGATTCATCCAAGCTGATGGGGAGTCCTCCAGCCAAAGTCAACCATCAGAGAGTCCCATATCTCATAAACTGCACCTGCCTTAGCATGCCTGCTGTGCTTACTCATTAGCCAAGAGCAGTCGTTTGGGAATGTGGTCTTATAAAGAACATGGTAGTGGATTCAGAATACAGCAGCTGAGGTCATCCATCACTTACTTTCCATATCCAGAGATCTGAAAAGCCCATGTTCATGGCCACCATTTGGCTGCCCTGATGAGATTATGTACACCTTGGTATCCAAAATCTGCTCCTCTTCTTTTCAGGATGAGAAATATAACTTTGTCTTATTTTGATCTGGCCCACCCTTAATGCTAACTGAGAGATCAACAGACTCTCAGAAAGCATATCTCATGAAGCAAGATCCTAGGTACTGTTAGACCTTTATTTCCTTCATTTTCAAAAAATATATTTTTATTTTGACACTTTCTAATTCAGATCCTATAAGTGCAGTGTACATTGAGTGTAGCGGGGTTTCCTTTTGATTTCTGCTTTATAAGTTAGTCTTAAGTTAATGAAATGTGTAATATAAACAAAATATCAACTTATACATTTGCAATGAAAAGTATAGCCACTCAGCAGAACCAAATGCTTGTATCAGCTAGACCAGCACATCATCTCCTTGTGGGCAAGCTGCTTTGTAAACACAGTTGTCTGAAGATTGCTGAGAAAGTGAGTTGATGTTAAACAGTGTTTTTCAGCTATGACAGCTGCAATCTTTCAACCTTCTAGACTAAATTTACCAAGGAAACCATAACGGTCAAGTCTAACCAAAACTATCTCTCCTTGGTGCAGTGCTCAGATACATGATGCGAGTGATTGCTTTTGACTTCCTATTTTTTCTGAGCTTCCATGACTCACTAGCTCTTTATTTTGTCCATCTCCTATCTCCAAATAAGGTACAATACAATTGAATAGTTTTCCAAGTATCTGTTTGCTTGGCTCCCCCAATTTGCTGATTTGCTTCCCTGAGATCATGCCCAGATCACCTGGATTTCTGAAAACTTCTTGGTTTATTCCCACAGATAAATACCTTCACTTATTGTATGTTAATTTTATTCCTCAAGAACCAATATTATTTCCAAATCTTGTAGACTCATTGTCAGAAGACACACTAACACTTGGTTAGTCATCATACTAACATCTTCTTTTTGTAAAATCGGGTCTTCTAAATAATGTAAACATCTTAGTGGCAGCACTTCCATTTATCCACTTAGACTTGGTGTGAATTATTTGAGTAGTAAAAGACTGTAGGGAGCTTAGTCCAAGTTTTTCATTTTATCATGGTATGGTAGGCTGAATAATAGTCACTCCAAGATAGCTACATCCTAATCACCAGACCTGGGAGTATTAACATATGTTGCAAAATGGACTACACAGAAGTGACTAAGTTAAGGATCTTGAGATGGGGAGATTATCTTGGATTGTCTTGGTCTTAAATATCAGCACAAGGGTATTTAAAAGATGGAGACAAGCATATCAGAGAAGAAAATAGGAGCTGTGACAACTGAAGCAAGAATTTGGAGTGATTCAAGGAAGAGGTCAAGAGCCAAGAAGTACAGGTGGCCTCTAGATGCTAAAAACAAGAAAATGAATTCTCCCCAGACCCATTAAAGGAACCAGCCTTGCTGACATCTTGACTTTAGCCCAGTGAAATATGACCTTCAGAACAGTAAGAGAATAAATCTACATTGTTTTAAGCCATTTGTGGTAATTTGTTACAGCAGCAATTGGAAATTAATACAGATGAATCAAGAGGTTCTCAGAAATTTTATTTGACATTGGATCCCACACCTAATGTATATTTGAATATGTTCCCTGTTTATCCTAGGACTTCCCATTTCCATTTAGGCCTAGAAGGCAATAAGCAACATAAGCATTAAGGAATATTACACAAAATATATGTACATAATAATAAGACTTTGTACTTGCATCATACTTTTTGACACCATAAATGCTTTCATAAATGCTGGATGGAAAGCCAGCAGCAAGAAAGGGGGCAGAAAAACAGAGTCATGCCAGGACTGTGTTCATCTGAGTGAGCAAAGATGGAAAGCAAGAACCTAGGGTAATTCATTTAGAGTAAAATAAGGCTGGATGATTGGTTGTGTTGGACACAGAAGTTCCGTAGTGAGACACAGGACAAAAATTCTTGAGAAACCACTGAGAATGGTTCTTCCCAAGCCCTGCTAAGATAGCATACAGCAGGGCAGGATGGGATGGGAGCCAGAGTAATGAGGGGAGGAAGGGGTCACCAGGACAAGAAGTCAAGAAGTCAGCTCCTTCTCACCAGACAATGCCTGCCCTATGAGAAGACCATCACACACAGTTCCAAAGATGGACTTAGCACTGCCTCAAGCGTCCTTCAACCTAGTCAGCAAATGAATGTAGGAGTCATAATTTATCACTAAGGCTGGGATTCATATCATGGAAATTAAACCAAATGGCTAGCTGCTTTAGCTCCTCCCAGCCTAGAACTTACTTTAGATTCCTTGCTTAGTGAAAGCCAAGGGGAACCTTCACACACTGAAAAATATAGCACATGCTATCGTCTACATTTGTCCCTTCAAAATTCATATGTGAAATTTTAACCCCAATAGTGATAGTATTAGGAGGTGGGACCTTTGAAAGGAAATTAGGCCATGAGTGGAGAGCCCAGGACACTTCTATCAGAGAAAAGGGGTGCTCTTAATGATCATGCTAAGACCACAGCTATAAATTGGAACTGCACCTAGACAAACTGGAAGGGATAGTCACCTTTGATCATAGAAAATGCATGAACATGCAATTATTCCAATAGGATAGTCCAAGATTCTACAAAGAGGCTTTCTAAGATTATGGTCCTCTGCACTGAATAATGATATTTCTCTGTCTTGTTTTCTCTCTGCGTCTCATTCCTCTTGCTGGCTGATTCCAGATTATCTATGTGGCTAGAAATGCCAAGGACTGTCTGGTCTCCTACTATCATTTCTCAAGAATGAATAAAATGTTGCCTGACCCTGGTACATGGGAGGAATATGTTGAGACATTCAAAGCTGGAAAAGGTGAGTGGAAGAAAACTGTGAGTTCATATTTCCTTATTCATTCACCTGCTGACAGCAGAAAGAAAGATAATTTTCACTGAATGGCTGCATCCATCAAGGTCTTGTGAGGAAGTAGATGGCACTCAAACTGGGTCATCTGGAAGACTCTAACAAAGAGACTATTTCCAAGGCTATAGCAGAGTTTAAGGAAACTGACAAGGGCTAGTGCAGTATTCTGGGGAGAGTACCAGCAAGGAGCCATATCTCTCCAGAGACAAAAGAGGACCCCTTGACAGGAGCTAAAGCCTTTGGTGGGGGAAGCAGTGAGCCAACAGGAATGGCATCAGGGAAATAAACACAATGTCCTCCTCTCCTTCTGCCTCTAAATGCCTTCCTACACCTCTTGCTGACACAGTCCATCTGCAATCCTGAGGACAAAGGAGGTCATTGACAAAGTCCATGCAGGTTGCTTTGCAGGGCACCAAGCAGAGCACAAGACGATGGAAAGTGGAGTTGGCAGAGACAACAGAAAATACCCCGTGAGCCTCTCTATTTACCATCAGAGAGTGAAGGTGCCCAAATATCCAGTACTTATAAATTTTTCACAGTAAAAGTCTTCTTTTTAAAATCAGCCTGTTCAGAAACAATATTTATTGTGTAATATTGACCAATGCACTATGTGATGATGCAAGGAAAATAAAGGTGTTGAATCCCTGGCCACAAGACAATCTTTCATGGAGTAATAAGTTCAAGGTTGGAAATATAAACCAAGGGATCCAGAATACTTTTTATCATCACCCTACTTAAAAAAAAAAAAAAAAAATCCCTCTCTTCTGCAAATAAGAATTCTGCCCAAGGTCTTTGTCTTCTGGTTGTATTTATTAAATGTCCCCATTTATTTGAAATATTCATGTTTGTTTTACAAGTTTCATGCTGGCATTGACATCTCATCTCTCTCCTTCCCCTCAGTGCTTTGGGGTTCCTGGTATGACCACGTAAAGGGATGGTGGGATGCAAAAGACCAGCACCGCATTCTCTACCTCTTCTACGAGGACATGAAGGAGGTGAGGGCAGTGCCATCTCCATCAGATCCTCCCACATCCTAGGATACATCAATCCCTGTTTAGAACCCTAGTGCATGGGCTTTCCTGCAGAAGAGCCTTCAGTGCAAGTCCATGACACTGTTTGCAACTCAGTTTTATCCTCAAAAGCTCTAACTACTTTTTTGGCATTCTAAATTTGCTTTGCTTTAATTCACAGTTTTCAAAATATTCTTCTTCTTCAGGAAATAGCACATGCTTTATAGTTGAATCAATCTGTTGGATCCTGACACTTATAAGCCAGATATCTTTATCTGCAAAATGGTATCATGTCTATCTCATGAGATCATTGTAAAGATTTACACTATCATATTTGTAAAGTGTACATAGTTGTGTTCAAGAAATTTAGCTTCCTTCTCCCTCTTGCATACCTCAACCCCACATCATAAAGCAAAGTTTAATCCATATAAACACTGGTAGGATTAGTCCCACGTATTGGGACAGTGGACTGATTTCTGAATTTCAAACCATTGTGTATGAGTGGCTGCACAAATTCACTCTCATGACCCAGTCATCAGCATCCTAGAATTACAAAACTAGTGTCTAAAATGTCCTCAGAAACTTAATCAAAAGCTATAGCTTTTTCTCTTTCTGTATCTCTTTGATCAAAAAGATTCAAGAAATAAGGATCCATATTTCTGGGTCGACTTGAGATTCCTTTTATTCCTCCTCTTAGTGACCTTCTGTTGAGTTCATAGGTTCTTTTTGCCATCTGTTGTAGTCCAAATACTAGAGTTAGTCATACTATGCTTCACCACCAACATTGTTCCTCCTTCACACAGCCTTCCTTGTTCTGCCGCAGGAGATACTGTTGCTCCTTCCCACCAAATCTCCTGGCACTCTGTCTGTAGACAGGCAGCATGTACTTTCTCAGCCAGCCGTGCAGTTGTTTGTGTTTGTGTTTAATTCCTTTCCTTCAAGGTAAGCCTCTTGAGGGCAGGGACAGCCCTCATCTTTGTGTTGCTACAGTATCTGGGACAGTACAGTGCCTGGCAGTAGGAGTCACTTGAGAAATATTTTTAAAATGTGTTTGAATTGATCCTTTAACCCATTTCTCTCCAAATCCTGTCCAAATGGAACATCATCCCCAAGGGAGGCCCAACATGATTTGTTTGGTGTGACTGTTCCACATACAGGACCCAAAGCGGGAAATCGAGAAGATACTGAAGTTCCTGGAGAAAGACATATCAGAGGAAATTCTGAATAAAATCATCTATCACACCTCGTTTGATGTAATGAAGCAAAACCCAATGGCCAACTATACCACTTGGCCCACCAGCATTATGGATCATTCCATCTCCCCTTTTATGAGGAAAGGTAGATAAGCTTTGTAGTCTAAGATGTCAAATGGAACTCTGTGGTCCCCATGGTCTGCTTAGATTTTCCAGTAATGTTTCATGCTCCATTATTTATTCTTTCCAGCAGCACCACTGTACAACCTTTGAGAGGCAAGTTGCCTGTTTCTCCCCATTCTTGGTGGGGTCCTAAGGGTGCATGCTTACCTCTCCCTGTACTCCTGCAGCAATCATTGAGATTTTGCCTTGTTTCAGGGATGCCTGGAGACTGGAAGAACTATTTTACTGTGGCCCAGAATGAAGAATTTGACAAGGACTACCAGAACAAGATGGCAGGAAGCACCCTAACCTTCCGCACAGAGATCTGAGAGCAGTCAGGGAGTCTGCCCTGGACTTTCTTACCAGATTTTTGCCATTTGAGCCTCATGATCAAGGATACTTAAAACAAAGACACGCTTCCTCCAGTCTGAAGCTGTCACACACTAGCTGTAGATCCTATGCCACTGTGATAATACTTCATCAAAATGTAACCAAATCCTGGGTAGAGTTTTTAATTAAGATACATGATCTCTCATTTAGACACCAAACACCTAATGTACTCGCCTGTCCTAAGGCAAAATAAAGGCAACTTAGTTCCATCACTAGTTTACAATAGTGAAAGAAATAAAACGATAAATAAGAGTAGAATTTCTATGTAAGAGAAAGTGAGCAAGAGAAGAATGAGGATGAGCAGTGGGCACCAGGGAGAATGTGAGGGGGAACTGGTTTTTATTTTTAAATGTCGGGAATGAGAGGCAGAGGATAGTCTTACTCTTGAAGATATTAGATTAGGAGGTGCAGAGCGTGGCATGAAGGATGGAATGCTGTGAGCTGGGTTTGACTTAGGTGGCTTCAAGCTGAAATGGTCCCCCAAAAAAAGACAAAGGCCACAGGAGAGCGATGAGGAACACAAGAGGAACAAGAAACAGCCTACTTCCGTGGTCAACACAAGGCTGGAAAGCAGAGAAAGATTTTATCTTTCAGATGGACTTCTGAGAGAGAGAGGAAGTCTTCAGTGAGCTCAAGAGAAAAATAAAATAAAATATTCAGTAACTCATGTACATTAAGAAAACCTTAAATTTGACATCTCTTTGGAAAATCGTTTTTTATACTTTTTTTAAAAAGGGCTCTTAGCGAAACTGTCAGCATTGCCAAGTTCTTCAGCTGTACTAATGATTATGTTCTTTTCCTTCTTTTTATTAAAACCTGTACCAAGAAAATATCTGCCATCATTTATGTGAGCTATACAAAGATCCACGTATTATTATTTTTTTAATGTCAGGAAGGTACATTTTGTGGGATAGGTGATTTCCTTATCATTAAACCATAAAACACAAAAAATTATCTACTCCACCCAGTAACAAAGTATACCCCTTTGCATTTTTTCACCATTCCCTCTCTAGGGTAAGCATGCAAATCATTAACCACATGACAAATATCCCAGTATAGTATTTATGTAGAGTTCCAGCCCACGCTGAGGAAAGATATGGTGAACTGAACCAGCGTGATTCAATAGCAAATAAATTTTTATCAGGAACAACCACACCAAATGTCTTGGGTTCATGTTCTAAGAGCTGCCTAACAATTTAGATAGCAAGCACATAATCACATAATGACTCCCTTTGTGACTATGATAGAAACTGGACACATGGGCAGTATTGATCAGAATACAGGCAATAGGTCTAGAGTTTACGACTAGACAAAACTTGCTTTTCTTCCTTTATAAACTAATTTTTTACTTTAATTGTAAAAATACATCCCATTCTTATATTCTCTATAAATTTCAGCCACAGAAAATATTTCTAGACTCCTCTTTTACAAAACTCTGCTATGTCCTTTTAAACAATGCTAAAAGTACCATGAAGAAGAATTAATGATTTAATTCAATCTTAAAATATCTTTGGTCCAGCTGCATAAAATAAACATGATGAAGATGACCCTCCATGTATCCTAGATAATCTTGTGTTCTGATCACTTATTACATACTTAGAGAGAGAGAGAGACTCCTAAATATACCACAGTCATAGAAGATCAAATTGTAAATGTTCAATTTACTTTGGAACCCTTCACGTAGAAGAAAATGAAAAGCAGCAATGGGAAGTTAGACTCATAAAATTTTAGAGTGAGAATTGCAAGAGTCAGAAAGATCACATCATTCAACAATCTTACTTTTCAGATGAGAAGACTAAGAACCAGGGAGAGAGGGATGGCCCCCACAAACAGGTCATGCAGACACACTTAAATCGGGATCCCCCAGCCCCTGGCTAGCTCCCCACACACTGCAGGAGTCACACAGATTGTGAAAGTCTTCTCTGCAGACTTCATCTTGCACTCACTCACTTCCTCTTAGCACTTGGAACTGCTTGGGTGTTCTATGGATTCTTTCTGATTACATAAGAAATTCCAAAACTTTTCTAATGACCTACTTAGAAAAACAACAAAGCCTGATGGGAATCCACTTAGAAAGGCAGCTCTTCCAAGAGAGGGTCTCTGCATCAGAGCGTCTTGGAGATGTCTGTGAGCAGGAGGGAGCCCCCAGCAGAAACTGCCCTTCCCCAAAGCTGAGTAAAGCCCAGTTCTGCCCTCCACCCCTGTCGAGGCTTCTGGGATTTCTTTGGCTTGTAGGTACCAGGCAGATACCTCCTGCATCCTGCCCAATCTCACCACATCTCCCACAGGGCCTGCCCTCAGTGGTGTGGACCGAGCTCCCTATGCAGCCCCAAAGGCTATGTTCTACTGCTCTTTTCCTCATTTTACCCTTAATAATCTAGTGAGGGTTTTGTTGTTAAGGGAACTTCAAAACATCTGAGGCAAATTTTACTCCAAATAAACTCAAGTATGGGGAATTCCAGGAAACAAATGACAGAGAGGAGGGTTAGGGACTGGAATGAAAATCCTTAACCCTTTCTAGGTGTTGTTAAAATGATCACCTGGGAGGCCATCGGACCTGAGTGCCTCAAGTGTCCCGGGTTCTTATGGAAGCAAAGCAAGACCCAACTCAGTTTCACTGAGAATTCAACCAGTCAGAAACCACCAGTCAATCTCAGACTAGGGACTTTTCAATTATTGCTCCACTTTGACCAATTAAACATTTCCCCTACCCTGCTTCCCATTCACTCTATAAAAGTCTCCCCACATGCTCCTTCAAAGGAGGCCTGAATCATTCTGGCTTGGAGTGCCAGATTCATGAATCATTGCCTGCTCAGATAAACTCTTCAAAATGTTAACCGGTCAGAGTTTACCTCTTAACAGCTCCTATTCTATTTTTTTCCAGCTTGGTAGAATTAGAGTTCATACTTGAGGAGTCTAATGATCAGTCTTCTCCAAAGAGGTTTTCCATCAGTAGAAGACCCTCCCAGCCGTTCTCCGTTATCAGTGCCCTTTCTCTCTCTACATTCGTGGATTGTTGGTCTAGGCTCACAGAGGTTGATCTAGGCCACAGAGGTGTCCTGTGGGCCAAAAATTCCAGCCATTTAGTATGGCTGGGAGCTATGAATAAACTGTTTTTATACTTTTAAACAGTTGTTATAAAAACAACAGAAATTACAAAGAAGAATATGTGACCCACAAAGCCTAAAATATTTGCTATCTGATCCTTTACAGAAACTATTTTCTGACCCCTAGTCTAGGAGAACCCCCCAGCAGGCCCGTTCTGTACACAGAGGCCCTGGATGACCATCAACTCAGCCCTGCTGTAGGCACCACAGCCATGCAGGCACCACTGCTGCACACCTGCTCCATGGAGAGAGGGCAGAGGAGGAGAGAAGGGAACAAAAATTGAGTAAAGCCAAATTTGGTTTTACAAATGAATAAATATTAACAAACACCCTAGGCCCAGCCGTGGCTGGAACAGAGCATGCTGCAAGACCACCATGAATGGCTGGCACAAACATCCAAGCCCTGGAGTCCTCTCTTCCCTCACAGCCTGCCCTGTCAGCAGTGCTTTCTCCAGTATGTACATCTGGGCTCTCTCAGCACATGGTAATGTCTTGCCTCTCACTGGGTGCTTCAGAATCCCTCCTCAGGAAGAAGAGGCAGTGCTCCCCAGAGATCTCTTTTCATCAAGGAGGGCTAAGCATTGGGCTGAAGGCAGCAGGAATCAGGGACCCTCCGATGGGTCTAAGACAATCAGGGGTCCTCAGCTGTCTGCAGGCCACCCTGGAGTGCTGTGTCTTTGTTGGCAATGTGGACTGTTTCCAGCAGAGTTGTCTCCTTCAGGGTCATCACTCTTGTCAGTCTCTGGGCACCATCTTCCACCCAGGGGGCACACTGGGAGAGTAGAAGTGAAGTGGTCGCCCCTCCTCGGTGGTGCCGCTTCTCTTCCTTCTCGCCCTCCACCCAGCCAGCCCTGGCCCATGATCAGTCTCTGCATTTCAGTGACTCCCAAGCACGCTGTGGCTTCCACTTTCCTCAGTCTGAAGCCTCTTCATGAGAACAATCAACCATTCATGTTCCATCTTCACCATAAGCCAAGCAAGCAAGAGAGCCCTTGCCTTTCATGAGATTCTTGGCAGTCCTCTGGGAAATCTCCCTCCCCACACAGCCTCTCTGCATGTGCCCAGGGCGACCACATCTTCTTGGGGACACACTCACATGGCCAGGTCCTGGAATTGTCTTACATTGGCAGCTGGTTCTTGGAAACCCCATGGAATGTGTCACACCAACGTCCTCCAAACTCTACCAAGCAGAACTCAGGGATTTTAGCACTTTCTGTAAATCTCTATCTGCCTTGGTTGACCATCCCTGAATTGACTCATCTGCGCCTTAACTGGGGTTAAGTGAGGAAGGCCCAGTCAGAGCAGAATGGTTTGAGTTCAGACAAACAGAAGATGTGTCCGAGCTACCCCAGCTGACAAAGGCAGCCAGCCTCAGTCGGCTCAAGCTGAGTTTGTGGGTTGGCTTGCACTGGGTCTTATGTGGATGAATGAGAAGGCTCCTGAAGATCCGTATTTGTGAATACAGGTGTCCTGGGTGAGGATCGCATGGGAGTCCCAGAAATCCAGAGGTCATCAGACCCTCCCAGCCTTCTTCCCAAAGAGTTCTGAGGAGCACTCCCAACAGCGGGAGCCTGTGCATGGTAAAGGGCCTGCCTCCCTTTGAAACTTGTAGGGGAAGTACGCCCAGCTCTCCAAGCCAAGAGAGGTCGCAGGCCACCACAGCTCTCATCCTCCCGAGGCAGGAGTTTTTCCTCCACCCACCTTCCCATCTGGAAGCAGTGTACATGTTATGGTCCCAGGAATAAGCAGGTGGGTATAGATGGGACCAGTGGTTTTGTGGGCCACGATGGCAAGGACCATAAAGTAAGTGCAGGTGCAGTTTTCACATGGTGACCTGAACATGGCCTCCAGCCAGAAGGTGAGGATCAAGAAGGGTTATGCTTGGCTGATGGACAGCTCTCCACAGGTTAGGTCATCCCCAGTGTGCAGCTGGATTGCTGTGGGCTTGTGGGTCATCAGGCCTCCAGGAGCAGTCATTAGTGATGTCCACTCACAGAGTTCAGCCCTAGGTGAAAAGTTTAGCAGAAAAAGGTGGACTAACTGACTAGGGTTTGGTCTACCCCTAGGTTTAAAACTCTAGAGTCCAGCATGTCCCTAACCAGAAGGCCACTGGCTGCCCCCCTAAGCTCCAAACTGATGGAGAACATCCCCGACCACCACCAGTACCAATCATGGAAATTAGTGAACAATACAGGTGCAGGGAGAGGCAGACCAGGCTGGCTTCTGACACAAGACTCAGTGTAGAATCAGCTGCAACAGCCAAATAAAAGTTCAGATGCCCTCCCCAGCAACTCATGTGGACATGAGCCTAAGAAACTAGCACAAAATATCTCCAGTCATGCCCCTTGAGGTCCCAGAGAGCTGGAATTTGAGGGAATGTCAGGTCACACCCTGGTTGTCATCAAGCAGGAAACTGCAATCAGTCACAGCACTTTGGCATAACTGCACGCCGGGCTTAATGTCCAAAAGCTGTTTGCACAGGCAAAGCCTTAGGAGCATCCTGCTAGGGGCTGGTGTGCCAGGCAGACATCATTGTGAAATCCCACAGTGTGCAAGCAACCTGTGCCATCCTGTATTTGGGTTTGGGTTGCCAGAAGCAGATCCTGGTATGAGGGTTTCTGTGCAAGTGATTTATTTAAAAAGTCTTCCTAGGAGAGAATTATCAGGGTGTTGTGAGGCAGGCTGGAGAGGAAGTAGCCAAGCAAGGGTATGGACTTAGCACAGTCCAAGGTGCAGCGTGATCCTCAGGGGGGCAGTGCAAGGATTGTCCTTACTTGAGGAAGGGAACTGGGCTTTCCTGGGGCATCTCACAGTCACTCCCTTTGAGATGCCCCAGAGCAATGTCAGCTCCCAGACCTGTGTTCTCTGAGCCTGTGCTCTCTAAGCCTCTGGGCAAAGCCACTCAGTCCCCAAGGTCCAGGCTCATAGAAGAAAGAGTAGGGGGTGAGGCGAGGACTGGTGGTGGGGATCCGAGGGCATCTGGGCGGAGCACTAGGAACTCAGCTTCATTACGAGGGAGCATCAGTGAGGATGAACCCACTTCTGAATCCCACATGAGAAATCCAGCACTGTGTGAGTGCCACCGAGAACCTTGAGCTCTGTATGGTTGAAAAGCTTCCTTCTGAAGCTGGAGCTGAGTAGTCGCTGAATACAGGGTGCACATGGGGGTTGAGGATGGCGATTAACTACAGTGGTGGCACATGTGGGATTGACTGATCTGCCAGGTCAGCATTGATCTGTGAGCTCTGCCCTGGTCTTTGCCAGCCAAGCTGCGGGCCTTCAGCCTTAAGGGGAAGTCCCCCTTCTTATCCCACCACACCCTGCTGCCCTGATACGGAGTGTGGCTACCTAGCTAGGAAACACCTAGAATGTGAGATGCAACATCCTAGCCCCTTTCCACAGGGCAGGGGGTACAGGTCCAAGCCAGGGAGGTCCTAGGACAGGGTGTTTCCCACTCAGGGCAGCAGGCCCTCCTGTAATTGAGAGACCTGGAGTCGGAGTCGAAAGTCACAGAAACGAAGATGGAACCTGAGACCAGGAAGCTGGAAAAGATACTCTGGGGAGGGCTCGAGGCATGTCTCATGATTCAAACACAACACTGAAGGCACAGGGGATGCAAAAGAAACAGGAGGAACGGGGAAAGTAAACAACCAGAAAGGATCCCTGGGAAAATGCCTGACTGCTGGGCTATGATGATGACAAAACTCATAGACAGACTTGCTCCACTTAAACTAAAGGGACAAAATAATGGTTTGTTTTTTGAGTATATTAAATGGATCTTTACTTAATTTATGAAAGAAAGCTGAAAATATAAAACTGCTATACTTTTCCAGTGATGTTGAATATTATAATGAAATCTCTGATTGTGATATATCGATGATAGATAGATGATAGAGATAGAGATAGAGATAGAGATAGAGATAGAGATAGAGATAGAGATAGAGATAGAGATAGAGATAGAGATAGATATATACAGACAGAGGAAGAACTGGTTTTCAGTGTATTTAGCTATGTGAGTACACCTTGATGCCCGCACGCCATGGGATTTCACAGAGATGTCTGCCTGGCAATCAGCCCCCAGCAGGATGCTGCTGTCTTCCAAGGCTTTGCCTTGGCAAGAAGGCTTTGGACATTCAACCCGGTGTGCGATTATGCCAAAGTCAATCTAAAGCTGAAAAACTACTTGGAAATAATAAAGCAATCTGAACACCAGGCTTTACATAGTGTGCCTGTGAAGGTCTGTGATTAAAAGCCTTGAATTTCACCCTCGTTTCTGGAATGTTGTCATAAATGTTAGTCGACAATCTATAGAACTGGAAGTCTTTCATTTCTCAGGCACAGGGACCTGACTCATGCTTCTCAAGCACACTTATACCTCTGTCAACCCATCCAAGGGCATCTCACTTTAAATATTTTTCTGATTAAGAGATGGGGGTTCAGGCTGGGTGCAGTGGCTCATGCCTGTAATCCTAGCACTTTGGGAGGCCGAGGCAAGCGGATCACTTGAGGCTAGGAGTTCAAGACCAGCAATGGCCAACATGGTGAAACCCTGTCTCTACTAAAAGAAAAATACAAAAATTAGCTGTCCTTGGTGGTGGGTACCTATAATCCCAGCTACTTGGGAGGCTGAGGCAAGACAATCGCTTGAACCTGGGAGGCAGAGGTTGCAGTGCGCCAAAATAGCACCATTGCGCTCCAGCCTGGGCGACAGAGCAAGATTCCATCTCAAAAAAGAGAGAGAGAGAGATGGAACATTATAAGCTTCCAGCTGAGTGGGAGATGGAAATAAGAAAACACTCTAAGGCTCCTAAGAGAGAGAGAGATGGAACATTATAAGCTTCCAGCTGAGTGGGAGATGGAAATAAGAAAACACTCTAAGGCTCCTTCCAACCTAGAGCCTATGAACTTGAAATTCAAATGTGAATAGATCATCTTCTCCCTTCAAAAGCTCCAAATGGCATCTCTATGTGATTTGCTCCCACATCTAATTCTCTAGTTCCAAATATTCTGCAGGATTATTATGTTTTCAACTGCCCAGTAGATCTTCCCATCTCCACAAGTAATATCCCTCCACAGTACCTCTGTGTTGGAAATGTTTAAAATGACCCTCCTCCTGCTGCTGCTTCTCCTCCTTAACCATTTATTCCTTGTAATTTCTGATTTCCAATTGCTGTTTATGAAAGCAGTATTTTATTGGGTATCTTTCCCCTTGATGTCCAGCAACTTAAATACTATGATATAAAAGTAATAATACTTAAGCATTATAATTTAAAATCAATACATCTTCTGTTACTTGATGGGGATAAGAGAAGGAAGAAAACAAAGACTTTGCTTAATATACACTTATATATACACATTCATAACAAAAAATACTCATGACAATTACAGCCCTCATTTCTGTAAATGGTCATGTGGTCATAGCTGATATTTATAACTACCTTCTTCCACTACCCATTCCATATTCCCATGCTTTCAATGAACACCTCAGCTAGTCATGCACCATTACCTGGTAAGGTTACCCAAGCCTTCATCCTGAAGGGTCTGGACCATAAGTATTCCTGCCCGAATTCAGCTGTAGTTTTCCACTGAACTTAATCACAAGGCATGGTATACAAACACTCAAAGTTATCTCCTGGATTCCAGACAACTCTTGCTTGTTTCTATTGTGGAGCATGGGGGCCATGGGCATTTGGGACACTTCTTTATGTAACTTACTTGTGCCTTTAGGGCCTGCTCAGGCCCAATCATATATACATCACTTCTATTTCATGGTGAGTTGCTGCTCTGCACGCCCAAGTTTATGACTTTGTGGATTAGATAATTCATGATGGGTATCTCAGGTCACGTGGTAACTTGGGGGGTCCATGGTTAAGCATTCAGTCTCTACCTCGGCCCAACAGCAGTCCAAGAGCTGTCGCTCAAAAGGAAAGTAGTTATCTGTGGAAGATAGCATTGGCTCACTCCAAAATCGTAAAGACCTGTGCTGTGATTCACCTGCCAAAGATTCCACACAGCATCCCTGTCTGCCACTGACACCTCAAGCACCATTGGATCTGCTTGGTCATGTGGCACGAATGGCAGAACAGCTTGTGCAGCAGCCTGGACCTATTGCAGAGATTTCTGCTCTTCCGGGTCCTTCTTATAATGAATTTTCAGACTGCTCAGCAAATGGGCCGATGTAAGACACACAAAGAGGAAGATGATACCTCCAAAATCCCAAGAGGCCTACTGAGCATTGTGCCTCATTTTTGGTACTGGAAGGGAAAAGATGCAAGAACTTACCCTTCACATGAGAAGGGATATTTCAACATGCCCCATACCACTGGACCCTTATAAATTTCATGGAGGCAGAAGGCCCCTGAATTTTAGTCAAATTTATTTCTTACCCTCTGACACTCAAATGCTGAACCAATAAGCCCAGAGTGGTTGCTACTTCTCGCTCACTAGGTCCAATCAGCATAATGTCATCAATAAACAGAACAGTGTAATATCTCATGGAAGAGAAAGGTGATCACATCTCTGTGAACTAAATTATAACATAGAGCTGGAGAATTGATAGAACCCCAAGGAACAATAGTGAGGCGTGGTGCTGGCCTTGCAGGTAAAAGCAAACTGCTTCTTGTGAGCGTTATGGACAGGCATGGAGAAAAATGAATTTACCAGATGAGTAGCTACATGTCAGTTCTCAGGGATGTGTTAATTTGCTCAAGCAATGAAACCACACCTGGGGTAGCAACTGTAATTAGCGTCACCATCTGGTTAAACTTATGATAATCCACTGTCATTCTTTAAGATCCATCTGTCCTCTGCATGGGCCAAACAGGAAAGTTCCATGGGGATGTGATGGGAGTCACCATCCTTGCATCTTTCAAATCCTTGATGGTGGCACTAATCTCTGCAGCCCCTCTAGAAATGTGGATTTGCTTTTGATTTACCATTTTCCTAGGTAAAGGCAGATCTAGTGGCTGCCACTTGGCTTTTTCCACCTTAATAGCCCTCACTCCACAAGTCAAGGGAATAATGTGATAATTCTGCCAGCTGCTGAATTGTGCATTTCAGAACTGGGGAAATACCCACAGGACGGGTTCAGGAACACACTGGACCCACTGTGAGAAGGACCTGAGCTGAATTCCATTGGTCGTCTGACCACCGTAAGCCCCTACTCTGACTGTGGTGGGCCACAGTGGAATTCTGGATCTCTGGAACTTAGTGTCAGTTCAGGGCCCATGTGTTTAATAGTGCCCCAAGAGTCTGATTATTTTCTTTCCTCAATGCATGTCACCCTGGTAAAAGATAATAAGTCCTTTGGAGGAAGGCTGGAAGAAAGATTATAAATGTTGGTGGTATACTGAGGCCCATCCTCAAAGAAAGCACAAACAAAATTTAAAAATAAGTAAATGGAGCTTCATCAAAATTACAGACTTTGGACTTCAAAAGATACTATCAAGAAAGTTTAAAAAAAAAAAAAAAACCTGTAGAATAGAAGAAAATATTCTTTAATCCTGTATCTGACAAGGGACTTCAGCCTAAACTATATAAAGAACTCTTACAACTCAAAATAAAAATGGACAAACCATCCAATTTTTAAATGGGCAAACTTTTATCAAGCCTTCATATTTATTTGGTTTATGAAAGAACACATATTGCAACATACAGAAGATCAGAGAAAGGAAAGGAGGAAGCAGAAGCTAGAAAAATCTAGATTGTCTTCATGAGCCAGATAGAGGATGGCAGAAGCTGGCCCAAGTCTGGAGCTGGCTGAAGATGATGCCAATCTCTTTGCAGCAAAGTCCCCGAAGCAGGTGGATTGTGTGGATGGATCTTTTCACTTTCTGCCTTGTCATTTAGTCTGACAACTGAGACTCAGATAAGAGCTGAGTAAAAGGTCTCAGTCAGGCCACATGAACCACCTCCACCTCCACTAATTCAAGGAACAGGAGGGGAAAAACCCATGCCCACCTGCGTAAATGCTGCTGCAGGTTTGATAGAAAATCATGCTCAGTCACCAGCTATAGGCAATACACATGTCTCTGGGAGCTCCACCCCCACACCTCCTCCACCAACTCTTCCATCTCCCCTGTCAATGTCTTCATTAGGAGCTTCAGTGACTTCAACTGCTCTCCACCAAGACCTCCCCCACCTCTGCCTCCACCTCCAACCACTGCCTTGGGAACTCCAGCAGTGCCAACTCCTTCAGCTCCTTTCCACATTTTCCCCAGCCCTCTTCACCCAGGTCCTCCTCCAGCTGCTCCTCTACACAGTCCTCTCTGTTAGGAGCTAGTGCTGCCCCAGTTCATCCATCCCACAAGACATCCAAGGCTACTTCCACCCCCACCCTACCTTCTCTGGCTCCACTTGGTATTCAGCCATCATCATCTGTCACAGTTGCAGTCCTGCTCATCCTCCCTCTGGCTACATCCAGCTTCACCTACTGCTGTCCCAAGTCCCCAAGCTCCATGAATGACTCCATCTCCTCCAACACAAGTTACTTCATGAGCCAAAGTGTCATCTTCCAGCCATACCTATAGTCTGGGTTGCCAAGAGTGTACTTCTGGAAGCAGTAAGAAAAGGTGTTCAGTTACACAAAGTAGAAGAGCAGGGTGAAAAGAAAGCTCACCATGAAGACATTGAAAATGATGTTGCCACCATCCTGTCTTGCCATACAGCTGTGGAATCTAGTGATTCAGGAAATGTTTCCAAATTTGATGAAGTAGACTGGTTGGAGAAAGAAATATGCATTGATAAATATTAAAAATTCAATGTAAGTGTCCTTTGTGGTGCTTGTTCTTTGAAAATGTTTGCTCATTCTAGGGTTTTATTTTGTTTTCCTTATGATAAATAACTTTTCCTGCATAAATTTTTATTTCTAAGAAAAATATTAGCATCTATTTCAAACTATATGCTTTACAGTGGTTCATTTTCTTCCCCTAATAAAATTCAATTTAGTCAGATAAACTACTAAGTGTTAAGCATGAACATCTGTTAGAGTAGCAGATTCAGTTTTTTGACACATTTTAATTGCGCACTTCGTGAATTTTAATTTAAAGAAAGCCACCGAGATTGAAATCTTGAGGGTGGCTATATCTGTTAATGAGTATTTGTCCATTTCATGATATTTTAAAAGAATAAACTGCCTTGATGACAGAATCATTCAAAAGGACATTTAACTTGTGTTGAACTCTCATAAAGGAATCTTGAATTTTTTTAACATAATTTTGTTTTAAATACTTAGCTCTTAGTTGAATGTTTTGTAGTACCCCCTTCCTCCTTATATACTGTGATGTTGCTAGCACATAAGAGTTAAAAATTTTCCACATTAAATGCTCTGGCTTAAACATACATGTAATTATATAACTGTTAAAAATGATTTTTGTAATGGGCAAAGGACTTGAATAGACATTTTTTCCAAAGAAGATACAAAAATAGCCAAAAGATACTTAGCTTAATGAGTCATTAAGGAAGACAAATTAAAACCACCATGAGATGCCATCTCCTACTCTTTGGGATGGCTATGATATAAAAGGAAGATGATAACAACAGTTGGTGGAGGATGTAGAGAAATTTTATCCCTCATACACTGGGGGTAGGAATGTAAAATGATGCAACTACTTGGGAAAATAGTCTGGCAGTTCCAGAAAAGGTTCAATAGAGTCACCATTTGACCCAGCAATTCCACTTCTAGGTATATACTCAAAAGAAATGAAAAGATCTGTCCACACAAAAACTTACACATGGATGTCTATAGTGGCATTACTCCCAAAGCTAAAAGAAGGAAACAACCCAAATGTCCATCAACTGATGGAAGGATACACAAAATGTAGCATATTCCTAGAACAGAATACTATTCAGCCATAAAACGGAATGAAGTGCGAGACAGGCTACAACACGGGTGAACCTTGAAAAGATAACGAAATTAAAATGCAAGATTGAGAATATTATGAAAGAAGCCTGTCATAAAAGGCCACATACTGTGTGATTCCATTTATGTGAGATGTGCAGACTAGGGAAACCTACAGGGATATAAAGTAGAATTGAGATTGTGAGGGCTGGGAGCAGGAGGTTGAAGGATGGCATCTAAAGAGTGCAGCATTTTGGGAGGGTGATGAAAATGTTCTAAAATTGATTGTGGCACAACTCTGAATATGCTAAAAAAAATACACTGAATTGTACGTTTTAGGTGAGTGGGTAAATTGTATAGTGTGTGAATTATATCTAAATAAAGTTGTTACAAAAAGAAAAAAAGATCAGCAATATGGGGCCTTCAGGATGACACTGGCAACTCACATGAGGAGAATGATCACAAAGAAGCCAGAGGTGCAGGGAGGAAAAAGTTTACTGAAAGTGACTTTTATGTCAAGTTCAAGAGTTTCCTCTTTATTCTATACAGCAGAGTGGGCAAGTCAAAGCTCACTGCCTGTTTTTGTAAATACAGTTTTATTGGAACACAGCCTCAACCATCTGTGTAATGTTGTCTGTGGCTGCTGTCACAAATCAGCGGCGGACTTGAGTAGCTGCAACCGACATCATGTGATTGGCAAAGCCTAAAGCAGTCACCACTTGGCCTCTTACAAAGAAAGCTTGCTGACCCCTGCTACGCACAGGGTGAAGCCTCTGGGATGTTTAGGAAGGTATCTCTGATGGCTACTTGGAGGGTGGTTTGATGGAGAACAAGGAGAGCACACTTGCTCCAGTACCGTATTCTTTCTTCTCACAGGCCCCCAAAACTTCGTCAGTCTCTTTCTCTTCCCCAGAGCCGTCAGCTCCTGCTGGAACCTCCTGCCTTTCTCTCTGCTGGGGACTCCACGAAGGGAAGCATGGCCCAGCATTCTACTTCCCCCTGCCCCTAAGACAGGGGGTTGCAGACTCTTTCATTTTGAGATTTTTGTGTCTCATCACTATAAGGAAATAAAGAGGGAAGTAGCAAAATCCACAAGTGCTAAATTCCATAAATCATATAAAGCTCTCATAAAGCTCTTATGTCTTTGTTTTCTCACTTCCTAACGCAGTGCCTGGTGATCAATGAATGGTGAACGAATGAATGAATGAGTGAATGAGTGAATGAATGAATGAATGGTGATCCTCACTAGTCTACTATGGAAATCTCAGTATCTCTGGATGCCTTCTCTTTTATTTCTGAGGGGAGAGTTCTTTGTGTCCTTCTGCGTGTTTTTATAGAATTCCTAGGCTCCCTCCAAGTTTCTGGCTTTCTGTAACAGTATCATGATGCCAGCATCAACATTTGAACTAGTAGCCAGTCCCATGAGAAGGAGATTTAAGGGCAGACCCCTTAAATCTCACAGGAACTGAGGAGAACACATGGCCCTCTCTCTGTAGCCTGATTTTCACAGAAGCTGTTCACTCAGTGATTTCCTCCCACTCTGGAGAATGAATTCACCCTGGGTGTGCTTATCCCCAGAGGACAAAAATCCAACTCTGATTTTGTACCTAGGTGTGGCCAATGCTATCAAAGGTAAACTCATTAATCAACATCCTGATAAGGTGATCCCAGAAAATGAGTTATTGGAGAAGAAAGCTGTAGCAACATAGGAGCTGCAGCTCTGCCAGGATGTGGCCACACACCTCAATGGTGGGGCCAATGGCAATCGGGCCTTCATGCTGCCAGTTAACCCTGAGTCAGGGTTCTCAGATAGCCCACAAGCAGGACCTGACTAATGGCCCTTTCAGCAAAACCAGGACCTGAACCCTAACTTCCTCACCTGATGATACACTACTTGTCCTTAAATGCCGAGTGTAAGTAATCAGAGAGACAGAGAGACAGACAGAGAGAGAATGTATTTGTAACTTTTCTTTTTTTGTTGTTTTGTTGGAAAAAAAAATATGCATTTTAATATATTCAATCAGATTACCAAAGGCCCTTCAAACTGTACCATTTTATCTCTTACTAATAGTATTCTTTGTATATACTTTAAGTTCTGGGGTACATGTGCAGAATGTGCAGGTTTGTTACATAGGTATACACGTGCCATGGTGGTTTGCTGCACCCATAAATGAGTCATCTACATTAGGTATTTCTCCTAATGTTATCTCTTCCCTAGCCGCCCACCCCCAAACAGGTCCTGGTGTGTGATGTTCACCTCCCTGTGCCATGTGTTCTCATTGTTCAACTCCCACTTATGAGCCTTTCTTTTAGTCCTTTAAAAGAAATGGATTAAAACATTAAATATAAAATATGCTATTAATTTGATAAGTGTGTGGAATTCTCAGCCCTTTAAAAGACAAGAACAAACTTCAGATGACCTTGACCTTGGCTAGTAAGAAAAATGTCTTCAAAAAGTGATACTGCTCCACACCTTCAACCATCAAATTACCCTTTACACTTGACATGTGAGACCCCAAGGATGAGCGAACTTCCACAGAGAAGAGAGTAAGTTATAACTGTTTTAAATATGTGGCCAGAGCACCCACAGGTATTTGAGGAGGGGACTCAGGGTTAAGCTCTGCCGTGAGAAAGTAGCTGAGGCCCTTTGCCTCCAGAAATGCAGCCTGGAGGCCCAGCCTTGAGAGAAATGACTCAGCAAGGAATACATCTCATGTTGGTGCCAATCCCACTACTCTGCATTCACCAGGAAACAAAGCTATAGCAGGTAGCCTTAAAATGGAGAGTGATGTGGTATTCAAAAGCCTCAATTAGAGAAGCAGCCTGCTGGGGTCCAAATCCGCACTCTGCAGCTGTAATCTGGAGCAAGGTATTTACCCCTCAGTGTCATCATGACAGGGAAATAATAATAGCAGCCATCCCACAGGGTTACTAGAGGTCTACCTGATGTAATAAAAATGTGAAATTCCCAGAATTGTGCCAGTTATATAGTAAGACATATTATATCATCATTAATATCATACAGAGATATTTTGACTTAAAGAAAAGCTTCTAAACAGTAAAAAGCAGAAGTTTGTTTACTGAAACATGGATACCTTGAAGAGCAATAACTATAGTGTCAAAATAACCCACTTGGATTGGCTGATATCTGTATCTGGTACATAAACGTACAGATAAAACACTGGACTTTATAAGCCCACTGTGTACTTGGATGGCCAAGAATTATAACAATTTCTGGAGAGAAGTATATTAGATTAGGAAGTCCTGGAAGAACTGATGCAGAAGAAATAGGCTCAGTCACCAAGACCCTGTCATTGGCCCCATGAGACTATTACAGTTCAGTGGGACAGTGAGCTACCTAATGTCACAGTCATCTACACTCTACCTGCTGAGAGGCTGCAACCCAGAGTCTGTGCCTGCTGAAGTTCTTTTCAGAAGTCAAAAATTCTGCCCCTTCAATTACTCTCTACAACCTGGTTCTGTTAATTGTCCCATGCCCTCTAAAGAACCAGTCTAAAACCCACCAGATTTATTTGGATATATCCTTCAGTTCTGCCCATCTTTTGGTTTTAGTTGCTGAGCTGGAAAGCATTAAGAAAAAAGGAATCTGCTCTGGAGAAAAATATCATTATATTCTGATTGGAGAAGAACCTAAATTGAGTAGAAAATGTGGAAAACATAGAAAGACAGAAAGAAAAAGCAACTGTAATTGAATCCTAGCTTCTCATCATCACTAAAATTTTACATATCCTGACCTTTTGATTTTAGACATTCTGGTGGTTGGGTAGTAGTGAAATAATTGTGATATAATTTTCCATTGAATTTATTTAAAATAGCCTGAGCTAGGTGAAGTGGCTCATGACTGTAATCCCAGCACTTTGGGAGGCTGAGGCAAGAGGATCACTTGAGGCCAGGGGTTTGAGACCAGCCTGGCCAACATGGTGAAACTCCTTCTCTACTTCTAATACAAAAAATTAGCCAGGTGTGGTGCTGCGCACCTGTAATCCCAGCTACTCGGGAGGCTGAGGAAGGAGAATCGCTTGAACCCAGGAGGCGGAGGTTGCAGTGAGCCAAGATTGCACCACTGCACTCCAGCCTGGGTAACAGAGTTGAAACTGTGTCTAAAAAATAAATAAATACATAAATAAAATAGCTTATTTAATTACTTGATTTGATGTATTTATCTGGTAATTACTGATGTTAGCATCTTCATGTATTTATTGGTCAGATCATCATTTGTGAAGTACCTGTTCAGGTCTCTTGCCCAGTTTTCTATTTGGCTGTCAGTCTTTTTCTCGTAGATTTGTAGGAGTTCTTTATATAATCTGGATACAAATTTTTTAACAACTTCTATGTTACAACTATCTTCTTCCACCTTGTAGCTTGCCTGGTGGGAGGTGGTTGAATCATGGGGGCAGGTTTTCCCCACGCTGTTCTTGTGATAGTGAATAAGTCTCACGAGATCTGGTGATTTTATAAAGGGCATTTTCCCCTTCACAGGCTCTCTTGCCTGCTGCCATGTAAGATGTGCCTTTGCTCCTCCTTTACCTTCTGCCATGATTGTGAGGCCTCCCCAGCAATGTGGAACTGTGAGTCCATTAAATTTTTTTCTTTATAAATTATAGTCTCAGTTATTTCTTCTTAGCAGTATGAAAATGGATGAATGCAATCACATTCAACAAGCAGTTCCCACATCCTTCCCCCATTCCCACCCCCAGTGACACATCCCATCCCAAGAGATGAGTACGGCTAACACAGGGGTAGAGGCTTTGGTGTGTCTTTTTCCATACAGTTGTTGATGGACAAAACATTTCTTACAAAGACTCACACAAAACACATCATTTTGTAACATGCTGTTTCGCTCACTATACGATCAGTTTTTCAGTGTCCTAACATATGTATAAAACATTATTTATTAATCTGAGAAAGAAAGTGTGTTGGGACTGTCATGGGTCTGCTTTTCTATGTTTTTGAAGGGTTCAATTATCACACATGATAGGCCCAGAAACTTGCACAGGAAGCCCCCAGTTAAAAATTGACTGTGCTCAAAGGATACTTTCAGTATTTTGAAACTTGAAAGATATTTTCCCAAGAAACAATGCTGAAATGAGTACTAGGTTCTCAAGATTAGAGTAATATCTACAATGAACTCACAAGGTAGCTGAAACAACAGGCACTCCAAATGAAACATAAGTAAAAAGATAACACTACTGCAAAACAAATAAAACAGATTATTGCATTTACTTGAATGTCTGTGCCTTAAAACAAACTGCCAATTTAGGTGGAGAAAATGGTAAATGAATTTGAAAAGTACTACGGAATTTTGAAAGAAATTTCTATTTTTTCAAAGCTCCACACACTGATATTAGTGTGGTATGGGTTGAATTGAGTTCCCCTCAAAAATGTTGAAGTCTTAACTCCCAGTGCTCGTGAATGTGACTTTATTTGGAAATATGGCATTTGCAGAGGAGATAATTAAGGTGAACCCTAATCCAATATGACTGATATCCTTATAAAAGGGGGAAATTTGGACACAGACACACACAACACGTGAGGATGAAGACAGAGATTGGGGTGGCGCCTGCAAACCACCAGAAGCTGGGAAAGAGGCATGAAACAGAGTTCCCCCACAGCTCCAGAAGGAGCCCATACTGCACCTTGATCTTGGACTTTTACTTATCAGAGCTGTGGAACAAGAAGTTTCTGTACCTTAAGCCACCCAATTTGTACAGAAGCCCTAGGGAATTCACGCAATGTGATTCTTCATTATTTCTAACTTTGCGTCAATCACATCTCAGGATTTCTCTCTTCTTTAATACAAATGTGCCACATCCCAACAGCCATCAGCCATGGCTGGAGTGGGGCCAAGGTCAGCAAATGGAAGGATGAGTAGCAGAATATGAAGGGAAGGAGATAGTAGAAAACGAGGGAGAAAGAGATTTGTTCCATCTTTCCCTGGGTGACTGGACAAGAATTAGATAAGAAAAGGGAAAGGGAGAATTAAAGCCAATGAGCATTGCAAAGTGAGAAAAATGGCTTGAGAGACATGTAATTATGTGAATTGTGGATGGTCAAAAACAGAAGAAAAACATTTTAAACAATAAGGGAGCACAGGCCAGCAGAATGCTGAGCCAGTTTCCTGGATAATAAGCGAGATCCATGAAGTTACAAAGGAGTCAGAGTTTGCCCACCTAGTACTACAGGACCTGCAGGAAACAACTCGTCTGCTCTCTTGCAGACTTGGTCAAAGGATCTGTGTGACTGAGGCAAGTGTTACAAAGCTTGCCCCAAGCAGTTGCAGCTGTAGGAGGTAGTGCACCCAGAAGGGACGGGAATGTCCAGCGGGGAGACCTTTGCTCCCGCTGCTCCTCAAAGCCAGCCTGCTGGAACACAGTCACCTTCCACTTTGTGCCAGTGGCACAAAGCAGCTTGGCTACTTTTCCCAGTTGTAAATCGTGATCAGATCCCTCACAAAACTCTTCCAGGAGGCAATGGTCGCTTTGGTCTTTCTAGTGGACAGAGGATGCCTTGTAGACATTTCCCTAACTCCAAAGAGGGCACACTTTACCTGGTTCTCAGAAACAGCTCAGAAAGTTCCAGAGGTACATGAGTCACAATTCAGTGAAAATCCATGTGGATGGATTATGTATAAACCAGGGCAGGGACTAGGGGGAGGTAAGGGCACAGCATTGAAGGAGGCACTCATTGTCTTGCCCAGCCCTGGAGTCAGTGTCTCCTTACATTTTGCACCTTAGTTCCCTCATCCAAGTCCCAGTCTTGGTGAAAACCAAAGTTTTTGTTTCATTCATTTGTTTATTCATTCAATAAGTATATTAATCCAGTTGAATGAGTACATGGTGACAAACTATTCATTGAGCTCATACCATAGCCCATTCTGGTTAAAATATGTTCATTAAAAAATGGTACAGTTGGTCTTAGAGCTAGGCCCCAGTCGACACACTGGGAGGGTAGTTGATTTCTTCATTAAAGTAAAAAGAGAAAATTTGCTGTAAGAGAAGGGCAAATTAATCCTATTGACCACACACTCTATGATCCAATTTATATAAAATGTTCACAATAGACAAGTCTATAGACACAAAGTAGATTTTTGGTTTCTTAAAGCTGGACATGGGGGTAGGAAGAATGAGGCATGACTATTAATAAATATGGGGTTTCATTTTGGGGTGATGAAAATATTACAAAATTGATTGTGATGATGGTTGCACAACTAAAAACGCTGAACTGTACACTTGGGTGAAGTGCACGGTATGTGAATTTGATCTCAATAAAACTTATTTTTAAAAAAGCATATGGTAGTTCACAGTAGAGATTGCTTCCAGCTATCTAACCTAAGGAAAGGCTTCAAGGAAAAGATGGGTTTGAAGCTGAAGAATTTGACTCTGTGGAATCAGAGTAAGAATATTTTTTTAGAAATGGGATCTCACTATGTTGCCCAGGCTGGACTCAAATAACTGAGACTATAGGTGCACAGCAGTGTGCTAGGCTAAGAGTAAGAGCCCTTTGGCAGGGAGAACAACAAGAGTGAAGCAGGGAGGCAGGAATTTACAGGATGCATATAGGGGACAGTAAGTCATTCAGCTCACCTGGTGTGTGGGGTCCACAGTGAGGATGGTGGTGTATTAAAGAAGGCCTTGAGCCAGGCATTCAGGAGGCTTGAGGTGGGAGGATCACTTGAGCTCAGGAGGTCAAGGCTGCAGTGAGCTATGATCATGCCTCTTCACTGAAGCCTGGGCAAAAGCGTGAGACCCTGCCTTATAAAAATAATAATTAATGAATTTAGAAGGTCTTGAATTCCAAGGGGAAGTATCCAGAATCTGAGCCATAAACAACCAAAGGATAGCCTGATCTGAGCTGAGCTTAATTTATATGCTGAAAGTATGAGAGACTAGTAGGGAAGAGACGAGAAATAAGGAGACCGCTGGAAGATTGTGCAACATCCCAGTTCATCTGCCACAAATGTGGAGGAAGTAGATACTAGCAGTGGTTACTAACTGCAAAATGTAAAGACTGTGGCCCGTGTAGATGGCAAAGGCAGGGAGATGCAGCATGCAGTGCAGCGTGGCACCAATAACTGGCAGACACCTTAGCAGACTTAGGGACTTCAACTGCAGAGAAAAGGTGAGGTCGCACTAAGAACTGTGAATCAGCCCTATGGGGCTGAAAATTGACAGCATTGGGATAAGTGGAACTGGGAAGACAGCAGAAGTAGAAAAATAAAGTTCAATTTATTTAAAAAAAATAAATTGGAAACAATGAGGAAGAAGTAGTGTTGGCAAAAAGCATTATGAGGTACAGGCTCAAGGAAGACAAGGAAAGCTTTGGCAAGAAGGGCAGATGGGGTGCAGAATTATGCTTCAATTCCAGAAAGGAAAGCACTGGGGTAGATACAAGGTTGGGGCTGGCAGAAGAGTAGCAGCTCAGAGATCATTAACACCTGATCCATTTAATTTCCTAGGTAACCAAAGACACCATGGAATATAATCTGCCTCTTCAAAAGTACACCTTTTGTACAATATGGCAAGGTATAAATAAGTACACACCTAAGCTCTAGACTTTTGTTCTATCCTCTCTGCATTTCAGTGTGGATGAATACAGTTTGGGAAGAAAGGAAAGAAGAACCAGCAGTTTTAAGCCCTTACTATGTGCTATGCAAAGTGTGTTCATTAACATTGTTGCTTTCAATCTTAAAGCATGGATTGAAGACAGGCAGTATTACCCACACTTCACAGATGCAGAAAGTAAATCTCAGGCTAAGGCGGGAGGAAAAGGGAGTTCACCAAATAAGCAGGAGCCTATCTGAAGCCTGATGCATCTGGTCCTAGAGCCAGCTTTCCATTTCCCCCCAGCCTCCACCTGTTTAAGCTTCTAGACCAGCAGGAGGAGGGAGGGGTCAGAGCAGCTGAGGGCCAGGAGAGATGTGAAAAACTCTAGGTGGAGACAAAGGGGAGGGCAGAGTGTGCCCTCAGTTCGTGTGCACTGGAGGGAGCTGATATTTGCACAGTAGTCAGGGTCACATGAGTGATCATGGTACAGCGAGAAGTTCTCCCTCCCAGGGCCAGGTCACAGGGTTTGTTTCTGTTCAATCCGGATTCTTCCAGTAAAAGCTTCAACTTTCCACAGTGAAGCTGAGAGCCTCCCAAAGTGCTGGCTACCTGCTGAGCGCCCCTGTAACTCTGACACAGTAGTAATTTGAGCCTCTGCAATTGCCGTCTGCTTCCTGTGAAAGTCCCTTCCGTGCCCACTGACCCTTGAGTGGGCCTTTGAGCTGTTGACGTTCAGCTGGAACTTGAAGGTAAGAATACAGCTTAAAAGAAATTCTGTACCTAACTCGTTAATTGATTTTTTTTAACCTTTAGCCACATAGGTGTGACTTTATAGATGCATTTACTCAAACCAGAAAAGATCCTAAGAATCTGATAAAATAATATAAAAGAGCTTTGTAACCAAAAGCCTCCAGCCTAAAAATTCAGACCTAGATTCAGGACCCCAGGCAATCACCTCCAAAGGCTCTCTCCCCTATAATACTATCTCTGTCTTCCAACCCGATCTTTTCCCAGATACGCTCTCTGTCGCATCCTCCTCCAGGGCCAGCTCAACTTCTCTGGCCAAGACTATTTCTTCTTCCATGAGAGTCCTCCTCTTATGCCAGCCATTGACCAAGACACATGCTGGGCCTGCAAGGGGACTGAACCAGATCCTGTGCTCCAGGGGTCCAGATTTATAAGCAAGTAACTATAGGACATGGAGTAAGAACTATAAAATTTTGCACACAAAATACTATAAGATCCCATGGAAAGGAGTGATTACTTCTGTTTACAGAGTCAGGGATGCCTTCACAAAGGAGGCCATAGTGATCTGGCCTGATAGGATGAAAAGGTTCATGCTGGCTGCTCAAGGGGAAATGTGTGTGTCTAAATGCCTGATTCTTCAAGGACAGGAACCATGTGCTGATGTGGCCCAGCAATGAGGGGCTTGGGGAGGGTGAGAAGGACTTGGGACTTCTCCTGTGGGAACCGGCAGATCCCTCTGCTCCCACTGCACTACCCAGCTGCCCCAATCTCTTGCCGCATCTCCTTCTCCCAGCTTTAGCCAGGTTCTATCACTCCCCGTGCAGGCCTCCAACAAGGGCAATACAGTGGGATCCATAGTACACTGGACAGCCAAGCCCTTAACTGCCCTAGTCCTCAGCAGCAGGCGCCCTTCTGCACACACTCACAGCCATGCCCATGCCCTCGGTCATCAGCTACCTGCCCAGAGCAACACCTACCACAGAGTTGGTCAATGTGTTGCATGAATGATTCTCAAGACATTATTTCCAGGCCAGAGCCCTAAGCTCACATGTATACCTGCCTACAGGTGTACATTGGGAAGTCCCACAAATACATCAGACTCAACCCCAGAATTGGACTCACCATTCCCCTCACCCCCACCCTATGGAGAAACTTCTCTCTGTGTCCTTACATGGTCTTTCCTCTATGTGCACACATCCCTGGTGTTGCCTTGTGTGTCCTAATCTCCTCTCATTACAAGGATACCAAATAGGAATGGGTCTCATCCTAGTGGCCTCATTTTAACTTAATCACCTCCTCAAAGACATTATCTCCAAATACAGCCACATGCTAACATACTATGGATTAAGACTTCAACATACGAACTTAGAGAGACACAATTCAAACCATGATAACATCCGTCTTAGTTCATTTTGTGTTGCTATAACCAAATACCTGAGGCTAGGTAATTTATAAATATAAGAGGTTTATTTTGAATCATGATTCTGATGGCTGAAAAGTCCAAGAGCATGGTGCTGGCATCTGCTCAGCTTCCGGTGAGAGCCATGCTGCATCAAGACGTGGTGAAGAAATAGAAAGGCAAGTGAGCATGTGCAAAGGGACCAAACTCACCCACTTCTGGGAGATGGCATTAATCTGCTCATGTGGAATCCACCCTTATGGCCCAAACACCTCTCACGAGACCCCATCTCCCAGCACTGCCATACTGGCAGTTAAACCTCAACAGAGAGTTTTGGTGGGGACTAACCACATCCAAACCACAGCAGTATCCAAAAAGTATAAAATTTTGTAATTTTACATTTATATATATATACTTTTTTTTCATAACTATGTATAAATAGTTTTCTATAACTATGACTGCCATAACAAATTATCAAAAATTTAGCAGCTTAAAACAACACAAGTTTATCCAAACAGGTGTCTCTGCGTAAAATCAAGGTGTTGGCAGGGCTGTGTTCCCTTCTGGAGGCTCTGAAGAAGAATCCCTTCCAAGCTCATTCTGGTTGTTGGCAGAATTCAGATTCATGTGGCTGTAGGACAGAGGTCCCATTTGCCTGTTGATTGAGGTTCATTCTCAGCCTCTGGAGGCCATGCTTTGTCTTGTGTTCCCCTTTGTCTCTAAGCCATCAATGGCAAGTTGAGTCCTTCTCATGTTTCCAAACTCTCCAGTCACTTCTTCTACCACATGACTCTCTGACTGGTTCCTCTGCACCCTTGCCCACTTTTAAGTGCCCTTGTGGTCACATTAGGCCCACCTGGATAATACAGGACATGCTCATGGCCTTAAGGTTCTTCTCTTTTTTTTGTAAGACGGAATCTCGCTTTGTCGCCCTCCACCTCCCGGGTTCACGTCATTCTCCTGCCTCAGCCTCCCAAGTAGCTGGGACTACAGGCGTGAGCCACCACGCCCAGCCTGCCTTAAGCTTCTTAACCTAAATTCCACATGCAAAGCCCTTTGCCACACAATGTAATGTATTAGGAATTAGGACGTGGACATCTGTAGGGCCATTATTCTGCCTACAACAATATACATTTGAAAAAGACAGAAATACAACTCTGTGTGATAGATGTTTTCCTTGTATATTTGGACTTTTTCCAAATTTTCTGCAATGTATGCCTTTAAATTCACAATTTAAAAAAAGAGGCAATTTTTAAAGAAGGAATATAGGATTTGTATACAGATGTTGGCTGTGATCCTGGGCAAGTTATGATTGTGTAACTCTCAGCTTCCTCACATTTATGAGGGTGATAATTATTCCTTCCTAATAAAATTGTCATATGAATTAAGAGAGAAAAAGAAAAGTCCATGAAGGACCTAACATAGAAGGCCTGCAAGAAATGTTTGTTCTTATCCCTCCTCTTCTGAATTTGATCACACCGTAATCTCAGGAGTACTGTCCAAACTCCACCTTCTTTGATGTATTATAAATACAGCTGCTTTTCATATTTGAAATTTTTCAGAAATAATTTGCCTTTCATTTTCCAAAAATTGTCTTCATCTTAAAGGGCTCAGCTCAATCTGGAGGCAGAAGCCACCATGAAAACTGGCCTCGCTAATCTGGGCACCTGGTTTTCTCATCCATTCCATGAAGCAGCTGGGCCAGATTATTTTATTCAACCTCTAGCAAGCATGTACTGTTACATTTTCTGTAAGGACCCTTTCAGCTCTGAAGTTCTATTACTCATATTCAGCAAAAGTTAAAATAAATTAATGTATACAAGGCACTCAGCCCAGCGATGGTAAATTGAAGTGTTTGATAAATGTTAGCTTTTAACTACTATTTCCTTAGTAATAGTAGTAATAAATGTCTTCTGGAACCCCAGTAGCCAGTTATCCTTGAGTAATAGTGGCTTACTTCTTCAGCTTTCTCCTTTTGGTGCATTTAAAAGTCTTCCCTCAATATAACAATGACAAAACACACACACACACACACACACACACAATGCAAAACTGGGCAAAGGAGATATTTCTCCTACAAATGGCCAATAAGCACATGAAAAGATGCTCAACATCATTAATCATTAGGGAAATGTGAATCAAAACCCCAATGAGCTATTTATCACCCCACACCCATTAGGATGGCTATTATCAAAAACAAAAAAACAAACAAACAACACAGGAAACAACGAGTGTTAATGACAATTTGGAAAAACTGGAACACTTATGCACTGCTTGTAAAATTTAAAATGGTGCAGCTGCTATGGAAGATGCTGTAACATTTTCTCAAAATATTAAACATAGAATTACCAGATGATCTAGCAATCTCTCTTCTGAGTATATACCAAAAAGAACTGAAAGCAATAATTCAAAGAGATATTTGTACATCGATGTTCACAGAGACCTAATTCACGACAGCCAAAAGTTTCCATCAACAGATGAATGGATAAACAAAATATAAGCTGGGCATGGTGGCTCACGCCTGTAATCCCAACACTTTGGGAAGTCAAGGTGGGTGGATCACCTGAAGTCAGGAGTTCAAGACCAGCCTGGCCAACATGGCAAAACTCTGTCTCTACTAAAATTACAAAAATTAGCCAGGCATGGTGGTGGGCACCTGTAATCCTAGCCACTCAGGAGGCTGAGGCTTGAGAATCGCTTGAACCCTGGAGGCAGAGGTTGCAGTGAGCCAAGATCATGCCATTGCACTCCAGCCTGGGCAACAGAGTTGGACTCTGTCTCAAAAAATAAAAATGGTATATACCTACAGTGAACTAAGGAAGGAAATCCTATCACATGCTACAACACAGATGAGCCTTGAAGAGATTAAATCAAGTTTGCAATTAAGCATAAGATTAAGCTTAATTAATAAGACATTCACAAAAGGACAGATATTATGTGATTCCACCTAAATAAGGTATATAGAGTCCATAGAGAAATAGAGTAAAATGGTGGTTGCCAGGAGCTGAGGGAGGGGGAATGGGAAGTTATTGTTTAATGGATACAGAGTTTCTGTCTGGGAAGATGAAAAAAATTCTGGAAAAGGATGGTTATAATGATTGCACAACAATGTGAATGTACTTAATGCCTCTGAACTGTATGCCTAAAGACAGTTAAAATGATCAATTTTGTATTAAGTGTATTTTACCACAACTTCTTTAAAAATCTCCTCTATTCTTTTCCCATAGGGACCCCCAACGCTGAGACACTATGGCCCTGACCTCAGAGTTGGGGAAACAGATAAAACTGAAAGAGGTGGAGGGGACCCTCCTGCAGTCTGCAACTGTGGACAACTGGAGCCAAATCCAGAGCTTCGAGGCCAAACCAGATGATCTCCTCATCTGCACCTACCCTAAAGCAGGTGACTGCAGGGCAGGAGGGACAGCAAAGACCTGCTGAGCCAGCACCGGTTTGTAACTTAAGTTAGAATTCCTCTTGAGAGGAAACCTGCTCCTTCTTATTGTTCCACAGTGGGGTTCAGAGCTCAGGACTCATGCAGGATGCCTGATATCCCTGGGGTTTCCAGGAAAGCTGCTGTGCTCTGCCATGCACTGGTCCTGGGTTGGGGGAGCCTTGCCTGTGCTGCTCCACTCCCTACAGAGATCCAAAGTCCATCCATCCCTCATGGACTTCCATCACTCATGGCTAACAGGATCCTGACCCGAGGGGAGGTTTATGCAAACACCAAGCTCTACATCTCCTTTGTTTACTCGGGACTCTTCAGGGAAGATTGTCTAACAGCTTTCTCCTTCTCACCCTTCCTTTCTGAGCCTCAGGGACAACATGGATTCAGGAAATTGTGGATATGATTGAACAGAATGGGGACGTAGAGAAGTGCCAGCGAGCCATCATCCAACACCGCCATCCTTTCATTGAGTGGGCTCGGCCACCCCAACCTTCTGGTGAGAGCACCTCCCTCTTTCTTTCTTCCTGCTTTCTTTCACTCTCTCTTCTGTTTTCCCTTGTCTTTTCTCACTTTTCTCTTCTCTCCTCTCTCTCTCTCCCCCCCGTTCCTCTTCTCTCTCTCCCTCCCTCTCTCCTTCCTCTTCTCTTTCTCTTTCTCTCTCATTTTCACTGTCATATGTTTCTTCCTTTTATCTTCCTCTCATCTTCTGTCTGCATATTATTTAAGATTTTTTGCCAAAAGTGAATCACCAAGTGAAAAGGGTGTGCGCTAGGGTCAGATTCTGCCTTGTTTTCTTCTTAAGCCCTCCCTCTGATCATGTGCAACTGTAGAACATACTGAAGATGTGAGAAACTGTAAGCCATTTATTCCCTCTTCTCTCTGTACCCCAACCTGATAAAGCCCAGTGCAACCAGGAGAGTATCCAAGAATCAATAATTCACACACACATACACACACACACACACACACACACACACACGCCATTGCATTTGGAACCAATTATTTCTATTCAATAGAGAAGACTTTTCAGGTAATGCTCAACCTGGAAGTGTTTCTCTTCACATCAAAAAATAAAGGAAGCTAAAAAATATAACCAGAAGGCTATATTTCAGGTAACTAGAGCTGCTGGAACTATTTTGCAAAACAAGGATAGGAGGAAGGCCTACTTCCCTAAGTTGCAGCATTGCAGAGATCCATGTGATAGGAAACTGGAAGCACAGTAGCTGAAGCTATGAAAACGTAGTCAATGCAGCTCTAGCATGAAGTCTAGACTTGGAGCAACTGTAGACAGAGGTCCGATAAATCCCTAAAAATGTCCTGAGATAGAAAGTCTCTGATCTGATGCATACAAGACACTTGTAACCTGTACAAGGAGGTGTCTCCAAGTCAGAATAGCCTTAAAGGATTTTGCTCTCCCCTATGATCCTACCATCCAGCCCCTGTGGCTCCTCTGGCTCTCAAAGAGGAGACAATGGTCACTAGGTAGGTAACCACTGGCTTTGTAACCCAGTGCCCTGCTCTGAACTACCTGTGGGGCTCTGACCCCATAAACAGGCCAGATTCTGCCTGCTTAACCACAGTCTCACTCCATGTGCCATCAGGGCCTGCTGTTTTGTGTGTGTCTAGTCTTCTGCTCCTTGAGCAGCAGGATGGTATGATAGTTAAGGTCTACCAGGGTTTAAATCCTGACTCCATCACTTACCTCACGACGTTTAAATCTTGACTCTGTCACTCACCTCACAATGTTTACATAACCTCTCTGTGTTACAGTTTCCTTAGCTGCAAAGTGTGGATAGAATCAAGGCCTATCTCAAAGAGTTGTTGTGAGCATTAACAAATCCAATACAGGTAAAAAGCCTGAAGCATTGCCTGACACTCAGAGGATACTATCTACATGTTAGGTATCTTTACTAACCACCTCCCTAGGCCCCATGACCCCATGTGTTCCCTAATTATCTAAGACCAGCATTTTTTGTTTATTTAAAGATGGAGACTAGCTCTGTCACCCAGGCTGGAGTGCAGTGGTGCCATCATAGGTCACTGCAACCTGGAACTCCTGGGCTTAGGCAATCTTCCCACCTCAGACTCCTGAGTAGCTGGGACTACAGGTGAACACTGCCACACCTGGCAAATTTTTTAATTGTTTGTAGAGATAGGGTTTCATTATGTTTCCTAGATTGGTCTCAAACATGTGGCTTCAACCAATCCTCCTGCCTTGGCCTTCCAAGCCACTGGGATCACAAACATGAGCCACCAGACCCAGCCCAAGAACAGCTTTTGATCTTTGTTCTGCCTCCTGCCCCTGCTGCTGCCCAATGTCTTACCTCTGACAATGTGAGAGATTAAAGAAAGAGGAGAGGCCTAAGCAAGATTTCTAATGAAGTATTCTTAGCAGTAGAGAGCAGAGTGTTCAATCACTAAATCAGCATAAAAACCAGGATAGAGCTATAGAATCCGGAGAAAGAATGGTAATCAATCAGCCAGCGTGGCATGTTCTACAAAGGAATCCTGGCCTCTTTATGAACGAGGGTGCCCTGTGTGAGAGTAACAAACGGTCTCAGCCTTTATAATCTGCCCGGCCACCGACAGCTGAATGCTGGCTGGAGACTCAGCTGTGCAGTGGTTGGTTGGTTGGTTGTTTGTTTGAGACGAAGTCTGGCTCTATTGCCCAGGCTGGAGTGCAATGGCGTGGTCTCGGCCCACTGCAACCTCTGCCTCCTGGGTTCAAGCAATTCTCCTGCCTCAGCCTCCCGAGTAGCTGGAATTACAGGCACCTGCCAGCGTGCCTGGCTAATTTTTGGTATTTTTAGTAGAGTCGGGGGGTTTCACCATGTTGGCCAGGCTGGTCTCGAACTCCTAACCTCGTGGTCCACCCGCCTCGGCCTCCCAAAGCGTTGAGATTATAGGCATGAGCCACTGCACCCAGCCAGTGGCTTTCTTTCACAGCAGATAATCCCTGCCAGCCGAGGTGAGGAGCACCACTGGGAGGAGACCAGGTGCTGATGTAGACTCATGGCTGTTGGCCAAAGGTCTCAACCACCCTTGGAGCATTCTGGAGTGGTCAGGCACTACTGGACAATGGATGAGCTTGTGCTCTGCATGGTCAGTCTCCCTTCCAGGCCCCCCTTCTGCTCCTCCATCAACTCCCAGCCTCACAGACGTTCTGTGACAAAAGGGATTACATCTGTGACCCACAAAGAATTGGTTTGGAAAGACTTTGAAAAGACCTGTGTGCATGTGTGTGCATGCATGCGTGTGTGTGAACTGTATATAGGTGAAATCTAGGAATGATCCACTCCATTTCAGCAAACATCTATGCTCAAGGGCCTATGCTGCTCATAAGACTTCACACCTACTTGCCCTCAATAAGTATGGTCCCATGGAAGAAACCAATGCAGATGATGTAACAACAAGCATGAAGCGCTATTGGCAGGGTGAGGGGAACATGGCCAAAGAATAGTTTCTGGAGGTGACAACTGAAATGATAAACTGCTGTCATTACTAATTTTCTGCCTCTGTCTCCTGCCAGACCACAAACTCTGATGGCAAGAAACAAGTTCTGTTTGACTTTGTACTCCCATGGGGCCGTTTCTACAGTATTGGCTGAATTGATTTATCCCACACAGTCACATGCAATTTGGCTCAAATCCCAAGGCTAAAATCTTAGTGCAGGTGATGAAGGCCAAAAATGACCTCGTTTGCTCCCCTTCTTTCCTGCTAGTGGGCTTGGGAATGGGCCCTGCAGCCTGGGCTGTGTCATGCATACTCTCCATGCTGTGCTTCTCCACCCTGAGTCTGAGCAACTATCATGGTGTTCCTGGTGGGTGAGGCAACCCCATGGGGCTTTTCCGAATCACTGATGAGAGGTGGGGCAAGGGTGTGGTGGGACAGAATATACAATGTACCTATGTTCGTAAAAGAAAACACTGGTCAACTGCTTTATGTAAAGCCTCAGCTCCACAGTATCTCTCTCCTGTAGGGGTTTTTTGGCAGAAAAATGTGGAGCTGGAGCTGGGCTGAGTCCACCAACAGGGCTGGATCAGGAGTAGGAGCGGGGTTTCTTGCTTGTCATAGGCAGGAAGGATGACTGTGAGCCATCAGAGGACCATAATGACTGAGTACAGATTTCCTAATTAGAGGACTGGGTCTCTTTTAGGCATTAAGTGGTTACTGCCCACAGGACATTAAATCAGGTGTAACAGGAAAGAGGAGAGCCACCAGTACCAGGAAGGAAATCAACCGGCCTGCAGATCTCACTTTCTGGCAGATTCCCTGAATTTGCTCCCCAGCTTGGGACTGAGAGTCCAACTCCACCCATAACCTTCCCTTCTGTCCTCTATGTCTGCTAAGGTTTCTTATAGTTTTCATCTCTGTGTTTCTCTACATTGTGCTTCTTTAGCTCTGCTACTGTTTTTCTTTTCAGCTATGTATGTTCTGCTATTTAACCCTACTCATTGTAGGTTTTCATGTCCAAACACTTTATAAATCTTCCCAGTCTTTTTAGTAATCTCTTGTTTCCTTGATCATGTTTTCAACTTTCTCTTGCATTCCTCTGCACTTTTTTATGAGACAGGGTCTTACTCTGTCACCCAGGCTAGAGTGCAGTCGTGCAATCACAGCTCACTGCAGCCTCAATCTCTCGAGCTCAAACAATCCTCCCATCTCAGCCTCCTGAGTAAGTAGCTGGGACTATAGGTGTGTATCACCATGCCCAGCTAATTTTGGTATTTTTTTTTTTAGAGACAAGATTTCACTGTGTTGCCCAGGTTGGTCTCGAACTCCTGAGCTCAAGCAATCCACCTGCCTCAACCTCCCAAAGCACCAAAATTACAGACGTGAGCCACTGCACCTGGTCTTCTTTGCATATTGTAAACATAGTTATTTATATTCTCTATCAGGTACCCAATAATGGAGGTCACTAAGGGTTTAGTTCTTCCACCTGTTTTTTTCTGCTCTTGTTCATAAGGCTTTTCCCTCATTTGTTTTGTAATTTTGTATAAAAAGTTTTTTTCTCCCTCTCTTGATCTCACACCTACATTGGAACATTTCCAATCTACAATAGTTTAAGTTAACTTCTGGTCCATGCATGTAGTATGAAAACAGGATTGTGGTTATGAGTTCTCAAGAAAGCCTCTTTTTCTGCACCCAGAGGTGAGGCAAGGAAATTACTTTACCTCTCTTTGTCAGTAGATGGTGTTTTTCTCTCTCACCTTTCACTGAGGTAGCAGGCATTTGAGTTTCTCCTGCTAATGCATGGGTCTCTGTTCCTAATCTGTGCCTCACTAAAGCCCAGGCCTACCAGCCTCCTCCCTGAGCAGGGGTCACTGAACTGAGGACTGGGTGTCCGGTGGGTGAACCCACTCCGGGCAGCTGTCATCAAAGCCTTTGCCCACTTCTCCATCTTGCAGCTCCCTCCCTCTTCACTTTGGTCCCTGGAGGCTCCCCTGATTTTCTTATGAGCCTGATTCTGCACTTAAATGAGTGTTTGGTGTTTTCATCAGAATCTGCAGGTGTGTGATTAACAGGAAAGATCTTCATAATATTCATGCCACCATATCACCAGCACTGAAAGTACTTGGAGAGACCCTTGAAGAGTGAGCGGGACTGACCAGATGCATAGAGATGAGGGCTGGAGGGAGGCACAGGGGCCTGGGGCAGCAGGACCAGATGTGTAGAGACAGGGCTGGAGGGAGGCACAGGGGCCTGGGGCGGCAGGACCAGATGCATTAGAGATGAGGGCTGGAGGGAGGCACAGGGGCCTGGGGCGGCAGGACCAGATGTGTAGAGATGAGGGCTGGAGGGAGGCACAGGGGCCTGGGGCGGCAGGACCAGATGTGTAGAGACGAGGGCTGGAGGGAGGCACAGGGGCCTGGGGCGGCAGGACCAGATGTGTAGAGACAGGGCTGGAGGGAGGCACAGGGGCCTGGGGCGGCAGGACCAGATGTGTAGAGACAGGGCTGGAGGGAGGCACAGGGGCCTGGGGCGGCAGGACCAGATGTGTAGAGACAGGGCTGGAGGGAGGCACAGGGGCCTGGGGCGGCAGGACCAGATGTGTAGAGATGAGGGCTGGAGGGAGGCACAGGGGCCTGGGGCGGCAGGACCAGATGTGTAGAGACAGGGCTGGAGGGAGGCACAGGGGCCTGGGGCGGCAGGACCAGATGTGTAGAGACGAGGGCTGGAGGGAGGCACAGGGGCCTGGGGCAACAGGACCAGGGCACGTGAAAGGACCAAGTGTGAGCTGGCGTAGAGGTGGAGCTTAGGAAACAGACCAGAGGCAGGACAGCTTTGCAGGTCTTCTAAGGAATACAGACTTCAAAAACAGCTAAAGGTGGTTTTCCAGCTTTTCTTTTTAGTGCCCACTTTTTTATTTAACAAAAATTACCATGACTACATGATCCAGCAATTCCTCTTCTGGGAATATATCCCAAAGAAATAAAAACATGGTCTCAAACAGATACCTGTACACCCACATTCAAAATCACATCATTCACAATAGCCCAAAGGTGGAAACAACCCAAGTGGCCACCAGTGAACGAATTGAGAAACAAGATGTGGATTCACACACAATGGAACAGTATTCGGTCTTAGGAAGGAGATCCTCAGCACTAACTTGACCCAGCTCCTCTGATGTGATTTGCATGAGCCTCTGATTCCCACACCAGAGTGGAAGCTCCTTAGGGAGAAGGTCTGTGTTTTTCTCGTCTTTGTTGCCTTTTCCCCCTAACCTCAGCTTAACACCACGATTGCACAAAGTGCTCATTAAGGCTTTAAAATGAGAGAGTAGAAATCATGACTCACAGGCCAGCAAGTATATATGTTTTTAGAAATGAAACAAGTGATTGCAAACAGGCCAGGTACACGAGACAGCCTGCTGCAGGCACATGGGGGTTATCTCTGGCTGGCAGGAAGGTGTGGGAGGCCTCTGCTCTCTGGTCCTAGCTGACTGTGCCTCAGCAAGACATCACCTGCCCTTTCTCAGCTTCTATCACCTCATCCTTAAAGTGACAGAGTAAATTAACTCTAAGGCCCCATCCAGGACTGAAGCTGTGTGATTCCACAAAAATGAAAATTAATAATCCCATTGTAAAATCCCAAAAGAAAGTCAAGAGACTAGCAGAAAGATAGATGGGTGATGGGATATCCTGGACAGAGCCTGGATCATGAGGTCCCTGGGTAGTGCTTGTACTACACAGATGTTTCCTCTTGAACTATTTTAAAGGTGTGGAAAAAGCCAAAGCAACGCCCTCTCCACGGATACTAAAGACTCACCTTTCCACTCAGCTGCTGCCGCCATCTTTCTGGGAAAACAACTGCAAGGTAAGATACCAACAGCTCCCTGTGACAGAAGGGAGAGTAAGCCAACCAAAGCGAGTCCTGCAGACCCCAACGCAGAACATTCGTCATCACCTTTGCCTCTCCACTGTCTCTGATGCTTACCAGCAAACAAAAAAGTAAAGTTCTAGACTCAGCAGACATTCACCTGAACAGTTTCAAATAGGACATGAAGGCAGGAGCCAGACTACATATTTGGAGGAAACTAGAGAAATGAGGAGGCAGTGAGTGCAGTAAGTGTAGCTGTGAAATGAAGGGGAGAAGATGGTGATCCCAGGCTGCAGGCCATGGGGAGGCGCTCTAACAGACCAGGGAGGGAAGAATGAGAGGAAAAGAGCTAAAGATCTCCCCAAACTGTAAACAGATGAACAGACAGAGCAATGCTCTTGAGGACACCCCACCTCAGCCTCTGGTAGACTCTGAGTTCCTTGTTTTATTTATTCTGTGACTTTATCTGTGTGCACCACAGTGCCTAATAAGCTCCTGGCATGTAGAGGGCATTAGACACGTGCTTTTTGCGTAAATACAGAAGCGGCTGTGGAGCAAGTAGAGTCAAGGGTGCAAACTGAGCTGCCAGCCTTGGTGAGAAAGTGGGGCACTGTTTTCTTAAAGGCAGGAAGGAAGGGGAAAGAAGGGCTAAGAAAGATAGTTTCTGGGGGACTGGAGTGAAGTTGGAGGACTCACATCAAATGACTTCAGTCTTTTCAGTAATGTTGGATAAGGGGACAAAAACTTCCATTTCCAGAACTATGGCAAACTAGGTATTCTGAACCCCTGAAGCACTTATATGTAAAACATCCAGGATTACTGCATTTAAAAAATCACAAGTTTCCTTTTAAATGCATAACTGAGATTCAAAATAAAGTCCCTAGGTTTATAAACTGCAGAGGGAACTGAAACTCAAGTTGAGACTGGGACTCTCCTGGGGAAATTTGATGACCTGGATAATCCAACAACTTGAGTTTTAATGGCTGCACAGGGACAGGGTCAAAGCCCAGGGCACAAGGAAGCAGAAGAATGAGGAGCCAAAGCCGGGACTGCTGAAGGGCTACATCCTCAATGGATGGGTGGAGGAGGCAGAGGAAGACCTTGGGGAACCACTCCGCCTCGACCTAGGCTCTCAGCTCCCTTGAGAATGTGTAGCCACAGGTTTCCTCTCTCAGGGTTTGAAATTCAAAATTTCCCTCCTTGCATTGTCCAAGAAACTACAGGCAGAGAAATTACACAAGGTAGTCCCCACAGCCAGTGTTCCCAGGTCCTCTCTGGAGGGACACAGCTGCAACTCAGACCCCCATAGGATCCCCACTTGAGCTCACCATCCCACATTACAAAATACACAAAAGAACAAGCCACCATGAGACACAGTCTTCAGAAAGAACCTGTGGAAGAGTCAGACCTCAGGAACTTCAGACAATATAATTATCAGCTGTAGAAATAAAAGAAGGTTCAGGTTGTGTGAATAAATGAAAGAGTGAATCAAAAATAAAAAAGAAATAAGATGCTACTTTTAGACACAGAATTATTAAGTGAATAAATGGAATTTCTATAACAAAAAAATATAAGATCATGGAAATTAAAAACTCAAGCATAGGTTAAAGTGCAGAACAGCTGCACAGAGAATTAGTGAACTCAGACAGGAAGGTTTGAGGGCAAAGTTTTGAGGAGAGAAGAGAGACCTGTGGCTAGAGCTAAGAGCCAAGAGATGGAGCACGGGAGGGATTAATAAAAGGATTACCAAGCAGCAATGAAGAGGAAGAAAACTGAGGATAAAAAATTTAGAAACTCGGGGAATTTTTTAGATCAAGATTTCTTGAAACCTTCTTTACTGGTGCTTGGCAGCTTGGTAAGTTGGAGAAGAGAAGATGGGCAGTAGGACTTAGTAGACAGTAATAGAGTCAGTGCTTTCAGGAGAAGTGTTTCTCAACCTTAGCACTTGCTCTAAAGGGCCTGGGACTTGATATAATCAGGCATGATAAGACACGCAGGTACAGTGGTGACTGTCATAAGGAAGAAGTGTATCATCGCAGATCCCTAGAACGGGAGGCATGGCATGTCACACAGAGCCTCACAGGGAAGCAATGGGATAGGTCAGGAGGCAGAGAGAGTGAGTAGGAGACAAGGGCAAGAGCCTTGATGTGGTTTCTTTGGGAAGGAACAGATGAGACAGGGTAAGGAGGCTTGGGATTGGCCAGTTTGAACCATTGCAGCAGGCTTTCAGCCACAGGGGCTGGGCCTAGTCATCTGGTATCTGACCCTGGGGTGATCAGGGCAGGTGAATAGTGGCCCAGTGTGTAAGAGCCCAGCAGTGGAGGTGTTGGGGGTGTAGGTTCTAGGGTGTTGTAGGCAGTTCCTTCAGAGTCAGCAAAACCCTAGGATGTCAAAGTATCAGATGCAGAATATAAAAGACATAATTAATACAGCACTCCTGACATTTGGGGCAGATTTTTCTTTCTTGTGGGTGGGAGCAGGGGACCCTTCTGTGTATTGTAGAATGTTGAACAGCATCCTTGGCCCCTGCATGGATGCCGGTAGCACCACCACTCCAAGTTGTGAAACCAAAAATGTCTCCAGACATTGCCAAATGTCCCCGTAGTGGACACAACCATCCCATCATCCCCAGTTGAGAACCACTTAAAAGCGAATGAATGAAAAAGCACAGCATTGAAATAGCTGCTCATAGATCTGAGATGTGTAGTCAAGAGGCCCATTGGGGATTGATGCTGTTAAAATGTGAACTGAGTACTGGATAAAAGGTCAGATTTGTTGGGAGGGTGGAGGGATGTGAAGTTGTGAGCAAAGTGGAACTTGAAGGGATGTTTGTAGGGGCAGAGCTGAAATGATTAGAGATGGAAATCATTCAAGCTGAGGAGGCCAGGAGAAAAATAGAAGCTATTTTCTTGCTCTGTGACTCAAACTCTTAAACATGAAGCTTCTGTGCATCTTTGGGAGGGTGCGAGAGGGGTCATCAGTTTACGCTGATACTGTGGAAGTCTCCTATTCACGTGGCAGGTCATAGTTTATAGAGAAAGATTTTGCTCTTGATACCAAAGGGGCAATCAGGCAATCTAATCCTCAACAATCCCTAATTGATTAGCTAATTAAAAGGACTGAGTTTGAAGTAGAGAGCAGACTGATGATGAAGCAGAGACAGAAAAAGGAGAGAGGTCACAAGGCCAAGCACCACAACACTGAGCCAGAGTGCGCAGCAACCTGCAGAATGGCTCCGCCTAAGGGAACTCTGTGAAAGTCCACTTTTTATACCATCTTTTACCCACCTCTTTTCTTACCCCGAAGTTCCTTTATGTAGCTCGAAATGCCAAAGACTGTATGGTTTCCTACTACCATTTCCAAAGGATGAACCACATGCTTCCTGACCCTGGTACCTGGGAAGAATATTTTGAAACCTTCATCAATGGAAAAGGTACAGGAACATCCTTCACACCCTTGCATTCTCACTCCAGCTAGGCTGGGTCTAGGGAATCACAGGTAGCCTTTTATCCCCTAGAATGCCTGCACCTCATCAGGTGTGTCCTACCACAGACTGGGACTGGGCAAAGCAAGCTGGCCACTTTCTAAGTATATGCCCACAGCCCTCAGCAAACATCTTCCACCTGATTCAAAGCCTTTAATTAGCGTCATCCTCTTCCAAGGGGTGTCCTTGTCCCTATGTGATTGCACATAATAGACAGGAAGCCACTTTAGGGAAGATGTTGGGGCAAGTAACTCCAAGGCTGTCCCCATCTACATCACCCTCAAAATCAAACAGATCAGAACTCTTACAACATATCTAACCCAGAATTTGCATTTTCTCTCTCTAACTCACAGGAAAATCCCTAACACTCACAAGGCTTTGTACGATGCCTACATAGACCATTCTGTTTCTTGTGTCTATTTCAGTGGTTTGGGGTTCCTGGTTTGACCATGTGAAAGGATGGTGGGAGATGAAAGACAGACACCAGATTCTCTTCCTCTTCTATGAGGACATAAAGAGGGTGAGTAAAGGCTCTGCAGAAGAACCATTTTAAAGTGGTTCTTCAGGTGCAGAGAAATTCAAAGTTGTTTCAAAGGACATCCCAGAGAATTGTAGTATTTTTTTCTGATACTCTCAGCCATTCCAGTCCAATGTTACCCTTGCCACAGGACCCAAAGCATGAAATTCGGAAGGTGATGCACTTCATGGGAAAGAACTTGGATGAAACAGTGCTAGATAAAATTGTCCAGGAGACGTCGTTTGAGAAAATGAAAGAAAATCCCATGACAAATCGTTCTACAGTTTCCAAATCTATCATGGACCAGTCAATTTCCTCCTTCATGAGAAAAGGTGTGTGGGGCCTCTTTTATCATACACTCAGATTGTCTCATAACATCCTGCCTGCCTCTTAGCATACAATATTGAGTTTTATTAATTCTAAAACAATGTACTTCAACTATTCCCAATATGTGTTTCTAATAAAAGCAGGGATTTGATCCTGCTGTAAAAGAGAGCTTTCTAGGATATTGCTCCAGTATTTGGTTGCAAGGAACAGAGAGTCCCCCAAGCCAGCCCCAATGAAAGGGGCTTACTGTGAGGATTCACACTGGACAATAAAGGAAATGCAATCACATAGAAAACTAGGAAGAGGAGCCACCACTGGTCCAGACCTCCCAGGGGCCCCTGGTTCTCAGGGTCCAGGAATCAGCAGCAGAAGGGATGGGTCTTTGCTCCAACGCTCCACCACTTACAGGACTCGGCTGCTTTTCACGTATCTATTAGGCATGGCTTCCTCTGCTGACCAGCTTCCCGTCTCTCCACCCATCACAACTTTCTCCCTCTTTATAACTTCTGATGACTCAGTTTCTGCTCATAACTTGGTCTTGACCCTTGCCCAAACCTGCTCTACTTCATGAGTTTCAACAACTACTCTTGAGAACTGCCTCATCCTCAGTATTTCTTAGTTCCTCCCAAAGGAGGAATTCTAATTGGCCCATCTAGTATTTTTTAAGAAAAAAAACTTTATCACTTTCTAATTTAAAAAGCAAAACATGTCATTGTTAAATATTAAATTGGGCTGGGCAGATTGATTCATGCCCATAATCCCACATCTTGGAAGGCCGAGGCATGAGGATTGCTTGAGGCTAGGAGTTCGAAAGTAGCCTGGGCAACACAGCAAGACCCCATCTCTACAAAAAAAATTAATTAGCTGGGTGTAATGCTGCATCCCTGTATTCCCAGCTTCTCAGGAGGCTGAGGTGGGAGGATCACATGAGCTCAGGAGTTTGAGAATGCAGTGAGCTAGGACCTTGCCACTGTACTCCAGCCTGGGTGACAGAGCAAGACACCAGCTCTTCTTAAAAAATACATTGGCTGGGCATGGTGGCTCATGCCTGTAATCCCAGCACTTTGGGAGGCCCAGGCAGGCAGATCATGAGGTCAAGAGATCGAGACCATCCTGGCCAACATGGTGAAACCCTGTCTCTACTAAAAATACAAAAATTAGCTGAGCATGGTGGTACACGCCTGTAGTCCCAGCTGTTCAGGAGGCTCAGGCAGGAGAATCACTTGAACCCAGGAGGCAGAGGTTGCAGTGAGCCAGGATCACGCCACCATACTCCAGCCTGGCAACAAGCGAGACTTGTCTCCATAAATACATACATACATACATACATACATACATACATACATACATAAAATCAATATAAAATTATATTTTTTAAAAGTCTCTCCACCAAAACTCCATCTCCAAGAAGTAACTACCAACAGTATGGGAAGTCCCTTTCTCTCTCATTTATAACATACACATTTTTTATTCACAACAGTGAAATCATGGTATACACACCACTTTGAAACATCTTTTCATCTTCCTCTTTGATTTTGCACGTGCTTGAATTTATGTTGTTGCATTTTCCAATCTACAACAGTGTTCCATACCAAACCAAACAAACCAAAAAAATTCTACCCCTTTTCTCTCTGGATAATCAGTGGTAATGATTTGTCAAGGTGCCCTTCTTCAGGCTCATACATAACCATCTTTCTATACACCCTACTTCTTCAGACTCATACAGACACAAAGATATGTAACCATAATGAAAGCTTGCTCCCTAAAATGCAGAATGGGGTCATATTTTATACCTTTACTTATCAGGATATGAGAAACCCCTCTAGGGCAAGGCAGATAGACTCATACACCTCATTGATTTTTTGGTCCAATGTTATACAAAGCTAAAGATATGTCATAATTCATCCAACTATTCCCTTAATGATAGACACTATAATTATTGTTGTTTTCAATGTTTGTTTTTATGCATAATGTTAAAGTAAATATCTTTGTGCATAAATTATTATTTCCTGATGCTTTTATTTCTGTTGCATAATTTTCTGGAAGAGGCATTGGTGGGGAAAATAGTATTTCCCCTGTTTAAAATTAGTTTAAGTTGTTGTTTGGTGAAAAATAGTATCTCATTCATATTTTTCCAAAATTGTTTTTTATTGAGATATAATCAAAATACCAAAAATGCACAGATCTTAAGTATACGGTTCAACCCATTTTGATAAATGTATACACCCACACTACCAGCACCCCAATCAAGATAGGAAACATTTTCATCACCCCAGAAAGTTCCCTCTTGTGCCCCTTTTCAGTCAATGTCTACCTCCGGAGACAACCATTTTTCCTATTTCTATTACTCTAGATTGATTTTGCCTGTTGCTGGACTTCACATAAATGGAATCTCACAGTATTTACTTTCTTGTGTCTGGTGTCTTTTGCTCAACATAATGTTTTGAGATTCCTCCATGTGGTTCTGTGTCTGTAGTTCATCCTTCTTTTATGTCTATGTAGTAATCCATCGGGTAAATACACTACAGGTGGGGCCAGGTCATGCAGGTCACTAGCTGCCTTGGGTCAGTTGTCCAGCTGACTTAGAAGTCCGTCCCCTGCACAGAGTCCCCTAGGACTGCTTCTTATTGAAGAGCTGCTCACGGACAGGTGTCCACTGAAGGGGGAGTTGGGTGAGTCAGGTACGTGGACAGGCCAGATTCAGAATGGGCACTACACCACTTTACTCAGGGACACCACATCTTTCAATCAGAGAGTGACACTCCTGTCTTGGCTTCCTTTTTCTAGGAACTGTGGGGGATTGGAAAAACCACTTCACTGTTGCCCAGAATGAGAGGTTTGATGAAATCTATAGAAAAAAGATGGAAGGAACCTCCATAAACTTCTGCATGGAACTCTGAGCAAGATGTAAACACAATTAAAAGATGGATGGCAAGAGTGCAAATACTATCTTCAATCCTTCAGTCCCAGCCAGAAGAATCTCTGAAAGCATATTGTGAATGTATAGGATGTAGTACAAACGATCTCTGTGATGATTAACAGTATGTCACTACTTCATTTTTAAAAAGGGATCATGTCTAATGCCCATTTTCCAAACTATTCTTTCCAAAGTAAGATATAAGATAGCTTAATAAACTAAGTAAAACATATGACTTGAATACAAAAGGATTGTTTCAATCTCCATTATTCTGGAAAGTGTGTCCTAGTCTCCCAGTCTATAATATCATACTACCTTGAATATAAGTCCAAATATTAGGCTATATCTATATTAATAACAAAATTTCTGGCATCTGTCCTGACCATTCAGGCACCTGCAGCCTGGTTTCAATCCTGGAGTTCTGTCTGGTCACTATCAGAAGGAACACTACACTTTGAGGGCAACCCTGGTGCAGCCAGTCCTGAGGAAACATGGCCTGAGTGCCCTCACGGGTGGGTGGGAATAAAATGGAAGTGCCCAGAGGAGATGTCAGAAGACCAAAACCTGATTAATAGTTCTAGTGGTAGGTCCTATAGGAAACAGAAAGCATGATGGTGGCCTTTTGGGAACCCAAGTTGTGTCCTGGTAAAAGCAGAAAGGTGGAGACAGGGTGACTGTCAACAATGTCAGCATGGGCATGGCTCCCAGGCATGGAGGTAACTGGGTCTTGGCTTCAATGCCACCCTTTTGGGACGCCCTAAACCAAGTGAGGTGTTCTTTTCCCTCGCTTCCCATATTTGTCCCAGTTGCAGCCCTGTTGTTATGTATTTACTCAGCAATTTCTTATCTATACCTCTCACTTAATTGTTAATTTTTGGGGGTTCAGTCTCACGCAGTATTTACTCCTAGTACCGAATGCAGTGCCTGGCACACAGCAAGTGCCCTTGAGAACTTGTGGAGGGAGTAAAAAAAATGCATGGATAAATGACTGCAACAAATCACAGATTTTCAACTTTGACCCTTTTAGTCCCAAATAGTGGCATTCCATAGCTGAGGGTAGTAGGAGCAGTTCACCCTGGAAGCAGGCAATAAGAGGAATAAATGAAGCCAACTAAAATTCTGACTGCTTGTTGTTGGATTTCATAGGATATTTTTTTTTAATTGGGTCTTGCTATGTTGCCCAGGCTGGTCTTAACTGACTGCTTTTTATTATTACCATGCACTGGCAATTCCAAACAATGTCAGTGTTAAAATACTGCTCCCTGAAAAGAAAAAAGAAAAGAAAAGCAAAAAAAGAAAAGAAAAGTGAAAAGAAAAGAAAAACTCCTATTGGCCTAAGTTCTAAATAATAGCTAGGTTACTACCGAGTTTTAACTATATGCATGTGAGCTTCAAATAAGCACCTTTTTATTATGTGAATAAATAAAAGTGATCTGTATCTCCACTAGATTGTAAAATTTTTGTTGTTTGGTTTCATGTCTTATTCACCTGTGTATGGAAATTAATTCAGAAACCCCAGGCATAGAGTCTACCTCTATAATTCCGGCAGGCAGATGTAGTTCTGCCTCCTTCCTTCCAAGGTTAAGTTCATAACAAAGCTCACTGCAGGTATAACCTGTGTCTCCAACCCTGCAATATTTGGATATTGCTGTTTAAACAGTAGATTTGGCATAGATGATGGTGGCACAATAGTTGTAAAGGAAAAGAGGCAGAACACATGAGTTTGTTCAATTCTCTCATTCTCTGAAATGACTTGGGGTTTTCAGTTGTATCCAGAATTTAAAACAGTAAAATTTAAGAGTGTGAACAGCAACGTTCACACCTTTGTTTAGTAAGTACAAAGTTGTCCTCATACAGGACGTTTACTGACTTTGGATAACAACTTTAAAAACAAAATTTACTCTTTTCTAAGTGTTATTTGTTTTAAAATTTAAGAAGGGATCAAGAAAATAAAACGTTACACCAGTGGTATGATTTAGTAATTGTCTGACTTATACTTTTTGTAGACATTTTAGTTTTATTAAAATTGTCATTCTGATTTTTTTACTGACGTGAGTCTATACAAAAAGTTGAATACAAGTTTCACTGACTACATTTCTTTACTATTATTATTATTTGTCTCTATTCATGATTAATACTGAAAATAATTTTGTTGTATAAAGAAGTAATGTTGATATGGTTTGGCTGTGCCCCCACTCAAATTTCATCTTGAATTATAGTTCCTGTAATTCCCACATGTTGTGAGAGGGACCCCGTGGGAGATCATTGAATCATTGAGGCGGTTTCCCCATACTGTTCTCATAATAGTGAATAAGATTGGATGATTTTATAAGGGGTTTCCCCTTTCACTTGCCTCTCATTCTCTCTTGCCTGTCACCAGGTAAGACATACCTTTTCACCTTTTGCCATGATTGTGAGGCCTCCTCAGCCACGTGGAACTGAGTCCATTAAACCTCTTTTCCTTTATAATTTACCCAGTCTAGGGTACGTCATTATCAGCAGTGTGAAAATAGACTAATAAAGTAAATTGGTACTGGTAGAGTGGGGTGCTATCATAAAGACACCCAAAAATGTGGAAGTTACTTTGGAACTGGGTAACAGGCAGAGGCTGGAACAGTTTGGAGGGCTCAGAAGAAGACAGGAAAATGTGGAAAAGTTTGGAACTTCCTAGATACTTGTTGAATGGCTTTGACCAAAGTGCTTATAATAATATGGACAATCAAATCCATGCTGAGGTGGTCTCAGGTGGAGATGAGAAACTTGTTGGGAACTGGAGTAAAGGTGACTCTTGCTATGTTTTAGGAAAGAAAGTGGTGGCATTTTGTCCACACCCTAGAGATTTGTGGAACTTTGAACTTGAGGGAGATGATTTAGGGTATCTAGCAAAATAAATTTCTAAGCAGCAAAGCGTTCAAGAGGTGACTTGGGTGCTGTTTAAAGCATTCCATTTTAAAAGGGAAACAGAGCATAAAAGTTCAGAAAATTTGCAGCCTGACAAGGCAATAGAAAAGAAAAACCCATTTTCTAAGGAGAATTTGAAACCAGCTACAGAAATTTGCATAAGTGACAAGGAGCCAAATGTTAATCACCAAGACAATGGGGAAAATATCTCCAGGCCATGACAGAGACCTTCCTGGCAGCCCCTCCCATCACAAGCCCAGAGGCCTAGGAGGAAAAGATGGTTCCATGGGCTGGGCCTAGGGCCTTCACTGCTGTGTGTACCTGAGGGACTTGGTGCCCTGTATCCCAGCCACTCTGGCCATGGCTGAAAGAGGCCAATGTAGAGCTCAGGCCATGGCTTCAGAGGGTGCAAGCCCCAAGCCTTGGCAGCTTCCATGTGGCATTGAGCCTGCAGGTGCACAGAAGTTGAGAACTGAGGTTTGGAAACCTCCACCTAGATTTCAGAGGATGTATGGAAATGCCTGGATGTCCAGACAGAAGTTTGCTGCAGGGGAAGGGTCCTTATGGAGAACCTCCTCTAGGCCAGTGCAGAAGAGAAATGTGGGGTTGAAGCCCCCACAAAGAGTCCCCACTGGGGTACTGCCTAGTGAAGCCATGAGAAGAGGGCCACCATCCTCCAGACCCTAGAATGGTAGGTCCACTCACAGCTTGCACAGTGCACCTGGAAAAACCACAGGAACTCAATGTCAGCCTGTGAAAGCAGCCTGGGGGGAGGCTGTACCCTGCAAAGCCAAAGGGGTAGAGCTGCCCAAGACCACAGGAACCTATCTCTTGCATCAGAATGACCTGGATATAAACATGAAGTCAAAGGAGACCATTTGGAGTTTTAAGATTTGACTGCCCCACCAAATTTCAGACTTGCATGCAGCCTGTAGCCCCTTTGCTTTAGCCAATTTCTCCCATTTGGAATAGCTGTATTTACCCAATGCCTATACCCCCACTGTAGCTAGGAAGTAACTAACTTGCTTTTGATTTTAAGGCCCATGGATGAAAGGTACTTGCCTTGTCTTAGATGAGGCTTTGGACTGTGGACTTTTGAGTTAATGCTGAAATGAGTTAAGACTTTGGGGAACTGTTGGGAAGGCATGATTGGTTTTGAAATGTGAGGACATGAGATATGAGAGGGGGGCAGGGGAGGAATGATATGGTTTGGTTCTGTCCTCACATATATCTCACCTTGAATTGTAGCTCCCATAATTCCCACATGTTGTGGGGAGGGGACTGGTGGGAGATAATTGAATCATGGTACAGTTTCCCCCATACCGTTCCCTTGGTAGTGAATATGTCTCACGAGATCTGATGATTTTATAAGGGGTTTCCCCTTTCACTTGGCTCTCATTTTCTCTTGTCTGCTGCCATGTAAGACATGCCTTTCACCTTCCACCACGCTTGTGAATCCTCCCACTTCAGTTTCCCAAAGCACTGGGATTATAAGCATGAGCCACTGTGCCTGGTCTTTTGCATTTTAATTGCAGACACAGTTCTTTAGTACTTGCATGCTTGTGAGGCCTCCCAAGCCACGTGGAAAAGAGAGTCCATTAAGCTCTTTTCTTCTTAATTTACCCAGTCTTGTGTATGTCTTTATCAGCAGCATCAAAATGGACTAATACAAAGATGGTTTAAAAAAAGAAAATAATTCACCCCAGGGTGAGCTATGATCCCAAACAATAAAATGAGTTCTGACTTTTAATTGGTTGGTTGGTTGTTTGGTGGGTTGGTGGTTGGCTGATTGGTTGGTCCTGCTAAAGAAAAAATTATTCACTGACACTTATTAAAGCACGGTAGGCCAGATTTTAGTCAGCACCATCTCCATAGGTGTAGGGACCATGGCAATGGGGTCTTGCAGTGGAAGATATTGTGTTCAACTCTTAATATAACATGGGCAAGTGGGAATTTATAGCCATGTAGAAGGGTGGAGAAAGGAAGGATAGAAAATTCCCAAGAGGAAACATCATGGGTAAGGAAAGGGATGGGTTCTGGCTACAGTGATCCAACAGGATTCTTGCTAAAGATAGACCAGGGTGATTAGATATCACCTGGGTGGTGGTGGAGGATGAAGAACCTGATCAGATGTTGAGGGTAGGGAGTTCCTTTCTACATTGACTTAATAGTTTTCTGGCAAAAACAGGATTTTTCAAGGGATTACACAGAGGGGTATAGGAGATATGTTAAAAGCCTTACTAAAGTTTCGTCAAGAAAATAATCTTTGTCATTTGATTTAAACTCTTTCTATTTCCTTTTTCTTCACTAGCTAGGACCTAAACATGCCGACTTTGAGGTTTAGTATTTCAAAGACCTTTGAAGTTTAATGCTGTGAGATTACATGGGACTATGAGTTTTTCAAACACCCACAAATCACATTTAAATTCAGGCTTCCAACAACCAGTGGAAACTACGCGGCAACTGGAACACATTAGAATCGGGGTCAAGAATGAAAAGCCACCACAATGGTAAAGCACAGTGTTTTGCAACTCGACCAGTTGCCCACAGCTCAAGCAAGGAGGGACCAATCTAACAGGAACAGAGACACAAGAAATAGAACCAGCCCCAGGAAATTCAGTATTCAAGCTAACATGCAGAAGGCCCTAGCACACCCTCTCCCCACATATGCCTGCACCATAAGTATGTACTAACAGTTAAAAACAAATGATTCTATGTTTCTTTCCTCCTAGAGTTACAGCCATCCTTCATTTATCCATTTATTCATTCATTCATTCTCAATTGTACAAGTACTATGTGCCAGGTACTGTGTGAATGATGGAGATACAGCGGTGAGCAAAGCCCCTCCCCTATGGATTTTATGGTCTAGCATGTGAAGCAAAAGTCCACTAACTCGTGACACACGTCACCAATCAAGGAGAGTGCCATGTGAGATGGTTTCAGGCTTCGAGACGCCAGAGCACATCAGCTGAGACTGGGGCCTGAGGCACAGCTTTCCTGAGAGGACGTGGTCCTTCCCAGGTGTGAAGCATGTGCTGGCTTTAACTAGGCAAGAGACTGGGCAGAGAGAAAGAGAGCCAGGAGCAGGCTTGGTGAGGGGGGCCTGTTTGAGGGCCAGGAGGAAAGGCTGAGGGGAAGAGCAGCAAGCTCAGGGAGAATTGACAAAATGAGGCCCCAAAGAAAGGCAGGCATGACACACGGGGCCTTGATGGTGATGGCAGAATGTTAGACTTTATCCTAGGAGCATCAGGAAGCCCCTGCAGGCTCCAAGAAAAATGGTGAGACACTCAGACTACCATGTCAATATGTCCACTGTGTCTATGCCATACACACAGCACAAGGGTGGGAGCCACACTGGTCCAGTTGAAAGGGCTGGGAATTCTTCATAAGTGTGGAGACTTTCAGGATAAAGGTAAGAGGTAGGAAGCTGGCCTCCTCCCTCAGCCTCTCACACCTGGTTACAAAAGCAGGAAGTAGAATTTCAGGTTGACCAGCAGGATACCCATTCCTTGGGGGAAAAAAAAAATTTTTTTATATATATATGTGTGTGTGTGTGTGTGTGTGTGTGTGTGTGTGTGTGTGTGTATAAGACAAGGTCTCACTCTGTTGCCCAGGTTGGAGTACAGTGTCACAATCATGGGCTCACTGTAGCCTCAACCTCCTGGGTTCAAGCAATCCTCCCAGCTCAGCATCCTGAGTTGCTAGGACCACAGATGTGTACCATCATACCTGGCTAATTTTTATTTCTTACTTTTTGTAGAGACAGGATCTCACTATGTTGCCCAGGCTGGTCTAAAACTCCTGGCCTCAAACAATCCTCCCACCTTGGTTTCCGAAAGCACTGGGATTACAGGCATGAGACACTGTGCCTGGTCTTTTTCATTTTAATTGCAGACACAGTTCTTTAGTACCTAGTATGCTAAGTACCACTGGTGATTCATGAGAAGAGAAAGAGTAATAGGAAGAGATAAGGGTGACCAAGCCTCAGATCAGCAAGCAAACTATAAGAGATTCACAGTTCTCTCTGAAAAGAAAAATATGGCCTGAGGTATTTAACAGATTCTCTATCAGGACTGTTTCTCATATGCAGCAATATGTCTGACCCAAAGGACACAATTTAGTTAATGTCTTAATAATACAGAACTAGACTCACCCAAGCAGGTTGTTGCAAGTCAGAGATCTCAGAGATTAGCCCAATGCTGGTCAGGTTGTCAAGTGCTTGTGAGAGTGACTGGTGTGGTATTCTCCGCCCTGCCTGTGCCAGGCCAGGTCTCATTAACAGCTGAACAGGCAGGCCTCCATAACAACTGTTTCAGCACTGACTGACTGGTTAAATATTAAAAGCTGAAAGAACCAGTGCCCTTATACAAAGGCTGGAATGTAACAAAAGCCCACAAAGAGTTTTGCCTGGGTCTTTCCTGGGCCTTGAAGCATGACAAATAACGAAGGAATTCTTAACAGGACCCATAAAGGATTAAACAAGTTTTTATTGGGGGTTTAAAGAAACTCCCCAGACCTCCACAAACAAGTTTTATTGGTGTTCTAAAGGAACTCCATAAACCTCCATGATTTAGCAGGAGACAAGATAAGGGTAATTACCCCAGCACCTGGACCCACCTAGATTAAGCAAATTTACTGAGGCTCCAGAGGAAGGTCTTCAAAACTCAGACCTTAATTATAGATTAGAAGATGTTAATCACTATGTCTTTAGATGAATGTACACTTACATGTAGACATATAGCTTAGAAGGTATATAATCCCTCGAAAACTGTAATTTTGAGTTGGTCTGGCAATATTTTCCAGGCCTTCTCCTAGTGCCCAGTTACAGAATTAAACTCTCTTCTTTCCTAGTTCATCTGCATCTCGTTCCTGGGCCGTGAGAACAAGCAGCCTGACCCTCGGTTTGGTCTGGGAACATGCCTAGTCAAGGGCATCAATAAGATACAGAATAGAGGTTGGTCCATGGCCATTCCGCCTTGCCCTTTCCTGCCTCTCTTCACCCAGCCACACTTTTCCCGCTCCTTCTTCCCACCTCTCCCACTCATCAAAGGATGAGCTGGCCAATCATTTCGAAATGGGGAATATTAAAAACACAGGGGAAGTGCAGATAACTTCTAGCATTTCCTGTCCCCTCAAGAGAATACTTAACGTAGATTTTCAACAAAAGATTACCATGGCCTAACCGTGTGAGATATTAACGGAGGTTAATGTATAAAAAAGAAGGAGGAAAGCTGTGCTTGCTTTCTCAGCAGGGAAGCCTATGGACTGCGCCAGGTCTGAGCTCTGCGCGCAGGCTGCCTGGATCTAAACTAGGCGCTGCTAGCAGGGTGCTGCAGGAGCGAGACTGACCTCACCAACGGCGTGGGAGCTGGGTGAGGCCTCTCGCTACTGGCTATCCCCCACTCCCCTGACGAATTCTACTGCACAGCAGAGACAGCCATACTCCCCTCTGGATCATAATCCCGTTGGCCTGAGAACTACCCCTGCATCCCCCACAGTGGCCGCAGCAAGCCCCGCCCAAAAGCTCAGACCCGCCTAACCCTGCCCCTAACTGATGGTATTTCTCTACCTGCCCTGGCAGCAAAATACAAAAGACATAAACTCTTGGGAGCTTTATGGTCCCACCCATCAGCTGAGAAACAAGAATACTTACCCTGGTCAACTTAGAGCAAGCTTATGTCCCACTACTACTACTGCAGCAGGCGTTCTCTTGCAAATTCCACCTCCTGGCCGGAAGCCATCCAACTCAGACCATTACAGCCACTCTTGGCAGAGAAACACTGCTCCCGGGAAGAAAAAAACAACAGCTAACACCATTGTCTGTAACAGCCTGGTCCTGAGTCTGCCCACATGACAACTTCACTGCTAGCATCACCACCACTTGAGAAAGCCAGCACACTGAACGTACTCTACGACCAAGAATCGCAGAGTCTACATCACTTCCCTGCCACTTCCACCCCTGCAGGGGCTGGCATCCACTGCTGGGAGACCTGAATATGGGTCGCATCTTTGTAGATGTTCCCCAGCACCAGACAAGAGCCTGGTAGCCCCGTTGAGTGGTTAGACCCCGAAGAGCAATAATAATCACTGAAGTCCAGCTCTCAGGAAGCCCCATTCTCAGGGGAAGGGGGAGAACACCACATCAAGTGATCACCTCATGGGACAAAAGAATCTGCAGAGCCGGCCTTGAGTTCCAGATCCTTCTGCTGGTGGGAAGTTTCTTACATCAGAGACACAGCTGCAGTGCTGGGCACAATAGGGAAAGTTTAGGTGAGCAAGATCAACAATATCACAAATATCGAGATGAAGAGAATTGAAAGAACTTCTCCCAGATTTGACTTCCTGGCTTTTCCTTGTTCTCTCCCCCAGATCCCCTACTGACTACTTGTTGCCCTTCCCCACAGAACCCAGAACATGAAGTTCAAAGGGATAACGGAATTTATGGGGAAGAAACTAGATGAAGAGACTGTCAAAAGAATTGCTCAGCACACATCATTTGAAAGGATGAAGAAAAACCAGATGACCAACTATATAATGATAACCTATGACATCATGGACCACTCCATCTCCCCACTTATGAGGAAAGCCGCCTGCCAATCATCATGAATTTCTTTGAGAACAATATTATTACATAACTAGTATTTTGGGAAAGAATATTAACACGCCTGTTTCCTTTTGTATTTTATTTTATTTTTTTAAAGACAGGATCTCACTGTGTCACCCAGGCTGGAGTGCAGTGGTGCAATCATAGCTCACTGCAACCTTAAACCCTTGTGTTCAAGCAATCCTCCCACCTCCAGCCTCCCAAGTAGCTGAGACCACAGGTACACACCACCATGCCCAGCTAAGGTTTTTTTATTTTTTGTATAGACAGGGTCTCACTATGTTGCCCAGGCTGGTCTTGAACTTCCGGGCTCAAGCAATTCTCCCACCCTGGTCTCCAAAGTGCTGGGATTACAGGCATGAGCCACCATGACTGGCCTTATTACCTTTTTAATTAACATGATGCTGCCAATAATTCTGAGGTTTTCTCAAAATATTAATGTCTTTGAAAGAAAATAGATTGTGATGTGTGCCTGTAATAAGAATTCACACTTTTTAATTATCTCTGAAGTTTCACTTTATGGAAAAAACATTCAGAATAGACTTCCTATCCAATCTCTCAAGCACAATTGCATTGCTTTTCAGGGACCATTGGAGAGTGGAAGCATTACTTCTCAGTGGCACAGAATGAGAGATCTGATGAAGACTAAGGAGGAAAATGGCTGACTCTTCTCTGACCTTCCACATGGAGCTCTAAAGAGAGACAAAGTCTATACTACACAGGGGCAATTTTATTATCCTGTCTTCCAATTTTTATTCCGCCTTATCACTGCTTTTCCCTAGAAATGACTTCCTGAGCTGGCTCAAATTGTTCAGGCAAGAACTATAAATTACCTTTTCCTCTCTGCATGCACCTGGAAAGTAAAATCATTTTGTTAGCTAAGGAGCTGGGCTCAACATTCTTCACAAACTGACTGAATAGTTGTAACAGAAACCGTGGAACCTTTTTCAAAAGTCTGGTGGTTAAGTCTCCAAACCAAAGTTTCGAGGTCCTCAGGTCAGGTGGCCATGTTTTTCCACCCGTCACCTGGCCCTGTCCTTCCCAGGAGGAGCATCTTCTCTGATGAACGATTGGCAGGAGAACCCCCCGACAGCTTTACTAAAGTTCTCTGAGAACTAAACCAGTCTAAGACTTTGCCTACCCAGCCTGCCTTCCTTCCCTCTTTCCTGCCCTTCTCCACAGGGGTTACTACTACACCAGGCTCTGACAGCCCTGCTCATTTATCCCTCACAAGAATTGTCCCCCAATAAATCTCTTACTCTTACTCTATCTCAGTGATAGGCCAAGCATCTTCCTGTCACTGAAAAGGGAGCAATATTCTCCCTTTGTTAGAGTGGCCATTATATTTATGATTTACTGTGAAACTCAGATGTGCAAGTACTAGGTTAAGTCATTTGAAATTGGTATCAAAAAAGAAAGCAAACATTTAGGTATCACAGAGGCAGCAACTTCAGAAAGATGAGAATTACTGAAACAGGATCTTGGAGGAGGAGCGTGTGGAGAAAACCCCCACTCCTGGGCAAGGAGTGCAACTTGGCCAGGGCTCTGTTCCTGAGGACACTGTGAAGACACTTACTCTGAAGTGATCTGCACACTGGACTCTGCTGCTGCTACAGGAAGTGAATTATCTCGGGAGTATCGCTCGCTGGAGCAAGAAGGCAGCGAACAGACCAAGTCCCTTCTCCTCCTCCCGTCTCTCAGTCTCTATGTGAACAGAGACTCAGAGAAGAGGCACCAGCTGGCCCAGTGGAAACACGGATGGCAGAGTTCCAGCCCAGCATCTCAAAGAAAACCCGAGACACGTGACTAGGACATGAGAGGCAATAACTTTATAAGCAGGCCAGATGTTTTTAAGCTCAAAATGGCCATTTCAAATAGTTCAAGCTAATTTGTGTGTCTTTGTGTGTGTAAATATAAATGTATATATGTAAATAGATGTGTGTGTGTATATATATATATTCCCATGTAAAAAAAAAAAAAAAAAAACCCAGGCCAGGCACAGTGGCTCACGCCTGTAATCCCAGCACTTTGGGAAGCCGAGGTGGGAGGATCACCTGAGGATGGGAGTTCGAGACCAGCCTGACCAACATGGAGAAACCTCGTCTCTACTAAAAATGCAAATTTAGCTGGGCATGGCGGCACATGCCTGTAATCCCAGCTACCCGGGAAGCTGAGGAGAATCGCTTGAACCCGGGAGGTGGAGGTTGCAGTGAACCGAGATCATGTCATTGCACTCCAGCCTGGGCAAAAAGAGTGAAACTCCATCGCAAAAAATAAAAATAAATTAAAAAAATCTAAACTTACCTAAAAGAAATAAATCAATAGACTTACTATTGTTGGCAAACACTCCCTCTCCTACCTTCTGTTGGGGACTCCAGGTGGCAGGTCTTCTCTGAAGTCTCAAATCCCCTGCAAGGGCTCTCTGGAGCAGCGGTAGTGCCTGAAGCTGAGGCTGTGAAATGACTGAGAGTGGGATGCCACAGTGGCTGTTGTGAGCTTGGAAGAATCCTCTCTATCTGACCAACTGAGGCAATGTTTCTCTGATGGCCTTTATAATGGTTTGTTTGAAATGTGTGGTTAATGCCAATGTCCAGCATGCCAGATGACACATTCTAGAAAGTAAATGAACAGTATGAGCTCTAAAATCCCTCCAACGTGACTGAGGGAAGCACTCGTCCTTGGGTTGAGTCAATGTAAATGCTGAGAGAAATCCTGGCAGAGGTGGTCCCTAGAAAAGCCTGCCTCTCCAACACAGTGACAGGGGCCCATTTGTTTAGTGGCCCATTGTTCAACGGCCACTCACTTCAAACTGAGTGGAACTTATAGCCCCGATAAGGCAGACACCTGGCTGAGCCAGAAGCTAAGTGACGTAAATAAAGGGCTGCCAGTCCTCCCACACTACCAGGGAACCAGAATCTCAGAATTAAAAAAAAGCACTTAGAGATCATTCAGACAGGTGGTCAGGTAGCTCTTTTGATGTCACTGTCTGAAGTGTCACTGTCTATGTATGAAGAAACTGGAAGTTTCTACTACGGTTAAATACACCAATGATCCAGCAATTCAAATCATAGTCATACACCCAAGAGAACAAGAGAGAATGCATCTGGCCCCCACCCCAAGAAAACAAAGTGTGAAAATCTCACAGAAGCTCTATTCATAATTACCAAAAACTGGTATCAACATGTATGTCCATCAAAAGAAGAATGGATTTAAAAATTCTGGTATATTCATTCAGTGATATAGTATATGGCAATAGAAATAAATGAACTACTGATACTTGCTGCTGATACTTGAATTTCAAAGACATTATGTTGAAAGACCAAAGCCAGACACGAAGGAGGACATAATGTATGATTCCATTAATATGAGGTTTAAGAATAGGCAAAACTAAACTATGGTGACAAAAGTCAGAACAGCCTCTGCCTTAAGTGTGGGGCACTGGTGCCGCATTGACTGGGAAACAGCATGAGGGAATTGCCCGAAGCAATGGGAATGTCCTGTATCTCGATCTGGATGGTGGTTATGTGGGTCATATAGAAGTATAAATTCATCAAGACATAAACTTACACTTTGTGCATTTGTCTGTATGTAAACTGTGCCTCAATATAAAAAAACTTGTTGCAATAATGGTCCTCAAATATTGCAGTCTAATCCTCTCACAGAACAGAAACAGACCTGAGATTTAGGTAACTCTCTAAGTCAGTCTTGGAAGTTGGGATGGAATTCCCAGCTGGACTGTCCCAGCTGGCAACATGTGCACCTAACATGGGCACCTAGCATGTGATATGTCAATAGAAGCATGAGTCTGCTCGGGTCTGGGGAAGGTGTTTCTCCAAATCTCCATAGATAACCAAACCCAGAAGAGAGAAGCACTTTCCTTTCTGTAGGGAAAGTAACTCCAGGTGAAGAGAAGGAAGAAGGAAGGGAATTCCTGGAGACTTGCTCCAGGCATTCCTTCAACATTTCCTCTCAATTCCCCATCTCCATGGGCATCCACAGGACCAGGAAGTGACCTCCTGGACTTGGGCAGGCCCCTGGACGGGTGCCCCATTGCTGTTCTTCCTCCTGGCTGTATGGAGGTGCAACCCTGCCAGAATCTCACCGGTAGAAAGAGTAAGGCCTATTCTGGCACAATGCTGAAGATTTTGTTCCAGTTCTACCCAGGAGCCATGCAAATTGTCTCTTTGTTTGCCTGAGCATATTTACCTGTAATGAATGACCAGAGCTCTGTGCCTAAAACACTGAATACATAAAGCCCGTGTGAATCTCGACTTTCATTTACTTTTTACTTTCCCCTACTGGTGCCCAAGACCATGGCAGAAGGAATGGCTAAGGATAAGGTGGAGGAGACAAGTGAGTTAGAATGGGGCTTTTTACCCCCAGAGGAATTTTCCCAAGTGAATGGAATCATTCTTCAAAAGAAAACATGCGATTTCTGGGATAAGATCTGGAACTTCCAAGCCAAGCCTGATGACCTGCTCATTGCTTCTTACCCCAAAGCAGGTATGTACATGGACATGAGAGGAGAGAAATAGAAGTTGTATCAGCACCTTACGGGGTCATGTAGTAAAGTCAAAGAGCAGAGGAAGGAAGTGTCCTTGTCTATAAATCAGACAGAATGGCAAAGGATCTAAGATTTTCTATGAAACCATAGGGATTTTTTTAGAGATAGAGTAGTTGGTTTATCAAAACTACATAACTAGTCAAAGCCGATTTTTCAGGTTAAAAAAATCCATGTTATTCATTTTTTTCTTTCGTTCAACAATCACGTATCAAGAATCTTCTAAATGTCAGAGACTGGTACCGAACATAGTGATGGGTAAAATGTTCGTTATCTTTGCCTTGCAGCGATTTACCGTACAGTCGAGAGAAGAACATTAAATCATTAAAAAAATCATTTCACAGATCTGTGATTACCTGTGATAAGACCTTAGAAAGAAATGCAGAGGGTGTAATGAGAGAACATTGGGGGTCCTAATTTAGATTAAGGAAGTAGTACTCTGAAATTCTGAGCCACTGTGATTATTACAAAGGGAATGTATTATCAGTTTGCTATGGCTATGAAACAAAGTACCACTAGCTCAGTGGCTTAAACAATGATATTTATTGTCTCACAGTTTGGGAGGCCAGAAGTGCAAAATCAAGATACCTGCAGACTTGGTTTCTTTTGGGGGCTATGAGGAAAGGCACTGTTCCAGGCCTCTCTCTTTGGGAGGTATATGGCATCTTCACATTCACATTGCACTCTCCATGTGTGCACATCTACCTCCAAATTCTGCCTTTTTGTATAGACATTAGTCATACTGAGTTAGAGCCATCCTAATAACATCATTTCTATTTGATTACCTCTATAAAGATTCTATCTCCATAAGGTCACATTCTGTGGTACTGTGGGTTAGAACTTCAACATATTAATTTGGGGAGCACACAAGTTAGCCCATAACAGGGAGCATGGAGAGGAAGTGTTTGCATATGCAGACAGGAGCAGTAGGACTTACTGATAGATGATAAATGGGGGGTGAGGGAAAGAGAGCAGACAAGATTTGGGGCTAGAATGATGAGGTGGATGCCAGTGCCAAGCACTAAGTCAGGAAAGTCCAGAGAGGAACAGTACTGAGAGGGGCCAGGGCATCTATTAGGCAGTTGAATGGATTGAAGGGGGTCAAAAATGGACTGGGGAACACAGTATGTGTGTGTTGCCATTTCCAGATGAGAAAGAAAGTAGCTTGGACTAAGGGGGCAAGAGTGCAAATGGAGAGTGAGAAAAAAAATTGAGATGTATTTTGCAGGTAAAATTACTTGAGATCCGAGAGGAAGGGATGACTCCTGGGTGACTCTCTTCTGGCTTTATCAACTGAGTGGCCCCTTGGGCTGGGATGGGAAAGCCTGGGGGAGGGAAAGGCATGGAGCCTGTGCAGGAGGTGGGCAGGTTAAACTACAGCTCAGTTTGGGACGTTTTAAGTTTGAGATGACCTTTAGACCACTAAGTGTTGATGTCAGGGGGGCTGTCAGATATAGAGCACAGAGGGAAGCCCACTCTGGCTGGAGATATAACTGGAGTTGTTGTAAATAGTGAAATCTCAGGTTAAATGCCCTAAGGCAGAGCCTGAGGCAAGGATTCAGGTACACATGATTTATTGGAAGGGTGCTCTTTAGGGGGAAAAAAAAAAACAGTAAGGGTATGTACAGGATAGGGAAGGGGAAGGGGCTAAGCAAAGATGTGGCATTGGGTAAAGCCTTGCCCTATGTGGTTAGGGCAGGAGAGGAAGGAGTGGAAGGATGGACACTTTCTCCGTTAGGAGCCCCGCTTCAGAAGAGGACACTTCTCTAGCAAAGCAGGGAGCCGAGAGACATGAGCGGCCAACGCTCACAGCAGTGGAGGAGATAGGGGGTGCAAGAGGCTGGTACAGAAGATCTGATGAAGTCACCAAAAGTGTCTACTAAAGATGATGTTTAAAGCAGTGGGAATGAATGGAACCACATGGGAAGAAAGCATAGAGGAAAAAGAGGGCACAGGACCAAACCCCAAGAAGCTTCCTCACTTAGACGTTGGACAGAGAAGAAGCCGGAAGTGAGTGGTGTCCTGGCAGCCAGTGGAGTGAATCTTCGAGCCAGAAAGATCTGAATTGAGTGCCTGTTTTGATCGAATTAATCACGTGGCTGTCAGATGGGCACTGCACTTGCTGCTTGTAAACAGCCCCAGCCACAGGCTAGAATGACTACTGGGTTTTCTTTCCTCAAGTTGTCAGTTCTATCAACACGGATTCTACTTGAATCTCCTGGTGGCAAGATTATCCCCTGAAAACTTGAACTGCCTTTTTTACAAAGCAAGTCAAGTTATCCAGGATCACACTCTTAGTAACTTCCCTCTAGGATAACACTTAATCAATGTGGAACAAGAAATACTACGCTACAAGTGGGAAATAATTATGAAAAGAGAACTTCATTTGAGTGAGAAGTTCATCTCCCTGGGACTCATGAGAACTGAGCATTTTCCCAGCTCAAATCTGGAAAATGAGAAAGAACATTTTTTCTGAGACCAGCTACAGGGCATGACAGATACTCGAGACATGCAGGAAACAGCTGACCTGATGCTGTAGTGACTTCATCATTTATCCTCCAAACTAAGTCATCTGAGATAGAAAGAGACACTGTTGATAATTAATCTGGGACAACAGAATCAACCTGTATAGACCTGGGCAAGTTGGAAGGTTACGGTAACCCTATAAATCACAAGCCATCCCAGATGCTAGGTTCCAGGTCCCAACTACTACTTACCTAAGTCAGTGTGTCCTGACCTGAAATCATGATCCTCACTCCCAAACCAGCCCCTTTACTTCCCAGGAAGCAGATACTGAGTTGAAGATAAGTATGTGAGATGTTTATTAGGGAGTGCTCCTGGGATTACTCCCCCTGGAAGTGAAGGGAAGAAAGTAGGATTGTCTAGAGGGAGAAGTTGAGCTTCAACTCAGTCCCAGCAAAAAGCCTCATATGGGATGATCTGAAGCTGGGATGGCCCTGCAAAGTTGGTTCCATCCCAGTTGAAGAGAGGGGAACAGAGTGTCAGTCAGTCCCTGGATGTAAGATGTCCCAGGAAGGGACCTGGAAAGGGCTGAATAGCTGGGGGCCATCTGCCAGCAGCATCCCCAGCAGCTGGGGGAATAAACAATTCCATTCAGAAGCAAATCTGGGCTGTGTATCCGGCACCTTTTACAATCTCCATGAATAGCTGTAGAGCACAGTTCTTGCCACAGCTTGCCTGAGCTATGCCATGGCTTGCTGAGTTGCCATTCAAGTCAACATCTGTGCCTGTAATTGCCACCTTGTAGGTGGAGTCCATGGAAAAGCAGACATCAGCACGTGCTGGAAACCAGGCCATAGTGGTGACTGAGAAGCATAATCTAGTGGAACTCAGCTCCCCAGGGGAAGAGGGGGACAGTTACTGGTGAGTACGAGTCATGATGCAAGGTGCCCTGTCTGCGGGCTGAGTTGGGAGCAAGTCTGGAATATGAGGCAAGGAGGTCTGACAGAAGCCCTTGCATAGTGTGGACCAACCAAACAGGAATAGGGTCAGGGGCCACTGAGGGAGCCCTGGTTTCCTGAGATGCTCACAGCATCTACGACAGCAAAGTCAAGTACAAAGGTAGAGTCTGGAGGTAGAGGCACCCATGACTTCCTCTGAGAGGCTGCTGGCAAGCAAGGCCCAAATTCCATGCTCAGAGTTGAGGGGAAAAAGCAGAGCTAGCCTATGTGGAGAAGGACTCTCTGGAACTGTCAAAGTAGCCTGGATTCAGAATTAGGACAGCACATCATCAGGAGACAACAAGGTTTGAAGACGAAGCCAGTGCTGACCCCAGAAGGGCAGAAAGAGAAATTAGTTTTAGTGCAGAGTAGGAACTGACCAGGAGCTGAGCAGCTGGCACAAGGGCACAGTCTAGAGGAGGAGCCAGAGCCATGGCACTGCACCCAGGTACCTCCATCAGAGTACTAGGGAAAGGAGACCAGGATCACAGAAAACTGGCACGGGGCAGCCACAAGGAGAATGGCACCTTCTTCCCCAGGGCTTCCCCAAGCACAGTGGTCCCATCTATTCTAGCTCTGGCCCTCAGGATGTACACCAACACCATCGAAACATGAAGACACGTACTACTTCTTTAGTGCCTGTGACAAGCTGGATTCTGCCTATTTTCTCTTCCAACTCGCGAAACCACACGAGAATCATTAATGTGCATCCGGTTTACGTAATTCATCCGAAACCACCCGACTCATACATCATATATAGGAGTCGAGTCCATTTAACTCCACAGCCCCACACACATCAAATCCATGCTTCCCCCAGAAAAACAGGACCAGGTCAGCCAAGGGTCCCAGAAGCCAAACAAGGATGCACTTTCTGAGGACAGACACTGCAGAGGCCAGGGCCCAGTCCAAGGAAGCCCAGAATCAGGAAGGAGATCGCAGACAAGACCGTGAAGAAAAACAAATTTTACCCTCAAATGCAGCAAAGGTCATTTTTTCATTTATAAGGAGTTCACCTTTCTTGTAGAAGCCACTGTTTAACTTTTCTTGTTTTTTTGAAAGAGGAATTCATTCAATCTCATTTTTTCAGTTTGTGAATTATTTGAAATTCTTACTTTTCCTTCCTTTTCGTATTATTGACATTGTGTCAGTTCATTGGTTCTAAAAAAAATTTTTAAATTTTTTTTAAAAGTAATCAAAGGAAGAGAAACTAGACTACTTATTAGCAGCCAGAGCTTTTAATGGTAAAAGTTAGGGTTTGGGAACTTCTGTGATTTTCTTCAAATGGAAATATTTTAAATAATCCCTGTTGTTACATACAATAGTTATTTGTATTATCATTTTATAGAAATACCAATGAATATTCAGATTTTTTTAAATACATCATTGGAGTACGAAAATAAAGAAGTCACATTTCTGCCCTTAACCTTTCTGGTGAGGAAAAGATAACCTTAATAGTTGGTTTTAAATCAATGTCATAGGCAACATAAGTGAGGTATTAACAGGCAAATTAATTTTTTATAGCATGTTTCTAAATTCTAAGTTGCAGAAAATCAATAAATCAATTCCTCAGATCTCTATTCTACTTTCTTTCAGGAACCACTTGGACACAGGAAATTGTAGATCTGATACAAAATGATGGAGACATTGAGAAAAGCAGGCGCGCTTCCATTCAACTTCGACACCCTTTCCTGGAATGGATACGAATGACACACTGTGGTAAGTCTTCTGTTTACAAACTCACAGTCCTCGTATAAAGATGAACAATTCAAGAGTAAACAGTCTGAAAGTCGAACATATTCTGGTGGGGAAAAACTCCCATTAATCCCTAATTCTAAGTACTGGATGAAAAATAACTTTTCTTGTGCACGTGCAAATCTAGATAGATCCTTTCACCTAACGTATTTTGCTTCAACACTTAACAATAGAGAGGTATAATCTCTCTATTAAACAAAGTGTTCAACCAGTTACAAGTGCCAAGCATTAGCTACACAGTTCTCACCCAACAGAGTCCCTGCTTGCTCATGTGGCACCCCCATGTCAGTGCCAAAGGCGTCTGGCACCAAGAACCACAGATTCAAATTTGGGATGCACCATGCACTTCCCATGAAAAAATAATAAGTGTCATAGTCATAGCTAAGACTTCCATAGTACACATCAGGTGCCAAGCATTATTATTTATATATATATATATACTTTAAGTTCTGGGGTACATGTGCAGAATGTGCAGGTTTGTTACATAGGTATACACGTGCCATGGTGATTTGCTGCACCCATCAACCCGTCATCTACATTAGGTATTTCTCCTAATGCTATCCCTTCCCTAGCCCCCCCACCCACTGATAGGCCCCAGTGTGTGATGTTCCCCTCCATATGTCTATGTGTTCTCATTGTTCAACTCCCACTTATGAGAACATACAGTGTTTTGTTTTCTGTTCTTGTGTTAGTTTGATGAGAATGATGGCTTCTAGCTTCATCCCTGTCCCTGCAAAGGACATAAACTCATCCTTTTTGTATTCCATGGTATATATGTGCCACATTTCTTTATCCAGTCTATCATTGATGGGTATTTAAATGGCTGACATTATTCTAAAAACTTTTTGCATATTAACTCACTATTCTTCACAACTTGTGAGGTAGCTGCCAGGTTATATGTGAAGAAATTGAGATACAGAGGGATTATGATTGCTCAAGGTCCACAATTAATAGGTAGTAGACCCAAGATTTGGACCCAGGAATTCTGTTTCCTAAGTCCATGCTCTCAACCACTAAGCTATGCAGTGTGCGTGAATGTGTGTGTGTCTCCTATGTGGACTCCAGGTATAGGTATCTAAGGGATAGAGTGGAATTAAATAGTCCATGTTGGACCAGCATTGATACCTGGTCATCTTTAATTAGACTTTTTCTACAGAAATCTATTCTAGTTCCATCTGAACAACTGACTTGTGACCTCATCTTGGGAAATAAATGAACAAACTAATGGCCTAAAACCAAATCTTGCTCATTGTCTTCTCTCTCATTCCCTTTTTGTGGGAGGAGAGGTAGGGTGGGGGGAACTAGATGAACATGTGCCAGGTTTCCCAAACCGCTCATTTGGTGTCATACCAGTGTGCTTGAGAAAAATCACCAAAATGAGGGTTAAATATAATGGGGAACAGGTTTTGAAAAGTGTTCTAGTCCATACTAAGTGATCTTGGTTTTACCCTAGAGGCCATCTGTGGATATATTTTTGAGAGTCCTCAAGACCTCTACAACAATTTCTTAATTATGATTTTATTTTCATGGTAATTAAAAAATATAAAGTAAGCACATTCTAGGTCACCTGGATGATCACCATGTAACCAGAATTCCGCCAATGTGATCTCATTGTCCTCGTTTGCATTGGTGCCAACAATCCCCTGTTGCCAAGTGGAACTGTGGTAATTTCTAAAGGCTAATGGGATGAGAAATGGAGAGGACACTTAACAGTGAATAACATACAAAATGAAGGCCAATGTAGCAAAGAATCAGAGGTACAAAAGGACATACAAAGTGCTAAGTACTAAAAAAAAAAAAATAGGGAGAAATGGTTTCTTATCATTTAGGAGTGAAGAAGGCATAACATGGCACAAAACCCAGAAGCCATTATGAAAAAACTGATAAGATCAACTACATAAAAATTAAAACTTTTTTAAAAATTAAAGAATAAGCCAGGAAAATTTTTGCAGGGATTGACCAGGCTAATGCAATGCCTTCCCCAAGGACGCTGAAAACTCATCTTCCTGTACAACTACTGCCTCCATCCTTCTGGGAGGAAAACTGTAAGGTAAGCTTAAAGCAAAGTATTCAGAGACAAATTTTCCTCATGAGAACATAGGGAGCAGTTTATTGTGTCATAACCATTGCCCAGCCATCCCTACAGTGTGTCTGCCAGGAGCAGATTATAGAACCTACCATCATCTTCTATGTTCTTAATCTCTCATTGATAAGGATGTGCTTAGCATACACCTATATCAAGAAGAGGGAGAGGATAAACATATACTAGGCTCATTTCTTAGCATCTTAGCCCCTTCATAATGCTATAAGGTGGAGGTATCTGAGCACATTGTAGCTCAGAGGTGTTACATAACTTGTCCAATGACAAACACATGGAAGGTGGAAGAGATGGGCTGCAAATCCACCTCTTCATTACCCGACAGCCCATGCTCTTTCTGTTACTCTACACCACCTACTCTGTGCCTCCTATAACCACAGAAGTCTTCCAAAGCTTCTATGTAGTTGGCCTCCCACCAGTCTTAAGGTAATGAGTATTTAAATGATCAGAAAGTGGCACTGAAGGAATCTTAAAAACTACATGCGCTACTGTCCTCTCACTTTATCTCATTTGTAGCTAAACTGTCTCTTGCAAACATCCAAAAGTGCCTACAAGCTGCAAATCCTCGTCATTCTGAGACCTGATGAAAGTCAAATTTTTGTAAACATGAAATTTATCTTCCATATTGAAGCCTACAGGGGTGCAGATGCATTTTCATGTATGTCTTAAATTGGTCACTAAGGAATATTTTTAACTCTTTCAGAACACCAAGAGACCATTTATTGCCTCCCTCTAGAGGGAGGGTCTATAAATGGCCTTGGCACTAAGCCAAAGCAGTCCCCACCTTCCCTTTCCATGTGGCGTACTGTTCCCTCTGACAGCTTGTCAAGATCCACACCTTTACTGTCTCTGGTTCTCCAGAGCACATCCAGGGTCTTACTCACTCTACCTTACTGACCCTAGTGGATCTTCCTATGTAGATCTGGAGTCTGGGGGCAGGGGTGGCTGAATGACTGAAAGCAAATGGAAATATATTGTTAGCACAGATAGAGCCAGGCCTGGGCTAGGAGTGTTAGTAAAATAAGAATAACTATAACAGCAAACTAGCAAGTACCAAAAGCATGCTCAGGTACCTCCACCTTATCGCATTATTAAGAGGCTTAGAGGCTCAGAACTGAGCTTAGTAGATGTTGGTCCTCTCTTCTCAAAGTGGGTATATATTGAGCCCACCCTTATCAATGAGAGATTAAGAACCAGGAAAGGTGTCATGGGAGCAGTAAGTGGGGAGTACAAAACTTCTTGACAAAGAGGGTCAACAAAAGTGACAGAGGAGTCAGGGCATGAGGAACAGACATAAATTTGTTAAGAGATAAAAGAGGCAAGGACATTCTATGTTACTGAAAGAGCAGAAGCCAAGACTTAAGAAAATAGGTCCAAAGCCAGAAAAGAGGCATGAGAGTTGGAAAGGAGGCAGAGATGCCCTGTTGCCCAGCCTTGCCTGCTAAGATGTTTGGACTTAACCTGTAGGCTACTTGGATCCCACTGAAGAATGTGAAGTGAACAAGGAAGTGACATGATCCCATTTACATTTTAGAAAGCTCCACTGGGGGATGTGGAGGGGTGAACAGAACTGGGGCAAGACTGAAAACAGGATATCAGTGAGGAGATGGTGGCAATAGTCCAGGAAAAGAATTTAAAAGGCTTGGGTTAAGGCAGAGGCAGTGAGAAAATGAATTCCAAATGTAACAACAGACAGAATTTACAAGATCTCTCAAGGACTGGCTATAGAAGACATGGAAAAAGAAGCATCTCTTATCATTTTGTCATTGTAACTGTTGATGGTGGTACCATTAATGGAAAGAGATCATAAAAGAGAAGCAGTTAGTTTGTGTGAAGATGGATTGAATTTTGAACCCATCGAGTCTAAAATGCATGCAGAACATTCAGATAGGGATACAGATACATGAGTCTCTAGCTCAGGAGACAGACATGTACTAGAAACAAATTTGTGAGTCATAAACATATGAAATTTATTGCAATAGAAACAGATAACAAAAAAAAAAAACAAAACAGAAAAAATAAATATAGTGAAAATAAAAGTAGGCCCTAGGCAGAGCACTAAAGAAGGCCAACATTTAAAGATTTCAAACTTTTAGTGATCATAAACTCCATCAAGAATCTACAGAAAGTTGTGACTCCACTCCTGACAAAGTGCACGTCTATAAAAAAATTTTGCATACACTTTTAGAGAGAGGGACAGACCTCTTGAAGGTCATCATTTTAAGACACTCTGATTTAAGAGCAAAATGGCAGAGCAGGACACACTAAAGGACAACCAGAAACATTATAGGACAACCACGAAATCAGCACTACCACAGAAGAAGGGAAGGTAAGTGTGACTGGGGAAGAATGAGCAAAGGGAATCAGAGGGTGAGATTACACAGACCCTGACCACCAGGTTGAGAACTTTGACCTTAATCATAAGAACAATGTACAGAAATTGAGAAGTTTTGCACAAGGAAGCAACGTCATCTGATTTGCATTTTTATAAGATCATTCTGGCTGCTGGATGATGAGTGGAAGACAACAAAGATGCATTCATGACCTTTAGGACATGGTTACCAGAACACATATGCTCTGCACACTGAATGCCCGATTTCTAACTTGTCCTATCGTTTATTTTGTTTCTTCTCATCACTTTAGATAATCTATGTGGCCAGAAATCCCAAGGATAATCTGGTGTCCTACTACCATTTTCAAAGGATGAACAAAGCACTCCCTGACCCGGGAAGCTGGGATGAGTACTTCGAAACATTCCTGGCAGGCAACGGTGAGCCAAGTGCATGAAACCAGCCTTCACCTATGTCTGCAGAGGATAAGCTTTCCCATCAAATTCTCTTTCTTGGGAAACAAAATTCATCCATAGAAGGGGCTCAGATTTTCTTGGAGGGAAGGACTAGAGGCCACATCCTGAGAGATGTGGCATAGCCCTGGCTGTAATCTGTGGTCAGTGGATTTGCTTCCAATTGCAATATATCCTCTGAAGGAAGTCAAACCAGTATTACAGGCAAGCCAGCTATAAGAGAAGGTCCCAACTCTAAGCCTATGTTAAATGTTTTACATGCATTAACTTGTTTAATCTTTAGAACAACCTCATAAACTTGGTAAGAATATTCATCATTTGTAGGTGATGAAACTGAGGCTCAGTGAGTTTGAGTAACTTGCCTATGATTACCCTGTTAGTGAGAGCAGTGGCTAGAATTTGAACATAGGCAGGTTTGGTTAAGCTCAAACCCTGTGTGCTTGGCAGTTGAAGTCTTGACTGGCTGGTAACCATGTCCAATTGCCTACATGTTCAACTGGAAAGAAAGAAAAGGTTTAGTGTGCATGCAAGTTTTCCAATCACAACCATCATTTGAATTGGTGGTGCAGTGGTGGCCCCTGACACTGCAGGCTCACAAACTGTCACGTGCAAAAATGTATGATCTTTCAATCATGCTTCTAGTGTCAAAACTGAGTCTTTACAAGTTTCTTGATGTTTTTCTAAGTCTCAAATGCTGCTATATCTTTTAATACATCAACTGTTCTCCTAAAGAAGCCTAAAGAGTATGAAAAGGTGATGAGATTATTGAAGCTGGAAATTCATTTCATTATTTCATGGAAATTCATTACACTATTTCCTCTACTCTTGCATATATTTGAATACTTTCATAATTAAAAGATTTCTCAAAAGTTTTCAAAAATGGTAATTTAAGGAAGCTTTACAAGGTTATACTTTTGGGGAAGTACAATATAAATGTAACATCAAACTGGTTTGCACTATGAAGTTGAATTGACAGCTTTGCAGGATTAAAACCTAAATATTTGCACCAAAGGACTTTTTATTATTCAAGTTCAAAATTTATAACTGAAACACCTTTGCTAATTATTTATATAGTCCTATGGAGAAAAAACTGCCTTGTCACCTATATTTTTTTCTCTAAAATAATTATAAATAAATGTAATAAAGTAGTCCTTTCCATTAGTAACAAACCACCAGTAATGCAGGAAAATGATACCTTTGATTGCCATTTGACTTTCATAATCTTAAATGACAAAAATTATTATTATTATTATAGTCTTTTGCTTATGAGATATACTTTGAAAATGATCCATTGTACCCCAAGGTAGTTTCACTGGTTGAATGTCTCCAGTAAATTTCCTTGTAGGTGTTCTAACAATGATGTCAGAATGTCTTTGGACAAAGAGTGATCCCCAAGAAAGTGACCTCATTGACAAGTTGAGACATTGGGCTTCTGCAGGGCCAGGACTGGGCTGATGTAGACGACTGTTCCTAAATCAGAGAGCTGAGAGGATAGTTCCAACTCCTTGCCCTGCATCAGGCAAGTTGCACACCAGAGAAGAGAAGCACTGATGTCAAACACAGCCTTAGGGCTACTCCTCTACACACACACACAGAGAGAGAGAGAGAAAGAGAGAGAGAGAGACAGAGAGAGACAGAGAGAGAGAAACTCCTGAAGAAGCATCTTCAGAGCCAATAGCATGGAACATGGGTAGAAGGAATCAAGAATAAGAAGTAGAACAGTAGCAGCTCCCCCTATTTATGAGGGGGAGTGCCATGCTGAGGCATTTCACCCAGCTGGAGTAGCACAAGTGCTTTCTGCCAAAGTGCAGATAGACTGGCCCTATGTCTCGGTCATCTACCTATACAGCTTGCCCTGACCTAAGCAGGTTCCTGCAGCACAGGATTCTCAGTAATTAAACTGACACAGCCCTATACAGAATAGAATGTCTGGTCACCCTACGACTACATTGCATGCCAGAAGAGAGAAAGGGGTTGAATAGATACTCCCTAATGATTGGAAGCTATCACTGGGAGTGGGACCGAAGTGCTCTTAGACATCCTAGTATCAAAGAGACTTTTAGACACAGCCTACCTAATCTTTACGCTGTGTGAATAAAACATAAGAAAGGAAAATTTTGACAGAAGGGATAATATAATAGAAGAAAGGGGAAAATATTACTGAAGTTTTTAGTTAAATTTTTAAATGACTTTTGTTGAGTAGCTACTATGTGTCAGACACTTACTATTATACTGTGTCCTAGGCACTACCAGACTAATGCTTTTATATGTCTTAGCATTGGCCCATGCTATTATTTCTCCCACCTTAAAATAAAATAACATTTAAAAACCACTCTGTCGACCCTACCTCCCCAACCCCAGTTACCTCCCCCATCTTTCCCTCCATTTACTGCAAACACCTTGTAGCACTGGCTTACACTATTATCCTTAGTTTCTCTCCCAACACCACCAAACCTGTTCTGCCAGGGTCACCATGACTTCCACATCACTAAACCCAATGATCAATACTCTGTCCTCATCTCATTTAATCCATCAACATCATCTAACGCAATTGGTCACACTCTCTCTTCCTTGAAATGATTTCTTATTGGCTCCCAGGACCCCAGCCTCCCCTGACATTCCTCTCATGTCTGTTCCTTCCCATCTCCTTTGCTGGTTTCTCTTTATCTCCCAGATGTCTACACTTGGCTCCTTTCTCTCTTCTACCTACATCATTCCTTGCTCAATATCACTCACTTTGTGGTTTCAGATGTCACCTGTCTGCTGATGACTCCAAGATTTGCACTAGTCCTGGCCTTGGCTGTGGGCTCCAGGTGCATAGACCCAGCTGCCTTACCAACATTCCACCGGGATGTTTACGGGGCATCTTAGACTTCATGTGTCCAAATCTTAATTCCTGCCTCTCCTGCAGAACCTGCTTTTCCTTCAGCCTCTCCTTCTTGTTAATTGTGACTCTGTCCCTTAAATTACTCAGGCCTAAAATCTTGATCTTATCTTGAGCCTCTTTGTTTCTCATATACCCCATCCAGCCCCCGAAAGAAAAACCCCACAAGAAAATCTGTCAACGCTAAGTGTGATTAGATTGCACACTTCCGGAAGTGCGAGGATCGGTCAGATTCTGGACTTAGTTTGGGCCAAAGTATCATCAGATTTTCCCTGGATGAATGAAACAGCCTCTGCCCCCACTTTTGCCCTTGCCAACCTACACTCTACTCTCAACAGAGAAACCAGAGAGATTCTACTAAAAGGGAAGTCAGATCATGCAACTCCTATATCGGAAGCCCACGACTGGCATCCCATCTCACTCAGAGTAAAGTCAGAGTACTTAGGGCATCGCACAGGCCCACAGGGCCAGGCCTCACAATTCTTGCATCTCTCCCCACTCCACTGGCCTCACTCACTCTGTCCTGGTCCCCCAGGCACACCCAGAACCTCCTACCCAGTGCCTCCCCTGGCTGTACTCTCTGCCCAGCAGGGTTCCTCCTTTCCCTTTTTTCAGGGTTGTGCTCAATAATCCCTTCTTCTGACCAGCCTACCTACCTGTCAGCCTCCTATGTACTATCAAAGTTTTCCCTATCCTTCCCTGGGTATTTGTTTTGTTATTTGGGTTATTTGTTTTGCTAAGCACACACTGTGTTCTAGCATTCTGCATATTTCACATCTATCTCTTTTGTCTCCCCCATAAAATGTACTTCCAAAAGCAGGGCTTTCTGACTATCTTGTGTGCACTGCTCTGTCTCTAATACCTAGGACAGTGCTGAGCACACAGTAGATGTTACAGAATACATTTATACAAACATTACCTTACAAGACAGTTACTATTACTAACCTCCTTTCAGAAGATTGTTTTTAAAAAGCACAGAATCGGAGAGGTTAAGTAACTTGCCCAGGGTCATGCAGCTCTAAGGGTCAAAGCTAAGATTCAAGCCTAACAGGTTCTGGAGACTAAGATAGTAATCTTGCCAGCTTCCAAAAGGAAGAAAAGTTGTGCTGAAACAGAGACAGGAAGTGTGATAAGTAAGTTCTCCTGATCACATCTTCCATTTGTATCTTATGGAAACAGCTTAGTTTTTTTCCCTGGGTTTTTCTACTATCAGCTTCCCATGGCCCACATATGTATGTGTCTTTCTTTCAGTGGTATGGGGGTCCTGGTTCAACCATGTGAAAGGCTGGTGGAAGAAGAAAGACAGCCACCCCATTCTTTATCTTTTCTATGAAGATATGATGAAAGTAAGAATAATATTTGAATTTTAATTTCACAGTATTTTGTCTCAGAGTTAGAGTTCCATGACAGAAAAGAAGGCAAGTCATACTTGAAAGTTTATCTATGTAAAATATTTTGCATGTCAACTCCAACTTCTCCAACCACCTTGCCATGTAGCATACGAAATTCCACACAAAATACCTTATATATGGTTTTCCATAGTAGGCAGCCTGCTTCCTCCTGCAGTCTCACTGCACTCTGGAGTCGATTCCTACCTCATCCAAAAGCATAGAAGACATGTCCTTTTGGAGCCAGTTTTCTTCCTCTCTAGGTCTCTAGATTCCTCCTTCCAAAATCTCTACCTCCCACCATAACTTGCTCTGACTTCTGAGGAAAAGAATTAAGAACCCTAACAGGAAAGAACTAGTGAGGAAGAATATAGCTGATTTGATTTGTATGCTTTCTTAAAATACTAAAATTTTGTCATTTTAAACAAAAGATCTTCATCAGCAACATCTTTTGCATGTGCAATTCCTGATTCAAATCTGTCTCATAAGTTTCTATGTAAAATAAATAATTATGGCACAGTGTTCCTGACTGGTCTCCAAGCCTTGATTTAGGACTGGGTTCAATAACCAACTTGTGTCCTTCACTGACCATGGCTTCTATTTCCTCTTTCCCCTCTGGGTAGACAGAATCCTGGCTTCTTTCCTTCTATCTATTCAGGTAATGTCAAAGTTCCTCTTTCTGTTTGTCCTTGCTCTATACAGCTTTGTAGGTGCTAGCACAGCCCTCACCTCCCCCAGCCCTGTGTCTGTGCCAGGGAGCAAAGGAGCAGCACGGGCTGGGCAAGCTAGGCAAGAAGGACAAACATGAGACAGAACTGCTAGTGAGGAGAGAGGAGGCCTGCAAGGCGAGCCTGGAGATCTCCAAACCAGGTGACTCTCACACCAAACTGAACCCCTCCTCTTCACTTCTGGATGAGGTGGGAACTTATCTCAGAGAGTAAGGGGCTTTTGTGAGGTCTATCTGCCAAGAGGTCTTCCCAGGAGGCCCACAGTCAGGAATAAGCTCAGATGTAGAGTCAGGAGACATCAAAAGCAGCAACAGAGACAAAACGGCACCATGCTGCTTTTGTGCCATGCCAGAGCAGTGAGGATGCCATATATTTTTGTTTCTCCAATCAGAAGGAGGAAATACAGCTTGCTTATTTTGAAAGATACCCACCTCTTCTCCCAAGTACCTTCTTTTTTTATTTACTTATTACTATTATTATTTCAATAGTTTTGGGGAAACATGTGTGTTGTTACATGGATAAGTTCTCTGTGTGTGATTTCTGAGATTTTGGTGCACCCATCACCCAAGCAGGGTACACTGCACCCAATGTGTAATCTTCTATCCCTCACCTCCTCCCACACTTCTGCCCAAGTGCCCATAGTCCTTTATATCATTCTTATGCCTTTGCATCCTCATAGTTTAGCTCCCACTTATAAATGAGAACACACCATGTTTGGTTTTTCATTCCTGAGTTACTTCTAATGGTCTCCAGGCCGGGTGCAGTGGCTCACGCCTGTAATCCCAGCACTTTCAGAGCCTGAGGCGGGCAGATCACGAAGACAGGAGATTGAGATCATCCTGGCTAGCACTGTGAAACCTTGTCTCTACAAAAAATACAAAAAATTAGCCAGGTGTGGTGGTGGGTGACTGTAGTCCCAGCTACTCAGGAAGTTGAGGCAGGAGAATGGTGTGAACCCCGGGAGGTGGAACTTGCAGCAAGCCAAAATTGCGCCACTGCATTCCAGCCTGGGCAACAGAGTGAGACTCTGTCTCAAAATATAAATAAATAAATAAAAAGGAATAATAGTCACCAACTGCATCCAGGTTGCTGTGAATACCATTACTTCATTTCTGTTTATAGCTGAGTAGTAGTCCATGATATATACATCACATTTATCCACTCATTGGTTGATAAGCATTTAGGCCTTTTCCATATTTTTGCAGTTGCAAATTGTGCTGTTATAAACATGCATGTGCAAGTGTCTTTTTCATATAATGACTTCATTTCCTCTGGGTAGATATCCAGTAGAGTTTTACTAGTTTGCTGGATCAAGTGGTAGCTCTACTTTTAGTTCTTTAAGGACTCCCCATACTGTCTTCCATAGTGGTTGTACTAGTTTACATTCACACCAGCAGTGTAAAACTGTTTCCTTTTTACCATATCCATGCCAACATCTATCATTTTTTAATTTTTTAATCATGGTCATTCTTGCAGGAATAAGGTGGTATCACATTGTAATTTTATTTGCATTTTCCTAATAATTAGTGATGTGCATTTTCATATGTTGGTTGGCCATGTGTATATCTTATTTTGAGAATTGTCTATTCATGTCCTTAGACCACTTTTTGATGGGTTTGTTTCTTCTTGCTGATTTCTTTGAGTTCCTTGTCAATTCTGGATATTACTCCTGTATCAGATGCATAGTTTGTTAATATTTTCTCCCACACTGTGGGTTGTCTGTTAACTCTGCTGATTATTTCTTTTGCTGTGCAGAAGCTTTTTAGTTTAATTAATTCCCGTCTATTTATCTTTGTTTTTGTTGTGTTTGCTTCTAGGGTGTCTTGGCCATAAACTCTTTGCCTAGGCCAATGTCTAGAAGAGATTTTCCAATGTTATCTTCTATAACTTTTATGGTTTCAGGTCTTAGATTTAAGTCTTTGATCCATCTTGAGTTGATTTTTGTATAAGGTTAAAAATGAGAATCCAGTTTCATTCTTCTATATGTGGCTTGCCAATTATCCCAGCACCATTTGTTGAATAGGATGCCCTTTCCCCACTTTATGTTTTTGTTTGCCTTGTCAAAGGCCAGTTGGCTGTAAGTATTTCACTTTATTTCTGAGTTTTCTATTCTGTTCCATTGGTCTATGTGCCTGTTTTTATACAATACCATGCTGTTTTGGTAACTATAGATTTGTAGTATAGTTTAAAGTTGGGTAATGTGATGTCTCCAGATATGTTCTTTTTGCTTAGGCTTGCTTTGGCTATGCAAGCTCCTTTTTTGTTCCATATAAGTTTTACAATTGTTTTTTCTAGTTCTGTATAAAATAATGACAGTTGGGCACAGACACTCATGCCTATAATCCCAACACTTTGGGAGGCCAAGGCGGGTCAGGAGTTCAAGACCAACCTGGTCAACATGGTGAAACCCCATCTCTACTAAAAATACAAAATTAGCTGGCCATGGTGGCACATGCCTGTAATCCCAGCTACTCAAGAGGCTGAGGCAGGAGAATCACTTGAACCCGGGAGGTGGAGGTTGCGGTGAGCCAAGATCACGCCATTGCACTCCAGCCTAGACGAGAGTGAGACTCTGTCTCAAAAAAAAAAAAAAAAAAAAAAAAAAAAGATGGTATTTTGATGGGAATTGCATTGAATTTATAGATTGCTTTTGGCAGTATGGTCATTTTCACAATATTGATCCTACCCATCCGTCAGCATGGGGTGTGCTTCTATTTGTTTGTGTCATCTATGATTTCTTTCACAAGTTTTTTGTAGTTTTCCTTGTAGAGTATTTCACCTCTTTAATTAGGCATATTACTAAGTATTTTATTTTTTGCAGCTATTGTAAAGGGGGTTGAGTTCTTGATTTGATTCTTAGCTTGGTCACTGTTGGTGTATAGCAGTGCTACTAATTTGTGTACATTGATTTTGTATCCTGAAACTTTACTGAATTCATTCATCAGATCTAGGAGCTTTTTGGATGAGTCTTTAGGGTTTTCTAGGTATGCAGTCATGTTACTGGAAAACAGCAACATTTTGACTTCCTCTTTACCAATTTGGATGCCCTTTATTTCTTTCTCTTGTCTGGCTAGGACTTCCAGTACTATGTTGAATAGAAGTGGTGAAAGTGGGCAACATTTTCTTCTTCCAGTTCTCAGGAAAAATACTTTCATCTTTCCCCTATTCAGTATAACGCTGGCTGTGGGCTTGTCCTAGATGGCTTTTACTATCTTAAGGTACGTCCCTTCAATGCTGATTTTGCTGAGGGTTTTGATCATAAAGGGGTACTGGATTTTGTCAAAGGCTTTTCCTGAATCTATTGAGATGATCGTATGATTTTTGTTTTTACTTCTATTTATGTGGTGTATCACATTTATTCACTTGCATGGCAGAATGGCCATCATTACAAAGTCAGGAAACAACAGATGCTGGAGAGGTTGTGGAAAAACAGGAACACTTTTACACTGTTGGTGGAAGTGTAAATTAGTTCAACTATTGTGGAAGACAGTGTGGCGATTCCTCAAGGATCTAGAACTAGCAATCACATTACTGGGAATATACCCAAAGGATTATAAATCATTCTATGCCTCCCTGGTATGAACCCCACTTGATCATGGTGTATTATCTTTTTGATATGCTGTGGGATTCAGTTAGCTAGTATTTTGTTGAATATTTTTGCATCTATGTTCACGAGGGATATTGGTCTGTAATTTTTTTTGTTATGTCCTTTCCTGGCTTTTATATTAGGATAATACTGGCTTCACGGAGTCATTTAGGGAGGACTGCCTCTTTCTCTATCTTTCGAATAGTTTCAATAAGATTGGTGCCAATTCTTCTTTGAATGTCTCATAGAATTCAGCTCTTAATTCATCTGTTCCTAGACTTTTTTGTTGGCAATTTTTTAATACTGTTTCAATGTCACTACTTGCTATTGGTCTGCTCAGAGTTTCTATTTCTTCCTGGTTTAATCTAGGAGAGTTATATACTTCCAGGAACTTATCCATCTCTTCTAGGTTTGCTAGTTTGTGTGCTTAAAGGTGTTCATAGTAGTCTTAAATTATCTTTTCTATTTTTGTGATATTGGTTGTAATATCTCCCATTTTCTAATTGAGCTTATTTTGATCTTCTCTCTTTTCTTGATTAATCTCACTAATGGTCTATTGATTTTATCATTTCAAAGAATGAGCTTTTTGTTTCATTTATCTTTTTTGTTTTAATATCATTTAGTTCTGCCCTGGTCTTGGTCATTTCTTTTCTTCTCCTGGGTTTGGATTTGGTTTGTTCTGTTTTCTCTAGTTCCTTGAGGTGTGAGTTTACATTTTCTATTTGTGCTCTTTCAGACATTTTGATGTAGGCATTTAATACTATGAACTTTCCTCTTAGCTCCACTTTGGCTGTATACCAGAGGTTTTGGTTGGTCATGTCACTATTATCATTTTATTCAAATAATTTTTTAATTTCCATCTTGATTTCATTGTTGACCCAAGGATCATTCAAGAAAAGAGTATTTAATTTCCATGTATTCGTATAGCTTTGCGGATTCCTTTTGAAGTTAATTTCCAGTTTTATTCCACTTGATCTGAGAGATTGATATGATTTCAGTTTTCTTAAATTTATTGAGGCTTATTTTGTGGCCTATTACAAGGTCTGTCTTGGAGAATGTTTCATGTGCTGATAAAAAGAATTTATATTCTGCAGTTGTTGCATAGAATGTCCTGTAAATGTCTGTTAAGTCTATTTGTTCTAGGATATAGTTTAAATCCATTGTTTGTTTGTTGATTTTCTGTCTTGATGACCTGTCTAGTGCTGTCAGTGGAGTATTGAAGTCCCCCACTACTATTGTGTTGCCATTTATCTCATTTCTCAGGTCCAGTAGTGATTGCTTTATAAAATTGGGAGCTCCAGTGTTAGGTGCATATATATTTAGGTTTGTGATATTTTCCTATTTGGCTAGTCCTTTCAGGATTGTATACTGTCCCTTTTGTCTTCTTTTATTATTATCATACTTTAACTTCTGGGTTACATATGCAGAACATGCAGTTTTGTTATATAGAAATACATGTGCCATGGTGGTTTGCCGCACCCATCAACCCATCACCTACATTAGGTATTTCTCCTGATGTTATCCCTCCCCAAGCCCCCACACCCACGGGCCCTAGTGTGTGATGATCCCCTCCCTGTGTCTCATGTGTTCTCATTGTTCAACTCCCACTTATGAATGAGAACAGACAGTGTTTGGTTTTTTGATCTTGTGATAGTTTGCTGCGAATGATGGTTTCCGGCTTTATCCATGTCCCTGCAAAGGACATGAACTCATTCTTTTTTATGGCTGCATAGGATTCCATGGTGTATATGTGCCACATTTTCTTAATCCATTCGATCACTGATGGACATTTGGGTTGGTTCCAAGTCTTTGCTATTGGAATAGTGCCACAATAAACACATGTATGCATGTGTATTTATCATAGAATGATTTATAATCCTTTGGGTATATTCCCAGTAATGTGATTGCTAGTTCTAGATCCTTGAGGAATCGCCACACTGTCTTCCACAATAGTTGAACTAATTTACACTTCCACCAACAGTGTAAAAGTGTTCCTGTTTTTCCACAACCTCTCCAGCATCTGTTGTTTCCTGACTTTGTAATGATGGCCATTCTAACTGGCACAAGATGGTATCTCATTGTGGTTTTGATTTGCATTTCTCTAATGACCAGTGATGATGAGCACTTTTTCATATGTCTGTTGACTGCAGAAATGCCTTCTTTTGAGAAGTGTCTGTTCATATCCTTTGCCCATTTTTTGATGGGGTTGTTTGCTTTTTCCTTATAAATTTTTTTTTAAGTTATTTGTAGATTCTGGATATTAGCCCTTTGTCAGATCAATAGATTGCAAAAATTTTCTCCCATTCTGTGGGTTACCTGCTCACTCTGATGATAGTTTCTTTTGCTGTGCAGAAGCTCTTTAGTTTAATTAGATCCCATGTGCCAATTTTGGCTTTTGTTGTCATTGCTTTTGGTGTTTTAGATATGAAGGCTTTGTCCATGCCTATGTCCTGAATGGTATTGGCCTGGTTTTCTTCTAGGATTTTTATGGTCCTAGGTCTTATGTTTAAGTCTTTGATCCATCTTGAGTTGATTTTTGTATAAGGTGTAAGGAAGGGGTCTAGTTTCAGTTTTCTGCATATGGCTAGCCAGTTTTCCCAACAGCATTTATTAAATAGGGAATCTTTTCCCCATTGCTTGTGTGTGTCAAGTTTGTCAAAGATCAGATGGTGGCAGATGTGTGATGTTATTTCTGAGCCCTCCGTTAGGTTCCATTGGTCTATATATCTATTTTGGTACCAGTACCATGATGTATTGGTTACTGTAGCCTTGTAGTAAAGTTTGAAGTCAGGTCGCGTGATGCCTCCAGCTTTGTTCTTCTTGTGAAGGATTGTCTTGGCTATACAGGCTCTTTTTTGGTTCCATATGAAGTTTAAAGTAGTTTTTTTTCCAATTTTGTGAAGAAAGTCAGTGGTAGTTTGATGGGAATAGCATTGAATCTATAAATTACTTTGGGCAATAAGGCCATTTTCACGAGATTGGTTCTTCCTATACATCAGCATGGAATGTTCTTCCATTTGTTTGTGTCCTCTTTTATTTTGTTGAGCAGTGGTTTGTAGTTCTCCTTGAAGACGTCCTTCATATCCCTTGTAAGTTGTATTCCTAGGTATTTTATTCTCTTTGAAGCAATTGTGAATGGGAGTTCACTCATGATTTGGCTCTCTGTTTGTCTGTTATTGGTGTATAGGAATGCTTGTGATTTTTGCACATTGATTTTGTATCCTGAGACTTTGCTGAAGTTGCCTATCAGCCTGAAGAGATTTGGGGCTGAGATGATGGGGTTTTCTAAATATACAATCATGTCATCTGCAAACAGAGACAATTTAACTTCCTTTCTTCCTATTTGAATGCCATTTATTGCTTTCTCTTGCCTGATTGCCCTGGGCAGAACTTCCAATACTATGTTGAATAGGAGTGGTGAGAGAGGGCATCCTTGACTTGTGCCAGTTTTCAAACGGAATGTTTCCAGTTTTTGCCCATTCAGTATGATATTGGCTGTGGGCTTGTCATAAATAGCTCTTATTATGTTGAGATACATTGCATCAATACCTAGTTTTTTGGGAGTTTTTAGCACAAAAGGCTATTAAATTTTGTCAAAGGCCTTTTCTGCATCTATTGAGATAATCATGTGGATTTTGTCATTGGTTCCGTTTATGTGATGGATTACATTTATTCATTTGCATATGTGGAACCAGCCTTGCAGCCCAGGGATGAAGCCGACTTGATCATGGTGGATAAGCTTTTTGATGTGCTGCTGGATTTGGTTTGCCAGTATTTTATTGAGGATTTTTGCATCAATGTTCATCAGAGATATTGGCCTAAAATTCTCTTCTTTTGTTGTGTCTCTGCCAGGCTTTGGTATCAGGATGATAATGGCCTCATAAAATGAGTTAGGGAGGATTCCCTCTTTTTCCATTGGTCGAATAGTTTCAGAAGGAATAGTACCAGCTCCTCTTTGTACCTCTGGTAGAATTCAGCAGTGAATCTGTCTGGTTCTGGACTTTTTTTGGTTGGTAGACTATTAATTATTGCCTCAATTTCAGAACCTGTTATTGGTCTATTCAGAGACTCACCTTCTTCCCGGTTTAGTCTTGGAAGGGTGTATGTATCTGGGAATTTGTCTATTTCTTCTAGATTTTCTAGTTTATTTGCATAGTGGTGTTTATAGTATTCTCTGACAGCAGTTTGTATTTCTGTGGGATTGGTGGTGATATCCCCTTTATCATTTTTTATTGCGTCTATTTGATTCTTCTCTCTTTTCTTCTTTATTACTCTTGCAATTGGTCTATTTTGTTGATCTTTTCAAAAAACCAGCTCCTGGATTCATTGATTTTTTTGAAGGGTTTTGTGCCTCTATCTCCTTCAGTTCTGCTCTGATCTTAGTTATTTCTTGTCTTCTGTTAGCTTTCGAATTTCTTTGCTCTTGCTTCTCTAGTTCTTTCAATTGTAATGTTAGGGTGTCAAATTTATATCTCTCCTGCTTTTTCTTATGGGCATTTAGTGCACTATAAATTTCCCTCTATACACTGCTTTAAATGTGTCTGAGATTGTGGTACGTTGTGTTTTTGTTCTCATTGGTTTCAAAGAACAGCTTTATTTTTGCCTTTATTTTGTTATTTACCCAGTAGTCATTTAGGAACAGGTTGTTCAGTTTCCATGTAGTTGTGCAGTTTTGAGTGAGTTTCTTAATCCTGAGTTCTAATTTGATTGCACTGTGGTCTAAGAGACAGTTTGTTGTGATTTCTGTTCTTTTACATTTGCTGAGGAATGTTTTACTTCCAATTATGTGCTCAATTTTAGAATAAGTGTGATGTGATGCTGAGAAGAATGTATATTCTGCTGATTTGGGGTGGAGAGTTGTGTAGATGTCTCTTAGGTCTGCTTGGTCCAGAGCTACGTTCAAGTCCTGGATATCCTTGTCAATTTTCTGTCTTGTTGATCTGTCCAATATTGACAGTGGGGTGTTAAAGTCCCCCATTATTATTGTGTGGGAGTGTAAGTCTCTTTGTAGGTCTGTAAGAACTTGCTTTATGAATCTGGATGCTCCTGTATTGGGTGCATATATGTTTAGGATAGTTAGCTCTTCTTGTTGAATTGATCCATTTACCATTATGTAATGGCCTTCTTTGTCTCTTTTGATCTTTGATGGCTTAAAGTATGTTTTATCAGAGACCAGGATTGCAATGCCCTGCATTTTTTTTGCTTTCCATTTGCTTGGTAAATATTCCTCCATCCCTTTATTTTGAGCCTATGTGTGTCTTTGCACATGAGATGGGTCTCCTGAATACAGCACACCAATGAGTCTTGACTCTTTATCCAGTTTGCCAGTCTGTGTCTTTTAACTGGGGCATTTAGCCCATTTACATTTAAGGTTAATATTTTTATGTGTGAATTTGATCCTGTCATTATGATGCTAGCTGATTATTTTGCCTGTTAATTGATGCAGTTTCTTCATAGCAACAATGGTCTTTATAATCTGGCATGTTTTTTCAGTGGCTGGTACCGGTTGTTCCTATCCATGTTTACTGCTTACTTCAGGAGCTCTTGTAAGGCCGGCCTAGTGATGACAAAATCTCTCAGCATTTCCTTGTCTGTAAAGGATTTTATTTCTCCTTCACTGGGGAAGTTCTCCTGGATAATATCCTGAAGAGTGTTTTCTAACTTGGTTCCATTCTCCCGGTCACTTTCAGGTACACCAAGCAAACGTAGACTTGGTCTTTTCACATAGTCCCATATTTCTTGGAGGCTTTGTTCATTTCTTTTCACTCTTTTTTCTCTAATCTTGTCTTCTCACTTTATTCCATTTGATCTTCAATCACTGATATCCTTTCTTCCATTTGATCAAATTGGCTACTGAAGCTTGTGTATGCTTCACTAAGTTCTTGTACTGTGGTTTTCAGCTCCGTCAGGTCATTTAAGCTCTTTTCTGCACTGTTTATTATAGTTAGCCATTCATCTAACCTTTTTTCAAGAATTTTCACTTCCTTGCAATGGGTTAGAACATGCTCCTTTAGCTTGGAGAAGTTTGTTATTGCCCACCTTCTGAAGCCTACTTCTCTCAACTCATCAAACTCATTCTCTGTCCAGTTTTCTTCCCTTGCTAGTGAGGAGCTGTGATACTTTGGAGGAGAAGAGGCCTTCTGGTTTTTGGAATTTTCTAACAGGCCCCTTAGCTGCAGGTCTGTTGAAGTTTGCTGGAGGTCCACTCCAGACCCTGTTTGCCTAGGTATCACCAGTGGAGGCTGAAGGACAGCAAATATTGCTGCCTGATCCTTCTTCTGGAAGCTTCATCCCAGAGGGGCACCTGCCTGTATAAGGTGTCTGTCGGCCCCTACTGGGAGGTTTCTCCCAGTCAGGCTACATGGGACTCAGGGACCCACTTGAGGAGGCAGTCTGTCCATTATTGGAGCTCGAACACGATGCTGGGAGATCCACTCCTCCTTCAGAGCTGTTAGACAGGGATGTTTAAGTCTGGATAAGCTGTCTGCTGCCTTTTGTTCAGATATGCCCTACCCCCAGAGGTGGAATCTAGAGAGGTATTAGGCCTTGCTGAGCTGTGGTGGGCTCCACCCAGTTCGAGCTTCCCTGCCACTTTGTTTACACTGTGAGCATGGAATTATCTACTCAAGCCTCATCAATGGTGGATGCCCCTCCCCCCACCAAGCTACCACGTCCCAGGTCAATCTCAGACTGCTGCGCTAGCAGCAAACACGGCTCCATGAGTGTGGGAGCTGCCAAGCCAGGCACAGGAGGGGATCTCCTGGTCTGCTGGTTGCAAAGACAGTGGGAAAATTGCAGTATTTGGGCAGGAGTGTACCGCTCCTCCAGGTACAGTCACTCATGGCTTCCCATGGCTAGGAAAGGGAAATCCCCTGACCCCTTGCACTTCCTGGGTGAGGTGACACCCTGCCCTGCTTCAGCTCACCTTCCGTGAGCTGCACCCACTGTCCAACCAGTCCCCATGAGATGAACCAGGTACCTCAGTTGGAAATGCAGAAATCACCCATCTTCTGCATCGATCTCACTGGGAGCTGTAGACCAGAGCTGTTCCTATTTGACCATCTTCCCTTTTGTCTTTTTTAACTGTTGTTGCTTTAAAGTCTGTTTTGTCCAATATAAGAATAGCTACTCCTGCTCACTTTTGGTTTCCATTTTCATGGATTATCTTTCTCCACCCCCTTACCTTAAGTTTATATGAGTCTCTATGTGTTAGGTGAGTCTCTTGAAGACAGGAGATATGTGGTTGGTGGATTTTTATCCATTCTGCCATTCTGTATCTTGTAAGTGGAGCCTGTAGGTCATTTACATTCAATGTCTGTAATGAGATTTGAGGTGCCGTTCTATTCATGATGCTAGTTGTTGCCTGAATACTTTGGGCTTTTTTCACTGTGTTATTGTTTTATAGGTCCTGTGAGGTTTATGCCTTAAGGAGGTTCTATTTTTGCGTATTTTAAGGTTTTGTTTCAAGATTTAGAACTCCTTTTGGCATGTCTTGCAGAGCTTGCCAGCACTCTGCAAGCGCTGAATTCCCTGAGCATTTGTTTGTCTGAAAAAGAGTTTATCTCTCCTTCATTACAAAGCTAGTTTTGTTAGATACAAAGTTCTTGGCTGTTAATTATATTGTTTAAGGAGGCTAAAGGTAGGACCCCAATCCCTTCTGGTTTGCAAGGTTTCTGCTGAGAAATCTGCATTAATCCAATAGGTTTTTCTATATAGGTTAACTGATGTTTTTGATTCACAGCTCTTAAGATTCTAGCCGGGCATGGTGGCTTATGCCTGTAATCCCAGCACTTTGGGAGGCCAAGGCGGGTGGATCACCTGAGGTTTGGAGTTCAAGACCAGCCTGACCAACATGGAGAAACCCCATCTCTACTAAAAATGCAAAAGTAGTGGGGAGTGGTGGTGCATGCCTGTAATCCCAGCTACTTGGAAGGCTGAGGCAGGAAGGAGAATCGCTTGAACCTGGGAGGTGTAGGTTGCGATGACCCAAGATCATGCCATTCATTGCACTCTAGCCTGAGCGACAAGAGCAAAAGACCATATCAAAAAAAAAAAAAAAAAAATCGTTACTTTGTCTGGACTTTAGATAACCTGATGACTATGTACCTGGGTGAAGATCTTTTTCACAATGAATTTCCTAGGTATTCTTTGAGCTTCTTGTATTTGGATGTCCAGATCTCTAGCAAGACCAGGGAAATTTTTCTCGATTATTCTCTTAAATAACTTTCCCAAACTGTTAGATTTATCTTCTTCAGGAACACCAATTATTCTTATTTTTGTTTAACATAATCCCAAATTTCTTGAAGGCTTTGTTCATTTTTTGGTTCTTTTTTGTCTCTGTTGAATGGGGTTAATTCAAAAGCCTTGCCTTCAAGTTCTGAACTACTTTTTTCTACTTGTTCAATTCTATTGTTGAAATTTGCCAGTATATTTTCCATTTCTCTAAGTGTGTCTTTCATTTCCAGAAGTTCTGATTGTCTTTTCCCTATGATATCTATTTCTCTGGAGACTTTTTCATTCATATCCTCTAATTTTTTAAATATCTTTAAATTGGTTTTTATCTTTCTCTGGTATCTTCTTGAGTAGCTTAATAATCAATCTTCTGAATTCTTTTTCTGGTAATTCAGAGATTTCTTCTTGGTTTGGATTCATTGCTGGAGAACTAGTGTGATCTTTTAGGGATGTTACAGAACCTCGTTTTGTCATACTACCAGAAATACTTTTCTGGTTCCTTCTCATTTGGGTAGACTCTTTCAGTGGAAAGATCTGGAATCCAAGGACTGTTGTTCAGATTCTTTTGTCCCACAGGGTAACTCCTTGATGTGGTGCTCTCCCTGCTTTTCCTCTAAGATTAGGGCTTTCTGAGAGCCATACTGCAGTGATTGTTATTGCCCTTCTGGGCCTAACCACCGAATAGAGTTACCAGGCTATGGGCTGACACTGGGGAGTGTCTGCAGAGAGTCCTGTGATGTCATCCATCTTCAGGTGTCTCAGCAATGGATACCAGCACCTATTGTGATGGAGGTGGCAAGGGAGTGAAATGAACTCTGTAGGAGTCCTTGTTCGTAGTTTTGTTTAGTGCACTGGTTTTCTTGAATGCTGGTTATTCTAGCAATGAAGTTGCCACATGGAAAGACTCAAGACTTCTGGTTAGCCAGGGTGATGTGGGCAGTGGAATTAGCTATTGTTTTTTCTCCTTCTTTGGAGCAGGGTTGTTCTGTTATGAGTTGCTATAATGACTTGAGTATCATGGCCTCCAGCCAGGAGGTAGACCTTTCAAGAGACCACCAGCTGCAGCAGTAGAAAGGCAATATAATCTTGCCCTACGTCTTCCAGGATGAGTACTTGAGTTTCTCAGGTGATAGAGCTCCCAAGAGTTTGTGTCTTTTCTCTTCAGAATTTTTCAGCTGTCTTGTGATGTTTTTCCCAAATAAGTTCTTATCTGCTAACAATGAAAGTGAGTAAAATATTATACTTCCCAGTAAAACATTAAACTTCCCAGATGAAACCGTTCTCAGCATGTCCCCTTAACATCAGCTACAGCACAGGAACAAACACACTTGTTTGCATATCACTGCACTTTAAGATTGCCATATTTGTTGAATTGACATTTACAGATCTGCATATGTTAATAAGCAAAGCATTTCAAAATTACTTTTAAACATAAACTGACATTGTTTAAAATATTTTAACCATTATTCCCATAATTCTTTAAGGTTTGACTGTTGTTATATTTTTTCCTTTGTTAGAGAGCTCTCTTCTTCTACTCTCCCCAACAGGATCCAAAACGTGAAATTAGAAAGATAATGGAATTCCTTGGGAAGAACCTAAAAGAAGAGATTTTAGACAAAATTGTCTATAACACTTCATTTGATGTAATGAAAAAGAACCCCATGACCAACTACATAAATGAAATTAAAATGAATCATAATCTCTCTCCATTCTTGAGAAAAGGTGATGTATAGTTGCTTTCTCTTTCTTCTGACAACAGAATAAACAATATCAATTTATCAATGTCTTCCCACGTTCAAGCTAGTTGAAACCACTGTTTACAGTGTTTCCTGAAGTGAGTTGTTCAAAGCTTTATTCTGAGAGCATGTGCTTCGCCATCAGAGAAGTGTGGGACACTACACACCTTGCCCTACACCCTTTGAAGCATATTATAGTTTCTGCAAGGAAACTGGTTTAACTCTGCATAACTCAAAGCTTCAAAAATATATGTGACCAAAAACTCTTTCTCCAGTAAAGCCTATTAATCTCCATGAAACAAGTGTTCCTCCCAATATATTCTGGGAGATAGTGGCAAATGTTGTTGGCCGTAGGAGTCAGAGGGTGGCGCTTCGAGTGCTACTCAGTCTGTGTCATCTCACAGAATGGCCAAGGTAGGACTATGAGTCATCATTGTCAGAGGCTAGCCAGAACAGGATTCAGCCTCCAGCCCATTGAGCACCCTTCACTATCCAATGGTTGGCTCCTTAAATGAAGACAAATTTTGTTTCATTCTCTTTATTTTGGTAACTTTTAAAAAAATTATCTAGTACCTTTTTTTAAAAAAGTAAGCAAAAATCCAAGGCTTATTGGAGAAGTATCCACTCCAATTTAATCAATTAGCCTAGTTTTCTTTTAAACCAACTGGTAAGTGATGTGATGGTATTACTCATAGACAATTAAGCAAATTTACATAGCACACATGAAAATTACGTTATACAGCTCAAAGTGCCTAAATAGATTCAATACTATGGGGCAAATAGAAGAAAAATAGCTTGCTGTCAGCTGTCTGACAATTTTTGGCTGTTGAAGCCAAAAAAAAAATTGAATACTCTATTGCATAAGTATAAAACAAAGTTAGCCAATCCTACCATTCCTTCATATTCTATTACTTTAATTTAATGATATGTTTACAGCAATGAGAATTTAGATAGGAAAGGAGAATTCTTAGTTGTGTTCAACTGAGAATTTTGCCTGAACTAGAGGCACAGATGGAAGGAGCATATGATACTCTGAGAATGTGGTCATTCGGTGACCTCTGAAGAGAGGGTAAGAAAATTAGGTCTCACTAACTTGAATAGAATGTTAGATGTATTGAGGTTTAAGAAAGTGCTGGTACAGTAGAGAAGTGCAGATAATTAGGGAACCTGTGATCTAGAGTTCAGGCTTTACTGAAACACAAAACTTGCTATTTACAAATACCTCACCTATGAAATGGAGTAATCATACCTGTGACCTCTTTTCTCATTTCAATGTCAGCAGGACAATGTGTTAATATCTATATAAGCAATCTAAGTATTGAGAGGCATGAGATTATCTAAATCCAAAATAGTCAAAGTTTATGAAAATATCATTGAATATGCTCTACATTACTCTTTGCAGGAGTTGTGGGAGATTGGAAAAATCAGTTCACTGAAGCTCAGAACAAGCAATTTAATGAATATCATGAGAAAAATATGGCTGACACTTCACTGTCATTTTGCATGGGACTCAAATAAAAACAGCGAGAGGATAAAACTTATTCTCTCCCTAGCCTCTGCAAAGTGAAAAAGAAATCTGTTTCCAAATACCACTAATGGTTTGTCTGACTCAGTGTAAGAGTTTTTAAACAAAGGCATGAACATTCTTTATCCTTGAATTTCTGATCTGCTTTTTGGATTACCCACAATCCGACTTGTTATGTAATTATTATGCTTTGTGTTTTTCTCCCTTCTCCACAGATTTTTAGGGTTTAGGTGAATTTCAACATCTCAACATGTAATATACATAAAACATATTTAATCATTTCTGTTCCATGTATATATTCTCCTTCTGTATTTTCTTATAGTTTTATTTGAATTAAAACATCTATTTCATTACTTGCAAGAGTTTTATGCAATATAATCTTACTTAGCAAAAATTTCAGCCCCATTCATTTGAAAACAGACATATTTTGAGCACCTTTTTCATGCCAGGCAATGGGCAGCACCAAAAGATGATAAGAATAAGATCCTTACCCCTAAGAAATGCACAGCCTAATAAAAGATCACAGCATGAGCACAGCTATTATTACCAGGTAAGCACTACACTAAACTGTTGGTGCAGAGGGATCAAAGAGGAGAATAAACAAAGTTGTATGGCATGGAGTCCCAGGAAAGCAACAGTGGAAATTAAGATATGCAGCCTTGGATATTTTTCAACAGTCCATGCTCCGGCCTCAAAGCACACATTCCACATTCAGCACAGTCAACATTCATGTCTCCTCTTCCTCAAGAGTTCAAGTTTGCCCTACTTAATAGCTTACTTTTAAAAACCTTAGGGACACCCATTTCAGGGGTCTCTCCTGAGACCCAGAAATCCTTTAAGGCCCAATGAAGTAAGTCTCCAGTGACAAAACCCAAAGGCAGCAAGAAGCAGAGCAATATTTAGGAAAAAGAGAATGTAGTTCTATCATTTCCCCCAACCCCTGTGTCAGAGGTGTGTAAACCAGGGCGACTGCATCTTGAATAGGGGCTGGGTAAAATGAGGCAGAGACCTGCTGAGGCATTCTGAGTCACAGGATGAGATAGGAGATTGGTACAAGATACAGGTCATAAAGTCCTTACTGATAAAACAGCTTGCAGTAAAGAAGCCGGCTGAAACCCACTAAAAGCAACATGGCCACGAGAGTGACCTCTGGTCATCCTCACTACTACATTCCCACCAGCGCCATGACAGTTTACAAATGCCATGGCAACATCAGGAAGTTACCCTATTGGTCTAAAAAGGGGAGGCATGAATAATCCACCCATTGTTTAGCATGTAATCAAGAAATAACCATAAAAATGGGCAACCAGCAGTTGTTGGCCCTGCTCTATGGAGTAGCCATTCTTTATTCCTTTGCTGTCTTAATAAACTTGCTTTCACTTTATTCTATGGACTCGCCCTGAATTCTTTCTTGTGCAACATCCAAGAACCCTCTCTGGGGGTCTGGATCAATACCCCTTTCCTGTAACATCTTTCTGGCAACCATGGAAGCGACAATAGTGCCGAAACTTCTGACTCAATGACTTAACTTTTGGTAAGTGATGGGCTCCAGTAAAACCTTTCTGGCTAACCTTAAAGGGATGATACTGAGAAGACCCCTCCTATCCAAAGGAAATAGACTGCAGCACTGATTGACCAACTTTGGATAAGTGGTGGAGTAGCTAGGTAAAGGATGGGATTGGGTTAGAGGCCCAACTTAGGGGAGTTAGAGTCTCTCCTAAGACAGAGCGGGTTAGAGACTGTTCTTAAAAGGCATGGACACTTGACTGACCTTGGGTTAGAGGCCCAATTTAGGGGTTTAGAGGTCCCTCTTGGTAAAGTCCCTTTCAGCTAAGAACAGGCTTGGCACTATGGGATGTTAACTGCTATTCTCTTCGAATTAATCTGCCCTGCACTGCTTGATAATGGTTATAGGTGACAGGACTAGGCATGGACAGGACCATTGGACATGGAGAGCTTTTTCCTCCCTAAAAGACGAAACTTGAGAGCTAATGGGTGTTGCAGGAAGTCAGGGACCCCAAACGGAGGGACAGGCTGAAGCCACAGCAGAAGAACATAAATTGTGAAGATTTCATGGACATTTATTAGTTCCCCAAATTAATACTTTTATAATTTATTATGCCTGTATTTACTGCAATCTCTGAACATAAATTGTGAAGATTTCATGGACACTTAAGCTGAGGAGGATGAATGTCACCTCAGGACCCTGTGATGATTGTGTTAACTGCACAAATTGTTTGTAGAGCATGTGTGTTTGAACAACATGAAATCTGGGCATCTTGCAAAAAGAACAGGATAACAGCAATGTTCAGGGAACAAGAGAGGTAACTTTGAACTGGCCGCCGGTGAGCCAGACGGAACAGAGCTATATTTCTCCTCTTTCAAAAGCAAATAGGAGAAATATCACTGAATTCTTTTTTTCAGCAAGGAACATCCCTGAGAAAGAGAATGTGCCCTGAGGATAGGCCTATGAACAGCCCCCTCAAGGTGTGCATCTTTTATGGTCGAAGCCGAAGGGATGAAATAAGCCTCGGTCTCCTGTAGCGCTCCCAGGCTTATTAGGAAGAGGAAAATTCCCACCTAATAAATTTTGGTCAGACAGGTTATCTGCTCTCAAACCCTGTTTCCTGATAAGATGTTATCAACAACAATGCGTGCCCAAAACTTCATTAGCAATTTTAATTTTGCCCCATCCGGTGGTCCTGTGACCTTGGTCCTGTGACCTCGCCCTGCCTCCATTTGTTTTGTGATATTTTATTACCTTGTGAAGTATGTGATCTCTGTAACCCACACCCTATTCATGCACTCCCTCCTCTTTTGAAAATCGCTAATAAAAACTTGCTGGTTTTACAGCTCAGGGAACATCATGGATCCTGCCAATATGTGATGTCTCCCCTGGACATCCAGCTTTAAATTTCTCTCTCTTAAGCTCTTTCCCTTTATTTCTCAAACCAGCCGACACCTAGGAAATAGAAGAGAACCCACGTTAAACATTGGGAGCGGGATCTCCCAATAAATGGGACTGCTGGAAAAGATCCCTTTGCTACTGTACTAACAAGCAGCTGCCTGAACTTTTCAGTGTCAGCTGCAATGGATGGGTCTTTTCTCTGGCCGTCCTGAGTGCCTTGCCTTCCCCACTCTGCCTCAGGCAATGCTTTCCTCTTACTCAGTATCTCTCTTTCTCTCTCTCTCTCTTTCTCTGTATAAACTGGTTGAATAAATGGAAAAAAAAAATCACTGGTTATTTCCTGTAATATTTTAATTAATGGGAAAAAGGACTTATGAGGCTAGTCTTAAGCTGCAGTGAATTTGGTGTGCTTTTTGTGTCTTTCTGTGTTCTATAATAGAGAGGAGTACCTTGTGATAGAATGTGGGCTTAGGACACCTGTAAGCCCACTTTTCAAGATGGCCCAGCAAACTGATCAGTTACAAACTTTGCTGCAGATCCCTGAAAACACTGTATGAGGTTTCCCTCTTGTCTTGTATGTCCTTGGGAGCTTGCCCTTGTAACCATGTGGCCATGCTTTCTCTTTTTACAATGGTAGCCCAGGTCCAGGGTACAATTCTTGGCTTAGAGGATGATCCTTTATCTTTTGTCTGTGTATTTATACGTATTATCTGTGTGATGTTTATATATGAAAGAGTTTTAATTAATTGCTTTATATAATAATAATATCTTAAATGAAATATTTTGTCAGAAAAGTAAAAAGTGTAATGCCTTTTGGTCCATGTGACTTAAGTAATCTTTGGGAAATAAAGACAGTTTTAAAGATTATTGGTAAAATATAAATATCTTCAAAAATGTAAACATTTGGTCTAAATTTTTCAGGTCAGATATTAAGTTTATTAAATGCTTTCAGGTCACAAACTGCTTATTTGACTTTAAAAACTTGTTCAATTTATTTGGGAGCATTGAAGTCTAGATAAGACCTTGGAACATGTGGATTATCCATGGTCCCTAGCTATGCAAAGAAAGTTATAAAGAAATTTATTATTGGGGGAACCCGCCCCCAATATTTCAACATAGGTTCTTCCTATTTTCCATAAGTGTCGGCCAGCTGAGAAAGAGAGACAGTACAAAAAAGGAATTTTACAGCTGGGCCACCAGGGGTAACATCACATATTGGTAGGACTGTGATGCCCACCTGAGTCTCAGACCAGGATGTTTTTATTAAGGCTTTCAAAAGGGGAGGGGGTGTAAGAACAGGGAGTAGGTACAAAGATCACATACTCCAAAGGGCAAAAAGCAGAACTACTAATAAGGGTGTAACAAAGATCACATGCTTCTGAGGTAACAGGACAAAGGGAAAAAGCAGAACCACTGATAAGGGTCTATGTTCAGCAGTGCACATATTGTCTTGATAAACATCTTAAACAACAGAAAACAGGGTTCGAGAGCAGAGAACTGGTCTGACCACAAATTTACCAGGGCAGAGTTTTTCCTCTCCCTAGTAAGCCTGAGGGTACTGCAGGAGACCAGGGCATATCTCAGTCCTTATCTCAACAGACATTCCCAGAGTGGCCATTTATAGACCTCCCCCCAGGAATGCATTCCTTTTCCAGGGTATTAATATTAATATTCCTTGCTAGGAAAAGAATTTAGTGATATCTCTCCTACTTGCACATCTGTTTATAGGCTCTCTGCAAGAAGAAAAATATAGCTTTTTTTGCCCAACCCCTCAGGCAGTCAGACCTTATGGTTGTCTTCCCTTGTTCCCTAAAAATCGCTGTTACTCTGTTCTTTTTCAAGGTGCACTGATTTCATATTGTTCAAACACAAATATTTTACAATCAATTGGTACAGTTAACACAATTATCACAATGGTCCTGAGGTGATGTACATCCTCAGCTTCCGAAGATAACAGGATTAAGAGATTAAAGTAAAGACAGGCATAAGAAATTGTAAAAGTATTATTTGGGAACTGTTAAATGTCCATGAAATCTTCACAATTTATGTTTCTCTGCTGCAGCTCCAGCCAGTCCCTCTGTTTGGGGTCCCTGACTTCCTGCAACAATTTATATAAGAAAAGATCTTGTATGGTAAATTCTTGTCCTAAAGTAAAATGACTGGTTGTTTAAAAAGAGGGATGTTTACACAAGTCAGAAAGTCTAAATATATCTTACATGGTCTGTGTAAGTCATAAAAGAATTTATGAAAGGGAATTTACGCAAAAATGCCCAACTTAATGATTAGGCCTCCTAAATGCTTCAAAAATGCCACTATGACTCTTAACAGTACAACTTGCATGCTTTACAGCTAGGTAAGGGACACATGGAGTTAGATGCTGGAAAGAATAGGCTTTGTCTGCACTTTTGCCTGGTGTGTCCTAGGCTAGACTCCACAGCTAGTACATAATTAAAATCCCAAACTTACCAAGGTTTCCACCAAAAGTAAAAGTTGCTAAGAGTTAATGTTGTAACATGTAATTGAGACTACTGAAGAAACAATTCTACGTGCAAGGCATGTAAGGAAAGTAGAATACACTAATACTTTTGGTAGAAGATTATAAGAAGGCATGGGAATGTGGAATTTTTTTTTTTTTTTTTTTTTTTTTTTTGCCTAAAGGGTTAAAGGATTGTTTTAAGTCAAGATATAGCTAAAGCTTTTACCAAGTTGTGGAAGATTTGTGAAAAATTAATCTTGTAAAAGAAATTCTGTGTGTGAACATATTGGCTACAGTTAAAGGGGTATTCTTCAGTTTTTCTGTAATTCAACATTGGAACAAAAGCACAACCGGTTTTTCTTAGAGCAAAAACCTGCTTATGATATAGTCTTTAACAAAAAATTGTAAAAGATTATAAAGGTTTATAAAAATCTTACCCTATGGTCAAATTAATTAAAATTGGATACTTTTGTCTCTAAGGTTTTATTAAGAATTGGGTTAGACATCAATAATGCACTAATGTAACCGTGACATTTGGCTTATTTTGTATAAAAATCATACAGGAAACACTGTCAAATATGAAATGGTGTTTGGCTTTCTTTGGGCTATATTTGCATAAATATGTTATTGGTATGTACTCCAAAATTATAAGAAACACTTATAATTCTAATATGACAGCATAAGTTATTAATAATTGATGCATTAAATCATTGTATGCCACAGAGGTAAGCCAAATTTCTTTGTCAATCGTGTTTTTGACTGTGGCTATTCTAAGATGTTTTGTCATCCACAGACAATTGTCTTGTTTTGATCCTCTTTAAAAGGTGGTTTATAATCAGCTATGGGACTCTAACAGGTGTTCTTGAAGGCAGGTGTCTGATAACTTTGAAGACTGTGACATTAGAATAGAGGGAAAACTTTCAAGACTCATGGAAAGCTCAAATGTTCATGAATATCAAGCAGAACAGGAGTTAACTGCATAAAGAAGTCTGAAGTAATCTTTTTATATTTGCTTAAAACTTTGCTAATCTCTTCTTTTGTTTTTCAGAGTCAATAAAACTTTTCTTTTGAGCTATTTATAGCTCATAGCAATTGAATAAAGTATATACCTGTGAAAAAAATTTGGAGCATATTTATTTCTCTCCAACTAATTTCTCTAGAATTTGAAAACTATTTGTGAGTATTCTTAATTTATGGTAATATAGTTATTTGCATAAGTGCAATAAGAATATGTTTTCATTTGTAACAGGACACAATTAGAGAAATTGGTTATTTTACAAGGCTTTGACTAGAATTGTGTGCTCTCCATTAAGGAATCAAACTTGACTTGTAAAGTCAATAAAAGGTTTTTGGGGAACTGGCCTCATACTTTGCCTACACAGGCCCTGTACAGGTTTTCTGACTGATAGTAAGTAAAGAATGTTGCTTTCTAACAGGTCCAGGTTGCCCAGGTTATCTTGAGACCTCAGGAGGAGACGAATTTATTCAATTCATAAGTATTTGAGGGTACAAACCCATGGCAGGGCTCAGCTTTAAAGTATTATCTGAGATTCCTTCCATGGAACAGAGTTCCATCAAAGCCAATTTACAAAAAGCTTATGTAGAAAACAATTATTCTTGCTGCACTGTATGCAAATAATCAGGACAAGTATAATAAATCAAATTGCTCTTGCTACGGTATGTCTTTGTAAAAATGGGAAACTAGAGAAAGAAATTATGTTCCAAGAATTATGGAACACGGGCCGGGTGCGGTGGCTCAAGCCTGTAATCCCAGCACTTTGGGAGGCCAAGACGGGCGGATCACGAGGTCAGGAGATCGAGACCATCCTGGCGAACACCATGAAACCCCATCTCTACTAAAAAATACAAAAAACTAGCCGGGCAAGGTGGCGGGCGCCTGTAGTCCCAGCTACTCAGGAGGCTGAGGCAGGAGAATGGCATAAACCTGGGAGGCGGAGCTTGCAGTGAGCTGAGATCCGGCCACTGCACTCCAGCCCGGGCTACAGAGAGAGACTCCGTCTCAAAAAAAAAAAAAAAAAAAAAAAAAAAAAAAAAAAGAATTATGGAACAAACACTTGTTATTAGATTCTAGTCTGATCAGTTGTTTTTAAAGTTGTTTCTGCAATTTAGGTTAACCCTTCCTATTCTTGTGAACCAACCATTGGTCTCTGACTGCTGCTCAGAAGAAACAAGAAGGATAGGTAATGCAAAAATCCAGATCAGTATTCTAATTCTGGGCACATTGCAATCAGCTAGCAATCCTATATCAGTTTGGTCCCAACAGTTGCCCATTTCATTGAAAGCCTTCCAATTTAGTTTACTTGGGATAGTTTTGCTTATTTTGCTTTACTCTTGTGGAATATACTGCTGTTGTGCTCTTTGTATAGGAATGCAGGATAAGCTTCCTGAATGTTTTCTTTAATTGAATATTTATTAATATTCCAGATATCACCTCTTGTCAGAACTCAAGAGTCATGAATGGTACTTGCCATACTGATACTTTCTGACTGAGTTCCTCTCTACCCTGAATACAACAGACTCTAATGGTTAGGTAGGAAAATCATCACCTCTACTTAGTCTGAAAAAGTTACAGAAGATGGATCTTCATCCCTCTACAACCCTTAGGATTAAGGGTTCTCTTATAAAAGGAATAGGGAAAATATGTCAGTGGTATGTAAACCAGAACAACTCCATACTGAATAGGGGCTGGATGAGGCAGACACCTGCTGGACTTCATTCCCAGACAGCTAAGGCACGGTAAGTCACAGGATGAGATAGGAGGTCAGCAAAAGATAGGTCATAAACACCTTGCTGATAAAACAGGTTGCAGTAAAGAAGCTGGCTAAAACCCACCAAAACCAAAATGGTAATGACAGTGACCTCTGGTCGTCCTCACTGCTGCACTCCCACCAGCGCCATGACAGTTAATAAATGTTATGGCAACATCAGGAAGTTATCCTATATGGTCTAAAAAGGGGAGGCATGAGTAATCCACCCCTAGTTTAGCATATAACTAAGAAATAACCATAAAAACAGGCAACCAGAAGCCCTTGGGGCTGCTCTGTCTATGGAGTAGGCATTCTTCATTCCTTCACTTTCTTATTAAATTTGCTTTCACTTTCCCTGAATTCTTTCCTGCATGAAATCTAAGAACCCTCTCTGGAGATCTGAATCAAGACCCTTCCTATAACACCTGCACCTATACCTGCACCTACTCTGTGGCCAAAATGCCAGGGACTCTTTCCATAACAGATGCTAGTTAATTCTGAATGAATAAAACTGAAACATTGATCACTAATACTATTAAAATAGGGGGTTCAAAGACTTGTTGACAAAAGAGTCAAACTCTGTAAAATATTTTGAAGAGATTTATTCTGAACCAGAATAAACCAGCCCCCAGGAGGTCCTCAGAACGTGTTCTCAAGGCCGTCGGGGTGTAGCTTGGTTTTATACATTTCAGGGAGGAATGAGACATCAATCAAATACATTTAAGAAATACATTGGTTTGGTTCAGAAAGGTGGGACAAGTCAAAAGGTAGAGGATCTTCAAGGATGTAGGTAAATTTAAACATTCTCTGGTTGACAACTGGTTGAGTTTAAGACCTGAGATCAATAGAAAGGAAATGTTCAGGTTAAAAGATTGTGGAAACCGAGGTTCTTTTGAAGTCTTATATGGCTACCCTTAAAGAGAATAGATGACAAATGTCTCCCATTCATTCCTTTAAAAGATGTCAGACTCTTAATCTCTTCAGGACTGGGAGAGCCTGGAAGAAAAGCTATAGCTATGTTAATAGAGATTCTTTATAGAATGCAAATTTTCCCCCACAAAAGATAGCTTTGCAGGCCATTTCAAAATATGGCAAAGAAACATGTTTTGGGGTAAAATATTTTTACTTTCTTCTTTGTCACATAATGTTATGTCAGAGTCAGATTGGAAAGTAAATCATGATATATAGGATTAAATAAAACCCATCGATGAGAATTTATGCTTTGTATAGCATGACTCTCCAGATCTCTTAGATAGGAATTTGGGCAAGATAAAAAAAAAAATCAGAGGTTAGTCCTCAGGCTCTTGCTAATACTTTGACTTGGAAGGAAAGACATAAATAGGAGGAACAATATAGTTTCCTCTGAAGTATCCATTTTTTCTTTCAAGAAGTAGTCACACCAGTGTCTCCAGTAGGTTCCCAAGAAGCAGAAACTGAGACAGGGATTCATAGGCACTGTGGTTAACTGAGGCAATCCAGGACAGGGAAGAGAAAGGAACCACAAGAATAGGACTTCAGACAAAATGGGGGTCAGGGTGCTGCAGAAGCTGTCATGCTTTGAGGCAAGAGGACTTCTGTACAACCAACGCAAGGAGGGAGGATTTCCTACTTTAACTTCCAGGCACCTTGAGGCAAAGTAGCAAAAGAGTGAGAGCTGAACCAGGAGCTGAAGTACCTGAAGTAGCTGCAAAAGGGGCACAGCACCCTAACCCGGAGGCATGAGCCTAGGGGACCTTGCAGGGCAGTCTGTGCTATGATGAGATATTCCTAAAGAAAATAAAGTGTAAGGAAGAATTGTGATCAGAAAGGGAAAAGTACATCAGTAAAAAGGAAAATAAAGTGAACCCTGAAAGCTTTCTGAATAGGTACACAATAAACCCCATGCAGAGAAATGGCAAAGACTCTGAATGAGCCATGTGTGAGAGTATATAAGCTTGACAGCTCAACTGCTGCCAGCCCTAGATTTCAAAGGTGGGCCATAAATAGTCATTAGCAGCTTTCAACTATGGGCATGTCTGCCTTAGCTGACCTTAACCACAATGAATTACAGGAGGAATGCTCTCTAGTGTACCAAGAAAACTTTCTGTTATTACTGTCACATTTCTTCATCTCTCCCACTAAAGCCATCCCTTTGGCAAGTCCTGCCAGCTTCCTGTGGGTACATTTTCCCCATCAACCCCATAACCCCATAACCCACACTCTTCCCTAATGCATATTCCTATGTGATGTCCAACACCCACTAGGAGTAGTTGTTTGCACAATATTATTGTGTGTTTCAATAAAAGCTCAAAATTCATATTGTGAAGCAGGAAATATAATCACACAAAGCAAAGGCTAAGAATAGTTCATGTGATTCGTCAAATCTAGCTCTGGGCTTATGGAAATCAAGGCAAAAAGGGAAATAGTGTCTAGGGACTTTTGAACAAATAGGAATTCTAGGTCACTAAGGGAGATAAGGCTTTTTGATCCATTTTGTCCTGTTTCACTTTCTGCTTGTTGTTTTGGCATAGAACACTCAGAGGAGCCTCACATGCACACATTACAGACTTTGGCCAATTTCATAGGCATGTGAACTGGTGAACATAACCCACTTCCATTTTCTCTGGCCACCTATGGGCTTAGGATTGGGATGAGGATAAAGGGAGTCAGAGTCGGATCCCAGGAGAAATCAGGCACCCCTTTACGGCAGCGGACTCACCCTGCCATGCATTAGAATCATCTGAGATGGGGCCTGGATATAGATGCTCTTCTGAAGCTCGCTAGATGAGTTTGTTTTGTTTTGTTTTGTTTTTTAATTTAAGTTCCAGGATACATGTGCAGGATGTGCAGGTTTGTTACATAGGTAAACACATGCTATGGTGGTTTGCTGCACCTGTTAACCCATCACCTAGGTATTAAGCCCAGCATGTATTAGCTGTTATTCCCGATGCTCTCCCTCCACGCCCTGCCAACAGGCCCCAGTGTGTGTTGTTCCCATTCCTGTGTCCATGTGTTCTCATCAATCAGCTCCCACTTATAAGTGAGAACATGCAGTGTTTTATTTTCTTTCCCACATTAGTTTGCTGAGGATAATGGCTTCCAGCTCCATCCATGAGCCTGCAAAGCACATGATCTTATTCCTTTTTATGGCTGCAAAGTATTCCATTATGTATAGACTACAGAAAGAAAACCACGTTTTCTTTCTGTAGTCTATCATTGATGTGCATTTGGGTTGATTCCATGTCTTTGTTATTGTGAATAGTGTTGCAATGAACATATGCAAGAATGTATCTTTAAAATAGAATGATTTATATTCCTTTGGGCATATAACCAGTAATGGAATTGCTGGGTCAAATCATATTTCTGATTCTAGGTCTTTAAGGAATCACCACACTGTCGTTCACAATGGTTGAACTAATTTATATTCCCACCAGTAGTGTAAAAGCATTCCTATTTCTCCACAGCCTTGCACCTTCTGTTGTTTCTTGACTTTTTAGCAACTGCCATTCTGACATGAGATGGCATCTAATTGTGGTTTTGATTTGCTTTATTGTAATGATCAGTGACGTTGAGCTTTTTTCGTATGTTTGTTGGCTGCATAAATGTCTTCTTTTGAGAAGTGTCTGTTCTTGTTCTTTGCCCACTTTTTAATGGGTTTTTTTTTTCCTGCAAATTTGTTTAAGTTCCTTGTAAATTCTGGATATTAGGCCACTGTCAGATGGATACATTCCAAACATTCTCTCCCATTCTGTAGGTAGTCTGTTCACTCTGATGATAGTTTCTTGACCCCATATGTCAATTTTTGCTTTTGTTGCAATTGCTTTTGATGCTTTTATCATGAAATCTTTGCCTGTGCCTATGTCCTCAATGGTATTGCCTAGATTTTCTTCTTTGTACCAGTATCATGCTGTTTTGGTTACCATAGCCTTGCAGTATAGTTTGAAATCAGGTAGCACAATGCCTTCAGCTTTGTTCTTTTTGCTTAGGATTGCCTTGGCTATTTCGGCTCTTTTTTGGTTCCATCTGAATTTTTAAACACTTTTTTTTTTCAAATTCTGTGAAGAATGTCAATGGTAGTTTAAAGGGAATAACATTGAATGTATAAATTGCTTTGGGCAGTATGGCCATTTTCACAATATTGATTCTTCCTAGTCATGAACATGGAAAGTTTTTCCATTTGTTTGTGTCCTCTCTGATTTCCTTGAGAAGTGGTTTGCAGGTCTCCTTGAAGAGTTCATTCACTTCCCTTGTTAGCTGTATTTATAGGTATTTTATTCTCTTCGTAGCAATTGTGAATGAGGTTTCGATCATGATTTGGCTATCTGCTTGTCTATTGTTGGTATATAGGAATGTTAGTAATTTTTGCACATTGATTTTGTATCCTCACACTTTGCTCAGTTGCTTATCAGCTTAAGAAGCTTTTGGGCCAAGATAATGGGGTTTTCTAGATAAAGGATCATGTCCTCTGCAAACAAAGACAGTTTGACTTCCTCTCCTCCTATTTGAATACCTTTTCTTTCTTTCTCTTGCCTGATTGCCCTGGCCAGAACTCCAGAACTTCCAATACTCTGTTGAATAGGAGTGGTGAGAGAGGGTCTCCTTGTCCTGTGCCAGTTTTCAACTGGAATGCTTCCAGCTTTTGCCCATTCAGTATGATATTGGCTGTGGGTTTGTCATAAATGACTTTTTATTTTGAGGCATGTTGTATCAATACCTAGTTTATTGAGAGTTTTTGACATGAAGGGATATTGAATTTTATCAAAGGTCTTTTCGGTGTCTATTCAGATAATCATGTAGTTTTTGTCTTTAGTTCAGTTTATGTGATGAATTATGTTTATTGATTTGCATATGTTGAGCCAACTTTGCATCTCTAGGATGAAGTAGATTTGATCGTGGTGGATACACTTTTTGATGTGTTGCTGGGTTTGGTTTGCCAGTATTTTATTGAGGATTTGTGCATCAATGTTTGTCACAAATGTTGGCCTGAAGTTTTCTTTTTTTCTTGTATCTCTTCCAGATTTTTGTATCAGGATGATGCAGGCCTCATAAAATGAGTTAGGGAGGAGTCCCTCCTTTTCAACTGTTTGGAATAGTTTCAGAAAAAACAGTATCAGCTCCTCTTTGTACCTCTACTAGAATTCAGCTTTAAATCCATCTGGTCCTGGGCTTTTTTTGTTTGGCAGGCTATTAATTACTGCCTCAAATTCAGAACTATTATTATTCTTTTTTTTTTAACTTGTGAAATCTTTATTTTTTTAATCTCATATTGAAAATGCAGTTTTTTTTTTTTTTTTTTTGCTGTCTCTGCTTTTGCAGGTATTTTATTCTATTTATTTATATTTATTTTTTTAATTTATTTATTATTATTATACTTTAAGTTGTAGGGTACATGTGCATAACGTGCAGGTTTGTTACATATGTATATTTGTGCCATGTTGGTGTGCTGCACCCATCACCTAGTCATTTACATCAGGTATAAATCCCAATGCAATCCCTCCCCCCCCCTCCCCCCTCCCCATGATAGGCCCCGGTGTGTGATGTTCCCCTTCCTGAGTCCAAGTGATCTCATTGTTCAGTTCCCACCTATGAGTGAGAACATGCGGTGTTTGGTTTTCTGTTCTTGTGATAGTTTGCTAAGAATGATGGTTTCCAGCTGCATCCATGTGCCTACAAAGGACACAAACTCATCCTTTTTTATGGCTGCATAGTATTCCATGGTGTATATGTGCCACATTTTCTTAATCCAATCTGTCACTGATGGACATTTGGGTTGATTCCAAGTCTTTGCTCTTGTGAATAGTGCCGCAATAAACATACGTGTGCATGTGTCTTTATACCAGCATGATTCATAATCCTTTGGGTATATACCCAGTAATGGGATGGCTGGGTCATATGGTACATCTAGTTCTAGATCCTTGAGGAATCGCCATACTGTTTTCCATAATGGTTGAACTAGTTTACAATCCCACCAACAGTGTAAAAGTGTTCCTATTTCTCCACATCCTCTCCAGCACCTGTTGTTTCCTCATTTTTGAATGATTGCCATTCTAACTGGTGTGAGATGGTATCTCATTGTGGTTTTGATTTGCAATTCTCTGATGGCCAGTGATGATGAGCATTTTTTCATGTGTCTGTTGGCTGTATGAATGTCTTCTTTTGAGAAATGTCTGTTCATATTCTTTGCCCACTTTTTGATGGGGTTGTTTGTTTTTTTCTTGTAAATTTGTTTGAGTTCTTTGTAGGTTCTGGATATTAGCCCTTTGCCAGATGAGTAGATTGCAAAAATTTTCTCCCATTCTGTAGGTTGCCTGTTCACTCTGATGGTAGTGTCTTTTGCTGCGCAGAAGCTCTTTAGTTTAATTAGATCCCATTTGTCAATTTTGGCTTTTGCTGCTGTTGTTTTTGGTGTTTTAGACATGAAGTCTTTGCCCATGCCTATGTCCTGAATGGTACTATCTAGGTTTTCCTCTAGGATTTTTATGGTATTAGGTCTAACATTTAAGTCTCTAATCCATCTTGAATTAATTTTCGTATAAGGAGTAAGGAAAGGATCCAGTTTCAGCTTTCTACTTATGGCTAGCCAATTTTCCCAGCACCATTTATTAAATAGGGAATCCTTTCCCCATTTCTTGTTTCTCTCAGGTTTGTCAAAGATCAGATGGCTGTAGATGTGTGGTATTATTTCTGAGGACTCTGTTCTGTTCCATTGGTCTATATCTCTGTTTCGGTACCAGTACCATGCTGTTTTGGTTATTGTAGCCTTGTAGTATAGTTTGAAGTCAGGTAGCGTGATGCCTCCAGCTTTGTTCTTTTGACTTAGGATTGTCTTGGAGATGCGGGCTCTTTTTTGGTTCCATATGAACTTTAAAGCAGTTTTTTCCAATTCTGTGAAGAAACTCATTGGTAGCTTGATGGGGATGGCATTGAATCTATAAATTACCTTGGGCAGTATGGCCATTTTCACGATATTGATTCTTCCTATCCATGAGCATGGTATGTTCTTCCATTTGTTTGTGTCCTCTTTGATTTCACTGAGCAGTGGTTTGTAGTTCTCCTTGAAGAGGTCCTTTACATCCCTTGTAAGTTGGATTCCTAGGTATTTGATTCTCTTTGAAGCAATTGTGAATGGAAGTTCATTCCTGATTTGGCTCTCTGTTTGTCTGTTACTGGTGTATAAGAATGCTTGTGATTTTTGCACACTAATTTTGTATCCTGAGACTTTGCTGAAGTTGCTTATCAGCTTAAGAAGATTTTGGGCTGAGACAATGGGGTTTTCTAAATATACACTCATGTCATCTGCAAAGAGGGACAATTTGATTTCTTCTTTTCCTAACTGAATACCCTTGATTTCTTTCTCTTGCCTGATTGCCCTAGCCAGAACTTCCAACACTATGTTGAATAGGAGTGGTGAGAGAGGGCATCCCTGTCTTGTGCCAGTTTTCAAAGGGAATTTTTCCAGTTTTTGCCCATTCAGTATGATATTGGCTGTGGGTTTGTCATAAATAGCTCTTATGATTTTGAGGTACATTCCATCAATACCGAATTTATTGAGCGTTTTTAGCATGAAGGGCTGTTGAATTTTGTCAAAAGCCTTTTCTACATCTATTGAGATAATCATGTGGTTCTTGTCTTTGGTTCTGTTTATATGCTGGATTATGTTTATTGATTTCCGAATATTGAACCAACCTTGCATCCCAGGGATGAAGCCCACTTGATCATGGTGGATAAGCTTTTTGATGTGTTGCTGAATCCGGTTTGCCAGTATTTTATTGAGGATTTTTGCATCGATGTTTATCAGGGATATTGGTCTAAAATTCTCTTTTTTTGTTGTGTCTCTGCCAGGCTTTGGTATCAGGATGATGTTGGCCTCATAAAATGAGTTAGGGAGGATTCCCTCTTTTCCTATTGATTGGAATAGTTTCAGAAGGAATGGTACCAACTCCTCCTTGTACCTCTGGTAGAATTCAGCTGTGAATCCATCTGGTCCTGGACTTTTTTTGGTTGGTAGGCTATTAATTTTTGCCTCAATTTCAGAGCCTGCTATTGGTCTATTCAGGGATTCAACATCTTCCTGGTTTAGTCTTGGGAGAGTGTAAGTGTCCAGGAAATTATCCATTTCTTCTAGATTTTCCAGTTTATTTGCGTAGAGGTGTTTATAGTATTCTCTGATGGTAGTTTGTATTTCTGTGGGGTCGGTGGTGATATCCCCTTTATCATTTTTAATTGCGTCAATTTGATTCTTCTCTCTTTATTAGTCTCTTTTCTTCTTTATTAGTCTTGCTAGTGGTCTGTCAATTTTGTTGATCTTTTCAAAAAACCAACTCCTGGATTCATTGATTTTTTGGAGGGTTTTTTGTGTCTCTATCTCCTTCAGTTCTGCTCTGATCTTAGTTATTTCTTGCCTTCTGCTAGCTTTCGAATGTGTTTGCTCTTGCTTCTCTAGTTCTTTTAATTGTGATGTTAGAGTGTCAATTTTAGATCTTTCCTGCTTTCTCTTTTGGGCATTTAGTGCTATAAATTTCCCTCTACACACTGCTTTAAATGTGTCCCAGAGATTCTGGTATGTTGTATCTTTGTTCTCATTGGTTTCAAAGAACATCTTTATTTCTGCCTTCATTTCATTATGTACCCAGTAGTCATTCAGGAGCAGGTTGTTCAGTTTCCATGTAGTTGAGCGGTTTTGATTGAGTTTCTTAGTCCTGAGTTCTAGTTTGATTGCACTGTGGTCTGAGAAACAGTTTGTTATAATTTCTGTTCTTGTACATTTGCTGAGGAGTGCTTTACTACCAATTACGTGGTCGATTTTGGAGTAAGTATGATGTGGTGCTGAGAAGAATGTATATTCTGTTGATTTGGGGTGGAGAGTTCTATAGATGTCTATTAGGTCTGCTTGCTGCAGAGATGAGTTCAATTCCTGGATATCCTTGTTAACTTTCTGTCTCGTTGATCTGTCTAATGTTGACAGTGGAGTGTTGAAGTCTCCCATTATTATTGTATGGGAGTCTAAGTCTCTTTGTAAGTCTCTAAGGACTTGCTTGATGAATCTGGGTGCTCCTGTATTGGGTGCATATATATTTAGGATAGTTAGCTCTTCCTGTTGAATTGATCCCTTTACCATTATGTAATGGCCTTCTTTGTCTCTGTTGATCTTTGATGGTTTAAAGTCTGTTTTATCAGAGACTAGGATTGCAACCCCCGCTCTTTTTTGTTCTCCATTTGCTTGGTAAATCTTCCTCCATCCCTTTATTTTGAGCCTATGTATGTCTCTGCGTGTGAGATGGGTCTCCTGAATACAGCAGACTGATGGGTCTTGACTCTTTATCCAGTTTGCCAGTCTGTGTCTTTTAATTGGAGCATTTAGTCCATTTACATTTAAGGTTAAGATTGTTATGTGTGAACTTGATCCTGCCATTATGATATTAACTGGTTATTTTGCTCGTTAGTTGATGCAGTTTCTTCCTAGCCTCGATGGTCTTTACATTTTGGCATGTTTTTGCATTGGCTGGTACCGGTTGTTCCTTTCCATGTTTAGTGCTTCCTTCAGGGTCTCTTGTAAGGCAGGCCTAGTGGTGACAAAACCTCTAAGCATTTGCTTATCTGTAAAGGATTTTATTTCTCCTTCACTTATGAAACTTAGTTTGGCTGGATATGAAATTCTGGGTTTAAAATTCTTTTCTTTAAGAACGTTGAATATTGGCCCCCACTCTCTTCTGGCTTGGAGAGTTTCTGCTGAGAGATCTGCTGTTAGTCTGATGGGCTTCCCTTTGTGGGTAACCCGACCTTTCTCTCTGGCTGCCCTTAACAGTTTTTCCTTCATTTCAACTTTGGTGAATCTGGCAATTATGTGTGTTGGAGTTGCTCTTCTCGAGGAGTATCTTTGTGGCGCTCTCTGTATTTCCTGGATTTGAATGTTGGCCTGCCCTACTAGGTTGGGGAAGTTCTCCTGGATGATATCCTGAAGAGTGTTTTCCAACTTGGTTCCATTTTCCCCCTCACTTTCAGGCACCCCAATCAGACGTAGATTTGGTCTTTTTACATAATCCCATACTTCTTGCAGGCTTTGTTCATTTCTTTTTCTTCTTTTTTCTTTTGGTTTCTCTTCTCGCTTCATTTCATTCATTTGATCCTCAATCGCAGATACTCTTTCTTCCAGTTGATCGAGTCGGTTACTGAAGCTTGTGCATTTGTCACATATTTCTCGTGTCATGGTTTTCATCTCTTTCATTTCGTTTAGGACCTTCTCTGCATTAATTACTCTAGCCATCAATTCTTCCACTTTTTTTTCAAGATTTTTAGTTTCTTTGTGCTGGGTACGTAATTCCTCCTTTAGCTCTGAGAAATTTGATGGACTGAAGCCTTCTTCTCTCATCTCGTCAAAGTCATTCTCCGTCCAGCTTTGATCCGTTGCTGGCGATGAGCTGCGCTCCTTTGCCGGGGGAGATGCGCTCTTATTTTTTGAATTTCCAGCTTTTCTGCCCTGCTTTTTCCCCATCTTTGTGGTTTTATCTGCCTCTGGTCTTTGATGATGGTGACGTACTGATGGGGTTTTGGTGTAGGTGTCCTTCCTGTTTGATAGTTTTCCTTCTAACAGTCAGGACCCTCAGCTGTAGGTCTGTTGGAGATTGCTTTGAGGTCCACTCCAGACCCTGTTTGCCTGGGTATCAGCAGCAGAGGCTGCAGAAGATAGAATATTGCTGAACAGCGAGTGTACCTGTCTGATTCTTGCTTTGGAAGCTTCCTCTCAGGGGTGTACTCCACCCTGTGAGGTGTGGGGTGTCAGACTGCCCCTAGTGGGGGATGTCTCCCAGTTAGGCTACTCAGGGGTCAGGGACCCACTTGAGCAGGGAGTTTGTCCCTTCTCAGATCTCAACCTCCGTGTTGGGAGATCCACTGCTCTCTTCAAAGCTGTCAGACAGAGTCATTTGCATCTGCAGAGCTTTCTGCTGCGTTTGTTATTGTTTACTGTGCCCTGTCCCCAGAGGTGGAGTCTACAGTGACAGGCAGGTTTCCTTGAGCTGCTGTGAGCTCCACCCAGTTCGAGCTTCCCAGCAGCTTTGATTACCTACTTAAGCCTCAGCAATGGCAGGCGCCCCTCCCCCAGCCTCGCTGCTGCCTTGCCGGTAGATCGCAGACTGCTGTGCTAGCAATGAGGGAGGCTCCGTGGGTGTGGGACCCTCCCGGCCAGGTGTGGGATATGATCTCCTGGTGTGCCTGTTTGCTTAAAGCGCAGTATTGGGGTGGGAGTTACCCGATTTTCCAGGTGTTGTGTGTCTCAGTTCCCCTGGCTAGGAAAAGGGATTCCCTTCCCCCTTGCCCTTCCCAGGTGAGGCAATGCCTCTCACTGCTTCAGCTCTCGCTGGTCGGGCTGCAGCAGCTGACCAGCACCGATCGTCCGGCACTCCCCAGTGAGATGAACCCAGTACCTCGGTTGAAAATGCAGAAATCACCGGTCTTCTGTGTCGCTCGCGCTGGGAGTTGGAGACTGGAGCTGTTTCTATTCGGCCATCTTGCTCCGCCCCCCTACATTTTATTTATTTATATTTATTATACTTCAAGTTCTAGGGTACATAAGCACAATGCGCAGGTTTGTTACATATGTATACATGTGCCGTGTTGGTGTGCTGCACCCATTAACTTATCATTTATATTAGGTATATCTCCTAATGCTATCCCTATCCCCTACCCCCTCCCCACAATAGGACCCAGTGTGTGATGTTCCCCTTCCTGTGTCCAAGTGATCTCATTGTTCAATTCCCACCTATGAGTGAGAACATGCAATATTTGGTTTTCCGTTCTTGCAATACTTTGCTGAGAATGATGGTTTCCAGCTACATCCATGTCCCTACAAAAGACACAAACTCATCCTTTCTTATGACTGCATAGTATTCCATGGTGTATATGTGCCACATTTTCTTAATCCAGTCTGTCACTGATGGACATTTGGGTTGATTCCAAGTCTTTGCTATTGTGAATAGTGCCGCAATAAACATATGTGTGCATGTGTCTTTATAGCAGCATGACTTATAATCCTTTGGGTATATACCCAGTAATTGTTATTCTGTTCAGGGATGAATTACTCCCTCAAATTCAGAACTTGTTAGTATTCTATTCAGAGATTCAACTTCTTCCTGGTTCAGTCTTGGAAGGGTGTATGTGTTCAGGAATTTATCCATTTCTTCTAGATTTTCTAGTTTTTTTGCATAGAGGTATTTACAGTATTCTCTGATGGTTGTGTATATTTCTGTGGGGACAGTGGTGATATCCTCTTTATCTTTTTTTATTGTGTCTATTTGAGTCTTCTCTCTTTATTCTTTATGAGTTTAGCTAGCAGTCTATTTTATTCATTTTTTCAAAAAAAACAGCTCCCAGGCCGGGCGCGGTGGCTCAAGCCTGTAATCCTAGCACTTTGGGAGGCCGAGATGGGTGGATCACGAGGTCAGGAGATCGAGACCATCCTGGCTAACACGGTGAAACCCCGTCTCTACTGAAAAATACAAAAAAACTAGCCAGGCGAGGTGGCGGGCGCCTGTAGTCCCAGCTACTCTGGAGGCTGAGGCAGGAGAATGGCATAAACCCGGGAGGTGGAGCTTGCAGTGAGCTGAGATCCGGCCACTGTACTCCAGCCTGGGCGACAGAGCGAGACTCCCTCTCAAAAAAAAAAAAAAAAAACAGCTCCTGGATTTATTGATTTTAATGGTTTTTCATGTCTCTATCTCCTTCAGTTCTGCTCTGATCTTGGTTGTTTGTCTTCTGCCAGCTGTCGGATTTGTTTGCTCTTGGTTTCCTAGTTCTTTCAGTTGTGATGTTATGGTGTCATTTGAGGTATTTCTAGCTGTTTGATGTGGGCATTTAGTGCTACAAATTTCCCTCTTAACACTGCTTGGCTGTGACCCAGAGATTATGGTACATTGTCTCTTTGTTCTCATTGGTTTCAAAGAACTTCTTGATATCTGCCTTAATTTCATTATTTACCCAGGAGTCATTCAGGAGCAGGTTGTTCAATTTCCATGTAGTTGGGTGGTTTTGAGTGAGTTTCTTAATCTTGAGTTCTAATTTTATTGTACTGTGGTCTGAGAGACTGTTATGATTTATCTTAATTTTGCATTTGCTGAGGAATGATTTGATTATGTGATTATTGATTTTAGAGTAAGTGACACATCATGCTGAGAAGAATGTGTTATATATTCTGTTGTTTTGGGGTGGAGAGTTCTGTAGATATTTATTAGGTCTACTTGAACCAGAGCTAATTTCAAGTCCTGAATATCTTTGTTAATTTTCCGTCTCAATGACCTAATATTGACAATGGGGTGTTAAATCTCCCACTACTATTGTGTGGGAGTCTAAGTCTCTTTGTAGGTCTCTAAGAACTTGCTTTATGAATTTGGGTGCTCCTTTACTGGGTACACAGTTTTTGGATAGTTAGCTCTTCTTATTGAATTGAACCCTTTACCATTATGTAATGCCCTTGTCTTTTTTTATCTTTGTTGGTTTAAAGTCTGTTTTGTCAGAAACTAGGATCACAATCCCTGTTTTTTTTTCTGCTTTCCATTTGTTTAGTAAATTTTCCTCTGTCCCTTTATTTTGAGCCTATGTGTGTCTTTGCATGTGAGATGGGTCTCTTGAATACAGCACACCTATGGGTCTTGATTCTTTATCCAGTGTCCCATTCTGTGTCTTTTAATTGGGGACATTTACTGCATTTACATTTAAGGTTAATTTTATTATGTGTGAATTTGGTTCTGTCATCATGATGCTAACTAATTATTTTGCAGGCTTGTGATGTAGTTGCTTTACAGTGTCATTGGTCTTTGTACTTCAGTGTGTTTCTTTAGTGACTGGTAATGATTTTTCCTTTCTATATTTAGTGCTTCCTTTAGGAGCTCTTTCAAGGCAGGCCTGGTGGTGAATTCCCTCAGCATTTTCTTGTCTGAAACGGATTTTATTTCTCCTTCACCTATGAAGTTTAGTTTAACCAGATATGAAATTCTGGGTTGGAAATTCTTTTCTTTAAGAATGTTGAATATTGGTCCCCAATCTCTTCTGGCTTATAGGGTTTCTGCTGAGGGGTGTGCTGCTAAGTCTGATGGGCTTTCCTTTGTAGGTGACCTGGATTTTTCTCTCTGGGTGCCCTTGACATTTTTTTCTTCATTTCAACCTCAGAGAATCTGATGATTATGTGTCTTGAGGTTGATCTTCTCATGGAATACTTACAGGGGTTCTCTGAATTTCCTGAATTTGAATGTTGGCCTATTTCACTAGATTGGGGAAGTTCTCCTGGATAATATCCTAAAATATGTTTTCCAGCTTGGTTCCATTCTCCCTGTCTCCTTCAGGTACCCCAATCAGTCATAGGTTCAGCCTTTTTACATTATCCCTTCATTCTCAGAAGTTTTGTTCAATCCTTTTCATTCTCTTTTCTCTAATCTTGTCTGCCTGTCTTATTTAAGCAAGGTAGTCTTCAGGCTCTGAAATTCTCCCCTCAACTTGGTCTATTCTGCTATTTATACTTATGGTTGCATTGTGAAGTCCTCATGTTGTGTTTCTCAGCTCCATTAAGTCATTTATGTCCCTCTCTAAACTGGTTATTTTGGTTAACAGCTCTTGTAATGTTTCATCATGATTCTTAGTTCTTTGCATTGGGTTAGAACCTGCTCTTTTAGCTCACTGACTTTCATTACTACCCACCTTCTGAAGCCTAATTCTGTCAGTTCAACCATCTCAGCCTCAGCCAACTCCATGCCCTAGCTGGAGAGGTGTTGCAATCATTAGGAGAAGAAAAGAAAGACGCTCTGGCTTTTTGAGTTTTCAATGTTTTTTCATTGATTCTTTCTCATCTTCATGAGTTTATCTAACTTTGATCTCTGAGGTTGCTGACCTTTGGATGGGGTTTTTGTGGGAACTTTTTTGTTGATGCTGTTGTTTTTATTGCTTTCTATTTGTTTTTCATTTAACAGTAAGATTCCTCTTCCATAGGGCTGCTGTGGTTTTCTAGGGGTCCACTTCAGACCCTATTTTCCTGGGTCCCTCCTGCACTTGGAGGTGTCACCAGCAGAGGTTGCAGAGCAGCAAAGATGGCTGCCTGCTCATTCCTCTGGGAGCTCCAACCCTGAGTCTGAGTGGCACCAACCTGATACCAGTGGGAATACTCCAGTATGAGGTGTCTGGTGAACCCTGTTTGGGGGTTTCACCCAGTCAGGAGGCACAGGATCAGGGACCCACTTAACGAAGCACTCTGGCTGCCCCTTGGCAAAGGGGATGCACTGTGCTGGGTAGAATGCCACTCATCTGAACTGTCCAGATTCCTCAGAGCCAGCAGGGGGAAAGACTAAGTCTGCTGATACACTGAGATGACAGACAACCCTCCCCTGAGGGGCTCTGTCCCAGGGAGATCAGAGTTCTGTCTGTAAACCTCTGGCTGAAGTTGCTGAAATTCCCACAGGGAGGCCCTGCCTGGTGAGGAGAGATGGGTCCAGATCCAGCCCAAAGAGGTAATCTGGCCATGATCTGCCACAGCCACTGTGCTGCACTGTGGGGAATGCCTCCTAGGTTCAAATTGCCCAGTCTCCCAGGCACCAGCAGGGGAAAATGGCAGACTGGACCTGCAGCAATGGCTGCCACCCCTCCCCACAGGAACTCCGTAGCCTTAGGCAGTCTCCAGCCCACTGGCTGCCGAGAAATCTGCATAGCTCTGTGCTTGGGTCCCAAGGCCCTGGTGGTGTGGGCTCATGAGAAGATCTCCTGATCCGCCGGTTGCACAAATCCGTGGAAAAACTGGTTTCCCAGGCAGGGTAGCACAATCAATTCACCACCTCCCTTGGCTGGGGGTGGGGACTCCCCTTGACCATGCAGCTCCCAGGTGGACCATTGCTCAACCCTGCTTATCCTCACTTTCTGCGGGTCACGCCAACTGCCTAGTCAGTTCCAGTGAGAGAACCTGGATACCTCAGTTGCCAGTGCAGGATTCACTCGCCATTTTTGTTCTTCTCAGTGGGAGCCTCTGACCACAGCTGTTCCTAGTCAGCCTCTTGGCGCCTCCTCCACCAGATGGTTTTAACAAGAAGCCAGAGTTGAGAAAGTGGTATTCACAGTAATGAGGAAAGAGAGAGACCCTCTCATATGGTTTTACATTGTTTTATATTCAGTACCTCTTTTAAGAAAAAAACAAGGAAGTAAAACCAAAGACAGGCAGCCCAAAACCACGCCTGGAATCAGGCCTGGGTCTGCCTGGCCTAAACCCAGTAGTTAAAAATCAACTCATGACTTAGAAACTGATGTTCCTGACATTGTATAGAAGAACACTGTGAAACTCGCTGCCCCGTTCTCTTTCTCTCTGACTACCAGTGCATGAAACCCCTGTCACGTATCCCCTAGATTGCTTAATCAATCACAAGCCTTTCATATGAAATCTTTAGTGTTGTGAGCCCTTAAAAGGGACAGAAATTTTGCACTCAGGGAGCTTGGATTTTAAGGCAGTAGCTTGCCGATGCTCCCATCTGAATAAAGCCCTTCCTTCTACAACTCGGTGTCTCAGAGGTTTTGTCTGTGACTTGTCCTGCTACATTTCTTGGTTCCCTGACCAGTAAAGTGAGGTAACTGACGGACTGCCAAGGCAGCCCCTTAGGTGGCTTAGGCCTGCCCTGTGGAGCTTCCCTGCAGGGGACTCCGACCAGCCTAAGTGACGCGATCCAAGAGTGCTCCCTGGTAGGCAATTGTCCCGGTGGAACACCTCACCAGAGCAGCGCATAGCAGGCCCCCCCCAGAGGATTAACACAGTGGCTTAACACTGGGAAGGAACTGGCACTTAGAGTCCAGACATCTGAAACTTGGTAAGAATAGTCTTTGGAACTTGCCCCACTCCATCTGAGTGGAAGTGTGGCCTGATCACCCACAGTGTGGCTGGATTGGCACTTTTGTTCTGGTTTTGACTTGACTTGACTTGGTAAGACTAGTCTCTGGAACTTTCCCCACTCCATCTGAGTGGAAGCGTGGCCTGATCACCCACGGTGTGCCTGTATCAGCACTTTTGTTCTGGTTTTGTCTTGACTTACATTGCCGGATACTTTGGTTTTGGTTTTGACTTGGCTTAAATTTCTTGGTACTCAGATTTTGAATTCATGGTATTCTGATTTTGGTTTGGTATAAATGATAAAAGTGTGTGTGTGCTCTCTTTACCCATTCTTTGTTTTGTGGTGAGTGTGTGTGGTGTGAGTGTAGCATTCTGTCTTGAGAAAACATGGGTCAGGCGCAAAATAAGCCCACCCTACTAAGAACTATGTTGAAAAATTTTAATAAAGAAAAAAAAAGCGGGGTGGAAGCAGAATTTATATAAAAAGAATGTTATATGGCAAATTCTTCTCCTGAAATAAATTAACTGGTTATTTTTTTAAAATGTTTATAATAAGTCAAAATATTAAGACATGTCAAAAAAAATTTTCTGTGAAAATTGTAAAAGAAAAAAGTTATAAAAAATTTTTTATTCCAAAAATGTTGTATAATTTAAAAGTAATAAGGCCTCCTGAGTACTACTGAAAAAAAGTTTATGTGCAAGGTGTATAAAAAAGTAAAATATACCTTTAGTAAAAAGCTTATAAAGAGGCATAAGAATGTGGATTTTTACCTACATTAAAAGGTCAAAAAATTATTGTTTTCAAAGTTTAGGCAAGTTTTAAAACATTCACTGTAAAGAAAATTCTCTGTGAAAACATAATAGCTAAAGTTAAAAAGGTATCATCCAGTTTTTCTGTGAACTGGACATTAATGTAAAAATGCAACAGGTTTTTCTTAAAATATCAACCTTCTCTTTAACAAAAATTATAAAAGGTTAAAAAGAGTCTGTAAAATCTTACCTTATGGTCAAACATGAAAAATTGGATAAATATGTCTACAAGGTTTTATTAAAATTAGTAACATACTAATATAAAGGTAAAATTTAGCTTATCTGGTAAAAAAAATCATACAAGAAGTATTATTAAATATAAAATGGTGTTTAACTTTCTTTGGTCTGAAAACTAATAAAAACAGGTGCTAAAGAAAACATTCATTTTACTAGAGGATCACAGAAGTTAAAGACTTAAACTTTGGCAATTAAGACAGCATACCAAGATGCAAATGCCTGGTTGAAATGGATCAAATATTCCATCTGCACATTAAACAAAAGCAATTGTTATGCTTGTGCACATGGCAGCCAGAGGCCCTGATTGTCCCCCTTCTGCTAAGCTGGTCCTCCAGTCGACCAGGCATGGGCTGCATGGTAGCTCTTTTCCAGGATTCTACAGCCTGGAGTAATAAGTCATGCCAAGCTCTCTCTGCTATATCCCAAAGTCCCTGCAGGTCAGCCCCCAAGGGCCATCCAGCTTCCATCTCCCAACACTAAGTTCACTTCATGTCTCTCATGGCAGAGAGGAAACTTAGCATTACTTGGAGACCTGAAGGGATGCAGTGAGCTTAAGAATTTTCAAGAGTTTATCAATCAGTCAGCCCTTGTTCATCCCTGAGCAGATGTGTGGTGATATTGTGGTGGACCTTTACTGGGCACTCTGTCAAATAACTAGAGTGGCACTTGTGCTTTAGTCCATTTGGCTATCCCTCTCACTCTGGCATTGGAAGAAAGAAGAAGAAAGAAGAAGAAAGAAGAAAGAAGAAAGAAAGAAAGAAGAAAGAAGAAGAAGAAGAAGAAGAAGAAGAAGAGAAGGAGGAGGAGGAGGAGGAGGAGGAAGAAGAAGAGGAGGAGGAGAAGAAGAACAGGAGGAAGAAGAGGAGGAAGAGGAGGAGGAAGAGGAGGAGGAAGAGGAGGAGGAAGAGGAGGAAGAAGAGGAAGAAGAAGAAGAAGAGGAGGAAGAAGAAGAGGAAGAAGAAGAGGAGGAAGAAGAAGAAGAGGAGGAAGAGGAGGAGGAAGAGGAAGAAGAAGAGGAAGAAGAAGAGGAAGAAGAAGAGGAAGAAGAAGAAGAAAAGGAAGAACAGGAAGAAGAAGAAGAAGAGGAAGAAGAAGAAGAAGAAGAAGAAGAAGAAGAAGAAGAAGAAGAAGAAATCATAAAGCGAGAGAAGCCCCTTATAAGTCTTTCAACTCTCACATCTATTTAGATGAAATTAGAGCCCAGCAAGGAATACTAGATCAATTTAAAGCTTGAAATCAAATAGTTACAGGATTTAAGTCAATATTTTAGTAGATGACAGTCAATAAAAATGTACATTAAATAAACTACATCTATTACAACCAAAAGCAACAAGTTCTCATGAGTTAAAAAGAAAAACTCATGTCGGCCCCAGCCCTGAGGCTACCTGACCTGTCAAAATTCTTTACACTGTATGTGTCCAAAAAAAAAAAAAATGGCAGTTAGAGTTTTAACCCAGACTGTAGGGCCCTGGCCAAGGCCAGTGGCCTCTCTCAAAACAACTAGACAAGGTTTCCAAAGGCTGGCCCCCATGTCCAAGGGCCCTGGCAGCAATGGCACTGTTAGCACAAGAAGCAGATAAGCTAACTCTTAGGCAAAACCTAAAGTCCCCCAATGCTGTGGTGATTTTAATAAATACTAAAGGACACCATTAGGTAATAAATGCTAGACTAACTAGATACCAAAGCTTGCTCTGTGAAAATTCCCACATAACCATTGAAGTCTGCAATACCCTAAAACCACCACTTTGCTCCTGGTATCAGAGAACCCAGTTAAACATAACTGTGTAAAAGTACTGGACTCAGTTTATTCTAGTGGGCCTAACCTCCGAGACCATCCTTAAACATCTGTAGACTGGGAGCTGTACATGGATGGGAGCGGCTTCACTAACCCCTGCAAAGTGACTCTGAGAAAGACGACAAGCCCTGCTCCAGTCACATCTGGAAGCTGACTGGTTCACACAAGGCCGAAGCATGAGGAATCTCATCGTGGGACTCATTTTCCTTAAAATTTGGACGTGTACAGTAAGGACTTCAACTAACCTTTCTCAGACTGAGGGCTGTTCCCAGTGTATACGTCAAGTCACTGAGGTAGGACAAAAGATTGCTACAGTCCTATTATTTTATGGTTATTATAAGTGTACCAGGACTCTAAAAGAAACTTGTTTGTATAATGACACCCAGTACAAAGTATATAATCCAAAAAGTGAATAGCCTAATGTGTGCTATGACTCCTCTGAACCTCCCATGATCACAGTTTTTAAAATAAAATTAAAGATTGGTCCTTTTCTAGTGACACAAGTAAAGTAATAGCTAGAACAGAAAAAAAAAAAAAAAAAAAAGAGAGAGGTCCCCAAAAATGTAACCTTAAAATTTGACGCCTGTGCCACTGTGAATAATAAGCAGCATGGGATGGGATGTGGTTCTCTAGATTAGGAAAAAAAGGTTACACGGCAAAAAATAAGTATATCTGCCATAAATTAAGCTTATGTGCAAATGTGTGTAATTACTGGTCTTGTGTCATCTAGACTACTTTAAAAAAGGATGAAAAAGATCCTGTTTAGCTTCAAAAACAGAAAAAGTTAGCCCCTCCTGCATGAGTGGGAGCTACAACCCTTTAGAATTGGTAATTACAAATCCCTTAAACCCAAGGTAAAAAGAAAAAGAAAAAAAAGAAAACACTTATCTCTGGGCATCAATAGAAAAGGATTGGGTCCTAAAGTAAATATCTTAGTAAAAGAGGAGGTTTGTAAACTCTCTCCAGAACCAGTATTTCAGACTTTCTATGATAAACTAAATATGCCAGTACCAGAGACTCCAGGAAAAACCAGAAATTTTTTTTTGCAATTAGCTGAGCATGTAGCCCAGTCTCTAAAGGTCACTTTATATTATGTTTGTAAAAAAACTATAATAAGAGATCAATGGCCATAAAAAGTCCGAGAATTAGTGCCCACAAACCTAGTTCCTGATGAATTCCCAACCCAAAAAGAATCACCTTGATCATCTCTAGGTTCTAAAAGTCTCAATTATTAGACAATATTGCATAGCTATGAAAAAAAAAATTCAGTTATTCTGTAGGATGACTTAGTTGTCTAGGGCAAAAACTGTATAATGATACCCTCCCACAAAAAAACAAACAAACAAACAAACAAAAAAAAACAGTTACATGGTGGAGTTCCAATTACACAGAGAGATCCATTCAGTAAATATCCAAGGTAGCAGACTGTCTAGTCCCACCCAGAATTCCACCAGGACCAGACTGCCCCCACCAGTTTATACTGAATATGTAGACAGAGCCTACGCTAAGCTGCCTGACCTGTAGACAGGTGGTTGTGTTATTGGCACTATTAAATCATCTTTGTTCTTACTGCCCATAAAAACAGGTGAACTTCGGGGCTTCCCTGTCAATGCTTCCCGTAGAAAATGAAGCATAGCCATAGGGAATTAAAACGATGATAAATGACCTCCTAAAAAATTATACAATACTATAGGCCTGCCACTTAGACACAAGAAGGCTCATAGGAATACTGGACCCCCATTTACATGCTCAACTGAATCATATGGTTGCAAGCTGTTTTAAAACTCATCACTAATAAAACCGGTCAAGCCTTGACTATTCTGGCCCGGCAAGAAACTCAGATAAGAAATGCTGTCTATCAAAATAGATTGGCTCTCAACTACTTGCTAGCAGCTGAAAGAGAGGTCTATAAGAAATTTAACCTTACTAATTACTGTCTGCACATAGATAATCAAAGACAAGTACTTAAAGACATAGTCACATGTGCCCATACTAGTGTAGCACAAATTCAACCCTGAAACCATATTTAAAAATTATTTCCCAGCACTAGGAGGATTTAAAACTCTTATAATAAAAGTTATAATAATAAGAAGAACCTACTTACTGCTCCCTTGTCTGATACCTGTACTTCTCCAAATGATAAAAAGCTTTGTTGCTACTTTAGTTCACCAAAATGCTTCAGCACAAGTGTACTATATGAATCACTATCAATTTATTGCACAAAAATACATAAGTAGCAAAAATAAGAGTGAGAACTCCCACTAATGAAAAGTGAGAGTCTCAAAAGGGGGGAAGGAGGAAAGAGAGAGACCCTCTCAAATTGTTTTATATTGTTTTATACTCAGTACCTCTTTTAAGAAAAAAGGAAGTAAAATCAAAGACAGGCAGCCCAATGCCAGGCCCAGAACCAGGCCTGGGTCTGCCTGGCCTAAACGCAGTAGTTAAAAATCAACTCATGACTTAGAAACCGATGTTCCTGACATTGTATAGAAGAACACTGTGAAACTCCCTGCCCTGTCCTGTTTCTGACTACCAGTGCATGAAACCCCTGTCATGTATCCCCTATTTTGCTTAATCAATCACAAGCCTTTCCTATGAAATCTTTAGTGTTGTGAGCCCTTAAAAGGAACAGAAATTGTGCACTCGGGGAGCTCGGATTTTAAGGCAGTAGCTTGCCGATGCTCCCAGCTGAATAAAGCCCTTCCTTCTACAACTCGGTGTCTGAGAGGTTTTGTCTGCGGCTCATCCTGCTACAGTAATGCTTCCTGACTCTTTCCTTTTGGGAAAGAGAGGACATAACATCTGTGGTCACAGAAGAGGAAGAAAAAGAGAGGAGAGAGGAGCCTGTTCCTTAGGTCCTTTCACCTCAACTTAGAAGACATGGAGACACAGCCTCACACTTCAGCTAACAAGGATTCTGCTTAGTAGATCCAGGGGAAAAAAGCCACCAGTGAGGATCACAAACCCATCACAAATATAAGAGGAAGTCCACATAGAGATGTTGTTTTGAAATGGAACTACTGGTTTCAGTACAAACTAAAATACTATGTTGCTACCGCTTAACCTTATAAAACTATAAACCACAACAAAGATTTTTTTTAAACAAATGAGTGTTCAACCATTTCCTTATTCAAGTGGACATTTTACACTGGCATCCTGCCCACCTGTCTACCAGTGTGACCATTGGATTATTCCTCTGAACAAAGGCCAAGGCCAGAATGCCAGAGATATAGGATCAACATGTGGACAGGCTACTTAGGTAGACTCCTAGCGATAAAACGCTCCAAAAATGAAAGCAAAGTGTTTACATCTGGGTCACAGGTTTGGTTCTTCTTTGGCATGTTAGACTAAAAACTCAGGGAAGCAGGCTTGGTTTCTAGAGAGAATAGGCAGAGATGAAGAGAGAGATGGTGGCGGCACCAGGCAGAAGGGCAGGAGAGGAAGTGGAAATCTGGAGAATCAAGATGTTGAGGACTTGGCAAGATGTGCATGGACAAAAGAGGCAGCTGAGGACAATGAGAATCAGGAAGATCCAGGAAAGAGTCAAACCAATAAGCAAGCAAAAGAAGTCAGGAGGCAACATTTGGCCAGAACAAGCAAATAAAGCACTGCTGAACAGCTATCAGGAAAACACCTTGGTGAGCAGCTGCAATGGAGGAGGGACAGGAGGTTGGGGGGAGCAACAGGGGAGTCCTATTAAGACTTGGTGCCTTCTATACTCCCATATTCCTCTGTGCATGCAACTATGGAAAAAGCAGAAAATAAATAGTCACAACTCAAAAGAAGGAAGTCTAGAGGAAGTGAGCAGAACAAGATCTGAGATTCCAGCTTCCCAAATTGAGAAAGGAAACCGCTGCTCTAAAGCCGATGCTGGAGTAAGAGAAGAATCCTCAGACCACATAGAAAAGGTCGGGGAGGAGGTAGATGGGCACTAAAGAATGAGGTCAAGGATCCTAAGCAGGACCCAAGATTAATACAATGAACAATAGACCCACCTCACAGATAACGGCTTCACTCATTCTGCCTCTTTTGCATCTCAGTCATCTGTCCAACGAGAGTGTCTCACATGGTGCCACTGACAAGAACAAGGGATTCAGGGGGAGAAGGAGAAACACACAGAGCAGCTATAATACATAGATAAGAGGGAGAAACAAGGTTAAAAAGGAAAAGGAATCATCTGACTTTTTAAGTTTTATTTTGTTTCTAATTGACACATAATTGTACATATTTATGGGCTACAGTGTGACATTTCAATATATGAATATATCATCTAATAATCAAATAAGAGTAGTTAGGATATCCATCACCTCAAACACTTGTCATTTGTGGTGAGAACATTCAAAATCCTCTCTTCTAGACATTTTGAAATACACAATACATTACTGTCAACTATAATCACCCTACTTTGCAACAAAACACCAGAACTTCTCCTATCTAACTGCAACCTTGTTCTCATTGACAAATCGCTCCCCAAGCTGCCCTACCTCACCTTCTCGCCAGTTTCTGGTAACCACTATCACACTCTCTATTTCTATGAGATGAACTGTTTTAGATTCCACATTTGGGTGAGATCATGCAGTATTTGTCCTTCTGTGCCTAACTTATTTCACTTCACATAACGTCCTCTAGTTAATCCATGGTGTCACAAATGACAAGATTTTATTATTTTTATAGCTCCATAGTATTCCATTGTGTATATATAACACATTTTTAAATCTATTCATCCATTAAAGGACACTTACATTGATTCCATATCTTGGCTATTGTGAATAGTGCTGCAATAAACATGGGAGTGCAGCTATCTCTTTAACATATTGATTTCATTTCCTTTGGCTACATACCCAGCAGTGGTATTGCTGGATCATATGGTAGCTCTATTTTTTATTTTTTGAAGAACCCTCATATTGTTTTTCATGATGGCTCTACTAATTTACATTCTCACTAAAGGTGTGGAGAAAGGGGAACTCCCCTTGCTCTTGGTAGCACTGCGATGTCCATCCCCACCCCAGTCTCCTCACCTCCTGCTCCTCCCCCATGTTGGAGTTTCCCCAATCTGCCTGAGCCTGGGTTTGCCTTTCTCCACATCCCTGCCAGTGTTTGTTATTTTTTGTCTTTTTGGTAATGCAGAGAAATCGAAAGGGTGAAGTGAAAACAAAAAGAAAATGGCATTCACACAGTCAATCTTTATTTGTCTACTGCAGTAAAACTCGATGAACCTGCTTTATAGAGTAGAAGACGGCTGGGTTCTAGTATGGACCCTCCAACGTTGAATATGTAGTCTTCAGCTGGTGCCTCAGCATCTCCAGTACTAGTTTTCTCATTTCTGTGCAATATCTGGTAGCCTGAATGTAATCAGGGGTCCTTCCCAGTGCTACCCCAATGCTACCTGTGGGTCTACAGAACTACAAATACTTACTTCAAACACTTACCACCCCTCTTCTGTTGTACCAATGAGTTCATTCTATTCTCATTTTCTAATTTGCCCACATTGAACCAAGGATAGAGCCAATAAGTCATTCATGCAGTGAGCATTATAGTTAGTAATATTGTATTGTATACTATAAATTTGCTAAGAGAACAGATTTTAGGTACTGTTTCCACAATAATTTTTTAAAAGGTTCCTATGTGAGATGATTGATACGTTAATTTGTTTGACTGTAGTAACCACTTCACTATGTATATCAAAATATTATGTTGTATACCTTAAATACATATGATAAAAAAGAGAGAGGGGAAAAATGTAACTCATGCAGGGAGATTCATTACAAAGTTCACTTGAAATTCCTTAATCAAAGTTTAGGATACAACACAAGGCTATCTAATCTGGAATAGAATGAGGCAAAGCACTATCTCCATGGAAGCTAAAGACTTTTTGGTTTTTACCCTCATCTTTCTAAGAAAGAAACTATGGGAGAAGCTGAAGGCAACTGTGGCAGCATAAGCAGAAGAGAAAGAGAAGCTCACTATTTATCATTTCAGATATTGTGTCTTCAACACATGACCTTTTCACAAACTCTGGTGTAATGCAGCATGTTCCAGATGTGCCTGGTTGGCTTCCAATTCCCACCCATTTGCCTCCCTCCGGACAGACTGAATCTGACTCTCAGGGAAGCCACCTGGGTATGCACCTAAGCACCTGAGAGGATACCCATGCTCAGGCAGACTGGGGAAACACCAGCATGGGGAAAGGGCATGAGATGAGGAGACTAAGGATGGGCAACGCAGTGCGGCCAAGAGCCTGAGGATGCTGGCAGGTTACCTTGTCTCTCCACCTACGTTTCTCATCCACAAATGAGCTCCTTGGCCATGCTTTCTGTCAAAAGGCTGTGAACTCTAAGCAAGCAGGAACTGTGTCTGCCTTTTCACTGCATTATCATCCTCTGCATTTGGCAAGTTTTCAGCAAGCACCTGTTGGATGGATGGATGGATGGATGGATGGATGGATGGATGGATGGATGCAGGGATGCATGATGAATTCATGGGTGAGTTAGTGAGAAAGCACATCAGATGTCTGTATGCATAAAAATTGAGACGTCTCATGGATGAGTATAATCTGGTCACTATGTCTCTGGCAGAGGAGCAGCAGAGCCATCTGCAGATGGTGTGGTGTGTGACATTCAGAAGTGTGTCCCACTAAACCCCAGCTTGACTCACCCAAGAGCCCTGTGGAAGGCAGCGCTCTGACCACGGGGTAGGTAGAAGCCAAAGTCAGCAAAATGCAAGTCACTCAAATAGTCCCATTAGAACACAGAAATAAGTGAGACTTGTCATAATTTAGACTGGTACACTTAGGACCTGGCTATATCTTGATTCAAGAAAAAATAATGATGACATGAGAAGAAGAAAGAAATATCATGAGTAACACAAGATATGTTAGCAAATATTATTACTTTAGGATCTTTGCTTGAGTCAAAATATATAGGAACTCTCAGAATCAGTAGTTCCTGGCACTTTCCATCCATGGTACACCAAGAAAGAGCTAGAGAAAACAACTCACCTTCTACTTCTCCTCAGAGAGAAAGAGAGCAAAATCCAGGGCAAAGAATTTCCCTGTTTTCCAGACAGGCTCAGCAGACAGTTCCACAGACAGGAATACGAAAGGACAAGAATCCAGGGAGGTCTTGTGGGTCTGTGGCCAGGCTGAGGCTCTCAGAAGCAGCAGGGCATGGTGCTGAACCAGCCTTCCAGGCACCAGGGCAGTTGTCTTTACCCACTAGGTGGCATCTTTGGCTAGATTATCCACCTTGTACTCCTTCTACACCATGTAGAAGGTGGTTGGTGATTTACCTTATCACTGGGTTGTTGGAGGCATTAAATAAGTTAATGTGTATAAAGTGCCTGGCACAGAATATGGGATTAATTGGTATGGTTATTGTCAGATTTTTTTCTTTTTGAGACGGAGTGCAGGGGTGCAATCTTGGCTCACTGCAACCTCCATCTCCCAGGTTGAGTCAGAGTGTGATTCTCCTGAGTAGCTGGGATTATAGGCATGCACCACCATGCCCAGCTAATTTTTTGTTTGTTTGGTTTGGTTTGGTTTGGTTTGGTTTGGTTTTTTGAGATGGAGTCTCGCTCTGTCACTCATGCTGGAGTGCAGTGGTATAATCTCAGCTCACTGCAACCTCTGCCTCCTGGGTTCAAGTGATTCTTCTGTCTCAGCCTCCCAAGTAGCTGGGATTACAGGCATGCCCCACCATGCCCGGTTAATTTTTGTACTTTTAGTACAGATGAGGCTTCACTATATTGGTCAGGCTGGTCTGGAACTCGTGACCTCAAGTGATCCACCCACCTCAGCCTCCCAAAGTGCTGGGATTACAGGCATGAGCCACCGCGCCTGGCCTAATTTTTGTATTTTCAGTAGAGACAGGGTTTCGCCCTGTTGGCCAAGCTGGTCTCGAATTCCTGACCTCAAATGATCCACCCACCTTGGCCTTCCAAAGTGCTGGGATTACAGGTGTGAGCCACCATGCCCAGTGTCAGATATTTTATTCATGAGAGACATTCTTACATGCTGGAAACACTGTAGGTTTAAAGCTGACATTCCTTGGTTTGAAATAAAACTGACATTAAAAGGCGATTTTGTATTTGTAAAATTGCTTAACCATTATTTTAAATAACACTGCTTAATACATAGGGTTTAAATTTGGAATAATGTAAAAGAAAATAACTCAGGCACTCATCACGCATGACAGGAGATCCAATATTCTCCTCAATGTATAGGTTTGTCTGCAGTTAATAGAAAATCCAGTGGTTATAACAATATAAAAGTCTGATAGAAGTTTATTAATCTCTAATATTAAATCCAGATTTAGTTGCCCAGGGTTGGTCTAAACAGCCCCTTATGAAGATGTTTCAAAACTGACAATTTATTCCTGTCCGCAACAATAAAATACCAAGGAAAAGAAAATGAGGATGCTCAACAGGCAAACCTCTCTGAGACCTCTAAGGACTTCATTGTAGAAAATAAGAAGTGGAGATGGAGAGAGTTGCTATTCTGCTGGAGGTGGCTCTTCACCTCCTGCTCTCAAGGGTCTTGCAGCCAATTCAATCCCCAGTCCCATTTGCCTGCCTGCCACTTGACCTACATAGTTTGGACCACATGCCTTGCCCCTCTTAATCCAAAGAGAGAACAACCTCCCTGCACTGCCAGGGAACCACAAATGCAAGACTATTATAGCAGACCTTTGCTGAAGATTGGGACAAATCTAAGGTACTTGCATCAAATAAGAAGAAAAAAAATCTAACACAGACCTCATTATTATTCAACTCATCTGTCAATAATTGCTGGGAAATCTCCTTACCTAGTCCTCTTCCCCTTGGGTCCCTGGCTTGCTGCTGTTTCTCTCACTCTGCTAAGACCCTCTGTCCAGTCTTTCTTTCCCAAGTTCAGGGCCCCAGTCTTCTCCCTTTCTTGTCAGAGTATTTTGAGGTAAGGTAAAATGTCTATGGCTGATTATATACAACAGAAACAAGGCCAAAGGCTGGCAAATATAAAGGAGAGGGTTCCAGAGGTGGCTTTCACCCAGAGAAATTAAAGATTATTGAAAATATGATCTCTTAAGATAAACAGACCCATGTGGGAACATCTTTCTGCAAAGAGAGAACCCACAACAAATCTCAGGGGTTACACCCAGCTGCCCCACTTAGACAGGATGCAAGCTACAGACTTTCTCAGTTTATCCTGGCAAAAGAGGTGCTCATGGGAGGAGACAGGACAAGGGCAGCTGAACTGGAAGTGGTAGCCTGGGCTGATGAAACTTTGTTTCTCTGTGGTCTGCCTGGCTCCCTTTCACTGCTGCTTCTAGCCAAGTAGGGATTCCATTTTCCTCTTGCTCCTCCCCAGCTATTTCTTCTACTTTTTCCTATTTTCTGCCTCCTCAACACTTTCCTTAGGTGGGCCATTTTCACTACAAATTGACAAGCTCTTTCTGTATTTTTGCTCCAGTGCCCAAGAGGGAGAATGTGAGTCCCACTTCCCTGAGATCATCCACTCCCATCCCGTCTTATCAGGGGTAGGGTATGGCGGTGTGGCAGAGAGATGAAGGAGAGGAGACACCAGAGAAAAAAAACACACACACACACACACAAATCCTGTTCACCCAGGTCAACAACAGAAGAAATACAGAGGAGAAAGCACCAGGAGGGTGTAGCAGGCATACCTCGAGATGAAGAGGGGTTTGGGCAAAGTTGGATGTGCAAACAACTCAACCCCACCATCACATGAAGGAGGCCACCGTGTGAGCACAGGACCTGGAAGAGCCTTGTCCCCATTCAATATGTAACTGAATGAATGAATCAATTAATCAACAATCATGGAAACTGCCTATCTTGAGGAGGTAGAGTAGCACGCTACAGTGGGTATAATGAGTTACTGCCACATCAGAGAAATTGGTTGCTCCTGTTGTTATGGTTCGGCTGTGTCCCCACCCAAATCTCACCTTGTAGTTTCCATAATCCCCACATGTTGCGGGAGGGATCCAGTGGGAGGTAATGGAATCATGGGAGGTTACCTCCATGCTGTTCTCATGAGAGTGAGTTCTCATGGGATCTGATGGTTTTCCCCTTTTGCTCAGCACTTCCTTTTGTTGCCACCATGTGAAGGACATGTTTGCTTCCCCTTCCACCATGATTGTAAATTTGCTGAGGCCTCCCCAGCCATGAGAAACTGTGAGTCAATTAAACCTGTTTTCTTTGTAAATTACCCAGCCTCAGGTATGTCCTTATAGCAGCGTGAGAACAGACTAACATACCTGTCAATGCCAAAATGATATATTTTGGTGAATTGAAAATTAGCAAAGCCAGCCTGCCCAATCGCAAACACCTCCATCTCAGGCAAATGGTACTGCTTTAAACAAATATCCGCAGGACATGAAAGGGTGGGTCTGAAAAGTCATCACCCACGTAACTTCCTCAGATTCTTACCTTTTATTATATTAAATCTTGAAGCTTGCTCTCTCTATCTAATTTTGTATAGATCTAGGAAGGTTAAAGTGTGTGGATAGGCTGATGCTATAGGTTGCTTCCAGGGGTAGGAATCTGCCAAGAGATACTGACCCCTGACCCTAGTCATAGACTGTTCTCACTTCACGGTAAGTCAATAAAATGACAGCCTTCCTGTTTGAGGGATGCCCAAATTCTTTGCAAAATCTAATTATAAGTCTGAGTAAGCAGTAAAATTTGTTCTTGCTATTTATAGAATTGTAAATTTTGACTCAGAAATGGACACTACACGTTGTTCTCAGAATATCCAAAAGATCAGTTTGGCACCAACAGGTCCCAAGTAAGTCGGGTTTTCTTCATCCCTCCCTGTGTCCCACTGGAGACTGAGCACATCCAGGGAGCAAGCAGCAGACCAGTCAGCAAAATGTAAAATGTAGAACCTGTCTTAACCTGGAAGGTGGGGATGTCTTATCCACATTTGGCTCCTCACCTCTGAGCTAACTTCTGATTAAAGCTGATCTAAGGAAAGGAGTGTGGTCTTCTGTGTGTTGGGAGTTCCCTGGTCATGGCAGCCTACCCACACACTGATCTATACAGAGTCAGATGGGGGGCTTTGAAGATCTATACAAAGTCAGATGCGGGGGCTTTGAGATCAATCGGAGGCTTCTACGACAATGGATGCTGTGAGACAGGTCAAAAAGAGCTTAAGGACACTAGCCTAAGATAATACTTTTAATAATGAGTACTAAAAACATTAATAGTATTAATAGTGAGTATTAAAGGTATTAATACTTTTAATAATGAGTATTACAGATTCACAGCTGACTCTGTAGACCTAGTGCCACATACTGGAGAGGAAAGGAGGAATCAGACACAGCCCCTACCCTTGAGGTGCTTCTGTGGGGAGACACAGAATGAACTATAAGTCTTGTTCTTGCTTTTATTTTCTCTCTGACCACTGGGCATTGAAATGGTTGGGCAACATGCAGAATTCTAATTTTATGTAACCCAATGTAAGTACTAAAAGCTTTTGGCACCAAGTCCTGTGTTACTAAGGATTGTCTCAAAACAGAACTTTGGAATTACAACACATATTCTCACATGTAACCGTCTTGTTTTGAAAACATCAGGAGTGGGGAGCATGTGCCAATTTCCTGCTCTCTCCTTGCAGAGAAATGAATATGAGTCTTCTCACCACGTTTTGGGTCTGTTTCTTAATGCACAATTTCATGATTTGGAGCTGAGGAGAGTATAAAGGTGAGAAGCTTCTGGATTCTGCCCTTCAGGAGCTCAAACTCTGGACCCAGAAACAGCAAACTAATACTGCTTGGAGTAACACCACGGCTGTGGGAGTCAGGCTAAACTCCACCTAGGGAAAATACCTTGGTCTCAAAGACATAATTCCACCAAGCTCTCCACTCGGAGCAGAGGTTTCCAACTAGTGGCTTTTAGGTTGACTACGGCTTGCAGTTGTGTTGTTTTTTTTAAATGTTGAATTAGTTGTCAACGTGTAAAAGTCAGGAGATGTTCCATAAACTCCCAATTTCTGCCACCAATAGCCCCCAGAGCTCCATGGTCTCCTGCTGTAAATGGGGCTGGCATTCTCCAGATGCCAAAAAGTTCACTCCACCTGCTTACTGCCCTGCCCCTTCAGACACTGGGGTTGCGACTCTAACAGACTGTGTGGCTCACAGTTTGCGATTGAAATGCATAAATCCATAAATCCTGACACAGAGCTTAACAGGACTCATGCAGGAAAGGGGATCCAAAGCCTTGGAGGCAGGGAATTGTGCCAGCCAATGGAGGCAGACTCCTGAATAATAATCTTCAGATTAATAAAACCACCCATTTCCATGTACTTTTATTTTATTTTATTTCAGATTTTTGTTTCCCTTTAATAAAGTTAGTTTTGGAAAACTTTCTCAAGTTAGAGAAAGGCAAATTTGGTATGATGATAGCGATTAAGGATAAAACACAGAGACTAAGGGAGTGATCAAACTTCCTCAGGAGAAAGTGCTGAAGTGCAGCTGCTCTGCTGACCCATCCTCACACACACACCGCAGGCTCTTCTTTTTTTTTTTTTTTTTTTTGAGACGGAGTCTCGCTCTGTAGCCCGGGCTGGAGTGCAGTGGCCGGATCTCAGCTCACTGTAAGCTCCGCCTCCCAGGTTTACGCCATTCTCCTGCCTCAGCCTCCCGAGTAGCTGGGACTACAGGCGCCCGCCACCTCGCCCGGCTAGTTTTTTGTATTTTTTAGTAGAGACGGGGTTTCACGGTGTTCGCCAGGATGGTCTCGATCTCCTGACCTCGTGATCCACCCGTCTCGGCCTCCCAAAGTGCTGGGATTACAGGCTTGAGCCACCGCGCCCGGCCCCGCAGGCTCTTCTTAGAGGTCTTTTCTTTCTTTTTTTTTTTTTTTTTTTTTTTGAGACGGAGTCTTGCTCCATCACCAGGCTGGAGTGCAGTGGTACAATCTCAGCTCACTGCAACCTCTGCCTCCCAGGTCCAAGTGATTCTCCTGCCTCGGCCTCTCTAGTAGCTGGGACTACATACAAGTGCGCGCCACCAGGCCCAGCTAAGTTTTGTATTTTTTAGTAGAGAAGCGGTTTCACCATGTTGGCCAGATGGTCTCGATCTCTTGACCTCGTGATCTGCCCACCTTGGCCTCCCATAGTGCTGGGATTACAGGCGTGAGCCACTGCACCTGGCCTGAGGTGTTTTCTTAAGCATATATTGCAGAGAGTTGTCCGGTTGCAATAATGGATTTGAAATTATCATCTTTAAGAGCACGACTTTGTAAGCTGTTGGCTTAGAGTTAGGATCTGTGGCCACAGAATAAATAGTGGAGAATTAAGAGATCCCAACCAAATAAAATCCCTTTAAGTCAATATTTTGAAGTACTGGCATTAAGTATAGACTAAACTAGGTATCTGAGAAATAGAGCTATTTCATCCATTTATCTTTCTAAAGAGAAATAAATACCTTTCTCATGCTTTTTATGTTATTAAATCTCTAAACTCAACATTAACAATCAACATCTTTTCAAATTTCCTCTTTTCTTGCAATATTTTATTAAGCTAAAATTTATATAACACAAAGTTTACAATTTTAACCATTTTAAAGTATATAATTCAGTTGTTTTAGCATATTTGCAATGTTGTACAACCATCAATCACCACTACAGTTTTCTAGAATACTTACAGTACCCCAGAAAGAAACCCCATACCATGTAGCAGTCACTCCTGATTCCCCTATTCTTTCACATGTTTACATCCAGTTGTCCCAGAATCATTTGTTTAAAAGACTCCCCATTATATGGTCTTGTCAAACATCAGTTAACTGTAGTTATATGGGTTTATATCTGGATGCTAAATTCTATTCTATTGATCTATGTGTTTATCCTTATGTCAGTACCACACTGTCTTGACTACTGTAGCCTCAAACTAAGTTTTAAATCAGGAAATGTGAGTCCTCCAACTTCATTCTTCTTTTCAAGATTGTTTTAGCTATTGTGGTTCCCTTGTATTCCCATATGAACTTTACAATCAAATCGTCAATTTCTGCAAAAAAAATACAGTTGGAATTTTGATAGGGATTGTATTGAATCTGTAGATCAACTTGGGAAGTAGTGGCATCTTAACAATGTTAAGTGATCCAATCCACAAACATAGGATGTTATTCCATATTTAGGCCTTTAATTTATTTCAACAATGTTTTATGGTTTCATTTCTTAATATTTATTCTTTTCAATGCTATAATAAATAGAATTATTTTCTCAATTGCATTTTTGGATTGTTCATTATTAGTGTAAAGAAATATAATGAATTTTTGTATATTGATCAGGTAATCTGCAACTTTGCTAAATTCATTTATTAGCTCTAATAGTTTTGAAGGGATTCATTAGGGTTTTCTGTATGCAGTCATGCCTTGCTTAATGATGGGGAAATGTCTGAGAAATGTGTCATTAGACAATTTTGTCACTGAGTGAACATCATAGAGTGTACTTACACAAACCTGGATGGTACACCCTACTCCATCATATAGCTCCATTATAATCTTATGGGACCATTCTCATATATGCAGTCCATTGTTGACTAAAACGTCATTATATGGCTCATGATGATATAAGATCATGTCATATGCAAATAGAGATAGTTATACTTCCTCCTTTCCCATCTGGATATCTTTTTCTTATGCAAGTTTTGTGACTAGGGCTTCAAGTGCAATGTTGATTGGAAATAGTGAGAGCAGACATCCTTGCCTCATTCCAGATTTTAAAGGCAAATATTTCTCTTTCACCATAAGTATAATGTTAACTGTGTGACTTTCATAAGTGCTCTTTATAAGAATGAACAAGTTCCCTTCTATTCCTACATGGGTGAATATTTTTATCATGGAAATATGTTGGATTTTGTAACATGACTAACAGATCTACATTCATTTCCTATGGCTGCAAAACCCTCAGCAAATTACCACAAACTTGGTGGCTGAAAACAACACATATTTACTCTTTTACAGAGGCCAGATGTGTAAAATCAGTTTCACTGGGCCGAGATCAAGGTTGCAACAAGGCTGGGCTCCCTCCAGAGGCCCTAGGAGACAATTTGTACCTTGCCTCTTCTGGCTTCTGGTAGCTACTGGCATTCCTTGTCTTGTAGCCACATCATTCTAATCTGCCTCCATGGTCACATTGCCTTCTTATTTTCTGTGGACAAATCTCTGTCTCCCTTTTGTAAGGATACATGTGATTGCATCTTGTGACCACACAGAATCCAGGGAAATCTTCTCATCTCAAGATCCTTAATTTAATCACATCTTCAGACTCCTTTTTGGCATACAAGTTAGTGTTTTCAGGTTCCAGGGATTAGGACATGGATATCTTTTAGAAGAGCATTATTCAGTCTAGAATATCTTCTATTACCAGTTTGTTTTATTTTATTTATGAAAGGGTATTGGATTTTGTTGATTGCTTTTTCTGCATCTATTAAGAAACTTATGTTTTTCAAATTATAATTCTATTAATATTGTACATTACATTGATTTTGATACGTTGAATCAACCCTGCATTCCTGGAAGAAATCCCACTTCATCATAGTGTATAATCGTTTCTCTATGCTGCTGGATTCAGTTCATTATTTTTTTGAGGATTTTGCACTTATATTAATAAGGAATATTGGTCTATAGTTTTCTTTGTTGGTTATGTATTTCTCTGGCTTTGGTATTAGGGTAATGTTGGCCTCATAGAATGAATTAGAAAGTGTTCTCTTCTTTTCTAATTTTTGGAAGAGTTTGAGGATTGGTGTTTATTCTGTGAATATTTGGTAGAATTCTCTATTGAAGCCATCTGAACATGAGTTTTTTTTTTCTTTGTTGGAAGTTGTGTCATTACTGACTTCTTTGCTTATTATAGATTTGTTTAGATTTTCTATTTCTTCATGAGTCAGTTTCAGGAGGATGTGTGTTTCTAGCAAGACAAAGGGCATATAATCTTGGCAGTTATAGGGTCCAATCACCACTGGTTTCTCCATACTACCACAGCTGGTGCTCTCTGGAAAGTGCCACCTCCCAGCAGAAGGCCAACCAGAACAAAAATAGAGCATTAAACCACCAAAGCTAAGAACTCTCATGGAGTCCATTGCACCCACTGCCACCTCTGCCAAAACAGGCTCTGGTATCCACAGCTGAGAGACCCATAGATAGTTCACATCATGGGACTCTGCAGACAACCCCCAGTATCAGCCCAGAGCCAGGTAGATTTGCTGGGTGGCTAGACCCAGAAGAGAGACAACAATCACTACAGTTCAGCTCACAGGAAGCCACATACATAGGAAAAGGGGGAGAGTACTACATCAAGGGAACACCCCAAGGGACAAAAGAATCTGAACAACAGCCTTCAGCCTAAGACCTTCCCTCTGACAGAGCATACCGAAATGAGAAGGAGCCAGAAAACCTATTCTAGTAATATGACAAAACAAGGCACTTTAACACCCCAAAAATTCAGACTAGTTCACCAGCAATTGATCCAAACCAAGAAGAAATCTTGATTTACCTGAAAAAGAATTCAGGAGGTTAGTTATTAAGCTAATCAGGGAGGCACCAGAGAAAAGCAAAGCCCGATGCAAGGAAATCCAAAACACATTACAAGAAGTGAAGGGAGAAATATTCAAGATCGATAGCTTAAAGAAAAATCAAAAATTCATGAAACATTGGACACACTTATAGAAATGCAAAATACTCCTGAAAGTCTCAGAAATAGAACTAAATGAGTAGAAGAAAGAAATTCAGAGCTCGAAGACAAGGTCTTTGAATTAACCCAGTCCAACAAAGAAAAATAAAAAAGAATAAGAAAATATGAACAAAGTCGGCCGGGCGCGGTGGCTCAAGCCTGTAATCCCAGCACTTTGGGAGGCCGAGATGGGCGGATCACGAGGTCAGGAGATCGAGACCATGCTGGCTAACACGGTGAAACCCCGTCTCTACTAAAAATACAAAAAATTAGCCAGGTGAGGTGGCGGGCGCCTGTAGTCCCAGCTACTTGGGAGGCTGAGGCAGGAGAATGGCGTGAACCCGGGAGGCGGAGCTTGCAGTGAGCTGAGATCCGGCCACTGCACTCCAGCCTGGGCGACAGAGCGAGACTCCGTCTCAAAAAAAAAAAAAAAAAAAAAAAATACAGAAGGCTGGGCGACGTGGCTCACGCCTGTAATCTCAGCACTTTGGGAGGCTGAGGCAGGCAGATCACAAGGTCAGGAGATCAAGACCATCCTGGCTAACACGGTGAAACTCCGTCTCTACTTAAAATACCAAAAAAATTAGCCAGGCGTGGTTGCAGGCACCCGCAGTCCTACATACTTGGGAGACTGAGGAAGGAGAATGGCGTGAACCCAGGAGACGGAGCTTGCAGTGAGCTGAGATAGCGCCACTGCACTACAGCCTAGGTGACGGAGCGAGACTCTGTCTCAAAAAAAAAAAAAAAATACAGAACCACAGAATGGATAAGAATTCATCAACCAATTTATCTGCTGCCTTCAGAAGACTCACCTAACACATAAGGACTCACATAAACTTAAGTAAAGGGGTGGAAAAAGGCATTTCATGCAAATGGACACCAAAAGTGAGCAGGGTAGCTATTCTTATATCAGACAAAACAAACTTTAAAGCACAGCAGTTAAAAGAGACAAAGAGGGACATTGTGTAATGGTAAAAAGCCTTATCCAACAGGAAAATATCACAATCCTAAACATATACGCACCTAACACTGGAGCTCTCAAGTTCATAAAACAACTACTAATAGGGTTAGTAAATGAGACAGACAGCAACACAATAATAGTAAATGAGATATACAGCAACACAATAATAGTTGGGGACTTCAATACTCCACTGACAGCATTACACAGGTCATTAAGACAGAAAGTCAACAGAGAAACAATGGATTTAAAATATACCTTGGAACAAATGGACTTAACAGATATATACAGAACATTTCATCCAACAACCACAGAATACACATTCTATTCAACAGCACATGGAACTTTCTCCAAGGTTAGACTATATAATAGGAAAAAAAAAATGAGTCTCAATAAATTTAAGAAAGTTGAAATTATATCAAGCACTCTCTCAGACCACAGTGGAATAAAACTGGAAATCAACTTCAAAAGGGACCTTCAAAACCCAGCAAATACATGGAAATTAAATAACCTGCTCCTGAGCAAGCATTGGGTCAAAAAAGAAACCAACATGGAAATGTAAAAATTCTTCAAACTGAACAACAATAATGACACAACCTATCAAAACCTCCTGGATACAACAAAGGCAGTGCTAAGAGGAAAGTTCACAGCCATAAATGCCTACATCAAAAAGACGGACAGAGCACAAACTGACCTTCTAAGGTCACACCTCAAGGAACTAGAGAAACAAGAACAAACACAAATCCAAATCCAGCAGAGGAAAGGGAATAACCAAGATCAGTGCAGAACTAAATGAAATTGAAACAAAGAAAAACAATACAAAAGATAAATGAAACAAAAAGCTAGTTCTTTGAAAAGATAAATAAAATAGATAGAACATTAGCAAGATTAACTAAGACAAGAGAGGGCCAGGCATGGTGACTCATGCCTGTAATCCCAGCACTTTGGGAGGCCAAGGCAGGCAGATCACCTGAGGTCAGTAGTTAGAGACCAGGCTAGCCAATATGGTGAAACCCTAACTCTACTAAAAATACAAAAATTAGCTGGGCATGGTGGCAGGCACCTGTAATCCCAGCTACTCAGGAGGCAGAGGCAGGAAAATTGCTTGAACCCAAGAGGCAGAGGTTGCAGTGAGTTGAGATTGTGCCATTGCCCTCCAGCCTGGGTGATAAGGGTGAGACTTCATCAAAAGGAAGAAGAAGAAGAAAGACGAAGACGAAGAAGAAGAAGAAGAAGGAGAAGGAGAAGGAGAAGGAGAAGGAGAAGGAGAAGGAAAAGGAGAAAGAGAAGGAGAAGGAGAAGGAGAAGGAGAAGGATCCAAATAACCTCACTAAGAAATGAAATAGGAGATATTACAACTGACACCACTGAAATACAAAAGATCATTCAAGGCTACTATGAACACCTTTATGCACATAAACTATAAAACCTAGAAGAGATGGATAAATTCCTGGAAAAATAAAACCCTCCTAGTTTAAATTGGGAAGAATTAGATACCTGCAACAGACCAATAACAATCAGCGAGATTGAAATGGTAATTTAAAAATTAACAATAAAAAACAGTCCAGGACCAGATGCAGTCACAGGAGAATTCTACCAGACATTCAAAGAATAATTGGTACCATTTCTATTGAGCCTATTCCACAAGATAGAGAAAGAAGGAACCCTCCCCTAATTCATTCTATGAAGCCAGCATCGCCCTAATAACAAAACCAGGAAAGGACATGACCAAAGAAGAAAACTACAGACCAATATCCTTGATGAACATAGACGTTAAAATCCTTAACAAAATACTAGCTAAGCAAATCCAACAACATATCAAAAAGATAATCCACCACGATCAAGTGGGTTTCACACCAGGGATGCAGGGATGGTTTAACATATGCAAGTCAATAAATATGATGCACCACATAAACAGAATTATAAACAAAAATCACATTATCATCTTGATGAATGCAGAAAAAGCATCCAACAAAATCCATCATCCCTTCATGATTAAAACTTTCAGCAAAATTGGCATAGAAGGGACATATTTCAATGTAATTAAAGCCATCTATGACAAATCCACAGCCAACGTAACATTGAATGGAAAAAAAGTTGAAAGCATTCTCTTGAGAATGGGAATGAGACAAGGATGCCCACTCTTACCACTCCTCTTCAACACAGTACTGGTAGTCCTAGCCAGAACAATCAGACAGGAGAAAGAAATAAAGGGCATCCAAATCGGTAAAGAGGAAATCAAACTGTCACTGTTTGCTGATGATATGATTGTTTACCTTGAAAACCCTTAAGACTCCTCCAGAAAGCTCCTAGAACTGATAAAAGAATTCAGCAAAGTTTCTGGATACAAGAGTAATGTACACAAATCAGCAGCTCTTCCGTACACCAACAGAAACCAAGTGGAGAATCAAATCAAGAACTCAACCTCTTTTACAATAGATGTAAAAAATAGTAATAATAAAATACTTAGGAAAATACCTAACCAAGGAGTCAAAAGACTTCTAAAAGGAAAACTACAAAACACTGCTGAAAGAAATAACAGACGACACAAACAGATAGAAACACATCCCATGCTCATGGATGGGTAGAACTAATATTGTAAAAATGACCATACTGAAAAAAGCAATCTACAAATTCAATGCAATCCCTATCAAAATACGACTATCATTCTTCACAGAATTAAAAAAAGATGATTTTTCAATTCATATGGAACCAAAAAAGAGACCACATAGCCAAAGCAAGACTAAGCAAAAAGAAGAAATCTGGAGGCATCACACTACCTGATTTCAAACTATACTATGAGGCTACAGGCACCAAAACAACGTAGTACTGGTATAAAAATAGGCACATAGACCAATGGAACAAAATAGAGAACCCAGAAATAAACTCAAATACTTAAAGCCATCTAATCTTCAACAAAGCAAACAAAAACATAAAGTGGGGAAAGGACACCCTTTTCAACAAACGGTGCTGGGATACTTGGCTAGCCACATGCAGGAGAATGAAACTGGATCCTCATTTCTCTCCTTACACAAAAATCAACTCAAGATGGATTAAGGACTTAAATCTAAGACCTAAAACTATAAAAATTCTAGAACATAACATTGGAAAAACCCTTCTAGACACTGGCTTAGGCAAGGATTTCATGATCCAGAACCCAAAAGCAAATGCAATAAAAACAAAGAGAAATAACTGGTACCTAATTAAACTAAGAGCTTTTGTATGGCAAAAGGAAGAGTCAGCAGAGTAAACAGACAACCCACAGAGTGGGAGAAAATCTTCACAATCTATACACCTGACAAAGGACTAATATCCAGAATCTACAACAAACTCAAACAAATCAGTAAGAAACAAACAAACAAACCCATCAAAAAGTGGGCTAAGGACATGAATAGACAATTCTCAAAAGAAGATATACAAATGGACAACAGACATGAAAAAAATGCTCAACATTACTAATGATCTAATGATCAGGGAAATGCAAATCAAAACCACAATGTGATACCACCTCACTCCTGCAAGAATGGCCATAATCAAAAAAAACAGTAGATGCTGGCATTGATGTGGTGATCAGGAAATACTTCTACACTGCTGGTGGGAATGTCAACTAGTACAAGCCACTGTGAAAACAGTGTGGGGATTCCTTTAACAAAAGGAATGAATTAACAGCATTTGCAGCTACCTGAATGAAATTGGAGACTATTATTCTAAGTGAAGTAACTCAGGAATGGAAAACCAAACATGGTCTTGAGAGGTGACAGCATGCTGGCAGCCCTTGCTTGCTCTCGGCGCCTCCTCGGCCTCGGCACCCACTCTGGCCGTGCTTGAGTAGCCCTTCAGCCCGCTGCTGCCCTGTAGGAGCCCCTCTCTGGGCTGGCAGAGGCCAGAGCCGGCTCCTTCTGCTTGCAGGGAGGTGTGGAGGGAGAGGAGTGGGCGGGAATGGAGGCTGTGCAAGGCGCCCGCAGGCCAATGCGAGTTCCGGGAGGGTGCAGGCTGGGCGGGCCCCACACTCAGAGCGCCCGCAGGAGCCACTGGCCCCAGACAGTGAGGGGCTTAGCACCTGGGCCAGCAGCTGCGGAGGGTGCACCAGGTTCCCCAGCAGTGCCGCCCTGCCCGTGCTGTGCCCAAATAATCCCCAGGCCTCAGCTGCCTCCCCACGGGGCAGGACTCTGGACCTGCAGCCAGCCACGCCTGAGCCCCCCAACCCTATGGGATCCCACAGGGACTGGCAGGCAGCTCTGCCTGCAGCCTGGATGCAGGATCCACTAGGCGAAGCCAGCTGGGCTCCTGAGTTGGGTGGGGACTTGGAGAACTTTTATGTCTAGCTAAAGGATTGTAAATGCACCAATCAGCACTCTGTGTCTAGCTCAAGGTTTGTAAATGCAGCAATCAGTGGTCTGTATCTAGCTAATCTAGTGGGGGCTTGGAGAACTTTTGTTTCTAGCTAAAGGATTGTAAATGCACCAATCAGCACTCTGTGTCTAGCTCAGAGATTGTAAACGCACCAATCAGCACTCTGTCAAAACAGACCAATCAGCTCTCTGTAAAATGGACCAATTGGCTCTCTGTAAAATGGACCAATCAGCAGGATGTGGGTGGAGTCAGATAAGGGAATAAAAGCAGGTTGCCCCAGCCAGCAGCAGCAACCGGCTGGGGTCTACTTCCACACTGTGGACGCTTTGTTCTTTCGCTCTTTGCAATAAATCTTGCTGCTGCTCACTCTTTGGGTCCATATTACCTTTATGAGTGGTAACACTCACCGCGAAGGTCTGCAGCTTCACTCCTGAAGCCAGTGAGACCACGAACCCACCAGAAGGAAGAAACTCCAAACACGTCCGAACATCAGAAGGAACAAACTCCGGACACACCATCTTTAAGAACTGTAACACTCACTGTGAGGGGCTGCAGTTTCATTCTTGAAGTCAGTGAGACCAAAAACCCATCAATTAGGGACACAGTATGGTCTCACTGATATGTGGGAGCTAAGCTATGAGGATGAGAAGGCATAAGAATGATACAGTGGACTTTGGGGACTTGGTGGGAAGAGTGGGGGGGGCAAGGGATAAGAGACTACAAATACGGTGCAGTGCATACTGTTCAGGTGATGGATACACCAAAATCTCACAAATTACCACTAAAGAACTTACTCATGAAACCAATACCACCTGTACCCCAATAACTTATGGAAAAATAGAAAAATAAAAATAATAAATCTCAAGTGACTACATAAATTCAACTTATAAACCTGAGCTATGATCATTACAAAGTTAGTTTAACAACTATGCTCATAGGCTTTCTTGCTACTATGAAATTATTTACTATTAATGTTTAAAAATTATGGAAATAGTATTCTTCATAAAACTGAAAAGTAAAGACTTACTTGGCACTTCAGAATAAATTAGATCTTGACCTGCCAGGGTGTGTCCAGAGGAAGGTAACTGAAGTGACAGGGATCTTAAAATTATGTAGCGTAAGAAACATTTAAAGCATCTTGGAAAAAAGTAGACTTGGGGAAGATATAATTCTTCAACTGTTTAAAAAGTTTTCATGAAAAGCAGAATGAGCTTATTGTGTATGGCTCCAATGAACAAAAGTTGGACAATGGATGGATGCTACAGTGAGGAGTTTAATTCAGGATAAGAAAAAAAGTTCTAAAAATAGAGCTGATAAAAATGGAATAGACAACCTGTTAGGTGGTGATAACTAGGCTGAAAAAGTATAACAGCAACTGTAGAGATGTGGCAGAGGAGATTCTTACACCATCTGGGAAGTAGGACTAGGATTAGAACACTTGCAATGTCCTTTCCAACTCTGAGGTTCTGGATTCTGGACTCTGGCTCCCATATTCCCCCACTCCGAGTTTTTTTGTTTGGTTGGTTGGTTTTTTCACTATAGTTAGGATGATTTGTCTAAATCAGAACTCTGATTTTCTCACTTTTCCACTTAAATCCCTTCAGTAGCTTGTCATTTTCCTTAGGATGAAGTTAATATGCTTCAGCATGACCCTACTCCTTCACTCTATCCCTCTTCCTTTCCACCTACCACCACCACTGGCGGATCACCTCTGCATCATTATGTACCTTTCTCCCACCTCAAGAAAATAGAAAAATAACAGTACACCAAACCTAAAGCAAGAAGAAGGGAGAAAATAGTAAAGATTAATGTGGAGATAAAGGAAATAGAACATAGAAAAACAATTGAATCAATGACCCCAAAAGTTGATTCTTTGAAAATAACAACAAAATTAACAAATCTTTAGTGAGACTGACCAAGAAAAGTAGACAGAAGATTCAACTTACTAAAGCCAGAGATGAAAGAGACCCCACCTCTTTCATACTACTGACTTCACAGAAATAAAAGGAATAGAACACTATGAACAAATGTATACCAAGCTAGATAACCCAGATGAAATGGCGAAATTGCTAGACATACACATGCTACTGAAACTGACTCATGAAAAAATAAAAAACGAAATGGCGAAATTGCTAGACATACACATGCTACTGAAACTGACTCATGAAAAAATAAAAAACCTAAATAAATCTATAATAAGCAAAGAAAATGTCAGTAGTGACACAACTTCCAACAAAGAAAAACTCATGTTCAGAGGGTTTCACTAGTGAATTATACCAAATATTCACAGAATGAACACCAATTCTTCTCAAACTCTTTCAAAATTAGGACCAGGCTCAGTGACTCACGCCTATAATCCCAGCACTTTGGAAGTCCAAGGCGGGCACATCACCTGAGGTCAAGAGTTCGAGACCAGCCTGGCCAACTTAGTGAAACCCCATCTCTACTAAAAATAAAAAAAATTAGCTGGGCGTGGTGGTGGGCGCCTGTAGTCCCAGTTGCTCAGGAGGCTGAGGCAGGAGAATCGCTTGAAACCAGGAGGTGGAGGCTGGAGTGAGCCGAGATTGTGCCACTGTACTCCAGCCTAGGTGACAGAGCAAGACTCCATCCTGGAGGAAAAAAAAAAAAAAAAAAAAAAAAAAAAAAAGAACAGGACCTATCCCTGGATGGGTCAGTTGGTAATGACTCAGAGAAGGCAGAGCTTACTTTCAGCTTCTCTAGATGGCTGGACTCCTGTTTTTGCTCTGAAATTAAATGGGACAGATGGCTAGGCTCTGCTGTCTGACAAAACTTACTGGCTGAGCTCTGCTATCAGGCGAGCTGCACAATTGGTGCTACAATGGCTTCTGATCAGGCAGGGGCACAGGGTGTATTCCCTGGTCAGACGGTACTGATATTTGAGTTCAGCAGCTAAACAGTGTTGCAGGAGGGACCATGAGGTTAGGTGGAGTCATTGACTGGGATGGATGGAACCAGCTGCTATGCTTAATGGCAATGGATGGTTGAGGTTTGCTGCCCTGCCTAAGTGAGTCCTTGGGTGGGCTTTAAGGTTGGGCTGAGAACTATTTAAACTCCTGCATATGGCAGATCTAGCCTTGGCTCTTTGCCAAAGTTTGCTGCAGCGGTTGTCCCCCCTCTGTGGGTGGGGTTTGGGGATGGGCTTTGAAGATGCTTCAAATGCAGTTTGAACTTCTGGGTGTGGCAGAACTAGTCCCTACCCTTTGCTGAAATTTGCTGCAGTGATCATCTTCCTCTTTGAGTGGAATCCCTGGGTAGGGTCTAAGGCAGGTCATGGAGGCTGACCATCTAGAGACTCAAGCTAGGCAGAGCATTACATCACATCTGTTAGCTGGTACCTCTGATTGGGCGCCACCGCTGACAGATACACTGAGTTACCACCGACACTGCTTTGTTACCACCTCTTTGCTTTGTTTCTACCTAACCCCAAGTGGTCTAGCCGTGCTGTTTCCCGCTGTATTTCCATAAAGTAAAACTGGAAAGGGCTTTCTGGGAAGCATCTCGGAAGCCTAGGGAAGTTGGATGTCCTCCTTTGGCTCTATTTCTCACTGTAGAAATCATGGGTCCTGGGGAATACCCTCTGTGTGGCACCGTGCCAATTTGCGGGAGTGGAAAGGGTGAAGTGGTTAATGTCTTATCCTTTTAATGTCGTTTCTATTTCTCTTATCCTTTTAATGTCGTTTTTATTCAGTTCTGGGGACAATGCAGGCAACTTCAGCTTATACCCAAAGTTTGGGACTTTTACCAAGGTGTTTTTTTGTTGTTAGTTGAGCTTTCTGTTGGGCGTAGTGAAGCCTCGGACCTTCTATTCTGCCATTTTGCTGCTATCACCTACCTGCAGCTTTTAAAGTGTTTCACTACAGTTTCTTGAAAACCACTTCTACTTTGGTCTTCATGATATTTTCATTGCCTTGGCTTTCAAAGCTTCGTGCTAGCTTCTCCTTTTTTCCTCCTTCCATGAAGCTGGCTTCTAAATCAGCTCTGTTAGCACCATCTACTTTTCTTTCCACAGTCCCTCAGTCATAAAATCCTGTCTGTTTTTCTTGTGTCCTGTCTTTTGAATCTCTCTTTCCTTTCAATTCCATTGTCAAAAGTCAAATCCAGGCCCTCACTGACTGGTGCCTTAACAGTTGTCCTCTCACTGGCTATCCTTCCCCCAAGGTGTTTCTCCAATTCTTTGAAAAGCTTATTGGCTTAAGCACTGCCTTGTTGCCTTTTTCCTGCCCAGAAATCGTTAATGTTCAGGCACTCAAGAGTGTCTGATGTTATACAGTGCCTTCTGCTTCCCGCCTTTATTTACTTTTATTTTTTTCATTTTTATATAGGTAAAATTTTTAAAGTTTATTTTAAAAATTTTTTGTAGTGTACAATCAAGGGGTTTATATTCACGAAGCTGTGCAACCACCACTATCTAATTTTTATTACATCACTTCTCCCCACAAACCCAGGAGCAGCCACTTCTCATTCCCCTCTCTTCCGGCATCCTTTTCCATTCCCTGGCAACCACTCATCTTCTTTCTGTCTCTGTATTTGCTCATTCTGGATATTTCATATGAATGCAGACATATAATATGTGGCCTTTTATGTATGTCTCTTTTCACTTAGCATAATAATTTCAGGGTTCATCCATATTGTATCATACATCAGTACTTTATTACTTTTATGGCTGAATAATATCCCATTATAAGAATATACCACGTTTTGTTATTTATTCATCAGTTAATGGGCATTTGGGTCATTTTCACCTTTTGGTTGTTGTGAATAGTGCCGCTATGAACATTTGTGTACAAGTTTTTGTGGACATATGTTTTTCAGTTCTCTAGGGTATATATCTAGGAGTGGAATATGGTAAATATATGTTTAACTTTTTGAGGAACAGCCTAACTCTTTAACAGAGCAGTTGCACTGTGGTTCTACTTACTTTGACAGGATAATTCTTTTGTTTGTTTGTTTGTTTTTTAGACAGAGTCTTGCTCTGTAACCCAGGCTGGAGTGCAGTGGCGCAATCTCAGCTCACTGCAACCTCTGCCTCCCAGGTCCCAGTTCAAGCAATTCTCCTGCCTCAGCCTCTCAAGTTGCTGGGATTACAGGCATACTCCACCATGCCCAGCTAATTTTTTGTATTTTTAGTAGAGATGGGGTTTCACCATGTTGGCCAGGCTAGTCTTGAACTCCTGACCTCAGGCAATCTGCCAACCTCGGCGTCCCAAAGTGCTGGGATCACAGGCGTGAGCCACTGCACCCGGCCAACAGGATAATTCTTAATCATTTTCTTTATATAGACTGTTTTTCAATATGCCTTCCATTTTTATGCTTCCATATACCTCCCTAGAATTATCTTCCCTTTCTCTATGACTCAAAGTCCTAGGCATCTCACGAACATTTTCCCAATTGTCACAGCCTTTGGTGACTTAGTACTTACAACATTCTTTTAATTCTTTAATTCAGTAAATATTTATTGAGTCATTCCTGTGTTTTAGGAGATGAGAATACTGTGATGAATAAGACAGGGTACCATCTGTCAAATAGTTCTGTGTGTGTACGTGTGTGTGTGTGTATGTGTGTATGTGTGATAAGATGTCCAAGATAAGCCTCATGGAAATCACAAAGCAAAATCTATCATAGATGCATAAAATAAAAATATAAAGGATTCAAAGCAACCTGCTACAGAAATCATCCAACCACAAAGAAAGATAGCAAGATAGGAAGAAAGAAAGTATCTATAAAACAACCAGAGAGTAATAAAATAACAGTAATAGGTACTTACCTATCTATCATTACCAAATGTAAATGAATTTAATTCTCCAAAGAGAGTGACTGAATGGACATTTTAAAGAGACTCAACTACATGCTGTCTAAATGAGATTGACCTCACCTTTAAGGATACACATAAACTGAAAGTGAAGGGATGGAAAAATGTATTTCATACAAATGAAAATCAAAAGAGAGCATGGATAGCTATACTTACATAAGACAAAATATACTTTAATCAAAAACTATAAAAAGAGACAAAGAAGGACATTATATCATGATAAAAGAGATATAACAATATATCCCAGCATCAGAGCACCTAAATATATAAAACAAATATTAAAGAATCGAACAGAAGCAATAGATCTCAATACAATAAGAGTAGGAAACTTCATTACCCCACTTTCAATAAGGGACAGATTATCGAGACATAAAATTAATAAAGAAACACTGGACTTGAAGAACACCTTTAGACCAAATGAACCTAACATATGTAAAGAACATTCCACCCAAACACACACAAAACATTCTCCTGGATAAATCACACATTCAACCACAATGCAAGTCAGCACATTTAAGAAGCCCGAAATCATACCAAGTAGCTTTTCCAATCACAATAGTATGAAACCAGACATCAATAACAGGAGGACTTTTAGAAAATTCACAAACACATAGAAATTAAACACTATGCTCCTGAACAACTTATGTCAATAAATAAATTAAAAAGAAAACAATATCTAAAAATACCATGAGACAAACAGAAATGGAAACAATATACCAAAACTTACGAGATGCAGCAAAAACAATTCTAAAAGGAAATTTTATAGCAATAAATGATTACATCAGAAAAGAAGAAAGGTCTCATCCAAGCACAGTGTCTCACGCCTGTAATCCCAGCACTTTGAGAGGCCGAGGCGGGTGGATCACGAGGTCAGGAGATCAAGACCATCCTGGCTAACATGGTGAAATCCCATCTCTACTAAAAATCCAAAAAAAATTAGCGGGCACGGTGGCGCGCACCTGTAGTCCCAGCTACTTGGGAGACTGAGGCAGGAGAATGGTATGAACCCGGGAGGTGGAGCTTGCAGTGAGCCAAGATTGTGCCACTGCACTCCAGCCTGAGCGACAGAAGGAGGCTCCATCTCAAAAAAAAAAAAAAAAAAGAAGAAGAAAGATCTCAAATAAACAACTTAATGTTACACCCCAAGGAACCAAGTAAATAGAGAAAAACAAAGTAAGCCAATGTTCACAGAAGAACAGAAATAAACAATAGACCATAAATAAATGTGAGGCTAGAAAAACAATATAAAATATCAACAGAACTAAGAGTTTGCTGTTTTGAAAGGATAAACAAAGTTGGCAAACCTTTGGCAGACTAAAAAAAATAGAGGACTCAAATTAATAAAATCAGAAAGTGGAGACATTACAACTGATGCCACAGAAATACAAAGAATCATAAGAGACTATTACGAACAACTCTATGTTCATATTAACTGTTAATGTTAGTTTAACAGCTCATAGTTTATAAAAAAAAATTGGACAAACTAGAAGAAATTAATGAATTACTAGACATATAAACCTACTAAGACTGAACCATCAAAAATAGAAAATTTAAAAAGGTCAATAGCAAGTAAGGAAATGTAATCAGTAAAAAAAAAAAAAAAAAAAAAAAAAAAAAAAAAAACTCCCATCAAAGAGAAGCCCAGGATCTGATTGCTTTACTGCTGAATTCTACCAAACATTTAAAGAAGAACTAATACCAATCCTTCACAAACTCTTCCAAAAGGCAAAGAGGAGCTACTGCTTCCAAACTCTTTTTACAAGGCCAGCATTATCTGATCCTAGTGCCAGACAAGAACATCACACACACACACACACACAAGAAAAAAAAAAAAATTACAGGCTATATTATTGATTAATATAGATGCAAAAATCCTCATCAAAATACCAGCAATCCATATTCGACAACACATTAAATGAATTAATCCAACACATTAATGGATTACTTATTTGATCATAAATCCCACTTACGATTAAGTGGATTTTTATCCCTGAGATGTAAGAATGGTTCAACAAACACAAATCAATAAATGTGCCACATCACATTAACAGAATGCAGGACAAAAACCATATGATCATCTAATATGATTCAAACAAAAGCATTTGACAAAATTCAACATCCTTTCGTCATTAAAAAAACTCCAAAAATTAGATATGGATGGAATGTACCTCAACGCAATAAAGGGCATAAATGATAAGCCGAAAGTTAACATTACATTCAATAGTGAAAAGCTGAAAACCTTTCCTCAAAGATCTGGAATAACACAAGGATGCCTACTTTTGCCATTTCTAGTCAACACAGTATTGGACATTCTTGCTAGAGCAGTAGACAAGAGAAAGAAATAAAAGTCATCCAAATAGGAAAGAAAGAAATGAAATTGCCACTATTTGCAAATGACATGATCTTATATATAGAAAACCCTAAAAATTCCACCACAAAACTGTTAGGACTAATAAAAAACACAGTAAAGTTGCAGGATACAACATCAACATACAAAAATCAGTAGAATTTCTAATACTCTAACAATGAGCTTTCTGAAAAAGAAATCAAGAAAGCAATTCCACTGATAATAGCCACAAAATAAAATAAAATAAAATTCTTAGGAATAAATTTAACCTAGTAGGTAAAAGAAATGTACCATAAAAACTACAAAAAACTGATAAAAGAAGTTAAAGAAGACACAGATTAATGATGTAATATCCCATGTTTGTGGAACCAAATAATTAATATTGCTAAAATGTCCCTGAAGCAATCTACAGATTTAATGCAGCCTCTATCAGAATTCCAATGTCATTTTTCATAGAAATTTTAAAAATCTAAAATTCATATGGAACCACACACAAAAAAAAAACAAATAGCAAAGGCAACCATGAGGAAAAACAACAAAGCTGTAGACATCACACAAGCTGATTTCAAGCTATATTACAAAGCAGTAGTAATTAAAGCAGCATGGTACTAGTATAAAAGTAGACATACTGACCAATGGAACAGAATATGTGCCCAGAAATGAACATTTATATGTATGGTTGATTTTCAACAAAAATGCCAAGAATACACAATGAGAAAAGAACAGGCTCTTCAATAAATGGTGTTGGGGAAACTGAATATTCAGACGTAGAAAAATAAAACTGGACCCTTATCTCATGCCATATATGAAAATCAACTCAAAATGGATTAAAGACTTAAACATAAGACCTGAAACTGTAAAGCTACTAGAAGAAAATATTAGAGGGAAACTATATGGCATTGTTCTGAGCAATGACTTTTTGAGATTTGATCCCAAAAGTGTAGGCAATGAAAGCAAAGATGAGATTACCACAAAATAAAAGACTTCTGCACAACAAAAGAAACAATTAACAGATTGAAAAGACAACCTAAAAATTGGGAGAAAATATCTGTCAGTCATACATCTAATAAGGGGATAGTCTCCAAAATATACAAAGAACACAAATAACTCCATAAAATGAAAACAAAACAAATTTTAGAAATGATAAATATTTGAAGTAATAGAAATGTTAATTAGCTGATATAATTATTCCACATTGTATTCATAAATGATAACATCATTTTATATCCCCAAAATATATATAAGTATCATTTATCAATTTACAATATAAATAAATAAGCTTCAGGAAGACAGAGGAGAATAGGGAACATTCTTGGATTTTTTTTTCCTCATATTCATAGTTCTTTAGTGATTCTGATAAAAGAACCTATAGAGAGAAAAAGTAAGCAACCGAAAAGAACCAAAAGTTGTTTTCACTTAGAGGCTACCTCAGAATCCTAATCCTGTTATCCTTCATTATCTAATTTTTTTAACAAGAAAGATTTGCAAATTCTCATCCCCTAAAATGTTAATTATTTTCCAATATATGCAATTTTTCTGACATGAATCACTTCTTTTCCCTTCGTTTGACCATGGCAGGAATCTAAAAGGGAGGACAGAGGAAGAAAAGCAAGGGAAATCTCAGATCTGTTTTACTATTTGCTAATATGTAGAAAAAGAAATAAGTAGAGGTTCCTCTTCAAAGGGACTTTCCTCCCAGTCTAATTGAGAATAGATATTAATCTCTCTTAGAAGCATAATTTACTCAAAGACTTGTGCTAATATTCTTAAATATCTGCCAGCTGTAATAAAGAAATCAATATACTCTGTGTTCTTAGTCCCCACATTTTAACCTAGATATTTGCCCTGGCATGCCTGAACCAGTCCAAGCAAGGGTTAGGTCACAGCCTATTTCTTTTCCTTATTTGGAAGTGTTTTTGCCTCTCTCAGCATTCCACAAGTTACTTCTTCTCTTCCTTTGTTCTCTCCTCTGCCTTTGCCTGTTTTGGGAAGTTCTAAGTTGCTAGCCAATCGAGTCAAGTACAGAATGTGAGGTCCTGTTCCAGCCAACAGAAACCAGACACTGCAGCAGGGTGGATGTGTCAGGTTATAAATGACCCTATCTTCTTTGTTCGTGTGTGCTCTCACGGCAAGACTGCTAGTGAGCAGCACCCTTTCTGCAGAAAGTAAACTAGCCTTGTTGAGAGATCCTTTGTCTCAGTGTTGATTTTTGTGACACCAAGCACCCATTCCCAACATAATACAGTCACTAAAATTACACTTACAGATTTTCTGCAAATTTCCAGAGTTATCTTTACTAGCCTTGCTCATTATTCCCACTTATAACCTAGTTTTTCTGTTCATCTTTTGCTAAAATTGCCATTACAGATTTCACTTTTTACTATAGAAAGTTTCTCTAACTAATATTTTACAGATAATTAACGTACCTTGATTTTCTTTTCTTATATCCCATCAGGAATCACTTGGACATGAGATTATAGATATGGCACAGAATAATGAAAATACTGGAAAAAGACAAGCTGCCATTCAATCTCAGCATTCAGTGCTTGAGTGGGTAAGACCAGTCCACTTTGGTATCTGATGCAAGCAGTTTCCCATACAAAATCATCTGATTTATAAGTAACTCAGCCACAGGAACCAGCAAGGAAAACATACACACCCAGAATCCATGCCCCAGTCAGAACACCTAGAAATGACTGGCATCAATGCATTACTTGTTACCCCTCTTCAGTGAATGTAAAGGAGTAACTCATATATGGAAGTGGCTTATCAGCTGTAGATACTAAGTTTAACAACCAAGAGACTGGTATTTGTTGTTCATTTAATAAATTTTCTGCCCCATTCCTTCCAAAAAGCAAAACGAGATATTTATCTCTAGCGTTCAAAGTTGGGAGATAGTATACATCTGCCACAGAAACAGTTCCATGATTTGCAGCATTTGAAATGTTGGTATTTGCTAGTGTTTAGAAAGTAGGCATGAGTTAAATGAACATAAAGATAGATGATCAGGATCTTAGCTCTACCACTCAAGCTATGTAACCTTGGACAAGTAACTCAATTTTAGCAATCCTCTTTACTAAGAAATAAATAAAACCAGGAATCGTGGTGCATGCATGTATTCCAGCTACTCAGGAGACTGAAGTGGGAGGACTGCTTGAGCCCAGGAGTTTCAGACCAGCCTAGGCAACATAGTAAAACCCCATCTCTACAAAAAAATAATAATAATAAAATAGAGAGGCCTGGTAGCTCACGCCTGTAGTCCCAGCTACTCGAGAGGTGAGGCAAGAGAATGGCTTGAGCCCAGGAGTTTGAGACCACCCTGGGCAAAATAGGAAGACCCTATCTCAAAAAACAAAAAAAAGTGGGGGACACGACCAAGATGGCCAAATAGGAACAGCTCAAGCCTCCAGCTGCCAGCGTCAGTGACACAGAAGATGGGTGATTTCTGCATTTTCAAATGAGGTACCGGGTTCATCTCACTAGGTCGGTGCTGGTCCGTTGATGCAGCCCCACCAGCGAGAGCTGAAGCAGGGTGAGGTATTGCCTCACCTGGGAAGCACAAGGGGGAAGGGAATTCCTTTACCTAGTGAAAGGAAATTGAAACACACAACACCTGGAAAATCGGGTAACTCCCATCCTAATACTGTGCTTTAACAAGGGTCTTAGCAAACGGCACACCAAGAGATGATATCCTACACCTGGCCCAGAGGGTTCCACACCCACAGAGCCTCCCTCATTGCTAGCACAGCAGTCTGAGATCTAACTGCAAGGCGGCAGGGAGGCTGGGAGAGGGGCGCCCGCCATTGCTGAGGCTTAAGTAGGTAAACAAAGCTGCTGGGAAGCTTGAATTCGGTGGAGCCCACCACAGCTCAAGGAGGCCTGACTGACTCTGTAGACTCCACCTCTGGGGACAAGGCACAGCTACACAAAAAGCAGCAGAAACCTCGGCAGAGGTAAATATCCCTGTCTGACAGCTTTGAAGAGAGCAGTGGATCTCCCAGCACGGAGGTTGAGATCTAAGAACGGACAGACTGCCTGCTCAAGTGGGTCCCTGACCCCTGAGTAGCCTAACTGGGAGACATCCCCCACTAGGTGCAGACCGACACCTCACACCTCACACAGCTGGGTACACCGCTGAGATGAAGCTTCCAGAGCAAGAATCAGACAGCAACACTCGCTGTTTGGCAATATTCTATTTTCTACAGACTCCACTACTGATACCCAGGCAATCAGGGTCTGGAGTGGACCTCAAGCAAACTCCAATAGACCTGCAGCTGAGGGTACTGACGGTTAGGAGGAAAACTAACAAACAGAAAGGACACCCACACCAAAACCCCATCAGTACATCACCATCATCAAAGACCAAAGGCAGATAAAACCACAAAGATAGGGAAAAAGCAGTGCCGAAAAGCTGGAAATTCAAAAAATCAGAGCGCTTCTCCTCCTCCGAAGGAATGCAGCTCATTGCCAGCAACAGAACAAAGCTGGACAGAGAATCACTTTGACGAGTTGAGAAAAGAAGGCTTCAGTCCATCAAACTTCTCAGAGCTAAAGGAGGAACTATGTAACCAGCGCAAAAAAACTAAAAACCTTGAAAAATGATTCGACGAATGGCCAACTAGACTAATGTAGAGAAGTCCTTAAAAGAACTGAGAGATGAAAACCATAACACGAGAACTACGTGACAAATGCACAAGCTTCAGTAACTGACTGCATCAACTGGAAAAAAGAGTATCAGTGATTGAAGATCAAATGAATGACATGAAGTGAGAAGTGTAGAGAAAAAAGAGTAAAAAGAAATGAACAAAGCCACCAAGAAATATAGGAATATGTGAAAAGACCAAATCTACGTCTGATTGGTGTGCCTGAAAGTGACGGGGAAAATGGAACCAAATTGGAAAACACTCTGCAGGATATCATCCAGGAGAACTTCCCCAACGTAGTAAGGTAGGCCAACATTCAAATTCAGGAAATACAGAGAATGCCACAAAGATAATACTCGAGAAGAGCAACTCCAAGACACATAATTGTCAGATTCACCAAAGTTGAAATGAAGGAAAAAATGTGAAGGACAGCCAGAGACAAAGGTCGGGTTACCCACAAAGGGAAGCCCATCAGACTAACAGCAGATCTCTTGGCAGAAACTCTCCAAGCCATAAGAGAGTGGGAGCCAATATTCAACATTCTTAAAGAAAAGAATTTTCAACCAAGAATTTCATATCCAGCCAAACTAAGTTTCATAAGTGAAGGAGAAATAAAATACTTTACAGACAAGCAAATGCTTCGAGATTTTGTCACCACCAGGCCTGCCCTACAAGAGATCCTGAAGGAAACACTAAACATGGAAAGGGACAACAGGTACCAGCCATTGCAAAAAACATGTCAAAATGTAAAGTCCATCGATGCTAGGAAGAAACTGCATCAACTAGTGAGCAAAATAACCAACTAATATCATAATGACAGGATCAAGTTCACACATAACAATATTAATCTTAAATGTAAACAGTCCAATTAAAAGACACAGACTGGCAAATTGGATAGAGTCAAGACCCATCAGTTTGCTGTATTCAGGAGATGCATCTCACATGCAGAGACACACATACTCTCAAAATAAAGGGATGGAGAAAGAGCTACCAAGCAAATGGAAAACAAAAAAAAAGCAGGGGTTGCAATCCTAGTCTCTGATAAAACAGACTTTAAACCATCAAAGATCAAAAGAGACAAATAAGGCCATTACATAATGGTAAAGGGATCAATTCAACAGGAAGAGCTAACTATCCTAAATACATATGCACCCAATACAGGAGCACCCAGATTCATAAAGCAAGTCCTTAGAGACTTAAAATGAAACTTAGAATCCCATACAATAATAATGGGAAACTTTAACACCCTACTGTCAACATTAGACAGATCAAAGAGACAGAAAGTTGACAAGGATATCCAGGAGTTGAACTCAACTCTGCACCAAGCAGACCTAATAGATACCTACAGAACTCTCTACCCTAAGTCAACAGAATATACATTCTTCTCAGCACCACATCACACTTATTCCAAAATTGACCACAAAATTGGAAGTAAAGCACTCCTCAGCAAATGTGAAAGAACAGAAATTGTAACAAACTGTCTGTCAGACCACAGTGCAATCAAACTAGAACTCAGGACTAAGAAACTCAATCAAAACCGCTCAACTACATGGAAACTGAATAACCTGCTCCTGAATGACTACTGGGTACATAATGAAATGAAGGCAGAAATAAAGATGTTCTTTGAAACCAATGAGAACAAAGATACAACATACCAGAATCTCTGGGACACATTTAAAGCAGTGTGTAGAGGGAAATTTATAGCACTAAATGCCCACAAGAGAAAGCAGGAAAGATCTAAAATTGACACCCTAACATCACAAAAGAACTAGAGAAGCAAGAGCAAACACATTCAAAAGCTAGCAGAAGGCAAGAAATAACTAAGATCAGAGCAGAACTGAAGGAGATAGAGACACAAAAAACCCTTCAAAAAAATCAATGAATCCAGGAGCCGGTTTTTGAAAAGATCAACAAAATTGATAGACTGCTAGCAAGACTAATAAAGAAGAAAAGAGAGAAGAATCAAATAGATGCAATAAAAAATGATAAAGAGGATATCACCACCGACCCCACAGAAATACAAACTACCATCAGAGAATACTATAAACACCTCTACGCAAATAAACTAGAAAACCTAAAAGAAACGGATAATTTCATGGACACCTACACTCTCTCAAGACTAAACCAGGAAGAAGCTGAATCCCTGAATAGACCAATAGCAGGCTGTGAAATTGAGGCAATGATTAATAGCCTACCAACCAAAAAAAGTCCAGGACCAGATGGATTCACAGTCGAATTCTACCAGAGGTACAAGGAGGAGCTGGTACCATTCCTTCTGAAACTATTACAATCAATAGAAAAAGAGGGAATCCTCCCTAACTCATTTTACGAGGCCAACATCATCCTGATACAAAAAACCTGGCAGAGACAAACAAAAAAAGAGAATTTTAGACCAATATCCCTGATAAACATCGATGCAAAAATCCTCAATAAAATACTGGCAAACCAAATCCAGCAGCACATCAAAAAGCTTATCCACCATGATCAAGTGGGCTTCATCCCTGGGATGCAAGGCTTGTTCAACATGCACAAATCAATAAACATAATCCAGCATATAAACAGAACCAAAGAAAAAAAACCACATGATTATCTCAATAGATGCAGAAAAGGCCTTTGACAAAATTCAACAGCCCTTCATGCTAAAAACTCTCAAAAAATTCAGTATTGATGGAACATATCTCAAAATAATAAGAGCTATTTATGACAAACCCACAGCCAATATCATACTGAATGGGCAAAAACTGGAAAAATTCCCTTTGAAAACTGGCACAAGACAGGGATGCCCTCTCTCACCACTCCTATTCAACATAGTGTTGGAAGTTCTGGCTAGGGCAATCAGGCAAGAGAAAGAAATCAAGGGTATTCAGTTAGGAAAAGAAGAAGTCAAACTGTCCCTGTTTGCAGATGACATGATTGTATATTTAGAAAAGCCCATCATCTCAGCCCAAAATCTCCTTAAGCTGATAAGCAACTTCAGCAAAGTCTCAGGATACAAAATTAATGTGCAAAAAATTACAAACATTCTTATACACCAGTAACAGACAAACAGAGAGCCAAATCATGAATGAACTTCCATTCACAATTGCTTCAAAGAGAATAAAATACCTAGGAATCCAACTTACAAGGGATGTAAAGGACCTCTTCAAGGAGAACTACAAACTACTGCTCAGTGAAATAAAAGAGGACACAAACAAATGGAAGAACATACCATGCTCATGGATAGGAAGAATCAATATTGTGAAAATGCCCAAACTGCCCAAGGTAATTTATAGATTCAATGCCATCTCCATCAAGCTACCAATGAGTTTCTTCACAGAATTGGAAAAACTGCTTTAAAGTTCATACGGAACCAAAAAAGAGCCTGCATTGCCAAGACAATCCTAAGCCAAAAGAACAAAGCTGGAGGCATCACGCTACCTGACTTCAAACTATACTACAAAGCTACAGTAACCAAAACAGCATGGTACTGGTACCAAAACAGAGATATAGACCAATGGAACAGAACAGAGCCCTCAGAAATAATACCACACATCTACAGCCATCTGATCTTTGCCAAACCTGACAAAAACAAGAAATGGGGAAAGGATTCCCTATTTAATAAATGGTGCTAGGAAAATCGGCTGGCCATAAGCAGAAAGCTGAAACTGGATCCTTTCCTTACTCCGTATACGAAAATTAATTCAAGATGGATTAGAGATTTAAATGTTAGACCTAATACCATAAAAACCCTAGAAGAAAACCTAGGTAATACCATTCAGGACACAGGCACGGGTAAGGACTTCATGTCTAAAACACCAAAAGCAACGGCAACAAAAGCCAAAATTGACAAATGGGATCTCATTAAACTAAAGAGCTTCTGCACAGTAAAATAAACTACCATCAGAGTAAACAGGCAACCTACAAAATGGGAGAAAATTTTTGCAATCTACTCGTCTGACAAAGGGCTAATATCCAGAACCTACAAAGAACTCAAACAAATTTACAAGAAAAAAACAAACAACCCAATCAAAAAGTGGGCAAAGGATATGAACAGACATTTCTCAAAAGAAGACATGCATACAGCCAACAGATACATGAAAAAATGCTCATCATCACTGGCCATCAGAGAAATGCAAATCAAAACCACAATGAGATACCACCTCACACCAGTTAGAATGGCAATCATTAAAAAGTCAGGAAACAACAGGTGCTGGAGAGGATGTGGAGAAACAGGAACACTTTTACACTGTTGGTGGGATTGTAAACTAGTTCAACCATTGTGGAAAACAGTATGGCGATTCCTCAAGGATCTAGAACTAGATGTACCATATGACCCAGCCATCCCATTACTGGGTATATACCCAAAGGATTATAAATCATGCTGCTATAAAGACATGCACATGTATGTTTATTGTGGCACTACTCACAATAGCAAAGACTTGGAATCAACCCAAATGTCCATCAGTGACAGACTGGATTAAGAAAATGTGGCACATATACACCATGGGATACTATGCAGCCATAAAAAAGGATGAGTTTGTGTCCTTTGTAGGGACATGGGTGCAGCTGGAAACCATCATTCTCAGCAAACTATCGCAAGAACAGAAAACCAAACACCGCATGTTCTCACTCATAGGTGGGAATTGAACAATGAGATCACTTGGACATGGGAAAGGGAACATCACATACCGGGGCCTATTATGGGGAGGGGGAAGGCGGGGACGGATGGCATTGGGAGTTATAACTGATGTAAATGACGAGTTGATGGGTACTGACAAGTTGATGGGTGCAGCACACCAACATGGCACATGTATACATATGTAACAAACCTGCAAGTTGTACATATGTACCCTGGAACTTAAAGTATAATAAATAAATAAATAAATAAAAATAAAAATAAAAAAATAAGAAAACAATTTGTGGCTCTCCCACATCAGTAGAGAGCTATGATTCAATTCAATTTTTTTTTTAGAAAGGTGCAAAATGTGTCTTAAATGGATTCTAAACAAGTTGGTGACTCACCTGTGAGGAACTTTTCGGAAAACATTGTAAAATCTCACGCAGCAACTCCTCTATGTTCTAACCCACTTGTAACGTAAGGAAACAATGCAGTTCTTTCTTCTAGTGTTGTCTTGAAATAAATCATTAATGCTTGCCTCTATGTGAAGAAGATGCCAGGTTTCCCAGATGCATTTAAAATTTTTGAAGACACTGTCTTCCGTAAAACCAAAGAAGGAAAAGCATTTCATTGGTGAGGCAAATCAGATTAGGTCACATCATCAATGATCTGTCGTCCCTGGAATCTTCAGCCTGGGCATCCTCCACATACAAACAGCAATGGTTTGCCACGTTCAAAGAGCAGAAGACCATGAAGTTGAAAATGAGAACGTCAAATAAAGAACACCTTGAAAAGAACAGCATGAGTTGTAAAAAGCATGCCAAGGCTGGGGAGTTCAGCTGGTAGACAACTGTTGAGTTTAACTTCAGCCTTGACTTCCTGCCACTTATCAACTGCAACATTAGTTTCAAGCACAACACACAGAATCATCATGTAGTAGAGTACAACCGGAATTCTTCCAGAGCAGTGAGAAATTTATTTGCACTGGAACTAGTAAAAATTATATCTTCACCCTTAAAAATAACCAGGAAAAGGGGTGATGAAAATGAATAGGAAACTTCTCATTTTTCTCTTATGTATCTGCTGTAATTTCCTACAAATAACATTCCAAAAGAAAAAATACAACAAATGTCAGAAATGCATAAACATTGTCAGGAAGCATATGTCAATAGCATATGTCAGGAAGCAAAACAGGATCTCAGTCACTACAGTAGCTGCTGTATTATTTTTGGCATGTCTTTCTCTACGGATGTGGAATTTAAACAAAGAAAGATCTAGAACATAGGCAAAGATCACAGTGTCCATGGTACACTGTGGTACACGTGTTTTGTGTTGTTTTGTTTTGTTTTTGAGATGAAGTCTCGCTCTGTCGCCCAGGCTAGAGTGCAGTGGCACACTCTCAGCTCACTGCAACCTCTGCCTCCTGAGTTCAAGCAATTCTCCTGTCTCAGCCTCCGGAGCAGCTGGGATTACGGGAGTGTGCCAGCTAATTTTTGTATTTTTAGTAGAGATGGGCTTCACCATGTTGGTCAGGCTGGTCTTGAACTCTTGACCTCAGGTGATCTGCCTGCCTCAGCATACCAATGTGCTGGGATTACAGAAATGAACCACTGCGCCCAGCCAGCTGGTACAAATTTAAACATCACCTCTCCCCAGGACATCGATCTGGCACACCAGTTCCAACAGGCCAGCATAGTCCCTTTGATCGCCTGAGTGATCACATTAATATTCTACTTTTTTGACCTAACATGTGGCATCCATTGCCCCAAAAGTTAGATTAGAGCTTGATTCTTTCTGAAGCAATCTAAAATCAATTGTTTTAAAACTTTCCCAACATGCAGGAGAATGAAATATCCATTCCTATTCCTAGGAAAAAGTCTACAGCACACTTCCCATTATTTATTTGTCATGTCCTTCTTAGTGTAACAATTAGAATTGTATACTTCACAAATTCTGAATTTACAAAGTGCTTCCCCTAAACCATATATGCCTCTTATTTTGAGTTGATACCATATTTACCAAGTAATTTAAGGTGAGAGCACCAGAAATTCTTTGCATTGTGGTAATTTGATGTCATTGGGTAAGACCATATACTTAATATAATTATTTACTATTTATTACATGAGGTTCAATTATTTATTTACATTGCTGCCTCCCACCGCTCTGTCATAATCTTCACGAGGGCAACCACTATGATTTCTTTCTTTCTGCTTCCTCATTATCTTAGAATATACTTAGTACATAGTAAACAATATAGTTAGGTATAAATGAAGGAATGATTTACATTCTACATTCATACCTTTCTATCCTGTTGCCCTCAAAACACACAAAGCCTATAAAATATAATGCCATTTCATACATATCTTTTTCCATTTTACAGTCTCTTGCTCTATTTTTAAAAATATATTCCAGCTAGTTTATGAGATAAGAAATGTCAATGATGATATTGTATCTTTTTGCCATAATCACAGGATGAATAATGTACTTCCAGAACTAGGACCGTGAACACTCTGAAGCATCCTTTCCCAGCAATGGCAAACGATGTACGGTAGGTGATGCTCTCCAGATGTCTTCCATTTTGAATCAAGTGAATAAGTACAGTAGCATTTGGTCTGTACATGTTGTACATACATCAGGTACACATGAAGTGTTGATGAATGAATGATGGAAAGGTTAGTCTGCAGGCAATAGCAGTGGTCTTCCTAGGGAACAGGACAGGGGCTTTGGTATAAAGATATTTCACAAACAAAGCTCCACCTGAAAGTCCTGTGCAAAGGATGTGATGGGAAGTTCTTTTGTTTCTTTCCGTAATGAAAAACTCTGTCTTGAACATCACCTGGCACATTAGTAAGGAGGTGGCAGTAGATGACATCAGAAGCTTAATTCTCCCCAAATTTATAATGAATCCATGATTATTTATAAAATGTACAATCACCTCTAACTGCACCCAGAGATGTTCTATTTGTACATTTCCTTTCAGCATTTTATGTATTTTTTACGTAAGTGAGATCACACCACATGGATCTTTACATCTTCCTTTTTGCTTTTAATATAACAACCAATTCTCAATTACCTGGCTCATAAATTCTTCAATAACAAGAAGAGCTGGAAGCTCCTAGGGCAAAATTGAGTATGTCTGAAACGAATATGGCCAATTCAATCTCTTCTTCACATTACTTTCCCTCTGGATTAAATGTTCAGGGAGAAGGTATAGATTTTAAAATTACACTTCAGAACATCAGCGGTGCTGGAAATTTTGTCTGAACTAAAGAATCAGACAGTGGCTCCAGCCACAGTTGTCTGCACTTCCAGTACCTCTGAAGATGGGGCTGAAGAAGAGAAAGAAGGGGTTCTATTTGTTTAAAAATGATTTTACTTTGAAGAGCAGGTTGTAAAATAATATTGGTATAGCATAAGCTTGAGATGAGTCACCTATTACATTACATACTAAATGTAACACCTGGGGCATTACATTTAGTATGCTTTGTTTTGAGGGCAACAGGATAGAAAGGTATGAATGTAACTCATTCCTTCATTTATTCTTAACCACATTGTCTACTATGTATCAAGTATATTCTAAGGTAATGATGAAGCAGAAAGAAATAAATCATTGTGGTTGCCCTTGTGAAGATTATGACACCATGGTGCGAGGCAGCAATGTGAACAAATAATTGAACCTCGTGTAATAAACAGTAAATAACAATATTAAGTATATGATCTTACCCAATGACACTATCCCTCTCCCATTCCCCGCCCTGTTCCTCTTCCCGTCCCAATGCACAGTAACCTCTGGAAGACAATACCTGGAGGCCTAGGGCTCTCAATAAAATGGCTATAAAAACTGTTATAGGTAGACTCCGTGATATTATAACATATCTGTCATTCTGTCAGCATTTAGCATACATGTCATTTGTGTGCATCCTTCATCATTACAGAGTTCAAATTAAGAAGTAAGAATCTTTGTGAAAGGCAGCTGCTGATACTTAGGGCAGTGGCCAAATTTCCTGCATTCAAATACCAGTGCTGCCACCCACTGGGGTGTATTACCTTGGACAAGTTACTCAATCTCTCTGTTCTTCTGTTGTATCTTACATAAAATGGGAAAATATTAGTATCCACTTCAAGTAGATGTTGTGGACAGTAAATGAATTATTACATGTAAAGAGTTTAGGATGACACCTGCAACATTGCAACCCCTCCTCAAAGAGATACAATTAACACAGAGGTAGGAATCCGAACACCAGACTCTTCTGATCTCTCATTCATTTGTCCAGACCAAAATTACAGAATTTTCCTAGCCCATGTTTCCTGATATATTATAGGAACCTAATAATAATTCATTTCTCACTAAGATGTTAGAAGAAAACCAACTTTGAGACACTTTGAATCTCCAAAAAAGTTTCCCATGATATTTAAATTATGAACTGTTCTAATTTTTAAATAACTTTCATATTATAAAATAATATATACTTATTGAACATTCCAGATATTAAGTTAAATGTCATCCCATCTTCTAGAGATAGCTTTAACGTTTTAGCATACATTCATCAGTTTTTCTACGCATGTTTTTTGATTTTTTTGTTTGTTTGCTTTTTTGTTTGTTTTTGAGACCGAGTCTCACTCTGTTGCCCAGGCTGGAGTGCAGTGGTGTGATCTCGGCTCACTACAAGCTTCACTTCCTGAGTTCATGCCATTCTCCTGCCTCAGCCTCCCAAGTAGCTGGAACTACAGGCGCCCACCACCACGCCCGGCTAATTTCTTTTTATATTTTTAGTAGAGACAGGGTTGCACCGTGTTAGCCAGGATGGTCTTGATCTCCTGACCTTGTGATCCACCCACCTCGGCCTCCCAAAGTACTGGGATTACAGGCGTGAGCCACCGCGCCCAGCCACTATACATGTATTTTTATGGTAAAGTATTTTTTGTTGCTACATTTTAAGTACTGTTGGAGGCTGGAAAAAGTCACTTCATAGTGGTTCAGAATGAGCAATTAAATGACTATGAAAAGGTTTGACTGCTCTTGTACTTTCTGCAGGGCTCTGAAAAGTAAAGCTAGATAAAAGTCAAGACAAGTGATAGAGACTACCTCATCACTCACACCGACCAGTTACAATGCAGCCAAAGTACATTTTGTTTTCAATGCAATTAATAACCCATGTGGTTCCTTGTAACACTTTTTAAAATAAATAATAACCTAAAGTAAAAGAAATATGCATTAGTTTTCTCTCTAATGGCCTTTCTAAACCTCTGTGAGGCCCTAATTTGATCATGGCACAGTCATTCCTAATCCTGGATACATACCCAGGACCATTTCCCTGTAATTCCTAATCCAAAATCCACTACTAAGAAATCTCATATGTCATCCTTACAATGGTATGAGTTACTAATGAGATGTAAAAGTTAAGGATAATACAAGTTTTTCATACAGCTAGGTACATTCAATTTTCTTTTTACTCTGAGATTATGCTCTCACACTTGATGTTAAAATATCCTTCTTAATGAAATGGAAGTGTGATTGTAACTTTTTTTGGAAATATTCTTACTTGGAAAAATAAACATCAGGCCCTACATTTTTTACATTGATTTATGAAATACATAAGTCAGTGAGCCTCCCCTTAAAAGATAGCTTCTGTTAGTAGTGCTTTTACATTTTAGAAAAAAAAATTTTTTTGAGACAGTGTTTCTCTCTCACCCAGCCTGGAGTGCAGTGGGATGATCTTGGTTCACTGCAACCTCTGCCTCCCAGGTTCAAGCGATTCTCTTGCCTCAGCCTCCTGAGTAGCTGGGATTACAGGTGTGTGCCACCAAGCCCAGCTGATTTTTGTGTTCTAGCAGAGATGGGGTTTTGCCATGTTGGCCAGGCTGGTCCCAAACGCCTGGCCTCAAGTGATCTGCCCACCTCAGCCTCCCAAAGTGCTGAGATTACAGGTATATTTTAGAAATTTAATTGAAAAGAAATGGTAAGAGAATATGACATACATGAGAACTGCCTAGATACCTTATTGTTAGTAACAATGTTGCTGTTGTCATTATGGCTACATTCTTCTCCTAGGGACATGGAAAGATTGGACATCCCCACCTCTGAAGTTAAGATATGCCAGATGGCCTGCTTGGCTAATTAAATATAAGATGAAGTTACATGTATTTCTCATGGGTAGAAATGTGAAGAGTTAGAGCGTGGCTTACCTTTACCATGCCAATCAACAAGACTCCAGATGGGGCAGGGTGCCAGGCTGGGTTTCACAGTGAGAAGCCTGGACTAAGGCATCATGAACAGATCTCAGGTGACCCACAACAGACAGGCAGCATGAGACAGAAAAAGACTTATGCTAGTAGCCACTGAAACATCAAGACTGTTTGTTACCAATACTGAAGAGTAGAATTGCTTTTCAACAGAATAAAAGATTTGAGGATATAAATTCCCTTACAATTTAAAGAGAAGCAAAAGATTTGAACATATGCTTCACCAAAGAAGACATGTGAATGGCAAATATGCACATGAAAAGATGTTCAATCTCATTACCCATTAGAGAAATACGAAGCAAAACCACAGTGAGATCAATGAGATACCATAGAATACTTATCAGAATGACTAAAAAAAATACAGACAATACCTGAATACAAAAATGCAATTTAACTAGATCTCTAATATATTAATAGTGGGAATACAAAATGATACATCCACTCTGGAAAGTAATTTGGCCGTGCACTGATAACATTACACACACACTTACTACGTGGCCCAGAAATCACACTCCTAGATATTTACCTTGAATAGTGGTTGGCAAACTACCTCCATCAGTCAAATCCATCTTTTATTTTAAGAGTGCGGTACGCCCGGGCATGGTGGCTCACGCCTGTAATTCCAGCACTTTGTGAGGCCAAGGCAGGCAGATCACGAGGTCAGGAGATCAAGACCATCCTGGCTAACACGGTGAAACCCTGTCTCTACTAAAAATACAAAAAAAAAAATTAGCCAGGCATGGTGGTGGGCGCCTGTAGTCCCAGCTACTCAGGAGGCTGAGGCAGGAGAATGGCATGAACCTGGGTGGTGGGGCTTGCAGTGAGCCAAGATCACGCCACTGCACTCCAGCCTGGACGACAGAGCCAGGTGCCCTCTCAGAAAAAAAAAAAAAAAAAAAAAAAAAAAGCATGTGGTACACATCCACATTCATCCATTTACATATTATCTCTGCCTGTTTTTATACTATAACAGCAGAGTTGAGTAATTGCAACAGAGACCACAAAGTCCACAAATCTTCATATATTTACCATCTGAGAGCCAGGCGTGGTGGCATGCACCTATAGCCCCAGCTACTCTGGAGGCTGAGGCAGGAAGATCACATGAGTTTGGGGCTGCAATGCACTATGATCACACGTATGACAGCTACTGCACTCCAGCCCAGACAACACAGTGAGATCCCGTGACTTTACAAGACAGAAAAATTACCATCTGGCCCTTTATAGATAAAGTTTGCCAACCTCTTCCCTAGAGAAATGAAAATTCATATTTACAAAAAAATATGTACATGGATGTTTATAGCACATCTGTTCATGATCGTTAAAAACTGAAAACAGCCCAAACATCATTCAACTAGTGAATGGATTTACAAACTGTAGTCCATCCATAAAATGGATATTATAGCAACAAAAATGCACCAACTATTAACACAGGCAACAACTTGGATGAATCTCAGAAACATTTCGGTGAGTGACAGGAGTCTGTTTCAAAAGGTCACATGCTGTGTGATTCCATTTATAATACTTTTGTGAAGATAAAACTATAATGATAGAGAACAGATCAGTGGTGTCCAGAGGCTACAGGTCAGGGGGAAATGCGACTACGAAGGCAAGTACGATGGAGTTTTGTGGGATGGTAGGACCAGTTTCCTGACTGGTGGTGGTTACACTAACCTATACATCTGCTAAAACTCACAGACCTGTAGACCAAAAAAGTACATTTTAGCATATATTAAATGTTTAAAGCAGGTGGAGTACTGCTCTCTCCCATGAGGCATATACAAGACCTTTAATAATCTTTTTAGTTCCTAATGAATAATAAATAATACAGCAATCTTGGCCAAGTATTTAATATTTCCTAAGACATACCTCAAGGATATTAGTAAAAACGCAAAACACACCAACTTGCTAATCCAGTAATGAAAGCAAAAAATTATTACTTCGCTAAATGAATAGTCTTAGAATTAGAGTCTGTTCAGAGCAGAATTCCTGATGCTGCAGATTGTTCATCCCCTCTCTGCTTGGGTTACACATGCAGGCTTCCACAAATGGGCCATAGCAGACTATGCCAGGGGCCCAGCTCATGCCATCAAGTGTCAAAAAGGACATGTTTTATTCTCTGAGAGTTTATCTCTGACTGTGTGATGAACACACAGGGGAAGCTAAACAACTGGACCAAAAGGGGTTGAATTTGCAGAGTGGTCCCCCCACCCCCATGAGGGTTTGAAAAGCCTGTTTGCACGATAGATACCAAGAGCTAACAGGTCAGCCTGAGAGTAACATAAGGAAGATGCTAGGAGAGAATCGAAAATGGGCCTGAGCTCCAAGGAACCAGGGGCAAGCAGGTCCTTTCCTAGCCCTGGAGGAGTGAAATAACAGAGAGAGGGAGAAGAGAGACACACTTTGAAAGTGAAAGACAACAGCTTCCAAAAATAAGAAGCCCTGAATGTTCTTGAAATGAAAGAGAACAGTCAGAACCTTCTCACAGGTGTTTATTTGCTCCAGAATATTGATTTTGTACTTGTAGCTAGGAGCAGGCACAAACTCAGCTAGAGGCACTACCTGTGGTATTTAACCAGGCAATCTCCCTTTCTTCTTGTTCCAATTATTGCCCTTTGCCCTTCTTTGCTGGCTCTCCAATCCCTCCGGGCGCATGCGTGTGCACACACAGGCACGTAGTTCCCCACCTCAGCCCCAGCATGTGCTCTAGCACTGCTTTAAGGCATTCTTTTCCATTGTGTCCCCTGACCTCTGTACCCCAGCTCCCCCCATTTTTTGGCTCACATGGTAGGACCTGGCCTCCCACTTTATCTAGTTTCTTCCCCAGGAATAGAGATGGGACAACAGCGAACACTTTGTGGAGAGAAAATCTGCCCAGAGGCTTTGTCTCTGCTAAGTTAGATGCACATTTTTTTCTAACTTGAGATGTAAGCCAGGCTGGATGACATAGTGAATGACAATTGAACTTTCACTTCAACCTGAGGATGAGCTTAACAATATACCATTTGCCAAATGAAGAACTTATCTCATAATCGTGTTTGAAAGCCCTGGTGATACATTTGAAAAATTGATGTTGTCTTGTGGATGCTAAATATCCCAGTAAGCTCAGGGTATTCAAACCAACTCCATGAATCAGGGCATCTGCAGAAGGCAGCAATGAGAATGGGTGCCCCTTGCTAAAGGGGAAGATAGAGTGCCCCACGCCAAGTACGAAAGGACTTAGAGTGTAAGGAGTCTTTGCACCAGACACTGTGTTAAGCATTTATATGTCTGACAGTTCAAACACATTCGAATGTTCAGCAATACATCAGGAAAGTAATATTACTCCCATTTTACAGGTAAGAAAACTAAGGCTTACAATCTTTTATAGATATATATTTTTGTTTGTTTTTGTTTTTGTTTTTGTTTTGAGATAGAGTCTCGCTCTGTTGCCAGGCTGGAGAGCAGTGGCGCGATCTCGGCTCACTGCAACCTCCACCTCCCGGGTTCAAGTGATTCTCCTGCCTCAGCTTCCTGAGTAGCTGGGATTACAGGTGCCTGCCACCACACCTGGCTAATTTTTGTAATTTTAGTAGAAAAAGCGTTTCACCATGTTGGCCAGGCTGGTCTCAAACTCCTGACCTTGTGATCCATCTACCTCAGCTTCCCAAAGTTCACAGGCCAGAATAACTGGACCCTTGGGGAACACAGCCACCTCAAAAGAAAGACAACTAGAGAGCACTTGCCAAAGTATGGGAACAAAATAAGAAATCACATGCCATCCAAATGAAGTATGAAAGGTAGAATAGTAGAAGTACACAACAGATCAAATACATAGTAGAATAGCTACATCTTAAAAACAAGTTATTAATGAAGGAAAGATCAGATGGAGGAATTCTTGCAGACAGAGGGATAGCAGGAAATGATTTAAAAAGATGGGAAATGTAGAAGCAACGCCGAGGTAAGTAGAAAGTGTAACGTTAGCCTAGAGAAAGGATGAGAAGACCTAAAGTCAGGCAAGCAAATTTATTAACCTGCCGGGCTGCTCCTTAACAGTCAGAGGAGGCAGCACCTGAGCTTACAGGCTAGGGGGTGTAAGTATTTTCTGGAGAGGGTGTGGGGGTGTTTAGGGGCTTTTGGGGTGTGCCTACATCTGCAATTGTCAGTTCTTGCCTTACTTGGCTCAGGGTATCAGGATATGGTTTAGCCTGGGAGTGGTTATAGCTGTACCTGTCATTCTGGGAACTTGGGGCAGGGGCAACTTTTTGGAAGAAATATAAACTGCATTTAGGGGAGGGGGCTTGTTGCATTCTTTTGGGGTCCTTAACATTCCAGCCTTTTAGTAGGTAACAGAAGAGGGGCACCGTTGTCATCCGGCTGCTTCCTGCTGGGTAGGGGCGACGGTTAGTGGGAGAGGCTGGATGGTAGGGACTGCCATTCCTGGAGCTGTCGGTGTCCTTGGAGTAGCATCATGCCTTGTACTGTTCCATGGGTGAAGGCTCTAATACCATCTCGTAAAACCTGGTTAAGGAGACGTAAGAGGCAGGGGCCAAATGCTAAAAGGAGAAAAACGGTTATGGCAGGGCCTAGGAGGGGCAGTAGCCAGGGTGCCTAGGAATTACAAAACTACTGGGACCAGGACTCTGAAAGGCATTGACTGATTTTAGAAGCTTTTTATTATTATTATTATTATACTTTAAGTTCTAGGGTACATGTGCATAACGTGCAGGTTTGTTACATATGTATACTTGTGCCATGTTGCTGTGCTGCACCCATCAACTCGTCAGCACCCATCAACTCGTCATTTACATCAGGTATAACTCCCAATGCAATCCCTCCCCCCCCTCCCCCTCCCCCCCTCCCCCCTCCCCCCTCCCCCCTCCCCCCCCCTCCTCTCCGTCCTCCCCCCCCTCCTCCCCCCTCCTCCCCCCCTCCCCCCCCTCCCCCCCTCCCCCCCCTCCCCCCCTTCCCCCTCCTCCCCCCCCCCCCCCTCCCCCCCCATGATAGGCCCAGGTGTGTGATGTTCCCCTTCCCGAGTCCAAGTGATCTCATTGTTCAGTTCCCACCTATGAGTGAGAACACGCGGTGTTTGGTTTTCTGTTCTTGTCAGGAAACAACAGGTGCTGGAGAGGATGTGGAGAAATAGGAACACTTTTACACTGTTGGTGGGACTGTAAACTAGTTCAACCATTGTGGAAAACAGTATGGCGATTCCTCAAGGATCTAGAACTAGATGTACCATATGACCCAGCCATCCCATTACTGGGTATATACCCAAAGAAGCTTTTTTATTTAACTGTCAGGCAGCATCTCGTACAATTCCTGACTGGTTAGTATAGAAACAGCATTCTTAAAGAGATGCACAGTCCACCTTTTTCGGCAGCGAGGAGATCTAAACTTTGACAGTTTTGAAGAGTTACTGCTGCTAAAGAGTCTATTTGGGCCCCCACTGGCTGCTCTGAAAAGCCATCTTTGCATTGTTCCTCCTCCGCCTCTGCCGCGCGCCTCCTCCGCGGCCGCGGACTCCGGCAGCTTTATCGCCAGAGTCCCTGAACTCTCGCTTTCTTTTAAAATCCCCTGCATCGCATCACCGGCGTGCCCCACCATGTCAGACGCAGCCGTAGACACCAGCTCCGAAATCACCACCAAGGACTTAAAGGAGAAGAAGGAAGTTGTGGAAGAGGCAGAAAATGGAAGAGACGCCCCTGCTAACGGGAATGCTGAGAATGAGGAAAATGGGGAGCGAGAGGCTGACAATGAGGTAGAGGAAGAAGAGGAAGAAGGTGGGGAGGAAGAGGAGGAGGAAGAAGAAGGTGATGGTGAGGAAGAGGATGGAGATGAAGATGAGGAAGCTGAGTCAGCTGCGGGCAAGCGGGCAGCTGAAGATGATGAGGATGACGATGTTGATACCAAGAAGCAGAAGACCGACGAGGATGACTAGACAGCAAAAAAGGAAAAGTTAAACTAAAAAAAAAAAGGCCGCCGTGACCTATTCACCCTCCACTTCCCGTCTCAGAATCTAAAAGTGGTCACCTTCGAGTAGAGAGGCCCGCCCGCCCGCCCACCGTGGGCAGTGCCACCCGCAGATGACACGCGCTCTCCACCACCCAACCCAAACCATGAGAATTTGCAACAGGGGAGGAAAAAAGAACCAAAACTTCCAAGGCCCTGCTTTTTTTCTTAAAAGTACTTTAAAAAGGAAATTTGTTTGTATTTTTTATTTACATTTTATATTTTTGTACATATTGTTAGGGTCAGCCATTTTTAATGATCTCAGATGACCAAACCAGCCTTCCGAGCGTTCTCTGTCCTACTTCTGACTTTACTTGTGGTGTGACCGTGTTCATTATAATCTCAAAGGAGAAAAAAAACCTTGTAAAAAAAGCAAAAACGACAAGAGAAAAACAATCTTATTCCGAGCATTCCAGTAACTTTTTTGTGTATGTACTTAGCTGTACTATAAGTAGTTGGTTTGTATGAGATGGTTAAAAAGGCCAAAGATAAAAGGTTTCATTTTTTTCCTTTTTTGTCTATGAAGTTGCTGTTTATTTTTTTTGGCCTGTTTGATGTATGTGTGAAACAATGTTGTCCAACAATAAACAGGAATTTTATTTTGCTGAGTTGTTCTAACAAAAAAAAAAAAAAAGAGTCTATTTGGGATTGGAGAGTAAGGATGGATTTGGCTACGTCTTGTAGGCTGTCTGAGAGATCTTTTGAAAGGAGTGATAGTGGGACAGGAAGGTGGACAAGCCTGCTATCTTTGTTCCTGTCTCAGTGGCAATTCTTAGTCCTATAAGCAGGGGTGTTAGCTGTACGGCTCTGTGTTGATGGACTTGAGCTTTAATAAGGACTGGTAAACTCTGATTTCCAGGGGCAATGTCAGTTTTGGGGCTTAAGAAGACTAGGGTGCAAGTACCAGTCTAATTCATAGGGAGGCACACATAGATTGAAGTTCCGCACAAGAAAAATATACTTTGGCTAGGCAGACAGAACTGGCTATGTCTTTTAGTAAGGCAAATAGGTGCAGGGAAGAGAAATATGGGCAAAGGAGAAGATACAGGGGGTAGGCACTAATATGGAAAGATTAGTGAAGGGATGTTAGAATTTCTTTGGTTTGTTCTTGGGGGAGGATGAGTTTTTGATTTTTCACTGGCCAGTTTCCTTGGAAGGAAGCTCCTTGTTGTAGTAGCGAAGCTTTTTTGGTGGGAGAATATTGGGGTTGGATTGTGGGAGTAATGAGGAGGAAGGCAGGTGCAGAAGAAAGGGAGAGTTCCTTTGCTACCTTATTGGCCTTTCTGTTCCCTCTTAAGATCTCATCTGATCCTATTTGATGTCCCTGACAGTGTGTAACTCCCACTTTAGTGGGGAGGTTCACAGCCTGAAGGAGTTGGTAAATGAGGGGTCTGTTAGTGATGGGGGTGCCTTTGGCAGTAAGGAATCCTCTCTCCTGCCAGATGGTGGCATGGGAATACAGAATGTGAGGTGTATTTGGAGTCTGTGTAAATGTTGGCTCATTTGCATTTGGAAAGAGTTAGGGCCCTAGTGAGGGCTATGAGTACTGCCTTTTGGGAGGAGGTTTTGGGCATAGGGGCTTGGCTTTAATTACTCAGTTAAGAGAAACGACCATACATCTAGCCACTTTGGGGGAGTCAGTGGGCCCGCAGGAAGAGCCATCTATGAATAGTTGGTCATTGGGGTTGGTGAGAGGCTCAGAGATGTTTCGAAAATGTGGCTGTAGGTGGTCTAGGATGTCAGTGCAAGAATGAGTAGGAGAGGAAGAGGACATGGGGAGTAAGGACACCGGGTTGAGGGGAGCACTTTTGGCAAGACAGAATTCGGGATTTTCAATAAAGAGGGCATGGAGTGAGTGGATCCGGGAAGGAGAAAAGGAGCTTAATCCTCCAGAAGAGAGGAGATCTCATTAATTGTGATGACTGTGGACAGTGGTGTTTTGGCCGAATGTAAGTTTCTTGCTTTCCAGAGCTAAAATGGCCACTGCTACTAGTGCTGTAAGACAGGTTGGCCACCCTTTGACTGTTGTCTAGTTGTTCAGAGAGGTAAGCTACAGGGGCAAAGGAAGGAGGATTTCTTTCCTGTTGCCCTAAGACACCGAGGGATATCCCTTGGCTTTCAGCAGTATAGAGAGTGAAAGATTTGGAGATATCAGGTAAGGACAGGGCTGGGGCAGTCATAAAAGCAGTTTGGGGCTTGTGGAAACTGAGGAGTATGTTATGTGAGGGGCTCAGGGGTTCACTGAGGGTGGCTTTGGCTGCTTTATAGAGGGGGCAAGCTAGGAGGGCAAAGTTGGGAATCTATATCCTAACGAAGCCTGTCAGTCCTAAGAAAGAGAGAATTTTACTCTTAGAGGAAGGTGGAGGTAGGCTGTCTATTAAGGCTGCCCATGCTGGGGTCATGGCTCAGGCCCTGGGAGAGAGTTGGACTCCTAAGTATGTTACTGTTGGGTTGGAGAGTTGTGCTTTGAAAGGGGAGAACTTATATCCTTTATTAGCAAGAGAGTTTAGAAGGGTAATAGTGTAAGTTTGAGAGTCTTCTAGGAGGGGCTACAGAGAAGGAGGTCATCCACATATTGAAGAAGACGGCTGGGGTAAAGGTCTAAGGAGGTGAGGTCTCAGGCTAGGGCTTGTTCAAAGAAATGAGGACTATCTCTGAAGCCTTGGGAGAGGACAGTCCATGTGAGTTGTTGTGATTGAAGGGTCTCAGGGTCAGTCCAGGTGAAAGCAAAAAGGTTTTGGGAATCAGGGTGTAAGGGAATGGTAAAGAAGGCATCCTTTAGGTCAATGGCGGTATGGTGGGTACTGTTGGAGGGGACAAGAGAGAGAAGTGTATAGGGGTTAGGGACTACAGGATGAGTAGGGACAACAGCCTAATTGATGGCTCAGAGGTACTGGACGAGTCGGTACAAGCCATCTGATTTCTTAACAGGGAGGATGGGGGTGTTATATGGAGAGTGAGTTGGTCTAAGGAGACCACACAAGCAGAACTTGTTTATAATGGCCTGTAGGCCTTTTTGGTGGGTGAGAGAGGTGGGGTATTGGGGAACATTGGGAAATTTGGAGGGGTCTTTTAATTAGATTTTGATGGGATAATGGTGAGCAGCTAGGGACGGGGTGGTGGTGTCCCACACTACTGGGTTAACAAGAGAGGTGGGAAATGGGTACTGGGGAGAGGATTCAGGGGTCAGACTAGCAGAAAGGAGCAGATGAAAAAAACTCACATAGATAAAAATCTATATGTTTAAGAAAAAGCCAAAGAAAAATTCTAAATGTGGTCATTACTTTAAAACATTGTAGAAAAAGAATTACATCTACTAATACAATTTCTTTTTGTTTTGTTTTGTTTTGTTTTGTTTTTTGAGATGGAGTCTTGCTCTAACACCAGGCTGTAGTGCAGTGGCACGATCTCGGCTCACTGCGGCCTCTGGCTCCCTGATTCAAGCAATTCTCCTGCCTCAGCCTCCGAAGTAGCTGGGATTACAGTCACGCGCCACCACACCCAGCTAATTTTTTTTTTGTTTTTAGTAGAGATGGAGTTTCACCATATTGGTCAGGATGGTCTCGATCTCCTGACCTTGTGATCTGCCCACCTCAGCCTCCCAAAGTGCTGGGATTACAGGCGTGAGTCACCGCGCCCAGCCACAATTTCTAAATTAACACAAATTCAGCACAACCCCAGTCAAGCTTAAGAAATCTTAATGTAAAATGTACAGGAAGGAATGAAAGGCTCACAACAACCAAGCCAATCTGAAAAAGCAGCAGCTATGGGACCTGCTCTGCCAGCCAGCAGGACGGCCCCAGAGCAGGACCAATGCCCCCAGGTGGCATGTCACCAGAGTAGACACACAGTCAGGGAACAGAACAGAAAGCCCAAAGACTGGAGGCCGAGTATGTGGAAACTTCGTATATGATAAAGTAGCCATCTCAAATCAATGGGGAAAGCACTGATGGCTAATAGATCATATTTTTAAAATGGCTTTAGCTTAACATATGGAAAAAATAAAGCTGAATTCCAGTCTATCGACTTATGCAAAGGAGGAATCTAGGTAAACACTAAATGTGAGAGGTAAAAGTGTAGGGATAAGAGTGTATTCCATTCAGTCAGGCAAGTTGGCTCATGCCTGTAATCCCAGCTATTTGGGAGGCCAAGATGGGTGCATTGCTTGTGGTCTGGAGTTCGAGACCAGTCTGGCCAACATAGTAAAACCCCGTCTCTACTAAAAATACAAAAATTAGCCAGGCATGGTGGCATGCACCTGTAATCCCAGCTACTCAGGAGGCTGAAGCAGGAGAATCACTTGAACCCAGGAGGTGTAGGTTGCAGTGACCCAAGATGGCAGCACTACAGTCCAGCCTGGGTGACAGAGTGAGACTCCATCTCAAGAAAAAAAAAAAGTGCATTCCATTCAAAAAGATGATAACCTGTTTTTGTAACCTAATGACAAAAGAGATTTTAAAGCAAAACTTCAAACACACAAAACATGATGCAAAAATACTTAACGAATACATCAATATTAAAATTTTCTGTTTAGCAACAAGCACCATGAAAAATGTTCATAGATGACAGAATGGAAAAAGTTATTTGTGATGTCTAAAACTAAAAAGGGAGAATATTCAGAATGCACAAGAAATTCTCAAATCAGCAAGGAAAAGATAATAATCCAGAGAAATGGACAAAGAAGACCTAGGGGAAGGCAATTTTCAGAAGATAAAACCCCCAAAATGAACAAGTCTTTGAAGAGATGCTCAAAATCATGAATAAGAGTAAATACAAATGAAAAGAATGAGCTATAACTTTGTATCTGTTAAGCAAAAGTTAGGAAGCCAGGTAATACCCTGCTGGTGAACTGTAGACAAGCACAGCAATTCAGAAGAGCGCTCTGACAATCCTTAATCGAAATAAGTAAACAAACATTATTTGACCCAGAAATTCCACCTGTAGCTACATACTCCAAAAACACGTATAAGCAGTTCCGTAAGACAACATGTACAAAAATATTCATATTCATGTTTTCTGCAGCCTTATTTGTGCTGGATGGGAGTTGAAGGTTGTCTGGGTTCCCACTGCTAGGAGAATAAATAGGTAAAAATGTAGTGGATGCACATCTTGGGATATTAGAAAGCAATTTGCTAGAAGCAACAGGTTTATACTGGTGTGCAGGTATCTTTAAAATATTGTGCTTAAAGGAAGAAAGTAAACAAATGGCTAACCTAACAAATGACTAAACCTAACTCAATACAATTTATATGAATTTAAAAATACACGCACTCAAAATAAAAATATTCATTGTTCAAGAGGACATGCAAACCAAAAGATACAAGTTCAGTGTCATTAATTCTAACAAGAGGAGAGAGATGAGAGATGGGACCGGTACCGGTCCATGGCCTGTTAGGAACAGGGCCACAAAGCAAGAAGTAGGCAGCATGTGAGTGAGTGAAGTTTCATCTGTATTTACAGCCTCCCTCCATCGCTGCCCAAGCTCCACATCCTGTCAGATCAGCAGTGCCATTAGATTCTCATAGGAACACAAACCCTATTGTGAACAGCACATGCAAGGGATCTAGGTTTCACGCTCCTTATGAGAATCTAATGCCTGATGATCTGTCACTGGCTACCATCCTCCCTAGATGGGACTGTCTAGTTGCAGGAAAACAAGCTCAGGGCTCCCACTGATTCTACATTATGGTGAGTTGTATAATTACTTCATTATATATTACAATGTAATAATAATATAAATAAAGTGCACAATAAATGTAATGTGCTTGAATCAACCCAAAACCATCCACTGCACTGCCCCCTCCCTCCGTCTGAAAAAAAATTGTCTTGCATGAAACTGGTCCCTGATGCCAAAAAGGTTGGGGACCCCCTGCCCTAAACTATCACCTCAAGCTTCTCTACCTTCTGGGTAGATAATTCCACCTCTTCCACTTCCCAGCACTCCTGGGTCTATTGGAAAAGGTCTAAATAGAGAAAATACACAATGGCAATCCCTAAAACTGTAAGAATTGACACTGATCAAATCACCAGGCAATCTCAATCTTTACATGCCCATAAGTCTCATTCATAAACACTGGAAAGTAGTGATGAGGAGGAACAAGATAGTCTCCTTGCCTGGATCCTCCATCAAGGACATCTGCTATGGGTACTGCTTCCAAGTTTGGGTGCCATTCCACTTAGAATTTCTCTGAGTATTCCATGCTCTGCTGCCCTCAAGGCTTATGCTGTCATGTCTTCAGGCGGATATGTAAGAACATGCGAGTGAGGCAAAGCACTACACAAATTAAAGGCACTGTGACCAGGTCTCAGCCACATTACTACTTGACATGAACATCATTCATTGCTCTCTCAATTCCCCACACATTCTCTCCAATCATAAAACACGACTAAACAAAGAATGAGCCAGAATACTGTAGTAAAACATTACAAAAATTCTTAAATCAGTGAAAAATTACACATACACAGGAATCCCCTATAATTCCCAAGGACAGGCCATAATTGAAAAAACTAATAAAACACTCAAAGCTCAATGGGCGAAACAAATAAAGGAAAAAGGAGTATAACACTCCCCAGATGCAACTTAACCTAGCACTCTATACTTTACACTTTTTAAACATTTATAAAAATCAGACCGCTACTTCTGCAAAACAACATTTTACTGGGGAAAAAAAAACAGCCCACATAAAGAAAAACTGATTTGGTAAAAAGACATCAAAAATAGGACATGGAAAATAGGGAAGGTGATAACATGGGAAGAGGCTTTGCTTGTGTTTCACCAGGAGAAAAATCAGCTTCCTGTTTGGATACCCACTAGACATCTAAAGTTCTACAATAAACCCATTGGAGATGCAGAAAAAGACACCTCCACAGACACAGAAAACCGGCAATCGACTATCACTGACTCGCCAGGTAAACAAAAATGGTTATATCAGAGGAAGAGATGAAGTTGCCATCCACCAAGAAAGCGGAGCCGCTGACTTGGGCCCAATTAAAGAAGCTGTCACAGTTAGTTTAAAAAAAAAAAAAAAAAGCCTAAAAAACACAAGGGTAACATGAACTCCAGAGAATATGCTGCTTGCAGCTTTGATGATTATATCAACGGTGATGTCTCCCCATGTCTGCAGAAGCAGCTGCAGCTAATTATACTTACTTGACCTATGTGCCTTTCCCATCCTTAATTCCGGCAGTCACATGGATGGATAATCCTATTGAAGTATATGTTAATAACAGTGCATGGGTACCAGGCCCCACAGATGATCGTTGCGCTGCCCAACCTAAAAAAGAAGGAATAATGATAAATATTTCCATTGGGTATCATTATCCTCCTATTTACCTAGGGAAGGCACCAGGATGTTTAATGCCTACAACCCAAAATTGGTTAGTAGAAGTACCTACTGTCAGTGCCACCAGTAGATTTACTTATCACATGGTAAATGGAATGTCACTCGGGCCACAGATAAATAATTTAAAGGACTCTTCTTGTCAAAGATCATTAAAATTTAGGCCTAAGGGGAAGCCTTGCCCCAAGGAAATTCCCAAAGAATCAAAGGCCCGGAAGTCTTAGTTTGGAAAGAATGTGTGGCTAATAACGGTGGTGGTATTACAAAACAATAAATTTGGAACTATTACAGACTGGGCCCCTCGAGGCCAATTATATTATAATTGTACGGACCAGACTCACTCATGTTCACAGGCCCCATCCATCTGCCCCATTAATCCGGCTACGATAGTGATTTAACTGAAAAGCTGGACCAGGTTTATAGAAGGTTAAAATCACCCTATCCATGGAAATGGGGTGAAAAGGTAATTTCATCACCTCGACCAAAGTTAGTTAGTCCTGTTACTGGTCCTGAACATCCAGAATAATGGAAGCTTACTGTGTTCTCGCACCACATTAGAATTTGGTCTGGAAATCAAGCTATAGGAACAAGAGATCGTAAGCCATATTATACTATCCACCTAAATTCCAATCTGACAATTCCTTCGCAGAGTTGTGTAAAACCCCCTTATGTGCTAGTTGTAGGAAACATAATTATTAAACCAGATTCCCAAACTACAACTGTGAAAATTGTAGATTGTTTCCTTGCATTGATTCAACTTTTAAGTGGTAGCACCATATTCTGCTGGTGAGGGCAAGAGAGGGCGTGTGGATCCCTGTGTCCATAGACCGACCATGGGAAGCTTCGTCATCCATCTGTATTTTAACAAAAGTATTAAAAGGAGTTCTAACTAGATCCAAAAGATTTATTTTTACTTTGATTGCAGTGATTATGGGCCTTACTGCAGTCACAGCTACTGCTGCAGCTGCTGTTCAAACTGCAGAATATGTAAATAATTGGCAAAAGAATTCCTCAAAATAGTGGAATTCTCAGACCCAAATAAATCAAAATTGGCAAACCAAATTAATGATCTTAGACAAACTGTCATTTGGATGGGAGATAGGCTCATGTGCTTGAAATATCTTTTTCAGTTACAGTGTGACTAGAATATGTCAGATTTCTGTATTACACTCCAAGCCCATAATGAGTCTGAGCATCACTGGGACATGGTTAAATGCCATCTACAAGAAAGAGAAAATAATTTTACTTTAGATATTTCAAAATTAAAAGAACAAATTTTTGAGGTATCAAAAGCCCATTTAAATGTGGTGCCAGGAACTGAGGCAATCGTGAAAGCTGCTGGTGGCCTCACAAATCTTAACCCCGTCACTTGGGTTAAAACCATCAAAAGTTCCACTATTGTAAATTCTGTATCAATCCTTGCATGCCTGTTCTGTCTGTTGTTAGTCTACAGGTATATCCAGCAGCTCCGAAGAGACAGCAACCCGCAAAAACGAGACATAATGACGATGGCGGTTTTGTCAAAAAGAAAAGGGGGATATGTCGGGCAAAGAGAGATCAGACTGTGACTGTGTCTATGTAGAAAAGGAAGACATAACAAACTCCATTTTGATCTGTACCCTTAACAATTGTTTTGCCTTGAGATGCTGTTAATCTGTCACTTTAGCCCCAACCTTGTGCTCACAAAAACACGTATTCTATGGAATAAAGGTTAAGGGATCTAGGGCTGTGCAGGATGTGCCTTGTTAACAATATGTTTACGGGGCAGTACGCTTGGTAAAAGTCATCGCCATTCTCCATTCTCGATAAACCAGGGGCACAATGCACTGCGGAAAGCCGCAGGGACCTCTGCCCTGGAAAGTCGGGTATTGTCCAGGGTTTCTCCCCACTGAGATAGCCTGAGATATGGCCTCATGGGATGGGAAGGACCTGACCGTCCCCCAGCCTGACACCCGTGAAGGGTCTGTGGTGAGGAGGATTAGTGAAAGAGGAAGGTCTCTTGCAGATGAGATAAGAGAAAGGCCTCTGTCTCCTGCCTGCCCCTGGGACATTATACAGAATGTCTCGGTATAAAACCCGATTGTACATTTGTTCTATTCTGAGATAGGAGAAAAACCGCCCTGTGGCAGGAGGTGACACATGCTGGTGGCAATGCTGCTCTGTTATTCTTTACTACACTAAAATGTTTGGGTGGAGAGAAGCATAAATCTGGCCCACGTGCACATCCAGGCATAGTACCTTCCCTTGAACTTGTGACACAGATTCCTTTGCTCACATGTTTTCTTGCTGACCTTCTCCCCACTATCACCCTATTCTCCTGCCGCATTCCCCTTGCTGAGATAGTGAAAATACTAATCAATAAATACTGAGGGAAATCAGAGACCACTGCTGGTGTACATCCTCTGTATGCTGAGCACTGGTCTTCTGGGCCCACTGTTCTTTCTCTGTCCTTTGTCTCTGTGTCTTATTTCTTTTCTCAGTCTCTCATCCCACCTGATGAGAAATACCTACAGGTGTGGAGGGGTAGGCCACCCCTTCATCTTCCAAATATTGCACAGAAAATGCATGTACTAAAAATTAATTCACTGTTTATCTAAAATTCAAATTTAACTGGGCTTCCTGTATCTATATTTGCTGCAGCTGGAAGCTCTACATGACCCACCATTTGACACAGCTTTTCATTTTTTCTGAGAATGTAAGAGGTTCTTAGGTTGTGTTTTAAGGAATTGTCTGAAATTACAGATTGCCTACATCCTTGCTTCCCCTCACTAAGAACTCACAATTACCCTCAATCTCTGAAGCTGATTAAAGTATTATCGCAAAGAGTAATATAATTCACTTGAGTTTCATTTTCTCCCTACTCAGCTTCTGGAATAGTGCACTGCAAATAGAATGACCTTAAGGCCATCTAAATAGAGGAAGGGAGAAAAGTTATGAATAAACCATAGATATTTATCAATAATTAAACAATCTGGATTTGATTCCAGTTTTAATTATGTGGACTTGTTAGTTCTTCCTCTTGCTTTGGTTTCAAGTACTGAACAACAAATAAGTAATTTATAATAACCCTATGCTAAATATTGATTCAAAGATCAAAGACCATTTCGATTCAAATTTTTCAACACAGGCTTAGTTCACTCTCCAATGGGTGTCTTTTTGTTTTTTTCTTTTTGAGACGGAGTCTTGCTCTGTCGCCCAGGCTGGAGGGCAGTGGTGCAGTCTGGGCTCACTGCAACCTCCACCTCCCGGGTTCAAGCGAGTCTCCCGCCTCAGCCTCCTGAGTAGTTGGGATTACAGGCATGCACCACCACACCTGGCTAATTTTTGTATTTTTAGTAGAGTAATGGTTTCGTTACGTTGGCCCGGCTAGTCTCGAACTCCTGACCTCAGGTGATCTGCCCACCTTGGCCTCCCAAGGTGCTAGGATTACAGGCATGAGCCATCGCGCCTGGCCGGGTGTCTTTTAAAACAGTGTGCTGAGTCAAAACATCTTTTAGACATATTCCTTTTAGAAAAAGCAAACAAACAGAGACCTGTTTAAGGGTAGTAACCAGCATTCTGGATTTTCCTAACAAAAAAAAAAGAGTTTGGAAACCCCAGTTATAAATTTTGCAAATGAATCACATTAGAGGCCTGAACAAGATGGTAGATTATAACAAGGACGATTATAACAAGGACGTCTAAAGTGCGTTGAGAGTTGGAATCTCCTCTCCATGCTCAGAAACAAACAGTGACAGGGTTGAAAAGGAGGTTCAGGGAAGAATTAGAGGAGGAGAGTGTATTAGCTTTATCTCGGGTACCCAATATGTCCCAAGACTACAGGCTACCTTATTTACATCCAACTTTACATTAACCCAGTGAGATTAACAAAAAATGAAAGGTTCAGAAGAGATAAGTACTAGAAAAGTTACACAGCTATTAAGGGGTCGTTTAAATTCAAACCCATATATTTAGAATTCCAAAGCAATGCTTGTCAAATGTAGACTTAGCACCAATTTTATTCTTATAATCACTAAATACATCTGTTTAATTCTCCTAACCTCATGAGAAAGTACTATTGAGTAAAAACATTAAGTAAGAGTAAGAGCAGTGTTCGTAGTCGAGATCACTTTTCAGATTATTTGGAACTTTCTATCTTTCCCGAATCTATTTTCAATGCCAATCAGTCATCTTTGGGTCCGGGAGCATAACCTCCCCCGTCTCCCAGCCCTCCCCCTCTAGCACACAACGCACTAGTCAAAACTGCTAAGGCATTGCCAAATATCTACCACTGTACTCTGATGGCACACAGGGCTGAAAAGATTGTAGAACAAAATCTAACTGAAAAATTATAGGTGATTTTTATCAGTCTGTTTAAATGCATATGCATCCCAGGCATTCCACCTGGTAGTCTCTGTCTCAAAGGCCCATCCACCTCACCACGGCCAGGAGGGAGGGGATGAGGAACAGGGAAAGCCAAAGAACTGATCTTTTCTGAGTTTGCATCCAGAAAGTGGACCACAGAGAAATGGTGCACAAAGTCACTAATTATTATTAATAACTACAATTTATTCAACATTTCCCTGTTCCCAAGCATTAAATAAGCTGTTTTATCTCCCCACAACCATGCTATTAGGTAGGAAATGTTAAGATCCTCAATTCAAACCTGAGGAAAAGCGTGATATGAAACAGAGAGATTCTGTAACCTGCCATTGCCCACAGCTACTGGGAGTTGGCACAGGATCCAAATACAGGCAGCCTGACATCTGTCTGAAGGATGTCAAGCCACAGTCACCATACTCACCTAGTCCCCACATAATCATGGCCCAAAGAACTCGCTTCCTCAATTTTTGCTTAGTTTTACTCGTTCATTCTTTCGAGAAATAGAAGGATGCCAGGCACTAGGCATACAGCTGGCAAACAGTGAGAAAACAACAGACCCCATTTCATGCACCTTATAGTGAAGGAGACAGAAAATGCCAACAAGTAAACAAGCAAAACTAACTGTCAATGGTTGCTCTAAAGGAACACAAGTTGCCATGAGCAGGGAAATAGGAGGGACCTACTTGAGATGACACTGAAAGTCAAAGAAGACTTCTCCAGAAAGGGGGCACCCAAGCCGGGACATGAAGAAAGAGAATCAGACAAGAGCCAGACACACAAGAGCCAACAAGATCTCCAGAAGAAGGAGTGCTGCCATGGGGAGCAAGTGTGGCATGGCCCTGGGGTGCAGGCCAGGCTGGGGGCAGGGACTGAAGCAAGTTGTAAAATTTCTGATTGCCAGGGGCAGAATGGATTCCTAAGGCAGCCACTGTCTTCTGTTAACTCTGGAGTTTTCTGCATCCATTTTGCTTTAAATGAGGCATGCATGTTTTCATGGCTGTGATGAAACCCCTACAAAGGAAGGAGCCTTCTCCAGTTTAGCAATATTTATGTTACTCTTAAAAAACAACAAAGCTGACCCTGGCAGATGTTTGTACTGGGAGGTTCAGATCCATCCAGGCCACCACTGTTAATAGCCCATGGGAAAGTCCCTGCAGTCTCTCAGGGAAGTCATTCTGTGTAGAATCTGTAATTTCACAGGCAAATCCTACAACTAAGAAACAATTAATGAAAATATCTGTGAAGGGTTTAATGGATACAGAGACGAGGGATATAAACAATGTGACACTATGTCCTGTTAACTGACAGAGAACAGAAGGGCTGGAACAGGACCCAGACAGCAGGGTTTATGACCGCCTCTGCTGTGACGTCACAGCCTGGTAGGGAGGGGGCTGCAGTCCTCAGGAAACTGCCAGTGGACAAAGTTCAAACAAGAGTTCCAGTTCCCTGGAACCTGAGTCGGGAGGCCTGCAGTTCACTTTCTGTCTGTTTGCTGGCCAGCACCAGGCTTTCCCAGACAGGCCTATGCTAGAGGGCTGGATAGTGTGGTAGAGTGGTGGACAGAGAGCTGCTTCTATCCACAATGCAGCCATATGCTGACTGAGAGATAACTTTGTGTCTGGAAGAGCCCTCTGATTTCCTATACTAACGGCCTTACACAAGATGGAGGATTTTACATTTGATGGAACAAAGCGCTTAAGTGTCAACTACGTGAAGGGAATTCTTCAACCCACAGTCACCTGTGACATCTGGGATGAGATCTGGAACTTCCAAGCCAAGCCTGATGACCTGCTTATTTCTACCTATCCTAAAGCAGGTAGGTGGAAGGGCTTACAGGGGAAGGGGAAGAGGAGAGTTAGGAAGGTAAGTGGGAAGGATGCATTAGTCATGAAATAAAGAAGTTGATCTGGAAAACTCTACTGGACGGAGTGATACGGCTAAAGAAAGTTACTAGTGGAAACTGAAGCTATACCGAAACATACTAAAATGACACACAAATTTTTAGAATTCAACCTTCCTATGATGTTATGATGTACTTACTTTTTTTTTTTTTTTTTTTTTACTTTCCCAGGAGACAGTGAAAACAGCTAAGAGCAAAAGGGTATACTTGTTTATTTATTCGTTCCCAATCTAGGCCCTTATTGCAAATCTTGTAAAAAGCTGCTTTGAGTGTGTGAGCTAGAAAGGGGATCCCGAGGCTGATTTGGAAAAGAAATAGGGGAGCTTTGGTTCTGCAATGCTGATACCACCTCAGCAGCCCTCCCATCTCACGGTCTGAGAACCATCCTTCTGATTTCCACCTTCCTTTGTGGTAAATTGTGAACCAACTCTCTTATCTCAACAATCAGTTTAACAAACTTGTCTGTAAAAGTAGGACTAGCTTGAGCCCAGCAACCACATCATAAAAATTGGGGGATGATGAGGTGGAAATAGTTCTCTATAAATATTTTTGCATATCTACATATCTACCAGAAATAGTTTACTTGGTCTACACACAAATTATATATACATTTGCTCTTTGCAAAATCAAGCTGTCAAAAACTCTTGTTATACACACACACACCAAAAAATCTAAACCTCAGTATTTTCTGAGACTGTTCAAAACCCTCTTTTGTTCTTATCTCTCAAGATCCTGACAGAAGATTCTGCAGGAACACGGAGGCCTTGGTCTCTTCTTTGTCCGTCTGTTTCATGTTGGTCCTGATTTCCCAAACTTACTCATCGGGAGCCCATTCAGGATCAAATTTGTCTGAATGTAAATTTCTAAAAGTAGCCACTGGTGAGGATCACATCTTATCATCTTAACTTCATCGACAATTCCACTTGATTATCAATTCAGTACCTAAATAATCTTTTCTCTACCTGCCAAATGCAAGTACTAAGATATGGTTCATTTAGGTTTTTCCTGGCATTAATGAGGTTTAAGCAATTCAAAAAGCACACTAAGAAAATTAAATGCTTGCCATCTAAAGTAATATTTAATCATAACTAAAACCATATACGTTAATGAAGTCTATTTTATTAAAAGGAAGAAGAAACAAGCATAGATGGCAAAAATAGTTCACCCTAAATTTTTAAAAGAATAATACTCTGAATGACAAGAAAAAATACATCATGGAATCACTGACCTCTAGAGAATAAATTGAGAAGTCATTCCACTCACCCCAGAACCTCTAGCAACATTTCAATCTGCCCTCATGTTGGCTCATGTCTATAAATTCATTCAATTCATTCATTATAGACATTCAGTGTTGTGGCTATGAATTGTCATAAAACTAGTACAAATGGCTGGAATATTCTTTGCATGGATAACTAAAGATATCTTGACCCTTCGTCCTGTAATAAAAGTTGCTGCCAGAAAATACAGGAGACCAACTCATATAAAATATAAAATATAATTTAATTTATTTCTAACTTATGCCCTTATTCTAGGCCTTTAAAAGCACTAAATTGAGAATATGGGAAAAGGAATCTATAGAACTTCAGCCAGATAATACAGGAAAGATCAACCTAGATCAGGATTCAGAAAGCCATCCTGGCTAGGCATGGTGGCTCACACCTGTAATCCCATCACTTTGGGAGGCCAAGGCAGGAGGATCGTTTGAGGCCAGAAGATTGCGTCCAGCCTGGGCAACATAGGGAGACTCCTATCTACAAAAAAAAAAATTAAAAATTAGCCGGGCGTGGTGGCGTGTACTCATAGTCCTAGCTATTTGGGAGGCTGAAGCAAGAGGACCATTGAGCCCAGGAGTTGGGAGGCTGCACAGAGCTAGGATCCCACCACTGCACTCCAGCCTGGGCAATAGAGCAAGACCCTGTCTCTGGATAAAAAAGCCGTCTTAAAATAACTCAACATCCTCTTAACCTGGATTTTGCCAGAACAACTGGTGCAACAGATATTCATCAAAGGGTGAAGATTATGTTGATAGCACAATATCACTGTATAAGTCAGGATCAGTGCAAGACACAGACAGACTGAAGCTGGGGGATTCCATTCTACCTATGGCCACATTGGCAGTGGTTGGGTCTAGGGCACTGGGCCATGGAACGTGGAATGGTCTTTGCAAAATTTCTGTCTGCTGGGGCTACTATCAGCAGACACCTCCTCAGGAAGGATGACTTCTATCTCCCCACTGCCTTCCAAAACTCAGGCTAATGCATCTCACTGGAGGGATCTAAATAGCCTTCAGAATCTTAGTGGCAAAGGAGTTTAGGGAAGGCCTTTTATAGCCTTTCAGCCCATGAAATATGGGGGAAACAGAGAAAATAGAAAAATGAATACTAAGTGCTAATAGTCAATATCAAGTTCAAACCCTAATGGTTCATTTATTCAGCCAACAAATACTAAGTGTCTCCTATGCTATGTGACTGGGAAAAAGAGAGTTTGAAAGCCATTTAGTCATTTCTCTATAGGAGAACACAATTTGGGGAGAATGCCCTTTCTAAGGACAATACAGCTAAATCAAGAGAACAATAACAATCCAAATTAATAGTTGTGACAGAAAAAAATATATATTTATCAGTCTAATGTCCATTCAAAATTGGAGTATTTTTTAAAAATTCATATTATGATAATAAGATATAAATAAGGAATGTTATCTTCTGAATCCCATTTAAAACCTATCTTTTAAATTCACATAGATGGTCCAGTCAGGGTGACTCTCACCTGTAATCCCAGGATTTTAGGAGGCCAAGGCAAGCAGATCACTTGAGCTCAGGAGTTCCAGATCAGCCTGAGCAACATGGGAAAATCCTGTCTCTACAAAAAGTACAAAAATTAGCCGGGGGTGATTGTGCATACGTGTAACCCCCGCTACTCAGGAGGCTGAGGTGAGATCATTTGAACCCAGGAGGCAGAGGTCGCAGTGAGCTGAGATTGCACCATTGAACTCCAGCCTTGCTACAGAGCAAGACCCTGTCTCAAAAAAAAAAAAAAAAAAAAAAAAAAAAAAAGACATAGATGTTCTAACAAGTATTTGATCATATTTTAAGGAATATGCTGTACTAAATGTCCATCCATCTTCATTTTACATGTGGGATAAGGAACAACATGGACACAGGAGATAGTGGAATTAATACAAAATGAAGGTGATGTAGAGAAAAGTAAACGGGCACCAACTCATCAACGATTTCCTTTCCTCGAATGGAAAATCCCATCCTTAGGATCTGGTAAGTATGGAATAGCCACACTTCACTACAGTCCTAAAATGCACTTAGGATTTTTACTGTCTTTGAACCTTTCAAAATTATAGGCTTTCAAACAATGATTGGTGAGTTTTGTGGTTTTGTCTTTTTTTAACTGTGTCTGGCCACTGTTATACTACAGACGTTTTCTAATGGAATTATGGTTTATACAAAAGTGAGTTAAATTTTGTTTCTCTAGTTAGAAATTAATTTTACTTCAAAAGGATAAGCTCAAGTAAGATAACCCTGGTGAAAGGATTTGAATTTTTTAGGTTCTTATTTATTTGGTTGACTGTTATGGTTAGGAATAGTTCTAGCCAAACATCTCTTCATGGGCTAGACATATTCTCTCACACCAGATCTATAGTTACAATGTTCTTGCAGATGCTTTGACTTGTAGTAGCAATAACAGAAGCAGCAGAACCTGGAAGCAAATAGAGAAAAAAATAGTAGAAATTGATCAAAAACCAATTTTGCAGGTTTGGAACAAGCTCAGGCAATGCCCTCACCACGGATCCTGAAAACACATCTTCCTTTTCACTTGTTGCCACCATCCTTCCTAGAGAAAAACTGTAAGGTAAAAAGCAAAAGGAATTCAGAGCTGTACTCCTTAAAACAACCTTAGTCTTCCATTTCCTCTTAAAACACTTCACTTGTTTAAAAAAAAAAAAAAAAAAAAAAAAAAAAGTCTACCTCTTCACAATCATCAATACACAAATTAATACGAATCCTAGCCAGGCACAGTGGCTTATGCCTGTAATCACAGCATTTTGGGAGACTGAGATGGGTGGATCAGCTGAGGTCAGGACTTCGAGACCAGCCTGACCAACATGGTGAAACCCCATCTCTACTAAAAACACAAAATTCGCAGGATGGGGTGGCACACGCCTGTAATCCAAGCTACTCGGGAGGCTGAGGCAGGAGACTTGCTTGAACACGGGAGGCGGAGGTTGCAGTGAGCCAAGATGGTGCCACTGCACTCCAGCCTGGGTGACAGAGCGAGACTCCATCTCAAAAACAAAACAAAACAAAAAAGTCTCCCATAACGAGGATGACAAAAATGCAGCCTCAGAAAAACTGAACTGTGTGAAATGTATCCACCCTAACATGACTCGCCTGGGCAGTAATAGCAAAAACAAAACAAAAAAAAAAAAAAAAACCTGTTTTTTTTTTTTTGCTTCTTCCCTCCCCTCCCCTCATCATTCCCAGATAATCTATGTAGCAAGAAATCCCAAGGACAACATGGTGTCCTATTACCATTTCCAAAGAATGAATAAAGCACTTCCTGATCCAGGAACATGGGAAGAGTATTTTGAGACTTTTCTGGCTGGGAAAGGTGAGAGAATTTAGTTTTGTTTCCCTTCATTTCTCAAAATCTCCAAACACCCTAGAAGGAAAGAATCCTCTCTTTTGAACGGCAGGGGCTCTACCTTCTCTAATGGAACACTCTCACTTCAGAAATTCTCCTTTCAGAGGGATAATAGGACCTCTGTGACTCATTGCCCTGTTTTCCATCCCATCTTCCAGTGTGCTGGGGCTCCTGGCATGAACATGTGAAAGGATGGTGGGAAGCCAAAGACAAACACCGTATTCTCTATCTCTTCTATGAGGACATGAAGAAGGTGAGCACAGTGCCATCTAATGTGTGCCCACTGGGCCATAAAACATTTAAGTCATAATGTATTGACCCCATCAGGGACTCAGATTGATGTGGGGAACAGAAAATTGCTGCACTTCGTTGGCTACAGCTGTCATTTGTCCAAATGCACATGGCTGATCATGAGTTTAAGTATCACACAGTCTCACCTGCAGCTTCCTGGTGCTCCCCAGGATGCTGCACATCTCCCTTACAGGGAGGTTATTACCCAATATGGATTGTGTAATTTCTCCCTTGCATATCTATTTTAAAATGCAGTTTAGCAGGAAAAAAATCCTAGCACATTTTGGTTTCTTTGGTTTTTTGTTGTTGTTGTTGTTGTTGTTGTTGTTGTTGTTGTTTTAAGACAGAGGAGTTTCACTCTGTCGCCCAGACTGGAGTGCAGTGATGCGATCTCAAGTTACTGCAAGCTCCGCATCCCAAGTTCAAGCGATTCTCCTGCCTCAGCCTCTGGAGTAGTTGGGATTACAGTCGCCTGCCACCACACCCAGCTAATTATTTGTACTTTTAGTAGAAACGGGGTTTCACCATGTTGGCCAGGCTGATTTTGAACTTCTGACCTCAAGTGTTCTACCCACCTCCGCCTGCCAAAGTGCTAGGATTACAGGCATGAACTACCGTGCCCGGAGTTTTTGGGTTTTTTTATTAGCACTGAGGAACATAATACGGTTTTTTTTTTTTTTTTTTTTTTTTTTTTTTTTTTTGAGACGGAGTCTTGCTCTGTCGCCCAGCCTGGAGTGCGGTGGCCCGATCTCGGCTCACTGCAAGCTCCGCCTCCCGGGTTCACGCCATTCTCCTGCGTCAGCCTCCCGAATAGCTGGGACTACAGTCACCCGCCACCACCCCCGGCTAATTTTTTGTATTTTTTAGTAGAGACGGGGTTTCACCGTGTTAGCCAGGATGGTCTCTATCTCCTGACCCTGTGATCTGCCCGCCCGGCCTCCCAAAGTGCTGGGATTATAGACGTGAGCCACGACGCCCAGCCAATAGCTTTAAGAAACAGTTTAGGAAGTGGTTCAATGGAAAATGGATTTAGATTCAAAATTCTTGAAATCAAGTTCCGTCAATTCTTGGTAAAGACACTTAACATCTTGGGGGCTTAGTTTTCTTAAATGTAAAAATGAAGATAATAAGATTTACCTATTCAAGATTTATTTGAGGACTAAATATCAGTGGATGTTTGTTGTAAATAATCATCTACTCTGCTACTTTCTGTGACCCCACTAAATACAGAGCTCTATACAGAATTATAGTCTCTGTTCTTGAATTGGTCATTGAAAGCCTTGATACTCAACAGGTACTTCACAGACTAGTTTGCATAAGCTACTGGAGCCTGCTCTAGGCCTGCTAAGTCTGGAGTTTTATAAAATTCCCACGAGATTCAAGCGCACATCACCATTTAGATGCACTTCTCTAAGGTTCAATCACTGCTGGGCCTTGTGATATCAGTGATTTCTACAAAATATCACAGGAGTGGTAAACACAGACCATTTTCATGTGGTTTTTAAAATAATTGTTATAGCTCCAGGATTTTCAGAAGCATGACTAAAGAACCAGCAGAACAACCTATGAGGTTATCAGTATAAAATTCCCTCCTTGTGTTTACATTGTTTTTACTTGGTACAACAGTGTTGTGCCCCATAGGAAGACTCCGGGCAGATGATGTTTGCCTACGGCGTGTATCATAGCCGTGTCAGAGAAAGGATATGTCGCCGGGAATCGGGCTCTTTTGCTTAGTTAGACCCTAGCGTATTATGCATGCCAGGAAGAAACTTTACCGAAACAGGTAATCTAACCTCAGAGTCCCTAAAACTTTTTAAAATATTGCTGTGATCTTGTTTGGGAATGTCCCCTCACAAAGCTCACAATTCTCAGTACTCTGATTCCTAGTCTGTGTGAGGTCAATTAAAGGAAACATTTCTGACATACAAGCTTTTACAGCAGAAGCCCACTACAGACACAGTGGTCGGGGTAAGCGCTTCCACTTTCCCTTCCCACCCGCTCCCTGCTCCCAGAGACGGAGGAGTCCCACAGCCACAGTGATGTCACAAGGTCGTATGTCCCTCTGATGAGAAATCAGTGGTTACACTGGAACTGAGCTACTCTCAGTTCCACTTGACTTGGTGGTCTGGTACCAGAGGTACTAGCCATGGGTACCTCTTGACATATGCAAAAAATAAAAATAAAAATTTCTCTCCCCTCCTCCTGCCATCACTGCAGTCTGGGGACATTTCTGTCAATGTCAGAAACAGGATATAGCTTCCTCTTGGTCAGGTCTTTAATCTTCTGCTCCTGTGCTTCTGAAATGTCTTGCGCAGGGCTTGTGGACATAACCCTGGCACACTCCCTCAGTGAACCGTTCACTAGGCACTGTACGTCATTGTCTGGTGAATGTTTCACTAAGCTTACCCAGTTGATTACATATTAAGGGGAAAAAATTATTAGTGATTCCAATTACTAAAAAAAGAACAATATGGGTCATCACGTTAAAATGAGTCATTTGAGCATTTGTTAAGATTTGATTTTTATTTTAACTCGAATATGTTACCGGTTACTGTCATTAATCCATCACAATATTCTTTTTAAACTAATTCTATTAAATCATTACTCTTCTTTTGACTCTGATCATAGAACCCAAAGCATGAAGTTCAGAAGCTAACAGAATTTATTGAGAAGAAACTAGATGACAAAGTTCTAGATAAAATTGTCCATTACACTTCATTTGATGTTATGAAACAGAATTCAATGGCAAACTATTCATCGATTCCTGCTGAAATCATGGACCACTCCATTTCTCCATTCATGAGAAAAGGTTTTTATAGTTTCTTTTCGTTATAATCTTAAAAGAACTGTCAAATATTTTATAGCATTTGAGAGGAGTTTTCTTTCCTATGGCTAGGAAAAAATAATATCTTTAATAAATGATTTGGGGAAAAGAAGTATTTAAGAAGCCACTGATAAAATGAAAATAGTATTTAATTAGCCAATTATTATTAAGATTCAGAGAGTAAGATTTGATGTCTAAATCCAACCACTTATCCCCACTTTCCCTTAAGAGTTCTGGCTAATAACATGAAAATATATGGAATTAAGTCAGAGAGGGGAAAGAATCCATTTTATAGTCGGTTCTATGCTATCAGATTCAGTCATTCAAAGGTACTTACTGAGGGGCTTCTATGTGCCAGGCACTGTTCTAGTCACTGTTTGCAGCAGTGAACAAAACACAAAAATTCATTCCTGCATGGAAATTATATTCTAGTGATAAGCAAAATAAAAGAATACATAGATAACATTAAGAAAAATAAAACTGGGAAAGGTAACAGCGATTACAATCAGAGAATTTGGGGGAGGGGTCATATTTTTTCTTCTTCAAATGGTACCTTGGGCCTCCCAGAAATAGGCCCTTCTTGGTCAGCTTACAGCATGGGAGCTATAGTCATGAGCACCCACCATGCTTCGATGTGCAGCAGGGCACAGAGAAAGACAAGAAAGCCTTCAGGCCTGCTGTTGTAACACAGTGGTCTTGCTCACTCACTAATGCAGCCAGGCGGTAAGAGGCTCTCCTCGTCTCACAAATCAGACAGGAAAGTCGTCTTCCCTTCAGGATAAGGAAGTGACAGGATAGCAAGAGAAACGTTTTGTCCAATACTGCTCTTCCTGGAACATGGCATAGAAATCATCACACAGAAACAGGAGAACAGGGAAGTACAGACTCTTCCAACAACTACTGACCCTCTCCCACATAACTGTATTTCAGGGGCAGTGGGAGATTGGAAGAAACACTTCACCGTGGCTCAGAATGAGAGATTTGATGAAGATTACAAGAAGAAAATGGCGGATACCAGACTAACTTTCCACTTCCAATTCTAGTAAGGAAGAAAAAGAACTAAAAATATTTTAGTTTATTACCCAGTATATTTAGGTAATAATGAAAGTTTAATTCTCACAACAAATGATATCGGATTCCAGTTATCAGAATAGTTTATTGTGTTTGCTCTTGTTCACTCTACTAAAAAAAAAAATTAAAAAGGCTGGGGGCAAGGTGGTGACAGGCAGCAGGGTGGCAACATGGAGAGAGGGAAGCTCAATAAGTCACTAGTTACAATCCTGATATCATTGCCAATTATCATATTTACATTTCCTACAATCATGTGCTTATTAACATATTGAAAATGCTTCAGTCCTCACATGATAATACACTAACATTTTCAGATTAAGTTTTCGTTCAAGTTAATTTTTAAATGCATCACTAATGTGTAAATAGAGACTGTTCGTTCCAGCAATTTTTTGGTGGTGAACTGTCAAATGACTCAGTTTCCTCTTGGAACCCTCCAAGAAAAACTTCAGGGTCCTAGTGTAATACATCTGGCCCCATTTCTCACCAGCCTATATATTTAACTGGACTCACTCTCCCATCTTCAGCTAATGCTACAATCCTGGAGTCACCTTTTGACTCATCTTTCCCAGTGCCGCCACAATCCATTCTCATCTGTCAGCAAAATCTGTCAGTTTTAATCTATGAAATCTCTTACAGTATTTCCATCTAACCATTCCTTGTTTTCCTTCTATTTCTATAGCCATCCTTCTGGTTCAGAAACCTTTTACTTCTTGTCTCAACTAATGTAATAGCTTCCTAACTCCTTTCTCTCTATTTCACACATATGGTAAGGTTATTTTCCTTAAAAAGACTCTTATTATGTTGTTCCTTAGCTCAAAATCCTTCAATGACTGAATTTTCACTGCCTGGAAGATAAATCCCAAGCTTTTAGCTATGAATTCAAAAGCAGCTGTAACCATAATGACTCCAGCCTTCACTTCCAGCTTCACCTTCCAAACCACCCCCATATTCCAGCAAATTAGCCTACTTACTTGTTCCTAGTCACATCTTACAGCTTCCTACCCTCCCAGTTTTATTTATACCAAGCCTCCTCCTGAAATTTCCTTTCCTTTCTTTCTACCTACCCAAGACATATAACATGCTTCAATAACCAGTCCCTTCCTCCTACAAACCCTACAACCTGGAAAGCACTCTTGCTTTTCCGAAGTCCTCTACACTTGGGGTAACTCTTCTGTGATGAAGATTAAAGTGTATTATGGCAACTCTCGTGTTTCTGTATTGTCTCTCTTTGCTTATTTTAATTTTTACTTGTTTGCTTTTTTCTCCAAGATAGGGATATTGCTGTATATTTCATTGCACACCAAACGGTATATAACACGCTCAAATATAAATGGCTGAAAAAACATGTCAGGGAAATTCTAAAAAGCTAACTCTTATATTTCAAGCAGACAGTCCCTAAAAGCACTCTAATTTACAGCTATGATGTTCAATATGCTAGACACTAGTCACATGTGGCTATTTAAATTTAAATTAATTAAAACAAAATACAATTATAATTCAGTTCTTCATTTTTACCAGCCAACTTTCAATTGCTCAGTAGCCATGAATGGCTAGAGGGTATCATATTGGACGGTGCAGATTCTAAAACATTTCTAACATCAGAGAACTTTCTATTGGACAAGATTTTTTTTTTTTTTTTTTTTTTTTTTTTTTTTTTTTTTTTTGAGACAGGGTCTCGCTTTGTCACCGAGGCTGGAATGCAGTGGCGTGATCATAGCTCACTGAAACCTCCACCTGCTGCGCTCAAGGGCAATCCTCTCACCTCAGCCTCCCAAGCAACTGGGACCAGAGGCTCACACCACCACACTGGCTAATTTTTGTAGAGCAGAGTTTCAACCCTGTTGCCCAGGCTGATCTCAAACCCTTGAGCTCAAGTGATCCTCCCACCTCTGCCACCAGAGTAGCTGGGACTACGAGCATGCACCACCACTCCCAGCTACTTTTTTTGTTTTTGTTGTTTTTTGTAGAGACAAGATTTTGCCAGTTGCCCCAGGCTGGTCTCGAAGTCCTGGGCACAAGCAATCCACCTGCCTTGGCTTCCTAAAGTGCTGGGATCACAGGCATGAGCCACCATGCCCAGCCTACCTCTTACTTTCCTGCAAACCCCCTCCATATCCCCAGCAAGCAAAACCAATCTCTGTGGTTTAGTTACTTTAGCTCCAGCCCCAACTAGACCAACTCGGTTTGGTCTTCACTTGGCCTATTCTCTCAAGTCTTTTGAAACTAGTGATTAGGATATTATATTCTAGATCTATTCAAGATTATTTCCATTTCATCAGAGAATTAAAATAATGCATTTAGACTTTGGAACCTTTCTGATACATTGCGTTTGTAAATACAGGGTACACATTTGGTGTTTTGCCACACCAAAGCAATAACCTTTTACTTCTGTGGAGGAGGTCTGGACTTGAACCAAGAAAATATTAAAGGAAATCAAAGCTCATGTGTAGAGATGCAAGAGGTAACGTACTGCAATAATATAAGTATTACGATTCTATGTAAAGTATTTAGAAACTCATACACTTTGGCAATGTTAAGAGGAGATTTTATATGACTGAAAGGCCTCAGGAGGCCACCTGGATCCTATTTATCTCTGAATAACCAGTAGGAACATAATTTTAAAAATAAATACATGTCATACTGTTTCAAACTTAAATCCAGTGTTTGAGAAATGAAAATTCACCCTAGAATTAGAAATACCACATGAAACAGAAAATTACAAAGTAGATGGTTTCCATATCACCTAACTTGAAGTGCTAACAGAAACAACAGCATACTCAGGTTGGGTGCCACTGAGAACAAAGGTGGCTCATTATAGCACCCTTCTGCACTGCATTGAATTTTTTTTTTTTTTTTTTTTTTTTTTTTTATGAGACGGAGTTTCACTCTTATTGCCCAGGCTGAAGTGCAATGGCTTGATCTCAGCTCACTGCAACCTCCGCCTCCCAGGTTCAAGTGATTCTCCTGCCTCAGCCTCCCGAGGAGGTCAGATTACAGGCATGTGCCACCATGCCTCGCTAATTTTGTTTTTTGTTGTTGTTTTTTGTTGTTGTTGTTGTTGTTTTTGAGACGGAGTCTTGCTCTGTCGCCCAGGCTGGAGTGCAGTGGCACGATCTCGGCTCACTGCAAGCTCCACCGCCTGCCAGGTTAAGGCCATTCTCCTACCTCAGCCTCCCTAGAAGCTGGAACTACAGGCGCCCACCACCACGCCCAGCTAATTTTTTTGTATTTTCAGTAGAGACAGGGTTTCACCGTGTTCACCAGGATGGTCTCAATCTCCTGACCTCATGATCCACCCGCCTCGGCCTCCCAAAGTGCTGGGATTACAGGCGTGAGTCACCGTGCCTGGCCAATTTTGTATTTTTTTAGTAGAGACGGGGTTTCTCCATGTCGGTCAGGCTGGTCTTGATCTCCTGATCTCAGGTGATCCACCTGCCTCAGCCTCCCAAAGTCCTGAGATTACAGGCGTGAGCCACCGTGACTGACCCATAACCTTTAAAAATGCTTTGAATTAGACAAAAGTTGTTCACTTTTTTTAGAATGTTTTCCTACAATATATTTTTATTTAAAAATTTTCAAATAATGGCCGGGCGCGGTGGCTCACGCCTGTAATCCCAGCACTTTGGGAGGCCGAGGCGGGCGGATCACAAGGTCAGGAGATCGAGACCACGGTGAAACCCCGTCTCTACTAAAAATACAAAAAATTAGCCGGGCGCGGTGGTGGGCGCCTGTAGTCCCAGCTACTCAGGAGGCTGAGGCAGAATGGCGTAAACCCAGGAGGCGGAGCTTGCAGTGAGCCGAGATCGCGCCACTGCACTCCAGCCTGGGCGACAGACCGAGACTCCGTCTCAAAAAAAAAAAAAAAAAAAAAAAAAAAAATTCAAATAATGAAATATCTATTATTATTTTAACTTCAGATTCCAAATTATGACAAGTCTACAAGTATTTATTCCATTACATTCACCTAATTATCTTATTTTAATTGTTTACCTAGACTATGAAAACCGCGATAGTCATCATTTAAAGATATGAAACTCACCATTGCAAAATTATAACCGAAACAGTTAAAAAGATATGACCTAACCAACTCCTCCATTTTGCTTCTAACCTCCAAGTTGTCCTTGTTCATTCCTGGACGTGGGCCAAACTAACTTTGGGAGGAATTTAATTTCTACTTTAGTTTTGAAACAAGATGATAACAGTCCTTTCCCAAAACAAACCTTACTGCCTGTGGACTAAACTGCCTAAAGCCACAAAATTAGAAGTTATAGTAATTTTACTGAATAATTCAAGATGTAGCCATTTTCCTTAAACCAATATCAATATCTTATTTATTAAATATTACACAAGCAAAGATCATTCTGTTTTGGGCTGGGTTTATAGTTTTGTAACCCCTATGCCAAATTTTGACCTCTTATAGTATTTGGCAGGGATAAGTATAAAATTGCTTGATCAATAAATGCAAATAAAAATATATTCTGGGAGTTCTCAAGACATTTCTAACATTACCAATAATTTTAAAGCCAACTTATTTATTTAAAATTTTACTTAAGTTATATAACCTTGAAAAAGCTTTTGACTAGTCTTTTTTCCTGATAAAAGTATTTGATTCAAGCGCTTTTTTCTTAAGTCAATTAATTAGAGCTCATATATATGTATGCAGTAAACCATTGTGTACACAACACATAAATACATAGATACATTAGGCATGCCAATAGAAGTACATCTTATAGATTCATAAAAACCTTTTTTTCTTGTCTTAGACTTTCAAATTCTCAATAATCTGTGTTTGCTACCCTAGGCAGTTGTCAGATAAGCAGGCCTAAATCTGCATATTGAAGGAAAACAACTCTTAGACAAAAAATCAGATAGCAAAATTTACATCTTAAAGTACTGAGAGAAAAAGTCTAATGGTGCTAGAGGGAGATTAAAGATGGATGCCAAATCAAACATAAAATTTATAGAAATCTATCATAAGATTGTATGAGGAGACCAGTTTTATTTAGCTAGGAACTACCTATCTTTTAACTGGATCTCTGAGCTCTGGGCAGCGCCCACAGTGAATCCTGGGTCTCCAAAAAAGGAGAATTACTATGAGGCTAGACCACGTGATGCTTTTACAGTGCATTTTAAAAAATTCTTTTTAAACAAAGGCATTTCTAAGTGTCTAAACTACACTCTTCCTTAGAAATCCAAGAGTAGCCTCTGTTGCGATAACTATTCTAGTTAATAAATCAGGTAACACAACACGAAAGGAAGCAATTTAAGAGCTGAGATGAACTTGTCTGCTTACACTCCCAGGGTTCCATAAGGGAAAACAGGTCTCTCCCAAAGGGAGTCTGGCACCTTCTCCATCTTCTTTAAGAAACCCCAGGCTATTCAACAGACACATGAAAAAATGCTGTCATCACTGGCCATCAGAGAAATGCAAATCAAAACCACAATGAGATACCATCTCACACCAGTTAGAATGGCGATCATTAAAAAGTCAGGAAACAACAGGTGCTGGAGAGGATGTGGAGGAATAGGAACACTTTTACACTGTTGGTGGGATTGTAAACTAGTTCAACCATTATGGAAAACAGTATGGCGATTCCTCAAGGATCTAGAACTAGAAGTACCATATGACTCAGCCATCCCATTACTGGGTATATACCCAAAGGATTATAAATCATGCTGCTATAAAGACACATGCACACGTATGTTTATTGCGGCACTATTCACAATAGCAAAGACTTGGAATCAACCCAAATGTCCATCAGTGACAGACTGGATTAAGAAAATGTGGCACATATACACCATGGAATACTATGCAGCCATAAAAAAGGATGAGTTTGTGTCCTTTGTAGGGACATGGATGCCGCTGGAAACCATCATTCTCAGCAAACTATCGCAAGAACAGAAAACCAAACACCGCATGTTCTCACTCATAGGTGGGAACTGAATAATGAGATCAGTTGGACTCGGGAAGGGGAACATCACACACCAGGGCCTATTATGGGGAGGAGGGAGGGGGGAGGGATTGCACTGGGAGTTACACCTGATGTAAATGACGAGTTGATGGGTGCTGACGAGTTGATGGGTGCAGCACACCAACACGGCACAAGTATACATATGTAACAAACCTGCACGTTATGCACATGTACCCTGGAACTTAAAGTATAATTTAAAAAAATTAAAATTAAAAAAATGGGGAAAAAAAAAAACAAAAAAAATCCCAGGCTATTATAAACTATTTGAAGTCCCTCATGCAGCAGAGGGTGCAAGAGAAAGGAGAGACAGCACCAGTAAATTTAGAAAACAGAATTCAGTCAACTGAAAAGAAGAAAACTTTCGCTCAAAAAAGGAACGAGGTCCTAGGAGCAAAATAAAAACTTGAAGGCCTTTTAAATACAAACACACATACACATGCACATATACACACATGTTGAAAGTTATCTTTTAATTAAGCTGACTTTTAACCACTGAGCACCTTTTAAAAAATCCTTTTAAGGCCGGGTGCAGTGGCTCATTCCTGTAATCCCAGCACTTTGGGAGGCTGAGGTGGGCAGATCACCTGAGGTCAGGAGTTCAGGACCAGCTTGGCCAACATGGTGAAAGCCCATCTCTACTAAAAATACAAAAAATTAGCAGGGCATGGTGGCATGTGCCTGTAACCCCAGTTACTTGGGAGGCTGAGGTAGGAGAATCTCTTGAACCCAGGAGGCAGAGGTTGCAGTGAGCCGATATCGCACCATTGCACTCCAGCTTGGGCAACAAGAGCGAAACTCCATCTCAAAAAAAAAAAAAAAATCTTTTTATATTTCATGACCATATTTCAGCTAGAACAAATTGCTGCTATTTCAGAAGTACCAAGTATCAAACCAGAAAGGACTTGATTTAGGAAAAACCAGGCTGTCATGGTGGAAAAAAGAAGGCAGAATCCTTAGCTATGGAACTGCAGTGTGGGATGACAGCCATTGCTATTCCAGTTTAGCCTGCCTAGCTAAAAGGTGGCCTTGTTATATAAATAAAACCCCTTAAATAGTCAAAATAAAAAACCTTCCCTTTCCACCGCCTCCCAGCACCACCTTTTGCCAGCCATTTTTCTCCCAACACCACACCACCTTTTTTGTATGTGGAAATTTAGGCACTTCGAAGGCCTTGTTCCCCATAATTTGGAACTTTCCTTCAGATGTGATCAAGTCAGATAGAGTTGATGTAACCCAAATGGGAAAAAGAACAAAACAACAACAAAAACAGAAACAAACTAATAACAAGAAAAACAACAAACTTGTACGATTACTGAGCACTCTAGTGGTAAGGAGAAATTAAGACCCGCTGGTTGTTAACCTTTATGAATTGCCTTATCTACATTCTACTACTGATCTTCCGACATTTGAAACAAAAGATCAGTTTCTCAGAAATTATACACTTGGTTTATCTTCCACTTTCTCTTCCCTCAGAACTAAAGGTTTTTTTAGCGTAGGCGCCACCCCTGGAGTTTCCAGTACACCAACATCAGCCTGGGGACCACATCCTCATCAAAAGTTGGAGAGAAGGAAAACTCAAACCAGCTTGGGAAGGACCCTACCTAGTGTTTCTAAACACCGAGGCCACAGTTCAAACAGCAGAAAGAGGATGGACTCATCACACCCGGGTCAAAAGAGCACCACCTCCTTCAGAATCATAGACAGCTATTCCAGCACCAACTCCAACCAAGCTAAAGCTAAAATGGGTTTGATCCTCTTATGTTGCATCCCTTTCTTTTCCCCTTCTATTGTTAGTCCTCTCATTATTAATGCACCTAGGTCGAGTTCACCCCAAACTATTACTTCTGATGCTTGCCTTGTGATGCCCTGTGGAGATTTGCCAAGCCAGAGGAAACTCTCCACTTCAGAAAAGTATCTTTGTCCTTCCTAGCTCTCCTCAGACTGGAAATCTGTTAACTGGGATAAGTTAGTCTGGGAATAGTTTGACAAAGATTCCAGTATGAACTGGAAATCTTGTCCTCCTCGAGCAGAGCTTTTCTGCCAAAGTTGGTCCAATGCTCTATGAAATACTAAAGAGCAAGGATGGACTGCCCCAACTAGTACTTGGAGTTTCTTGAAACCATATATTCATTTCACTAAAGGAGTTACCCCTCCCAATTGTCAGCTGAACCAATGTAATCCAGTACAGATGACCATCTCTGCTCCCCAGACGTCTTCCCCTTCATTAAGCCTATTCTATGGTATCAGAGCAGAAGTCTCAGGGAAGGACTCCATAGGATCCTTTGAAATGTGCTTCATTGCTTCCCCACCTCCTGCACCCCTTCTCCCTCTCCTAAGTTCTCTTGTTATATACCCAATGATAAAACCAAAGTAGCTGTTGTAGAGGTGAAAGATTTAAAACAAACTATAGCAATTGAAACAGGGTATCAGGACGCAAATTCTTGGCTGGAATGCATTAAATATTCTGTTCGCACACTAAACAAAAATGACTGTTACACTTGTGCAATAGGCAAGCGAGAGACCCAAATTGTCCCCTTTCCACTTGAGTGGTCCTCTAACAGACTGGACATGAGCTGTGTGGTAGCTCTCTTCCAGAACCCCACTGCCTGGGGCGATGAGTCATGCAGGACTCTTTCACTGCTGTTCCCAGAGGTCAAGAGACCTACAGTCGGCCCCTGAGGGCCATCCGGCCTCCAGCCCCTGATGTTAACTTCATTGAGATCATACCTGCTATGAAGCCAGTTAGAATGAAGAGGTGAGCTAGCAGCCCTCAGGTATAGGCATACTTTCTACTGCTGTGGTTCACAGCCACTTAAAATGATGTTGGAAGGTGCAGTTTAAAAACTTAGGTTCTCATCATGGTGCCAAAACCAGAGCAGTGGGAATGAAGGAAAAGGGAAGGAGGATTCACTGACAGAACAGACACTGTTGGTCTCACCATTGATTAGTCATCTCTCAATCAGTGTTTATTTTTAGTCTCCCAACTAGAAATTATCCTTCTTGAAAGATTCTTAGCATAGTGGTCAAATGAGGTCTGCAATCAGATTGCTCAGGTTCCAGACCCCACTCCACTTTTCTCACTGTGTGAAATGTCAGCAATTTATTTAACTGCACCTCAGTTTCCTCCTCTGTAACTGGAGCTACTAATAGTAACTACTAATAGTAACTACTTCTCTTTTGCTTTAAGAATTATGTGAGCTAATGCATGTGAAGCATTTAGAAATGTGCTTGGGGCCGGGCGCGGTGGCCCACGCCTGTAATCCCAGCACTTTGGGAGGCTGAGGTGGGTAGATCATGAGGTCAGGAGATCGAGACCATCCTGTATAATACCCTGTCTCTACTAAAAATACTAAAAATGCAAAAAAAATTAGCCAGGCATGGCAGATGCCTGTAGTCCCAGCTACTCGGGAGGCTGAGGCAGGAGAATGGGTGAACCCAAGAGGCGGAGCTTACAGTGAGCCGAGATCACGCCCCTGCACTCTGGCCTGGGCAACAGAGTGAGACTCCATCTCAAAAAAAAAAGAAATGTGCTTGGGACATCATCCGCAACCAATGAAAGCTATCAATTATAATGTTGATGATTATTATAATTACTATAAATCGTTTCATAAAGTCTATGTGAGGATTGATATTGCCCAAACCATGTCCTGTTCCTCAAAACTTTGTGTTCTGTCTGCTTTTGAGTTATCTGGGCCCTCAGTGACTTGTGTGGCTTTCATGGGAGTAGAAACATTGCTCTCAGTCTCCCCTTCTGCAGCAGTGGGATCTGGCTCCACTTCCTCTAGTGTCCATACACATCTGCGTTCTCCCTACCCCTTTCATACAGCCCCAGCTGAGTTTTTAAATCTTCAACCTGCTACTTTGAAAGTCTGTTTTCCATTCTATCATTGGATGTCGACATCCAGGGCAAACAAGAAAACCAGGGGGAGAAGATAACAATAAACAGCTAGAAAAGAGTAGCATTGAAATTCAAACTCAAATTTCACATTTGACAGATGGTCTTTAAACTAATTGCCTAATTAGCATATCTACTTGGATGCCTAATAGACAACTCGAATTTGTTCAAATATGCCCAAAACATGGCTTGTAAATATCCTACCTGATCTTCACCCCTAGCCTTCTGCCACCTTGATTAACAGTCCCACTATTCAGAGTTACTCTGGCCTAAAACCTAAGAGTCTTCTTTGAACCCTCTCTTTCCCTCATGCCCATATAAGTGCAACAGAAAATCCAAGTTGTTCCTCAAAATTGGCACTAATTTCAAATGTTATCCTAATCCTATCACTGTTCATTACCTCCTTTACAACCCCCCTCACCCACAGCACCATCACCTCAGAACCACTACAAGTCTTCCTAACAGCTTCCACTCCTATACACCTGCTCCAATAGCCTCTTTACACAAAAGAGCTAGAATGACCTTCTTGATGCATAATTCAGATCATGTTTCCCCTGCTTAAAACCAACCAATGCTTTCCCATTTTGCAAACAACACAGCCCAAACTCAGCACAAACTTCAAAGCCCCCAGGAACTGCCCAAGTCCTTTTCAACTGCACCTCCTACTACATGACCTTGGCATGTTTGAGGAAGAGCAAGAAGGCAAAGGTGATTAGAGAATGCGAAGTGACTACTACCCACTAGTCATGACTCTCTAATCACCTTGGTCTTCTTGCTCTTCCTCAACATGACAAGGTCATTATCATCTATGTCAGTTGGGAATCCAACAGGACAATTCAAAAAGGGATTGTTTACAAAGATGTGAGCAGCAAAACCAATAAGGAATGGTTAGTCTCCCAGGGCTAGCAACGGTGGGAAGCCATTTTCATTCCTAGAACTAAAAACAATTAATATTGCTCATTTATGCACATATAGCCTATGTCTACTACTAATTCAACAAGTGACAATTTTTCTGTCTTAATTACAATTGCATCATTCCCCCTTCCCTGACCAGTGCCTAGCATAATGGTTAGTGCACGGTAGATGCTCTGTAAATGTATACCAGACTGAAGGAACTGCTACACAATAGCTTCTCCTATCTTATACTCTTCTAGCTGAATCCAAAGTCTATTCAACAGTCAATTGTGGGATATCCTTCTCGGTCCCTAAGCCAATGGGAAATATCCACTCTACCAGTGCCTTCTCTGACCGTGTCCTGGTCTTTAGTTGGTGCTAGTGTGTGTGTGTGTGTGTGTGTGTGTGTGTGTGTGTGTGTGTGTGTTGTGTGTAATATATACAATATACATACTCAAATATATAGTATACAATATATACTATATACACATATATAGTATACTATGTATACAACATATACATAGTATACAATGTATGCTATATATTTTATATATACAATATATAGTATATATAATAGATTTGATATATTTGTATATAATATATATACAAAGTATATATTTATTTATATATAAATATATATACTTTATATATTTTTTTTAAATATACAATGACAGAACAGCTTCATGAGGCCACTGTTCTTCAGATACAGTAGAGATCAGTCATTCTAAACACGTAAGTCACCTTGTTTTGGACACGTCCCAAATTCAGTCCTATAATAATAGATAATCGGAAATGAGTACACCTAAAACTCAAGCTGGACTGAAGAAATCAGATTATAGCTGTGATTTCTTATATGATCCATAACTTGATAAAGATCTCAGTTTCTGGTTTAATTTTATATGAATAGAAACAAGGACTCCTTAAGGGTTTGAATAAGGCACTCTGAGAATTAAAAGATGAATTATATAAGGGATAGGATTATATCTTCTTCTGGGGTTCTAATGTAATTTTTCCATCTTTATAGAAGGGTGTTTGGTTTACCAAGAGTAAAATTTTGATAGCGAGCAAAAGTTGTTTACTTGGAAAAAGTAACAGTATCTTGAAATAGAGCACACAGTGACCAAATCTTTGAGAAGAAGGTTGCTTGCAAATACCTTACTGAGTCTCCTAAAAGATGTACCGTATTAAATCAATAGATAGTGACTCATCCACAATGGAGTACGAATCAGAGCAAATGACTGACGGGCCCACTGTTCTAATCTCCCAGTTGTGTTTATGTGATAGTCTAAATCACATCAGCCAACTATGGCCCTTTGGCCAAATCCACTTGCTTTTGTAAATAAATTTTATTGGGGTCAGGTGTACTGGCTCACACCTGTAATCCCAGCACTTTAGGAGGCAGAGGCAGGCAGATCACCTGAGGTCTGGAGTTCAAGACCAGCCTGGCCAACAAGGTGAAACCCCGTTTCTACAAAATATACAAAAATTATGCAGGCGTGGTGGCACGTGCCTGTAGTCCCAGCTACTGGGGAGGTGGAGATTGCAGTGAACCGAGATTGTGCCACTGCACTCCAACCTGTGTGACAGAGTGAGACCCTCACTCAAAAAAAAACAAAAAAAAGTTTTATTGGAACACAGTCATGATCATTCATTTAAATATGTATTGTCTCCGGCTGCTTTTGCACTACAATGGCAGAGTTGAGAAGTTGTGGCAGAGACCATATGGCCCAGAAAACCTAAAATATTTGTTATCTAACCCTTTATAGAAACAGTTTAGCTTTCTAAAACAGAAAAGAATTAGTCACTACTCTTAACGCTTGGGATGGGGAGGAGGAGCAGGGTCTGTCAGTAGACGTTGCCAGGATGATATGGTAGGTGGAATACAGGGTATGCAAAAACACAGCCCATATTTTTAGGCCATCTCTTGATTGTATCAAAGAAGTTCTTAAACTAAAATGCAAGATTAACTGATGCTCTGTCAGACAGTTTTGAAATCCCCTACTGGTTATTTTTGTAGTCACTTAGAGGCCTGGAAATAATGTTTCAAATTCCATGTAAACCATTTCACTATCCTTACCAAGCTCACAGGTAATTGTAGGATGTCCTTCTCAGCCCCTGAGCCAATGGGAAGTATCTGGCTGACTTGGTGTCAGCAGCATATTATCGACTCTACTGGTAAGGAAAGTGTGGTCCATTCCACCAGGTTGCATTCCAACATTCCACCTAGCGGTAGACTATCCACCCCAAGGGAGTTATGCAGTGGCCATGACTAAAGGCAGGCTGCAAACATGACAGTCACAAAAACAAGGTTGGATTTGCTTGGTGGCACCCCATGTTATGTGGCCCACACATCTATCTATGTCTTCCTCCTTGTCTACTTATTTCATAGACCCTCAATGTTAAAACCAGAAAAGGCAGGTGGTTCTTGCCAAACTCTGTCATCAATAGGATCAGCTTATCTTCTTCACGGTTAAAATTTTATTAAATCATAGGAGACACTTGGTGCATTTTCATAAGAAGCTCACAAATTAATTAAAAGATGTGTTTATTCTTTCAATAAATATGCATTAACCTTCCACTTATGTAGCAGACACTTTCCCAAGCACCCCAAGCACAGAGAATACAGTGCTAAAAAAGACTAAATCCCTGCATTCAGGAATCCTTCATTCTAATAAGTATATTCTAGTCTTTCTCATTGAGAAAGACGTATATTGTGTTTTTAAGCAAATAAATCAATAAATATAACTTTTAAGAAGGGATAAGTGTCATGGAGAAAATAAAGCAGGGTCCAGGGTTATATAATTGCAGGGATGAGTTAATTTTAGGGAGGTTAGTCAGAGAAGGTATCTCTGAAGAGATTGACTTGAGAAACCAAGGTGAACATAGATAGAAAGAATAAGAAATGCAGCTGAAAAGGTGGACAGAGCCATAGGAAGGAGTTTGAATTTTATTTTAAAAGTGTGGAGAAGTCAGCAGAGGATTGAGGCAGGAGAATAACATTATCTGACTTGAGTTCTAAAAGTAAAACTCTGGTTGCTGCATGGAAAATAGAAAGCAGCAACAGTGAATGCAGTTAGATCTGCTTAGGAAGCTGTTCTAATTGTGGCTGGAATGCAGGGGTGGTGATGAAGATTACTAGCAGTTGGATTCAGTCTATATTTTGGAGGTAGTGCCAGATAAATTAGAAGTAGGGTAAGGAAAAGAAAGGAATCAAGGATGACTCCTAGGGTTCTGGTCTGAGAGCTGTGTAGACCAGCGGTTAAGTGGCCACATTTTAGCCACATCTTCTCAGAAGACTTTGTCCAGTATCTCTTTGTCCCGACTCCCGCGTACTGGCTCAGTGCACAGCACTCAGTGACGACAACCACCACCCACGCTGGGCTTAGGGGACGGTGCACATTCACACAGTGTGGGTGGTAGTTTGTCTAAAAACCCAAGTATCTCTCCACTCAGGGAAATTTTTTTCTTCATGGAACCAGCTTCCCTCTTTTCTTCATTCAACTCTTATTCACCTTTCAGGGCCTGATTCAATCTTTATTTTTATTTTTTTCACTTTTTGTTTATTTTGAGATGGAGTCTCACTCTGTCACCCAGGCTGGAGTGCAGTAGCGCAGTCTTGGCTCATTGCAACCTCTGCTCCCCTGGTTCCAGCGATTCTCCTGCCTCAGCCTCCCAAGTAGCTGGGATTACAAGCGCCTGCCACTATGCCCAGCTAATTTTTCTATTTTCAGTACAGACAGGGCTTCCCCATGTTGGCCAGGCTGCTCTTAATCCTGACTTCAGGTGATCTGTCCACCTCGGCCACCCAGAGTGCTGGGATTACAGGCATGAGCCACTGTGCCTGGCCTCTGATTCAATTTTTAATTCATGTCTTCCCTACTACCATTACCTAGAACTATGCTAGCCCCCCATGCACACCCTACTAAACATCCTAAAAGGCAGTCAGGTGCACTGGCTAGGAGTATGGGTGGGCAAACATTTTTTTGTAAAGTGTCAGCCAGATAGTAAATATTTTAGACTTTATAGGACATAAACAATCTCTATCACATATTCTTTGTTTTTTACAACGCTTTATAAATGTAAAAACTATTCTTGGCTCACCAGCTATGCAAAACAGGTCCACATTAGGCTGGAAGGTCATGGTGTACCAACCCTTGGTTAAGAGTATGTCTTACATAGACAGTGTGGGATTGAATCCTGGCTCTGCATCTACTTAGTTCTGGGGCCTCAGACAAGCCTCAACCTCTCTATGCCTTGGCTTTCTGATAGGAGACAATTCACCATGGATTTATCTCATTTCTGTACATCTTTGTCACGAACTACTTTTTCAAAGATATTTATATAGAGAACAGCCTTGGAAGAGAGAGTGCTTCCCTCTGCAGTAAAGAGCAGCCTCGTTTACTGTCAAGTGTAACAATGATAATATCTCCCTCTAAGAAAGAGTGGGTGTGCTTCAGCCCACCATAAGATTGGGTTCCCTGATCTCAGTACTCCTCAGCTGTGACACAGACCCACTGTATGCACACCTGAAAACCTGAAGTCCATGAGATCTATGCCACCCATTATGTCTTCAGTAATAAAGTCCTTTGTCTCTGACCCAGAAGTCTCATGTCTTCTGTCAGCTTCGTCTAACTTATTAGGATATAACTAGGGTAAAATCTCAGATCCTTCAAAGTTTCTGACATCATAATACATTTATAGGCAAAATAGGGAGACTCTGATTCTACCAAAAATTTTTTCAATTTTTTTAATTTAAAATAATAATACATTTATAGAATTGAAAAAAGAAATATGTGACAGAGATTGTATATTTCCTATAAAGTCTAAAATATTTACTCCCTGACTGACACAGGATTATGTTAAAGATTAAATAAACAAATACAGGCTGGGTGTGGTGGCTGATGCTTATAATTTGAGCACTTTGGAAGGACAAGGCAGGTGGATTGCCTGAGTTCAGGAGTTTGAGACCAGCCTGGGCAACACAGCAAAACCCCATCTCTACAAAAATTACAAATTTGCTCGGGTGTGGTGGTGCATGCCTGTAGTCCCAACTACTTGGGGAGGCTGAAGTGGAAGGATGGCTTGAGCCTGGAAGTCGAGGCTGCAGTGAGCTGAGATCACACCACTGCACTCTAGCCTGGGTGACAAAGCAAAGTCCAGGAGCGGTGGCTCACGCCTGTAATCCCAGCACTTTGGGGGGCCAAGGCAGGTGGATCACGAGGTCAAGAGATCAAGACCATCCTGGCAAACATGGTGAAACCCTGTCTCTACTAAAAATACAAAAATCAGCTGAGCGTGGCGGCACGTGCCTGTAGTCCCAGCTACTCAGGAGGCTAAGGCAGGAGAATCGCTTGAACCCGGGAGGTGGAGGTTGCAGTGAGCCGAGATCGTGCCACTGCACCCACTGCACTCCAGCTTGGTGACAGAACAAGACTCTATCCAAAAAAAAAAAAAAAATTTAAAAATAAAAAAAAAAATTTTTTTTAATTTAAAAAATTAAATAAACAAAGTTTGCACTTTCAACTGTTCTTGGCACAGTTTCTAAGTTATGTAAATTTCAGCTATTATTAATATTACGACTCTTTGTTCTTGTTCTTCATAGCAAATTATCACAATTCCAATTTATATACTCATTGTTGTAACGTTTGGTTTATTGCCTTACTCCTCACTAAATTATAGACTCTATGAGGCCACCAAGAGGGCACCTAGTAGGCATTCAAAGTACTTATCAAATGAAATAATAAATTGTCTTCTAACTTTTCTTCCATAATTTCAACTATTTGTCTTTCTGCAGTAAGTTCTGGGAAATTCATTGGCACCATATTTCAGCTTATAAAATAATTTTCCTCCACGTCCAGTCTACTTATAAACTTATTTTCATACTGTTTTGGTAACTTGTTCTTTTTGTTTTGTTTTGTTTTTTTCCCTTGAGACAGTCTCACTCTGTTGCCCAGCTGGAGTGCAGTGGCGTGATCTCTGCTCACTGCAGCCTCCACCTCCCGGGTTCAAGCAATTCTCCTGCCTCAGCCTCCTGAGTAGCTAGGACTACAGGTGTGCAACACCCAGCTAATTTTTGTATTTTTAGTAGAGATGGGGTTTCATCATATTGGCCAGGCTGGTCTCAAACTCCTGATTTTTTTTTTTTTTTTTTTTTTTTTTGTATTTTTTTTTTTTAGTAGAGACGAACTCCTGATCTTAAGTGATCCTTATATCATCCGCCTGCCCCGGCCTCCCAAAATGCTGTGATTACAAGCGTGAGCCACCAGCACTTGGCCCAGAGTAGCCTAGAAATGCTTTGTGAGTGCAACATAATCTCAATCATTTCTAGAAATACTGAAAATTTAAGTTATCTAATTTTCTAAATTATCCGTTTTCTCAGTAACTATTTACTAATTATTCTTCTTTGTTCTTCTTCTTCATGCTAATGTCTGATGACTTTTAGTTATCTATTCAAGTTTATAAATGAGAAGTGTTTCTAGCTAGTGTTCTAAAGTCACTGTGTCCTTTGCAGTGTGAATATATGGCTGAGGGCAGAGCACTGGCCATGGTGAGTGGACAGCGAAGTGCAGCCAGGAAAATCACCTTTCACGCTTCTTGGGGAACTTGCTTTCAGAATGTGAGACTCTGTGTCCATTTTGGTGGCTAGAACCTGAACTATCTCTCTCCAAGATTATACTATGACATTCCGTCTCCCAAAGGAGGCCCTCCCCACTTTCTGGTCATTAAGAGCAAGGCTGTCTCTAGCTATAGCCTAGAAGAGGAACACTCATTTGGGCACTCTCTGGGCCTGACCCTATTCCAGCCGTCTTGGAACTAATGACCCGGCCCTCTGCCCCATAATCTACTCTTCTCCACTGCTTCTTCCCCCACACAGCTACTAATGACTGTAGTCTTGAGGATTTTTTCAAGGTTCTTTCAAAAAACCTCAATGTTCCAATAGTCTCTTCCTCTACTATATTGCTTTTTAGAATCTTTGCTTTTGCCAAAGATCGAATCCCATGCTTTGTGTCTCCCAGAAATCCCTCACTGTTTCCTGTTTGCGGACGGCAATGTGAACGTTTCCCAGTGCTGCTGCAGATCTTGCTCTTTAACCGCACAGCATTTTGAAAGGAGCAGAGATTAAAGTGTGTACTGAGTAGCCACCCATCTTGAATCAGAATGGCTGTTTAGCATTTAAACATGCTAAAGTCTCTCCTGGTTTTTTCAAAAAAATTATTTTTGCCTTTTAAAATAGGTGATTACACACACCTTCTCCATTTTCTCATTTTCCATCTCACTCCAGCAGAGTCAGGCTCTGTCTCCAGAAGTCCATCAAAAGTGTTATTGCCAAGGTCTTAAGAACCTTCTTGCCACTAAATCCAATGGATACTTTTAAATCCAAATATTTCTTGCAGCCTTTGACAATGTAACCATCATTACTTTCATGAAATGCTCTCATCCCTCAGTTTCTCTGATAACGAACATTCCAGACTTTTCCTCCCACCTTTCCCACAATACTTTCTCACCTACTCTCATCTTCTTTCTGAGGGGTTCCAAAATTCTTCTAGTTTTGTTTTTCTGTTTGTTTTTGTTTCATTCTCTTTATTCTCTGAGTCATCCACTCAATGGCTTCAATTCTCTCTACATGCTGATGCCTCTTGGACTCTCAGACGTACCTTCAGGCCAATGCTTCTTCTTGAGAACATCAAACTACTATTTGGATATCCCATTGGCATCTCAGATTCAGCTCATTCAAAACTGAACTTATCACCTCCCCAGCACTACACCTGTTTTGTCTGGTTTCTTATTTCATCAAATACCCAACCAGTTGCCAAGTCCAAATCTCTTCCCATATTCCCCACAACACTTCCCCACACATTTATCCCCTTAATATTTTTCAAACCTTCCTGCCTCCTTCCATTCTCACTGAATTGGACATTGTTGATTCCATACCCAGCATCTATCTCCTCTTCATTCTTCCTAATAAAACCCAGTTCTGGTGTCTGCCTCTTCCCCATGCAGCCCACATGCCTCCAAGGACATTGATCTCAACTTCAGCTTCAGGAACTAGACTGATTGGCTAAGAATAAGCCATTCTCCTGGGCAGTGGTCCATTTAGGAGCTGCCTTGGAATGTACTTTGGTCAATAAGAGTCAGGAAGAGGCTGGAAGAGAATTCTGACTTGTAGGACATTTCTCATTCTTCTGGGAATGCTTCAAGAATGGACCTCTCAATTCCTCTGGACATTTCATGTGTAGAATATAGTCTGGACGGGATGCAACAATTTTGCAGCCAAATCCTAATAAAAAAGCAATGAATAAAAGAAAAACTAGGATCTGGGAGCAGCAATGTCTGTGATGTGCTCTAGGAGAGCCAGGGAGAGCAGGCCAGACTGGGCCGCAAATGTCACATGCCCTGTACTTTGAACTGTGATGCATACCTATGCTCGCTATGTCACATTTCCTGTGGCCTTCATAGTTAGGGCTATGGATGGGATGCCACCTGGAACAGTTCATCAGGGAAAAGGATCCCAGGCCTGTGGAGGAGGAGAAGAGCATCTCAGAGCACTGGGAGGATCACAAACTCGGTGAGTTGCTTGGCAAGGAGCACACCCAGGTGATGAGCCTTAAGGGCAAGCTGGAATTTTCCCTGAAGGTGTCCTTAGCAGAAATCGCCCAGAAAAGAATTAATGGAGGACACAAGGCCCTTTGGTCTTACTGTGGGCCACGACTGGTCCTGCCACTGTGTCCACCCAGCCCCAGAATTCACCTCTGATCTGCTTTGTTGCTCACCCTGGCCCCTCCCACACCTCACAGCCACACACACACTGGCTGCTCCTTGATGGCAGGCAGAGCCAGCAGCAGCTGAGGGCCAGGGAAAAGGAAGGCCCTAGAGGGTTCTGGCTGAAAACTGCATCTGTTGTATAGTGGCCACAAATGTTCAGGCTTCCAAGCCTATGGGTGCACTGTGGGGAAGAGTGTTAGGAAATGCACACTGGCTGTCAGTCTCCATGGGAAAGCAGTTTGGCCTCAAGGGAGAATGGATGGGATGTGGGTGTTGCCTTGAGAAGGGATAGTTACTTGTCTATTTTCAGTTTGCAATGGGAAGAGTTCAAAAATCCATCTGACCAGGCATGGTGGCTCATGCCTGTAATCCTAACACTTGAGACAGTTGAGGAGGGAGGATTGCTCAAGCCCAGGAGTTTGAGGCCAGCCTGGGCAACACAGGGAGACAGACCACATCTCTAGAAAAAATACAAGAATAGGCCGGGCGCAGGGGCTCAGGCCTGTAATCCCAGCACTTTGAGAGGCCGAGGCGGGTGGATCGCCTGAGGTCAGGAGTTCGAGACCAGCCTGGCCAATGTAGGTAGTGAAACCCCGTCTACTAAAAATATATATAAAAAGAAATTAGCTGGGTGTGGTGGCAGGCGCCTGTAATCCCAGCTACTAGGGAGGATGAGACAGAAGAATTGCTTGAACCTAGGAGGTGGAGGTTGCAGTGAGCCAAGATTGTGCCATTGCACTCCAGCCTCAGCAACAAGAGTGAAACTCTGTCTCAAAAAAAAAAAAAAAAATGCAAGAATAGGCAAGTGTGGTGGCACATGCCTATGTAGTCCCAGCTACTAGAGAGACTGAGGTGGGAGTATCACCTGAGCCCTTGGGAGGTCAAGGCAGCAGGGAGCCATGATGGCACCATTGCACTCCAGCCTGGATGACAGAGGGAGACTCTGTCTCAAAAAAAAAAAAAAAAATCTACCTGGCTCCCTTCACTAGTTTGCCAAAAAAATTAAATTGAATTACTCCAGACTTACTACATAAACCATCTTTCAGTATGTATCTCGTCAAAGTGGGTAAAATAATACTTATATAATGATGTAATTTGTCTTTAGAAGCAGTGTAAAAATGACTTGCAAAATAGCTGTTAAAAAAATATTGAAATCTATTATTCAGTTTTCTCAAAGAAATATACATTTTAAAGTTATTGACAATTTCAAGATTAATTATCTTCCTGAAGGGAGATAACAATAGAGAGCAATTATAGCTAGGAGTTGCAAAACAAAGAATTTATGATTTTTCAATTATTGCTCTATGTGTGTGGTTATTGTTTTACCTTTTATTTAACAGTAAGTTGTGTTTAACATAATCTGATTCTTTGACACTTTAAAGATCTGTCAAGTACTTTTGTCACTGCTTTTGCCTTGGTTTTTGCTTTTGGATTGCCTATTCCTAATTAACAGAAGCTTGAAGTCTCTGGTTTGGAAGTGAATCAGAATGCTGTTGTTTTAATAGTGGGACGCTGAGCAGTTGACACTTTGCTGGGCTAACATCTTTTCAACGAAATGATTACATCTATTGCACATCAATCACTTGACATGACCAAAATAAAACCAGCTAAATTAAAATAAAAATTAAAAAGAATGATCTAGACTTTTTTTCTTGTGGTCAAACAGATCGCTACTGTGAAGAAGTGGGTTAATGACTATCAACATGTACCTGGGTATGGCTTATATAATAAATAATCTCATCTTTATGCAAGAATGTCATGGCTTCTGCAGAACAACAAAAACCTGAATAACAGGTTCTTGTAAGGGCCAGGTTTCCAGGGCTGAACAATAGGAGAATCATTTAGGATAGATTTTAGTTTAGATTAGGACAAAATCCTAGACCAAAAGACTGAAAACATTGTTTGGGTACTTGGTATCTTGGAACCAAAGAAACTGAATGTGAAAATTTATTATTAAAAAGTCAAAACCAAACAAGTAGCGGCTGATTCTAAAGCCAGTCTTTCACTCAATTCTATGTATCTATGATTACCTAACAAACACAAGGTCCTCGCCAGTAGACTAGAATCATCACTGTCTCTAGAACTGTGTTCATATTGAATGCTAGAAGGCTGTATTCACCCTGTGCTGATATAATCACATAAAATGCAAATGGAAAGTCAGAATGGGGTGAGGCAGAGGCTTACTGCCTTTTATAACGTATGCCATGCCATATGCATACTTCATAGTGTTGGAATTAAATATATACATGCAAGCATGCAAACAAGAGACCCCAAGGTTCCTCTCAAAATCTGGAGGTGGGAAGGAAGTGAGCCAACTGGCAACCATCTAGAAGACAGTCAGCTATTCACAATCAAGGACACTCTCTTGTTCATAAATTCTCACCCTCACCCCAGAAAAAGTTTGACATTGTATATACCATATTGTTTTTAACTATTACTGCTTTTATGCCCTTTGGGGGGCCTAATACATTTTTTAAATTAAACATAATGTTTAAGTAACTATGTCTAAATAACAAAAAATACATGCAATTTTAGATAAGACAGTGTCACAGAATTACCAAAGCTTCTTGTTAGGAATAAATAAAGTACATTTAATGGACAAACATTCACTGAGTATCTGCAATGTGCAAAGCACTGTGTAAGGCCATCCCAGGTGTGAAGAAACATCAAATAAGACAGACACGGTGCCAGGCACAGTGGCTCACGCCTGTAATTCCAGCACTTTGAGAGGTCGAGGTAGACAGATCACCTGAGGTCAGGAGTTCAAGACCAGCTTGGCCAACATGATGAAACCCCATCTCTATTAAAAATAGAAAAATTAGCTGAGTGTGGTGGCAGGCACCTGTAATCCCAGCTACTCGGGAGGATGAGGTAGGAGAATCGCTTGAACCCAGGAGGCGGAGGTTGCAGTGAGCCGAGACCGCACCATTGCACTCTAGCCTGGGTAACAAGAGCGAAACTCCATCTCAAAAAAAAGTAAAGCACCTAATCAAAACCACAATGAGATACCCTCTCATGCCAGTCAGAATGGCAATTATTAAAAAGTCAAGAAACCACAGATGCTAGTGAGGTTGCAGAGAAAACAGAATGCTTTTACACTGTTGGTGGGAGTATAAATTAGTTCAACCATTATAAAAGACAGTACAGCAATTCCTTAGAGATCCAGAAGCAGAAATACCATTTGACCCAGCAATGCCATTACTGGGTATATACCCAAAGGAATACAAATCATTCCATTATTATATAAAGATACATTCATGAGTATGTTCATTGCAGCACTATTCACAATAGCAAAGATATGAAACCAACCCAAATGCCCATCAATGATAGACTGGTACATATACACTATGGAATACTATGTGGTACATATACACTGCAGAATACTATGCAGCCATACAAAGGAATGAGATAATGTCCTTTGCAGGGACATGAATGGAGCTGGGAGCCATTATTCTCAGCAAACTAACACAAGAACAGAAAAGCAAACACTGCATGTTCTCACTTATAAGTGGGAGCTGAACAATGAGAACACATGGGCACATTGGGGGAACAACACACACTGGGGCCTATCAGTGGGGCAGGGGGAGGGAGAGCATCAGGAAGAATAGCTAATGGATGCTCAGCTTAATACCTGGGTGATGGGTTGATCTGTGCAGCAAACCACCGTGGCACATGTATACCTATGTAACAAACCTGCACATCCTGCACTTGTACCTTGGAACTTAAAAGTTGAAGAAAAAAAAAAAAGAAATGAGTAAAGACCCTGACACATGCTGAAGTACTCAAGAGGGAAATCATCATCATATCTAGAATTTGCTCTAAAATATTAAAGAAAAAAAGGTACTTGGAGGTAGAGGAGGAGCAACAGATGAAACAAGACTAGCCATCAGTTGGTAATTGTTAAAGCTGGGTGATTAGGAACATGGGCATTCAAGTTTCGAATGTATTTGAAATTTTCCGTAACAAAAAGTGAAAATAAATATATACATTTAAAAATAGCACATAAAATTACTACAACAACAAGCCTGACAACCTGGACCACACCATCTTCACTCATTATAGAACTGCTTTCCTTGAGAATCATAAGAAACCAAGTCTATTTGTTTGAGCGATGTTGTCAGGGATGCTGTGTATCCTATCACACTGGCTTCCATGAGGATCCACATAAAAATACTTTTTAGGTCTTTATGCCAGGACAAGCTGCTGTAATTACTCATTTCTAAGTTATGCACTCTGTGAATCTCATGTTTCTCTTTACTCTGCAATCCACTTTATAGTCCCTAGTTCTAGAGATCACCAATGCCCACTCAATCCACAATTTTACTGCAGTTTAATCGTGACCTTGCCCTGTGTATCTCCATCTGGCTATTTATTTGTATCCTCTAAAATACCTTTGTGTCCAGGTGCAGTGGCTCATGCCTGTAAATCCCCACTTTGAGAGGCCAAGGCAGGTGGATCACTTGACGCCAGGAGTTCCAGACCAGCCTGGCCAACATAATGAAACCTTGTCTCTACTAAAAATACAAAAATTAGCCAAGCACAGTGGTGCATGTTTGTCGTCCCAGCTACCAGGGAGGCTGAGGCACAAGGATCGCTTGAACCCAGGAGGCAGAGGTTGCAGTGAGCCGAGATTGCACCACTGCACTCCAGCGTGAGTAACAGAGCAAGACTCTGTCAAAAAAAAAAAATCCTTCTTTATAATGAACTGGTAAATGAGTTTCCCTGAGTTTTGTGAACAGCTCCTGCAAATTAACCATATCTAAAAACGGGGCCATGGGAATTTCAACTTGGAGTGGATCAGCCAGAAGTTCCAGAGGCCTGGACTTGCGACTGGTGTCTGAAGGAGGGGGCAGTTTGGGGACTGAGCCCTCAACCTGTGGAATCTAAAGCTATCTCCAGGCAGAGAGTGTCGGATTTGAATTATAGGACATCTAGCTAGTGTCTGCTACTTGGCATGTGGGGAAAAAAACCCACTCATTTGGTCACAAACTTGATGGCTATTGTAGAGTGAAAGAATAGAAAAAAATCTCAGTGGTTTTTTTTTTCCTCTCACAGGGGGGAAGTTACAATAATCCTTGCAGTGTTTAAATGGAATTTTAGGTATCAATAGAAACTCATAGTTTTTACTAGATAAATAGATACCAGTGGGTGTGGGTGTGAGTGTGTGTATTATATAAATATCTATATATCATATAGATATAGATATACATACACATACATATATCTCTTACTTCGGAATTAGTTTCCTATTGGTACTGTAACAAATTAGCACAAACTTAGTGGTTTAAAACAGTACAAATTTATTCTTTTACAGTTCTGGAGGACAGAAGTCTAAAATCAAGGACCTCAGAAGAGAATCTGTTCCCCTCCTCTTTGATTCTTCCCTCCCTCTCATAAGAACCCTGTGATTATACCAGGCCCACCCAGATAAACCAGGGTAATTATCTTAAGATCCTTAACTTCATCCACAGAGTTCCTTTTGAATGTAAGGTAATATATTCACAGGTTCCAGGATTAGGACATATGAAGGCATTTTTCTTTTTTTTTTCTTTTTTTTTTTTTTTTTTTTTGAGATGGAGTCTCGCTCTGTCACCCCGGCTGGAGTGCACTGGTGCAATCTCAGCTCATTGCAAGCTCCACCTCCCGGGTTCATGCCATTCGCCATTCTCCTGCCTCAGCCTCCCAAGTAGCGGGACTACAGGCGCCCGCCACCACTCCCGGCTAATTTTTCGTATTTTTAGTGGAGACGGGATTTGGCTACCAGGATGGTCTCTATCTCCTGACCTCTTGATCCATCTACCTCAGCCTCCCAAAGTGCTGGGATTACAGGCGTGAGCCACTGCGCCCAGCCAAGGGCAGCCACTTTTCTATGCACCACAATGTGTATGTGGAGGGGGGGGAGATATGTATATATACACACACCTGTATATACATATATTCCCCAGTCCTCACTCTTCTAGGCTGAGAAGACCTAGAAGCCATGGTACTCACTGGCAATGAGCACACTGCTTCCCCAGTTCCTGATTTCTAAATACCATACTCCAGCAACAGGAACCAGAGCTCCTTAGAGACATGGTTGATTTTAGAACGGGGGCAGGGAAAACATAAGGTTAGTCAGAATATCTTTTTCTAACAGGAAATGAGAAAAGGCTCTAAGCACCAGGGGGACATGTAAAAAGAACACAGGAATCAGCTTGAAAGGTTATCCCCTGGTCAAATCTTGTACAATTTAAATATCAAAATAAACAGCATTCATAACAGATTATAACCCATAGGATAAAATAAGAATCCAAGAATTCATAGTATTATAAATAAATAAATAAATAAATAAATAGGAGAAAAAGGGAGAGCTCTTTCTTACAATAAAATGACTAATAAATGTAGGAGGAATTATGGTATCAGAAACTCACCATAAAAGTAATAAGTTACAAGCAAGAATTATCAGGGGATGCTTAAACTAGTGGATGAAAGTTTAATGAGACACTGGATATTTATATAGTGTCAAGGCATCTCCCACAAGATACTTGTTAATGATAATGGGAAAAAAATCACAACTTTAAGGTGAGGAACCTGGCAGACACCACCCTAATGAAATGGTCACTGTTAACATCACCAATAGCAAGATATATCAACATCATATGCCTCGTGATACGACACAACATGGCTTCATTGGTAATGCTGGCAAAACTGCAGAACCTGCACACCCAAACTGAGGGAGACCCTAAAAAATTATGGGCCTGTTATCTTAAAAAATGTCAGGGTCATGAAAGATAAGTTTTTTGGATTTACAGATATTAAAGAGGTGGCTGGCAAGATGGCTGACTAGGAACAGCTCCGGTCTGCAGCTCTCAGCAAGATCAACGCAGAAGGTGGGTGATTTCTGCATTTCCAACTGAGGTACCCAGCTCATCTCACTGGGACTGGTTAGACAGTGGATGCAGCCCAGAGAGGGCTAGCCGAATCGGGGTAGGGCATCACCTCACCCGGGAAGCACAAGGGGTCAGGGAACTCCCTCCCATAGCCAAGGGAAGCCTTGAGGGACAGTACCATGAGGAATGGTACATTCCAGCCCAGAAACTACACTTTTCCTGTGGTCTTTGCAACCTGCAGACCAGGAGATTCCCTCGGGTGCCTACACCACCAGGTCCCTGGGTTTCAAGCACAAAACTGAGCAGCCATCTGGGGAGATACTGAGCTAGCTGCAGGACTTTTTTTTCATACCCAGGGGTACCTGGAACCACAGCAAGACAGAACCATTCACTCCCCCTGGAAAAAGGGCTGAAACCAGAGAGCCAAGTGGTCTAACTCAGCAGGTCCCACCCCCACGGAGCCCAACAAGCTAAGATCCACTGGCTTGAAATTCTCACTGCCAGCACAGCAGTCTGAAGTCGACCCAAGATGCTGGAGGTTGGTGTGGGGAGAAGCATCTGCCACTACTGAGGCTTCAGTAGGTGGTTTTCCCCTCACGCTGTAAACAAAGCTACAGGGAAGTTCAAATTGGGTAAAGCCCACTGCAGCTCGGCAAAGCCGCTATAGCCAGACTGCCTCTCTAGATTCCTCCTCCCTAGGCAGGGCATAGCTGAAAGGCAGCAGCCCCAGTCAGGGGCTCATAGATAGAACTCCCATCTTCCTGGGACAGAGCACCTGGGGGAAGGGGTGGCTGTGGGCACTGTAGGGTCCAGCCCTACAGGATCGGTGGGTTTTTCTCCCCATGTGCAGAAACGAGAGATTGTAGGTAAAGACACAAGACAAAGAAATAAAAGAAAAGACAGCTGGGCCCAGGGGACCACTACCACCAACACGCAGAGACCGGTAGTGGCCCCGAATGCCAGGCTGCGCTGATATTTATTGGATACAAGACAAAGGGGCAGGGTAAGGAGTGAGAACCATCTCCAATTATATGGAAGGTCACGTGGGTCACATGTCCACTGGACGGGGGCCCTTCCCTGCCTGGCAGCTGAGGCAGAGAGAGAGAGAGAGAGGACACAGACTACGCCATTATTTCTGCATATCAGAGACTTTTAGTACTTTCACTAATTTGCTACCGTTATCTAGAAGGCAGAGCCAGGTGTACAGGATGGAACATGAAGGCGGACTAGGAGCCTGACCACTGAAGCACAGCATCACCGGGAGACGGTTAGGCCTCCAGATAACTGCAGGAAGGACTGACATCAGTCAGGCCCTCCACAAGAAGTGGAGGAGTAGAGTCTTCTCTGAACTCCTCTGGTGAAAGGGAGACTCCCTTTCCCAGTCTGCTAAGTAGCGAGTGTTTTTCCTTGACACTGACGCTACTGCTAGACCACGGTCCGCTTGGCAACGGGCATCTTTGCAGACGCTGGTGTTACCGCTAGACCAAGGAGCCTTCTGGTAGCCCTGCCCGGGCATAACAGAAGGCTCACACTCCTGTCTTCTGGTCATTTCTCACTATGTCCCATCAGCTCCCATCTCTGTATGGCCTGGTTTTTCCTAGGTTATGATTATAGAGCAAGGATTATTATAATATTGGAATAAAGAGTAATTACTACAAACTAATGATTAATGATATTCATATATAATCATATCTATTATCTATATCTAGTATAACTATTCTTATTTTATATATTTTATTATACTGGAATAGCTTGTGCCCTTGATCTCTTGCCTCAGCACCTGGGTGGCTTGCCGCCACAGGGCACAGCTTCAGCAGACTTGAACGTTCCTGCCTGCCAGCTCTGAAGAGAACAGCAGATCTCCCAGGACAGTGCTCGAGCTCTGCTAAGGGACAGACTGCCTCCTCAAGTGGGCCCCTGACCCCCGTGCCTCCTGACTGGGAGATACCTCCCAGCTGGGGTCAACAGACACTTGATACAGGAGAGCTCCAGCCAGCATCTGGTGGGTGCCCCACTGGGACAAAGCTTCCACAGGAAGGAACAGGCAGCAATCTTTGCTGTTCTGCAGCCTCTGCTGGTGATGCACGGGCAAACAGGGTCTGGAGTGGACCTCCAGCAAACTCCAACAGACCTGCAGTAGATGGGCATGACTGTTAGAAGGAAAACTAGCAAACAGCAAGGAATAGCATCAACATCAAGAAAAAGGACATCCACACAAAAACCCCATTTGAAGGTCACCAACATCAAAGATCAAATATAGATGAACCCATGAAGATGAGGAAAAACCAGAGCAAAAAGGCTGAAAATTCCAAAAACCAGAATGCCTCTTCTCCTCCAAAGGATAACAACTGCTCACCAGCAAGGAAACAAAACTGGAAGGAGAATGAGTTTGACAAATTGACAGAAGTAGGCTTCAGAAGGTGGATAATAACAAACTCCTCCGAGCTAAAGGAGCATGTTCTAACCAAATGCAAGGAAGTTAAGAAACTTGAAAAAGGGGTACACAAATTGCTAACTAGAATAACCAGTTTAGAGAAGAACATAAATGACCTGATGGAGCTGAAAAACACAGCACAAGAACTTAGTGAAGCACACACAAATATCAATAGCCGAACCAATTGAGCAGAAGAAAGGATATCAGAGATAGAAGATCAACTTAATGAAATAAAGCATGAAGACAAGATTAGAGAAAAAAATGAAAAGGAATGAACAAAGCCTCCAAGAAATATGGGACTACGTGAAAAGATCAAACCTACATTTGACTGGTGTTAAAAGACCAAACCTACATTTGTTTGATAAAGTAACCAGGAGAATGGAACCAAGTTGGAAAATACTCTTCAGGATATAATTCAGGAGAACTTCCCCAATCTAGCAAGACCGGCCAACATTCAAATTCAGGAAATACAGAGAACACCACTAAGATACTCCCCAAGATACATAATTGTCAGATTTACCAAAGTTGAAATGAAGAAAAAGATGTTAAGGGCAGCCAGAAAGAAGGGACGGGTTATGCACAAAGGGAAGCCCATCATACTAACAGTGGATCTCTCTATAGAAACCCTACATGCCAGAAGAGAGTGGGGGCCAATATTCAACATTATTAAAGAAAAGAATTTTCAACCCAGAATTTCATATCCAGCCAAACTAAACTTCACAAGTGAAGGAGAAATAAAATCCTTTACAGAAAAGGAAATGCTGAGAGATTTTGTCACCACCAGGTCTGCCTTACAAGGACTCCTGAAGGAAGTGCTCAACATGGAAAGGAACAACTGGTACCAGCCACTGCAAAAACATATCAAATTGTTAAGATCATCAACACTATGAAGAAATTGCGTCAACTAACGGGCAAAATAACCAGCTAGCATCACAATGACAGGATGAAATTCACACATAACAATATTAACCTTAAACATAAATGGGCTAAATGCCCCAATTAAAAGACACATACTGGCAAATTGGATGAAGAATCAAGACCCATCAGTGTGCTGTATTCAGGAGACCCATCTCACATGGAAAGACACACATAGGCTCAAAATAAAGGGATGAAGGAGTATTTAACAAGCAAATGGAAAGCAAAAAAGAGGCAGAGGTTGCAATCCTAGTTTCTGATAAAACAGACTTTAAACCACAAAGATCAAAAGAGACAAAGGGTATTATGTAATGGTAAAGGGATCAATGCAACAAAAAGAGTTAATTATCCTCAATATATATGCACCCAATACAGGCGCACCCAGATTCATAATGCAAGTCCTCAGAAACCTACAAAAAGACTTAGGACTCCCACACAATACTAGTGGGAGACTTTAACACCCCACGGTCAATATTAGATCAATGAGACAGAAAATTAACAAGGATATCCAGGACTTGAACTCAGCTCTGGGCCAAGCGGACCTAATAGACATCTACAGATCTCTCCACAACAAATCAACAGAATATACATTCTTCTCAGCACCATATAGCACTTATTCTAAAATTGACCACATAATTGGAAGTAAAACCCTCCTCAGCAAATGCAAAAGAACTAAAATCATAACAAACAGTGTCTCAGACCACAGCGCAATCAAATTAGAACTCAGGTTTAAGAAATTCACTCAAAACCACACAACTACATGAAAACTGAACAACCTGCTCCTGAATGACTACTGGATAAATAATAAACTTAAGGCAGAAATAAATAAGTTATTTGAAACGAATGAGAACAAAGACACAATGTACAAGAATCTCTGGAGCACAGCTAAAGCAGTGTTTACAGGGAAGTTTATAGCACTAAATGGCCACAGGAGAAAGGAGAAAAGACCTAAATTCAACATCTTAACATCAAAATTAAAAGAACTGGAGAAGGAAGAGCAAACAAATTCAAAAACTAGCAGAAAACAAGAAATAACTAAGATCAGAGCAGAATTGAAGGAGATAGAGACATGAAAAATCCTTCAAAAAATCAATAAATCAAGAAGCTAATTTTTTAAAAAGATTAACAAAATAAAATGCTAGCCAGACTAATAAAGAAGAAAAGAGAGAAGAATCAAATAGACACGATAAAAAATAATAAAGGGGATATCACCACTGATCCCACAGAAATACAAAGAATACTATAAACACCTCTACCCAAATAAACTAGAAGATCTAGAAGAAACTGATAAATTTCTGGACACACACACCCTCCCAAGACTAAACCAGGAAGACGGGGAATCCCTAAATGCACCAATAACAAGTTCTTAAATTGAGGCAGTAATTACTAGTCTGCCAACCAAAAAAAGCCCAGGACCAGAAAGATTCACAGCTGAATTCTATCTGAGGTAAAAAGAGGAGCTGGTGCCATTCCTTCTGAAACTATTCCAAACAATAGAAAAAGACGGACGCCACCCTACCTCATTTTATGAGGCCAGCATCATCCTGATAACAAAACCTGGCAGAGACACACACACAAAAAAAAAAAAAAAAGAAAGAAAGAAAGAAAGAAAATTTCAGGTCAATATCCCTGATGAACATCGATGCAAAAATCCTCCATAAAATACTGGCAAACCAAATCCAGTAGCACATCAAAAAGCTTATCCACCATGATCAAGTTGGCTTCATCCCTGGGATGCAAGGCTGCTTCAACATGTGCAAATCAATAAATACAATCTATCATATAAACAGAACCAATGACAAAAACCACATGATTACCTGAACAGATGCAGAAAAGGCCTTTGGTAAAATTCAACACCACTTAATGCTAAAAACTCTCAATAAACTAGGTATTGATGGAACAGATCTCAAAATAATAAGAGCTATTTATGACAAACCCATAACCCACAGCCAACATCATACTGACTAGGCAAAAGCTGGAAGCATTCTCTTTGAAAACTGGCACAAGACAAGGATGCCCTCTCTCATGCCTCCTATTTAACATAGTATTGGAAGTTCTGGACAGGGCAATCAGGCAAGAGAAAGAAATGAAGGGTATTCTAATAGAAAGAAAACAAGTCAAATTGTCTCTATTTGCAAATGACATGATTGTGTATTTAGAAAACCCCATTGTCTCAGCACAAAATCTCCTTAAGCTAATAAGCAAGTTCAGCAAAGTCTCAGGATACAAAATCAGTGTGCAAAAATCACAAGCATTCCTATACACCAATAATAGAGAGCAAAATCGTAAATGAACTCCCATTTACAATTGCTACAAACAGAATAAAATACCTAGGAATACAACTTACAAGGGATGTGAAGGATCTGCTCAAGGAAATAAGAGAGTACACAAACAAATGAAAAAACATTCCATGCTCATGGATAGGAAGAATCAATATCATGAAAATGGCCATACTGCCCAAAGTAATTTATAGATTCAATGCTATCCCCATCAAGCTACAATTTACTTTCTTCACAGAATTGGAAAAAACTACTTTAAATTTCATATGGAACCAAAAAAGAGCCCATATAGCCAAAATAATCCTAAGCAAAAAGAAGAAAGCTGGAGGCATCATGCTACTTGAACTCAAATTATACTACAAGGCTACAGTAACCAAAACAGCATGGTACTGGTGCCAAAACAGATATATAGACCAATGGAACACAACAGAGGCCTCAGAAATAATACCACACATCTACCACCATCTGATCTTTGACAAACCTGACACAAACAAGCAATGGGGAAAGGATTCCCTATTTAATAAATGGTGTTGGGAAAACCGGCTAGCCATATGCAGAAAACTGAAACTAGACCCCTTCCTTACACCTTATTAAAAAATCAACTCAAGATAGACTAAAGACTTAGATGTGGCCGGGTGTGGTGGCTCATGCCTGTAATCCCAGCACTTTGGGAGGCCAAGGCAGACAGATCACGAGGTCAGGAGATTGAGACCATCCTGTCTAACATGGTGAAACCCCGTCTCTACTAAAAATACAAAAAATTAGCCAGGCATGGTGGCGGGTGACTGTAGTCCCAGCTACGTGGGAGACTGAGGCAGGAGAATGGCATGAACCCCGGAGGGAAAGCTTGCAGTGAACCAAGATCGTGCCACTGCACTCCAGCCTGGGCGACAGAGCAAGACTCTGTCTCAAAAAAAAAAAAAAAAAAAAAAAAAACTTTAACGTAAGACCTAAAACCATAAAAACCCTAGAAGGAAACCTAGACAATACCATTCAGGACATAGTCATGAGCAAAGGCTTCATGACTAAACACCGAAAGAAATGGCAACAAAAGCCAAAACTGACAAATGGTATCTAAGTAAACTAAAGAGCTTCTGCACAGCAAAAGAAACTATCATCAGAGTGAAAAGGCAACCTACAGAATGGGTGAAAATTTTTGCAGTCTATCCATCCGACAAAAGGCTAATATCCAGAATCTACAAAGAATTTAAATAAATTTACAGGAAAAAAAAAACAACCCCATCAAAAAGTGGGAAAAGGATATGAACAGACACTTCTCAAAGACTTTTATGCAGCCAACAAGCATATGAAAAAAATGCTCATCATCACTGGTCATTAGAGAAATGCAAATCAAAACCACAATGAGATACCATCTCATGTCAGTTAGAATGGTGATCATTAAAAAGTCAGGAAATCCCCGGATGCAGTGGCTCACATCTGTAATCCCAGCACTTTGGGAGGCCAATGCAGGTGGATCACGAGGTCAGGAGATCAAGACCTCCTGCCTAACACGGTGAAACCCCGTCTCTGCTAAAAATACAAAAAATTAGACGGGTATGGTGGCAGACACCTGTAGTCCCAGCTACTTGGGAGGCTGAGGCAGGAAATGGCATGAACCCGGGAGCCAGAGCTTGCACTGAGCAGAGATCACATCCCTGCACTCCAGCCTGGGTGACAGAGCGAGACTCTGTCTAAAACAAAAGTCAGGAAACAACAGATGATGGAGAGGATGTGGAGAAATAGGAACGCTTTTACACTGTTGGTGAAAGTGTAAATTAATTCAACCATTGTGGAACACAGTGTGGCGATTCCTCAAGGATCTACAACCAGAAACACCATTTGACCCAGAAATCCCATTACTGGGTATATACCCAAAGAGTTATAAATTATTCTACTATAAACACACATGCACACATATGTTTATTACAGCACTATTCACAATAGCAAAGTCTTGGAACCAACCCAAATGCCCATCAATGACAGACTGGATAAAGAAAATGTGGCACAGATACACCATGGAATACTGTGCAGCCATAAAAAAGGATGAGTTCGTGTCCTTTGCGGGGACATGGATGAAGCTGGAAACCATCATTCTCAGCAAACTAACACAGGAACAGAAAACCAAAAACTGCAAGTTCTCACTCATAAGTGGGAGTTGATCAATGAGGACACATGGACACAGGGAGGGGAACATCACACACTGGGGCCTGTCAGTGGGTGGGGGCTAGGGGAGGGATAGCATTAGGAGAAATACCTAATATAGATGACAGGTTGATGAGTGCAGCAAACCACCACGGCACATGTATACAACAAACCTGCATGTTCTGCACATGTATCCCAGAATTTAAAGTATAATAATTTTTTAAAAAGGGATTAAAGAAGATGATACCTAAATGCACTGGACCCTGGAGCACAAAGGCATTTTCCCCCTTTTATTATAATGGGCATTGGTGGGACAATAAGTGGAATTTCAGATCTGTAGATTAGATAATAACAGAATCCATGTTGAGTTTCTGATTTTGATTGTTGTATGATTACGTTGAATAATGTTTTGAGGAAATACACTGAAGTGTTTAGGGATAAAGAAGCATGATGTCTGCAATTTACTCTCAACAGCTTAGAAAAAATAATTATGTATATACATAGAGAAAGAATGATAAAGCAAATTCAGTAAGTTATTAATCTGGATAAAAGGTATACATTTTCGTAACTTTTAAATCTGAAAGACCAAGTAAAATGGTGGATTATGGAGTGGAAAGAAAGCCCTTCCATTTGTGAATGCCTAACAGCAGGCTGTGCCTAGGCCTGCCTCTGCCAGCCCCTTAATCTGCCCCAAACATTCAGACATTATTGTTACCAAAACACCTGGGGTTCGGTCTAAGTCCTGCTGCTCTCCGCACAGAAAGCCAATCACTGAGACAGTGAGTATTGCCAAGGAAGAAAACTTTAATTAGGAGCTGCAGCCAAGGAGATGGAAGTTCAATTTCAAATCCATTTTTCTGATTGACTAAAATTAGGGATTTATATAGCAGGGAAGAAATGTAACAATGTGTAAGAAAACAGGAACTAGTGACAGGCAAGGAAGCAATCATGATGATTGAGGGGCCAAGTCTCATTGGAGGGATGTGGTGGTCTGGTAAGTTTCAGTTCTTTGATACTTTTTTTAGAGGCCTGAAGGTAATTTCCTGAGGAAGGAACTCAGATAAAGCAAATGTAAGTTTCAAGCTTTAAGACCAGAAAGTCAATGTCTATGTATATCAAAAAAACTACCTTAGGCACTATTAAGTTGATGTCAGTCCCCGCCCCCTTTTTATTTATCAATTCCTCAGTCATGGGGAATCTGGTCATTAATCTTTCTGGCTGTTTCATGCTAAGGAGGGATGTCCTGGGCACCTCAATACCACAGGTGACCTCATGGCCACCCAGGAATCAAAGGTTAATCTAATACTATAGTTTTCTTCTGAAACACAATCTTTCTCTTTCCAGGACCCCCAACAATTCCACCAAAGGCAAATCACAGCAGGACCAATCTACCTGCAAAATAAGCTTCAGTCCCATATACTTGGCCTAGATTACCCACACAAAGTGCAGCAAGAATCATTGTTTACATAGGCGCTCCTAAACTGGCTTTGTTAGAACATCTCACAGGGCCATTTCAAACAAGTCCCACAGAAAGTAAGCAGTTCCTCCAACTGTGTCCCATTATAAAAGAAAATATGTTGTTATTAACCATATTCCCAATTAACAATCTTCAAAAATAGTTTACAAACTCGGGAGAAATTAATGCCTCAAATTCTGTTTATAAAAGTATACTCTACTCAATATACTTAAAATATACTTACAGGCTATAAATAGCTCAAAAGAAAAAAGTCCTCCAGACTCTGAAAAACAAAACAAAAAGAATAAGCAATATTTCAAAGGAAAATAGCCATACAAAATTATTTCTATCATCCATTAGTTCAGTCTATGCAATTAACTCCTGCTCTGCTTCATATTGGGTTAGCAATCTTTACGAACACATCAGCCTTTCAATTAGTGCCCTGAAAGTTTTCTCTCCAATCCAATGGCACACCCAAAGTTATCAGAAACCTCCATTCAAGAGTCCTTTTCATGAACTACTCCAAAGAAACAAGCCCTGAACTGTAGCTGATATATCAATTTTTTGAGAAGGATCAAAGCAAACATCAATTGTGGATGACAAAAGTCTTAAGACAGCCATAATCAAAGACACAGGTGACAAAGAAATTCAGTTATTTCTATGGCATACAACAATTTAACATAATAGCCATAATTATTACTTTGTCATAATTATGACAAAATATATTAAGACATATCAGAATTTCAGAAATGTATACAATCCTGGAACACATATTAACAACATATCTGTACAAATGTAACCCAAAGAAAGTTAAGTACCACCTCACATTTGACAACACTTCCTATATAATTCTAACATAACAAGTATGCCTACTATCTCTTTGGACTTCAGGGAATGTGAATATCCAAACAAGTAGTGTAAATTCAAAAAGTCTGAATTTAGAACTTGAAATTTTGCTATTGGAAAATCTGTCAAATATCAAAGGTTCAAGACACTTGATATCTCAAAATAGGATCACAATTTACTATAAAAGAGTCATTCATTTAGCCAAAATTATAATACAAAAACATCTTCTATTTGATAGAAAGGAGACTCAGTTTCCCAAACAATAAGCCCTAATAAAGACAGCATGAGACCAACTAAACCTGTCTCTCCCTCCTCCATTTTCTCCCTGCAGTTTACTCAAAAGGTAAAATAAATCTGTTATCTCTTATTAATATTACACAAACATTTTGTTCAAAAAAGAAAACCAAAATTTTACCTTTGTATGATATATAATTAACATTAAAGCTAATTTTAATAAAACTTTATAAACAAATGTATCTGATTTTAATCAGTTTGACTATAAGGTAAGATTTCCATAAACCTTTTATAATGTTTTACAATTTTCTATTAAAGTGCAGATCAATGTTCCAAGAAAACCCTGTTATTCTGACACGATCCCAGACACTGGGTTTGCATCACTGGCTTTTGATATTAATGTTAAATTTATAGAAACACTTTAATCTTATCCCTCAAAATCTGCACTTACAATCTCATGGGTCCACCTCTTCCACAATAGTCCCTGGGCCTAGAGGGATTGAGTCATTTTAATTTCTGGCCCTGTGTCTCATGAAAACCAGTTATTTGGTCAATCACCTTCTCCTGGTACTTAAGATGAGGCTTCAACCTATGTTAATGCTCAAGATTTAGCAGAGGTCAGTGACTTTTTCAGACCCAGGAGTCAAAGCTCTGTAACTTAACAGCACATGGATTAGTTAATAGGAAATTTACACAACAGAAAGTCATATCATTCTTTCTAAACTGTTACAAATTAAAACAATGTGATTTGCTGTTCAGGAGTTACTGCCTGAAGCACTTCAAACCACTGTATTAAAGTAGTTAGGTTATACATTGCATATGCCTAATTGCTAGTATTCTAGTGACAAAACTGTGAGCAAAAGCATCATAGGGATAGGTTCTATACCAAACTTATCAAAGTAAGATGGTTAACTTTTCTATTTTTAAAAAAATGGTAAGCACAAATATCAGTTTTGAAAATTCAATAAAAATAAATACTTTTCTTTCACTTAAATACAACAAAACAGGGACAAAGTAAGAACAAGCACACAATAATTTCTTCTCAGCTATTTTAAAAGAGCATCATCACACACTTCCCAAGATTGATTTCTAGATACAGTACTGAAAACTGATTAGGTAACTTTCATAACCAAAAATCTTCAGACCAGTGCAACACTTATATACATTGTGTTTCCAAGTACACACAGGAAGGCCCATCAGTGATAAATGGCTTGGGATCACACATCAGTAGAAAGTCTCACATCTTTTATTACTACTTAATCCAGATGAATGTCACTTAATTTTAATAATGTTCAACACAACTAAAGTCTTTAATTTGAGAGAAATCCCAATCAACATAATTTCCTTAAAGATAAGGCCACTCTTTCCTGAACCTTAAAACTTTGTATCCATATCAGTTTTTCCTCATTAAAGGAAAAGATCTGAAACCAATTCAAGCTATTGATTGAAGAGAATTACCCTGGAAATAAACACCATTTAAATATTTCTGCTCTCATCTACTTTCCAAATAACAAAATGTATAATGTACTATTTCTGTTCAGAACTTAAGTCTTTTGTTTTACTTTTTCCAGGAACCTTAAAGCTCTTTTAGCTCTAGAGATCATTAGAGGTAAGAAAAACCAAGCAAATTTTAAGTGGCTGGTGTGCTCTACCAATTTTTCCAGGATTGACAACTGTAGCTTAGGAATTCTAGATAAACAGAACAAATAATGAATTGTTACAAATGCACAGGAAACAAAATGGCTATTCATGAAGCCAAATAAAAGCATTCCATTAGAAACTAAAAAACATTAATGGTTTTATATATGTATATATAAGTAACCCCCCCCCAAAAAAAAGAGCAAATAAGCGAAAATTAGAAGTGAAAACCAACAGAAAACCAACCCCAAGTTTTTCTCCTACTCAGTTTATCTTGGAAGCTAAAGTGTTACCTAGTGCCAAAAAAATCCACACACATACACAAGGTAGATATTTTGTTCTAGGTATGTAAATTAATGTATTTAAGTTCACCAATACCACTGTACATTTTGTACAATTAAGAAATTCACTTTAGGCACATGACCAGTAAGTACTTTGTGCTAGTATTATCTATACAGTATAAAACAAAGCAATGCAAACATTTATGTGAAATTTGGCTCCATGTTAAACCTGGCTCCATGTTAAATCTTGCTTCATGCTTAACTATATTAAAAAAGAATTGCCAAACTGCAAATGTATTTCTTCATAATATTTATTTTATTTTCGTCAAAACTAAGAGCTTTAAACAATAGCATTTAAGAGCTTTAAACTAAGAGCATTTAAACAAATGTTTAAATGCAATGTTAATTAGCCAAATTTCTCCAATTTTCTATCAGGTTTTAAAGAATATTATCTAAACTTTTTCAACTTCATATTTTCTCTGTATGTGCACAAATATAGACATACAGAGAAGCAGTCAGAAAAGCATGTATGACTTACACAGACCATCTATGACATGTTTGGACTTTCTGTTTTGTCCTACATTTTTTTTTTTCTTTTTTTTTTTTTTTTTTTTTTTTTGTTTTGAGATGGAGTCTTGCTCTGTCACCCAGGCTGGAGTGCAGTGGCACAATCTTAGCTCACTGAAAGCTCCACCTCCCGGTTCACGCCATTCTCCCATCTCAGGGGGCTATAGGCACCTGCCACAACACCTAGCTAATTTTGTTTTTGTTTTTGTTTTTTTTTGAGGAGTCTCGCTCTCTCACCCAGGCTGCAGTGCAGTGGCACAACCTCGGTTCATTGCAAGATCTGCCTCCTGGGTTCACACCATTCTCCTGCCTCAGCCTCCTGAGTAGCTGGGACTACCAGCACCCGCCACCACGCCTGGCTAATTTTTTGTATTTTTTAGTACAGACGGCGTTTCACCATGTTAGCCAGGATGGTCTCAATCTGCTGACCTCATGATCCACCTGCCTTGGCCTCCCAAAGTTCTGGGATTACAGGCTTGAGCCACCACACCCAGCCTGTTTTTGTATTTTTAGTAGAGACGGGGTTGGATGGTCTCAATTTCCTGATCTTGTGATCCACCCACCTTGGCCTCCCAAAGTTCTGGGATTACAGGCATGAGCCACCAAGCCCAGCCAATTCTTTTTTTAAATAACCAGTCATTTTATTTTAGAACAAAAATTCACCATACAAGATCCTTTCTCATACAAAATTATTCTCTTTTCTCTATAACTTTCCTTACCAAACATACACCTTCATATCCATAACTTTCTTCACATCTCTCTCCCCCACTTATTGGTTCTTTACTACCTTGTTTTACAAATAACCTTTTGCAAGTCCATAATTCGAATTAATCTTTGATAACTTTGAATTAGACAAAATTATTCTTTTTCTAACAACACACCTTTATGGCACATTTTATATAAAGAATTATATATTAACTATAATTATGATCATAATAACCTTAAATTTTATTGAAAATTTCCTTGAAATATCAGATATCAGCACTCTATAGAGAAGAACAATTATACAATTTTCAGAAATGTATTTTCCCATATTGTAATCCTTTCTTAATTGGAAATGACCCAGGTATCCAATAAGCATCCAAAAAGCATCAAAAATAATTTAAAGATTTTAAATTACACAAAAAGTTTACCTAAAACAAGTTTCTCATTTATATGTACTCAATTCTTTCATTTTTAACAGTTTATCTTACTTCTGAAAACTAAAATATTAGACATCATCATGTAAAGTTATTTCCTTGTTAACCATTTTTCAATAGTCAGTGAACATCAGGTGCTCACCTATGTAAGAGTCTCAAAGTTAAATACATAGGTATTTTTGTCAATAACTCAGAAGATTCAGCTAACAGCATTAGTCTCATTTGTCAAAGAAGACACATTAACCAAGATCATTTTGCTTTGACTGGGTTTATAGTTTTATAACCTTCTATGCAAAACCCTGATATCTCAAAATATCTAGCAGAGACAAATATAAACCTCAGATAAAAACATATGTGCTGACAATTCTGAAGACATTTCTATTTTTATTGTACCAATAATTTTAAAGCCAGCTAGCTAGTTTGGTAAAGATTTATTTAGGTCACGTGAATTTGAAAAATACTTTGGACATATTTACTCTATTTATGACTACTCTTTTATTTATAAGCCAATTTGATAGACACAACATATAACTTAATAAATGTACACTCAGGCCAGATACAGTGGCTCATGTCTGTAATCCCAACACTTTGGGAGGCCAAGACGGGCTGATCATGTGAGGTCAGGAGTTTGAGGCCAGCCTGGCCAATACGGTGAAACCCCATCTCTACTAAAAATACAGAAATTAGTTGTGTGTGGCAGTGGGCACCTGTAATTCCAGCTACTCAGGAGGCTGAGGAAGGACAATCGCTTGAACCCAGGAGGCAGAGGTTGCAGTGAGCCAAGATTGTGCCACTGCACTCCAGTATGGGTAACAGAGAGACTCTGTCTCAAATAAACAAATAAATAAACATTCACATAAAAACATCTAGATATGTATATACACATAAACAAAGATCCAGGGGCTTTTATTTGAAAACTCTAGCCATGAGATAGGAATACAAACTCATCAGTCTACAAACATGTTCACATGGCTGAACTCTATTAGACCCAGTAGGTAATCCAATGAAGGCTGTAAACCAAAATTTTGGGCAAAGCAGTCTCCATGGAAATTGGATTTTTAAAGGCCATACATCCCAGACTCCAAAGAACACCAGGGCCAAACAACACTACAGAAGAACACCACCTGCAACCTATCAATTAGGCCCAACCTTGTTTAGAATAGCAAAATGAAAGCCGCAATACATGGTCCACTTTTCCATTTAACTCCAGATTCCAAAGAATATTGGGGCCAAACAGCATTACAAAATAATATCACTTTACTGAATTCTAGTTTCCCATGATGATACCAAACACACACACAATAACGAAAACACAATTCAACTGCAACAGGAACAAACAAGTCCCAAAAGTGTCCAAACTGAAACAGACAGGGTGTTTCCTCTCTCCATGGGATGAGCTTGGTCAACCTGCAAACAAAAATTCCTTCATAATTTCCCAAATTGGCCGGGCACGGTGGCTCATGCCTGTAATCCCACCACTTTGGGAGGCCAAGGCAGATCACAAGGTCAGGAGATGGAGACTATCCTGGCTAACACGCTGAAACCCTGTCTCTACCAAAAATACAAAAAATTAGCCAGGCGTGGTGGTGGGCGCCTGTAGTCCCAGCTACTCAGGAGGCTGAGGCAGGAGAATGGCATGAACTTGGGGGAGGTGGAGCTTGCAGTGAGCCGAGATCGCGCCACTGCACTCCAGCCTGGGCAACAGAGTGAGACTCCATCTCGAAAAAAAAAAAAATTCCCAAATTAAGAGGAACTGATCCCACTGTCTGGTACCCACAAAAGACACTCACTTGCCCAGACACAAAACACACAATTATGAAGAAGCCTCCAAAACTGTCCAAATTGAAACAGTCAGAATGTTTCCCTCTCTGTCAGTTGGCCTTGTTCAACCTACAAATGGAAATTCAGTTTAAAATTTCCCAAATTAGGAGGAGCAGATCCTGCTTTCTGGGCCCACAAAGGACACTCACCTATCTGGATGTAGATGTGAAATTTCAAAGACAGTTCTTCCTAGGAAATCAGGAATGCATTTGGGGCCGGCAGCATCAGGGCCAGAGAGAGATGGAAACTCACTTCCAGTCAAAATTGGGTGGGCAGCCACTTAGGTGGTCTTCTGAGACTCCCAGCCCTAGCAGCCAAGTCAAGAGCAAGACATTCCCAATCAGGGAACTAAAATCTGTTACAGAAACACCAAGGGGAAAGTCTATGTTCTGCCGCTCACCACAAAGGAAAGCCAATCACTGAGATGATGAGTATCACCAAGGAAGAAGACTTTAATTGGTGCTGCAGCTGAGGAGATGGGAGCTCATTCTCAAATCCATTTCTCTGACTGACTAAAATTAGGAGTGTATACAACAGGGAAGAAATGTAACAATGTATAAGGAAATAGGAACTAGGGAGGGGCAAGGAAGCAATCAATGAATGAAGGGTCCACCATCTCATTGTCAGGATGCGGTGATCTGGTAAGTTTCAATTCTTTGATACTTTTTTGAGAGGCCTAAAAGTCATTTCCTGAGGAAGGAACTCCGGATAAAACAAATGTAAGTTTCAAGTTTTAAGACCAGAAAGTCCATTTCTGTGTTTATCAAAAATACTATCTATGGGACTATTGGGTCAGTTTCATTATCACCACTGCTCTTTGGCTTCATCATCTCCGTTTCCTCCAAGACATGATATTCCTGAATCTCATAGGCTGAAAGTCAGTTATGTGCCTTTTTAAAATAACTGCTATGGGGTGAATTGTGCCCCATCCCCCAAACTCATATTTTAAAGTCCTAACTCCCAGAGTCCCACAAAATGTGACCTTTTGGAGATGGGTCTTTACAAAGGTAATCAACTCAAAATGAGGTCATTAAGGTATACCCTGATCCAATGTAATTGTGCTCCTTACAAAAAGGGGAAATTTGGCCACAAAAACATGCATAGAAGGAAAATGATGGGAAGAGAAACAAAGGGAAGACAGCCATCTATGAGCCAAGGAGTGAGGCCAGAAACAGATCCTTTCCTCACAGCCTCTGAGGAACCAGCACTGCCAACACCTCTGAACTTCCAGCCTCCAGGACTGTGAAACAATACATTTCTGTTGTGTAAGCCAACCAGTCTGTGATACCCTGTTACAGAAGCCCTGGCAAACAAATAAAATAATTACATAATCGAATAAACTAAATGCACAGAAGTGTATCCTGACTTAAAGCAGAAACCAAATTCACCAGCGACAGAAGCAGGAGATAGCCAAATGCCTAGGCAGATAGGGAAGGGTCCCCAGAGAATCTCTGACCAGCCACACAAGGGTTTACACCAGATGTTTTGTGCAGATAGGGGAACCTGCACAGGGGGCATGCCTGGGCATGCCCGCAGTGGACTGGAGGCCCACATGCACTGGGGGAATAGGATGGAGTCACCAGGAATTTGCGCCTTATGCAGGGGAGGAGCCTGGCCTCTTCAACTCATGTGTGGTGGCCCTGGTATTCAATTTGTGAGGTGAAAACTTGCTCTCAGGGCCCCTCTCTTTGCTGAGAGCTTTCTTTTCACTTAATAAATTCCACTTTTCTCATCCTTCAATGTGTCTGCATGCCTAATTCTTCCTGATCATGAGAAAAGAATCCAGATTAGCTGAACTAAGGAGCAAAAAATCCTGCATCACCAGTATGAACATCTAAGACTCATGAACATTTATTTTCAATATTGTTATAACAATTTACTTTATAAATTAAAAAATAATGCTGGCTAGCTATAGCATGTTCATGTGACTACAGTATAATACCAGGTAGATAATATTTTTGTGTCATGCAGGAGAAAGCATTGCACTGAGGGTCAAGAATCCTCAGTTCTGACTGGGTGTGGTGGCTCACACCTGTAGTCCCAGCACTTTGAGAGGCTGAGGTGGGCAGATCACCTAAGGTTGGGAGTTCGAGACCAGCCTGACCAACATGGTAAAACCCCGTCTCTACTAAAAATACAAAAATTAGCTGGGTGTGGTGGCGCATGCCTGTAATCCCAGCTATTCGGGAGGCTGAGGCAGGAGAATCGCTAGAACCTGGGAGTCAGAGGTTGCAGTGAGCCGAGATTGTGCCACTGCACTCCAGCCTGGGCAACAAGAGCAAAACTCAGTCTAAAAAAAAAAAAAAAAAAAAAAAAAAAAATCCTCAGTTCTGGTACTGGCTCTACCCCTAATCATATTATGGACCTTAGCAAGTACCTTAAATTCTGGCTTGGTTTCTTATCCTGTATAATAAGAGGCAATAGGTTAGGTCAGAACTACATTCACTTGTAAGTAATAAGTATATTAAAAGTAAATTAAAACATATGTCGTATCTTTTAGCTGCATCAATACAATATAAATGGGCCAGGCGTGGTGGCTCATGCCTGTAATCCTAGCACTTTGGGAGGCTGAGGCAGGTGGATCACCTGAGGTCAGGAGTTCAAGACCAGCCTGGCCAAGATGGTGAAACCCCGTCTCTACTAAAAATACAAAAATTAGCCAGGTATGGTGGCACTTGCCTGTAGTCTCCACCACTCGGGAGGCTGAGGCAAGAGAATCACTTGAACCCAAGAAGCAGAGGTTGCAGTGAGCCAAGATCACGCCACAGCACTCCAGCCTGGGTAACACAGCAAGACTCTGTCTCAAAAAAAAAAAAAAAGAAAAAAGAAACAATGCAAATGTTGTTTTTCCATACTTACCTGAAGAGTTAATGGAAGTGCTGAAGAGCCAAGGATTGATTTTTCTGAAATAAAACTTGCTAGCGAACTAACCAAAAAAGATCAAGTGTCTCTCTGAACCCTCCCTGAGCAACAAGTGCCTTTTAATGTGGCTCTTCAGGAAATAATGGAATGTTGGCACCATTCCAAGCTGGTAAAGAAGCTATTTTTACTTAGGCAAGGCCCTGCAACTTGCTCAAATTATATTATGTCAGTAGTGCTGGTTAACATACAGCAGTCTCTATCTAGTATACAATGTGACCAGCACAGCACATATTATTGACATTGTTATTAACATTGTTCCTATTTTCTATTTCCATAAATGGTTCAAGGTGATTTTTATTTTCTTTTTGGAATTTTCCTATATTTTCCAGATCTTCTACAATGAAACTGTGTTACTTTTACAATTGGAAAGAAACATATTCATTAAACAGGTCATAGTTCTGCTCATTAAGGTAATATACATCTTTAAAATGTGAACTTATCTGCAGTCCAGAGAATGTGAAATATAAAGACTTTTTTTTCCTAAAATCTAAATTAAGGCCTTTCCTATAGGTTTATGAATATCACAAGATCTCAGAGTACTCACAGTCAATTCACAAATATTCATTCTTAAAGCATGAAAGATGATAAATATATTTAGAAGATTTTAGCACTTACTATAACTGATGAAGGAAGAAATAAATGATTTTCTTCCTTAAGAGGAACAACGGAAGGTATCCGATGGTCAAGAACATTATACCTGCCTCCATCATCTCAGAAAATAAAATCCCTGTCCAATGGCAACCAGGAAGGCAGATGGGGGTGAGCTGGAGCTGTGTAAGGAGGCCACAGGTGACCTGGAGCTTAGGGGTGCGCTGACCCTCATCTCCCTGGGGATTCCCAGGAGATGCCGCCCTACCTGTGGCTGCAACTCACAGACCCTGTTACCCAACCAAGTGCAGTGGAGAGCTGGCGAGGGAAGGAAGATCAAAAGGAAGATAAGAAAGGTTCTTTTTGATTTCAAGTATGAGAAAAAGAGAGTTCCACTGGGAGAACATCAACTCTTCTGTAGCTATTCATGTAGCCAGATTCCTGGAATGTAACTATTTCTTATAGTGTTTCTCTGAGAAATGTTTACAGGATTGGAACGTGCATAGCATCTAGTTAACCTGTGTGTATATATATAGTTTTGTTGCTGTATTTGAATTGTCAGGTTAAAGCAAAAAAGCACAAAAATATTCTAAATTCAACTAGAAATGATTGTTGTGTTGGGGCAATATCCATAACAATTAGCATAAGAAGGAAGTTAGCTGTAAATATACAATTAGGGGCCAGGAGTGATGGCTCACGCCTATAATTCCAACACTTTGTGAGGCCAAGGCAGGAGCATCACTTAAGCTCAGGAGTTAGAGACCAGCCTGGGTAACATACTGAGACCCTGACCCTACAAAAAATAAAATATTAGCCAGGCGTGATGGCATATGCATGCCTGTAGTTCCAGCTACTTGGAAGGCTGAGGTGGGAGGATTGCTTGAGCCTGAGAGGTTAAGACTGTCACGATTGTGCCACTGCTCTCCAGCCTTGGCAACAGAGTGAGACCCTGTCTCAAAAAAAAAAAAAAAAAAAAAAAAAAATTTAATTAGAGGGCCTCAAGATGCCTCTTTGAATAGCAAGCAGAAATGAGAAGAGAAGAGAGATTGAAGAAGCTGACCTCTAACGTACAATCCAACCTTGAGAGTTAAACACCAAGGGTCTATGTAAAAGGACATGGCCAACTATGGAGCCAACTTGAAGTGGCTCCCTCCTATAAGCCAAGAATGGGACAATGTAAACATTGGGAGGATAAGAGCTAAAATAGATTGGCACTCATCAAATAATTTTAAACCCAAGAATCCTGAATGATTCTGAAAAAAAAAAATTCTGGCCACTTTTGGAGAATTGCTTTGAAATCCATCACTTTGAAAACTATAAGTAAAAGTAAAATGAGAGTCAAATACTAATCATCAGGATAATGTAACTGTTGATGAGAGGAAGTTTCTCCTTAGAGGAGCATCTCAGCTAATAAATCAAAAGATTGGATCAGAAAATTACCATTTTGTGACTCCTGATGAATTAATAGATCCAGGCAATGATCATCAGTTACTGCTCACTTCACAAGACTACAGATTTTATCCATTTCCTCATGGAATTACATTATCATCTATGAAGAATTCTTTACACACACACACACACACACAGACACACACACACACATGCATCACACAAATTGAGCTTGGTAAAGCCATTAAATTAAACCAGTAATTTATAGAAAATACTGTGAGAAAGGTGCCACGGTCAATGAGACCATAAGAATACAATCAGCAAAATCCAATGGTAAAAAGTCTCTGGGGCAAATGACTCCTTAATAATTGCAAGGAATAAAAAAATAAAGAGGGAACCTTCAGATTAAAAGAGACTCAAGAGACATGAATTCAATTGGATATAATGGATTTTTTTTTTTTTTTTTTTTTTTTTTGAGATGGAGTTTTGCTCTTGTTGCTCAGGCTGGACTGTAATGGTGTGATCTTGGTTAACTGCAACCTCTGCCTCCCAGGTTCAAGTGATTCTCCTGCCTCAGCATCCCCAGTAGCTGGGATTATAGGCGCCCACTACCACACCTGGCTGATTTTTTTTGTAGAGCTGGGGTTTCACCATATTAGCCAGGCTGGTCTCGAACTCCTGACCTCAGATGATCTGCCCTCTTCTGCCTCCCAAAGTGCTAGGATTACAAGCAGGAGCCACCACGCCTGGCCTGGACCTTTTTTAAAAAAACTAGGTGCAGAATAGGCAGTATACTCTGAGAGACAATTCAGAGCAGGCTGCTCATGAGGATAAGACAGTCAATGTATGGACCTTGTTTAAAATCCTGAATCAACCAACCAAACTCTAGAAGAATATTTTGTTAAGAAAATCTGGCAAATGTGCACAGCAATTGGACGTGTGATTATATAAAGAAATCACTGTTATTTGTGTGACTGTGGTATTGTTCTACTTCTTAAAAAGTGTCTCTGTCTTTTAGCGATACATCCAGAAATACTTATAAATGAAATGACATGATGTCTTAGATTTATTTTAAAATAATATAGGAAAATTAGGAGAAGTAGTAGATGTGAGTAGAAGTGAAACAAAATTAGTTCTAAGTTGCCGATTATTGAAGATAGATTAATATATATGGGTGTATATATGTTTGGGAATGTAGACAGAAAGATGGATGGATGGATGGATGGATGGATGGATGGATGGATGGATGAATGGATGGATAACAAAAAAATGTAACCTCCTTGGCCATGTTACCCCAGTGAAACAGAGGCCCTAAATAAACAAGACCATAACGTTTTGGGCCACAAAGACTTCAATGTAATTAGAATGTCAACTAAGTATATACAAAGTGAAGGAACGGGCCACTTAGTGAGACAAAGGTGATAGGACAAGAACAGGAGCACTTCCAGAAGTGTAGTAGGTTGAGGCACATTGTATTGATTCATTTATTTTTATTTATTTGCTCACTTTCATTTCACCAGACCTGCATTTAATTTTCATAATAAAGACAGATGTTGTTATAAAAGAAAGGGTTTAACTGCAGATGCAGAGGGTTGATAAAGGAAGGGCATCCACAAAAAACTTACAGCTAACATTATACTTCACAGTGAAAGACTGAATGCCTTTCCCTTTGGATCAGATCAAGGCAAGAATATGCACTCTCACACTCCTATTAATCTTAGCTTAATTTAAGCATACATATTAGAAAATAAACAATAAAACAGTGACATGATTGTCTACATAAAAATATCCGGGAAAAAATATCTACAAGTAATATGTTTAGCAAGGTCACAGGATACTAGGCAATTCTGCATGGATTTCTCACATTTCTGTAAATCTTTCAAGCAGAGAAACAGTTTTTTGGTTTTTGTTGTTGTTGTTGTTGTTGTTGTTGTTGTTGAGAGAGAGTCTTGCTCTGTCATCCAGGCTGGAGTGCAGTGGCATGATCTCTGCTCACTGCAACTTCTGCCTCCCAGGTTTAAGCAATTCTCCTGCCTCAGCTTCCTGAGCAGGTGGGATTACAGGTGTGCGCCACCACACCCAGCTAATTTTTGTATTTTCAGTAGAGACAGGGTTTCACCATATTGGGCAGGATGATCCTGAACTCCTGACCTCAGGTGACCCACATGCCTAGGCCCCCCGAAGTGCTGGCATTACAGGCATGGGCCACCATGCCTGGCCTATAAACAGTTTTTTATTGGACTATCTTTTCAGGGATGTTATATAGCTGAAATAAATGGTGTAGCAATTATGGCATAGAGCTTTTGGTGGATCATAAGCATTCAAAGTTTATGTATTTGAGCCCCAAGCAGTCACCACTCTGATCAAAACAAAATGTAATATAATGCCTTGTTTACTGATATGGAGCCATCCTCTCCCTCTGAACCACTTTGCTTCCCTTCTACTCTCTCTACTGAGCTGCTTTTAAAAGGTGATTAGGATTTGGGCAGAGGTGTCTGTTTCCACAAGAGGGGGATATAAGTCCATATGTACCCAGCTGAATATGCTAGGAAACCTCAAAAGAAAGGGACTACAATTTGTGTGACTCGTTAGACAAAGACATCAAAGTCACCCCCCTCCCTGGTCCATTATTGGGAGAAAACACCCACATTCAATTGACAGGGTCAGCACAGGGTTCACAGTGGAGGAAGGAAGCTAAAGTGACCTTGTGGAAGGGCCCTTTCAGTTGATTCAATGTATCGTTGTTTTGTTGTTTTTTTCTTGGCCTGTATGTTATATAGCAGGGGTCCCCAAACTTTTTGGCACCAGGGACTAGTTTTGTGGAAAACAACATTTCCACAGACCAGGGGGTAGGAATGGTTTTGTCAGAGATGTTTGAACCAGAGCAACTCTATCTTGAATAGGTACTGGGTAAATAAGGCTGAGAGCTACTGGGCTGTGTTCCCAGATTGTTAGTCACAGGATGAGAGAGGAGGTCAGTATAAGATACAGGTCATAGGCTGGGTGCGGTGGCTCACGCCTGTAATCCCAGCACTTTGGGGGGCCGAGGCGGATGAATCACCTGAGGTTGGGAGTTTGAGATCAGCCTGACCAACATAGAGAAACCCTGTCTCTACTAAAAATACAAAAAGTAGCTGGGCGTAGTGGTGCATGCCTGTAATCCCAGCTACTTAGGAGGCTGAGGTAGTAGAATTGCTTGAACCCAGGAGGCGGATGTTGCAGTGTGCTGAGATCATGCCATTGCACTCCAGCCTGTGCAACAAGAGCAAAACTTCATCTCAAAAAAAAAAAAAAAAAAAGATACAGGTCATAAAGACCTTGCTGATAGGCCGGGCGCGGTGGCTCAAGCCTGTAATCCCAGCACTTTGGGAGGCCGAGATGGGCGGATCACGAGGTCAGGAGATCAAGACCATCCTGGCTAACATGGTGAAACCCCGTCTCTACTAAAAAATACAAAAAAAAAAACTAGCCGGGCGAGGTGGCGGGCGCCTGTAGTCCCAGCTACTCGGGAGGCTGAGGCAGGAGAATGGCGTAAACCTGGGAGGCGGAGCTTGCCGTGAGCTGAGATCCGGCCACTGCACTCCAGCCTGGGCGATAGAGCGAGACTCCGTCTCAAAAAAAAATAAATAAATAAATAAATAAAAAATAAAGACCTTGCTGATAACAGGTTGCAGTAAAGAAGCCTGCTAAAATCCACCAAAACCAAGATGGCAATGAGAGTGACCTCTGGTTGTCATCACTGCTACACTCCTACCAGCACCATGACAGTTTACAAATGCCATGGTGTTGCAGGAAGTCAGGGACCCCAAATGGAGGGACCAGCTGGAGCCACAGCAGAGGAACATAAATTGTGAAGATCTCATGGACATTTATCAGTTCCAAAAATTAATACTTTTATAATTTCATATGCCTGTCTCTACTGCAATCTCTGAACATAAATTGTGAAGATTTCATTTTAACACGGACATTTATCACTTCCCTAATAATATTCTTATAATTTCTTACGCCTGTCTTACTTTAATCTCTTAATCCTGTTATCTTCGTAAGCTAAGGATATACATCACCTCAGGACCACTATTGTACAAATTTTAAAACATGGGTGTTTGAACAACATGAAATCAGTGCACCTTGAAAACAAACAGAGTAACAGTGATTTTCGGGAACAAGGGAAGACAACCATTAGGTGTGTCTGCCTGCGGGGTCGGGCAGAATAGAGCAATATTTTTCTTCTTGCAGGGAGCCTATAAATGGACGTGCAAGTAGGACAGATATCGCTAGCAATTCTTATCCTAGCAAGGAATATTAAATATTAAGACGAATGGAATGGACTGGAATGGAATGGCATGGCATGGCATGGATTCCTGGGGGGAGTTCTATAAACAGCCACTCTGAGAGTATCTATCTTATGTGGTTCAGATAAGGACTGAAATATGCCCTGGTCTCCTGCAGTACCCTCAGACTTATTAGGGTAGGAAAAAAATCCCACCCTGGTGAATTTGAGGTCAGACCAGTTCTCTGCTCTTGAACTCTGTTTTCTGTTGTTTAAAATGTTTATCAATACGTGCACAGCCAAACATAGACCCTCATCAGTAATTCTAATTTTGCCCTTGCCTTGTAATCTTGCTTTGCCCTTTGCCTTGTGATCTTTATTGGCCTCAGAAGCATGTGAACTTTGTTCTCCTTTTTTGCCCTTTGAAGCATGTGATCTTTGTGCCCTACTCCCTGTTCGTACACCCCCTCCCCTTTTGAAATCCCTAATAAAAACTTGCTGGTTTTGCGGCTCAGGAGGCATCACGGACCTACCAATATGTGATGTCACCCCCGGCAGCCGAGCTGTAAAATTCCTCTCTTTGTACTCTTTCTCTTTATTTCTCAGACTGGCCAACATTTAGTTGAAATATTGGGGAGTGATTCCCCCGATACCATGCCAACATCAGGAAGTTACCTACATGGTCCAAAAAAGGGAGGAACCCTCAGCTCCAGGAATTGCCCACCCCTTTCTAAGAAAATTCATGAATAATTCACTCCTTGTTTAGCATATAATCAAGAAATAACCATAAAATGGGCAACCAGCAGCTCAGGGCTGCTCTGCCTATGGAGTAGCCATTATTTTATTCCTTTACTTTCTTAGTAAACTTGTTCTCACTTTATGGACTCACCTTGAATTCTTTCTTGCACAAGATCCAAGAATCCTCTCTTGGGGTCTGGATCAGGACCCCTTTCCAGTAACAGTTTCAGGATGAAATTGTTTCAAGGTGTAAAGATTATCATAAGGAGCATGCAAACTCACATGCACAGTTCACCATAGGGTTTGCACTATGAGAATCTAATGGCCACAGCCAGGGGGTTGGGGACCCCTGTTATATAGGAACCACTGGATTCCATGTTTGTACTTCCCTCTCCCATAAGTGCCAAAGACGATCTTTCCAATAAGAAACGGCTTCATGTTAAAAACAGCTAGTGGGACAAACTCTTCTGTCATTTGCTACCAGTGGGTGGGTGAAGATTTAATGTAAATGCATCTCCCCTCTGATATCCAAATCATTCACCATAGAGTGTGCTATTGGTTGGCAAATCAGCAACCTTGGTTTCAATGGACCTGATTGTGGTGCTACCACACCTCTGCCAATAACCCCAGTGAAATTCAGGGGCCTGAGCCAGGTGAGGTGGCTAATGCCTGTAATCCTAGCACTTTGGGAGGAAGAGGCAGGCAGATCACTTAAGGCCAGGAATACAAGACCAGTCTGGCCAACATGACAAAACTCCATCACAAAAATTAGTAGTGTGAGACAGGCGCGATGGCTCACGCCTGTAATCCCAGCACTTTGGGGGACTGAGGCAGGCAGATCATGAGGTCAGGAGATTGAGACCATCCTGGCTAACACAGTGAGACCCTGTCTCTACTAAAAATACAAAAAAAATTAGCCAGGCCTGGTAGCAGGCACCTATAGTCCTGGCTACTCGGGAGGCTGAGGCAGGAGAATGGAGTGAACTCGGAAGGCAGAACTTGCAATAAGCCGAGATCACACCACTGCACTCCAGCCTGGGCGACAGAGCGAGACTGTCTCAAAATTAATTAATTAATTAATTTAAAAAAATTATCAGTGTGTGGTGGTGCTTGCCTATAATCCTAGCTACTCAGGAGACTGAGGTACAAGAATTGCTTGAACCCAGGAAGTAGAGGTTGCAGTGAGTTGAGATTGTACCACTACACTCCAGTCTGGGCAACAGAGTGAGACTGACTCAGAAAATAATAATAAAAGTAAATAAATTGAGGGGCCTGATAACAAGTTTCTTAGAACTATGTGGATTGAGTGAACTCACAATGCTCCATCACTTTGAAAGTGAAGGAAAGATGGCTATCTATTTGCTCTCTCCCAACAAAATGGAGGCCCGGAGCCTTATGGGGCTCTTTGGACACCAGAGACAGTATCTGCTTCATTTGGGCATTCTACTTGGCTAACTCATAAATGAGTATCATTTAAGTGGGCTGCAAATTGATAGGCTGCACTGGAAGCTGTTGAGCTGTAGCATGCTCGCTACTTAGAGGGTTCCACACCCCTAATTACCACTTGAATCCAAAAGTGCCTGTGACTGATGATTTTGTCGATGATAGCCTCTAGTGAAGGGAGGCAGCCTTCACCTGGAAGTACCCCTTGGGTTTTGGACTCATTGTCTCTCTGGCATGGCTACCATCCCTTTTCAAAAGCAGCTTTTATTTTCATTTTTATTTTAGATTCAGGGGGTACTTGTGCAGGTTTGTTACATGGGTATATTGTGGGATGCTGAGGTTTGGGCTCCTAATGATGCTGTTGCCCGAGTAGTAAACATAATACCAGATAGATAGTTTTCCAACCCTTCCCTTCCTCCCTCTCCACTTTTGGAATCCCCGTTGTCTATTGTTCCCATCTTTGTGTCTGTGTGTACCCAATGTTTAGCTTTGACTTGTAAGTGAGAATCTGCAGTATTTGGCTTTATGTTTCTGCATTAATTCACTTAGGATAATGGCCTTCAGCTGCATACATGTTACTGGAAAGGACATGATTTCTTTTTCCTTTTTTTTTTTTTTCTTTTTGAGGCAGGGTATGGCTCTGCCACCCAGGCTGAAGTACAGTGGCATGATCTCAGCTCATTGCAACCTCTGCCTCCTGGGCTCAAGCCATCCCCCCACCTCAGCCTCCCAAGTACCTAGGACTACAGAGGCATGCCACCACACCCAGCTAATTTTTTTATTTTTTGTGGAGATGGGGTTTTCCCATGTTGTCCAGGTTGGTCTCAAACTCCTGCGCTCAATCCACCCGCCTAGGCCTCCCAATGTGCTGGGATTACAGGTGTGAGCCATCACACCTGGCCATGATTTCATTCTTTTTATGGCTACATAGTATTCCCTGGTATATATGTATCACATTTTCTTTATCCAATCCACCACTGATGGGCAGCTAGGTTGATGATCTGTCTTTGCTATTATAAATAAATAGTGCTGCAGTAAACATATAAATGCAGGTGTCTTCTTTGTAGAATGATTTGTTTCCCTTTGGATTCTTTGAGAAATCTCCAAACTGTTTTCCATAGGGTCTGAATTAATTTGCATTCCCACCTTTCCCCGGCAAAAAATTAGCCGGGCATGGTAGCGAGCGCCTGTAATCCCACTAACTGAGAGGCTGAGGCAGGAGAACTGGTTGAACCTGGGAGGTGGAGGTTGCAGTGAGCTGAGATCCCACCTCTGCACTCCAGCCTGGGCGACAGAGCAAGACTCTGTCTCGAAAAAAAAATTCGCGGCTCTCTTGGGAAAATTTTACCCTGACTCAGCCATGTGAGCCATTTTACTAGCTCAATGGGGCCCTCACTTCACAAAGATTCTCTTAAATCTTGAGTCTGGTGTGGCTAGGTTGAATCTGAATGGTTTCCACCAGACTGCAGCAGCTTTTCAACTTTAGTGCCAGCTTTGCAGAACTAAAAACAGATATAGTACCTCTACTCAAAGAACAGAACTCAAGGACCTTCTCAGAGTTTCGGCCAATACCTCCCTTGGTGAATTTTGCTATATGTTTACAGACTTACGCTGTTGCCAACGGCCTAGCCATTGGTCTGTCACTTTGAAAACTACAGATTAGCAGATTAAAGACATGCATCATAGGGCTGTGAACTGTCGAAATGAATTACAGCTGCTGATTAAACTTTTGGGGATTCCTATGTAAACACCCACAGGAAGGGCCCATTCCCTGATGAGACCAACCAGAATCAAGTTGCTGAGTTTGCATTGCCTTGATTGCTACTCTGTTGCTACCTGGATCCATCATCACACCAGATATGGCCACATATCCACCACGGCAGACAAGGCAAAAAGGGAAGGACTGTTCTGCAGAGGCTGTCACTTGTGGCTCCTCCCCAAAGTTGGTCTGATTCTCTCCAGCAGACTGATGACAGTAGACCTTTGAGCCCTCCCAGGCTATTGGTGGTGCCTCAACTCTGTTGACAATTTTTCAGGCTACAGTGCTGTCATTTCAGTCCAATCAGCCAACCATAGTTACACTTGTATGGCCCTGAAACTAATATGTATCCTGTGTTTGGTTTTCTGGACAATTTGCAACCTAACCATGGTACAACTTTTATTGCAACAGCTACTCAACAATGGGTTGATAGCCAAGGTACTCAATGCTGTTTCCCATCCAAAGGCATCTGATATTGTTAAGCATTCAAAAAGCCTCCATTAAAACAAAATCAGAAAGGTTTTTTTTTGGTTTTTTTGAGATGGGGTCTTGCCACATTGCCCAGGCTGGTCTCGAACTCCTGGGCTCAAGCAATCCACCCACCTCGGCCTCTCAAAGTGCTGGGATTACAGGTGTGAGCCACTTTATCCAGCCCAGAAAGCTTTTTGATTGTCTTTCTCATCTCGTGGTCTGTGCCTCTTGCTCAGGCAGTTGGTCACTAAATGCAGCCATCCCCAGGAAAAGATCATCTCCTCTTGGTGATGTCCTGGGTAACAATCAGGATTAACAGTTTGGCAGTTTCTTAAAAAGTTAAACATGGCTGGGCACAGTGGCTTATGTCTGTAATCCCAGCACTTTGGAGGCCGAGATAGGAGGATCACTTGAGGCCAGAAGCTCAAATCAGCCTGAGCAACATAGTGAGACGTCATGTCTACAAAAAAAAAAAAAAATTAAAAATTAGCCAGGCATGGTAGCATGTGCCTGTAGTCACAGCTACTTAGGAGGTTGAGGTGGGAGGATCTCTTGAGCCTAGGAGTTCAAGGCTGCAGTGAGCCATGATCACACCACTGCACTCCCACCTGGGTGAAAGAGTGAGGCCTTGTCTCAAAAAAACAAAAAAAAAATGGCCGGGCACGGTGGCTCACACCTGTAATCTCAGCACTTTTGGAGATCGAGGCGGGTGGATCACGAGGTCAGGAGATCGAGACCATCCTGGCTAATACAGTGAAACCCCATCTCTACTAAAAATACAAAAAAAAATAGCTGGGCGTGGTGGCAGGTGCCTATAGTCCTACATACATACTTGGGAGGCTGAGGCAGGACAATGGTGTGAACGCAGGAGGCATGGCTTGCAGTGAGCCGAGATCTTGCCACTGCACTCCAGCCTGGGCAACAGAGTGAGACTCTGTCTCAAAAACAAACAAACAAAAAAAAAAAAAGGAAAAAAAAGTTAAACATATACTTACTGTTTACTTTTATTAGGATTAATAACCTAATAAGCAAATTGTCATGCATCCGTACCATGAATATTACTTAGCAATAAAAAGAAACAAATTATCAGTAAATGCAACAATTTGGATGAATCTCAAAGGCATTATGCTGACTGGAAGAAGCCAGTCTCAAAAGGTTCATACTGTATATTTCCATTTATGTTATATTCATGAAAGGACAAAAGTATAGTGATGAAAAACAGATCATGGTGTTGCCAGGAATTAGGGATGGAAGGAGAGCGTGGCTAAAACAGACAAGTATAAGGGAGTTTGAAAGATAATAGTGCTTTTTTGTAACTTGATTGTGCTGATGGTTACATGTCTATATGTGTATTAAAATTCAAAGAACTGGGCCGGGCGCGGTGGCTCAAGCCTGTAATCCCAGCACTTTGGGAGGCCGAGACGGGTGGATCACGAGGTCAGGAGATCGAGACCATCCTGGCGAACCCGGTGAAACCCCGTCTCTACTAAAAAATACAAAAAACTAGCCGGGCGAGGTGGCGGGCGCCTGTAGTCCCAGCTACTCGGGAGGCTGAGGCAGGAGAATGGCGTGAACCCGGGAGGCGGACCTTGCAGTGAGCTTAGATCCGGCCACTGCACTCCAGCCTGGGTGACAGAGCGAGACCCCGTCTAAAAAAAAAAAAAAAAAAAAAAAAAAATTCAAAGAACTGCATGCCAAAAGGAAAATCCATTCTATGTTAACTGAAAAAAAAAAAAAAGATGGGGAGAATTACAGTCTTGAAAATGTTAATTTTACAAAACACCAAGAAAAACTGTGTGCTCCAGATTAAAGGAGTCTGAAGAGACGTGACAAATGTAATACCTGATCCAAGACTGGATTCCATACCAGAAAGGAAAAAAAAAAATGCTATAACATCATTTGTATCAACAGATAGAACAAATAACTCCAAAGTTTTAGCTTCAAGCTTATTCAAAACCTGGGGAAAAACTGACTAGTGATCTTATGTTCTCTTCCTTGATCCTTTAATACATTAATTGATTCAATTAAGCATTCATGGAATGCCTGCTATATAAAAGGCAATGTATTATACTTTATGTAGGAATTCCTCTTTTCTCAAACGCTGCTCAGTCTTCCAGTTCTAACAATGCTGTCTGTGAAATCATTTATCCACTTTTTTTTTAACTTTTAAGTTCAGGGGTACCTGTGCATGACATGCAGGTTACATAGGTAAGCATGTGTCATGGTGGTTGTACCAATTACTTCATCACCCAGTTATTAAGCCTAGTATCTATTAGTTATTTTTCCTGATCCTCTCCCTTCTCCCACCCTCCAACCCCTCCATTAGGCCCCACTGTGTGTTGTTCCCCACTATGTGTCAATTTGTTCTCATCATTTAGCTCCCACTTATAAGTGAGAACATGTGGTATTGGTTTTCTGTTCCTGCATTAGTTTTCTGAGGATAATGGCCTCCAGCCTCATTCATGTTCCTGCAAAGGACATGATCTTGTTTCTTTTAATAGCTACATAGTATTCCATGGTGTATATGTACTACGTTTTCTTTATCTAGTCTATCATTGATGGGCAGTTAGGTTGATTCCATGTCTTTGATATTTTAAATAGTGCTGCAGTGAACATATATGTGCACGTGTCTTTATAAGAGAATGATTTATACTGCTTTGGGTATATACACAATAAGGCGATTGCTGGTCAAATGGTATTTCTGTTTTTAGATCTTTGAAGAATCACCATACTGCCACACTGTCTTCCATAATGGTTGAACTAATTTACACACCCACCAACAGTGTATAAGCGTTCCTTTTTCTCCACAACCTTGCCAGCATCTGTTATTTTTTTTTTACTTTTTAATAATGGTCATTCTGACTGGCATAAGATGGTATCTCATTGTGATTTTGATTTGCATTTCTCTAATGATCAGTGATGTTGAGCTCTTTTTTGTTTGTTGGCCACATGTATGTCTTCTTTGGAGAAGTGTCTGTTCACGTCTTTTGCCAACTTTTCAATAGATTTTTTTCTTGTAAATTTAAGTTTCTTAATGGTATCCCTCCCCGCCCCGCCCCCACCATAGGACCCGGTGTGTGATGACCCCCTTCCTGTGTCCCAGTGATCTCATTGTTCAATTCCCACCTATGAGTGAGAACATGCGGTATTTAGATATACCTAATGTAAATGACGAGTTAACGGGTGCAGCACACCAACATGGCACATGTATGCATATGTAACAAACCTGCACATTGTGCACATGTACCCTAGAACTTAAAGTATCATAAAATAAATAAATAAATTTAAGTTTCTTATAGGTGTTGGCTATTAGACCTTTGTCAGATCATAGTTTGCAAAAATTTTCTCCCATTCTGTAGGTTGTTTACTCTGATAGTTTATTTTGCTGTGAGAAGCTCTTTAGTTTAATTAGATCCCACTTGTCAATTTTTGCTTTTGTTGCAATTGCTTTGTCATGAAATCTTTGCCCATGCCTATATCCTGAACGGTATTGCCTAGATTGTCTTCCAGGATTTCTATAGTTTTGGGTTTTACATTTAAGTCTTTAATCCATCTTGAGTTAGTTTTTCTATATAGTGTAAGAAAGGGGTCCAGTTTCAATTTTCTGCATATGGCTAGCCAGTTATCCCAGCACCATTTACTGAATAGGGAATCCTTTCCCCATTGCTTGTTTCCATCAGGTTTGTTGAAGATCAGATAGTTGTAGGTATACGATCTTATTTCTGGGTTGTCTATTCTGTTCCATTGGTCAATGTGTATGCTCTTGTACCAGTGCCATGCTGTTTTGGTTACTGTAGCCCTGCAATATAGTTTGAAGTCAGGTACCATGATGCCTCCAGCTTTGTTCTTTTTGCTTAGGACTGCCTTGGCTATTTGGGCTCTTTTTTAGTTCTACATGAATTTTATTTTTATTTATTTATTTTTTTGAGACGGAGTCTTGCTCTGTCACCCAGGCTGGAGTGCAGTGGCGCGATCTCAGCTCACTGTAAGCTCTGCCTCCTGGGTTCATGCCATTCTCCTGCCTCAGCCTCCCGAGTAGTGGGGACTACAGGCGCCCACCACCATGCCTGGCTAACTTTATTTTTGTATTTTTAGTAGACACAGGGTTTCACTGTGTTAGCCAGGATGATCTGGATCTCCTGACCTTGTGATCCACCCGCCTTGGCTTCCCAAAGTGCTGGGATTACAGGCGTAAGCCACCACGCCCAGCAAGTTCCACATGAATTTTTAAATAGCTTTTTCTAATTCTGCAAATAAAGTAGGTGGTAGTTTGATAGGAATAGTATTGAATCTATAAACTGCTTTGGGCAGTGTGGCCATTTCAATGATATTGATTCTTCCTATCCATGAGCATGGAATATTTTTTCATTTGTTTGTGTCATCTGATTTATTTGTAGAGCTCTTTCCCTTCCCTTGTTAGCTGTATTTCTAGGTACTTTATTCTTTTTGTGGCAATTGTGAATGAGTTCTCTTGTGATTTGGCTCTCAGCTTGACTGTTGTCAATGTATAGGAATGCTAGCAATTTCTGCACATTGATTGTGTATCATGAGACTGCTGAACTTGCGTATCAGCTTAAGAAGCTTTTGGGCTGAGACAATGGGGTTTTCTAGATATAGGATCACGGCATCTGCAAACAGGTAGTTTGGCTTCCTCTCTTCCTATTTGAATGCCCTTTATTTCTCTTTCCTGATTGCTGTGGCCAGAACCTTCAATACTATGTTGAATAGGAGTGCTGAGAGGGCATCCTTGTCTTGTGCCAGCTTTTTTTTTTTTTTTTTTTTTGAGACGGAGTCTCACTCTGTCACCCCAGCTGGAGAGCAGCGGCACAATCTCAACTCACTACAACCTCCACACAACCTCCACCTCTCAGGTTCAACAGATTCTCCTGCCTCAGCCTCCTAAGTAGCTACAACTACAGGCATGCACCACCACGACCAGCTAATTTTTGTATTTTTAGTAGAGACGGGGTTTCACCATGTTGGCCAGGATGGTCTCAAACTCCTGGTCTCAAGTGATCTGCCCGCCTTGGCCTCCCAAAGTGCTGGGATTACAGGCGTGAGCCACCCCACTCAACCTTGTGCCGGTTTTCAAGGAGAATGCTTCTTTAATAGCATGTGCTGCCATAAAATGTTGGTGGCTCTTAGATCTTTTCTTCAAATATTGTCTGCAGTAATTTTTCTACTCCAGTAGGAAAGTTGCCCATTTTATACCACTGCACAATGTCCAGATTTATGGACATTTTCTCTAGTCATCTCATTAATAGAGATTTTTTTCTTCAAGTTGGAAAACTCTTCCTCCCAATAGATGTGTACACTGTTACAAGTAACAGCAAACCCCAGTGTTAACTGGATCACTTAAAGGGAATTTACCGACTCAGTGATAACCTATCAAAGCTCCAGTTTCATTCCTCCGGAGCTGCCTCGGCTCTGCTTTTTTCCTCTTAACAATTTTGTCCTTAGGCTGCTTTTTCCTCTTAACAATTTTGTCCTCAGGCTGCTTTCTACCATAGCGGCAGCTGTCTGCCAACAGCAATCAGGGCTGTATGTTTCTTCAATCACATCCAAAGAAAGAGAAAATAGTATCACTAAACCAAAATACTAAATAGAAGTCTCAAAATTTCTGACTGTACATCTTAGGTCACACACCACCCCTGAACCAATCCTAGTCAAACACTATGGGTGATACACCCTGTCAAAGACAAAGAGTAGATGTCCACAATAACACTTCTTTTACCTAGTAATAAGCAGCTACCATTTACTAGTTACATACTGTATGCTGGCCTCTTCATCCTTTTGACCATTTAAACTACAGGAAACTGAGTTATCTTCAGGTCACCTTAGTTATGGGAGTGTAATGGAAAACATGAATGGAAAGGTAAAAGTGTAGCAAACCATTTCAGCAGTTAACAGAAAGGCTCTCAGAGCACTGGACCGCCAATCAGGACACTGCAGCAGCTCTGGGATTCGACCACAGATTCTTCGGCGTGCCCTCGTGCCCCCTATTCTACAGAGTCTCCTCCCACAGCTGCCCAGCTCCCTGGCAGACTATCTTGCCTCTACCACATCACCAGCAGTACTGGGCGGCTACAGGGCAGAGCTGTCCCGGGACCTCCTCACAGCCTCCAGAGTCAAGGAACGCCTCCTCAGGGAAGTCCTCCACCTCATCACTGACCTGTGAGTCACGGAGCTCCCGGGCACCATGCTGGCCACAAATGCCTAAGGAGCCACCCCCGGAAGCAACGGTGGGTCCCGCAGGCACTCGCAGGCTAGTAGACACCTTCGGGGCCTGAGGGACTTGTACTTCAATCCAATGCTCTCCTCACTCTCACAAGATTTTACAGACGTGGAAACCGAGGCCCCAAGGGGTAATCGGCCCGCGTTCCCATGCCAATAACCGGCGGTGGCGGGACCCACACCTACCCTGTGACCCGCAGGCCCAGGGGTCGAGCCCCAGGTAGAACGCCTACACCGACTCCGCCCTCGGCGCGGCGCGGGAAACCTTAACCCGGACACAGAGGCGTAAGCGGAAGTGCTGCCGAGCCGTAGCTATGGAGACGCGGGGGGCGGGCCGCCCGGAGAGCGCGACCTTTGACCTGCAGTCGAGCCTACGTCAGAGGCTGGCGCAAACAGAAGTGCAGCGGTGGCGGCGGCTGGTTGCGGGCCAGCGGCAGGCAGGCGGCGATGGAGGTAACTCAGGTCGGGCCCACTGCCTCCCATCAAGCCTTCCGCGCAGCTACTTGGGATGTGGGGGTGGGCCCGGTGGGAGGGCGCGGAGGGTACCCCGAAGCCCGCTCTGCAGTCGCCTGCCACATCTTCCCTAAACTCCATCCCTGGCGGTTACCTGTCCCCATAGAGCCCGTTTGTATACGATTTGCCACAGCGACCGCCTCCGTCCGCCCTCATTCTCTGTCTCACAAGGCTTTCCACCACTTGATTCCATAGTAGGTTTTTCCCTGTAAAGGTTCCACGCGTTCCGTGTGGGATTAGGAAAAGAGTTCTTCTGACACCTGCGTTTGATTTTGTTTTGCAGGATCCTGTTCAAGATGGGGTGGCTTCACCAGCTACCCCTGGGACCGGGAAATCTAAGGTGAAGAGGATACTTGAATAGCGGGCTCCCTGAAGACTGGAAGGGTGATGAATTGGAAAACTTTGGCATGAAGAAGGGGGGCGCTATATATATATGTATATATACACACACACATATAATTTATTTTTTTAATATCCTTGCTCCAAGGAATCTCAATTTTAGTTTACGCAGTCACCGATCCATTTCCTGTTTCTTTCTCCCCCGCCCACCCCGATATAAAAAGACTTTTTGTTTACTTCCTGCTCCTGGTTAGCACTGCTGGGAGATCCTGCGATTTTTCGAACATGAAACAAAGCAGTCTAATTTAAGAAGGTTTATATAGTGATGTAGTGGAAGGAGCAGTGACATAGGGTAGGGATCAAGGGATTCTGATCTGTGGGCTCCAGTTTTTACATTGTCAAAGCGTTGAATTAGTCCAGTTTTATGGCCTTGTACGGTGTTTAACATTTAATCATGCTAAACGATAGTAGTTTATTGCTAAGGTTTATTGCTTGCATGCTAAATTTCAGGCACTTGCCTAACCACTTAGTTACTTCATTTAAGCTTCATGATAACCGTGAGATAGGTACTGTTGTTGAGAAACCTGAGACCACAGGCTTAAGTAATTTTCTCAAGTGGTAAAGCTTAAACCTGAGACTACAGGCTTAAGTAATTTTTTCAAGTGGTAAAGCTTAATTTTTTAATTAAAGCCTGAATGTCACCTGGTTCATCTTGCTGCTGTAATTATGCTTACATTTTCTTGTGACACTTTCAGCCTTAAATAGAATGAAATACTTTTACAGCTCCAAGCAATTTTAAGTAGCATTAGCCCCAACCCACTAATTTTACAATTAAATCAAAAGCTAGCAATGTCAACCTGTAACATTAGCTATAAGAGGATATGCCCTGGTATTTGCGTTTCATAGTAGTCGCATAACTAATTTTTTGTACTTGCATAGCAATTACAGAGTTGACGTTGCATTTGCTTATTTTAAAAGATGTGGCCGGGCGCGGTGGCTCACGCCTGTAATCCCAACACTTTGGGAGGCCGAGGCGGGTGGATCACCTGAGGTCAGGAGTTTGAGACCAGCCTGGCCAACATGGTGAAACCCCGTTTCTACTCAGACTACAAAAATTAGCCGGGCGTGGTAGCGGGCGCCTGTGATCCCAGCTATTTGGGAGGCTGAGGCAGGAGAATTGCTTGAACCTGGGAGGCAGAGGTTGCAGTGAGCCAAAATCGTGTCATTGCACTCCGGCCTGGGCAATAGAGCGAGACTCTGTCTCAAAAAAAAAAAAAAAAAAAAAAAAAAAAGTGGAACAAAGTATGCTGTTGGCATAAAGATTTATTCTGTAGAATGTTTTTGTTTTCTGGCAGACATTGTTTGTTTTTTGTGGTATACTAGAAACATGAGTTGTAACAAGTTGGTAACATAACCACATCTTTCAGCTGGAAACATTGCCCAAAGAAGACCTCATCAAGTTTGCCAAGAAACAGATGATGTTAATACAGAAAGCTAAGTCAAGGTGTACAGGTATTGGGTTGAAAATACTCATCTTGATCACAGTCTCTTTAATCGTGGTTTAAAATGGTAGTTTTTAAAATAATGCATTGGCTTGTTTTTGTTTTCCAGTGATTCCAAGTACACCTTAGTGTAGTAGAATCTGTTATTTAACATTCTAAAAATTTACCTCTGATTTCTAAATTATTCCCACGTCTCTAAACCACAGTGACTTTTGAGTTGTTAAAGTCAGGGAGGAGGATTTTTAAAGTTTGTGCAAGTTAAGTGTTTTTCCTTCATGTAGACTTTAGATTATTCTGAGTAAAGCGTTTTTTCAAGAGAAGTCAGTTGAAATGTTAGAGACAGAAGATAAGCCCAAAGAGATGGAACGCTTCCTCAATTAAAATAATAAAAGATTTCCATTTATAGACATTAAAGTATATTTATCTGTTGAAGTTGATTGATTCCCTATTCAGTTTTCTTTTTATTCCAGAAGGAAAAAGATCTTAGATCTTTTTCTTAGTATATGTACATGAGCTCTTGAATTTCCAGTGACTTACAAATATTAACTGCTTAGCCTAAAAGCCGAGACTTATTTTCTATTAGAAAAGATAAAATTATGTCTTGGGAGTTTGGATCACTTTGCAATAAAGAGAATAATTTATTTGGAAAGAAGTTCTAGGCCTGAGATCTAGGCATTCGCTAGTGAAACACTTCAATTAACGTTTCGTTTCTTCTTCTTTTTTTTTTTTTTTTTTGAGACAGTGTTGCTCTTGTTGGCTAGGCTGGAGTGCAGGGGCACAATCTCAGCTCACTGCAACCTCCCCTTCCTGGGTTCAAGCGATTCTCCTGCCTCAGCCTGCCAAGTCCTCCCGAGTAACTGGGACTGCAGGCGGCCACCACCATGCCTGGCTAATTTTTGTATTTTTAGTAAAGACAAGATTTCACCATGTTGGCCAGGCCGTTCTCAATAATGTTTATTCTTAATATGCGATTGTGGCTTTTAAGGTTATATGTACTTACAGGTGAAATAATATGATGTCTGGAGTATGCTTGAAAATTATCAGATGGATAAGAGCAGTGAAGGAGGAAGTGAATACAGGTTGGGAGGAAACAAAATTGGCCATGTAATAATGTTGAAGCATAGTGATGAGTGCAGAGATTAATCATACTATTCTGCTTACATATATTCTAATTTGCAGATTTTGGGGGGTTTTGTAAGAATGTACTTATCAGTTTCCCAGTAATTATGTTCTTTATTTCTGAACCGGAGTCCTTTATTTTTTAATTGTTTAGAATTGGAGAAAGAAATTGAAGAACTCAAATCAAAACCTGTTACTGAAGGAACTGATGATATTATTAAGGTAATTATTAAGTTGGGAAATGTCTAAAGAGAAATAAAATTTCCATGAGGATTGTCAGTCTGCTGGAGGCTGTCTGGCTTTGTGTCCCTGTTCTTCTACTTCCTCTCTGCCATGGTTGTTTTTACCTATCTGATTCACTGTAAAAAGAGTGGGTTAATTACCTCTAGGTCTCTTTCTGTTCTGAAATTATTCTACTCTTTCTTCCCACGTATTTTCTTTTTTCTTTCTTTCTTTTTCTGAGATGGACTCTCACTCTGTCACCAGGCTGGAGTGCAGTGGTGTGATCTTGGCTCACTGTAACCTCTGCCTCCTGGGTTCAGGCGATTCTCCTGCCTCAGCCTCGCAAGTAGCTGGGACTACAGGTGCACGTCACCATGCCCAGCTAATTTTTGTATTTTTAGTAGAGACGGGATTTCACCATGTTGGCCAAGATGGTCTTGCTCTCTTGACCTCATGATCCACCCACTTTGGCCTCCCAAAGTGCTGGGATTACAGGCATGAGCCACCACGCCCAGCCCATATTTTCTAATTATGGTTGTTACTTCATTCTCTGTCTGCTCTTCCCCAGCCTCCTGAGAAAACCTGGCCATGCTCAGGACTTCAGTGATTTTAGGTGTGCAGTATATAATCTATAGATAGATTCATATCCCTGGACATGACTACTGACCCAGATCTCACAGTTGTGTTTCCCTCTCACACATCTCACTTATCTCATCAAACTCAACATAACCAAATTGCTTCCCTTGGTTAGACCAGTGGCACCACAGTTTTTCATACCTTTTGACTTTAGAGACACTTTAACTTTTCTATTTCCTTTATTCTCTATATGCGTCAGCCACCAGAGACCTATCATAGCTATAAGATATTGTTCCAGTTTATCTCTTTTCTCTCCATTTCTATGGCTTTATGTTAAAAACATCAAATACTTAACCTATTTCAATAAAAACCTAACTGGGTTCTCTTTCTCTTTTTAGTCTTATATAATCCTGCCAGATAACAAAATATTATTTTTATTCCCTGTTTAAAAACCTGAGTTGCAGGCCGGACGCAGTGGCTCACACCTGTAATCCCAGCACTTTGGGAGGCCAAGGTGGGAGGATCACTTGAAGTTAGGAGTTTGAGATCAGCCTGGCCAGCATGGTGAAACCCGGTCTCTACTAAAAATACATTTAGCTGGGCGTGATTGCCCACACCTGAAATCCCAGCTACTCAGGAGGCTGAGGCACGAGGTTTGCTTGAACCCAGGAGGCAGAGATTGCAGTGTGTTGAGATTGAGCCACTGTACTCCAGCCTGGGCAACAGAGTAAGACTCCATCTCAAAAAAAAAAAAAAAAAAAAAAACTGAGTTGCTTATTATTTCCACTCCCTTAATGCTAACAAATGCTTTTTTATTCCCCACCTTAGGCCAAGCTTCTGTAAAGTTTCTTTTGCATGTCAGAGCTCTGCAATACTGTATTCACTGCTTTTGCATAATATCCTTTGGTTATATATTTATTTATTTATTTTTGAGACGGAGTCTTGCCCTGCCACCCAGGCTAGAGTGCAGTGGCACAATCTCAGCTCACTGTAAGCTCCGCCTCATGGGTTCATGCTGTTCTCCTGCTTCAGCCTCCCAAGTAGCTGAGACTACAGGCACCCACCAGTACACCTGGTTAATTTTTTGTCCTTTTAGTAGAGACGGGGTTTCACCGCATTAGCCGGAATGGTCTCAATCTCCTGACCTCGTGATCCACCCGCCTCGTCCTCCCAAAGTGCTGAAATTACAAGCGTGAGCCACTGCGCCCAGCGTGGTTATATATTATCTTATTTTCTCATCAGTGGCTCCCTACTTATGAGCTGTGGACTACTGAGGGACTCCCAGAGAGTTATTACAAGGCATCTTTAAATCCATATGCATGTCACGCTGTATCATTTTGTTCTTTATTTAGTTACAATCTATGAAGCTAGAATGATGTACACAAATGCCATTTCGTTTTATAATGTACTGTTTCATTTAAGTATTACTGAGTTCACAGTAGTCTTCTTTGTATATTTGATCATTATGTGTTTTCTTAATCCATGATAGCCACAACACAACTATATGGTAATTAAGGAAGAAGGTCAATTACACCCAGACTGCCTGAGTTAGGCTTTCAAATCCTTGTTCCTCCACTGACCAGCTGTGTGACCTTGACTAAGTTTCTTAAATTCTTTCTCTATGATTCAGTTTTGTCATCTGTAGAACAGCGATAATAATACTCTTTGTTTGTAGGATTGAGGTACAAATAGAATTGATGTAGAAATGTAGGATTGATAAGGTAATACATCTACTGCACATAGAACTGGGTTGGCCACGTAAGTACCCAATAATTGTTAGTTATCATTGTTGTTATTACCATGTATTATTTCTGGGGGATTTTTTTTTTTCTTGGGATAGGGTTTCTCCCTATCGCCCAGGCTGGAGTGCAGTGGCATGATCTCCATCCACTGCAACCTCTAGAGTGTTTTCTAGTTTTTTATCCATTAATTCTTAAAATACTTTTTACAGAATTGCATTTCAGAATAAGAACGTTTAAATACCTACCTGCTGTTTCCTTCTTATCACTCATCAATGTATTCTCCCACTGTCAAAACTGCTCCTAAAGACAAGATTAGAAAATTTCGGCTGAGCTCAGTGGCTCACACCTGTAATCCCAGCACTTTGGGAGGCTGAGGCAGATGGATCACCTAAGGTCAGGAGTTGGAGACCAGCCTGGCCAACTTGTGAAACCCCATCTCAAAATACAAAAATTAACCGGGCATGGTGGCATACACCTGTAGCTCAGGCTACTCAGGAGGCTGAGGCAGAAGAGTCGCTTGAACCCAGGAGGCAGAAGTTGAGTGAGCTGAGATAGTGCCACTGTACTACAGCCTGGGCAACAGAATGAGATTCCGTCTCAAGAAAAACAAAATTTATCCAAGTTAGCCAACTTTACCTTTAAGGGTTTTTTTTCTTTTCCTTTTTTTTTTTTTTTTCTTAATCCATTATATTTATACGTATTCATGGGGTACATGTGAAATTTTGTTAAATGCATAGAATAATCATCAAATCAGAGTAGTATCCACACCCAGGTATTTATCATATATATGTGTTGGGTACATTTCAGGTCTTCTGGCTATTTTGAAAAATACTTACTTTTCTCTGCCTGACTTAGATTTTACTTAACATAATGACCTCAGCTCCATCCATATTGCTGGAAATGATGTGATCTCATTCTTTTTTATGGCTATATACATTGTATATATATAGCATTCATCCTTTGATGGGCACTTAGGTTGATTTCATGTTTGCTATTGTGAATAGTGCTGCAGTAAACACGGGAGTGCATGTATCCCTTTGTTGTATTGATTTCTTTTCAATAACTACCAACATTGGGGTTTTTGGAATGTATGGTAGCTCTATGTTTAGTTTTTTGAGAAATCCCCGACTGTTTTGTTGTTTTTTAGATGGAGTCTTGCTCTGTCACCTAGGCTGTAGAGCAGTGACGTGATCTCGAGAGCTCACTGCAAGCTCTTCCTCCCAGGTTCACACCATTCTCCTGCCTCACCATCCTGAGTAGCTGTGACTACAGGTGCCTGCCACCATGCCGGGCTAATTTTTTTTTTTTTTTTTTTTTTTTTTTTTTTTTTTTTTTTTTTTTTTTTTTTTTTTTTTTGAGATGGAGCCTCCTTCTGTTGCCCAGGCTGGAGTGCAGTGGCGCGATCTCGGCTCACTGCAAGCTCCGCCTCCCGGGTTCACATCATTCTCCTGCCTCAGCTTCCGAGTAGCTGGAACTACAGGCGCCCGCCACCACGCCTGGCTAGTTTTTTGTATTTTTAGTAGAGACGGGGTTTCACCATATTAGCCAGGATGGTCTCAATCCCCTGACCTTGTGATTTGCCCACCTCGGCCTCCCAAAGTACTGGCGAGAGCCCCCGCTCCCGGCCTGAGGAATCCCCAACTGTTTTCTATAGTGGCTATACTTACCTACACTTCCACCAACAATGTAGAAGGGTTCTCCTTTCTCCACATTGTCACCAACGTCTGTTACATTTTTTTATTCTTAATAGCCATTCCTCATTGTGGTTTTGATTTGCACATCCCTGATGATTAGTGATATTGAGTATCATATACTTGTTGGCCATTTCTTTGTCTTTTGAGAAATGTCTATTCATGTCCCTTGCCTATCTTTTAATGGGGTTATTTTTAAATGTTGTGTTTGAGTTCTTTGTATACTCTGGATATTAGTCCCATATTGGATGAAGAGATTGTAAATATTTTGTCCCATTTAAGAGTTGTCTTCTTCACGCTGTTGATTGTTTTGCTATGCAGAAGCTTTTTAGCCTATAATTTCAGCATTAAGGGAAGCCATGGCAGGAGGTTCACTTGAGCCCAGCATTTTCAGACCATCGTGAGAAACATAGCAAGATCCATTTCCACAAAAAAAAATATAAAAATTAGCCAGACATGGTGGAGAGTGCATGTAGTCCCATCTTCTTGGGACACTAGGAAGATCACTTGATCCCGTTAGGTTGAGGCTGCTGTGAGCCATAATCACACTACTGCACTCCAGCCTGGGTGACAGAGGGGGCCCTCATCTAAAAAACAAAAAATTTTAAGAAGCCTTTCAGTTTAATGTCCTATTTGTCTGTTTTTGATGCCTGGGCTTTTGAGATCTTAATAAAATCTTTCTAGGCCAATATCTTGATGCGTTTACCCTGTGTTTTCTTCTACTAGTTTTACACTTTTGGGTCTTATATTTAAGTTTTTAATCTATTTTAGTTGATATTTGTATCAAGTGAATGGTGAGAGAGAGGGACTCACTTTCATTCTTCTGCATATAGTTACCTGGTTTTCCTAGCACCATTTGTTGAAGAGGGTGTCCTTTGCCCAGTGTGTGTTCTTAATGGCATTGTCGAAGATCGGTTGTCTATAAATATGAGGATTTATTTTTGGGTTCTCTATTTTGTTCTGTTGGTCTGTATGCTTGTTTATATACCAATACTTTGTTTCTTTGGTTACTATAGCCTTGTAATATGTTTTGAAGTCAAGTAGTGTGATGCCTCCACTTTGTTTTTTAACTCAGAATTTCTTTAGCTCTTCTGCCTTTTTTTTTTTTTTTTTTTGGTTTCATAAAAATATTAGGATTCTTTTTTCTGTTTCTGCGAAAAATGATGTTGGTATTTTAATAGGGATTTCATTGAACTGTACGTTACTTTGGGTAGTATGGTCATTTTAACAATATTCTATGAGCATGAAATGTCTTCCCACTTATTTGTGTCCTCTTCAGTTAATTCATCTGTGTTTTTGTGGTTTTCATTATAGAGATCTTTCACTTCTTTGGCTTTTGTTTTTTGCTTTTTTTTTTTTTTTTTTTTTTTTTGAGCTGCTGTGAAAGGTTGTAAAAGGTTCTTGATTTCCTTTTTTAGCTATTTTATTGTCGGTCTATAGAAATGTTACTGGTTTTTGTATATTGTTTGTATCCAGCAACTTTACTGAATTTATTTATCAGCTCTAAGAGTTTTTTGATAGTCTTTTGTCATCTGTAGAGAGGGACAATTTAACTTTCATGTTTCCAATTTGGATGCCTTTTATTTCTTTCTCTTGCCTGATTGTTCTGGCTAGGACTGTCAGTCCCATGTTGAATAGTAGTGGTGAAAGTGGGCCTCTTGTCTTGTTTCGGTTCTTAGAGGAAAGATTTTCAATTTTTCCCCATTTTTGTGTGCTGTTAATTTGAGTTTGTCATATGTGGCCTTTATTATTTTGAGGTTTAATCCTTCTGTGCCTAGTTTGCTAAGAGTTTTTATCCTGAAGGGATGTTGAAGTTTATGAATTCCTTTTTCTGCGTCTATTGAGGTGACGTATGACTTTTGTCCTTTATTCTGTTGATGTGATATGTCACGTTGATTTCCATATGTTGAACCATCCTTGCATCCCTGGAATAAATTCACTTGATCATGGTGTATTATCTTTTCAATGTGCTGTTAGATTTGGTTTGCTAGTATTTTGTTGAGGATTTTTGCATTGGTGTTCATCAAGGATATTGGTTGTTGTTGGTTTTTGTTTGTTTGTTTGTTTTTGCTGTGTCCTTGTCTGGTTTTAGTATCAGGGTAGTGCCAGCTTTCTAGAATGAATGAGGGGAAATTGCCATCCCTTCAGTTTTTTGGAGTATTTCAGGAGGATTTGGTATTAGATCTTTATGCATTTGGTAGAATTCAGTGTGCATCCATCTGGTTCTGGGCTTTTCTTTGTGGGGAGACTTTTTATTACTGATTCATTCTTGCTACTCTTTATTAATTTGTTCAGGTTTTCTGTTTTTTCCTGGATTTTTTTTTTTTGTAGGTTGTGTGTTTCCAGAAATTTATCCATTTCCTCCAGGTTTTCCAGCTTGTGAGTGCATAGCTGTTCATAATATTCTCTGATGGTCTATTTATTTCCATGATAATGGTTGTAATGTCTCCTTTTCCATTTCTGATTTTATTTAGGTCTTCTTTTTTGTTGTTGTTAGCCTAACTAGTAGTTTATCAGTGTTGTTTCTTTTTTTGAAGAACCAGCTTTTCATTTTGTTAATCTTCTGCCTTTTTAAAAAGTCTCTTATTTCATTTAGTTCTGCTTTGATCTGTATTAGTCCTTTCCTTCTGCTAACTTTGGGTTTGGCTTGTTCTTTCTGGTTCATTGAGGTACATCATTAGATTGTTTGAAATCTTTTTACTTTTTGGATGTAGGCGTTTATTGCCATGAACTTACCTCTTAGCACTGCTTTTGTTGTATCACATAGGTTTTGGTATGTTGTAGTTTCCATTTTCATTTGTTCCAAGAAATTTTTTTATTTTTGTTTTAATTTCCTTATTGACCCATGGTCATTTGGGACCATGTTATTTAATTTTCATGTATTTCTGTCACTTCCAAAGTTCCCCTTGGTACTGATTTCTAATATTTCATTGTGGTTTGAGAACATACTTGATATGATTTTGATTTTTAAAAATGTGTTGAAAAAGGTTTTGTGGCCTAACATATGGTCTTTCTGGAGAATGAATGTGTCATATGCTGTTGAGAAAAATATGTATTCTGCAGTTTTTGGATAAAATGTTCTGTAAACATCTGTTAGGTCCATTTGGTCTGAAGTCTGGTTTAAATGCAATATTTCTTTGTTAATTTTCTGTCTAGATCTGTCTAATGCTGAGAGCGGGGTGAGGTTGCCCAGTACTATTGTGTTGGAGTCTGTCTCTCTCTAGATCTAGTAATGCTTTAGGAATCTGGGTGCTGCAATGTCGGGTTCATATATGTTTGGAATTGTTATATCTGTTTGCTGGTTTGATTCTTTTGCCATTATATAATGACCTTCTTTGCCTTTTTTTTTTTTTTTTTTTTTTTACTATTTTTGACTTAAAGTCTGTTTTATCTAAGTATAGCTACACAGGAGCCTGAGGCAGGAGAATCGCTTGAACCCGGGAGGCAGAGGTTGCAATGAGTGGAGATCACACCACTGCCAGGCTGGAGTGCAGTGGTGCGATCTCGGCTCACTGCAGTCTCTGCCTCCCGGGTTCAAGCAATCCTGCCTCAGCCCCCCAAGTAGCTGGGATTCCAGCCGTCTACCACCATGCCCAGCTAATTTTTTGTATTTTTAGTAGAGACAGGGTTTCACCATGTTGGCCAGTCTGGTCTCGAGCTCATGACCTCAGGTGATGCACCCGCCTCAGCCTCCCAAAGTGCTAGGTTTACAAGCATGAGCCACTGTGCCTGGCCACTAAATAGGTTTTCAAATCCTTTTGTTCTCTCTGCTCATTTGGTTTTTATTTCCATGGAATATCTTTTTCTACGCTTTAACTTTCTTCTATATGTCTCTTTACAGGGAAAGTGCATTTGTTGTGGGTAGGACATGGTTAGATTATGTTTTTTATCCTTTTAGCCAGCCTGTATCTTTTAAGAAGAGAACTGAACTCCATTTACATGCAAAGTTATTAATGATGTGTGAGCCTATTTTTTGTCATATTAATGGTTTTCTCTTTGCTTTATATTTTCTTCGTTCCTTTCTCTTTCTCTCATTGTTTGTTATGGTGGTTTGCTGGCTTTTTATAGTGGTACCATTTGAGTCCTTTCTCTTCCTTATTTTTGTGTTGCTTTACCAGTGAGTTTTCTGTTTGTGTTTTTATGATTATGAATGTCATCCTTTCACTTTCAGGTTTAGGACTTCCTTGAACATTTCTTGTAGGTCTGGTCTAGTGGTAATGAATTCCCTCAGCTTTTGCTTGTCTGGAGAAGACTTTATTTCTCCTTCATTTATGAATGGTAATTTTGCTGATTATAGTATCTTTGTGATATGGTTTGGATTTGTGTCCCTGCCCAAATTTCTTGTCAAATTGTAATCTTCAGTGTTGGAGGCGAGGCCTAGTAGGAAATGACTGGATCATGGGGATGAACTTCCCTCTTGCTGTTCTCATGATAGTGAGTGACTTCTCACAAGATCTGGTTGTTTAAAAGTGTGTAGCATTTTCCCCTTCGCTCTCGTCCTTCTGCTCCAACCGTGTATGACGTGCCTCCTTCCTCTTTGCCTTCTGCCATGATTATAAGTTTCCTGAGGCCTTCCCAGCCATGCTTCCTCTACAGCTTGAAGAACCATAAGCCAATTTAATCTCTTTTCTTTATAAATTATCCAATCTCAGTTCTTTATAGCAGTGCAAGATCAGACTAATATACTTTGGCTGAGAGTTTTTCCTTCAGCATTTTGAATATATCGTTCTCTTATCTCCAATGAATATATTACTCTCTTTTCTCTGGGTCTGTAAGCTTCCTGCTGAGAAACCTGCTGTTAGTCTGATGGAGGCTCCTTTATAGGTGACTAGATGCTTTTCTCTTTGCTGGATTTTTTTTTTTTTCTCTTTGCTGTTTTTAGAATTCTCTTTGTCTTTGACTTATGGCAATTGACTATAAATATGCCATGGAGAATACCTTTTTGCGTTGTATTTGTTTGGGGATACCTGGGCCTCCTGTATCTGGATGTCTACCTCTCTTGCTAGAGTTGGTGAGCTTTCATGTATTATTTCGCTAAATAGGTTTTCTGGTATTTTTTGGTTTTGTTTTGTTTTGATTTGGAGGCATAGTTTCACTCTTGCTGCCCAGGCTGGAGTGCAGTGGCACAATTTCAGCTCGCTGCAACCTCCGCCTCCCAGGTTCAAGTGATCCTCTCTCAGGCTCCCAAGCAGCTGGGATTATAGCTGTCTGCCACCACGCCCAGCTAATTTTTTGTATTTTTAGTAGAGACCGGATTTCACCATGTTTGCCAGGCTGGTCTGAAACTCCTGACCTCAGGTGATCCACCCGCCTCAGCCTCCCAAAGTGCTGGAATTACAAGCATGAGCCACTGTACCTGGCCACTAAATAGGTTTTCTAATCCTTTTGTTCTCTCTTTGCTTTCAGATACCCCAATAATTCAAATAAATATTTGGTCACTTTATGGAGCTGCATGGGTCACAAAGACTTTGCTGCCTGTTGTTGTTGTTGAGACAAAATCTCACTCTGTCGCCCAGGCTGGAGTGCAGGGATGTGATCTCTGCTCACTGCAACCTCTGCCTCCTGGGTTCAAGCTATTCTTCTGCCTCAGGCTCCCAAGTAGCTGGGATTACAGATGCCTATCACCTCGCCCAGCTACTAAAATTTTTGTAGTTTTAGTAGAGATGAGGTTTCACCATGTTGGCCAGGCTGGTCTTGAACTCCTGACCTCAGATGATCCACCTGCCTCGGCCTCCCAAAGTGCTGGGATTACAGGCACGAGCCACGACACCCGGCCGACTTTGCTCATTTTTGAAAATTCTTTTTCCGTTATTTTTGTGTGTGTGACTATATCAGAAAAAAAAGACCTGTCTTTAAGTTCTGACATTCTTTCTTTTGCTTGATCTAGTCCATTGTTGAAGCTTTTGAATGTATTTTTTTTTCTATGAATTCTTCAGTTCTAGAATTTCTATGTGGTTCTTTTTTCTGATACCTATCTCTGATAAATTTGTCATTCATATCCTGAATTGTTTTTCTGATTTCTTTGTATTGTTTTTTGGAAATTTTTGTATCTCACTGAGCTTCTTTAGTATCAAAATTTTGAATTCGTTTTCCAGGATTTTATGAAATTCTTTTTGATTTGAGATCTGTTGCTAGAGAATTATTGTGTTCCTTTGGAGATGTCATATTTCCGTGCTTTTTAATGCTTTCTATGTCCTTTACCTTGATATCTGCATCTGGTATAATAGTCACTTTTTCCAGTTTTTTTTTTTAATTTACTTTTTTAGGGAAGAACTTTTTCCTGAGGATGTATCTTTAGGATTGATTGGGTAGAGCACAGTGGCTTTGATTCTAGGTGGGTGCTGTAGCATAGGATCAGTATGACTGACTTGGCTGTAAACAGCGTCAGTGGTGACTGTGATTTCGTCAGTGACTTAGGGTGCAGTTTTTAGTGGAGGCTGTGGTAAAGTTTTGCTGGGGCCTGGAATGCCAAGTAGGCCAGTCTTCAAGTCGCAGTGGTGGCAGTTGTGGATTGAGCATGCCTGTCCCTGGGCCCCAAGGTGTGTCTGCTGGCACCAGTGTTAGCAGGCCAATTCTTGAGCCTCCAGGTAGCTTGATCAGGTGCTGGGAATGGCAACAGTGGGCCAGGCTGTTGGGTGGGTTCTTAAGCCCCCGGGCAGTGGATATAGCATGGGAATTGGCAACAGCAGTGGTAGGACAACCCTCTGGGGCCTCACTGATCAGCATTGGTTTTGGCAGTGACTGATTTGTTGATTGGGCCAGTCTCCATATCCACAGATGGTACATGGCAATGAGTGCCAGCTGTGGTGGTAGCAGCAGGTTCAGTGGGCCCTATCTCAGGCCCCAGGAGGAGGGCTCAGGTGCCACTGGTAATGGACTGGGCTGGACAATACCTAGTCCCCTGGACATTGCGCTCAGGTTCTGGTAGGGGCTGGAGCCAGGACAGGCTGTATGCCCTTAGGTTCCTCGGTGGTGCGTGAAGATTCCGACTGTGGTGTATAAGGGTGGGGTGAGCGTCCCAGGCCACCAGCGGAACGTTCAGGTGAAGACAGCAGTGTGTTGTGTCCCTGCTACTGAGGAGAGTGAAGTTGCTTCCCCTGGGAGCAGCCGTAGGTAGGCAGCATCACCTGTGCCTCGGCCCGCAGCAGTCTTTAGCCACAGCAGCTGCAGGCAGTAGAATTTGTCCTCAGGGTTCATAACAATGCTCAGCTGCCCCCCTCTGCATGGTTAGAAGGGGCAAGATTGCCACCCATGCTGACACCTCAGCCCAGGTTGCCGGGCAAGATATAATCCAGTGGAGTGGAGGCCATGGCACTGTGCTGCCACTATTCAAAACTCAGGGGCTTGTGGGGGCAGCGTGAGCTCTCTGGAGCAGTGCCTTCATGCGGCTTCCAGGAAACTCCCTATGTGAGTCTTGGGACCCACAGGGGTCAAGAGACCCTTCTGTGGCTAGGATTCTAGAAGTCTGCAACAGGAATGTGGATAGCGGAGAGTCTCTCACTTAGCCTTTCTGAGCATTGGGGAATTTCTCTCTTCTCCCAGCCAACTGTAGCTGAGCAGGCTGCCTTGCTTCAAACTCTTTCCTTATGTTTTAGGCCATTTTTGCATTGCTATAAAGAAATACCAGAAGTCTATGGGAAAAATGGAAGGATGGAAGGAAAGAGGGAAAAAGGAAGGGAGGGAGACCTGAGATTGGGTAATTAAAAAGAAAAGAGGTTTAATTGGCTCATCGTTCTGCAGGCTGTTCAGGAAGCATAGTTTTGGCATCTGCTTGGCTTCTAGGGAGGCCTCTGGGAGCTTTTATTTATGGCAGAAGGCAAAGGGGAAGCAAGGCACATCACATGGCGAAAGCAGGAGCATGTGAGAGAGCACTGTGGGAAGAGGTGCCACACAATTTTAAACACCCAAATCTTGTGAACGCAGAGTGAGAGCTCACTTTTCACCAAGGGGATGGCCCAAGCCATTCGTGAGGGATCCACCCACATGATCCAAACACCTCCCACCAGACCCCACCACCAACATTGGGGATTACATTTCAACATGAGATTTGGGTGGGGACAAATTTCCAAACTACCACCTTAAGATGTTTTCTGTCACTTCTCTGTTGAATTTATGTTCTCTCTTGGATGATCTATATGTATGTAATTATCTACTCACTATTTTGGTTCATAGTGGAGGAAGTAAGAGATGCCTCTAATCAGCCACCTTTGAAGCCCTCTCCTAACCTTCCTCTCAGATTATTGATTTTTTAAAAAGTTTTTACTTCAATAGCTTTTGGGGTACAAGAGGTTTTTTGTTACATGGATGAATTATATAGTGGTGAAGTCTGAGATTTTAGTGTACCCATCACCAGAGTGGTGAACATAATACCTACTGTGTAGTTTTTTATCCCTAGCTCCCCTTCCACCCTCCCTCTTTTGAGTCTCTAACGTCCATTATGTCACTCTGTATGGCTTTGCATACTCATAGCTTAGCTCCCACTTATAAGTGGGAATATGTATGGTTTTTGGTTTTATTTCATTTGGAATAATGGCCTCTAGCTCCATCCAAGTTGCCTAAAAAGACATTATTTCATTCCTTTTTATGACTGAGTAGTATTCCATGGTGTATATGTGCCACGTTTACTTTTATCTACTCATTAGTCAGTGGACACTTAGGTTGGTTCCACGTCTTTACAATGGTGAATTGTGCTGCCATAAACATTTGTTTACAAGTGTAGTCATCTAATGACTTACGTTCTTTTGGTATCTACCCAAAAGAAAATAAGTCATTTTGGATTGCTGAATTGATTGATAGATCTGTTTAGCTCTTTAAGGTATCTCCATACTGTTTTCCATAGAAGTTGTACTAATTTGCATTCCCACCAGCAGTGTATAAGTGTTCCCTTTTCCCCACATCCACACAAACATTTGTTTTTTGACTTTTTTTGAAATGTAGTCTTACTCTGTCGCCCAGGCCGGAGTACAGTGGCGCAGTCTCGGCTCACTGCAACCTCTGCTTCCCAGGTTCAAGCAATTCTCCCTCAGTCTCCCGAGTAGCTGGGATTAAGGTGGTATCTCATTGTGGCTTTAAGTTGCATTTCCCTGATGATTATGATGTTGAGCATTTTTTAATATATTTGTTGGCCATTTGTATATATCCTTTTAAGAAATGTCTATTCATATGTCTATTCGTGTCCTTTGCCCACTTTTTAATGGAATTATTTGGGGTTTTTTATTGCTGATTTGTTGAGTCCTTGTAGATTCTGGATACTAGTGCTTTGTCAGATGCGTAGTTTGCAAATATTTTCTCCCGTTCTGTGAGTGGTCTGTACTTGGTTGATTATTTCTTTTGCTGTGCAGAAGCTAATTAAAAAGTTTAATTTTTATTTCAGTAGCTTTTGGGGTATAAGCAATTAAACTAAAGAGTTTAATTAGGTCCTATTTGTTTATTTTTGTTTATGTTACATTTGCTTTTGAGGTATTAGTCATGAATTCTTTGCTTAGGCCAGGTTATTGATTTAATATTAAAGCGTGTTATCCTGACCATTCAAGTCTCAGAAGGTAACAATTTAAGAAAATTATTTTGGGAGTGTTAACAGGTGTTCATCACTTAACTGCTACAATTAAGTTCTCTATTTTAGAAAACTCATATAGCAATATAATATGTTCTCTACATTTCTAGAAAACTGAAAAGGCTTTCTTGCTAAGTTATATCACTTTTTTTGGGAAAATACACTGGAAAAACCTATAGCTTTTAATAGAAACTTTTTTATTCTTTATGTAACATGTCAAAATGTATGTCCTTACAAGTTTAAATTGTGACTAAAACCTCTGGTAAACATCTAGTGCATTAGAATACAATCTTAGTTTCATTGCAAACCTCACAGGTTTGACTTTTAAAGAAAGACTAAGAAACCATATTTCTCATGTCAAAATTTGAGGTGCACAGCATTATGGTTAATATTTATGCTGCTTCTAAATGCAAGAAACATGAAAAAGTTGCATGTTAAGATACTTGAATTTCTAGTCCATATCACTGTTAATAATTTTTCTTTTAAGTTGAAATCAAATTTGTATTTCCTAAGAAATACTGTCCATTCTGTGCTTCTGATCTTTAAGTTTTTTTTTAAATAGTTGTTTGCATTTAGCCTGTATATATAGATCTCCTAAAATTAATTTATTGAGACTTTCGATACTTACCAATCAGAAGTTTTATTGCAATACTTACGTATAATGTGAAAAAACTAATTTTAAAATTCAGGTTGTTTTAACCAAAGTCATATCCACGTAATTTTTAATACTAAATTCTAAATAACTTATAATACCCAATAACTTCTGAAAATTATCTCTGTATTTCTAAATAATATGCTTATACTGCTATTACATGAATTATCAGTTCTAAAACTTCCTGTTACAACAGATGAAAATCTAGCTGTCTTTCACCACCCCTTCTACTTTCCAAATGATCAAACAGATTAAATAATCTTTGTTTTATCTTTATTCCTGGTACCTGCCTTCTGTCTTCCTGTACTTTGGGACAGGCCTTTTGTGATGATCCTGTGAACTTCTACACTGCTTACTTGTATTGACCCCCTGTTCTTTGCTAGGTCACACGTCATTCACTCTCTGGGTTAACCGTCTCATTTTGGTAGAGCACATTCTTCTGTAGCTTCCTAAGAATGAACACATGTAGGTAAATTTTTGTATTGTCTTGTATTTAAATATTCCTTTATTTTACTTTCACGTTTGAATGATAGCTGTAACTTGATATAGAACTCTGAATTTTTCTACATCTGTTTTGTTTTTGTTTTCTTAAATAATAAAGTTTTTAAATTAGTATTATTTCATCTAAGAAGTTTAGACATAGCAGTTCTCAGGCTGGTGCAGTCTTACAGTGATGTCATCAGGACCCAGACACTCTTCATCCCTGTGCTCCTGTATCCTTATCCTGTTGATCTGAGAAATCAGGGGTTTTAGGTTTTAGCTTTTATACTGTATGTAAAAGAGACAGGCAAGAAAGAACTTGTTGATTATAGAAGCTGAAGGAGACAGTCTATATATAGAGTATGCCACAAAACTTTCTAGAATGCTCATCTAGATTTATATTTTCAATAGAGTTTTTCCTTTTTCTCAATAGTTTTCCCTTTTGTCTAAGAAGAAATGTCATCCACTTTTAATTTTTCCATCACTGTATTAAAATTTCTATTTGATGTTAAATATTTCAAAGAGCTCATTCTTGATACATGAATATTCTGTTTTCATCTTAAAGATTCAACAAGTTCTATAATCTTTCTGAGCTAATAAATTTTTTCTGTCTTGGACTTTATTTCTGCTCCTTTGCATTGTCTCCATTTCCTTCCAATTTAATTATTTGTGATATAATCACAAATGAACTCCCCCAAAAGCTAGGATCTTTAAAATAATAGACATCTTGCAGTGTAATCCCCACCCCCTTGCTACTCCACCCCCCCTAGTTTCCCACACCTCAGGAAACCATAATCCTAAGTCCCATGTTCATCATTCCTTTTCCTTTTATGAAGTTTTATGGCATTTATAAGTATCATTTTATAATTTTTTTTCATTTTAGTTTTTAACTTCACTAAAAGGATATCACGTTGTTTGTAATGTATTAGGACTTTTTGCACTTAATATTTTTCTAAAGCTCATCTGTATCATTGCATGTCACCATGCTGCTATAGAGTATGACATTGTATTACAATAACAGTTCATTCATGAACTAGACTGTTAATGGATGTTGGGGTTATGCTGAGGTTTATGCGATGGAGTACAAGCAGAATGAACCTTCTCGTATACATCTCCTTTATAAATGTGCAAAGGATTCTTATAAGTAAATGGGTGAAATCTTTGTGTCAAAAGTTACATGAAGGTTCAACCTCGGGAGATAGTGCCAAACCACTATTAAGTATTGGAAATAACTTTTACCAGCAATGTCCAAGGGATACTGTGGATCCATATCCTCTCCAGCACTAGGTATTGTCATACATTTTTATTTTTGCCAAATAGGTATAAAATGATAGATCATGTGGTCTGGATTGAAAGTATTCTTTTTGTGTATAACATCCATTTTATTTTTTCTTCTTTCTTTTTTTTTTTTTTTTTTTTTAAGACGGAGTCTTGCTCTGTTGCCAGGCTGGAGTACAGTGGCACAATCTCAGCTCACTGCAATCTCCACCTTCTCGGTTCAAGCGGTTCCTCTGCCTCAGCCTCCCAAGTAGCTGGGATTACAGGCATGTGCCACCACGCCCAGCTAATTTTTTGTATTTTAGTAGAGACGGGGTTTCACTGTGTTGTCCAAGACGGTCTTGATCTCCTGACCTTGTGATCCACCCACCTCAGCCTCCCAAAGTGCTGGTATTACAGGTGTCAGCCCCCACGCCTGACCAACATCCATTTTTTTAATGGGCCAGTGGGTTTCCTACGGGTTTGTAGAATTTTTAAAAATATATATTTTTTGTTATTTTTGTTGTTTATGTGTTAAATACCTTCTCCCAGCTTATGGGTTTTTTTGTTTTTTTTGAGACGATCTCGCTCTGTTGCCCAGGCTGGAGTGCAGTAGCCCGATCTTGGCTCACTGCAAGCTCCGCCTCCTGGGTCCCTGCCGTTCTCCTGCCTGAGCCTCCTGAGTAGCTGGGACCACAGGCACCTGCCACCACGCCTGGCTAATTTTTTGTATTTTTAGTAGAGACGGGGTTTCACTGTGTTAGCCAGGATGGTCTCAATCTCCTCACCTTGTGATCCGCCCGCCTTGGCCTCCCAAAGTGCTGGGATTATAGACATAAGCCACTGCGCCCGGCCATCTTAAGGTTTCTTAAGAATTTAAAACTGTGTTTTTGACATTTAAATATTAATCCATCTGGAGGTTGTTTATAATATGGTTCGAAGTATTTTTTTAATATAAATAACTATTTTACAACCTTAATTATTGAATAGTCTTTCTCCATTAATCTAATATTATAGTTAAAAATGTTTGTGTTTGTCTGAATTGTCTGAACTCTTTTTTCTATTCCATTGGTTGTCTGTGCCTTTGCCAATACTGTATTGTCTTTATTATTTTTTATAGCCTTATAGTAAATCATGGTATCTAGGAGAGTAAGTCCTCTCTTTGTTCTCTTCAAAAGTGTCCTGGCTATTCTTGGTTTTTTACTTTTCCATATGCATTTAGAATCTTGTCATATTCCATGAAAAACTTCATTGCAATTAATTGGAATTGCATGGAATCTGTAGTTTTATAGTTTCCCCTGTGGAATGCCTTCACACATCTTCTGGTAAAGTTTTTTCTAGCCCGTCGATATTCTTTGATACCATTGTAAATGCTGTCTTCTTTTTAACTGTATTTTCTAATTCTTTAGTATCCAGAAATGGAACTGACTTTGTATATTAATCCTATATCTACTTTGTGAAACTGTTGTTTCTAATTACCTATAGATTCTTCTAGATTTTTTATATAAACAGTCATATCATCTGAAAAAAACATTTTTTTTGAGTCTTTATGCCTCACGTCTTATTTTTTTATTTATTTTTGAGACAGAGCCTCGCCTGTTGCCGAGGCTTAAACATTGATCCTCCCACTTCCGTCTCCCAGTGTTGGGATTACAGGCATGAGCCACCACTCCTGGCCACCTCCTGTCCTCTTAAAGCTTTATTTACAGGCTGAGGTCTTTAATAACAATTGTTGATTAGCAATAGTGATAGTGTACTAATGTTTTATTTAGGATTTTTGCATCTAGATTTGTCATAAAATGGGTCTTTGATTTTTCCTTTCTGTAAGTACTTGGATATTGGTTTCAAGTTATGCTGATTTTATAGAATACCTTGGGAATTATTCTTGCTTCTTACTTTGTCTGAACAAGTTTGTATGAAATTGGGATGATCTGTCTGTTCCTTGAAAATTTGATAGAACTCAGCTTAAAAACCATCTATTCCTCCTGTTGTCTTTGGTGGACAATTTTTAACTGTTTTTTTGATTTTTAAATATAGTATTATGCTTTTTAAATTTTTTGTGAGTCAGTAAAGGTTTATTTTTTATTTATTTATTTTTTTTTGAGATGGAGTCTCGCTCTGTAGCCCAGGCTGGAGTGCAGTGGCCGGATCTCAGCTCACTGCAAGCTCCGCCTCCCGGGTTCACGCCATTCTCCGGCCTCAGCCTCCCGAGTAGCTGGGACTACAGGCGCCCGCCACCTCGCCTGGCTAGTTTTTTGTATTTCTTAGTGGAGACGGGGTTTCACCGTGTTAGCCAAAGATGGTCTCGATCTCCTGACCTCGTGATCCACCTGTCTCAGCCTCCCAAAGTGCTGGGATTACAGGCTTGAGCCACCGCGCCCGGCCAAGGTTTATTTTTATAGGAATCCATTTCCATTGAGTTTTCATTATTATTGACAAATAGTTACTCATAATAATTTTCTTAAACTTTCTTTTTTTTTTTTTTTTTTTTTGAGACATAGTCTTGCTCTGTCACCCAGGCTGGACCAGGCTAGAGTACAGTGGAGCAATCTTGGCTCACTGCAACCCCCACCTCCTGGGTTCAAGGAATGCTCCTGCCTTAGCCTCCAGGGTAACTGGGACTACAGGCACCCACCACCACACCCAGCTAATTTTCTTTGTATTTTTTAGTAGAGACAGGGTTTCACCATGTTGTCCAGGCTGGTCTCGAACTCCTGACCTCAGGTGATCTGCCCACATCGGCCTCCCAAAGTGCTAGGATTACAGGCATGAGCCACCATGCCCGACTTATGTAGATGTGCATCCTTTTACACTGTATTATTTTTTGGAAATTCTGTCTTTTGATCAGTTTTACTAAAAGGTGTCTATTTTGATAGCTGTCTTAAAAGAGCTGACTCTTGGCTTATTGAGTTTTTTTTTTCCATCTCATTAACTTCCTCTTTAATTTCTGCAGAGAATAACCTGTCTCTGATGGGAGAAGGACATAGATTATTTCTTTCTTACTCTCTGACTGGTCCCTATTCAGATTGTTGACCAATCCCCAATTTTTGAGCCCACACATTACACCTCCCTCAACAATATCTGTTGCCTCCAATTCTGAGCATTTCAGTTCTGCAAAATATTTGCCAGGTTCTCATATGTGTTTCCTTGTGTAGGTCCTTAGGTTATAGCTTTCTTCCTGCTTCTAATTCAGTTCATCCTCCTCCATAATTCAGTTTTCCAAAAATGTGTTGAAATTTCTCTTACCCTTATGTCTTTTCTCCTTTTCTCTTTGCTTAATGTATTCTACCTTTTAAAATCTCTTATTCTCACTTTAGTGTGTTTTGAAAAGGTCAGGAGAAAATTATGCATGTGGGCAATCCGCCATTTTTTTAACCCCAGGCATATAAATCCTGTTCTAAAATAGGCATTAACTGAACGTCTGGATGCTATTCTTCTGGAAAAAGCAGAGACTGAGCAACAGTGTCTTTCTCTGAAAAAGGAAAATATAAAAATGAAGCAAGAGGTTGAGGTAAGTCAATATTTTAGTGTTCTTTTTTATTAACTTATATAGTGTAGTCACTAATTTTAGAGGTAAGACTTTAAAAAGCATCTAATCTGATTAACATTTTGTAATATAAACAAAGAAACTGAGATTGAGATTTTAAAAGAAAAATAACTGAATCACCTAACTATACAGCAACAGAGGTGAATTTACTTGTTGCTTTATCTTTTTTACAGCTATAATGCTATTCTTTAATAAAAGCAAAAAAAAGTAAGTTGATTTTCACACATGACTAAATACCGTTATCTCTTTAGTTCTAGGCTATTCAGAGACATGCTTCTGTTTCTTGCCTATTAGGTCTGAGCTAATTTGAGTTGTAGATCTAATATTGTAGATGTATATTGTCATACTTTAGATAGGCAGCACCTAAGGAGAATTATTGGAATATCAGTATCATGTTTCTCCAAATACGTTTATTCTCATTTACTTTTCTCTCTACTTAGTTTGTGGCTAATATTTTTCCTAAGGGCAGAGGCTTCTTTTGTCTTACTTAAATAATATATGTGTGCTTATGTTTTGTAATAGGATTCTGTAACTAAGATGGAAGATGCACATAAGGAGTTGGAACAATCACATATAAACTATGTGAAAGAAATTGAAAATTTGAAAAATGAATTGATGGTGGTACGTGCCAAATACAGTGAAGACAAAGCTAACTTACAAAAGGAACTGGAAGAAGCAATGAATAAGCAATTAGAGCTCTCAGAACAACTTAAGTTTCAGAACAACTCTGAAGATAATGTTAAAAAACTACAAGAAGAGATTGAGAAAATTAGGCCAGCCTTTGAGGAGCAAATTTTATATCTGCAAAAGCAATTAGACGCTACCACTGATGAAAAGAAGGAAACAGTTACTCAACTCCAAAATATCATTGAGGCTAATTCTCAGCATTACCAAAAAAATATTAATAGTTTGCAGGAGGAACTTTTACAGTTGAAAGCTATACACCAAGAAGAGGTGAAAGAATTAATGTGCCAGATTGAAGCATCAGCTAAGGAACATGAAACAGAGATAAATAAGTTGAATGAGCTAAAAGAGAACTTAGTAAAACAATGTGAGGCAAGTGAAAAGAACATCCAGGAGAAATATGAATGTGAGTTAGAAAATTTAAGGAAAGCCACCTCAAATGCAAACCAAGACAATCAGATGTGTTCTCTTCTCTTCCAAGAAAATACATTTGTAGAACAAGTAGTAAATGAAAAAGTCAAACACTTAGAAGATACCTTAAAAGAACTTGAATCTCAACATAGTATCTTAAAAGATGAGGTAACTTATATGAATAATCTTAAGTTAAAACTTGAAATGGATGCTCAACATATAAAGGATGAGTTTTTTCATGAACGGGAAGACTTAGAGTTTAAAATTAATGAGTTATTACTAGCTAAAGAAGAACAGGGCTGTGTAATTGAAAAATTAAAATCTGAGCTAGCAGGTTTAAATAAACAGTTTTGCTGTACCGTAGAACAGCATAACAAAGAAGTACAGAGTCTTAAGGAACAACATCAAAAAGAAATATCAGAGCTAAATGAGACATTTTTGTCAGATTCAGAAAAAGAAAAATTAACATTAATGTTTGAAATACAAGGTCTTAAGGAACAGTGTGACAACCTACAGCAAGAAAAGCAAGAAGCAATTTTAAATTATGAGAGTTTACGAGAGATTATGGAAATTTTACAAACAGAACTGGGGGAATCTGCTGGAAAAATAAGTCAAGAATTTGAATCAATGAAGCAACAGCAAGCATCTGATGTTCATGAACTGCAGCAGAAGCTCAGAACTGCCTTTACTGAGAAAGATGCTCTTCTCGAAACTGTGAATCACCTCCAGGGAGAAAATGAAAAGTTACTATCTCAACAAGAATTGGTACCAGAACTTGAAAATACCATAAAGAACCTTGAAGAAAAGAATGGAGTATACTTACTTAGTCTCAGTCAAAGAGATACCATGTTAAAAGAATTAGAAGCAAAGATAAATTCTCTTACTGAGGAAAAAGATGATTTTATAAATAAACTGAAAAATTCCTATGAAGAAATGGATAATTTCCATAAGAAATGTGAGAGGGAAGAAAGATTGATTCTTGAACTTGGGAAGAAAGTAGAGCAGACAACCCAGTACAACAGTGAACTAGAACAAAAGGTAAATGAATTAACAGGAGGACTAGAGGAGACTTTAAAAGAAAAGGATCAAAATGACCAAAAACTAGAAAAACTTATGGTTCAAATGAAAGTTCTCTCTGAAGACAAAGAAGTATTGTCAGCTGAAGTGAAGTCTCTCTATGAGGAAAACAATAAACTCAGTTCAGAAAAAAAACAATTGAGTAGGGATTTGGAAGTTTTTTTGTCTCAAAAAAATGATGTTATCCTTAAAGAACATATTACTGAATTAGAAAAGAAACTTCAGTTAATGGTTGAAGAGCGAGATAATTTAAATAAATTGCTTGAAAATGAACAAGTTCAGAAGTTATTTGTCAAAACTCAGTTGTATGGTTTTCTTAAAGATATGGGGTCTGAAGTTTCAGAAGACGGTGAAGAGAAAGATGTTGTTAATATCCTACAGGCAGTCAGTGAATCCTTGGCAAAAATAAATGAGGAAAAATGCAACCTGGTTTTTCAGTGTGATAAAAAGGTATTCGAGTTAGAAAAAGAGATTAAGTGCCTTCAAGAAGAGAGTGTAGTTCAGTGTGAAGAACTTAAGTCTTTATTGAGAGACTATGAGCAAGAGAAAGTTCTCTTAAGGAAAGAGTTAGAAGAAATCCAGTCAGAAAAAGAGGCCCTGCAATCTGATCTTCTAGAAATGAAGAATGCTAATGAAAAAACAAGGCTTGAAAATCAGAATCTTCTAATTCAAGTTGAAGAAGTATCTCAAACATGTAACAAAAATGAAATCCATAATGAAAAAGAAAAATGTTCTATAAAGGAACATGAAAACCTAAAGCCGTTACTAGAACAAAAAGAATCAGAATTACGAGATACGAGAGCAGAGTTGATACTATTAAAGGTACTGTTCATTTGAATTGTATTGTTTCAAATAAATTCTTAGTTCAACTCTAAAATATATACATTAAACATTTTTACACCTTGACATCAAAAGTAAATTTTTACCATTCAAGTTCAAGTGGCAACTTTCTGAAAAGTGCGTTAGACATTTCCATGTTGTATGTCCAGTTTATTACATTTATTTTTGGGGAGTTTTAGATAATTTTAAAATCTTGAGTTTATAGAAGAGTAAATGATTAGGGATTTAAATGTCTTGGTCAGAAGTTTATCAGTTGCTAGCAAAACAACTAAACATGAAAAAACTTGAGTTTCATTCTTGTGTGAAATGTCTAGTTATCTTTTGTAAAGAGCACTTTTAAGCAAGAGAGTGAGCTTTGGTGGTATTGCTAAAATTTTTAGGGTTTTCTTTAAAAATTAAAGAATAAAAGTCGTTTATTCATTTCCTTATTACACATGTATTTGATGTATCAGGTTATCTATCTTGGCCTTGGTTACTGTTTTTTTTTAATAGTAAATGCCATATGCATAGTAAGGTCAGTATTAATTTTCTGGTCTAACAAGGGAAAATCTGTGACCAAATTGCTTTTTGTAGGAATTCTCTTTGATAATGATTTTCTTATACTTAACATGATGGCCGGTTCATTATGGAAAATGAATTCTGATTCTGATTTTTATTTTGTTTTGTTTTGTTTTTTCCCCCTGTAAAATCTAGGATTCCTTAGCAAAATCACCTTCTGTACAAAATGATCTTCTGTCTTCAGTAAAAAAGTTGGAAGAAAAATTAGGTAACTATGGTTTTACAGATGTTGTCACAATTAGACACATTCTTGTTAGTGTTAGAATAGATTGGGAAATACAGTAGCCAAATAATGTGTTGTTAAAAGCACAGTTCGTAGCTGTCTTTTCCTCGAGCTCACATTCTTGCCCCTCTGACACCTGTTTACCTTCTCTTTCAAAAGTGTTACTTTCTATTGTTTAACCCAGGCAAGATTGGTGTGATTTATAAATGGTTTCCTGATTTATTTTGGATTTTTCAGTTATTTAGCAAACTTTATTTAAATGCCCAATTATTCTAGACACTGGTGATAGAAAAGTGGTTGAGGTACAGACCATGTGCTCAAAGATCTCACTGTTATTGCAGTAGTTTGAGGTGTGGACAAGATACAGTACTGACAACATAGGAACTTACACTGTTTTGAGTTAAGAAAAGCAGCATAGAATAGTGTTTTTAGCCGAGTCTTGAAGAATGAGAAATTTTACACGGGAAGAAAGGTATTCTAGGAAGAAGGAAGAGCAGGTGCTTGTAGATTGACATATAGCATACATCAAGGCACATACTAGAAAGTTCCTAGAGAGATAAGAGCCAGATCATGAACCCAACAGTATGATTGATATGCAGAGGAGTTAGGGCTTTATCTTATCCATTTATTCCTCACAGTAACATTATAGGATAGCTCTCTTATTCCCATATAAGGATCAGGAAACAAAGACTTAGAAGTATGTAATGTGCCAATGATCCCTGAATTTAGTGCCCTATTAGATTAGGGTAAGGGAAGTTGAAGAGTAGAATAACTCCCAGTTGTTTATAATAGGTTATTGGGGCAGATTGGGATGTTCAGTTTTAGAAGTAAGTTGAAATACCAGTCCAAGTAGAGATGTTAGAATGCTACGCAAATCTGGAGTTAAGGGGAGAGACCTAAGCTAGAGATAAATATTTGTAGTTAAAGAGTGGGCATAAAAGCCGAGAGAGGGGGCCCGGTGGTTCACACCTGTAATCCCAGCACTTTGGGAGGCCGAGGTGGGCAAATCACGAGGTCAGGAGATGGAGACTATCCTGGCTAACGCTGTGAAACCCCGTCTCTACTAAAAATCAAAACAAAAAAAAATTAGCCGGGCATGGTGGTGGGTGCCTATAGTCCCAGCTACTTGGGAAGCTGAGGCAGTAGAATGGCGTGAACCCAGGAGGCGGAGCTTACAGTGAGCCAAGATCACGCCACTGCACTCCAGCCTGGGTGACAGAGCAAGACTCCGTCTCAAAAAAAAAACAAAAAAAAAAAGCTGGGAGATTGAAATTATTAAGGGAGTATAGCCAAAAGATGGAGACCAGAGACAGTTGTCCATTCATGTAAAGATAGAGAAGATAGAGACAACACAGGAAATTGAGAAGGAGCAGCTAGTGAGGTAGGAAAACCTGGAACATAAAATGTCTTGAAAGCTAAGGCAAGTGACAGGAAGTGAAGTGCTTCAAGAGGGAAAAAGTGGTTAGCCATTGCTAGTGCTCCTGATGTATCAAATAAGATGCCTTAAGCAACACTTAAGACCACTGCCTTAAGCAACAAAGAGGTCAGTGTCCATGACATGCTGGAACCAGAGCTTGATTGCAGTTGATACTAGAAAAAAATGGGGGAGGCAATGTTTGAGAGCATATATAGATGACTCTTTTCAAGGGATTTGCTATAGGGGAAAGAAAAAGCAATGGGACAAAACTAGAGGGACCTTGTGGTTTAATTTTTTATTTTATGGGAAGAATAACAGCATGTTTGAGATGTTTCACCTATCCCCTACCCTCTTTAACTGCTTTCACTATTTATTCCTGGCCTTAATTTCTTGATGGTAATTTTTCTTGTTGCATGTTTATAAAATATTGGGAAAAAATCTGCTAGAAAGGGGAAAATTGCTGCTGGAGAAGAAGGAGGGAGAATTGTTGCTCTGATGCTGGAGTAGGTAAGGAGACATAGGATGAAATGCAGATGTGGAACGATTGGCCTTTGCTCCACACAGACACACTTCACTATGGTAGCCAGAGGGAAGGTACCGCTGCAAGTAAATTAATAGGCCAGGACAGAAATTTGGATCATAACTCAATTTTTAGAAACAAATACCAAGAAGTACTGAACTCTGGAGTTCAAATGGGGTAGGTAGCTAAAGAAGTTAACAGAGAGATCCATATTGGATAGGTAAAACATATTACAGGTTTAGTTGGGAAAGTCAGACCCACCAGCCAAGAGGAAGAGTGTACCTATGGAGCATAAATACTGATCTGCATCTGATATCTCCAATACTTGATCCTAATTGGCACACTATTATCTGAAGTCCTGGCATACCTGTATTTCCAGGAAATCTAATGAGAAGTTTTAAAAGCCTGTAATTCCTAGAAACTTATGAAATGGCTAGAGAAAAGTAGACTATTTTGGAGAATTAAAGACAATGGAAACTTTTTACATTGCCTCACATAACAAATAAGCTTCCACTTTAAAAAATGGTATTACTGTTTTTACTGCTTATTTTAATATCAAATTACCAATTTTGTGCTTCCAAATAATCTAGGGCTAAAATAAGCAAGTAATTTGAATTTTTTCCTTTTGAGTTCGTATGTAATCCATATATTTTCTATTTTTAGAAAATCTGGAAAAAGAAGGCAAAGAAAAGGAGGAGAAAATAAATAAGATAAAATTAGTTGCCGTGAAGGCAAAGAAAGAACTAGATTCCAGCAGAAAAGAGGTGAGCTTACTTTAAAAATGTAAGATTCAGGAATCTTATATTTTAAAAAATCAAGAGTTTTTCTATCCATTAAAAAAAACAAACAAAAACCTCTTTAATTTTGCTTGTATTTAAAACAGACCCAGACTGTAAGGGAAGAACTTGAATCTCTTCGGTCAGAAAAGGACCAGTTATCTGCTTCCATGAGAGATCTCATTCAAGCAGCAGAAAGCTATAAGGTAAAAATAGTCATTTTAATAACAAGTTATAAAAGTTATAATCATAACTTCTAAGAAATGTAGTAGAAATATAAAACTATTGTCCACAAAACAGTCACCTTGTATTTTTCAGTAAATATTCTGTTTTGGAGTGCAATGTAATAGAATCCTAACATCAAGATTTTAAAGTGGTTAAGCTTTAAATAGTGGCATGCTTTTTTTTTTTTTTTAATGAAGTCTCGGTCTTGTCGCCCAGGCTGGAGTGCAGTGGTGTAATCTTGGCTCACTGCAACCTCTGCCCCCATGTTCCAGCAATTCTCCTGCCACAGCCTCCCGAGTAGCTGGGACTACAGGCGCATGACACCATGCCCGGCTAATTTTTGTATTTTTAGTAGAGACAGGGTTTCACCATGCTGGCCAGGCTGGTCTTGAACTCCTGACCTCGTGATCCACCTGCCTCGGCCTTCCAAAGTGCTAGGATTACAGGCATGCGCCACTGCACCTGGCCTAAATAGTGCCTTTAAACTGTTGTTTATAAAAGTAAAATTTTGTTTTGGGATTTCCTAATAAAATCAGTAACAAAAAGATAACCTATTACTACTACGATTATTTGATATTTTTCTGGCCAAGTGAATAAACCTGAAGCTTAAACAAGGTGAAGCATTGTTATTTGGAGGCAATATGCTTGTTATCTTAGTAACACGAAAATGTATTATTAAAAATACAAGAATTAAAAATGAAAGTACAACAAAATCACTGAACGCAAGATAGACATCACTACATTTCTTCAGGTATTCATTCAGCAAATTTTATATGGCAGACTGAGTTCTGAGTTCTGGGGCAAGTTGGAGGTCAACCAAATAGACTAAGTTCCTGTCCTCTTAGGACTTAAAAAAATCCCAATGGCAATAACAGGCAAACATACAAAAATAGAAGATACATACTATGTAGAAAAGTTAGTTGGGTAGGGAGAAGAGAGTGAGCGGTAATCAGGCAGGATTTGATGAAAAAAAAAATACCACAACAGTCATAAAATCCAATCTTAAGAAGCACTTAAATGAGAAGTTTTGGCACTCAGTGAAAAAAACTGCAAAACTTACGTACGGTGACTGACTATATTTGAACTATCAGTTCTCAAATTGGCTTATAAATTCTAAAACAAATTCATTAAACATTTTAGATTTTTTTTTTTTTTTTTTGGCTGGATCTTGACACAAAATTCCAAGTTTTAAGTAAAAAACTAGCAAGAGCAGCTAAATTTTTTTTTAATGAAAAGAATAAAGTGACATCCTACTGAAAGAGACACTAAAACTTATGACAGAATTACAGTAATGTGGTAGAATTCTGATGCAGGAATGGTACAGATTAACATAGCAGAAGAGATAGTTACTTCCGCATAACAACAAACAGGTGCCAGGCTCTCTTCTAAGCACTTTACATATCTCAATACACTTAATTCTCAAAACAACCCCCAAGTATATTAGCATCAACACTTTACAAGTGAGGACTCTGAGGCATAAATCAATTAAAGAACTCAAAAGTCGCAGACTCAGATTTCTTAAGAGACCTCCGGGTCACAGAACAAGTGACAGAGCAGAGCTGGAATTTGAATTCAGGCAGTCTCGTTCCAGATCTGTTGTTTCATCCACTAAGCTATACCATCCCAGTAAAATTTGAAACAGAAATCAATGAAGAAAGAAATTCCTTCTAAGGAATTAGCTTTTTATTTCGCTCCACGTACCAAAATGTATTCTGGATGGATTAAAAAATTTTGTGAAAAATATTTTTTAAAAACCTAGAATGAAATACTTGATCCTTTAACTGACTTCTGGATACAAAAGACTTTTTCAAACTTGAAATACTAAATTTAGGCCGGGTGCAGTTGCTTACGCCTATAATTCCAGCACTTTGGGAGGCCGAGGTGGGTGAGTCACTTGAGTCCAGGAGTTTGAGATCAGCCTAGCCAACACAGTGAAACCCTATTTCTACAAAATATACAAAATTTAGCTGGGCATGGTGGCACATGCCTGTATTCCTAGCTACTCTGATGGCTGAGGCACGAGAATCACTTGAACATGCAAGGTGGCAGTTGCAGTGAGCGGGGAGATTGTACCACTGTACTCCTACCTAAAGTATTTTAATGAATTACAAAGGGAAAGATTGAAAGATTTAACTATTTGAAATTGATATGCCTGGTGTACCTCTGGAAGAAATTAATTGATTATAAGGTCTCTTAAAATGTAAAGAAGCAAGTTCCTCATGTAACTTGCTCTTATGAAGAAGCCCATATATAAATTTTAAATGGGTTTTTTAATGGATTTATAAGATCTTTATATATGAGCATACTAATTTTGTCATGTGTAGATTTAAATTTTCAAATTTCATTACCATATTTTCATATGTAATATAAACATGTATAAAAATGTGACAGGATTTAAGGTAGAACCAGAAGTGCTGAAATGTTTAAGAATGATCACTTTTTTTTTTTTTTTTTTTTTTTTTTTGAGACGGAGTCTTGCTCTGTCGCCCAGGCTGGGGTGCAGTGGCCGGATCTCAGCTCACTGCAAGCTCCACCTCCCGGGTTTACGCCATTCTCCTGCCTCAGCCTCCTGAGTAGCTGGGACTACAGGCGCCCGCCACCTCGCCCGGCTAGTTTTTTGTATTTTTTTTTAGTAGAGATGGGGTTTCACCGTGTTAGCCAGGATGGTCTCGATCTCCTGACCTCGTGATCCACCCGTCTCGGCCTCCCAAAGTGCTGGGATTACAGGCTTGAGCCACCGCGCCCGGCCAAGAATGATCACTTTTAAAAACACATATACCTACGCTCTTAAGTTCTTCAGGATGCATCATTATAAAGATACTGAATAATTTTGGAGTTTGTTAATTTGGCTATTTTTTTCAGTGTTCACATCACTTGTAATAACTTGTATCAGTTTATTAAAAGATCTGAACACACAGGAGTCCTAGAGGAACAATAATTTATAATTATTCGGATGTTTAGAAGTGTCTACCCTACATACGGAATTTAAAAGTAGACTCTTGTATGCCTGGCATTCGTTTTTGTTCCAAGACTCCCCTTAGGAATAATACTTGATTAAAATCAGAATTTCCCATAGGGAGCCATTATTTATTATGCCTTGGCATAGCAATTCAGTTTTTACAGCTATTGACAGCAATGGAACCAGAATGAGTAAAAATGAAGAAGGCCAGTTAGAGACTAAGTGGATAAATATCTCTGATTTTTAGAGGAGCCTACCCAAATATAAAAGAAGCACAGAATCTTCTTTCTATGGAAAAGAAAAGACCTTAGTGATACCTCAGCCCTGTGTGCATGTGTGCCAGGAAGTAGCAGACTCAGATAAATAAACATACAAAAACACACTTTGGGAGGCCGTGGCTTGAGGACTGCCTGAGGTTAGGAGTTCGAGACCAGTCTGGCCACATAGTGAAACCCCCTCTCTACTAAAGATACAGAAAAAATAGCCGGATGTGGTGGTGTGTGCCTGTAGTCCCAGCTACTCGGGAGGCTGAGGCAGGGGAATTGCTTGAAGCAGGGAGATGGAGGTTGCAGTGAGCTAAGATCGCACCACTGCACTCCAGCCTAGTGACAGAGCAAGACAACGTCTCAAAAAAAATAAAAAATAAGGCAGATTCTAGATTCCCAAGTGCTGTCTTCTACCACTTTTCGAAATCACTAAATGGACAGACTATAAAATCAAAATTCAGATTCTAACAGTCAGCCACCAGTTGAGTCAAATAATTCACCATGTGTAGATCAGAATTAGAAACAAAAGTGCATTAGTCAAGGATCTGATCTGGGAAGCAAGAGCCGGGCATGGTGGCTCACACCTGTTACCCTAGCACTTTGGGAGACCTAGGCAGGCAGATTGCCTGAGCTCAGGAGTTTGAGACCAGCCTGGGCAACATGGCAAAACCCTGTCTCTACTAAAAATACAAATATTAGTTGGCCGTAGTGGCACACACCTATAGTCCCAGATACTTGGGAGGCTGAGGGAGGAGAATCACTTGAACCCAGGAGACAAAGGTTACAGTGAGCTGAAGTTGCGCCGCTGCACTCCAGCCTGGGCGACAGAGCAAGACCCCATCTCAAAAAAAAAAGATCTGGCAAGCACGATCCAAAAGAGTGTAAATGCCCCAGAAGACCCACCAGAGGCCAGGCTCAGTGGCTTATGCCTGTAATTCCAACACTTTGGGAGGCTGAGGCATGTGGATCACCTGAGGTCAGTTCAACACCAGCCTGGCCAACATGGTGAAACCCTGTCTCTACTAAAAATATAAAAATTAGCCGGATGTGGTGGCACGTGCCTGTAATCCCAACTACCCAGGAGGCTGAGGCAGGAGAATCACTGGAACCTGGGAGGCGGAGGGTGCAGTGAGCCAAGATCGCGCCACTGCACCCCAGCCTGGCAACAGAGACTCCATCTCAAAAAAAAAAAAAAAAACCCACCGGAGAAGCCTGCAGAGGTGAGCCAAGGACGTAAGAGGTCCAGGTCCAGAGGAAGGCCACTGCCAGGCTTCACAGTCCTCTTGGTTAATGTCATTTCTCTTTTACGCATAGTATCTCAGTGGAACTTCCAAAAGTAAACTTTGCAAGAAAACGTAAACACTGTGCTAACAATAAAACCACAATTTAGATACCACCTCACTTAAGTCAGGATGGCTACTATTAAAAAGTCAAAAGAATAACAGGTGCTGGTGAGGTTGCAGAGAAAAAGGAACACTTACACTTTTGGTGGGAGTGTAAATTAGTTCAGCCATTGTGGAAAACAGATTCCTCAAAGACCTAAAAACAGAAATACCATTTGACCCAGCAATCCCGTTCCTGGGTATATACCCAAAGGAATATAAGTCATTGTGTAATAAAGACACATGTACGCGTATGTTCTCTGCAGCACTATTCATGATAGCAAAGACATGGAATCAACCTAAAGGCCTGTCAGTGGTAGACTGGATAAAGAAAATTGGTATATATACACCATGGAATACTACACAGCCATAAAAAAATATGAGATTATGTCCTTTGCAGGGACATGGATGAAGCTGGAAGCCACTATCCTGAGCAAACTAATGCAGGAACGGAAAACCAAATACCACATGTTCTCTCTTACAAGTGGGAGCTAAATGATGAGAACACAGGGACACATACAGAGGAACAACAGACACTGGGGCCTAACGGAGGGTGGAAGGAGGGAGAGGATCAGGAAAAATAACTAATGGGTACTAGGCTTAATACTTGGATGGTGAAATAATCTGTACAGCAAACCCCTGTGACACAAGTTTGCCTACATAACAAACCTGCACATGTACCCCTGAAATGAAAAGTTAAAATTTTTTTAAAAACACCATTTACTTCCTGCGGGTGCGCAGGCTGTGGCCATCTACCTCTCTGTTGCTCTTCCCATCAGAGAAGATGGCCCTGGAGATGGTGCCGAAGGACCTGCGGCATCTGTGGGCCTGTTTGCTGTGTTGACTGGTCAAGACTATAGACCAGTTTGAATGTGATGGTTTTGACAGTTGTGATGCATATCTACAAACGAAAGGTAACTGAGAGATGGCGTATGACTCCACCAGCTCTTCCTTTGATGGAATCATTGTGATGATGAGTCCAGAGGACAGCTGGGTCTCCAAGTGGCAGCGAGTCAGTGACTTTAAGCCAGGTGTATATGCGGTGTCAGTCACTGGTTGCCTGCCTCAAGGAATTGTGTGGGAGCTGAAAAGTCGAAGTGCCTACAAATCCAGAGACACAGCTATAAAGACCTAGCAAGCTGCAGGGCTACCAGCATCTTTGCTCTCCACCTCCTGCCTCTGCTTATTTCTTGTTCTGGAACTAAATGAGCAGAACTTCAAATACTTCCTTCCCTCCAATTCAGACTCAGCTGACTGTTGAGAGAGCAGCACATCATTTTTATCATTTTATCTTCTTTGGACTACAAGTGGGGTGGGAGGGATTTGGGTTGGTGGATTAACAGATGGAATTGAGGAGAGAGTAGGATGCTGATTTTCCTACCCATGGCCCAGGGCTGTGCCTTCCTTATGCTGAGGACTCTAGGTCAAATGTCAATAAATATGAACCTCTAGGAAAAAAAAAAAAAAAAAAAAACACCATTTTGCTAGTAATTTTGCATGCACATTTGTGGGAAGAGTAGAAGTTTTCCAGAAACAAAGGCAAAAACAGGATTTATAAGGAAGGAGAGAGAGAAGAACATAAAGAACTACATGTAGTCTCAAAACAATCTCATTTACATATTTTGGTGGATAACCTAATTAGCTTGTGTGTGGCAAAAAAAAGTCTGATCATTCTGTCCTTCAGTAGGCCAACTGGGAATATCAAAGCAAATTCAGTTGGCTTTGGATTCTTCAGGAAATATTGAAAGTGTCACTGCAGAGTATGAGAGACTAAATCTATGAATGTCTTCCAGTGTTCTTTCATTAGCACCTTTACCTTATATTAGGCCAGGCCTGGAGTATTTCTCTCATCAGAATTCTTCAGGTGGAGTTAGGTATCCAGGTTAAACTTTTTATCCTCTATCCTTAAGTTGTGTTTACATTTTGGAAGTTCATTGTTGTTAATGAGTAGACTATTTAACCTTGGAGCTATTATATTGTTTGTATTTAAAATTTTCTTCTCCTTTCATACATTTCCCCCACCCTCCAATACTAAAAGTTTTCCAAAATGTGCTATTTTTATTACCTAATGCCAGTTAGGTATTCTGTTCAACTTGGGTAAATATTTTAAGCATCCAGAATGGACTCATGAATCTTAAGGTGGCTTGATGATAAAGTCTGACCTGTTGAATGCATAATAATATACCAAAGTTAAATCCTTCTTTTATTGAAGAATCTTTTATTAGAATATGAAAAGCAGTCAGAGCAACTGGATGTGGAAAAAGAACGTGCTAACAATTTTGAGCATCATGTTGAAGACCTTACAAGACAACTAAGAAATTCGACTTTGCAGGTAATTTTTTAATAAATTCAAAAATGAAAACTATAACAGGTGTATTTTAATCTCAATACTTTGTGTATAAACATAAAAAAAAATAGTCGGAAACAGAATTTGTTCCCCCCACCCCCCGCTTTACCCTCCTCCCCACTTGTGAGAGAAGAATAAGACGAAACAGCTAGCAACTATCTTGCTTATTATTCTAGTCTTAATTCCCCTAGAGGATTGGTTGGTTGGTTGGGGGTGGGTTTTTCATTTCTGCTCTTTACTCTGCCAGTGCACCTGGTCTCTTGTAAGGTTTACCATATTAGTGTTTCAGTGACAGATTTTAAAACTTATTCTTAATTTAACATTATCGTTCTGTAGCATGGACTTTGAAATCTTCATTTGTCACACTATGCCAGTATTCTCATTAATGTACCTGTTCATTCTTCTCTGCTGTATATGTTTTCTGCATGTTTATAGTAATGAATCATTGGTCATTTCAGTGTGAAAAAATAAATTCTGATAATGAAGATCTGCTGGCTCGTATTGAGACACTACAGTCTAATGCCAAATTATTAGAAGTACAGATTTTAGAAGTCCAGAGAGCCAAAGCAATGGTAGACAAAGAATTAGAAGCTGAAAAACTTCAGAAAGAACAGAAGATAAAGGTAAAAACAATCCTGCAAGATTGATTCACATATATATGATGCATTTACCAAAATATTATTTAAATGAAGGGAAGACTTACTAAAGAGTAGCATTTATGAATACAGCACAGTTCATTAATTCCTTAATACCAACCATAAATTTGAGAATCCATGCTGTGATCTGGGGGTGTATATATTTTAAACATTGAAATATTACCAAACTTTTTGTATTTTAGTGTGTCCGATTTATTTTATTTATTTATTTATTTATTTATTTAGAGACGGAGTCTTGCTCTGTTGCCCAGGCTGGAGTGCAGTGGCGCAGTCTCAGCTCACTGCAAGCTCCGCCTCCCAGATTCACGCCATTCTCCTGCCTGAGCCTCCGGAGTAGCTAGGATTACAGGCACTCACCACCAAGCCCAGCTAATTTTTTGTGTGTGTTTTTAGTAGACGGGGCTTCACTGTTTTAGCCAGGATGGTCTCAGTCTCCTGACCTTATGATCTGCCCGCCCGGGCCTCTCAAAGTGCTGGGATTACAGGCGTGAACCACTGCGCCCGACCGTCAGATTTATTTTAAAGCCCCTTAAAAATACCTTTTTAATGTTGGTTGGGTTGTGTGGGTTGTTTTTATTTTTAATTTCAGGAACATGCCACTACTGTAAATGAACTTGAAGAACTTCAGGTACAACTTCAAAAGGAAAAGAAACAGCTTCAGAAAACCATGCAAGAATTAGAGCTGGTTAAAAAGGTAAAACAAAACACTAGGATCAAAATTGGTGTAATATTCACGTTGTTCTGTTTTGTTGTTCTGTTTGTTCTGTTCTTTCTGTGTTCTTGCTCTGTGGTCCAGGCTGGAGTGCAGTGGCATGATCTCGGCTCACTGCAACCTCTGCCTTCCGAGTTCAAAGCAATTATTGAGCCTCAGCCTCCCGAGTAGCCGAGATTCCATGCATGCACCACCACACCCGGCTAACTTTTTGTATTTTTGGTAGTGAAGGAGTTTCACCATTTTGGTGAGGCTTGTCTTGAACTCCTGACTTCAAATGATCTGCCCATCTCAGCCTCCCAAAGTGCTGGGATTACAGGTGTGAGCCACCACACCCAGCCTGCATTGTTAAACTATTCTATACATGTTGAAAAGAAATATTTTAGAATGTTACTTGTGGTACTAAAATAATGCTTTATAAATTATTTGCTCAAAAAATTGAAAATTTAACTTCTCTAAGTACCAGTCCTTTCAGAAGAATCTAGGCTCATGAGTTACAAGATTTTGGTTTGACATTTCATTTTATGTACATGATTGTTGTATGACACATTAAGATTTAATTAATGTCAAAGCTTGAAATTTGTATTATACTTAAAACTTTGGCTGACTTTACTCATTCAAAGATTAGGCTAAAAAGAAATGTACTATTATATAAGAGCCACTTGAAATATTAGTATTTTATAAATAAGAGCTCCACAGGCTACAACTGCCCGTTGTAGTTCGTTATAATGAAATAAAATGAAACTAAGAAAGTTGGGTTAAACTATTAGAAAATATTTTGTGAAATTAAAAACTAGAAAATATCCAACTCCTCATTTTTTCGTTACAGTGTAAACGATTTGAGTATTACAGAAAAGCATCCATTTATTGCTGTGGCATCATTTTAGCAATTTTACAAATGAACTGATCTACTATTGTCTAAATCTTTTTATAAAATATGCAGGATGCCCAACAAACCACATTGATGAATATGGAAATAGCTGATTATGAACGTTTGATGAAAGAACTAAATCAAAAGTTAAGTAATAAAAACAACAAGATAGACGATTTGGAGCAAGAAATAAAAATTCAAAAACAGAAACAAGAAACCCTACAAGAAGAAATAAGTGAGTTAAATAAAGTTCACTTTACCTTTTAATTATTTCATCATAACAACTTGATTTAGTGGGGGGCATTTCTTGTTTATTTCACCAGTCTTTCACTGTCGGGTGTTTAACGGGATAAATGTTACTGGGGTCCAGAATGGGTGTAAAACTGTTTGCCATTAAGATGTTTATAGTCCACATTTATTCACTTTAACATTTCTTAAGTACCTTGCTGTTGTCTGGATTAACTGAGATTGTCATGGGTTGTAATTGTAAAAGCTGGGAGATGGGTACAGTAGAGTTTATGGCACTGTTATTACTACTGTCACATATGTTTGAAGTATTCCATAATAAAAAGCTAAAACAGGCTTCTTTTAAAGATAAGCCAATACAAAGAAGACATTATTTGTGTATTCAAATTCACTCATAAAAAATGTTTCATCTTTTTCTGCTGAAATTATTTCTTGTGCTAGCTTCATTACAGTCTTCAGTACAACAATATGAAGAAAAAAACACCAAAATCAAGCAATTGCTTGTGAAAACCAAAAAGGAACTGGCAGATTCAAAGCAAGCAGTATGTTAATTTTTTAGTTTCATATTTTAGTACTTATTCATAATTTATTTATGAGTAACATTTTTAAAAATTTAACCAAGATTCTCATTCTTGTAGGAAACTGATCACTTAATACTTCAAGCATCTTTAAAAGGTGAGCTGGAGGCAAGCCAGCAGCAAGTAGAAGTCTATAAAGTAAGGTTTTTACTTTTTAAGATTAAAAAAATGTTTTTTCATGTAGAAGTGAAGTACCATTCAGAGATTTTACTAATTATCCTGTAAGGATATTTAGAAAGATTCCTCAACATTTTGAGGAATTTGCAACAATAAATCAAGTCTGGTATATAACTGGAGTATATTGTTTAGCTCAAGCTAGATTATTTTCATATATTTGGAAATTTGTAATACACGGTAGAATAGTGCAAAATAAGCATGCATCTGAACTTTCTAAATGATATTGCAGTCACAAGAAACAGTTTATAAAATGATTTTCTATGTTTGCTACGTTTGTATATATTTTTATATATATAATGTCTTGAAGTATTTAAATGTTGTATGTTAAATATGTAGTCTGGGAGTTTCATTTTTTTTAATCGATGTTGGTTTAAGAAAAGATAAATTAGTGAGAAAATGTTCTACTTGTCTCTTTTTCAAGAATAATACATAAAAATATTTCGCTACTTAATTATGCCTTATATGTACTTATGTCTCAAACCTAAAGTTTGTGTTTTAAGGAAAACCTCTTTAACTAGTGAAGGTAGGATTTGCTAAAGCTAAGTTTAAAGATTTACCCCCAGATACAGCTGGCTGAAATAACATCAGAGAAACACAAAATCCACGAGCACCTGAAAACCTCTGCAGAACAGCACCAGCGTACGCTAAGTGCGTACCGGCAGAGAGTGACAGCGCTACAGGAGGAGAGTCGTGCCGCCAAGGTGCGTTCTTCAGAGCAGCCACAGCGAGCCACTGGGATTTTATTGTCAGCTAGTCATTGGTGTTTACTCCAGGGCTGTGCTCTCCCTTTTTAGTATTTTGCTGTTAAGAGCACTTATTAGATTAAGACCTGTTCAGTTAATCTGCCTCTAACCCCAGTCCCGTGCCAACCCCAGTCATAATTTGGATCACTTTTTTTGCCAAAAGGAAAAACATGATGTTTTTTTCCATTTCAACCTTGTTTTGCAATTTATGTGTCACTTCTTTATAAAACTTTTTTTTATTAGGAAGGTGTTACGGTTCTTTCTGAGGGCTAAATGATGATAAAATAACATTTTAGTAGCACGGCTGTGGGGGCCTACTTTCTTGTCATCATCCAAAACAGGCCAAGTGCAGTGGTTGTGTTAGATGCAGGTCTTATTTAAGCAATCATGGCAACACTGTTGTGGGAGTTCACAGATCACTTCAGGAAAGTGGAAGACCTAGAACTTAACGCTTACCACTCTGTTTTGAAAACTGAAGTTCAAATAATTTATTTGAGTTAATTTGCCTCAAATTTATAAAAGGGATATCATAAGAGAAAATGTTTATAAAGTTCCAAAAGCACATAGTGCCACTATAAAATGTATGGTTAGTAAATTAATCTACCAGGGTAGAAGACATGGTAGAAACGGATCTCTTATCAGAAAAAAAAAAAATGTATTATTGAGAGGCCTTTAAAAAGTGTAAGGCCTCCCAACACAAAGACCTGATAAATATTTGAGGCAATGGATATCCTAATTACCCTGATTTGCTTATTACACATTGTGTGTATCCATCAGAATATCACATGCACCCCATAAATATGTACAATTATGTATCAATTGAAAAAATTAAGTGTAAAGCCAACAGAAGTATACTTTTTAGCTGGGTTAATCAAGGAACCAAAAAGTATGTCAGCCATTTTTCTTACTTTAAAAAACAGGTTTTTATCTCAATTTGTTAATCTCTGAAAGAAAATAGAAGGACCCTGTTACGATACAAAACGTTTCTCTCTTTTAAATGTTATAGGCAGAACAAGCTACTGTAACCTCTGAATTCGAGAGCTACAAAGTCCGAGTTCATAACGTTCTAAAACAACAGAAAAATAAATCTATGTCTCAGGCTGAAACTGAGGGCGCTAAACAAGAAAGGTAAAGTCTAAATTAAATATGCAGAGTTTTCCTCCCACAATGCAGGTTCTTCACCAAGTAGATTGAAAATCCTATTATGTTTTGTGTGTGGTTTTTTTGTGGTTTTTTGTGTGGTTTTTTTTTTTTTGAGACAGTTTCGCTCTTGTTGCCCAGGCTGGAGTGCAGTGATGCAATCTCAGCTTGCTGTCACCTCCGCTTCCCGGGTTCAAGTGATTCTCCTGCCTCAGCCTCCTGAGTAGCTGGGGTTACAGGCATGCACCATCACGCCCAGCTAATTTTTGTATTTTTAGTAGACACAGGGTTTCACCATGTTGGCCAGGCTGGTCTCAAACTCCTGACCTCAGATGATCCACCCACCTCAGCCTCTCAGAGTGCTGGGATTACAGGCGTGAGCCACGGCACCCAGCCTAAAATCCTATTATGATTTTCAACTGTGAAATTATGTATATTGTTACCAAAGAAAACAGGATTTCTTGGCTTCACTGTGTCTGCAGACAGTAACAGGGAAACTTCATTACAAAGGACACTGTTACAAACTCTAAAATTAGATGTTAAAGTGCACAGTGAGGCCAGGATATGAGATAATAGGCTAACAGTTCAATCTGGTCTTAATAAGATCTTGTCATGGTAGAAATACCGGCATTAAAATTACATTATGATTTGTTTTTCCAATTTTGAAAATTCAGAAGTGAAAATTAAAATGCAAAGTATACTTATTTGCCATTAATTTAGGTTAAACAGAAGTTGCTTTAAAATATTTTACTTATTTCAAAAAATTTTAAATTTCATACTGAATTTTGGTCTAGAATTAAACTTTTCTTGTTTATGACCATTTCAGTTCTATTTGAATGGTATGTTGTTTATGCTGCTTTAAAAGTAGCATACAAATCCTGTTTGCACTGGGAGTAAGAAATAGGGCATTCCATGGCATCTGTGTTTTGTCTTTGAGTAGCAGTTCAGTATTCAAAGCAGTTTTACATCTGACTCTTACTGTTCTAAACAAGACTAATTATTATGGATTTTTGTATGTTTATGTTTCTGTTACTTTCATTTAGGAATCTATTAAATATAGAGACTGTAGATTGAAACATGGTATTTTCTCTCCAGTAGCCCATTATATAAAGGAGAAATTAGATACTGATGCATTTCATAAATTAAAAAAGTCACCATTTTCGCCGGGCGCGGTGGCTCAAGCCTGTAATCCCAGCACTTTGGGAGGCCGAAACGGGCGGATCACGAGGTCAGGAGATCGAGACCATCCTGGCGAACACCGTGAAACCCCGTCTCTACTAAAAAATACAAAAAAAAAAACTAGCCGGGCGAGGTGGCGGGCGCTTGTAGTCCCAGCTACTTGGGAGGCTGAGGCAGGAGAATGGCGTAAACCCGGGAGGCGGAGCTTGCAGTGAGCTGAGGTCCGGCCACTGCACTCCAGCCTGGGTGACAGAGCGAGACTCCGTCTCAAAAAAAAAAAAAAAAAAAAAGTCACCATTTTCAAGAGCCGTTTTTGACCATGCCTAAATTTTGAGTTCAGATTATATGAATGTAAATGTTTTGTGTTGCTTCTACTTTCTTATAATATAAATACATTTTTTAAAAAAGAAACTAATAGTGTATTGTACTTATTGTGGCAGAATTAGGATTTTAACTATTTCCACCTAGTTTTTTTTCCAAGTCTGAAAAGACCTGCTTTTCTTCAGGGATTATCTTTCACTGTAACTTGGTCTGACATACCATTTTTAAAACAACAATTTAAGAACTGTGAGTGCGCCAGGTGTGGTGGTTCACACTTGTAATCCCAGCACATTGGGAGTCCAAGGCTGGCGGATCACCTGAGGTCAGGAGTTCAAGACTAACCTGACCAACATGGTGAAACCCCGCCTCTACTAAAAATAAAAAATTAACTGAGTGTGGTGGTGTGTGCCTGTAGTCCCAGCTACTCGGGAGGCTGAGTCAGGAGAATCGCTTGAACCTGGGAGGCAGAGGTTGCAGTGAGCCAAGATTGCGCCACTGCACTCCAGCCTGGGCAACAGAGCCAAACTCCATCTCAAAAAAAAAAAAAAAAAAAAGTAACGTGATGTTTTTTCTTTAGCTGACGTAGTCCTGTAACATAAAATAGGCTATTTTGATGCCCCTTTTTGAATATGAAATTCTAAATTTTGGAGAAATTTTTTGTAAATCTATAGTGCCTAAGATTTTAAATCTGGCTGTATCTTTTGTATTATATTTAATCCTAGTCTTGAATTCTTCTATTATATTTCCTTTAGAATCATCCAAGAGTATGACATTGAAAGATTAAATGGTTAACTATATTTAAAACCACAAAATCAAATTCACCTTTTTCAAAAAATTTTAAAACTGTATTTCTGTTTTAGGGAACATCTGGAAATGCTGATTGACCAACTAAAAATCAAATTACAAGATAGCCAAAATAACTTACAGATGAATGTATCTGAACTTCAAACATTGCAGTCTGAACATGATACACTGCTAGAAAGGCACAACAAGATGCTTCAGGAAACTGTGTCCAAAGAGGCGGAACTCCGGGAAAAGTAAGGTTGTTAGCAGCACTAACGCTGTACCAGACAGCAATGTATTTCTTTGTTGAAACTTCTAATATGTTGCTCCTTGAGATAAATGCAGATGAGAAAATAAAAAATAGACATATCTAAAGGCTTGGTAACTTTGCTTTATCTACCTTAGAGCTTCACCTTTTACGTTGCTTTTGTATTTTGCATTTTTAAGAACAACTAATGTCTGTCTGCTCATCCAGTATTCTGCATCTCCTACAGCCTTCTTGGCTAGGATGTTTCTCTAAAAAAACAAAAACATACTACTTTCCAATCCAAATCATAAGCATTTTTTTTTCTAGAAGAAAACACCCAAATAGTTGCTAACTGAAAAAGAATATGCAACTTATCTTTGCAATTCTGTCTTCAATTTGTCATATTTTGTTCATCACTGTAATACTTTAAATATACAGTAGGAATATTGGCAAAATAAATAGATTGTGAACAAGAAGTTTTCAACTCCTGTGATAAAGAAATAGGGTAATAGGAGTATTAGGCTGAGGAAAAGAATTCTTCATTGAGCATCTTTTATCAAGGGTGTTGATACTTTTATCACAGATTTTCTTATATAATATATATCTAATCTTATGCTAATCTGAAAAGTGAAAGCACTTAGCTTTTTGTGGCTTCTGTCTGTTAACAGTGTAATGTGCATGTTAATCATGTAAACCAAAAGTTTCAGGGAGATGGACCAGTTTTCTAGCTGCCTATCACCAGGGTTTACCATGAGATTAGGTGATGTTTGCTTGATATTCTCCAACACTTATTCTTTAGGAAAGTTATTGCAAATTACATTGCTAACACAAAGTAACTGTTGATTCCTCTAAAGTAATTCAATCTTTCAGTAAGTGTTTTTTGAGCACCTACTATGTGCCAGTCACTTTTCATAGTATTTTGAGGTATCTTTAGGAGTCTTTGCTCTTCTTCAGAAATGTTAAAAACTAACAGTATTGTTACTGTCTGTGCCCAAGTATGAAGAAATAGCCTCTTTATATAGTCTCCACTTTTAAAAATGTTATAATATTTATACTTTCTCTGTAGTAGATTGTGAAAATGGTTCCAGAGGAATGTGATAATTAGGCTAATTAATACCTGTATTACCCAGAGACTACAGTTAATATAAACACTTCAGTAACAACTGAGACAGAACAGTGAATTTTCATCAGCACAGTCATTCTTATTCCAGATGGGGGGTTTAAATATTTAGCTTTCAAGTAGGTAAATTTAGAAATGTCACTGATACTGCCTGAGAATAGACACTTTACCCTACCTCTAATATTTATCCTGCTTGGACTATTTTTGTAACTACCGATGGTTCTTCCTTTACTTTCTTGGTAGATATTGTTTGAACAAAATGCTTGCAGAGAAATGTGTATACACTAGTATTTTCTAGATTCATTAATCAATATGAACTTAGTAATTAAGATTTATTTCCTAAAACATGGTATTTTATTGCCTTTCTCTCTTCAGCCACTAACCCCTGTTTTAAACCTTATATGGTGCGTATAAGTGTAGCAGGTAGAAAAAATATCTTGGAAAAGTATAGGCTAAACTGTTAACAACATTTATCTACCTGTGGAATTGGGATTTCATCCTGCCAGGCATGAGAGTAATTAATGAGGGCTTTTACTTTTTTCTCCGACAGCTTTTGTATTTTTATGAGAGAATTATGTGGATCCCCTGTATAAAAGGAAATTTTTTTTGTTTTCTTTTGTTTTACCAAAGCCAAACATATAAAACATGAAAACTACAGGTAAACCCTTAAAAGTGATGGTTCCCAAATTGTAGGCCCACTGGTTAGTTTCAGGCTGAGCACATAAAAATCACATTGAAAACTGCTAAAAGTAGGGAATTCCTAGAATACTACTGAGATCCTGATTCAGTGGGTGTAACATGAAAACTAGATGTCTCTATTTTCAACAAGGTACTCCAGCAATTCTTACGTGCAGTGAGATTTGAAACAGCTATAGTAAACCAAGTCTGCGTTTGTGGTTCGTGTTAATCGACTCAAAAATGGATACTTTCCTCTAAAGTTTTCTGAGTGAATTAAGAGTGTGAGTTCCCCCCCCCCATATTTTCAGGGTAGTAGATAAAAGGGAGATTAATCTTATATTTATGTGAGCTACCACGTACGATGACATGAAGAAGTGAACTAATTAAAAGTATAATTATTTTATGCTTTAAATATAGTCCTTTTTTCTGATGAACCATGAAGTTCCTAGTCTGGACCACACAACGCAGTTTCTCAACTGGGGTTCTTCATCTGAAATGTGGAACGCAGATTATTTGAACTAGATGACAGCCAGTGTCAGTTCTCATCAAGTTATTACACAATGAGTACAATGTAGGTATGTAGGAGAGAAGTTGATTCATACATTCAATAGAGGTCTTAGAGCTAATTCTCTTGCAGAACCCAGTGGAGAAAGGCTAAAGTCAACATATAAAGTTGAAAGATCTTTTGTGAACTAAGTTTCTCATCTTTCAGATTGTGTTCCATACAATCAGAGAACATGATGATGAAGTCTGAGCATACACAGACTGTGAGTCAGCTAACATCCCAGAATGAGGTCCTTCGAAATAGCTTCCGAGATCAAGTGCGACATTTGCAGGAAGAGCACAGAAAGACAGTGGAGACATTACAGCAGCAGCTCTCCAGGGTGGAAGCACAGCTCTTCCAGCTTAAGAATGAACCGACCACAAGAAGTATGTATGTACACATGGAAATATTAGTTGTTCAAATTTTCGTGTGTTTATGTCTCTTAAATACATTCTTCCAAATTCATAAGAAAGAAAATTTACTAGGTGTCACCAGTATCAATTCTGTGATTAATGAATTTTGGATTTGCTTACTAGGAAGATATTTGAACCATCTGAATCCTTCCTTGATTATACTTACAGAGGCCTGTATAACCTCTTAGAATGCTGACTTTGATGTATTTCTTACCCTCAATGGAAAGGAGTATTTCTTTTTCTCTGACTTAAACATACTCTGGTAGTCTCATAACATATGTCTTAATTCTAGTATTCACCAGATTTGTTTCATGTTCTCTGTTGTTAGTCATCAAGTTTGTCTACTTTTTAAATAGAAACATTAGAGATAGAGCAAGGAGCTTAGAAACACTGAGGCGGCACTGAATGTGTAGAATTGCATGGCCAATATAGCTTCTTTCCTTTCACATTTACAACTAGTTGGAGTTTTAGTTCAGCTGCACCCAGTGTCTTCCATTCTGCTTCCAGGAAGAAGTGGAAAAATGTCAGCCATGATGATGTAGTATTTTAGTAGCAAGTTGATAGTGTTTTGGTTTCCCATGGGAAATACTGTCACTGGAGCATTAGCAGCTATCGGTCACTTATTAGGGTAAAAAAGCAACTTCAAGATAATTTAACATATGCCAAAGAATCAACAAAAGAAGTAATTGGCCAGGGCAAAGTTCGTACAGGAGATTGTAATCTAGGAATTAGCAGTGGAATAAGTAGTCAGCTTATCAGAAACTCAGGAAAATGCTTTAGAAAGGGCAGTCAGGCCTAAGGCAACTTAATGAAATGCAAAATAAATGAAATCTGAAGTTTAAAAATCTAGATTACAGTTCTGGTTTCTAACTCAGTTATGAGACCTTGGGCAAAGTCATTAAATTTATCTGAACTTCAGATGTTTCAGGGTCAATAAACTAATAGATGTCAAAGGGCCTGATAAACTTGACAGTTTAGACCGGACATGGTGGCTCACGCCTGCAGTCTCAGCACTTTGGGAGGCCAAGTCAGGTGGATCACATGAGGCCAGGAGTTTTAGACCGGTCTGGGCAACATGGTGAAACCTCATCTCTACTAAAAACACAGAAATTATCTGGGCAGCATGGCATGCACATGTAAGTCCCAGCTACTCGTGGGGCTGAGGTGGGAGGATGGCTTAAGCCTAGGAGGCAGAGGTTGCTGTGAGCCAAGATTGTGCCACTGCACTCCAAACTGTGTGACAGAGTGAGACCCTGTCTCGGGGGAAAAAAAAAAAAGCACTTTACAGTTCATCCGCAAACAGGAAAGTCTTGCTAGACAATGTAATTGATTAGTTCCATGCTCTGGATTCTGGGCTCTTATTGTATGAACACTGTAGGTATGAGCAGCAACAGTTAAGAAGCTGCAGAGGTAAAGGTATAAGGGCAGTGATCGAGGATGTCTGCCGAGCAGATTTCAGCAAGTGTGTTTCAAGAAGTATGCAGCAATCTCAAATACCTAATCCTGAAAAATTGCCAGAATCTAGTTTTTTAATTTTGGCCAGTATTTAGCAGCAGTATGGCCCTCTACTCTAAATTAATAAAAAACAAGTAGTACTGTATTATGAGCTGTGTTATCTCACAGTTTATCTTAGCTAGTAGCAATTAATTTATAGCTTCTGCTAAAATGACTAACGTAGTTAAAAGTTTGATATTTGATAACTAAATTTTTTTTTTTTCTTTTGAGACTCGCTCTGTCACCAGACTGAAGCACAGTGGCGTGATCTCAGCTCACTGCAACCTCTGCCTGCTGGGTTCCAGCAATTCTCTGCCTCAGCCTCCCCAGCAGCTGGGATTACAGGCACCTGCCACCGTGCCCGCCTTTTGTATTTTTAGTAGAGATAGGGTTTCACCATCTTGGCCAGGCTGGTCTTGAACTTCCTGACCTCGTGAGCCACCCGCCTCAGCCTCCCAAAGTGCTAGGATTACAGGTGTGAGCAACCATGCCCAGCCTTGATGACTAAATTTTAAGAAATGTTTTAGCAATTCTTCATGTACCTTTCACTTGTCTTATAGTTACTTAATTCCTCTGCTCTTATCATTTGATATTTTCATTTTATTGTGTATCTCTGTAAGGTCAAATCAATAGATTTTGAACAATCTCACACTTAACCTTTAAAAAAAAATCTAATAGGCCCAGTTTCCTCTCAACAATCTTTGAAGAACCTTCGAGAAAGGAGAAACACAGACCTCCCACTTCTAGACATGCACACTGTAACCCGGGAAGAGGGAGAAGGCATGGAGACAACTGATACTGAGTCTGTGTCTTCCGCCAGCACATATACACAGTCTTTAGAGCAGCTGCTTAATTCTCCCGAAACTAAATTTGGTATGTTACTCTATCTAAATATGTTTTTCTTATTTAATTTCTTTGTCTTATTTAATTACTATTACTCTAAGTTACATATGCTTTTTTGGGCTGCTCCAATAAAATTTATTTCAATATTCCACTACCTGTTTGTATTACGGTTCTCTAGAGGGACAGAACTAATTGGATGGACAGATGGATGCTTATTAAGTATTACCTTACACGATCACTAGGCCATCTGCAGGCTGAGGAGCAACGAGAGCCAGTCCAAGTTCCAAAACTGAAGAACTAAGAGTCTGATGTTCAAGGGCAGGAAGCATCCAGCACAGGAGAAAGATGTAGGCTGGGAGGCTAGGCCAGTCTCACCTTTTCACGTTTTTCTGCCTGCTTTATGTTCGCTGGCAGCTGATTAAATGGTACCTACCAGATTAAGGGTGGGTCTGCCTTCCCCAGCCCACTGACTCAAATGTTAATCTCCTTTGGCAACACCCTCACAGACACACTCAGGATTAATACGTTGCATCCTTTAATCCAATCAAGTTGACACCCAGCATTAACCATCACACTGTCCAAATGGGAAAATTACAAAACAAATCTTTTTTAAAATAAAATGTTAACTCTTGCCCTAGGTTTGAACCATAAATAAGTGGTGGGAAGTTTACAGTCACAAATAGGCGGTGGGTATTAGAAAGCAGGATAAACTATCTTCTCACCCTTCCAAGAAACTGACAGTTTCAGTTTATTCCTCTTGATGAAGTAATGCTAAATTTTTGTAGTGATGTTTTGGTATATTTTATTCTTACCTATAATCAATATTACTGTTCAAAATTTAGGGGGAATCTGTTTGTCATCTTCCTGAAACTTCAGGATCACCTGGAGTAAGGGTCATTTGTATTCATGGTCACTGACTATGTGGGGTAGAAATTGCAAGTCATGGTTCCTTCAGGCAAAGTTAGTAGTGGTGACATGGAGGCATCGTGATAGAGCAGCAGCAGACTCCAGAAGCCGATTTGACTTTGTGATTCCTGCCAAAATTACCTGTCATCTGTGAGCCTGTTTCATCGTCTATAAAGTTTGAATAATGGTACCTACCCCACCTGATAGAAGATTCTTATGAGGGTACATGATACATGACCAGTAAATGTTAATGCTTTCCTCATTATAAGTGAAATGACATAAAGTCTTGCCATATTCATAGATGGGAAGAAGATGTGTAATAATAAAACTGCCTATAAACACAGTTCTGACAAATTTCAGAACTGGGACTTATAGGGCTTATATTCAGTTAGATTACATGCTTTACAACAGGGATACTGTTTTATTTGTGTCACCTACAATATAATCTGTTGATCAAGGTATGTTGAATAGATGAATGGCAAAGAAAGCAGACCTATAAAATATCACATAGTAAGATATTTATATTTAGATGTTTTCTTATTTAGAATCTTCATCTGTATCTGTGATTTTGAAAATTAATTCTTGGAACATCTTGCAGAGCCTCCATTATGGCATGCCGAATTTACCAAAGAAGAATTGGTTCAGAAACTCAGTTCCACCACAAAAAGTGCAGATCACTTAAACGGCCTGCTTCGGGAAACAGAAGCAACCAATGCAATCCTTATGGAGCAAATTAAGGTGAGATCAGCGAACCTGGCCACCATGAAAACCGCCAGTTTGGTTTTCTTGGTCCTCCATACACAGGCACCCAAGTTTAAAAATTCACATTACAGATGCATCCATAACGTCTTGATCTTTATATTAGATTCCTGATGGTGAGAAATACTGCTTTTCTTTTTTTTTTTTTTTTTTTTTTTTTTTTTTTTTTTTTTTTTTTTTTGAGACAGAGTCTTACTCTGTCGCCCAGACTGGAGTGCAGTGTCACAATCTCGGCTCACTGCAAGCTCCGCCTCCCGGGTTCGCACCATTCTCCTGCCTCAGCCTCCCGAGTAGCTGGGACTACAGGCGCCCGCCACCACACCCTGCTAATTTTTTTGTATTTTTAGTAGAGACAGGGTTTCACCATGTTAGCCAGGATGGTCTCGATCTCCTGACCTTGTGATCCACCTGCCTCAGCCTCCCAAAGTGCTGGTATTACAGGCATGAGCCACTGTGCCCGGCCAAAATATTGCTTTTATACCTATTACATAAAGATTATTTCTTAATTCCTACTTTTTCTAAGAAACCATAATAGATTTAGAAACTAGAGAGATGCTCACAAGTCATTGTTCCACATATGCTTAAATAAAACTTAACTGGGTGTGAGTCTTTGAATTCTAAAGATAAACAGTAAATTTAAATCATTCACATGATATTTATGGTACTGAACTACTAAACAGTTTTCAAGTGGAGATGGCAAAGTGGCATGGGAAGTTTTTCTCCTGTTTCAAGTAGACACCAGAAACATGTAGGAATGTTGTAGAGCAGTTGAGAATTACTCAAATGAGATATTTCCACCCTGGCTCACTGATAATCACCCCTCAGAATACAGTCATACTACTTACTGAGGAGTTCTTATGACCCAGGCCCTAGGCTTTACATATATTATTTAATCTCATCACTGGTTGAGAGAAAAATTGAGGCTGGTGAATGGTGGAACAAAGTTCAAACTCATAGCTGTCTGAAAAGTACATACTTTTCCCCTGTACTTTGCTGCTCCTAATAGATCTGTCCTGCCACTGTGCAAGGCCACTAGCTATCCTTATCAGATTATTTTAAAGCTGAATTCAGTTATTTTCAGTAAATTTAATATATCATGACATTCCACCACTAAATACTTCAGTATGCATCTCTATAAAATAACATTTTCACACTAATAAAAACATCATAGCTAACAAATCACTAACTAGCCCAGTAAACCTAAGTTACTTATTTTAAATGTTTTCTTTTCTTTTTTTTTTTTTTTTTTTTCTTTTTTGAGACAGAGTCTTGCTCTGTCACCAGGTTGGAGTGCACTGGTGTGATCTCGGCTCACTGCAATCTCCGCCTCCCAGGTTAAAGCGATTCCCCTGCCTCAGCCTCCCAAGTAGCTGGGACTACAGGCACGCACCACCACGCCCGGCTAATTTTTTGTATTTTAGTAGAGACAGGGTTTCACCATGTTGGCCAGGATGGTCTTGATGTCCTGACCTCATGATCTGCCCGCCTCAGCCTCCCAAAGTGTTGGGATTACAGGCATGAGCCACCCCGCCTGGTCAAATGTTATATTTTCATAAATTTATACTCTCTTGATGATTTCTTAGTCTTCTTTATTGTCACTTTTTTAAATGGTCCTAGGTTTTAGGACAAAGTTGGCTAACTTTCTTGTCTAACCTAAAATGAAAATATGCTAAAAGCCACGGCTTGGTTTCAACCTGGAAATCTTCCTCAAAGACTTGAACATGCTGTTACCTTTTTTATATCATTCTTTGCCTCATTTCTTTGATAGTGTTTTACATTGTCTTATATTCTTGAATTTTCACCGTGTCTGAACTTTTGATTAAGTGCCATTCACTGTGAACGTCTTAACTGCCTGGGACTTTAGGAACAAGATAGGGGCAGGGAGTTAGTGGAGGCTACAGATGTTCCCCTCAGCCCATTTTCAGAGCCCCATGCCATACAGGCTTAGTTTCTATAGAAAGTAGAAGGCAGAGGAAACATCTTGGTACCAACCCATGGCTCCAGTTAGTTGCTCCTCATGTAGACATTCCATCAGTTCCCCAGCTTTCAACTCCAATTTCCATGATACCCTGTGCTTCTGAAGCAATAACCCCGGTATTTACACAGGATGCATCCTCTCCTCTTGTCAGTGATACTTGGTAAGCTGCTGGACTGACTCATTTCCACTTCTTCGTCTGTTTCTCATCTTGTGAGAATTTCTTGATGTGTCTCATCTACTTTTTCTCCTCTTGTATTAGCTTGTTCCTTTTCAACTTCACCCCTCTTCCCTCCAACCCTAAATAGCTTAGGACAATGGAGTCATATAGCCCAACACTTGGTGCATATGCAGCAATCCACTTTCTAGGCAAATGCAGCTTTGAAACTATCTCATAGTTGGAGTTCAGGTTTTCATGTCAAATGGATTTTATACTGTAATGTCATAAACTCCTTTGAAATGCTTCACATACAGCTGCTACAGTTAACTAAATTCCCTCCTTTATTGCCATATGGAGGGAAGGGGGACGTTTAGCGGGGAGAAGAAAAATACATGAGTTCAGTCTGCCATATTTAATCAGAAGCTCCTAAAGCCCATTTTTAATTCATTTCTCTAACACCAGCTTCTCAAAAGTGAAATAAGAAGATTAGAAAGGAATCAAGAGCGAGAGAAGTCTGCAGCTAACCTGGAATACTTGAAGAATGTCTTGCTACAGTTCATTTTCCTGAAACCAGGTAGTGAAAGAGAAAGACTTCTTCCTGTTATAAATACAATGTTGCAGCTCAGCCCTGAAGAAAAGGGAAAACTTGCTGCCATTGCTCAAGGTGGGTAAAAGGAGAGTCTTAGAACTTCTAACTTATAACTTAAACTAAACAGTCTTGTGGTTGAGAATTTGTCTGTATGTGTAACTTTTAAATTTTGCTCATTTGGATTGGGTTTATCATATGAGTAGGCCATGACTAGATTTGAAAAGCTGACTTTTTTAACATCTTTAGGCAATTGTAGTACATTTATGTCATTGTAACGTTCAGCAAAATACAATACAGTGCTTAGCTTGATCTTCTAGCTCTTTGAAAATTGAACTTGTATCCTGGTATTGAGTTCTGGTGTTCAGTTGAATGTGGTTTTGTTTTAAATTCTACTTTTTAAAAGACATTTGTTAGCTTGTTCCTTTTCTACTTCACCCCTCTTCCCTCCTCCAACCCCAAATAGCCTAAGACAATGGAGTCATATAGCCCAACACTTGGTCTATATACAGAAATCCACTTTCTAGGCAAATGCAGTTTTAAAACTGTGCCATAGGCCAGGCACCGGTGGCTCACACCTGTGTTCCCACCACATTGAGAGGCTGAGGCGGGCAGATCACGAGGTCAGGATATCGAGACCATCCTGGCCAACATGGTGAAATCTCGTCTCTACTAAAAATACAAAAATTAGCTGGGCGTGGTAGCGTGCACCTGTAGTCCCAGCTACTTGGGAGGCTGAGGTAGGAGAATCACTTGAACCCTGGAGACGGAGGATGCAGTGATCTGTCACGCCACAGTACTCCAGCCTGACAATAGGGCAAGATTCCGTCTCAAAAGAAAAACAACTATGATGTGGTTGGAGTTGGTTTCCATGTCAGATGGATTTAATACTGTGATGTCATTAACTCCTTTGAAATGCTTCACATACAGCTGCTGTAGTTAATTCAAACTGCATCTTAAGAATTATGGTTTCATTTTTATTTTTAGTTTTAAATTTTATTGTTGACATTTTCAAGCATACAAGGAGGACACTACAATCTCTCTTGTAGCTGTCACCCACCTCTAACAGTTTTCAACTCATGGACAATCTTGGCACAAACAGGGGAGAGTTAGAGACTTTAAAACAAATCCCACACATCATTTATTTGCCCAATGAATAATTCAGTGTTTATTGGATTTCTTTGTCACCTATACCCAGTTTATGTTCATTTTGCCTGGGTTATTGTGAATGTCTTTGTATAGTATCCTAAATAGGGCTTATATATTGCATTTGGTTGATGTTCCTTAAGCTTTATTTTGTTGTTGTTGTTTTGTTTGTTTGAGATGTAGTGTTGCTTTGTTACCCAGGCTAGAGGGCAGTGGTCCAATCTCGGCTCACTACAACCTCTGCCTCCTGGATTCAAGCAATTCTTCTGCCTCAGCCTCCCGAGTAGCTGGGACTACAGGCACGCACCACCACACCCAGCTAATTTTTGTATTTTTAGTAGAGACGAGCTTTCACCATGTTGACCAGGATGGTCTCAATCTCTTGACCTTGTGATCTGCCCACCTCAGCCTCCCAAAGTGCTGTGATTACAGGCGTGAGCCACCACGCCCGGCCATTTTGTTGTTGTTTTAATCTATGACAATTATATATATAAATATATTTTTTTAATGTGCCACTTATTAATTGAAGAAACTGGTCATTTATGCTATAGCAGTCCTATATTCTGGTTTTAATCATTACAGGGTAACACTGAGCTTGTTCCAATTGCCTATAAATAGGAAGATCCAGGTGCAATTGGGTGGGATGGTAGACAAAAATACATCATAGATAGTACTGTGTGCTTTCTAAGACATCAGGAGGCCCAGAATGTCCAGACGTCTTACTTTTGACTGATTGACCTCATCTAGTTGGTGCTCTTTAACATGTTCCCCTATCCCCTGTAAATCCTAATAACTAAACTGATAGAGTCATCCTCAAAATTGAGCAGACATCTGAATCATCTGGTATACTTACTAAAATTCCAGTTGCTGGTCCCCACTTTCTGACGCAAGATTCTGCATTTTTAACAATTTGTTGCTGATACTTCTGGTCTGGGGCCCATACCTTGAGAACCCCTGGTCTAGAGGCCTGATAAGATGCAGGCTTAATTTTTTTTTTTACAGACGTACTTCATAAGTAGTATTGATAGTTTCTTTGAATCTGGTTTTTTATAGTCTTTCTAATGATGAAGGAGGAATGTTCTCAATACTGACAGTAATCTCAGTTCTTAGATTTCTATAGCCACAATAGTATTTTTGTCACAAGAGCCCAAATAAGAATACATCATGTATATTTTTAGTAAATAGTTATTCCAGTTACAAATTTGCAAATTACAAATTCACTGTCTTTAATTTATTCTAACAAAAGTAAACCTAATTTTATAGTTATAAAAAAGAAGAAATCTACTTCTAGTCACATAAGAGTAAAACTGCCCCTATAAAAACAAGACAGAGAAATCTCAAAATTATAACTAATTTTATAATTATAAAATTAACCAGGACTTTAAGAACGTTTGCATTTTAAAATTAAAGTTTTCAATAGTTTTCAATAGAACAATGATATCTCAAAATACTTAGCATGTCTAACAGCCCTCTTTTAAAAGCTCAGCACATTTAATGTGGATGTTGCTAACATCCAGGTGGCTCCTGTAAGTTCAGCGTCCGTTGATTAGAAGTTCTAAAAGAGACTAACCTAAGGGATACCAATAACATATTTTTAAAGAATATCATAGAGGAGATATACATTAGAATCCCAGAACTCGAAGGTGTGCATTTGCTAAGTCCTGTAAACATACAGGAAAACACTTACATTTAAATTAGTTTGCCCTTTAGAGATTATTTACTACTTGTCTCTTATCAATGTGAGTACATAAAAGACACCTTATAACAATTAAAAGCAATGATGGTTTAGCAACAGATTTAGACAATGTAAGGGCAGGTGTGGTGGCTCACACCTGTAATCCCAGAACTTTGGGAGGCCGAGGAGGGCGAATCACCTGAGGTCAGGAGTTTGAGACCAGCCTGGCCAACATGGTGAAACCCCATCTCTACTAAAAATACAAAAATTAGCCAGGCGTGGTGGCACATGCCTGTAATCCCAGCTACTTGGGAGGCTGAGGTAGGAGAATCGCTCGAACCCAGGAGGTGGAGGTTGCAGTGAGCCAAGATGGTGCCATTGCACTCCAGCCTGGGTAACAAGAGCAAAACTCTGTCTCAAAAAAAAAAAAAAAAAGAGAATGTAAACTAGAAGATAGTTCAGAAGAAATTACACAGAATTCAGCATGGGAGAAACAAAAAAGAAAAAGAATGGGAAAAGACATAGAGGATAAATAAAGACATCAAACATGTTTTTACTAATTGAAGTTCTAAAAGGAGAGAAAAGAATAGAGCACAGATCATTTATGAAGAGAATGTCTAGAAATCTTTTAGAAATGGAGACGGATGTCTATCCACAGATTCAAAAACCCAATAAAATCTCAAGCAGTATTTAAAAAAAAGAAGAAATCTACTTCTAGTCACATAAGAGTAAAACTGCCTCTAAATAAACAAGACAGAGAAATCTCAAAAGCAGCCAGAGAAAGAAGACACATTGCCTCACAATAGACTTCTCAACACCATTGGTGTGATACTATCTCATGTACTAAAAGAAATAACTGCCAACCTTTTATATTTTCCAAGATCTCTTCTGGAAAACAAAAACCTTTTAAGCATTCGCCTTCATCGAAAATTCTTAATGATGTACTCCAAGCAAAAAGAAAATTTCCTAGATAAAAAGTCTAAGATGCAAGAAAGACATGCAAAGGAAACGTAACCACCGTATTACAGGTGTGGACTGTCAGCCTGACTGGTCACACTAGGGGCATTTTGTTACCAAAGCCTTGAAAGTACTAAAGGTCTGAGAGCCACTCTTCCTGGCACTGAAGGAAACAGGGCCCATCAGAGCAAACAAGTACCTCTTGCCTCCTTCATCTCCTTGGAAGCAAATGTTTGTAATCTCTGGTTTTGTCTAAAGTTTATAACAGTATTTTTCATTCAGGTTGCTACCTATTAGTGGATGGTGAAATTAATTTGGTGGATCACATTCAGAATATTTTTTTTTTAATCAGAAGAATACAAGATGGGCTCAGTGACTCATACCTGTAATCCCAACAGTTTGGGAATACCAGGCAGGAGGATTGCTTGAGGACAGGAGTTCAAAATCGGCCTGGGCAACATGGCAAGAACCTATGGCTACAAAAATTTTAGAAAATATCAGACGTGGTGGCATGTGCCTGTAGTCCTAGCTACCAGGAGGCTAAGACAGCAGGATTGTTTATTATAAGGAATTTGAGGCTGCAGTCAAACTTCTGGTTGAAATCCTGGTCATGCCACTGCATTTCAGCCTGGGCGACAGAGTAAAATCCCATTTTTTTAAAAAAATTAAAATAGTATGTCAAACATTAGAATATGTTAGTAAGGGTAAGCAGTTATTTCTTGAAACTCTACATATGTGCATGAGTATTGGTAAATACCTGACTGTATCATCAGCTCTAGATATAAAATGTTTATGATGTTGGCTGTAAGTTTATGGGGAATAGTTTTCCTTTCTGTGGGTTTGGGTGTATTTGGGAAACGTTAGCTTAGGGGGTAAAGTAGATTACCCAACTCTGAAAAGCAGCATCAAACTCCTTATAAAGAAACAAATAAACACAAACTCTTTATAAATAAACACATTAAATTTCAAGCAGATGGCATGAGCTGCTCAGAGTAGCCTGTTACAATTCTGTGTTACAAGGTAAAATGACTTAGAGTGTAGCAGTAGTCCCCGAACAATTAATGTCAAATAGATACTGCTAAGTGTAGATTGCTCCTCTCCTTGTATCACAAATGTTCATTCACCCTGCCCCCACACACATTAAAATTCAGCATCGTTCACAAATTGTTTCATTTCTATTTGAGATAGACTTTGGTAAGTCAGCTTTGCTCCCCAAGTAAGTTAGCCATATAGTAATTCTGTATGCAAAATTTGAATCTCAATTTTACTACTCAAGCAGAAAGTAAGTCATTTTTCTGTATCTTCTTTGCTTCCAGACTGGGTTACAATTTACAGATCTGAATATTGTCACTTGTACACCATACATACACAGAGGTCTAAAACTCTATACAAGTAAATAAAGAGGAAAAAAAGCCCAACAACCCAATAGGAAAATAGACCAAGCCTGTTATAGGCTTTTTTTTTTTTTTTTTTTTTTTGAGACGGAGTCTTGCTCAGTCGCCCAGGCTGAAGTGCAGTGGCGCAATCTCGGCTCACTGCAAGCTCCGCCTCCCGAGTTCACGCCATTCTCCTGCCTCAGCCTCCCGAATAGCTGGGACTACAGGTGCCCACCGCCACGCCCAGCTAATTTTTTGCATTTTTAGTAGAGATGGAATTTCACCGTGTTAGCCAGGATGGTCTCGATCTCCTGACCTCATGATCCGCCCACCTCGGCCTCCCAAAGTGCTGGGATTATAGGCGTGAGCCACCGCGCCCAACCTGTTATATGCTTTTTGATCATCTCCAGACTGGCAGGAGGAGAATGCATACTCGCTATAAGTACCTGACTTGATTTGCAGAGGATATAGAACCTTATCAGAAAATGACCTTCCAAGGCAAAAGCAAATGCACCCTATCTCGGCACAGCTTTTCTCCAGTTCTTATTTACCTAAGGAGATGAATAGCTGCCAGGAACATTGTCTGCACAAGGGCAGGGGCCTGCCAGATCTGAGAACACAGCAAAATTTTTATTTTGTCAAAAATCTTATACTCGGCTTATACCATTCATTTCAGGTGAACATACAGCAAGCAGTCTGCATTTCAGTTTAGGGAAATGTTTACAGTCATCTGGTTCTCTTTATTCTTGGAAACAAGGTTACCTCACTTGGAACACATAACCAGTGCCAAGTTGTCCATCCCTAAGCATTATTTCTTCCTCTTACTTTCTAGAAGTTCTAAAGATTGTGGAAGCCAGACTTCTCAGAATTCTTTGCCCTCATTCACTCCTCCAGAAATTCATGCCTTTGTATAATCTCTTCCCCTTGAGAGCCAGTAGGTTAACCTAATGAGTTATTTTTAACCAGTAGAATACAGCAAAAGTGATAAATTACAAGAGATTGTGGCTTCTATCTTGCTAGCAGACTCTCTCTGCCTTCATTGCTTGAACACTTTGATGAAACAAGCTACCATCCCAGACAGGCCCATAGGCAAGGAACAGGCCATCAGCTTAGCAGCCTTGAGGAACTAAATTCTTCCAACTAGCACATAAGTTTGGAAGTAGATTCTTCTCCAGTCCAGCCTTCAGATGAGACCCCAGCCATGCCAACATCTTGATTGCACCCCTGTGAGAGACCTTGAAAACAGAACCGTTTCTGATCTCCTGACCCACAGAAACTGTGAAATGTGTTAAGGTACTAAGTTTGTAGTAATTTGTTATGCAGCCGATTGTAAATAATATGCAGATAAAACCAGACAGAACAGAAAAATAAATGAAAATGGCTTTAACTCTAGAAAGAGTTTCCCCATGTAAAATTTTGAAAATGCTTCTCTGCCTGAGATCAAACTGTGGTACATGTATATGTATGAAAACACAGAAAGGTATCTGGAAGGGTAATACCAAATTAAATATCTTTATCCAAGAGGAATGAAAACCAGTATTCACACAGAAACGTATGCACAAACCTTGTGAATACATTCAAAACCAGTGAACTGTGCACTTTGAAAAGGTGAATTATGTGCTATATGAATTATATCTCCAAAACATTTCATGAAAAACCTGTACACAATTATTCATAGAAACTTTCTTTAAAAATTGCTAAAAACTAGGAAGTCTCAGTTATCCTTCAGCTAGCAAATGAATGAATAAACTGGTACAGCCATGCAGTTTAATACTGCTCAGCAATAAAAAAAGAATGCACTGCCAGTACATCGATAATTCTCAAATGCATTATGCCAGTTGACAGAGGTCAGACTCAAAAGACTACATGCAGTGTGATTCTACTTATATGACATTCGGAAAAAAGCAGAACTGTAAGGACAGAAAACAGATTAGTGGTTGCCAAAGAGTGGGAGAAGAAGCCAGGGGGAACTTTGAGGAGGTGAAAATGTGCCAGGCCTTGGTCAGTGATGGTACATAACTGTGCATTTGTCAAGACTCAGTGCTATATGCTGAAAAGGGCAGGCTTTACTATAAGTAAGTTGTACCTCAATAAACATGATTTTTAAATGATTAAAACTTTGGTTTTTGTTTGTTTTGGTTAAGTTTTAAGGTTTACCATAAATCTATTGATTTTAGATTCCAAGTTGCATATAAGCTTCTGTTTTAAAAGAATTTTATTTTTCATTCTCTTATTGTCAACAATATTTAGTTGTGCTAGAAATCTTATTTTGGAATTGTTTAATAGAGACAATAAATAATGTTCAAGAACAGACATTGATTCATAACATCAAAGTATGTTATGAGAAGATGGTATTTCAGAATGGAGGAAGAATTTCTTATGTGCTGGTAGGATTGTTTGTAGAGAATCATTTCTGCATAATTTTCATAGCTGGATTTCTTTAATAAAGCCATTCAGAGGTTAAGTTCTAGATTGCTTCATGTTGCTTATCAATGTTTTAAAGCTAAAATAATAGTAGCTGTTAGGTTGGCTCAACCAGAAATTCAGTATATCCTTTAAAAAGAGAAATTTAGTAAGTAATATGTCTAAAGGATGACATATGGATGGATGCAGTGGCTCACGGCTATAATCCCAACACTTTGTGAGGCTGAAGTGGGAGGATCACTTGAGCCCAGGAGTTTGAGACCAGCCTGGAAAACAGTGAGACCCGCATCTCTACAAAAAAAAAAAAAAAAAAAAAAAAAACTTACCCAGGCACGGTGGCACACATCTTATGGTGCCAGTTACTTGGGAGGCTGAGGTGGGGGAATCACTTGAGCCTGGGAGACCAAGGCTGCATTGAAGTCTCATCACGCCACTGCACTCCAGCCTGGGCAACAGAGCAAGACCTTGTCTCAACAAAAAAGAACCCCCCGGCCCCCAAAAAAGGCATATAATCAGTAAAAAAGACATTATTTGCTTATATTGTAGAGTGGTTCTAAAATACAGATTTTACATTGAGAAATTTTAATACTCTCTTTTTACTTTCCAAAGGTGAGGAAGAAAATGCTTCCCGTTCTTCTGGATGGGCATCCTATCTTCATAGTTGGTCTGGACTTCGATAGATTGATGGAAGGAGTATTTTTATTAACCAAATAGAATCTATTTACAAAAATGGTTCATGTATATTACCATCATCCTTTTGTCCAAAAGTGTGTATATATGTTTGCATCTACATATATTTGTACATCTATATGACAGATGTATTTTAAAAGTTTCAACTTGAAGTAAAAGTATAACAGCTTGAAGTGCTGATACCAGGCGACAGCCCTCTAACTCATGTGATCTCCCGTGCATGCTGCCAGAATCAAACCACCAGGAATGAATTCACTCCCCACTTCTCTGGAACCTCAGGACCCATTTCTCGGCAGTACTGTGAATTTTGAAGTTAAACTAAATTTTGGTACCATACCAACTGGAATTTAGGCTTTAAAAATAATGTTTCAAGGCCATGTGTGGTGATTCAGGCCTGTAATCCCAGCACTTTGGGAGGCTGAGGCTGGAGAATCACTTGAGGCTAGTGAGCTGTGATCGTACCACTGCACTCCAGCTTGGGGAACAGAGCGAGCGAGACCTTGTCTCTAAAAATAATAATAGTAATAAAATAAAAATAATGTTTTATGACTATTTATTGCAAGGTCAGATTTGTAGATTGTTACTAGTTATAAATTGTTGAGAAATTTTTGTGATTAGAATATGAAGGAAAAAGCTTTATTGGTAAAAGTGACATGTTTATTAAGGGGCTATGAAGTAAATATGCTGCAGTTAATTATGCGAAGTTGAAATATAATTTAGTTACTTTAAAATAAACTGTTCTTTTTTTCTTTAAAGTATATTCTCTCAAAACTCACGATGTTGTCAGAGCCCTAGAGCTGGCTAGTGTAACACTGACTCTGAATAGGCGGGCCCACCCCCTGAGTTGAGGTGATTTCATGCTGTCTCTCCAGGCTCTTGGTATGGTGTCGCTACATGCAAGCCATGAATCCGTTTTGAGAATCCTCTCCATTTTCCCAAATAAAAACCTATCACAACAGTGACTAGATCACTCAGCGTTGTATCTAAGTATAAAACTGGTGCTTTCAGTGTTGTGGCAGATAGTGTTCCGTAAGCTTTCCATCAGCTTTCCATCAGAAGGGATTTTAGAAAGACACCTTGGAGGTCCGTGCTACATCTTCACAGTTCCTCTGAATAAACTTAGGTGGTAACATTACTTGCCTTTGACGCCTCTGCATATGTTTTAATGACTAGATCAAAATTGTGGTGTTCTTCAATCAAAAATTTGATAATTCTATTTTTAATATTTATGTGTTAATCACCACACAGTATGCTCTCTGAAGTTCTCTTAAGCCTTCAGTTTATACTCTTAATTCTCATTCTGAGCTGGAGAACTGACTTTGCACTTTGGTTATGCAGAACATTGGTTTCCAATTTAGTTTAACTGAAATTTGCTGCTGATATGTTGAGTTTGTTCTTTAAATAATATCTCATATATCTGTCTTTCCTCCTGTCTTAGAAGAACAGACCTAACTAGTGAATGTATTAATGAAAATGCATCTATTTCAGAGCTGACATGAAGAGTTTAGTTTTTTTACTTTATAAACTGTGAATTTGAGTATGCCACCTGCCTACAATGTAACTAATCATATTTAAATATATTTTACTTTCTCTTTGACTTTAGACCTTTTGAAGTCTGTATAAACTTGTTTTAAAATACAGTCTCTACTTATGAATGTCATAACAAAAATACCTTTTTGCATGATAAAAAATTATTACTTTGATTACAAAAGGCCTATTCTTTCATGGTTTCCGCAATGAGAGGAAGTGTAATGATTATTTTAATATTTCTATTAAATATGTTTAACTTCTATTAAATATACATAAAAATATGTATATTTTTATGGCTGTTCTTTTATGTTAGACACTGTGTCTTTGGGGTTGTTCATTGGTCTATGAAATGGAACTGCAAACTCCTTTACTACTGGCCTTACATGGTTGGGACCTGTTAGGTGGTTGAGAGAATGTTGGCCAACTCTTTGATACCCGCCAGGTAGACCGTGGTACCTGCCATGTCTGACACCCTGCATCCAGCTAAAACTAGAAACAGCACTGGGCCTCCCTGTGGACAAGACATTGATTTGACCAGAGGCAGATGTCTAGCTAAGGCTGCCAACGTAAGGTTGGCCTTAGATGAAAGGCTTTGTTTAGTTAGGGGCAGAGGTCATTAATTTTTTTTTTTTTGAGACAGAGTCTCGCTCTGTCGCCCAGGCTGGAGTGCGGTGGCGCGATCTCAGCTCACTGCAACCTCCACCTCCCGGGTTCACGCCATTCTCCTGCCTCAGCCTCCTGAGTAGCTGGGACTACAGGCGCCCACCACCACGCCCGGCTAATTTTTTGTATTTTTAGTAGAGATGGGGTTTCACCGTGTTAGCCAGGGTGGTCTCGATCTCCTGGAGATAACTAATTTCTTTGGATGTTTGGACTGGGAGATGGGGAGAGACAGAGCAGACAGAGAACACAGATGCCACAAGGAGGAGGAACAGAGCTAACCCCGGATAGGACTGGATACAGCAGCCAGACCAAGAGAGGCATCTGATGAGAAGCAGCTCTTCAGCCCTGGGCCTAGTGCACACATTTCTCCTTGGTTTCTTAAGAGCCAAATTTGACTGGGCACAGTGGCTCAAGCCTGTAATCCCAGCACCTTGGGAGGCTGAAGTGGGTGGATCATGAGGTTAAGAGATCAAGACCATCCTGGCCAACATGGTGAAACCCCGTGTCTACTAAAAATAAAAAAATTTAAAAAAATCAACTGGGCTTGGTGGTGTGTGCCTGTAGTCCTAGCTACTTGGGAGGCTGAGGCAGGAGAATCACTTGAACCCAGAAGACAGAGTTCAGTGAGTCGAGATCACACCACTGCACTCTAGCCTGGCAACAGAGTGAGACTCCATCTAAAAAAAAAAGCCAAATTCATACAGTCCCTGAGGAGTGGGAACAGATGCACATCTCTTGTGTACAATAAGCTGTGCTTGTGCTCTGAACAGTGTAAGATTGAGAATTGTATTTCTTAAAGTTTGGCAGAATTGTAACTGAATTACTACCAAGGCACTGAGAAGGCATACTGTACTTTGTATTCTTTTTAAAGTCCATGTTAGGTGGTGGCGTAGCTGGAAGTGTACAGTATTGAGGATGTAAAGTTTCCCCTAAAAATCGTTGGTATTTGGTGAATGGCATAACACATCAAAAAGTTGGTTGTATCATATGATTAAATTGCAATGTAATGATTTCAGCTTGGTGGAAGACTTCTACTTTGTCTTGGTATCTGAAAATCCCCTTTGCTTCAAACTTAATACACACCAAGGAAAACAACCTGATAACAATTTTGCAAGTGTCTTTGAGCTAATGCTTTTTCATGGGTATTAAAAAGCAGTGAGTTACTTATGTATAATTTCTATGCAGAATGAAAATATTTATTCCATTCAAGATACGATTACACGAAAAGGCATCTAGTTGTGATCTTCAAATTATTATATACATAGAGAAAATTCCTATAAATAGGCTGGGCGCGATGGCTCACACCTGTATTCCCAGCAGTTTGGGAGGCCCAGGTGGGCAGATCACCTGAGGTCAGGAGTCCAAGACCAGCCTGGCCTATATGGTGAAACCTTGTCTCTACTAGAAATACAAAAATTACCCAGGCGTGTTGGCCCATGCCTGTAGTCATAGCTACTCAGCAGGCTGAGATAGGAGAATTGCTTGAACTCGGGAGGCGAGACTGCAGTGAGCCAAGATCACACCACTGCACTCCATTCTGGACGACAAAGCGAGACCCCATCTCAAAAAAGGAAAGAAAATTCCTATGAAGAAACACTATGCCTCTGAGTTTCAATAATAGAGATGATTAACCCAGTTTCCCTGCAAGGATGTGCTCACTGTGAACAGATGTAGTGGTTACCACCCCAGATGTCTGCCTAGCATTTGAGACAACAGTCCCTGTCACCCCTGCCTCTCTCTGGGAACTTTTGCCCCACCACCATACAGAGGGGCAGTAGGCCCAGCCATAATCAACTGAAACAAGAGTTCTGACCTGTGCCTAGGCAGTTAGGTTTTCTCAGGAATATGGATCTGGGACTAAAGAATCAAGTCAGCATCTTCCTGTGACTGGAATTGTAGCATGTAAGTACAGAAGCTTTGGAGTGCCCAGAAAGAGCAGAGAAAACCAGCCAAGAGAGTGCCAACTTTAATTTGATGTAAGAGGTCAACAAAATTGTGAAGTGAGTATTCTGGGGACCTGAGAGTCAAGGGACTGGATTCTGTACAATGTCTCTGCATCATCATAGTAAACTTCCTACACATACTTTGAAAGTGAATATCAGATATTTTGGAGCACAGTATAATGGTAAAGTATAAACTGAACTTACACAAGGACACCACAATTTCTGCTTCACTGACGAATAACTTGGGGAACGTTCTTGACTGCTCTGAGCCCCCATTTCTTTATCTGTAAAAAGGAGATAAATTACATAGTTGTGAGTTATTGGATGACATCATAAAACCCAGCACAGACGGCCGGGCGCGGTGGCTCACGCCTGTAATCCCAGCACTTTGGGAGGCCGAGGTGGGTGGATCATGAGGTCAGGAGATCGAGACCATCCTGGCTAACACGGTGAAACCCCGTCTCTACTAAAAATACAAAAAAATTAGCCAGGTGTGGTGGCGGGCGCCTGTAGTCCCAGCTACTTGGGAGGCTGAGGCAGGAGAATGGCATGAACCCAGGAGTTGGGGGTTGCAGTGAGCCGAGATTGCGACACTGCACTCCAGCCTGGGCGACAGAGCCTACCTGTTCCCTGAAACACAGCAATATTGAAATTAGGCAAATTACAAACCCTACAATGCCTTCTAAGTGTTTAAGTCATAGAAAGACTCACACATCTCTCACTCAAAATCAAAAGCTAGAGATAATTAAGCTTAGTGAAGAAAGCAAGTCAAAAGCTGAGACTGAGGCCAAAAGCAAAGCCTTTTTTGCTTTGTTGTTTTTAAGATTCAAGGAGTACATATGCAGGTTTGTTACAAGAGTATATTGCATAATACTGAGGTTTGGATATTACTCCGTTGTTGGATGAATCATTTGCAAATATTTTCTCCAACTTTGCAGACTGCCTCTTCACCTTGTTGACTGTTTCCTTTGCCGTGCAGAAACTTTGTAGTTTGATATGTATCATTTGTCTATTTTTGCTTTTGTTGCCTATGCTTTTGAGGTCTCAGCCATAAAATATTTGCCTAGACCAATGTCCTGACACATTTTCGCTGTGTTTTCTTCTAGTAGTTTCATAGTTTCAGGTCTTACATTTAAGTCTTTAATCCATTTTTAGTTGATATTTGTGTATGGTAAGAGATAGAGGTCTCATTTTGATTTTCTGAGTATGAGTATCCAATTTTCCCAGCATCCTTTATTGAAGAAACATTCCCTTCCCCTAATGAATATTCTTGGTACCTTTGTTGAAAATAAGTTGGCTGTAAATATGTGGATTTATTTCTGGGCTCTCTTTTGTTACACTAGTCTATGTGTCGGTTTTTATGCCAGTGCCATGATGTTTTGATTACTACAGCTTTCTATTATATTTTGTAGTCTGGTAATGTGATTCCTCCAGCTCCTTCCTTCCTTCCTTCCTTCCTTCCTTCCTTCCTTCCTTCCTTCCTTCCTTCCGTCCGTCCGTCCGTCCTTCCTTCCTTCCTTCCTTCCTTCTTCCTCCCTCCCTTCCTCCCTTCCTTTCTTCATTCCTTTCTTCCTTCCTCCTACCTTCCCTTCCCTTCCTTCTCCCTTCCCCCTTCCCTTCTTTCTCCTTTCCCTTCCCTTTTTTCCCCCGTCCCTGCGCCTCCCCTTCCCTTCCCTTTCCTTCCAGGACAGGGTCTCACTCTTTTGTCCAGGCTGGACTGCAGTGGCACAATTATGGCTCCCTACAGCCTCTAACTCCTGGGCTCAAGTGATCCCTCTACCTCAACATCCCAAGTAGCTTGGACCACAGACGTGTGACACCACACCTGGCTAATTTTTTATTTTTGTAGAGGCGGGGTCTCACTATGTTTCCCATGCTGGTCTCCAACTCCTGGACTCAAGCAGTCCTCTTGCCTTGGCCTTCTAAAGTACTGAGATTACAGACTTGAGACACTGAATATCATTGGAATTTTGATAGGAATTACATAGAATCTGTAGATTGATTTTAGTAGTATGGCCATTTTTATAATATCAATTCTTCCAATTCATAAACATGGGATATCTTTCTATCTTTTTCTGTCCTCTTCAATTTCTTTTTTTTTTTTTTTTTTTTTTTTTTTTTTTTTTTTTTTTTTTTGAGACGGAGTCTTGCTCTGTCGCCCAGGCTGGAGTGCAGTGGCTGGATCTCGGCTCACTGCAAGCTCCGCCTCCCGGGTTCACGCCATTCTCCTGCCTCAGCCTCCCGAGTAGCTGGGACTACAGGCGCCCGCCACCTCGCCCGGCTAGTTTTTTGTACTTTTTAGTAGAGACGGGGTTTCACCGTGTTAGCCAGGATGGTCTGGATCTCCTGACCTCGTGATCCGCCCGTCTCGGCCTCCCAAAGTGCTGGGATTACAGGCTTGAGCCACCGCGCCCAGCCAATTTCTTTCATTAATGTGTTATAGTTTTCCTTGTAGAGATCTTTCACTTCCATAGTTAAATTTATTCTTAGGTATCTTGTTTTTGCTATTGTAAATGGGCTTGCTTTCTTGATTTGTTTTTCAGCTAATTTTTGTATGTTGATTTTTTGTATCCTGCAACTTCATCAGTTTATCAATTCGGAGTGTTCTGTGGAGTGTTTAGGGTTTATATGTATATACGATCATGTTATCTGCAAACAGGGACAATCTGATTTCCTTCTCACCAATTTGGATGACCTTTTTTTTCTTTCTCTTATCCTAATTTTTCTGGCTAATATTTACTTTACTATGTCAATTAAGAGTGGTGAAAGGGGGCATCCTTGTCTTTTTCCAGTTCTTAGAGGAAAAGCTTTCAACTTTTTGCTATTCAGTATGATGTTGGCTATGGGTTTGTCATACACGGCTTCTACTGTGTTGAGATACGGTTCTTCTACACCTAATTTGTTAGGAGTTTTATCAAGGATGGATGTTGAATTTTACCAAATGCTTTTTCTGTCTCTTAAGATGAGTATATGGTTTTTGTCCTTCACTTTGTTGACCAGATGTGTCACATTTATTAATTTGCATATATGGAACCATCCTTGCATCCCTGAGATAAATCCCACTTGATAATAGTGAATGATCTTTTTTAATGTGCTGCTAGATTCAATTTGCTAGTATTATGTTGAGGATTTTTGCATCTATGTTCATCAGGGATATTGGTCTATAGTTTCCTTTTTTTTTTTTTTTTTTTTTTTTTTTTAGTCCCTGTCTGGTTTTGATATCAGGGAAATACTGTAGAATGAGCTTGGAAGAGATCCACTTCAATTTTCTGCAACAGTTTGAAAAGAGTTGGTGTTAGTTCCTTAAATGTTTGGCAGAATTCTACAGTGAAGTCATTGAGTCAAGGGCTTTTTTTAATGGGACACTTTTTATTATAAATTCAGTTTGTTATTCACAGTCTGTTCAGGTTTTCTATTTCTTCTTGATTCAATCTTGGTAGATTGTGTCTTGAAATGTATCTATTTCTGCTAGGTTTTCCAATTTGTTAGTGTATACTTGTTCATAATAGTCTGTAATGATCCTTTGTATTTTTGTGGTATGAGTTTTAATGTTTCCTTTTTTTATTCCTTATTTTCTTGGCTCTTTTTTTCTCATGGTTAGCTAGTGATTTGTTGATTTTGTTTATCTTTTCAAAAAACTAACTTAATTTCATTGATGTTTTATACAAGCACTGAGCTGCAGGAATTTTTGCATACTCCAACAACTCCCAGAACTCCAGTGAGGCAGGAGATCCATCCACTCCCATGGGAAGGGGGCTGAAGCCAGGGAGCCAAAAGGCCTTGCTCAGCAGGTCCCACTCCCACAGAACCAGGCAAGCTAAGACCCACTGGCTTGGAATCCCTGCCGGCCAGCACAGCAGCCTGGAGTCTGCCTAAGAGGACTGAGTTCCTGGCGGAAGGGGGACCAGCTATTACTGTGGTTCTAGTCGGAGGTTTTCCTTTGTGAGTGCTAGGGAGACTGGGAGGTTTGGACTGGGTGGAATTCCCCACAGTGCAGCACAGTGGCTGTGGGAGATGGTGGCCAGACTGCTTCTTTAGGTGGGACCTGGATCCATCTCTCTTCACCAGGCAGGGTCTCTCTGCAGAAATTCCAGCAACTCCGCCAGCAGTTCACAGACAGAACTCTCATCAGCCTGAGACACAGCACCTCGGGGGAGGGGCAGCCATGGTCTCAGGTTCAGCGGACACAATCTTTCCTGCCTGCTGTCTCTGAAGAGTATGGGCAATTCAGATGAGAGGGGGATTCGCCCCAGCACAGTGCACCCGCACTGCTAGGGGCAGCCAGACTGCTTCCTTAAGTGGGTCACCCTGATTGGGCAAGACCTCCCAACAGGGGTTGCCAGACACCTCATACAGAAGAGTTCTCGCTGGCATCAGGTCAGTGCCCCTCTGAAATGAAGCTTCCAGAGGAAGGAACAGGCAGCAATCTTTGCTGTTCTGCTCCCTCCACTGGTGATACCCAGGCAAACAATCTGTAGTAGACCCCTAGCAAACTGCAGCAAACCTGCAGAGGAAGGGCCTGACTGTTAAAAGAAAAACAAAGAAAGAGAAAGCAACAACAACCACATCAACAAAAAAGACCCCACAAAACCCCCATCAAAGGTCAACAGACTCAAAGATCAAAGGTAGAATCCACGAAGATGAGGGGGAAAAAACACAAAAACACCGAAAATTCCAAAAGCCAGAATGTTTTTTCTCCTCCAAATGATCACAACACCTCTCCAGCAAAGGCACGGAACTGGACTGAAGCTGAGATGGATGAACTGACAGAAGCTGGCATCAGAAAGTGGGTAATAATCAACTGTAGAGGACTGTGTGCTCACAAACGAGAAGTTCCCAATAAGCCCAGCTCTTGCAAACAAAGCAGGACATTCCTTCTCTGCAAACAAGAAGGATAAAGGAGCCAGCTGTAAACAGTGGGCTCTGGGAACTGGTCAGTGTTTTACTGATCTTGCGAGTCAAGGAAAGGTCAGAGAAGCAACACATGTCCCGTTACTTGGCAACATTCCACAAACGGCTGGATAAAATAAAGCAGTGTGTGCCGTTCGGGGTGGCCACCATGTATGTCTTGTCCTGTGTTGTCTTGTGTGTTCATTCCTTTGTTTAGGAAACACGCGGACCCCAACAATCAACTTCACTAAGCTAAAGGATTATGTTCTAACCCAATGCAAAGAAGCTAAGAACCATGATAAAAGATTACAGGAGCTGTTAACTAGAACAACTAGTTTACAGAGGAACATAAATGGCCTGATGGAGCTGAAAAACACAGCACAAGAATTTCATGATGCAAGCACAAGTATCAATAGCCAAATCAGCCAAGTGAAAGAGAGAATATCAGTGCTTGAAGACTATCTTCTGAAATAAGGCAAGCAGACAAGATTAGAGAAAAAACAACCCAAAGGAATGAACAACACCTCCAAGAACTATGGGACTAGTCAAAAGACTGAACCTATGACTGATTGGAGTAGCTGAAAGAGATGGGGAAAATGGAACCAAGTTGGAGAAAACACACTTCAGGATATCATCCAGGAAAACTTCCCCAGCCTAGCAAGACAGGCCAACATTCAAATTCAGGAAATCCAGAGAACCTCAATAAGATACTTCGTAAGAAGATTAAACCCAAGACACATAATCATCAGATTCTCCAAGGTTGAAATGAAAGAAAAAATGTTAAGGGCAGTCAGAGACAATGGCCAAGTCACCTACAAAGGGAAGCCCGTCAGACTAACAGTGGATTTCTCAGCAGAAACCCTACAAGCCAAAAGAGAGTGGGAGCCAATATTCAACATTCTTGAAGAAAAAAATTTTCAACCCAGAATTTCATATCCAGCTAAACTAAGCTTTTCCTATCCGACCAAACATCCTTTTCAGACAAGCAAATCCTGAGGGATTTTGTCACCACCAGGCCTGCCTTGCAAGAGCTCCTGAAGGAAGTGCTAAACATGGAGAGGAAAAACCATTACCTGCCACTAGGAAAACACACTGAAGTACACAAACCAACAACACTATGAAGCAATTATATTAACAAGTCTGCAAAATTAACCAGCCAGCATCATGATGACTGGATCAAATTCACACATAACAATATTAGCCATAAATGTAAATGGGCTAAATGCCCCAATTAAAAGACACAGAATGGCAAGCTAGATAAAAAGAGAAGATCGATTGGTGGGCTGTATTCAAGAGACACAACTCACATGCAAAGACACACATAGGTTCAAAATAAAGGGATGGAGGAAAATTTACTAAGAAAGCGGAAACAGAAAAAAGCAGGGGTTGCAATCCTAGTTTCTAACAAAGTAGACTTTAACCAACAAAGGTCAAAAAAGACAAAGAAGGGCATTATTTAATGGTAAAGGGTTCAATTCAATGAGAAGAGCTAACTATCCTAAATATATATGCACCCAATACAGGAGCACCCAGATTCATAAAACAAGTTCTTGAAGACCTATAAAGAAACTTAGAGCACCATACAATAATAGCAGGAGATTTTAATATCCCACTGTCTATATTAGACAGATCATCGAGATAGAAAATTAACAAAGATATTCGGGACTTGAACTCAGTTCTGGATCAAGTGGACCTGATAGATATCTACAGAACTCACCACCCAAAAACAACAAACATACATTCTTCTCAGCAACACATGGCACTTCCTCTAAAATCGATCACATATTTGAAAGTAAAACATGGCCGGGTGCAGTGACTCATGCCAGTAATCCCAACACCTGGGGAGGCCAAAGCGAGTGGATCACCTGAGGTCAGGAGTTCAAGACCAGCCTGGCCAACATGGTGAAACCCCATCTCTACTAAAAATATACAAATTAGCTGGATGTGGTGGTAGGCACCTGTAGTCCCAGCTACTCGGGAGGCTGAGGCAGGAGAATGGTGTGAACCCAGGAGGCAGAGCTTGCAGCGAGCCAAGACAGTGCCACTGTACTCCAGCCTGGGCGACAGAGCGAGACTCTGTCAAAAAAAAGAAAGTACTGCTGCCTAGAGCTGTGGCAACCATCTTGTGACCATGAGGCAACAGATATGCTAAGAATGGTGGATTTGAAAACAGAAAAAATTTTAACTAATTCTTGTTAACCAATTGTCCATGACTTATCTCTCATTTCTTGTTATATGAGAAAAATAAACCCTTATTAGTATAATTCCTGTTGCGTCCCTCTGGCTCACTCCTAATTTTCAAATAAAGATAATAATATAATGGAATTAAGTGAAATAATGCAGGGAAAAGGCTGACTCGGCACAGTACCTGGTACACAGGACATACACAATACATGTTAAATGTTTTTATTGTCCACTTCAAATGTGTAATTACAAACAAATTTCAGCATGCTCTTGTCACTGTCACTAACCAGAAGATTAACAATAATGTTTTTTTTCTTTTCTTTTCTTTTTTTTGAGACTAAGTCTCACTCTGTCACCTAGGCTGGAGTGCAGGGGCACGATCTCTGCTCACTGCCACCTGCGCTTCCCAGGTTCAAGCAATTCTCCTGCCTCAGCCTCCCGAGTAGCTGCGATTACAGGCATGGGCCACCACACCTGGCTAATTTTGGTATTATTAGTAGAGACAGGGTTTCACCATGTTGGCCAGGCTGGTCTCAAATTCCTCACCTCAAGTGATCCGCCCACTTGGGCCTCCCAAAGTGCTGGGATTACAGGCATAAGCCTCTGCTCCTACCCTAAATTATTGTTATTTAGTCAAATAATTGTTTATGGCTACAACTCTTTTCCAAGAGACATACTGAAGTCTAAATACAAATGTAAATATTTGAAAAGTTATTATAAATGGCTTTTGAGTTCATTTCTGTTACTGCTTTCCCAATTAGCAAAAGCAATCTAAACACAGTTTATTCAGAATAGGGCAATTTCTGTTAGTTTTTGTTACCTTAGGAGTAAATGGGTATTTGGGGTTTTTGTTTGTTTGTTCGTTTGAGACGGAGTCTCGTTCTGTCGCCGAGGCTGGAGTGCAGTGGCGCGATGTCAACTCACTGCAAGCTCCACCTCCCGGGTTCATGCGAGTCTCCTGCCTCAGCCTCCCGAGTAGCTGGAACTACAGGTGCCCACCACCAAGCCCAGCTTTTTTTTTTTTTTTTTTAATTATTATTATTTTAGTAGAGATGAGGTTTCACCATGTTGCCCAGGCTGGTCTCGAACTCCTGAGTACAGGCAATCTGCCCACCTCGCCTTCCCAAAGTGCTAGGATTACAGGCGTGAGCCACCATGCCCAGCCAGGTGTTTCGTTTTTTGTTTGGTTTTCAAGCAACCCTTCTAAATTTTGCTATGCTCACTCTTTCTTCACATGTTGGTACTGGTTAGATACAGATTTTGCTTTCCTAGTGAAGACTCTTTTGAGAGCTGGCTATCCCCTCTTGCTCCTTTTCTTTTTTTCTCTTCCCTACTTCCAAGTTTCTTGCTCTTTTTCTTACCCTCTAAGTTATCAGAAATTCATACCCCCTTGAGAGGGCTTTTTGTTTGAACCTCAGTCTTTAGTTTCATCAACTTTTCTAAGGAAATTGATCAGTTAATGAAGGCTGGTTTGCCTGACTTCAGAATATCTGTATTATTCAGTGATGTGTTTTTTTTGTTGTTGGTTTTTTTTTTGTTTTGTTTTGTTTTTTGTTTTTTGTTTTTTTTTTTTTTGAGACGGAGTCTGCTCTGTCGCCCAGGCTGGAGTGCAGTGGCCGGATCTCAGCTCACTGCAAGCTCCGCCTCCGGGTTTACGCCATTCTCCTGCCTCAGCCTCCTGAGTAGCTGGGACTACAGGCGCCCGCCACCTCGCCCGGCTAGTTTTTTGTATTTTTTAGTAGAGACAGGGTTTCACTGTGTTAGCCAGGATGGTCTCGATCTCCTGACCTCGTGATCCGCCCGTCTCGGCCTCCCAAAGTGCTCGGATTACAGGCTTGAGCCACCGCACCCGGCCCAGTGATGTGTTTTTATGGTTACTTTCTTTGAGCATAGTGTAAACATCACCCATCGCATAGCTATGGCAGCGACATAAATCTAGCAGAGTAAGATCGAGGAAAGCTAGAAGTCCCACCACAGATTGTATTTCAGTGAAAGGGATTCTTTTTAACTGCTTATAAAAGTAAAGAAAACTTATAAACATGGAAAACAATTATTAAACCAACCATATGCTCATACGGATATTAAATGGTGTGCCAGATTCTAGAAAGAGTTACCTTTTGGTAAGAGCACTGCTTGTTAACTACAGTTGATTGCTTTAGATGTCTAGTGTGTACACAAAAGCATGATTTTTTATTCCTTATAACCAAAGTAGAAACCTACTCTGAGCAATTTGACAAAAGGTTTACATTATTTATTTTGGTGTAGTTTAAGATTACAATAAGATATAATTCCTAAAGAGTGAAATATAAGGCTGGGCACGGGGGATTGTGCCTGTAATCCTAACAGTTTGGGAGGCCGAAGTGGGTGGATCACCTGAGGTCAGGAGTTCGAGACCAGCCTGGCCAACGTGGTAAAACCCCGTCTCTACTAAAAATATAACAATTAGCCAGGCATGGTGGCATGCACCTGTAATCCCAGCTACTAGGGAGGCTGAGGCAGGAGAATCACTTGAACCCGGGAGGCGGAGCCTGGAGTGAGCTGAGATTGCGCCATTGCACTCCAGCCTGGGTGACAGGAGTGAAACTCCGTCTCAAAAAAAAAAAAAAAAGGTGCAGTATAAGTTTTCACAAAATATGGAACTGCAGTAGTCTAGAACAATGTCTCAACATACCTCCTACACTAAGTATAATAGTAAATCTCTGTATTTGGTGGCATAATATGCTCTTATTGTAAACCAAAAACACATGCTGAGCACTGGACATTGTCCAATGTTTAATTCATATGATTCATTCTGAGTTTCTGACTGAGATCATTCTTTCAGACTGTGTATTTCTCCTGGGACTCATAAAATATGCAGCCCTAACATGATTTCATTTTTGTTTCCTTTCCTGGAAAAGGAGAAATTATTCAGATCAGCTTTCATATTGCCTTATAGACTATGACCTCAAAAAAAAAATTTTTTTTTTTTTGAGACAGAGTCTTGCTCTGTCGCCCAGGCTGGAGTGCAGTGGCCCGATCTCAGCTCACTGCAAGCTCCGCCTCCCTGGTTTACACCATTCTCCTGCCTCGGCCTCCTGAGTATCTGGGACTACAGGCGCCCGCCACCACGCCCGGCTAGTTTTTTTGTATTTTTTTAGTAGAGACGGGGTTTCACCATGTTAGCCAGGATGGTCTGGATCTCCTGACCTCGTGATCCACCCGTCTTGGCCTCCCAAAGTGCTGGGATTACAGGCTTGAGCCACCGCGCCCAGCCTCAAAATATTTTTAAAGGGACTCCTTCGTTCTAGGACTGCTCTAATACAGTAGCCACTGGCCACATGTGGCTATTGAAAGATTGAAATGTGGTTATTCCAAATCAGGGCGTACGGTAAATATAAAATAAACACCAGATTTCAAAAGCTTACATGAAAAAATTAATGTGAAATATCTCACTAGTAGTTTTTATAGAGAGTACATGTTGAAATTTTAACATCGTGAACGTATTAGTTTAAATAAAATATATTGTGAAAATTAATTTCATGTTTCTATTTACTTTTGATAAAAGTACTACTAGAACATTTTTAAATTACTTGCAGTGATCTCATTTGTAACACATTACATTTCAATCATAATACTGCTGTTCTAAAGAGTCACTCTGCTAAGCCCTGAAATTAACTCCAAATACCTCCCTGGAATATAGTGCCAAGGTAGGGGCTTCCTTGAACTTCAGCCTCTAAAAGTAAGCAAGAATTGAGAAATATCTTCTGCTTTGAAAAATATTCACTCCCCAACCCTAATACATCAATTGCATATTATTGGGAGGCTAACTAAGCTCCTATTTTAAAATGCAAATTGAAGAAATTAGGCCAGAGTCATTCCCAAGCTGAGTGCCAATTATATAATCAGATGATTAGATTGCTCTTTCCCTAAAGCCTGTTTAGTTTTTTTGTTTGTTTGCTTGTTTTGTTGTTGTTGGTTGGTTGGTTTGTTTTTGAGATGGAGACTGTGTCACCCAGGCTGGAGTGCAGCTGCGTGATCTCTGCTCATTGCAACCTCCAACTCCCAGGTTCAAGCGATTCTCCTGCCTCTGCCTCCTGAGTAGCTGGGACTATAGGTGCCTGCCACCACGCCCGTCTAATTTTTTTGTTTTTGTTTTTTTGTTTGTTTGTCTGTTTGTTTTGAGATGGAGTCTCGCTGTTTCCCAGGCTGGAGTGCAGTGGCACGATCTCAGCTCACTGCAACCTCCACTTCTGAGGTTCAAGAGATTCTCCTGACTCAGCCTCCCAAGTAGCTGGGACTACAGGTGCATGCCATTATGCCTGGCTAATTTTTTGTATTTTTAGTAGAGATGGGGTTTCGCCATGTTGGCAAGACTGGTCTCATACTCCTGGCCTCAGGTGATCCACCCGCCTCAGGTGAAAGTGCTGGGATTACAGGCGTGAGCCACCACTCACAGCTCTCTAAAGCCTTTTGCCAAGATAAATTAGCTCTCAGAGAGCCACAGGATTCCTTTTGTAATGTGATTCATGAATTACAAACTAAATTAAAGTCTTACCTACTCTTGAAGAGTAGAAAACAAGAAGAAGTTCTGTTAGCCCTTAGAATAATTAAAAATTCATAAGCTTTGAAATAAATACAGGTAATAAAATCATTGCATATGACAAAACAAAAGTTTAAACTGACTTTGTAAACTCTGCATGAGATATGAAAACCAGGTTTCTCACTACTAGAAAAAGAAAAAAAGTTATAAATAAGCCAAGGAGAATTCCATAATGAATCCTGTGGTGCCAAATATGTGAACTACAAGTAATAACAGTGACCTTACACTGGAAACACAGGGACCAAAGTTAAAGATATAAAAGCATTCTCACACCCCTTGCGCAGCTACCCCCAATGTTAACATAACTGTTAACAAATTATCAAAACTAAGAAATTAGTCTTGGTATAATATCACTAACTGAACTCCAGACTTTCGTCAGGTTTTCCCAGTCTTTCCTTCAGTGTCCTTCCTCTGTTTCAGGATTCAATCCATGATCCTTCACACTTGGTACTTTGTCAGATGTCCCTCTGTATGGGTTTGTTTGATGTTTTCCCATGATGAGGGATAGACACTGCAAGACTCAGAGCCACTTTACAAAGAAGCCTCTAGCGAGCTCCCCAGAGAAAACAGGGGAGACAACACAAGGACACTAGAGGAAATTTTAGCCTCTGACATCCATGACTATAGCAAATAGCAAACAAAGCCTATCTCCCAGTCAGAGAAACACAAAACCTCATACTAAAACCTTATTTAATTCAGTTCCTTTCACCCAGTACATCATGTACAGCCTCAAACAAGAAATTACAAAGCATACTAAAACACAAAAAGCCCCACAGTTTGAAGACACAGAGCAAGCATCAGAACCAGACTCAGATATGAAAGAGATATTGGAAGTATCCAACTAGGAATTTAAAATAACTAAGATTAACATGCTAGGGGCTCTAATGTAAAAAGAGCATAACATGCAAGAACAGATGGATAATGTAAGCAGAGAGATAAAAACACTAAGAAGAAATAAAAATGAAATATTAGAAATAAAAAACACCGTAACAAAAATGAAGAATGCCTTTGATGGATTCATCAAAAGAATGGATATGGCCAGTGAAAGCATCAGTGAGCTCGAAGAGATGTCAATAGATACTTCAAAAGCTGACATACAATGAGAAAAAAGAATGAAAAAGGAAAAACTGAACAAGAGTAAAGAACTGCAAGACAATTACAAAAGGTGGAACATGGAGACTTTTGGAAATACCAGAAAGAGAAGAAAAAGAGAAATAAACAGAAGAAACATTTGAAGCAACAGGGACTGAAAATTTCCCCAAATTAATGATAGATACAGCTATGGTCTGAAAAGGTCTCAGGAGCCAGCAGAAAGGACTCCTCTTGGCCAAATCTGGAACATTTTGACAGTTTGAGCATCAATAAAAGTAATGAACCATAATTGACTGGAACACATTTAAAGCATAAAACTTCTTGAGTCCATAATCATATTCAATAAAGATGAAAACAAACCATCTTTTTTGTCACTGCTGGGGTTGGCTATTATTCAATTTCTTATTCTAAAACTTGGTAATTAAAGGTAAATAAAGAATAAGTTATTCTTTCTCTGCAGTGGAACTAAGTTTTAGATACAAAATAACCCCAGTGGATGAGGGAAACTTCATTAGAGATTAGAATGACAGTTAATAAATGTAGAAAAAAGAAGAGAATTTAATTGCCATTTGGCAACTTCTAATTAAGTAACCGATGTGAGAAAGAATCATTACTGCATGCTAAAACCATTTAGGGAAAGATGTCAAAGATCTCGGTGTATCAACCCATAGAATACTTTCTAGTAGCAAGAAGATAAAGGAATAGTTACCTTAACCCTATGATCTTAGAATCTCTAATAGTGAGTACACTAGATATTATGTGAAGAAAATGGCATCAGGCTGGGCATCCTGGCGCATGCTTGTAATCCCAGCACTTTGGGAGGCAGAGGTGGGTGGATCACCTGAGATCAGGAGTTCGAGACCAGCCTGACTAACATGATAAAACACCATCTCTACTAAAAATACCAAAATTTGCTGGGCGTGGTGGCGAGCGCCTGTAATCCCAGCTACTTGGGAGGCTGAGGGAGGAGAATCACTTGAACCTGGGAAGCGGAGGTTGCAGTGAGCCAAGATAGTGCCACTGCAGGCCAGGCTGGGTGACAAGAGTGAAACTCCGTCAAAAAAAGAAAAAAAAGACAAAGAAAGAAAGCCAGCAAGCAAGCGAGGAAGAAAGAAAATGGCATCAACGGTGAAGAATTGTTGCCCAACACGTTTAATGTAATTGTATTCAAGCCTAAAATTCTGCTTTACCGGAAATAAAAGAGAATACAGTTAAAGAACACCATGAGGAAACAATCAGATACATACAGAAAGTGAGAACATTGACCCAACTTCTACAAGCTGGCTAGGTTTCTCCAATAAGTTCAAAGTCAAAAAAAAAAAGGGGGGGGGCCAGGTACTACGCTTGATTTTTTTTTTTTTTTTTTTTTTTTTTTGAGACAGAGTCTTGCTCTGTCGCCCAGGCTGGAGTGCAGTGGCCGGATCTCGGCTCACTGCAAGCTCCGCTTCCCGGGTTCACGCCATTCTCCTGCCTCAGCCTCCCGAGTAGCTGGGACTACAGGCGCCCACCACATCGCCCGGCTAGTTTTTTTGTATTTTTTAGTAGAGACGGGGTTTCACCATGTTAGCCAGGATGGTCTGGATCTCCTGACCTCGTGATCCGCCCGTCTCGGCCTCCCAAAGTGCTGGGATTACAGGCTTGAGCCACCGCGCCCGGCCTACACTTGATTTTTAAAAAGCTTAGAGACAAACGATGAAATGCAACCTATGCTCCTTAATTAGAACGCTATTTAAACAAACCAGCTCTCAAAGACATTTTTTGGGATCAAAAAGGGAAATGTGAATATAGTTTGGTTATTAGACAACATTTAGAAAGCACTATTACTTGTGAAAATTGTGTGATTATACTGTAAAAGAACTGCTTCTTAAAAAAAAAGATGCATTCTAAAGTATTTAGGGATGAAGAGTTTAAAGTTATTTACTTCAAACTACAGTAAAAAAATTAAACACTGCAAAATATTAATTGATAAATCTAGATGGTGGCTTTATAATATTCATAGATGAGCATATTTCCTTTAAATTTCTTTGTGCTTAAAATTTTTCATGTTAATAGGCAATATATGTATTACATTGGGATACATATAACTATGATGGACAGAAAATGACACTAAAAGTGCAAGATCACCAATTCGATCTAGGAAGCAGGATTATAGGGACTGCAATTTTCAGGTTAGCTTTTTTTTTTTCCCCCCTCAGACGGAGTCTCCTTCTGTCGCCCAGGCTGGAGTGCAGTGGTGTGATCTCGGCTCACTGCAAGCTCCACCTCGTGGGTTCACACCATTCTCCTGCCTCAGCCTCCCGAGTAGCTGGGACTATAGGCGCCCGCCACCATGCGCGGCTAATTTTTTGTATTCTTTTTAGTAGAGATGTGGTTTCACCGTGTTAGCCACGGTGGTCTCTATCTCCTGACGTCGTGATCCACCCGCCTCCGCCTCCCAAAGTGCTGGCATTACAGGTGTGAGTCACCGAGCCTGGCCTCATGTTAGCTTTAAAATACGATTATATTACTTTATGCTTACACTTTTATCATTTCTTTGTATTTGTTTTGATCTATATTTACTTATATTTCTCCGTGGACACGCATTCTCAACTACTGGTTTCACACAGTAGGAAAGGGCTTCTCTCCAAAGGTCCCAAGAGTTTGCACCTCCACTGAAGAACCCAGCTCCGAGTGAGACTGAAACCTCTTAGCTTCAATTCTAAATCCCTATGTAGGGGTTCTGGTCCTGCAGACTTTGGTGCCCTTCTCTGGTCTAATGACCTCCAGCCAGAAGAGTGGGGTCCATTGTACAAATATGGGGCAGGTCCCACAGATAGGGAGAGTTGGATAGGTGTTTTCTACACCCTTCCTCCATTTCTATAAACATCACTTGCTGAATTATTAAAACCGACTCCTAACTTCTCTCCTTGGCACGTGAGTTCCTTCTCTCAAAGCACATACACATGAACACTTTCATAAATAATGCCCTTCATTAAGTTTTTATTTAAAAACATCCATATCTACACTACACATTCTTATTTATACATTTTTTTCTTTTTCTTTTTTTTTTTGAGCCGGAGTCTTGCATTGTCGCCCAGGCTGGAGTGCAGCGGCGCAATCTCGGCTCACTGCAAGCTCCGCCTCCCAGGTTCACGCCATTCTCCTGCCTCAGCCTCCGGAGTAGCTGGGAGTACAGACGCCCGCCACCACGCCCGCCTAATTTTTTTATTTTTAGTAGAGACAGGGTTTCACCATATTAGCCAGGATGGTCTCGATCTCGTGACCTCGTGATCCGCCTGCCTCGGCCTCCCAGAGTGCTGGAATTACGGGCGCGAGCCACCGCAGCCGGCCTACATTTTTTTTCATAATAAAACCTGGCATCCCCTAACATTCAGGACCCTAATGACCTGGCTCTTCCTTGCTTGTTTCAACTTTATGCCCATTCCTTTGGCTACTTATTCCCAGATCATGCCACCATCTTTACACCCATACAGCCAGTCAACTTCCTTTTATTTTTTAAATTAAGATGTATTTGTCTTAACTGTTTTTAAATGCACAGTGCTGTAGCGTGAAGTACATTCACATTGCTGTGCAACCATCACCACCATCCATCTCCAGAATTTTTTCTCTTGCAAAACTGAAACTCTGTCCCCATTAAACAACAACTCTCCACTCCCCAATCCATACCCTTGACAACACCCATTCTACTTTCTCTCTCTGAATTTCATTACTCTAGGTACCTCACGTAAGTGGGATCATACAATATTTGTCCTTTTTATGATTTGCTTCTTTCACTTAGTGTAGCGTTCTCAAGGTTCATCCATTTTGCAGCATGAGTCAGAATTTCCTTCCTTCCTTTTTTTTTTTTTTTTTTTTTTGAGATGGAGTCTTGCTCTTGTTGCCCAGACTGGAGTGCAATGGCACAATCTCAGCTCCCTGCAACCTCCACCTGCTGGGTTCAAGTGATTCTCCTGCCTCAGCCTCCCAAATAGCTAGGATTACAGGTGCCCGCCACAACGCCCAGCTAATTTTTGTATTTTCAGTAGAGATGGGGTTTCACCATGTTGGCCAGGCTGGTCTTGAACTCCTGACCTCAGGTGATCTGCCTGCCTTGGCCTCCCAAAGTGCTGGGATTACAGGCATGAGCCACCACGCCCAGCCAACATTTCCTTCCTTTATAAGGGTGAATAAATATTCCATTGTATGAATGTACCACATTTTACTTATCCATTTATCCATTTCTGGACATTTGGGTGGTTTCCACCTTTCAGCTATTGTGAATAATGCTACTATGAATGTGCATGTGCAAATATCTCTTCCAGACCTTGCTTTCACTTCTTTGGGATATATATCCAGAAGTGGAATTGCTAGATCATATGGTAACTGTATCTTGAATTTTTTAAAGAACTGCCTTATTGTTTTCCACAGGAGCTGCACCATTTTACACTCCCTCCAACAGTGCACAAGGTTCCAATTTCTTCACATCCTTGCCAACATTATTTTCTGTTTTTTTGATAGTAGCCATCTGAAAGGGTAGGAGGTATATCTCACCATGGTTTTGATTTGCATTTCCCTAATGATTAGTGATGTTGAGCATTTTTTCATATACTTACTGGCTATTCTTATTTAACAGCTGCAGAGTATTACTGGTAGAAACCATAATTTACTTAAAGAATGTCCTGGATAAATAAACTTTCTCAGTTCTTAAAAACAAAACTGCAATGACTCTCCTTGTACATTCTTCTGTTTTCGATTTCTTTTTTTTTTTTTTTTTTTAGACCGAGTCTCGCTCTGTCGACCCAGGCTGGAGTGCAGTGGCATGATCTTGGCTCACTGCAAGCTCAGCCTCCCGGGGTTCACGCCATTCTCCTGCCTCAGCCTCCGGAGTAGCTGGGACTATAGGCGCGCGCCCACCACGCCTGGCTAATTTTTTTTTTTTTTGTAATTTTTGGTAGAGACGGGGTTTCACGGTGTTAGCCAAGATGGTCTCAATCTCCTGACGTCGTGCTCCACCTGCCTTGGCCTCCCAAATTGCTGGGATTACAGGCCTGAGCCACTGAGCCTGGCCGCTTTCAATTTTTAAAAACTTTTTTATTATAGAAATTTTCACATATACACTAAAGTAGACAAGCTAATATAAAGAATATCATGTATTTATGAGGTAGTTTCAAGTTATCAACTCACATTCCCCACCCCTACATTTTATTTTAAAGTAAATTTCAGTGATATCATTTAGTGTACAGAGAGTTGCCAAGGGATCTTTAAAATTTGTTCTTTTTTTTTTTTTTTTTTTCTTTGAATCGGGGTCTCACTCTGTCACCCAGGCTGCAGTGCAGTGGTGCAATTATGGCTGGCTGGAACTACAGGTGCCCACCACCATGCCCAGCTAATTAAAAAAAATTTTTTTTTGTAGAGATGGGGGTCTCCCTTTTTTTCCCAGGCTGGTCTTGAACTCCTAACCTCAAGGGATCCTCCGACTTCAACCTCCAAAAGTGCTGGAGTTACAGGTGTGAGCCACCGTGCCCAGTCAAATTTGTACATTCTTTTGGTGTACATATAAGAATACATTTGTAAGATAAATTCCAAAATATGAATTTCCTGGGTCAAAGTAGAGCTGAATTTTACATTGACAGCTATTGCCCACTTGTTCTTTACAAAGCGTGTATGGATTTATACTCCTATCAACAATAAATTAGCCAGGCATGCTGGCATGCACTCATAAGCCCTGCTATTCAAAAGGATAGTTTAAGTCCAAGAGTTCAAGACCAGTGTGGGTAACATAGGGAGACCTCCTCTAGGGGGGAAAAAAGGGGTTTCCCTATATCCTCATCAAAACAGTACATAGTCAAACTTTTCATCTTTGCATTTGTGAAAAATCATATTTTATTTTTGTTTTATGGTGTTAGATTCTTGTACTCCAAAAAATCGTTTGTATTTTCTGTAGAAACCTGTTTTTCTCTGAGTTGAACATTTTTGTACTTCTTTTTTTAAAAATTAGATAAAAATATAATTTTTGTCATACATTTTACAGATATTTTTCTTGGGGTTTGTTATATTTATTTGCTATGCAGAAAATTTAATTTCTACATATTTATCAATTTAAATGTTTATCAATTTTTATTTATTTATTTAGAGACAGAATCTCTCTCTGTCACCCAGGCTGGAGTGCAATGGCACGACCTCGGCTCACTGCAACCTCTGTGTCCCGGGTTCAAGTAATTCTCCTGCCTCAGTCTCCCAAGTAGCTGGGATTACAGGCACCCTCCACCACACCTGGCGAAAGTTTTGCATTTTTGGTAGAGACAGGGTTTCACCATGTTGGTCAGGCTGGTCTCAAACTCCTGACCACAGGTGATCCACCCGCCTCAGCCTCTCAAAGTGCTTGGATTACAGGCGGGAGTCACCGCGCCCAGCCTACGTTTATCAATTTTTAATTTTATGGTTTATATGCTCTTTGAAAAGCCTCTCACCACTCCAACCTTAGTTTTTTTCCCCTTGTTTTCTTCTGGTATTTTTATATCCTCTCTCTCCCTCTCTTTATTTTTTTATTTTTTATTTTTTTTGAATATTTAACTATTTGCTTTGTTTGGAATTTACTTTGATGTCAGGATATCAAATAGATCCAGTGTTTTTCTCCCACATGCCTCGACTGGCAGGAGACCAAAGTTTCCATTCTATTACCAGAGAGTAAGTATAGTTACTGAATCAGGTACCCTGAGAGAGATCATTTATGCTCAGGATGAATAACCTGTCTTATCTATTAGATCCTTTGGAGATTGCAGGGGTTTTTTGTTTGTTTGTTTGTTTTTGACGGAGTTTCGCTCCTGTTGCCTAGGCTGGAGTGCAGTGGCACGATCTCCCAGCTCACCGTAACCTCCGCCTTCCAAGTTCAAGCGATTCTCCTGCCTCAGACTCCCGAGTAGCTGGGATTACATGCATGCGCCAACACCATGCCCTGCTAATTTTGTATTTTTAGCAGAGACGGGGTTTCTCCATGTTGGTCAGGCTGGTCTCGAACTCCTGACCCCAGGTGATCCGCCTGCCTTGGCCTCCCAAAGTGCTGGGATTACAGGCATGAGTCACTGCACGGCCCCGAAATTTCAGATTTTGATAGATGGAATGAGTGAAGACAATGAGAGCTAGCAAGGAAGAACAGGATTCAGAGGCAAGACTGGAAATCTCTCCAAGAAAGGTTAACTTCTTAACTCACAAGTTAAACAAAGCCTGCAGGCTCCGTGCGGAGCTCAGGGACCCAGCGGTGGCCGATCCAGACCAGGTTCTCCCGGACGCCCCGCCTGCCCGACAGAACTTTAGCATAGAGTCCCCTCAGGCGTAGTGGCCAGGACGGGGCGGAACCCTGTGGAGCGCCCACCCCCGGGACCGAGGCCACTGCCAGGGCCGCGCAGCTACGCGAGTGGAATCAAAGGAGCCTCGACGCAAGGAGAGCCGGGCCCGCTCTCTGCGCCCGTCACCGCCATCCTTGTTGTAGGGAAGTCGGCCTCAGAGTAGCCGCCGCACGTCGTGGGATCCCAAAGTAGCCCCCAACCCCGCCACCAGCTGCCTTTGCGCCAGCCTCCCAGACTAGCTCGCCTGGGGTGCTGAGATGGGGGCGGGCCCGAGCCACCGGTTGGGGCGGGGTCTGACCCGCGCCCCGCCCTACCACGCCCCTCCCCGCCCCCCGCGCCTACCTCTCCAGTCCCCGCCCACCCGCGCCCGCCCCGCCAGTCCCCGCCCCTCCCCGCCTTCTCGCGCGGCCCGCCTCTCCTGCCCCCGCCTCGCTCGCCCCCGCGCGGCCCACCCCGGCCCTCCTCCCCTTCCTGCTCCGGGCCCGCCAGTACCCGGCCGCGGCGACGAGGGACTAGGACGCGGCTGGAGTGGTGCCGTGAGGCGAGGGGCTGAGAGACTGCGGCGGTGGAAAGCGGAGAGATGCTGGGCGTGGCGGCCGGGATGACCCACAGGTACGGGCCGCGCCGCGCGGCGCCCGCCACGTCCGCCCCGCCGCTCCCGGCGGGCCTTCGGGCCGGGCCTGGCGCGGGCGGGCGGCCGGGCTTTCCCCGCGGCCTCCCTGCGGCCTCACCCGGGCGGCGCGGAGCCCGGAGCCCGGAGACCGGACCCCCAGCGCTCGGGCGGCGGCGTGGCTGCGTGCGGGCCCGCGGAGGAGACCCCTGCTGTTCACTCCCGGGTGTCCGCGGTGGCACGGGCGCTGACGCCGCCTCGCTGCCCCCAGAGTTCCTTAAGACAAATCAGTATTTGCCTAGCTAATCATTTATCTTCTAGCACTAGGGATCAGCAGGTCGCAGACGTCTTGGTCTCGGGACCCCTCTTGGGACTAGAGGACCTGGAAGGATGGCTGTCTCCATAGACTATACTAGAAAGCAAAACCGAGACAGTGAAGTTACAATTAAGTAATTGAATAAATCCGTGGTATGTTAACGTACATACCGCATTTTTATGCAACATAGGGTTTTGCTAAAACAAAGAGTTCGTGGGACTAGTGGCGTCCTTTACAGTTTGCGAATCTCTTGAGTTGTCTGACTTAGAGACAACTGCGTTTTTCCATCTTCTTTGCGTTCAGTCTGTTGCGGTATGTTTTCATATGAAGAAAATCTGATCTTACACAGATGTATAGTTGAAAAAGGGAGTACTGTCTTAATAGCTTTTTCAGATAATTATGGGTATTCTTTATTACTACCCCAAAACTACGTAAGTGGAAGTTTCTCAAAGGCTGGTTTGGGCGTGGAATCTGAAGCTACTATCAGTGGACTTTTCACACAGTTATATTAAAATTTCTTGGTCTGTCTTGCAGTTATCTGAAGCTGCTGTCAGCGGACTTTTCACACAGTTTCGTTAGAAATTCCTTGGTCTGTCTTGCAGTTTGAATGCAGCTGAAGCTTCTGTCAATGGCCTTTGCACACAGTTACATTAAAATTCCTTGGTCTGTCTTGCAGTTTGAATGGACCTGTTACCCATTGTAACGCCATGTGTTTGTCATTTGGAAAATACTGGCTCACTGAGTTTGGCAGATCCCAAGCTGACACATTTCATTAATAGCGCCGAATAACATTCGTTACTATCACTATTGATTTCATTAGCAAAGTCTTTATGTTAAAAGCTGTCAGATACAAGGTGTGGTGCTTACAAGTTTTCCAAAATTCTAATTTTCAGTTGAAAGCTTGCTTTTTATCATTGGAAACCAAATATTGTCAATTGTTTTCCTTAAAGTGACAGACTCACTTTGTTCAGTTTCAAGGGAATGTCTGGCAATGCAGGTTTAAATAACCCTAGTTTGTCAGTTGTTCTTTCCAGTAAAAATGGTATTTCATGAAACAAGCAAGTAATTCAGCTCATTGTTCTATTACAGAAGTGCACACCTGCCAGTTGGTCACAAGTAACAAAAAAGAGTCAAAGCTCAAGATTTGATAACAATAATTTGTACTCCTTCATCATGGACTTTTTTCCTTCAAGTATTGACTAGTAAGTTGATATAAAATTTAAAGTATTTGTGAGATATTAAGAATAATGGATATGTAGTGTAATAAAGGAGATAATAGTTTCCTTTTAAGACCTTCAAACCTCTCTAGTGCAGTGTCCCTCCCCCTCCTGTCCCCTTCCCATCCTGAATTTACCATTAATAATTTACTTTTTGGGGGGAGGGTAATAAGTTCATTCAAATTATTGTGCATTCATAACCATCATACATGTCCAGAAATCTTACCAAAACTGAAACTCTGTACCTATTAAACAACTCTCCATTCCCCTTCTCCCGCCAGCCCCTGGCAGCCATCATCCTACTTTCTATGACTTTAACTACTGCTGGTACCTCATATCTCATGTAAGTGGAATCATACACTATTTGTTGTGTATGTCATGGTTTGTTCCTTTTTGTTGCTGAGTAGTGCTTCGTGGTTTGGATGTACAGGAGTTTAACTGTTCACGTGTTGAAGGACATTCAAGCTGTTAGTTTTGGACTGTTAAGAAAACTACTATGAACAAATAGACAAGTATTTGTTGTTGTTTTTGAGACAGTGTCTTGCTCTGTCACCCAGGCTGGAGTGGAGTGCAGTAACATGGTCATGACTGACTGCACTCTCGACCTCCCAGGCTGAAGCAGTCCTCCTACCTCAGTCCCCCACCTAGCTGGGACTACAGGCACACACCACCATGCCTGGATGATTTTTGTGTTTTTTTGGTAGAGACAGCGTTTCGCCATGTTGTCCAGGCTAGTCCAGGAGTCCCAAACTCCTGGGTTCCAGCAATCCACCCACCTCAGCCTCCCAAAGTGCTGGAATTTTAGAGCCACTGTGCCCGGACTGTCTAGGTTTTATGTGAACGTAAGTTTTCCTTTTCTGGGATAAATGTCCAAGAGTGTGCAATTGCCAGGTTGTACAGAAATTGCATGTTTAGCTTTTTAAGAAACTGACAGTTTTTTTCCAGCGTGACTGTACCATTTCACTTAAAAAGGTGAAATTGACATTATTTTCCTGTGAGTACCTAGAGGTAAAGATTAGGGACGCTACCGTGGCCCTCTTTAGTGCTGAGCGGCCAGCAGTTGTACTGACTGTTGTTTTTGCACTATCTGTGTGTCAACACAGTGCACAATGCTACAGTGACTTCTTAGGAATATCTTAGTTTGATGAAAATAGCTTCGATCTCTCAGACCCCTTAAAAAGGTCTTGGAGACCCTCAGGGGTTCAAGGCCATACTTTAAGAACCACTGTTAAAGACATAATCCTAAATGATGAGGGATATGCAGGTATTGGGGATATTTAAAAAGGAACAAATACAAGGTTTCTCTTAAAATTGTTCTTGAATGCTTGTGGTAGTGTGTGCCTTGTAGTTTTGGGGAGATTTAGTAGGACATAATGACTAAGACTTCGACCACTATGGAAGAAGCAACTCTCTGCCTTTCAGGATTTTCCCTGGTAAGAAAATGGCCAGTGCCACTGTGAAGAGGGAAAATGCCATGGGCCTGTGTGTCTTCACACCTTTTCAGTGCGCTGTCCCTGTTTGTATGGTGAGAAAATCAAACTCTTGATGTTTAAGAAAGCTAAGGAAAGTTTGGTGGTAGAAAAGATCATTTCAGTTCTGGTGGTTCCGTTTCTCGCAGGCTTAGAGAAAACCGTCCATCAGGATTGTGCTGTCTTGATTTTATTTGATCATTCCCACCCTTTTCCCTTTGCTATAGCCCCTTGACCTGTCTCCTGGGCAGTTCTTTCCTTTGCTAAATGTGGGTACAGCAAGTAGGCTTTCCTTTCCTCCTAGAGAGGGGGACCTTGGAGCCCCTCCACTGGGTCAGAGAAACTTCCGTAGCTACAACAGATCAGTAACAGGAGAGCAGAGCTTTACTCTGAAAGCCTCTGTTTTTAACAATGTTGTGTTTGCTCTTTGGATAATCATTTAAATAAATACACCTCAGTATAGGTCATATTCTTACCTAGGTTTGCACTTACATGGAAGGAAAAACATCTCAAACCATTCTGTCAGTTTTATAGTTCTCGTAACTGTACTTTAAGCTGTGGTTTTCCACCCACAGGGATGTCGTCTACGTTATATGCTGGACTGTTGCCACATTATCTTCCAAAAACTTTAATTTTAAGACACTTGAGAAGCAGGAGCTGCACTACCTGTTGCCATATACTGTGCATTCTTCAGCAACAGAGGTTTTCTTTTCCCTCTTTCTGATATAATCTCATCTCTTTTATTTGATCATATCAGACATTTCCACCCTGGAGCTTACTGCAGGGGTGAGTAAGGGAGTCATTTTCCTGCATCTTTTTTCACGTTGGAGCATGTTTTGGAACTCGATGAGTCTGCAGTGACATTTAACGGTGGGGCGGGGCAGCTGCAGATAAAGCAAGGGCTGAAGAGTGCATTCCATGAGAGGTTGGAAGAAAGGTGCCAGTTCAACTGCTGGCAGTATGTGCTTGGCGGTGGGAGGCATGGGACTCAGCATCAGCACACCAGGAATCCAGGGCTTTCAGGATGTCTAAGTAGCAGGCAAGGTAAAGCAAGATAATAGACAACATGCATTTACAAAAAATGTTTACACATACTTTCTACAAAAGTGGAATCATAGCCATACTGTTCTGCAGTTGCTTTTTTTAGTATTAAAAAAGTTACGGGCCGGGCGCGGTGGCTCAAGCCTGTAATCCCAGCACTTTGGGAGGCCGAGACGGGCGGATCACGAGGTCAGGAGATGGAGACCATCCTGGCTAATATGGTGAAACCCCGTCTCTACTAAAAATACAAAAAACTAGCCGGGCGAGGTGGTGGGCGCCTGTAGTCCCAGCTACTCGGGAGGCTGAGGCAGGAGAATGGCGTAAACCCGGGAGGGGAGCTTGCAGTGAGCTGAGATCCGGCCACTGCACTCCAGCCTGGGCGACAAAGCGAGACTCCGTCTCAAAAAAAATAAAATAAAATAAAATAAAATAAAATAAAATAAAATAAAATAAAAAAGTTACGGTAGGCCGGGCGCGGTGGCTCAAGCCTGTAATCCCAGCACTTTGGGAGGCCGAGACGGGCGGATCACGAGGTCAGGAGATCCAGACCATCCTGGCTGACACGGTGAAACCCCGTCTCTACTTTAAAAATACAAAAAACTAGCCGGGCGAGGTGGCGGCGCCTGTAGTCCCAGCTACTCGGGAGGCTGAGGCAGGAGAATGGCGTGAACCCGGGAGGCGGAGCTTGCAGTGAGCTGAGATCCGGCCACTGCACTCCATCCTGGGCGGCAGAGCGAGACTCCGTCTCAAAAAAAAAAATAAATAAATAAATAAATAAATAAAATAAAAAAGTCACGGTAAAATATGCAAAACAAAATTTGCTATTTTAACTGTTTTTAAGTGTACAGTTTTGTGGCATTATGTACATTCACGTTGCTGTGCAACCATCATTACCCTTCCTTCCGAGAACTTTTTCATCTTCCCAAACTGAGACTCTATGTCCAATAAATACCAACTGTCCATTTCTTGCAATTGCCTTTTTACTTCAACAAGCTGTCTTAGAGTGGTATATCTGGGTTTGCCTTATTTTTTTAACCTTAGTTTTAATGGCTGCATAGTATTTCACAGTGTACATGTGATATGATTTATACAACCAGTCTTTGACTAGTGGTTATTTGGGTTCTGTTTTTTAATTATCGCAAACACTTTGAACATCTCTGCCACAGTGTTTTTTGTTTTGTTTTGTTTTGTTTTGTTTTTGAGACAGGGTCTCACTCTGTCACCGTGGCTGGAGTAAAGTGGTACAGTCATGGCTCACTGCGGCCTCAACCTCCTGGGGTCAGGTGATCCTTTCACCTTAGCCTCCAGAGTAGCTGGGACAACAGGTGCACGCCACTATGCCCGGCTAATATTTTGTATTTTTTGTAGAGACAGGGTTTCCCCATGTTGCCCAGCGTAGTCTTCAATTCCTGGACTCAAGTGATCCGTCCTCCTCGGCCTCCCAAAGTTCTGGGATTATAGGCGTGAGCCACTGCATCCAGCTACCAGAGTTTTCGTAGCTTTCTGAGTGTAGAGTTAGTATGTACATGGGTGGTTGGGTCCATGTTCTAGTCCTAGTTCTGTCCCTTCAAGGCTCTTTGATCTTGGCCCTGTCAGCATCTTTAAGCCTCAGATTCTTAATTTATAAAGTAATCCCACCTATCTCAGAGGTTGTTGTGATAATTAAATATGAAGGCAAATGCAAATATTTCTGAAAGGATACAGGAGAAATTTTTAGTGATTGTTGCTTCTGGAGAGGGAGTCTAGGCACCTGAGAATCCAGGATGAGAGGGAAATTTTTTGTTGTATAGCTTTTTGTACTGTTTTGATTTTTTTTCTTTTTTTATTATTATTATAGTTTAAGTTCTAAGGTACATGTGCATAACATGCAGGTTTGTTACATATGTATATTTGTGCCATGTTGGTGTGCTGCACCCATCAACTCGTCAGCACCCATCAACTCGTCATTTACATCAGATATAACTCCCAATGCAATCCCTGCTCTCTCCCCCCTCCCCATAATAGGCCCCGGTGTGTGATGTTCCCCTTCCCGAGTCCAAGTGATCTCGTTGTTCAGTTCCCACTTACGAGTGAGAACATGCGGTGTTTGGTTTTCTGTTCTTGCGATAGTTTGCTGAGAATGATGGTTTCCAGCTGCATCCATGTCCCTACAAAGGACACAAACTCATCCTTTTTTATGGCTGCATAGTATTCCATGGTGTATATGTGCCACATTTTCTTAATCCAGTCTGTCACTGATGGACATTTGGGTTGATTCCAAGTCTTTGCTATTGTGAATAGTGCCGCAAACTGTTTTGATTTTTAAAATCATGTATATGTTTTCATTTTTAAACCATTGAACGCCATGCCAGGAACATAGTAGTTGCTCAGTGAGTTATCGTTTCCCATCATCCTGGTTCTTTTCCCCCGGACTTATACTGCTGCTGATGGCACTTAACATGGTTGCTTTTGTTTCTTCCTGTCCTTCCCTCCCTATAGCCACTTTCTGGCTGAGTTCTTACCTTCGAATTTTCTCTTGAATCCTTCGTTTTCTTTTTTCACTCCTTTCTTACTGATTTCCTTTTCACCCTGGTTCTGAAAATCTTTCAAATGAACATAAGATGACAGTATTAAGGCTGGGAAAGACTTGAGAGAATGCAGAGCCAGTGACCTGTGGACTGTAAACTTACTCCAACTCGCTGGAAATAAAAATCCATGCACATATGAAGTGTTTGAAGTGGAAGAAATAATGTTTGTGAATGTTTCTAATTTTCATTTAAATGTTGATAAAGTACAGATTCTTTTAAGGGGTTTGTGGAATTTGTGGTGGTATTTATATAGTGCATGCTTTATCTGTTAACATGTGCTAAAAAGACAATCATAGTGATGTGAAGATCTAAGATAATTTATTTAACATTTTAAAAATGGCTTTATATGTGAAAAAGTTGGAACCTACTGAACTAATGCGCTAAGCACTTTAGTGGGTCTCCTGTGTTAGCCCTTTATTTAAACTGCTCCTTTATTTTATAGGACAGGATTTGGCTAGAGAGGTAAAATAGTTTATTCAAGGCTGAAAAGTGACTTAACAGCAGGGTTAGGAATACAGCCCAAGTTATAGTTGTATTGTGGGGTCTCCTCTGCTGTATTACACTGGTTTGCTCTGTTACTTTATTCACATTGCATTGTTACAGTTTGTTGTATGTATATATTTTATCTTTTTGTCTACAGTATGTAGTAAATACCTTGAGGACCAAGGCCTATAGCTGAGCCCGTTAACATGGTGTATTTGGAAATGTCTGAATGAATTATGGATATTGGCCCAGAATTGTTCTATTACAGGTGTCCTGGATGTCAGGCTCTTTCAAGTGATTCCTTTTGAAGAACACTTCAGAAGTGTTGTTGAAGACCTGATATCCTAGCCACATGTGCTGGTGCTTGCAACTTTTTCCTCTCCAGAGAGATCCCTTCCTATTGATGGGCTTCCTTACCGATGCATCAGCTGAGTGACAAATGTTACCAACTACTTAAACATATGTTTATTTCTCATTGGTAAATGTAGTTGTTGTTTTGTTTTTGTTTGCTTTTAAAGCTAGGCACATTGCTGTCCCATGTAAAATCTGCCTTGTTAATACAGCAAGGAAGGGAGGGAGAATGGACATTGGGTAGGCAGTTGCAGCTTTTGCCACAGCTGGCTCTTTCTCCTTCTCAGTGCAGTAGATTCAACAGGATTTGTTTTTCTGTGGAAGGTACAGTGCAGGTACACCTGACTGATCTGTCATCCGTGTTGGTTTCAGATTTTTCTAAAGCACTACTTTGGTCACATGTTTTCAAAATATTGAGAAGCTGCTTATTGCCTGTCAAGTAGGTCCAAACTCCAGCTCCTGGAATTTAAGGCTGTTTGTGATCTGGCCCAGCCCATCTTAATAGCCTTGTCACACACTATTTCCTTAGCCTGTGTCTCTCTAGCCCACTGCCTTTTCTGAAAATGATGATTTCCTGCCTCAGTGCTGTTCATGCCCTTCTCTTGGCCTGGAAAATCATAATCTTTTGTGTTTTCTTGGCAGGGGGAGCAAAATTGCCACTTCCCTTATAAAACAACGAATTCCTGGAGCATTAATTTAGCCCCTGCTGTGCAGTAGGGAATTAGGGATTCAGAGCTTTTTCTGTTCTCCCAAAGCATTTTGAATTCTTTTTTGGTAATTACCAATTTCTATTTTGTTTTATAGTTTTTTTGTATATATGTCTAATCTTTTCTCCAAAATGTAATCTCTGGAAGTAAAGGAATGTCTTAATCAAATTTGTTAAATATTCAAAGAAAAACAAACTGGACATTAGGCTTTATTTCTCCTTTTATTTGTTAGTGAATCAGAAAGTTCAGAGCTAGCTCTGCTTAGTGTCTTTGACATTGTTTGAATAAATTCACAAAACTGAGTAAGACAGAATCATTTTCTTTGGTTTAGTGAGTCTACAGTATATTACAGACTGCTGGCAGAGACCCAACATCATGAAACATTGAAGAGAAATTCAAATGATATTTAGGCATCCTTGTTTAGTCTAGTTTCCTCCTAGGCCACTCTTTTGGAAACTCTCTTAGTCATAACCACCTTTTCTTAATTACCTACTTCCACACAAATACCTTAAAGATACTATTTTATATAATCTTACCATCATAGCCACACCATGAAATAGGATCTTTGTATCTATTTTACAGATAAGGAAGCCAAGCTCAAGAGATTAAAAACTCACCAGCTCTTACAATTAGTGACAGCTGGGGTTCAAACCGAAGTGCCCTGTAGAGCCCTGTGTCTCCTCACTTCACATCACTGGTCAAGAAGAGGTCACAGCTTGCTAATTGTTTTTCCAAGTCTCAAGGCTTTTTCTTGGCATGTCCAGACAACCTATCCAGTTTTATTCCCTACTACCCTTAAGCTTCCATCATCTTATTGCCAACCATACCACAGTCCCTCTTTCTGAACTTGATTTTTGTTATTCTGCCAGGAGTAGCCTTTCCTTTTTGAAGGGGGTAGGAGTTCCCAAGTCTTACACTCAAGTCCCAGCAAACTCCTCTATCTTGAAGATGGCTTCCCTGGCTGCTTCAACACCTGTTAGGCTTTCTGTCCTTGACCTCCCGGAGAATGCATTGGGTAAGATTCAGTTCTTTACCCAGATTTAGTGTGTCTATATTTGTGTGCAACACACAGACTTCATTATTTTTAGTTGAACTCTTGGCTGTGCTTGTATATGTGAAAGTGATATTTACAAATTTCGGAAGACATCTTTCAGTACAGTTTGTGTCCATTATATACACTGTACTGTGCTATAGGCCATGGAGTATACAGCTGTAATAGAGTGAAGGACACATTGTCTAATATTGTAGCTTTGTGTGTACAACTCCCATAAGAGACTGTTTAGAAAAGTCTTTTAGAAATTTGACTGGGCATGGTGGCTCACACCTGTAATCTCAGCACTTTGGGAGGCTGAAGCAAGAGGATCACTTGAGCCCAGGAGTTCAAGATGAGCCTGGGCAACATAGTGGTACCCCATCTCTACAAAAAATTTTAAAATTAGCTAGGCATAGTGGCATGCGCCCGTAGTCCTGTGGCGGCCAGGTCTCGCTAATGCGGGCCTCCATAACAACTGTTTCAATACTGAGTGAGTGGTTAAGTTAAATAGTAAAAGCTAAAAAAGCCAGTGCCCTTATCAAAGGCTGGACTGCAAATGAAACCCACCAAGAGTTTTGCCTAGGCCTTTCCTGGGCCTTAAAGCATGACAAAATAACAAAATAATTATTTATTTTTTATTTTATTTATTTATTTTCTTGAGGCAGAGTCTCGCTCTGTCGCCCAGGCTGGAGTGCAGTGGCGAGATCTCGGCTCACTGCAAGCTCCGCCTCCCGGGTTCACGCCATTCTCCTGCCTCAGCCTCCAGAGTAGCTGGGACTACAGGCGCCCGCCACCACGCCCAGCTAATTTTTTGTATTTTTAGTAGAGATGGGGTTTCACCGTGGTCTCAAATCTTCTGACCTCGTGATCCGCCCTCCTCGGCCTCCCAAAGTGCTGGGATTACAGGCATGAGCCACCACACCCAGCCAACAAAAGAATTCTTAACAGGACCCTTTTAGGATTAAACAAATTTTATTGTGGGTCTGAAGAAGCTACCCAAACCTCTGTGATTTAGTAGGAGACAAGATAAGGGTAATCACCTTAGCACCTGGACCCATTTACATGAAGTAAATTTACTGAGGATCCAGAAGAAGGTCTCCAACACTCAGACCTTAGTTATAGATTAAAAGAAGTGAATCACTTATGTCTTTAGATGAATGCACACTTACACGTAGACATATGGCTTAGAAGGTATATAAGCTCTGGAAAACTTTGTAATTTTGAGTGGGTCTGGTGATAATTTCCAGGCCTTCTCCCTGTAACTGGTTGCAGAAATAAAAACTCTTTTCCTCCCAAGTTTGTCTGCATCTCTCTATTGGGCCACGAGAAATAGCAGCCCGACCCTCAGTTTGGTCTGGGAACAGTCCCAGATACTCAGCAGGCTGAGGTGGGAGGATCCCTTGAGCCTGGGAGGTTGAGTCTTGCCACTGCACTCCAGCCTGGGCAACACAGCAAGACTCTTTCTCTTTCTCTCCCTCTCTTTTCTCTCTCCTTTCTTTCCCTCTATCTTCTCTCTTCTTTCTTTCCCTCTCTCTCTCAAAAAAGAAAAAAGAAATAAGAAATTTAAAGGAGGAAGTGGTAATTTGTCACTAGTTATTATAGATTAGTTGTTACTTACTGAAGACATTAGGACCAGTCAAATGTTATTGGATTCTCAGCAGGTAGAGATGTATCCGTCATTGTAGGGTTCAACCAGACGCCTGGCTGATTTGGAATGTTGTAGGGAAAATTCAAGAATCAGGGAGAGCAGCGCTCTCAAAACATGGGCTGCAGACTTCTCATGGCATGGGGTTCGTGCTAAAAATGCTGGTTGCTCAGCCTCATCCCGTACTTCTTGAGGGAGAAATGTCATGAAGTCTGTGCTTTTTAATTTTTTATTGTGAAGGATTTCAAACATATACAAAAGCAGAGAGAATAATGTGTCTCCATGTGCTTCCGCTCAGCTTCAACAATTATTATTATTGGGCCGGGCGCGGTGGCTCACGCCTGTAATCCCAGCACTTTGGGAGGCCGAGACGGGCGGATCACGAGGTCAGGAGATCGAGACCATTCTGGCTAACACAGTGAAACCCCGTCTCTACTAAAAAATACAAAAAAACTAGCCGGGCGAGGTGGCGGGCGCCTGTAGTCCCAGCTACTCGGGAGGCTGAGGCAGGAGAATGGCGTAAATCCGGGAGGCGGAGCTTGCAGTGAGCTGAGATCCGGCCACTGCACTCCAGCCTGGGCGACAGAGCGAGACTCCGCCTCAAAAAAACAAAAAACAAAAAAAACCAATTATTATTATTATTATTATTTTATTTATTAATTTTTGAGGTGAAGTTTTTGCTCTGTTGCCCAGGCTGGAGTTCAGTAGCACTCTTGGCTCATTGCAACCTCCGCCTCTTAGGTTCAAGCAATTCTCCTGCCTCAGCCTCCCAAGTAGCTGGGATTACAGGTGCCTACCACCACGCCTGGCTAATTTTTATATATATATATATATATATTTTTTTTTTTTTGAGACAGAGTCTTGCTCTGTGCCCCAGGGTGGAGTGCAGTGGCGCGATCTCGGCTCACTGCAAGCTCCGCCCCTCCGGGTTCGCGCCATTCTCCTGCCTCAGCCTCCCGAGTAGCTGGGACTACAGGCGCCCGCCACGGCGCCCGGCTAATTTTCTTGTATTTTTAGTAGAGACGGGGTTTCACCGGGTTAGCCAGGATGGTCTCGATCTCCTGACCTCGTGATCCGCCCGTCTCGGCCTCCCAAAGTGCTGGGATTACAGGCTTGAGCCACCGCGCCCGGCCAATTTTTGTATTTTTAGTAGACATGAGGTTTTACCGCGTTGGCCAGGCTGGTCTCAAACTCTTGGCCTCAGGTGATCCACCCACCTTAGCCTCCCAAAGTGCTAGGATTACAGGTGTGAACCACCACACCTGGCCAGCTTCAGTAATTACTGACTGATGATAAATCTTTGACTGAAGGCCAATCTTTTTTCACTTTTCTCTCCACTATGTCATATTATAGAGATTTTAATATGTATCCTTAAAAGATAAGGACTCTTCGAAAAACTTTAAACATAACCTCAGCATCATCACACCTAAAAAAGAAGAGTAGTAATTGCTTGATATCATCAACTACACAGTACGTGTTTAAATTTCTGTTTATCTCAAACATCGATTTTATTTTGTGGTTTTTCTAAATTGAGATCTGAATAAGGTTCACAAATTTGATAGGTTGATAAGTCTTTTAGTCTCTTTCAACGTATAAGTACACCTTCCATCTTTTTCTTTTCTCTTGTGATTTTGTTGTTGAAGAAATTGCTGGTTATCTTGAAGAATTTCCTACCATCTGGATTTACCAACTTGTATCCTCAGGGTATATGGTTTCCTTCCTATCTATCTATCTATGTATGTATCTATCTATCTGCCTATCTATCTAATCTATCTATGTAAAGAGAGAATGAGTGAGTCAGTCTTATTACCCAAGCTGAAGTGCAGTGGCTTGATCTCGGCTCACTGCAACCTCCACCTCCCAGGTTCAAGCGGTTCTCCTGCTTCAGCCTCCCAAGTAGCTGGGATTACAGGCGTCCGCCACCACACCTAGCTAATTTTTTGTATTTTTAGTAGAGACGGGATTTCACCATGTTGGCCTGGCTGATCTCAAACTCTTGACCTCAAGTGATCCACCCACCTCAGCTTCCCAAAGTGCAGGGATTACAGGCCTGAGTCACCCCGCTGGCACATCCTCTATTACATTAATATATTCTGTAAATTGGTAGTTGGATCTAAAAAAGCAGTTCTCCGTTCTTGGTCTCCGTTCTTGGCTCCGTTTTTACTCTTAGAAATTATTGAGGACTGCTGTGTCTTTTGGAAATAGGTAACTTGTTTGATCTTAAGGGTTCACAGCTGGAGGAGAATTTGCCTCAGGATGAATGGTGCCTTGAGTCTTACCCATATCTGATTCAGATGCACCTCTTTCATAATAAATGGGAAAATGACAGAACTATTTTACCTCCCAGGCTGTATAAAAACAGGGACAGGCTGGTTTGGCCTCTGGACCCCACTTTGCACACGGTTCAGTCTAGATTATTATTAATGCATTAGGGGGTTTGAAAGATGGAAATATTTTAATTGTTATTGAAGACATTGCAGGTCTTACCTGCTGTACTTCTAAAAAGAGTAGCCCTCCTTAACTATTTGGTAATCTGATGATGTAATTTGACAGATTACACATCACTCTTATGTTGTTAGCATGTAATCCTGTCCAGTCTCCTACTCAATAATATGTGTATCGCCTTAGCATGTATCACTTTAGTATAATAGTGGTTATAGAATCTGTGCCCCAAAAATACATTGTTTATGGTATCTAGATAGTCCTTCACTTTTGGATGCTTTAGGTTTACAGAGTACTAAATTAGGGTTGAAGTGTCACTTTCTGACTTGGACGAGTGATTGTTTTTCCTTGCTATCGGACTGCTGCCTTCTTCTTTTTTTTTTTTTTTTTTAAGGGATACAGAGTCTTATTCTGTCCTTGAGGCTGGAGTGCACGCAGTGGATCGATCACAGCTCACTGTAAACCTTGAACTCCTGGGCTCAAGGGGTCCTCCTGCCTCAGCCTCCCAAAATGCTGGGATTACAGGTGTGAGCCACAGTGCCTGCCCCGCCCTCCTACTCTTTAAGTGGATGTTGCTCTTGTATTATGAGCCCCTCTGGTTAGGATGGCATCTGCACTTGGAAGTCCACTGGAATGGTGATAACTTCCCACTCAATATATTAAGTAATCCCTGTTCATTGGCTGATTAGCATTCAGTCATTAATGTTTGCGTCATTTATAGCTAAACCAGCAGAGCCTAGCGGATCATTCTCTAGCAAGCCTGTCTAATTTGAGTGATCTTTTTTTTTTTTTTTAAAAAGACAATGGTATAGTTTTATGTTAAATGTCATACAGAGTTTGAAATGTTCAATGAGAAATGGAAGGAAGCTAATCTCTAAAGGGCAAAGTAAGTTGGTTATGGAGATTTCTGTAAAGCACCTGTAAATCATTTGGGTGTTAATACTCTGCATATTTTATAATGGAGAATAAAGTTTCCTTAATGATGTTTGTGTTTGAAGTGTGACGTTTTGCTTTTCAGTAATGGTCTCCCTGGCTATAATTGTGTTATATCTTTAGTCTGTTACAGAAAAAATGAAACGGCTGGTAGATAAGAGTTCTGATTTCATTACAAGGTAAGAAGAAGGGTTGATGGAGTTCATTGGGGGAGTTGTGGTTTGAAGTTGTTTCATGTAAATTTTGGATAAAGTTTTCACCTTGCGCTTTGGATTACAAAGGTGCAGTTAGACTTTAACTTCAACACAAGACTGGTGTGCTTCCACACTTACTGATAGTGTTGTTAAACTTTTAAGTTGCTGGGAAATAGGCCAAGTCCTGTTGTGGATTGGGTGGTGGATGGTCAGGCAGGACATCCTTAGGGATTACCCTGCTGTACCCTTCATCACCAAGGGACAGTGTAGGGCAGAGGTGGAATTGATGAGGTTGAGGGTGTCTTTCTCTTTCATACCCTTAGAACGTGATGCTTAGTGTCTCCAGCACAGGTCAGTTTGCTAACTGCTGGCTCCAAGAGTCTGGACACTCTCTTGAGTGGGGTAGTTCTCATAGCTGGGCCCACGACACAGAGGAAGAGTTAAAAATGACAGGTGCTAGGCGCATAATTAGCCAAAAGGGACTGTTGGCAGTTTGACTTATGTCTTCTATCCAGTTGAGGTTTGTTCTTTGGGTGTCCTAGAAGCTAAAGCATAGGAATACAGGTTAAAATTTAGCCTGGTTCCTCAGTGTTGTGTTGAACGTCTCTTTCTGTTACTCTAATGGGAAGTTTCAGAACAAAACAATTATTCATTCTCCACTTTCAAATTTTCTCATTGAGAGAGAGTGTGGAGGAAATGGTGCCCAAAATACCAGAGTTTAAGGTCATTGCCTACATTAGAATATATCGGTTCCCTTGGGTTTTACTGGATTGTTGTCAGAATAGTTCTTTCTTTGGAATACAATATGGACTTTGTCATAGTGAAGCATGTTTTAGGGAATATATAGTAGTCTTAATTAGAATCTGGAGATGGAGTAATTCATCCATCAAATGAGCAGCCTTTTGTTTTAGGAGCGTGGGTAGTGATATTTTTGCAATAGCCATGAAACCTTTGTAAACATGGCTAGAGACTGGTTTTCTCTTTTTAAAAATGAGTTCAAGAAAGTAGGAGCTTTGTGACTAGCCCCATGAAATCTGGAAAGCTGTGTTCGCACTTAGCCCATTTCAGGTCATTGAGTGTATTTACGTGACTGAGGATGATGATGAAAAAATGTGGTTAAAGATTTTAAAATGATAGATATCTAGGACACTAGGTTACCTGGTTAGTAAGGTGTATGAGAATTACAGTGATGTAACTTTGAGGTGGGTGGGTGTAAGGGTAATTTCTGAAACAATTTAACAATGTTTGGGATTTTTTTTTTTTTTTTTTTTTTTTTTCAATGCTGGCTAACCCACATCAGGAACTGGGAACTTTTTTGTCTTTTGGGCATTTGCCAGATCTATACAAAGCATGAAACATCTGCAGATGTCTGTTTAACGCAATTTCTTTATATTTCATAATAGAATGTTTTAACCCTGAGCATGTGGTATATACTGTATGAAAGCTACTTTGTTTTAGACCTGGGTTTTCCAGTATTCGGGTGCTTTCCCTTTGGGAGTGGTATTCATGATGACAGAGGACATTGGTGAAGGGTAGAATGTGACGCTTAATTTTAATACAGAACTCTCTACTGAGTTTGATGAAAGACAAAACAAGTTCCAGCAGTTCCTCAAAATTTCAGAGGTCTGTTCCCTGCTCCCCCCACCAGTCCCCTGGCAAAGGGTCATTTTGGGACCGTGGGAACAGATAAAAACCAACATCTCTAATAATTTGCTCATTCACTTAGAATGCTTTCTATGAAGGAAGTTGTGGCGATAGGTTTTGGAATGTGGAGGGTGATGGGAACTCCAAGGATATAAGGCTTGGGAACTTTTTAGAAATGAAGTTTTGTTTTGCACTGTCATGCTTTCCAGGATAGAGCATTACTGGAGATTAGCTGAACAAATGAGATGAAAGCTAAAATATGCAGTTGGATATTTTAAATAAATTTTGATGAAATGTTACTTTATAAGAATATAGCATTTTTCTACAAAAAGCTACTTATGCTTTTTGAGATACTTAAAAATCTCATGCTCATGAGACAGTACATTGCATATAGTAACCATTCAGTGAATACTTGTCAAATGAATAAATAATGATGCAGTACATTTTATTTGGTATATATGGCTTTTTGTTTGGTTTAGTGAAGTATATTTCTTTAAATATTGCCATAAAATAACATGTAGGTAGTTGCTAGTAAGTAACCTTTCAGTTGACATTAAATTAGACATGAATTATTTCAATAATACTGTACAAGTACAATGTTTCTTTCTTTCTTTTTTTTTTTTTTTGGAAACGCAGTCTTGCTCTGTCTCCCAGGCTCAGGCTGGAGTGTGGTGGCACCATCTTGGCTCACTGCAACCTCTGCCTCCTGAGTTCAAGCAATTCTCCTGCCTCACCCTCCCTAGTAGCTGGGACTACAGGCGTGTACCACCATGCCCAGCTAAGTTTTGTATTTTTAGTAGAAATAGGGTTTCACCATGTTGGCAAGGATGGTAAGTACAGTGTTTGCTTTCTCCGTTAACAGGCAATGCAGGAACAAGTTACTTGATATGGGAAGAGGCTATATTTTAGATAAATGAAGCTTCCAGATTACTGGGTTAAATTTTTTAGCTGAAACATTAATTTTTTTCTTATGAATTTCCTCAATTTTCCATATTAATATATAGCTTCAATACTATTAATCAGAATTCCAAGTGGAATTCTTTTGGTAAAATGGACAGAATTATGAAGTTCATTGAGATTTGGAATAAACAGGCAAGAATAGCAAAAAGCTAATTATTAAAAAGAAAGATAAATGGATAAAATCTGTTAGTAAAATAATTTGTCAGTATGCATCAAGTTTAAAATGATTTATAACTTGTAATTCATAATTTCTACTTTTGTTAATCAGATCTAAGAATGTGTGGAGAAAACTGGGTGTGAGTAGATTTTGGCAGCATTATTTATACTAGCAGAAGGTTTGAAACTATGTAGATAATAAAAGGATCACTTAAAATGCATGATGATACCCTAGAGTTTAGTGAAATTATACAATATTTATCATATTTATTAAAGCTTTGTAATATTTTAATGTCATGACATTTTAAGAAAAACAGGATGTGAAATTATAAATGTGGTATGATTAGAACTTTATAATGTTTAAACATAAAATGACTAGGAAAAATACAAAGTGCTTTTTAAAAAATAAACAGCTTTAGGCCAGGTGCAGTGACTTGTGCCTGTAATCCCAGCACTTTGGGAGGCCGAGGTGGGAGGATTGCTTGAGGCCAGAAGTTTGAGACCAGCCTGGGCAAAATAGCAAGACCTCACTCTACAAAAAAAAAAATTGTTTCTCTAATTCAGCTGGACATGGTGGCACAAACTTGTAGTCCCAGCTAATTGGGAGGCTGAGGTGCGAAGATCACTGGAGCCCAGGAAGTTGGGTGCAGGGAGCTATGATTGCACCCAGCTGCACTCCAGCCTGGGCTACAGAGCAAGAGCCTACCTCAAGAAACAAAAACAAAGCCACACACAGCTTTGTTGAAGTATAATTTAAATACTATAAAATTCACTTGTTACAAGTGTATAAGGCTTTTATGTATTTATACAGTTGCACAACCATTACAACAATGCTGTTTGAGAATAGTTTCATCACTCCAAAGTTCACTCGTGTATATATATACACATATAAATATGTAATATATATTTATATATAATAGATTTTATAATATATAACTAATGTATTATATATTAATATAGATGTGGTATATGTAATATATAGTTAACTCTCTCTCTTTATATAGATACACACACAGACACACACACACACACACACACACACACACGCACCGGAAACCTCTTTAATTCTCACAAATCCTGGACGTTCAGATTGAAAATGATCTGAGGCATGGTTCCTCCATATATATATACCTATATATATTATGCATACTGAATATACTTAACTATGTAATTGTATATAGTTAAATATATAAATATAAAATATACAGTTAAATATATATTAATATATACTATATAATACATTACAGTTATATATTATATAGAAATAAAAATATATAAATATATCTTATATATAAGTGAACTTATATATATATTTATATAAAGGTGAACTTATATATATTTATATATAGGTGAGCTTATATATATTTATATATTATATATAAAGTATATATACACATATATACTTTATGTAAGTTCACTATGAGTGAACTTTGGGATATATATATATTTGGGGGTGTATGTGTGTATATATATAATATACACAATTTTTTTTGTTTTTTGGAGACAGGGTATTACTCTGTCGGCCATACTGCATGATCACCACTCACCGCAGCCTTGACCTCCCAGACTCAAGCAGTCCTCCCAAGTAGCTGGGACTACAGGCATGTGCCACCATGACAAGCTAATTTTTACATTTTTTTGTAGAGATGAGGTCACACCATGTTGCCCAGGCTAGTCTGGAACTCCTGGGCTCAAGCAATCCTTTCAGCTTGGCCTCCCAAAGTGCTGGAATTACAGGCATGAGCCACTGTGCCTAGTCCAATTTAACTATAAACACCAGAAGTTTTTTCAGTACTTATGTTTCTGAGGCATAGAGATAGATTGGGGAAAATGAAGGATCTTCATCTTAGAACCCTTTGTCACAGCCATATCCAATGAAAACTAAAGTTTAATCAGGAAGGCTCCGAAGAAGGTACCAGTGCATGAGAAATCACGGTGGGCACTGATGGGATGTTAAAGAGAAAAGGATAAAAAGCGTCATAATTCATGTGGGCCTCCTCCTCACATAAGAGAATCTGCTGCCACTTTCTAGCATGGTCTTCCATGCCGTCTCCTGGACACAATGTGTAGGGGTCAAGGTTTCCTTCTCTCGCTGTCCAGATGCAGCCTGAGTGCAGATAAATATCTTTTGAGGGAGAGAGTTAGTACTTGTCTGGGGCTCACTGCCGTTTGTGTGCTTTTATTCTTTTGGTCATTTTAAAATCATTGCTCCACGATTGAAGCAAATGGCCTTTCACTGTTACATAAATTTGGAGAACCAGTGAGGACAATGCTTTGTACTTGGCAGGAGTAAGTGGGGGTCATAATAGAAGCTTTGTTAGCAGTGGATTCTGGGCTAACGTTTCTCTAGGAAAGGCCCGGGATCACACAGTCCCAAAATACTAGAGTTAGAAGAGACTTTGGAGAACTATCCAGTTCTCTTTCATTAGAAATAATGATAGTTTTGCATTGACATTCCTATTTTGTGGTCTTCTCTCTGCTTGGAAAGAAGATCCCTTGCTTTGCAAACCACTCTTAGTAGTGCCATAAACTACTAAGGAACAGGAAATTCCAAATTGCAGGCTAGTACAGACCCAGACCAGCCTTCCCAGAATCTCTAGCTTCAGGCCATGCACCCCCAGAAATGCTGTGATGACTCTCTTGGACATTATAGTATGTGGAGGAGCCATGCCTCGGATAATTTTCAATCTGAATGTCCAGGATTTGTGAGAATTACAGAGGTCCTGGTGTATGGGGAAAACTGAAATTACTCTTCTGCCATACAGAGAACTTTGAATGATAGGGACAAACATGTATGTAGTATTTGATGATATAGATAGGCATGATTATCCTCATTCTCTTTTATGTTTTTAGATGAGCAAACCAAGACTCAGGAAATGCTTGTTTACTCACATAGTTGGTTGGTAAAATGACAGAGCTGATACTGAGACCTGGGCCCTGGAATTTCAGATCCCGTGCCTTTCCTGTAGCATTACATTTTCTCTGAGAAATCTATTCAGTGGTGGGGAACACCCTGTTATTCTGAAGCCAAGGAAATTGCCAGGAGAGGATAGAATTGCTGAGGAGAAGATAGAAGAGGTAGAGGAGGAATGACAGCTCTTGGTGGGGTCTGTATTGAGATCCTGTGGAAAATCTAGGCGATGCTGCTGCTTGTTTCGTCTGTATTCGCTTGATACCTACTGCCTTTTACGTCTTCTTCAATATGAGCCAGACCAACCCATGGCTCCACTTCATCCCAGACTACACTCTATTCCCGAGGACTGGTCACCTTCTCCCCCTGTTCTTGGCATGGTGTCCCATTGGGGTAGTGCTGCTGGAGGACAGTCTCTGAAGAAGAGCATCTTCCTTATTCTTGGGGTAGAAACTCTTAACATAGATGGGGTGATAAAATGCAAGAAATTTATAATGGCTTGCCATTAGAGCTGGAGTATATTATTTATCACCATTGATTATTTTGCCAAGTGTTTTGTTTAAAAAGCTTCTTAGTTTCCTGATGCCTCAGGGTAATTTGTCACCTGCACTATTCAACATCCGTGCCATTACAGCTGAGGGGAGTGGGCTGGCCTCTAATGTTCAGAGCACAGCTGGCAACCAGCCTGACAAAAGTACATGACGTAATGCTCTCAGAAGGCGGCCAGACACCCTGGTCACTAGGGGAGGTATGCTCTTTAGGTAAGTACACACAAACCATTGTTGAGTAGCTCCTGTGTGCAGAGAGGGACCAGGGGCATGATCGTTATCTGGAAGCTTATCGAAGATGTAGAATCTTGGGCCCTATCTATCTCAGACCTACCAAATCCAAATCTGTGTTGTAGTGAGATCCTGTGGGAGTTCATGTGCATTACAGTTTGAGAAACACAGGAATAGTGGACAGTGCTGGCTGCCTATCAGCATCCATTTCCTTTGTCTTTCCTAATAACGAGATTCAGATTTTCTTCAGTTACTTTCCCTTCACCCTTAGACAGCCATGAGAATCCATTCTTTGAGTCGGTGAGAGCATGGTTTTCCCATAGTGACTGTTTACGGTCCTGCATAATCTGGGTTGACTCAGTCATAAGTAAAGACTTTATTTTTTGAGGGGGGTGGGGGAAGCATTTTCCTTCACATCCAGAATGAGAGAGCAAATAATGAAGCATAGCCGTGACCGCATTTCCACTGGCAGCCATTCTGTGACCATGAGGGGATCGGTCGTGAGATGAGTCTGACACTGAAGTCAGAGCAGAAAGACGGAAGGAACCTGCATTTTTGGTTCTGGCACTCACCTGCTGGTCATAGGATCTAGGCCGGGGTCTCTCTCTGCCTCTCATCTCATAGTTATGTGTGATAATAAATTTTCTCATGGTTTATGCCAGTTTGACTTTGGGTTTTCTGATTTTCTGCAGCTGGAAGCATCCTAGTTAACTCTGCTTTGGTAATGAGCGCTCTGAGCACAGGGTGCTGTGTGCGTGGTCCTCTTGTGAAAGGCCTACATTCTCAGGTGCTCCTAGGCTTTGCCCCTAGTCTTGTGAATTGTGCTTTTACCCTGTGATGATTATTCCATTGTTCACATGGAAGTTGGCGGAGGGAGAGGAAAGCTATAAGGGCAGAGAGAAGAACTGGGAGACTGTCCTGAGGGAAGGCAGCCTTGCACTCAGAAGTGTTGTGTGCTGGACTGTGGGGTGAGCCAGGCTGCAATTGGCTGGCTGTGGAGCCCACTGGCTAGAGTGCTGGTCCACGCTTTGCGCCTCATTTGGTGTTTGAACCTCAGTTTCCTTATCTGTAAAATAAAAAGAATCATCATGAAATAGTGGAGGTAGATTGGAAATGCTTTGAAAACTTGACTCTTTTTTGCCCAGTTTAATTATCCTGTTTTTTTTCTTTTTTACTATAGCAAAATATAAATAACACAAAATGTATCATCATAATCATTTTTAAGTGTATAATTCAGTGATAGTAACTTCACATTCACAATGTTCAACCATCACCACTATTTCCAGAACTTCTTCATCTTCCTAAACAGAAACTCTGTACACATTAAACAATAACTCCCATTCTCCCTTCCTCCCGGCCCCTGGTAGCTTCTGTTCTACTTTTTGTCTTTATGAATTTGCCTGCTGTAGGTACTTCATATAAGTAGAATTATATATTTTTATCCTTTTGTGTCTTGCTAATTTTACTTGGCATAATGTCCCCAAGGTTCATCCATGTTGCAGCTGTATCAGAATTTTGTTCCTTTTTATGGCTGAATAATATTCCACTGTATGTATATACTGTACTTGTTTATCCATTTATCTGTTGATGGACATGGGTGATTTTCACCTTTTGGCTATTGTGAGTAATGTCACTTACGAACACCTGAGTACTGTAAACGCTGGTGTACAAGTATCTGTTAGAGTCCCTGCTTTTAATGCTTTGGGGCATATACCTAGGAGTGGAGTTGCCAGATCATATGTTAATTCTGTATTTACCTTTTAGGACCTGTCAAACTGTTGAAAACTTAACTCTTATGTTATTTATATTTTCAGACATAGATTGGAAGATGGACTTAGGCTTTTTCTCTTTGTGTCCTTTCCCTCCCTCCCTTCCTTTGTTGGAGACTGAAAGGATAAGTGTTGGTGATCAACTCAGTATACCACTGGGGGCTATATGGGTAAACAGCAAACTGTTCTCATGAATGCAGGATGTTGGCAAGCTAACAACTGCGTCTGCAGCCCGGAAGGAATGCTGAGGGCAGTCACACCCCAGGCACAGTGTTTCTTGTGATTAGGCAAATCTGGAGCCTGTTAGCAATAATATGAACCTGTGATCAATCAAGCAGCTGACCAATAGTTACCTCCTCCTCCCTGCTCTTTCTACCCAATAAATACAAAGGCTATAGAAGCTCAGGGCTGCCTTTGCTCACTAGAAGCAAGGATCCCCCTGACCCCTTCTTTAAAACAGTTTCTTTTGTTTTTGTTTTCATTTCTGCATTCATCCCCCTTTGTTCAGTCCCATAGTAACTGTCACTACCTACCTACCTACCTACTTTCCTTCCTTCCTTCTCCTACCCTTGCCATAGGGTCTCATTGTGTCTCCCAGGCTAGAGTGCAGTAGAGTCATCACAGCTCATTGCAGCCACAACCTCCTGAGCTCAAGCAATCCTCCCACTTCAGCCTTCTGAGTAGCTGGGACCGCAGGCGCACACTACCATGCCCGGCTAATTTTTCATTTTTTGTAGAGATGGTGTCTCTCTATGTTGCCCAGACTGGTCTTGAACTCCTGGGCTCAAGTGTTGCTCCTGCCTCAGCCTCCCAAAGTGTTGAGATTACAGGTGTGAGCTACCACGCCCAGCCTTTTTTTCTTAAGATTGTAGTTTTTCATTGATTGAGAGGACTTAATAATTTTAACGTGGAACTTCTGAACTGACCATTTTATGAGATATTGAACATACGAACAGATTCTTATTTTACCCTCGTTAGAAAATAGTAGGATTTTTTTTTGAAACCTAGTCTTGCTCTGTTGCCCAGACTAGAGTGCAGTGGCGCAATCTAGGCTCACTGCAACCTTTACTTCCCGTGTTCAAGCAATTTTCCTGCCCCAGCCTCCCTAGTAGCTGGGACTACAGGCGCCTGCCACCACGTCCAGCTAATTTTTTGAATTTTTTAGTGGAGACAGGGTTTCACCATGTTAGCCAGGATGGTCTCGATCTCCTGACCTTGTGATCCACCCGCCTAGGCCTCCCAAAGTGCTGGGATTACAGGCGTGAGCCACTGCGCCTGGCGGATTTGTGCGTTTTTGTAGTACTCAAAATGCCTTTGTTGCACTGGCATTTCTCGTCTTTTGTTAAATATGAATAAATTGACAGTCTATAGAGTGCATTGGAGACAAATATCCTTTTACATCAACTGTAAGAAAACTTGTAAGAATTTATTTATTTATTTATTTATTTATTTATTTATTTGAGACGGATTCTCACTCTGTCACCCAGCCTGGAATGCAGTGGTGCAGCCTCGGCTCACTGCAACATCTGCCGCCTGGGTTCAGGCAATTCTTCTGCCTCAGCCTCTTGAGTAGCTGGGCCTACAGTTGTATACCACCACACCTGGCTAATGTTTTATTTTTAGTAGAGACAAGGTTTCACCATGTTGGCCAGGCTGGTCCCAAACTCCTGGCCTCAGGTGATCCACCCACTTTGGTCTCCCAAAGTGCTGGGATTACAGGCGTGAGCCACGGCGCCCGGCCAAGAACATATTTAAACGTGCAAGAATAACTCTTCAGAAACTGCCGAGGTGCCGGGGGTAGCTTCTGATTCCCACTGTTATGACTGGCTGAGCGAGGAGCTAAATATCACTTCCACGAAATTATTCTGTATAGAATAATTTATATACCCTTAGACATTGGCTTTAATTCAGAGTTTGCACATAAAGTCTTCTGTAGAAGGCTATGAAAATACATAATCACAATATCCCTTGACATCCATGGGTATGAGAAATGCTAGCCAGGAAAATTTGAGAATTAGTTCCTGAGAATTTTAAAATGTCCTCAGTGACAATAAAACACTTCAGAATAACTTGTAAAAATATGTTGTTCTAGAGTGATTTACATTACATGTAATTTAAAACGTTTGTTAGTCGGTAAATATGAGTTGATTTGAATTGCCTGTGATACATAATTACGTTCCATAAGGAGTAAGAAAATAAGACTTTCTAATTGTGGTCTTCTAATCAACTCTCTTAATTTTTAAAAACTGTTACTTTTAGTTTGCAGCACAGTGCTAGTTTTATATTAGAAACTATAATTATGAAGAGGCATGATAAAAATCTAATCTCTTTATAGGGATCACATTCTTCGCATTTAAAAGACATTTTTCTATTACCCTCTCCCTCAAATGAAACCTCTATGAAATTGGAAATATTCTATCTCCAATGTGCTTGTTATAGAATCTGTCAGTCTTCAACATATACTTGTGGGAAGTGTGTGGCGTGTGTAGGTATGTGGGTGTGTGTCCTTTTATATTTTCAGTGAGTTGATCAACATTTAAACTGGCAAACAATTATAAACTGGTTTGACACTAAAGCAGCCTTAAAAACTGTTATCTGAAAGTCACTTCGAGCACAAATATTTATCCCAGGGACTGTCATAGGTGCTGGGGAGTCAGCAGTGAACAAATGGAGCTCACCCGCCAGCCCCACCGCCTCCCATGGAGTCCTGGGTTCTCCCCAGGTTGGAGTGTCCTTTGCCCCCTCATTTCCTGCCTGAGGAAGAGGTGGTGGAGAATGCCTCCCTGGTGTCCTTCCTGCAGGGAGTTGTTCAACTGTGTATTCTCAGGGCCAGCAGATGACGGGCCACAGCGTGGGTGTCCACAGGTGTTTTCTGAGTGGATGGTGAGGTTGCTGTCACCTCTCAACTGGACTGTTTTATTAGCTTCCTAACGAGTCTCCCTCCCTGCCCCTCGCCAGCTCCAGTCTATTCTTAACAAAGCAGCCAACGTGATCTTGTTAAAATTTACTAAGTCAGATCCTGTTAGTCTTGTTCAAAGCCCTCCAGTGGGTCTCCATTTTACCCTAAGGAAAGCCATAGTCTTTAGAGAGACCCATGAGGCCTCACAGTGTTTGGCCCCCTGCTGCCCTCTGATCTCATCTCCTACTATTCTTCCCCTCATTCATTCTGCTTTATCCACATCTGTCCCCTAGCTCTTTTCAAACTCACCAGCCAGGCTTCAATCCCAGAGGCTTTTACCAGCCTTCCTACCCAAAGACTGGCAGAGCTCACTCTTTCACCTCCTCTGGGGGGTCCTCCATAGCTGGCCTATCAAAAATTGCCCTGACACTCCTGATTGCCCCCTCCCGGCTTGCTTTTCTCCTGACACTTAGAATATAAATGTCTCTTTGTTCACTGCTAAACACACACACACACACACAGCTTCAGTGGATGGATGGATGGGTGGATTTTAATTTTGTTGTCATGTCTCACCATGGCAAGAGTTTTTCTGTTTTGTTCATTGTATCCACAACAGCTGGAAGAGTGCCTGTTAGTGCACCCAGTCAATATTTGTCAAATTAATTTTAAAAACTCTTAACCAACGTTTCTGCCTGAAGTACACTTTTAGTAGGGCCAAAATGATGCCTTCTGCGTGTCTGTATGTGCTTTGATAAATAATCATTGGTTTTGCCACTCTGTAGCTCAATGCTAATTGGTCTGATTCTGTTACCAATGGGTCAAAAGAAAGGTTGAACCCCTGTCTTTCCTGATAAACCCAGTAGCTCAGTGAAAAAAATCAGCTGCATTTGTCATTCGCCTGCAAAGTGCAAACACCAGTACAGACCTTCCTCTCAGTTGTGTTGGTATTTGTCACTTACCTGCTGTTGGAATCTCTCACTCTGGGTATTTTGTTTGAGAAGTCTCCAAACTGCTTTCCACAGTGGCTGAACTAATTTCCATTCCTACCAGCAGTGTAAAGTGTTCCTTTTCTCTGCAGCCTCACCGGCATCTGTTATTTTCTGACTGTGCTTAATCTGTTTGGATCTCTGTTTAACAGAGTGTATCTTCATAAGTGGCCTATGAAGTAGGTACTATTATGAGCCCATCTGACAGATAAGGAACCCAAGGTTTAGAAAGGCTAAACAGTGTGATCAAGGTCATGTGGTAAATTAATAATAATTGGTATTGAGGCAGAACCAATGCAGTATATATGTGTGTGTGGGGTGGGGGGAGTGTATGCATCTATGTGTGTGTAGATGGAGAAAGACATACCTCATTTTATTGTACTTCACAGATATTGCATATTTTACAAAATTAAGGTTTGTAAAACCCTACGTCAAGCAAGTCTGTTGGTGCCATTTTTCCAATGGCATGTGCTCACTTCATGTCTGTGTGTCACATTTTGGTAATTCTCACAATATTTCAAACTTCTTTGTTATAATTATATGTTATCGTTCTCTGGGATCAGCAGTCTTTTTTTCTTTTTTGAGACGAAGTGTCGCTCTTTCGCCAGGCTGGAGTGCAGTGGCGTGATCTTGGCTCACTGCAAGCTCCACCTCCCGGGTTCAAGCGACTCTCCAGCCTCAGCCTCCCGAATAGCTGGGATTACAGGCACGCGCCACCACACCCGGCTAATTTTTCTATTTTTAGTAGAGACAGGGTTTCACAATGTTGGCCAGAATGGTCTCGATCTCTTGACCTCATGATCCGACCGCCTTGGCCCCCCATAGTGTTGGGATTACAGGCGTGAGCCACCACGCCTGGCCAGTGATCAGCAGTCTTTTATGTTACCATTGTAATTGTTTTGAGATACTACAAAATGCACGTAAAACAAGATACCAAACTCAATTGATAAATGTTGTATGTGTTCTAACTGCTGTACTTACTGGCCATTTGCCCATCTCTCACCCTCTCCTTGGGCCTCCCTGTTCCCTGAGACACAACAATGTTGAAATTAGACCAATTAATAGCCCTACAATAATCTTTTAAGTGTTACAGTGAAAGAAAGAATCACACATCTCTCACTTTAAATCAAAAGCGAGAAATGATTAAGCTTAGTGAGGAAGGCGTGTTGAAAGCCAAGACAGGCTGAAAGCTAAGCCTCTTGCACCAGCTGGCCAAGTTGGGAATACAAAGGAAAAGTTCTTGGAAAAGTGCTACTCCAGTGAAAACGCAAATGATAAGACAGCAGAACAGCTTTATTGCTGATACAGGGAAAGTTTTAGTGGTTTGGGTAGAACATAAAACCAGCCACAACATTCCCTTAAGTCAAAACCTAATCCAAAGCAAGGCCTTAACTCTTCAATTCTGTGAAGGCAGAGAGAGGTGAGGAAGCTGCAGAAGAAAAGTTAGAAGCTAGCAGAAGTTCATTCATGAGGAAAGATCTCCGAAACATAAAAGTGCAAGGTGAAGCAGCAAGTGTTGATGTAGAAGCTGCACCAAGTTATCCAGAAGATCTGGCAAGATGATTAATGAAGGTAACTACACCAAACAACAGATTGTCAGTGTAGACAGAATAGCCTTCTGTTGGGAGAAGATGCCATCTAGGACTCGTGGCTGGAGAGGGGAAAGTGAATGCCTGGCTTCAAGGTTTCAAAGCCTCAAAGGGCAGGTTGACTCTCTTGTTAGGAGATAATGTACCTGGTGACTTTAAATTGAAGCCAGTGCTCATTTACTATTCCAAAAAAAGCCAGAGCCCTTAAGAATTATACTAAATCTACTCTGCCTCTGCTCTGTAAATGGAACACTGAATTCTGGATGACCAGGTATGTGTGTATAGCATGGTTTCCTGAATACTTTAAGCCCACTGTTGAGACCTGCTCAGAAAAAAAGATTCCTTTAAAAACATTATTGTTCATTGACAATGCATCTGATCACCTAAGAGCTCTGATGGAGATGTATAAGGAGATTAATGTTATTTCCATGCCTGTTAACACAGCATCCATTCTGCAGCCCAGGGATGAAGGAGTAACTTCATTCTTATTATTTAACAAATACATTCCATAGGCTATAGCTGTTGCAGATGATGATCCTCTAATGAATCTGGGCAAGTAAAATGAAAACCTTCTGAAAAAGATTAACCATTCTTCTTGCCATTAAGAACATTCATGATTTATGGCAGGAGGTCAAAATATCAACATTAATAGGAGTTTGGAAGAAGTTGATTCCAGCCTTCATGGATGACTTTCAGGGGCTCAAGACTTCAGTGGAAGAAGTAACTGCAGATGTGGTGGAAATCACAAGATAACTAGAATTAGAAGTGGAGTCTAAGATGTCACTGAATTGTTGCAATTTCATGATAAAACTTGAACAGATGAGGGGTTGCTTCTAATGGATGAACAAAGAAAGTGATTTCTTGAAATGTGGTCTACTCCTGGTGAACTTCCTGTGAACATTATTGAAATTATAACAAAGGATTTAGAATAATACATAAACTTAGTAAAGCAGTGACAGAGTTTGAGAGAACTGACTGCAGTTTTGAATGTTCTAGTGGCCAGGTGTGTAGCTCATGCCTGTAAACCCAGCACTTTGGGAGGCCAAGGTGGGAGGATTGCATGAGCACCGGAATTTAAGATGTCCCTGGGCAATACAGTGAGATCCCGTCTCTACAAAAATAAAAATAATTAGCCAGGTGTGGTGGTGCACTATAATCCCAGCTACTTAGGAGGCTGAGGTGGGAGGATCGCTTAAGCCCAGGAGTTTAAGGCTACAGTGAGCTCTGATCACACCTGGGTGACAGGCCAAGACCCTGTCTCAAAAAAAAAAAAAGGAACAAGAAAAGAAACATTGTTTGCCACAATGAGGTTTTCTTCAATTGCCCCAGCCACCCCAGGCTTCAGCAGCCACCATCCTGATCAGTCAGCAGCTGTCTACGTCACGGAAGACCCTGTGAAAGATAATGACTTGCTGAAGGCTCCGATGATTGTTAGCATTTTTGAGCAATGAAGTATTTTAAAATGAAGGTTTGTACTTCTTTCTAGACCTAATACTCTTGCACGTTTTAGACATAATGCTCTTGCACACTTAATAGACCACAGTGTAGTGTGAACATAATTTTATATGCACTGGGAAACCAAAAAATTCATGTGACTCGCTTTATTGTGATACACACTCCATTGTGGTGGTCTGAAGCTGAACCCTTAGTAGCTCCGAGGTATGCCTGTATAGAGATAGATAAAGAGATAGAGAGACTTATTTTGAGGAACAGGCTTGCAGGATTTTGGAGGCTGGCAAGTTTAAAATCCACAGAGGAGGCCCCAATCTTGAGACCCAGGGAGGAGCCGGTGTTGCATTTCAAGTCTGAACGCTGTATATTGGCACAATTCAAACTCAGTTGTACTTCTCAATTGCTTTTACCATTATGCTGTGCCTCTTACATAAGCCCGTTAGCTCAGTGCTTGGCACATCATACAATTTAGTATTTCACAAGAATGTTTGAAATGTAAGGTATGTAAGATTGCTACAGCTGTGTTGTCATGTTAGGGCTGAAGCTGGAATTGGGATTGTCAAAGAGGGAATGGCAACACCGTAAAAGAAATAAGGGCGTGGGTAACACTGTGTAGCCTAGGGGAACTTGTCTGTTGTAAACGTCCAAAATGAGCACTCTGTACTGTGGTCACTGTACCCCAGGGTTACAGGGAAGGAAAGGGCCAGCGCTCTGCCCTCGTTCTTTAAGAGAAACCCGTAGTTTCAGGAAGTGTTTGTGCTGGACAAAATCTCTGAGCTTTCTCCAAGTCCATTTCTGTCAAAATTCAGAACTACTCTATAACTGAGTTGACCTCTGGAATACTTGATTCTCTCAACTCAACTTTGTTACTTATGGCTACTGTTAAAAGCCAGGAGGTAACTTTTTCCTTACTTGGATACCCTGTCTTCATTCCACAGGGTTTTTGAAATGGAATGTATGGAAAGGTTGCTACAGCTGTGTCGACTCATTAGGACAGAGCCAAGATGACACAATTTTTGGGAAGTTTATTACAGTAGCTACTTTAAAATTTGGTAGCACAAAAGTCTAATAAAATTTGGGTAGCACATTATTTAGTCATCTAGTAATCATAGATGGTGTTAAGTAACTATTTTCTATCTTAATTGGAGTAAGAAGTAAAGTTACTTAAACTGCATTATGAGTTAGAGTTATAGTTCTATCTTGAAAGACAACTGAATAATAAAGTGAATGCTGAAGGAGGGAATGAATTTGTTTAAAAGGTAAACAGGGAAATCATGACCTTTTAAACCATTCTTTGGAAATGTAAATTTTAAAAATAAAATGGTTTTCCTTAATCTTATCTGATCATTGACCTCTGAGACACAGCCCTTGTGGACTGTTTTATATATTGTGATCCTGTCTTAGTGCATTCCTGCTGCTATAACAAAATACCACAGACTGGGTAATTTTTAAATAACAGAAACATACTTTTCACAGTTTTGGAGGCTGGGAAGTCCTAAATGAAGGTGCCAGCAGGTTCAGTGTCTGGTGAGGGCTGCCATCTTCTCCAGGATGGCACCTTGAAGGCCCTGGCTTCATATGGCAGGAAGCAACAAAAGGGCATGGACAGTTCCCATCAGCCCTTCACAAAGCACTCTTCTCATCCGTGAGACAGAGCCCTCATGCCTAATCACCTCCTAAAGGCCTCACTTCTTAATACTGTTGCATTGGGGATTAAGTTTCAACATGAATTTTGGAGGGAACACAGACATTCAAACCATAGCAGCTCCTTGTTGAGTTTGATGTTTTGCTGTCAGTTTTATTTTCTGTGTTGCTAGCTCTGTCTCATGTCTCTGAAGTCAAATGAAGCAGGCTCCATCACTTACTGTGGTGTCTGGGCAAGTTAGGCCACTTCTCTGCTTTGCTTTCCTCATCAGCAAAGTGGGGATTACAGTCCTCCCTACTTTCCTTTCTGCAAGTATTAAATGTGGTTCCTGGCATATCACCCAGAGCAGTGCAAGACTCAGCCTTTAATTCGTGTTAGCTGCTTTGATGAGAGTGATGCATTGATGCAATCCCCAGAAGAAGATTTAGGGAATCCAGCTGTGAGTGTCTTCTATGTCAGCAGTTCTCATCTACTCTTCAGATCACTTTTAAGATATGTATTATTTATACCCCCATTTATATAGATGAGGAAACTGATTCTCAGAGGGTAAATTGCCCAGGGCCACACAGTAAGTGGCAGAGCTGTTAGAGTTTCAAACTTGGGTCTTTAAAACCCAAACCCTACTCTTTCCAGTGTATCATGCTGTTGTTGTCATAAAATGCCAACATAAAATTTACCATCTTAACCTTTTTTTTTTCGAGATGGAGTTTCGCTCTTGTTACCCAGGCTGGAGTGCAGTGGCATGATCTCAGCTCATTGCAACCTCTGCCGCCTGGGTTTAAGCGATTCTCCTGTCTCAGCCTCCCAAGTAGCTGGGATTACAGGTGCCCAGCACCACACCCGGCTAATTTTTGTATTTTTAGTAGAGATGGGGTTTTGCCATGTTGGCCAGGCTGGTCTCAAACTCCTGACCTCAGGTGGTGTGCCCACCTCAGCTTCCCAGAGTGCTGGGATTACAGGTGTGAGCCACTGTGCCTGGCCCATCGAAACCCTTGTTAAGTGTGTAGTTCAGTGGTATTAAGTATGTTTATATTGTTATGAATTAGCTCTCCAGAACTTTTTCATCTTGCAGGACTGAAACTCTATATCCACTGAATGGCAACTCCTGCTTTATCCCCAGCTCCTGGCAACCACTATTCTACTTTCTATGTCTATAAATTTGAATACAGCAGATTCTCAAATGTTGTTTTATTCAACATGATTTTGTTATAATGTTGATGAGAACAAAAAATTGATTCCCAGTTGGGGCCAGTGTCTGTGTGGGGTTTACGTGTTTCTCCCATGTCTGCTTGGGTTTTCTCCTGGTACTGCAGTTTCCTCCCGCATCCCAAAGATGTACATGTTAGGTTAATTGGTGTTTAAATCATCGCAGTGTGAGTGGGTGTGGCTGTGAGTGTGCCCTGTGACGGGATGGAGTCTTGTCCAGAGTTGGTTCCCATCTTGCTCCCTGAGCAGCTGGGATAGGCTCCAGCCACCTACAACCCTGAACTGGAATAAGCAGGGTGGAAAATGCATGAATGAATGGACATACATTATTGTAAAATAAAAATTTGTAAAGTATATGATCATACAATAAATAATCAATAAAATACATGACAGTAAACGATGTGGTACAAAAGCACTCAATGAACATGCCATGTTTTCCTTTTTTTGTTTGTTTTTTGTTTTTTGAGATGGAGTTTCACTCTGTCATCCAGGCTGGAGTGCAGTGTCGTAATCTTGGCTCACTGCAACCTCTGCCTCCTGGGTTCAAGCGATTCTCCTGCCTCAGCCTCCCAAGTAGCTGGAATTATAGACATGCGTCACCACACCCAACTAAGTTTTGTATTTTTAGTAGAGACAGGGTTTCTCCATGTTGTTCAGGCTGGTTTTGAACTCCTGACCTCAAGTGATCCTCCCACATCGGCCTCCCAAAATGCTAGGATTACCGGCGTGAGCCACCTCACCCAGCCTGCCCTATGTTCTTATTTGTTTCCAAATAGCGTGGTGTCAGGAGGTGCTACTTGCAATTTTCACTTTGCAAACGTTGATTCATTGATTTAACCACCATTATGACTGCTGTCACTCACTGATTCACCAAAAATTGGGTAAATAATTATTTTTATTCATCTGTCTTAAATGTCTGTATAGCTCATATTTATTTTAGTGCTCAATATTAGAAGTGTTTTGGTATTTAGAAGTTTGGTGATATTTTTGTGACCAGAAATCAGCCATAGGAACTTAACTGTTGTTTGTATCAATTAGCCTGTAGAAAAATTGGTTTCATTATGTGTCCCTTCATTTAAAGTCATAGGTTTCTGACAACCAATTGATAATATTGAGGATTTCCTGTACTTTAGATACCTTGTATAGGTGGAATCATGTAATATTTGTTTTTTGTGACTGGCTTTATATTTCACTTCACATAATGTCCTCAAGCTTCATCCATGTTGTAGCTTATAACAAGATTTCCTTCGGGTTCATAGTATTCCGTTGTTATGTATACCACATTTTATTTATCTATTAATCTGTTAGGGGACCCTTGAGTTCTTCCACCTTTTAGCTATTGTGAATAGTGCTGCTATGAACATGGGTTACAAATACCTCTTCAATACCCTGCTTTAGATTGTTCTGGATATTTACTCAGAAGTAGGATTGCTGGATCAAATGGTAGGTCAATTTTTAGATTTTTGAAGAACCACCTTACTGTTTTCCATAGTAACCACACCATTTTACACCGACAACACACAAGGGTTCCAATTTCTCTACATCCCCACCAACGCTTGTTGTTCGTTGTTGTTTTGTTTCGTTTTAATCGTAGCCATCATAATGGGTGTGAGGTGATGTTTCATTGTGGTTTTGATTTGTATTTCTGATAGTCAATGCTGTTGAACACCTTTTTTTTATATGCTTGTTATTTGTATTTCCATCTTTGGAAAAATGTCTGTTAAGTTATTTGCCCATGTTGTAACCAGGCTATTTGATTTTTTTTGTTGTTATTCTTTCTTTTTTTTTTTTTGAGATGGAATCTCACTCTGTTACCCAGGCTGGAGTGCAGTGGCGTGATCTCAGTTTACTGCAACTTCCACCTCCCAGGTTCCAGCGATTCTCCTGCCTCAGCCTCCCGGGAAGCTGGTACTACAGGCATGCACCACCACGCCCAGCTAATTTTTTGCATTTTTAGTAGAGACGGGGTTTCACTGTGTTGACCAGGCTGGTCTGAAACTCTTGACCTCATAATCTGCCTGCTTCATCCTCCCAAAGTGCTGAGATTGTGGGCGTGAGCCACCACACCCGGCCGTGTTGTTGTTCTTGAGGTACAGCTGTTCTTTATATATTCTGGATATTAAAGCCTCATCCCATACATGATTTGCAAATATTTTCTCCTGTTTCATGTTTGCCTTTTCCCTCTGATTGGATCCTTTGATGCACAGAAGTTTCGAAGTTTGATATAGTTCCATTTGTCTAGTTTTGCTTTCGTTGCCTGTGCTTTTAGTTTTGGATTGGGAAACCATTGCCTAGTCCAATGTCATGCCTTTCTCCTTGTATCTTCTTCTAGGAGTTTTATACTTTGGGGACTTATGTTTAGGTCTTTAATCCATTTTGAGTTAATTTTTGTATGTAATTCATTCTCTTGAATGTGGATGTCCAGTTTTCCTAGCATCATTTGTTGAAGAAACTGTTCTTTTCCATCTTGCTGGGGTTTTTGTTGTTTGTTGTTGTTTTTGAGACAGGGTCTCTCTTGTGTCATCCATGCTGAAGTGGTATAATCCTAGTTCACTATGGCCTTGAACACCTAGGCTCCAGGAATCCTCCTACCTTAGTCTCCCAAGTAGCTATTATAGAATTACAAACACTCACTACCAAGTCTGGCTCTTTTTTTTTTTTTTTTTTTTTTTTTTTTTTTTTTAAAGTGATGAGGTCTTGCTGTGTGCTGTGTTGCCCAGGCTGATCTCGAACTCCTGACCTCAAGTGATCTTGGCTTCCCAAAGTGCTGGGATTACAGGCGTGAGCCACTGTGCTCATCCATCATGCTGTTTTGTAAGGGTAGAGGAGAGAGAGTGAAGAGAGGGGATATTTATTTTGGGAGAAAAAATAATGCAGAAGTATTTTTTAGCTTGTTTGCCACTACATAAATGGAGAAAAGTGTACATAAATCTTTGCTAGGATAATATATTTACAGGAATTATGGGGAACTTGTTTGACAGATATAGAGGAGTTTATTATTAATATTTGTTTGTATGGGGAAAGCAAATCAAGACATTATAGTAATACTAGTCTGGGAATGGTGGCTCACGCCTGTAATCCCAGGCCAAGGGGGGCAGATCACTTGAGGTTAGGAGTTCAAGACCAGCTTGGCCAACATGGTGAACCCCTATCTCTATTAAAAATACAAACATTAGCCGACATGGTGGCGTGTGCCTGTAATCCCAGCTACTTGGGTGGCCAAGGTAGGAGAATCGCTTGAACCCAGGAGGTGGAGGTTGCAGTGAGCCAAGATCTCACCACTGCTTCCAGCCTGGGCGGCAGAGCAAGACTCCATCTCAAAAAAAAAAAAAATAAATAAATAAATAAATAAAGTAATACTATATTCTCTTTGGCTACGAAGAGACCAGCTTTCCAGAAACCCAGGGTTTCTGGAATCCAGAAGTTGCTGGCAGGTTGGTGGTGGGGGAGGAAACCTTTTAATGCCAAACTAATAAGTCTCTGAACTCCCACAAGCAAACAAACATAGAAGATAAAAAAAGCTGAACTCTAAGAGGTTGTCTCCTGTATACTGTGATGGCCTGATTCACAGAGGGAGTGGCCGTGTCTCAGAGGGAATGTGGCCATCCTGGGAGGCAGTGGAGAAGAGCAGGAGGAGTTAGCAAGGGAGAGCCCTGGAGGTCGGCAGTGCTGAGGGTGGTTGTGAGCAGCAACCTTGAGGAAGAACACCAGGCTAAAGGTACCGGCTCTGTAGTCCTGCCCTGGAGGGGAAAGGGAGGCCAAGACTGCTCCTCCATCCCTTAAGTGTTAGCCCTCAGCTAACTAATCCCAGCCTCTAGGAGCTTTTAATAGCTAACTGAAGAAAAATTATATAGCTTTTGGGCTAATGTGGTAACATTTCTCAAAGTTGCTAAAACATTTCAAATGTCTGCATCTTCTGTTAAAATCTCTGGCATTAATCAGTTATAGAAATCTTATTTGTATCTTTATTTCCTTTCCTCTCTGCATCAGATATTATTACGTATACTGTTTGTTGGGAGGGATGTAAGCTCAGGAAGCTTAGATTGCAGTAGAGAAGACAGAATGTTTATAAATAATGGTAAATAGTTATGATACCAGTGTTAATAATAGTAATCATAAGACATAATGTTGTCTTTCTAGTTAACCTTTTGAGGCTATCTGGAGGGAGGAGAAAGATCTTTTTAAGGATGGAGAAACTGAGAGCTAAAGATTATGTAAACTTTACAGGTCTGGGTCTTCCACACATTATATCTGACATGTAAATAGCAAGAGGCTCCATGAAAGTGACTCTGTTGGTCATGTTAGTGTGAATAGTGATCGTGAATGTTTTGAGCCACAGTCCACTACTGTTCCCAGTGTGCTGGACATTCTCCTTGAGCTATTTGCAAACAGGAAATATACTTCTTTGAAAATAAACATGGGCGTACACAATTGCACTGAATCCATGTTACTCATCTAAAGTGGTACAATAAAGTCTTTAAAAAATGTTGTAATCCGTTACATTGGAATAGCATTTTATTGTGAACAAAGCAGTCTGTTATATAACATGACTAGTATAAAAGCTTACTAATGCTGTGATAGAAGTAGGAATGAGTGTTTTAGACAGTGCATCTTAAACATTTAATCTTTCGTTGAAGACTCTTGCTTTTCAGTTTCTGACAATTTAGCACATAATTCTGTATGATAAGAAAATACAGATGGGGACATGGGCCTCATGCTATTGAGGAAAGCTGTTCGATGTAGAGATGGGCACCTGAGAAACTGTCTTGAAATGTGTCTCATTGAGCCCAGCTGCTCTTCCAGAGCTCAACTGGACCTGACAACAGCTGTCTCTAAGCCAGGAACCATGGGCCCTTATAATGTAAAAAGGATGGGTAAGGGGATGTTCTGTTGGAAAATATGCATGTAGTGTAGCAATGCCAAAACTGTAATAATATACATGAATGCATGTTGAGCTTATGTCTAAATACTGGTTGTGTCATGAGTGGCCTATTATAAAGCCACTAGAAAAGTTCTTTTGAAAGAGGATTTGAGGGACTGGGCTTTTTTTTAATCGTGGAATTTATATTCTAATCCTGACTTTGTATACATGTCTGTTGTGTCTTAGTGTTCTCGTCTCCCTTCCTTAAACTTCCTTTCATTGAAATATACTTTACATACAATAAGCTACTTGTATTCCATTTTACAATATAAGTTTTGACCCATGATATTGTTACTACAGTCAAGAAAATGAGCATAAACCTTTGTAATCCTCCTCTCCCTTGGTCTCTGGGACTCTTTAGCTTTTTTTCTTTTTTCTTTTTTTTTGAAATAGAGTCTCACTCTGTTGCCCAGGCTGGAGTGCAATTGTGCAGTCTCAGCTCACTGCAAGTCCGCCTCCCAGATTCAAGTGATTCTCCTGCCTCAGCCTCCCGAGTATCTGGGATTACAGGCAGGATTACTACGCCCAGCTAATTTTTTGTATTTTTAGTAGAGACAGGGTTTCACCATGTTGGCCAGGCGGGTCTCGAACTCCTGACCTTGTGATCCGCCTGCCTCGGCCTTCCAAAGTGCTGGGATTACAGGCGTGAGCCACTACACCCAGCCTGACTCTTGCTCTTGATGTGTATAGGAAAACATTCTGAGAAACACTGTTTTAGAGAATTCTCTAAATTCTGGAACAGGCCACTGAACCTGCCTCGCCACCCTTCTGGCATCGAGGTCTCTTTTGTCCTAGAACCCACATAAATTGCAGTTGTAAACTTGTAGTGTGTGCTAGCTTTGTTGCTGTTCCACAGCTTCCTGGGCCACATCAGACTGAGTGGATGCTTGCCGGTGCTTTCCAAACTGGTGAAGAACGAGGATTTTAAGAAATAATTTCTGGTCTATTGTAAAGTGATACTTCTGTAAAAGACAATTAAAATGGGATACTAGAAAAATGAAATTTAAAAAGTCATATGAATACAAGTCCCAGTTGTTTCTCTTTAGATTCAGCAGATATAAAATTTCTATGTACATTGGTAAGTTTCTAAATACTTATACTCAATTTCTGCATGGATTTTATTGCAGAGTGATTACAAAATTTTGTGATTCATGAGCCACACTGAGCAACGCTGATTGGCAGTCCTGCTTCTCCCATTTTCTTCCCCCCCCTCCCCACAAGGGGTACAGTGATCTTTTGGCCACGCTTTTAGAGTTTTCCATTTGGAATATTCTGCAGCTTTTGGCCAGTTATTTTGGCCTAAGAAATGAAAAGAAACTTACAGTAGCTCCTGAATACTTAAGGATACACCAGCCAATGGGGAAAGCATTTTTATTTTTTATTTCTAGGTGACCCTCAAAACAACCCTGCAAAGTAAGTGGTATTAGCCCCACTGCAGGGATGAATTACCTCACTTGTAATCAGGTATTATTTAACAAATACTGCTGAATGCCTGGTAGAGACCGGGCGTGTGCTGGGCTCTGGGGATACAGCAGGAAGCAGAGCAGACAGAACTCTCCATCTGCATGGTGCTTATGTCCTTGTTGGGGATGGTGGAGACATATCATAAACAACACGTATGCCATATTAGATGGTGATCAACAGCGTGCAAGAATAAGCTAGAAAAGGGTGTAGGGTGCAGTAGGCAATGATTACACATTGAAGTTGGTTGGTCTTGGAAGTCTTCTCTGAGGTGACCTTGGGCCAAGATCAGGCTGAGGAAGAGAAGGACTTGGAGCGGCAGAGGCGAGGTCCTGCAGTTTTGAGGAACTCACTGAGGTTAGGGACTCTTGTCACGCCATTCAGCTAGGGAATGGCTGGTAATAAATGTGACTTTTTCTATTATACTTTATAGTCTTTACTCACTCTCCATGCTCTTGGTTTAAAAGGTACCTGGATCCCCCTGCAAAAAAAAAAGTGGAAATCAATTTGGGAATGGGAAGGTGGAATTTATGTGTGGATTTTGCTTTTGATGATTAGGTCTGGATATTTTTCAAGGCTTTTAAATATCTTTTTCCTAAGGATACGAAGTACATGAGTTTTGTAATGGAGTTTCCATTTTTAAGTGGATGAATTTTCTCTAGGGGACATGAAGAGCTAGACAAGATCAGGGAAGGGGCTTTCAAAAGAGAACAGATTAAAGCTTTGGGAGAAAGGCATTGTTTTTGTTTAAGCACTTTGAAGTTAAGGATGTGTTGGTTATTCCCTGCTTATGAATGACCTGGTGCTTAGAGACAGCTCTCCTCGTATTTGACAGCAGCATTTGCTGGGGCCTTTTTCTTATCTGGCTGCTCTCTGCTGCCCAAGACTTACCTTCTGCAAACCCCGAGAGCTCTGACCCAAACCCCGAGAGCTCTGACCCAAACCCTTCACCCGAGGTCATGACTGCTGAACCTCTCACTGCTTCTGCGCCCCCTCACCTCCTCCACCAGCCTTCAATTGGGTTAGAGAGGAGGAAGAGTAGGGATGATGACTGTTTATAACTAGTAAGTATCCTAGTCTCATTTGAGCTTGTACACTACATAACATTGGCAGGCAGGTATTACTGTACCTATTTTACAGATGAGAAATGTGAAACTCACTGATGTTAAATAATTTGTCCAAGGCCATCATTCCCGGTAAACCAGAGTAAACACTTGAACCAAACTCTTTGGTTTCCATGTCCCTGATTGCTGCTACCCCATCTCCTTTTTCAGCTACATTTTTTTTGATGAAGGAAGCTTTTGTGGGTTGGTCATGATTTTATTTATATGGAATTTACTGTATGGCTTTTATGGAAACTGTGTTCCAGGGTTGGAAACGTAATAAAGATTCTGCTTCAGATTTTTGGTCATTGACTTGGGGACTAAATATCATTTTGATTTTTACAGTGCCTTGCTATTTTTTAGGCTGAAATTTAATAATTTGTAAAAGTGTGCTTTGAAATTTGGCAGGATACTCTTCTTACTTTTGAAGTATTACCTGCTGTTTCTCATTGTAGGTTATATTTCTTAGTAACAAGCCTGAACACTCTTGGGGTTCTCAATCTTACAGATAACTTCTCTCACCCTTTTTTTTCCTAGCTACTTTGTTTAATCATTTGTAACTTCCCCTACAAGGTTGGGGAGGATGGAGGAGGGGTTTTTCAGCCTGGGGTTATTTGTTTTTTGATCCTCTTACAAACATAGTTACATGCTCGTTAGAATGTGAGCTAACCATTCTTCAAAAAAATGCAAAAGAGTTAATCAGCCTGGTGTTGATGACTGTGAAACCTGAGTCCTCTCAGTTAACTGAAGTAGTAGAGATTTGCTGCCCTTACGGATCACAGAGCTGCAGCCTAGCAGGTGCTGTTCCTTCTTTGTTTAAAGCTGTGTTAGCCATCCAGATGTTTCTAGCTCTTCCTCTCTCTTTCATCAGAGAACATTCTTCTTGAAATTTAATATGGAGGCCCTTTTGCTCTGGTGCATTTTCTTACTCCAAATTCCTGCATTTGTCACAGTCAGGCTGTTGGGCTAAGTGGTCTGGGTGAACACTGATGTTAGAGGTGCAGGGTTTGCTGCAACCCTCGTCTTGTTCTCCAGCTTCCCTTTAGGCACCGTTTATCTTTATTCTTGAAAGTATTTTATGTTTTGATTTGTAATAACTATTGCAGAAATCAATCCTAAGTCATCAGGGTTGTTTAGTCTTTCTCCTTTTGTGCATTTGTGTGTGTGTGCGTGGTAGTATTCATTTTGGCTGTTTGGATGGCATGCGATACAGCGTTTTTTATTTTGTAGCCAAAACCAAACCAAGAGGTTGGCAACAGGACAGAAAAAAGCAGCAAGATAATGTTAATAGGCACGTGTGCTCGCACCTGATCAGGAAGCAGGCACCTGGGGCCAGGATTTGAAGTCTTTCTTTTCCTGGGAGAGTGGGGAAAGGGCTGGTCTTCATGTCAGTGTTAGTCTGGAAGCAGTGACAGAGACTTATTACCAGTTACAGGGTTTTCTTACTCATTTTAGTACTGTTCTTGCTAAGGTTTTAGTATTTACGTATGTGAAAATAATTTTTTGAAGTCTTTAAGATCATCACCTTGACTGAATGAGAGCGAATAGGTATCAGGTTTTATTCATTCCTGTAAAAGGAATAGAATAGAACTTGTCAGAGTGGGTCTGGGTCAGTACCAGTTATGGGTCAACTCTGCAAGTTTTGTTTTGTTGAGACAGGGTCTCGCTGTATTTCTCAGGCTGGTCTTGATCCTGGGCTCAAGCAATCCTCCTGCCTCAGCCTTCTGAGTAGCTGGAATTAACAGGCATGCGCCTCACCGGCTAACAAGTTTTTTTTTTTTGAGATGCAGTCTCGCTCTGTCGCCCAGGCTGAAGTGCAGTGGCATGATCTTGGCTCACTGCAACCTCCGCCTCCCGGGTTCAAGCAATTCTTCTGCCTCAGCCTCCCAAGTAGCTGGGATTACAGGCATCTGCCACCACACCTGGCTAATTTTTGTATTTTTATTAGAGACAGGGTTTCACCATATTGGCCAGGCTGGACTCGAACTCCTGACCTCATGATTTGCCTGCCTTGGCCTCCCAGAGTGCTGGGATTACAGGCGTGAGCCCCTGTGCCCGGCCACAAGTTAAAATGCCCTTTAGAGTGAGCCTTATGACTCACATTACAGTGGCTAAGAAGCTAAGGGACAAAGTTCCCAGTCTCAGAGGTTATATTCTAGTAGGGAAGAGTAAATAAGTCTCAGATTTATCGTGATACATGGCAACATATGGTAAATATCCAAAAAGAGGTACAGAGCGATCAGGATTCAAGGACAGGGAGAACTCCCTGAGGTAGGGGGGAAAGTGCCAACAGGAGTTTCTGACCATCCCAAACAGGGATGCGCATGGCTGCCACAGCTTCCCATTTCCTTATACCATTGTTTGATCTTCACTAGTACGTCCAAATTCCTTGAAAATGGGTTTTAAACTTCCAGAAAACAGTACGATCTCAGAACTGTGAGTGTACTCAGCATGTTTTATGATTCTTTTCTTGTGTCTCCCTTGAACCATAAGCTCGTTTGAAATCAGATAACTGAGTCTTACTGCTATTGCCTGAGAAGCTAGCACAGTGCCTGACACACTGCTAAGTCAGCGCTCTTTCAAGTTACTCTCTGAGAATTCCCTTTCCCTGTCCCACTTCGTGAACCACAGCTAATATAGACTCACTTCCATGACGAATCCGGTAAGGCCTAGGCCTTTCTTGCTGCTTCTGCATTTCGTAGCGCTTTGCAAATGCTGCCTCTGCTGTGTCACAGAATATTGCAATATGTTTTGTGTGTACATCGCAGTCTAGGAAGTTACTCCGGGTTCTGCCTTATCTATCCTTAGGTGCCCCGTACCTATAGCAGTTAGTGATATGGTAGTCACTGGGTAAATATTCACTGACATGAAAATGGAAGTTTTCAGTGTATATGTATTTGTTTTCTGCTTACCCCTGTTTTAGTGGTACAAAGTGGGTAAGGGCAGGTTAACACTTGCATTTGCTCAAAAGTTAATTTTTACAATAACTAAATGTTTTTACATTCTTAAAATGTATTTTACACTCTTAATAAACATGAATTTCTCTATATTGTAGTACTTTATTTTTTAAGTAAGAGAGAAAAAAGGTGCTTCAGATGTTCTTACAAGCTGCTTAGCATTTCTGAGAACTTAATAAAATGTTCTGGCTCAGCAGTTAAAAAATGAAAATCAATTTTTTCTGAGGAATAAAGTTCTGAGATTGTATGTTTTGTTTTGTTTTCTTTTGTTTTTTGAGACAGAGTCTTATCTTGTTCTGTTGCCCAGGCTGGAGTGCAGTGGTGCGGTCTCGGCTCACTGCAAACTCTGCCTCCCAAGTTCAAGTGATTCTCCTGCCTCAGCCTCCCGAGTAGCTGGGATTATAGTTGCCCATCATCACGCCTGGCTGATTTTTGTATTTTTTAGTAGAGACGGGGTTTCACCATCTTGGCCAGGCTGGTCTCGAACTCCTGACTTCATGATCTACCCGCGTCGGCCTCCCAAAGTGCTGGGATTACATGCGTGAGCCACCGCGCCCAGCTTTTATGTTTTGATACTATAGAGAGGTATACAATAAAATTGCCAATTACTCACCATTTCTAATTATGATTCATTTTATCATTAAATTATTTGTAAGAGCTTATTAGCATGTGTATACGTAAAGATTCATTTATTTTTAATCTGTACATCCATTCACAATTTGTTATACTCTCTTTAAATGCAAGCACTTATTTTGAAATGGTTTTAAATGTTATAGTATCTCCACCATATGAAATAAGGAATATCTGTGCTTTCCTCTACTCCCCTTCTCTGAGATTACTGCAGCCAGAAGGTTAATGCCTTAGCTGAACTCTTAAAAGCATTTCAGTTATCATGAACTTAAGAAATGTTTGTCTTGGTTCACGAAATGTAAATTTTTTTTTTTTTTTTTTTTTTTTTTTGAGATGGAGTCTTCCCTGTCACCAAGGCCAGAATGGTCTCAATCTCCTGACCTCGTGATCCGCCCACCTTGGCCTCTCAAATTGCTGGGATTACAGGCGTGAGCCACCGCTCCCGGCCATGAAATGTAAATAATTTTTAAATCTAGTTTACAAAGAAAAAATGATGATGAAGGGATATCCTTTTTTTGTTCCTCAGTAATAAATTTAGTCTTAAATTTCAGGTTAGCATCCTGGATTTATTATCCTATATCACTTTTTGGTATGCATTCATGGAATTTTGTAGGCAGTTTCATGCCAAAGTGTCGTGTTTTCCGAAGTCCAATTTTTTTTTAACTGGTTTAACTAACATTCATTTTGAGATGATTCTGAATTTTGTAACAAAAACAATTTATGTTTGAATATTCACCTTTATTATTTTAAAAAATCTATTCTGTAGCCCTGAGATTTGGACAAAATGGTAATTATGTTGTTCTATGGTTATTAAAGCTGAATATAAAGAATTCTTATCGAACCAAGATGTCACAGCTCTTATAAGTGGCATGATTAAGACTATAATTTTACTTGTAGTCAGTGTACCTTCTACCACTATATAATGTTTCCAAGCATATGAAGTTATTACTAGTCTATATCTATGATTTTCAGTGATGTTAAATGTGTTTTTAAAAATTTTATTGGCCGGGCGCGGTGGCTCACGCCTGTAATCCCAGCACTTTGGGAGGCCGAGGTGGGCGGATCATGAGGTCAGGAGATCGAGACCATCCTGGCAAACACAGTGAAACCCCGTCTCTATTAAAAATACAAAAAAGTAGCCGGGCGTGGTGGCGGGTGCCTGTGGTCCCAGCTGCTCTGGAGGCTGAGGCAGGAGAATGGCATGAACCCAGGAGGTGGAGCTTGCAGTGAGCTGAGATCGCGCCACTGCACTCTAGCCTGGGTGACAGAGCGAGACTCCGTCTCAAACAAACAAACAAACAAACAAAAATTTATTAATGTGTAAAATACAAGAGTGCACAAATCTTAAATGCACAACTTAAGAATTTTCACAAAGCAAAAACATGGTCAAATGATTTGGAGTATGAATTATTATTAAAATACAATTAATTTAATATTAGATGTCTAGAGGCTCTTGATTCCAGAGAAATACATTTTTTTTAAAACTTATGTTACACTTCCCTTAATACTCATTTGAAGTGTTTCTGATTTCCTCATTTGCTCATTTGTTTGGCAGTATTCACAGTGAGACTGCCCTCTGCCAGGCATGACTGGCATGGGGCACAGCTGTGAACAGGAATCATCACTTGTAACTTGAGGTCAGACTAAAGGACACAGGCAAATTCCTGTGGAGCAAGAGGGCCTTCTGGAGAACTTCCCAGAGGAAGCGACCTCTTGACCGAGTCCAAGCGTGGACGGGAATCATCCCTAGAAGAGTTTAGGGAGGACGGCAGGAGTTACCAGGCCAGGAGGGCTGTTGAGACAGGCAGATCTGCAGGGCTGCGGCCTGTGCAGCGAGGGCTGGAGCTGGGGGATGCTGGGTGGGCAAGGACAGCCAGGTTCGTTTTTACTGGGACTGTAGTTTCCTTGATTATCAACAACAGGAATAGACTCAGGCAAACAGAAGCTTAAAAGAAATTTACTGGAAAAATAGAGGGGTTGCTCCCAGAATTGAAGAATGGGCTGACCTTACAGGTCTCAGAGAAGGGCAAACAACTAGGGCTTTCCTGGCATCTCTGCAGAACTTGTGGGATTTCTCCATAGAGCGGTGCTCTGAGTTGACTTCCTCTAATTGCAGGGTGTTAGTCTCTACTCAGATTTCTAGTCTTTGAGAAACAGAATCTGATTAACTTAGTTCGAGTCCATTGTCCAAATGGACCAGGACCAGTCATTGTGGCCAGAGGATAGGAACAAGCACCATGCCTAGTCAATCAAGGTAGGTGACTGTTAGGTGGTCAGGACAACTAGATCTGTTATCTGAAGGAGAGAGTGGATGACATGGGTACCCATGTGGATGACATGACCACCCAGAAGGCAGTGTCACGGTAGCTCAGAGTAGAGGTGGTTTGGGAGCAGTGATTAGGAAAGAGTGGATGTTCAGAGACCAGTTAGAGGGCTGTTGCATTAATCCACATAAGAGGTGATGGTGCCAGAAGTAGGTGCAGCCTGTACAGATATAAAGTAGTAAATAGATTCAGGGACAGTTAAGAGGCAGAGAAAAAAGGACTTTGCAGCTGGACACTGGGAGGTGTGTGAGGATGATTAAGTTGTTGAAGATGACTCTCATGTTTCTGGCTTGGACTAGAACCATTGGGTCCATAGTGGTCCCTATTGCATGGAGGAGAGAGAGTTTCAGGAGGGGAATGGGGCTTTGATTCAGTACTGAGTTGGAGTATCTAAGCAGACCACATTTAATTTAAGAACACTTGGGTATGAACAATGCCTCCCCATTACTTGTGGGATTCCAGCTCGGCCATCAGGGCCCTCTCACTCCAGTATTGTGGCCTCTGCCAAGGTTGTTCCTCTCTTTTCGTGTCCCTGGGCTGCCAGAATCTTCTCACAGTATTGCCATGGAATTTGCAACATGGCTTCCTTCTGCTCCCCAAGGCAGGTTTGGGTCTGAGTCGGTATTGGAATGAGTATTGTTAAAGGAAGTTAAAATGAAGACCAGGCCTGTAGAATCTCTGAGCACACAAAACCAGTTAAGCCTTATATGTTACCTCAGCCTTATTTAAATTGCAAACCTACGCAGAACGAGTAGAGTCATTTTGATAAATGTTTATGTTAGAAGTAAAACTTAGCCCCCGCCAGTCATAAGCTGCCAACTAACATACGACTAAGTGACTAGGGGCTTTCCAACAAGGTACCTTTAACAAAAGGCAATTCTGTAATTTCAAATGAATCAAATAATTTATTTATTTTGCTTCTGCGTTTCCCAGTAAATACTTGTCTCTGATGTTTTGTCATTGGGACACTGAAACTTTTTTGGTCTAGTGTTCCCCAATTGATGAATTGCTTCTTACTTAAATAAATTCTTTAAAATTGTATTGTTCCTCAGATTTTTCTTTTACAGTAGCTTTCCCAAACTCAGAAAGGCCCCCAGACCTTAGGAGCTTTTAGGACTAAGTGCTATTCAGGGCTCTTTCTTAGATGTTACTGTGTTTAGAAGAGGCTTGCTATAGGCCGAGCACGGTGGCTCATGCCTGTAATCCTAGAAGTTTGGGAGGCCGAGGCAGGCAGGTCACCTGAGGTCAGGAGTTCAAGACCAGCCTGACCAACATGGTGGAACCCCATCTCTACTAAAAATACAAAATTACCCAGGAGCAGTGGCGCATGCCTGTAATCCCAGCTACTAGGGAGGCTGAGGCAACAGAATTGCTTGAACCCAGGGGATGGAGGTTGCAGTGAGCCAAGATTGCACCATTGCACTCCAGTCTAGGCAACAAGAGTAAAACTCCATCTCAATAAATAAATAAATAAATAAATAAATAAATAAATAAAGCTTGCTATATGCTGACACTGTTTTCTTGACAGAGCTTCAGATTGGGGACTTCCTTGATTAAAATGTAAAGTTGATAAATGAATTTAGTTACAGTGCTTTAATTTTAATAGTATTCAATGTTGTATAATATTAATGAGTTAAGCCAAACCCTGACAAGTGGTTCCCTTAGGTACTTTAGTGAGCACTTTTGGCATTAATGCTTACTGGCCTCAGAAATCCTCTGAGTCTGTCGTCCTCAGTGGATCTGGAACTGTTCCCTAAGGAGCAAGTGGGAACTTGTGGGGCATTTTTAGTTTATCTCGATGGTTTGAGGAAAGGGGTACCATAGGCACTAAATGGACTAAGGCCAGAGATGCTGAATGTCATGAAGTATTCATCCACAGGACTTTGATGCTGGTTAAGAACATAAGAAAGAAAAACACCTTTGTATAATGATGAACATAGAACCTAACTGTGTTTAGGTTGATATCTGTTTCAGATATCATCGGCTCCCAGCAGTTTTGGGAGGCCAAGGTGGGTGGATCACTTGAGTCCAGGAGTTTGAGACCAGCCTGGCCAACATGATGAAACCCCGTTTCTACTAAAAATACAAAAATTTCCTAGGTATGGTGGCACGCGCCTGCAGTCCCAGCTACTTGAGAGACTAAGGTGGAAGGATCGTTTGAATCCAGGAGGCAGAGGTTGCAGTGAGCCAAGATCACACCACTGCCTGGGCACTCAAGCCTGGGCAGCAGAACAAGATCTTGTCTCAAAAAAAAAAAAAAATAAATAAATAAATAAATAAATAAATAAATAAATAAATAAGATACCATCATGAAGTACTTTTCAACAGTTTCAGTAAGCACTAAGTTTTCTGGGAATGCCATGAAATTATAAATTGAGTGAAGAATGAAATTTGCTTGGACTTTATGCTTTACTGATATTACCACCTATGAACATTTTGCCCTTAATTGTTCTTTCATATTCTATTTAGAAGCTCAAATCCTTTAAGACAATGTTTAGATGGCTCAAGCCTGTAATCCCAGCACTTTGGGAGGCCGAGATGGGCGGATCACAAGGTCAGGAGATCGAGACCATCCTGGCTAACATGGTGAAACCCCGTCTCTACTAAAAATACAAAAAAAACTAGCCGGGTGAGGTGGCGGGCGCCTGTAGTCCCAGCTACTCGGGAGGCTGAGGCAGGAGAATGGCGTAAACCCGGGAGGCGGAGCTTGCAGTGAGCTGAGATCCGGCCACTGCACTCCAGCCTGGGCGACAGAGCGAGACTCCGTCTCAAAAAAAAAAAAAAAAAAAAAGACAATGTTGAGAATATATTTAAAAGGGGTATGTTTTTGTTTTGTTTTGTGACGGAGTTTCATTCTTATTTCCCAGGCTGGAGTGCAGTGGCGCGACCTCGGCTCACTCCAACCTCTGCCTCCCGAGTTCAAGCGATTCTCCTGCCTCAGCCTCCTGAGTAGCTGGGATTACAGGTGCCTGCCACCACACCTGGCTAATGTTTGTATTTTGTTTTTAGTAGAGATGGGGTCTCACCATGTTGGGCAGGCTGGTCTCGAACTCCTGACCTCAGATGATCCGCCCGCCTAGACCTCCCAAAGTTCCGGGACCACAGATGTGAGCCACCACACCTGGCCCAAAGGGTTTTGTTTTTAAATGAGAGATGGTTAGTAAACTAATATTTTCCCAGGTGACATAGGGTATATACATAGAGATGAATATGGTGAACATTTTGGGTTATAAATGACTTTCATAGCAAGGACCTATGAAGAGTATATAAAGGTAGAAACACTGATTCACACTTGATAGATTGGGCAAATCAAGTTGGGTGAAATTATCCCTGATTTTTTTAAAGTCCTGGGAGGAAAAGATATGCAAGTATGTTGGGCATTGAACAAATTGTTTTTAAAAAAGATCTATGTCCATTCAGAATATTCTGTGGAAAACATTTATCCTGCTATTTTGTTGCTGTTTCTTTTTTTTTTTTTTTTCTTTTTTTGAAACAGAGTCTTACTCTGTTGCTCAGGCGGAGTGCAGTAGTATGATCTCGGGCTCACTGCAACCTCTGACTCCCGGGTTCAAGGGATTCTCCTGCCTCAGCCTCCTGGGCAACCGGGATCACAGGCACCCACTACCACACCTGGCTGATTTTTGTATTTTTTAGTAGAGATGAGGTTTCACCATGTTGGCCAGGCTGATTTTGAACTCCTGACCTCAAGTGATCTGCTTGCCTTGGCCTCCCAAAGTGCTGAGATTACAGGCGTGAACCACTGCACCCGGCTGTCATTGCTGTTTCTGTGTGAGACTAATAAAGGACAAAAAGAAGCATGGCAAAGGATGGATGGAAAAGGCTGGTTCTTCTCTCAGGGTTCCCAGAGCTGGAGATAACACAGGGTTGTAGCTCCATCTGCTGGAGAGAAGCAAACTCTCTCTTGCATAGTCTATAAATGAAAGTGATCTCTCCACAATCATAGTGAGCCAGCCCGTGTTTGCTAAGCACTTGCTGTACACTGTGTAACACTTTGTGTTTTTTTTTGTTTTGTTTTTTTGTTTTGTCTTTTTTTTGAGACGGAGTCTTGCTGTGTCGCCCAGGGTGGAGTGCAGTGGCCGGATCTCAGCTCACTGCAAGCTCCGCCTCCCGGGTTTTTACGCCATTCTCCTGCCTCAGCCTCCCGAGTAGCCGGGACTACAGGCGCCCACCACCTCGCCCGGCTAGTTTTTTGTATTTTTTAGTAGAGACGGGGTTTCACCGTGTTAGCCAGGATGGTCTCGAACTCCTGACCTCGTGATCCGCCCGTCTCGGCCTCCCAAAGTGCTGGGATTACAGGCTTGAGCCACCGCGCCCGGCCACTGTGTAACACTTTGTCAGGCTTAGGGTAACAGAGGAAAAACATAGGCATGTTCCCTGTTCCCACCATGCTTAGCTCTGAGAGGCCTTCTGCTGTCAAGAAGACTTGTTTTAGCTGGTGTGCTTATGCATTCTAGGTTTCCCCCTAGACTTCTCCTTGGGTGACTTTTAAAGCCATGTAACCTCATTCTGAGCTTCCTGTTCCTTTTCAGAGGTAAGGAATAACAGGGCCCCTCCTATAGGCCTCAGTTTAGCTAAACTTTATTAAATATATAGTGTGTCCATTAGGCAGAGGCCCAAGGAGCGTAAAGATGAGTAGGAATCTAGTCCCTGCCCACCACGAGGTTAGAAACAGGAGCTCATAAAAGGATCCTCGCAGAGTAAATGAGAATGTATAATGGGATCCCTGAGGAGGAGTGTGGGATCCAGGCAGGAGAGTCGACTAGGAATGTATGGACGGGTTTTCTGAGTTGTTTGAGGATGTGAGCATTAGCGAAGGGACGCCCTTCCCAGCCGAGGTCAGCGTGAGCAGCGGCGTGGAGATGAGGGCCTGTGTGGTGTGTGTATGTCCCTCTTAGGCTATGTAAACTGAGCAGCAGGAAGTGTCCAGGGATGAGGGTTTGGGGACATAGATGGAGCCAGGTAGGGCCTGACGCAGTAGGTTCACACTTGTAATCCCAGCATTTCGGGAGGCCAAGATGGGCGGATCATTTGAGGTCAGGAGTTGAAGACCATCTTGGCAACATGGCGAAATCATATCTCTACCAAAAATACAAAAATTAGCCAAGCGTGGTGGCACACACCTGTTGTCCCAGCTACTTGGGAGGCTGAGGCAGGAAAATGACTTGAACCTAGGAAGTGAAGACTGCAGCGAGCTGAAATCGCTCCACTGCCCTCCAGCCTGGGCAACAGAGCACAACTCTGTCTCAAAAAAAAAAAAAAAAAAAGATGGGGCCAGGTGATGTAGGGTTTTGTATGTTACCTTAAGGGATGCTGACTGTCCTCAGTGCAGTAAAGAGTTTAAGCAGGGTAGTGATAGCAGGTTCCTTAGAGAGACTACTTACTGGCTGTTTCTGTTGGATTTGATTGAAGGGGACCAGGCTGGAGACAGGGACTCTATCTAGGAGGCTGCGGCACGCCTGCTTGGATAATGTTGCCATGCCTGAGAGAGGGCACATTAAGAGGAAGAATTGGATTTAGGCATAGTGGGGAGGGAAGTTTATTTTAGGCATCATGAGTTTGAGTCGCCTGTGACGATATCTGTATGGAGACATCAGCAGACAATTCGATGTATGATTGTGAAGTTTAAGAAGGTCCAGCTAGTGCCACTAACAGGGAGGAAGTAGTTGAGCCATGAGAAATGTTGAAGTCATCAGGGAGAATGTGCACAATGAGAAGAGCAAAAAACCAAGGTCAGGCTGGGGAGTAGCCATACCTACAGCCAGGCAGAGGCTCTTGCAAAGGAGATGGTAATGGGATGACCAGAGGGATAAAAGTACGATGGTCTGGAAGCCAAAGGAATAGAAAATTCCCAGGAAAGCGTCATTTAAAAATGTCAAATGTAAGATAAGAACTGAAAAATGTCCTCTGGATTTGGCTTCTAAGAGCTGACTGTGACTGTAAGAGGTGTTTCCAGACTGCAGTAGGTTAATGAGTAAATAGGAGTTGAGATAACTTTTAGAAAATGGTGTCTGAGGCTGGGCGTGGTGGCTCATCCCTGTAATCTCGGCACTTTAGGAGGCCCAGGCGGGCGGATCACGAGATCAGGAGATGGAGACCATCCTGGCTAACACGGTGAAACCCCGTCTCTACTAAAAATACAGAAAATTAGCCGGGCGAGGTGGCGGGCGCCTGTGGTCCCAGCTACTCGGGAGGCTGAGGCAGGAGAATGGTGTGAACCAGGAATGCGGAGCTTGCAGTGAACTCAGATCGCGCTACTGCACTCCAGCCTGGACGACAGAGCGAGACTCCATCTCAAGGAAAAAAAAAAAAAAGCAGCAGACGAAAAAGAAAATGGTGTCTGAAAAGAGGAGAGAGCTGTGATGGTAGCTGGAGAGTGACTCAAGATAGATTCATTTTAATGTAGCAGAAACTGGAGCCTATTTACAAAATGTTCGTGGGAAAGAACCCAAAAAGAAGGAAAGTGGCTGTCTGGATGTGAGTTTATGGACTGACATCAGACAGACCTTGTTGGGACTGAAGGCCTGAAGAGTTAAGCATATGGGTGGGAGGTGGTTGAAAGAGAACCTTCCAGATGATCTGTTTTCTTCATGAATAAGTAATAAGGTAGTATCTGCTGAGAGAAGAAAGGTCGATTACGGGAAGCCTCTCAAGCACAGTAAGTCCTTATGCAAGTGGTGCGTGTCTTCAAGAGGAGGGTTGGTGGGGCCCATCCATGAGTAGAGAAGTTAACAACAATGCCAGTCTGCCCAGGATGTTCTGCTGGGACGCAGAAAAACACCCAGTTTCCTTCCTTTAGATTTTAACTGCAGCATCGTGAGCTGCCTTCCTAGAGGGAATTCTGTATTTTGGGGCTGTAGCTCAGAAGACTTCCATTCTCTTTCCCCTCTCCCGAGAGAGATCGCAGCTGCTTCCCAGGGTTTATGTCCATGACATAGGACTGTCCCTGCTGGGAATGGGAGAGGGAACTGCTTCCCACTCCAAAGCAGCCTTTTCACTTCCAGCTTCCATCCGCCTTCCACTCCCACCTCCCAAAATAAAGTAAATAAATCAAAGCCAGAAAAACATTCTGGCTGGAATTTTATTAGATTCAGTACTGTGTGAAAGCTCCCAAACTCGCTGTGATGGTTGGACTTCAGAATAAAGGTGAAGCCTGTGAGGTTCTCCCAGGAGTGCTGGGCAGAACCCTGAGTTTTAGAACTCCCTCTGCCTTTAGCTTGTCTTGGATGTGCTCTTCCACTCTTTCAAGCTCTAAACCCTTACCTGCAAATAGTCACCTGCCAGGGTGCCCTCAGGTTATATAGCTTGTCACCAGCTCTAAAAGGGGCTAGTGCCCAGTCTCAGTGTTGGATAACAAGCAAAAGTAATGAGTTGTTTTCTTGGGATTTTTGTGTGTTTGGTTTGTTTTGTTGTGGTGGTATGTTTGTTTTTGCTTTTGTTTTTTTAGAGACAGTCTCCCTGTGTTGGCTAGTCTGGTCCTGAACTCCTGGGCTCAAGTGACCTACTTCAGCCTCGGAAAGCACTGATATTACAGGCAGGTGTAAGCCACTGCACCTGGCCATTTTCTTGTTTTTAAAGATTAACCTCAGGCCCTAGTTATGTTATCATCCTGGAAATGCCGTCATCCTAAAAAATGATTCCTCTATAATAAAGAAATTGGGTAAAGGAGCTTTCTTACTGTATTTTTAGTGAATCCAGGCGAGGACACCTTCATTCATGGAAGGGGAAGGCTGAATTAATTGCTCTCAAGTTCTTTCTTAGCTTCAACTAAAGATCCCCTTATTCTTCAGTGGAAACTTGGCACTGAGGAGTCCCAGGAGGTGACTCAGTCGGATATGTGAGGCCTTGGCACCACTGGCTTTGCTTCTTCTCTGCACTGTGTTTGTCAGGGATATCTGGGACAGAAAATAATTTCCGCTGCTGGGGCAGCCAGAGCCTGGCATGCCCGTCTCTAAGCTGGCCTGTGCCTTGCCACCGGAAGATGTAATGTAGAGAAGCTGCTTGACCCCAAAGTAGCATTCAGAGGGCACATAAAGAAGCTCCGTTAATTCAAACATGTAGGTATTATAGAGATCCAGAGGGCCAGAGGCTGTCATTTTTTTAAAGTAACCTCTTTCTATGCTGATCAGTTATTCATGTTTCTAAATATTTGTCTGCATGTTATATGTGCTTTCAGTAAGTTTTGGATGAATTTCTTAACTTCATAAAGTATATAAAACAACTTAGCAGGATATGAGTTATGACATTTAGGGGTGTTGTCCTATTGCTTCAGAACAGTGGGGTTTTCGTGTAATACACCATGTCACATGATTTGACTAAATACAGGAAAAAAAACCCTAAACTTGGTTTCATTGGCTCAAATATAGTTCAAGACAACGGAGGCAAAGCTAAGATGAGGAAGTTCTATACAGTTTAGGAAATAGGGGCTTTCAAAGATAATTCACAGTGATGTGAAACTGGCCTCCCAAGCCCTGATAAGTAAGTTAAATAAGAGTAGGAGCCCAGAGGGAGGTTCTTTACTCTTGAATGAAGAGAAGGGGAGCTGGAGGTGCCTCAGGTAGGGTGCGGAGGTTTGCAGAACTAGGTCTGTGTGTGTAAAGTGACTAAGGCGGGGGAGTGGAAGTTTAAGAGAAGAAATGGACCTGATCGCCTAAATCAGCCAAACACAGGGTATTGTTGTATTTCTGGATTTGTTTTCCTTATGACCTATCTTTCTCAGTTATTTAAGAAGCAAATCTAAAGGATGTTTGTTGAAACTCTCTATGCAGAACGGGTCTTGGGTGAGTTGTAGTCACCTTTAGCCGTGCTGATTAAAATTTCCCCCTGCTGCAGAGGTTATGATTGTGGTTCTTTTATCTTGTAGATATATATTTAATTATTGAAATATGTGAAAACTTTATGTTTTATTGGTTTGAAAGTAGGGTGGGTATGGAAGGGAAACTATGCCTTTTGTTTGCAAAGAAAAATTTAAAAACAATTGATAAATAGTATTTAGTGTCATATGGTTATGTCCTGCAGAACCTTCTATAAAAGACTTTAGCTTTTGGCATTTTATTACATTAATTTTTTGAAACATTATTTCTGCTGCCTAGGATCTTTGGCGGGGAAATGTACTATTTAACAATATGTTTAGTGAACTTTTGTCCTGTCATGGTAAGAAGAAAGCAGCTATAACTAAATAAGGAGTTACTCTTATTCATTAACTTGTAAAACTCTAGTTTAAAAAAAAAAAAAAAAAAGAAAGAAAAAACTGCTGGTCATTTTTTTTAAAGTTTTGTTTTTTAATTGACACATATTTATGGAGTACAGTGTGATGTTTTGGTTCATATGTACATTGTACAGTGATCAAAGCAGGGTAATTAGCCAATCAATCATCTTAAATATCACTTTTTTGTGGTAACAACACTTAAAATCCTCTTGAGGTATTTTGAGATATACAATACAGTATTATTAATTATAATCACCTTGCTGTACAATAGATCACCAGAACTTACTCTTCCCATCTAATTTTGTACCTGTTGACAAACTCTTAGTTTCATTGATTCTGTTGTTTTTCTAGTCTCTTTTTCAATTATTTCTGTTCCAATATTTGTTATTTCCTTCCTTCTGCTAACATTGGGCCTAGTTTGTTATTTTTCTAGTTCCTTGAGGTGTAATGTCAGGCTGTTATTTGAGATCTTTCTTTTTTGATGTAGGTGTCTATTGCTGTAAACTTCCTTTAGCACTAACTTTTGCTGCATCACATAAGTTTTAGTATGTTGTGTTTCCATCTTCGTTTGTCACAAGATATTTTTACATTTTTCCTTTATTTTCTTTAATTTCCCCTTTAATTTTTTCTTTGACTCGACAGTCATTTAGGAGCGTATTGTTTAATTTCCACATATTTGTTAATTTTCCATGTCCTCCTGTTAATGTAGAAACTATTCTAGTTTCATACCATTGTGATCAGAAAAGATTCCTGATATAATTTCACGCTTCTTGACCTGTCCTAGAGAATGTTTCATGTGCACTTGAGAAGAATATGTATTCTGTTGCTGTTGGGTGGAATTTCCCCTGCAGGCCACCCTTAAAGGAACTCTAATGCCTCAGACCTACATTTGGAAAACATTTATTAAGGGGTGATTATTTACCCACAAAAGAATCTTTTACTTTACTACATGACTTGCCCTATACAGTGGACTTCCTATAGATTTAAATGTATTTGCAAAAGCATTGATTTTACAGTTAACCTTCAAGAACATTAAGAGTGCTACTGATTGCATGTGTAAGGGATTCTCTTATGTAGATGTATGTTGTGTGTATGTACACGTGTATATGTGTACATTCACATATGTAGTCAGGAAATAAGGAATAGTTATAATGAACAGGAGAACACAAGTATTTTTCATGGATAAGAAAGGAAACGTTGAAAAGAGGATGATCATTTTAATTTAGTCTTTCAGTTGATAAAAAGTGTTCATGCTTTTTAGTTTGCAAACAAGGCAGCACTGCATAGCTGACAGAATGAAAATAGGATAAAATATTCTTAATGAACATAAACACTTGGTGGTGTTTTTTAAAATATACAGAAATAAACATCAGGCCATCACAGATTGTGTCAAGATTTTGAGGCTAACCAAAAAACGGGGAACCCCCTGTAAGTCTAAGAGATGGCACCATGGAGGTAGTGACTTTTGAGTTGGGCTTTGAAGAATTTGACAAATGATGGAAAAGAGTGTTGTTCTAGGCAGAGTTGGCAACAGCTTGAGCAAAGGTTTGCAGATCAATGTTACTTTCTGTTCAGAATCCTCCACTGCCTTTCCATCTCACTTAGAGTAAAATCCAGTTTTTATTCTGGGCTGCAAGTGCTTTCTGGATCTACCCCCTGCCCTATTCCTTTCTGTGCTGTGTTTTCCGCATTAGCCTGGAAGATATGTTAAAGCAGGGGCTTTGTTTCCTCTTGTTAACCTCTGTATTCCCAGTGCCCAGAGCAGTAGTAAGTGCTCAATAAATAAATGTTGAATGAATGAAAGAAATTCTAAAATTATCTACTGTGCTGGAATGTTTGAAGGATAAGAATGGCAGGGAGGGAGGGTGTATGTGGAGTACTGGTCTTGAGGGCAGTGTAAAATTTGGGGACATTAGGGAAGCATCTATGATGTTGCAGTGAAGTGTTTGCTAATATTACAGTGTAGAGAATGGATTAGAAGGACAAAAGAGCAAGATAGCAATACCAAATGAAAGGATGTGTCAGTGGGTCCTTCATTCAGTTGACATTTGAGTGGTTTCCCCATGCTAAGCACTGTGTTAGGTTCTGGGGTACACAAAGGTGACTGAGAAATGGTTTCCATGGGTAGTGCCAGATGTGTGAACATCTTGTAGCAAAGGACTGAGCAAATGATGTGGTGGGGCCTGAACCTGGGCCTTGTCAGAGGCGTGGGAAGGAGTCTGAAGTCTCATTGGTAGTTTCTTGATGTCAGTAGTTCCGAGAGTTCCCAGAAAAAAAGAGGAAGCCTTCAGTGAAACTTTTGTTTTAAAAAATTGATTGATTGACAAGGTCTTGCTCTGTCACCCAGGCTAGAGTGCAGTGGCACGATCATGGCTCACTGCAGCCCTGACCTTCTGGGCTCAAGAGATTCTCCTGCTCCAGCCTCCCAAATAGCTATGACTACAAACACGTACCACCATGACTGGGTAATTTTTTAAATTTTTGTAAAAACAGAGTCTCGCTGTGTTGCCCAGGCTTGTCTTGAACTCCTGGCCTCAAGAGATCTTCTTGCTTTGGCCTCTCAACCTGCTGAGATTACAGACTTGAGCCACCATGCTTGGCCCTTTAAGGGAACTTTTAAAAATGTTTTTAGTTTTTTTTTTTTTTTTTGAGACAGAGTCTCGCCGACATCCAGGCTGGAGTGCAGTGGCGCGATCTCAGCTCACTGCAACCTCCGCCTTGCAGGTTCAAGTGATTCTCCTGTCTCAGCCTCCCAAGTAGCTGGAATTATAGGCATGCACCACCATGCCCGGCTAATTTTTGTATTTTTGGTAGAGACGAGGTTTCACCATGTTGACCAGGCTGTTCTTGAACTCCTGACCTCAGGTGATCCACCTACCTTGGCCTCCCAAAGTGCTGGGATTACAGACGTGAGCCACCACGCCCAGCCTAGTTTTATTTTTTTAATACAGGGACTTAACAGTGATTTTAAATTGCATCTTGCCCAAAAGTTAGTAATGTGTTGATTGACCCATTAGTTCCAGGAGAAAGAGGTATACAGGAGCAGTGTTTTAACTCCGAGTCAAAGTGTCACTTCTGGGGCACAGTTTGTCAGAATAGTTACAGGATGAAATATTGATGTCCTGTAGAGTGCTTGATTAAAATAAGTGAAGTGGCAGGTGGGGAGGTATTTTATTTATTTATTTTTATTTTATTTTATTTTATTTATTTATTTTGAGACGGAGTCTTGCACTGTTGCCCAGGCTGGAGTGCAGTGGTGCAATCTCAGCTCACTGCAAGCTTTGCTTCCTGGGTTCATGCCATTCCTTATTTATTTTGAGACGGAGTCTTGCACTGTTGCCCAGGCTGGAGTGCAGTGGTGCGATCTCAGCTCACTGCAAGCTTCGCTTCCTGGGTTCATGCCATTCTTTATTTATTTTGAGACGGAGTCTTGCACTGTTGCCCAGGCTGGAGTGCAGTGGCGCGATCTCAGCTCACTGCAAGCTTCGCTTCCTGGGTTCATGCCATTCTCCTGCCTCAGCCTCCCAAGTAGCTGGGACTACAGGCATGAGCCACCACACCCAGCTAATGTTTTGTATTTTTAGTAGAGATAGGGTTTTACCATGTTAGCCAGAATGTTCTCGATCTCCTGACCTTGTGATCCACCCGCCTCGGCTTCCCAAAGTGCTGGGATTACAGGTGAGAACCACCGCACCTGTCTGTAGGGAGGTATTTTATACCCCAAATGTTGCCACAAATGTATGGTAATATTGTTGGGAGAAAAGGATACTTTATCAGCCCAGATGGGACATATAGAATCTAAAAAATTGAAAAATAACTTTTACCAATTTTTGTGTGTGGGAGGGGATGTGTGGAGAAGAGACAGAGATTCCCTTATAGGGCTTTAAAATGTGCTATGCTAAAAGAAAGTTTGTTTGCAGCCTGGGAAGACATTTAGACTACCTAGTTCTTTGGGTTCAACTGTTTATGGTCTTTCTTGTCACTTATTTAACAGTTTCAGAACATAAGGAGCATATTGTCACTTGTTCCTTATTCGTTGAGCCTGTTTATCCTTGAAATACTGTGGTGTAAGTTGAAAGACTACAGGTTTAAATTTTACTTCTGCCATTTGTGTGATTTTGAACAAATTATTTAATATCTGAGTTGTATATTCCTCATCTGTAAATGGCAATAGTATTTAATCTGTGAGTAGTGTATGTAAAAGGATCCTAGCTTGATATTTGGTGGGATCTAGGTGGCCAACAAATGTTCCCCTTTTTATTGTATTAATAGTAAAATGTGTATAACATTCACCTGTGAAGGACACTTAGGTTAGTTCCATACCTTGGATATTGTGAATAATGCTGCTGTAAACATGCGTGTACACATACCTGTTTGCATCCTTGTTTTCAGTTCTTTTGGATATATACCCAGAACTGGGGTTGCTGGGTAATGTGGTAATTCTATGTTTAACTTTTTGAGGGACTTCCAGTCATTCTCTGCCTTTGTTTTTTAGTTTACTCTGCATCATTTATGCATATCTCCTTTAAGATCCAGAATTGCTAGAGGTCAAGGTTGAGATCAGCCAAATTCACTTTAGTGCCTGGTAGTCTCATGGTTTTTCTCCACTTCCAAACATGTCCAAACCTTGTCCAAGCCTCCCACTGTCTGACTTCTACTGTGAAAAAAGCCGTTCTTCTTTCTTTTGCTTTTTTCTTTCTTAAATCTTCTCCCCTTCGATTGCCTTTTCTTTCCCTCACTAATTCTTTCCTTCTCACCTCCTGCCTTCTATAAAGGAATGCTGGGGAAAAGGTCTTGCAGGGGTTACTTCTCCATCGCCACTCTCAAGCCTACCCAGACCTGGAGTTGCTGTCTTTGTGAAGAGGGACATAGAAACAGAATGACATCCAGATGCTAGATAACATCAATTTACAATAAACTGTAAGCCAGACTTTCAGAAAAATTAGCACCTGTATAATAAATGCCAAGTATTTGGGAAAGGTTGGGTGGGGAATGAGAAAATAGCATCATCCATGGGAGTAATTCAACTGTCAGGGCTGCCAGCCTAGCACGCTGCTAGCAACAGCTGGGAAGAAATCATAAAGTGAATTTTCCACAGACAAACCAGCCAGAAATAAACACCAGACTGCCAAGTCAGTGTGATTTCTTAGTCATAAAAGGTACTTTTCATTCCTGTAATCCTGATTGGCCTGGTCAATAATTAAAAGTCAACATTCAGTTTTATTTTACTTATTTCTAGGACCATTATAGAATCCTTCAGTCATTACATATCTGGTGAGACCTTAGTGATAAGTAAAGGATATCCATGCACTTGAGGGGAAGGAAGTGTTCATATCTGAAATAGCTAGAATAGTAACAAAGCACCCTTTAAATTCAGGCAGTGGCAATGAGCTACTGGTAACAGCCCTAAGGAGAAAATGAGCAGCAGCCAGAATTTTGAGATTAATTTTAATAATTTATTAATGAATGGACCAGCAGGGAAGAAGTGGGAAGGATATGGTCAACAAGTGGCAGGAATGAAGAATTCAGCTGTGGGGAAGGGGTAGCTTTTGCTTAGAAAGTTCACCACACACGCCTGCCCTATAAGTTGCAGTGAATTCTGTGGAAGTGATTAGAGTGGAGAAGGAACAAAGAGGGTTGGAATCCAGACGTTCCATGACTAACCCCAAGATGACTAAACTGAATGCACCCACAGAAAGGGAAGTGACATTTACTGAGAACACATTTTATGCTGCTGCATGCTTAAAATGCTTTCTTTGTGTTCTCAGTCCTTACCAGTCTGTGAGGGGGGGTTATTTTGTCTACATTACAGATGAAGAATCTCACCTGCAAATGAAGAAAGTCGCCTGGCCGATAAGAGATCGTTTGAAATGAAAGGATTCCAGGGTTTCTTTCTACTGAGCTTATTCAATAAGTAGGGCTTATTATACTGTCTAGAATGGTGCTATCCTTTAGAAATATAATGTGAACCCCATGTGTAGTTTAAGACTTTCTGGTAGCCATTTAAAACAGGCAAGAAGAGATAGGGAAGATTAATTTTAATAGTATGTTTAATTTAACCCAGTATATCAAACTGTCATGTCCAAGCTATATACATATCATGTCATCAGCATTTTAAAATTACCAAGAGAATCCAGTGTGTACTTTAAAGTCCATCTGAATTCAGACTAGCCACATTTCAAGTTGCTGCATGTGACTACTGGCTACCAAAGTGGACAGCATAGCTCTAAAAAAAAGGTAGAGAGACTCATCCTAAAAAAATTGAAGGTAGAGGCCCTGCTTTGAAGCCATTGAGAGGAATTATGGTGGGGAAAGAAAGCAGCTTCACCTGAGGTGGAAAGCTGTGTGGAAGGAAGGTACCATACGTAAAAGCAGGGCTGCTCTTGAAAGGAAAGAATGTGACCTTATCATGCGAGGACATTACTGACTGAAGGGCTATTTATGGAGAGCAGCAAGGTCATACCGACCTTTATCACCACCGCCCGTCGTGACCACAGGAAGGCTCTGTGGTGTTGACTGCTAGATGCTGAACCGTATTTGGGCGGAGTTGCGAGGGTGCTGTGTCTTGGCAAATCTACTCACCATTAGGAGTGGAAACCACAGCCTTTAACGTGTGTGTGGATGTCATTCCCAAAGAATCTTTTCTTCCAGTGCCTTTTTCAGATGAGGAGGTGTGATGTGTGCTTGAGGAAGTAAGCATGAACCAACTACCTTATATGGGAATTCCCAGACTTCAGCTCCACCCAGACCAAGATAAATGATGGTTTCAGACTGCTATTCCAGCAGAACAGGGGCCATCCTGTGTTTGTAATATTCAGTCATTTCTTCCATGCTTTCTTACTTTAAAAAATATTCTTGAAATTTCCGCTTGGTCTTCTTTCTCCTTGTGACTCTGCCTCCTTTATGGTCTTTGTCCCACTTGGTTGTTGGTTGCATTATACTTGGTTTATTTTGTTGCTGCTGCTGTTTTGTGGTCAACTATGTACTAGGAATCAGTGTACCCCCCAGGTCCTGTTCTTGGCGCTGAGCTATGGGACTTTAATTCGGTTCCTTCATCTGAAAAATGAAAAGGATTAGAATTAGAGTCCTTTATAATTTTTTGGGGCCCTCATTTTGCAGCTCATTTGGAGCCTCATTTTTTTATTGTGGTAAAAAACACATAAAATGTACCATCTTAATCATTTTTAAACTCGACAATTCAACAGTGTTAAGTGCACAAGAAGTTGCTACTTATAATAAAATGTCAACTAAGATCTAGAGGCTTGAGGAGAACCTGAGGTTATCTGTGGAGGGTGGAAGGCTTATGCTGGAGTGGCTCCCTGAGAGCGAAGATCAGGAGTGAGGGAACGATCTCCCAGTATTCACTTGCAGAAGTAACTTAAAACTGCTAAAAGTATGTGTGTCAGGGCTTTGGCATTCTGTCCAGACATAGAAAGATCTGATACTGTTTTGACTTCCTGTGTCCCAGTAGCCATTCAGCAGCCAACATTTGTATAGTATTTTATCTTTCTCAGCTTATTTTTAATTAATAATTAATACTCTTAGTATTAATACAAATCAATTCGTAATTCTTAGAAGAGTGTGAGATAAATGAGCATGTGCTGTCTTCAGTTGACAAAGGAGGAAATGAAAGCGTCTGAGGAAGATGAGCTGTAGATCACGCGGTAGCTGTGGAAGGGGCAGAGAAGCCAGAGAGTGGCTCAGGAGTCTGGTGATACATATGATGACAACATTTTAAAAATAAGAGGTGGGGAAAATCACTTTTTGGAATATTAACATAAATGTAAAATGATTTACAGAACACTTCAATGGAATTCAGTTAGGTCTCAGATTTTACGTTCCCCATTAAGGGTGTATGTAAAGAAAGGGCATGTTGGCCAGGCGTGGTAGTTCACGCCTATAATCCCCAGCACTTTGGGAGGCCGAGACGGGTAGATCACCTGAGGTCAGGAGTTTGAGACCAGCCTGACCAACATGGAGAAACCTCATCTCTACTAAAAATACAAAATTAGCCAGGCGTGGTGGCGCATGCCTGTAATCCCTGCTACTCAGGAGGCTGAGGCAGGAGAATCGCTTGAACCTGGGAGGCGGAGGTTGCGGTGAGCCGAGATCGCGCCATTGCACAGCCTGGGCAACAAGAGCGAAACTCCGTCTCAAAAAAGAAAGGGCATGTTGGGCATGTTGAGGAAATAGGAGCTTGAAGTACGTGCAATGGTTCATTAATTTCCCTACGAAACCTTTTTTTTTTTTTTTTAAGACAGAGTCTTGCTCTGTTGCTGGAGTGCAGTGGCATGATCTTGGCTCACTGCAGCCTCCACCTCCTGGGTTCAAGCGATTATCCTGCCTCAGCCTCCTGAGAAGCTGAGATTACAGGCACACGCCACCACACATAGCTAATTTTTGTGTTTTTAGTAGAAGCGGAGTTTCTCCTTGTTGGCCAGTCTGGTGTCGAACTCCTGACCTCAGGTGATATGCCCACCTCAGCCTCCGAAAGTGCTGGGATTACAGGAGTGAGCCACTGTGCTTGGTCAAAACATCTTAATTGGACCTTTTTTTAATTCACAGACCACTTTGAGACTCTAACACTTATGACCTTCATAGAAAAAAATGCACAAAGGCATATGCATAGAAAATTTGTGTGTAACGTCAAGGAATTCATGCCCCCAGTCCCTCCACAGCAACACATGATTGTAATGATGATTGCATTTCTGAAGACTTTTTTAAAGCCTTTTTTTGGATAGGAGAGTTAAAATGTGAATTCTCGATAATTGAATAAGCAGCAAATTCACTAGCAGTCACTAGAGGGTGATGTTTTCTAGCATACAACATCAAGTTCTTTCTGGCAGGTTGCCATTGTAGGTTCCTGTGTATGTGCTTGCTTGTATGTATGTCTGTGTCTGTGTGTGAGAGAGACAGAGGCACACACACACTGTCTCTACCTGCATAGCTAAAAGAATTTCTTTGTGCATGTTTCTTTTTTCTCCTTTTCACTTATCTGTAATACAAGCAGAAATGCTTTTTCCTCTTTTTTTTTTTTGAGACAGAGTCTTGCATGTTACCCAGGCTGGAGTGCAATGACGCAATCTCGTCTCACTGCATCCTCTGCCTCCCGGGTTCAAGTGATTCCCCTGCCTCAGCCTCCTGAATAACTGGGATTACAGGTGCCTGCTGCCACACCCAGCTAATTTTTTGTATTTTTTAGTAGAGACAGAGTTTCACTATGTTGGCAAGGCTGGTCTTGAACTCCTGACCTCGTGAGCCACCATGCCTAGCCAGAAATGCTGTTTTTTTAAAAGCCTTCTCCCACATGTTCTACAGATGAATTCTGAATGTTTTCTAATATATCCTTGTTTTTCATCATCCCAGGAATAGCTGCCAATTATGAGCACCCACCGTGGTTGGCTGTGCACTGGGTGGCTTATGAACTTTGCCCCTTATCCCTACAACTGCAGCATGTGTTATTTCATAGGTTAGGACCTGATGTGTAAGTAGCTGGCTCAAAGCCCTCCATCTGGTAAGTTTGCCGGTATATCATCAGTTCATAGTATTTCCGTTTGAGAGTTTCCCAAACATTTCCTTATACTAGTTTCATAGTTTAAGATCTTAGATTTAAGTCTTTAATTCATTTTGATTTGATTTTTGTTTATGATGAGAGGTAGGGGTCTAGTTTCATTCTTCTGCATTATGGATATCCAGTTTTCCCAGCACCATTTATTAAAGAGTCTGTCTTTTCCTCAAAGTGTATGTTCTTGGCACCTTTGTGGAAAATGACTTCACTGTAGGTGTGTGGATTTTCTTTCTGGGTTCTCTGTTCTGTTCCATTGGTCTGTATGTGTGTTTTTATGCCAATACCATGCTGTTTTGGTTACTATATATATACGTAACGTATTACACTCACCAAACTATGGAGGATTCACCACCAGAGCAGGAAGCAACAGCCTGGGCTCCAGAGTCAGCCGCTTGTCTGTGCGCAGCGAGGGAGGGTCTCATGAAGTTTCAGTGCTGTCTGGGACTCTAGCTCTTTTTGTAACAAGTTGTTTGGCATGAGACCCAGTCACGAGTGCCCTTCGTGACTGGGCTCAAGGAACACAAAAAGGTCACAACTTGTTTTTGCGATTGTCTATTGTTTTTCAATAACTAACGTATAGGAATAGATTGAAATAGAGATTTCTCCGAAACAGCGCTGGATGAATGCCTCAAAGGGCTCACACAGCCTGTTCCAGAACTTGGTGACCATTGTTTGTGTCCATGTTCAGTTGAGTTCAAATATAATATTTAACTTTTCCTCCACACACGCCTGGCTAATTTTTGTATTTTTGGTAGAGACAGGGTTTCACCATGTTGGCCAGGCTGGTCTCAAACTCCTGAACTCAGGTGATCCACCCACCTTGGCCTCCCAGAGTGCTGGGATTATAGATGTGAGCCACCGCACCCAGCCTAGAATTGTTTATTCTATTTCTGTGAAGAATGTCATTGGCATTTTGATGAGGATTTTATTGAATCTAGAAATTGAGTAGTATGGACATATTAACAATATTGATTCTTTCAACCCATGGAATGTCTTTCCATTTTTTGGTGTTCTCTTCAATTTTGTTCATCAGTGTTTTATAGTTTTCATTGTAAGAAATGTTTCACTTCTTTGGTTAAATTAATTCCTGGGTATTTTATTTTATTTGTATCTATTGTAAATGGGAGTACTTTTTAAATTTCTTTTTCGGGTCATTCACTGTTGGCATATAGAAATGGTACTGACTTTTGTATGTTGATTTTGTATACTCCAACTTTACTGAATTTATCAACTGTAATAGTTTTTTGGTGAAGTCTTTAGGTTTTTCCAAATATAAAATCATATCTGCAAACAAGGATAGTTTGAAGACTTCCTTTCCAATTTGGATGCCCTTTATTTCTCTTCTCTGATTGCCCTAGCTAGCACTTCCAGTACTGTGTTGATAACAGTGGTGACAGTGGCATATTGTCATGTTCCAGATTTTAGAGCAAAGGCTTTCAGTTTTTCCCCACAGTATGATACTAGCTGTGGGTCTGTCATATATGGCTTTTATTATGTTGAGGAATGCTTCTATACCCAGTTTTTTGAGGGTTTTTTACAATCAGGAAGTGATGTCAAATTTTATCAAATGCTTTTTCAGCATCAGTTGAAATGATCATAAGGTTTTTATCCTTCGTTCTGTTGATATGATGTATCACATTGATTGATTTATCACATTGATTGGTTTGCATGTGTTGAACCATCCTTGCATAAATCCCACTTGATTACAATGAATGATTGTATTGTTGAATTCTGTTTTGTAATATTTTGCTGAAGATTTTTGCGTCAAAATTCATCAGAGATATTGACCTGTAGTTTTGTTTTATTATTATTATTTTTTTATTGAGACAGGGTCTTGCTGTGTTGCCCAGGCTGGAGTGAGTAGTTTAATCATGGTTCATTGAAACCTCAACCTACTGAGTTCAAGCAATCCTCCCATCTCATCCACCTGAGCAGCTGGGAGTATAGGCATGTGCCACTATGCCTGGCAAATTTTTTTGTATTTTTTGTAGAGACGTATTTGTATTTTTAGGGTTTCGCCATGGTACCCAGGCTGGTCTGGAACACCTGGGTTCAAATGATCTGCCGGCCTTGGTGTCCCAAAATGCTGAGATTTACAGGCATGAGCCACTCGCCCGGCCAGGTTTTCTTTTTTTCGACATGTCTTTTTCTGGTTTTGTTGTCAGGGTAACACTGGCCTTGTAGAATGAGTTTGGAAGTATTCCCCTCTCCTCTATTTTTCAGAATAGTTTGAGTAGGATTAGTATTAGTTCTTCTTTAAATGTCTGGTATAATTCAGCAGTGAAGCCGTCAGGTCCTGGCCTTTTATTTACTGGGAGACTTTTTATTACGGCTTTGATCTCATTACTTCTTATTGGTCTGTTCGGGTTTTGGATTTCTTCATGGTTCAATCTTGGTAGGTTGTATGTATCTAGAAATTTTTCCATTCCTTCTAAATTTTCCAATTTATTGGCATATAGTTGCTCATAGTAGTCACTAATGATCCTTTGAATTTCTGCAGTCTCAGTTGTAATGTCTCCTTTTCATCCCCCTTCTCCCCCCACCCCCCGAGACAGTCTTGCTGTGTCACCCAGGCTGGAGTGATCTTGGCTTACTGCAACCTCCACCTCCTGGGTTCAAGTGATTCTTCTGCTTCAGCCTCCTGACTAGCTGGGATTACAAGCATGTGCCGCCATGCCTGGCTAAGTTTTTTTGTTTTGTTTTGTTTTGTTTTTGTAGAGACGGAGTTTTACCTCTTGGTCAGGCTGGTCTTGAGCTCCTGACCTCAAATGATCCGCCTACCTTGGCCTCCCAAAGTACTGTGAGCCACCATGCCTGGCCTCCTTTTAATCTCTGATTTTATTTGGGTCCTCTCTTTTTCTCAGTCTGGCTAAAGGTTTATCAATTTTGTTTAACTTTTCAAAAAAACTATTTTACTGATTTTTTTGTTTCCTTCATTTCAGTTTCATTTATTTCTATTCTGAACTTTACTATTTCTTTTCTTCTATTATTAATTTTGGGTTTGGTTTGCTCTTGCCTGTCTAGTTCTTTAAGATGCATTGTTAGGTTATTTATTTGAAGGGTTTTTGGTTGTTGATGTAGACATTTAGAGCTCTAAACATCCCTGTTATTACTGCTTTTCCTATATCTCATAGGTTTTGGTATGTTATGTTTCTATTATCATTTGTTTGAAGAACTTTTTCATTTTCCTTAATTTCTTCACTGGCCCACTGGTCATTCAGTAACATATTGTTTAATTTCCATGTATTTATATCGTTTCCAAAATTCCTCTTGTTATTTATTTGTAGTTTTATTCTGGCCTCCAGTTTTGTTTTGTTTTGTTTTGTTTTGCAGCCTGTGAGCTAAGAATATTTTGACCTTTTTTAATGGTTGAGAAAAAAATAAAAGGATGATATGGAAATTTTACGAAATTCAAGTTTCAGTGTTCATAAATAAAGTCTTCTTGGGACCACAACCACATTTACATATTTACTATTGTTTGTGGCTGTTTTTGAACCACGAGGGCAGGGTTGGCTAGTCACCACAAAGACTTTGTAGCCTGCAAGGCCTAAAATATTTACTATCTGGCCTTTTACAGAAGTTTGATGATTCCTGCCATAGAAGAGTTGTAGCAGTTTTTGAAAACATTAACATTTTCAAATTTTAGATGGTTACTGCCTTCAGATCTTTTATCCTTAGCCTCTCAAATTAAATTTTGTTCTAATAGAAATGACTGGATATTAACGTATTTTAATTACCTTAAAACAAGTCTTGCTCCTCATCCCCCTTCCTCAAGATGGGCTTCTTGTAACTAGGATTAGTTAGCTTCCTTTCTTTCTGTCCCGGAAGACTACTAGAGAGTTGTCTAAGACCGCCCCACTGCCCCTGCTCCTCTGAGTTGGATGAAGGAGGAGCAGGGGACCAGCAGGAGTAGAGTCTGTTGGACAGAGTGTGTGGCAGCATCTCGACTGTACAGAGCACTTGGTAGTCTGAAATTTGATCTCTGCCAGGTAGGAGCAGTTTACTTGCAGGAAGGATTGATGGGTCACGGATTAATGCCACATAGTTCCTTTTTCATTGGAATCCAGTTGTCTGGTGATTCCCTACCTTGTGAGTCTGAACAGGATACTGAAGCTTGCTCCCTCTTGAGAATCCGGAAGGGCCAGATGCCTGCCTTCATAGCCTCCCCTGCAGCTGCAGCCGAGGCACAGGAATGTGCCTTGGACTCTGGCCATCAGGTACACTTGTACTGGACTGTGACCTGCTAGAGATGCAAAGAAATAGGGATTGCCTGGAATCATTTCTGGAGAGCTCGGTTGTAACAGCACTCACGACACCCATTGTTTAGGGGCAGCAGTAGAACCCGGTGTGAGCAGCACAGTCCAGTACCCAGCCTTGGTCCATGTGGTACACTCGGTCCAGAGGTGTAGGGCTGGGGGCAGACTTCCCCCGCTGGGCAGGGTGTTGTTACAAGCTGGGTTCTTTGTTAATCCTGCAGAGTCTGTGAGCATTGCAATATCATTATTAAATATCTCTTCTGCTTAAAACTAACCCAAGGTGGTTTCTGTTGCTTGCATCTTAGAAACCTACATGTGTCAAGCTAAATAAAGAGCTCACTCAAAATATCTAATGTTTTATAAAATTTTGAAAAAATTTCCCTATTTTGAAACTTACTGAAATTCATTTCTTTCAGCATCTTATGCTGTCCCCGTTTTCCTCTTTATTTGTTCCAAAAATGTCTGCCGAGTACCTACTACATGCCCAGCACATGGCTTCACATAAGCAGAAACACAGGCGGAAGAATGTGTCAGTGTTTGGATTTAGTGATGCCCCACTTAGAGAATGCCATACAGTGTAGTCTTGATCCTTATAACCAGGTCATTGTATCTGTGTATTGTGGGCCACACTTGACTACAGTGAGGGTCCCAACGGCAACTTGGAAAGAAAAGAAGTCAGATTATCCTCTGAGAGTGAAACTTCAGACTTGACCCAGGAGTAGAGCTCTGTAGTCTCCTAAAGGGGATGGAGTGGCTCTGGATGTATATGTAAAGAAAGGACATGACCATCTGAAAGGCCCGGTGAGCATGGAAGCAGCAGATGTATGGGCAGTCACAGAGGTGAAGCTGGCAACCAGGCCTGGGGGCCAGGCAGCGTAGCCCTCGGGCCCAAGTACCAGGTTCCTGTTGCCAGCTCTGCCCCCAGTTTGGGGGAGGTGAATCTGGATGTCGTAGTCACTGAATATTCAGACTGTGTAGCTATTTTTATGAATTCAAGCACACCAGACAACCTTCTGATTATAACTTAGATTTTCATTTGACCTGTGCCTAGGAGAGAACACATTACTTATGAAAGCTAGATATTTTAGTTTGCAAGTTGGAGTTCTGATTTTACACATCAGTTCTAAAAGTTGGTGAATGAGGATGCTTAAGTGGCACATCTACCTTAGGTGTGTTGACAACATTGATTACTCAGCTTCAGAAGCTGAAGGTCAGACTTTACATTCTTAAAAATTCACGAAGGTGGGATTCTTTATAGGAAGCCAGCTGGATTCACCAGCAAACTCTGTCACTGAACTGAGGACTTTTTTTTTGGGAGGGGGGGTGGACTTCAGTATATGTGCGTGTGTGTATGTCAGTAAGAAAAATCACAATTTGTAAGGTACTTTAAAAATTTTATCAGCACTTTCATGTTTCTGTGAAGCTTCTGAACTTAATTCAACCATTCAAGAAGCATTTCTTAGGTACCTACTGTTGCCAGGCTTGAAGAGCTCACATTTCAGTGAGGAAGACCAACCAACATATGAACAACACACAGTACAGCAAGTGCAACAGAATGGATTTGTCTAAAGTTCAGTAGGATCCCAGAGGAGAGAACAGCTTCCACTGCCTCCCTGGGAGAGCTCTAGAAGGCTCCACCAAATGGCAATATTGCGGGAGTCCTATGTGAGGAGAGAGGCTGGAGGTTCATCCACGTAGAGAAATGGTAGATCCTGGAAACACAAGAGTGTGCTGAGTCTAGGGCAGTGGTTGGGAAATTAAAATATAGCACAATCAGTTGTTAGAAGGGAAAAGGTGATTGGAATGAGGCCACACAGGTGAGTATGCAGTAAAGGATATGTCTCATGTACCTTGCTGCTGTGGTCCGAATGTGTCTCCCCCAAATTCGTATGTTGAACTTCTAACCCCAAAGTGAGGGTATTAGGAGGTGAAGCTTTTGGAGAGATGATTAGGTCATGAGAACAGAGCTTTCATGAATGAGATTAGTGCCCTTATAAAATAGGCCCAAGGGAGCCTGCTTGCCCCTTCCTGCATGTGAGGAAACAGTGAGAGGGTGCCATCTGTGAGCACGGAGAGCTTAGCTTGGACAGCCAAGGTGATGAGGGACGCGCTGAATCAAGATACATGACATGGGGGGTGCTGTTGCACAATATTGAGTTATTCCCCCTCCAGATGAAACACAAATAGAACATAATTGAGCACACCAGTTGTCTGGTATCATCACATAAATAGTACGTATGTGCACATATAGAAGTGATTTTTACATAAGAGTATATTTTTGTGCATCTAATAGGATTCACTATGGTGTAGTTTTTAGGTATTTCTCTCTAACCTGGATATAACCAGAAAAGAGATATTGATCTCTCTAATAAATCTGCCTATTAAAAGTACTAAGTTTTACAAGTGAAATTATTAATACCATGGGCAGAGTTCCTTTTTACTGTATTCTTTTTGCTTATTTACTTCTGGGTCTTAAAGTCGGTTCACAGGTCCTCATTTACCTGTTAATTGTGCCTGAAACCCAGTCTTTCCCATCTGTTTTTGCTAGTCTTAGAGTTTATATCCTGTAACTTTTCTCATCTTCCTTTGAGTGGGCTCCTAGCATAATGTTTTATGTCTTCTGTTTTATTAAGCAGTATTTGGAAATGGATATGATTTTAGTGTTGGTTATGTATCAGGTAGGGGCTCCTTGGGCTTTCACTGTGGGTAACATTCATGTGATATTTGTCTCAGAGTTAATGCCCCTTTCTTTCATCCTCTGAAAATTGTGTGCCTGTAATGTCTTTAGGAGCCACATGGTGGCAGGCACAGTGCTTTGAAACTTTGTGGACTTACATACTCAGAGTGTTTGCTGTGCATCTTCATCTTTCCTTCCTTTAAAAACAATGAAGATATTGAAATTAATAAAAAAGAACCTCCAAATATCTACCACCCACCTCAAGAAATAAAACCTTACAAACAGAGTTGAGGTCTCTTGGTTCAGTTTCCTCTTCCAATCAATCACATTCCCCCCTCCTGTTTTCATCCACGAGGAAACCCTTTCCTTAACGGAGTTTGGCTTTTGGCTCACTTTTGTGCATATCTTTATACTTTCATTACACATTTATATATTCTTAACAGTGCATGGGATTCCTTCTTTCGTTTCAGATTTTACTTGGTGTTTACTGTTTGTGTTACTGTGCAAGTTGCCTTTTTCACTCACTTTTTAAAAACATTTATGTAGATTTGTGCTTCAGTGAATTTTCTTTTACAGCTCTACAGCGTTTCGTTGAAGACATCACAATTTTAGAAATCTGTTTTCTTGATCTTGAGAGAAGCAGGGTAGTAGAGTGATCATAGATGGGGCCCCTGATGCCCATTCCAGTCCCCATTCTGTCACTCACCAGTTGAGGGCCCAGTTTCTACTTCCGCGAAGTAGGGATACCGCTCATTTCACAGGGTGTTAGGGGGATCAGATGAAATAGTATGTGAAGCATTAGCACCATGATCATTACTGCTATTAGAAGAAGATGATAGTAGTGCATGATCATTACTGCCATTAGAACAAGATGACATTACTGCCATTAGAACAAGATAACAGTAGTGCAGACTCAGGGCAGGGCTAATTTTGTGCTATGTTTTAATTTCCAGTCGAACAGAGGGCACGCTGAAAGAAGTGGGGACAATAGCTTGAGACAGCTGTGGTGGCGTCTTTCTGAAGACGTCTGTTTTCTCTGACATAGCTGGTAATAGAAAAAGAGGGTGGGATCGGTGATTCGAGAGTACTGAGGGTTTCAAGTGTCCTTGTTTGCGGCACGATCTGGCTAAATACATGCAAAATAATTTCCTGTGTTGGTGCGTGTGCTAATCTTGTTTGATTTTTTTCTTAGCAACCTGTTTACCTGGCAAAGTATAAAAGGCTTCTCCTCTAGAGTCTTCTCTCCCCTCTGCCATGGCAGGTGTTGCTACCTGGAGCCGCTTCCACAACTGCTTGTCTCCAGGATTGCACCCTCCCCACCTGGAATTCTAACCTTGTGCGGCTCTCACCTGTCACATACCCCCATCAGCCTGGCTCTGACTTTTTCAAAAGCTGACTCTAAACTGCCTGGCTCCCCGCAGTCATTGCTCCTACTGCTTCCAGAGTGAGGCACCCACTGTTCCCTGGCTCACTTCTCCACCTTCCCATGCCTTGGCACTCTCTTCTCCACCTAGAATATTCTCTCCTCCCCTTTCCTGGTGCCATTCTTTCACAACGTAACATATCCCTGAATGCATTTCATATGATCTTGGGCAACCTATTTAACATCCTCAGATATGACATTTCAGATCCCTCATTAGAGGAAGCACCCGGAAAAGCCAGGAATCCTGACCTGATGCCCTCTGCTGTGCCGTCGGGGCATCACACTGCGCGCGTGATACAGCAGTGTATGGCGTTCTGGCTTTAAGGAAGTTATGCTTGTTTTCATCCCCACGGTTGAACTTTTTTTTTTTAACTTAAAAATACTTTATTGGCCGGGCACGGTGTCTCATGCCTGTAATCTCAGCACTTTGGGAGGCCGAGGCGGGAGGATCACAAGGTCAGGAGATCAAGACTATCCTGGCTAACACGGTGAAACCCCATCTCTACTAAAAATACAAAAAAATTGCCGGGCGTAGTGGCAGGCGCCTGTAGTCCCAGCTACTTGGGAGGCTGAGGCAGGAGAATAGCATGAACCCGGCAGGTGGAGCTTGCAGAGAGCTGAGATCACGCCACTGCACTCCAGACTGGGCAACAGAGTGAGACTCCATTTCATATATATATATATACACACATATATATATACACACACATATATATATATATGTATATATGTGTGTGTGTGTGTATACATATATATTATTATAAAAATGTTATTTTTTATTTTCTAAAAATAGAGATGGAGTCTCACTATGTTGGTCAAGGTGGTCTCAGACTCCTGGCCTCAAGCAGTCCTTCTGCCTTGGCCTCCCAGAGTGCTGGAATTACAGGCGTGAGCCACTGCACTTAGCCTGAAAATTTTCATTCTGATATAAAAATAGAAGAAACAATCCTCTTATACTCATCACCCACACTTAATACCATCTTGCCATATTTGCTTCACATGTTCTTTTTTCTTTTCTTTTCTTTCTTAATTATTTAAAAGCAAATCCGAGACATCAGGACATTTCATCCCAAAATACATCAGAGCTGGTGCCTGAGGAGATGGACATTTTCTTATATAAGCTGGTATCTGAGAAGATGGACATGCTATTACCATATCTAACAAATGAGTGGTAATTCTTTATCACCATCCAGTACGCCACCCATAATCAAATGTCCTCACTTGTCCCAAGAGTAGCCTTTTACATTTGTTTTGTTTAAACCAAGATCTAAACAAAGGCCATAGTTTAATAATACGTTTAATTGATATGTCTCTTAAGTGTCTCTTAATCTTCAGGAAAACCCCTTCTCTGTTTTTCCTCCAGTCACTGACAGAGATACCAGCTCTGTTGTCATGTAGAATTAAAGTTTTGAATTTTTAAAATAAACCTTATTTTGGAATAATTTTAGATTTATAGAAAAGTTGCAGAGGTCAGGAGCTCAAGAGAATCCTCACATAGTCCTCACCTAGCTTCCCCTCTTGTCAGCACCTTCCATTACCTTCATTATGTCTTTTTTCTGTGCCATCATCCAATCCAGGATACCACATTGTGTTTAGCCATAGTTGAATATTTAAATGATTTCTGGTTATAAGTTCTCATCTACTGCTGAAAAAAATAACCATTTTCTGACTAGAAGGCAGTACACCGTTACGGTTTAAAAACCAGGCTGAGGCCAGGTTTCAGTTTTTCACTCAATTACGTAATAACTGTATAGTAAGTTATACTTTCCATGTCTGTCTCATCACCTTTGAAATGGGAATAATAATAGTACCGTTTCATTGGATTATTGTAAAAAAAAATAAATTTGGTAAGTGTATACAAAGTGCTTATCACAGTTCTGGGCACATAAGAAGCACTCAATACACCTAGCTCTTGACCAAGGTGCTATTCCTAAATCATACCAAACCCCGGGGAAGGAACTGGGTCTTCCCCGAGGCTCACTATTATTTAGAAAATACTGTATCGATGTTTTTTTCCACTTGCCTTAGAAATAGTGCATTTGCTTTGGTTCTATATAGTGGTCTCACTACGTTTTGAGGTGTTTCACTTCTATTTTGGGAATTTTTATTCAGTAGAACATAGTTCCCTAGTATGTTTTGATCAATCAAAAATATTGGCTCTAGGCGGGGTGCAGTAGCTCACCTGTAATCCCAGCTCTGTGGGAGGCCGGGGCATGGGGATCGCTTGAGCTCAGGAATTCGAGACCAGCCTGGGCAACATGGCGAAACCCTGTCTCTACAAAAATACAGAAATTAGCTGGGCGTGGTGGCGTGAGCCTGTAGTCTCAGCTACTCAGGAGGCTGAGGTGGGAGGATTGCTTGAGCTGTGGAGGTGGAGGTTGCTGTGAACTGTGATCTAATATATATATAAATATATGTGCGTAAATATATTTTTATATAAATGTATAAATATATGTACATACATGTACATATATTTATATATAAATATAATTGTATTTACATATTATATAAATATATATGTGTGTGTGTGTGTGTGTATTTATATATATAGACACCCTGAGAGTGAGTTTTTTCTCTTGGCAGGAGTTCTTGAGATCAGGATTGGAGGATTAAAACTGCAGGCCTTTCTTTTATTAGTCTCACAGAGTGACTGGTTTGATTTGTGCTTTCGAATTAGAATCACCTTCTTTACCAGACTTCCTTTGCATGAAGCAGTAGGAGCAAGTGGCTGCTTAACTGGCTTGAGCTCTAAAGTGTGTTTGTGGTATGAAGTGTTCTCAGAGGAACCGAAATCGGTGTGGTCACACATCATCAGTGCCTCTTCATACACCCACGCCCTCCTGAAGGTTGCTGTTTGTGTTGCTTCTAGCGCCTGTTGCTGTTCAACAGTACCCTTGGTTTCAGCATAGTTGCTATGATGATGAAAACCTGTTAGAATCTGCCTTTTTTTTTTTTTTTTTTTCAGAACTGTTGGAAACATTGAATAATTCCATGTACTGTAAAAGGAAATAAAGTAGTTTGGGTAATTTGGACCCAAAGACTCCTAAGGAATCTAGGAATTCAGTTACATAGAAGGTCACTTTCTTTTACTAGCTTTTGCCTCCAAACCTGCAGGAGAAAACCAGCTGAAAAGGAACACACATATGAGTGGGGACTGCACCTGAGCACCCCACAAGGCTCCTTTCAGAACCCTCAAACCGACCATTCGCAGTATTCACGTGGACTAGGTCTGGGTCATTTGGAGGGAGGGAAGGTGTGGGCTGGCGGAGGTGTCTGGGTGGTTTCTAGTCTGTGTTTACAGTCTGGGGCTTGCGCTGCAGCTCCTGCGCCTGTCATGCACCCCGTTTCCCAGAAGCTTCCATGATTAGGTTGTCTTGTTGAGAGGCAATGCTAGTTCAGACTTGACCTTGTGATGGTCTGTGGGGGAGAATGTTTTAGGCCATGGGACAGTGCAGTTTAATGACTGAAACAGGATTGTTTTAGTCAAATCGACTTTGGTTGGACCCACACTCTCTTTATTGGTTATATTGTTTGGTCAAGTCATTTAACTGCTTTAAGACTCAGTTTTCCCATCTGTAAATGGGAATAATGGTGATACATACCTCACAGAGTTGAGATGGAGGTTAACAACACATAGTGTGCTGGGTAGGTACTCTAACCTCAGTTGTTAGTAATAATTACGTTACATAAATAGTTGAGAGACTGAGCTTTACAATAGTGAGAAGCAAACTTTTTTTAAATTATTATTCTTTAAGTTCTAGGGTGCATGTGCAGGTTTGTTACATACGTATACATGTGCCCTGTTGGTGTGCTGCACCCATTAACTCATCATTTACATTAGGTATATCTCCTGATGCTATCCCTCCCCCCTCCCCACGACAGGCCCTGGTGTGTGATGTTCCCCTTCCTGTGTCCAAGGGTTCTTATTGTTCAGTTCCCACCTATGAGTGCGAACATGCAGTGTTTGGTTTTTTGTCCTTGCGATAGTTGAAAAGCAAACATTTTTGTGTCCTAGCTTTTTTCTTTTGTAAACTTATAAAAGTCTTTATTATTAGAGTCAAAGTAGGTTTAAAACGCTTACCTTTCTGTGGACAAGATTAAGGCAACATAATGTGTCCACACCCTCCCCAGCATCTGGGAGAGTGTCTACCAAGACATCTGTGGTTGGCAGGGGCTGGAAGCCTAGGCAGTGTCTGGGTGGTGAGAGAGCAAGCGCAGGGCAGTTCACGTGGAGGAGATGCCTGAGCATGGTGAGGACCTGTCAAGGGGATGAGACTGGCAGAGGCACGGGCCTTCCAAACTGGAAACACAGGTTTAAAGTGGATAAGAAAACAGCAAAAGTCACATGCGGCGGGTGTGTCGTCAGCCAAGTATAAGAGGCAACACAGAAGGGTGCCTGGTGTGCCCCCAACCCAGCTGTGGCCCTCACAAACCTTTAGTGAGCGTCTAACCTAGGCTGGGGTCTGCTCTTAGCAGCAGAGACTCAGTGGCCTCATGGAGCCTGCAGTCGAGTAGGGGACACTGGTATCAACCATATAATCACACAGATGAATATGTAATGTGAAACATGTCAAGTGGTAGAAGGTAGGGTGCAGAGTGGATGCTGAAAGCAGGGAGGCGAGCAGGACAGCAGGGGCAAGCTTCCTGAGACAGAAACACTGGATCTCATCCAAGAAACCAGGCTCAAAAGCAAGAGGGCCTGATCCTGTGGCTGAGGGGAAGGCTGGGAGGTGAAATGAGACAAGAGACACGGGAGGTGGCATGTTTCGAAGGGCCTAGTGTTCTTCACCCTCAGAGCCAAGGGCAGCCCATGTCTTTTTTTTTTTTTTTTTTTTTTTTTTTTTTTTTTGAGACAGAGTCTCGCTCTGTCGCCCAGGCTGGAGTGCAGTGGCGCGATCTCGGTTCACTGCAAGCTCCGCCTCCCGGGTTCACGCCATTCTCCTGCCTCAGCCTCCCGAGTAGCTGGGACTACAGGCGCCCGCCACCTCGCCCGGCTAGTTTTTTTTTTTGCATTTTTAGTAGAGATGGGGTTTCACCATGTTAGCCAGGATGGTCTCGATCTCCTGACCTCGTGATCCGCCCGCCTCGGCCTCCCAAAGTGCTGGGATTACAGGCGTGAGCCACCGCGCCCGGCCTAGCCCATGTCTTAAGCAGGGTACTGACAAGACCCCATCTGTTTGCTTAGGACTCCTTCTCTGAGGCAGCAGAGGCCCCAGGGTGAGGACCAGCAGAGCTGTGCAGAGCCACATGGCAGTCCAGGGAACAGATAGCAGCTTGAGCTAGCCAGGGTGGTGACAGAGAGAAGAGCAAGGAGAGTGGACACAGAGATGTGTAGGAAGGGAGGGGAGAAGGGCAGACTGGACGCAGAGGGCCAGGGAGGGAGGCTGGAGCACCGACCCTGCTAGCGTTTCTCCCCACATTCTTTGTGGACATAGCAACAAACAGACCTGGTGAAGTACAGCATGAGCCAGACATATTTACATGATACATACATATGTGGTCTTTTCATGTGGAATGGAATCTCATAGCTTGTATCCTATGGTCTTTTTTTTCACTCAATGGTAGATCATGAACACACCTTTTTATGCCAAATACATGTTTACATTATCGTTTTCAGTTGCCATCAATCACTCTGGCATAGTAACACTATATAGGAAATACAAGTTTTTGAAAAACTTTTGTCTTTAGTGCTAGATATCCTTAAATTTCTAAATTATATTTGTATCATTGAATTGAACTTTTATATCTGAGTTAGGAAAAAATAACAGTAAATAAAGGGATAATACAGATATCAGAAATGTGTCCATACAACTTGTTATGTGTGTTGTTGCCTTTAAGATTAGGCTTCACATAAAATCTGGGAAGTATTTTGATAACCTGGTAAAAACAATTTTGAAGTGAAAGCCAATGTGTTGACAGTATTGGCTATAGTCATGAACCTATACTGGGTGGGGCAGGAATTGTGGTTTATTTTTTAAGACACACCCCTTGAATTCCAGGGTAGGGAGAAGAACCGTTTTTGTTCTTTCTGGTCTTCAGAATATCAGAACTGTTAGCTTGCAAGTAACTGTTACATTTCTCCTCTCACAAAGAAGTATTTCACCTATTGGATTTTTTTGTAATGACAGTTTGGTTTAGAAATATGCTAAGCAGATATAGATACACTAGAATCTATAGCGTGTAGTTCTATGTATAGTGGTGGACAGGCAGAATGGATAGAAACAGTATCTAAAAAGTTACTTCAATACATTAATATGTATCTTGTTTTAAGTCAAATTATGGGAAAATCTGGATTGTAGAAAAGCTCTCATTTGTGAAGAGTACCACTAGAATTCCTTTTAAAAACAAGTTCATTTAGGGAAAGAAAAATTAATCTATGTGCTGAAGTTTTAGCTTTATCTGTAGTTTTCCAGAAGCAAGTGTACTACATTCAGTGAGATACCCTGTATTTTGCCCTCAGGGAAGAAAAGTGCAGTCCCGCTGCAAGCTTTAGTCTGTGTTCCTTCCCTGAAAGGTCAGTGCTCTGTTGAGGAGGATCCTCTGTTCTCTTTGGGCAAGGTCGGGTGTATGTTGGGTCTAGGGTGATCAGCATACCTTTTTGTGGTCCTTTATCTACTCTAGAGCTCTTATCCTCAAGCAGCTTTGTGACCAAAGAAAAGGTGTTCATGGAGAAGGATCTGGGGAGCCCAGAGGCTGCTCAGGGTTCTCTTCCACACCCCAAAGGCCTGGCACACTGAGGCCTTTAGGAAATGTCTGTTGAATTGCTGAATGTGCAGAGCCTGCCCACGTGTGCCTACTTTATTCAGGAATGAGATTTCTGACTAAATGACGAAGGAGAAAAGTGTGCTCAGTCAGGGAGTCACGTTGCACAGATCCTGTCTGGAAAACCAAGTAATGTTTGCCTACAGAGAAGACCATGGAGGTCACCTAATTCAGTCACTTCTGTTCCAAATGGAACAATGGAGGACTGTGGTAGTTAAATGACTTCCTGTGTACTTCTAAGGTAGTCACAGCAAGGAAGTTTCCAAATGTGGATCTGTCAGCTAAATGTCTACTGGTCCTCTCTTGTATCCTTCCACTAACATACCTTGTACTCTCCCTTGGCCCCTCGAAAGTGTGGGATTGGATAGGTTACTTAGAATTTCATTCTAAATTATTTGGGAATATACCTGGAATTATACCCGGAAAATTTGCCGTTTTGTATCGGTGGCTTTTGAGAACATTTATTAATGGTCTAAATTGAAAACTGTTGATGACCCCATGTTACTGGTTGTGGAAGAGGCTGCTGAATGAGAATGACACAGGCAGGTTTTCATGACTTTTTTTTTTTTTTTTTTTTTTTTTTTTTGGTATATAGGGGTCTTACTCTGTCACCCAGGCTGGAGCGCAGTGGTATGACCATAGCTCATTCCTGCCTCGACCTCCCAGGCTCAAGTGATCATGATCCCCCCATCTCAGCCTCCCTAATAGTTGGGGCTACAGGCACTCGCCACCACGCCCAGCTCATTTTGTATTGTAAAGATGAGGTCTCACTGTGCTGCCCAGGCTGGTCTCAAACTCCTGGGCTCAAGCCGTCTGTTCACCTCGGCCTCCCACATTGCTGGGATTCCAGGCATGAGCCACCACACTGGCTTCACATGAGCTTTAATGACAGCTCAGCCTATCCACTTAGATGTGGCAGAGGTCCAGGAAGCCTGATTAAGGAGAAAGTTCAGAGGGGCTTATAGACAGTTGCAATATTATCTGCTTGTGAGTGGGACCATATTTTGGAGATTTTTTTCCGCACAGTGAACAGTTTTTGTGGACAGTTGCTTCTGCCTTCTCATACTCTCTGCTCCAGTTAGCTTGACCTTGAGCCTACTCACAATGGTACATCATTGAACCCTTTTCTGCAGCAGATATATAGCACTGTTCTTCCTTCAAATGTATAGCCTAGAGCACTCTTGAGAGGCCTCATTTAGGAATACGGCTTGGCTGGCAAATAAATGTTTGCCAGATGAATGTGTGTTGGACATAGTATGGATGGATATTCTTGCTTTATTAGATAAAATTTGATTTTCCCTGTAAATGATTATTTATGAGATAAAACATAAACTAAAAATTATTCCTTTCCATCAAGTTCAAAGTTAGCTGCAAAACATAAAATTCTTCTTTTATGTCGCACAAGGAAATTAATGGCCTGGAAATGTACAGCTGCTTGACCAGTTTACAGGCCATTAGTACCTAGTGTACTGGCAATGAGCCCCAGTTAGCCATGGAAACCAGCTTGCAGCTTTCTTAACTCTGTATACGAGAAATAATTGATGATTCATCAATGATCATATTTAACAAACAGCTTGATGTTTAATTAGGTTTCTTTACCCTCTTATATCTGAAGGGGTTAATTGCAACAGGATGCTAAAAGCTGGACTGTGACAAGTTTAGGCAAAAATCCAGGCTAATTTTTTATTCTTATCACAAATGGAAAATGTTTATACTTGTGGAAGGTACTGTTCAACCCCACAAATATGAAAGCTTCAGAGTTTTAGTCTCACCAAGAAAGTAAATTTTTCCAAAACCGTAGAACGAGTGTGTCTTTTAAAATCTCATTTAGGTAACATTGAGTATTACATGCAGAAATGAAAAAGCTTCAAAACTCTGGAGATTTCTCCTCAAACATATTGCAAAATGATTAGGCTCTCAAAATTAATTGGTTGAACAACTAAAGCGTAAAGCTTATTTAACAAACATGACTCTCTTCCATGTCCCTGGCCCTACAGATGCAGTGATAAGTTGGGTATGGGGTTTAGAAAGGTTTCTTGGAAGAGATGATCCTTGCAGTGAGTCCTAGTGGGATGATCAGGAGCTAGTCCTGCCAGTGATCTTTCTTCCAGTCTTACCAAGCCGTATGTGCAAAGGCTAGAAAGTGAGAGGAAGCACAGTCTATCCAGGGAACTCCTGGAGTCCAGTCCTCTCAGCTGGGATGGGGACGTGAGATCCGCTGGAGTCAAAGTACAGATTTGAGGAGAACCCGACAGTTCGGAAAAAAGGACAAAAGTTGTCATGAGGTTCAAAGACCAGACCAGTTGTTAAGGCAAATTTGTCTTATTCACAGTTTTTGTGAACTGTTGTTCCTTGGCAACCACGGGGCATATGGGGGAAAGCCCCAGGAGTTTTATGAGGTAGTGAGTTCCCCATCACTGCAAGTGTCCATGAAGAGACAAAATCCCAGGTCGTAGATATTGTACAGGGATGAGGCCATGGGGAAAATGACGGTGGGGAATTCTGCATTGAATGAGAGTCTGGACTGACCTTCAAAGATTTTTTTAGAGTGCTAAAATGAAAAACATATCTATATGGAAACCCACAGAAAATGCATTTATACAGGCCTCCCTCTGTACCGTCAAAATCATGCTAAGACAGTTATTTGAAATTTAAAAGCCTTTTAAATTGGCCTGATCTGAGAATTCAGGCATAATTAATAATTCCATTTCCATGGGAAAGTACATTTGAAAGGATAAGTAGATGGGGACTCCTCCTCCTTCTGTTTGTCACGGCCGTGCTGTGTGTGCTGGGTGTTGGTGCATCTGCCCCCTTCCCTGTGCTGATGTGCTGCTGTCTGAAGGGTGCTGGGGAGGGAAAGCAGTCCTCTGTCTCTGTCTCTGTCTTCAGTGAAAAGATCCTGGTTAGGCCGGGCACGGTGGCTCACGCCTGTAATCCCAGCCCTCGGATCACGAGGGCAGGAAATCGAGACCGTCTTGGCCAACGTGGTGAAACCCCATCTCTACTAAAATACAAAAAATTAGCCCGGCATGGTGGCGCGGTGGCGCTTGCCTGTAATCCCAGCTACTTGGGAGGCTGAGGCAGGGGAATCGCTTGAACCCGGGAGGTGGAGGTTGCAGTGAGCTGAGATTGCGCCACTGCACTCCAGCCTGGCCACAGAGCAAGACTCCCTCTCAAAAAGAAAAAAAAAAGATCCTGGTTAAAAGGGCCTTCCCCAAAGGCCCAAAATTTAATTTTACTCAGTTGTGGCAGTTTCATCAGAACATAAGCATTGATTTGCTGAAGTTCCTGTTTGTCAGTACAGCCATTTTATTTTATTTTTTTTATTTTTATTTTTTTTGAGACGGAGTCTCGCTGTGTCGCCCAGGCTGGAGTGCGGTGGCGCGATCTCGGCTCACTGCAAGCTCCGCCTCCCGGGTTCACGCCATTCTCCCGCCTCAGCCTCCGAGTAGCTGGGACTACAGGCGCCCGCCACCACGCCCGGCTAGTTTTTTGTATTTTTAGTAGAGACGGGGTTTCACCATGTTAGCCAGGATGGTCTCAATCTCCTGACCTCGTGATCCACCCGCCTCGGCCTCCCAAAGTGCTGGGATTACAGGCTTGAGCCACCGCGCCCGGCAGTACAGCCATTTTAAAAGTCAGAGGGCAAGAATTGTTTCAGCTCGTTTGTTTTATGGCTTGGTAACTAACTGTCCCTGTTACCGCTCTTCCCCGCCCTGTCCCACCCCTGCACATCCTTTTAACACTAGTCTCATCAAATACAGGATTCATCCTACACAGTTAGGTGTTTCCTGTCTGGTTAACCTTTAGTAGTCACCAAGTTCTTTTCCCTTGTCAGCAAGCTGCATTAATTTTTAAAAAACTCTTTTAAAAAGAAAGCAATTATTTACATTTCCTATGGAGACAGGTCATATTTAATGTTGGGATTTCTGTATTTGCAACGAATATACAATTGATTTATGTTTTATTCATTAGGCGTCTATTCTGTATTGATGGTGAGGGGAAAACAAGAAAGATTAGTGGTTATTTCTGTTCTTTTTTTTTTTAACTCGTCTTGATTTTTAAAAACGAAGGCTGGGCACGGTGGCACACGCCCATAATCCCAGCAATTTGGGAGGCCGAGGCGGGTGGATCACTTGAGGCCAGGAGTTCCAGACTAGCCTGGCCAACATGGCAAAACCCTATCTCTACTGGGCATGGTGGCACAAACCTGTAGTCCCAGCTACTGGGGAGGCTGAGGCACGAGAATCACTTGAACCCTGGAGGCGGAGGCTGCAGTGAGCCGAGATTGTGCCGCTGCACTCCAGCCTGGGTGACAGAGGGAGACTCTGTCTCAAAAAAAAAAAAAAAAAAAAAGAATTGGATACTTTAGGAGGTCTAAATTAAAATGTTCCTATTATTGTAAACTCAGTTGTTTGGTATTTAAATCTTCTAAATTCTATTTGATTTTGAGTGGCAATATATTCAAAGTTCAGAAGGTAGAGTGGTATGTAGTAGAAATGCTTCCTTCTGCTCCTATCCTCCCAGGTCCCTCAGAAGCAGCCAGTATTACCAGTGTTTTGTGTGCCATTCCAGAGATAGATATAACTGTCAACTGATTTTTTAAAACGTGTTTCATCACTCATTAAATCTAATGTAGTGACAAAAATGGTAAATTTTGTCCCTGCATCTTTAAAAGCATGTGCTGTGTTTGGATGGCAGTTATGAAAAGTCACTTGTTTTTCCTGGGGCCATAGACCTAGCATAACAAATGGTAGCCCTCAGGGGAACTAGCATCTATGTCCTGAGTGAAGGAGTAAGATGTAGACTTCCCTTTCCTGTGGGTTGCCTTCATTTTTGTGTGTATAGTGCAGATTCTCTCAAAGATGGGAATATATTAACTCTCTAACTCTTGGTGTAAAAATAGTATCAGACCCATTTCTGTGTGCTCTTGTCGAGAAGATTCTAAAGGAAAAGAGGCTGGTATAAATTGCCCAGAGAGAAATTCCTAGAACCATGCAGTCATACTACTGGCTAAGAGCTTGCTGGGAGGTAGCCTGTGTTTGTGGTGTGGTCCTATGTTCCCAGCGGGACTGAAGTGGATTGGAGGGCCGCACTGTGCCTGCTGTGGGGTAGCATCACTTTGAGCTGGATGACACTTGCCCCAAACCTGCCCTCTATTGTCCACATCCCCACACCCAAAACCTTCCTAAACATTGTCACTTTCCAAGGTCAGATGTACAGATAAATATAGGGTACATAGGACCCATTCCACCTTAAAGGCAACAGCATTGTGTCATCCGGGGTGGCCTGCACTACAAGAGGGCATTATTCACAGCCAGTAATTACAGATTCGGAAAATCACTGAATGAAGGAAGAAACCGTCTTCCTTTCAGTTATGAATTTTTTAGTAATATTTAATGAGGGGTGGGTGGACCAAAGACACTTCCTTCCCTTCTGAAGAGAATTTGGAGTAGAGTGGTAAGGGGGAGGAATTGGACTGCTTCCCTTTAGAATTCTGCCCCTCCTCTCCTTTTTAAGGAGAATTGTCCCTAAGGAGCTCACTGTAACCAGGCAGTTCTTTAAACTGACAACTGCCTGTGAAGTGTTAATGGATTTCCTGGGAAATAAAACAGCAGGACCCTTCTTTAGTGACTACCTTACTGGAGCTTTTTAGCCCAATTTTAGTTCAGAGTGGTCCTGGCAAGGTTTATAAAGGAATTGGTGTGATTATTCATAACAATTAAATTTTTCTTATAAGTAACCTGCCTTCTTGGTCACCGACTCCCCCCTTCCCAAGGTGCAAGGCCCAGAGATAAGGCAAGTTGTGCCTTGCTAAGGAGGGTGTGTACCAACCAGTGAGAAACAGGAAGCTGTGCTTCAGCAGCCTGGCCTGCCTGGAGGTTTCTAAGGCTGAGTCAGGTGTGCTGAGGTCCCTCGGCAAGGGACATTGCTTTCCCCTGGCAGCCACACTGCTGAGCATAAATGCTTAAAGTGTCAGCAATTGATGTGTGGAGAGAAGTATGACTGCATTACAGCTTAAAGAGCTTTCACATTCAGGTCTCTACAGGAGGAGACGAGATCGTCCCGATAGTTTGAGAGTAAATGGATTACCGGAGGAAGAGCTAAGGTGAGTGCAAAGTCATGGTTGGCTAAAGGTCAAGGCATCTAATCTAGTAAGTGCAGTGGGGATTCATGCCTAAGTGGATGCAGCATTGGGAAGTACTCATTGAAAAGTAACCTTCTAGTCTGTAATTAAAGACTGAACACAATATCAAGATTGTACTGATTGGAACTGTGCAAAACCAGAACACTTGCCCATTTCTTCACAAATCCTTTAAGTTGTTTTACCTCTTCTCCAAACCTGCAGTGTTGTTATGTCTTTAAAAATTATATACTCACCAGAGTAATATTTTAAATTGAAAACGATTAATTTTTCCCCTTATTTTAAAGAGAGTTTTCTTTGGCTGATTGGAACATGTTTTTGTCTGCGTTTTGATGAAGGGGGGTAGCTTGTGGTGGTTTGGGGTTGGGGGAGGGGTGTCGTGGGGATTGTTGCTGAAATGGTGTAACAAAGGAATGCAATGGAACTATTGAATGTAGCCTAGGAAGGAAGGACATCAAAAATCTGGAAACCTCTTTAACTAAAAAGGTTAGAGTTCTTGGCTTTCAAACTGAATTTCCCTAAAACAACACAATTTTAGTTTTGTGTTGCAACTACTGAAAATTTATTTTAGATGTGAGGTTCTGAAAGCCTCTACAACATTAAGCCTATGTGTTAAAATCCCGCGTTAACTGAAGGGTTTAGATTTTCTCTGTTCCTAGTATGTTCCTGTTTTACTGATGACAGAAGGCTGCAGTAAAGAGAGACTTCCTTTTTCTAGGTTACATTTACTGTTTAGTACTTTAATTTGGAGGTCTTGATTTAAGTGTGTGAATATACTAATTAGATGGCGGGAAGATTATCTATACTTTGTGTACCATTGCTCTTTTTCCTACACTCACTTCCAGAGTTTATTTTAAATTATCTATTTGTATGTAGTAAGGACAGATTGACGAGCTTAAAAATTCTCTATTAAATTTGTATTTGTCATAGACAGCTATACTACAGGAACTGTAATTTGCTAAAGACATATTTATTTTAAAATTGTTGACTCACCAGTTTTTGAAGAGGGTAACATTAAAGGACTATTATTGACACTAACATTATTAGAGTTTATTGCCTACTATGTCAAGTGTCTCTTAGTTACATTTAATGTATTAACTTTGAATTGACTGGATTAAACAATTTAAAAGTCTCAGAGTTTAAATTGTTATGAATTTTATATGTGAGGTTAGTGAAAATATTGAGCTCTATATTGCTAACCAGAGAGACAATTGGAAGTGACCTCCGAAACCAACATTTATTGGTAGACTCCAGTCTACAATGGATCCAAGAGTGAAGTTATCTATCAAAAACAGTTTTAATATCAGATTTCGGGGTTTGGAGGAATTTCCTTTTTTAAAAAAATTAAGTTATATAAAGTAATATTCTAAACCAACCTTTTCTTTATTTTCAGACAATAGCCAAAGTACCCATGAATAAAATAACGTAAATGCCAAGGAGGTAGTTATTTACATATATTTACATAGTTACAATGTTCTTTCAAACAACTAGTTGTTGTTGTTATTTTTTGCTTAGAATTTAATTAAAAGAGGAAGAGTAATTCTTGAGTATTGCCTAATTGTTTAAAGAGAAATATTTTGTCACCCATTCTGGTGATGCAGGTATCTGGTGATGGACGGAACTTTTATTTCTGCCACTTTTGTCCCTTAATGTAGAGAAAATGATCATTTTCCTTATTTAGAAGCATAGGTTAGCCAAGAAAGGTAAACCATTGTCTGTTTATCCCTGGATTTTTTTTTAAATCAGCTTAGAAAGGTAATTTTTTTTTTTACCCTAGTTATACTAAGCCTGTTTTCAGGATTAAATGAGGTTTCTGAGCTAATAGGAATCAGAGAGAATAAGGACTTTGAAGTTAGGTACACCGAAGTTTCAGTGTCACTCAGCTGGACAAGTTGTATAATCTTTTTAAGCCTTGGTTTATTTTTTTTAAATGAGAATAAAAGTAACTACTGTTATTGAACATTATTTACTCTCTTACAGAATTCGAACTACTAATTCAGTGAGGTGGGTGGCATTGTTATCTTGCGAATAGTGCCATACAGTTAATTCATTGTTTAGTTTTTATTGAGTGCCTACTATTTGCAAAGTAAAGATACAGTGATGAATAAGACACAGGCCTCGCCATAGGAACACCCACCTAGGTTTGTGCATATTGAATATGACCACAGATTTTCTCTCCATGAGCAGTTATTTGATTTTGAATACATGTGCTATCAAACATCTTTTATTCTGTCACAAGTATTGCATAAGACCCGTTCCAACTCTCATTCCTTCTTACTCACGTGTTCATTTCTTGTTATGTTTGTGGACTCTTAACAAAAAACTTTCAGAGACTAAAATTGGCCGTGGCCACTGCCAGAAAACATTTTTTTCTCCTAAAGTTTAAATAAAAGGCTGTGCTCTGAAACGTGCGAGGCAGGTGCTTAAAGAGCACTGTAACACATGAAAATAGTTCTGGCTTCAAACTTGAAATTATTCAAAACTGAAGCAGGTAAAAGGTGGCATGACAAACACTGGGCTTCCTAGACTTTTGTTTTAAAGCATTAAATATGACTTGAAGCTGACTTTATTCACATACTTTGTACAGTGGAGCATTGCCCACTGCGTTTGGGGGTTACAGTTAGAGTGAAGTGACACAAGTGACATGCTCGTTCCGGTGGGTCGGAAGCCCCAGACAAGGCATTGACCCTTTTTTCCCTGAAGTTTTTGGTGTCCCAAAATAACATCTAAGATAAACCCACGTACATATACTTACTCCTTTAGCTGTTCTATCTTTTAAATTATGTTGTAGTCAAACATAGTTGTTTTTTGAGGATACCTGAATGACAAACACACCTGAGAAATTCCTGCCCTTTAAAAATTCTCAAAGTCACTTTTTCTCTGCCTCAGATGGAAGGGATCTATAAATAACTGATTAGAAACAGTGCAAAATTCAAGTTTCTCCTGGTTGGGTTCAAAACAGCTTAATATAGGGGCTGGTGGCTGGATGCAGTGGCTCACGCCTATAATCCCAGCACTTTGGGAGGCCAATGCAGGTGGATCACTTGAGGTCAGAAGTTCAAGACCAGTCTGGCCAACATAGTGAAACCCCATCTCTACTAAAAATACAAAAATTAGCTGGGCTTGGTGGCACGCGCCTGTAGTCGCAGCTACTGTGGAGGCTGAGGCAGGAGAATTGCTTGAACCCAGGAGACGGAGGTTGCAGTGAGCCGAGATTACGCCACTGCACTGTAGCCTGGGTGACCGAGCAAGACTATGTCTCTAAATAAATAAATAAAAATATGGGGCTGGTAGGTGGCTCACGCCTGTAATCCCAACACTTTGGGAGGCTGAGGCAGACAGATCACCTGAGCTCAGGAGTTCAAGACCACTCTGGGCAACATGGTGAAACCCCATCTCTACTAAAATACAAAAAATTAGCCAAGTGTAGAGGTGCACACCTATAGTCCCAGCTACTGAGGATGCTAAGGCACGAGAATTGCTTGAGCCTGGAAAGCAGAGGTTGCAGTGAGCCGAGATCATGCCGTTGCACTGCAGCTTAGGCTACAGGGTGAGACTCTATCTCAAACAAACAAACAAACAAAATATATATATATATATATATAGGGGCAGGTGAACTATGACCCTCAGGCCAAATCTGGCCTGCTGCCTTTTGTGTATGGCCTATAAGCTCAGGATGGATTTTACATTTTTGAATGGTTGAAAATAAAAATATTTTTCACGTGTGAAATACATGAAATTCAAATTTCAGTGTCCACAAATGAAGTTTTACTGGAACACAGCCATGCTTATTTGTGTGTGTTGCCTGTGGTGGTTTTGTGACACAGACCAATGTGGCCCACAAAGACAACAATTTATTTACCTTCAGGCCCTTCACGGAAAACCTGGGCTGACCCTGGTCTAGTGCTGAGATAAGAACTCCTAGAGCTTTCCCTTTTCCCTGTTCCTTCGGCCATGCTTCTGCCCTCCTCACACCCTCACCTCCCAGTTAGGTTTATCTTGCCTGGATAAAATCAGGGCTACGTCAGCCATTTGAAAAGAATGTGAATCCAAAAAAAAAAAAACAAACAAACAAAATGCAGTTTGAAATTTGTATCCCTAATAGTTTAGGAGTAAAGTGAAAATGTGAAGTTGCCACACTGCAGCAGTGAGCTCTTGGCTTCTTAGACCTCCTTTTCCTCTTTGCCTGCAGCGTTGACCTTGAAGTAGTACCCTTCTCCTGATTCCTGGATGGATCACGTTAACCAAGAATGGAAGTGCAAAGAAATGTAACCTTTACTTTCTGGTTATAGAATAAACCTTCCAAGCTCGTATTTTTATAGATATAGCATGTAAAATCATTTTTAAGTTGCGGGAATGTCCTTGCTTTGGTTTGAGAGTGAAAACTCAGATCATGTATTCCTGACTAGTACATTACCATTAATTGAACCCCTGTGATAGGCCAGGCACTGCATTAAATAAGGGCTTTTTTGTGTGTGGGCCCACAACTTCTCATGATCCCGTTTAAGGGAGAAAGAACTGAAGGCTATAAAGCTGGTCATCGTTATGAAACCAGTTTCTGTCCTTGATTCAACTAAGTTAGTGCCTAGAGTTCAGTCAACGCTGGAGTAGCTCAGCCTGGGCTGTGTGTTTCTTGCTTACGTCTTTTGCAGTTCGCCGATCACTTTTCGGCCCAACTTTTAACTGAAAAATTATGTTTGCATTTTAGTTTTAGAAATGTAGTCTGTTAGACAATAGGGATAAAATTGCAGTTTTGCTATCATCTTATTATGTGATATTATCTGTTCTTATTATTTGATGGTTCAGTGAGGGCACGTTTAGTCTGCCTAACAATGAGCAAACACATGGGACAATAAGAAATTAATTGAATTTTCTCTTTGCTGCAGCAAAGAGAAAAACCACTTGCTAGTGTTGCTTTTTAAAAGTTAATAGTGTTTTCTCCTATATGTTTGATTGTAACCTGCAAATACTTATATTGTAATAACTGGTTTTACAGGTCCCCTCTTCACCCCCTCTCACCTCCCTCCCCCATATAATAGAGAGGGGATTCTCCAAGGCGAGAGACTTTACCATATTTCCTGTGCGTCTAGCACCTACCGAGGTTCAGAATCTGTCTCTCATTGAGTGAGTTAAGGAATGAGAAACTGAACTGGCCTAAAGCTACCTCTTTTATTCTACATTAAACTCTTTACACTCTACTTTTGAAGTCTTAATTATTAACTTTTTATTTATGTACAGTATCACACTGAGAGAAGACTAAGAGAGGGATGCATCTACCAGAGTATAGATCATGATTATTTTGCTTTTCTCTTTCAGTAGTTCTGGAAAGCTTAGTTTCCGAAGGGAAATATATTTTTCAGTCATCTAAAATATTTCTGTATATAGTCATGTGCTGCCTAAAACGTTTCAGTCAACGAGAGACTACAGACATGACATTGATCTCTTAAGATTATAAGGAAGTTGCCCTATGCAGATGTACCATTTTAATCTTTTAAGCCATATTTTTACTCTACTATACTATAATATTTTTAGCTATTTTATATGTACACTTAATCCATTGTGTTACAGTTGCCTACAGTATTCGGTACCGTCCTGTGCTGTACAGGTTTGTGGCCTTGGAGCAACAGGCTATACCACATAGCCTAGGCATGTAATAGGCTGTACTGTCCAGGGTTATGTATGTTTATGTGAACATTTATATATTTATGATGTTCACACATGACTAAATCACCTGACGATGCATTTCTCAGATCATATCCTTGTTATTAAGCAATGTATGACTATAGTAGAGGGAGTTTATGCTGAAATTAAAAATAGCAGTGTTGATGCTTAAAAATCAGGTCTGTTAAAGGAATGATAAGAAGTAAAAAGTTAATGAATAATGATCCCTTTCTGGTTTTTTTTTTTTTGCACTGCTATAAGAGACATTTAGGAATGAACCAACCTCCACTTTAACAGAATCAATCTGTAATTTTGTTGTCAGTAAACATCAAATTATCTAACTTATTTATTGTGACAATTCCAAAATATTAATAATTTGGTTGCTTTCCTGTTGGTTTTTTAAAAAGCAAACAAAATCTTGAAGTCTCAGGTATAAATTACTTATAAAAGTCAGAAAAGACAGTTGTCCAAAACTTGTGCTTTACCTACCTGACTTTGGATAGATGTTATTAAAAGGAAACAGTACTATTTATTCTACATGTGTATATCTTAGAGACACAGCAATGTCTGTGCTACCCAGTGGCTATTCTGTGACTAAAACAAACTTTAGAAGTGAATATTTTCTTACTTTAAAAAAATCTTTTAGAAATAATGATTAAATATGTTTCACATAAATATGAACCTCCTTATGTTTTTTTAAATGCTTATATCTGTTTCCTAGGGCTGTCATCACCAAGTACCATAAACTGTGTAGCTTCAAACTACAGAAATTTGTTGTCTTAGAGTTCGGGACACCAGAAGTCAGAAACCAGCATGTCAGCAGGGCCATGCCCACTCTGAACCCTGAAGGGAGATGCTTCCTTGCCTTTCCAAGCACTGGGCTTTGCCTACAGTGCTGAGTGTTCCTGACTTGCAGGTGCCTTGCTCCTGTTTCTGCCCTTGTGGTCATAAGGCCATCTTCTCAGTGTGTCTGTCTTCACCACAGCTCTGGTCACTTTCCCTTGACTTCTTGGTTTGACAGCAGCAATACTTTCTTCTTAAAATTTTCTCCTCCCTTGTCTCCTCAGCCCTGCCTTTTCCTAGTTTTCCTGCTAGTTACTTCTTTTCAATTTTTCCCTTGTCTTTCGGTGTCTCCCATAGCTCTTCAGTATGTATGGCTCAGATACCATCCATGTGCAGTCACTGTCAAATGAGGCCAGGAGTCATTTCTAGCTGTCACTTAGTGACTAGCACCAGTTTAAACTAGGGATTTCCAGTTAATATTTGTGAATCAATAAATGAATGAAATGAGCTATGAAAGCAATTTATTGGATCATTTATTGAATAGGCAGTGAAATCAAAATACAGTATTTGGATTTTTCTTTACAAACTAAACTTAAAGCCATTAAAAAGGTAATACAATATAACATAAGTAGAGATTTTGAAGACAAGATTGTGACTGTACCTCCTTTCAAACCCCTCCAAAGTAAAGCACTTGTTATCTAGGTAGAGGAGTGCAGAGTATGTTTTAATGTATTTTAAAATGTGAAAAGGCACTTCAGTCCATTAATTTTTTTTTTTTTTTTTTTTTTAAGACGGGGTCTTGCTCTGTTTCCTAGGTTGGAGCGCAGTGGCATCATCTTGGCTCACTGTAGCCTTTGCCTCCCAGGTTCAAGCAATTCTCCCACCTCAGCCTCCCGAGTAGCTAGGATTAGAGGTGAACCACCACATCCGGCTAATTTTTGTATTTTTAGTAGAGACGGGGTTTCACCATGTTGACCAGGCTGGTCTCGAACTCCTGACCTCAGTGATCCACCCTCCTCGGCCTCCCAAAGTGCTGGGATTACAGGCATGAGCCACTGCACCCAGCCTCAGTTTATTAGCTTTTGAAGATAAATATAACAGTAATGAGTTTTATGAAGGTTTTTGTTGTTTTTTTCTGAGACAGGGTCTTGCTCTCTCACCCAGGCTGGAGTGCAGTGGCACGATCTTTGCTCCCGGGCTCAAGCAATCTTCAGCCTTCTGAGTAGCTGGGACTGCATTAAAGTATTTTTTTAAAAAGCAGAATGCTGCTTTGACCGTATGTGCTTAAAGCAATATCGATAGGTTTGGTGTCCATCATAAGCAGCTGTACAATTCAACAGAAACGTATTGCCATCACCTTTGTCTATCTCTGTGGCCATCCGCTATTACAGCTGTTTAAAGGAAGCCAGTGTGGTGTGGTATTGGGAGGAAATGGAACATTTTATTGCCAGAATTCTAATTGATTAGAGATAATGAGAATGAAAAAATGACAGTGTTATAGAGAAGAAGTATTCATATGCATGGAACTAGAAACGGATCACAACTTAAATTTTGGCTTCTAATTTGTAATGTTTCAGCCACGTTTGGGTGGAAAGAAGATGTATAGGATTGTTTCCAAAAAAGTTTCTTGTCTATGAATGAACCTAGGATGGTCTTCAGAGATGTATATAAAGAAAGAGAGGAGACAGAGACTGAAATTGATTCTTTCAACTCTAATGAGTTAACTTTCACTCATAATAGAAATAGCTAGAGGTTGGATTATTTCAGAAAGCCAGTCAATGTTTTTAGAGCTTCTGATTGTCACAAGAACAGATGAAAAAATGCAAATATGAGTTATATAGAAGACTTTCCATTTGAGACTCCAGAAAAGGTGTGGGTGGTTACTGTGTGTGTTTGACATTGCATCCTTTAATTAGCTTGGTTAGCATGTGAGGAAGTGGAACTTTACCTTGGGCCTCTCTGAAGCCCAGTTTCCTCCAAATATAAAAAGAAAGGGTTGGTCCATTCAGAAGCTTTAAAGAGTCATTTTTTTCCCAGACAGGATTTCCCTGTGGATTGTGGTGTATGAAACAAAGTCAGCGATTCTCCCATGGAGGTGATGTGAAGAGAGAAGGCTATGTGGCCTAGACTGCAGATTCCGTTCCTGAGGCCCGCCCTTTGTCCTGTGGCAGCTGCAGAGGCGTCTCGGTTTAGGAGATCAAGATTTGAAAACCAGGGGAAGGCCAGGCTCAGTGGCTCATGCCTGTAATCCCAGCACTTTGGGAGGCCAAGGCGGGTGGATCACTTGAGTCCAGGAGTTCAAGACCAGACTGGTCAACATGGCGAAACCACGTTTCCACAAAAAATACAAAAATTAGCCAAGTGTGGTGGCATGCACCTGTAGTCCTGGCAACTTGGGAGGCTGAGGCTGGAGGATTGCTTGAGCCTGGGAGGTTGAGACTATAGTGAGGTGAGATCACTCCATTGTACTTCAGCCTGGGCAACAGAGTGAGACCCTGTCTCAAAAAAAAAGAGAAAAGAAAAAGAAAACCAGAACACAGCCTGCCTCACTGAAAAGTGTGATTTTTTTTTTTGGCTTTTTTTTTTTTTTTTTTTTTTTTTTTTTTTGGAGACGGAGTCTCGCTCTGCCGCCCAGGCTGGAGTGCAGTGGCCGGATCTCAGCTCACTGCAAGCTCCGCCTCCCGGGTTCACACCATTCTCCTGCCTCAGCCTCCCGAGTAGTTGGGACTACAGGCGCCCGCCACCGCGCCCGGCTAGTTTTTTGTATTTTTAGTAGAGACGGGGTTTCACCGTGTTAGCCAGGATGGTCTCAATCTCCTGACCTCGTGATCCGCCCGTCTCGGCCTCCCAAAGTGCTGGGATTACAGGCTTGAGCCACCGCGCCCGGCCGAAAAGTGTGATTTTTAAAAATAGTAGAATTCAGGCATCCCTCTACTGAGCCTCCCTCGAGATTAACTGTGCTGCTATAGGAAATCGGAGCTTAATTATATCACACAAGCTTAAGAACTCAGGGATCCAATGATACAATGTAGGGAATTTGTTTCAAAATATTTTATGGTTGATAAGTAGATAGAACAAATTGATCACGAGTTGATGACTTTTGGAGCTGGGTAATAGTTCAGAGGGATTCGTTATACTCACTCATTTAATATATGTTGGAAATCTTCAGTAATCAAAGGGTTTAAATTTTTTGAAATATGTATCATGATGAATGGCACAGTTTTAATATTTCCCTTTTATGTAACTAACACATTATAGTTTTTCATTTATTTAGGGGTTATCAGTGGTTGTGCCCCATCCAAACATCTATCCCAGTAGTCAGGAATACAGCAAAGCCCCTGAGGCTCCCTCTGCTGCTAGCTGCCTGTGTGTCTGTTGGGATGTACGCCACACCAGGATTTCACCACCGGTGGCTCTAATACGAGTAATTTGGAGGTTGAGTGGGAGGAGGAGGGTGGAAAAAAGTAGGATTCTTTACCTTAATCTAGTCTGTCTTCCTATGGTAATCATTAAGCCTTTCATATTTTGTGTCAAAACAAAAAAACCAGTATTTCTTAATGTTGTTAGAAAGTGAAAATGATAATGTGGGTGTAAAAGATTAGATTCAGAAAAATGAGCATCTCAAGTTACTACTTTTACCTCTGTGGAGCAGAGATGGAATCGTTTGATTTGTCAGACAATTTAAATTTATTATGACAGGATGAACTTGGCTTACAGAGTGTGGGACACTTAATGAGTCCGCTTCTAGCCTCTGGCTTAGATATATAAAGAATGGGGTAGACTGACTTGGGCTCTCATTTAACTGAAAATTTTATTATTCTGTACCTTTACTTGATAATATTTACCTCCCCCCATCCCTTCCTAGTTTTGAGTGTAAATATACTTGTTTTAAGTTGCTGAGTGAGACATAGGTGTAGAGTGGGTGAAGAGTCTGGGGATAGCCCACGGACTGGGTCCAGTGTCTTGAATAACTACTTAGTAATTGACTTCTGCAAGTCACTTATTTTTAGGAGCTTGAGTTTCTCCCTTTGCTAGTTGAATATGATTTGTAAAAGAAGTGAATGTTTTTATATTAACAGATTTAGACCTACTCAAGGAGGATTTATTGTGTTTCATTTTAAATGTCAAATGATTGTATGCTGTGGAAACAAAAGGGACTCCATCTTGGCTGCTAATCTGCCATGTTGCCTTTTTTTTTTTTCTAAGACATCTGTTATAGCATGCCATGTTGACTTCTGATCAACCTCCTTCAAGACCTTTGAATGCCTCCTGATTACTACTTTACTTACTGTCCCTAGTGTGAGAGCATGTCAGCCTGGATGTTGCCACACAGATTCCAGGCTGCGATGCGCACAGCATCCATGTTCTGGAGGGTTCTCTGCACGCATGCCCTTTCCTCATGGTCTGTAAGCCCTGGGTCTGGGGGCAGTGGTGCAGAGATCTGTCTGTCTTGTGGCTGACCGAGACCACACTTCTGTCTGTAAGTTCCCTCAGTAAATCACCCAGTACCAACAAACTAGATTTGTCTTCCTCCTTCTTTAGTGTCTCAGCTCCTTCACATTTGGGGCCGCTTTGCATATATGCCTCCTTCACAGAATAGATTTTTTTTTTTTTTTTGAGATGTAGTTTTGCTCTTGTCACCCCGGCTGGAGTGCAGTGGTGCAGCCTTGGCTCACTGTAACCTCCACCTCCTGGGTCCAAGCGTTTCTCCTGCCTTAGCCTCCCGAGTAGCTGGGAGTACAGGTGCCTGCCACCACGCCTCGCTAATGTTTGTATTTTTAGTAGAGACAGGTTTTCACCATGTTGGCCATGCTGGTCTCAAACTCCTGACCTCAGGTGATCCACCCGCCTTGGCCTCCCAAAGTGCTGGAATTACAGGCTTGAGCCATCAAGCCCGGCTAATACTTTCCCTTTTTACTCTTTGGGAAGCCACACATGTTTGAAAAGCAGAAAGTTAATTGCCCTTTACTTTCTAAGTAGCTCGTGTCAGTGATTTCATCTGCTGAGTTCAGCCATCTTCTCCACCTTGAAAGACACCATGTTAAAAGTTAAGTGCTGATGCTGCATAGGATGTAGGGTTCAGGTGTCTGAAAATCAGGCAACGTGCGTTCTCAGAGAGCGTGATGACCAGTGAAGGAAAACTCAAGGGAGAATGTAGCCAGAGTCCTGATGTTCTGGACACCTTGTTCTTTATCAGGCAGTGCTAGACCTTATTGCATAAAATGGTATTTGGGGCCAAATGAAAATGGTAAGCGAGCCAAAGACAAGCCTCTGTGCCTCCTCAGCTTTGAAAATGTAAAAGGGGATGCAGACACTGCTATAGAACCAACATGTGAGTAGCGGCGTGACTTCAGCAGCTTCTGCAGAGCTGTACGTGAGTGCCTGGGATTGTGGCCTCAGAGAACTGAAATACTGGCTCAGGCTACTTAAATGTAGATGAAAATATGAAACCAAAAGGAAGGTAAATTGACCTTGACAAGTCTGTTTATATAAGCAGATTACTTAGAGGCAATCTGTACCTGCATAGCAAGTGTACACATTGATTTCTGAATGAGAAAGCACTGACATTGCCTCATGAGCCATTATATTGTTCTTCTGATTATGTTTGTGCTCAAGTTAATAAGGTGTACCAGGTGACTCCCCCGTCCCCTTCACCCTCCACTCCAGGAAGCATCCATGTATCCTCTGCTCTGCTCTGACGTAGAACATTTAATGTTCATCATGACGGCAGTGGAAGATTTGCTTTTGCCTTTTGAATTGCTTCCTGCTCTTCTGTCCCTTTGTTTTTTGCCAGCATCTTAATTCTTACTCATTGATTTGGTGAGATTCTTTTTATGTATTCTTTTAACACAGAATTATTTTCTGTATTTCAGAGCAGTTTTATTTAAAAGAATAAAACTGTCTCTTGAAATAGTCATGTGGTGGTTTGTCTCTAACAGGTTAGAATATTGCCATACATAGAAGAGTAAAAATGACTGCTGCTTTTAAATAGGCTTAAATTATTGACTTTTTATACAACCAGCATAGGTGCTATCATTAGAGGGTCAGACCTCTTCTACTTATATTCAGTCCAAACATAGTCCAAATAGTCACTGTATTTATTAGTTTATTTGAACCACTCTCAGTTTCACCGTTTGATTTGCTTTCCTAATAGGTTCTAAGCTCTTTGAAGCTCAGTTATTTTGTTCTGTTTTCTCAGCCTATGAATTTGGCCTCGTGCCAAGTTAGTTTTGGTTACATTTTTGCTTTTTTATTTATGAGCTGCCATAGAAGACATTGTTCTGTCTTAGGCTTTACTAATAGTCGGTGAAAGGTTTGAATTAAAGGACTGGATTGGCCCAGAGTCATACAGGTGCACGTTTGCCATTCTGAACTGAAATCCCTGGTGCCAGTGCTGTTTATGAAAGGATTAGAGCAGGGAGTTTCGTTGCCCTACAGTCAGGAAATTCAAGTTTTATTTTATATTATTTAAGTAATTAAATGTTAAAAAGTTTTCACACAGTTGTGTATGTGTGTCCATCCTTGTGCCTCAATCACAAAATTTCCTGAAATCATCTCCCTGGGCTCCATTGTGGCGGTTCTCCCACCAAGCTTTTCTTGTGATTCTCTCTTGCGCACCACCGTTCTTTAGAAGTAGTATTTCTTGGAGGTTTGTGGTTGAGATGGGGACTGGATGCTGGCTGTGGCCCCTTTGTGGCTTCAGAGGAAAGAGGAGGGAGCATTGTCCTCAAAGACTCCAGCGAGGTTAGAGAGGGAGGAAGTAGGCTAGGCAAAGCTCATGGAAGTCTGTGCAATAACTGACCTGTGTCAGGTTGGGGTCTCCTTCTAGCAGGATGTCTGGGGCAGGGAAGGACTGCAGGGCTCTCTGGTGTGCCAGCTGCCAGCTCTCATGCAGCACTCAGTTTTCAGTGACTCTCATGTTAATTCAGCATGCCAGCTGTTCAATTTAATATCTATACCAATGAGGATTGGGGGAGAGGTAGATGATGAGGAAAGAGAAGAAATAATGAGGTAATATGTCATCTCCTAAAAGCTCATTTTGTAACAGAAATTGTCCAGACTATTACTGCATTACATTTTAGATTTTTCCCAATCCCCTCAGAAAACAAAGAAGCTCATCCAGAACATTGCCCCTTCCACTAGCATGAGGCAAATCTTCCAGCCCTCCCAGGGCTGGCTTTCAGGCCCCTGAAGCTGTGCCTTCTGAATGTGACAGCTTGTCCTGGCCACACCTCTGGAGAGACGCCACACACGTCAGTGTTAAGTGGTACACATGGTCCTTTTCACCACAGATGTCCTGAAATCGAGGGACTATTTAGAAAACAGGCTGCTGCTTCATTCTATTGTGGGAGTGATGTGACAGGAAGGGAGGCTCAGGAATGACCATGACAGGAAAGCGTGCGGCGCACTCACAGTAAAGCTTCACAGAAGCCCTCACGGCCAGGCGCAGCAGAGCGCAGCGACTCTCCGAGGAGCTGCTGTCCTAGCACCCTCCCAGTCATCTTCAACAAAAGCAAAGTTCACTGACCGCCTCGGTTCCTTTATTCTCCTCTTGTTCCTTGAGGACTGACCAGTGGGTGTGTGTCCCTCTTTGCCTCTTTGCTGAGGTCACAGAGGAACTCAGGAGCTCACATTGAGTGGCCCCCAGACATGTCACTGGGACCAGAAAGTGCCATCAGGATGGGGAGGTCTACACTGGGGGTGTGGGGTGGCTGTATCTTCTGGCCCTGACTTGAACAGTGAGTCCATGTGTGGCCTCTCATTTACATAAATAAAGAATGGCTGTGGCTGGGCGCGGTGGCTCACGCCTGTAACCCCAGCACTTTGGGAGGCCCAGGCGGGTGGATCACCTGAGGTCAGGAGTTCGAGACCAGGCTGGCCAACATGGTGAAACCCCATCTCTAAAAATACAAAGATTAGCTGAGCATGGTGGCAGGTGCCTGTAATTCCAGCTACTCGGGGGGCTGAAGCAGGAGAATCACTTGAACCCAGGAGGTGGAGGTGGCAGTGAGCCGAGATCACACCGTCACACTCCAGCCTGGGGGACAAGAGCAAGACTTCATCTTAAAAAAAAAAAAAAAAAGAATGGCTGTAATCCCAGCACTTCAGGAGGCTGAGACAGGCGAATCACAAGGTCAGGAATTCAAGACCAGCCTGGCCAAGATGGTGAAACCCTGTCTCTACTAAAAATACAAAAATTAGTCAGGCATGGTGGCGGCGCCTGTAATCCCAGCTGCACGTGAGGCTGAGGCAGAGAATTGCTTGAACCCGTGGGGGGGGGGGGGGGGGAGGGGTTCAGTGAACCAGACTCCCATTTAACTGACGGGTTTTTTATTTTGTACCTTTACTTGGTAACACACTTCTCCCCCAGTCTCTTCCTAGTTTTGAATGTAAATACAGTTGTTTAAATTGGTAAGTGAGATCTTGGAGAAAGAGCCCAAAAGGTCTAAGTACCATCAGCTGCAGAGTCCTGATATAGGCTGCCTCTGTTGGCCTGGGTCCAACCAGGAGAGAAAACCCACACACTAATTTGAATAGGAAAGGTTTAATATAAAGATAGAATTACTAACTCTAACAGGGTTTTGGAGTAATAAGGAATTGGCTAGTAAGGGAAGAGAAAGCAAGAGTATAGGAATAGCCGCTGTAAGGAGCAGCCACAGACCCTAGAGCTGAGTTAGAGCGCCCAGGGAGGAGCCCTCCTCCGTGCCCAGGGTCACACTACCAGGGTGCGCTGCATGGCGGAAAAGTCGCTGGCACAGATTGCTGTAAATCCCCCTTTCGAGTACCAGGGAAGGCTGTTCCCAGTGAGGACCCTCACCCAAGGCACCCCCTACATAGCTGACTGCCAAGGGGTGGGTGCTGCTGGCTGCATGCACCATCAGGGTCCAAGGCACTCTGCTGCAAAACTTTCGAGGGGCCGGTGCCAGGGAAGCTGGTGCTGGCCACCATGCCCTGCGGGAGCTAGACACCGAAGAAGCCAGCGTGCTGCAGGAGCTTTGCCCAGGGAGCAGGCAGGACTGGGAAGCACACCTCTTCCTCCTGCATCTCTCCAGCACCCTCTACTGACAAGGCCTCAGTGCTGCTCACAGAGGACAGAGATTGACGGAGGCGGCAGTGACTGCATCACCAGCACCCCGCAATATCCCAGTGCTGCCTCCTACAGGACACAAGGGGTCTGTCGAAGTGGGTAATTGCCGTAATTTTATATATTATTGCTAGATGTATAGAATACCGCTTTTTGAGAAGAGGTAAGGAATGGAACAAAGAGCTTCCTACTTAGCCCTGTGAACTGCTTTCAAAAACCATAGCTTCATTCCATGACAGAGAATGGTGAGCTCTGTGGGGAGAGAGGAAGGCTGAGCACAGGAGCCTGCAGAACAAGAGGAGCAACTGAGACCCCCGGGAGATGCTGCCAGCCTGGCTGTAGCTGGGCGGTGTTACATGAGCACCAGCTTACAGAAGTTGACCTCCTGACCTTATATCATTTCCACAACTTTTTTCATTGCACTGATGGCAAAGTCTAAGTTGTGGTAGCTGAAATAATCCCTTGCCTTTCTGTGTACATTTCACAAAATTAAAAGTTAATGAAAGAGAGGAAACCTTTTTAAATTCAGCAAAATATATATGTGTGTGTATGTGTGTATGTGTATATGTATATATGTGTGTATATATGTGTGTATACATAAATTTTTTTAGTTCCTCTGCTTCATCCTGGTATTTTCAAATGCTGTTTAATGCAGTAAAATCTACACAAAACATGTTCTGTGTCACAAAGAAAATAACTGGCAGTGAAAGATATGTACATTTGAATTTGAAGGGGTTCATTGTTTTCACTTGAATCAAGTAAAATGTTTTTTATTCTGTTCTTCTATGCTGAAATTCTCATGGTTTTCTTTTACCTTACTGAGGCAAGTAAACCCCACATTAAGCTTAGTCGCGAAATAAAAACTCCCACGGACTTCCCTCCCAGTGTAGCTGAAGGTCAGTGTCCGGGGAGATAGCCTTGACTGAGTCAGAACTAAAATAAGGGTGTGATTTAGAGCCAGAGACTCTGGTGCTGCAGCCACTACAGCCATGTCAAGAGCTCCTGACACACTGGAGGCTGTCACTGGTGATGTGGGCGTTCTCCTAAGTCAGCATTCCTAGCTAAAAATACTGCCATTCTGTATTGGAAATATGGCTTCCTCTAATTTGTCTGTTTTGACCAGAACACAATGTTATCTTTTAAAAAAGATGTTTAGGTGTGAGAATGTATGTTAATGGATCACAATATGAATAACAATAAAAGAATAAAAAGATATGTGATTTGAAATATGAAGGAACTAGTACAGAGACATTTTCTAGTAAAAGTTTCTAAACAAAAATCACCTAACCTATGAGAGAAAATGTGAAGGTTTTTTTTTTTTTTTTTTAGACAGTAGCTATGTCTCCCAGGCTGGAGCGCAGTGGCGTGATCACAGCTCGATCACAGCTCACAGGCTCAAGCAATCCTCCCACCTCAGCATCCTTAGTAGCGCCTACAGGTGCATGCCAACATGCCCGGCTAATTTTTGTATTTTTTGTAGAGATGGGGTGTCACCATGTTGCCCAGGCTGGTCTCCAGCTCCTGAGCTCAGGTGATCCTCCCGCCTCAGCTTCCCAAAGTGCTGGGATTACAGGCGTGAGGTGCCATGCCCAGCCCAAGAATGTTTTTAAACTGACCAAACACTGCTTATTTGAGGGACCATGGAAGAAAAATAATTGTGAGATGGCTTGTAGATTTCAAACTATAGTGATTCTGGTTAATTGAGCTGTCTTTCTTGAGGAGAGAAAGTTACGCCGAAGGCCACAAGATAGACTGAGCTGTCTGGGTGTCTGGGGAGAGACACAGCTCACCAGGGCTTGTCCTCTTTAGACGCCCTCTGCGGGCAGTCTAGGGACTTCTCTCAAGATGTCCAGTTTGATTAATTGCATGATGACAGTGTACTTGGTGCCATGAGGGGTATAAAGATTCAACAGAGGCTGGGCGTGGTGGCTCATGCCTGTAATCCCAGCACTTTGGGAAGCTGGAGCGGGCGGATCACCTGAGGTCAGGAGTTCGAGACCAGCGTGGCCAACATGGTGAAACCCTGTCTCTACTACTAAAAATAAAAAATTAGCCTGGTGTGGTTGCATATATGCCTATAATTCCAGCTACTCGGGAGGCTGAGGCACAAGAATCACTTGAACCCAGGAGATAGAGGTTGCGGTGAGTGAAAATTGCACCACTGCACTCCAGTCTGGCGACAGAGTGAGACTCTGTCTCAAAACAAAACAAAACACAGCCTGGGCACGGTGGCTCATGCCTGTAATCCCAGCACTTTGGGAGGCTGAGGCGGGCAGATCATGAGGGCAGGAGATGGAGACCATCCTGGCTAACACAGTGAAATCCCATCTCTACTAAAAATACAAAAATTAGCCAGACGTGGTGGCGGGCGCCTGTAGTCCCAGCTACGCAGGAGACTGAGGCAGGAGAATGGCATGAACCCGGGAGGCAGAGTTTGCAGTGAGCCGAGATTGCGCCACTGCACTCCAGCCTGGGCGACAGTGCGAGACTCCGTCTCAAAACAAACAAAAAAAAAGAAATGTCTACTTAAGGGCCTCCTGGTGTTCTTGAGGAGATGAGGAGCACCTTTGCAATACAAAACACAACATTATATCCAATGAAAATCTTACCCACTCACTGCATGGGACACACAGTGGCTGCTGTGGCTGCTGAACAGAAGATTGATAAGGCCTGGAATGTCAAGAAAGCTTCCTGGAGAAGATATTGAGCAGGTATTTGAGGACTGGGCAGGTTTCTGATGAGCAGAAAGTTCAGGAGAAAAAGGGGACAGTGGCATTCATCCAGAAAATTGTGTGTCCTTTATATGTTTCACCCAGTGCTAGAAATGTTGATCATCACATTTAAAGATAATTCTAAAGTCACCTTGCAACAACCCTGTATTTATATTTAAGATCATATATCCTATATGTGTACATGTTTTTGTTTTGTTTTGAGACGAAGTCTCGCTCTGTTGCCCAGGCTGGAGTGCAGTTGAGCCATCTCGGCTCATTGCAACCTCCACCTCCTGGGTTCAAGTGATTCTCCTGCCTTAGCCTCCTGAGTAGCTGGGAATACAGGCACCTGCCATCATGCCCGGCTAATTTTTGTATTTTTAGTAGAGACAGAGTTTCACTATGTTGGTCAGGCTGATCTTGAACTCCTGACCTTGTGATCCACCCACTTCGGCCTCCCAAAGTGCTGGGATTACAGGCGTGAGCCACCATGCCCAGCCGTGTACATGTATTTTAAAAAGAATAGAGTTCAAAATGTTAAAGTTTGTTTCTAGTTGGCAGGAATATGAGTGATTCTTCTCTGCCTTTCATACATTTTCTGTAATAAGCTATATTGCTGTTGGGCTGATAAAAGTTGACAAATACAACTTGCCAAACCAAAACAGTACAATCCAGTGATCCCATCCCAAAGCACTTACACATCCAAGCGCACGGGCTTACAGAAACAGGCTTGCCATTGTACAGTCATTTGTTAGTGTTCTGCTTTTAATGATTACACCTTTTTGCTGCCCATTCTGTTTTCCCATCCAGTCTCGTGTCTTTCCATGATGGGTTTCCTGTGTGATGGAAGTGTCTCCATTATCATAGGGACAGGATGGCTTGTTGCAGGGAGCAAGAGCGTCACAAGAGTGTCTGAGGCACTCAGGGAATATCACGGGAAAGGAGAGAGTGCTGGGAGGAGCTTGATTTCAGTCTTTCTCCTTTCCCTTCCCCAGGCTCCATGTCCTTTACAGAGTCCTTTGTGGGCAGGTATTTGTTGCTTGGTTCATGTTAGAAACTTTTTTAGAGATCATCCAGGGAGAGGCGCTTCTTAAGCAACAGGCCACCACATAGGCCGTCAAGACTTTAAAAACTGGTTAGGATTGAGTAACTGAACTATTTATTTGCAGTACTTTCTGCCTGTTGTGGGCAGTGTCTCTGAGGCAACACAGCACTTTCAGACCTGCCTTGTATTGCAGAACCCCATGGGCGTTGAGGTTGAATGTGGGGCCATTCCTGCCTTCTCTGGGCTGTCCCTCGACACACCTCTGCCTGGGGCTTCTGAGTGGCCACTCTGTTTTGCCTCTCTTTTGTGGGCTTTGGGAATAAAACTAGGATACTTTTCCCTCAGATACTGGAGGAGGAATTTTTTATTGATACATAATAATTGTACATATTTATGGGGTGCATGTGTTATTTTGATGCATGCATGTAATGCATAAGGATCAAATCGGGGTAACCAGCATATCCATCACTTCAAACATTTATCATTTCCTTGGGTTTAGAACTTTCACATTCCTCTTCTAGCTTTTTGGACATATGCAATAAATTATTGTTAACATTAGTCACTCTACAGTGCTGAGGAACCCGAGAACTATTCCTGTTATTTGGCTGTAATGTTGAGTCCCTTAAGCAACCTCTCCCTGTCTCCCCTCCCAGCCACCCTTCCCACCCTCTAATAACCAACTCTGTGCTCTACTTCTATGAGTTCAGTTTTATGTTTGCTTTCACATATGAGTGAGAACATCTGGCATTTGTCGTTCAGTGCCTGACTTATCTCACTTAACATAATGTACCCCAGTCTCATCATGATGCCACAACTGACAGGATCTAATTCTTTCTCTTTTTTTGTGGCTGATGATATTCCATCTGAAACACTGTATTTTAGCTGATTTTAAGACTTAAATAGGTGCCTGCTAGTTTCCTTCCAGAAATATTTCAACCTGATAATCGAATGGCATTTCACTCATTTTCCTTTTAAGGGAAATAAATGCAGTTAAGATATCATAAAGTTTGGGATGCTAGAACCCTATCTGCAACACCAAAGAGAGTCTCCTAACTCTTAGATTAAGTTTCATTTCAGAGGGAGTTTCTTGCAAACTGTCAGATGCAAATAGCCTTCTCACAATTACAACCTCATTGTAATTTCTGGACTTTGATTCCAGTGTTTGGGATGGTTTGGGCCCCTGGGATGGGGTTGATGGTGCATAGGGAGAGAATTTGTTTCGTTCATTTCATCTTTGTTAGGTGATAATCTTTTAGTGACTCTTCAGTTATTTTTAACATACGTAACAAAGCCACAGTAGCTCTGCCTTTGATAATAATCCCAATAAGCAATGCTAATACAAACACATAAAAAACGTGCTATTTTCTTTATTTTAAGCTAGCTTGAGGAAATGTACATTATTTCTTTATCACTCTCTTGCTTCTGTGGTAATGAATAATTTCTTTTTGCCTGTTCAATCAAGAATTAGGGGAAAAAAAACTGACAAGGCCAAATGGCATATTAATTACAAATTCAAATCTTTTTGTGGCCAAACTTTGTCTATTTTCTCACTCTCTGTTGAAATAAAACACAGTGCATTTGTTCTGGAAGCTACGAAATGGGAAGGAACTTCCCAGTTTCATTATCTTTACTTGCGTGTCATGATTGTTTTGTTTTTCATAGTCTGGGGAAAATTAGATTATATTTTTCCATTTGAGCAGGATAGAGGATGATAGTGGAAACAGTTCATTTTGGCATATGGTAATTTAACCAGGCCACCCCAACAATTCAGATGCCCCATTATGACCTGGAAGCCTTTGAATGCAGTTGGAGAAGCTTCATCTAGTAGTTGTTATTGCCAAGTGCTCTGTTTAGTCATCAGTTATACAAATCTCTTTGTGGAATAGAGTGAAGCATTTACTAAGCACTCCTCTTTTTCTGTATTGGAGTCCTGTATTTTAGAGACAATTGGTTAAAATGTCCAGTTTGGCTTTTAAATCCTACAGATGAAATATTTGGTAATGATGTACATAATTCCATCGTTACTTCTTAAGAGGAGTAATTTTAAGCTGCTAGTGGTTTTTTAAAAGCTGCTTTTTAAAAAATGTTGGCTGCTATTTTCATGAGTTTATCCAGGCTTTAATTATTTAAGCTGCTAGAAATAGCTGTAATTTTTTGTATGATATCTCTAAGTAGCTTATTTGTTTTTGGCCATGCCTTATGTCAGAGGTGGAGTTAGTTTTGACTAAAACCATAAAGTTAGCAGACAGTTGGAATCTAAAGCTCTACAACCTTCTTTACAGGACACTACTGTGTGCCAACTTTGCATCACTGTGCAGTGAGTGGGGGCCCTTAACCAAGCTATTGGACCCATGCAGCTGGGGTCCCAGATTTGCCACAGTAGGTCAGTCATTCCGTAAGTGAAACACGCAGTAGATGATCAAAAAATGACAAATTCATCAACTGTTTTCATAAAGTAGAAATCGCTCTGCTGTGAGTGGATTTAAGGAACATTTGGGGTTCAGACCTGTCCTGTGGGATCTCCCAAAGACCCAACTTAGCCATGAGGGTTGATTAGAGTATAGAACCTCTTAAGAAACGCCCTGGATTTGCTGGCAAGATGGCAAATAGGAACAGCTCCGTTCTGCAGCTCCCGGCGAGATTGGCACAGAAAGCGGGTGATTTCTGCATTTCCAACTAAGGTACCCAGTTCATCTCATTGGGACTGGTTGGACAGTGGGTACAGCCCAAGGAGGGTGAGCCGAAGCAGGGTGGGGCGTTGCCTCACCCGGGAAGCGCAAGGGATCGAGGAACTCCCTCTTCTAGCCAAGGGAAGCCATTAGGGACTGTACCGTGCACCCTGGCCCAGATACTGCACTTTTCCCACGGTCTTCGCAACCCACAGACCAGGAGATTCCCTCCTACGTCTACACCACTAGGGCCCTGGGTTTCCAGCACAGAACTGGGCGACCTTTAGGGCAGACACTGAGCTAACTGCAGTTTTGTTTTTTTTTTTTTCATACCCCAGTGGTGACATTTGAGTTTTTTTTCATACCCCAGCGGCGCCTGGAATGCCAACGAGACAGAATCATTCACAGCCCTGGAAAGTGGGCTGAAGCCAGGGAGCCAAGAGATCTGGCTTGGTGGGTCCCACCCCAAGAGCCCAGCAAGCTAACATCCACTGGCTTGAAATTCTTGTGCCAGCACAGCAGACTGAGCTCGACCTGGGATGCTCAAGCTTGGTTGGGGGAGGGGCGCCCACCATTGCTGAGGCTTGAGTAGGTGGTTTTACCCTCACAATGTAAACAAAACCGCTGGGAAGTTCAAACTTGGCAGAGCCCACCGCAGCTCAGCAAGGCCGCTACCGGCAGAGATTCCCTCCTCTTTGGACAGGGCATCTCTGAAAAAAAGGCAGCAGCCCCAGTCAGGGACTTATAGATAAAACCCCCACCTCCCTGGGACAGAGCACCTGGGGGAAGGGGTGGTTGTGGGCACAGCTTCAGCTGTCCCTACCTGGCAGCTCTGAAGAGAACAGCAGATCTCCCAGCACAGCATTGGAGCTCTGATAAGGGACAGCCTGCCTCCTCAAGTGGGTCCCTGATCCCCATGTATCCTAACTGGGAGACACCTCCTAGTAGGGGCCGACAGATACCTCACGCAGGAGAGCTCTGGCTGGCATCTGGTGGGTGCCCCTCTGGAATGAAGCATCCGGAGGAAGGAACAGACAGCAATCTTTGCTGTTCCTGCAGCCTCCACCGGTGATACCCAGGCAAACAGGGTCTGGAGCGGACCTCCAGCAAACTCCAGCAGACCTGCAGCAGAGGGGGGGGTCTGACTGTTAGAAGGAATACTAACAAACAGAAAGGGGATAGCGTCAACATCAACAAAAATGACATCCACTCAGAGACCCCATCTGAAGGTCACCAACTTCAAAGACCAAAGGTACATAAATCCACAAAGATGGGGAAAAACCAGCACAAAAAGGCTGAAAATTCCAAAAACCAGAACATCTCTTCTCCTCCAAAGGATCACAACTCCTCACCAGCAAGGGAACAAAACTGGAAGGAGAATGAGTTTGATGAATGACAGAAGTAGGCTTCGGAAGGTGGGTAATAACAAACTCCTGCGAGATAAAGGAACATGTGCTAACCCAATGCAAGGACGCTAAGAACGCTGAAAAAAGGTTAGATGAATTGCTAACTAGAATAACCAGTTAGAGAAGAACATAAATGATCTGATGGAGCTGAAAAACACAGCACAAGAACTTCATGAAGCATACACAAGTATCAATAGCCGAATCGATCAAGCAGAAGAAAGGATATCAGAGATTGAAGATCAACTCAATGAAATAAAGCGTGAAGACAAGATCAGAGGGAAAAAAGTGAAAAGAAACAAACAAAGCCTCCAAGAAATATAGGACTATGTGAAAAGACCAAATCTATGTTTGATTGGTATACCTGAAAGTGACAGGGAGAATGGAACCAAGTTGGAAAACACTCTTCAGGATATTATCTTGGAGAACTTCTCCAACCTAGCAAGGCAGGCCAACATTCAAATTAAGTAAATAGAACACCTGAAAGATACTCCTCGAGAAGAGCAGCGCCAAGACCCATAATCATCAGATCACCAAGGTTGAAATGAAGGAAAAAATGTTAAGGGCAGCCAGAGAGAAAGGTCGGGTTACCCATAAAGGGAAGCCCATCAGACTAACAGTGGATCTCGGCAGAAACCCTACAAGCCAGAAGAGAATGGGGGCCAATATTCAGCATTCTTAAATGCTGAATATTCAATCCAGAATTTCATATACAGCCAAACAAAACTTCATAAGCAAAGGAGAAATAAAATCCTTTACAGACAAGGAAACACTGAGAGAGTTTGTTACCACCAGGCCTGCCTTACAAGAGCTCCTGAAGGAAGCACTAAACATGGAAAGGAACAACCAGTACCAGCCACTGCAAAAGCATACCAAATTGTAAAGACCATCAACGCTATGAAGAAACTGCGTCAACTAACGGCAAAATAACCAACTAGCATCATAATGATAGTATCAAATTCACACATAACAATATTAACCTTAAATGTAAACGGGCTAAATGCCCCAATTAAAAGACACAGAATGGCAAATTGGATGAAGAGTCAAGACCCATCAGTGTGCTGTATTCAGGAGACCCATCTCATATGAAAAGACACACATAGGCTCAAAATAAAGGGGTGGAGGAATATTTACCAAGCAAATAGCAGAAAAAACCAGGAGCTGCAATCCTAGTCTCTGATAAACCAGAGTTTAAACCACAAAGATCAAAAGAGGCAAAGAAGGGCATTACGTAATGGTAGAGAGATCAATGCAATGAGAAGGGCTAACTATTCTAAATATATATGCACTCAATACAGGACTACCCAGATTTGTAACGCAAGTTCTTAGAGATCTACAAAGAGACTTAGACTCCCACACAATAATAGTGGGAGACTTTGACACCTCACTGTCAATATTAGACAGATCAATGAGACAGAAAATTAACCAGGACTTGAACTCAGCTGTGGAGCAAGCAGACCTAATAGACATCTACAGAACTCTCCACCATAAATCAACAGAATATACATTCTTCTCAGCACCACATAGCACTTATTCTAAAATTGACCACATAATTGGAAGTAAAACACTCCTCAGCAAATGCAAAAGAACGGAAATCGTAACAGTCTCTCAGACCACAGTGCAATGAAAGTAGAACTCAGTACTAAGAAACTCGCTCAAAACCACACAACTGCGTTGAAACTGAACAACCTGCTCCTGAATGACTACTGGGTAGGTAACAAAATGAAGGCGGAAATAAAGATGTTATTTGAAGCCAGTGAGAGCAAAGACACAATGTACCAGAATCTCTGGGACACATTTAAAGCAGTGTGTAGAGGGAAATTTATAGCACTAAATGCTCACAAGAGAAAGCAGGAAAGATCTAAAATCGACACCTGAACATCACAATTAAAAGAACTAGAGAGGCAAGAGCAAACAAATTCAAAAGCTAGCAGAAGACAAGAAATAACTAAGAGCAGAACTGAAGGAGATAGAGACACGAAAAACCCTTTAAAAAATCAGTGAATCCAGGAGCTGGTTTTTTGAAAAGATCAACAAAATAGACCACTAGTGAGCCTAATAAAGAAGAAAAGAGAGAAGAATCAAATAGATGCAATGAAAAATGATAAAGGGGGTATCACCACTGATTCCACAGAAATACAGACTACCATCAGAGCCATCAGAGAATACTATAAACATCTCTACACAAATAAACCAGAAGATCTAGAAGAAATGGATAAATCGCTGGACACGTACACACTCCCAAGACTAAACCAAGAAGAAGTCAAATCCCTGAATAGACCAATAACAAGTTCTGAAATTGAGGCAGCAATTAATAGCCTACCAACCAAAAAAAGTCCAGGACCAAACAGATCCACAGCCGAATTCTACCAGAGGTACAAAGAGGAGCTGGTACCATTCCTTCTGAAACTATTCCAAACAATAGAAAAAGAGGGACTCCTCCCTAACTCATTTTATGAGGCCAGCATCATCCTGATACCAAAATCTGGCAGAGACACAACAACAAAAAAAATTTCAGACCAATATCCCTGATGAACATCAGTGTGAAAATCCTCAATAAAATACTAGCAAACTGAATCCAGCAGATATCAAGAAGCTTATCCACCTCGGTAAAGTCAGCTTCATCCCTGGGATACAAGGCTCATTCGACATACGCAAATCAATAAACGTAATCCATCACATAAACAGAACCAATGATAAATACCACATGATTATCTCAATAGATGCACAAAAGGCCTTCGACAAAATTCAGCAGTGCTCCATGCTAAAAACTCTCAATAAACTAGGCATTGATGGAGTGTATCTCAAAATAATAAGAGCTATTTATGACAAACCCACAGCCAATAGCATACTGAATGGGCAAAAACTGGAAGCATTACCTTTAAAAACCAGCACAAGACAAGGATGCCCTCTCTCACCACTCCTATTCAACATAGTATTGGAAGTTCTGGCCAGGGCAGTCAGGCAAGAGAAAGAAATAAAGGGTATTCAGTTAGGAAAAGAGCAAGTCAAATTGTCTCTGTTTGCAGATGACATGATTGTATATTTAGAAAACCCCATTGTGTCAGCCCAGAAACTCCTTAAGCTGATAAGCAACTTCAGTAAAGTCTCGAGATACAAAATTAACGTGCAAGAATCACAAGCATTCCTATACACCAATAACAGACAAACAGAGAGCCAAATCACGAGTAAACTCCCATTCACAGTTGTTACTAAGAGAATAAAACACCTAGGAATACAACTTACAAGGAATGTGAAGGACCTCTTCAAGGAGAAGTACAAACCACTGCTCAAGGAAATAAGAGAGGACACAAACAAATGGAAAAATATTCCATGCTTATGGATAGGAAGAATCAATATCATGAAAATGGCTATACTGCCCAAAGTAATTTATAGATTAAATGCTGTCCCCATCAAGCTACATTGAGTTTCTTCACAGAATTGGAAAAAACTACTTTGAATTTCACATGGAACCAAAAAAGAGCCCACATAGCCAAGACAATCCTAAGCAAAAAGAACAAAGCTGGAGACAGCATGCTACCTGATTTCAAACTATACTACAAGGCTACAGTAACAAAAACAGCATGGTACTGATACCAAAACAGATATATAGACCAATGGAACAGAACAGAAGCCTCAGAAATAATGCCACACATCTACAACCATCTGATCTTTGACAAACCTGACAAAAGCCATAGGGAAATGTTTCCCTATTTAATAAGTGGTGTTGGGAAAACTGGCTAGCCATATGCAGAAAGCTGAAACTAGATCACCTTATACAAAAGTTAAGACGGTTTAAAGACTTAAAATGTAAGACCTAAAACCATAAAAACCCTAGAAGAAAACCTAGACAGTACCATTCAGGACATAGGCATGGGCAAAGACTTCATGAGTAAAACACCAAAAGCAATGGCAACAAAAGCCAGAATTGACAAATGGGATCTGACTAAACTAAAGAGCTTCTGCCCAGCAGAAGAAACAATCATCAGAGTGAACAGGCAACCTACAGAATGGGAGAAGGTTTTTGCAATGTATTCCTCTGACAAAGGGCTAATATCCAGAATCTAGAAAGAACTGAAACAGATTTACAAAAAAAAAAAAAAACCATCAAAAAGTGGGCAAAGGATATGAACAGACACTTCTCAAAAGAAGATACTTATGCAGCCAACAAACATGAAAAACAGCTCATCATCACTGGTCATTAGAGAAATGGAAATCAAAACCACAATGAGATACCATCTCAGACCAGTTAGAGTGGCGATCATTAAAAAGTCAGCAAACAACAGATGCTGGAGTGGATGTGGAGAAATAGGAACACTTTTGCACTGTTGGTGGGAGTGTATATTAGTTCAACCATTGTGGAAGACAGTGTGGCGATTCCTCAAGGATCTGGAACTAGAAATACCATTTGACCCAGCAATCCCATTACTGGTTATATACCCAAAGTATTATAAATCTTTCTATAAAGACACATGCACGTGTATGTTGATTGCCACACTGTTTACAATAGCAAAGACTTGGAACCAACCCAAATGCCCATCAATGATAGACTGGATAAAGAAAATGTAGCACATATACACCATAGAATATTATGCAGCCATAAAAAAGGATGAGTTCATGCCCTTTGCAGGGACATGGATGACTCTGGAAACCATCATTCTCGGCAAACTATCACAAGAACAGAAAACCAAACACCGCATGTTCTCACTCATAAGTGGGAGTTGATCAATGAGAACACATGGACACAGGGAGGGGAACATCACACACTGGGGCCTGTCAGTGGGTGGGGACTAGGGGAGGGATAGCATTAGGAGAAATACCTAATGTAGATGACAGGTTGATGGGTGCAGCAAACCACCACGGCACATGTATACCCATGTAACAAACCTGTACATTCTGCATATGTACCTACCTCAGAACTTAAAGTATAATAAAATAAATAAATACTTTCAACAGTAAAATAAATAAATACTTTCAACATTTAAAAAAAGAAACACCCTTAGGGTATTGAGGACCTCACACAATCCTAATTCTTCATCAAAAGCCACCTAGCAGACCTGCTATTCAGACGAATCTGACGTTTTTGGTATTTTCAAATAACATCCTCCCACCCTACTTCAATGGCTATTCTGATGCCACTGCCGTGGCAGTAGTAGTTCGAATTAAATTTGTTTGCAGTTCTTAGAGTGGCATTAATAATTCCTGAAAATGATTTCACAGTATCAAAATGCTGAATATAAAAGTTGAGCTATGGTGTTTATTCAGAATTAAACCACTCCCTTGTCCTCTTGGAAAAATAACATATTTCTTTTAGCTTTACTCTCTTGTAGCTAAATAAGAGGAGTGACTACAGGTAATCTTTTTGGGAGAATTGTGTACTGCCTATACTTTCTCTCTCTTTTTTTCTTTTTTTCCTTTTGAGACGGAGTTTTGCTCTCATTGCCCAGGTCTGAGTGCAGTGGTACGATCTTGGCTCACTGCAGCCTTTGCCTCCTGGGTTCAAGCGATTCTCCTGCCTCAGCCTCCTGAGTAGCTGGGATTATAGGTGCCCACCACCACGCCCAGCTAATTTTTTGTATTTTTAGTAGAGATGGGGTTTCATCATGTTGGCCAGGCTCCTGGCCAAGTCTCAAACTCCTGACCTCAGGTGATCCACCCGCCTCGGCCTCCCAAAGTGCAGGGATTACAGGCGTGAGGCACCGCACCCGACCACCACCTCAACTTTCCATGGCCACACTGTTACAGATCCTTATTCAGAGTAGTAGGGACATAAAAACAACCTTGTTCACTCAGCACTGGGCACCAAACTATACACTGTATACTCATAGAAGCAGAGGCTATGACTTTTATTTATTTATTCATTCATTCATTCAGCAGATTGTAGTATCTTCTACTGATGGTGGGCTGGATACTTCTTAGGTACCACACTGGGCCTATTGCATCATGGGCACATAGTAAAAGTTCCATATGTCCAGGAATGATGTAAAGCCAACAGTGGAATAATGCGAGCAACTGTTTTTCGAGAAGAAATAGACTTTACCAGAATGCCAAAATGGGCTGCTAAAGGAAGGGCAGCCCATCAGTGCTGTCACCAGCTCCTGAAACCCCAGGGCTTGTTTACTCCCACCATTGCAGTGGAGGACGTGTCTGAACCTCCTGCTTGGCTTTACCTGCCACATTAGCTCCTTCGTTGTTTCAGTGTAAGTAGCTTGGGTAATGTGCAGAGAATTTCTTTGCCTTGTGTTATTTATGCTGAGAATCAGCTGGTTGGGTGGTCAGTTCCTAGGGAGAAGCTAATGGGAAGGTGATCTATACAATGTGATAGAAGACAATCAAGCTTTCTTGCTGCATCTTTTCTTCCTTCAGAACTTCAGCCTCTCTTCTCCCGCCCGACTCCCATTAGGATATTCCGAAGTGAAAAAAAGGCCAAGAGGAGAGAATGAGATCGAGCAAAATTGTAAACAAAGGAACAGAGCCACAAACCTATTTTACATTCACATAAAATGTTACATTGATTGATTAAACAGTTTAAAAATATCTTCATAGTATGTGGTACCTTTGATCATAAAACCAGGTCATATTAAGGTGACCTCTATTGAAGAGTTCTGTTTAGGGTCACTGTGTGCCAACCACCCTCATTAAAATAGTCACAGATGTAGGTAGAGGAAACCAGATAAAAGGAAGATCTCTATCTGCTTCCCCCTAGCGATCCTTACCTAGCATAACTTAAGAACAGCCAGATGGAAGAGATACATGGGGCAAGGTGTAGGGAAGCAGCAGAGCTTCTCTCCTCTGGGAGCGCCACCCTCCCAGCACCTCCATATGTTCAGCAACCCAGAAGTTCCCCAAACTCTATCCTATTGAGTTTTTATGGAGGCTTCATTTCATAGGCATGATTGATTTGATCATTGACAACTGGTGATTATCAAAATCCCCAGCTCCTCTCGTTTCCAAGGGGTTGGGGCTGGAGCCGGAAGTTTCAGCCTTCTTATTGCATGATGGGTTCTCCAGCAACCAGCCCCACACCTGTCACATTAGCCTGCAAAAGACATGTACCACTTCAGAGAGTCAAGAGTTTTCGGAGCCCTGTGCCAGGAAATGGGGGCAGAGACCAATAATAGATTTATTATTAAAAGTCACAATATCACAGGCAGTTTCTTTAAAAACTAAACATTCACTTACCGTACAACTCAGCAGTTTTACTGTTGGGCATTTATCCCAGAGAAATAAAAATATATGCAATACAGAAATGTCTATAGTTTTATTCACAGTGCCACAAATTGGAAGGAAAGTACTTAAATGTCCTTCAGCGGGTGAACGGTGAAACAAATTACGCATCCATGTCATGGAATATTACTTGGCAGTAAACAAGAGCAAACTGTGGGCATGTGGAGCAACTTGGTCTCAGGGCATTGTGCTGAATGAAAAGCCTTAAGATGTCACGTGAACGATTCCATTTAGGTAACATTCTTTAAATAGCAGAATCATAGAAATGAAAAACAAAGGAGTGGTTGCCAGAGGTTAGGAGTGCTGCAGTGTGCGGAGGTATGTGATGGTCAGAGATAACATGAAAGAGAACTCTGTGGTGATGGAATAGTCCTGTAAGTTGATAGAGGCTGTTGTTACAGGAAGCCACCCGTGTGATGAAATGACAGAGACCTGCACACACACGTTGCAGCAATGTCAGATTCCTGGTTTTACTCCTGTACTGTAGTCACGTAACATGATAACTGGGGAGACTGTGAGGGAGAATTCTAAGCAGAAGGCTCACGTGGCTTCCTGCCTCCTACCATGCCACCTCCACCGGATGCATTAAACTTACAGTCTGAGTCAGCCTGCCTCTGTCCTCATCCCTCTGTCTGTCTGTCTCTTTCCCTCCCTCCCTCCCTGCCTCCTCACTGTTTCACATGGTCATTATAAAAGAGAAACCTAAAAAATTAGGAAATGTAGATAAATTGAAAGGAAAAATTTTAAACCATGAGGGTGTTTCTTTCTTATTTAAATATGGTGATTCCCTTGGGCCTGGGCAGGATCTGTAGCCCGCAGCCTTTGAGTTCTGGACCCATTCTGTGAGATTTTTAGGGTTCAAAGTAGAAAGATATGGTCCCACTTTCTGCTTCCAGTCCTGTCTGGTACCCGCTGCCTAATCTTTTCTGGCTAATTGTGCTTCCCAGTAATTATGTTTACCATTTTCTGACATAGGGATTAACAGCATAGGCTCTGGACTCAGAGTGCCTAGGTTTAAGTCTTGACTCCACTACCTCCTTAGTAGTTCTTCAGTCTCTTTGTGCCTCAGTTTCTTCATTTGTAACTACCACCTATCTCAGAAGCCATGGGAAGGATTAAGGGCCGTGGTAGGAAGCACTCACTGACTCTTGGATGTCATTATTTATGGTCATTACTTGGTGTCTCTACTGCATTTTGTTTATCCGCTGCCGGTTCCGTGACTGCCCATCAGTGTGCCTTGTGCCTGTTCTGTAGATTTTATTTCACAGTCTCTTGGTTTTGGTGGGTGGCACACTGCCCTGAGAGGACGGGGACGTGAGAAGGATTCTGAGCCCTTTAGTTGTCTCTAGTGCTACATCATGATTGTCATCATTGCTGTAAACCAAAAAGTGTCTGAGACAAGTCTTAGTCGATTTAGAATGTGTGTTTTGCTAAAGTTAATGACGCACCCATGACACAGCCTCAGGAGGTCCCGACAACATGTGCCCCAGGGTGGTCGAGGTACAGCTTGCTTTTATACACTTTAGGGAGACATGAGACATCAAGCAATGTATGTAAGATGTACGTACATATATGTTCGGTCCAGTAAGGCGGAGCAATTCGAAGTGGGTGGGGGGTTTCCAAGTCAAGTAGGTAAGAGACAAAAAGTTGCATTCTTTTGAGTTCTTTATCAGCCTTCTAATGAATACACAATTGTGTGTGACTCAGTGAACCTACATTTTTACATGAACAATAGGGTAGAGGAAGCAATCAGATACGCATTTGTCTCAGGTGAGCTTCAGAGGGATGACTTTGAGTTGTGTCTGTCCTTTGTCCATAAGGAATTTTCTTGTGGGCAAATGGTGAGGAAGGGATGTGGGTTGTTATCTTTGTAGCTATCTTATTTAGCAATAAAATGGGAGGCAGGTTTGCCTGACGTAGTTTCCAGCTTGGCTTTTCTCTTGGCTTAGTGATTTAGTTTCCTTTTGCATTGCTAACTCAATCACAGGAGACAGGAGTGTGGACTGATTATAGCAAGAATGCCAGAGTATGTAACAGCTTCCTTAGTCATGGTAGAGATTGAGAAACGTCAGCTCACCTAAGCTTTGAGGTTAGCTGGAGTCCAGTAGAAGAGTTATAACTAAGCACCGGCCCTTGTCTGTTTCCACTGGTGCCCATTCATTGAAGCTGAGATTGGACTGTGACTATGTACCAGTAGCAAAGGTGATAGAAGTCAAACATTGCTGTTAGTTTTAGGGGCTCACGGCCTGCTGGGGAAGGGACCCATCGGGCATAGCTGGCAGTCATGGCCAGGGTTGTGGAAACCCAGGGCCAGGCAGGGTTCAAATGCTCCTCAGAGTGTGCCAGCAGCCTCAGCCTCAGGGAGAGCTTGTCAGGGGGTGTTTTACAAGGTCTCCAAAAGCCTCTTATGCCCTTCAGAGTGAAAAGCACGGCATTGGTGATGAAGTCTTGTGGCAAATATGCAAGGCACATGTGGATATTTCCTTCTCTTGGAGGCTTAGGAGGTAGCCCCTGTCTCCTAGTGCGGTGTTTATAGCATAGTCCACTGGGACTGCTGCTCTGACAGACTGTGTCACTATTTTGTGGAATGTTTTTTGGAACTTCCAGAAAGCCTCAGTAAATCCTGACTGCCATGTAACTGTCCTGTGCTGCTGAGCTCTTAACATGAAGCAGCAGCAGTGACCCTGGCGGGTCGGGCTGACGTGCGTGGGAACGGTGGGAGTGACCCTGGCTGGGAAGCAGGGAGGCCTGGATATTGTTTCTCCTGGCTCTGTGTCCTGCGGCTCTTGTCCCTGTGCTCAGAGCTCGCAAGCACCCACAATGGCCTTCTCAGGCCGAGCGCGCCCCTGCGTTATCCCAGAGAATGAAGAAATCCCACCAGCGGCCCTTAACAGTGTCCCCGAGGCCAATGGGACCGAGGACGAGAGGGCTGTCTCCAAACTGCAGCGCAGGCACAGTGACGTGAAAGTCTACAAGGAGTTCTGTGACTTTTATGCGAAATTGTGAGTGTCTCCTCTCCTGGAGTGCCCTCTTCCAGGTCGGGCGTTCTTGGCTGTCTGTTCAGGAGCCATCCTGAGCTGGCCCATACAATTTTATTGACTGGACTTTGAGTGGGAGTTTTCCAGGGTGGTAGGGCTCTGAGGGGCTCGCAGTACAGCACGTTTAGGGAGACAGGAGGCTCCTTGTCGGTAAGACATGCAGCGACACGCAGATGGGAGGGAGGTGCTGCCCTCACTGAGAGCACCGCGGCCCCGTCTTCAATAGATTCCTGATCACTTGGTAGCTGCATTTTCATCATGTCGTCCGCAGGGGAGGCTTATCGTTGTCGCTGTCAGGAATTACATTAGAAAAATTCTGCACTCTAAAACAGCCCAAAGATAAGGGGCAGATGGGTTGGAACAGTGAAAAAAACAAATTACAGACTGTTTAAAGATAAATATTTTTGTTATGTGTAACAATCAACAGTTTGAAGTAAGCTAACTGGGTTTCTTAATTGAATGAATAAATACATACATTGTATAAGTAGCAAATCAATACACATATAGAACATACTGTTAACTCGAAAAAGCTAGGCTAATTTATATTATTAAATGGGTTTTAGTAAACACATTTTTTGAGAAAATGCAGAGTAGCCATCAGACCAGCTCAAGATTATTGACCTCATTCAAAGTTGTGAGCTTAGAATTACTGCATATCCCCAATTTGTCAAGTAAGAGTTAATGAGAATTTAACTGACCCGGTTCTCTACTTCCATAATCCGTTCTCTGTGGTACAGATGTCACTTATCTTCACAACTCACCGAGAGCTCTTGGTCAGTTGGACAGTAACTGGGGAATTGTAATAATACAGTCACCAATTTTTTCACTGCTTGAACTCTCAAGATGATTTTTGGATTTATACATTGCTGCATTTTAGGACCAAACAATTTGTTTTGCACACTTGAATAATGGAAAGCAAGATATCAAGTGTGCTGTGTGAGGTTGATTTGTGGAAGTAGATCAGCTTCATCAGTCATGCCTGGCCTGATTTTTACATATAAATATCTATAGATAGGTAGATACTTCCCCACTTATGTATTTCTTGTCATCAACAGTTTTTAGTGAAAATCTTTTTCTTAAAAATTAGCTAATTAATTATAACTAATCCGATAGCTATAACTGTCACTAATGACTTTTTTAAAGTAATTTCTGTCATCTGTATTAAATATAAAATCAACATTTAAAAAAAATAAAAAATAAAAAACAGGCATTGTGCCAGAGGGTCAAAGGCAAAAGAGGAAAGGGAAGCCTGACTGGTTCAGGGGGCAGCAAGGGGATTGTTCTGTTTCCTTTTTTCCTCTGCTTGTTATAAAAAGGAATACTTCTTGCAAAATACATATTATGTTACTTCTAAAACTAGCGCATTTTTCCCGTGTGTGGGAAGTAACTATGTGCTTGTTTTTATGATGTAGCTACCTATTTCCTAATTCTACTTGAGTATTTGAACTTAAGTAGAAACAATCTATATTATAATGAGTTTAAACTGGTCAGTGATAATCAAACATTTTCATCTAAGGGCCTCTTAACACTTAAAAACTATTAAGGTCTCCAAAGAACTTTCGTTTATCAGTATTTACTGTATGAGAAATTTAAACTGGGAACAATTTAAAATACTTATTATTTCATTTAAAAAAAAACAATAAGCTTATTACATGTTAATAGCAAATGTTAATATTAATGTTTTCATGAAAAATAACTGTTTTCCAAAATGGAAGAGGTTTAGAGGAAAGGATGGCATTATGTTACATTTTTGTGAATCTTGTTAATATCTGTCTTTTTTTTTTTTTTTTTTTCCTTTGAGACGGAGTCTGGCTCTGTCGCCCGGGCTGGAGTGCAGTGGCCTGATCTCAGCTCACTGCAAGCTCCGCCCCCCGGGTTTACGCCATTCTCCTGCCTCAGCCTCCCGAGTAGCTGGGACTACAGGCGCCCGCCGCCTCACCCGGCTAGTTTTTTGTATTTTTTTAGTAGAGACGGGGTTTCACCGTGTTCGCCAGGATGGTCTCGATCTCCTGACCTCGTGATCCGCCCGTCTCGGCCTCCCAAAGTGCTGGGATTACAGGCTTGAGCCACCGCGCCCGGCCGTTAATATCTGTCTTAATAAAAGTTTCTCATATTTGTTTCTGCATTCAACCTATTACGGTATATTGTTTTAGATGAAATATATGAAGAAAATGTGGCCTCCCACAGAGATGTAGTTGGAAAACAGAGGAGCTTTCCACCTCCTGAAAGAGTCATGGTGACCCCGACATTTTGGAAACCACTGATTTAGGTGATAATGAGCCAGGACATTCTAGAATATTCTTTTTGGGCTCTTTTAGAGTCCCATTAAGATTGTTGAGGTTTGGTGAATCTTTTGAGAGGATTTAGAATTAACCACAGTGCCATATATTTGAGCAGCATCTTCTGGTTTCCAAATGGTTTTAAATACTTTTTCCTTGGAACAATAATGAGAACAGTACTGAGAATGACCAGGCAGGTGTGGAGCTTACCATGTTCCTCCATCCAGGAACACCTGTGGACTTTGGTCAGGAAGAAGGAAGAAGCACAGACCTCTCCAGAGTTTTGTGAAACTGCCACAGTCATCTGGCTTGTGGCAAAGCTGGGCGATGATGAGAATTGTACAGATTTTTTCCCCAGCCCACAGGAACTTTGAAATGACAAAATGGAAATTCATTTTAACATGAGGCTTAGGCCAGGTTTACTGAGCAGTGAAGCTGCTTCCCTTTCTCCCTTCCTTCCTTTTTTTTGTGACATTTAATTCTGCATTCAAACCTGTTAGATAAAGTTGATCTTTGACTGGTCTGAAGTGATGAACATGGTGTGTCTACACGCAGTTATTTATGGCAAGGCTACAAAACGGGCTGACTGTTTTGTGAAACATTTGTGGGAGGAAGGCAGAGGGAAAGTTGTCTTCCAGAGGTGTGGAGGGGAGTGAAGCAAGTAAGTGGGACCACTTTTGCCAAGGAAACAGCAAAACTTGGAAACCAATAGGGGCAAGGCAGTTAGTTACTCTGTCTATAGAATGGAGACTGTCCACCTGTCTCTCTCACTAGTTGGTTGTGAAAATTCAGGAGAAAGTTGGTAATAACTTCATGAAGTACATTGATTAAATATTTGGAAGGTCAGAAGCTGTACCAGCGGACTAGACACACAGGTGTAGAGCTCATGCTGTGAGTAGTCCTGTGAAAATAAACTGGCCAAAAATTGAAGGACCACTTGACCAGTTCCTGCCCTGCATGGGGGACCTTCTCCCTACAAATAGGTCTTCATGTGAAATCCTGATCTAATTGTATGCCTGTCGAAGCCGTGTTGCTTTTCTTTTCTTTTTTTTTTTTCCTTTTTGAAATGGAGTTTTGTTCTTGTTGCCCAGGCTGGAGTGCAGTGGTGAAATCTCGGCTCACTGCAACCTCTGCCTCCCAGGTTCAAGTGATTCTCTTGCCTCAGCCTCCCAAGCAGCTGGGACTACAGGCATGCACCACCACACCTGGCTAATTTTGTATTTTTATTAGAGACGAGGTTTTACCATGTTGGTCACACTGGTCTCGAACTCTTGACCTCAAGTAATCCATCGGCCTCAGCCTCCCAAAGTCCTGGGATTACAGGCGTGAGCCACCTCACCCAGCTGCCATGTTGCTTTTCTTCTTGCAAACTGCACAATGGTTAGAGCCTGAGATTATTTATTGAATGCCTTCTGTGTTTTAAGGTGTAGTGGGGTTACTGATGGGGGGATTTCCCACACCACCAGCCACAACAGTGGTTACTTGACAGCCTGGTATCACTTTCCTAACCATGAAACGTGGTGGTATCCCTGTCATGTCCTTTCAAGTGTTTGAAATTCGTGGTGTAATCTGTTTTGATTGAGAGTGTGATTTTATGAGCAGGGAACCTGGATTTCTAGTCCCGTGCCTTCCTTTAACTAATTAGCCTTGTGATGTTGGTCTGATCCTTCCATCTCTGTGAACCTCTTTTGCCATCTGTAAAATGATCTTTATTATGTAAAATTTTGTGGTTTTAAGATACACTTTATAATACTGGTAATCAGGTTCGTCTTACCGATTAGGGAACAGGACCGGGGCATCTTGGCTGGTTTTAAGGTTACTTAAGCAGTTGCTTTCCACAGAATTTAATCAAAGGGGTAACCTGTGTCTAGGTTATATGGTATGGCATTTAGTTGACAAGCATTTTAGATTCTATTCTTAGAAGGGAAAGAAATTGGCCTTGAGATGCTGACTTTTGGATATTTTAATTAAGCTTCTTATAAAGCTGTAAACCAAGTTCCTTGAGAGCAGCTTATAACTTTCATCTCTGTCTCAGGTGCCTAACACATAGTAGGCACGCACTCATAATATATTTAGCAAGAAAAATGCCAAAAATGTTAGAGACAGAATCAAAGTGGGACACCCTTACAGAGCCTCAGATGCTAGGGTAGAGGCTGAGGAGTCCAAGTTCAGAGCACGTAAGGAACAAGCGAAAAACTAAACTTTTTAGATAAAATAGGGTTTTTGTGATCAGATAGAATTCGCTGCTCACGGTTCTTGGTGTGGTTTGGTCTTCAATCTAAGAAGAGGCTGACGGTCTGCAACCTGCTGTTCTTTGTGTGTTACAGCAACATGGCCAATGCCCTGGCCAGCGCCACTTGTGAGCGCTGCAAGGGCGGCTTTGCACCCGCTGAGAAGATCGTAAACAGTAACGGGGAGCTGTACCATGAACAGTGTTTCGTGTGCGCTCAGTGCTTCCAGCAGTTCCCAGAAGGACTCTTCTATGAGGTGAGTTGTGCTAGACAAAAGCAGGGAGGTGCCATTCCCCGCCCTCCCGCTTCCTGCCCTTCTTTTCTGAGGCCTCCTCCTTCATGTTCAGTTTCATGAGGAAAGACTGAATTGAAGTGTCAGATGCATGCCAGGTATTTGATAGCTATGAGGTCAGAGGTGGAATCTGTATGGCCCATATGGACAGTGGCATGGATGGGACACCCTCACAAACCCTGCATTCATATTGCTCAGTTCGTTGTCCTATTTCAGAACCCAGAGTCCCTTATGACAGAGCCTTTCAGACCTAAGCAGCTCAGCTCCACATACAAAATTCTTTCCGAGTCTTCACCCACACTCAGGCCCCCAACACACCTCACCCATTCCTGTCTCTGTGTCTGTCCCCCTTCTCAGAGGACCACTGGACCCGCTCTAAAGGACAGTGTGTGCTGTACGTCACCCCCTCCACAACTTCCCAGCCTCGAGCCAGGAGCGTCCATGCATTTATTTTCTAAGGAAAAAATAAGTATTTTAGGGAACTAGACTGTCTACATTTATCTACATTTAGCTCTTCTGGGTGTGTATGTTCTTTTCCAAATACTTGTTTTTCTTGGCCGTCAGGTGTTAGCATATGGTCTGCACTTCCTTTGTAGTGTATTTGGTATTCTCAACATTACTGAAACCCCTTTCTCGTTGTTTTGTATTGTTTTGTTTTGTTTGAGACAAAGTCCTATTGTATAGCCCAGGCTAGAGTGTAGTGGTATGATTATAGCTCATTGCAGCCTTGAACTGCTAAGCTCAAGTGATCCTCCAGCCTCTGCCTCCTGAGTAGCTGGGACTACAGGCGTATGCCACCACGCCCGACTAATTTTATTTTTTCTAGAACGGAGTCTCCCTATGTTGCCCAGGCTGGTCTTGAACTCCTGGTCTCAGGTGATCCTCGGCCTCCCAAAGTGCTAGGATTACAGGCATGAACCACCACGTCCAGCCTACTGAAACCCCTTTCTCACAGTAAACATGTATTTTGGGGGATAATCTAGGGATGCTGACCCCAGGCTGTAAATGAAGGTGAGAATGAGGTATTTTGTGTGTGTTAGATCAAATAGGTAATTTACTGTTACCACCTTACTTCTTACATATTTGTACATATCTGCACATCTATATATGATAATATATGTATGTAGAATTATTTTATAGCTGGAGGTGGCTGCTCTTTGATTTCTTCCTTTGCCTAGTGGATTTTTATATTTCCCTGTTATATAAACCATGCTTGAGCAAGGAAAGGTAGTTTACAAAGATCATTGGTAAGTCCGTTGTGTGCCTCTCAGGCAGCATTTTCCCATAGAAACAAACATCATGAGATGGGGGTTCCCAGGCCAGCCCACAGAAAAGCTGTTTACCCCATCACGGGTACATGAAATTTAGGGCTAGCAAGTATGTAATAATGTCACTCTGGGAAACAGCTTTAAGGGTTTGGGTTAGGGAATGCTATTTTATTCACTAGTACACATTTTTTTTAAGCTCCTGTTGTGTCCCCAAAACACACATTCCCGACAACAAAAACCTTAGCAGTGGAAAGAGGTCTTCATTTTCTCTTTTCTTCTAATTCTTTTTTTTACTTTATTTCTTTAGACCTCCAAACATGCTCTGTGTATTTTCTTGCAGTTTTTCCTGTTCTTCCTGACTCCTTCCCTGGGCAGTGGGAGTCTTTTGGGCAAGGATGATGGGTTTAGGGATGGGCAAATGACAGTTGTGAGGATGGACAGGAGCAGGAGAGGCCAATGTACCACAGCAGAAGAGGGCGGGAGAGGAGCTCCAGAGGTGTGAATGGAGGCATCAGGCATAGAGACCCCTACTGAGGCTATAGGTAGACTGTGATTGGCTGGTGAGGAGAAGGAAAAGGAAATCCCTAGGTGCTAAGGCAGCAAGAAGAGAGGGCGTTTGCTGGTGCTAGTGGTGGTGAGCCATGACTCAATTCAGGTAGAGGGACCTGAGGACCTGCTCTACCTCAGCACCATGGAGGCCTGCCAGGACTGTGGCAAGGAAGGAGATGAGACTCCCAAGGCACATTGAAGGGAATTCTGGAAAGCTGGCTTGGAGAGAGCATTGGTCTTCTCACTATATGAATCCCTTCTTTATCCCTCCCTTTTTTTTTTTTTTTAATCCTGTGGTCCAGAGAGGTTGAAATGTCTGATAACACAGCAGGTTTGTGACATGAAAGAGATGAGAACCTATCTGGTCTCCTAGTATCCAATACAGTATTCTTTCCCTGACATATTCTTTTTAAATATATTTTTATTGAAATGGGCGATTATGACAAAGGCCTTAGGAGAGCTTGGTCCAGGGGAGCAATAGAGAAGAACTCAGAGAAAAAGACAGGCTCTGTTGTCCCAAACATTTTCCTTATATTCCTGGCCTGCTGTTTCCCCTGAGAGCACCCTGGAGCTCCAGCACTCCGTCACCTTCTTTCTCCCATTTTGCCTGTGACTTAGGAATGAACATGATGGTTAAGCTACCTTCATTAAGCAGCATGACCGCTTCCTGAGCTCCTGCTGCCGCATTTAGGCCCTGTCAGCTGTGAGGCCACTGGTGCTGAGTCAGAGGGAAAGGCTCAGAACAGCCTTGAGCAGCGAAGAATAAAGTGTGACTCATCTCGTCCTGCCCACCCCTCACACTGGACTATAAATACCCTCCCTGGGTCTGTGTGCTGTTATTCCAAAAGATGTGTTGAATACCCAGAACTAGGCTATTCATGGGCTGTTGCCCAGTTCAAGCTGTTGGGTCCTGAGGAAGATTACTATTTTGGCTACATTGTTTATCATTAAAACCAGCCCAGGAATGTGTAAACCCGCATGTGGAGAATAAGAAATTTCTTTTTGGTTAAATGATATTAGAGAAAAAACCATCCAAGGCTGCTAACAAATAATCTTTACTTTCAATTATATCAGCAATAAGTTGTTTTCCAGAAAAGGAAGCTTGGAAGCTTACCCGGTTTGCCTTCCATGTGGGACATGACTGATGTGCTTCAGTCTTTGTATAATAACAAATGCATCTTCGCCACTCTGTATCTTGGTTATTGCTTTTGTCTCATTATCAGAACAACTTCCTTCCCTGATTTCCACAGCCTCTATGTGTTCTTTTCTCTAGAAGACTAGCTGTGAAGACTTAGAGGTGGGTTCTGTGCACTCGCTTCCCCTTGAAAATGTGATTTACTTTTATGGTAGAACTTTGTGGTACTTTGAATTAAATAGGACATTCTTCCCTTTGGCCACAGAGGCAAGTATGGAATGAGATCCTTGTTTCCTAACCACTTACTAGAACATATATCTGAAGAAATGAGCAACAGTATTTCTGTCTCAACTACAGTTTCTCTTTTCTTTTCTTTTTTTTTTTTTTTTTTTTGAGACGGAGTCTTGCTCTGTCGCCCAGGCTGGAGTGCAGTGGCCGGATCTCGGCTCACTGCAAGCTCTCCCTCCCGGGTTTACATCGTTCTCCTGCCTCAGCCTCCCGAGTAGCTGGGACTACAGGCACCTGCCACCTCACCCGGCTAGTTTTTTGTATTTTTTTTTAGTAGAGATGGGGTTTCACCATGTTAGACAGGATGGTCTTGATCTCCTGACCTTGTGATCCGCCCATCTCGGCCTCCAAAGTGCTGGGATTACAGGCTTGAGCCACCGCGCCCGGACTTTTTTTCTTTTTCTTAAGACAGGGTCTCACCCTGTTACCCAGGCTGGAGTGCAGTGGCACCATCATGGCTCACTGCAGCCTTGACTTCTGGGCTCAAGCAATCCTCCCATCTCAGCCTCCCTAGGAGCTGGGACTACAGGCGCACACTACCACAGCCAGATAATTAAAAAAATTTTTTTGCAGAAACAGGGTCTTGCCATGTTGCCCAGGCTGGTCTCCACTTCCTGTACTCAAGTGATTAGATGCCATTTCCCTGGGAAAATACGCTTTCAGCCCAGAGGCCCTAACGCTAACTTTAGTGATTCCTCAATCTAACTTTGTGACATCCAGCGTTATCTCCAGTAAAAGGAATATCTTAATTTTTTCCATAAGAAAATACTTTTGGGAGTGAGGTAGAGCCAACAGTTGCAAGAGTGATTTAAGTCCAGGAAGTGTTGCAGAGTGTGATGGACTGAACCAAGGACCAGGGACCTGGTGTGCAGCTGATTAACCCTGACTTAGTACATTCTCAGGGCTGGGTTCTTTGTTGGTGCTTCACATTTCTCTCTCCTTAGTTTGAATTTCACAAATGTCCTTTTTTCCCATCACAAAATGCATTAACAGGAAAGATCCATATTTTTATTTTTATTTTTATTTTTTTTGAGATGGAGTTTCACTCTTGTTGCCCAGGCTGGAATGCAAATGCACAATCTTAGCTCACCACAACCTCCATCTCGCAGGTTCAAGCAATTCTCCTGCCTCAGCCTCCCAAGTAGCTGGGATTACAGGCATGTGCCACCACGCCCGGCTAATTTTGTATTTTTAGTAGAGACGGGGTTTCTCCATGTTGGTCAGGCTGGTCTCAAACTCCCGACCTCAGGTGATCTGCTCGCCTTGTCCTCCCAAAGTGCTGAGATTACAGGCGTGAGCCACTGCCCCTGGCCAGGAAAGACCCATTTATGATGAGTAAGTTTGTAGCAAGATGTTTTACAGAGAGGTTTCTTCACTCATTTACTCTGATTATTCAGGAAGGCGGAAACTGAGAATGGAAGCCACTTCCAACCAGCACATCTGTTTATCTGTGGACCCACTCACTTCAGGGCAGTTTATGACAAACCGGTGTAAAGCACCAAATGAAGATTTGCAAATCTGCACTTGACTGGAAATGAGACTTGCAGCTGATTTCTCATCCTGAGCTTACTTGAAAGCTCAGAATAATTCTGTTTTTTCCCCTGAAGGGAATATTTACAGAACTCCAAAACTTAAAACAGTTAAGAACAGAGCCGTTCTTGGAGTTCATCTTCCCCCACACAGAGCGACCCATTTCCACAGGTGGTGGGACCTCAGGGTTCTTACGGCATTTTGTTTATAAATGCCACTAATTTGGACCTTTAATATTTCTAATAGGCTTATTGTATTCCTTGTTTAAATCAATTTTGGGATGTAATGTGGAGTTACCTAGAAAAGCTATGTTTATAGAAATTTAATTCTTCCCAATTTATGATTCTTGACTTTTTAAAAAATTTAAATCCTGGAGTTTTACTTTGGATAAACTTCTGGCCTGTCAGACCCAAAAGTTGGGCTATACTGTGTTTGATCATTTCTACACTCTGTAGAAAAGAGGCAGCTCGTTATAGCAGAAGTTCTCCACCTGGAATTAACAGTCGTTGTGACACTGGAGAAGCATAGCCCAGAGTGCAGGAGATTTGCAGGATGAATGGTGGCAAGGAAATCTATTTCTAAGTCCTCTTATTCTGGTTTTAAAGGTCTCAATTTCTGGATCCTTTTCTCTTTGACTGAAAACATACTTATATTCACAATAGCACTTCTCTCACATTGCAAAAGAAAGAAATCTCAAATCTTACTACCATTAATTGCTCCAGGATACCCATCAAAAAGGATTAGTTAGGAGTGCTGAAACCCATAAGCTTAGTCTTTCCCTGCCTTGTATATTTTCTTGTTAAGGAGAAGCTTGGCTTTAGGAACTGTGTTGGATATCCTGTATTCAGGTACAGATATGCACGTCCCTTAACCACAGGGAAATGTCTGAGAAAGGTGTCATTAGGCGAGTTCATTGCTGTGCAAAAATCAGAGAATGTATTTAACCTAAGTGTAATAGCCTACAGCCCATCTAGTCTATATGGTATAAGCTATTCCTCTAGGCTACAAACCTGTACAGCATGTTACTATACAGAATACCGCAGGCAGTTGTAACACAATGGTGAGTATTTGTGTATCTAAAAGTATCCAAACTTAGAAAAAGTACAGTAAATATACCATATACCATGGTAGTATATATGGTTCATTGTTGACAGAAATGTTATCCAGCGCATGATTGTATATGCTGAGTTTAGAGATGTAGACAGTAGTTACAATAGCTTTCTTTCTTTCTTTTTCTCTTTCTTTCTTTTTTCTTTCTTTCTTTCTTTCTTTCTTTCTTTCTTTCTTTCTTTCTTTCTTTTTTTTCTTTCTTCCTTCCTTCCTTCCTTCCTTCCTTCTTCTTTCCTTCCTTCCTTCCTTCCTTCCTTCCTTCCTTCCTTCCTTTCTTTCCTTTCCTTTCCTTTCCTTTTCCTTTCTTTTCCTGCTTCTTTCTTCTTTCTTTATTTCTTTCTGAGTTTTGCTCTGTTGCCCAGGCTGGAGTGCAGTGGCACCATCTCGGCTCACTGCAACCTCTGCCTCCTGGGTTCAAGCGATTCTCCTGACTCAGCCTCCTCAGTAGCTGGAATTACAGGCGCATGCCACCACACCTGGCTAATTTTTGTATTTTTAGTAGAGACAGGTTTCAACATGTTGGTCAGGCTGGTCTCGAACTCCTGATCTTGTGATCTGCCCATCTCAGCCTTCCAAAGTGCTGAGATTACAGGCGTGAGCCACTGCGCCCAGCCAACAGCTTTCCTTTTAGGACTTAGCCTTTTTCATCCCCTGACTACATCCCCTGACTAATTTCAGAAGAATTCATCCTTTTTAAGAGAAAGCTCTGGGAGAGCAAAGCAAAGACATTGGTAAGAAATTGTGAATGAGCTGGATAGAAAACACAAACCATTTTTCTTCTGCTTGCACACCACGACAGTCACCACAGAAGTTCTTCTGTGACCAAATATATGGAAGTTTTTCCCCACACACAAAGCAAGCAATCAGTTCTGCAGTGGACACCAGCTGGGCGTTCTCTGATTCAGTTCCCACACTATCTACCTGGAGATAGCCTCAGATCCCACAGATTGAGGGGTCAGCCACAGGACTGTCTTCTCCTTCTGATGCCAATTGAAAGCCCCAGATTGCTTTCTCTGTACTTCTGGCTGACATGCTCTGTAAATTGGGGATCCCACAGCCCCCTCTTCTGGTTCTGTTAATTTGCTAGAGCAACTCATAGAGCTCAGGGAAACACATTTACTGGTTTATTATTAGTATTTTGTTTGTTTGTTTGTTTGTTTGTTTTGAGACAAGGCCAAGCTCTGTCGCCTAAACTGGAGTGCAGTGGAACAATCGCAGTTCACTGCAGCCTCCATCTCGTGGACTCAAGCAGTCTTCCTGCCTCCGCCTTCCCAGTAGCTGGGACTATAGGCACATGCTACCATGCCTGGCTTTACCAGTTTATTATAAACAATATTACCAGCCAGGCATGGTGGAGCACACCTGTAATCCTAGCACTTTGACAGACTCAGGTGGGAGGATTGCTTGAAGCCAGGAGTTCAAGAGCAGCCTGGACAACATAGTGAGATCCCGTCTCTACAAAAAATAACAAAATTAGCCAGGCATGATGACACACACAGTCCCAGCTACTTGGGAGGCTGAGGTGGGAAGATCATTTGAGCCCAGGAGTTGGAGGCTACAGTGAGCTATACTCATGCCACTGCACTCCAGCCTGAAAAACAGGGCAAGACCCTGTTTCTGAAAAAAAAATAATAATAATAATACATAAAAATAAATTTTATTTTATTTTATTTTATTTTTATTTATTTTTTTTTTTTGAGACGGAGTCTCGCTCTGTCACCCAGGCTGGAGTGCAGTGGCCGGATCTCAGCTCACTGCAAGCTCCGCCTCCCGGGTTCACGCCATTCTCCTGCCTCAGCCTCCCGAGTAGCTGGGACTACAGGCGCCCGCCACCTCGCCCGGCTAAGTTTTTGTATTTTTAGTAGAGACGGGGTTTCACTGTGTTACCCAGGATGGTCTCGATCTCCTGACCTCGTGATCCGCCTGCCTCGGCCTCCCAAAGTGCTGGGATTACAGGCTTGAGCCACCGCGCCCGGCCATAAAAATAAATTTTAAAAAAGGATATTACAAAGGATACAGATGAAGAGATAAATAGGGTGAGGTATATGGGGGAAGGTGGTCAGAGCCTCCGCACCTTCTCTGGCTGCACCACCCTCTGGGAAGCTGCACTGTGTTCAGCTGTCCAGAGGCTGTCTGCACCTGTCCTTTCACGTGTTTACGGAGGCTTCGTTATGTGGGCGTGATTCATTAAACACTTGGCCATCGTGATCAACTTCACCTTCAGCTCCTCTCTGCCTTCCCTGGAGGCTGGAGGGTGGGGCTGAAAACCCCAACCGTCTAAGTCTGCCTTGGTCTTTCTGGTAACCCAGTCCCATCCTGAATCTACCCAGGGGCTGCCAGTCATGAGTCACCTCATTAACATATAAAAAGACATCACTTTTAAGATTCCAAGGATTTTAGGAGCTGTATGCCAAGAAACTGGGAGGAAGACCAAATATGTATTTCACAATGTCCCAGTGAGGGCATGCCATGAGCTAGAACAAACAGACCAAAGCATTATCGCTTTTTGACTCTTGGGAGGCCCTGAAAGGTTAAGCAACTTGAATGAGTCTTTCAGTCAGATCTTGAACGCAGGCAGTCTGGATCCATGGTCAGTGTTCTTGACTCCTACCTGTCTTGTTAAAAGGTGTTTCCAAATTACAGCTAATCCTAATTTTATTTTATCTTAGCCAGGGATTATATTTTCAACCTTCCAAAATATATATATATATATATATATATATATATATATATATATATATACACACACACACACACACACCTTCTAAAATATATATATATGTTAACTGCTGGGCTACTTTTTTGTGTTTTTATGCAATATGCATCTTTCTCTTTCATTTAATACAGAATAAAAGTTGATCATTTCTAACTAAATTAATGGAGTTATTTCTGAGTTTTTATACAGTTGTCTTATGGTGTCCACAGAGGATTGGTTCCAGGACACCCCCTCCACCCCACTCCCACCTCACCCTCAGAGTTTACCAAAATCTTCGAACGCTCAAGTCCCTGATATAAAATGGTGTACTTATTTGCATATAACCTATGCACATCCTCCTTATACTTTTCATTACCTCTAGATTACTTATAATAGCTAATGAAATGTAAATGCTCTGTAAATAGTTGTTATACTGTGTTTTTAAATTTGTCTTATTTTTATTTTTCTAGTGGTATTTTTTATTGTTTGGGGTTTTTCTCTCCACATATTTTTTTATCCTTGGTTGATTGAATCCAAGGATGCAGACCCAGAATATACAGAAGGCTGTTTTGTGGTCGTTTTATTTTTTTGTTTGTTTGTTTCTAACTGACATAATAATTACACATATGAGGCACAGTGTGATGTTTCAATACATGTATACATTGTGTAAAAATCAAATCAGGGTATTTAACATATCCATCACCTCGTACATTTATAATTTCTTTGTAGTGAGAACATTCAGAATACCCCTTTCCTAGCTATTTTGAAATAGCTATTTTGAAATGCAATATTATTAACCACAGTCACACTACTGTGCAATAGAACACTAGAACTTACTCATCCCAACTGTAACTTTGTACCCATTGATCATCTTCTCCCCATGCTCTCCACTCCATTCTCCCCAGGCTCCGGCAGCCTCTATCTTACTATTTCTATGAAATCAACCTCTTTAGATTCCACATGGCCGGGCGCGGTGGGTCAAGCCTGTAATCTCAGCACTTTGGGAGGCCGAGACGGGCGGATCACGAGGTCAGGAGATCGAGACCATCCTGGCTAACACGGTGAAACCCCGTCTCTACTAAAAAATACAAAAAAACTAGCCGGGTGAGGTGGCGGGCGCCTGTAGTCCCAGGTACTCGGGAGGCTGAGGCAGGAGAATGGCGTAAACCCGGGAGGCGGAGCTTGCAGTGAGCTGAGATCCGGCCACAGCACTCCAGCCTGGGCGACAGAGCGAGACTCCGTCTCAAAAAAAAAAAAAGATTCCACATATGAGTGAGATCATGTAGTATTTGTCCTTCAGTGCTTATTTCACTTAATGTAACGTCCTCCAGGTTCATCCATGTCGCCACAGATGACAAGATCTCATTCTTTTGTATGGCCAAAGAGTACTCCACTGGGTATATGTACCATATTTTTTTTATCCATTCATCTGTTGATGGACAGTTAGGTTGCTTCCAAATCTTGGCTATTGTGAATAGTGCTGCACTAAACATGAGAGTGCAGATATCTCTTCCACATATTGATTCTATTTCCTTTGGATATATTCCCAGTAGTGAGATTGCTGGATCATATGGTAGTTCCATGAATTACTGCTAAAAGCTAAACATCAGATTTTTATACACATAGATGGCATACATTTATCAGAAATATATCACACTTCATAAATACTTGTACTTTTGACTTCACATTATAATGTAGTATGGCAGAGTATGAGTAATAGCATATCAATTTATTCTCCTCTGTTAATAAACTTTAAAACCAAATACATTAATCTGGGCAAGGTAGTGTGTGCCTGTAATCCCAGCTACTCAAGAGGCTGATGTGGAAGGATCACTTGAGCCCAAGAGTTCAAGACAAGCCTGAACAACATAGCAAGACCTAGTCTAAAAACAAAAAGATACATTAAATATATGACAGCTTATTAATTTGAATTAAGTGAAAGCTGAACATAGTAGCTCACACCTGTAATCCCAGCACTTTGGGAGGCCAAGGCAGGCGGATCAGTTGAGGTCAGGAGTTCAAGACCAGCCTGGCCAACATGGTGAAACCCTGTCTCTATTAAAAATACAAAAATTAGCTGGATATGGTGGCGGGTGCCTCTAATCCCAGCTACTCAGGAAGCTGAGGCAGGAGAATCGCTTGAACCCAAGAGGCAGAGGTTACAGTGAGCCAAGATTGTACCTCTGCACTCCAGCCTGGGCAACAGAGTGAGACTCGGGGGGGGGGAAAAAAGTTATTTTTCTAGGAGAAAATCTGCTTTGGTTGGTTCAATAGTAAGAACTGACTTTGCCAGTTAAGCTGTGGTAGATATGTTCACTAAATTGGATGAACTAAATCTATAGCCATAATTTGAGGAAATTGAGTTGACAAGTGATACATTAAAAATGGATGTCATTAAAGATGGATTTTGATAATCAAACAGTGTATGACTTTTGACATGTAACTTGTAAGGAGCTCAAAGACTCAAGGGGAGACAGTACTATAACAAGTCTCACAACTTGGTAATGTGAAAAAGGCTTCTTAGCATTTATATATTTTTTTAAAAAAGCAACACCCAAAATAGAAAATAGACCTAGAATTCATATTGAACCTGAGTCTTCTAGTGGAAAGCCATATTGATGCATGAGATACATGAAATAATTGAAGGAGGAAAGGGCAGCCCTACTCATTTCACTTTCACTAAGATATGCTTTTCAAGTAAACAGATAGTATTAAAAAATTAATATTTATGTCTTGCTTGTCCTGTACTAATCATTGTAATGATATTACAGAAGAAAATAAATGTTAACCTTTACAGCCTTATGGATTCAAAACATTTTAAAGTTTTGTGGTTTTTGTATATATATATATATATTTTTTTTTTTTTAATTGCAGAAAAGTATGGCAGGGCGATCAGTTAAAGACAAGTACAAAAAATATACTCGGATAAAATTGGAGGACATGAAATGGAAACAGTTCAAGAAATGAAAGATGTAAAAATCGCGGCTGTTAAAAGGATTTTTTTTAATGGATTTTGGTCATTTTAAAATGTGCTGGGGCTGAGCGTACTGGCTAACGCCTGTGGTCCCAGTGCTTTGAGAGGCTGAGGTAGGAGGATTGCTTTGGGCCAGGAGTCCAATAACCAGTCTAGGCAACATAGCAAGACTCCCATTTAAAAAAAATAAATAAAGTACAGTGTGCTAGAATATTTGCCCTTTGTAAATATTTAAGGTTACAGTGAGAATTACAGATATCGACCTAAAAAATGTGGGAAGTGAGTTGTATGTATGTGCATATTTTCTGGAGGGAGAGGTGATCCGTAGCTTTCATCAGATTCATTAAAGGCAGGGTATTTGAGCCAGAAAACAATTCAGCGCAGTCAGAGGCCGGGTCACCATCCCTGTAGGTGTACTAGTCACTCTGGCCTCAGCTCATTCCATGTGTCTTTCCTGTACCAACATGCAGATGTATGGATGGTGCGAAAGTGTATCTCCTTTTCTAAATCCCGGTAGAGTTATAAACTCTTAGCTCGGAAACACCTTTCCTGTATATCTCCATCAAATAATTATATTTCTCCTGTGATTATTTCGTGTTTGTAAGTTGGTGGTACCCTCTCTTTCAGTTTGAAGGAAGAAAGTACTGTGAACATGACTTTCAGATGCTCTTTGCCCCTTGCTGTCATCAGTGTGGTAAGTTTTACTGCTGAACGTCAAGTAAAAAGTAAGTTTCCGGCCAGGTGCGGTGGCTCACACCTGTAATCCTAGCACTTTGGGAGGCGGAGGGAGGAGGATCACCTGAGGTCAGGAGTTTGACACCAGCCTGGCCAACATGGGGAAACCCCATCTCTACTAAAAATTCAAAAATTAGCTGGACGTGGTGGCAGGTGCCTGTAATCTCAGTTACTCAAGAGGCTGAGGCAGGAGAATCGCTTTAACCCAGGTGGCAGAGGTTGCAGTGAGCCCAGATTGGGCCACTTCACTCCAGCCTGGGCAACAGAGCAAAACTCCATCTTGGGGGAAAAAAAAAATAAGTTTCCAAATTCCTTAAGTCATTTCACACTGGTGAAGTATCGATGGTAAAGATGGTTTTTGGTGCTCATTATGAATAACTGTTGGATACTTCATCACTCCACTTCCCTATTGTTAATATATAACTAGCTGGAGGAGTATCAAAACCTAGAGAGAATTGATTTTTAAGGACATTTAAGGTAGAGGTATTTTGGGATGAACTAGGACTCCTATCGGGTGGCGATTAGGATTGTGCTTTTCCTGTGTTAACACAACCTTTATCTACTTGCTTTTGGTTTTGCCAGGAAAGAGGCAGGGAAGACATCAGTGAGGTGCTTTCGATGCTTAGGGATGCTTCAGCATTGCTTGCATGGCGCGTAAGCGATGGACTTGCTTGCATGTTGTCCACTTCACTGGTTGCTAATCCCTCTGCTAGGTTTCCAGAGATTGAAGGAACTGAGTAGAATGTTCTAAAGGTTTAATGAAAGAATAAATTAAGTATAGGTTATTAGAAACTGTGCTGGAGATTTCAGTTGTCTATGTTGACAATGACAGAAATAACCAAAAGGCATTCAAGACAGCCCAGTTTTCCTTTCCTCATTTGGAAAGGAAAACTAGATTCAGAGATGAAACAACAGCCCAAAAACGTGGCTACTGAATCAAAAACAAAAACTCAAGATGAAATAAAAACTTTTTTTTAATGTGCTTACTCTGGTAGACACATAAATAAAAAGTTCCTCTACTGGCCAGGTGTGGTGGCTCACACCTATAATCCTAGCACTTTGGGAGGCCAAGGCGGGAGGATCACCTGAGGTCGGGAATTTGAGACCAGCCTGACCAACATGGAGAAACCCCATCTCTACTGAAAATACAAAATTAGCCGGGCGTGGTGGTGCATGCCTGTAATCCCAGCTACTTGGAAGGCTGAGGCAGGAGAATCGCTTGAACCCAGGAGGTGGAGGTTGCAGTGAGCCAAGATGGCACCATTACACTCCAGCCTGGACAACAAGGGCGAAACTCTGTCTCAAAAAAAAAAAAAAATGAAAATAGTTCCTTTATTGAGAAAGGCTTAAATGGTTTTTTCCCTCACTGTTTTTCCTTAATTGCTCTCTTGGTAAATAAAGTGCCATGCTTGTTACTTAGTAACATCCTTTGTGTGTTGCTTTCCCACAGGTGAATTCATCATTGGCCGAGTTATCAAAGCCATGAATAACAGCTGGCATCCAGAGTGCTTCCGCTGTGACCTCTGCCAGGAAGTTCTGGCGGATATCGGGTTTGTCAAGAATGCTGGGAGGTAGGTGGATTTTCATCCTTGTCAGATGTGGGTGGATAATGTGACTGTGACAAGATCACGTGTCTTCTCCACGCGGGATGTAAGGCAGTTCTGTAGGACACCGAATTGAGGGCATGGGAACTCAGACACTGCAGTGTGTTGACTGAGTGCTGCTGCTGGGAGAGGACCCTTGCATTGCTGTGCACAGGGCATAACTGCTCCATGCATGGCTGAACTACCAACGGGGGATGTGCCTAGATGGAGTTTCATGAAAATCAGTCAGATATTAGGGTTGGAACACAATTTTCGTGTAGCTTGATTCTGCTCTGTTAAGCACAGGAGTGATTTTTTTAAGAAATGGTGTGTTTAATTTCTTTTCAGAGATAAGGGAAGCATATTTCTTTTTAACCATTAGAAAGAACCTAAAATTTTAAATTTAAGTTTTGGCTCTGTTTAGACACCTGTGTCGCCCCTGTCATAATCGTGAGAAAGCGAGAGGCCTTGGGAAATATATCTGCCAGAAATGCCATGCTATCATCGACGAGCAGCCTCTGATATTCAAGAACGACCCCTACCATCCAGACCATTTCAACTGTGCCAACTGCGGGTACTGGAATTGTTTCTTTTTTATTACACAAGCAGTGGGAATGAAAGACTACATTTATCTATAGTTCTGTTACTCTAGCAAACCAAATTGTTTTTCTCCAATTTTTAGTCTAGAAAATGTTAAACTATAGAAGAGTTAAGAGAATGATATAATGAAACCTGTATACCCTTAATTTTGTTTCACCAGTTAACATTTTGCCAGGCTTGTGTGTATACAGTACATTCTCGTTTCACCCTCCTGTGTATGTGTGTGCGTGTGCATGTATACACATACCTCTAAAATTTCTCATGACTCTCAGTATATATCTCCTGAGAATAAGGGCATTTTCCTATGGAACCACGATACTATTTTTAATTTTTTTTATTTTTCTCTTGAGACAGGGTCTCGCTCTATTGCCCAGGCTGAAGTGCAGTGGGCAGTCATAGCTCACTGCAGCCACATCCTCCTGGGCTCAAGCAATCCTCCCCCCTCAGCCTCCAGAATAGCTGGGACCACAGGCACACGCCACCCTTTTTTAATTTTTTGTAGAGATGGAGTCTTGCTGTGTTGCCCAGACTGGTCTCAAACTCCTGGGCTCAAGCAGTGCACCCATCTCAGCCTCCCAAAGTGCTGGGATTATAGGCATGAGCCACTGCACCTGGTCAGAACCACAATACTCTTATTGTGCCTGAGAAAATTAGCAATAACTGGCCAGGCGTGGTGGCTCACACCTGTAATCCCAGCACTTTGGGAGGCCGAGGCAGGTAGATCACGAGGTCAGGAGATCAAGACCATCCTGGCTAGCACAGTGAAACCCTATCTCTACTAAAAATACAAAAATTAGCCGGGCATGGTGGCAGGCACCTGTAGTCCCAGCTACTCGGGAGGCTGGGGCAGGAGAATGGTGTGAACCCGGGAGGCGGAGCTTGCCGTGAGCCAAGATCGCACCACTGCACTCAGCCTGCATGACAGAGCAAGACTCCGTCTCATTAAAAAAAAGTGAAAAAAAAGTGTAATCCCAGCACTTTGGGAGGCCGAGGCGGGCGGATCAAGGTCAAAAAACAGTGAAAAACAGTTTGGTCGTGTAAGTTCAGCCATCTCATCTTTTATGATTGAATTATCAGTTTGTGCCTTACTTCATTTTCTTACCTATCCTTCCTCTTGGGGGATTCTCCTCTGTCCACTTTTCATTAGCATCTCTCCTAGAGAATTACATAAAAGGGGTGAAATCCGAACAAATCCATTTGACTAATTGGGACCATCTCTGACCAAATGTTTATTGATGCAGGAGACTGAAAATAATATTTAATTTGAGTATTTGGAGAAGGAAATTCTGGGAATTTTATTGTTTATGAAAATAAACCTGTTAACCTATAACTCTTTTCAACAGCTTGTGACAATTTAAATATGTTAGTAAATGGAACTAGTCTCCCAACTTCTCAGTTTGCTTGGAAAGGTCATGTCTTAGTCTATTTTATGCGCCTATAACAGAATACCACAAACTGGGTAATTTGTAACCAGCAGAAATGTATTTGGCTCATGGTTCTGGAGGCTGGAAAGTCCAAGATCAAGGGGCTGGCATCTGGTGAGGACCTTCTGCATCAAAACATAGCAGAGGGCATCACATGGTGGGGGAGAGAAGAGGGGGGAAGGAAGAGAAGGAAGGAGGCTGAACTCGTCCTTTTATAAGGAACCCACCCCCTCAATAACAGCATTAATCCATCCGTGAGGTCAGAGCCTTCATGATGTAATCAACCCTTAGAGGTCTTACTTCCCAACACCTGCACTGGGAATCATGAACTTTGGAGGGCACAGTCACACCATAGCAGGTAGTATTACTGAGTCTACCCTCAGCACTGTGATTATTCCCTGTAACTTTTAAAGGAAGGCAAATGGACTAAAATGTAATGTGATAATATAAGAAGGAAATGATGAATATGCCTGGTGTGTTGGTGTGTATCTGACCTAGTCTTGCATCTTATCCTTTTAAGATACAGATTTTTTGGTAGGAGTCTGAAACCTGTTCGGGCCTATTAATTCAGGTTACTCTGATCACCTCTAAAGGGGGAAAAAGAAGTTTGCAGGAATCGTCATAGTAATGTCTGGTTAATAAAACCCCGTCTCTACTAAAAAAAAAAACTAGCCGGGCGAGGTGGTGGGCGCCTGTAGTCCCAGCTACTCGGGAGGCTGAGGCAGGAGAATGGCGTAAACCCGGGAGGCGGAGCTTGCAGTGAGCTGAGATCCGGCCACTGCACTCCAGCCTGGGCGACAGAGCAAGACTCCGTCTCAAGAAAAAAAAAAAAAAAAAAAATGTCCCAGTGTGCTAGCCCCATCGGTTGGCCGTTTTTCTCTCTTAGTATTAGTATTAAGCTGGCTGTCTTTCTCATGGACAGGAAGGAACTGACTGCCGATGCACGGGAGCTGAAAGGGGAGCTGTACTGCCTGCCATGCCATGATAAAATGGGGGTCCCCATCTGTGGCGCTTGCCGACGGCCCATTGAAGGGCGCGTGGTGAACGCCATGGGCAAGCAGTGGCATGTGGAGGTGAGTTCTGAATGGCAAAGGGCAACCAGTTCTTTCAAATCTCCATGATTAAGGTGTAACCAATACTTTCAAATCTTCATGATTCAGGGGTAACTAGTACTTTCAAATCTCTGTGATTCAGGTGTCCTGGCAAGATTAGGAGAGTCTAAAGATTAAACATGGACATTTTAAAGACAATTGACTTTGCTGACAGTTAAGAATATAGAATGTACACTGCTTTTGTGAATGTCTCAGTAATGATACAGGATGTGCACTTTTGCTCCTAAAGCCTTCTTGAAGCAGGAAGTGCCACGGTCTATATCCAGCAGCAGCTCGTCCTTTATAGGTGCTACTGAGATGCTCACCTCTGTTCTCTTTTTGGGCTATTGTAATAGGCTATGTCTTAAAGTAACCTTTAAAGACAGACACCTGAATTAAAACTGCGAAAGTATTATATTATGAGGCCACTTATGGCCAAATGAAATGACTGTCTCAAACTTTCATTCGTCTTCTCTGAAAATAGGTTAACTTCGGGGTTTCCTTTATTAGATATAAAATATGGCAATTCAAAAATGACCTATAGCAGTTTTTCTTTTCAGCATTTTGTGTGCGCCAAGTGTGAGAAACCCTTTCTTGGACATCGCCATTACGAGAGGAAAGGCCTGGCGTATTGTGAAACCCACTATAACCAGGTATTGACCTTAGTCACTGGGTGCCAGATAGACTTTTATGAACCTAAGCTTATCAGTAGTTTAACTACAAGTAAATCTCTTGGAAGATGTACATTGTTCAGTAGAAATTTGTTTTTAACTTTGTATTTGGGAAATAATTTCAGACTCAGAAGCTAACTATAAAATGGAAAATACAAAGAATACCTGTATGCCTTTCATTCAAGTCCACAGTTCGCTTTATCGTTTCCCGCGCTCGGTCTTCCTGTGTAAAACACGTACTTACGTAAATATTATATACAAGTATGATGGCCGTTTCTAAAGCATTTGCCAGTAAGTTCATCATACTCCTTTACCCCTAAATACTTCAGTGTATATTTCCCAAGAATATGGGACTCTCTAACATAATCGTAGTTATCAATATTGATACCATACTTTAACCCATTTATTCCAATTTTGTCGCTTGAGTCAGTAACATCCTCACAGCACTTTTTCCACTCCCAGACTGGACCCAGCCTGGGGTTGTGATGTTTCTTTAGCCTTCTTAAATCTGGAATATTTCCAGAGCCTTTTCAAATTTTTGATGACATTGACATTTTGGAGGGGTACAGAGGGCCCCTACCCCCTTTTAATAGACTACTTTCCACTTGGGTTCACCTGCTGCTTCTCTGTGCTTAGATGAGGTTATACACAGCAGGTTGCAGCCCCATAACAGTGGCAGGCATCCTCTCAGAACCTTGTCTCTGGAGCACTTTATACCTCTCCTGCCACTGGTGATCTCCCAGGCATGGTGCTGGCCGATAACATCACTATGAATTACAATTTCCTTCCCTCTTTTGTAAGAAAGAAGCAATCTGTGGGCATTCATTTTATGACCATGGAAATGTCCTGTTCCTCATCAACCTGCCCTAGATTTAGCACCCCTTGATGATTCTTGTCTCTGTGCCAGCTGCAAACGACAGTTCTCCAGCCCCACATCCTCCACCCATAGTCTCCACCTCAGGGCTCTGCCTGAGGAACAGCCCACCTCCTCTCCTATCTATAGGTTTATTCATTTATCTGTTTCTTATCCATATGGACTCACAGATTTCTGTATTTTGCATTACTTATTTGGGTGTTCAAACTGTCATCTGGAAAGTTTTTCTTTTTAATTGATGACAGTGAATTACTTTCATTGTAAGAAGTAAAAACTTGTCAAAGAACTTTTACTAATTTTCTCTAGTAGTGATAAATTCTCAATTTAGATAACCAGCTATTTTTAAATGTTCAGTGTTCTAAAATATTTAACACATCTTGAACTTTGACCACCTTTTTGTATTTTCAGCTATTTGGTGATGTTTGCTTCCACTGCAATCGTGTTATAGAAGGTGATGGTAAGTATCTGTGTGAGTTTTAGATTCGTACCACTTTGACACAAAAACACTAGGGTAATGTGGAAATTCAGGTTGGTGATTGCTATTGTTTGGAATGTGATCGTTATCAGTTGCTTTTTCTCTTTCTTTGGCATATTTCCCAAGTAATCTGTAGCAGTAAGATGATAGTATCAAAGAGTTGGATTTGTTACTGATTTATGATACTACTTCCGGTCACTACCACAGTGTTGTATGCCAGCAATCATGGGAACTGTCCCTGGTGGACCCTAAGACTAGTTTCTGTGTCCAGTTTCAGGAAACTCTACAACAACGTTTGTTAGGAACGGTTTCATCTGCTATTGTAGTTAGGAAGAGGCACTTTAACCTCCATATACTAAAACCTGGCAGTTATCAGCAAGCATATCTAGGACTTACCACCCTTTGGTAATGTACTTTGGTAATTAGGCTGGGCTGATTGATTGGAACAGAAAGGAAGCAGCTGTGTTTGCTAACAGTCGCTAACACAATTCTGCCAGAGACTTCCTGGCAAAGTTTTGAACAATCCTGTTTTCAGCATGATTCATGGCTCCCTGCAGACATCACCTAATTCAGGAAATACTTTTGAAACACTGTTCATGTGCAGTTTGTGAAAACAACCCAGGAAAACAATCTTTAGTGCCATTGAAAATAAAACTTACCCCCCTCCTCTGTGAAACAGACGCCAGGTGAAAGAAGCTGCAAAGGAAGCTGTCTTGTTACCAGCTCTGGAAAAAAGACTCCTACAGGGGCAAATAAGTTAATGTCTGGATTTTTGAAAATTATATACCTAGTTCATATTTCCGTGTTGGGCCAACAGCAGTAGGGACAGAAACAGCAAGCTCACCTAAACAACATGAGGCATGGACAGTCGCCACATGTGCCCAGGTCTAGGGGGCACAGTTGCTGGTGTAAGACATGGCACACATTTATAACTTCACAGGATACTTAAGGACAGGGAAAGATTAAAGTCAGCCCTCCGTATCCCAACAGCTGGATGCAAACATCCGTGGATTCAGCCAACTATGAATCAAAAATATTTAGAGAAAAATAACAGTATAACAATACAAATAATACAGTATAATGACTTTACATATCATTTGCATTGTACTAGGCATTGTAATTAATCTAGAGATGATCTAAACTATACGAGACAGGACCAGGAGCAGTGGCTCACGCCTGTAATTCCAACACTTTGGGAGGCTGAGGCGGGCAGATCACCTGAGGTCAGGAGTTCAAGACCAGTCTGGCCAACATGGTGAAACCCCGTCTCTACTAAAAATACAAAATATTAGCCGGGTGTGGTGGTGCATGCCTGTAATCCCAGCTACTCGGGAGGCAGAGGCAGGAGAATCACTTGAGGTTGCCGTGAGCCAAGATCACACCATTGCACTCCAGCCTGGGCAACAAGAGCGAAACTTCGTCTCAGAAAAAAAAAAAAAAAGTATACAAGACAATGTACATAGGCTATATGCATTTTATTTTATTTTATTTTATTTTATTTTTTCAATTTTATAACTTTATTTGATGTATTTGATGATCAGCAATTAGTTCTCATCCACACTGACTGTCTGTAGATTTTTGAAAGTGGTAACAGGTACATAGGTAACCAAAATATAGAGTTTATTTGGTGAATCTTCATCCTCATTACGTTTTCTGGACAGCCGCACACGGATTCGGTATGGGACATTCCTTATTCCTTTGGCCCAGACAGCTTTGTTGAGCCTGGTATCAATGCGCACATCTGGAGTTCCCATCTCCTTCATGGCAAATTTTCGAATCTCTTTGAGTGCCCGAGGGGCACACTTCTGGAAGCCCCCTCCATGGATGCGCTTGTGAATGTTGGTGGTGTATTCTCAGGTCACCAACTCGTTGATGGCAGAACGGCCCTTTTTCTTCTCGCCACCCTTCTTTGCGGGAGCCATTCTGCCGGGTCCAAGCTGGAAAGCTGCTATATGCATTTTATATCAGGGACTTGAGCATCTGAGATTTTGGTATCCTCAAGGCATCCTAGAAACAGCATCCTGCACATACTGAGCAACAACTGTATACATAAAGGTTGAGGGCCGGGTGTGGTGGCTTACACCTGTAATCCCAGCACTTAAGGAGGCCAAGGCAGAAGAATTTCTTGGGGCCAGGCGTTCAAGACCAGCCTGGGCAACATAGCAAGACCCTCCATCTCTACAAAATAAAAATAAAAAATTAGCCAGATATGGTGGCACACACCTGTGGTCCCAGCTACACAGGAGGATGAGATGAGAAGACTGCCTGAGCCCAGGAGTTCGAGCCGTGATCACACCACTGCAGTACAGCCTGGGCAACAGAGCGAGACCCTGTCTGAAAAACAAAAGAAAAGAAGCTCTCAAGAAAGAGGTTCTTGGCTGGGCATGGTGGCTCATGCCTGTAATCTCAGCATTTTGGGAGACTGAGGCAGGGAGATTGCTTGAGCCCAGGAGTTCAAGACCGGCCTGGGAAACATGGCAAAACTGTGTTTCTACAAAAAATACAAAAATTAGCCAGGTATAAGCCGGGCGCAGTGGCTCACGCCTGTAGTCCCAGCACTTTGGGAGGCCAAGACGGGCGGATCACAAAGTCAAGAGATCGAGACCATCCTGGCCAACATGGTGAAATCCTGTCTCTACTAAAAATACAAAAATTAGCTGGTCATGGTGGCGCACGCCTGTAGTCCCAGCTACTCAAGAAAATGAGGCAGGAGAATCACTTGAACCCAGGAGGCAGAGGTTGCAGTGAGCCACGATTGTGTCACTGCACTCCAGCCTGGCAACAGAGCAACAGTCCGTATCAAAAAAAAAATTAGCCAGGTTTAGTGGCGTGCACCTGTAGTCTCAGCTAGTCAGGAGGCTGAGGTGGGAGGATCACTTGAGCCTGGGAGGTTGGGGCTACAGTGAGCCATGATTGTGCCACTGTACTCCAGCCTGGGCAATAGAGCAAGACCCTGTCTCATTTTTTTTTTTTTAAAGGTTATTGAGAACCTCCACCAAGTGCCACAGACACAGTCGTAGTTCTGTTTTAGAGTTGAAATTCTGAGCTGCCCTGCTCCCCATAAGGATGTATTTCCATGTGACCAGATCTCTTTCCTCTTTCTCTAGTGGTCTCTGCTCTTAATAAGGCCTGGTGTGTGAACTGCTTTGCCTGTTCTACCTGCAACACTAAGTTAACACTCAAGTAAGTCTACGGTTTTGTCCAGTGTGAATCCTAAGACTGAAAACTTTGGGGTGACACTTAAAAAAAATCCTAGAATTTAGAAAAAGAATTATTTGATTTCTTATTTCCTCTTTCTGTTCAGGCCTTCTGAAAGTAAAGGTTCTTCCTTTAATTGTTCCCTGTTCTTTTTTCTATTCCTTCTTTGTCCTACTCAAAGGGATAAGTTTGTTGAAATTGACCTAAAGCCAGTCTGCAAACACTGTTATGAGAAAATGCCAGAAGAATTTAAGAGGCGACTTGCCAAACGGGAGAGAGAAGCAAAGGATAAGGACAAGCAGAAAAAGAAAAAGCCAGTCTGTTTGTAAACTTTTCTGTCGCTCTGTCATCATTTTCGCTACTTTCTCCTTTGGTTAGTTCTTTGGAATATGTTTGTGTTCTGTCTTTTGCTTTCTTCCCCCCTCATCACAACTTTTGGGCATGTATTTGTAGTCATCAGAGATTGAAATACAAGTATTTGTCCTGTGTAGAACTGGTCCTTTTGCATAATTGCTAAAATTACAAAGATTAAATGAATACGCTCCATACTTAATACAAGTTTGTGGTCATATATTTCACTTACTCTGTAGAGTCACTCACCTCATTTTTTAAATACCATATGGTGTACATTTCTTTCCTTTTTTTAATGGATTCAAAGGGAAGAATTCTAATCTGTTAATAGAACCTGGAAAAAGTTTTAAAGGATTTTTGTCTGATAACTGTAGCTTTTAAAACCCTGGTTTTTGGTTTCCTTGCCAAAATCATTTAATTGATAAATTATAAGTGTTGTTTGATATTTTTAAAAATGCATATATTCTAAGTTATGTATTAAATTATTTCAGCATGGCCAGGCATGGTGGCTCATGCCTATAATCCCAGCACTTTGGGAAGCCAGAGCGGAAGGATTGCTTGAGCCCAGAATTTTGAGACCAGCCTGGACAACATGCCTAGACCCCATCCGTAAAAAAAAAAAAAAAAAAAAAAAAATTAGCCAGGTGTGGTGGCCCATACCTATAGTCCCAGCTACTCAGGAGGCTGAGGTTGCAGTGAGCCATGACTGTGCCACCACACTCCAGCTTGGGCTGTGACAGAGTGAGACTCTTGTCTCAAAAAAAAAAAAAAAAAAAAAAAAAAAAAAAAACTCTTACAACATGTTTCATATCTAAGCAAAGTCTATCTGATTTACATAAGACCTCTTCTATGATGTTTGAATATGCATTGATACAATACCCATATGCTATTGTTTATGAATTCATGTCCTCAGTGTCTTCAAACTCTTTTTTTATTCGTGATTTTTATGAGAAGTATTTCAATCTTTGAAATTCTCTTGAATTACTAGCATGATTGTTCCAGTTTTCCCTCAGAGTTACCATTGTGTTTGGAGCTCTAAAAATATTTTGTTTCAGTTTACATGTTTCCTTCTATAAAGAGGAATTAAATGTAAATGTAAGATTAAAACAATGAGGCAGGGCATGGTGGCTCACGCCTGTGATGCCAGCACTTTGAGAGGCCGAGGCAGCAGATCACTTGAGACCAGCCTGGGCAACATGTTGAAACCCCATCTCTACTAAAAATACAAAAAAAATTAGCCAGGCATGGTGGCGGGCGCCTGTAATCCCAGCTACTTGTGAGGCTGAGACAGGAGGATCGCTTGAACCTGAGAGGCAGAGGTTGCAGTGAGCCAGGATCGTGCCACTGCATTCTACCCTGGGCAACAGAGTGAAACTCCGTCTCAAAAAAAAAAAGATTCAAACAGTGGAAAGCTTGCTAAGGTAGTCTCTCTGAAAACAGGAATAATTTTTTTGTGTTTGTCACAAAAACGGCAGTTTTAATAGCTTTTGCTCTAAGAAGACCTTGGGAGAAAAGCCGTAAAATAATTCCCAGTGTGGTGTTTTAAAAGAGAAGATTTTTCATTTTAAATATGTGTTTAGGAATTTCCTTTGTTACTAGTATTGTCCTTTAAAATGATCTTGAAGCAAAGTCTAGTTTAATGTTTAAATGCAGTAAAAAATATCAGTAGATTTTATCATTTTTGTCATAGATAGCAATATACCACTAGATTTATTTCACCAATGCTACCTCAATATGATTTCACGGACAATGAACAAGTTATCAAGTTGTATATTTATTCAATTCAAAATTAAACACTCTGGATTTCAACAGTAATATGCTCCTGTAATTACCTGTTGGAAATGCATTACAGATGGTCAGGAGGCTATCTGAAAAGTTGTCTTCTCCAGGACTGTTTTAAAAATAAATTGATGTGTATTGCCCTAGCTTTTCAAAAGAATAGTTGAGTTCTTCAAATAGCTACCATTTACAATACAACCACAGGTGATTTCATTACGTTTATGTTAAGAGTGATTGAAAACTTTCTTCCAACCTTTCTGTCAGATAACCAAAATAACCCCTTATAATTTAAAATTAATGAAACCTCATGGCTACCTAATTTAAAGTACTAAGTAAGATCATATTGCCTCCAATAAAGAAATCATTCACATTATAAAAATATGATTCTTTCCTTTAGATAAATTTATCTTTAAGGTATTCCCAAGATATTTTAAAATGTGATTACCATCCTGGGCAATACAGCAGGACCCTGTCTCTCCAAAAAAAAATTTTTTTTAAGTTAGCCAGGCATAGTAGTATGCACTTGTGTCCCAGCCATTCAGGAGGTTGAGGTGGGAGGATGACTTGAGTCCAGGAGTTAGAGGCTGCAGTGAGCTGTGATCACCACTGCACTCCAGCCTGGGTGACAGTTGAGGCTCTGTTTCCAAAAAAAAAAGTGATTGACTGTACTTAAGTAAATTATATATGTAATCTACAGTCTGTGTTACACAGGTGGATGTATAGAACCAATTTATAAGGACTTTTTTTTTCAAATGATACTGAATTTATATATATATATCACAATAAGAATTGAGGTTAGAATTATGGTTTTTTTACTAACATGAATATAGATATCATCACCTAGTTGCCTTCATTTAGTTCAGTACAATTACTTCACATTATTTATATATCTTTGTTGAATATGTTTCCACTAATTTCTTTTTTTTTTTTAATAATTATTATCTTTAGGAATAAGTTTGTGGAGTTTGACATGAAGCCAGTCTGTAAGAAGTGCTATGAGAAATTTCCACTGGAGCTGAAGAAAAGACTTAAGAAACTAGCCGAGACCTTAGGAAGGAAATAAGTTGCTTTATTTTTTCTTTTCTATGCAAGATAAGAGATTACCAACATACTTGTCTTGATCTACCCATATTTAAAGCTATATCTCAAAGCAGTTGAGCGAGAAAAGGACCTATATGAATGGTTTTATGCCGTTTTTTAATTAAAAAAGAAAAATTCATATAATCGTGTTTAAAACACAGATGAAGTCAGTATTCACCTTTGTTAACCCTTATCCATTTGTTGACATGTAGATTGTTTACAAAAAAAAACACATGGTTAAATGTTAAATTTTAATTAGGGCCCCCCAAAATTAAATATAACTTTTTAAAATGAAAGGAGTCACCTTCTACATGACTCAGGTGAAAACACAGTATAAACATGAATTTACTTTGTATTCAAAAGAAAATTCCAACTGCTGTTGGGGAAGGACACAGAAAAAATAACCACCCAAGAAAAACAAAAACAAGAAAAATGAATCTTATACGATCTTAGTATATTTATCAAACGAGTAGCTATAAAGTGAATATACCCATTACTAAGACAAAAAACAAGTGTAATTCAGAACTACTTGATTTTTTTTTAGTTAAATGCAATAATTATTATACTTAGTTTTATAACCTGCTCTCCTTGTGAATTCTTCCTTCGAATGATTATGTAACACAGTAGGAATAGCTAGCTAGTAGGATGTCTTTTAAATTTTTGTGCAAAAAATTTATACCAGGCATTTGAAAATATACTTTACAATATTGGAAAATGAAGTATTTTTAATGTATTACAGCAATTATGTTTCTAAGCTTAATGTTAAGCATGTAATCTTAGAATAGGACATGAAATTAAATTGTATGTAGCTTGGAATGTCTTGCTTCAGAAAAGTGAATGTGTATGTCCATCATATTGCCTTTATAACCATGCTGATATCTATGCTTTATACATATTCAAACTTGCCTTGCCTTAAAAAAATACATACTGCATACTTAAATCAGGAATTGTAGCCATCTCACAGAATACCAACTAAAACTAAGTGCATTGAGATCTGAGATTGGTAAACCCAGATTCATTTACCACAGCTATAATGAAGTTTTTAAAAACTCTCTTCTCCTTTTTTGGGGGAAATCCATTGTTAATTTCTGTCATCTTAGAAGAAAATGATGTTGATAGGTGTTTCAGATTTTCCGTTTCAAATCTTATAATTAATTGGATTTATTTACTACAAGTAGGAGGTATAAATGACACTCTTAAATTGGAAGGAGGAGTGTTTTAGTGTCTGTTTTAGGTCAAAATTAGTGCTTCTACTTTTATCAAAAGTTTTATCCTGAGGTTTCAGGACCACTCTTCCTTAATAAACTTGTTAATGTAAAGCGAGCTTTATGAACATTTAAAAAATGTTGCTGCTGCTTTGTTACTTAAAGAGAAAGTTGCCAAGAGAGACTTCTTAGGGAAAATACTGTGTTTTCCAAAAATTGCTGAAATATTGTTTTGCCATTTTTAAAGAGTCTCAGGTTATTACCACTCTGCCATTAAATATTTGTATGCCTGCATTTTTAAAAATTCTGTGCATGTATGTTATGGAGTACATTCTATTTTTGTTTTCAGATACCCTACAACCAATTATTTTTTTAGTAATCTTTTAAAATTAAAATTATCATAAATGATTGAAAATAATCATCACATAGTTGAAGATTGTATGTATTCAGTAGTTTAAAACAATCTTTGCATTTGACAGTAAGAATCAAAGTCCCTTCAGTGTGCCTTTGTCAGCTAATATGTGACCAGCAATGACAACCTTGGGAATATTTATTAAGTATTATACTATGAATATAGGCAACATAGGACAGGGTTTGCAGTACAGAGTCTTGATGCTAAATTCTCATATACCTCTACACGAGAAATATGGAGCAGGAAAACAAGCATTTACATACATTCTTCATCACTTTGAAGATGCATGGCCTGAACTCAACTGCTTGTGTTTGTTTACGTATCAGGCATAGCCAAGCATCTCCTGTAGCTAGAGGTTCCACTGCTGTCTTTACTCAGTCCTCTTTTAAAATACAAATTAGTGGCCAGATGCAGTGGCTCACACCTGTAATCCCAGCACTTTGGGAGGCCGAGGTGGCTGGATCACGAGGTCAGGAGATCGAGACCATCCTGGCTAACACAGTAAAACCCTGTCTCTACTAAAAATACAAAAAAATTAGCCAGGAGTGGTGGCGGGCGCCTATAGTCCCAGCTACTCGGGAGGCTGAGGCAGGAGAATCGCTTGAACCAGGGAGGCAGAGGTTGCAGTGAGCCGAGATCGCGCCACTGCACTGCAGCCTGGGCAACAGAGTGAGACTCCATCTCAAAAATAAAAATAAAAATAGACCGGACATGGTGGCCTATGCCTGTAATCCCAGCACTTTGGGAGGCCGAGGTGGGTAGATCACGAAGTCAGGAGATCGAGACCATCCTGGCTAACACGGTGAAACCCCGTCTCTACTACAAAAAAATTAGCTGGGCGAGGTGGCGGGCGCCTGTAGTCCCAGCTACTCGGGAGGCTGAGGCAGGAGAATGGCATGAGCCCAGGAGGCAGAGCTTGCAGTGAGCCCAGATCATGCCACTGCACTCCAACCTGGGTGACAGAGCAAGACTCCGTCTCAAATAAAACAAAACAAAAAAAAATTATGAATTAGTGTTTTCTAGAATTTCAACTTGCTAAGCCTCTAATATTTAAGGGTAGTTTATCTAGATACAGTACTTTCTTCCCTGATAAGTAGTATCATTGGAGCCCTTAAATATAGGAGAAGAGGAAGAAGTTTAAAAAGTGTAAGTGGGCTGGGCGCGGTGGCTCAAGCCTGTAGTCCTAGCACTTTGGGAGGCCGAGGCAGGTGGATCACGAGGTCAGGAGATCGAGACCATCCTGGCTAACATGGTGAAACCCCGTCTCTACTAAAAATACAAAAAATCAGTTGGGCGTGGCGGCCGGCGCCTGTAGTCCCAGCTACTCAGGAGGCTGAGGCAGGAGAATGGCCTGAACCCAGGAGGCAGAGCTTGCAGTGAGCCGAGATCGCGCCACTGTACTCCAGCCTGGGCGACAGAGCGAGACTCCCTCTCAAAAAAAAGAATTGTAAGTGGATTAAAAGAGAAACTTGGTCTAGTTCTTAATATTTTTAATACGGCTTTCCCTGGCTGCTGGAAAACTTAGGCCAGTAAGCATCTCTTTGTTTCAAGTCCTATAAGACAATTTGAAATAATTCATTGTTCATGCCAAAATTCTAAGTACTGTTTTTCTTAGCAAGTGTAATATAATCAGGAAAAATGGGTACAAGTAAATCATTCTTTGGATCATACTCATAGCCTTATTAACACTGCACCTGAATAATAGGTCATTTTGCCTCACTCATTTGCCAAAGTAGCCATTTCTAAGTTAAGGAAATTTTTAGGTAGGCTGATAGCCTTGTATTTCATTTTAGATTGTAAGCTCAATGGCAGGGATACTATATCGATCATTATGTTTTCATATAGCAACCATCACAGTATACTCTTGGTGCTTAATAAATGTTTATAATTAACAATAACCTGTTGTATATTGTTTAATTTGAATGGTATATATATGAAATACCTATGAAAATTGAAGTATTCATGAATGTATAATAGAAACAAGTAAATGAATAAAATGACCTGGTTACTATAGATAAGCCAAATTTTAAACCATCTAGAACAATGGTGTAGTCTTCCTTCTATTCAATATAAATGCTGGGTTTTTATTATTATTATTATTATTATTATTATTATTAAGAAAGGAGATACAGGCCAGGCATGGTGGCTCACACCTGTAATCCCAACACTTTGGGAGGCTGAGGCCAGTGGATCACTTGAGGTCAGGAGTTTGAGACCAGCCTGGCCAACACGGTGAAACCTCATCTCTACTAAAAATACAAAAATTAGTAGGGCGTGGTGGTGTGCACCTGTAGTCCCAGCTACTTGGGAGGCTGAGGCAGGAGAATCCCTTGAACCCAGGAGACAGAGTTTGCAGTGAGCTGAGATTGCGCCATTGCACTCCAGCTTGGCTGACAGAGTAAGACCCTGTCTCAAAAAAAAAAAAAATGGAGAGATACAGCTTAATAAAAACATTCAGCCAGCCCTGAGTCACTGTGTGCAGTGTGTTGGGAAGATACCCACTACCAGGGCATTCCTCTTCCAGTGCTTGGCCTGCCCAGCTCTGCATCCACCTTAAATGTAGAGAATCCTGGGGCCTCTGAGTCTTCCATTCCATTTCCTTCCCTGGCGAGGTGAGACAGGTCATTACATCTCCCTGTAGGAGGTATTGGATGGGGTGAGCACAGAGCATGCTAGACCACAGTGGCAGCAGCCCAGGGAGGGGAGGAGACGGGAGGCTTCCTAAAGGAGCTGGATCTTGAGAGATGAACAGAAGTTGGCCAGGCAGGGAAGGAGGATAGGGAGTGGGCATCCCAGGCCCTCTTCCACTCCCGTTTTCTCTATTTCTCTTGGTGGCGTTACCATCAGTGCAGGCTGCCAAGCTAATAACAGTTTGACTTCAATGCCTCCTCCCTACAACCTACATTTGCCCCCACATCTAACTCCAAAATTCATCACCTCCGCTGTGGAAAGTTCCCAGAAATCTTTATTCTGCTCCTGACTTGCAGCCCCTGCCTGCCTTAGCTGCCCTTGCTAGGTACCCATCAGTCACCTTGCCCTTGCTGTCAGCCTCGGTTTGGCTCGCTGAAGCAGGATAGTCCAAGAAGTCCCAGCTCTCCCATGGCAACTGGTTGTCCGTGTGTTTTTCTCTCAGTGGCAAATGCAAGTGCCCACAGAATTGATCGTCTTCCCGGATCTTGACCCGCCCTCTTCTAGTAAATGGACCCTTCTCGCTTTTGAGACTCAGCTCAATATCACCTGACTTGTGAAGCCTTTCCTCACTTTTTCAAGCAACAAGTCACCCTCTCTTTGTTCCCCTAGTTCTTGGTATGCACCTCTGTCTCAGTGGTTCTGATGTGCAATTTAAGTATTGGTTTATGTTCCCACCAGAAGGTTGGCTCCCTGAGGGGAAGGACTGTGGCAACTTTATCATTGTATCCTCTGCCAGTCACAGTGCCCAGCCCCCAATAAGAACTCAGTGATCACTGAATGAGTGAGTGAATACGTGGGCAGTATACGTTACGCCCTTGCCATATTCAAGTCTTCTAAAAGCTGTTAAAACTAAAAATCAGCACAAAGACCACAACCAGGGTTTTCTTACTAAAAAACAAAAATACCCCTTCCTTGCTTAAAAAAAAAAAGTCAAGGCCGGGCGCGGTGGGTCAAGCCTGTAATCCCAGCACTTTGGGAGGCCGAGACGGGCGGATCACGAGGTCAGGAGATCGAGACCATCCCAACATGGGCTAACATGGTGAAACCCCGTCTCCACTAAAAAATACAAAAAACTAGCCGGGCGAGGTGGCGGGCGCCTGTAGTCCCAGCTACTCGGGAGGCTGAGGCAGGAGAATGGCGTGAACCCGGGAGGCGGAGCTTGCAGTGAGCTGAGATCCGGCCACTGCACTCCAGCCTGGGCGACAGAGCCAGACTCCGTTTCAAAAAAAAAAAAAAAAAAAAAGTCTACTTGGGGCCGAGCATGGTAGCTTACGCCTCTAATGCCAGCACTTTGGGAGGCCACGGCAGAAGGACTGCTTGAGCCCAAGAGTTGAAGACAAGCCTGGGCAACATAGCAAGACCTCAGTTCTATAAAAAATTAAAAATTAGGCAGGTGTGGTGGTGAGACCCCATCTCTACAAACAAATCAGAAAGTTAGGCATGGTGGCACATGCGTATGGTCCCTAGCTACTCTGGAAGCTGAGGATGGCTTGAGTCCAGGTCAAGGCTGCAGTGAGCTATGATCGCACCACTGCACTCTGGCTTGGGCGACAGCAAGACCCTGTCTGAAAAATAGTTAAATTTAAACACAGTCTACTTGGGGAATACTTAGAATGTAAAAACAGGATCTAGGGCCGGGCGCGGTGGCTCAAGCCTGTAATCCCAGCACTTTGGGAGGCCGAGATGGGCGGATCACGAGGTCAGGAGATCGAGACCATCCTGGTTAACACGGTGAAACCCCGTCCCTACTAAAAAATACAAAAAACTAGCCGGCCGAGGTGGCGGGCGCCTGTAGTCCCAGCTACTCGGGAGGCGGAGGCAGGAGAATGGCGTGAACCCGGGAGGCGGAGCTTGCAGTGAGCTGAGATCCGGCCACTGCACTCCAGCCTGGGTGACAGCGCGAGACTCCGCCTCAAAAAAAAAAAAAAAAACAGGATCTAAAAATACTACACATGATCACAAATATGTGCAAAATGGCCTTTTGTAAAGATGGAGGAAATACATCAAAATGTTACGGAAATGCTTTTTAAATGTTTGGAGTTTTTTTTGAGAAAGGGGACTCTTCAGATGGTGTTTTCAGCTTGCCAAAAAAAACTCGATAATAATAGGAAATAGTAACTATTTTTTGAACGTGCTCTGTTAAATGAATTAAATGCATATGCTACAACATTGTTTTCATAATTTTTTAGCAAAATTTTTCCCATAGATGGAGCCATGCTGAACTTTAGCTGCTTTTAAGCAGCTCCTGTCTTAGTTATTGCAAATTCTAACTTAGTAGAGCTAAAAGTAAAGTCTTCACTCTGATGAACCAGTCACCCTGCCTGATAAAATTTTAGATCTCAGAAGCCATTTACCCTTGCAATAAAAATTAGTGACATTCTGGCCAGGCGCAGTGGCTCACACCTGTAATCTCAGCACTTTGGGAGGCCGAGGCGGGCAGATCACCTGAGGTTGGGAGTTCGAGACCAGCCTGACCAACATGGAGAAACCCCCGTCTCAACTACAAATACAAAATTAGCCAGGCGAGGTGGCACATGCCTGTAATTCCAGCTACTTGGGAGGCTGAGTCAGGAACTGGAACCCACAAGGTTTGCTGGAACCCATGAGGCGGAGGTTGTGGAGAGCTGAGATCGCACCATTGCACTCCAGCCTGGGCAACAAGAGTGAAACTCTCTCAAAAAAAAAAAAAAAAAATAGTGACAATCAATAAGTAGAGAATCTTCTACTTGACCCTGTAGAAGGACATCAAAAATTGTAATACTGGCCAGGGCACAGTGGCTCATGCCAGCAACTCAGGAGGCTGAGGTGGGAGGATCACTTGAGCTCAGGAGTTGAAGGCTGCAGTGAGCTATGACCACGCCACTGCACTCCAGCCTGGGTGACAGAGTGAGACTCTGTCTAAAACAGACAAAAATTCTAATATATCGGCAAAATTAAAAAGAAAAGCAGGAAACCCCACGTTTCAGAGGTGAGGAGAAACTGCCCTGTTCTCTTTGTAAAACACTGAGATGTCTCTTTGGAGATGGAGTGTGAAGGCACAGGTTAGGATCTAGTAGCAAGCTCACTTGTGCTACCCAGTGTCCCCTGGGAGCTCAAGACATGGGGAGGGTTGTGGGTCAGGGACCACTGAACTCATGATCATGGAGTCCTTACTGGGTAAGCCCTTCAGGTTCAGGCAGTCACGATACAGTATTTGAAGCACACTTGGAATAGAATAAGTTCACTACTAGAAATACCAGTTTCATTTATATGGTCCAAGAAGATCTTAATCCCAAAGATAGTAGAGACAAGCATCATGGAAAGAACAGCTTATAAGGATATTCCTTTTCCACATATGTTTAGCATCATGTCAGACAACATAAGAGAGATTATGTTGATATCAAAGCACTGATATCAGTACTTCAAAAATTATTCACATACTTTAATGATTCCACAGTCCCCTACACCAAACCCCACGTTTAATCAAGAGGTATTGTGTTTGAACATGAGTTCAAAGACTTTTTTCCGAGACTTTTACGTGCCTATTTTCTCTCAAGTGGTAAATTCCACTAGATCCATGTGGGGGATCTAGGTTTCACGCTCCTTATGAGAATCTCATGCCTGATGATCTGTCACTGTCCCCCATCACCCTCAGATGGGACCATCTAGTTGCAGGAAAACAAGCTCAGGCTCCCGCAGATTCTACATTATGGTGAGTTGTATAATTATCTCCTTATATATTACAATGTAATAATAATATAAATAAGGTGCACAATAAATGTAATGCACTTGAATAATCCTGAAACCACCCCCACCACCACCGTCTGTGGAAAATTGCTTTCCACGAAACTGGTCCATGGTGCCAAAAAGGTTGAGGACCACTGACCTAGAGTCTTCTTTTTTTTTTTTTTTTTTTTTTTGAGACGGAGTCTCCCTCTGTCGTCCAGGCTGGAGTGCAGTGGCACAATCTCGGCTCACTGCAACCTCCGCCCCTCCAGGTTTAAGCAATTCTCTGCCTCAGCCTCCGGAGTAGCTGGGATTACAGGCACACGCCACCATGCCCGGCTACTTTTTTTGTATTTTTAGTAGAGATGGGGTTTCACCATCTTGGCCAGGCTGGTCTTGAACTCCTGACCTCGTGATCCACCCGCCTCGGCCTCCCAAAGTGCTGGGATAACAGGCATGAGCCGCTGCGCCCAGCCGAGCTAGAGTCTTCTAATTTTGTGTACCTGTAATGAGACCTGAACTATTTGGAACTGATCTTCCTGGCAACTTCCCTCAAGTTATAGGCAAAAATTAGGACCTAAAAGCCTTAAAAAGACCAAAATGTATGCCAAATACTCTAAAGTTCCTATCTTTACTCTTAGAAATATCCCTTGGGCCTTGCTTATCAGCTGCGTACTGGAAATGTTTACACAGCTCTAACAAACTTCCTGAGTTTCCTATACCAAACAGAAGACCGCAGATTAAAAGCGGGGAGAGGGTAGACTAAAGGCAAGCAAATTAAAGAGACATTGAATGTCAACTGTTGTCAGCCACTGTGCCGGAAGATAGTTAAACAACAATAAACCTTCAGTCCTTGAAAAGCTTATGGTTTACCAGGGGCTATAAGAAGTGCATCAGCGGCCGGTCACGGTGGCTCAGGCCTGTAATCCCAACACTTTGGGAGGCCGAGGTGGGCGGATCACAAGGTCAGGAGCTCGAGCCCAGTCTGACCAACATGGTGAAACCTCATCTCTACTAAAATTACAAAAATTAGCCGGGCGTGGTGGTGCACGCCTGTATTCCTAGCTACTCAGGAGGCTGAGGCAAGAGAATCGCTTGAACCCGGGAGGGTGGAGGTTGTGGTGAGCTGAGATCGAGTCACTGCACTCCAGCCGGCTGACAGAGCTAGACTCTGTCTCAACAAAAAAAAGAAGTGCATCAGAGGCCAGGCACGGCGCCTCAAGGCTGTAATCCCAGCACTTTGAGAGGCCTAGGCAGGCAGATGGCTTGAGTCCAGGAGTTCAAAACCAGCCTGAGCAACACAACGAAACCCTCTCTCTACTAAAAATACAAAAAATTAGCCAAGTGTGGTAGCATGCACCTGTAGTCCCAGCTACTCGGGAGGCTGAGGGTCCTGAGCCCAGGACGTCAAGGCTGCAGTGAGCCATGATCATACCACTGCACTCCAGCCTGGGCAACAAAGTGAGACCTTGTCTCAAACAAACAAAACAAAAGCATCAGCATATAATGTGATAAGAATCAATGTTAGAAATATGAATGCGAGGCCGGGCGTGGTAGCTCACGCCTGTAATCCCAGTACTTTGAGAGGCCGAGGCGGGTGGATCACCTGAGATCAGGAGTTCGAGACCAGCCTGACCAACATGGTGAAACCTTGTCTCTACTGAAAATACAAAAATTAGCTGGCCGTGTTGGTGGGCGCCTGTAGTCCCAACTACTCAGGAGGCTGAGGCAGGAGAATCGCTTGAACCTGGGAGGCAGAGGTTGCAGTGAGCCGCAGGTGTGCCAGTGCACTCCAGCCTGGGTGACAGAGCGAGACTCCATCTAAAGAAATATATATATGTGTGTGTGTATATATATATAAATATATATATGTGTATATATGTATATATATTTATGTATAAATATATATATATAAAATGTGTGTGTGTGTATATATATATGTATGAATGGGATACAGCGATTGCTCAGAGAGACTGGGTGATTGTAGGGCATCTGCAAAGATTTCCCAAAGGTGGTGATGGCTGCACTGGGGTTTGAAAGACATGGAAGGAGCTTTCCAGAGGGAGAAAGGGGAAAGGGCAGGGGGGTGAGCGGGCTTTTTAGGCAAAGAGACGCGCCTGTAAGAAGAGCCTGGTCTGATCAGAGAATGGTGAGAATTCTCACTGAGTTGAGGTTAAGCTCTGGTGAGAGAGATGAAGTTGGAGACGGATGGCGAACGTGGACCTGTGCCTAGCACAGCACCTGACACGGCAGAGGCGGTCAGTAATATCTGCTGATTAATTGTCAGACGTTGGGTGGCTTAGGAAAGCTCTGAGGAGGGACCCCAATTAAGGGGACAGTAGTCAGGGCGTGAGGTTTGTCCAAGAGAGCACTGTGAGATCAGGACTAAAACTGCTGCAAGAGACCCTATGATTGGGTGGCAGCAGCATGTTGTGGAGATGAGCCTGCTCTCTCAGTCTCTTCCTCTTGTCAGAACCCTTTGCCTCCTCCCCCAACACACGCATACACACACATGCACGCACCATGCTACAGAAACCTTTCTCAGTCTTGCCGTTCTCTCAAATCATGCATCGGCCTTCCCTTCATCTTCAGATTCTTTAAAGAGTAATCGAAGTTCCCACTTCTAGCATGATGAAGTGCGGAGGTCAACAAATCTTTCCAAAATGTAACTATATAGCTGGACAAACCATTGAGCATTCTGTAATTTTACCAAAGGCACAAATGGGGATGTGTTTAAGAATGAAAGCTCGGCCGGGCGCAGTGGCTCAAGCCTGTAATCCCAGCACTTTGGGAGGCCGAGGCGGGCGGATCACAAGGTCAGGAGATCGAGACCACAGTGAAACCCCGTCTCTACTAAAAATACAAAAAATTAGCCGGGCGCCTGTAGTCCCAGCTACTCAGGAGGCTGAGGCAGGAGAATGGCGGGAACCCGGGAGGCGGAGCTTGCAGTGAGCCGAGATCACGCCACTGCACTCCAGCCTGGGCAACAGCGTGAGACTCCGTCTCAAAAAAAAAAAAAAAAAAAAAGAATGAAAGCTCGCTGGGCGCAGTGGCTCATGCCTGTAACCCCAGCACTTTGGGAGGCTGAAGCAGGAGGACCACTTGAGCTCAGGAGTTCAAGAACAGCCTGGGCAAAGTAGTGAGATCCCCGTCTCTACAAAAAAATAAAAAATAAAAAAAGGCATGGTGGTACACACCTGTGGTCCCAGCTACATGGGAGGCTAAGGCAGGAGAATCATTTGAGCCCAGGAGATTGAGTCTGCAGTGAGCTGTGATCACACCACTGCGCTCCAACCTGGGCAACAGAGTGAGGCAGACCCTGTCTCAAAAGAAAAAAAAAAAAAGAATTAAAGTGAGCCTTGGAGAAGACCAGCCTGTGTCCATGGCATCTTTGCCCAGGCTGCTACCCCCATCTACCCCAGCTGCTGGTAACACACACCGCAGCCCCCAGCAGGGCAGCCTGTGGAAATAAGATCCCCTGCCACCTCGCTGCAGGGGCTGGATGCAAGATTGAGGAAGGTTTTGATTTGCAGCATGGCTAGTTAAGGTGGTGATATCAATGACCAGGAGGAAGAAAGGCCGCTGACTCCTAGCCTGAGGCTCTAGGCCTTTGGAGATAACCAAATGGCCTACAGACTAGTCAGGGATGTAAGAGGGAGCTCCAGGAGATGGGAGAGCCAAAGGGAGCTTGGTAAACTCTTCACACTACCCAAATGGACTGAAGGCTCCCGGCTGGCAGAGATTAGAGCAAGCCCAAGCCATGTCCATATGCCCAGGGCACACAGCCTGTGTCTGTGCCGGTGCCAGTGTTAGGAAGTAAAAGCCAGAACACCACTGCAAATGGCCCGGGGCGTGCCTCCTCCCCATTGCGCGTAGAGCCAGCAGCAGATGGTGGAAACCGTATTGGCTTTAACTGATGTTTGACTGACAAACTATGCAGATAAGAAGTGACCTCTAGGAAGCCAGTCTGAAAAATTAAAGCAAACAAATGGCAACAATAAAACTGAGCAATGACCTGAGTGAGCGCACACTGTGGAGGAGACAGGCGTCCTGCATGGAGTGCAGCCAGGAGACAGCACGGAATGCATGGAGCAGCTATTGGAAGGCACTGAAAACGAAATCGTTGCAGGCAGCTTTCCCAGGAAGACCAGAACTGGAAGTAACACCAAATCGGTGGTGAGATAACCATGTTTCCCCTATGGTATCCCCTGACTAACCTGGCAGTGGGCACCAGGGTGTAGCTAGAAAGAGCTCCAGCAGATGCCTCTATTTCTAGCTCAAGTAACAGGAAAAGGGTCTCCTAACTTTCCAAGGGAATCCAGAAGTTCGTTCCTCCCCATGTTTCTTTTCCCTATTCTCTCATACCTCAGCCCCCAAGCAGTCCCACAGTGGCACTGGCACCAGCCCACCAAGAGGAGCCCCAGAAGCCAAGACGCAGGCGGGAACCTTCTCCAGTTGACAGAGCTGTGGTCCCAAAAGGGCAGAAACAGCCCATGTTGCTTCTCTTCCAATTCAGTCCTCCCACTGCTTGGTTTCAGATGTAGAAATGCATGGTAGAGCCAGATAACGAAAGCCTCAGTTTTCTGCTTGGAAGACGAAAGAGAGAAGCCTCAGCAAATGAAAGCAACAGGGTAATTGCTGAGAGAGAGTTAATCAGTGAAGCAAACCCACTAAGTTGTTTATGAACCCCAGGGCTCATTCTTGAGCTGCTCCCACATAGATCTGGTCCTGTTCAACACACCAGAGGCCGAGAGCTGAACTGAGAGACCATCACCCACAGACACAACTGGCCACTGGGTGGCGCACAAGTGGGACAGAACTGAATAGTCCTGTGAAGACTTTGGACACTGAACTGGCTTTGGAACCACAGACTGCAGAATGGAGGGGTGGGAACTTGTGGTTTGAACCTAAATCAGGTAGATTGCCTGGCCAAAATGAAAATATCTACAATCTCCATAGCATTTAATTTCATTCAGTGATTTTTTTAAGTAAATTTGCAGTGTTTTACAGCCATCCCCAAAAATCTAATTCCAAAATACCTCTATCACCCCAATGAGAGACTCCATTCACGTTGCCAGTCACATGCCCTCCCAGATTTTCCCTCCGCCAAGCCCTTGGCAATCACTAATCTACTTTCCGTGTCTTTGAGTTTGCCTACTCTGGATATTTCTTTTTTTTTTTTTTTTTTTTTTTGAGACGGAGTCTCGCTCTGTCGCCCAGGCTGGAGTGCAGTGGCCTGATCTCAGCTCACTGCAAGCTCCGCCTCCCGGGTTCACGCCATTCTCCTGCCTCAGCCTCCCGAGTAGCTGGGACTACAGGCGCCCGCCACCTCGCCCGGCTAGTTTTTTTTGTAGTTTTAGTAGAGACGGGGTTTCACTGTGTTCACCAGGATGGTCTCGATCTCCTGACCTCGTGATCCACCCGTCTCGGCCTCCCAAAGTGCTGAGATTACAGGCTTGAGCCACCGCGCCCGGCCTGGATATTTCATATAAATGAAATGATATATGAGGTTTTGTGATTGGCTCCTTTCATTTAGAAGAATGTTTTCAAGACTGATTCATGTTGCAGTATGCATCGGTACTTCATTATTTTTTGATGCAAAAGTAATGCTCTATTGTATGGCTATACCACATTTTTCTTTGAGACAGAGATCTCACTATGTCGCCCAGGCTGGAGTATAGTGGCTCTTCACAGGCCTGATCACAGCTCCTGCATGGATCAAAGAGTGTCACTGCAGCTTCAAACTGCAACTTCAAACTCTCAGGCTCAAGCGACCCTCCTGCCTCAACCTCCCCAGTAGCTGGGACTACAGACACGTGTGTCTGTGCCCAGCAATACCACATTTTAAAAAAATCCATCTTCAGTAGATGGAAATTTGGACTATTTCTACCTTTTACTAATAAAAATAGTACTGTTATAACATTCGTGTGTAAGTTTTCTTTTGTTTTTGTTTTTTCTTTTTTGTAGAGATGGGGGTCTCGCTGTGTTACCCAGGCTAGTCTCAAGCTGCTGGACTCAAGTGATCCTGCCATCGAGAACTCCCAAAGTGCTGGGATTACAGGCGTGAGCCACCATGCCTGGCCTGTACACAAGTTTTTGTGTAGACATGTTTACATCCAATTAATGAACACCGTATGTCTTTCCATTGATTTAGCTCTTCTTTCTTTCAACAGTGTTGTGTAGTTTCCAGTCTACAAGGCTTACCCTTTTGGATTAAATTTATTCATAATTATTTTATTATTTTTGATAATATTATAAATGGAATTGGTTACTTAATTTTATTTGAATTGTTCATTGCTAGTGTGTAAGTAGACAACTCATTTTTTTAATTGACCTTGTATCATACAATCTCCTTGAACTCATTTATTATCACTGATAGTTTAGATCTTTTTTTTTTTTTTGAAGTTTCATTAGGGTTTTCTATATATAAGATCATGTCATCTAGAATATAGTTTTATTTATTCTATTCCTATTTCGATGCCTTTTGTTTGCATTTCTTGCCTAATTGCCTGGGCTAGAACATCCAGTACAGTGTTAAATAAAAGTGAAGAAAGAAGGCATCCTTGCAAGTCAAGTTTTTGTTTTGTTTTTTTTTGTTTTGTTTTGACATGGAGTCTCACACTTTGGCCCAGGCTGGAGTGCAATGGCACAATCTTGGCTCACTGCAACCTCTGCCTCCCGGGTTCAAGCAATTCTCCTGCCTCAGCCTCCTGAGTAGCTGGAATTACAGGCGCCCACCACCATGCCTGGCTTATTTTTTGTATTTTTATTAGAGACAGGGTTTCACTATGTTGGCAGGCTGGTCTCGAACTCCTGACCTCGTGATCTGCCCGCCTCGGCCTCCCAAAGTACTGGGATTACAGGCGTGAGCCACCGCACCCAGCCCAACTTAACCTTTTTTTTTTTTTGAGATGGAGTCTGTCACCCAGGCTGGAGGGCAGTGGCGTGATCTTGGCTCACTGCAAGCTTGCCTCCAGAGTTCATGCCATTCTCCTGCCTCAGCCTCCTGAGTAGCTGGGACTACAGGTGCCTGCCACCACGCCCAACTAATTTTTTTTTTTTTTTTGTATTTTTTAGTAGAGTCGGGGTTTCACTGTGTTAGCCAGGATGGTCTTGATCTCCTGACCTCATGATCAGCCCACCTCGACCTCCCGAAGTGCTGGGATTACAGGCATGAGCCACCGTGCCCGGCCCAACTTAACCATTTTTAAGTGTGCAATGCAGTAGCCTTATGTTGTTGTGCAATATATTTCCAGGACGTTTTCATCTTTTATTTCTATTTATTTATTTATTTATTTATTATTTTGAGACATGATCTCACTGTCACCTGGGCTGGAATGCATTGGTGCGATTATAGGTCACTGCAACTTCGAACTCTTGTGCTCAATCAATCCTCCTGCCTCAGCCTCCCAGGTAGCTGGGGACTACAGATGTGCACCACTGAACTGGGTTAATTTTTTTTTTTTTTTTTTGGAGAGAGTCTTGCTTTGTTGCCTAAGCTGTTCTTGAACTCCTGGCTTCAAGCAATTCTCCCACCTCAGCCTCCCAAAGTGCTGGGATTACAGGAGTGAGCCACCACTTGGCCCAACTTTTTATCTTTTAAAACTGAACATCTATACCCATGAAACAACAACTCTCCATTTTCTCCTCCCCCTAGTTTCTAGTGACAATCATTTGATTTGCTGTTTCTGTGAATTTGACTACTTTAGATACCTCATATAAGTGGAAGCATACAGTATTTGTATTTTTGCAACTGGCTTATTCCACTTAGCATGATGTCCTCAAGGTTCTTCCATGTTACATCATGTAACAGAATTCCTTTCCTTTTTAAAGCTGAGTAACATTCCATTATTTGTATACACCACATTTTGTTTATCCCCTCGTTTGTTGATAGACATTTAGGCTACTTCTGCATGTTGGCTATTATGAATAATACTGCTATAAATATGGATGTGTAAATATCTCTTAAAGACCCTGTTCTCAATTCTTTTGGATATATGTCCAGAAGTGAATATGGCAATTCTATTTTTATTCTTTGAGAACCCATCAAATTGTTTTCGGTAGTAGCTACACCTTGCATTGCACAAAGGCTCCAATTTCTGTACATCCTCTTTAACACTTGTGTTTTCTGCTTTTTTGACAGTAGACATCCTAATGGGTGTAAGATAATGTTTCCTTGTGATTTTCATTTGCATTTCTCTAATGATGATTAGGAATGTTGAGCATCTTTTTTGTTTTGTTTTGTTTTGTTTTTGGTGTTGGTTTTGTTTTGAGACACAGTCTCACTCTGTCACTCAGGCTGGAGTACAGTGTTGCGATCCTGGCTCACTGAAACCTCTGCCTCCTGAGTTCAAGCTATTCTCGTGCCTCTGCTTCCCAAGTAACTGGGATTACAGGTGCCTGCCACCATGCCCGGCTAATTTTTTTTTTTTTTGAAGGTTTCAAATATACTTTATTTCTTCAATAATGCCATATCTTAATGAGTCACAGTGTTTTAACTTGCCATCAATTATGAGCTGTTTTTTAAACAATTCATTATCATACCAGCCGGGATGATTACTGATGTCTCCATTCCTTTGGGTGACTCTGCCAACAGAGGACAAGTTCCATTCTATTCCGATTTGTGTTGCTACATATGTCCATATAGCAAGTGGCTCCACTAGTTAATACAGCATTACCGTATTTGTCATGAAAATCAGGTGTACTTTTCTGGTGGCTCTGCCTTGCCATTGTTTGCTGAATGCTTCAAACTTGCAGATGACTTAGTGCGGTTTTTGACCAAGTGAAACATTGTGAAGGTGAAGAAAGAACTGTGGGAATGCAGCTGCTGCTTTGGTGCAAATTCCAATTTTTGTATTTTTAATAAAGACGGGGTTTTGCCACGTTGGCCAGGCTGGTCTTGAGCTCCTGACCTCAAGTGATCCACTGCACCTTGGCCTCCCAAAATGCTGGAATTGCAGGCGTGAGTCACCGCACCCAGCCTGAGCATCTTTTCTTACGTTTTTTATACATTTGTGTATCATCTTTAGAAAAATGTCAAGCATTTTGCTCACTTTTGTTTGTTGTTGTTGAGGTCTCTGTTGTCTTTCTAGTTTCTATTTCACTAATTTCAGCTTTGACCTTTATGTCCTTCCTTCTGCTTGCCTTAGGCATGGTTTGTTCTTTTTTTCCCAGGCTATTGATTTGAGATCATTCTTTTTAAGTCCACTGATATTCAAGGTAATTATTGATAGGTAAGGATTACCACTGTCATTTAAAAAATTGTTTTCCGGGCCGGGCGCAGTAGCTCACACCTGTAATCCCAGCACTTTGGAAGGCCGAGGCAGGCGCATCACCTGAGGTTGGGAGTTCAAGACCAGCCTGACAAACATGAAGAAACCCAGTCTCTACTAAAAATACAAAATTAGCCAGGCGTGGTGGCACATGCCTGTAATCCCAGCTACTCAGGAGGCTGAGGTAGGAGAATCACTTGAACCCGGTGGGCGGAGGTTGTCGTAAGCCAAGATCGTGCCATTGCACTCCAGCCTGGGCAACAAGAGCAAAACTCCATATCAAAAAAAAAAAAAAATGTTTTCCGGCTGGGCACAGTGGCTCATGCCTGTAATCCCATCATGCCTGTAATTCCAGCATTTTGGGAGGCTGAGGTGGGCGGATCACTTGAGGCCATGAGTTCAAGACCAGCCTGGCCAGCATGGTGAAATTCTGTCTTTACTAAAAATACAAAAATTAGTCCCACTAGGTGGTGCACACCTGTGGTCCCAGCTACCTGGGAGGCTGAGGCACAAGGATTGCTTGAACCCGGGAGGCAGAGGTTGCAGTGAGCCAAGATTGCGCCACTGCACTCCACCAGCCTGGGTGACGGAGTAAGACTGTGTCTCAAAAATAAATTGTTTTCTAGTTGTTTTATAGATCGTTTGTTCCTTTCTTCCCCTCTTGCTGTCTTCCTTTATGATTAGATGACTTTCTGTAGTGGTATGCTTTGATACCTTACTTTTTAGAGGTCATTCTTCTTTAAACATAGTATTTACAGGTATACATTTCCTTCTTAGTGTTGCTTTAGCTGCATCCCATACGTTTTTGTATGTTGTATCTTCATTTTATCCATCTCAAATTTCTCTAATTTTCTAATTTCACAAGTTGTGATTTCTTCTAATTTCCTGTGTACTTTCTAATTTCCCTTGTGATTTCTTTCTTTTTTTTTTTTTTTTTCATTTTGCATCGGATTCTCGCTCTGTCACCCAGGCTGGAGTGCAGTGGCGCGATCTCAGCTCACAGCAAGCTCTGCTGCCTGGGTTCACGCCATTCTCCTACCTCACCCTCGTGAGTAGCTGGGATTACAGGCGCCCGCCACCACGCCTGGCTAATTTTTTGTTTTGGTTTGGGTTTTTTTGTATTTTTAGTAGAGACGGGTTTCACCGTGTTAGTCAGGATGTTCTCAATCTCCTGACCTCGTGATCCGCCCACCTCAGCCTCCCAAAGTGTTGGGATTACAGGCGTGAGTCATCACACCCGGCCTCCCTTGTGATTTCTTATTTGACTCATTGGTTATTTAGAAGTGTGTTGTTTAATGTCCAAATGTTTGTGAATTTCTCAAATTTCTGTTGTTGATTTCTAATTTCATTTCATTCTGGTCAGAACACATATGCTTTATTATTTCAATTATTTTAAATTTATTGAGGGTTTAGGAGTACAAAGGCTTATTGAAAAAAGAATCATTGAGGTTTGTCTTATGCTCTAGCATATTGTTTATGCTAAAGAGTGTTCTGGCCGGGCGCGGTGGCTCAAGCCTGTAATCCCAGCACTTTGGGAGGCCGAGATGGGCGGATCACGAGGTCAGGAGATCGAGACCATCCTGGCTAACACGGTGAAACCCCGTCTCTACTAAAAATACAAAAAACTAGCCGGGCGAGGTGGCGGGCGCCTGTAGTCCCAGCTACTCGGGAGGCTGAGGCAGGAGAACGGCGTAAACCCGGGAGGCGGAGCTTGCAGTGAGCTGAGATCACACCACTGCACTCCAGCCTGGGCAACAGAGCGAGACTCCGTCTCAAAAAAAAAAAAAAAAAAAAAAAAAAAGAGTGTTCCAAGTGCACTTGAGAAGAATGTGTATTTTGATGTTGTTAGGTGGAGTTTTCTATAGATGTCTATTTGGTCTAGCTTGTTTAAACCATTGTTGAAGTCCTGTATTTTCTTGATGATCCCTGTCTAGTGAATCTATCCATTATTGTCTTTAAAAATACATTTTGATGGTTGAAAGCAAAAATTAGGCCAGGCGTGGTGGCTCACACCTATAATCCCAGCACTTTCGGAGGCTGAGGCGGGTGGATCACTTGAGGCTGGGAGTTCGAGACCAGCCTGACCAACATGGAGAAACCCCGTCTCTACTAAAAATACAAAAATTAGCCAGGTGTGGTGGCGCATGCCTGTAATCCCAGCTACTCGGGAGGCTGAGGTAGGAGAATCACTTGAACCAGGGAAGGGGAGGTTGTGGTGACCCGAGATCGCACCATTGCACTCCAGCCTAGGCAACAATAGCAAAACTCTGTCTCCAAAAAAAAAAAAAAAGAAAGCAAAAATTATAAAATTAGTGGAGTTTACAATGCATGTAAATGTAATAGAAAACATCTATAATGTAAAGAGGGGAAGGTAAAAATACCTATCCAGTTGTAAGATTTCTACATTCCACTTGAAGTGGTAATATGTTCATTCTGTGAAAAATTAAGTATATTGTAATCCCTAGAGTCACCATTTAAAAAACCATTCAAAGAGATATATTCAAAACCAACATATGAATTAAAACAGAATGCTAAAAATCATTTAAATAACCAAAAGGAGGCAGAAAGTGGTAAGCGGAAGGATAAAAAATGGAGCAAAATAAAAAGTAATAAGACGGGGCTGGGCCCAGTGGCTCACACCTGTAATCCCAAAACTTTGGGAAGCTGAGGTGGGTGAATCATTTGAGGCCAGGAGTTTGAGATCAGCCTGGTCAACACGGTGAAACCCTATCTCTACCAAAAATAGAAAAATTAGCTGGGCGTGGTGGTACACGCCTGTAATCCCCACTACTTGGGAGGCTGAGGCACAAGAATTGCTTGAGGCTGGGAGGCGGAGGTTGCTGTGAGTCAAGATTGTACCACTGCACTCCAGCCTGGGTGACAGAGCAAGACTCTGTCTCAAAAAAAAAAAAAAAAAAAAAAAATAAGAAGAAGAAGAAGAAGAAGAAGAAGATGGTAGACATATATCCAAACACATAAAGAATTACATTAAACATAAATGGACTAAACCTAAATCTTAAAAGACAGACATTGTCAGAATGGATAAAAGCAGTGCCCAGCCATATGCTATTTATAAGAAACTTCTTTTATTTTTTTAAATTTTTTTCATTTTTAAAAAAATGTTTTGCAGGCCGGGCGCGGTGGCTCAAGCCTGTAATCCCAGCACTTTGGGAGGCCGAGACGGGTAGATCACGAGGTCAGGAGATCGAGACCATCCTGGCTAACACGGTGAAACCCCGTCTCTACTAAGAAATACAAAAAACTAGCCGGGCGAGGTGGCGGGCACCTGTAGTCCCAGCTACTCGGGAGGCTGAGGCCGGAGAATGGTGTGAACCCAGGAGGTGGAGCTTGCAGTGAGCTGAGATCTGGCCACTGCACTCTAGCCTGGGCGGCAGAGCGAGACTCCGTCTCAAAAAAAAAAAAAAAAAAAAAAAAGTTTTGCATTTATTTATTCATTTATTTATTTATTAGACACAAGGTTTTGCTCTGTTGCCCAGACTGGAGTGCAATGGAATGATCATAGCTCACTGCAGCTCCCAGCTCCTGGACTCAGGCAATCCTCCTGCCTCAGCTTCCCATGTAGCTAAGACTACAGGCATGTACCATCATGTCTGACTAGTTTTTTGTTTTGTTGTGTTTTGTTTTGTTTATAGAGACAGGGGCTCACCAAGTTGCCCAGGCTAGTCTCAAATTCCTGGCCTCAAGCAATCCCCCCACCTCAGCCTTCCAAAGCACGGGAATTACAAGCATTAGCCACCATACCCAGTCAAAACTTGCTTTAAACATTATATATGTAGGTTAAAAGTAAAGAATAGAGGCTGGGCCGAGTGGCTCATGCCTGTAATCCCAGCACTTTGAGAGGCCAAGGCGGGTGGATTGCTTGAGGTCAGGAGTTCGACACCAGCCTGGCCAACACGGCGAAACCCCATCTCTACCAAAAACACAAAACTTAGTCAGGTGTAGTGGTGTCGCCTGTAGCCCCATTTACTCAGAAGGCAGATGCAGGAGAATCACTTGAATCCGAGAGGTGGAGGTTGCAGCGAGCTGAGATCACGCCACTGCACTCCAGCCCAGGTGACAGAACAAGACTCCATCTCAAAAAAAAAAAAAGCAAAACATATACCATGGAAATATTAATCAAAAGAGCTGGTGTGGCTGTGTTAATATCATACACAGCAAATTCCAGAGCAATGAAAATCATTAGGGACCAAAAAGGATCATACATCCTGATAAAATAGTTCATTCACCAAGGAGACATAACAATCCTAAATATGTTTGCGCCTTACACCACAGCTTCAAAATTCTCAAAGCAAATAGACAAACCCAAAATTATATTTGGAGACTTCAATACTCCTCTCTCAATCATTGGTAGAACTATTAGATAGAAAATCAGCAAAGAAGGCTGGGCATGGTGGCTCACGCCTGTAATTCCAGCACTTTGGGAGGCCGAGATGGGCGGATCACAAGGTCAGGAGATCAAGACCATCCTGGCTAACACGGTGAAACCCCGTCTCTACTAAAAATACAGAAAATTAGCTGGGCATGGTGGCGGGCACCTGTAGTCCCAGCTACTCGGGAGGCTGAGGCAGGAGAATGGCGTGAACCCGGGAGGCGGAGCTTGCAGTGAGCCGAGATCGCGCCACTGCACTCTAGTCTGGGCGACAGAGGGAGACTCCGTCTCAAAAAAAAAAGAAAGAAAGAAAGAAAAAAAAGAAAAAGAAAATCAGCAAAGAAGAGGAGAATTAAACAGCACCACTAGCCAACTGGATCTAATTGAACTTTGAGGAACATGCTACCCGTAAACAGCAGACTATACATTATTTCAAGTGCACACAGAACCATTCACCAAGATAGACCATATCCTGGGTCATAAAACAAGCCTTAGCAAACTTAAATGAAGTGAAATCATGCCAAGCATGGTCTCTGACCATAACAAAAGTAGACCAGGAATCAATAAGACAAACGTAATAGGAGCATCCCTGAACACTTATAAATTAAACAACAGACTTCTAAATTAATCCATGTATCAAAGAGAATATTTGAAGAGAAATTAGAAAATATAAATATCCCTCATGAAATTAGATGCCAAAACCCTCAAAAAAAATTTGCAAATTGAATCAAGTAGTTTATAAAATGTTAATACACATTCAGTCATTAAAAGCTACAACGTCGGGCGCACTGGCTCATGCCTGTAATCCTAGCATTTTGGGAGGCTGAGGCAGGTGGATCACTTGAGGCCAGGAGTTCAAGACCAGCCTGGCCAATATGGCGAGACCCCATCTCTACTGAAAATACAAAAATTATCTGTGCGTGGTAGCACACGCCTGTAGTCTCAGCTACTCAGGAGACTGAGGCTTGAGAATCACTTGAAACCAGTAGGCGGAGGTTGCAGTGAGCCAAGATCATGCCACTGCACTCCAGGCTGAGCGACACAGCAGGACTCTGTTTCAAAAAACAAAACAAAACAATAAGAAAAAAATGCTAGTAGGCAAATTCATAAAGACAAAAAGTAGAGTTAGGGTTACCAGGGGCTTGTGGAGTGGGGAGTGGGGAGTAATTGTTTAATAGGCACAGAGTTTCTATTTGAGATGATCAAAAGTTTTGGAAATGGATAGTGATGATGGTTACACACCATTGTGAGCAAACTTATCAAAGGGTTACATACCATATAAGTCCATTTATATGGTATATAGTGTGGAGAAGTAATCAGTGGTAAGGGGGTGAGTGGAAGGTATAACTATAAAAGGAATAATAATATGAATGAGTTTTTAGAATGTTGGAAATGTTATGTATCCTTACTGTGGTAGTGGTTACATGAATCTGGACGTACATGTCAAATTTTTTCTACAAAAAATTTGTAGAACTGGCCGGGCGCATTGGTTCACGCCTGTAATTCCAGAATTTTGGGAGGCCAAGGCGGGTGGATCACCTGAGGTCAGGAGTTTGAGACCAGTTTGGCCAACATGGCGAAACTCCACCTCTACTAAAAATACAAAAATTAGCCCGGCGTGATGGTGCGTGCCTGTACTCCCAGTTACTCAGGAGGCTGAGGCAGGAGAATCGCTTGAACCTGGGAGGCGGAGGTTGCAGTGAGCTGAGATTGAACCACTGTACTCCAGCCTGGGCGACACAGCAAGACTCCATCTCAAAAAAAAAAAAAAAAAAAAAAAAACATGTAGAACTCTACACCCCCTAAATGGGCAACTTTTCTATATGATTATATACTGAAAATACCTATATCCATTCTCTCTATTTCACAAAAAGGTAATCACCACTTTGAGCACCTGTTTCCTTACCACCTAGTTCCTCCTTTTCCATAGGCCCTTGGGTTTTGGTCTGTACCACTTTTTCAAAAGTGAGCTTTTAGAGGACGAGGCAGAGCACATGTCTGAATAGAACCCTCCAGCAAGCATCGCCCCAATCCTCTGCCCTGCAGGAACACCAAATGGAACAACTATCTGCACAAGAAAGCACCTTCATAAGACACAAAGATCAGACGAGTGATCACAGTACTAGTTTGTAACATCATATCAAGGAAAGAGGCACTGAAGAGGGAAGGAAAGACTGTCTTGAACAGCTGATGCCACCTTTCCCCCATCTCCCCAGTAGTAGCAGCAGCCTCATGACGAGAGAGAATCTGTGTGATCTGGGGAGGGACAGTGCCGTGATTGTGAAACTTTGCCTTGGAACTCAGTGCTTCCCTGTAACACCGGAAAGCAACACAGGGCAACATTCAGCAGGTACCCTTGGAGGCAGCATTTAGACCAGCCCTAGCCAGAAGGGAACTATCCGTCCTAGCTGTCAGAACCTGAACTCCAGCAAGCCTTGTCACCGTGGGCCAAAGTGCCCTCCTGTCCTAGGGCACTAAACTTAGAAGGCAGTCCAGGCCACAAGGACTGCAATTTCTTAGCAACTCCGGTGCTGTGCTTTGTTGGGCTCAGAGCCAGTGAACTTGGGGTGCACATGACATAATGAGACATCAGATGGGGTGGCTGAGGGCCCAGCACCCCAGGTAGTGTAGCTGTGGGAGAGACTCTTTTCTTTTTTTTCTTTTCTTTTTTTTTTTTTTGAGACAGGCTCTTGGTTTGTCACCCAAACTGGAATGCAGTGATGCAGTCATGGCTCACTGCAGGCTTGACCTCCCAGGCTCAAGTGATCCTCTCACATCAGCCTCCCAAGGAGCTGGGACTACAGACATGCCCCACGATGCCTGGCTAATTTGTTTTTCTCTGTAGAGACAAGGGTCTCACTATGTTGCCCAGGCTGCTCTCAAACTCCTGGGCTAACGCAGTCCTCCAGCCTTGATGGCCCAAAGTGCTGGGATTACAGGTATGGGCCACCATAGCTGGCCAAGACTTTTTTCTTCTGCTTGAAGAGAGGACAGGGGATAGTAAAGAGGACTGTATCTTGCAGCTTGGATACCAGCTCAGCCACAGTAGAATAGGGCACCAGGCAGAGTCCTGAGGCCCCCATTTAGGCCCTAGCTCCCAGATGACATTTCTGAACACACCCTGGGCTGGAACGGAACCCGCCACCTTGAAGGGAAAAACCCGGTCCTGGCAGAATTTATCATCTGCTGACTAAAGAGGGCCTGGGCCTTGAATAAACATCAGTGGTTGCCAGGCCCTACCCACTGTGGGCCTTGGGTGAGACCCAGTGCCGTGCTGGCCTCAGGTGTGACCCAGTGCATTCCCAGCTGCAATGGCCATGGGGAGAGGCTCCCTCTGCTTGACGAAAGGAGAGGGAAGAGTAAAGCGGACTTCCTCTTGCAGCTAGGATATCAGCTTGGTCACAGTGAGATAGAGCACCAGGTGGGCTCCTGGGGTCCCTGATTCCAGGCCCTGGCTCCTGTATGGCATTTCTGGACTTGCTTTAGGTGAGAAGGAGCCCTTTGTCCTCAAAGAAGAGACCCAGCCTGGCAGCAATTACCAGAAGCTGGCTGAAGAGCTCTTGGGGCTTGAGTGAACACTGGCAGTAGCCAAGTCATACTCGCTGCGGGCCTGGGGTGGTGGTGGCCATAGGGAGAGGTTCCTTCTGTTTGAGGAAAGGAGAGAGAAGAGTGGAAGGACTTTGTCTTGTGGCATGGGTGCCAGGTCAGCAGTAGAATAGAGCACCAGATAGACTCCTAAGTTTTCCAACCCCAGGCCCTGACTCCCAGATGGGATGACATCTCTGGACATACTTGGAAACATGGGGAATGCACTTCCCTGAAAGGAAGACAGTAAGCCTGGTTTCACAACCTCCTGACAGTAGAGCCTGTGGGCTGTGAGGAAACAACGGTAACCAGGCAGTGGTTGCCACAGGCCTTGGGTGAGACCCAGTATTGTGCTAGCTTTAGGTCTGACCCAGTGCAGTCCCAGTGGTCGTGGCCACAGGGGTTCATATGTCACCCTTCCCCAAGGTCTAGTCAGCTCAGCATGGAGAGAGAGAGAGACTCTGGTTAGGGGAAGGCAAGGAAAGAGAACAAGAGTCTCTGCCAGGTAATCTAGGGAATTCTCCCAGATCTTACCCAAGACCACTGGGGTAGTACCTCTACAAGTCTGCAAGAGTCACAGCATCATTGGGCTTGGGGTGCACCCTAATGCAGATACAGCTGCAGTCACCAAAATCTTAGATCACAACACTCAATTCCCTTTGAATACTTGGAAAGCCTTCCCAAGAAGGACAGAAACAAATAAGCCAGACTGCAAAAATTGTAATAAATATCTAACCAGGCCGGGCATGGTGGCTCATGCCTATAATCCCAGGATTTTGTGAGGCCAAGGTGGGTGGACTGCTTGAGCTCAGGAGTTCAAGATCAGACTGGGCAACAAGTGAAACCCTGTCTCTACCAAAAATGCAAAAATTAGCCAGGTGTGGTGGCACATGCGTGTGGTCCTAGCTACTTGGGAGGCTCAGGTGGGTGGACTGCTGGAGCCCAGAAAGTCAAGGGTGCATTGAGCTGCAATCTCATCACTGCACTTCAGCCTGGGTGACAGAGCGAGACCCTGTCTCAAAAAAAAAAAAAAAAAAAAATTAATTAAAAAATAATTTAAAAATGAATATCTAAACTTTCAATGCTCAAATACTAACAATCATCCACAAACGTTAAGACCATCCAGGAAAATGTGACCTTACCAAACTAACTAAATAAGGCACCAGTGGCCAATCCCAGACTGACAGAGATATGTGATCTTTCAGACACAGAATTCAAAACAGCTGTTTTGAGGAAGCTCAGTGAAATTCTAGATAACACAGAGAAGGAATTCAGAATCCTCTCAGATGAATTTAACAGAGAGATTGAAATAAAGAGAATCAAGCAGAAATTCTGGAGCTGAAAAATTTAATCGACATCCCAAAGAATGCATCAGAGTTTCTCAACAGCAGAATTGATCAAGTAGAAGAAAGAATTAGTGAGTTTGAAGATAAGCTATTTGAAAATACACAATCAGAAGAGACAAAAGAAAAAAGAAAAAAATGGTGAAGCATGCCCACCAGATTTAGAAAACAGCCTCAAACGGGCAAACCTAAAAGTTACAGCCCTTAAAGAGGAGATAAAAAGAGAGATCATGGTAGAAAGTGTACTCAAAGGGGTAATAACAGATACTTTTCTTTTTCTTTTTCTTTTTTTTTTTTGAGACGGAGTTTCACTCTTGTTGCCTAGGCTGGAGTGCAATGGTGCAATCTCCGCTCACCACAACCTCTGTGTCCTGGGTTCAAGTGATTCTCCTGCCTCAGCCTCCCAAGTAGCTTGGATTACAGGCGTGCACCACCTTGCTGGGCTAATTTTGTATTTTTAGTAGAGATGGGGTTTCTCCATGTTGGTCAGGCTGGTCTCAAACTCCTGACCTCAGGTGATCCACCTTCCTAAAGTGCTAGAATTACAAATGTGAGCCACCACGCCCAGCCAATAACTGAGAACTTTCTTAACCTAGAGAAAAATATCAATATTCAAGTACAAGAAGGTTATACAACACCAAGTAGATTTAACCCAAATAAGACTGCCTCAAGACATTTAATAATTAAACTCCTAAAGGTCAAGGATAAAGAAGAAATATTAAAAATGGCAAGAAAAAAGAAACAAATAACATACAAAGGAGCTCCAACACATCTGGCATCAGACTTCTCAGTGGAAACCTTGCAGGCCAGGAGAGAGTGACATAACATATTTAAAGATCAGAAAAACAACAACAACAACAGCAACAACTACCGCAACAAACTCAACTGTTTTCCTAGAATAGTATATCCAGTGAAAAAATCCTTCAAACATGAAGGAGAAATACTTCCCCAGACAAACAAAAGCTGAGGAACTTCATCGAGAAATACTTTCCCAGACAAACAAAAGCTGAGGAACTTCATCAACAATAGATCTGTCCTACAAGAAATGCTAAAGGGAGGTCTTCAATCTGAAAGAAAAGGACATTAATAAGCAATAAGAAATCATCTGAAGATTAAAAAAAAAACCCTCATTGGTAATAGTAAGTACACACGTAAACATAGAATATGATAACACTGTAATTATGGTGCGTAAACTATTCATACCTTGAGTAGAAAGACTAAAAGATGAACTATCAAAAAATAACAAGTTTTTCAAGACATAGACAATATAATAAGATATAGAAAGAAAAAACAAAATGTTAAAAAGTGGGGAGATGAAGGTAAAGTGTAGAATTTTTATTAGTTTTCTCTTTGCTTATTTGTTTTTACAGTGTTATGTTTTCATCAGTTTAAAATAATAAATTATAACATGATATTTACAAGCCTTGTGGTAACTTCAAATAAAAAAAAAACCTAAAACAGATACACAAAAAATAAAAAGCAAGAAATTAAAACATATCACCAGAGAAAATCACCTTCACAAGAAGGAAGGAAGAAAGGAAGGGAAGGAACTACAAAACCACCAGGAAACAAGTATCACCATTGAAGTAGTTAAGTGCTTACTTTTCAATAATAATATTGAACGTAAATGGACTAAACTCTCCAATCAAAAGACACAGAGTGGCAGAATAGATTAAAAAAAAAAAAAAGACCCAACAACCTGTTGCCTACAAGAAACACACTTCACCTATAAAGACACACATAGATTGAAAATAGGGAAAGGATATTTCATGCAAATGGAAGCCAAAAAAGAGCCAGAGTAACTATACTACATCATACCAAATAGATTTCAAGACAAAAACTATAAAAACTACAAAGAAGTTCATTATATAATGACAAAGGGTCTATTCATCAAGAGATATAACAATTACAAATATATATGCATCCAATACTAGAGCACCCAGATATATAAAGCAAGTATTATCAGAGCTTAAGAGGGAGATAGCCCTCAATACAATAATAGCTAGAGACTTCAAGACTCCACTTTTAGCACTGGATAGATCATCAAGACAGAAAATCAACAACAAAAAAGTCAGACTTAATATGCACTACAGACCAAATGGACCTAATAGATATTTACAGAGCATTTCATGCAATAGCTGCAGAATACACATTCTTCTCCTAAGTAAATGGAGCATTCTCAAGGAGAGAACATATCTTAGGCCAAAAAAAACAAGTCTTTAAAAAGTGAAAAAAAGCCAGGCGTGGTGGCTCACCCCTGTAATCCTAGCACTTTGAGAGGCCAAGGCAGGTGGAACACGAGGTCAGGAGATCGAGACCATCCTGGCTAACATGGTGAAACCCTGTCTCTACTAAAAATACAAAAAATTAGTCCGGCAGGGTGGTGGGTGCCTGTAGTCCCAGCTACTCGGGAAGCTGAAGCAGGAGAATGGTGTGAACCTGGGAGGCAGAGCTTGCAGTGAGCCGAGATAACGCCACTGCACTCCAGCCTGGCAACAGAGCAAGACTCTGTCTCAAAATAAAAAAAAAAAAGTGAAAAAAAAAAAAAAGGAAATCTATTTAGTATCTTCTCTCACCACAATGGAATTAAGCTAGAAATAAAAAATAAGAGGAACTTTAGAAACTATACAAACACATGGAAATTCAATACTATGCTCCTGAATGACCAGTGGGTCAATGAAGAAATTAAGATAGAAATTTAAACATTTCTTGGCCGGGCGCGGTGGCTCAAGCCTGTAATCTCAGCACTTTGGGAGGCCTAGACGGGCGGATCACGAGGTCAGGAGATCCAGACCATCCTGGCTAACACAGTGAAACCCCGTCTCTACTAAAAAGTATAAAAAACTAGCCGGGCGAGGCGGCGGGCGCCTGTAGTCCCAGCTACTCGGGAGGCTGAGGCAGGAGAATGGCGAGAACCCGGGAGGCGGAGCTTGCAGTGAGCCGAGATCGCGCTACCACACTCCAGCCTGGGGGAATGAACAAGACTCCGTCTCAAAAAAAAAAAAAAAAATTCTTGAAAGAAATGAAAATGAAAACACAACATACCAAAACTTACGGAATACAGCAAAAGCAATAGTAAGAGAAAAGTTTATAGCAATAAACACCTACATCGATAAAGTAGAAAAACTTTAAATAAACAACCTAAGATGCATCTTAAGGAACTGAAAAGCAAGAAAAAAACCCCCACAATTGCTAGAAGGAAAGAAATAATAAAGATCAGAGTAAAAACAAATAAAATGGAAATGAAAAAACAATACAAAAGATCAATGAAATGAAAACTTGTTTTTTTAAAAAGATAAACAAAATTGGCAAACCTTTAGCCAGACTTACTAAGAGAGAAGACCCAAATGAATAAAGTCAGAGATGAAAAATGGGATATGACAACAGACAACGCAGAAATTCAAAGGATCAATAGAGACTACTTTGAGCAACTATATGCCAGTAAATTGGAAAATTTAGAAGACATGGAGAAATTCCTAGACACATACAAGCTACCAAGATTGAATCATGAAGAAATAAAAAACCTGAATAGATTGGTAACAGGAAATGCGATCAAAGCCACAATAAAAAGTCTCCCCGCAAAGGAAGGCCTGGGACCCAATGGCTTCACCCTTGAATTTTACCAAACATTTAAAAAAGAACTAATACCAATCCGACTCAAACTGTTCAAAAATATAGAGGAGAAGGGAATACTTCTAAATTCATTCTACAAAGCCAGTATTACCCTGATACCAAAACCAGAGACACATCCAAAATATGAAAGAAAGAAAGAAAAAGAAAGAAAGGAAGGGAGGGGAGGGGAGGGGAGAGGAGGGGAAGGGAGGGGAGGGAAGGGAAAGGAAGGGAAGGGAAGGGAAGGGAAGGGAAGGGAAGGGAAGGGAAGGGAAGGGAAGGGAAGGGAAAGGAATGGGAAGCTAGAGGCCAATATTCTTGATAAATGTTGATGCAAAAATCCTCAGCAACATACTAGCAAGCCAAATTCAATGACACATTAAAAAAGATCATTTATCATGACCAAGTGGGATTTATCCCAGGGATACAAGAATGTCTCAGCATATGCAAAGCAATCAATGTAATACATCATATCAACAAAACAAAGGACAGAAACGATATGACTACTTCACTAGATGCTGAAAAAACATTTGATAATATTCAACATCTTGGTCAGGCACAGTGAGTGTCTCATGCCTGTAATCCCAGCACGTTGGGGGGCCAAGGTGAGAGAATCAGTTGAAGCCAACAGTTTGAAACCAGTCTGGCCAATATAGCAAGACTCCACCTCCACTAAAAATAAAAAATTAACCAAGTGTGGTGGTGTGTCCCTGTAGTCCCACCTACTCAGGAGGCTGAGATGGGAAAATCAATGTATTTTGTGATAAAAAAAAAAAAAAAACTCTCAAGAAACTGCGTATAGAAGGAACATAATTCAACATAATAAAAACCACATATGACAGACCCACAGCCAGTATCATACTCAATGGGGGAAAACTGAAAGCCTTTCCTCTAAAACCTGGAACAAGAGAAGGATGCCCACTTTCACCACTGTTATTCAGCATAGTACTGGAAGTCCTAGCTAGAGAAATCAGAGAAGAGAAAGAAATCAGAGAAGAGAAAGAAACAAAGGGCATTCAAATAGAAAAGAAAGAAGTTAAATTATTCTTGTTTGCAGATGATATAATCTTATATTTGAAAAATCTAATAACCTGCTCCCCCCAAAAAACTATTAGAACTGAAAAACAAATTCAGTAAAATTGGATGATAAAAAATAAACATACAAACATCAGTAGCATTTCTATATGCCAACAGCAAAAATCTGAAAAATCAAGAAAGTAATCCTATTTACAATAGCTGCAAATAAAATAAAATACCTAGGAATTAACCAAAAAGGTGAAAGACCTCTAATAATGAAAATAATAAAATACTGATGAAAGAAATGGAAGAGGACACCAATAAATGGAAGAATATTCCATATTCATGGATTGGAAGAATCAATATTTTTTAAATGTCCATACTACCCAAAGCAATCTATAGGTTCAACACAATCCCTATTAGATACCAATGACATTCTTCACAGAGATAGAAAAAATAATCCTAAAATTTATATGAAGCCACAAAAGACCCAGAATAGCCAAAGCCATCATGAGCAAACAGAACAAAACTGGAGGAGTCACATTACCTGACTTCAAATTATACTACAGAGCTATAGTAATTGAACAGCATGGTACTGGCATAAAAACAGATGCATAGACCACTAGGACAGAATAGAGAACCCAGAAAGAAATCCACACAGTACAGTGGACTCGTTATAACAATGTTATCAGAAACATACACTGGGGAAAGAACAGTCTCTTCAATAAATGGTGCTGGGAAAACTGGATATCCATATGCAAAAGAATGAAACTAGACTTCTCCCTCACCATATACAAAAATCAAATCAAAATGGATTAAACACTTAAAACTAAGACCTCAAACTATGAAACTACTACAAGAAAATATTGGGAGAAGTCTTCAGGACATTGGTCCGGGCAAAGATTTCCTGAGTAATACCTCAAAAGCACAGGCAAGCAAAGCAAAAACGGACAAATGGGATCACGTTAAGTTAAAAAGCTCCTGCACCCCAAAGGAAAACATCAACAAAGTGAGCGGACAACCCATAGAAGGGGAGAAATTATCTGCAAACTATCTATCTGACAAGGCATTAATAACCAAAACACAGGGCAGGTGCCGCAGCTCACACCTGTAATCCCAGCACTTTGGGAGGCTGAGGTGGGCAGATCACCTGAGGTCAGGAGTTTGAGACCAGCCTGGCCACCATGATGAATCTCCGTCTCTACTAAAAATACCAAAATTAGCCAGGCATGGTGGTGCATGCCTGCTATCACCCAGGCTGGGGTGTAGTGGCGTGATCTAAGCTCACTGCAACCTCTGCCTCCCGCATTCATGCGATTTTCCTGCCTCACCCTCCTGAGTAGCTGAGATTACAGGCAAACGCCACCATGCCCAGCTAATTTTTGTATTTTCAGTAGAGACAGGGTTTCATCAGGCTGGTCTTGAACTCCTGACCTCAAGTGATTCGCCCACCTCAGTCTCCCAAAGTGCTGGGATTACAGGCATGAGCCACCGCCCCTGGCCTATTCATGAATGTTTTAAATGCCACCTAGAATGGTGAATCTTTTCCAGATTTACTTTGATCAGATCCACCAGAGGAATCACCACCTATGGCAGCTGTAACATTACTAAATGCATTGTTTAAAAAAAAACTTAAGGTGGACAGGAAGTAGGATTTATTGGTGAGTATTAAGAGGGGGCAGCACAGTGGAAGCCCTCATGAGTGCAGGGCCTGCCACTTGCCCAGAGGACCACAACTAGGGACGTACTTGACCCACCATCCATCTGGGATGAGCCGCTTCTCAGTCACCGTGTCTTCAAATTCATCCGCATTGAACTTGATGAAGCTCTCACTTCTTTGAGATGTGGATCTTCTGTCCGCCAGGGAACTTGAACTTGGCCCAGTGCAGGGCCTCATTCGCATGCTCCTTGTTCTGCAGCTTGGTGCGGATGGACGTGATAACTTGGCCAATGTGACCCTGGCCACCCTGCCCTGGGGCTTTCCAAAGGCACTTTGCATACCTGTGGGGAGCCTGTCAGCCCCAGCACAGGACAACATCTTGTTGATGCGGATGACGTGGAAGGGGTGGAGCTGCACTGGGATATGAAAGCCGTCTTTGCCACAACTTTCTACTGTGTACCTATTGGCACAAATTCAGGCAGCCTCCAGGTCTTCAGAGGAGTGCTGCCCATATTCACCTGACACCATGTGGCCACAGAGTGGAAACTCATCCACTTTTGCCTTCTTCCGCCCCAGGTCAAAGATCAGAATGTTGGTATCAGGGACACCTCGGCAGAAGCGAGGCTTTGGGTACGGCTTGTTCTTACAATGCCGGTAACAACGGACGGGGCGGTGGCCCATGGTGACACCAGGATCTTCAGTGGCGTGCTTAAGAGAAAGAGCAATGCATTTCTTAAATAATAAAACTTAAACCGGAGGTCAGGAGTTTGAGACCAGCCTGGCCAAACATGGTGAAACCCATCTCTACTAAAAAAAAGACAAAAATTAGCCGGGCATGGTGGCCAGCGCCTGTAATCCCAGCTACTTGGGAGGCTGAGGCAGGAGAATCGCTTGAACCTGGGAGGCAGAGGTTGCAGTGAGCCAAAATTGCGCCACTGGCCTCCAGCTGGTTGACAAGAGCAAAACTCCATCTCAAAAAAAAAAAAAAGCTTAAAAGTCAAGATTACTCCTTGATCCATGGGCTGCAGAATGGACATAGTGTTAGCTGGCAGGTAAACATTAATTTACTTGTACAACTCCGTCAGAGCTCTTGAGTAACTAGGTGCATTGTCAATGAGCAGCAGAATTTGAAAGGAATCATTTTTCTGGAAAATGATTTTGGCTTATCTTGGCTTCTGATATGCCTTCCTCACTAAGCTTAACCATTTCTAGCTTTGATTTAAAGTGAGCGACATGCAACTCTTCCTTTCATGTAAACACACAGAAGGCATTATAGGGTTCTTAAGGGCCCTGATTTCAGTATTGTTGTGTCTAGGTGAACAGGGAGCTCCGAGGAGAGGGAGAGAGACTGCGAATGGCGGGTCGGTGAAGCAGTCAGATGCAACACACACATTCATCAATTAAGTTTGCTGTCTTGTATGAGCATGGCTTGTGGTACCCCAAAACAATTACAATAAGTAACATCAAAAATCACCGATCACAGATCAGCATAACAGATATTATACTAAAGAAAAAATTTGAAATATTGTGAGAATTACCAAAATGGGATGCAGAGACACGAGGTGAGTACATGCTGTTGGAAAAATGGTGCTGAGGCCAGTGCAGTGGCTCATGCCTGTAATCCCAGCACTTTGGGACGCTGAGGCGGGCAGATCGTTTGAGGTCAGGAGTTGGAGACCAGCCTGGCCAACATGGTGAAACCCCATTTCTACTAAAAATACAAAAAAATTTAGCTAGGCGTGGTGGCACACACCTGTAATCCCAGCTACGAGGGAAGCTGAGGCAGGAGAATCACTTGAACCTGGGAGATGGACTGTTCCCTGACCAAACTGAGGGTCGGGCTGCTGTTTCTCATGGCCCAATAACGAGATGCAGAGGAACTGGGGAGAAAGAGAGTTTTTATTTCTGCAACCAGTTACAGGGAGAAGGCCTGGAAATTATCACCAGACCCACTCAAAATTACAAAGTTTTCCAGAGCTTATATACCTTCTAAGCTATATGTCTACGTGTAAGTGCCCATTCATCTAAAGACATAAGTGATTCACTTCTTTTAATCTATAACTAAGGTCTGAGTCCTAAAGACCTTCCTCTGGAGCCTCAGTAAATTCACTTAATCTAATGGATCTAGATGCTGGGGTGCTTTTTTTTTTGAGATGGAATCTTGCTCTGTTCCCCAGGCTGGAGTGCAGCGGCACAATCTCGGCTCACCGCAAGCTCTGCCTTGGTGCCCGGTGATTACCCTTATCTTGGCTTCCGCTAAATCATGGAGGTTTGGGAAGTTCTTTCAGACTCCCAGTAAACTTGTCTGTGGAGACCTGGGGAGTTTCTTCAGACCCACAATAAAACTTGTTTAATCCTAAATGGGTCCTGTTAAGAACTTCTTCCTTATGGGCTGAATGCGGTGGCTCATGCCTGTAATCCCAACACTTTGGGAAGCTGACGCGGGTGGATCATGAGGTCAAGAGATCGAGACCAGCCTGGCCAACATGGTGAAAGCCTGTCTCTACTAAAATTAAAAAAATTAGCCAGGCATGGTGACCCACGCCTGTAATCCCAGCTACTCAGGAGGCTGAGACAGGAGAATTGCTTGAACCTGGGAGGCAGAGGTTGCAGCGAGCCAAGATCCCACCACTGCACTCTACCTGGGTGACACAGCAAGACTCCATCTCAAAAAAAAAAAAAAAAAAAAAAAAAAAAAAGAATTCCTTCGTTATTTTCTCATGCTTTAAGGCCCAGGAAAAGCCTAGGCAAACGTTTCGATGGCCTTTTGTTATATCCCAGCCTTTCTATAAGGGCACTGGCTTTTAATATTTAATTTAACCACTCAGTCATTACTGAAAGAGTTGTTATGGAAGCCTGCATTGGTGAGACCTGGCCTGCCACAGGAGGTTGCAGTGAGCTGAGATCGTGTCACTATACTCCAGCCTGGGCGGCAGAGTGAGACTCTGTATCAAAAAAGAAAAATGATGCCGAAAGATTTGTTTGACACTGGGTGGGCACAAACTTTCAATTTGTAAAAAACATAGTATCTGTGAAGTACAATAAAATGTAGTGCAATTACATGAGGTATGCTTGGATAGCAAAACATCATGTTGTACCTAGTAAATATATATAATTTTTATTTGTGAATTATACCTCAATAAAGCTGGGCAAATGAACTATATTTGCAACATGGTAGGAATATATGACATTGGACATTAGTGCAAATGGAATTTTCAGTGCCTTGGTGAAAATGTCATACCACTGAACAACAACAACAAAAAAGTAGTGTAAAATGAAGTAAAATGTGAAAATCCCTAATTAATGCAGAAATATGAACTGCTTGTCCAAAAGATAAAAGTCTTTTGAGTTCCTCAAGAAGATTCTCTCTTTGGATGCTGGGCACGGTGGATGCTGGGCACCTGTATCCGAGCACTTTGGGAGGCCAATGCAGATGGATCACTGGAGGCCAGGAGTTCAAGACCAGCCTGTCCAACATGGTGAAACCCCATCTCTACAAAGAATAAAACAATTAGCTGGGTGTGGTGGCACGTACCTGTAATCTCAGCTACTCAGGAGGCTGAGGCACAAGAATTGCTTGAACCTGGGAGGCAGAGGTTGCAGTGAGCCGAGACTGCGCCACTGCAGTCCAGCCTGGGCCACAGAGCAAAACACTGTCTCAAGGAAAAAAAAAAACAAAAAAACAACAACAACAAAAAAGAAGATTCTCTCTTTGGGCACTCCTTTTCAATACATTCAATGTAAATGGATTAACGATACCATTTTTACAAGGTGAGTGTGTTTGGGCAAGTTGCTTCAGTGCTCATTCTCTTGGTTTCCTTTTTTTTTTTTTTTTTTTTTTTTTTGGAGACAGGGTCTTTCTCTGTCACCTAAGCTGGAATGTAGTGAGGTGAACATAGCTCACTGCAGCCTCCAACACCTAGCCTCAAGAGATCCTCCTGCTTCAGTCTCCCAAATAGCTGGGACTACTGGCATGCATCACCATGCCTGGCTAGTTTTTAATTTCTTTTTGTTTGTAAGCACAGGGTGTTGCTATGTTGCCCAGGCTGGTCTTGAACTACTGGGCTCCAGTGATCCTCCCACCTCAGCCTCCCAAAGTTTTGGATTACAGGCATGAGCCATGGTGCCTGGCTGTCTTTTGGTTTCCTTATCTGTAAAAACCGAGGATAATAACAGTACCCGTACAAAGTTGTTGGAAGAACGAAATTAGTTAATACAAGTGAAGTGCTAAAGAAAAAAAAGAGCTTTGGAACACAGCAAGTACTTGTTAGCTATGGCTATTGTTACCAACACAGTTTTCAAGGCAAATTCGTGGTTTCACCTATCACCTGAGGTTTATTACTTTTTTTTTTTTTCTCGCTCTGTCGCCCAGGCTGGAGTGCAGTGGCACCATCTCAACTCACTGCAAGCTCCGCCTCCCGGGCTCACACCATTCTCCTGCCTCAGCCTCCTGAGTAGCTGGGACTACAGGCGCCCGCCACCATGCCCAGAAAATTTTTTGTATTTTAGTGGAGACGGGTTTTCAGTGTGTTAGCCAGGGTGGTCTCAATCTCCTGACTTCGTGATCCGCCCACCTTGGCCTCCCAAATTGCTGGGATTACAGGCGTGAGCCACTGTGCCCAGCCAAGGTTTATGACTTCTAATTCCATCAGATCTTCTCTTTTTGTTTTTATTTTAAAATTAATTAAATATTATTATTGTTATTTTTTGAGACAGAGTCTGCTCTGTTGCCCAGGCTGGAGTGCATTGGCACAATCTCAGCTCACTGCAACCTCCCAGGTTCAAGCAATTCCAGTGCCTCAGTCATCCAAAGAAGCTGGGATTACAGGCATGCACCACCACACCCAGTTAATTTTTGCATTTTTAGTAGAGATGGGGTTTCACCATGTTGGCCAGGCTGGTCTTGAACTCCTGGCCTCAAGCAATCCGCCCATCTGGGCCTCCCAGCGTGCTGGGATTACAGGTGTGAGCCATTGTGCCTAGCCCTCTTTTCGTTTTAGAGATAGGAATCTCATTCTCTTCCAGAGGCTGGAGTGCAAAGGCATGAACATAACTAATCGCAGTCTCCAACTCCCGGGCTAAAGGGATTTCTCCCCCCCTGCCTTTGGAGTAGCTGGGCCTCCGAACTGTGCCATGACTACTGGCTTCCATCAGGATCTTTGTCCTACCATTTCATCTTCCTACTAGCCTATCCCACATGGATATATAAATGGTACCTCAAGTGAAAGAAATCAACTACCTAAAATAGGATTTTCCACTCCAAACTAGATTTTCTTTACATGTCATTTCTGTTAATGTGGGTCACACACACTGGTAAGCTCAGAATCATCTTTTTGTTTTCTTTCTTTTTTTTTTTTTTTTTTTTTGAGACGGAGTCTGGCTCTGTCGCCCAGGCTGGAGTGCAGTAGCCAGATCTCAGCTCACTGCAAGCTCCGCCTCCCGGGTTCCCGCCATTCTCCTGCCTCAGCCTCCCGAGTAGCTGGGACCACAGGCGCCGCCACCTCGCCCGGCTAATTTTTTGTGTTTTTTTTAGTAGAGACGGGGTTTCGCCGTGTTATCCAGGATGGTCTCGATCTCCTGACCTTGTGATCCGCCCGTCTCGGCCTCCCAAAGTGCTGGGATTACAGGCTTGAGCCACCGCGCCCGGCCTTCTTTTCTTTTATTCACATCCAGTATGGTTGAAACAAAACAAAACAAAATGCTGTTTTTCCTTTTTTTAGAAAGGCAATACTTGTTCATTATACAAAATTTAGAAAATATGGAAAAACAGGCCGGGCGCGGTGGCTCACGCCTGTAATCCTAGCACTTTGGGAGGCCGAGGCGGGCGGATCACAAGGTCAGGAGATCGAGACCACGGTGAAACACCGTCTCTACTAAAAATACAAAAAATTAGCCGGGCGCGGTAGTGGGCGCCTGTAGTCCCAGCTACTCAGGAGGCTGAGGCAGGAGAATGGCGTGAATCCGGGAGGCGGAGCTTGCAGTGAGCCGAGATCGCGCCACTGCACTCCAGCCTGGGGGACACAGCAAGACTCTGTCTCAAAAAAAAAAAAAAAAAAAAAAAAAAAAAAAAGAAAATATGGAAAAACAAACAGGATAAAAATTTATCCACAACCAAAATAGCCTAAATTTCCAGTTAAAAATGTCAACGCATTTGATATTTGCCCGCATAATTAAGACCGTAATGTTTACACAAATGTGATCTTTTAAAATGTAAAAGGTTCTCACTATTAAAAACATTTTGTTAAATCTTGTTTTAAAAGTAAGAGTTTAACATCCAAATTCCCAAAATAGACATTTTTGAAGATTTGGAAGATACAGATGGTTCAAAATCTTGACATTATTACCGTTAAATTTTGGTATGCCCTGTTATTCTGCTAGTGAAATATATATACATTTGGGGCGCTATTCCTTTTCTTTTTTTTTTTTTTTTCTGAGACAAGGGTCTCACTCTGGTGCCCAGGATGGAATGCAGCGGCGCTATCATAGTTCATTGTAACCTGGAACTCCTGGACTGCAGGGGTCCTCCCGCGTCGACCTCCCAAAGTGCTGGGGCTACGGGCTTGAGCCACTCTGTGGGGCGAATGGTTATTCCTATATACACGGTTGAACCTGGAATAACATGGGTTTGAACTGCCTGGGTCCACTTATAAGCCGACAGAAAATACAGTATTCGAGGGGCCGGCATATAGAGAGGTCCGACTTTTCCTCTGAGAGTTCCATCCTCAGCACTGACTGCGGGATTTGAAAATCCGCGGATTTTTTTTTGTTGTTGTTGTTTTTAAGAGGAAGTCTTACTCTCCGCCCAGGCTGGAGTACAGTGGCGCGACCTCAGCTCACTGCAACTTCCGCCTCTCAGTTTCAAGCGATTCTCGTGCCTCAGCCTCCCGAGTAGCTGGGATTACAGGTGCCCACCTCCATGCCCAGGTAATTTTTTTTTTTTTTTGCATTTTTAGTAGAAACGGGCTTTCGCCATGTTGGCCAGGCTGGTCTCGAACTCCTGATCTCAGGTGATCCGCCTGCCTCAGCCTCCCAAAGTGCTGGGATTACAGGCGTGAGCCACCGCGCCCAGCGGAATGCGTGGGTTTTGGCATAAACCGGTGGTTCTGGAACCAATCCCCCGCCAAGGGATGACTTTAAAAAATTGTAATTGTCCAAAACTTAGTATTTGTGGCCTACTTTTTCATTATGCAATTCTAAATTTTTTTTTTTTTTTATTTAAATTCAGACGGAGTCTCGCTTTGTCGCCCAAGCGGAGGGCAGTGGCGCAATCTCTGCTCACTGCAACCTCCGCCTCCCAGGTTCAAGCGATTCTCCAGCCTCAGCCTCCCGAGTAGCTGGGACTACAGGTGCGTGCGACCCCGTCCCGCTGATTTTTTTTTTTTTTTTTTTTTTTGTATTTTTAGTAGAGATGGGGTTTCACTGGGTTAACCAGGATGGTCTCGATTTCCTGACCTCATGATCCGGCCGCCTCGGCCTCCCAAAGTGCTGGGATTACAGGCGTGAGTCACCACGCCCGGCCCTCATTTCTTTTAATAAATACGAATTTTAAAATGTATACTTTAGTATTCACACGTCCGATGCAACGTATTTAACCAGTCATCTCCAGAAACGTTGTTCCAATTTACACGCTCACCAACTTGGCCTGAGTGCTTTTTTCTTCCAATGCGTGGCGCACTTATAATTTAGAACAAGCGACCAAAACGCTTAAGAGCCCATCACGCAAATTGTTATCTGCTGGAAATCTATGCCCACGCTGTGGACGCGGGGGCCGAAATCTGATCCCGGCTTCCCAAGACACCGCTCAGAACCCAGGGAACTACCAAGAGCCCGGCTGTGTGCAGCTCTAGCGCCGACGTCGCCAACGTGGCGCACAGTGCTGACGCAGTACGCAAGTTCGTCGGGATGGTCCTCCGCCGGCGACGTCGCTGCGTCACTGGTTTGCAGGCGCTTTCCTCTTGGAAGTTGCGACTGCTGCGGGGCTGAGCGCTGGTCTCCCGCGCCTCGGGAGCCAGGTTGGCGGCGCGATGAGGCGCAGCAAGGCCGACGTGGAGCGGTACATCGCCTCGGTGCAGGGCTCCGCCCCGTCGCCTCGAGAGGTGAGTGGATCTCGAAGAGACCGACGGCTTCGACCTGGCCGGGCGGCGGCCTCGCGAGGCTCGGGCGTCATGGCTCCCGACGGGCGCTGCTCCCTGGCGCCCACTGTTGAGGCGCCGGCCGGCTAGCGCGGTCCTGTGGGCGGCGTGGCGCTGGCAAGCGCAGGGAGAGCCCTGGGGGGACCGCTGTGGGCGGGAGACCGTTGGCGCCGGCGCTTCCTCTTTCTCCCGGCCTGTTCCCGACGGTCCTCGCTCGTGGGCCCGCCCTGGCCCGGGCTTTCTGGCCGGTCGCGCGCCGCGTAGTACCCGCGCGGCCTAGTTCTCGGGGGGCTTGGGCACCCGGGTGCTATGTCGGCGGGATTCTTCCCATCCCCCGGACATTTTACGTGTTGCGGCGGAGGTCGTACCTCCTTGGCCTGGGGGAACCCAGTGGGGACTGACGCAGCTCCCGGGTGCGCTTTGGCGGCTGTGACGAGTGACAACGTAGGGATCTCAGCGCGAACGTTTGCAACGGCCCGACGGCGCAAATGACACTCGAAGTCCCCTTGTTTTGAGTATGAGATGTTTGTCGCTGTCCCTTTATAAGGGTCCAGCTCCACTCCTCATACTCACCTCCCCCACCCCCAGAACAGTTTGGTAGGTGCTTTTGCTTTAAAAAAAAAAAAAATTATAAATTTCTTATAAATCGTTAGTATGGCTTACAATTTTTAACCTTTTCCACAAATGTTCTTAGGATATTTTTCCTCTTTATAGGTAAATAATGTGATCTGTTTTGGATTCAATAAGACTTTAGCAATTGGATCTAAAGAGTGACGGAAGAAGCTATTAAAGGTGGATGTGCACAGAATGTTGAGTCAGTTTGCTTTGGCTTGAATAATCAGCCCTGTCGTTCATAAGCTGGGTATTTGGGGCCAGTTACACTTTCCATCCATAGGTGGAGTTGTAACATTGATAGAATTTGATAGGATCCATTTTAAACATTTAGGGTTGTGCTTGATACATAGCACTGAATGTTAGCTACAAGTCACTGTTTTTATTGTTGATGTTAAAAGGATATTGGCGGGGCCCGGTGGCTCACGCCTGTAATCCCACCACTTTGGGAGTCCAAGGAGGGCGGATTGCCTGAGGTCAGGAGTTCGAGACCAACCTGGCTAACATGTTGAAACACCGTCTCTACTAAAAATCCAAAAAAAAAAAAAAAAAAAAAAAAAAAAGCCGGGCGTGGTGGCGCAAGCTCGTAGTCCCAGGTACTCCGGAGGCTGAGGCAGGAGAGTCGCTTGAACCTGGCAGGCGGAGGTTCCAGTGAGCCGATATCGTGCCACTGCTCTCCAGCCTGGGCGACAGAGGGAGACTCCATCAAAAATAAAAATTAAAAACAAAAAAACCAAAAAAACAAACGGAAACTCACGGATGACCATGATTATAATAGCAGCACAATTGTGTCTTTTATCATAACTAAGTGTAGGTTATCTTATTTTGTGCTTCCAGCAGCCCTGTGGATATTGAGACCTGTAGAGATTAAAGATACCTGTTCAGGGTCAAATAGGAAGTGCAGCAGAATTTTGGCAGTGGTTCTGATTTAGTTTCTCTTGGGAACAGTGGAGTAAGTTACAGCCTGTTCCTCCAGAGAGGAGGAATAGATACCTACTTGTACATTGTAATTTCAAACTGCTGGCGTAGTCATAAATATGAACGTGGTGATAGAGTCTAAAACAGACCTTATTGAGGGTTCCAGTAACTCCTGAAATTAAAGACTTTAATTTTTATGGTTTTTTTTTTTTTGAGGTGGGGTCTCACTCACTCTTGTCACCCAGCTGGATGCAGTGGCGCTATCTCGACTCACTGCAACTTCCGCCTCCCCAGCTCAAGCGATCCTCCCACCTCAGTCTCCCGAGTAGTTGGTACCACAGGTGCACCCACCACACCGGCTTGTTTTTTTTTTGTTTTGTTTTGTATTTTTGGTAGAGACTGGATTTCACCATGTTGCCCAGGCTGTTCTCGAACTCCTGGGCTCAAGTGATTTCCCTGCCTCCACCTCCCAAAGTGTTGGGATTCCAGGCGTGAGCCACTGCAACGGCCATTATTTTATTTTTGAGACAAGGTCTCTTTCTATCTCCCAGGCTGGAGTGCTGTGGCGGGATCATGGCTCACTGTAGCGTTGACGTCCTGGACTCAATCCATTCTCCCACCTTAGCCTCCTGGGTAGCTGAGACTACAGGCATGCCAGCTACAGGCATGCACCACCATGCCCGGCTAACTTTTTTCTTTAATGTAGAGACGGTATGTTACCCAGGCTGGTCTCCAACTCCTGGGCTCGAGTGATCCTCCCGCCTTGGCCCCAGGTGCTGAGATTACAGGTGTGAGCCACTCTGCTCAGCCTGATTTTTTTTTTTTTTTTTTAAACAAGCTTAAAAAAAAAAAAAAGCAAGCTTAGAGCCTTTCTGAGATTCTTAGGGGGGACCTTGGCTTCCAAAAGATTAAAAACCACTGGTCTAGACAGAAGTTAGAATGTTCTTTCAACTACATAACTTTTCCATTAAATAAAGTGGAGTGGTGGCAAAATTTTGAGGATTCATTGTTATGACCACTTCTCTCTTTACACTTAAAGAATATTTTTTTTCCCCCAAACAAATTGAAAGTCATTTACATTAGAATTTGGGGGATTTCAGTGGAATATGGATTAGCTAGTGAGTAACTTTGGAACATGTGAAGCTATTCTATAAAGTTAGGTTTGAGTGAAATGACAAAACAGTGTGCTTGGATAGAAGGTAAAGAATGGAGGGAGAAGAGGCAGTGTCTGTGAAGAATATAAAGAGGTTAGTATTCTCCCCCAGTTTGGCAGAGGCTGGCCATCTGTGAACTGACCATGCTTTCTAGAATGTCTGAGTTTTGGAGTGTGATGATGTGTCTGTGTATCTTATCTTTCTAGTCTTCCATTGTGCTTTCATTTGTTAGTCTCCTCTTTGTTTTGCCATTTTTCTACTCTCCTCACGTGCTTTTGCCCTTCTTAAAAATATTATTCGCCTGTAATTCAAGCACTTTCGGAGGCCGAGAGACCAGCCTGACCAATATGGTGAAAATCCGTCTCTATTAAAAATAACAAAAATTAGCCGGGCGTGGTGGCAGGCGCCTGTAGTCCCAGCTACTTGGGAGGCTGAGACAGGAGAATTGCTTGAACCCTGGAGGCGGATGTTGCGGTGAGCAGAGATTGCGCCACTGCACTCCAGCCTGTGTGACAGAGCAAGACTCTTGTCTCAAAAAAAAAAAAAAAAAAAATTAAAAAAAATATATAATTCTTTCTCTAGTTTTTCTTTTTCCATATGGCTTCTGTTTAGTTTTTCTAGGTTCTGTCAAGTTGGTTTCTTCTTCTGCAGCTGCTTCCTACTTCTCAAAGGCTACTTGACAGCTCTTATTATTATTATTTATTATTATTTTTTTTTTTTTAGAATAGGGTCTTGCTGTGTTGCCCAGGCTGGCATCAAATTTTTGGGCATAAATGATCTTCCTACCTCTGTTTCCTGAGTACCTAGGACTACAAGCAGGCGCCTTTGACAGCTGTTAGTTGTTTTTTCTGCCGTTTACATCTATACTTCATACTTCTGAGCAACACACATATATACTTTTGTTATTTTTAATTCCCTGTCTCCCATTTTGGACATTTTCTTTTTTTTCTTTTTTGGGGCAGAGTCTTGCTCTATTGCCCAGGCTGGAGTGCGGTGGCACGATCTTGGCTCACTGCAAACTCCACCTCCCGGGTTCATGCCGTTCTCCTGCCTCAGCCTCCCGAGTAGCTGGGACTACAGGCACCCGCCGCAATGCCCAGCTAATTTTTTTTGTATTTTCAGTAGAGACGGGGTGTCATCGTGTTAGCCAGGATGGTCTTGATCTCCTGACCTCGTAATCCGCCCACCTCGGCCTCCCAAAGTGCTGGGATTACAGGTGTGAGCCACCGTGCCCAGCCCCATTTTAGACATTTTCTACTGACTTTCTACTATGCTCCTCCCAAACTGTCCTCAGACACTTTGGTTTGCCCCTCATTCTTTCAGTACTGTTATTGCAGTTTTTGTTTAAATGAAACAATGAATTGTTTAAATGAATATTTAACATTTATATAAATGAATATTGTTTAATTGTTTAAATGAATATTTGTTTAAATGAATATTTCACATTTATATAAATATCATAAGGTAAATATTTTTGCATTTGAATTGCCCCTGTTATGCAGTTTTGTTTTTCCTGGACTGAATAATTGCTTTATTTTTTGGTTTGTTTATGTTGTGTTACTCCCTGTTTACTTAAACTTAGCAATTTAAACCCTCAAATGTGGTCATACTGGTCACATAATCCCATCAATTTCAGCTTAAAACATTGCTTGATTGATTGTCTTTCTACCTAAGATACCCTTACTAACAGACTCCTCCAACCCGGACTGGTTTTTCTTCCTCTTTACTATACAGCTGTGCTCTTGGGACTTCCCTTTGTCATCAGCTTGAGAAGTCCCTTCACCTCTTTTCTGAGTTAGACACTTTGTTTCTTGTATCTCGTGTCCTCTTGATTTACTTTCTTTGTTTTGGTGTAGCACAGCCTCACTTGCTTTGAGGAAAAGTGGATGAGAGGTTTTTGTTTTGTTGTGTGGTTTTTTTTTTTTTTTGATACGGAGTCTTGCTCTATTGCCTAGACTGGAGTGCAGTAGGGTGGTCTCGGCTCACTGCAGCCTCCTTCTCCCGGGTTCAAGGGATTCTCCTGCCTCAGCCTCCTGAATAGCGGGATTACAGGTGTGCGCTACCATGCCCGGCTAATTGTTTTCTTTTTAGTAGAGATGGGATTTCACCATGTTGGTCAGGCTGGTCTTGAAACTAATGGTATGCCTGCAAAACATCTTTACTTAATTTAGTTGATCATTTGGTTATCGAATTCTGAGCTTGAAATAATTTTTTTCTCGATTTTGAGATCATTGCTCCATTTTCTAGAAGTTCTGTTAGAAGTCCCATGAGATTCTTTTTTTTTTTTTTTTGTTGAGACAGAGTCTCGCTTTGTCGCCCAGGCTGGGGTGCAGTGGCCGGATCTCAGCTCACTGCAAGCTCCGCCTCCCGGATTTACGCCATTCTCCTGCCTCAGCCTCCCGAGTAGCTGGGACTACAGGCGCCCGCCACCTCGCCCGGCTAGTTTTTTGTATATTTTTTTAGTAGAGACGGGGTTTCACCATGTTAGCCAGGATGGTCTCGATCTCCTGACCTCGTGATCCGCCCGTCTCGGCCTCCCAAAGTGCTGGGATTACAGGCTTGAGCCACCGCGCCCGGCCAGAAGTCCCATGAGATTCTTGTTCTTGGTAACTTAAAGGTTTTCTGGAAGTGTCCTTTCAATTGGGAAACTCATTTCTTTCAGTTCTGTAACATTTCTTGTATTATTTCTTTGACCATTTCTTACCTTTTTTTTTTTTATGATGTTTACCTGAAAGTTGGAGTTTCTCTAATTTTTCTCTTATTCTCCTCCTTTTTTTTTTTTTTTTTTTTCTTTTCCTTTTTTGAGACGGAGTCTCGCTCTGTTACCCAGGCTGGAGTGCAGTGTGCAATCTCAGCTCACTGCAAGCTCCACCTCCCAGGTTCACGCCATTCTCTTGCCTCTGCCTCCCAAGTAGCTGGGACTACAGGCGCCTGCCACCGCACCCGGCTAATTTTTTTGTATTTTTAGTAGTGACGGGGTTTCACCTTGTTATCCAGGATGGTCTTGATCTCCTGACCTCGTGCTCTGCCCTCCTTGGCCTCCCAAAGTGCTGGGATTACAGGTGTGAGCCCCCGCACCCAGCCTCCTCCTCTTTTTGTTCTGCCTTTTGAGAGATTTACCGTTATGTTCCAGGGGAAGTAGATTGGGGAACTCATGGTTCACTATATAGACTTTTCTTTTTTTTTTTTTTTTGTTGAGACGGAGTCTCGCTCTGTCGCCCAGGCTGGAGTGCAGTGGCGCGATCTCAGCTCACTGCAAGCTCCGCCTCCCGGGTTCCCGCCATTCTCCTGCCTCAGCCTCCTGAGTAGCTGGGACCACAGGCGCTGCCACCTCGCCCGGCTAATTTTTTGTGTTTTTAGTAGAGACGTGGTTTCGCCGTGTTAGCCAGGATGGTCTCTATCTCCTGACCTTGTGATCCGCCCGTCTCGGCCTCCCAAAGTGCTGGGATTACAGGCGTGAGCCACCGCGCCCGGCCTAGACTTTTCTTCATTGTCCTATATAATCACTGCCTTCACCCTTGTTGGAACTTCACAGATTTGGATCTGATCAGATGGGTTTGCTGAGAACAGCAGCTTTTTTGGAGGATTTTAGGGGTAGAGGAATCCATTTGACTGTGCAAGATAGAGATGATGTGGTGTCTCTTAGGGTCTGACTGTTCCTGTTGTCAGCCCTACATCAGTTCTTGATATTTGGCAGCTTAAGTGAATTCAGGTATTTGCTTATAGTGACATCTGCTGTCATGGAAAGAAGTACTGCTTGAATCAAGTATTGTCCTGTTTACATAGCATGGGCTCTGCTGCTTCCTAGCTGTGTATCTTTAAACAAGGCACTTACCTGTTTGAGCTTCAGTTCCCTTGTAAAATGAGGTTAGAGGCAAAATAGAATATAGAAAAATAATTTATAAAGTTGTTTATCTTAAGATTGTCTACTTTAATAACATAGTTGGAAGCAAAGAAGGTAATGGAATTATTTTTCTATTATGTGTTCGCGTTGTACCTTGAATCTATTTCTTCATTTTGAAAAGGGGGAACTGGCCGGACACGGTGGCTCACGCCTGTAATACTAGCACTTTGGGAGGTGGAGGAGGTCAGATCATGGGGTCGAGAGATCGAGACCATCTTGGCCAACATGGTGAAACCCCCATCTCTACTAAAAATACAAAAATTAGCTGGGTGTGGTGGCGTGCGCCTGTAGTCCCAGCTTGTACCAGGGAGGCGGAAGTTGCAGTGAGCTGAGATCAAGCCATTGTTCTCCAGCCTGGCAACAGAGCGAGACTCCATGTCGAAAAAAGAGAAAAAAGAGAGGGGGAAACAAGCTCTTGTTTCTTTACATGCTGTCCTGACTATTGTGTATTATTTTTGTCACATATTTTCTCCTGTATCTTTTAAATTTGTGCATTTAATGGGGAGGGGAGACTGTGTACCCAGTTCTTATGTATTCTCTTCCTTGCTTTAAAAAGTATTTGTGTTTAATTGCAGTTCAGTTCTTAACCTGTTTTCTCAAGTCTTTGTTAAGAATACTAAGTGAAGTTTAAGATTGCTTATAGTTCTTTTTATTTTATTTATTTTTTTGAGATGGAGTCTTGCTCTGTTGCCAGACTGGAGTGCAGTGTAGCCATCTTGGCTCACTGCAACCTCCGCATCCCGGGTTCACGCTGTTCTCCTGCCTCAGCCTCCCAAGTAGCTGGGGTTACAGGCGCCTGCCACCACGCCTGGCTAATTTTTTTGTATTTTCAGTAGAGACAGGGTTTCACCGTGTTGGTCAGGATGGTCTAGATCTCCAGACCTCATGATCCGCCCGCCTTGGCCTCCCAGAGTGCTGGGATTACAGACATGAGCCCCCGCACCCAGCCGCTTACAGTTTTTTACTTTTAAGATGTATTCTGTTTAGGATGGACAGTCAAAATACTGTCATACCAGGATCACTTGGAATAGTTTTCTGAGTGTCACAGAATCTGCCATGTTGCTCAGGCTGGTCTCAAACTCCTGGGATTAAGTGATTTGCCTGCTTTGGCCTCCCAAAGTGCTGGGATTACAAATGTGAGCTATACTCCCAGCTCTGAGTGTCACTTTTTGACATAGTTTTTTTAAAAAATCAACTTTATTAAGGTAGAATTGATATACCATACAATTAATCCATTTAAAGTGTACAATTACTTGATTTTTGGTGTATTACATATTAATTTTTTAAGTTGTAGAAAACTATAACAATTTGCCATTTTAACCATTTTTAGTTGTGCAATTTGGTGACATTAACTACATTTACAGTGTTGTTTAGACATCACCACTGTCTATTTTCAAAAGATTCTATTACAGAGATCCTGTAGCTATTTAGTAGTAACTCTACAGGTCCTCTTTTCTGCAGTCCCTGGAAACCTCTGCCTACTTTGTTTGTCATGACTTTGCCTATTCTGGATATTTCATATTAATAGGGTTATATAGTATTTGTGCTTTTGTGTCTGGCTCATTTCACTTACCATGTTTTCAGGGTTCATATGTTTTATAGCATGTGCCAGAATTTCATTCCTTTTTATAGCTGAATAATAGTCTATTGTATATATATTCCACATTTCATTTACCTCTTCATGTGTCATTGGATACCTGGGTTGTTTCCTTCTTTTGACTTGCAAATAATGCAGTCAACACTGGCGAACAGTATCTTGAGTGCCTGCTCTCAGTTTCCTTGGTTATATACCTAGGAGTAGAATTGCTGGATCATATGGAAACATTTTATGTTTAGCTTTATGAGGAACCCCTAAATTGTTTTCCATAGTGGCTGCACTATTTTACATTCCCACCAGCAATGTATGAGAGTTCCAATTTCTCTACATCTTTGTCAACACTTAGTTTCTATTCTTTTTGATTGTATCGGCTGGGATAGGTGTGAAGTGATATCTCATTGTGGTTTTGATTTGCATATTCTAATGAATCATGATGTTGAGAATGTTCTCATGGTTTATTGGCCATTTGTATATGTCCTTATAGAAATGTTTATTCAAGTCCTTTTTTTAAAAAAAAATCAGGCTCTCGCTCTGTCGCCCAGGCTAGGGTTACAGCCTTGATCTCTTGGGTTCAAGCAACCCTCTCACCTCAGCCTCCCGCGTAGTATAGGCATGTGCCACCACGCCTGGGTGATGTTCTTTTTTTTTTTTGGTAGAGGCTGGGTTTTGCCATGTTGCCCAGGCTAGTCTCCCACAGCCTCCCAAAGTGCTGGGATTACAGGCATGAGCCACCAGCCTGGCCTATTCAAGTCCTTTGATTTGGGCTTTTATTTTATTTATTTTTAATTTTTTTTTAGTGTATTCTACTAATTTTATGACTTGGGTTTTTTAATTGGGGTGTCTTTTTTGTTGAATTGTAAAAATTCTTAATATATTCTGAATATTAAACCCTTGTCACATATGTGGTTTCCGAATATTTTCTCCCATTCTGTAGGTTTTGCAGAATAATTTTTTTTTTTTTTTGAGATGCAGTTTCACTCTTGTTGCCCAGGCTGGAGTTCAGTGGCACCATCCTGGCTCGTCGCAACCTCTGCCTTCCAGGTTCAAGCGATTCTCCTGCTTCAGCCTCCTGAGCAGCTGCGATTACAGGCATGCGCCACCATGGCTGGCTAATTTTGTGTTTTTAGTGGAGACAGGGTTTCTCCATGTTGGTTAGGTTGGTCTTGAACCCCCAACCTCAGGTGATCCACCTACCTTGGCCTCCCAAAGTGCTGGGATTACAGGCGTGAGCCACCATGCCAGGCTACAGAATAATTTTAATTAAATCCATTTTATCTGGGTTTTTTTTGTTTGTTTCTTGTGCTTTTGGTGTCATATCTAAGAATACATTGCTAAATCCTGGGTCATGAAGATTTACCCTGTTTTTCTTAGAGTGTTGTGCTTTTTGCTCTTATATTTAAGTTGTTGGTCCATTTTGGGGTCATTTTTGTATATAGAGTGTGGTAGGGTCCAACTTTATTCTTTTGCATGTGGAAATTTCGTTGTACCTTCACCATTTTTATAGAGACTGTTGTTTCCTTATTTAATGGACTTGGGTCCCTTGTCAGCACCAATTGGCCATAGATTTATGGGTTTATTTCTGAACTCTCAATTCTGTTTTATTGGTCTGTGTGTATCTTTATGCCGTATGACACTGTTTTGATTGTTGTAGCTTTGTGGTAAGTTTTGAAATTGAGAAGTGTGAGTTCCTCCAAGTTTGTTCTTTTTCAAGAGTTTGGCTTTTGGGCACTTTGCAATCTCATCTGAGTTTGAGGATTGGCTTTTCCATTTCTGCAGAAGTGACCATTGGAGTTTTGGGATTCCAAATTTGGGAAATAGGGATTGCATTGAATCTGTAGCTCACTTTGGAGAATATTGACAGCTCAACAATATTAAGTCTTCCTATGTATGAACATAGATGTCTTTACATTTATTTAGGTCTGTTAAATTCTTTGAGCAGTTTTGTTTTTGTTTTTGTTTAGACAGGGTTTGGCTGTGTCACCCAGGCTTGAGTGCAGTAGTGCTATCACTGCTCACTGCAGCCCTGACTCCCCAGGCTCAAGCCATCCTCCTGCCTCAGTCTCTGGAGTAGCTGGGACTACAGGCAAATGCTGCCATGCCTGGATATTTATTTTGCATTTTTAGTAGATGCAGAGTTTTTCCATGTTGCCTAGGCTGGCCCCGAACCCTTGGGCTCAAGTGATCCCCTGCTGAGGCCTCCCAAAGTGCTGGGATTGCAGGTGTTAGCCTGGCCTTGAGCACCGTTTTATAATTTAAACGTACAAGTATTTCACCTCCTTGTTTACATTTATTCCCAGGCATTTTTTCTTTTAGATGCGATTGTAAATGGAATTGCTTTCTTAACTTCCTTTTCTGAGTGCTTGTTGATGGTACAGTAGTCCCTTCTTATCCACAGTATTGCCTTACGTAGTTTTACTTACCTGCGTCACCCATGGTCCAAAAATATTGAATGAGGCCGGGCGTGGTGGCTCACGCCTGTAATCCCAGCACTTTGGGAGGCTGAGGCGGGCGGATCACGAGGTCAGGAGATCTAGACCATCCTGGCTAACACGGTGAAACCCCGTTTCTACTAAAAATACAAAAAAAAAATTAGCTGGGCGAGGTGGCAGGCGCCTGTAGTCCCAGCTACTCTGGAGGTTGAGGCAGGAGAATGACGTGAACCCAGGAGGCGGAGCTTGCAGTGAGCCGAGATTGCGCCACTGCACTCCAGCCTGGGCGACAGAGCGAGACTGCATCTCAAAAAAAAAAAAAAAAAAAAAAAAATTGAATGGAAGATTAAACATTTCATAAGTTTTAAATTGCAAATCGTTCTGAATAATATGATAAAATTTCACAGCCTGCTGCGTCCTACCCAGGACACGAATCATCCCTTTGTCCAACATATTCATGCTGTATGTGCTCCCCACCCGCTAATTACATACTAGCCATCTCAGTTATCAGATCAACTGTTGGAGTATTGCAGTGCTTGTGTTCAGGTAACCCTTATGCTATTTAAAATGGCACCAAAGAGCAAGAGTAGCAATGCTGGCAATTCACATATGCCAGAGAGAAGCCATACAGTTCTTCCTTTAAGTGAAAAGGTGAGTTTTTGACTTAGGAAAGAAAAAAGATCATGTACTGGGCTTGCTAAGATCTATGGTAAGAACAAATCTTTTGTCCATGAAATTGTGAAGAAGGAAAAAGAAATTTGTGCTAGTTTTGTTGTGACACCCCAAACTGCAAAAGTTACAGCCACAGTGAGTGATAAGTGCTTAGTTAAGATGGACAAGACATTAAATTTGTGGGTGGAGGACACAAACAGGAAACATGTTTCGATTGATGGCAACCTGGTTTGGTACTGTTCATCGTTTTGGACATTCACTGGGGTCTTGGAATTTCAAAAATAAGATGTTTGAGTAGCTGTATACTCTTTATCACATGGATGGAACATAATCTGGTTGTATCAGCATTTTTTTTTTTTTTTTTTTGAAATGGAGTCATTCTGTTGCCCAGGCTGGAGTTCAGTAGTGCGATCTTGGCTCACTGCAGCCTCTGCCTTCTGGGTTCAAGCGATTCTTGGCTTCAGCCTCCTGAGCAGCGGGAATTATAGGTGTGTGCCACCATACCCAGCTAATTTTCGTATTTTTAGTAGAAATGAGGTTTCTGCATGTTGGCCAGGCTGGTCTCGAACTCTTGTCTTCAAGTGATCCGCCTGCCTCAGTCTCCCAATGTACTGGGATTACAGGTGTGAGCCACCGCACCCAGCCTGGTGTGTATCAGCATTTTGAACTTTGGAGTTTATGTAACCAAGGAACCAGGCTGTGGACCTTGTTTATTACTTGAAGAATTCAATGTTTATTTCTGCCTTTTTGAATACTTGACTGTAAAATACTGATCTGATCTGTAGGGAGAACAGTACATGGACCAGGGAATCCTCAGTGCCTTAATAGGTCCTAAGTACTTACTTATTCTTTCCCATAGAGATTTATACATGGTAGGAGAAGAGATTTCTGGAATACCTTTCCTCCCCCGAGAAAGCTGGTTTCTTTTGTTTGTTGAGTGAGAGAGTGGTACCACAGGGTTTCCAAGATTTCCAAGGCTGATGAAAATTCTTAACTTCTGTTGTCTGTCTGTCTTTCTTGAATTTATTTTTTGTGTGTATGTATTTATTATTTAGAGACAGGGTCTCCCTGTGTCACCCAGGCTGGAGTGCAGTGTCACAGTCATAACTCACAGCAGAGTTAATCTCCTGGGCTCAAGTGATTCTCCTGTCTTGGCCTTCTGAGTAGCTAGGAACACAGGCATACTCCACTATGCCCGGCTGTTTTTTTCCCCCTGGAGACAGGATTTTGTTGTGTTGCACAGACTGGTTTCAAACTCTTGGCCTCAAAGCAGGCCTCCCACCTTGGTCTCTGAAAGTGTTAGAATTAAATAGAATTAAAGGTGTGACCAGCTGCACCCAGCTTATTTATTATTAGTAGTATTTTTTTTGGAGATGGGGTCTTGATCTGTTGCCCAGGCTGGAGTGCAGTGGCACGATCTCAGCTCACTGCAACCTCTGGCTCACTGCAACCTCCGTCTCCTGGGTTCAACTGATTCTTGTGCCTCAGCCTCCTGAGTAGCTGGGAGGCATCGCCATCGTGCCTGGCTAATTTTTGTATTTTTGTAGAGATGGGGTTTCACCATGTTGGCCACGCTAGTCTCAAACTCCCGAGCTCAGATGATCTGCCCATTTCAGCCTCCCAAAGTGCTGGGGTTATAGGCATGAGCCACCGCATCCAGCTCTATTTTTTGTTTTATAACAGGAAATTATAAAACATGGAATTATGCATTTTTCAGGCTTTTAAAAAAACTTTTAAATGAATGAAAACGACATATCTGAACATAAACTTAGGACAAATTTTTACTACTTTTGAAAAAATGTTAGAAAATATTTCTGTATGAAAAGTAAAACAATTTTCAATATTTTTTTAGAAGTCAATGAAAGGATTCTATTTTGCAAAGCTGTATTATGAAGCTAAAGAATATGATCTTGCTAAAAAGTAAGTACAAACTATAACATGTATTCGTTTTTTTAAAAATCAATGCCTTTTCTCATTTTATTTGAAATAGGTAAAAATATGTTCTTTAGTAGTTCTTCCTAAGTGTATTCTGAAATAAGGGATTTATCACTCAGACTGATGCTAAGGACCAACCTAGATTCCATTGAGATTGAAACTGTAATTAGTGTTTTCTGCATGCTGCTGTTTGTTTATACCAAGGGCAAGAAATTGTTTGTCTTAAAACACTTTTTCTTTTTTTTTCTTTTTTTGAGACGGAGTCTCGCTCTGTCACCCAGGCTGGAGTGCAGTGGCCGGATCTCAGCTCACTGCAAGCTCCGCCTCCCAGGTTCAGGCCATTCTCCTGCCTCAGCCTCCCGAGTAGCTGGGACTATAGGCGCCCGCCACCTTGCCCGGCTAGTTTTTTGTATTTTTTTTTTTTTTTTTTTTTGAGACGGAGTCTCACTCTGTCCCCCTTGCTGGAGTGCAGTGGCCGGATCTCAGCTCACTGCAAGCTCCGCCTCCCGGGTTCAGGCCATTCTCCTGCCTCAGCCTCCCGAGTAGCTGGGACTACAGGCGCCCGCCACCTCGCCTGGCTAGTTTTTTTGTATTTTTTAGTAGAGACGGGGTTTCACTGTGTTAGCCAGGATGGTCTCGATCTCCTGACCTCGTGATCCACCCGTCTCGGCCTCCCAAAGTGCTGGGATTACAGGCTTGAGCCACCGCGCCCGGCCTATTTTTTTGTATTTTTTAGTAGAGATGGGGTTTCACCGTGTTAGCCAGGATGGTCTCGATCTCCTGACCTCGTGATCCGCCCGTCTCAGCCTCCCAAAGTGCTGGGATTACAGGCGTGAGCCACCGCGCCCGGCCTTAAAACACTTTTTCTAAAAATTGTCTTGTGTTAGAGTAAAAGAGGACCATGCCTATAGCTTAATTTATTTTTGGTTAGATATCCGATACCTTAATCAGATGGGAAATAGCAGTGAATAAAAATTAAACTGTAATTGCAAGACAGGAGAATAGCTCGTATAAAAGATCTTTAATTGACACAATATGTGATGCTCTAAGGCTCTATCCTAGGGATAAGAAGCTTGGTGATTCTGATTTCCTGACTTGGGGTGGATTAAATCAGGAAATGAAGAGGGAGGCAGGCATTTTTTTTTTTTTTTTTTTTTTTTTTTTGTGGCAGTATCTGTCTTTCTTGCCCGGACTGGAGTGCAGCGGCTGGCTCCATCTTGGCTCCCTGTAACCTCTGACTTCCGGGCTCAAGAGATCTTCCCACCTCAGCGCCCCAAGTAGCTGGGGATACAGATGTGCACCACCACACCTAGCTAAGATTTGCATATTTTGGTAGAGACAGGTTTCACTGTATTGCCCAGGCTGATCTTGAACTTCTGAGCACAGAAGTCTGCCTGCCTCAGCCTCCTGTAGTGTTGGGACTACAGGTGTGTGTTATTGCTCCCAGCCGGGAGGCAGGCTTTTAAAGGCATTCAAAGATGGAAATGCTGGTAAGAAAGGAAAAATGGTGGTACATAAGTTATGTAACTAGCAGCACTGTGACTGTTAACCCTTGTACCTTTTTACTGTGAGACTTTGCTCCCTTAGTTTAGGTCTGGCCTAATTTCTCTGATCGTAATACTGTCAAGGAACCTAGAGGATATTTACTTATTTTAGTTGTTACTTGATTTGAGAAATGGAAATTTCCTGTATTTGGTACTGTAATTAGTAATTTTTCTTCTGTTTGATTTTAGCTGGATATAGTACTGTTAGAAATTACTTTCTCGCTTAAAGGGTAAATATATTTCCCTTTGTTGTTTGGGAAGTTGTTGCTCTTTAGTATTTTGCATTATGATAACTTTAAAAATGTTTACTGTAATTACTTTTCTAATTTATTTGCAAAACTGTTAGTGCTTTACTAAAATGTGATCAGAAAGAAAAAGCAATTTATATGTTCCTTTCTTATGTGTGGATAACACTGGAGAAAAATTTGGTAATTGTGACATTTAATGGTAAAATGAGTATGTGGTCAACTCTATGTACGTGTTTTTAAGTATTACCCATTTCTTTCTATGAATACTTTTGAGTTATCTGCATAAATAGTGGTGGTCTTGAGTAACAATATATAACAAGTTTAGTGGTTGCTTTGGTTTAAGATGTATTCTTCAGTTAGCATTTAAAAGTACATTTCTAAGTTTAATTTACTTTTGTATTTTGAAAAACAGATACATATGTACTTATATAAATGTGCAAGAGAGAGATCCCAAAGCTCACAGATTTCTGGGTCTTCTTTATGAATTGGAAGAAAACACAGACAAAGCTGTTGAATGTTACAGGGTAAGTTATAGGATTCAAATACAGCCTTTGCATAGCCAAACACATGATGCCAAGACAAATTTATATGAGTAAGTCAAATATATTTTATGAATATGATAAAACAGGCATTGGTATCACAGTACCATTATGCGACACAGCTTGGAACAGATTTAGAATTGTTTAACACCTGTAAATCATAAGTCTAACGGTCAGACACGGTGTTCTTTTGTGTTTTTTGCATTCAAATGATACAGATATAACTTTTATTTGATTAATTTCCAGAAAATTCCAAGGCACTTTAACACCTTTGAAGTAACATGTTTTCTCTAGAAGTATAATTTTTTAATGGTTGGAGTGATAATTTTTTAACCTTTATATATAAGTATATATCCTCCTACATACATACATACAATTTACTAATCTTTAGTTTCTTTTCTGATATTAGCGTTCAGTGGAATTAAACCCAACACAAAAAGATCTTGTGTTGAAGATTGCAGAATTGCTTTGTAAAAATGATGTTACTGATGGAAGAGCAAAATACTGGGTTGAAAGAGCAGCTAAACTTTTCCCAGGAAGTCCTGCAATTTATAAACTAAAGGTAAAAAAAACGTAAAGGGAGAAAACTTGAGACATAACCATTTCTAATATTTGGAGTTCAAATTACTTTTCAGTAGCAAACCTTAAGCCTAGGTGTTTGTGTTTCCTTTAAAATTTTTCTTTAAAAAGTGTATTAAAACCTTTCTGAGTAACTGCTGTCTTATTAGGCATTCTTATACTTTATAAGTGACATTTACCCTTCTGGGATAATTAATATTTTAGGGATTTTACAGTTTAGTAGCTGTAAATTAAGTAGAGCTAAGATTTACATTAAAGAATTTGGTGTACAATTTTTGCTTCATTAAGTGAAAATTACCTACAGGATGACAGTTTAGGGATATTTTAAAGAACAGTTTTCTAATAACTATTGTCTGAAAGTAGAAGGGATTATATTTTGAGATAGTAAGGTTTTCAAGCAAAAGATAAAGGTGGTTTGTCTAGTATATAAGACGTAATTACTAAAAATGATAGGAAGTTCTTGCCAGTGTGTTGACTGGTTCTGATATTCTTTATAGAGTAAACAGTTACTTAGTAAACTAACTGTTCTGGAGAAAATCTACACAAATATGTTTGGCAAACATTTAAAATGTATATTGTAATGTTTATTAATGTATATTTTATTGTGCATGTACAATATTAAATTATAAATGTATATTTGCCTTTAGCAGCCTCCTACTCCCATTATATGTTTCTGATAGAAATTTAAAAAATTTTAATTTTGAAATAATTATAGATTTTTTTGCACAAGAAGTTGCAAAGATTGTACAGAAAGATCCTGTATACTACTTCATTTTTCCCCAGGTTGAGCATTCCAAATCCGAAATCCTAAATGCTCCAAAATCTGAAATTTTTTGAGCACTGACCTGATGCTCAAAGGAAATGCTCATTGGAACATTTTGGATGTCAGATTTTCAAATTTGGGATGCTCTACCTGCTAAGTATCCTGCAAATATTCCAAAGTCTGAAAATTTCAAAATCTGAAATACTTCTGGTCCCAAGCATTTTGGATAAGGGATACTCAACCTGTTTTACCTGACCAAGCACAATATCAAAATCAGGAATTTTGACATTGGCACAATGTGTGTGTATAGTTTTCTTTCATTTTATCACATGTGTAGATTCATACCACCACTGCCGTCAAAATACAGAACTATTACCACAGAGATATTCCTCATGCTACCCCTTTTGTAGTCACGCTACTTCCTTCTCTTCACTATGCCTAACCTCTGGCAACCATTAATCTGTTCTCCATCTTTATACTTTTGTGATTTCAAAATGTTATGTAAATGTCATCATGAAGCATGTGACTTTTTTTTCTTTTTTCTTTTTTTTTGAGATGGAGTCTCGCTCTGTTGCCCAGGTTGGAGTTCAGTGGCGCAATCTTGGCTCACTGCAACCTCCGCCTCCCAGGTTCAAGCTATTCTGCCTCAGCCTCCTTCGTAGCTGGGACTATGGACACACGTTACCATGCCCCGCTAAGTTTTGTATTTTTAGTAGAAACAGGGTTTCACCATGTTGGCCTGGCTGGTCTCGAACTCCTGACCTCAAGTGATCTGCCCACCCCAGCCTCCCAAAGTGCTGGGATTACAGGCATGAGCCACCGTGCCGGGCAAGCACGTGACCTTTTGAGGTTGGCTTGTTCACTCAGCATAATACAATTTGTGATTCATCTAAGTTTTGTATATCCATAGTTGGTTCGTTTACTTCTGAGTAGTATTTCATGGTCCACAATTTAACCAGTCACTGTTTGTTTGTTTTTTTCTTCTTTTTTGAGACAAGAGTCTTGCTCTGTCTGTCGCCCATGCTGGAGTGCAGTGGTACTATCTCGGCTCACTGCAACTTCTGCCTCCCGGGTTCTCAGGTGATCCACCCACCTCAGCCTCTCAAAGTGCTGGGATTACAGGTGTGAGCCACGGCGCCCAACCTTAACCATTCACTTTTGAGGGGCATTTTGGTTATTTCTAGGTTTTGGCTATTGTTCAACTGCTATGAACAATCATGTACAGATTTTTGAAGCTGAAAAAGCATTGAAAATGCTTCCAAAGATACATATTACTGACAAGTTAAGTTTTTCTCCCCAGTAGTAAGCTGCTGGATTTTAAATATTAGTCTAAAATGTTAGGTCTAATTGTGCAGATTTCTTTACTATATTCTTTAGGTGTTATGCCTCAAACATAATTCCCATGTTGGGCGTGGCAATCCAGTTAATTTGGTGTCAGTAGTGTTAAAGAACATACATAATGGTAGGGGATTCTTTTCTTGCAGTGTAACAAGTTAGATACTTTGAAGCATTCTTTAAAGACTTTCTTTAATAACTTGAAGGCACTGTTACACCTTTCCTGTGTCAGTTTTTTTTTTTTTTTTGGGAATTGAAATCCATGAGATTTATAACTCTCATGCAAAGCAAATCCATTTCTCCTAAAATTTAAGGCTTGCTAAGGTAAACAATTTCTGACATTTGTTTAATGAATGAGAGTATTACTGTTGAGAAGGCTTTTTCTCTCGAGTATGAGATAGAACTTTTTAAAAGCACTCAGTGGTTTAAAAAATTTTTTTAACATAGAGTCAAAGACTAGGGCTTTTGCAGATAGGGAGAGGCCAGGGTATCATCCATCTTATCCAGAAGAGGAGAAATTGATAAAGGAGAGAGGGGAATGAAATACAGACTACAAATGGGTGGCTTGGTCTTTGATAGCAGAGAGAGTTGGGGGAAGATGAGTTTAAGTAGGTAAAGTAAAATGGAATTTATATGTGATAGCATCAGGTTTCTCAGTGAGGGTCGAATCTAGGTTATAAGTTGAAAGTGAGAGTCAAAGGAAGGTATGGGAAAGTTGAGGAAATAGGAGGTGTGAAGTGTCAGGGAGTGGAGAAAGTGAACTGTTAGTACTAAAATGGTATTTTGTTCTAGGCAGGACCAGTTTGAGGGTTGAGATAATGAAAATGAAATCAGTTAGCCTGGGATTGTGATTTCCCAAATCTAAGCACGCAGAAACCAATTGGGAGGGTTCTTCTGAGGATAAGAGGGAATTAGTTGAAGGGATCTGTAAGCAAACAGCAATTATGGATATAAGGGATTATAGCATTTTTTGCCTGACAGAAGAAAGTGTGTGTATTTATATGTGTTTACAGGTGTTTAAAACTTGATGATGTCGTTATCCTGAAGGGAACTTGTCATGTGGTGGAGAAGTATATTTCTGGCAGTAAGGTTATATAGGCTCCCAGTGAGGTGGAAGAGTAAGAAGGGTGGTATGCTGGTTTCAGTGGTATGACCAAAATACAGATTTTGAAAACCTGTGTCAGTGGCAAGTGGATGGTTGAGGTTGGAGTGGAGGACAACGTCACTGGAGATGAGGTGATTAAAGAACTGAGTAGTCAGCCTGGGCAACACGGCAAGACCCCATCTCTACAGAACATTAAAAAAAATTTAGCCAGGCATGGTGGTGCATGCCTGTGGTCCTAGCTTCTTGAGAGGCTGATGTGAGAGCATCGCAAATGAGAAGTGAGTGGCCACAAACCCTACTTCCTCTCCTTGTCATCATGGCAGTGGGGGTTATCCTGAGATGACACTCTCTTCATTTAAGGTCAGGAGGTGATGACAGTGCTTTGAGATGATGATGAAGGTAACAGAACAGTGGGAGGAGAGGGGATGCGGGATTGAGTCAGATTTGAGGAGATACAGAGCAGTTTGAAGGTAAGAACTTTGTTGCCGAGGATTCACTGGGGACGTCTAGGCTTCTGGTGGTGACTCAGATGGACAGGGATGTGTGGCAATAGTCCTGGTAGTCTCTTTGAGGAGAGTATGAGCTACTGCAGTACTCACAGATGCTTTTCTTCATATACAGTTCTTGAGGGTTAGTTTCTAGGTTGTAAGCAACTCTCAGAAGGGATGAATAAGGCTTATAGGATGGTGTTTTTGGTGGCATCATCATAAAGCTAGACATAGTGGAATGGTGCTCTTTGGGAGCATCACTTGTTTAAAATTGCACAAGTGTTACTCTAATGATATTTTTTCCCCTCTAAATAGGAACAGCTTCTAGATTGTGAAGGTGAAGATGGATGGAATAAACTTTTTGACTTGATTCAGTCAGAACTTTATGTAAGACCTGATGACGTCCATGTGAACATCCGGCTAGTGGAGTTGTATCGCTCAAATAAAAGGTTGAAGGATGCTGTGGCCCACTGCCATGAGGCAGAGAGGAACATAGCTTTGCGTTCAAGTTTAGAATGGAATTCATGTGTTGTACAGACCCTTAAGGTAGGTAAAAGCTATTGGGTCTTTACATTTCTATGTAGGCAATTAGCATATTTCTTTTTGTACTAAAGCAGCAGTGCCCCTCAAGACTTACATTTCTTTTATTTATGTAGAACAATTATAAAATGAAATTTTTTACTAGGATCAGTTAAATTTATAATGGGAAGATTGGGGAGATAACTGTGATGAATGTATATATTTTTGGTGTTTTCATTTATAAGGTTGATGTAAAAATCAATATAGTTTCACAAACATGGAGTGGGAAAAGGAATTTGTAGGAATAAAATGGTTAATTTCTTAACATTTGATTAAGTTTTGTAACTTACTGTTCATTCCACAAAATAGGAATATCTGGAGTCTTTAGAGTGTTTGGAGTCTGATAAAAGTGACTGGCGAGCAACCAATACAGACTTACTGCTGGCCTATGCTAATCTCACACTTCTTACGCTTTCCACTAGAGATGTGCAGGAAAGTAGAGAATTACTGGAAAGGTACGTTGACTTTGACGAGAACACTTTAGTGTAAATTCAGTTTTTCTTCTTACAGTAAGTTCATTGCTCTAAACTTCTTTACTGAATCGTTATTTCTATAATGTACCTAGGAGTTATAGTTAATACAGTGAACCACTAGGAGGCAATCTTATTTTTCTTCTTTTATGGAGAAGTTCTAATTGGTTTTATATGACTTTGCTTTTTAGAGAATTCTTACAGTTCAAGCTTGATTAAAATTAGCCTTATGGTTACTCAGTTTTGTCATAGTCAAACTTAAAATGAATGTTCTAACTGCTATTTCATATTTTATTTTTTATAATGATATAATCTTGAGTGAAAAAGTTCATCTGTCATCAGATGGCTAGGTTCATATGTACTTAGCATCACTAGTATTTCAGAAAATACTATTTTAGCTAAGAAACAAAATGACACAACTATGTGATTTTTCTTTTTTCTTAAATTTTGATTTTGAGAACCAGTGTCTCCATTTTGAAAATAAATTCCATTGGACAAAAACATCACTTGGATTTATATAAAGATGCTAGTTTAGAGCAGGAGTTGATTAGAACTTGTGGGCCAAATATGGCCCCTGCCTAATTTTGTTAATAAAGTTTTATTGGAATACAGCATGCCTCTGGTTATGTAATTGTCTGTGGCTGCTTACATACTATAGGGTTGGAGTTGAGTGGTTGCAGCAGAGATTGTATGCCTGTAAAGCCAGATTAGTATCTCCTCTTTATAGAAAAAGTTTACTGATTGCTAGTTTAGGCTGTCCATTTGTTTGGAAGTTATTTCCCCATCTGGTATAAAGAAAGAAACTCATTTCATTGAGTGCAGGGAGTAGGTAATTTTCTTGAAAAAGTACATAGTGTCCTAAATTGGTAGGGTAAGACCAGTATCTGAAAGAAATAACTTTAAGATTATTTTAGAAAACATGTAGGATGTTTTAGTTTGTATTCCTTGTGTACTCAATTTTTTGGTCACAAGTTCCTTTTACGTTTTTCTTAAGGACATCAAAGATCTTTGTATGTGGGTTATTTTCTTTTCCTCCTGTCCCCTCCCCTTTCCTCCCCCCTCCTCCCATCCCTCCCCCTTCCTGCCTTCCCTTCCCACCTTCCCTCCCTGCTTCCCATCCCTCCCCACTCCCCACCCCTCCTGTCCCCTCTCGTCTCTGTTTTTTAGATGGAGTCTTGCTCTGTTGCCAGGCTGGAGTGCAGTGGTGCGACCTTGGCTCACTGTAACCTCCGCCTCCCGGGTTCAGGTGATTCTTCTGCCTCAGTCTCCCGAGTAGCTGGGACCACAGGCGCGCACCACCACGCCCAGCTAATTTTTGTATTTTTAGTAGAGACAGGGTTCAGGGTGGTCTCAATATTTTTTTTTTTTTTTGAGACTGAGTGTCACTCTCGTGAGGCTGGCATGCACTGGCGCAATCTCGGCTCACTGCAGCCTCTGCCTCCTGGGTTCAAGTGATTCTCTTGTCTCAGCCTCCTGAGTAGGTGGGTCTACAGGAGCCCACCACTGCACCTAGTTATTTTTTTTTTTTTTTTGAGACAGAAGTCGCCCAGGCTGGAGTGCAGTGGCGCAATCTCGGCTCACTGCAAGCTCTGCCTCCTGGGTTCACGCCATTCTGCCTCAGCCTCCTGAGTAGGTGGGACTACAGGCGCCTGCCACAACACCCGGCTAATTTTTTATATTTTTAGTAGAGATGGAGTTTCACCCTGTCATCCAGGATGGTCTCGATCTCCTGAGCTCGTCATCTGCCCTCCTTGGCCTCCCAAAGTACTGGGATTACAGGCGTGAGCCACCGCATCCGGCCCACACCTGGCTAATTTTTGTATTTTTAGTAGAGATGGGGTTTCATCGTGTTGGCCAGGATGGTCTCGAGCTTTTTTTTTTTTTTTGAGATGGAGTCTCACTCTGTCGCCCAGGCTGGAGTGCAGTGGAGCCATCTCGGCTCACCACCAGCTCCACCTCTAGGGTTCACGCCGTTCTCCTGCCTCAGCCTCACGAGTAGCTGGGACTACAGGCACCCGCTACCACACTCGGCTAATTTTTTGTCTTTTTAGTAGAGACGGGGTTTCACTGTGTTAGCCAGGATGGTCTCGATCTCCTGACCTTGTGATCCGCCCGCCTCGGCCTCCCAAAGTGCTGGGATTACAGTCGTGAGCCACCGTGACTGGCCAGTCTCGATCTCTTGACCTCCTGATCCGCCCACTTTGGCCTCCCAAAGTACTGGGAAGTCTCAATCTCTTGACCTCATGATCCGCCTGCGTTGGCCTCCCAAAGTGCTGGGATTACAGGCCTAAGCCACTGCTCCTGGCCGTATGTGGGTTATTTCTATTAGTGTTTATTACATTAGAAATTAAAGAAAAAATATGTAATCCATTAAAAATGTAATAAGCCCATTGCATGTTAATGATAATAGCTTTTTTTTTTTTTTTTGAGACAGTTTTGCTCTTGTTGCCCAGGCTAGAGTGCAATGGTGTGATCTCGGATCACTGAAATCTCTGCTTTCCAGGTTCAAGCGATTCTCCTGCCTCAGCCTCCCAAGTAGCTGGGACTACAGGTGCCCACCACCACGCCCAGCTAATTTTTTGTATTTTTAGTAGAGACGGGGTTTCACCATGTTGGCCAGGCTGGTCTTGAACTCCTGAACTCAGGTGATCCACCTGCCTCGGCCTCCCAAAGTGCTGGTATTACATGTGTGAGCTGCCGCGCCAGACCAATAATAGCATTTTTTATGAAAAATAATTATTTTGCAACAACAAAAAAGTAGTCAGAAAAGTGTCATTGTTTTTGCATTTTTGTAAATCTTTTTAATGTCTCACTTAATAGAACATGGCTAGATTCTCATTTGCTTCCTCTTTCAGTCTGTAAAACTATATTACATGTCATGAAGCCTCTGGAAAACTCAGCTCAGCCGGGTGGGGTGGCCCAGGCCTGTAATCCCAGCACTTTGGGAGGCCGAGGTGGGCAGAAAAACAAAAACAAAACAAAACAAAAAACAACTCAGCTCTACATACATGAGAAAATGAGAATGTAAAATATAAAATTTTTCGGTATTATTGTAAAAGTAATTTTAACCTCTTGGATCCCCTGAAGGGGTTTTTAAGAACCCTCAGAGATCTTTAGACCTCAGTTGCTCTGGTTGCTTTATTGTAAGCTACTTTAAAATCATGCTTCACGTTTAAGTGTTTGCTTTTACTTTTCTTCCAAGGTGAAGATATGGAGAAACATTAGGATTTAGAAGAACTAATTTAGAATATAGATTACAAATAATAGGCCAGGCACAGTGGCTCATACTTGTAATCCCAGCACGTTGGTAAGCTGAGGCGGGGGGATCATGAGGTCAGGAGTTCCAGACCAGCCTGGCCAACATAGTGAAACCCCATCTCTTCTAAAAATATAAAAAAAGTTTAGCTGGGCATGGTGGCAGGCGCCTGTAGTCCCAGCTACTCAGGAGGCTGAGGCAGGAGAATCGCTTGAACCTGGGAGGTGGAGATCGTTGCATTGCACTCCAGCCCGGGTGATAGTGAGAGACTCCGTAAAAAAAAAAAAAAAAAAAAAAAAAAACAATTTAACTCTGTAATTTATATAGTAAAAAGAGCAATTACTGTATTGTTACTCAAATATGTGTCAGTTATTATAATTTGGAAATGGTATGTCTAATTTGAGAAATTACAACTGTTAATTAACTAATGAAACTATATGATCAGGAAGAAACTACAAAATAGTCTCCCAACTTTATCCTGGTTTATTTTGAAATGTGCACCTATAATCACTAATCTTATATTTATCCTGTGATTGGAGGGCTGGAAATAACTGGGAATAAGACATCATTTGAGAGGTTAAGCTTGAAGTATAGGAAGTATGCAGGATAAAAATAAGCATTAGATGATTCATAACTTACAACATGGGGTATAAGAATTATTAGAAGCTGAATGTGGAAGATGAAGCTTGAAATAAAATTTTTATTTTGTTTTGAATTAAATAAACCATGATTATTCACAGTGCAGTAAGTGGATTATCTGTTTGATATTTTCATATTACAGTTTTGATAGTGCTCTTCAGTCCGTGAAATCTTCTTTGGGTGGAAATGATGAACTGTCAGCTACTTTCTTAGAAATGAAAGGACATTTCTACATGCATGCTGGTTCTCTGCTTTTGAAGATGGGTCAGCATAGTGATGTTCAATGGCGAGCTCTTTCTGAGCTGGCTGCATTGTGCTATCTCATAGCATTTCAGGTAAGTCTTCCACTTGTAGGAGCAATTGACATTTCACTGAGTCTTGATGTGTTTTAAATGAAGGTGTGCTCTGGTATGTAATGACAATATGTGAATAAACCTGTGGAATTAAAGTTAAAATGAAATAGTCAATTTGATACAGTGGAAAATAACTAAGCGTACACAATAGTGGTGAGGCTGGTGAAACAGGGATGTTGAATGCACTGCTGTTGAAAGCCTGCATTGCTATGATTTGTTTGTAAACAAATTTGAAGAGTTTGATCTTATTACTCTGCCATTTTTGGGAACATGATAAAGATGTAATCCCACTTTATGGGTAAAGCTTGATCCAAAAAGATGTGTGACTTGGACAAAATCCTAATAAGTACGTGTAGGGCAATGGCTTTATAACCTATGAAAGAAGAATATGATTGCATTTAACATGTTAATTGAAAAACATGTATTTAACATTTATGACTGTGTTGTGTATGATATGTAACAATATATTAATATTTGAAAACATAAAGCCTTTTCTTACTATTTATTTATTTTTTTGAGACCAAGTCTCTGTCTCACCAGGCTGGAGTGCAGTGGCCTGATCTCAGCTCACTGCAACCTCCACCTCCTGGGTTCACGCCATTCTCCTGCCTTAGCCTCCCAAGTAGCTGGGACTACAGGTGCGTGCCACCACGCCCAGCTAATGTTTTGTATTTTTAATAGAGATGGGATTTCACCATGTTGGCCAGGATGGTCTCAATCTCTTGACCTCATGATCTTCCTGCCTTAGTCTCCCAAAGTGCAGGGATTACAGGCGTGAGCCACTGCGCCCGGCTTTTTTTTGTTTGTTTGTTTTTAATGAGCTTGCATTACTTTTGAAAGGAAAAGAAATAAGCAGTCTCCCCAAAAAAGCATTAAACCAGGCTTAGAAAAATGATTGTTGATTTTAGAGAAGGATTTTTTGTCTGGGGAGGGAAAATAAAGGATTCATTACTTTTAGAGAAGGCCCCTCCTTCTAATATAAATCTTTTTTTTTTTTTTTTTTTTTGGGATGGAATTTGGCTGGAGTGCAATGGTGCGATCTGGCTCACCGCAACCTCTGCCTCCTGGGTTCAAGCGATTGAACTGCCTCAGCCTCCCGAGTAGCTGGGATTACAGGCACGCGTCACCACGCCCAGCTAATTTTGTATTTTTAGTAGAGACATGGTTTCACCATGTTGGCCAGGATGGTCTTGATATCCTGACCTCGTGATCCGCCTGCCTCAGCCTCCCAAAGTGCTGGGATTTTAGGCGTGAGCCACCACGCCTGGCCCAACATAGATCAATTTTTTTTTTTTTTTTGAGAGGGAGTCTCGCTCTGTCTCCCAGGCTGGAGTGTAGTGGCGCAAACTCCGCTCACTACAAGCTCCGTTGCCTCCCGGGTTCACGCCATTCTCCTGTCTCAGCCTCCCAGAAGCTGGGACTACAGGTGTCCGCCACCACGCCCGGCTAATTTTTTTGTATTTTTAGTAGAAACAGAGTTTCACCATGTTCGCCAGGATGGTCTTGATCTCCTGACCTCGTGATCTGCCCGCCTCGGCCTCCCAAAGTGCTGGGATTACAGGCGTGAGCCACCGCGCCCGGCCAATTTTTTGTATTTTTTAATAGAGATGGGGTTTCACCATGTTAGACAGGATGGTCTCAATCTTCTGACCTTGTGATCCACCCTACTCGGCCTCTCAAAGTGCTGGGATTACTGGCATGATCAACAGCGCCCGGCCTGTAAATCTTTTAAAAACACTGTTGATAGGCAGTTCACATGTTAATTGCTAATATTGGCTCAGTACTTCTGAGTTAATGGATTTAGTGAGGTTCACTAGGTAATATGAACGTTAAAAGGTTGTTATAGAAATTCTCAAGTAGCTGATGGTTCTTATTTTTATTTTATTTTGTTTTTTTTGAGTCGGAGTCTAGCTCTATTGCCCCGGCTGGAGCACAGTGGTGTGATCTCGGCTCACTGCAAGCTCTGCCTCCCGGGTTCACACTATTTTCCTGTCTCAGCCTCCCGAGTAGCTGGGACTACAGGCGCCTGCCACCATGCCCGGCTAATTTGTTTTGTGTTTTCAGTAGAGACGGGGTTTCACTCTGTTAGCCAGGGTGGTCTCGATCTCCTGACCTCATGATCCACCCGCCTGGGCCTCCCAAAGTGGTGGGATTACGGGCGTGAGCCACTGCGCCCGACCAGTAGTTCTTATTTTTAATGGAAACTTTTGAAAGTTATCTGTCTTTGTGTCTATTAGAGTCTTGCTGTGTCACCCAGGCTGGAGTGCAGTTGTGTAATCGTAGCTCACTGTAACGTTGAATTGGACTTGAGCTTCCCAGATGCTTGGGATTATAGGTGTGAGCTACTGTGCACAGCCTCAAATTTTTTGATACGTAGTTTTTGGAGGCAGAGTCTCACTCTTGTTGCTCTGGCTGGAGTGCAGTGGCATGATCGTAGCTCCCTGCATCCTCGAACTCCTGGGCTCAAGTGATCCTCTTCTGCCTCAGCCTCAGCTCAGTAGCTGGGACTACAGGTGCCTGCCACCGTGCCTGGCTACATTTTTTAAGTTTTTGTAAAGACAGGGTCTTGCTGTGTTTCCCGGGCTGGTGGTTCTTGAATTCCTGGCTTCAAGTGATCCTTCTGCGTTGCCCTCCCAAAGTGCTGGGATTACAGGTATGAGCCACCACACCTGAGTGTGAACTTTTAGTAATAAAAAGTTAGTTTCCCCCTTAATCTATTCACTCAGGTCTCGTTTCCTAGATGACAACTACTATTAGGAGTTTCTTGGGTGTTCAGAAATATTTTTTGCATATGCAAATGTGCAATACATTCTTTCTCTACTTTTGAAAAATACTGTGCCTCAGTGTGGGTGTGCTTTACCTATTGCCAGATGCCTTGCTTTTCTAAATGTTTCTTCATTGTTCCACTTTAGCACAGAGATGCCTACCTAAGTCTTTATTAAGTATGACATATTTTTCTAGAATGAATATATAATAGAAACATCTTAGATGCTTGTATTTTATCATTTTATTTTAAAGCTTAATGATCAAATGATTATAAGCATAAAATGTCGGCTATGTGCTGGCATTTGGGTATTTGAGAATTGGCTAGCTTTTATGGTATGATTTTCAGACTCTTAATCAGAGGAATACCGTGGTTCTAGTAAGTACGTCTACATTGCAGCTGGGTATTTAACAAAGTCTCTTGAAACCTTTTAGTTAAAATGAGGAAATAGTCAGGCGCGGTGGCTCACGCCTGTAATCTGAGCACTTTGGGAGGCCGAGGCAGGCGGATCACCTGAGGTCAGGAGTTCGAGACCATCCTGACCAATATGGTGAAACCCCTTCTCTACTAAAAATACGAAAATTAGCCGGTCATGGTGGCAGGTGCCTGTAGTCCCAGCTACTCGAGAGACCGAGATAGGAGAATTGCTTGAAACCAGGAGGCGGAGGTTGCAGTGAGCTGAGATCATGCCACTGCAACGCTCCAGCCTGGCTACAGAGCGAGACTCTGTCTCAAAAAAAAAAAAAAAGAAAAAAAAGAAAATAGTGACTTGAGATGATTTGACTGAGTGGATTCACAGCTAATTAACTGGTCACAAATTCAGCTGTTGAGTGATTTTGTAAAAGAGGCCAGGTTTATGTATTGAGGTCAGTTCGAAAACAAAAAGAATGATGTCAACTTTTTGTTTCTTATTTTGTGTGTTCTTTTCAACATATAGATGACAAACTTTGATATGATGTTTAGAAAACTTGTGAGTAAAAGGATAGGCAATGTGGATGTTTCTAAAATTGAAAATCAGAAGCTCTTAAGTTCTTAAAGAATATATTTTTGAAAAAAGAGCATGTTTGGAAAGAATTATATATACATGGTTTAAAATTCTAGGGGCTCTTAAGAATATTCCTTTGTGTTCCCTAGTTATTTACTTTTTCCACCCGTAAAGAAACTAATGTTACTGCTTTCTTGTGTGTTCTTCAGGAAATGTTTTATGCATCTCCAAGGAAACACACACACATCCCCTGTCCTTAAAAAGAGGAGGAAAATGTTTAAACATTGTTTTTACTTTATTTCCATTAACTGTATCTTGGAGATATTTCCATGTCAGTATATATAACGGGCATTCTCATTAGTTTGGATGCTTGCATATTATTCCGTTGTATGGATGTACTGTAGTTTTGGAGTTTTTAAAACCAGGGCCCTAAAACCAGGACATTAGCTTGCTTTTACTTTTTTTTTAATGCTACTTCAAGTAATTTAGCAATGATTAACTTGTGCCATGAATTCCTGAAAGAATTGCAGTATCAAAGTATATCTGTGCATTTATAATTTTTAGAGCTGTTGCCAAATATCTAACCCTAAAGAGGTTGTATCAAATTACATTTCCACCACACAAGAAAGTGGTGATAGAATTAAAAGCCAATGCTCTAGTCCCCCATATAGTTACTTTTGGCATGTTTCTAGTAAGTGGGCATTGCCTATGATTGGACATTTTCAGTGATGGACATTCATTACTTACCAAGATAGCCCAGTGCATGTTTAGGTGATTTGGCTCTTGGAACTTCCTTATATAGAATAAAAATATTCCTCAAACCTTCTGCCTGTTGGTCTTGTTTCTTCTTTTGATGATTTCTTTTATAAAATAATTTTAATATTTGAAGGCAGCTGTCACATCTTCCTTTTGCCATTCTATTCATCATGCTTTCAGCTTTTTTTTTTCATAGGTTATGGCATTAGAATCTCTTTAATCTCCTGGTTGTCCCATTTATTCCAGTGCTATCCCATATTATCCATACTCTGAACATGTGCTACCTACAATGTGGCATTTCCAAGTGTCATTTCACCTGTACTTTTTAAAGTAGAGTTGTCATACCTACTCAAGTAAGACAACATCTGCTGTTGTCCTATTCAGGGTAGAAAAGTAATGTAATTAAATTTTCCGTTTCTCTGAACGTAACATGAATGTGCTTTTAGTAGAAACTTAATATCTCAGAAGTGCTCTGTGTATGCATTTTTGTGTTTTTTGTTTTTTTTTTTGAGATAGAGTCTCACTCTGTCGCCCAGGCTGGAGCACAGTGGCATGATCATGGCTCACTGCAGCCTTGACCTCCTGGATTTAAGTGATCCTCCTGCCTCAAGCCTTTTTGTTGCTGGGACCACAGGTGTGTGCCACCACGCCTGGCTAATTAAAAAAAATTTTTTTTAGAGATAGGGTCTCGCCACGTTGTTCAGGCTGGTCTCGAACTCTGGGCTTAAGCGATTCCCCCACCTTGGACTCCCAAAGTGCTGGGATTACAGGTGTGAGCCACTGTGTCTGGCTCATCCTTTTTTTTTTTTTCACGAGATGGAGTCTTGCTCTTTCACCCAGGCTGGAGTGCAGTGACGCAGTCTTGGCTCAGTACAACCTCTGCCTCCCAGGTTCAAGCTATCCTTGTACCTCAGCCTCCCGTGTAGCTGGAATTATAGGTGTGTGCTACCATGCCTGACTCTTTTTTTTTTTTTTTTTAATTGTATTTTTAATAGAGACTGGGTTCTACTGTGTTGGCCAGGCTGGTCTCGAACTCCTGACCTCAAGTGATCCGCCCACCTTGGCCTCCCAGAGTGTTGGGATTACAGATGTGAGCCACTGCGCCTGTACCTGGCCAGTCTTTCATAGGTTATATAAATTCCTTGGTTCCCAGTTTTTGCAGTCATTTCCAATTCAGTTTAGTTAATGGTTAACTGTTCATTCATTATCAAAAAAAGTACAGTGTAATAGAAAAGACCATCTTACTATTAGAAGTGTGGGTATCATCAAATTAAGATTTTTGATTTTAAAATTATTAGGTTCCAAGACCAAAGATTAAATTAATAAAAGGAGAAACTGGACAAAATCTGCTGGAAATGATGGCCTGTGACCGTCTGAGCCAATCAGGTAATAGTAATATTAAACTAATTTAATTTAAAAAGAAAAAGGAAATTTCTGTTAAGTTATATCTTACGATAAAATCTTCATCTGTCCAGGAGATAATTTGTCAAAATTATTTCTTTTTGCAGTATCAGTTAAGAGCAATAGGTATGGAAGAGATGGGAAGAAAATAGCACATTCTTTAAAAGAAACGAATATTTGATATTGTTTGTTCCTAGGTGGGGAGGATTTCTTAACTCCTTATCTGGCTGCTAGAGCCTCTATCCTGTTTAGTCACTTCCTGAACTAAGTATAATTATTGATTTGCCGACCATTTAACACCAGCTGCTTCTAAAAACACTGCTGTGGGGATATAAAGATGAAGAAGATATAGATCTGTCTTAAAGAGCTGAGAGCATAGTGAGGAAGATAGATGATATATACTTACCTTATATTAGTCTCTTAGAATTTGTCTATTTTTTTTCCCCATTTTTGGCTTGGGATGAATCCTAAAGGTCTGTTACGTATTACCTGTGCTTTTGCTAAGATTCGAACTTTAAGGTAGTTAGGTGGCCATTGAATCAAGCAGTGAACTGAAGAAACATAATGCTTTCTACAATGAACAGTTTTGATATAAAATTGGATGAATTTTGTAAAGAGCAAGACGTAATATTAAATCAAAGTTATTGTAAGCTTTGGTGTATAGTTAAGCTGTTGGCCAAAGCTCACATTGCTCTTCTATTCCATAGCTCACTTTTTTTGTGGGAGTTAGACTTTCAGTCCTTAAAGTGACTTTCTACTTTTTTCCTTTTCTGTTTTCCTTCTACCCTTGCAGGGCTGTCGTAAGTGCCTTTGCATGGTGTCACAGTTAGATAAAAATTGCCAGGCCGGGCGCGGTGGCTCAAGCCTGTAATCCCAGCACTTTGGGAGGCCGAGACGGGCGGATCACGAGGTCAGGAGATCGAGACCATCCTGGCTAACACGGTGAAACCCCGTCTCTACTAAAAAATACAAAAAACTAGCCGGGCGAGGTGGCGGGCGCCTGTAGTCCCAGCTACTCGGGAGGCTGAGGCAGGAGAATGGCGTAAACCCGGGAGGCGGAGCTTGCAGTGAGCTGAGATCTGTCCACTGCACCCCAGCCTGGGCGACAAAGCGAGACTCCGTCTCAACAACAACAACAAAAAAATAAAATAAAAATTGCCTGTATTTTTTTTATGTCTTTGATCTGGGCATCCCGAGGGTGCCTCTGCAAGTGTGCTGAGATACAACTGTGTAGTGGTAACCAAACCTGATTGCCCAGCAGAATTAAGGGAGGGTTTTTAAAAAAAAAATTTAATTGAAATGCAATTCATATACCATATGCTTCACCCATTTAAAGTGTACAGTTCAGTGGCTTTAATATGTTCATAGAGTATTACCATTGTCACCACAATCAGTTTTAGAAGATTTTCATCACTCCATGAGGAATTCCTTACCTATTAGCAGTCACTTCCCATTTTACCCAAACCTCTCAGCCTTGGCAACCACTAATCTGGCTCTGTATGTTTGCCTATTCTGAACATTTCACTTAAATGGAATCATATAGTATGTGGTCTTTTGTGACTGGCTTCTTTCATTTAGCAAGGTTTTCAAGGTTCATCTGTGTTATAGCATGTATCAGTATTTTATCCGATGACTGATTTTTTAGATTGCTTATTGCAAACCTATGGAATAAAAATCTCTGGGAGCGAGGCCTGGAAATTTTTTTTTTTTTCTCTCTCCCTGAGACAGAGTCTCGCTCTGTCGCCCAGGCTGGAGTGCAGTGATGCCATCTCGGCTCACTATAAACTCCACCTCCTGGGTTCACGCCATTCTCCTGCCTCAGCCTCCCAAGTAGCTGGGACTACAAGCACCCGCCACCACGCCGGGCTAATTTTTTTTTTTTTTGGTATCTTTAGTAGAGGTGGGGTTTCACTGTGTTAGCCAGGACGGTCTCATCTCCTGACCTCATGATCCTCCCAAAGTGCTGGGATTACAGGCATGAGCCACCGTGCCTGGCCGGAAGTAATTCTTAAAAGCTGTTTAAAGGAGAATTCTGATCAGTCAGGTTTAGAAATCAGTGTATCTAAAATCAGAAAATTTATGACATCTGAAAATAAGAGCTTGTCCCTGCTCTCCTGTGGCCACTTAAATCCAGATCTTTTCATCTAAAATGCAAATATGTTTAGCATTTTTCATACACATTCCTGTCTTTTTTCCGCCTTCTGCTGTCTTATGTAGATACTGATAATATTAAACCTGTACTCTTCTCATTTTCTACATAAGCCCCTGTTTTGTTGTCCAGCTATGTTTTTTGGGTTGGAGAGTTAGGTCTGCAATAATCATGTTATTTCCCCTTTGGGTGTACAAATGAAACAATATGAGCAAATGCAATCTGTATTTTTAAAGTGATGGAAATAACTTAATTTTTTTTTCAGGGCACATGTTGCTAAACTTAAGTCGTGGAAAGCAAGATTTTTTAAAAGATATTGTCGAGTCTTTTGCCAACAAAAGCGGGCAGTCTGCATTATATGATGCTCTGTTTTCTAGTCAGTCACCTAAGGATACATCTTTTCTTGGTAGCGATAGTATTGGAAACATTGATGTACAAGAACCAGAGCTTGAAGATTTGGCTAGATACGATGTTGGTAAGTTACATGTTTCAGAGGAAACTGTCTGCATCTTAATTCTTATAAATTGCCCATAATCTTATTACCCAGAAATAATGACTTAATATTTTCCTGTATTCCTTTCGTGTGTGAGTTGGGCTGGGGGGAGTTCGAATGTGGTGCTGTGGAGGTGGCATGTATTTTTTTGTTGTTATTGTTTTTGAGACCAAGTTTTGCTCTTGTCGCCCAGGCTAGAGTGCAGTGGTGCGATCTCGCCTCACTGTAATCTCTGCCTCTTGGGTTCAAGCAATTCTCCTGCCTCAGTCTTCCAAGTAGTGGGATTACAGGTGCCCACCACCAGTCCCGGCTAATTTTTTGTATTTTTAGTACAGATGGGGTTTCATCATGTTGGTCAGGCTGGTCTCAAACTCCTGACCTCAAGTGATCCACCTGCCTTGGCCTCCCAAAGTGCTGGGATTACAGGTGTGAGCCACCGCGCCCAGCCTTGTTGTTTTTTGAGACAGGGTCTTGCCTTGTCACCCGGGCTGGAGTGTAGTGGCATGATCGTAGGTCACTGCTACCTTGAACTTTTGGGCTCAAGGGATTCTCTTGCCTCAGCCTCCTGAGTAGCTGGTACCACAGGCACATGCCACTCTGCCCAGATAATCTTTTTTTTTAATTGGTAGAGACAAGGTCTAACTCGGATGCCCAGGCTAGTCTCAAACTCCTAGGTTCGAGTGATCCTCCTGCCTAAGCCTCCCAAAGTGTTGGGATTAGGCCCTGCAGGCACAGTGGCTCACATCTGTAATCCCAGCACTTTGGGAGGCCGAGGCGGGCAGATCACCTGAGGTTAGGAGTTCGAGACCATTCTGGCCAACGTGGTGAAACCCCGTCTCTACTAAAAATACAAAAATTAGCTGGGCTTGGTGGTGTGTGCCTGTAGTCCCAGCTGCTCGGGAGGTTGAGGCAGGAGAGTCGCTTGAACCCGGGAGGTGGAGGTTGCAGTGAGCAGAGATCACACCCCTGCGCTGCAGCCTGGGCAACAGAGCGAGACTTCATCTCAAACAGTGTTGGAATTATAGGCATGAGCCACTGCATCTGGCCATATTTTTCATCTAAATAATGTTTATACTATATGTATGATTCATCTTGCTTCCTTCATGAATTCTCTACCATAGACTCTGTATTAAAAGTACAAATATCACTTTTATTGGCAATGTAATCTTTTTTATGAAGTAGTCATAATTTGCTACTTTCTGTTACTGGGCATCCAAGTTGTTTTCAGCTTTTCCACTGTTAATAATCATACTCTGATAAAAACTTCAACAAAAAGTGTCTTCATTGCAAGTTATCTCCATAGAGATACCTAGAAACAGAATTACTGAGACAAAGAACATTAACATCTTTTAAGTCTTGCAAATTGCCAAAATGACAGAAAGATTATACCTCTTTATGCTTCCAGAAGTGCATAACCTTTTTTTTGTTTTTTGAGATGGAGTCTTGCTGTGTCGCCCAGGCTGGAGTGCAGTGGCGCAGTCTCGGCTCACTGCAACCTCCGCCTGCCAGGTTCAAGCAGTTGTCTTGCCTCAGCCTCCCAAGTAGCTGGGACTACAGGCAGGTGACACCATGCTTGGCTAATTTTTTGTATTTTTTAGTAGAGAGGGAGTTTCACCATGCTGGCCAGGCTGGTCTCGAACTCCTGACTGCACATAACTTTTTCAGTATTGACTTTCTTGTAGAAAAACAGATTACTATACCTATGGATTAATATAGTGGTGTTCCATTGCTTTAATGACTTAACTGAAAGGAAAACCCATTGTTTTGGAATTTCTTATTAGGTTAGGTGTTCTTTATTTGGCTTTTCTCAGTTGATTTTGGTTTATTGAGTTCTAGTCAGTGTCATTTTTTTTAGATGGACTTAAACATTCTTCACTACTTTTTTAATTAAAATTTCTAGAAATAAGTGAGAATGCATTTAATAAGAACATGAGATTTTGCCTAACATAGAATTCCCCCCAGCTTTGATATAGAAAAGCAGTTATATAATTAAGATATATATAATGTGAATTAATTGTTTATTTTGGCAAAACTAATGGCACAAAGAAAATTTGCAAAACCTTAAGCCGATTTTAAAATTTTATTTCAGGCGCTATTCGGGCACATAATGGTAGTCTTCAGCACCTTACTTGGCTTGGCTTACAGTGGAATTCATTGCCTGCCTTACCTGCAATCCGAAAATGGCTAAAACAGCTTTTCCATCATTTGCCCCAGGAAACCTCAAGGCTTGAAACAAATGCACCTGAATCAATATGTATTTTAGATCTTGAAGTAAGCAAAGATTTTAACAAATTAAATATTCTGAATTTTGTTTAATTTTTTTTTCCTAACTTAACTTTTCCTTAAATAAAACAGGTATTTCTACTTGGAGTAGTATATACCAGCCACTTACAATTAAAGGAGAAATGTAATTCTTACCACAGCTCCTATCAGCCGTTATGCCTGCCCCTTCCTGTGTGTAAACAACTTTGTACAGAACGACAAAAGTCTTGGTGGGATGCGGTTTGTACTCTGATTCACAGAAAAGCAGTGTAAGTAGTAAAACAAAAATATTGCTTTAACTTAGTGTGTAGGTTTTAACAGGGATTTAATCCTCATGTGAAGATTTGATTTGTCCTGTGACCCACTAACATATATGTATGTAAGTGCTGAACTGTGTATTTAGAAAGCTATTTTAGTAAATTAAACTATTTTTTAGACCTGGAAACTCAGCAAAATTGCGACTTCTAGTTCAGCATGAAATAAACACTCTAAGAGCCCAGGAAAAACATGGCCTTCAACCTGCTCTGCTTATACATTGGGCAAAATGCCTTCAGAAAACGGTGAGTTTTCAAGTATAAACATTTTAAAGAACATTACCTTAATTTTTTAAAATCATGAACTTTTTATTGAAAGTCTTTTTGTTCTGAAAACAGCAGCTTGTTCATATTATGACAGATGAATGTGTTTTTTATTGCTACAAAATAGTTAATGTAGTTAAATATAAGCAGTTAGAGGAGCAATGCCTGGCACACAGTGAATATTATGTATTATGTTACTGTTATTCCTTAATAATTAAGTTCTGATAATTATTCAGCCTGAAAATTAAAAAAAATTACCACAAGACTTTGTAAGTAAGAGCATTATAGATCTTTCTAAATATTTAAGGTGTGTTCTGGGTCAGGATTAGGTGTAGATGGTCAGCCTTTTGAACAGAATGACACTACAGAAGAGGCAGGTTTCAGCTGTCTAAAAATGGCAACTGTTAAAAAGTAGTTTGGATTGCTACATTAGGGTGGTATCATTAGAAGTGTTTAAAAGTTGAGTGTAGAGGCCAGGCACCGTGGCTCAACCTGTAATCCCAGCACTTTGGGAGGCTGAGGCAGGCGGATCATGAGGTCAGGAGATCGAGATCATACTGGCTAACACAGTGAAATCCCGTTTCTACTAAAAATACAACAACAACAAAAAAATTAGCCAGGCGTGGTGGCGGGCGCCTGTAGTCCCAGCTAGTTGGGAGGTTGAGGCAGGAGAACGGCATGAATCCAGGAGACAGAGCTTGTAGTGAGCCGAGATCGCGCAACTGCACTCCAGCCTGGGCGACAGAGCGAGATTCTGTCTCAAAAAAAAAAAAAAGAAAAAACACAAAACGTTGAGTGTAGAATGACCACTGGTATTAAGTGGTTTAGTTATTACAGCATTTGGAAGTTGAACAAATGACTACTGAGGTTCCATTTGGTTTTGACTTGAAATTTTAGCCAGTTCTTACAACTTGTAAATGAACTTTAGATTTAATCATACGTGTTCCTTAAAGGTGTGTGCTTTTAACTTTCTTTTTTAGGGCAGCGGTCTTAATTCTTTTTATGATCAACGAGAATACATAGGGAGAAGTGTTCATTATTGGAAGAAAGTTTTGCCATTGTTGAAGATAATAAAAAAGAAGAACAGTATTCCTGAACCTATTGATCCTCTGTTTAAACATTTTCATAGTGTAGACATTCAGGTAACAGAGTTCCTTTGTGAATTTACTGGAGATGGGAATTTCCAGTTTATAAACAAAGACATGAAGCTATAAACTGCTTAAATTAATTGTCTTGTTATTTAATGGTAATCTTGTTTTCTAAATTGACTAGCTCTCACAAATAAGATATGACAGAGAAGAGTAATGAGTTGCTTATCTCTTAAGATCATATAAAATCTTTGGAAAATCATTTGGGTTTTATATTCTGAGTATAAACAGTTTGACTGAAAACTATTCTGTGTGTTTAGGCATCAGAAATTGGTGCATATGAAGAAGACGCACACATAACTTTTGCTATATTGGATGCAGTAAATGGAAATATAGAAGATGCTATGACTGCTTTTGAATCTATAAAAAGTGTTGTTTCTTATTGGAATCTTGCACTGGTAAGTAGATGTGGTACTTGAGCGAAAAGTTTTATTTGTTTGTTTGTTTGTTTATTTATTTATTTATTTTTAAAGACAGGGTTTCTTTGTTGGCCAGGCTAGAGTGTAGTGGCACGATCTTGGCTCACTGCAACCTCTGCTTCCCAGGCTCAAGCGATTCTTGTGCCTCAGCTCCCGTGTAGCTGGGATTACAGGCATGAGCCACCATGCCTGGCCAAGCTAAAAGTTTTTTGTTTTAAAAAACCTGATTATTTCATAAAAGCACTATTTGTGTAGATTTTTCACAGGAAGGCAGAAGACATTGAAAATGATGCCCTTTCTCCTGAAGAACAAGAAGAATGCAAAAATTATCTGAGAAAGACCAGGGACTACCTAATAAAGATTTTAGATGACAGTGATTCAAATCTTTCAGTGGTCAAGAAAGTAAGTAGCAGGTTGTTGTATGTATATTCTTACAGATAACTCACTGATTAGTGTTTTTGCGTTGGTCTTACATTTTGGTAATTTCAAAAATACTCAGTAATATGTTGTTACTAATGCATGGAAGGGATGTGTGTGTCTAAATGCTTATATTTGCTTGCTTTGTCTTAGGTTTGGTGAGTCTTTTTAAACTTGGAAATCTAGGTATATGTTCTTAAAAAGTACTTCCTGGGGAATTAGAAAAGATTTCTAAGATAAGACATTGATTTTGTTATCTTAGCAATGTAATCAAAACAAATATAACCTCAGGACTAATTCTTAATGAACTCTGCTGAAATTGAAAGTTGTTGCTGACAACTTAAGAGCATTTCTTCTCATCTTCATCAGCCATTATGAACGCCCTTGTTTTCTTGCTGTCAGCTGTTTGAGATTGTCATGATGATGTTAAATTATGTTCAGTCTTCTGAGTGTTTTGTTGATTAATTTGTGTTGCTACTCTTTTATTAGGATTTATGTTGTCTGGTGTATTGTAGCATCTCTATTTCTGTCACCATTCAAAATCAGTTAGGAAACATCAGTAACTTATTTTGTTCCCTTGGAAAAGCTTTCTAAGTTAACATTCTTTTATCATTTTCATGGCTAACAGAAGTAATAGAAAGAGCGTGGACTTTAGAATCCGAAGATGTTAGATTGTATACCATTTTTCTGTGTTCATGAAGAAAAAAATTATAGAATAAAGACAAAAAAATAAAAATTATACAAAACGGCCGGGCGCGGTGGCTCAAGCCTGTAATCCCAGCACTTTGGGAGGCCGAGGCGGGCGGATCACAAGGTCAGGAGATCGAGACCACAGTGAAACCCCGTCTCTACTAAAAATACAAAAAATTAGCCGGGCGCGGTGGCGGGCGCCTGTAGTCCCAGCTACTCAGGAGGCTGAGGCAGGAGAATGGCGGGAACCCGGGAGGCGGAGCTTGCAGTGAGCCGAGATCGCGCCACTGCACTCCAGCCTGGGCAACAGCGTGAGACTCCGTCTCAAAAAAAAAAAAAAAAAAAAAAAAAACTATACAAAACAACAGAAAAAGAAAGATAATTTAAAAAACTTTCACGTATATTATTAAAGTATAAAGTGCTTATTAAAGTGACAAAAATGTAAATATTTTAGAGTTTTTACTTTTGGAATTTTTTGCAAATGAAAGCTGTTAATTAATGTCTTTTATTTTTAGTTGCCTGTGCCCCTGGAGTCTGTAAAAGAGATGCTTAATTCAGTCATGCAGGAACTCGAAGACTATAGTGAAGGAGGTCCTCTTTATAAAAACGGTTCTTTGCGAAATGCAGATTCAGAAATAAAACATTCTACACCGTCTCCTACCAAATATTCACTATCACCAAGTAAAAGTTACAAGGTACACAGGGAAGAAATGAATCATTTCATTGTGAAATATGTTTCTAAGTGTTTTAAATACTGTTTTATTATTTTTATTTTTTTTTAGTATTCTCCCAAAACACCACCTCGATGGGCAGAAGATCAGAATTCTTTACTGAAAATGATTTGCCAACAAGTAGAGGCCATTAAGGTAAGTTACTTAATTTCTCTAGCTATACTTTTTATTCCAAGATTCCTTCCCTGGCCACTCCCTTGCTTTTTTTCTGAAGCTGGTCAGAATGTCCCCTTGCCATCCAAATAGTATGGCAAGGGGACGTTTTGTCTTTTTTTTTTTTTTTTTTTTTTTAAAAGACAGGGTCTTGTTCTGTTGTGCAGGCTGGAGTGCAGTGGTATGACCACAGCTTACTGCAGCTTCGACCTCCTAGCTCAAGAGAGCCTCTTAGCTCAGCCTCTCGGGAAGCCAGGACTACAAATAGTCACACGCCACCATGCCCAGCTAGTTTTTGTATTTTTTGTAGAGATGGGATTTTGCCAAGTTGCCCAGGGTGGCCTTGAGCTCCTGGCTCAGCCTCCCGAAGTGCTGGGATTGCAGGTGTGAGCCACTGCGCCCAGCCTACATACCTCAGTCTTGACCCTTTACCATATTTTGTTTTGTTTTGAGATGGAGTCTCACTCTGTTGCCCAGTCTGGAGTGCAATGGCGCAATCTTGGCGCACTGCAACCTCTACCTCCCAGGTTCAAGTGATTCTCCTGTCCCAGCCTCCCGAGTAGCTGGGATTACAGGCACCCGCCATCAGGCCCGGCTAATTTTTGTGTTTTTAGTAGACACAGGGTTTCACCATGTTGGCCAGGCTGGTTTTGAACTTCTGACCTCAGGTGATCTGCCCACCTTGGCCTCCCAAAGTGCTGGGATTATAGGCGTAAGCCACCACGCCCAGCCCTTTACCATATTTTTGAAAGTACTTTATGTGTCTCTCTCCTCATCTTCCACAAAATTTGAGACCTTCAAAGGTAGAGACTGTTTTATTTAAAATATTAGAATTCCTGGCACAGAGAAGGTTCCTGAGTGATTCAACTACTGCAATGTACTAATCATATTCTGGTCTATGAGTTCATTCCCAGATTAACTGTGGAGTACATGTGTTTCAAATTTATAGCTAGGAATTAAAAGTGGTCTGAGCTTCAAAAAGTCTTACTGTATTTTAATGCTTCCATAAGAATTTGACTTAATTATGTAAGGAAATAGTTACGTATGTATATGTTATTTTAACAATAGGGTTCAAAGGAGTTTGACTTTTTTGGAATTGGAAATACAAGTATGTTCTTTCATGCTTACCAGGCAAGAACTAAATTACTCATACTTCTAAAGTTACACCAAGGATATGCTGATATGTGGTGATTATTACAGTGTGATCAGCAGTGCTTGCAACTTAAGAGAATACTATTTGGTGGGGAAGACATTTTTGAATTTGCACCAAAATTTTGAATGTTAATTTTGTGTAGTCGTGGCCTATGATAATTACATACAATTTTGACTTAACATACAGGTTTCAGGCTACCGACATTGTATTCTCTGGAAGTATAGTGGAGCACTAGTCCATTAGCTTGAAAAGCTTGGTACTAGTACTGACTCTGCCATTAATTAATGATCTTGGGCCAGTCACTTCCTTTGTGACTGTTTGGCTTCTTATCTTTAAAATGAGAGAATTATTGAAGCCAGTTCACATTGAATGTTAAAAATTACAGTTAAAACAGTGATTGCAAATTCACAGCTGTGTTGCGCATACCAACAGTGACCATAAAGTTTTCCAGGCGATTCCACTAGTTTCTTATTTCTTGGATGTGTGTATGTAGCATCGGGACTAGGCACTGTAGATGAATGAGTGGGGGAAATTTTATTTAGCTTGAAAATTTGAGATAGTTTTGGACCTCATAGTTAGGTCTTTCTGGGAAATTTTTATTTGAAACACTTGTAGAAAAAGCAGACATGCTAGATCTGTCTCTGACCTCACTTGTTACAACTGGTCAGATTCCGGGGCTGATACAGAGAAGTTTGAAACTTTTCAAAATTTACCTGTTTTCTGATACCACTACAGTTTCTTTGGAAAAAGAAAGATTTCCTGTTAAGTGTCTGTTTTGTAAGGGGACATTTTGTAGGTGCTAGGGTTGGGTATGGTGCTGTCATTTAGTTTTCTTCAGCAGAGATCAGATAGTCACATAGCTACACTAGATGGCATTGTATCTATCTGCCATCTTGTCAAGGCAGCAGAGTTGTGTTAAGAAAACATTTTTGGAGTCAGATCTGGTTCAAATTCCAGCTATTATTCCCTGCATCCCTTTCTCTCATTTTAAGGTAGGAGCCAATATTGTTTACCGTCTACAGTGTAGACAGCATAAAAATTAAGAGTTTAAGTGCGTTGGACATATTATTATATACATAATAAATTCTCTGCAGCTACTACTTTTTTCCCTTTCCGGGTGGGGCATTTGAACATCACCTTGAGAATTAGTTGTATTTTGTTACAGCACGGGGTTAAGTGAAAAGCTAGTTTGGGGAGGTGATTTGGAATGTCAAGTAGTCCAGATGGACAGAAAAGTAAAGCAGTGTAGAAAGAACACACTGAAAAGATGTTCAGTGTAATGTTAGAGGACTGTGAAAGTTGGGGAAAGAAGTTTAATTTGAAGTTACTTGTTTTTTTGAGCAGGGAATTGTCTTGGCTGGAAGTGAATGTCAGAAAGATTAATGTAGGCAAGTGTAGAATAGAAACGAAGGTATGATCATTTAGGAGAGGTTATTTGTTTAGGTGAGAGAGTTAACGAATTAGGTTTTGTATTAAGGAATGAAAATGGGAGCAGGTAAAGTTTTAACAAATTAAGAATCATATTTTAAAATTGGCACCAGGTACCTAGAACTCATTGGCAAATAGAATTTTTCAAAAGATATAATCAGGGCCAGGCACGGTGGCTCACATCTGTAATCCCAACACTTTGGGAGGCTGAGGCAGGCAGATCACGAGGTCAGGAGATCGAGACCATCCTGGCTAACACCGTGAAACCCCATCTCTACTAAAAATACAAAAAATTAGCCGGGCATGTTGTTGGGTGCCTGTAGTCCCAGCTACTCGGGAGGCTGAGGCTGGAGAATGGCATGAATCCAGGAGGCGGCGCTTGCAGTGAGCTGAAATAGTGCCACTGCAGTCCAGCCTGGGGACAGAGCGAGACACTGTCTCAAAAAAAAAAAAAAAAAGGCCGGGCGCGGTGGCTCAAGCCTGTAATCCCAGCACTTTGGGAGGCCGAGACGGGCGGATCACGAGGTCAGGAGATCGAGACCATCCTGGCTAACACGGTGAAACCCCGTCTCTAATAAAAAATACAAAAAAAACCTAGCCGGGCGAGGTGGCGGGTGCCTGTAGTCCCAGCTACTCGGGAGGCTGAGGCAGGAGAATGGCGTGAACCCGGGAGGCGGAGCTTGCAGTGAGCCGAGATCTGGCCATTGCACTCCAGCCTGGGTGACACAGCAAGACTCCGTCTCCAAAAAAAAAAAAAAAAAAAAAAAAGATACAACCTATAATCCCAGCACTTTGGGAGGCCAAGGCGGTGGATCAGTTGAGGTCAGGAGTTCAAGACTCGCCTGGCAAACATGGTGAAACCCCGTCTCTACTTTAAAAATGCAAAACATTGGCCGGGTGTGCTGGCTGATGCCTGTAAATCCCAGCTATTCAGGAGGCTGAGGTGGGAGAACTGCTTGAGCCCAGGAGGTGGAGGTTGCGGTGAGCCAAGATTGTGCCATTGCACTTCAGCCTGGATGACAGATCGAGACTCCATCTCGAAAAAAAAAGAAAAATCAGTTATTTAAATTTAAAAGAGTAAGTTTCCCCAGCACTGTTTCTGGCATGATATAATTAAATGTTTAAAATTATTTGATTTTTTTTTCTTCCAATAGAAAGAAATGCAGGAGTTGAAACTAAATAGCAGTAACTCAGCATCCCCTCATCGTTGGCCCACAGAGAGTTATGGACCAGACTCAGTGCCTGATGGGTATCAGGGGTCACAGACATTTCATGGGGCTCCACTAACAGGTGAGCTGGCAAGTGGATAATCGCATATTTTAGTAAAACTACTTTACTAGCCTCTTTTAAGTAGATAACTTGTGAAATCACCTTGTTTATATATATTTGTTAATGTACATGTCAACGTCTGTTTATATGTTACTTCAAAAGCTATATTTGGTGTTACTGAGATTTTTATAACCCCAAGCAGAAAAGACGAGCTGTATGTGATCACGTGTATATAAAGGCTTAAAGAACCCTTAATCCACACCTCAGATAAGCTGTCTGAGATGAGATTATTCCTTAAATTGAAAAATGTTAATGAATAGAGTTATGCACTAAGAAATGCTTAATTAAGAACCTACACCTCTGGGGAATTATTTTGATGATAATGATGAGAGGCAGGACATTATATAGGAAATCTTACTTAATTTGAAATATTATGGTTATATAAAGAAAGAAAAGGACTTTGGACCTGAATCATACTGGGTTTTTAAGTTGTGCTCTGTCACTGTAATAGCTGTGTAAATTAACCTGTTTGAAATGTGGAGATAATACTTGCCTCACATAATTACTATGAGCATTTGTGTATGTGCAGATGGGCGTGGGTGTATATCAGACATTTATTAGAGTATACAGTAAACAGTTAATGAACTAAGGTTACTATTAGTGTTTACTGTGGGTTGGCTATGTGCAAAAGTGCTTTGTGAACGTAATTTTATTTAATTACAGTAACTTAGAATGGCTGGTACCATTATTAATCCCTTTTTTATAAAAGAGGAAATGGATAAAGAAAGGTTAGGTAACTTACTCATTATTATACAGCTAGTTATTGATAGAACCAAGATTCAAACTCCAGTGGTGTAACTCCAAAGCACTTGCCAGTATAATACATTGCTCCCAGGCAGCCAGAAAAAACAAAAAATGTTCCTTTTACGTAAGACAGACTCCTGAAATGGTAGTAGTGCACATTTTTTTTTCTCTCTTTTTAGCCCAGGAAAGATTTAGAATAAAATCTAGTTTAGATGAGCACATTTGTGTGATGGTTCATATAGTTAAAGCAACCCCACTAGCCTTTTGCGATGGTATCTTCTCAACACAAGCAAAGTAACAGAAAATCTTTGTGAAGTGAAGCTTATTAAATGTCATAAGTCATAGATAAGTATATGAAATGTCTAACACTCAAACCTTATTTACTTAAAAACCTTACACATCATATAGGTCCTTGTAAGAGGATAAACAAACGGGCTGACCTTTTCTGGGGCTTTTTTAGTGCTGTGTGCAGTCAGTTATTTGGTGCCTTTTGGGTCATGAGTTCCATTTCTTCTGTGTACAGGTATAAAAGGTCTTCTGTTCTTTTACAAGCATATAAATACAACATTCTCATTGTCTCATTTTATTCTTGCAATGACCCTATGAAATGTGTACAAACAGCACATCCTCATTTTACAATTGAGAAAAATGGAGACTCCAATCACAGAACAGCTTTGTGGCACTGAAAGGGGGAGAGCCAGGATCTCCTGATTTCTGTTCCTGTGTTCATACATTTTTTTTCCTTAATAGTAGACATATCAAGATGGTCCTTATTTTTTTAAAATAAGATGATTAAAATTAAAGATTAATAAGCTCGTAGGAGATGCTCAGAAGTACTGAACAGGTTGAAGAAAACTAAAAACTAACCATCTTATTAACATTTCTTATATTTGAGAGCATTTCCTTCTGGTTCTTTCTCTATACATATAGTATTTTTTATGAGATTGTTACCATGTTAGTATGTTGTGTGTGGATCAGCTAGCCTGTTTTTTAAATGTTACTTTAGTTCTGAGCATTTTTAAACTGAAATGTTTTTGAATATTAATGAGTTTGTGGTATCCCATCACATGGAAGTACTGTAAATTCTGTTCCTTTATTTATGTTGTTTCTGGTTTATGCCATTACAAATTCTAGGACACTGTCCTAGTTTTGTAGAATCAGTTTATGTTCTTACCACTAGTATCTGATAGTGCCATCTTCGCACTTTTGCTAATGCTGACTTACTAGTTTATAAAATCCTTTGCCAATTTGTAGGAACAAAAGTGATACCAATTTTTAAGTTTTTTTTAATACTAGTCATGCTCAACAGTTTGTGCAAATGGCTGTTGGCAGTTTTGCCATCTTCGACGTGGGTACCTTCCAGTTGTTTGGTTTCTTTGGTAAAACTCACAGAACAGATGGAGAAGAGTTTGTGTATCAACATGAGTGTTAATGTGTTTTTTTTAAGCAAACGAACACATTTGTGTTCCTTGTGAGATCCTTTGCATGAATTTGTCGGTAATTTTTTTGACCTGAATGTTTTCATAATAGCTTGAGTTTGGACGATGCAGCCTTGTCATTTTGCAGATTTTCGAGGCTCACTTCAAAAACACGGCCCTTGAGGCTATTATATTTCTTTCCTAAATTGTCTATTCATGTGGTGCTTTCAAAATTAGATTACTTTTAGTAGATTTATTAGAGCTCTTTAGTTTTTTTCCCCACAGTTTAGAGTCAGTAGTCAATTAAAGTCCCTACTTAAATTTCAGACTTTAAGATTTTTTTTTTAATTTAAAATTTTATTTTTTTATTTTTTCTTTTTGCTTTCATGCAGACAGACATCTCGTAAGACTTTAAGATTCTTGGGCCATTTTCTGTCAGGTTGTTCTGTGTTCTGTGCCTGCTTCCTCCCCATAGGAATTTCCAAATTGCTATCCTCACCTCTATTAGGTTTCCAAAATCAAACTTGGGCTTCTGGCTAGCCTTTTCTAGGTCTTGATTTTTCAGTGCTTTCCAGAGGCAATTGTTTGGAACCTCTTGGCACAATTTGTTTCTTCTTCCATGTACAGGCATAAAAGGTCTTTTGGTGGTTTTCTGGTAAAACTGTCATAAAACAGTTCAAGCAAATGACTGTTGGTAGTTTTGCCATTAACATGGGTGCCTTCTAGTTGTGTGGCTTCCTGGTAAAACACAGAACAGGCGGAGCAGATAGTTTACATCAGCATGAGTGTTGATGTGCTTTTTGTTTTAAGCCAAGGAACACATTTTGTGTTATTTGTGAGATCCTTTCCATGAATTTGTCAGGTGATTTTTGAGCTGAACATTAGCAGTAATAGCTTTAGTTTACAAAATACAACCTAGTCTTTCTGCAGATTTTCTAGACCCACTTCAAATGCATTGACCATCAGATGGCATCTTGGTTCCTTACGTCCTTTCTGTGACTGAATGTCCATAATTCCACATCATACTGATCTTTCTTAGAAAAGGCACCAGCTACTTTCTTCTTTATTCCTTTTTTAATGCTTGTGAGGTAGTTGTTCTTGTTGATCACGCGATGCTATTCTCTTATTCTTCATGTCATATTTAGCAGTTTTTTTCTAGTTTGTCATTTGATAATCTTGATTGGTGTATTTTGATGTACAGAAATTTAAAATTTATGTAGTTAAATCTTTCTTTAATTTCTATTGTTTTTGTATTTATAGCTCTTGCCTAGATAGTCTTAACTGTAGTATAGACTTTAACAGTGTTTTCTTTATTTTCTTTTTTTTTTTTTAGTTGCAACTACTGGCCCTTCAGTATATTATAGTCAGTCACCAGCATATAATTCCCAGTATCTTCTCAGACCAGCAGCTAATGTTACTCCCACAAAGGTAACAAAGGAATAATTTATACATTTATAATTATTTCCATTTTAAATTGTTTAGGGTTCCTTCAAAGAAATTCAAGAAAGCAGTTCAGTATTAAAACTTTTATGTCCCTTAAGGTGTAGATAATTTAAATTTATCTCCAGATATAGAAATTATACTTCTTAGTCACCTTTTGTGTTACAATAAGTGTGAATATTTAGAATATTTTAAAAATGGGAGTGGTAGTGGTGGATCCTTCATCATTCTGTTTTAACAGAAATAGAACTACAATGCCCTTGCTGACCCACTATGTGGTAAGTACTTTCAGGCCTGATACAGCTATATATATAACAATTGATTGAAGACTCAAAATTACAGTGGTAGTTGAATGTGATAGCTTTGAGGACAGAGTGATGGGGTGCATTTAGACCCTTGCTCTTCTGCTTATTTTGACCACAGGCAAGTTTCTTAACCTCTCAATGCATCAATTGCCTCATATGTAAAATGAGGATAATAATAATACCTTAATTCATAGGGTTTTTGAGGATATTAAAATGAGATAATAATGTAAAGTGCTTAGAATAGTGCCCAGCTGGCACATTAATAAATGCTCAATAAATGTTACCATCATCATCATCATCATCATTATTAACATCATTTGATAAATTGTTTAGGAATGAAGATGGTATTTATTTTATAACTTTAGTTGTAGATTTTAAGATGCTGTAATTAATTTTCATTATATGCCAAGTATATATGCAAGTATCTTTGTAGCAATGTGGTTTTCTCTTAACCTATTTATGCCTAGTGTTCCATTATTGGAACACTAAGCTTATGGGAGTTATTTATATCTTACTGCTCAGGGTCATTGCCAAGGTCTGGTTTTTCACACAGAAAATTTGCAGCCTCTGGCATAAACGGGTTAATGACGTGTACTACATCCCCTAATGATATCTTCTTCACTTAATATTCATGTTTGAAGTTTGTGAGAATTGGTTTGCATTTAGTTATCTGTAGTTTTGTAGACAATCTACAAAATGTTTTAACTTTCTGTCTTCTAGGGCCCAGTCTATGGCATGAATAGGCTTCCACCCCAACAGCATATTTATGCCTATCCGCAACAGATGCACACACCACCAGTGCAAAGCTCATCTGCTTGTATGTTCTCTCAGGAGATGTATGGTCCTCCTGCATTGCGTTTTGAGTCTCCTGCAACAGGAATTCTATCGCCCAGGGGTGATGATTACTTTAATTACAATGTTCAGCAGACAAGCACAAATCCACCTTTGCCAGAACCAGGATATTTCACAAAACCTCCAGTTGCAGCTCATGCTTCAAGATCTGCAGAATCTAAGACTATAGAATTTGGGAAAACTAATTTTGTTCAGCCCATGCCAGGTGAAGGAATAAGGCCATCTTTGCCAACACCAGCACACACAACACAGCCACCTCCTTTTAAATTTAACTCAAATTTTAAATCAAATGATGGTGACTTCACATTTTCCTCACCACAGGTTGTGACACAGCCCCCTCCTGCAGCTTACAGTAATAGTGAAAGCCTTTTAGGTCTCCTGACTTCAGATAAACCCTTGCAAGGAGATGGCTATAGTGGACCCAAACCAATTCCTGGTGGTCAGACCATTGGGCCTCGAAATACATTCAATTTTGGAAGCAAAAATGTGTCTGGAATTTCATTTACAGAAAACATGGGGTCAGCTCAGCAAAAGAATTCTGGTTTTCGGCGAAGTGATGATATGTTTACTTTCCGTGGTCCAGGGAAATCAGTATTTGGAACACCCACTTTAGAGACAGCAAACAAGAACCATGAGACAGATGGAGGAAGTGCCCATGGGGATGATGATGATGATGGTCCTCACTTTGAGCCTGTAGTACCTCTTCCTGATAAGATTGAAGTAAAAACTGGTGAGGAAGATGAAGAAGAATTCTTTTGCAACCGTGCGAAATTGTTCCGTTTTGATGTAGAATCCAAAGAATGGAAGGAACGTGGGATTGGCAATGTAAAAATACTGAGGCATAAAACATCTGGTAAAATTCGCCTTCTAATGAGACGAGAGCAAGTGTTGAAAATCTGTGCAAATCATTATATCAGTCCAGATATGAAATTGACACCAAATGCTGGATCAGACAGATCTTTTGTCTGGCATGCCCTTGATTATGCAGATGAGTTGCCAAAACCAGAACAACTTGCTATTAGGTTCAAAACTCCTGAGGAAGCAGCACTTTTTAAGTGCAAGTTTGAAGAAGCCCAGAGCATTTTAAAAGCCCCAGGAACAAATGTAGCCACAGCATCAAATCAGGCTATCAGAATTGTAAAAGAACCCACAAGTCATGATAACAAGGATATTTGCAAATCTGATGCTGGAAACATGAATTTTGAATTTCAAGTTGGAAAGAAAGAAGGGTCTTGGTGGCATTGTAACAGCTGCTCATTAAAGAATGCTGCAACTGCTAAGAAATGTGTATCATGCCAAAATCTAAACCCAAGCAATAAAGAACTCGTTGGCCCACCATTAGCTGAAACTGTTTTTACTCCTAAAACTGGCCCAGAGAATATTCAAGATCGATTTGCATTGATGACTCCAAAGAAAGAAGGTCACTGGGATTGTAGTATTTGTTTAGTAAGAAATGAACCTACTGTATCTAGGTGCATTGCGTGTCAGAACACAAAATCTGCTAACAAAAGTGGATCTTCATTTGTTCATCAGGCTTCATTTACATTTGGCCAGGGAGATCTTCCTAAACCTGTTAACAGTGACTTCAGATCTGTTTTTTCTACAAAGGAAGGACAGTGGGAGTGCAGTGTATGTTTGGTACAAAATGAGGGGAGCTCTACAAAATGTGCTGCTTGTCTGAATCCGAGAAAACAGAGTCTACCTGCTACTGCTATTCCAACACCTGCCTCTTTTAAGTTTGGTACTTCAGAGACAAGTAAAACTCCAAAAAGTGGATTTGAGGACATGTTTGCTAAGAAGGAAGGACAGTGGGATTGCAGTTCATGCTTAGTGCGAAATGAAGCAAATGCTACAAGATGTGTTGCTTGTCAGAATCCAGATAAACCAAGTCCATCTACTTCTGTTTCAGCTCCTGCCTCTTTTAAGTTTGGTACTTCAGAGACAAGCAAGGCTCCAAAGAGCGGATTTGAGGGAATGTTCACTAAGAAGGAAGGACAGTGGGATTGTAGTGTGTGCTTAGTAAGAAATGAAGCCAGTGCCACCAAATGTATTGCGTGTCAGAATCCAGGTAAACAAAATCAAACTGCTTCTGCAATTTCAACACCTGCCTCTTCAGAGACAAGCAAGGCTCCAAAGAGCGGATTTGAGGGAATGTTCACTAAGAAGGAAGGACAATGGGATTGCAGTGTGTGCTTACTAAGAAATGAAGCCAGTGCTACCAAATGTATTGCTTGTCAGAATCCAGGTAAACAAAATCAGACTACTAATGCAATTTCAACACCTGCCTCTTCAGAGACAAGCAAGGCTCCAAAGAGTGGATTTGAGGGAATGTTCACTAAGAAGGAAGGACAGTGGGATTGCAGTATGTGCTTAGTAAGAAATGAAGCCAGTGCTACCAAATGTATTGCTTGTCAGTATCCAAGTAAACAAAATCAAACAACTGCAATTTCAACACCTACCTCTTCGGAGGTAAGCAAGGCTCCAAAGAGTGGATTTGAAGGAATGTTCATCAAGAAAGGACAGTGGGATTGTAGTGTTTGCTGTGTACAAAATGAGAGTTCTTCCTTAACATGTGTGGCTTGTGATGCCTCTAAACCAACTCATAAACCTATTGCAGAAGCTCCTTCAGCTTTCACATTGGGCTCAGAAATGAAGTTGCATGACTCTTCTGGAAGTCAGGTGGGAACAGGATTTAAAAGTAATTTCTCAGAAAAAGCTTTTAAGTTTGGCAATACAGAGCAAGGATTCAAATTTGGTCATGTGGATCAAGAAAATTCACCTTCATTTATGTTTCAGGGTTCTTCTAATACAGAATTTAAGTCAACCAAAGAAGGATTTTCCATCCCTGTGTCTGCTGATGGATTTAAATTTGGCATTTCGGAACCAGGGAATCAAGAAAAGAAAAGTGAAAAGCCTCTTGAAAATGATTCTGGCTTCCAGGCTCAGGATATTAGTAGCCAGAAGAATGGTAGTGGTGTGATTTTTGGTCAAACAAGTAGCACTTTTACATTTGCAGATCTTGCAAAATCAACCTCAGGAGAAGGATTTCAGTTTGGCAAAAAAGACCCCAATTTCAAGGGATTTTCAGGTGCTGGAGAAAAATTATTCTCATCACAATGTGGTAAAACGGCCGATAAAGCAAACACTTCTGGTGACTTTGAGAAAGATGATGATGCCTATAAGACTGAGGACAGTGATGACATCCATTTTGAACCAGTAGTTCAAATGCCTGAAAAAGTAGAACTTGTAACAGGAGAAGAAGATGAAAAAGTTTTGTATTCACAGCGGGTAAAACTATTTAGGTTTGATGCTGAGATAAGTCAGTGGAAAGAAAGGGGCTTGGGGAACTTAAAAATTCTCAAAAATGAGGTCAATGGCAAACTAAGAATGCTGATGCGAAGAGAACAAGTACTAAAAGTGTGTGCTAATCATTGGATAACGACTACGATGAATCTGAAGCCTCTCTCTGGATCAGACAGAGCATGGATGTGGTTAGCCAGTGATTTCTCTGATGGTGATGCCAAACTAGAGCAGTTGGCAGCAAAATTTAAAACACCAGAGCTGGCTGAAGAATTCAAGCAGAAGTTTGAGGAATGCCAGCGGCTTCTGTTAGACATACCACTTCAAACTCCCCATAAACTTGTAGATACTGGCAGAGCTGCCAAGTTAATACAGAGAGCTGAAGAAATGAAGAGTGGACTGAAAGATTTCAAGACATTTTTGACAAATGATCAAACAAAAGTCACTGAAGAAGAGAATAAGAATTCAGGTACAGGTTCTGCCAGTGCCTCAGACACAACAATAAAACCCAATCCTGAAAACACTGGGCCCACATTAGAATGGGATAACTATGATTTAAGGGAAGATGCTTTGGATGATAGTGTTAGTAGTAGCTCAGTACATGCTTCTCCATTGGCAAGTAGCCCTGTGAGAAAAAATCTTTTCCGCTTTGGTGAGTCAACAACAGGATTTAACTTCAGTTTTAAATCTGCTTTGAGTCCATCTAAGTCTCCTGCCAAGTTGAATCAGAGTGGGACATCAGTTGGCACTGATGAAGAATCTGATGTTACTCAAGAAGAAGAGAGAGATGGACAGTACTTTGAACCTGTTGTTCCTTTACCTGATCTAGTTGAAGTATCCAGTGGTGAGGAAAATGAACAAGTTGTTTTTAGTCACAGGGCAAAACTCTACAGATACGATAAAGATGTTGGTCAGTGGAAAGAAAGGGGCATTGGTGATATAAAGATTTTACAGAATTATGATAATAAGCAAGTTCGTATAGTGATGAGAAGAGACCAAGTATTAAAACTTTGTGCCAATCACAGAATAACTCCAGACATGACTTTGCAAAATATGAAAGGGACAGAAAGAGTATGGGTGTGGACTGCATGTGATTTTGCAGATGGAGAAAGAAAAGTAGAGCATTTAGCTGTTCGTTTTAAACTACAGGATGTTGCAGACTCATTTAAGAAAATTTTTGATGAAGCAAAAACAGCCCAGGAAAAAGATTCTTTGATAACACCTCATGTTTCTCGGTCAGGTACTCCCAGAGAGTCACCATGTGGCAAAATTGCTGTAGCTGTATTAGAAGAGACCACAAGAGAGAGGACAGATGTTATTCAGGGTGATGATGTAGCAGATGCAACTTCAGAAGTTGAAGTGTCTAGCACATCTGAAACAACAACAAAAGCAGTGGTTTCTCCTCCAAAGTTTGTATTTGGTTCAGAGTCTGTTAAAAGCATTTTTAGTAGTGAAAAATCAAAACCATTTGCATTTGGCAACAGTTCAGCCACTGGGTCTTTGTTTGGATTTAGTTTTAATGCACCTTTGAAAAGTAACAATAGTGAAACTAGTTCAGTAGCCCAGAGTGGATCTGAAAGCAAAGTGGAACCTAACAAATGTGAACTGTCAAAGAACTCTGATACCGAACAGTCTTCAGATAGCAAAGTCAAAAATCTCTTTGCTTCCTTTCCAACGGAAGAATCTTCAATCAATTACACATTTAAAACACCAGAAAAGGGTAAGTACTTTGTTGTTAAAGTTAAGCACAATTTTTCTTTTAATGTTTAACTTGATGCACTCTTTGTAGAATACTAATGTTGGGATATAAACGATGCTTTGTGAACACCCCCAAAATATTTGAGCAATATATTTTTCTCCCTTAATAAGTTCACGGTGAGGTTTCAAAGAGCAACAGAACTTAGTTTAAGACATTTTAGTAACTGGAAGATACTTCTATCATGCTAGGGCAGAGCAAAAGAACTCAGTACAGTGTACGGACTCATGCTTGAATCATGCGCGTTAACATGAGACTTTTTTTAAAAAAAAGTTTTCATTTTCATTTGTTCAGTTTGTCACTCAGAAAACATGATATTGAGGCCGGGCACAGTGGCTCATGCCTAGAATCCCAGCACTTTCGGAGGTTGAAGTAGGCAGATTGCTTAAGCTCAGGAGTTCGAGACCAGCCTGGCCAACATGGTGAAACCCTGTTTCTACTGAAAATACACAAATTAGCCGGGCATGGTGGTGCGTGCCTAGAATTAGCAGCTACTCAGGAGATTGAGGCAGGAGGATCACTTGACACAGGAGATAGAGGTAGCAGTGAGCTGAAATCATGCCACTGCACTCCAGCCTGGCTGGGTGACAGAGTGAGACTTTGTCTCAAAAAAAAAAAAAAAAGAACATGATACTGAGATGTTCTCATTTTATATGTTGTATGTTAGTCTTGCTCATTTATTAAATGAGCAAAGAATGAAACTACAGGGGTAAATGAATATATAAGACAATCAGATTGGTGGTATAAATTGAGGGATTCTGGCTTTTTATGTTTTAAAAGCATATTCATTTTGTTTCCCAAAATGTTAAAAAATGAAATATTCTTTATTTTCTAGGATTTAATTTTAGCCTTTTTAAATCTAATCCCATGGCCTTTTGGACTAGCACCCCTTCCTCACAGCCTGAGAACAAAGGTATAGAACTAGCATTCTCAGAATGAGATAACAGCAGTTTTTAGCAGCTGGTAGCCCTTAGCAAAGTATTAATAACTGTGGCTGTATGAAATTAAGTACTTAACACTACAACATGCATGTTAAAGAATGCCAGTTTAAGCAAAGCACCTTTTGACTGGTGGCATGACATCCTTTATTTTTGGTTTGTTTTTTAAAATATACTGGGATGCTGATTTGTAATGTACTTCATTACTCTGTTATTTCAAGTCTGCTCAATGAAGACCTATGTTTTATCTAATGTTTATCTTTAGCCACTAACGTCTGCCAGTATTCAAATGTATTGGCAACGGCATGTATACAATATGGAAGAGTGTCCCTGTAGGGCTGTTCTTTTGTGCACGGTTTAGAAAAATGTTGTATTTGAAAATGGACCCCATTTTTAACAGCCAGCATTCTACAGCTTGTGTATTATATATGTTGCACAGATCATTTTTAGAAGTGTGGCTACTAGAGTGGAACAAGAAGTGGGATCTGTTGAAGGCCTTCTAGAAAGGTTGGGGAAGTGAAATCTCACCATTAGTGACCAGTAACACATCTTAGCCATGCCAAACAAGTACAATGATAAAGTAACAATCTCTGATTTTTTTTAAGTATACCAGTTTTATTACTGGCTAAGGTAGCTCTTAATCTTTTATTTTTAAAGATACAGTCTTTGAGAAATATGAAAAGTGAACTTAAAAGTGGATGTATACTAGCATACAGTTTCGAAAGTGGATGTATACTTGCATACAGTTTCTGTGAGCTCTAGGTTAGGAATCCCTGACCTAAGAACGAATGTGTCTATACACTACTGTAGAACAAAGAGCCTTATTCTGTTTTGAATCTGATAATGTCATTGTCCCAAGGCACCTTAGAAATGAAGACTTTAGACATGAGTAAACTGAGGCCAAGAGAGGCTATCTCATTTACCCAAGGTGTCTTTACTGAGTAATAGCAGAACTGGAACAAGAACCTTTATCTTACGGTGTACTGTTATTTCTCCTAGCTAGGTAATGATACTAAGTTTTTGTTTATAATGTAGGAGAAAGACAAATTTAATATTGTGAAAGGAAGGGCGCTGGTTCTCCAGAGCAGTGTCATCCAATAGAAATAAAATATAACCTGTGTATGTAATTTAAAATTGTCATTTGGTGCAGGCTTGTGCCTATAATCCCAGCTACTTGGGAGGCTGAGGCAGAGGGATCACTTGAGCCCACAAGTTCCAGGCTTCAGTAAACTATGATCACATCACTATACTCCAGCTCTGGGTGACAAAGCAAGACCACATTTCAAATAAATTAAATAAATAAATTTTCTAGTAGCCATATTAAAAAGAATAAAAAGAAACAGTTAAAAAGGGAAACAGATGAAAGTAATTTTATTGATATATTTGATTTCACTCATGATATCCAAAATATCATTTTAACTTCTAATTAACATGAAAATTGATATTTTACATTATTGTTTTTCACCAAGTCTTCAAAATCCAGTGTGTGTGTTTACACTTAGTATTAGCATGTCTTGATTTGGACTAGCCACCTTGTAAGGTTTTAATAGAATGTTGCTAGGCTACCATATTGGACAGCATAGCTCTCAGAATGTTTCCCTGTCACCAGTTGGTATACATGGCATGCTTCTTGACCGGCTTACTTTATTAAACTCCTTTAGCCAGAAATTCTTCTTTACATTAATAGATCAGAACAGGTTGCATATAGAAGTTTTTTCTCTCTCTAATTTTTTGCCCTTTGCATTGATGGTGGCTGGAGATGGGTGGTTTTCAGCCATATGAATCATCTTAGATTTTATAGTGTTAGTTACCCATAGAGTAACCGGTTTTATTTAATTTTATCTAGTATCATGCTTGGAATGTAGACAAAGTAGATGCAACTCTAATCACCTTCCATTCTTGGCAATTGTTAACTTTCCTTACAGGAACTAATCACAGTTGGCTTTGGATTAGTTTCATATGTCTACTAATACTTGCTTATGTTTTCTTTCAGATTTTTTTAGTTGCTGCAAATGCATGGATATTTTCATAAACCTACTGTATGCTAAGTATAGTTAGGCAACACTTTCAAATTTTTAACCTTTTTAAATTCTAGAAATTAGTAGTAATTCTTTTCAATAACTATTAAGTAAACACAAGACTTTTGTTTTCTTTGGTTTTAAATAGATTCTATGTTCACTAAGAGTTTTTGGTAGAACACTAAATCAGGATGCTAATTCTAATTCATGATTATCGTACATCTCTGCATCAAAGTATATGTATTTTTTATCAGTATGCTGTTTTAACCTGCAGACAAGTTCTATGGTTTTTATTTTCAGTTAGAGTATTAATGTCAATACTTAATACCTTACCTTTGTCGATTTTTTCGACTGGTGTTACAGCAAAAGAGAAGAAAAAACCTGAGGATTCTCCCTCAGATGATGATGTTCTCATTGTATATGAACTAACTCCAACCGCTGAGCAGAAAGCCCTTGCAACCAAACTGAAACTTCCTCCAACTTTCTTCTGCTACAAGAATAGACCAGATTATGTTAGTGAAGAAGAGGAGGATGGTAAAACTTTTGTTATTTCAAAAACACTGTGTTCCTGCTAATCTTAGTAAAATTGGGAGTGTGGTGTAATTATTTTAAGCCTGCCTCTTAGAACTTATCACTAATATCCTTGCAGGTATATTCACCCTAAATGTATGTGTAAGTGGTCAATGGATATAAGGATCAAAAGGACTGTGATCATTGAGCAAGCATTTTTTGGATGGCTAATGTGCCAGGCACATGTTTTGAGGGGATTTAAAATAATCATAATTTTTCTGGAGTCTTAAAGATGTGGAAGAGAGATAAGGCAGACAAGGTTCCAATGGAAAACTTTGTATGCCATTTTTTAAGCTGAGCAGTTAAAAGTCTCAATAGAATCAGTTGGACAGTGGTATACAGTATTGGATTATGGGACAAGGAGATTGGAAGATGAGTTAAAATGAGAGCAGCTCAAACAAGATGAGAGGCTGAGCTAAAGCTCTAGCAGTAAGAGAGGTATTAAGGATATAAAATTGGCAAAATTGACTGCAATTCAAATGGGGAGAGGGAGAAAGGGTGAAGTTGGAGATAGTCCCTAAGCAAGGAAAACCCCCCAAAATTAACTAGAAATTCTTTTAATCAATTGTATTTTAAGATGAAGATTTCGAAACAGCTGTCAAGAAACTTAATGGAAAACTGTATCTGGATGGCTTAGAAAAATGTAGACCCTTGGAAGAAAATACAGCAGGTATGTTAAATGTAAAGGACATTTATACTGCTTTTAACAAGTCTTCTATTTAGAAGGAATAACCTAGTCTGGTAATTTCTATAATTATCAATTTTACTATGCCCATGGTGATTTAAAATACTTTAACATTAGGTGAAAAATATTCTTTTCTGGGTGGTCCTTGTTTTTCATTAGCATGTACAGGTCTTGTTACCTGGGTCTGTAGATTCTATTGATGACTACCATTGTTGTAGAGAAGTTGGGCTTCATCTAATTTCGTTTGCTTGTGTTGTACTGATTTTTCAGATAATGAGAAAGAATGTATTATTGTTTGGGAAAAGAAACCAACAGTTGAAGAGAAGGCAAAAGCAGATACGTTAAAACTTCCACCTACATTTTTTTGTGGAGTCTGTAGTGATACTGATGAAGACAATGGAAATGGGGAAGACTTTCAATCAGAGCTTCAAAAAGTTCAGGAAGCTCAAGTAAGAATATCTCTAATAAATTTTCCTTTTAGTTCCATTGCTTTTGTTGATGCGGTAAACTTTAGAATGTTCTCATTTGTTTATTTTTGAGACAGAATTTCACTCTTGTTGCCCAGGCTGGAGTGCAATGGCATGCTCGTGGCTCACTGCAGCCTCTACCTCCCAGGTGCAAGTGAATCTCCTGCCTCAGCCTCACGAGTAGTTGTGGTGGCATCCTGCCTGGCTAATTTTTGTATTTTTAGTAGAGACGGGGTTTCACCATGTTGGGCAGGCTGGTCTCGAACTCCAGACCTCAGGTGATCCACCCGCCTGGGCCTCCCAAAGTGCTGAGATTATAGGTGTGAGCCACTGCGCCTGACCTAGAATGTTCTTACCAAATAGTAATAATGGGTTGTGGCTACTAAATGGGTTGAGGGGTCTAGACTAAATCAGCTATGGCCAGGAAATAAGGAATTTTAATTTTGTTCTACACAAGAGCTATATGCCAAAAGCCACAAAACACTGATGAAATAAAAAATCTAAATTAATGGAAAGGTATACTGTTCCTGGATTGGAAAACTCAAAATAACTAGAATATCAGTTTTCCAAAATTAATCTATAGATTTAATACAATACCACTCAAAACCCCTCCAGGAATTTTTTTTTTTTTTTTTTTTTTTTTTTTTGGGTGAGATGGAGTCTCGCTCTGTCGCCAAGATGGAGTGCAGTGGGGCAATCTCTGCTCACCTCAACCTCTGCCTCCCAGGTTCAAGTGATTCTCCTGCCTCAGCCTCCTGAGCAGCTGGGACTATAGGAACGCGCCACCATGCCCTGCTAATTTTTGTATTTTTTAAGTAGAGACAGGGTTTCACCATGTTGACCAGGATGGTCTTGATCTCTTGACCTTGTGATCCACCCGCCTCGGCCTCCCAAAGTGCTGGGATTACAGGTGTGAGCCACCGTGCCCAGCCAGGAATTCTTTATGGATATACATAAGTGAATTCTAAAATTTCTATGGAAAGGAAAGCTTATACATTTGTTACAGTTGATGAATCTACACTGACACATCATCACCTAACGTTTTTACCTTTTTGTCAAAAATTTTAACTATTGATACAATCGTGATTCTTTTTATTAAATCTGTGAATGACATTGCTTTTCAAATGTTCAGAAAATGAACTTTGCATTCCAGGGTAAACTTCACTTGGTCAGGGTATAATTTTGATATGTGGTTGCGTTCAATTTGCATAAATCTTGTTATAAATTTTTGGGTTTATATTTATCAGGATACTTGTAGTTTTCTGAAACTGTCTTTGTTTTCCATGTAAGAGTAATGCTGGTTGGGCTCAGTGATATGTGTGTGTGTAGTCCCAGCTATTTGGGAGGCTGAGGAGTAGGAGGATTGCTCGGGAGTCCAGGAGTTCCAGGCTGCAGTGCGCTGAGATGGTGCCTGTGTATAGCCACTGCTCTCCAGCCTGGACAACAACATAGTGAAACCACCTCTTAAAAAAATGGTAATACTGGTGTCATAAAATGAATTGAGAAGCATTTTCTGTATTGCTGTCTTCTGGAAGAGAGTGTGTTGACTTGGTGCCATTTTCCCTTTAAATGTTGAGCTGTTTTCACCAATGAAACCATGTCTGGAGTTTTCTTAAGTTTTAAAAAATACTATTTATTTCTCTTCTTTATTATTTCCTTCTTTCCTTCTTGCCTCGGGTTTATTTTGCTCTTTTGTCTAGTCTCTTTTCTTTTTTTTGCTTTTGAGACAGAGTCTTGCTCTGTCTCCCAGGCTGGAGTGCAGTGGCATGATCTCAGTTCACTGCAACCTCCACTTCCTGGGTTCAAGCAATTCTTGTGTCTCAGCCACCTGAGTAGCTGGGATTATAGGCGTGGCTAATTTTTGTATTTTTAGTAGAGACGGGGTTTCACCATGTTGGTCAGGCTGATCTCGAACTCCTGACTTCAAATGATCCTCCTGCCCTGGCCTCCCGAAGTGCTGGGATTACAGGCGTGAGCCCCTGTGCCTGGCCTAGTTTCTTAATTTAAAAAAAGCTTAAATTACGAATTTAAGATCATTCTTTATTTCTAGTATAAGTATTTAATACTATAAGTTTCCTTCTAAGCACTTCCTATCTGCAACTGGCCAAGTTTTAATATGTGGTATTTTCTCTTTAATGCAGTTCGAAATATTTTCTTATTTTCCTGGAGACATTCTTTGTGATCTGTACATTAGATGCTACTGTGCCATTTCCAAATATTTGGTGATTTTCCTTCCGTATATCTTTCTCTTACTGATTTCTAGTTTAATTCCTTTATGGTTTATGAAAACATTTTGAATAATTTCAATTCTCATAAATATTGTGAGGTCTGTCTTGGTGAATGTCTCATGTGTACTTGAGAAGAAAGTAGAGTCTCTTGTTTTGTTGACATTGTGCCATTGGCAGTTCCAGTTTTTTCTGGCTGCTGTAGCACCCAGGCTGGGTTATAGGAGTGGCAGAAAAACTCCACGTGGATCTTAACCTCCAGATTATCTCTCTGGTCCCAAGATCCTTTTTCTTCCTGTTTTTATCCACCTTTCCAAGGCTTCTTAGAGGTGCTCTGTATGTTTCAGTCTAGGCATCTAGTTGTAGGTTTTGGGGAGCGATAGGGCGAAGTGTGTTTATTCTGTCTTCTCCAGAAGCCCAAGTTCTCAGTTCCCTTTGAAATAGATTATATAGTCATTTTTGTAATTTAGCATTTAAGTGGCATAGTGTTTTGTGACTTCCTCTTTGCAGAAATCTCAGACAGAAGAAATAACTAGCACAACTGACAGTGTATATACAGTTGGGACTGAAGTGATGGTACCTTCTTTCTGTAAATCTGAAGAACCTGATTCTACTACCAAATCCATTAGTTCACCATCTGTTTCCTGTGAAACTATGGACAAACCTGTAGATTTGTCAACTAGAAAGGAACTTGATACAGATTCTACAAGCCAAGGTAAAACTTGATATATGTTTATCATGTATTACATAAGGGACACCTTATTTATATTTGAGAAGATAGACTTTTAAAGGCAGATCCTGAAAACTCCCTTTAAAACAAATTTTGATGTGTATATAAAGGGGCATCTTAGTAGTAGTAGTAATAATCATCAGAAAAATTGTATTGTCTTGCCAACAAATATGTTTTTATTGATAGAGTTGTGGTTATTAGGGAATACAAAGCATTATGACTCTGACCTATTTTCCTAAGTTTAAAAGACAAGAGTGTTGTTACATGTAATTTCCTTTGTGATAGCGTTTTCATTTAAATATTGTTTGAATTATATTATCACTGAAGCATATTCAAAGTGTTTTAATTATGAAGAAATTGTAGAAATATAATAGGGATTTAAGAAAGTTTTATGGTACTATTTAATGTTTCTTTAATAGTTTCAAAGCTTGCTAAATTAATTATTCAGTTACAGTAACATATTTGGTATTGCTGTCTCTCTTTCATTTCGATTTCGGGGATGGAAGTGGGAAGTTTAAGTTGTATTGCTTTGTGTATATTACCTACTTTTAAAAAAAGAAATAGCCTTCAGTGTCACAAATACTACATTTATAGGCATTTGAGAGTCTTAATGTGCTAAAAGAAGAAGATGACTTCATACCTAAAGCCTCATATATTTTCATATGAGGAAAATAAGGCATGGGGCTTTCAGAGATCATGCAGCTTCACATCAGCAGAATTAAGAGAAGACCCCAAAAGTCCTTATGACGAAGTGTAAATGAGACATTTGGTTTTTATGAGCTTATAGTACAGAACACAAAAAGTTTTTATACAGATGTTTCCTAAAACCCTGCCTTTGATTGAATGCTTGCTTTGGAGTATAGTAGGCTCCATAGAGCAGAAACGGTAGTTTATTATCTGGTGTAATATAGATAGCGCTACATCTCATTTATAAAAAATAAGTTTTGGCATGCATTTGCATCTGGTGTAGTATTGTAGTATTCTTTGTGAATAGCACCTGTAAAATTAGTAATACTGAAGCAGCTCAGAATTGGATGTATTTTGTAACTTGTCAGAATTGAAATAACTCCCCTCATCCCAGAGTATACAAGGCTCTACTGTTCTCTCTAGGTCCTGGATAAAGCTTTGATATTCAGCACAAATGAAATAGTAAATTGTTTTTTCTTTTGCCAGGGGAAAGCAAAATAGTTTCATTTGGATTTGGAAGTAGCACAGGGCTCTCATTTGCAGACTTGGCTTCCAGTAATTCTGGAGATTTTGCTTTTGGTTCTAAAGGTAAGATGAAGAGGAGAGACTTTTAATGACATTGCTGCAGAATCAAGCACAACTGAAAAACTACTTTTTTGTTGCAGTATGTAACTAAATTAGAAGTTTCTTCCCTTACCCCCCAGTTTGTTTAGTGTTTTAATAATGAAGGGCTTCTACACTTTATTATTATTTGACATCAACATAATCATAAGAATTTTCTCTAAATTTTATGTAAGCCATGCTGATAGTCCTCCCCATTCTGAAATGCAGAACCATTTTCGAGCTTTGGAATGACTCTGACTTTGGTCATTATTCTTTTAACTATACTTTCAGATTTGATTTGTTAATATTTCAGGATTTGTGAGTTTATTACTTTTTAAGGATATGATTTTGTAGTTTTCTGTACTATCTTTGGATTTCAGTATTAGGGTTGTGCTAATTTATTGTGCTAAGTTTATAATTGGTGAGCTTGCCCATCTTCTTTAGTGGAGTTTCTATTTTTAATCCATTTTGGTAACATTTCTAGAAAATAATCCATTTCCCTGATTGTATCGGGTTTACCAGTAAAGACCATTCATTGTATTTTCTCATTCTTGTAATATCTTTCACATTGTTCTTTATAGCACCACTTAAATAGTTGTAGTACAAGGTGTTTGATTTATGGAATACATTTTATTGAGGATATATGCTTAAATGATTAATGCAGTTCAGAATTCTGTTCTTTCCTCCTCCATATTTGCACTTTTTTCACAGCTCCTGCCACCTGTAGAAACACATAAAACTTTTAGAAATTACCTTCAGATGTGATGTTATGTTGGAATTCGTGGGCTTCACTGATGTTATTTATTTTTGTTTTAATTTATTAAATAGCCTGAAATCAAAGGGTAGTGTGTCAGCAAATAAGCAATATAGTAGGTACACTTACACAAAAAAATCCCAAATAAAAATAGATAGGCTCCTTGTTAATCAGTGTAGCCTTTTTGAAGTATTATGTCAATATTGGACACTAAAGTGTAAGGTAGAAAATACTCACATATCAGGAGGAAAACCATGCCTAAATAAGCCTTATGCATTGACATTCACTTCTCACTACCACTTGTCATTTTTAGTGAGATTATTCACCAAGCTCTTGTGTATTGAACGCTTTAGTTAATTTAGATTGTGCTTGTTAAAAATAGTATTTGAAACTGTAAATGCCCTGCAGTTAGTTTTGTCTGTATCCATAGGTTTTCATAGGGAATCTTTATATTTTTGTTAATTTCCAGATAATTTAGAGATTCAATCTTATTTTCTCTAATGTCTCAAAGCTTGCTGAATTAATTATTCACTTACAGTAACAACTGTAGACCCCCTTATGACCTGTGAGACCCAGATACTGATATATTATAACATATTTTTACAAATGGTTGATTCTAATGTATTCTCAGGGTAGAGAACCACTATTTTGAAAGAATTTTGAATTCTTCTGCCACATGTCCCTTGGGGTTATTTTTTAAATTTTTGCTTTCAACAAAAAAGTTGCTGAACAATTTTGTGTTTTTTTGTTTTTGAGACAGGATTTCACTCTGTTGCCCAGGCTGGAGTGCAGTGGCATGAACACAGCTCACTGCTGCCTTGACCTCCTGGGCCCTTCAGCAATCCTTTCACCTCAGCCTGCCAAGTAGCGGGGACCACAGGTGTGTACCACCATGCCTAGCTAATTTTTGCATTTTTTGTAGAGACAGAGGTCTCACTATGTTGCCCAGGCTGGTCTCAAACTCCTGGGCTCAAGCAGTCCTCCCACCTTGGCCCTGCAAAGTGCTGGGATTGTAGGCATGAGCCACTGCACCTGGCCCTGAACAGTTATTTTTGAGCCCCTAAGTTGGTATCTCATCCAGATCAGTGGTTACTGGTCTCAGGAAGTCCCCATGCAACCTGTGATTTTTGTTCTCGGATCATTCCTTTGCAATACAATTGTTTTATGTCCTTAAGAATTTTTGTCTTTGTCTCTTTTTTTTTTTTTTTTTGAGACGATCACTCTGTTACCCAGGCTGGAGTGCAGTGGCGCAGATCTCAGCTTACTGCAACCTCTGCTTGCTAGGATGAAGTGATTCTCCTGCCTCAGCCTCCTGAGTAGCTGGGATTATAGGTGTGTGCTGCAACACCCCGCTAATTCTTTTAGTATTTTTAGTAGAGATGGGGTTTCGCCATGTTGGCCAGGTTCATCTCGAACTCCTGACCTCAAGTGATCAGCCCGCCTCGGCCTCCTGAAGTGCTGGGATTACAGGTGTTGAGCCACCACACCTGGCCCTCCCTCTCTCCTCTTTAAAAACGTTTTTTTTCCCCTCCATTAAATCCTTCTTAAAGAGAGTTTTTTATTGTGTTCTTTAAGATACTGAGTTATGGACCCTGTGACATTTTTTCTTTCTTATGAGTTTTTAGCAGAAGGTGTAGGGTTCTTTAAGACAGTGATTCAGCAAGTGATGAAAAGTTGAGAGGTGTTTCTTTCCTCTAAGATAGTGGGGACTTGGTCATCTAAATTGAGGTGTGGGATGGAGAAGTTTCTAGTTCTCACCTTCTTGCAGGTATGCAAGAGAGAGACCATCATTGTTCCCCCACACAGAAGTAGAATGTTTAACAGTCTAATACCCTTTGGGCAGTTGAAGTCAGTGAGGTTCTCCCAAGGCTGCTATCCACCAGCCCAGCCAAGAAATCTACATTCCAGCACTAGCTTCTTCAGGAAGAAGTAGAGATGCAGAAATTATAAACATGTTTAGGCTATTGTGGCTAATTTGAAAGTAGCAGGTTTGGCCTGCTGAGCTAAGTTTACAAAATTTCAAGGTGAATACTTGAAATTTTAGAAGTAGATAAAGAACTTAACTTCTTTGCTGGAAGTCCTTGTGTAGTTTAGTATTATGAAGTTTATCCAAGGCAGTGACAGTGTTATCTTTGTATCTCTAAGCATAAACAATAACAAATGTATTCTGTACTCCCAGTATGAAGTTTTTTTTTTTTTTTTTTTTTTTTTTTGGTGACAGTCTTGCTCTGTCACCCAGGCTGGAATACAATGGCATGATCTCTGCTCATTGCAACCTCTGCCACCAAAGTTCAAGTGATTCTCCTGCCTTAGCCTCCTGAGTAGCTGGGATTACAGGCACCCGCCACCACGCCCGGCTAATTTTTTTTTTTTGTAAGACAGAGTCTTGCTGTTGCCCAGGCTGGAGTGCAGTGGGGCGATACTGGATCACTGCAACCTCTGCCTCTCAAGTTCAAGCGATTCTTCTGCCCCAGCCCTCCTGAGTAGCTGGGATTACAGTCACCCACAACCACACACCGCTAACTTTTTTTTTTTTTTTTTTTAAGACAGAATCTTGCTCTGTTGCCTAGGCTGGACTGCAGTGGGGCGATCTCGGCTCACTGCAACCTCCACCTCTCAGGTTCAAGCGATTCTTCTGCTTCAGCCTCCCAAGTAGCTAGGACCACAGGCGCATACCACCACGCCTGGCTTTTTTTTTTTTTGAGATGGAGTTTCCCTCTTACTGCCCAGGCTAGAGTACAGTGGCGCCATCTCGGCTCACTGCAACCTCTGCGTCCTGGGTTCAAGTGATTCTCCTGCCTTAGCCTCCTGAGTAGCTGGGATTACAGGCATGTGCCACCATGCCCAGCTAATTTTGTATTTTTAGTAGAGATGGGGTTTCTCCATGTTGGTCAGATTGGTTTCGAACTCCTGACTTCAGGCGATCCGCTCACCTTCGCCTCCCAAAGTGCTGGGATTACAGGCATGAGCCACTGCGCCCGGCCTAATTTTTGTATTATTAGAAGAGATAGGGTTTCACCATGTTGGCTATGGTTTGGTCTGGAACCCCTGACCTCAGATGACCTTGGCCTCCCAAAGTGCTGGGATTACAGGTGTGAGGAATTTACTAGAATAATATAGTTTTAAACATTTAAAATTGATGTACATATTACATCATCGGGAATTAGAAGGATTGATAAAATAAGAGGGGGATGAAAAATGTAAAAAATAGATACCAGTGTTTAAATATCTTGATTTATTCATCAGATAAAAATTTCCAATGGGCAAATACTGGAGCGGCTGTGTTTGGAACACAGTCAGTTGGAACCCAGTCAATTGGTAAAGTTGGTGAAGATGAAGATGGTAGTGATGAAGAAGTAGTTCATAATGAAGATATCCATTTTGAACCAATAGTGTCACTACCAGAGGTAAATGTTAAGGGATTAAACTTTTACTAATAACTTATTTTTCATTTTTAAGTTTAAAACTTACCCTGGCTTGATCTGTCAGGGTATCATTGTTTGCATTTAAGAATGTTTACAGTTTGAAATGGAAGCTCTATTTATTAGATGTCTAGCCTTTAAGTATAAATTATCTTTTTGCAGTTTTTACATAAATATTGGTTTGTAAATTCTATATGTAATTGTTGGGAAGAAATAATTTTTTTGTATGTTTCTAGAATATCATGTTTGTTTTTATAACATGATTCTGGGGAAAAATTAACCTCATACTCACGAAAGTCCTTTCAATAAACATTAATCTGTGTTTTTTGGACAAGAACATTGTTCTAGGAAAATTATTTTGTCATTTTTAACCTCAGTATCTTATATATTTCTCTTCAGTAGCAGACACTTTTGAAACCTCTGTTCCTATAAAGAAAAGCATTTAATTTCCAAAGGGAAAATGAATACTATATAAAAGAAAATATTTAATGACAAATCAGGTCTTTACTCCCTCAGCCACATCAGATGTATTCCTAGCCCTAAGATATATAACCAATTATTATATTAACAAATTCTCTTTGTCATCACAAAGAAAATGCCTTAAAAGAATTTGGATCTTTGAAATTTGTCATGGAATTTATTATAAGCAGCAGCTTATAGAGTATTTCATCTCCTATTATAGGTAGAAGTAAAATCTGGAGAAGAAGATGAAGAAATTTTGTTTAAAGAGAGAGCCAAACTTTATAGATGGGATCGGGATGTCAGTCAGTGGAAGGAACGTGGTGTTGGAGATATAAAGATTCTTTGGCATACAATGAAGAACTATTACCGGATCCTTATGAGAAGAGACCAGGTTTTTAAAGTGTGTGCAAACCACGTTATTACTAAAACAATGGAATTAAAGCCCTTAAATGTTTCAAATAATGCTTTAGTTTGGACTGCCTCAGATTATGCTGGTGAGTTTTTACATTCAAATGTACTTTTCATTTTTTGGACTTTTCTAAAATCTATAACAAAACAACTTATAACAGTTATTTTAACACTAAGGTCACTCCTTCCCCTTTCCCTCCTTAATAGATGGAGAAGCAAAAGTAGAACAGCTTGCAGTGAGATTTAAAACTAAAGAAGTAGCTGATTGTTTCAAGAAAACATTTGAAGAATGTCAGCAGAATTTATTGCAACTCCAGAAAGGACATGCAGCAGAATTATCAAAGGAGACCAATCCTGTGGTGTTTTTTGATATTTGTGCGGACGGTGAACCTCTAGGGCGGATAACTATGGAGTTATTTTCGAACATTGTTCCTCGGACTGCTGAGAACTTCAGAGCACTATGCACTGGAGAGAAAGGCTTTGGTTTCAAGAATTCCATTTTTCACAGAGTAATTCCGGATTTTGTTTGCCAAGTAGGTATTATTAAGTACATACCGCAATTGAGGTCTTAAAGAGTGCACCACACCAGCGGGAAATTTGGGTGTTTTTCCTGGACCTCATCCTGTAGTTTTGTTTAAGATTTCTTTAGGTTTTCCACACATGGAATCACATAGCATCACTACCCATTCCCTGCTCCTGCCTAAAACTTTCACCCTAAAATAATTTAGGCTGGGCACAATGACTCACACCTGTAATTCCAGCACTTTAGGAGGCCAAGGCAGGCAGATTGCTTGAGCCCCAGAATTTGAGACCAGCCTGGGCAATGTGGCAAAAATCTCATCTGGACAAAAAATACAGAAATAAGGCGTGATGGTGTCCGTCTGTGGTCCCAGCTACATGGTGGCTGAGGTGGGAGCATCCAGGAAGCCAAGGCTGCAGTGAGCTAGGTTTGCGTCACTGCACTCCATCCTGGGCGACAGAGTGAGACAGCCTGTCTTTTTTTTTTTTTTTTTTTTTTGAGACGGAGTCTCGCTCTGTCGCCCAGGCTGGAGTGCAGTGGCCAGATCTCAGCTCACTGCAAGCTCCGCCTCCCGGGTTCACGCCATTCTCCTGCCTCAGCCTCCAGAGTAGCTGGGACTACAGGCGCCCGCCACCTCGCCCGGCTAGTTTTTTGTATTTTTTAGTAGAGACGGGGTTTCACCGTGTTAGCCAGGATGGTCTCGATCTCCTGACCTTGTGATCCGCCCGTCTCGGCCTCCCAAAGTGCTGGGATTACAGGCTTGAGCCACCGAGCCCGGCGAGACAGCCTGTCTTAAAAAAAAAAAAAAAAAAAAAAAAGTTAAATTTTCAGTACTTGAGACCTAGTAGAGAGAGACTAAGGGATGGGAAAAACCTTTTCATTTTTCATCTTCTTTCCAACAATATGAATTTCTTAGGTTTCAGATTATACTCAGGAAAGCTGGGCTTTAGGATTTATCCTGTAGCGATGAGTTCTGTGTGTATTTTAGTATTTTACTCAGGATTCCTATTAATTGAAAAAATTTTTTAAACTTTTGTTATACATTTTTTTTTCAGGGAGGAGATATCACCAAACATGATGGAACAGGCGGACAGTCCATTTATGGAGATAAATTTGAAGATGAAAATTTTGATGTGAAACATACTGGTCCTGGTTTACTATCCATGGCCAATCGAGGCCAGAATACCAATAATTCTCAATTTTTTATAACACTGAAAAAAGCAGAACATTTGGACTTTAAGCATGTAGTATTTGGGTTTGTTAAGGATGGCATGGATACTGTGAAAAAGATTGAATCATTTGGTTCTCCCAAAGGGTCTGTTTGTCGAAGAATAACTATTACAGAATGTGGACAGATATAAAATCATTGTGTTTCATAGAAAATTTTATCTGTATAAGCAGTTGAGTTGAAGCTTAGTTATTACAATTTGATAATTATGTTCAGCTTTTGAAAATGGACGTTTCTGATGTACAGATGTAAAATTGCAGCTTATAGCTGTTGTCACTTTTTAATATGTTATAATTGACCTTGCATGGTGTGAAATAAAAGTTTAAACACTGGTGTATTTCAGGTGTACTTGTGTTTATGTACTCCTGACATATTTGTATTAAAATGGAATAATACTAATCTTGTTAAAAGCAATAGACCTTCTCAAACTATTGAAGGAATATGATATATGCAATTTAATTTTAATTCCTTTTAAGATATTTGGACTTCCTGCATGGATATACTTACCATTTGAATAAAGGGACCACAACTTGGATAATTTTACTTTAGATTTGAAATATATTTGGTAATCTTAACTATTGGTGTACTCATTTATGCATAGAGACTCATTTATGAATGGGTAGAGCCACAGAACGTACAGAGTTAACCAAAGTGCTCTTCTCTAGAATCTTTACACCTCCTGTGTGGTTACAAGTTAACTTTGTAAGTAGTGTACCTTCCTTCCTTAAAATATCTAGCTTCCTGTGCTCTTTCATAGGTATTCAATTAATTTTTACATTTTAAACAAGTTGACTGTTTCCTTTAGGGGTTTTGTTTTAAACTTTTCTGTCATCTGTCTCTACTACCTCAGAAACTGCAGCTTGGTTCTGATGATAGAAATTGAATTTTTCCTTGTAGTTACTGTGATAAAGTATGAATATTTTTAGAAAGTCTATGCCATGTTATTTGGTTAAAGATTTGCTTTATACAGGATTGTTGCAGTACCCTTTTCTGGTAAATTTTGTAGCAGAAATAAAATGACAATTCGTAAGAGCCACTGACATTCAAAAAATTCATTACTTGTGCTTCTGGTTATTCTAAAGGAAGACAATTCAGAGGCAGTAAATTCAAACTGCCGCCTAACTTCCAGAGCTAGTTTCTCAAGTTTGATATACACTGAAAATGTATTTGGAAATGGCTTGTATCAAATGTTAGGCAAATTGCTAAAGAAAAGAGGATGTTCTTATTGGCCTACTCGATATGGAACTACAAAGAATCCAGGTAGAACACAAAATTCTGTATATTGCAATTATGAATACTGACTCTCTTCCACCCAAAGAACACATTCTTTCTGGTGAAATTACCTCATTTTATTTAGTGAGGAAAGACAGGTTTATTCCCTGTTATATGGGGATTTGGAAATTGGGTATCCTAAAGCAAGTAACTGTTCAAAAGAGGGGAGGGATGTTGTGCGAGTAATGATTGATGGTATACCATCACCATTCCACTCAGCCACAAAGCCAGATACCTGAAATAAACCTACTCAAGAACCATGGATTACATATGTTTACACTAAATATTTCAAATTGGCTTATTTGGAAATCTATGTAATATAAACTGATGTAAAGTGTGTTGTAACTTTTCAGCTGAGACAGCTGATGCCTTCGTCATGATTTTAGAATAAATTCTTAACAATGCAAGTGCGTTTTAAGAGACTTTTTGCAGATTTCTATGCTTTCCTAAAGCATTAAAGTTACAAATTAAAAAGCTTTAAACTTTGACCAAAAATTTGACAAAATGACATGTAAACTGACTTCTAGTATTAGTATTCCAAAGATGCTTAACAGTGGCTTGTGGCATTTATGAGAAAGTCTTTGTGTCACATTTCAGGAAAGGACTTTGATTTTGTTATTTAATCACTGATGTGGTCTAAACCCACGATGATATGTATCTTTCCTTTTAAACTGGATTTTATATTGTCTCATTGAAATCTGCTTAAAGATAGAATAAAGTAATTCATTATTTGTACATCTTAAGTGGTACTTTATGGCAAAAAGTATGGCTTAAGTAATTTTCAGATAATAACTGCTTAACTATAGATTTTATAAAACTTGGGCATTTGGGAACTTTAATCCAGAAACTTTAGGAGTTCTTAGTCCAGAGATGCAGCTGACAGTCACAACTTAGAAAAGTAAAATATTACACCACTGTAATTGTATGAATGAGAAATGAAGTGGTTGTACAGTTCCCCTCAGTTTTGCTTAACAGGTTTTCAGGTTGATGTATACTATGGCTAGCACTGTTGTGGGTACTGGCAAAAGCTTTTTTCTTTTCAAAAAACAAAAGTTTGTTTTCAAGGAGCTTACATTCTAATTATTCTTTTTAATACCTGGTTATACCCCATATGGAACACAGGAAAAGTGAGGTAATCTGCAATTTCTATGCTCAGCTTTCCTTTTTTTTTTTTTTTTTTTTTTTTTTTAGGAGATGAGAGTCTTGTTATGTTACCCAGAGTAGATGTAACTCCCAGGCTCCCTAAGCAGCCAGGATTACATGCGCACCACCACTCCTGGCTCAGATATAGTCTTGGTTTTTCTTTTATATGGCAGTTAGGAAAGGCCACTTCTGATGGAGCGACAGGTCTATGGTGAGCGCAAACGCACACTAAACTTACAGGTTAAATGGAGCTGAAGCGGAGCGCTGCAGGCAGGTGTGGGGCCTCGGTGCCCCTCCACCCGTCGTCGTACCCAGGCGGCCGGGGCGGCACTAGCGCGGGGAGATGCAATACTACTCAAGTTATGAGGTCTGCAGCCATAGCACGAGAGACCTGGAGGACGCGCGGTCAAGCCTGGCTGCTTTCTCCGGGTTCTCCAGTTCTGCCCCGCCCCTTCCCTGCGGCCCTGCGTGCCTCTGGGGGCGGGGCCTTGCACGTCGTGACGCACCGCGTTCGCGTTGCGCCGCGGGTTTGATGAACGCGGTTCCCGGGGAGACCGCTGCGGTTGCGGTGTACTATGGAGCCGAGAGTCGTCAAGCCTCCGGGGCAGGATTTAGTAGTGGAGCGTCTCAAAAGCCGCTACGGACTCGGGGGCAGCTGCCCGGACGAGGTGAAGCCGCCGCTCCGAGGTCCGCGGGTGGGCTCCTGCTGCTGCGGAGCAACTCACCCCGTGCCCCGCCCAGCCGGCCTGGGGGCGCGCAGCGGCTCTGGTCCCGGCCCCGGCACTCCCGCGGTGGCTGCGGCTCGGGCCTCGTGGAAGCGGGCGGGAGGGGCGGGCGTTGCGGTGCAGGGGCGCAGGGTCGCCACTTCACCTATGCCTCTGTGTTCGTGGTATACGGGGCATGGTGTGATGTTAGAGAAAGTATTATTCAGTTTTTTATTTTTGCAGTGATGTGAGTGGAGTTGAGAAAACAGCTGAATTGCTTTTTAAAAGCGGCTTATTTCGAAATAATTTCAGACTTACTCAAAAGTTGCTGCCGTAGTACCAATAATTCCCTTGTACCCTCACTTGCATTCACAAATTAATATTTTGCCACATTTGCTTTACCATTCGTTTTCTCGCCTTCTTTCCCTACACGCGTTTTTTCCCTTTGAACTGTTTGAGGGTAATTTGCAGGCATCATGCCCCTTTACCTCTAGATAGAAATAACTTGTGTGCTTTTCCTAAGCATAAGGACGTTCTCTTTTAATAACCACAGTAATATTTTCAGGAAATTTACAGTTGATATATTTGGTAATCTTGAGTTCATATGAAATTTCAACAATTATCTCGATAATGCCTTTTATAGGAAAAATTTTTTCCTAGTGCAGATCCAATCCAAGAACGAGCATTGATTGCATTTGATTGTCTTTTTTGTTGCCTTTAACCTGGATCAGGTTCACAGCCTTTGTTTTCTGTAAGATTGGTTTTTTTGAAAAGTGTAAAAATTATTGATTGGAATGTTCCTCCATTTAGATTTATCTTATGGATGCCTCTTCGTTAGATTGATTATGTGTTTTTGGCGGGAGCATGAGATGAGTGATGTGTGATCTGCTGTGGGGAGGCACATGATGTTGGTTTGTCACATTATTGATGATATTAACTTTGATCACTTGGTTAAGATGGTGTCTACAGGATTTCTCCACTCTAACCTTTGTAATTAATACATAATTTGTAGGGAAATATTTTGAGACAGTAAATTGAGTCTTAGGATACAAATTAAATATCTTTTCTCCTTTTTAGTATGATTTTTCAAATTTTGATCAGTCTAAATGTAAGAGAAGAACTCTAACCTCCCCAGGTAAGCCAGTATTTTGTATATTTGGGGGTTTCAAAAGTTTAATTTGAGGCCGGGCGCGGTGGCTCACGTCTGTAATCCCAGCACTTTGGGAGGCCGAGACAGGCGAATCGCCTGAGGTCAGGAGTTCGAGACCAGCCAGGCCAACACGGTGAAATCCCGTCTCTACTAAAAATACAAAAAATTAGCCGAGCTTGGTGGCGGGCGCCTGTAATCCCAGCTGCTGGGAATGCTGAGGCAGGAGAATCGGTTGAACCTGGGAGGCGGAGGTTGCGGTGAGCTGAGATGGCGCCACTGCACTCCAGCTTGGGCAACAAGAGCGAAACTCAGTCTCAAAAAAGTAAAAAAAATTTGAGAGAGAAGATTTTAAAACTAATATTATTTAGACTTGTGGCCAGTGCCAGATATTTTGTGATATATTGTTCTGGTAATCTTTCGTGGTTTATTTGTCGTTGACAGGTGATTTGGATATCTACTCTGGAGATAAAGTTGGTTCATCATTAAAATATTCTGATGAAAGCAAGCATTGTAGAACACCATTGTGCAGCTTATTCAAGCGCGTAAATGTGAATTGGTAAAGTACCCTGAAACTTTACTGTTGCTACCCCCTCAGTATCTCAAGAAACTGAGAAAGCGAAAAGGGCAAGTTATATTTTTGCTGTTTCCTGAGAACAAGTGTAAGGCAGTCTGGAGCCTGCTAAATAGTTGAAGCGAGTCACTTACTAATTTTTACTGAGGATCTCTGTAATAAAAGCATAGACCTAGCATTATGTTTAGTGTAGCATAATGGAAAATTATTTATATAATGTAAAAGATGAAAAAATATTTTTATGGTTATTCATCCGGGACCCAAATGCAGACTCTGCTCCCTTTCTTTAAATAAAAATGTTTAGAAAAGGAACTATGGACCCGGTGCGGTGGCTCATACCTGTAATCCCAGCACTTTGGGAGGCCGAGGCGGGTGGTTCACCTGAGGTCAGGAGTTCGAGACCACTCTGGCCAACATGGTGAAACCCCGTTTCTACTAAAAATAGAAAAATTAGCCGGGTGTGGTGGTGTGCGTCTGGAATCTCAGCTACTTGAGAGGCTGAGGCAGGAGAATCACTTGAACCCAGGAGGTGGAGGTTGCAGTGAGCTGAGATTGTGCCATTGCACTCCAGCCTGGTTGACAAGAGCAAATCTCTGTCCTGAAGAAAGAAAGAAAAAAGGAACTACAAAAAAAACTACCATACAAGTTTTGTTAGGCAGCAGCATTTTACTATCTCTGGTGTGTCTGGTAGCGTGGTACACATTGTATTTAGGTGGTTAAGAGAGAGATTCAAGAAGGCAGTCTGGGGAGATGGGAACTACAGTGCTGGATTAAAAGAAGTTGCCATTCTGTAAGGAAGATACTATTTACTATGGGGAAAAAGTACAAAAAACAGTGGAAGCTAAGGTAAAATAAAGATCTAAGTTGGATATTATTTAATGCCAAAAATATGTGGTAGAAAGAAATGCTATGGGTATCAAGAAGGAGTAAGCATTTTGAAATAAAGATGTATATGTATATAAAATGAAATGTTGAGATAATTGTGGAGAGAAAAACTAATTATACCTAAAGTATCTGTATGTTACTAACATAATTAGTATTTGGGAGCTTGACTTTTTTTAAATACAGTTTTCCCTTTCTCTTCTTAAATAGGTTAAATCTGTGTAATACACTGAACAGTTCTGGGTAAATAATAAGTACTCAAATGTTAGCTATTATCATTGTTTTTACTGTTTCATTTTGCACTCACAAAATCTAGTTGATCTAGATTTAGGATTTAGACATGAGCTATGTTGAATGTAGGGTAAGGAAAGTGAAAATTGCTTTTAAGGTAATAAATTCATGGAAATTATTTTCTTTTTAACTGAGTTTTATGATTTTTAAAATAATGACCTGGGTATAATTCTGAACTATAAAGGTTTTGTACTATGAAGATTTTCATAACATTGGACCCCTAGTTGTGATCTGGTCTGAAACTATGCTGTCCAGCACAGTAGCAACAGGCCACATGTATCTATTGAGTACTTGAAATGGGGCTGGTCTGAATTGACATATGCTGTAACTGTCATATACACACGGGCTTTCTAAGACTTAGCATAGATAACAAAAATTAGCAGGGCATGGTGGCAGGTGCCTGTAGTCCCAACTACTCAGGAGGCTGAGACAGGAGAATTGCTTGGACCTGTGAGGCGGAGGTTGCAGTGAGCCAAGATCGTGCCACTGCACTACAACCTGGGTGATAGAGTGAGACTCTCTCTCAAAAAATAAATAAGCGGCCGGGCGCGGTGGCTCAAGCCTGTAATCCCAGCACTTTGGGAGGCCGAGACGGGCGGATCACAAGGTCAGGAGATCGAGACCATCCTGGTTAATACGGTGAAACCCCGTCTCTACTAAAAAGTACAAAAAACTAGCCGGGCAAGGTGGCGGGCGCCTGTAGTCCCAGCTACTTGGGAGGCTGAGGCAGGAGAATGGCGTGAACCCGGGAGGTGGAGCTTGCAGTGAGCTGAGATCTGGCCACTGCACTCCAGCCTGGGCGACAGAGCGAGACTCCGTCTCAAAAAAAAAAAAAAAAAATAAATAAATAAATAAATAAAGCATGGATAAAATAATGTAAAATATCTTAATTTTGTATGTGTGTGTTTGTGGATTTGCAGGGGGCAGGGTCATGCTCTGTTGCCCAGGCTGTGAGTGCAGTGGCATAATTGTAACTCACTGTAGCCTCCAACTCCTGTGCTCAAATGATCCTTTCACCTCAGCCTCCTGAGTAGCCGGGATTACATATGTGTACCACTACTCCTGGCTAATTTATTTTATTTAATTTATTTTTTTTTGTAGAGATGGAATCTCACTGTGTTGTCCAGGCTGATCTTGAACTCCTGGACTCAAGAGATACTCCCACTTCAGCCTCCCAAAGTGCTGAGATCACAGGCATGAGCCACCATGCCTGTTATATCTTAATAATTTTTAACATTGATTACATGTTGAAATGATAAACTTTTAGATATACTATATTAAATAGTATTTTTAAAAATTGTTTTTTAATGTGCTACTAGAACATTTTAAATTACCTATATGACTTGTGTTATATTGCTTTTGAACAATACTATTCTAGAAATTTCAACTCAGATTGTCTTTTTGGAGAGAACACCTGGGATTCTAGTTCTGCTCCACTTTCTACTTTTTATGTCACGCATCAGTTATTTGACTTCTTTAGGTTTAGTTTTCTTATGTTAAACATTCATTATTTTGGCTAAAACTACCTTATAAATAACAACAGATTATTGGGAGTCAAAATAAAGTGTTCCTCAGCTGTAGAGTATACCACAGGTAGGTATATGTCATTTCAAATTGTCTCTTTAATGTGTAGAAAAATATCTTGTAGTGGGTTATCAATGATCCGTGACTGTTACTTTTTACATTTTTCCTTTTTACATGTTTACATTTTGCAGTTTAAAAAATGCTTTTGCATTTTTTCCAGTTATGCTGTTAATATTTGAAAAGCAGTTTTATCTTTTTAAAATGCTGTAGTAAACTTCTAGATGGCTTTGATACAATTATTTTTTTAAAGCCTAGATGATGAACTGGATTCTTTCCATGATTTGAAGAAACAGGAAACAGAAGAAGAGTTAATTGAAAATGATTATAGAGTTAGTACCTCCAAAATAACCAAGCAGTCTTTTAAAGACATAGAAAAAGGTAAAATAAATATTTTAGAACAATCAATTAAATAGTAACTTTGTCAAATAGAGTACATGAAGCTTTCCTCCTGGTAATAACACTGGCCCCCAAGAGTCTGCATATTTCTGTGTTCTGAACTTCTATAAGCCAGGAGATAGTTACTGTGCTTATTATTAAATTAAAGGAGCAGAGGAAATTAAACTTCATTATTTTTCAGTAATATTCCTGTACCCTCAAAATTTATCCAAATAAATTAATAACTGAGTAAATGACTGTGATAGTATTTGACTGCAATATTTTGAGAAAATACTCCAGATTATTTAAAGTATGGCTTTCTGGGCACTGACCTACCAGCAGTTTTCTGTGTATCTGGCTGCATTGCATAGTTGTGGCAGGATTTCAAGGACTGGACAACCGCAAATGGCACCCTTCACCCTCTGGGCTACACGACTTCAAGTTGCCGTGTTGATATTACTGATAATACGGGTGCCAGTATTATGGTCTACACACAACAACATTCATTTTCCTCTTTTCCTTCTCCTTCGTTTTCCTTTGTCTCATTATTCTCAGCATTTGAGGAAGATGAAAAATAATTCTGTGTGGACTTGTGTTTCCTGCTATATGGTCGATTTTCCCAGTGGAAAACATGGGATAAGGTATAAAGAAAATGTTGCTTGTATTCCATTAAAAGTAATGGTAAAAACTGCAATGACTTTTGCACCAACCTCTTACTTGAAAGTAGACAAAATTAAGAAATGTTCAGGCCAGGGATTGGTGAGTCGGGAACCTAAACAGGCAAGTAGAGCTCTGTGAATGTGTCTTTCACTTTTAGGGCATTTGCTGAACTGACTGAAGTGAAGCTTTTCATTTAAAAAAATTCATACTATGTTTTATTTTTGCTTCTCCATTGTCTGTTCATACTGAAGTATAATGGAAGACACCCACCCTCCCCTTTTAAACCTGGGGCTTCCATGAGTCTAGCGCAAGTTAAAACCACTGAACGTCTGCCAGACGTGGTGGCTCACGCCTTTAATCCCAGCACTTTGGGAGGCCGAGATGGGTGGATCCTGAGGTCAGGAGATCGAGACTATCCTGGCTAACATGGTAAAACCCCGTCTCTATTAAAAATACAAAAAATTAGCCAGACGTGGTGGTGGGCGCCTGTAGTCCCAGCTACTTGGGAGCCTGAAGCAGGAGAATCACTTGAACTCGGGAAGCAGGGGTTGCAGTGAGCTGAGATTGTGCCACTGCACTCTAGTCTGGGTGACATAGTGGGACTCTCTCAAAAAAAAAAAAAAAAAAAAAAAAAAAAACAGGCGTGGTGGCTTGTGCCTATAATCCCAGCACTTTGGGAGGCCGAGGCGGATGGATCACGAGGTCAGGAGATCGAGACTATCCTGGCTAACACGGTGAAACCCCATCTCTAACAAAATACAAAAAAATTAGTTGGGCATGGTGGTGGGCACCTGTAGTCCCAGCTGCTTGGGAGACTGAGGCAGGAGAATGACGTGAACCCGGGAGGCGGAGCTTGCAGTGAGACAAGATAGCGCCACTGCACTCCAGCCTGGGCGACAGAGCAAGACTCTGTCTCAAAAAACAAAGACAAAAAAAGCAACCACTGAGTGAGGGCATTTTATACTCTTAATTGTTAGCAGAAAATAAATTCTGACAGTACAGTGTTGGCAAGAATATCAAGCAAGAGGAACTCACTTATCTACGCTGTTGGGAGAGTAAATTAATACAACCACTTTGGAAAACAATTTGGAATCACTAGTAAAGTTGAAACTGCATATATACCCTGTGATCTAGCAATTTTGCTACTACTTACATACCCTCAGGAAACTCTTAAACTTGTGCACCAGAAGCCATGTACAAGACTGTGTAGCATCTGTATAGCGAAAGCAGCTCAAATTTCCACCTGTAGGAGGATACTGTATACAGTGTTTGCAAAATAGGGTAGACAGTGAAGATTTGTGAACCTGTTTAAAGGAAGAGGTTATAGAAATTATGTTAATATAATTACATATATAATATAAAAGCAGGCAAAGCAAGGACTTTTAAAATGTAAGTAGTGGAGATTAAACAGCAAAGTAAAGCAGCATTTAACATTCATTTGTGTTAGTGATAAATTTGGTTTAGGGGATTTCTAAACATGATTAGGGGTTTCTGAGGTTACTTTCCATTTCTTGGCAATTAGTGTCTTTTTATGTCCTTTAAAGTATTTTATTTTGAAATCATTTCAGACTTACAGAAAAGTTGCAAAAATAGTGCAGTCAATTCCTGTATACCCTTCACCCACATTTTCCGATGTTACCACTTTACCATATTTACTATATTATTCTTTGTCTCTCTTGAAACTTTTTTTTTTTTTTTTTGAGACGGAGTCTCGCTCTGCCGCCCAGGCTGGAGTGCAGTGGCCGGATCTCAGCTCACTGCAAGCTCCGCCTCCCGGGTTTACGCCATTCTCCTGCCTCAGCCTCCCGAGTAGCTGGGACTACAGGCGCCTGCCACCTCGCCCGGCTAAGTTTTTTTTGTATTTTTAGTAGAGACGGGGTTTCACTGTGTTAGCCAGGATGGTCTCGATCTCCTGACCTCGTGATCCGCCCGTCTCGGCCTCCCAAAGTGCTGGGATTACAGGCTTGAGCCACCGCGCCCGGCCTTTTTTTTTTTTTTTTTTTGAGACGGAGTCTCGCTCTGCCGCCCAGGCTGGAGTGCAGTGGCCGGATTTCAGCTCACTGCAAGCTCCGCCTCCCGGGTTCACGCCATTCTCCTGCCTCAGCCTCCCGAGTAGCTGGGACTACAGGCGCCGCCACCTCGCCCGGCTAGTTTTTTGTATTTTTAAAGTAGAGACGGGGTTTCACCGTGTCAGCCAGGATGGTCTCGATCTCCTGACCTCGTGATCCGCCCGTCTCGGCCTCCCAAAGTGCTGGGATTACAGGCTTGAGCCACCGCGCCCGGCCCTGAAACTTTTTAATGTTATAATTTGTATTTAAAGCATCTCTTCCTAAAGGTTACTCTGAAAATATTTGAAACGATAAGTTAATAAAGTTTATAATGCAAATGTTATTTTCTTTGCAGTTGCCCTGCCAACTAATACGACCTCATCGAGACCTCGGACTGAGTGTTGTAGTGATGCAGGTGACTCTCCTTTGAAACTTGTCAGCTATCCCAAATCTAAAGCATCAGACAAGCGGAGTTTACTTCCACGGCAGATCAGTCAGATATATGACGAATTATTTCAGATACATCTGAAACTGCAGGTAAGAACTAAATACTGAATCGAGAATTCAGAAATATTTATGTTCTAAGAACCAAGCACTTACATAATTTGTATATATTTCGTTTTAGTTACTTTAGATAAGTTTGTCAAGACAAGGACAGCAGGGGACAAACTCAAATTATAGGGACTAAGGAAGGGAAAAATACAGTGGCTGAGATAAAATAGAGACAGTGGTGTTTTTATTTGTAGGTGTGTGTTTCAGACTGTCTTGTATTTTATTTGATTCCCATCCCATCCTTATTTCAGCAATAAAATCTGATAAAGTATGCTTTTTGAAGTAGATGCTCTAGCTTTATTGTTTTAAGTACTTATATATGAAGAGTCCTCTTGTCAACTCTCATCAAAATTGAACTCTTAACATTCGCCTATATCTGCCTTTGGGGTTTTTTTGTTTCTAAAGTGTATTTCTTTTTTTTTTTTTGCAATGGTGTCTTGTTCTGTCATCCAGGCTGGAGTGCAGTGGTGCGATCTTGGCTCACTGCAACCTCTGCCTCCTGGGTTCCAGTGATTCTCCTGCCTCAGCCTCCTGAGTAGCTGGGATTACAGGTGCATGCCACCCCATCCAGCCAATTTTTTGTATTTTTAGTAGAGTTGGGGTTTTACCATGTTGGCTAGGCTGGTCTTGAACTCCTGATGTCAGGTGATCTGCCCCCACTTGGCCTCCCAGAGTGCTGGGATTACAGGCGTGAGCCACTGCGCCCAGCCTAAAGAGTATAATTTATATATTAAGCATCCATGAGAAGTAGAGAAAGAAGCAAAAGTGTATGTAATGCACACCATCTGTTTGAAATCCTTCCCATTGGAAACACATGAAATAGTTAAGCATTTCTTTAAAACCAGTATCTTGTTTTGTCAAAATAATTCAGATTGTAATTACCATAGCATTTTAGAAAAAGATTATTTTAGCCTAAAATCACCAGGAAAAGTTTAGGGAGAGACTTAGTCTGGTCTTTGACTGAGAAAGATAATAGTGGGAAGGTCATTCCAGGTATAAGGAATTGGAAATGAGAGGTGTTCTGAAAAGCAGTGATTGTCCAATTGTGCATTTATTAGCCTGTCTGGAGGAAAGAAAATAATGAAAACTCAGGCTGGGTATTTTACAAGTTTTTAGGGAAAGGAGTGTCAGAGTAAAAAGTCAGATTTTAGGAAGATTCCTTTGATAACACTTTATAGAATAAAAAAGAATAGGCAAGATTGCAAGGATATATCTGTCATTTGTAGCAAACATAAAGATGTTTAATAAGAAAAAAATGAAGTACAGTGGATTAACTGGTTTCATCAATCTCTAGTTTAATCTGACTTTAAAATTTACTTTGTAAGTACAACCACTGTGGAAAACACTTTGGAGGTTCCTTAAACTGTAAATAGAACTACTATATGATCCAGGATTCCCATCGCTGGGTGTGTCCCCCAAAAGAGAAAACGGTGTATTGAAGAGATACCTGCACTTCCATGTTCATTGCAACTGTGTTCATAATAACCAAAATATGGAGTCAATCTAAGTGTCCATTGGCAGATAAAGAAAATGTGGTATCTATGCACAATGGAATATTATTCAGCCATAAAAAGAATGAAATCCTATCATTCACGGCAGCATAGATAGAATTGGAGGTCATTATATTAAGAGAAATAAGCCAGGCACAGAAGGACAGACATTGCATGTTCTCAGTCGTGTGGAATGGGAACTAAAGAAATGAATCTCATAGAAATAGAGCTGGAATGGTGGTTACCAGAGGCTGGGAGGGGAAGAGTAGCAGGGGTGAAGAGAGGTTAGTTAATGGGTACAAAAATACAGTTAGATAGGAGTAAGTTTCAGTGTTTACTAGTACAATAGGGAAATTATAGTTAATGATAATTTATCGTATATTTTAAAGTAGCTGGAGAAGAAGAATTGTAATGTTCTCAACATAAAGAAAGAATAAATGTTTGAGGTAATAGATATCCCTGTCACCTTGGTGGGGATGTTAAGTAGACTCTTTGGACTTAACTTTGTCTTCTGTTTTTTTCCCTGTGAAGTTAGAGACGAGGCTATTCACAGAGAGTGGTATATAGGACATGATGTATTCCAAATTAATAGAATGGAGAAGGCTCAAAATAGACACTTTGGAGAGTGAGCGAGAGAGAGCTGGCTGTGAACATATAAAAAGATTTTTGGACTGCATTGAGAATCTAGTACAGGATTGAGACCATGAATTTGCAATGGGGCCACTTTTCATGGTGTGTGATTTTTTTTTTTTCTCCAGTGGTACTGAACTGAGTAGCATGGGGCCAGGAAAGATGGTCAGTGTGCTAATCCAGGCCTCGTTCTTTCAGTCCAAGGTGATAGACAACAAGGTGAGGGAGGGAACGGTATAGGTAAAATAGTGGACTGTGATGTGGAAGTGGAGCATGGAATTTAAACTGGATCGGGAACTAAATCTGCGTAGTGCTGATCCATTTTGGACCCCAGATTCTCTTGCATCATCGCAGTGGACTCTTACTATAGTGTGTTATCATTTAAAATCAAGATATAATTTCTGTACAAGTTTGCTTGCTATACTAGTCTAGCTACTATAATCCAGATTGTCCTTAGGTACCCCTGTGTTCCTGAAAATCACTTGGTTAAACCACAATGTTAGCCAATAGGAATAGAATTTGCAGAATTTGTGACTTTTCAAGAGCATTAAAATCTGCCATTTTGATACAGTGTGAAACTGCAGCACAACAGAAGTTTGCTGAAGAACTTCAAAAGCGAGAACGTTTTTTACTTGAAAGAGAACAACTGCTTTTCAGACATGAAGATGCCTTGAGTAAAATTAAAGGTGTGGAAGAAGAGGTTCTTACAAGATTTCAAATTATGAAAGAGGTAACTATATAGCCTTTGATGTTAGAGTGGTATATTTCTTCTTTTCTTCTTAGATTCACTAGTTACTAACATTTTGCCACATTTGCTTATTTCTCCTTCCCTTCCTCCTCCTCACCTACACACACACACACACACACACACACACACACACACACACACACCCTTTTTTCTGATCCATATGAAAGCAGTTTGTAAAAATCATGGTTCTGTCACTAAGTACCTCAGTAAGTATCTCTTAAGAATAAAGACATTCTCCAGACCATTAGCATATCAGGAAATTAATGCTAACTAAACAACTTATTTATAGTCCATATTTACTTTTTCAGTTGGTCTTCAGTATGTCTTTTATTGTTTGTAGGGGTGGGTCATTTGTTTGATCAAGGAACTAGACAAGATTCGTGCGTTATATTTGGTTGTTATATCTTTTTTGGTTTCTATGAATCTAGAGCACTTAACCTCAGCTTTTTTGTTTTTCGTGAGCTTTTTCTTTGAAGAGTTCAGGCCAGAAGTCTTATATGTCACATTGTGGATTTTCCTGATTGCTTCCTAACAATAAAATATTTTTGACAAGGATATTATATAAGTGGGATAATATACCTTGCATCATATCAAGACATACATTACTGTACATATGACTTACTTGGAGTAAAATTCATTGTCTGTTGTACATTTCTGTGAGTTTTGAAAAATGCATACAGTTTTGTAATCACAACCATCATCAAGATCAAGAATAGTTCAGCTCACCAGCAGTTCCCTTACGCTCTCTTGTAGCTATCCCTTTCCTCCAGCCTGAGCCCCTGGCAACCACTGACCTATTTCCCCCCCCCAGTACATCCACCTTTTCCAGAATGTCATGTTAATAGCATCATTTTATGATTTTTCTTTGTCTTTGGTTTTCAGTAGCAGTTTATTTACAGTGTTTCTTGACATAGTTTTCTTTCAGTTTGTTCTGTTTGTGGTTAACTGAGCTTGAATTTGGAAATGTCTGTCTTTTGCCAAATTTGGGGAATCTTCAGCCAATATTGCATGAAATATTTTTTCCACTTTCTTTCTTGTCTCCTCCTGGATCTCCAGTGACTCCTTGTGCTGTTTCCCCAGAGATTTCTGAGGTTCCATTCCTTTTTTCCCATTATTTTATTCAGTGTTCTTCAGATAATTTCTTGATCCATCTTAAAGTTCATTACTTCTTTTTTAATCTCCATGTTGCTATTGAGCTCATCTAGTGAAATTTTTATTTTTGATATTTAAACATTCTAAAATTTCAAGTTGTTTAAAGCATTTATTTTTGTTTTTCTCATAAGCATTTCTGTGTTTATATTTACATTTATATATATTTACTTTTACCTCATGAAGCATAGTTTAAAAACTATGTATCACCTGTATCATCTCGAGATCGGGATCTGTTGATTGTCTTTTTTCTTGAGGCTTAGTCACATTCTTTGGTTCTTGGTATGTTCGGTGATTTTTAGGGTATATTCAAGACCTTCTGGTTAATGTATAGATTTTGGGTTCTATTGTTACCCTCTGGAGAATGTTGATTTTAAAGCATTCAGCCCAATTAGATTTAGGCCTCCCTTTTTTTTTTTTTTTTTTTGAGATAGTCTTGCTCTGTTGTCCAGGCTGGAGTACAGTGGTGCGATCTCAGCTAACTGCAACCTCCACTTCCTGGGTTCAAGCAATTCTCCTACCTCAGCCTCCTGAGTAGCTGGGAATACAGGGGCCCACCACCATGCCCGGCTAATTTTTTTGTATTTTTAGTAGAGATGGGGTTTCACCATGTTGGTCAGGCTGGTCTTGAACTCCTGACCTCAAGCAATCCACCTGCCTTGGCCTGCCAAACTGCTGGAATCACAGACGTGCCTGGCCAGGCCTCAGTTTTTTCTCACCTCCTCTGGGCAGTGGCTCTCATCTCAGTTCAGCTTTCAAAGCCTTTGCAGTGTTGCTGTGGAGTTGTGCCTGTGCCTCTTAAAGGTCGGTCTGAGACTTGGGTAACAGTTTAAAATCCTGATGCATTTCTCAAAGCTTTTGCTGTGGTGCTCTGGGTCTTTTTTGTGCAGGTAAAGAGGCATTGAAGTGTTAGCCAAGACTTAGGTAATGGTTTTAAACTGAGCTCCATTCTCCAAGTGTTTGCTCTACTGCTTTTGGTCTGTCCTGTGCCTGAGCGGCTCAAAGGTGAGCCCAATTTGTACAGGTTCGTAAACACCAGAGTGAGAGGATCCTCTTTGAGTCTCTCTTCTGCGGGATTCTCCCTACACTCTGGCTCTTCGGGGCCCCTCTTTCTGATTTTCCTGCAGGAAGACTGGTTTTCTCTCATTCTTTAGTGGACATTTTTTAGAGCTTTAGTGGAAATTAAAAAAAAAATTTTTTTTTTAATTGTTGCAGAGACAGAGTCACTGTGTTGCCCAGGCTGGAGTGCAGTGGCTATTCACAGACGTCATCATAGCTCACTGCACTCTCAAGTCATCTTCGTCCCTCAGCCTCCTGAGTGGCTGGGACTATAGATGTGTACCACTGTGCCCAGCTAGTGGAAGTTTTTGTTCTACTTCTCCGTGTCTGGGACCCACCCTGAGGCAAAATGTTGACAGAAGAGGAAAAACAAAAATGCAGGAAACTTTACCCTTGAGAGTTGCTTCTACAAGTTTTCTCCCTCATCACAATGTCCTCCCCTTTTTTCTTTTCACAGTTGTCAGTTGTTTTGTTTTAATTAGGGCTTTTGCTGTAATCAGTGGGAGAAGACTGTATTGAGCTTATCCTGCTGTGCCAGAAATGGAATGCATATGTTTTTAATATCTTTTAGATATGGAAAAAGTTGGACAATGAAAATATTAGTTTTAAAAATAACTATTTGTGACTATATCCCAAGTTATTAAAGGAATTAATATAGTAAAATCATACAAATATTAACTTCTTAGAATATTGGATTTTTTTCACAGGGCTAAAGGATGCTTAGATTCTCTGATCTCTCCATTTTAGTCTTGTTCTTGATTCTCTCTCTTTAGATTTGTGTATCTATTTTATTAAGTATAAAGATAATTGCCTTATTTTCATCATATTTATATCATTACTTGGAAGAAGGGAATTAATTCAGTTTTTTTATTTCCTGTAGAGACTTGTTTTAAAACTTTGTGAGTAGGTTGAGAGTGAAAGGTGAAACTATTAAGTGTTCACATTTAAAATCTAAAACATGCTATCCCATTTAAATGTAATGAGAAGGGAAGTTGATTTGAGTTATTTTTAAAACTGATTAAGAAGAGTCAAATCGTTTGGGGCTCAGAAATTGTATTATGTATTTAACATGTTTTGAGATGAAAAGCAGGCATCAGAAATTTTAGCTGCTTTATGAGGACAAGAAATTAGTTGGTTTTATAAAAGATTTCTTCTATTTCTCAAGGGTAATGTAAATTATACACTTTATAAAGCCATAAATAGCTTACTTATCTCTTGAAGAGTATCAGAAATTCTTTATTGTTTTATTATTCCATGATGTCAAACAAAATATTTCTGTGAGTTTGCGTGAGTGGATTTTTCTGAGCAGAAGCAGAAAATAGACTTACTGCTACTTTGTAAATGCTAATATGTTTTAATAAGTATGTTGTAAATGCCTTTGATGTTTTGTTGTTATCTTGGTAGATTGCATGGTTTTTATAAATTATTTGCCACACTAGTCACTTGTGCTTAAATACGCTTATTAAAGGTTTTGTGATTGAAGGAGTTCTTACTTGTAATTAATTCATGTTCCATAGTATTAGTGATATACAATCCTTACAAGTTTTAGGTCACAGTTGTTTCTTTTTTCTCCTCCTAGCAACATGATGCAGAAGTTGAACACTTAACTGAAGTTCTTAAAGAAAAGAATAAAGAAACCAAGAGACTGAGGTCCTCTTTTGATGCATTGAAAGAATTGAATGATACCTTAAAAAAACAGGTAAGACCTGTTTTAATATATATTGGACATAAGACATTCTAAGAACCATATTTTATATACAACAAATTAAAGTCAGCCTTAGAACACGTTTCGGCTAGAGAAAATTTGGATTACATTTGTTAGCTTTATTTTAAAATACTTCCAAATGTAAATAAAATATTCTTCAACTCTTTGGTTTCTTTCTTTATTTGTTCTGCAACCAACTGACAGGCAAAGGAAAAAAAGACAAGCAAAAGAAAAAAAGACAAGCAAAAGAAAAAAACTTGATAACCTGAGAACTAATTACATTTTTAGGTAGTGATGTCTGGCTTTAATACTTATTATTTGTCACTACTTATTTAACATTCATTTATTTTTGAGTATCTATTATATCCTAGGCATCGTGCTAGACTCAGACCTTCACATTGCTCGTGTTCTCATGGTTATAAACTGGTATCACATTGCAGTATACTTATAAATAAGTTTTGTAGGCCGTGCACGGTGGCTCATGCATGTAATCCCAGCACTTTGGGAGGCCAAGACGGGTGAATCACGAGGTCAGGAGATCGAGACCATCCTGGCTAACGCAGTGAAACCCCGTCTCTACTAAAAATACCAAAAAAAAATTAGCTGGGCGAGGTGGCGGGCGCCTGTAGTCCCAGCTACTCGATAGGCTGAGACAGGAGAATGGCGTGAACCCAGGAGGCGGAGCTTTCAGTGAGCCAAGATCGTCCCACTGCACTCCAGCCTGGGTGACAGAACGAGACTCCATCTCAAAAAAAAAAAAAAAAAATTAAAAAAAAAAGCATTGTAATTTAGATTAATACATAATATCAAAGTTGCATAACATAAATATTTTTGTGAGTTATGTCTATTTTTTTCCTTCCCTCTGCCAGTTTTTGGCAGAAAGATGTGAAAGTAAAGGAGTATGTTAAAGAGAGACAAGAGAAGATTATGTATTTTTTAGATTGTGTGGGGAGTAGATGTTGGAGCAGAAATTGGAGTAAACCCCGTCACTTTGAAAATGAAAGCATTGGGCTGTGAATCTGTACGGATTATAAAATGTAACTTAAGCCTCAGACTCTCCCGGAGTTCCTTTGCCAGCTGTCCTTTTCTGTTTCTGCTTTTGTTTCCCTTTAATCTCTACTTGTTGTGATCCTCCTCCTTGGCAGTGATACATAGGTACCCTGTTTCTCACCTGATTCTAATTCTTTGGCTTTCCTCAGTTCATTTATGACTGTTACTATTGGACTATGAATTTGATGGCCTGTTGTCTGTTTGGAATCCCGCTTTATCCCTGGAGAGATCACTTTTTCTCATTACAGTCTCATTCTACCACTCTCTCATGAGGATTTTAAAAATTCCTAGCTAGATAAACTGTTGCCCATACCCATCTCTTAGGTTTCTGTAATCCTTAATAATTTTGCATGTGGTTGCATGCGTGTGTGGTAATTGGGGTGGATATGTGGATTATTAAATATTTGGACCTATTGGTAATTGGATTTATGAGCTAATGTGTACAAACTGAAAAAATGTGGCAGAATGCTTTTTTATGGTTTCTTTGTTAAGAATAGATCAGAGGTCAGCGCACTTTTTCTGTTAAGGACTAGATAGTAAGTATTTTGGGCTTTGTAGGCCATGTGGTCTCTCTTTACTGACCCAGCTCTGCCATCATAATGCAAAAACAGCCATAGGCAATAAGTGAATGAGTGTGGCTGTGTTCCAAAACAACTGTATTTATAAAAACAAGCAATGGGCATATTTAGCCAGCTCCTGGCCAGATGAATGACATGTACTTTGAAATTGCTGAAGAAAAAGATATGTTATTTCTGTGACTGACTTACACAGTAATTTATGCTAACACTGGATATACATTTTCTAATAATTTAAAAGCATTTCTTGTTAAGTCTAGCTGAACTGAGGAGGCAAGGATTAATGTTCAAGCGTCATCATGGGGAGATAGTCCCAGTGAACACCCCAAGATCTCAGTTGAAAGGAGCAGGGTTGTGCCTTGGGACTGGGTGAATTAGAGGGAGACAGAACTTTCCTAAATTGAAACCTGGCCTTGATTAAGTGCAGTTCCTGATCAGATTAAGGTGCTTACTCCTCAGTTTAAATGCCTAGCAGAGGAAAATACGTCTTTCATTCTATACAAAATGAATAAGCATATCAAAAGACAGAATTGCATAACTCAAAATGAAGAAGAAAACCCCAGAGAATATAAGGGTACTTGCAAGTGATCCACATTTAACAGGCAATGACTTTAAAATAATGATTAATATGTTCAAGAAAGTAGAAAAATAGATTGACAGCTTCATTAGAGAATTCCTAGCGTAGGTACATTTTTGCCTATATAGTAAGTCTGTGGAAAGGAATTAAATTGAAATTTGAAAACTAAAAAACACATCAGTTGAATTTAAGAATTCCATCGAATGGGGTTTTAAAATTATTTTTAATTGACATAATTGTGCATAATTATGGGGTACAGTGATATTCAATACAGTAATGTGTAATGATCAATCAGAGTAATTAGCAAATCCATCAACTCAACATTTATCATTTCTTTGTATTGGAAATATTCAAAATCCTCTCTTTTTCTATTAGAAAATATGCCATAAATTCTTGATTGTAGTTACCCTGTAGTGCTGTAAAGCTAGAACTTACTCCTCCTATCTAGTTCTTCTTTTTGTTTTGTTTTGTTTTGTTTGAGATGAGTCTCACTCTGTTGCCCAGGCAGGAGTGCAGTGACTTGATCTCGGCTCACTGCAACCTCTACCTCCTGTACTCAAGCGATTCTCCTGCCTCAGCCTCCCAAGTATCTGGGATTTCAGGCACCCACCACCACACCCGGCTAATTTTTGTATTTTTAGTAGAGATGGGGTTTCACCATGTTGGCCAGGGTGGTCTCAAATGCCTGGCTTCAAGTGATCCACCTGCTTCTCGGCTTCCCAAAGTGCTTGGATTACAGGCCTGAGCCACTGCGCCCGGCTCCCCATCCAGTTCTAATTTTGTGTCTGTTAACCAACTTCTCTCCATTCCTTCCTTTCCACAGCCTTTGCAACCTCTAATAACCAATATTATGTTCTGTACTTCTGTGAGATCAACTTGTTTTTTAGCTTCCACATGAGTAAGAACATGTGGTATTTATCGTTCTGTGCTTGACTTATTTCACTTAACGTAAGGTCTTTCAGGCTCATCCATGTTGCAGCAAATAACAAGATTTTGTTCTTTTTCATAGCTGAATAGTATTTCATTGTTTATGTATACACTACATTTTCTTTATAAATTTATCTATTGATGGACACATGGGTTAGCAACTTTCCATACTTTGGTTATTGCACCTACTACTGCAGTAAACATGGGAGTGCAGATCTCTCTTCAATATACTGATTTTCTTTCCTGTGAATATATACCCAGAAGTGGTATTGCAGGATCATATGGTAGTTATGATTTTAGTTTTTTGGGGAACCTGAATACTGTTTTTCATAATGGCTGTGCTAATTTATATCCCCACCAACAATGTAAAAGAGTTTTCCTTCTCCACATCATCACCAACGTTTATTACTTTTTGTCTTCTTCATAACCATTCTAACTGGGATGAGATTGATACCTGATCATGGTTTCGATTTGCATTAACCTGATGATTAGTGATACTGAGCATTTTTTCATATACCTGTTGACTGTTTGTATGCCTTTGTTTGAGAAATGTCTCTTCAGATTATTTACCCATTTTTTTATTTGGATTTTTTTTTTTTTTTGCTATTGAGTTCGTTGTATTGTCTGGATTTTCATCCTTGTTGGATGAATAGTTTGCATATATTTTCTCCTATTCTGCAGGTTGTATCATTTTTCTTTTTATTGTTTCCAATCTCAATTGTCTGTTTTTGCTTTTGTTGCTTGTGCTTTTGAGGTCTTATCCATAATATCTTTGCCCAGGCGAGTGTCCTGAACTATTTCCCACTTTTTCCTCTAGTAGTTTCATAGTTTTGGGTCTTTATTTCAGGTTGATTTTTGTCTGTGATGAGAGATGGGGTCTAGTTTTATTCTTAGGCATATGGATATCCATTTCCCAGCACCATTTGTTGAGGAGACTGTCATCTCCCTTATTAATGCTCATGGCACCTTTGTAGAAAATCAGTTGGCCATAAATGTGTGGATTTATTTCTGAGTTCTCTATGCTGTTCCATTAGTCTATGTGTCTATTTTTATGCCAGTACTATGCTGTTCTGGTTACTACAATTTTGTAGTGTATTTTGAGTTTAGTGTGATGCCTCTGGGTTTGTTGTTTTCACACAGGATTGCTTTTGCTTATTTGGGTCTTTCATGATTTCATACACATTTTAGGATTTTTTTCTATTTCTGTGAAGCATGTTGTTGGTATTTTAATAGACATTATGTTGAATCTATAGATGACTTTGGTTATTTTGACAGTATTAATTGTTCCAGTCCATGAATATGAAATATCTTTTCTTTTTGTGTGTGTGATCTTCAATTTCATTCATCAGTGTTTTATAGTTTTCATTGTGGAAATCTTTCACTTCCTTGATTACATTTATTCCCAGGTATTTTATTTTATTTTTGTAGCCATTGTAAACAGGATAGATTTCTTTATTTCTTTTTCAGTTAGTTTGTTGTTAGTGTTTGGAAATGCTACTGATTTTTGTATGTTGATTTTGTGTCCTTCAACTTTACTGAATTTATCAGTTCTAAGAAATTTTTGGTGGAGCCTGTCAGTTTCTTTGCATTGAAGATCATGTCGTCTGCAAAGAAGGACAAGTTGACTTATTTCCAATTTGTTTGTTTGTTTGTTTTTTTGAGATGGAGTCGCGCTCTGTCGCCCAGGCTGGAGTACAGTGGCACGATATCTGCTCACTGCAACATCCGCCTCCTGAGTTCACACCATTCTCCTGCCTCAGCCTCTTGAGTAGCTGAGATTACAGGCATGCGCCACCACATCTGGCTAATTTTTGTATTTTTACTAGAGACGGGGTTTTGCTGTGTTGGCCAGGCTGGTCTTGAACTCCTGGCCTCAGGTGATCTGCCTGCCTCAGCCTCCCATATTGCTGGGATTACAGGCATGAGTCACCACACCCAGCCTGTTATTTCCAATTTGGATGTCTTTTATTTCTTTTTCTTACTTAATTACTCTGGCTAGTACTTCTAGTACCATGTTGAACAAGAGTGGTGAGAATGGGCATCCTTGTCTTGTTCTAGTTCTTAGGGGAAAAATTTTCAGCTTTTCCCTGTTCAGTAAGATGTTAATTGTGGGTTTGTTACACATAGCTTTTAGTGTGTTGAAGTACATTCCTTCTGTACCTAATTTGTTGAGAGTTTTTACTGTGAAGAGATGTTGAATTTTATCATACTTTTTCTGTGTCTGTTGAAGTGATCGTAAGGTTTTTATACTTCATTGTTATTCTGTTAAAACGTGATATATCACATTTTTTTATTTGCATATTTGAGCCTTCCTTGTTTCCCTGGGATAAATCTCACTTGGTTATGGTATATTATCTTTTTGGTGTGTTGTTGAATCTGGTTTGCTAATATTTTGTTGAGGATTTTAGCATCTATGTTCATCAGGACTATTGGCCTGGAGTTTTCTTGTTGTGTCTTGGTTTGGTTTTGGTATCAGGGTAATGCTGGCTTTGTACGATGAGTTTGGAAGAATTCTCTACCCTTGAGGTTTTTGGGATAGTCTGAGAAGAATTGGTATTTGTACTTTAAAAGTTTGAATTCAGCAGTGAAACCATTTAGTGAATTTAAAAGTACAGTTCAGCAGTGAAGCCATTTAGTTTGGGCTTTACTTTGCTGGGAAACTTTTGACCACCATTCGGTCTTGTTACTTGTTATTGGTCTGTTCTAGTTTTCTATTTCTTCTTGATTCAGTCTTGGTAGGTTTTATGTGCCTAGGAATTTATCCATTTCCTCTGGGTTTTCCAGTTTGTTGGCCTATAGTTCTTTCATAATGATCTCTGTAGTCTCTAGTGATCCTTGTATTTCTGTGGTACCACTTGTAATGTCTCCTTTTTTGTTTCTGATTTTATCTATTTGGGTCTTTTCTCCTTTTTTCTTTTCTTATTTTTCTTTCTTCTTCTTCCCTTCCTCCCCTCCCCTCCCCTCCCCCTGCTTTCCTTTTCTCTTTTCTTCCCTTCCTTCTCTTGGTACTATTTCTTCTCTTCCTTTTCTTTCTTTCTCTATGTTTTTTTTGTTTTGACTGTCTCCATCTGTTTCCCAGGCTGAAGTGCAGTGGCATCACCACGGCTTGCTGTAACCTTAACCTCTAGGACTTAAACCACCCTTCTACCTCAGCCTGCTTAGTAGCTGGGACTGCAGGCATGCGCCACCACCTCTGGTTAATTTTTAAATTTTGTTGTAGAGATGAGGTCTTACTGTGTTGCTGAGGCTGGTGTTGAACTGGGCTCAAGTGATCCTCCTGCCTCACCCTCCCAAAGTGCTGGGATTACAGGTGTGAGCTACTGCACTCAACCTCTTCTTTTTTTCTTAGTCTAGCTCATGGTTTGTTTGGTTTTTTATTTGTTCGAAAAGCTACTTTTCATTTTTTAAGAACATTATTTTAGATTCAGAGGGTACATGTGCAGCTTTGTTACGTGGATATATTGTCTAACAGTGAGGTCTGGGCTTCTAAAATGTACTCTTCACTCAAATAGTGAACATTGTACCCAATAGGTTAATTTTCCACACCTACCCTTCTCCCCCCTTCCCTTTTGGAGTCCCCAGTATCTGTTATTTCCATGTTTATGTCCATATGTGTGTACCCATTGTTTATCTTTGACTTATAAGTGAGAACATACAGTATTTAATTTTCTGTTTCTAAGTTATTTCACTTAGGATTAATGACCTCCAACTCCATCCATGTTGCTGCAAAAGACATGATTTCATTCTTTTCTATGGCCACATAGTATTCTATTCATGGTGTATATATATCATAAATTTTATTGTAAGATACCATAAGTAACATAAAAAAGTAATTGGATACCCAGGAATAAATCTAAAGGGAGATGTGCAAGACATCACTACTGAAAACTACAAAACATTATTAAAAGAAAATAAAACCTAAATAAATTGAAGATATGTTCATGTATAGGAAGACTCAATATGGTAAATATGTCAGTTCTTCCATACATATACATATCAGTATATATGCACACACACACACACACACACACACATAATCCCAGTAATGCAATCCCAGTTATAGCTCATTGTACTGCATACTTAGGATTTTATACTTTTCTTTATATATGTTATAGTTCTAATAACAATTTACTTATTAATAAAAGCATTTTCCACTAAAATATATGTATATGCTTTTAAGACATCTGGTGTCTTGTACATTTTTCATAAGATAAAGTAAATTATCTTACGAATCATTAATATTTTAGGGAAAAGTAGATTGAGAACCCTTAGTATGAAACCAGTTGAAGGTTTAGATTGAAATATCTAACTTTTTCTACCCTTTAGTTGAATGAAGCAAGTGAGGAAAACAGGAAGATGGACATTCAGGCGAAAAGAGTTCAAGCTCGTTTAGATAATTTACAGGTAAGTTGCCTGTTCTTTACAGACATAAGTATATTTTTAGATGATTGCCTTTGAGTTTACTCATTTTGATACAATTGTCCTTTAATTCATGCATATGTACTGTTGCAGAGGAAGTACGAGTTTATGACAATACAGAGATTGAAAGGAAGTTCCCATGCTGTTCATGAAATGAAAAGTTTAAAACAAGAAAAAGCACCAGTTTCAAAAACTTACAAGGTATGATATGATTGAAAATTTCTCCAATGGAAAGCCAGGAAGATTTCTCTTGTGCTTTAATCTTTTCTCTTTGAAAAGAGAAAGGATTCACCATAATACTTTCTTAAAAGGGAAATATCTCAAGAATATTTAAAATATACTTTCATTTGCAAAAACAAAACTATTATATTTTGGCAGTGTTTCAGGTACAGTATCATTGACACTTCATTCGTGGCTTTATTGCTTAGTATGTTTTGACACTCCACAAGCATTTGCTATTTTTCAGTCAAGACTGCAACCCATCCCTGAATGGATTTCCATGTATCTTTTTTTCCCTAAAAATTTGTAAAATTTGAGATATAAATTACATGTGGTAACATAATGCACAAATCCTGTAGCGTAAAGTTTGATTAATTTTGATAAATATTTATGTTGCCTACAACCAAATGTAGAATATTTCCACTGTACTAGAATATAGAACTTTCAACTATCTTAGGAAGTTCTCTAATGTCCTTTCCTGGTCATTCTTTTCTGCCAGAAGTTTTGCAGAAATTAGTTTTGCCTGTGTGAGACATTTGGTCAGTGGAATTGTATTGTGTGTACTTGTTTGTGTAAGGCTTTTGTCAGCATAATTATGAGTGTATCAGTAGTTTGTTCCCTTCTATTGCTCAGTAGTTTTTCATTGTATTAATGTATCAGAGTTTGTTCCTTCATTCTTCTGTTGATAGACACCTGGGCTTTTTCTAGTTTTTGTCTGCAATAAATAAAGCTGCTACGAATATTGATGTGCAGGGTTTTTATGGATATATGTTTTCATTTGTTTTGGGTATATACCAGGACTACAATCTCTGGGTCATAAAGTAGATAAAGGTAGATGTATGTTTTTAAGAAACTGACGGTTTTCCAAATTGGTTGTACTGTTTTATACTCCCATTAACAGTGTATCAAAGTTTTGGTTGCTCCACAACCTTGTCAACATTTGGTGTTTTCAGTTTTGTTCATTTTGACCCTTCCAGTGGGTGTGTAGTAGTATCTTATGGGCTTTGATCATTCAGATATTTTGATAAATTTTCTAGTTCTTTATAAATTGAGAAAATTGGAGTAAATTGAAAAGGTACAGATTTTATATTCAGGGACTGAAGATAATTGAAGTTTTCATCTAAAGGGAGTTAGTTTCTATTTGAAAAAAATTGAGAAAGTGAAAAATTGCTCTTCAGAATAATGCACTAATGCTACTATTTATCATTTTGTCTTTATTCATTCTGATTTTGTGGATTGCCATTGACTTAATGTTGCCTTTTTATTAATTTGCTTTTATATTTCTCTGTCTTTGAATTTTTTTGTTTTTTTATTTTTTAATTTATTAATATTTTTAATTTTATTTTTTTTTTGAGATGGGGGTCTCACTCTGTCACCCAGGCTGGAGTGCAGTGGCACAACCTTGGCTCACTGCAGCCTCTGCCTTCTGGGTTCAAGCCTCCTGAAGAAATGGGATTACAGGCACCCACCACCACACCTGGCTATTTTTTGTATTTTTAGTAGAGACAGGGTTTCACCATGTTGGCTAGGCTGGTCTCGATCTCCTGACCTCAGGTGATCCAGCTGCCTCTGCCTCCCAAAGTGCTGGGATTATAGGTGTGAGCCACCATGCCTGGCCTGCAGATTAAAAAAATAAATAAATTTAACATAGTTCCCTGCTTAAGGTGGATATGTATAGTGGTATCTTATTTTAAAAAAATTGAATTAAATTAGAAATGTGTTTTGTAATAATACTTAAAATTAGTCTAATTAAATTTATAAATTACTTTGTTATTTTACTTTTCATTTTGGTAGACTCTCGGAGGACAAGATTTCTAGGGGAAAAAGTTCGTATGTGTATTCAATGGTATACTGGAAAGACAAAGTAACAATTTTTGTGAGAAGAAAAAGGAAGTTTCATAGTGGAAATTCTTTAGCTCTGGAAACCTTTAATTTTTTTTAGTCTTTTAATTGTGGGAGGTTCATGCTCTTGAGTTAAGGCTAATTTTACTTTTTTTCCATCTTATCAAACTTGGATAAAGAATTTTTATGAAAAGTTTTCTTTTAGTAATAAGGTACAAGTTATTTTAACTTCCTAATTATGATGACTTTTCTTGCCTTCTCTCAGTCATCATTTAACATGTTTTTAATATTAGATGGGGAGGTTTTTGTGTTTGTTTGGTTTTTTTTGTTGTTGTTTTTTCTTTTTTGAGATGGAGTCTTGCTCTTTTTCCCAGACCGGTGTGCAGTGGTGCAATCTCGGCTCACTGCAGCCTCCACCTCCTGGATTCAAGTGATTCTCCTGCCCCAGGCTTCCAAGTAACTGGGATTACAGGCATGCGCCACCATGCCCAGCTAATTTTTGTATTTTTAGTAAAGACAGGTTTCACCATGTTGGCCAGGCTGGTCTCGAACTTCTAGGGAACTTCAGGTGATCCAACCACCTCAGCCTCCCAAAGTGCTGGGATTGCAGGCTTGAGCCACAGCACCAGGCAAGTTGGGAAACTTTGATTTTGAATTTCTTTTGTTTGGAGAAGCTCTGTCCTTAACACATTTTAGTGAATTACTTTAGTCAAATTATTCTTTAATTATTTACCAAATTTAAGACTTGTCTTTGAAGTTTTATGAAGTTGTGAACTGAAATGAATGATTTAATTTTTGACATATAGGTACCACTTAATGGACAAGTTTATGAACTTTTAACTGTCTTCATGGACTGGATTTCGGATCATCATCTTAGCAAAGTGAAACATGAAGAATCTGGAATGGATGGTAAAAAACCACAACTCAAATTCGCTTCCCAGAGAAATGATATTCAGGAGAAGTGTGTAAAGGTTTGTTTTTTAATTTGAAATATGTGACTCAGAATATATGAAGATTAAAAAAGGGAAAAGCCAGGGCCAGGCACGGTGGCTCATGCCTGTAATCCCAGCACTTTGGGAGTTCAAGGTGGGCCGTTCACCTGAGGTCGGGAGTTCGAGACCAGCCTGGGCAACATGGTGCAATGGGCAACCCTGTCTCTACTAAAAATACAAAAAATAGGTGGGCATCATGGCATGTGCCTGTAATCTCAGCTACTTGGGAGGCTGAGGCAGGAGAAACGCTTGAATCTGGGAGGTGGAGGTTGCAGTGAGCTGATATTGCACCACTGCACTCCATCCTGGGCAACAGAGCAAGATTGTTTCAAAAGAAAAAAAAAACGAACAAATTTGAGGGGCTGCCTCTGATGAGGCCCTTCTTCCTGGTCTCCTGCAGAGTCCAGAGGTGATGCAGGGTATCACATGGCTGGGGGCTGAGTGTGCTAGCTAAGGTCTCTCTCCCTTTTATAAAGCCACCAGTCCAATTCCCATGATAATCCATTAATCCATTAACCCTTGGATGAATTAATCCTTTCCTGAGGGCATCCCTCATAACCCGGTCACCTTTTTTTAAAAAAGCTTTTGTTTTGGAGATGGGGTCTCCTCGTGTCACCTAGGCTGGAGTGCAGTGGCCCAGTCATTGCTTACTGCAGCCTCCAAACTCCTAGCCTCAAGCAGTCTTCCTGCCTCGTCCCTTTGAGTAGGGACTACAGGTATATACCACTTTGCCCAGCTAATTTTTTTCTTTTTTCTTTTGAGACAGAGTCTCGCTCTGTCGCCCAGGCTGGAGTGCAGTGGTAGGATCTCAGCTCACTGCAAGCTCCGCCTCCCGGGTTTGCGCCATTCTCCTGCCTCAGCCTCCCAAATAGCTGGGACTACAGACACCCGCCACATCGCCTGGCTAGTTTTTTTATATTTTTTAGTAGAGACAGGGTTTCACCGTGTTAGCCAGATGGTCTCGATCTCCTGACCTCGTGATCCGCCCGTCTCGGCCTCCCAAAGTGCTGGGATTACAGGCTTGAGCCACCACGCCCGGCCTGCCCAGCTAATTTTTAAAAAATTTGTATAGAGATCAGACCTCGCTTCGTTGCACAGGATGATCTTGAACTCCTAGCTTCAAGCATTCCTCCTGCCTTGGCCTCCCAAAATGTTGTCATTACAGATGTGGGCCACTGTGCCCGGACCCAGTCACTTCTTAAAGGCCCCACTTATCAATACTGTCATATTGGGAATTAAGTTTCAACATGACTTTTGGAGGAAACAAACGTTCAAACCATAGCACATGGCAAAAGGGAATTAAAGTTGCTAATCAGCTGACCTTAAAATAGGGAGATTATCCAGGATTATGTGAGTGGTCTTAGTAATCACATAAACTCTTTAAACCAGGAGGATTCAGAAGAGTAGGCCAGAGACTCACCCCACTCTTGCTGGCTTTTGAAGATGGAGAAAGAGGGCCATAAGACATGGAATTCAGATAATCTTTATTTATTTATTTTTTTTGAGATGGAGTTTTACTCTGTCACCAGGCTGTAGTGCAGTGGTGCCATCTTGGCTCACTGCAACCTCTGCCTCCCGGGTTCAAGTGATTCTTCTGCCTCAGTCTCCCAAGTAGCTGGGACTACAGGTGTGCACCACCACACTCAGCTAATTTTTGTATTTTTAGTAGAGACGGGTTTTCACTGTGTCAGCCAGGATAGTCTCAAACTCTTGACCTTGTGATCTGCCCACCTTGGCCTCCCAAAGTCCTGGGATTACTGGTGTGAGCCACCGTGCCCGGCCATCAGATATCTTCTAGAAGCTGGGAATTGCCCTCTGCCGACACTCACAAAGGACATACAAATCTCAGTGCTCTAACTGCAGCAAACTGGATTCTGCATGCAACTTGAATAAGCAAGGAAATGAATCCTCCCTTAGCCTCCGGAGAGGAACACAGCTCTGAATATACATTGATTTTGGCTGGCTGAGACCCGTATTAGACTTTTGAACCTACAAAAGTGTAAAATAATGAATTTGTGTTGTTTAAATGTTAAGTTTGTGGTATTTGTTATGGCAGCAATAGAACACAAATACACCTTTGTTTAGAATTCTGTCTCTTAGTACCTACATCAATTATTTCCCTAAATCTAGCCTTATTTTAGAAGTAACTGCTAATTAGGAAGGCCTGCAGTATTAAAGTTCTGCAGAGAAATTTTATTTGTTAGAACTAGATGAGGGCTGGGCATGGTGTCTCATACCTGTAATCCTTGCCCTTTGGGAGGTTGAAGTCGGAGGATAGCTTGAGCCTAGGAGTTTGAGATCAGCTTTGGCAACATGGCAGTACCCCATATCTACAAAAAATACAAAAATTAACGAGGCGTGGTGGCATGCGCCTGTAACCCCAGTTCCCTCGGAGGCTGAGGTGGGAGGATCACCTGAACCTGGGGAGGTTGAGGCTGCAGTGAGCTGTGATTGTACCACTGTACTCCAGCCTGGGCAACAGAGTGAGACCCTGTCTGAAGAAAAATAATGGAATCGGGATCATGTAATACTGTGTTTTTATATTAGTCTAATAACATAAGAGAATAATATTTAGCACACGTATTTCTCAGGATTCATTTTAACATCTCTAAATAAAAAGTTGTCTGTTGACATGTTCAGGATTTACAGTTTCTGTTGAACCTAGATCCTTTTAGTTAAAATATTGTTTTCAACTTAATTACTGTATATTCATAAAGGTAGAACAATTTTAAGGTGTATAAATAAACTTTTAAATATAATAATAGAAGAGTAAGTAGTACCAGATTAATTAAATACGTGTGGGCATCACAAGCAGGTATTCACATCTCTTTAGGAAGATGTAAAATTTGTGATTTTAAATAATGTAACCTTATCTTAAAATCTTTTTTTTTTTTGTCATAGGATTCTGTTAACCATTTGGGCAGGCATTATATTTATTCTAAGAATACTAGTATAACTCAAAATATTTTAGCAAAGTAATCTCTTCAGAAATTACCTTTGGAAACTTCTGACAGGGTTTTTTTGTATATTTGATCACAGTTATAACTTGTTTAAGGATGGATTTAATATTTAAAAACAACTAAAGCCATTGAGGACTAAATCTGATATACTGGGTATACCTTATAAGACTGATTTTCTTGTGTGATTCAGTAACATAAGGGTGAGCTATTATCAAAGAAATTGAGATAGAAAAATTCAGTACAACCTGAGGTGGAAGGTAATATGTGCTATAACTAATGATAGTAAAATTTGGCTATAGGACTAACATCATCAATATGTTGGAGTAGGTAGTTTCAGGCCCTTATTCCTTCATGGAAACACCAGTTAATTTCAATATAGTGACAAGGACATGTTAGTGAGAATTGTAGAGACCAATTGAGAAGCTGCAGCACTCAGGCTAAAACGTTAAAAAGAAGGGACTCCTTCAGAAGGAGTGGAAAAGTTTGTGGCATTTTGCATGTGTGTTCCCCTCCCAGTATAGTGCAGTGCAACCAGGAGGAAATTTCCTATGCCCTGCCTTCTCCCTTGGGACAAAAACGAAATAATGGACTGTGTGTTCAATATTTTGGCTTATCCAAAGTCTGCCCACAGGACTGGTTTGCATCTCATCTCACTCAGAGTGCTGAAGGGAATGATAGCATATCGGGGAAACCCCCACCCCCGATATTCAACGTGGGTTCTTTTCTATTTCCCTGAGCGTCAGCTGCTCTGATGAAATAAAGGGAAAGAGTACAAAAGAGAAATTTTAAAGCTGGGTGTCCAGGGAAGACATCACATGTCGGCAGGTTCCATGATGCTCCCTGAGCCATAAAACCAGCAAGTTTTTATCAGCGATTTTCAAAAGGGGAGGGAGTGCACGAATAAGGGTGTGGGTCACAGAGATCACGTGCTTCACAAGGTAATAAAATATCACAAAGCAAATGGAGGCAAGGCTAGATCACAGGACCACAGGACGGGGCGAAATTAAAATTGCTAATGAAGTTTCGGGCACGCATTTTCATTGATAACATCTTATCAGGAGACAGGGTTTGAGAGCAGACAACCGCTCTGAGCAAAATTTATTAGGCGGGAATTTCCTCATCCTAATAAGCCTGGGAACGCTACAGGAGACCAGGGCTTATTTCATCCCTTCGGCTTCGACTGTAAAAGACAGCTGCCCCCAAAGTGGCCATTTCAGAGGCCTACCCTCAGGGGCGCATTCTCTTTCTCAGGGATGTTCCTGACTGAGAAAAAGACTTTAGCGATATTTCTCCTCTTTGCTTTTGAAAGAAGAGAAATATGGCTCTGTTCTGCCCAGCTCACTGGCAGTCAGAGTTGAAGGTTATTTCCCTTGTTCCCTGAACATTGCTGTTACCCTTTTCTTTTTTCAAGGTGCCCAGATTTCATATTGTTCAAACACACATGCTCTACAAACAATTTGTGCAGTTAACACAATCATCACAGGGTCCTGAGGCAACATACATCCTCCTCAGCTTACAAAAGAAAGATTGAAGCATAGGAAAACACAAGGGTATGACTGGGGAAGTGATAACTTCACATCACAATTTATGTTCAGAGATTGCAGTAAAGACAGCCATAAGAAATTATAAAAGTATTAATTTGGGGAACTAATAAATATCTATGAAATCTTCACTATGGCTTTATGTTCTGCCATGGCTTCAGCCAGTCCCTCTGTTCAGGGTCCCTCCCTTCCCGCAACAGTAGCATAGTTTGGGAGCTGCAGGAAACAGAAGTGATTACTGCAGCACATAAGAGCTGCAGAGATCTGCACTTCTGCTGGGAGAGGTCTGAGGGACACAGAGATTAATGGGTTTCTGCGAGGGAATAGCAATAGGTTGCTAGGGAAATTAAGACTGTCAAAAACACACGTAGAAGCCCAGAGAAGACAAATGTCTCAGAAAATTTGGGTGGTCCTAAAACCTCTAACTGGGCTGATTCATGAAAGTGTTTCCCTGTATGAAGCCAGTTGTAAAGACTCAGAAAGGTATTTGTTTTCTGTTTTTTCAAATGCCCAAATACCCATTAAAAAACGATCAGAAGGCATACAAAGGAGCAGGGACATTGATCAAGTCAAAGAAGAAAACAAAGCTTCAGAAACTCACCCTAAAGAAATGCAGATCTCTGAACTTTGTGACAGATGACTTAAAAACTGTGACAAATAATTTAAAAACTTAAGAGAGCACAAAAAACTAAGCAAAGTCAGGAAAATGATGCAAGAACAAAGTGACAGTGTAAACTAGAAGATACAAATTATAAGAAGGAACCAAATAAATTCTGGAGCTGGAGAATACAATATCTGAACTATAAAAGTCAACAGCAGACTTGATTACGCAGAAGACATCAACACATTTGAAGACAGATCATCTAAAATTAAGTCAGAGGCTGGGCACAGTGGCTTACACCTGTAATTTCAGTGCTTTGGGAAGCCAAGGCAGGAGGGTCACTTGAAGCCAGGTGTTCAAGACCAGCCTGGTCAACATAATGAGACCCTGTGTCTACGAAAAGTTCTAACGTAATAATAAAATTATGTTAGAGGAGCAAAGAGAAAAAAATGAAGAAAAGTAACGACAGTCTAAGGGACTCATGGGAGATCATCAAGTGAACCAGTATATGCATAATGTAAGTCTTGGAATGAGAAGAGAGAAGAAGGGGGAGAGAGCTTATTTGTAGAAATAATGGCTGAAAATGTCCCAAACTTGCCCTTTTTTGAGGAAAGGATTGGGCATACAAATTCAGGAAGCTCAAGGAACTCCAGAGAGGACAATTCCAAAGACACCCAACTCTAAGATACATTATAATCAAATTGTCAAAAGTAAAATACAAAGAGAATCTTGAAATTGACAAGAGAAAAGCAGCTGGTCTCGTTCAAGGGAGTTCTATAAGAATTTCAGCAGATTTCTCAGCAGAAACCTTGCAGGCCAACAGGCAGTGGGGTGGTACATTCTAAGTGCAAAAAAAAAAAAAACAAAACTGTTAACCAAGAGTAGTATATTCAGCTAAACTGTCCTTAAGACTTTCTCAGATAAACAATAGTTGAAGGAGTTTAGTAACTATTACACCTGCCCTATAAAAAATACTGAAGAGAGTCCTTCAGGTTGAAATGAAAGCACACTACACAGCAACATGAAGCCATATGAAAGTATAACATTCTGTGTTAAAGGCAAATAAATGGACGAATACAGTAAGTAGCCTATATTATTGTAATCTTGACATATAAGTTGATTTTTAATTATTGCATAGAATGTAAAAGACAGAAGTATTTTAAAAAAAAAAAACTAAGTCTATGCTGGGGGTAATACAACATATAAAGATATAATTTGTGGCCTGGTGCAGTGGCTGACGCCTGTAATCCCAGCACTTTGGGAGGCTAAGGTAGGTGGATCACCCAAGGTCAGGAGTTTGAGACCAGCCTGGCCAACATGGTGAAACCCCATCTCCACTAAAAGTACAAAAATTAGCCAGGCATGGTCGTACGTGCCTGTACTCCCAGCTACTTGGGAGGCTGAAGCAGGAGAATTGCTTGAACCTGGGAGGCGGAGGTTGCAGTGAGCTGAGCCTATCCCTTGTGCCATGCTGGCTGTTTAAATCCAATCAGCCACCTAATTAGTTTTTTGGCATTTAAAGTAAACTGATAAAGGAAGGACATACTTTTTTTTTTTTTTTTTTTGAGACAAAGTTTCACTCTTGTTGCCCATGCTGGAGCGAGCGTGGGCAGAGTGAGACTCCGTCTCAAAAAAAAAGAATTGTGACATCAGTAACATGAAGTGGGAATGTGGAGCCATAATGGTGCAGTTAGTGTATTCAGTTGACATTATTGATGTAAAATAGTTATAACTTTAAGATGTTTTATATAACTGATTGCAAAGAAAATACTTATAGAATATACACAGAAGGAAATTAAAAGAGAATCTAAGTGTGTAACACACACAAAAATCAGTGAAACCCAAAGGCAGTAAGAGAGGAAAGGAGGGACAAAAAAGCTGCAAGACATGCAGAAAAAATTAACAAAATGGTAATAGTATGTCCTTCCTGGCCTGGCACGGTGCCTCATGCCTGTAATCCCAGCACTTTGGGAGGCTGAGGCGGGTGGATCACCTGAGGTCAGAAGTTCAAGACCAGCCTGGTCAACATGGTGAAACCCCATCTCTACTAAAAATACAAAAATTAGCCGGGCGCGGTGGCAGGCACCTGTAATCCCAGCTACTCCGGAGGCTGAGGCAGGAGAATTGCTTGAACCCAGGAGGCAGAGGTTGCAGTGAGCTGAGATCACACCATTGTGCTCCAGCATGGGCAACAAGAGTGAAACTTTGTCTCAAAAAAAAAAAAAAAAAGTATGTCCTTCCTTTATCAGTAATTACTTTAAATGTAAATGGATGAAATCAAAAAACTAATTAGAGTGGCTGATTGGATTTAAACAGCCAGCACCCAACTGTATGCTGTCTACAAGGGACTCATTTTAGATCTAAAGACACATGTAGGCTGAAAATGAAAGGATGGAAAAAGACAATCCTTGTCAGCGGTCACCAGAAGAGAAGAGTAGTGGTAATACTAATATAAGACAAAATATACTTTATGTCAAAAACTGCTACAAGAGACAAGGACACTATATAAATGATAAAAAGGTAAATTCACCAAGAAGATACAAATGAGAAATATTTATGCCCCAAAACATCAGACTTCTAAAATAATGTGAAGCAAACATTGACAGAATTGAAGAAATAGTAACATAATAATACTAGGAAACTTCAATACCCTACTTTCAGAAATAGATAGAATAACCAGACAGCATATAAGTAAGGAAATGGAGGACTTGAGCAACATAATAAATTAACTCGATCTGTCAGACATATACAGAACACCACCCAACAACAGCAGATGACACATTCTTCTCAAGTGTATGTGGAACATCCTCCAGATAAACTATGTGTTTGGCCACAAAACAAGTCTTAATAAATTTTCAAAGACTGACATTGTTACAAAATTTCTGATCACAATGAAGTGAAACCTCAAACCAAGGAAGGATAACTATAAATCCACAAATATGTGAAAATTTAAAAACTCACTCTACAGCAACCATTGGGTCAAAGAAGAAATCCCAAGGAAAATTGGCAAATACCTTGAAACAAAAAAACACATCATAACAAAATTTATAGGATGCAGTGTTAACAGGGAAGTTTGTAGCTGTAGATGCTTACATTGAAAAGGAAGAGAGATCAAAATCAAAATCAACAGCCTGGCTGATTTGGTTCCTTGAAAGTATCAACAAAATTGACAAATCACTAGCTAGATGAAGGGAGAAAAAAGAGAAGACTGGAATAACTCAAATTAGAAAGGAAAGAAGGGATCTTGCAAGCAATACCACAGAAATAAAAAGGATTATAAGACAATATTATCAACAATTACATGCCAACAGATTGCATCACATAGAAGAAATGAGTAAGTTCCTATAAAAACACAGCTTTCCAAGACTGAATCCTGATGAAATAGAAAATCTGAAAAGGCCAATGATAAGTAAGGAGATTCAATCACTAAAGAAAAAACAAAACAACAAACCCAACAATGAAAAGCCAGAGAGCTTCACTTTGGAATTCTATCAAACATTTGAAGAATTAACACCCATCCTCCTCATAGTCTTCGAAAAAATTGAAAGGGAAGTAACACTTCCAGACTTACTCTTTGGGGCCTACATTACCCTGATACCAAAGCTAGACAAAGACACAGTGAAAAAACTACTGACTAATACCTTGATAAATATAGATGCAAAAATCTTCAACAAAATAGTAGCAAACTGAATTCAACAGTACAGTCATGCATTGTTTAACAATGGGACCACATTCTGAGAAATGTATTGTTAGGTGACTTTTTGTGTAAACATTGTAGAGTATGTATATAACCGTAGGTAATATAGCCTACTACCAGCCTAGGCTATATTATGTAGCCTGTTGTTCCTAGGCTATGATCCTGTACAGCATCTACTATGCTGAATATCTTAGGCAGTTGTAACACAATGTGAAGTATTTGTGCATCTAAACATATAAAATGTGCAGTAAAGATACAATATAACAGATTAAAAAGGGTACACCTGGGCCAGGCTTGTGGCTCATGCCTGTAATCCCAGCACTTTGGGAGGCTGAGGCAGGTGATTACCTGAGGTCAGGAGTTCGAGACCACCTTGGCCAACATGGTGAAACCCCGTTTTTACTAAAAATACAAAAATTAGCTGGGCCTGGTGGTGGACGTCTGTAATCTCAGCTACTCGGGAGGCTGAGGCAAGAGAATTGCTTTAACCTGTGAGGCAGAGATTGCAGTGAGCCGAGATTGTGCCACTGCATTCCAGCCTGGGCCACAGAGTGAGACTGTCTCAAAAAAAAAAAAAGGGCAGGTACACCTGAATAGATCACTTACCATGAATGGAGCTTTCAGGACTGGAAGTTGCTCTGGGCGAGTCAGTGAGTGAGTAGTGAGTAAATGAAATTCTAAGACGTGCACACTACAGTAAATTTTATAAACAGTATGCACTTAGACTACACTAAATTTAGAAAAAAAAATTTTTTCACTAACAAATTAAGCTTAGCTTCCTGTAATCTTTTTACTTTATAAACTTTCTAGTTTTTTTTTTTTTTAACTTTTTGACTTCGTAATATTAACACTTTGTTTAAAACACAAACACATTGTACAGGTGTACAAAAATACTTTCTATCCTATATGTTTTTTTCTATTTAAAAAATTTTTATTTTATTTTTTACTTTCTCAACTATTTTGTTAAAAACTAAGACACAGACACACATGTTAGCTTAGGCTTACCCAGGGTCAGGATAATCAATATCAGTGTCTTCCACCTCTGCAGTTGGTTCCACTGGAAGGTCTTCGGGGCAGTAACACACAAATAGCTATCACCTCCTATAATAACAATGCCTTTGCCTGGAATACCTGCTGAAGGACCTGCCTGAGGCTGTTTTACATTTAACTTTTTTTTTTTTAATAACTGGAGGAAGTACATTTAAAATAATGATAAAAAGTATAGTGTAGCAGATACGTAACCAGTAACATAGTTTGTTATCAAGTAGTATGTACTATACATAATTGTATGTGTTACACCTTTATACTACTGGCAACACAGTAGTTTTTTTTTACACCAGCATTGTCACAAACACATGAATAATTTACTGCCGTGTGACATTGTAACAGCTACAACATCACTAAGACAATAGGAATTTTTAGCTCCCTTATAATTTCACGGGACCAGCATTGTTATATGCGGTCAATTGACCGAAATGTTATGCAGTGCATGACTGTGTAAGATTAAAAATTGGTAAAGAATGAACTTGAGTCGTTTCAGAGGGAACTCTTTCACATGGAACTAGACATATGTATGGAAGATACAGTACACAGATTTACCTATAAAGTATTCCTGCCAGAAAACAAGTTACGTAGCAACACAAGGAATCATGCAAAATAAATTAGGAACGTGAGATAATTAACTGACCTAGACTCTTCAACAAGTTAATCGTGTAAATAATAAGGAGGTGGGAGGATGTAAAGTGTCCAAAACTTAAAGAGACAGGAGACACAAAGACCAAGAGCACCAAGCAGGCCTGATTATATCTTGTTTTTGTTCTGGTGGGGTTTTTTTTGGTAACAGCTTTATTGAGATATAATTCACATCTTATACAAGTAGGCTTTTAACTGTGCAATTCAGTGGTTTTTTTTCTATATTCACAGAGTTGTATAACCATCACCTTAATCAGTTTTAGAACATTTTATCTCCTCTCTCCAAAAAAAAAATCCAATCCATTATCAGTTGCCCAGCCCTTTATTCAGCATTTCCAGTGCTAGGCAACCACTCATCTGCTTTCTGTCTTTATAGATTTTCCTATCTGGACTTTTCATATAAACAGATTCATACAATATGTAGTGTTCCATGACTGACTCATTTATTATGTTTTTGAAATTCACTTATGTCATCACATGTATCAATACTTCATTCCTTTTTATTACCAAATAATATTCTGTAATATAGATATAACGTTTTACTTGCCCATATCATTTGAGAGACATTTGGGTTGTTTCCATTTGTTGGCTGTTATGAATGGTGTTGCTATGAACACTTATCTACAAATTTTTGTATGCATGTAGTTTTTCATTTTTCTTGACTACATACCTAAGAGTGAAACTGCTAAACTGCCAGACTGTTTGTCAAAGTGGTTCAACAATTGTACAATCCTGCCAGCAGTCTGCAGGAGTTTCGATTTCTTTATATCATGGTCAGAACGATTTAAAATTTTTGTCATCTCAGTGAGTATGAAGTGGTCAATCATCATGGTTTTGATTCATGTTTCCCTGATGACTAATGTTGAGCATCATTTCATGTGCTTATTGACTGTTTGGATATCTTTTATAGGTAAGTGTCTGTTTAAATCCATTGAGCATTTTTAATTGAGCTATCTTTTTTATTACTGAGTTATTTGTAGGAGGTTTTGTTTTTAAATATTCAAGATGGATGTACCTTATCCAATATGTGATTTGAAAATATTTTCTCCATTCAGTAGTTGTCTGTTGACTTTCTTGATAGTACCCTTTGAAGCATAAAGGTTTTAAATTTTTATAGAGTCCAATTTAGCTTTTTTCTTTGCTTGTATGTTTTGCGTCATATTTAAGAAAACGTTGCTAAATCAAGAGCCACAAAGATTTATCTGTATGTTTTCTTTCAAGAGTTTAATACCTTTACCTCTTACATGTTTAGGCCTTTGATGCATTTTGAGTTAGTTTTCCTATATAGTGCGAGAAGGGTGTAACCTCATTTTTTACATATAGGTACCCATTTGTTTCAACATCATTGGTTGAAAAATCTGTTCCTTCCCTATTGAATTGTTTTGGTACCATGTCGAAAATAAATACAGTGTAAATAAGAGGGTCCATGTCTGGATTCTCAATTCCATTCCCTTGTTCTATTTGTCTATCCTTATGCCAGTGTCACACTTGATTCATTACTGTAGCTTTGTAGTAAATTTTAAAATCAGAAAGTGTGAGTCTTCCAACTTTGTCCTTCTTTTCCAAATATGTTGTGGGTCAGTGGCATTTTCATATGAATTTCAGGGGCAGCCTTTCAATTTCTGCAAAGAAGCCAGCTGGGATTTTGATTAAGGACTGCACTGAATCTGTGGATTAATTTGGGAAGTCTTGGAATCTTAACAATATTGTCTGCTAATCCATGAACAAGATGTCTTTCCATTGTATTTAGATCTTTTTAATTTCTTTCAGCTGTATTTTCTCATTTTCAGGGTATAAGTTTTGTACTTCTTTTGAAAAGTTAATTTCAGAGTATTTTTATTATTTTTGGTGATGCCAAAAATAGAATCATTTTCTTAAATTCATTTTTGGATGATACGTTGCTAATGTATGGTTACACAATTAAAGGAAGGTCAAGATAGGGATGCCACCTACTATCACCTCTACTGTTTAACATTATTCTAAAGCAAAATGATGAGAAAATGGACTGAAATGTTTAGCATTGAAAAGCAGACCTATCTTCATCACTTTAAAATAATGGAAAGGAAACCAGCCAAAAAATTAATTAGAACTCGTGATTTCAGTAAAGTATCCAGTGGCTAAAAAGCAAAAAATCTTCCAAATACATCAATATGTAATTTAAAGAAAAGAATGTATTTACAATACCAAATTTACAAACCTAGTAAAATAAATAAAAGAGAAAATGTGTAAAACAAAATGTAGAAAATTACAAATTTCATTTAACAATATGAAAACTTAATTTGATAATCAAGGGATTTCACATATGCTGGATGGAAAGATATATGACATTTCTTACTAAATCAAAAAGTTAAATGTAACAATAAAAATGATTTTGGCTGGGTGTGGTGGCTCACGCCTGTAATCCCAGCACTTTGGGAGGCTGAAGTGGACGGATCATGAGGTCAGGAGATCGAGACCATCCTGGCTAACACGGTGAAACCCCGTCTCTACTAAAAATACAAAAAATTAGCTGGGCGTGGTGGTGGGCACCTGTAGTTCCAGCTACTCGGGAGGCTGAGGCAGGAGAATGGCTTGAACCCGGGAGGCGGAGCTTGCAGTGAGCCCAGATCACGCCACAACACTCAAGCCTGGGCAACAAGTGAGACTCCGTCTCAGAAAAAAAAAAAAACTTAAAGATTACGTTACATACTCTTGGATCACTGTTCCTGAAGAAAAATTCATCAGAGATTTCATTCCCATATGTACATATGTTAGAACCACAGTGATTAGAACATTATGGTAGTAGTATAGGAGCACACAAATTGATAGAACTGTGACCACAAAAACAGATCCAAACTTGTAAATGGATTTCACATATGATAAAAGTAGCGTGTTAAATCAATGGAGGAAAATAGGGATTATTTCATAAATGTATCAAGACTACTGATTTACCATTAAAAACAAGAAGGTGGGCCGGGCGCGGTGGCTCAAGCCTGTAATCCCAGCACTTTGGGAGGCCGAGACGGGCGGATCACGAGGTCAGGAGATCGAGACCATCCTGGCTAACATGGTGAAACCCCGTCTCTACTAAAAAATACAAAAAACTAGCCGGGCGAGGTGGCGGGTGCCTGTAGTCCAAGCTACTTGGGAGGCTGAGGCAGGAGAATGGCGTAAACCCGGGAGGCGGAGCTTGCAGTGAGCTGAGATCTGGCCACTGCACTCCAGCCTGGGTGACAAAGCGAGACTCTGTCTCAACAAAAAAAAAAAAAAAACAAACAAACAACAAAAAAAAAAACAAGAAGGTGGTTCTGTGCCATACTTAACACCAAAATATATTGTAGATAAATATTTGGAAGTTATCATGAAACCATAGAAAACCCAAAAATATAACATTAAATATTGATTAAATACGAGGACAAGGTAAAGCATTTTACCATAATGTTTACACAAATGGTAAAAATAACAAAACAAGGGCTCTAGATTTAACGACATAAAAACATAAAACTGTTATATGTCAAAGAATACTACTTATCCTAAAATTCATATGGAATCTGAAGGCACAATGAAAAGCCAAAACAACCATTAAAAGAACAAAGTTAGAGATCTCATACTTTCTGATTTCAAAACTTAGTACAAAGCTACAGTAATCTAAACTCTGTGATACTGACATAAGACATGTAGACCAATGGCATAGAATGGAGAGCCCAATATAAGGCCTCACATATAGTCCAGTGATTTTTGACAAGGGTACAGAGACCACTCAATGAAGGAAGGACAGTCTTCAACAAATGATGCTGAAAAACTGGATACTGTCATGCAACAAAATGAGTATGAGCCTTACCTTATACGATATGTAAAATTTAACTCAGCTGCGCGTGGTGGCTCACACCTGTAATTCCAGCACTTTGGGAGGCCAAGGTGGGCAGATCACAAGGTCAGGAGTTCGAGACCAGCCTGGCCAACATAGTGAAACCCTATCTCTACTAAAAATACAAAAAATTAGCCAGACATAGTGGCAGGCACCTGTAATCCCAGCTACTCGGGAGGCTGACGCAGGAGAATTGCTTGGACCCAGGAGGTGGAGGTTGCAGTGAGCTGAGATCACACCATTGCACTCCAGCCCGGGTGACAGTGCGAGAGTCCCTCTCAAAAAAATTTTAACTCAAAATGGGTCAAAGGCTTAAATGTGAGAATTTAAAACTATAAAACTCTTAGAAGAAGCCATAGAGGAAAATCTTCATGATATTAGATTAGGCAGTGGTTACATGGCTAAGACACCAAAAGCACAGGAAACAAAAGTAAAAATAAACCGAACTTCATCAAAATTAAAAACGTTTGTGCATCAACAGATTGAAATGGTAATCTCCAGAATGGGAGGAAATATTAGCAAATTGTGTATCTGACAAGCGATTGCTACCCACAATATATAAGGAACTCCTTCAACCCAGCAAAAAACAAAACCAAAAAAACTTATTTTTTAAAAAGCAAGCAAAGAACCTAAATAGCTATTTCTCCAAAGATAAAGAAATGGCCCCTAAGCACATAAAAAGATGCTTACCATCACTGCTCTCTAAGGAAATACACAACCACAGTAAGATACCACTTAACACCTATTAGAATGTTTATTTTAAAAAATAGGGCTAGGCGTGGTGGCTTACACTTGTAATCCCGGCACTTTGGGAGGCCGAGGCAGGCGGATCACTTGAGGTCAGGAGCTTGAGACCAGCCTGGCCAACATGGGGAAACCCCATCTTTACTAAAAATATAAAAATTAGCCTGGCATGGTGATGCAAACCTGTAGTTCCAGCTACTTGGGAGGCTGAGGCACGGGAATTGCTTGAACCTGGGAGGCGGAGGTTGCAGTGAGCCGAGATTGTGCGACCACACTCCAGCCTGGGAGACAGATTGAGACTGTGTCTCGGTACGTACGTACATACATACATATGTACATACAAGTGTTGGCAAGGATGTCAGAAAGCGGAATCTTTGTTTATTGGTGATAGGAATGTACAATGCAGCTGCTGTGGAAGACAGTATGGTGGTTCTTCAAAAATTTAAACATAGAATTACCTTATACTATGCAGTTTTACTTCTGGATATATAGTCATAATAATTGAAAGCAGAGGCTTGAACAGATACTTAAGCGCCAAGTTTATAGCAAGATTATACATAATAAAATGAAGGTGGACACAATGTAAATGCTCATCCATGAATGAGTGGATAAACAAGATGTGGTATATACACACACAAGACTATTATTCAGTCATGAAATTAACACGTGCTACAACATGAATGAACCCTGAAGACATTGTAAATGAAATAAGCTAGACACCAGATGACAAATATTACATGATTCCACTTCCATGTGTGCAATGCCTAGAATAGTCAAATTTTGTGGAGACAAAGTAGGATGGTGGTTACCAGGGGCTGGGGGAAGAGAATGGAGGGTTATTATTTAATAGATACAGAGTTTCAGTTTGGCATGATGCAAAAGTTTTGGGGATGGATAGTCGTGATGGTTATACAACAGTGTGATTACACTAATGCCATTGGTAAATTTTAAGTTACATATATTTTGCCATAATAAAGATTTTTCAACAAAGTGTTGACTAGGATACATTTTCACCAGGATTCTGCATTCTAAGACAGGCCACCCTAAACTTTAGGGTGCTCACTTTGCAAAAGTTAGGCAGTTGCCAGTCAGAAACCAAAGGCATGGCTCACGCCTGTAATCCCAGCACTTTGGGAGGCTGAGGTGGGCGGATGACCTGATGTCAGGAGTTCAAGACTAGCCTGGCCAATGTGGTAAAACCCTCTCTCTACTAAAAAATACAAAAATTAGCTGGGCATGGTGGTGGGCACCTGTAATCCCAGCTACTCGGGAGGCTGAGGCAGGAGAGTCGCTTGAACCCAGGAAGCGGAGGTTGCAGTGAGCCGAGATCGTGCCATTGCACTCCAGCCTGGGCAATAAGAGCAAGACTCTGTCTCAAAAAAAAAAAAAAAAAAAAACAAAACCAAAAAACCAAAGGCACCTTGGGAAGGAAGCCAGAAAATGTTCTTCATTGTGACATTTTGACCAGGACAATTTAGCCAGGTGCAGTGGCTCACGCCTGTAATCCTAGCACTTTGGGATGCCGAGGCGGGCAGATCACTTGAGGCCAGCAGTTCAAGACCAGCCTGACCAACATGGAGAAACTCTGTCTCTATTAAAAATACAAAAATTAGCCAGACATGGTGGTGCACACCTGTAATCCCAGCTACTCGTGGGGCTGAGGTGCCAGAATTGCTTAAATCCCAGAGGTAGAAGTTTCAGCGAGCCGAGATCATGCTGCTTACTGCACTCCAGCCTGGGCTGTAGAGCGGGACTCTGTCTCAAAAAAAAGGAAAAAAAATTCTGACAATTTCAAGTCATCACAGTAAGAAAGAAAAGGCAATGTATCTGATGTAAAGATCACCAGATGATCTTAAACGCTGAAAGGACAAATTGTAAAAAGTGAGTTTGGAAAGAGTTCACAGTTCACTATTACTGCCACCCCGTGAACAAGGACCGTTGTTACAGTGTTAGTAGGATGAAATATGCCAAATCTCTTGAAACATTCAGAAGATAAGAAAAAATACTTTTTGTTATGTTTGGATTAAGAATATAAATACTGTCGGAAAAGGCTTAGTATTTAGAGGGGATAAGGATATAAATGAAGTGGATATTTTTCATGAAAAAATGAAATCACTAGGAAAAGGCAGTGTTTGCTGTGAAGAAACTGAAAGTCAGATATCTAAGAGAAACTTGACTTTCCAATTTTAGCACATATCAGAATCATTTGCAGGGCTTGTTAAAACTCAGGTTCCTAGCCCTGGAATCTGATTTAGTAGATCCAATGTGGCACAGAATTTTGTTATTTCTTTCTTTTTTTTTTTTAAATGAAGTTCCAGTCTTGTTGCCCAGGCTGGAGCGCAATGGCACGATCTCGGCTCACTGCAACCACCTCCTGGGTTCAAGCGATTCTCCTGCGTCAGCCCCCCGAGTAGCTGGGATAACAGGCGCCCGTCACCATGCCCGACTAATTTTTGTATATTTAGTAGAGGTGGGGTTTCACCATGTTGACTGGGCTGGTCTTGAACTTCTGACCTCAGGTGATCTACCCTCCTCGGCCTCCCAAAGTGCTGGGATTACAGGCGTGAGCCATCGCGCCCTGCTTTTTTTTCTGTTTTTTTGAAATGGAGTCTCGCTCTGTCGCCCATGCTGGAGTGCAGTGGTGAAATCTCAGCTCCCTGCAACCTCTGCCTCCTGGGTTTAAGCAGTTATCCTGCCTCAGCCTCCCGAGTAGCTGGGATTACAGGTGTACGCCACCACACCTGGCTAATTTTTATATTTTTAGTAGAGACAGGGTTTCACTATGTTGGCCTGGCTGGTCTCAAACTCCTGACCTCAAGTGATTGCCTGCCTCAGCCTCCCAAAGTGCTGAGATTACAGACGTGACCCACCACGCCTGGCCAGAATTTGTATTTCTTTTCTTTTTTTTTTCTTCTTTCTTTTTTTTTTTTTGAGACGAAGTTTCACTCTTGTTGCCCAGGCTGGAGTGCAATGGTGCGATCTCGGCTCACCGCAACCTCTGCCTCCCAGGTTCAAGTGATTCTCCTGCCTCAGCCTCCCGAGTAGCTGGGATTACAGGCATGTACCACCACACCCAGCTAATTTTGTATTTTTAGTAGGGATGGGGTTTCTCCATGTTGGTCAGACTGGTCTGAAACTCCCCACCCAGAATTTGTATTTCTGACAGGTTCCCAAGTGATGCTCTTTCTGTAGTTGTAGGGACCACAATTTGAGAACCACTGGTGTAGATAAATTACATCCTAAGATAAGAAAATATATGGAAAAGCCTTGTAAAAGTGACTGCTAAAAGTTAAGCTTTGAAGGATGAGTAGGTGTTTGTGAGACAGACACCTAGTAGTTGAAGGAGAAGACATGAGCTGCCTTCGTCATGACATGCATCTGTTACAGGGTGTGGGTGAGGTATGATGTGAGGAAAGTTGCAATGAGCTGGAAGTGGAGTCACTGCTGTTCTAGAACTATGCTGGCAAGTTTGAATGTCATCCCTCAGAGAAGAGGGAGACAGGAAATGATTTTAAGCAAGGGATCTATATTTTACCATGGAGAAACCTTAAATGTACATTGCTAAGTGAAAGAAGCCAGCCTGAAAAGGCTACATGCTGTATGATTCCAACTATAATGACATTTTGGAAAAGGCAAAAACGGGAGTAAAAAGATCAGTAGCTGCCAAGGGTTCTGAGAAAGAAAGAGGAGAGAAGCACAGGCGATGTTTAGGACAGTGAAATTATTTCCTGTGATACATGGTGGATATGTGTGATTATATGTTGTCAAAATCTGTAGGCTATACAACAGAGTGAATCCTAATGTAAACTATAGATTTTAGTTAATCATAGTGTGTCAGTGTTAACAATTGTTACAAATGTACCACACTAGTAAAGATGTTAATAATGGAAGGTACTGGCAGGTGGGAGTAGGACAGGGGGCATATAAGCATTCTCAACTTCCTACTCAGTATACTCAGAAACCTAAAACTGCTCTTTAAAAACAAGGTCTGTTAGTTTAAAAGTAAACAGGAAGTAGAGATAGAATAGGCAGGAACTACAAAGAAGACAATGCCAGATGAATTTAGTGAAGTCTGGTTTTTCTTAAGCTATGGGAATGTTTATAGCCCATGACAAAGGTCAGCAGACCTTTTTTGTAAAAGGACAAATGATGAATATTTTAGGATTTGCAGGCCAAAAAGCAAAGTGAAAGATACCAGTACTTACATAATAAGAAATGAAACAAATTTTCACCAGTTTTTTTGTTGACAAAATTAAAAATGTAATGTGGAGTAAACTTTTTGCAGTAGATCGAATAATGAGGAAACTAGAATTTGGGGGTATCATTTTACTTAATTGGGGTTCCAAGTGTTTCGTTTCATCAGAATCAATTGCATATTTTTATCTGTTAATGCTGATCTGTAATGAGACTTTACATATTTCATCTTTGCATTTTTTTTTTTTTTTACGGAGCCTCACTCTGTCGCATGAGCTGGAGTCCAGTGGCGTGATCTCGGCTCACTGCAACCTCTGCCTCCTGAGTTCAAGCAATTCTCTTGCCTCAGCCTCCCAAGTAGCTGGGATTACAGGTGTCCACCACTCCCAGCTAATTTTTGCATTTTTAGTAGAGACAGATGGGGGTTTTACGATGTTGGCCAGGCTGGTATTGAACTGCTGACCTCAGGTGATCCACCCGCCTTGGCCTCCCAAAGTGCTGAGATTATAGGCATGAGCCACCATGCCCGGCCTGAAAATGTCTTTTCATACACTAAATATTGTCAAATAATTGACATCAATCCGTGAGCATATGATTTTGTTTCATTGTGGTAAAATATGCATAGCTTAATATTTATCGTTTTAACCATTTATAAATGTACAATTTAGTGGCATTAAGTATATTCCCAATGCTGTACAACCATCATCACTATCAATTTCAAGAATTTTTTTATCATCTGAAACAAATTCTGTACCCATTTAACAATATCTTCCCATTCCTCCCTCCCCCGTAGACCCTGGTAGTCTCTCATCTACTTTCTATCTCTAAGAATTTGCCTATTCTAAGTATCTCATAAGTGGGACCACAGACATGCATATGACTCTGTCACTTGAAAAGCATTTACAGAATTCTTTTTGATTCTTCTCTTGATATTTCTTTTTGTGTATCACTGTATTGGAGAGTAATCACGTCCAATTGAAGGTCAGTTGGCAGCTCCTTAGTTGCAGTCGAATGGATCTTGAAATATGCAGATCATTTTGCACTTGCATTGAGATTCAAATAATGCTGCTGGAACTGTAGTTTGGAGTTAGAAAACATATCCGCTGCAAATCTGTGTTGGAATGGTAGTGGAGGTCTCCTCTCTTTTTAAAATATCTGACAACAAAGGAAGTTTATGCAGCTTAACATTATGATTCAAACAATACCAGTTGTTGAAATGACTACTGTAGTGTAAGTTTCATATGTAAGCACTGTTTTGACTTGTAATTTCAGGTTGACTCTAGTAAAAAAAAATGAATAATGTGCAGCAAAAGGTAATTTCCAAAACTGTTCAATGATTGAGTGCTGTTCTTATTCAGAAAATGTTCATCTCAGCCATGAGCTCAAAAATTAAAAAAATTCACTGCCATGTGTTAAGGCCATTAAGGATATTATACCTCTATTTCTGATAAAAAATTCACGGAACTGTTGATAGTTAAGTCCCCCAGAGCAAATGAAATTCACCACTGATAACAGCGATATGAAAACACATAATGTATTCAAATATTTTTCACAAAGTATTGGCTTACAGATAGTATAATGACTAACCATAGTTTAAATACCTTACATATCATAAGATTTGTAAATCTGTTCAAGTAAGTCTTTTTCTGGTCCACCCATATAATTTCTCAAACTGTGATGAAAACATAAATTTATTATCTTAATAATTTTTAAGTATACAGTTCATTAGTGTATTCACATTGTCCTTCAACAGCTCTCCAGAAATACTTTATCTTGCAAAACTAAAACTCAGTACCCATTGTCTTTGTTTTGTGCTGTTACAACAGAATATCTGAGACTGGGCAATCTGTAAACAACAGAAATTTATTTCTCACAGTTCTGGCAGCTGGACGTCCAAGCATCTGATAGGGGCTTTCTTGCTGCATCCTCACATGGCACAAGGCAGAAGAGCAAAAACCGGATGAACGTTGTGTGCCGACAGGGTGGAAGAGCAGGAGAAAGGGATCCCGCTCCCACATGCCTTTATTATAATGCCATTAATCCATGCCTTAGGGCAGAGCCCTCCTGACGTAAATACTTCCCAGTAGATCCCCGCCTCACAACACTGATGTTTTGGGCATTAAGTTTCCAACACAAATTTTGAGGAACGTATTCAAACCATAGCGCTTATTAAGTAACAGCTCCCCATTTCACCTACTCCAGCCCCTGATGACCGCCATTCAATTTTCTGCTTCAATGAATTTGACATTAGATTTCTCATATGGGTGGAATCATAATAATATTGGCCTTTTTGTGACTGGCTTATTTCACTTAGCATAATATCCTTAAGGTTCGTCCATGTTGGTAGCATGTGACAGGATTTCCTAACTTTTTAAGGTGGAACAATATTTGTTTATGCATGAATACCACATATTGCTTATCTGTTCATTCGTTGATGGATATTTGGGCGGCTACCATCTCATGGCTATTGCGAATAGTGCTGATAGGAATATGGGCTTTCAAATATCCTTTCAATACCCTGTTTTCAATCCCTTTGGACATATACTCAGAAGTGGGATTGCTAGATCATTTGATAGTTCTATTTTCAATTTTTGAAGAACTGCTATACTGTTCACCATAGTAAATTAATGCTGTAGGGATTTTGGTAGCAATTACCTCGAATCTGTAGATCGCTTTGGGTAGCATGGGCACCTTAATAATACCAAGTTTTCTGACCCATAAACATGAAATTTCGTTCTATTTGGGTCTGTTTTAATTTTTTTCATCACTGTTTTGTGGTTTTTAGTGTATACGTTTTTTACCTCCTTGCTTAGATTTATTCCTAAGTATTTTTATTAATTTTGATGCTCTTTGTAAATGGAACTGTTTTCCTTATTTCCTGTTTGGATTGTTCATTGTTAGTGTATAGAACCACACCTGATTTTTGTTATAGAACCACACCTGATTTTTGAGGCTTGCAGTGGTAGGATCTCAGCTCACTGCAAGCTCCGCCTCCCACGTTCACGCCATTCTCCTGCCTTAGCCTCCCGAGTAGCTGGGACTACAGGCGCCCGCCACCGACTAGTTTTTTGTATTTTTTTGCTGAATTTATGTACCTCGTGATTCTAACTTTTTTTTTTTTTTTAATTGTGGAATCTTTAAGACTTTCGACATACAAGGTCATGCCATCTGAGAAGAGAGATGATTTTACTACTACTTTTACAATTTGGATACTTTTTATTTCTTTTTTTTGCCCAGTTTCACTGGCTGGTACTGTGGTGAATAGAAGAGGTGAGGGTGTGCATCCTTGTCTTGTTCCTGATTTTGGAGGAAAGGCTTTCATTCTTTTACCTTTATAGTGTAATCTGTGGGCTTTTTATATATAGCCTTTATTATATCGAGGTAGTTTCCCTCTATTAAGTTTGCTGAGTATTTTTATCATGAAAGGGTGTTGAACCTTGTTCAGTGCTTTTTCTTTGTCAGTTGAAATAATCGTGTGGGTTTTGTCCTTCATTTTGTTAAAATGTTGAACTGTCCTTGCATTGCAAGAATAAATATCACTTAGTCATGATGTATAATCAGCCATACACTGCATAATGATGTTTAAGACAATGGTAGACTGCATATATGATGGTGGTCCCATAATACAATGGAGCAAAGAAAAAAAGAATATATAAAAAAACAGATTATAATGGAGCTGAAAATGTCCTGTCACTTTGTGACATCATAGGTGTTATAATATTGTAGCAGAACACATTATTCATGTTTGTGGTGATGCTGATGTAAACAAACCTGTGCCGCCAGTTACATAAAAGTATAGCACACACAGTTATGTACAGTACATAATACTTGATAATAAACAACCATATTACTAGTTTATGTATTTACTATTTATTGTTATTTTACAGTGTATCTCTGTCATTAACTGATGCATGGCTTTATTAAAAAGTTGGGGGGAGAAGTTTATATAAAATTTTACTGAGATTATGACTGTAAGAGAGTATATGGCTACCAACTTTTATTCCATGAAAATACTATTTAGACATTTCTCAGCTTGTGAGGTGTCTATAATTTTTTCGATTTTTTTTTTTTTTTAAGACACCAGAGTGGTCAGATGGTAGGAAGACAGGAGTCTAGGGGAAAGCATTGGGCAGACCCTTTATTTTGGTTTCCACATGAAGGGCAATGCAGGGCAGGGTGAACAAACAGGATTGGCTAGTTTGAATAATTTTGGCTGGTACTAAGCTCTAGGGGTGGTCCCTAGTGACTCTGGTAAGATTACAGCAGAGAATATTGCCTCCTGGGATACAAGGGCCAGATAGAAGGAGTCTGGCTCTGAATTGGTTTGTTTGTCTATCAGAGGAATACTCTAGGCTGAGCACTTTGCTATATCTAAGAATTGACTGGTCCAGGGAGGGGCAGTCTCTCCCCAACTGGAAAGGTTTTTTAAGATGTCAAAACATCATCATATACAGAAAATTTTTTAAAATACATGTATGTATATACACACAATATGCTCATAATCATTAGTCCAGAGAATCTTTATACAGTTGACATAACCATTTTCCTGATTGCTGTACAATTACTTCCAGGTTTATACTCTTATAAACAGTGTAGCCATAAGTATCTTTGTACATGGCTTTTGGAGGGATCTTCTTAAAACGATTTCCTTAGGCTGGTATCTAAGAAGTGGGAATATTCTGTTAGAGCCTTAGAATTTATCTTTCTGGTCCTGAAATCATTTAGCAAAATGTTATACTTTTGAAGCAAAGTTCATAGACATCCTTAAACATTTAAATATTATTTTTATAAATTAGCATATTAAGATATACATGCAATGTAGACATATAAGAAAGTAAATATTACTCCAGTTTCTGAAATCCAGCTTTTTAAGAAATCCTTTCGGCCGGGCGCGGTGGCTCAAGCCTGTAATCCCAGCACTTTGGGAGGCCGAGGCGGGTGGATCACGAGGTCAGGAGATCGAGACTATCCTGGCTAACATGGTGAAACCCCGTCTCTACTAAAAATACAAAAAACTAGCCGGGCGTGGTGGCGGGCGCCTGTAGTCTCAGCTACTTTGAGGCGGGGAGAATGGCGTGAACCCGGGAGGCGGAGCTTGCAGTGAGCCGAATCACGCCACTGCACTCCAGCCTGGGAGACACAGTGAGACTCCGTCTCAAAAAAAAAAAAAAAAAAAAAAAAAGAAATCCTTTCATATATCTTTTTCAGTATAAATTTATATAGATGTAGTTTATGTAAATGAGATTTTTATTCCATTTGCTTTCTTGTAAACACCTTTTTTCACCCCAGAATATGCCATAGCAATAAATGTAAATCTAGGTTATCATTTTTAAAGGTTACATATGTACTATAAATTTATTTAATCATTTAAGGTTCAGAGAGTATCTTTGTTTAGGTTAATCTCCTTAAACTAGATGTGCTGTTATTGCTGGATGAAAGAAAATGCATATATAAAAATTCAAATACATATTGCCAAATAGTATTGCATATAGTTTTAAACTGAAGATTTTTTTTGTTGGAGAACTGTTTTTTTGTTTGTTTTTAAAGATAATTTTGGAAAATTGTGGTAATTGATTTCAGACATTTTAAAATACTGTGCCTTTGTATTTATTTTCCATCATTTTGTCTTTAGCTTTTGCCTCTGATGACAGAGCAACTACAGTGGATGCCATTTGTGAATACCAAACTTCACGAGCCTTTTGTAAAATTTATATATTGGTCCCTAAGGCAGCTAGATGCTGGAACACAGGTAATTGGTTAATAGGAATTTTTCTTCAAGTAATACTCCACCTAATATTCTTGATCTTGTTTCACAATATCTATTTTGAATATATTCTCTGTATTTCAGAACAATCTTCCCTATCTATAAGATATCTTGCTGGGATTTTGATAGGAATTGTGTTAAACCTGTATATCAATTTGAGAATAATTGACATCTTTCCTTTGTTGAGTCTTACAACTTACGAACATAAAATGTCCATTTATTTAAAACTTTAATTAATCATTGTTGTATACTTTTCAGCATAAAATTGCTGCATTCTTGTTTAGATTTTTGGCTGAGTATTGACATTTTTTGAGCACTTTTAATTGGTGTTGTCTTTTTACTTTTGATGTTTACATGTTCATTGATAATGTGTAGACATAAAATTGTTTTTTGTTTGTTTTGTATCCTGACTTTATTAGTTTTAGGAGTTTTCTTGAAGGTTCCTCAGGATTTTTACATAGCAAATCATGTTATCTGCAAATGAAGACAGCGTTGTGTTTTTTTTCCTTTTTGATATGTATGTCTTTAATTTCCTTTTCCAACCTTATTGCATTAGCTAGAGTTTCTAGCAGTATGTTGAATGTGAGTGGTGAGAGTAGTCATCCTCGCCTTGTTTCTCCTCTTAGGTGGAAAATTCATTCTGCGATTACTAAGTATAATATTAGCTGTGGTATTTTCATAGATACTTTCAATCAAGTTCTCCTGTATTCCTGCTTTTCTGAGTTTTTAAAAAATCATTAATGGTGTTGAATTTTTTTAGATACTTTTTTTGCATTAATTGATAAGATCAAATGATCTTTTTCATCTTTAACTTGTTAATATGAATTACATTGACTTTGAAATATTAAATTAGCCATGTGTCTCTGGAATAAAACCTACTTGGTTGTGGTGTTTAATTCTTTTTATATGTTTTTATATTAGCTAATTCTATTTGCTAATATTTTGTTAAGGACTTTTGTTTCTATATTCATGAGAGATATTTGTCTATAGTTTTGAACTCTCTTTGGTTTTGTATCAGGGCAATATTAGGTTCATAAAATGAATTGGGAAGGGTCTTATCCTTTATGTTTTCTGGAAGAAATTATGTAGACTTAGTGTTCATTCTTCTTTAAACATTTGGTAGAATTCTCCAGTGAAACTATGTGGATGAGATTTCTTTTGGAGGAGGTTTTAAATCATGAATTTAAGTTCTCTAATAGTTACAGGTCTGTTCTAGTTACATAATTCATATCGATGATTTGTAATAGTTTGTGCTTTTTGAGAAACTGAACCATTCAAATGTATGCAAATTTATGTGTATGGAGTTTTTCATAGTATTCTCTTATCCTTTTGATGTCTTCAGTATCTGTAGTGGTAGCCTTATTTCCTTCTTAATATGGATAATTTGTGTTTTCTTTCTTTACTTCGTCTTTTTTGCTGGAAGTTTCTCTGTTTCTCCATTTTATTGATCTTTCAAAGGATCATCTCTTTGTTTCATTTATTTTTATTTATTTATTTATTTATTGAGACAGAGTCTCACTCACTCTCTTACCCAGGCTGGAGTTCACTGGCACAGTCTTGGCTCACCACAACCTCCGCCTCCTGGGCTCAAGCGATTCTCCTGCCTCAGCCTCCCAAGTAGCTGGGATTACAGACGCCCACCACCACACCTGGCTAATTTTTGTGGTTTCTTTTTTTTTTTTTTTTTTTTTTTTTTTAGTAGAAATGGAGTTCTACCATGTTGACCTCAAGTGATCTGCCCACCTCGGCCTCCCAAAGTGCTGGGATTACAGGTGTGAGCCACCATGTCTGGCTGAACCCTTGAATTCTTCAGAAGTTTGTCATCTTTCTGTTATTCTATTTTTCTAGTTTATTGTATTGTTGAGGTTGTTTTATGGCTAAGAATATGTATTCTGTTGTTTGGTGGAGTGTTGCATAAATGTCAATTTGATCCTGTTGGTTGATGGTGTTTGTGAGTTGTCTATACCCTTGCTGATGCTTTGTGCTGTTCTATCAAGTGTGGAGAGATAGATGGATGTTGAAGTCTCCGGCTATAATTGTAGATTTATATGTTATAACCTTCATCTGTTTTGCCTCACATATTTTGTAACTGTGTTCTTGTAAATTTAGGATTATGTCTTGGGGGATTCGCCCTTTTTATTATTTTATAATGTCCTTCTCTATCTCTGATCATTTGCATTGCCTCTGAAATCTCTTTATCTAGTACTAATATAGAGACTTCTGCCTTCTTTTGATTCATGTTCTAATAATATATCTTTTCCCAGTCTTTTTCTTTTGACCTGCTTATATTATATCTAGAATGAGTTTTTTTTTTTTTTCCTTAATAAATGGCATATAGCTGGATTTAGGAAAAATAAACTTTGTCAAGCTCTGTGTTTTAATTGGTGTTTTAGGCCATTTACATGTAATGTACTTATTGATATGTTAGGGCTTAAGCTGTAACTGTGTTTTTTAACTACTGGGTGGTTCTTTTTGTTTCTCTTTTTCATTTCTTTGGTTCTTTTTCCTGCTTTCTTACGGGTTACTTGAACATTTTTTAGAATTTTATTTTCCTTTATCTATAGTGTATTGAGTGTATCTCTTTGTATAACTTTTCTAATAGTTCTTCTTGGTATTACATTTGTTTTAATTTAGGATCTTTAAGATGGAGAGTACCCCTCCAATGATTAGAAGCCATAGAAGATGGAAGTAAAGGGTTTTTCTTGTTTGTTTTTTTGTTTGTTTTTGAGACAGAGTCTCACTCTGTTGCTCAGGCAGGAGTGCAGTGGTTATCATAGATCACTGCAGCCTCCAGCTCCTGGGCTGAAGCAATCCTCCTCCCTCAGCCTCCTGCATAGCTAGGATTATAGACGTTTGCCACCACACATAGCTAATTAAAAAGTTTTTTTTTTTTTTTTTTGGTAGAGGCAGTGTCTTGCTTTGTTGCCCAGGCTGGTCTCTAACTCTTGGCCTCAAGTGATCCTCCTGCCTTGGCCTCCCAAATTGTTGGAATTACAGCCATGAGCCAACCCATCTGGCTGCAATAAAGAATTTATTTATTTATTTATTTATTTATTTATTTTTTGAGATGGAGTCTTGCTGTGTCACCCAGGCTGGAGTGCAGTGGCTGGATCTCAGCTCACTGCAAGCTCCGCCTCCCGGGTTCACGCCATTCTCCTGCCTCAGCCTCCCATGTAGCTGAGACAACAGGCGCCCACCACCACGCCCGGCTAATTTTTTTTTTTTTGTATTTTTAGTAGAGACGGGGTTTCACCGTGTTAGCCAGGATGGTCTCTATCTCCTGACCTCGTGATCCACCCATCTCGGCCTCCCAAAGTACTGGGATTACAGGCGTGAGCCACCGCGCCCGGCCAAGAATTTATTACTTTTAGGTCCTGGGAGTTACATGGCAAACCTGGAGTCCACATACTTGGAAGTCAGGAAGCACAGGCAGGGAGAGAGAGCGAGTGAGAGAGAAAGGGACCTGTGGACAAGTGCCCTTATTGGATTCCAGGATGTTACCCATACAGGTTTTTCACAGGGTGTTTTGTTTGTTGAATTTAAAGCAAGCAGGCATGAGTTCTAGGAGGTAGTCACTGTGGCATATTCACACAGTCTGTAGTGAGGTGTGAGGGTCTGTGAGACAAGTTGTGCGGACTGCATCTAGCTATCCCACAGGGAAGTGGTCATCAGAGAGGAGTTGTCTAAGGCAGATATCTGGATGAAACACATTTAGGAACTAGGGGTGGGGATGGGGATTTAGAACTGGAAACCATGTTAAAAGTGACTGATCCCTGCTTCTAGTGTGAAAAAGTTCAACTTATATTTAAAATGAATGCCAGGGCAACATAAAATTATAAACGTTCACTACAACATTATGTATAACTTATTCAGTCTATTGCTATTGTCAGTTTACCGGTTTGAATAAAATACAGAAACTTTACTTCCCTTTTTATCCCTTAACCTTTTCTATATATGCTTAGAACCACATTAGAGAATGTTGTCATTTTTGCTTCAAGCATCAAACATAATTTATAAAACTCAAGAAGAGAAGGAAAGTTTATTGTATTTACCCATATTTTTGCTTACTTTGTTCTTCTTTCCTTCCAGATGTGCCACAGTTCCCCCTTTCATTATATCCTGTCTGTTTAGAGGACTTCTTTATCAGTTCTTTAGAGTAGTTTTTTTTTTTTTTTTTTCTTTTGAGACAGGGTCTTGCTCTGCTGCCCAGGCTAGATGCAGTGGTATGATCTCAGCTCACTGCAACCTCCGTCTCCTGGGTTCAAGCGATGCTCCTGCCTCACCGTCCCAAGTAGCTGGGATTACAGGTGCCCACCACCATGCCCATCTACTTTTTGTATTTTTAGTAGAGACAGGGTTCGCCATGTTGGCCAGGCTGGTCTCGTACTCCTGACCTCAAGTGATCCACCTGCCGCAGCCTCCCAAAGTGCTGGGATTACAGGCATGAGCCACCGCACCTGGCCTAGAGTAGGTTTGCTGATGACACATTCTCTTAGTTTTTCTTAACATATTTTGATTTCTTTTCAATTCCTGAAGGATATTTTCACTGGGTATCAGATTCCAGGGTGACAGTTCTTTACTTTCAGTACTTAAAAAATGTGTAAATTCTTTCTGCCCTCCACGGTTTCTGATAAGAAATCTACTGTCATTTGAGTTATTTTCCCCATAGATGTAAGGTGTCATTTCTCTCACACACATTTGTCTTTAGTTTTTATGTTTGACTATGATGGGTCTTGGTGTTGATCTCTTTATTTTAGCCTGTTTGGTGTTTGCTTAGTTTCTTCAGTCTCTGGGCACGTTTTTTGCCAAGTCCAGGAAGTTTTCAGTCATTGTTTCTTCAGTTTCATGTTCTGTGTGCATGTGTATGTGTTTTTGTTTTGTTTTGTTTTTTGAGACAGGGTCTCGCTCTGTTGCCCAGGCTGGAGTGCAGTGAGCCTCACCCTCGCTCAAGCTGGAACTACAGGCATGTACTACCTTACCTGGCTAGTTTTTTTGCTTTGTAGAGATAGGGTCTCCCTATGTTGCCCAGGCTGGTCTTGAACTCCTAGGCTCAAGTGATCTTCCATCTTGCCCTCCCAAAGTGCCGGGAGTACAACCGTGAGCCACCTTCCCCAGTTTCTTCAAGTACTTTTTTAGCCCTACCTGATTTTTCCTTTCCTGGGACTCTAATGACATGATTTTAGATGTTGTGTTATTCCCCGAAGTTCTGGTTGTTGTTGTTATTGTTGTTGTTGTTGTTGTTGTTATTTTTCCAGGTTGTTTGTAGTTGTTCAGGTTGGGTGTTTTCTGTTGTTTTATTTTCCAGTTATTCTTTCCTCCATCCTCTCCATTCTGTTATTGAGACTGTTATTGTATTTCCAGTTCTGAAATATTCACTTGGTTGTTTTTCTATTTCTTCTTTGGTAAGGCTTTCTGTGTCTTCGATGAGATTTTCTAAAGGCGTATGCAGGTGCTCCTTTTCTCATGGCTACTTTAGAATCTTTGTCAGACAATTCTAACATTCTGTCCTGTTGGTGTTGGCAGCTGTTGATTGTCTTTTCTTCATTTAGTTTGAAATCTTTCTCGTCCTTGGAATGATGGGTGATTTTAAATTGAAAACTAGACATTTTGGGTCTAGATTTGTTTCAGCAAAAGTTTTAGCATAACTTAGGTGAAGCTTCAGCAACAACCCAGAGTGCTAGTTTTGGATTTTTTTTCTCTTTTCCTTCAATTAAAGGCAAATACTATCCACATTTTTTTTTCCTGTATTTTTTTTCTTTTTTTTTTTTTTTTTTTTTGAGACAGAGTCTTGCTGTGTCACCCAGGCTGGAGAGCAGTGGCACGATCTTGGCTCACTTCAACCTCCGACTCCTAGGTTCAAGCGATTCTTCTGCCTCACCCTCCTGAATAGCTGGGATCACAGGTGCGCGCCACCAAGCCCAGTTAATTTTTGTACTTTTAGTAGAGGTGGGGTTTCACCATGTTGACCAGGTTGGTCTTGATCTCCTGACCTTGTGACCTACCCGTCTTGGCCTCCCAAAGTACTGGGATTACAGGCGTGAGCCACTGAGCCCAGCCCACATATTTTTTTCAAGTTTATTTTTTCATTATGAAAGTGTAGTAGTAAGCATTAGAAATAATTTTAAAAACAAAGTTTACCTTAATCCTGTCATTTTAACACACTGTAAGTAGAGTTTTGAACATTTTTTTCTGTTTTTTACACAAAGGTTTGAAAACACCTATGTATTATTTTTTCTAATAAAATTGTATTGACAGTATATGTAAATTAGATTGCACTGCTTGTGTGTCTCACCACTCAACCATTTGGCCTTTGACACTGGCAAAACGTCAATAGATTTGTTTTTAATTTTAGATGCAGAAATTTAAAAGCCAAAACTTACCCACATTGCAGGATCAACACTGAGTTAGGAACCATTTGGTCACAAATTTCCATGCAGATAGGGGAAACTGCTATAAAACTCAGTCACATGAGATTGGAGAATTGGGTCATAATAAAGGAAATTTTAAGTTGTTACTAAATCTGGGTTAAGCATTCTGATCTGCAACAGTTTGAAATGCTTTCCTTTCATTTGATTCTTTTTTTTTTTTTTTTTTTTTTGAGACGGAGTCTCGCTCTGTCGCCCAGGCTGGAGTGCAGTGGCGCAATCTCGGCTCACTGCAAGCTCCGCCTCCCAGGTTCACGCCATTCTCCTGCCTCAGTCTCCCGAGTAGCTGGGATTACAGGCGCCCGCCACGACGCCCGGCTAAGTTTTTGTAATTTTAGTAGAGACAGGATTTCACCATGTTAGCCAGGATGGTCTTGATCTCCTGAACTCATGATCCGCCTGCCTCAGCCTCCCAAAATGTTGGGATTACAGGCGTGAGCCACCGTGCCTGGCCTCATTTGATTCTTAATAGATATATCAAATACCATTAGATCATATATTATTTTAGGAGTAGTTTCTTGCTAATATTTCTGTTTTGCCCATTTTGTTTTTGTTTTATTCTCCATGAGAATTATCCATGATTCTAACCCAATATTTTACTGTTTTGAAATTGCTAAAAGTTTTTGGAGTCACTGTGACTTTTGTAGTCAGAGTGAGCTGAAGGGAACTGAGGGTCTAGATAATCATTTCATAAGCGAACACAGAAAGATAAGCTGGTTTTCATTGATGGTGGAGCAATCAGCAACCGAGAATGTAGGTAGTCCACCTCTGTTCCCTTGATAGTTCTCTGTGTCAGAAATATAGCATGATCTTATGTTCTTACATGTTTTAGAAAAATGTACAGTCATACTTTTAAATAATTTTTAAGTTGATAAAATTATCACTTTCCAATTTTGCATATTTTCAACTTTAAATTAGCCACAGATTCACTTACTTTTAATACATATATTTGATTTAATATTTAAAATAGTTATTGGCCAGGCGCAGTGGCTCATGATCCTGTAATCCCAGCATTTTGGGAGGCCAAGGTAGGAGGATCACTTGAGCCCAAGAGTTCAAGACCAGCCTCAGCAACTTAGACCCATCTCTACCAAAAAAACCCCAAAAAACCTGGGTGTGGTGGTGAGTGCCTATAGTCCCAGCTTCTTGGGAGGCTGAGGTAGGAGGATTGCTTGAGCCCAGGAGTTTGAGGCTGCAGTGAGCCATGATTGTACCACCGCACTCCAACCTGGACGACAGAGCAAGACTGTGTCTCAAAAAAAAAAAAGAAGATATATTCTGAATGTGAATAAATATACTAAGATTGTACATATTTTTAACAGCACTCGACTATGACATCAACATTGAGGAGACTGGGTGAAGACATTTTTAAAGGAGTGGTAACTAAAGGAATTCAGGATAGTTCACCACAGCATTCTGTGGAGAATAAACCAAAGACAGCTGCTTTCTTTAAGAGCTCCAATTTGCCATTGAGATTTTTATCAACCTTAATTGTTCTCAAAACAGTCACTCAAGGTAAGCTTTGAAGTGTACTTATGGTTAATTTTGAGAAACAGTAGAGAATATCATATATTAAAGCAATTCTTTTATAGTCACATATGTGGTACATTTTCAGAATGAGGTTTTGAGTTGTTTTATAATGGTTACACGTTATAAAAAGCTACTTGTATTTGCTGAATTTCAGAAATTGAAGTCTTTAGTTGAATTGTTGCCTCCTCCCAAGAGGCCTTTGACTGTCTTCGGTCATATTCCCATAACAGCTTTTGCCTACATTTGTTTGTATTTGTCACATCAAATTGAAATTGCTAGTTAGTTTATTATTTTCCACTAGCGAATGGGTTGGCAAACTAGTCCATGGGCAAAATCTGGCCTACCACCTGTGTGTTGTAAATGAAGTTTTCTCCCACAACCATGCTCATGTGTTGTATATTGTCTGTGACTCTTTGCCCTACAGTGACAGAGTTGAGTAGCTGGCAGCAGAGACTGTATGGACCCCAAAACCTATAATATTGTCATCTGGCCCTTTACAGAAAATGTTTTTCAGTGCTTGCACTAGCTTGTAAGTTTCCTGAAGAAAAAACTTGTTTATAATGACCCTGCACCTAGCGTAGTGCTTCATATATAATAGTGAATAAGGAAATGGATGAATTAGAAATCCTTCAGAGTTGGCCCTAATTAATATGTGTTTAATATTTAGCTATAACAGGTTATATTATTAAATGTGGTAATTTTTTGTTAAAGTGAGTTATGCCAGTGTAGTCAGGAAATAAATATATCATCTTTTTGTCTTTCCTGTTTGTTAAATTATATGACTCAGATTGTTGTTTTTATTAATGGGCAATGACAGTAATTTAATTTGACTTCTTTCTTTGAAGTATGGTTTATTTAGTTTCTCCCGATGGTATGGAATCGGTGAAAAAGTAAAACACCATATAACTGCTTTCTTAATTATTTTGCCTCCTTATGGTTATGGTTCTCAAAATTACAATAGAGTAGGTGGTAAGTGTGTGAAAGGTGACTTACGAGAAGCAGGGATTAGCTCAAAATAAAGCTCACCACAGGCCTATCTCCGAATTTAAAAAAAAATACACACACACTTACATACGCACAGGTAAATAGATTCTAAATAAGAATTTTAGCTGACAGACCATAGCCACACATTAAAGCATGTATTCACCAAAGATCAAATAAGATTAGTATCAAGAATTTGAAGCCAATTTAATATAAGGAAAATTATTAATCATTTATCATTTAACTAAAATGTTTGAAATAATATATCAACATACATTAGTATATCATTTAATAACATATAATGTTCATTTCTGATAATATGCTAAAAAGCAAAAATACAATAAGGGATACTTATGTGAAATAGAAGGGAATTAGGTGCTCTCTGTCACCACTTGCGTGCAGCAGTTTTGGACATCTGTTACGAGCTATGAAACAATGAAGTATGAATATTGGGAAGGAGTAGAGAAAACCATTTATTTGTGGAGACTATATTAATCGAGGGCTTTCAAAGAAATATAATGGCGCATAAGAATATGCATAAATAATGCATGAATGAATAGGTTGATGAAGATTATTGCTGAAGTTCAATGTCAGAAATAAAGAACTTTTATTCTTCTTGCCTGTGAAGATGAAGTGTTTTAAGAATAAGATGTCCCACATGGCTTAGTGTATAATACCAGTTAAAATTCTAATATAGTTTGCATAAGTTGCGGAAGTGATAGGGAAATTTATGTGGAAAACTTTGCAACAAATGCGATGATTTAAAACAAGTAAAACAGCAACACTGGGGCAGAGGCTTTAGCCGACTTCAAAAGAATCCTAATACGTAATGATACAAAATGAGTAATAATTTATTTAATCAAAATAGGACAATGGGAATAGGAAGTGCAGAAATGAATCAAAATTGGCACTTCATATTATTTATTGAATTAATGACGTTGCTTCCCTGTGCAAGTCATTTTTTTAAGAACATAGAATCATGTCAAATCATATCATGACACAGATGATAGAATTAGTAGACAAGACTTTACTAGAGTTATTATCACTATATTCCTGTGTTCAAGAAGGTAAAGGAAAATATGAGCCTGGTGAGGGGATACTTGGGAGATACAGGATAAAAAGACATCAATCAGATTTCTAGAGATGAAAAACCCAATGCCTGAAATTTAAAAATACACTGGAGAGAATTAGACATTTCAGACAAAAGACTAGTGAACTGGAATATGTAGCAGTAGAAACTGTCCGAAATGAATCACACAGAGAAAAAAAAAATCTACAAAAGAGAAAACAGAACATCAGTGAGTTTTGAGGCAAACTCATATATTCTAATATTATGTACTTAGAGTCTGTGAAGAGGGGACACAAAAACTATTTCAAGACATAATGACTCCAAATTTTCCAAATATGGTAAAAACTGTAAACATAGAAATCCAAGGAGCATGTCCAACTGAGCTCATGGTCACTCCTATTCCCTTCTCCTTAGCCTCCTCTAGATACCTGTGTGCCACCCCTTTCCTCCACACCCTGGCCACCAGATTTCAGGACTACTGCCTCCTGTGGTGACTCTCCGTGACCTTTTCAGTGACTTCATCACCGCTCCCTAGACCACAGACAGGCCCTGACACGTCTTCCTGGCTTCACTGTCTAGTTTCCCTTCACACTTGTTATGACCGATTCTTTCTCACAAGGTTCTTGCCTAATAGATGCCCTTTGCTGCAGGCTCCTCAGCCTCATAAGCCTCAAAAATGAAAAAGAAAAAAAAAATCTGACACTAAACACTGTGGAACAAGGAAGAGATACAAGAGTTCTCCCTTTCCTTATAGTCTGGCCGCTCCCAGCCTAGGCCCAAGGGTTTCTTATGAGCCCAAACCTGTGGGGTTCCAGTGTTCATCTACTACCTGGGGCCAAGGTACAAGCTGCTGCCATCAAGAAAGAAGCCTGAATGCTGATGAATCTCAGGGAGAAGAGCACTTTCTAACTGCAGGTCTTCTCTCCAGCAGCTGCAGGCGGGTAGGGTGTGCCTGCACACAAGACTTGGGGCTAGGAGGGTTCAACAGGATGCACCGGCCAGTGAATACAGGTGTAAAAGGGGCCTTTGTCCTGGCCAAATCCCAGCACATGCCAGAACTAGGAAGAAATGTCAGAGCCAGATGGTGCTCAGAACCACTGTCGGACGCTGTCATGATACAGCTATTTATCCTTTATCATTAAATATAAATATACTGAAAAAAATTATGGGAGAACTAAAAATTTAAACATAAGAAAAACTCTTAAATCATAAGAGTAGACTTACCTAACTCTAGTAAGACGATGTTTCCTATTTATAAAATAGGAACATCAGTTTCAAATTTGATAAATTTAGTAGAAAATATAAAGTAGGCAAATGTATTGGTAATAGGCAGATGCATTGGATAATACACATTGGTAATAGGTAGATGCATTGAATAATACACATAATATTAGCTGCTTAATCCAGATATGTATAGATCTATAAAGATGATACCTGGTTTTATTGAATAGACTGTTCATATAAGAATCAGCATACATAATACTTGGTAAGTTTTTTTTTTTTTTTGAGACAGAGTCTCGCCCTGTCACCCAGGCTGGAGTGCAATGGCATGATCTTGGCTCACTGCAACCTCCACCTCCCAGGTTCAAGCGATTCTCCTGCCTCAGCCTCCTGAGTAGCTGGGATTATAGGCATGCGCCACCACGCCCGGCTAATTTTTTGTATCTTTAGTAGACACGGGGTTTCACCATGTTGGCCAGGCTGATCTTGAACTCCTGACCTTGTGGTCCACCTGCCTCAGCCTCCCAAAGTGCCGGGATTATAGGCGTGAGCCACTGCGCCCGGCCACTTGGTGAGTTTTGACACCACAGTGCTGTCTAGGGAAAACTCTATAACTGTGTTTTTTCTCTACTCTCACATGACAATAATCATCCACACAGAAGAAGACTTCTGTGACAAAACATTTGGAGGTTTTTCCCCACACACCAAGCAGCAGACACAAAGCTGCTCCAATTCACTTCTGACACGATCCACCTGGAGATAGTGTCAGATCCCACAAGTTGGGTGCTCAGTCTCCAAGGCTGCCTCATGCCACACCAGTTGCAAGTCTGGCCCTCTGGAACTTCTGACCAACTGGCTTCAAATTGGGGTTTCCACAACCCCCTCTTTGGGTTTAATTTGCTGGAATAGCTCATAGAACTCAGGGAAACACTTAACCAGTTTATTATAAAGGATATTGCAAATGATGTGGATGAAGAGAGAGGGCAAGGTATAGGGGAAGGGGTGTGGAGCCTCTGCACCCTCTCTGGGGCACCATGCTCCAGGAACCTCCATGTGTCCAGCCATCTGGAAGCTCTCTGAACCCATTTCTCTTGAGTGTTTTCTTTTTTGTTGTTTGTTTGTTTTTGAGACGGAGTTTTGCTCTTGTTGCCCAGGCTGGAGTGCAATGGCGTAATCTCGGCTCACTGCAACCTCTGCCTCCCAGGTTCAAGCAATTCTGCTGCCTCAGCCTCCTGAGTAGCTGGGCTTACGGGTGCCTGCCACCATGCCCAGCTGATTTTTGTCTTTTTAGTAGAGACAGGGTTCCACCATGTCGGCCAGGCTGGTGTTGAGCTCCTGAACTCAGGTGATCCACCCACCTCGGCATCCCAAAGTGCTGAGATTACAGGCGTGAGCCGCCATGCCCGGCCTTTCTCTTGGGTTTTTATGGAGACTTCCTGACATCACAATTCTGTCCCCCAGGATATAGGGCAGGACTCTCACTGGGGAGGGTCTTAAGACCCACAATCAGAAAATCCAGGAAAGATTAGAGTCCTGGCTTGGGCCAGGTGAAAGGAGGGCAGGAGAAGGTCAGAGACCTTCCCCTGAGGCCTCACACACCCAACATGATAACAAAAGACTAACGAGAGGAAAACTTATGTATATATCATCACACTACAGATGCTAAGCTCTTTATACCTTATCTCTGAATATTGTTATCCTCATATTAGTGATGAGGTTTACAAAAGTAGATAATTGTGCCAAAGCGATACAATCTGCATTTGACAGAGCCTAATTTAGCCTCTATCAATTGCTGAAGCCTACCTTCTGAAGCCTATTTTATGACTACGTAAGAACGTGCACTTCCTGAGATAACCAAAGAAATAACAAACACCTGTATAGCACTTACTATGTTATAGGCCGAGCACTTTATATATATTAACTCATTTAATCCTTACAACAGTTCATGGATGTCAATATTATTGTTGTAATTTTACAAATGAGGAAATTGAGGCATAAAAACGTTTAGCTTGCACACTTAATCAGTATGTTATTATGCTCAATCTCTGAAATAAAATTTAACTGTAAGATGTAACTCTTCTTTATGGAAAGAAAGGAACACTTATACACTGTTGGTGAGAGTGTAAATTAGTTCAGCCATTGTGGAAGACAGTATGGGAATTCCTCAAAGACCTAAAGACGAATGCCATTCAACCCAGCAATCCCATTACTGGGTATATACCCAAAGGAATAGAAATTGTTCTATTATGGGGACACATGCATGCATTACGTTCATTGCAGCACTATTCACAATAGCAAAGTCATGGAATCAACCCAAATGCCCATCGAAGATAACCTGGATAAAGAAAATGTGGTACATATACACTATGGAATACTATGCAGCCATCAAAAAGAATGAGATCATGTCCTTTGCAGGGATGTGGATGGAGCTGGAGGCCATTATCCTTAGCAGACTAATGCAGGAACAGAAAATCAAATAACACATGTTCTCATTTATAAGTGGGAGCTAAATGATGAGAACACATGGATACACAAGAGGGGAACAGCACACACTGGGGCCTATAAAAGGATGGGAGGAGGGGCAGGATCAGGAAAAATAACTAATGGGTACTAGGCTTAATACCTGGGTAATAATCTGTACAACAAACCCCCATGACACAAGTTTACCTATGTAACAAACCTGCACATGTACCCCTGAACTAAAAAATATATATATATAACGTAACCATTACAGAAGTAAAATGATCAAATATAATGTGTCACTGAGAGGATATAGGCACAATTTTGTTTGTATCAAAGTTAATATTTTTGAAGTGCACTTTGCTCACAAACATCACCAAAATACATCATAACTTTTCATGAGATCTATTGCAAGAAATAATTGCAAAGGTAAAAATGTTCAAAGGTGTTAATATGCTGTTTGTAATAATGAGAAAAGATAAATAGCTGGTAGACCCACAATCGGAATAGTGAAGAAAATGAACATCAGCCAAGTTCTTGGACTTTGCTGGCATTGTTTTAGTCATTATACTTGATTGTTTCAAATTTATTCCCTGCAATAACTATGACGTAGGTGGTGATGTCATTTTTATGGAAGAGCAAACAGGGTCAGTCTAATATAATTGACCCAGATTTTCTAGAAATATTGGGCCCTTAACCATAGCATCATGAGCATGGTGCAATATTATATGTCATTAACAATGATAAGTATGGAGATATAGAAATCTATGCATATTTTAATTAATAAAACCTTCAATATATTTGTACCATTGTAATCTAGAAATTGTTAAAAGAAGTTGTAGGAATTTTACTTGATAGAATTATTTGGTTTACTGATAGCTTTCTTCTTCTTCTTTTTTTTTTTTTTTTTTTTTGAGAGATGAGGTCTCACTCTGTCATTCAGGCTGTAATGCAGTGGTGCAATCATAGCTCACCACAACCTTGAACTCCTGGGCTCAAGCAGTCCTCTTGCCTCAGGCTTCCAAGTAACTGGGACTACAGTTGTGCACTACGATGCCCAACTAATTTTTTATTTTTTGTAGAGATGAGCTCTTGCCGTGTTGCCCAAGCTGGTCTCAAACTCCTGGGCTGAAGCTATATTCCCACCTTGGCCCCTCAAAGCAGTGGAGTTACAGGCACGAGCCATCCCCAGCCAACTGTCTTCTATTTGCATATAAAATAATTTGCATATAAAATAATTTTGCATATAAAATGATTTTGCATATAAAATAATTGCATATAAAATATGCAATATATTATATATATAAATATATATATTTAAAATGTGTACATTAGGACTAGGACATTTGTCTGTTCTACTTGGCACTTGGCTCTTAAAGCAGATTTATGTATTTTTAAATTGTGAACTTATACTTTAGGTCTAGAGAAATGTAGGGAATTGTTGCTGTTCTCAGTTAATAGGAAAGTTTGATTTGGTAGGAAGCCAGTATAATGTAGTAGTTCCTTCAACTCTATAGTCAGACAACTAAGGTTTGAATCTTCACTTCACTACTAGCTGTGTGATATTTGGAAGGTCTTTTTTGTTTGTTTTACTATTTCCACTACAATTATTTTTTAATGAGAGAATTGATGTAAAGGTTTAGCAAGTCTGGCATAAAGTCTTAAACTAGCTACTGTTGTTATCAGTAGACATTATCACTTATTATAAAACTTTTAAGAGTTGGTTTTACTCGAGACCAGAATTGAGGTCTGTTAGACTACATTAGTTGTCTGTCTATTCCTGCCTAATTAACTGCCAGACACTTAGTGACTTAGCTCAACCACCATTTTATTCACCAGCTCACAGTTCTTTGGGTTGGTAATTTGGGCTCAGCTCAGCTGGATATTTGGCTGGGCTGGGCTAGGTTCTGCTGTTCTTTGTTGGCCTCTCTCCAGGGGCTGGTTTATAGGTGAAGAGTATCTAGCTGAGCCTCAGGCTCCTAATTCACACAGCATCATTTCTGCTACGTTTTATTGGTTAAGTCACGAGGTTAGCCCAGATTCAAAGGGTGTGCAGTAGAGTTCACCTTTCGATGGGAGTTTCTGCGAAAGACTTTCTAATCATTTTAAAATTTGCCATATAAACAAAATAATGGAAAACCCTATTTCATACTGATTAAGATCAATAGTTTGCAGTTTGACTTTTGTTAGGGAATAAAAAGGTTACATTTGATTGCCAGGACACTGTTAAAAGACTCAATAATACAACATTTATAAAAAATCAACTTTGATATAATTGATAACTAAAATTTTAAAAATACTCTTTTAGAAGTTAAATTGGTCTTTTTAGAAAATCTGAAATACTCAATAAATTAAAATGAAGACAGAATTAAAATGAGGACATAATTTTGATTTATCCCTAAAAGATAAGGTCACTTGTGACAAAGTAACCAAATACAGTTTTTCTAATCCTGAAGGGCAATTTTTTAAAGTTTGCAAACTTAATACCATATAGTAGTCAGCGCATTTTTAAAAACTGTTATAGTATTTAACCTGTTTAACCTTGTCAGATTATATACTAAGAATAATTTGTGTCAAATACAGTAGGTGGCACTGTGATAAAACTTTTGTTCCTCTAAAGAGTTGCGTTCAGGCTTCATCTGTGTATACTCTTCTACCTGTGGTGTTGCTAAAAAAAAAAAAAAAAAAAAGGATGTTTCTAAATAAGGCAAGTCTGAACAGAATGTAGCAACTTTGTTTAACTTAATACTCATTTATTTACAACTTTTTTTTGTTGTTGTTGTTGTTGTTGTTGTTGTTGTTGTTGTTGAGACAGAGTCTTGCTTTGTCGCCCGGGCTGGAGTGCAGTGGCCGGATCTCAGCTCACTGCAAGCTCCGCCTCCCGGGTTCACGCCATTCTCCTGCCTCAGCCTCCTGAGTAGCTGGGACTACAGGTGCCCGCCACCTCGCCCGGCTAGGTTTTTTTGTATTTTTTTTTTAGTAGAGACGGGGTTTCACCGTGTTAGCCAGGATGGTCTCGATCTCCTGACCTTGTGATCCGCCCGTCTCAGCCTCCCAAAGTGCTGGGATTACAGGCTTGAGCCACCGCGCCCGGCCCCTACAACTTTTTTTTTAAACAAAATTAAGTACAGTACTGTTAGTGTTCCTTGAACTAAATTCTACCAGCGGTAAAAATGGAGTTCAGTATAATTGATCCAGAGGCACAGATCTTAATTTCTCAAAATAGTTTCATATGTATTCTCACTTCACATAAGTTACTCTAAACTTCTCATTCTTAATAACCAGGGTTTTAAATTATTTATTATGTAAGCTGAAACAGCAAAAAAGAAATGCAACATGAAGCTACAAAAGAGTACATTTTAATACGGTGATTCTGTTGTACTTTCAGTATTTCATGGTGCTCTTGAGTCTTCTCCTTTAAACAGAAATCTCAGTGTAAAAATTTTTACTTGGATAGCATGAGCAGTTTTTTTATTCCTCTGAATAGCATTTTGAAAGGTGAGTTTTAGAAAACTTGATTATTGTACGTTAAAAGCATAAGGTAAGACTGTTGTAAGCATAGGGACTTGGGTTGTGTAGTGTACTGAAGTGTAATGATGCAACTATCTTACTACTACATTTGCATTGATTCTGGTTAAATTAGTGCTTCCCAGTCCTGGCATTGCAGGTTTCTCAGTCATCTGTGGGACATCTTTAAGAAGGTTTCAGGGATTCTGATTCAGGATTCGTCATAGCGCTGGCCTGGTTAAAATCTTGCTGCCATTTTTAATGGCAGATGTGTCATGAAAAGTGACACACCAGAGCATATTTCATCTTCTTGAAATTATCTTTGGTCTTTTGTTTCAGCTTTACTAGGAGACAGAAATCCTTATTTAAAATTCATTTAGCGTGTTTGTATAAATTACATTTTGAAGTAGGTAAACATTTAGGAAGCAGCAACAAAAAACATAGTCTTAGAAAGCTTTTATAGAGATAGAAATACTAAGTTTTTGGAAGCATTTAGTAGTTATCAAATATGGAAAATAAACATGTGTGATACTAATAAGCATTGTTTTTCTTCCTTAGTATTAAAAAATGCGTGTTGTTATTTTGGTGTTAAAACATGAAAATTCTAAATGAAATTTACCCTGTCATAATGTCTCCTCTCTCCTTCCCCGTTCCAGTTCTGACAAATTGGTTAGAATCTAAATTTAGACTGTGATCTCTTATTTGATTTTTGTTTCTCTTTTAAGTTAAAGTAACGACATTGCTTTTTTACCTTCTGTTTCTGATTGCCACCTAAACTAGCAAAACTGCAGTTGATTGTACATAACTATTTTCCAGCTGATTACCTGGCTCAGGCATTCGATTCTCTTTGTTTGGACTTGAAGACAGAAGAAGGAAAAACCTTGTTTTTGGAGTATCAAGCTGTTCCAGTAATATTAAGTCATCTAAGAATATCCAGTAAAGGACTACTGTCTAATGTTATTGACAGTTTGCTACAGATGACGGTGGAATCTAGTAAGTTTTTAAGTTCTATATGTGTAAAGAAAGCAGGATGATTTTTCTGTCTTCATCTTGTCTGCATGTATAACTCCACATATCAGATACTATTGCTTTTTTTCTTTTGAGACAGAGTCTCGCTTTGTCACCACGTTGGAGTGCAGTGGCACAATCTCAGCTCACTGCAACCTCCAACTCCCTGGTTCAAGCAATTCTCCTGCCTCAGCCTCCTGAGTAGCTGGAATTACAGGCACACGCCACCACGCCCAGCTAATTTTTGTATTTTTAGTAGAAATGGGGTTTCACCATGTTGGCCAGGATGGTCTCTATCTTCTGACCTCGGAATCCGCCAGCCTCGGCCTCCCAAAGTGCCAGGATTACAGGCATGAGCCACCGCGCCCAGACTATTGCATTTTTAAATGCTTAAGAATATTTTTGATGCTATTTAATTGAGTCATTAATAATATCACTAAAAAATTAGGTAAGTTCTCCAGGGACTCCCCAGCTAAACACAAGTAGAACTGAGACTTAAAGCCAGATCTCTGACTCTAGACATAAGGCTTATTCTGCCGAAGCACTGTAACTAGGTTTTCCAGGTTTATTTTCTTCTTCTGTCCCAAAATGTCCTATATTGTCTGATATGTTTTATCAACGTTTTTAGCTATTTGTAACTGTTAAAATATTGGACTTATAGTTGATGACTAGCTACCTAGATTAGTAATTGTGGAGTTTTGTATTTCAGTTTACTAATGTAAGGAGTAGAATGAAAAGTGAAAAGTTAGTGAACTGAGGGATCCAGTATTACTTCAGTGCCTAGATTCCCAACTTGTTTCACAGGGATTTTTCTTTTAATGAGAAAAACAAAAATCATACCAGATGCAAATGTCTGTTCATTAGAAACAAATCTTTCTGAATATGACAGAGATGACATCTTTCTCATTGTCAAAGGAAAACAAAATATAATTTTATGAAATAGTTGACCTGCTTGGGTGAAATGACAATTGTGGTACTGCAAATGCAAATTTGAAAAAATTCTATTAGATGAGATAGTCAACAGTCATTCACATTAGTTTACCATTGTTCAGGTTACTCTCAAATTCAGCCGGGTGCAGTGGCTCATGCCTGTAATCCTAGCACTTTGGGAGGTCAAGGCGGGCAGATCACTGGAGGTCAGGAGTTCAAGGCCAGCCTGGCCAACATGGTGAAATCCTGTCTCTACTAAAAATACAAAAATTAGCCAGGCATGGTGGTGTGCGCCTGTATACAATGCCAGCTACTCAGGACACTGAGGCAGAAGAATCGCTTGAACCCAGGAGGTGGTGGTTGCAGTGAGCCAAGATTGTGCCACAGTACGCCAGCCTGGGTGACAGAGCAAGTCTCTGTCTCAAAAAAAAAAAACAAAAACAAAACAAAAAAAAAACGCTGTGCCCTTGTTCAAATTAATAAGCAGTATCTAATGGTGATCACTACTAAAGCCATATTGTTTTTCAGTGATGAGAAAAATTTGGAAGTTTGGAAATGGGTGAATCTTTGATGATGTCTGTCTGAAGAGCATTTACTTGCTTGAATTTTACTGTAAATTCAGTGCCTGTTGGTCAGCTAGTACAATTTATTAGAGGGATGAAAGATCGATCAAAGTGTAGCAAATACTTCTTTAGCTGTTGGTTTTTCATTTTTCTAGGTTTGAGATTGGAAACCCCTTTTACCATATATTTAATTTTCTCATGCTATTTTTTTTTTTTTTTTTAATTTTAGATTTAGCGGGTACATGTGCAGGTGTGTTACATGGATTTATTGTGTGATGCTAACTGAGGTTTGGGCTTCAGTTGAACTCGTCACTTAGGATAATGGCATCCAGCTGCATCCATGTTGCTGCAAAGAACATTATTTCATTCTTTTTTCATGGTTGCATGGTATTCCATGGTGTATATATACCACATTTTCTTTATCTGATCCACCATTGATGGGCATCTAGGTTGATTACACATCTTTGCTATTTTGAATACAGCTGCTGCAATACGCATGTGAGTGCAGGTATCTTTTTGGTAGAACAATTTCATTTCCTTTGGGTATATACCCAGTAGTAGGATTGCTGAATTGAATGGCAGTTCTATTTGACTTTTTAATAATAGCCGTTCTGACTGGTGTGAGATGGCATCTCACTGTGGTTTTGGTTTGCATTTCTCTGATGATTAGTGATGTTGAGCATTTTTTAATATACTTATTGGCCACTTGTATGTCTTCTTTTGAGAAGTATTTGTTCGTGTCCTTTGCCCACTTTTTAAGGGGGTTGCTTTTTCTTGTTGATTTGTTTGAGCTCCTTGTAGATTCTGGATATTAGTCCTTTGCTGGATGCAGAGTTTGCAAATATTTTCTCCCATTCTGTAGGTTGTCTGTTTACTCTGTTGATAGTTTCTTTTGCTGCACAGAAGCTCTTTATTTTAATTAAGTCCCAATTGTCAATTTTTATTTTTATTGCATTTGCTTTTGAGGACTTTATCTTAAATTTTTCGCCTAGGCCAATGTCCAGAAGAGTATTTCCTAGATTTTCTTCTAGGATTTTTATAATTTGACATCTTTCATTTAAGGCTTTGTTCCATCTTGGGTTAATTTTTGTATATTGTGATTTTCTTTGTTGAAAATCAGTTGGTTGTAGGTATGTGACTTTGTTTCTGGTTTCTCTATTCTGTTCCATTGGTCTATGTGTCTCTTTATATACCAGTACCATGGTGTTCGGTTACTATAGCCTTGTAGTATAGTTTGAAGTCAGATTAACATGATGCTTCCAGCTTTGTTCTTTTTGCTTAAGATTGTTTTGGCTATTTGGGCTCTTTCTTGGTTCCATATGACTCTTCAAATTTTTTTTTCTAATTCTGTGAAGAATTATATTGGTAATTTGATAGGAATTGTGTTGAATCCATAGATTGCTTTAGGCAATATAACCATTTAAATGATCTTAATTCTTCCAGTCCATGAGCATGGAATGTTTTTCCATCTGTTTATGTCATCTGTGATTTCCTTTAGTAGTGTTTTATAGTTCTCCTTGTAGAGATACTTCACCTTCCTGGTTAGGTGTATTCCTAAGCATCTTGTGTGTGTGTGGCTATTGTAAATGGGATTGCACTCTTGATTTGGTTTTCAGCTTGAATGTTATTGGTGTATAGAAATGCTTCTGATTTTTTTTCTTAAATATGTTGTTTTGATGTAAGCTACTGATTTTGTACATTGAATTTGTACCTTCAAACTTCACTGAAGTCATGTTTCAGGTCTGGGAGTCTTTTGGCAGGATCTTTAGGGTTTTCTAGATATAGAATCCTGTTGTCAGTGAACAGAGATAACTTGTCTTCCTCTTTGGATGCCTTTTCTTTCTTTCTCTTGGCTGATTGCTCTTGCTAGGACTTTAGTATTTTGTTGTAGGAGTCGTGAAAGTGGACATACCTGTTCTGCTCCAAATTTTAGGGGAAACTCTTTTAACTTTTCCCCATTAAATATGATATTGACTGTAGTTTAGTCATAGATGACTCTTATTGTTTCGATGCCTAGTTTGTTGAGGGTTTTCTTTTTATCCTAAAGAGATCTTGGATTTTATCTAACTTTTTTTTGTTTGTTTGTTTGTTTGTTTTTTTTGAGACGGAGTCTTGCTCTGTCGCCCAGGCTGGAGCGCAGTGACCAGATCTCGGCTCACTGCAAGCTCCGCCTCCCGGGTTCCCGCCATTCTCCTGCCTCAGCCTCCCGAGTAGCTGGGACTACAGGCGCCCGCCACCTCGCCCGGCTAGTTTTTTGTATTTTTTTTTGTAGAGACGGGGTTTCACCGTGTTAGCCAGGATGGTCTCTATCTCCTGACCTCGTGATCCACCCGTCTTGGCCTCCCAAAGTGCTGGGATTACAGGCTTGAGCCACCGCGCCCGGCCCTAACGTTTTTTCTGCATCTATTGATAAGATCATATGGTTTTTATTTTTAATTCTCTTTTTACATTTACTGATTTACGTATATTGAATCATCCTTGCATCTGAGGAATAAAGTCCACTTGATCGTGGTGGATTACCTATTTGATGTGCTACTAAGTTCTGTTTGCCAGTATTTTGTTGAAGATTTTTGATTCTGTGTTGATCAGGGATATTGGCCTATAGTTTTCTACTTGTGTTGTGTCTTTGCCAGATTTTGGCATCAGGATGATACTGGGTTTTGGAGTGAGTTAGGGAGGAGTCCCTCCTCCTCGATATATTGGAAATAGTTTCAGTAGAATTGGTATCAGCTCTTACTTTGTTCATCTGGTGGAATTTGGCTGTGAATCCATCGGGTCCAGGACCTTTTTTTTTTTTTTTGGTTGGTGAGGTAAGGGTTTTATTACTGATTCAATTTTGGAGCTCGATACTGGTCTGTTCAGGGTTTCAATTTCTTCCTGATTCTATCTTGGGAGGTTGTATATTTCTGGGTAATTATCCATTTCCTCTAGATTTTCTAGTTTATGTGCATAGAGATGTTCATAGTAGTCTCCGAGGATTTTTTTTAAAATTTATTTCTGTGGGATTAGTTGTAATGTCACCTTTGTCATTTCTGGTTGTGCTTATTTGGATCGTCTCTCTTTTTTTCTTTGTTAATCTAGCTAGTGGTTTATTGATCTCGTTTATCCTTTCAAAAAACCACGTTTTCATTTTGTCGATCCTTGTATAGTTCTTTTAGTCTCAACTTCATTTACTTCTGCTCTGTTTTTATTATTTCTTCAGCTAGCTTTGGATTTAATTTGTTCTTTTTTTTCTAGTTCCTGTAGGTGTGACATTAGGTTGTTAATTTGAGATTTTTCTTTTTTATGTAGACATTTAGCACTATAAACTTTCTTCCTTTTTTTTTTTTTTTTTTTTTTTTTTTTTTTTTTTTTTTTTGAGACAGAGTCTTGCTCTGTCAGCCAGGCTGGAGTGCAGTCGCACGATCTCGGCTCACTGCATTCTCCCCCTCCTGGGTTCAAGCTATTCTTCTGCCTCAGCCTCCTGAGTAGCTGGGACTACAGGCGCAAACTGCCACACCCAGCTAATTTTCAGATTTTTAGTAGAGTTGGGGTTTCACCATATTGGCCAGGCTGGTCTCAAACTCTTGACCTCCAGTGATCTGCCCACCTCAGCCTCCCAAAGTGCTGGGATTACAGGCGTGAGCCACCGCGCCTGGCCTAAACTTTCTTCTTCACACTGTTTTTACTGCATCCTAAAGGTTTTAATATGTTATATCTTGATTTTCATTGTTTCACAGAATTTTTTTTATTTCTGCCTTAATTTTGTTGTTTACCCAAAAGTCATCTGGGAGTAAGTTCTTTAGTTTTCATGTGTTTGCGTGTTTTTGAGAGTTCCTCTTTGTATTGATTTCTATTTTTATTCCACTGTGGCCCAAGAGGATTCTTGGTATGATTTCAGTTTTGTTTGTTTGTTTGTTTGTTTTTGATTTGTTGAGACTTTACTGAGCATGTGGTCAATCATAGAATACGTTTCACATGCAGATGAGAAGAATATATATTCTGTGGTTGTGGGAATGACCCATGCCACTTAAAAAAAGGAAAAAGTTGCTGCAAAAGAAATCTCGATGGAATTTATTTGCAAATGGGTTATCTTATCTTACTAAATGGCATTGCTGACCAGCCTTGTGAGGTGCCATGTTTCAAAGCATTGTGTTTACAGTGCTCTAGGGAGTGCAGAGCTTCCTCAGGAGTCTTCACAGGCTGGGAGGTGGTGTCAGTGGGCCTTACTCCAAGTGCCTGTGACTGGTTCCCATTGCATATGATGGGGGATTTTGGATTTTCAGATTAGGGATGCTCAACCTGTATAATGTGGTAATTACAGTTAATAACAGGTATATTACATACTTGAAAATTGCTAACAGAGTACATTTTAAATGTTACCACCACAACAAAGCAAATATGTGAGGTAATGGATATGTTATTTAGCCTGATTTAGCCATTCCACAATGTCTACATACTACATGATATTGAAATATATTGTACATGGTAAAGATATATAATTTTCATTTAATTAAAAAACCAACAGATATCCCAGAAAAATATATCTTTGCTATCAAAGATACATAACTATTTTGTATCTTTTTTTCTACAGACGGTTTTTTTGATGTTGGCCACCTTTTCTTTTTTTTACATGGTTAGATACTAGTGCATATACAGTTGCATATTTGCAAGTAGGCTATGTTTATCTGTTTAAAATGCAAGAAAATCCTAGGAAATATTACAAGGACATACTTGAGTTGTTCTGTTTAAATTCTTTGTGTCAATTTGGGTAAAAAATAATAAAGATAACAAAGAATCAACAAAAACTTTGTACCATACTCCAGGCATTAAAGTTGTTCTGCAAATCTAGAACTTACTTCTGAACATATCCATATTGTTTAGTTGCAATATTAGGTTGTTAATTTGAGATCTTTCTGTCTGATGCAGGTACTATTTTTCATTGACAAGTTTTTCTTGATTTGAACAACATAACTTCTTCCCTTTTTGCTATTTTAAATTTATTCAATCATTCTATTATGTTTTTTTATTATTTAGGAGATTAAAGGAAGGATAATTTCAATGAAATTATAGATGCAATGTTTCTAACAAAGCACCAACCTAATCAATCCTACATACATATAATCTGTTTCCTCAGTTACAAGCTTTTACATGGAAAAATTCCCTTTAGGAAATACAATGGGAAGGTTTATTTTTAATAACTGAATAATATACAACTGTAGCAAAGGCTGTGCTGTACTTTAGATGTGTAGTGTTTTCAAGAAACATTAGAGAAGCCAGTGTAGCTGAAGCAGAGGTAGTGAGGGCAGAGAAGTAGAAGAATCAGAAAACAAGCTGGGTTGCTCATTGGGAAGAGCTTTGTTGGGCATCATCAAGACTTGGGGATTTTTAGGTAGTAAAACTCCTAGATCTTTTTCTTTCTATTCTGGTTTGTTGACTTTAATTAAGTGAGGAGCTTTTTAATATATTTCCACATAACCTTTGTTTTTAATTATTGCTTAATATTTCATTATGTTTACTATCGTTTACTATTTATTAAGGCAATTGAGTTTTATGAAATTGGATAAGAAAATTGATTCATTGGCATTCTTTCCCAGCACAAAAGAGCTTTGAAGTTGTTCTTGGTCAGCCACTTCAGGGATACGTGGCACAGGGACCTAATGAACTAACACTTCCTTCTGTAACTTCTGAAGTCTACTTAAGAGTCAATTAATGAGTGCTTGTAGCCATATATTTGCTACTGGCCTCTGAATGCTGCCATATTTACAGCTCTATTAAAAGTTACATAATCACTTTAATGATAGTTTGCATCCCCTTGTTTGACACTGTTAACAGAATCTGTTTCTAAGATAAAAGGCTGGTCTTTCTCATGTGTAACACTAGGTAACAGACGATGCATTACGCTAGTGTGTAACACTAGTGAGCCCTTTTTGGTCAACTTTTAAGTTTGTGTTCTATAGCATATTTTGAAGAAACCCATTCTAATATTTTGTGGAAAAAAAACAAAACATTGCATATGATGGAGGATAAAATCTAACCCACCAATTAGTGTAGTAGAAAAAGCTAAGAAAGCGAATAATTAAATATCTGGATGATGAACACACTATTTTTATTTATTTATTTTTTTAAAATTAAAGTTCTCCAGCTATTTAACTTAGGGAATTATTTTTAACAAAATTGTGTTTATTGTTTAAAAGGTAACACATTCAAGGTCAGGTGTGGTGGCCTATGCCTGTAATCCCAGCACTTTGGGAGGCTTAGGAGGGAGGACTGCTTGATCCCAGGAGTTTGAGACCAGCCTGGGCAGCATAGTAAGGCCCATCTCTACAAAAAAATTTAAAAATTGGCCAGACACGGTGGCTCATGCCTCTAATCCCGGCACTTTGGGAGACCAAGGCGGGCAGATCATGAGGTCAGGAGATTGAGACCAGCCTGGCTAACATGGTGAAGCCCCATCTCTACTAAAAATACAAAAAGTTAGCCAGGCGTGGTGACACATACCTGTAGTCCCAGCTACTCGGGAGGCTGAGGCAGGAGAATCACTTGCACCCAGGAGGCAGAGGTTGCAGTGAGCTGAGAATGTGCTACTGCACTCCAGCCTGGGCAACAGAGCGAGACTCCGTCTAAAAAAAAAAAAAAAATTAGCTTGGCATAATGGTGTGCACTTGCAGTCCCAGCTACTTGAGAGGCTTTGGTGGGAGAATCGCTTGAGCCCTAGAGTTCAAGGTTGTACTGAGCTATTAATATGCCACTGCACACCAGCCTGGGCAAGAGTGAGGCCCTGTTTTAAGAAAATAAATAAATAGTAACACATTCGCCTATCTCATAATTTCAAAAGTGCAAAAGTGAGAAGTCTGCTTTCAGTTACTGTTTCCCTCCCTGGAGGGAACAACTGCAGACACATACAAACACACACACACACACACACACACACACACAAATACATACTCATTTTTACTTTTTACTTTTTATCACAGGAATGCTACTTTTATATATTATATATAATATATAATATTTGTTATTGTCAGCTTTATATCTTAAAGATCTTCTTATATAAATGCATAATTTCTTCAATTAAAATTCATTCATTTAAGCAGACCACCATTGATGGATATTTTGGCTGTTTCTAGTCTTTGGCTAGTATAAACAGTGCTTCTGTGAATAACTGTATACAAAACTTAAGTGTGTACATGTGGGAGCTTATTCAGTAGTAATGATTTCAAATTCTCTGTCAGTTAATTGATGTATCTCCATTTCATTAGGATCAGTTTCTAGAGATTCATCTCTTTGTCTTTTGGGGAAAATATTTCCCTGTTTCTTCTTTTTCCTTGACATTCTCTGTTGATGTTTTTGTGCCATAGACAAAATAGTTACCTCTCTTAGTCTTCATGGCATGGACTCATTCTGGAGAAGACCCTCCCTAATCAGCCCTGACAGAAATTCTGGGATCTTTCCAAACTTCCTGCCAGTCCTGTCCACTTTCTTTGTTCTTTTTTTTTTTTTTTTTTTTTTTTTTTTTTGAGACGGAGTCTCGCCCTGTCGCCCAGGCTGGATGCAGTGGCCGGATCTCAGCTCACTGCAAGCTCTGCATCCCGGGTTTACGCCATTCTCCTGCCTCAGCCTCCCGAGTAGCTGGGACTACAGGCGCCCGCCACCTCGCCCGGCTAGTTTTTTGTAGTTTTAGTAGAGACGGGGTTTCACTGTGTTTGCCAGGATGGTCTCGATCTCCTGACCGCGTGATCCACCCGTCTCGGCCTCCCAAAGTGCTGGGATTACAGGCTTGAGCCACCGTGCCCGGCCCTTCTTTGTTCTTAATAGTCTCTAGGCATCTAGAATATTTCAGGTCCCTTCAGCTTCTGAGACCATGGAGACTGAAGCCATTTCCTCAGGCAGTCCCCATTTAAGGTGAGTGGTTGAACACATGGTACTCCCCTATCCATTCCCAGGTAGAAGCTAAAGAGCTGGGATTTTTGCCTGCTTACTCCGTGATGAGCCAGAGGTGGAGGGTGGGGTGGCTATGGTGACCAATACCCCAAATTGCTATGAGTGGCCAGAGTTTGTTGGGTTCTGCCAGTGCTCCAAGACAGGGTAGACATAGCTCAGTTTTCTGGGTAGTTCCTAGAAAACTTTGGACATTAGACACATAGGGTACCTCTTTCTCTTCCTGGGGAGAAGCTAGGAGCTGGGGGATCTTGTTCCTCTCATATGGAGCTGTGCCAGAGGATTATGGTAGTATGGTATCGGAATTGACTTACTGGCTTTGATGTGACTGGTTTCACACTTACTGGGATGCAGGAGCCTCTTAAAGTTTCTGGATTTCACAGAAAGGGAATTTGGCCATGGGGATTGTTGTGGAATCAGTTTGCTTGTTGGAAGAAGGAAGGTCCAAGATGGCTCTTCTGCCATCTTGATGATGTCATCCCTTCTGCCTCCCTTTTATAAGGATACTTGTGATTGTAGTTAGACCCAATAAAATGATCCAGGATCATCACCTCCATCTCAGGATCTCTAATTTAATCACATCTGCAAAGCCTTTGTCTTATAAGCTAACATTCACAGGTTCCTATGACAGGGATGTGGACATCTTTTGGGGGAACCATCATTCAGCCTACCACACTAGTCTTTCATTTTTCTCTCCTCATCAGTTTGAGAATTTTCTTGGTACCAGTTTACATGTGTATCTGCTGCATTTAGGGTATTCCATGTAGAGGTACAAGCATTTGACTACTTCATTATGTCTTACAGCGCAGTTATCCTCAAGTTTTGACACATTGAAATGATTAAAATAGGCCAGGCGTGGTGGCTCACGCCTGTAATCCCAGCACTTTGGGAGGCCGAGGCGGGTGGTTCACGAGGTCAGGAGTTTGAGACCAGCCTGGCCAAGATGGTAAAACCCCGCCTCCACTAAAAATACAAAAATTAGCTGGATGCGGTGATGGGCGCCTGTAATCCCAGTTACTCGGGAGACTGAGGCAGGAGAATTGCTTGAACCTGGGAGGCAGAGGTTGTAGTGAGCCGAGATCGTGCCACTGTACTCCAGCCTGGGCGACAGAGTAAGACTGTCTGAAAAAAAAAATAAAGAAATGATTAAAATATTACTTTATTATAAATTCCCTTTTCCTCCCCTGTATTATAAATAGTGCATTATATTGATTAAAAGGATACATGTAAATAGATTATATTGTTTATGGTTATTTTTAGGATAATTAAAGGGGAATTATATTTATTATGAAAAGATTCTACTGAGTCACTGGGTTGAGAACTGTTCCACCAGCTCAGCTATGTTTTTATATATACGTATAATTTATATAAATAGATAGGAAACCTAGGGCTCTGAGAAATTAAGTGACTTATTTAATGTTACAGGGCTAGGGCCAGGGCAGTGATGAGAGGAATAACTAAGTCTTTTAGAAGAAGAAGAGGTAGACATAAGGGAGAAGCTCCCTGCTGGAAGCTAGGACTCCAGAACTGAGAGATTCCAGAGTGGGAATTACTGGCAGCACTAATGTGTCTTAGGAACTGAAAAAGCAAGCAAGAAAGGAAAAAATAAAAGTCTTGAAATTCTCTCAGGAATGAGAAGTAGAAGGAACAACGTGGTTCAAAACTGGGAAAATGGCAGACTAGGAAGTTTACTTGGGGAGTTGTTAGTTATGAATATGGATTACCCTGCTCCAAGAGCACCTTTGTCCCCGGACTAGCACCACTCCCCAAGCCTTTGTCAAGTTCCTACTCATCTTTCAAGAAATAGCTCATCTTTAGTGCATTTCACACCATTCCTCCTTCCAAAAAGGAATGAGGGTGGACTTGAAGAAAATACTGAAGAGGAAAATTCATTTGGGTGTTTTTCAAAGACTACCTAAGTCTATTCATACTATTGCTTTTTTTTTTTTTTCTTTTTAAATTTTTATTGACCTTTATCCAGTTGGAGGGACGGGCAACTGAAGGTTTTTGGTTGGTATTGAATGTTGCTGTGTTATGTTCCAGCTTTTGAGTCATCAGAACTGGAATGAAAGCCTTACTAACTCAACATCATACATTTTTGTCCCATGTAATAAATAGCATGTTATTATCTGAGAACTGAGGTGAGTTTTCTTTAAAACATAATTTTATTCTGATTACCCTTGTCTTAGAATTCTGAAAAGATTAAAATAGCTGTTATCTGAGGAACTTGGATTCTGAGCATTTGAACTGGAAGAATGTTCTAGTCAGTTATCGACAGGCTGATGACTAACATATGTGGACATTATCATTACCAAAGAGTGTGCTGACTTGTTGACAGCATGGACTTTTAAAAAATGTACAACCGCTGTAGGAAGTGTTGGCAGATAAATAATTCTCTTGAGAGATTTCAGTACTGACTTTTAAATTAATAAAAATCACGTTTATTTTCTTAAGTTACCCGCAATGGATTTTTGTCAGATATCACATTAGTGTAGTATTGGTGCAGGGAGTCCGTGGTGCCCCTTTTTCCTTATTACTGAAAGTAACTTGTAGCTGAGATTGGTTGTGTCTTCAGGTAATCTTTCTCAAATTGAAGATGTAAATACTTTCTACCAAGTTTATTAACTATAAATTTATGTAAAATACTGTGACTCAACAAAAGCACTGAAAAAATTGTTTCAAGAAATAACTTAGACCCTTGCAGCAGAGACTGTGGCTTGGCTCCCCCATCATCATTCTCACCTCTTTCTACCTCACCTGCCTCTCTTCTGGAGACTTTAACACCTAAAATCTTTCTCCTCCAGCCTTTCATTGCTGGCAGGGTAGCTACATCTTTGACACACTTGAGGCCAATAAGATGGAAACTAGAAGTCTGCTGAGAGTTTCTGGGAAACCTTTTGCTTTTCTTCTAAAGAAGAACAGATACAATTGGCACTCATTCCCATACTGTCCTCCTTTTTTGCTTTGTTGTGTGGAACCTTTGACCATGACACATAAAAACGAATACTAAGGATATTTTCATGAGAAAACTTGAATAAGAAAAAAAAGCTAGGGATTTTGGGGCGGAAACAAAGAATCTGGGTTTCTGATGATGTTGTCTTGCACCTGAATTGGTTCTATGAAGTGCCTACCTTTTATGAAAGAAAAAAAATGAAATTTTTTTCTATTTGATTAAGCTGTAAGTTGGATTTTCTCTACATTCCCAGCTTAATTAACACAGAGTTTATTTCATTCTTAGAGTGGGTTTTATTTTACTTTATAAAAATGTTTCCTTAAAGAAAAATTTTTTCATAGTATTATACATGCTCAAGCAGAGCAAAATCCAAACATTAGCAAAATGGCTGACTAGGATGTTGCAGGTGCTTGTTTCCCCACAGAAACATCAAATAAATAGCTATAGACTGACTAAAATAACTTTGTAGGAACTATGGAAACCAGTCAGAGATCTGTAGCAACCCAGCAAATGCCCAATCAAGAAAAAGCCACATGCAAAATGATAGGAAATTCTGTGATAATTTTACTCACCCTTACCCTACTCTGTCTCTGGCACAGTGCAGCACAGAGAGAAGTAAATGGCCCAGTTCTCCATTCTCTTCCTCAGGAGAGAAGGATTCGAGCAGAACTAGTATGAAGCATTCTTACCTATCAGTGGGTTACCCAAGAGACTGATTGCAGACTCGCCTCGTTCAGAGCACATACAGGGAATGAGGCATGGTTTGAATCTCAGGCTGATGGCCAAGAAAGGCAGTGATGGGCACTATAGCACATGAAAACTACAGGGAGACCACAGACCTGGATGTGTGGGAGGAAGGTTATGCACAGAGGAATACCATACAACATCTAAGGCCTTGAGAAGAAGTTTGGGTGAGATTCTGGGAAATTAAGACATTTGCAGGCAGCCAGAGGAAACAAGAAAAAAAAAAATACAGAAAATGCACACAGGCCCAGACAGGATGCATGCCCAGAAAAGACCTGAGATGACCTTAAGCACACTCCCTGCACTGTTCCCAGGGCTCAGGGGCTTGATAAGTAGTGGAGGTCTTTCATGTCAGTCTTCAAAGAGTGGGAGGGGTGGTTTTTTCAAATGTCAGATTTTCAGCAAAAAATCATAGAACATGCAAAGAAAGGATGCAACCTGGCCCATCCAAAGGAACAAAATAAATCTTCAGAAACTATCCTGTAAAGACACACAAATTAATTGGATTTGCTCAGAAAAGACTTTAAAACAACTATCTTAAATATGCTCAATGAGCTAATGAGAAATAATGAATTCAGGAAAATGATACATGAACAAAATTTCTATCAACAAAGAAATAGAAATTAGTTAAAAGAACCAAATTCTGGAACAGGAAAATACAGTAGCTGAGTTGAAAAATTTACTAGAAGGATTCAACAGCAGACTTGAACAGGCAAAAGAAAGAATCAGTGATCTTGAAGGCAAGTTATTTGAAATGATCAAGTCCGAGGAGCAAAATCAAAGAAAAAAGAAAAGTGAACAGAGTCTGAAGGACTTATGCAGTACCATCAGGCAGACCAATTGATCCACTGCTAGAGTCCAGAAAGAGAAAAAAGAGAAAGGATGGAGAGATAATTTATGGAAATAATAGTTGGAAACTTACCAAATTTGAGGAAAGACACAGCTCTACAAATCAAAGAAACTAAAGGAATCCACGTTTGATAAACCCAGAGTCTGACATCAAGACACATTATCATGAAACTGTCAAAAGTAAAAAACAAAGACTATCTGGAAAGCAGCAAAGGTAAATGTGGTATGTACATATGGTAGAATATCATTCAGTCTAAGAAAGAAATGAAATTCTGATACATGCTACAAAATGGATGAACCTGGAAGACATTATGCTAAATGAAACAAGCCAGGCACAAAAGGATATATCTTGTATGATTCCTTTTACATGAGGTGCCTGGAGTAGAGAAATAAGTAGATTGGTGATTGTCAAGTGTTGGGCAAGAGGGAAATGGGAAAATTGAAGTTACTGTTTAATGTGTGCAGTTTCAGAGGAAGATGGAAAAAGCTCTGGAGATGGATGGTTGCACAGTAATGTGGATTTACTTAATACCACAGAACTGAACACTTAAGAATGGTTAAAATGATAAGTGTTATGCATATTTAACACCAATTTAAAGAATGAATATAAATAAACTCTTAGAACTCAAAAAATTCAAATGAACCTCATTATTTGGAAATGGCCATCATTAATGTTAGGTGAACATTATTTTAGACACATTCCTATGGTTGCATTCACATGAAGAGATGGATGGATAGGAGGAAATACTTTTACAGAAATGGCATGCATTATACATGTTATTTAATGAAATAGTATTCAACAGGAAAAATAAAATGGATTTGAGTCATAAATTTTTTAAAATATAAGTTCCTGGCCAGGCGTGGTGTCTCACCCCTGTAATCCCAGCACTTTGGGAGGCTGAGGTGGGTGGATCTCTTGAGGTCAGGAGTTCAAGCCCAGCTTGGCCAACATGATGAAACCCCAACTCTACTAAAAAAATACAAAAATTAACTGGGCATGGTAGTATGTGCCTATAATCCCAGTTACTCGGAGGCGAGGCAGGAGAATCCCTTGAACCCAGAGGGAGGAGGCTTCAGTGAGCCGAGATCGTGCCACTGTACTCCAGCCTGGGCAACAAAGCAAGACTTCTTCTCCAAAAAAAATAAAAGTTCCTTCTGTTGAAAAAAAAAGCAAGATAAAAAAGTCCCATTTTTTGTACATTATGTTGGTAAAATATACATAACATAAAATTTACCATTTTATCCATTTATTTTTTTATTTTTTATCCATTATTATTTTGATTTTTGATTTTTTGATTTTTTTTTTATTATACTTTAAGTTCTAGGGTACATATGCATAACGTGCAGGTTTGTTACATATGTATACTTGTGCCTTGTTGGTGTGCTGCACCCATCAACTCGTCAGCACCCATCAACTCGTCATTTACATCAGGTATAACTCCCAATGCAATCCCTTCCACCTCCCCGTGATAGGCCCCGGTGTGTGATGTTCCCCTTCCCGAGTCTAAGTGATCTCATTGTTCAGTTCCCACCTATGAGTGACAACATGCGGTGTTTGGTTTTCTGTTCTTGCAATAGTTTGCTGAGAATGATGGTTTCCAGCTGCATCCATGTCCCTACAAAGGACACAAACTCATCCTTTTTTATGGCTGCATAGTATTCCATGGTGTATATGTGCCACATTTTCTTAATCTAGTGTGTCACTGATGGACATTTGGGTTGATTCCAAGTCTTTGCTATTGTGAATAGTGCCGCAATAAACATACGTGTGCATGTGTCTTTATAGCAGCATGATTTATAATCCTTTGGGTATATACCCAGTAATGGGATGGCTGGGTCATATGGTACTTCTGGTTCTAGATCCTTGAGGAATCTCCATACTGTTTTCCATAATGGTTGAACTAGTTTACAATCCCACCAACAGTGTAAAAATGTTCCTATTTTTCCACATCCTCTCCAGCACCTCTTGTTTCCTGACTTTTTAATGATCGCCATTCTAACTGGTGTGAGATGGTAGCTCATTGTGGTTTTGATTTGCATTTCTCTGATGGTGAGTGATGATGAGCATTTTTTCATGTGTCTGTTGGCTGTATGAATGTCTTCTTTTGAGAAATGTCTGTTTATATCCTTTGCCCACTTTTTGATGGGGTTGTTTGTTTTTTTCTTGTAAATTTGTTTGAGTTCTTTGTAGGTTCTGTATATTAGCCCTTTGTTCTGTAGGTTGCCTGTTCACTCTGATGGTAGTTTCTTTTGCTGTGCAGAAGCTCTTTAGTTTAATTAGATCCCATTTGTCAATTTTGGCTTTTGCTGCCGTTGCTTTTGGTGTTTTAGACATGAATTGCTTGCCCATGCCTAATTGTATGCCTTATTTAAATACTGTGTTCTACACAGAATTGATTGACTTCCAGCCTGAAAGATGAGGACATTAGCAGTATTGCACTTTTCATCTTCCCCACCTCAACTTTCTGATTTTTAAGTGATATTGCTATTTTTATAGTCATAGTTTATATTTTTACCTTTTGTTTTGTGACTACAATTTCCACATTTGCTACATAACTAGCTTTATTTTATCTAGTTTTACAGTTAATTATATTCAGTGCTCAAGACTAGTCTTTTACTGTGGCTTCTCCATGTCTGTGTTCTTAATTTTGAATGATCTTTTAATTCCCCTCTCTCACACATACTTTGCCCTATTTCCCTCCACCAATTTAAAGAGGTACTTCATGTTTGAGAATGCCTGAGGCTTTTATACTTAACCAGATCTTGGCTGAGTGGTTTTTAATCTCTTTTGCTTTTGTTCAGAACTTTGTAAATAAACATTGCTCTGTTGTCTTCAGGCATTCATTGTTGCCTGGGAGAATTCAGAGAAGTGTGTGATCATTTCCTCTTCCTCCCTCCTCCTCTTCCTCCCCCCACCATAGCATTCTGCCATTGGCCCCCAAAATTTATGTCCTTCTCATATGCAGAATACATTCATTCCATAACTAAGAAGTCTAAAGTCCAGAGTTTAACCTAATATCATTTAAATCAGATGTGGATGAGGCCAGTTGTTCTCAAGCTGTGAGCCTGTGAAATGAAACAGATTATGTGCATTCAAAACACAGTGGTGGGACAGGCATAGCACAGACATTTCCATTCCAAAAGGGAAAAATAGGAGGAAAGAAATGATAAATCCCAAGCAAGTCTAAAACCAACAAGGTAAACAGCATTAAATCTTAAGGCTCAAGAATAATCTTTGATTCCATGTCCCACCTCTGGACACATTGGGGTAGGACTTAGGTTGCTATAAAGGAGTACCTGAGACTGGGTAATTTATAAAGAAAAGAGGTTTTATTTTGTCTCATGGTACTGCAGGCTGTACAGGAAGCATGGTGCTGCCATCTGCTTCTGGTGAGGGTCTCAGGAAGCTCAAAATCATGGTAGAAGTCAGCAAGGAGCCAGCAAGTTACATGGAAGAGCAGGAGCAGGAGAGAGGAGGGAGGTGCCACATCCTCTTTAACAAGCAGATTGCATGTGAACTCACTCATCACCAAGGGCATGATGCTGAGCTATTCATTGAGGAATCCACCCCAGTGATCCAGACACCTCCCACCAGGCCCCACCTCCAACACTGGGGATTACATTTCAATGTGAGATTTGGAGGGCACAAATATCTAGACCATATCCAGCCTCAAGTTTGGGCGACTCTGCTCCTGTTTTTTTGCATGGCACAGACCATGCTGCAGCTCTCACAGATTGGAGTCTTGTGTCTCTCCTAGGCTGGAGTGGCACACTGGTAGGCCCTACCCTTCCAGGGTTTCAGATACAGCCCCCATCCCATGGCATGTCTGAGCATTGCCCTACTGGAGGCTCCCTGTGTTGGCTCTGCCCTCACACCTCTACTTCATATCACTCTATTGGGGGCTTTCCGCAGTGGCCCTGCCCCGTGACAGCTCTCAGCCTGGGCCCTCACGCTTTTCTGGCATCCTTTGAATATAGGTGGAGGCAGCCACACCATCACAGCTCATGCACTTGCACACCCGTGGAGATGGCACCATGCAAACACCATGCCAAGGTTTATCACCTGTGCCTTCTAGAAGGGTGATCTGAGCTGCACCTAAGCCTACTTGAACAACAGCTGAGGTTACCAAGGAGCACTGCACCAGAATTTAGGGAGAAGAGCCTCGAAATTGTTCTGTCACAGGCCCCAGCATTCTGGGCCTGTGATGGGTAGGGCAACTCTGGACATCTCTGAAATACCTTACTGGTCCTTCTCCCATTGTCTCAATAAATAGCACCTGGCTTCCTTCCATCCACACGAATCTCCTTAACAGATGCTTGCACCACACCTTTGGTTTCTTTCCTCAGCATGCTGTTTCATTCTTTACAACATGGCTAGGCTGAGAATTTTCCAGATCTTTAAATTCTGCTTCCCTTGTGATTATAGATTTCATCTTTTGTTTCTGTCTTCTCACATTTTTCTGTAAGTCAAGCCACAGAGCACCCTCAAGACTTTGCTTGGATATTTTTTCCACTAAATACCCTGTTTCATCACTGTCAAATTTCTTCCACAGAGCGCTAGGACACAAGCACAATCCCACCAGGTTCTTTGCCGCTTTATTACAAGATCACCTTTTCTTCTGTTTCCAGTAACATGTTTCTCATTTTTTTCTGAGACCTCATTAGAGTAGCCTTTACCATCCAACATTTTGATTGTGACCACTAAGGTAATCTCTAAGAAGATTGAAGCCTTCTCAACAGTTCTCCTTTTCTTTTGAGCCCTCACCACTCGTAATGCTCCTTCCACAGCAGTGTAGGCTTTTTCTAGCATGCACATCCATACTCTTCCAGCCTCTACCCATTACCCAGTTCCAAAGTTACTTCCACATTTTTAGGTATTTGTTACGGCAGCTTCCTGCTACCATTGCCAACTTCTGTCTTAGTATGTTCAGGCTCCTATAACAAAATTCTCAGACTGGATAATTTATAAACAAATTTACTGTTCACATTTCTAGAGGCTGGGAAGTCTAAAACCAAGGCACCAGCAGATTCAGAGTCTGATAAGGGCCTGTTTCTCATAGATGGTACCTTCTAGCTATCGCATCACAGAAGGGGCAAACAGGCTTCCTCAAACCTCTCATAATGGTACTAATCTTATTCATGAGGGCGGAGCCTTCATGACCTAACTGCCTCCCAAAGGCCCCTCCCCCGAAAACCATCACCTTGGGAGTTTTAACATAGGAAGTTTGAGGAGGACATTCAGATTAGAGCGAGCACTAAACTCATTCATGAGAGTTCTACTCTGACGCTGTAATTACCTGCCATAGGCCCCTTCCCCCCATAACTATCACAGTGGGGTTAGGCTTTCAACATAGGAATTTAGAGGGGGACACAGACGTTCAGTCCATAACACCAAGTGTATTCAGGTCGAAATTCTAAACTTGAGAGGATGTAATCCATTTGAACATTATAATATTGAAAAAATGTTAAAACCACAGTGTTTCTATTTTATAGTTAGCCTGTCTCATCTACAGCATCCCAGAACTTTTTCTCTCCTGTATTTTACATCTGCCTCACAGCTTTAAAAAAGAAATTGGAAACCAAACCAGTGAACCTCTTTTACTTCCTTTTTTTTTTTGAGATGGGGTCTCGCTCTGTCTCCCAGGCTGGAGTGCAGTGGCGTGATCTCGGCTCACTGCAAGCTCCGCCTCCTGGGTTCATGCCATTCTTCTGCCTCAGCCTCCCGAGTAGCTGGGACTACAGGCGTCTGCCACCACACCTGGCTAATTTTTTGTATTTTTAGAAGAGACGGGGTTTCACAGTATTAGCCAGGATGGTCTCGATCTCCTGACCCCATGATCTGCCCACCTCGGCCTCCCAAAGTGCTGGAATTACAGGTGTGAGCCACCGTGCCTGGCTGGACCTCTTTTACTTCTAAAAGACCTGTACAGGCTTCACTTTAAAAATAATTCTGATATATTAAAATGTTTGGGGGATGTTGGGTTTTTTTTTCCATTGCAGAGGTCATATAAGGAAGTTTACTTTTATTTGGCTTGGGATTCTATTTGGGGCTTCATGTAATAACCCTTAAATGTGTGCCAAAGACTTGATTTAGATAAAAGTACAGTAAAATAAAGTAAGATGTATTCTCTTTCATGCTTTTGCAGTATGCAGAAAAATGATTATAATTTTCTTGTGTGCTTTCTGGGCTTTTTGAGTGAAAACATTGATACTGTAGATTGTACGTATGTTAAGAACCCCTCAGTTACCTTTCTGGTAATGATTTACGTTGTTCTTTTTTTTGAGATGGAGTTTTGCTCATGTTGCCCGGGCTGGAGTGTAGTGGCACGATCTTGGCTCACTGCAACCTCTGCCTTGCAGGTTCAAGCAATTCTCCTGCCTCAGCCTCCCGAGTAGCTGGGATTATAGGCGCCCACCACCAGGCCCGGCTGATTTTTTGTGTTTTTAGTAGAGATGGGGTTTTGCCATTTTGGGCAGGCTGGTCTCAAACTCCTGCCCTCAGGTGATCCACCTGCCTCGGCCTCCCAGAGTGCTGGGATAACAGGTATGAGCCACCATGCCCAGCTGATTTAGGTGGTTCTTTACGCACTAGTTTGAATTCTCTTAGCTATACAACAGTTAACTTTCTTGTTTACAGTTCATATGAATCCTGTCTCAGGACCTGAACTAAAACTGTGTACGGTTTGTTAATGAGGCTGCTTGAAATTTCAGTTGATTTATTTTTAGCTCTATTTGTAGATGGTGCTGTATTTGTAACCTAAGTTTTTAGTCTTTAGGAAGATTCTGTGTAACACTCTCTCACGTGGACTCACGCTCTCTCAGGCTCTCTCTGTCTCTCACACACACAAAGACACACACACAGACGCGCACACACATACCTCGGTAAACTATGTTTAGACCATGCTTTTGTTGGACTATTATTGTGAAAGTAATGAGTTTGGTTACCCTACTTTTACCACATAGTTGCATGCAAAGGGCACATAACCATTGTCTCCAGTGCTCCATTCCTAGCATATACCACTTAGTCTGTTTTATCCTACTGTAGCAGAATGCCTGAGACTGGTATGTTATAATGAACAGAAGTGTAATGGCTTATATTCTAGAGGCTGGGAAATCCAGTATCAAGGTGCCGGCATCTTGGAGGGCTTCTTGTTGCATCATCGCCTGGTAGAAGACAAGAGGGCAAGAGAGAGCAAGAGGGGGCTGCACTCACACATGAGGGTAGAGCCTCATGGCCTTATCACCTCTTCTTAAAGGTCCCCCTCTTAATACGATTACAATGGCAATTAAATTTAGCATGAGTTTTAGGGGGGACAAGTCTTCAGACTATAGTATTCTGCCTGCAGGCCCCCACATCCCATGTCCTTCTCATAAACAAAATAATTCATTTCATCTAAGTAGCCCCACAAGTCGTAACTTGTAACAGCTTCCAACGTAAAAGACCAGAGTCTCATATAAATTAAATGTGAGACTAGTCTTTTTTTTTCAAATGAATCTTTTCCCTTTTTGCTTTTATGCTCCAAAGGTTCTTCCTTATCCAGTGACTATGTAAATTGTCATTAATATTCAAGTGAAATTCACAAATTTGGGGGCTCTTTGATTTGTTTTTTTTTTTTTTTTTTTTTAAATTTACTACTGAAGCAGAATTTCTTGTTGCTAATTACAGTATTTAAACTGAACTTATTATGAACTTACTGAAGAAATGGCTTTCCTCCTTTCTTTCAAACATGGGATTTCCTCTAGATTTTGCCTATTAGGAATTTAATATTAGGGTAAATAATCTTATCTTTTGTTTGCACTGTTGAATAAGAGCCAGTAGATGTTTTAATTTTTCAGATGATGATATTTTCACTCAAAAATTTAAGTATGAAAAGAATGAAAATCTAAATGAATATTTATAAATGCCTCACATAGTTCTGATTTTAATTTGTTTTTAATTTCCTTTTTAGCTGCTCCCTGATGGTAAAGCACTGTTGATTTGTTTTGCAGAATCCTTGCAGCCTTTCCTGGAAGCCTGTAGCAACTCTTCATTTTTTCGTACTTGCTCTGTGCTGCTTCGAGCCCCTAAGCTTGATCTTCAAATACTAGAAAAGCTCAGTATTATTTTACAGAAACTTTCCAAAATCAAGTAAGAATTTCTTATTGCTAACATTTTTCATTGAAAAATACCTTACCGTGATCATTTAGACCAGGGGTGTTTAATCTTTTGGCTTCCCTGGGCCACACTGGATGAAGAAGAATTGCCTTGGGCCACACATGAATACACTAACACTAATGATAGCTGATGTGCTAAAAACAAAACAAAACCTCATAGTATTTTCAGAAAGTTTACAAATTTGTGTTGGGTGGCATTCAAAGCCGTCCTGGGCCACATGCAGCCCGTGGGCTGCAGGTTGGACAAGCTTGATTTAGACCTTTCTGAATCCCATGCTACTTAAGCTTTCATTATTAAATAAAAATTTCCATTATACAGATGTAGAAAATTAAGATTCATGAATACTAATGTTGATCTAAGACCACATATTTAGTGACAGACTAGAATTAGAGTTCTGATCTCAGAACATCTAGTTGTTTCTATAGCTCATTTCAGGTAAGTGAACTTTAAATAAATCATATAAAAGTAAGAGCAGTTTTTAGCAACCAAGTAATAATATCAGAATAAATTCTTGCATATTGGTATTTTCTAATACCACAGGTGAAAATAAAAAGATAATAAAAGTATATTTTGCAAATTCTTACTGATGGACTAAAGTGAATTTAGGGGATGAGAATGAAGCAAGCAGAAGAGATTTTAAATTACTTTTGTAATGGTATTTATTTTAGTAAACTCTTATGGACTGCCTACTGCCACTAATTTGGATTTTTTTATGAGAATCAAGGGCTTTCTGTTTCCTCATCTTTCTCCTGACTCAGAAATTTGTATAACAGTTACTAAACTACAAATAAGGATATCGATTTTAAGTTGTATTTTCCGTGGTTCTTGGTATACTCTAGTGTTTCCTTTGAGGCAAATCTGGACACCTTCTTTCTCATCTCATTTGTATAACAGTAACATTTTTATTTTGATTTAGGTTCAACTCTTCTTCCCCTGGCCTCATCCCCTCATCCATGATTCCCATGGTAGAGAATTTAGATTTTACCAGGCTTCCATATACTTGAGTAGTAAATGCAATGCATCTTGAAATTATTTGTAGATAGGAATTAAGAGATCCATATGTTCTGTTTGGTATCATGCCTAGTAGCGGATTGTAATAAATTATTGTCAAATTATAACCTTATTTTCCAACTGACCAGATTACTAGTTTTGGTCTGATATCTGCTGAATATATCAATTTACTGTCTTCCTTTTCTTGCAGACTATACCATGATTCTCTTGATTTTAGTAAATTTCTAGTAAGGCCTATTGCAGTTACCCTATGGTGCCATGAAGCTGCAATAACATTACTTAGATTTAATTATTTTTTAGTTCTTAATTATTGGGATTTTTTAAAAAAAGTAGTCCCGAAGTGCAAGTATATCCTTGTGCCAAAATGTTTTACTATTCGTGATGTGTTTGTAGCTTGGGTTCATTTTAGACTTAGATAAAAAACTAAAAGCTTGAACAAGACTTGAACAAGAAGACTGGGAATAGCTGATGCTCAAGCAAGTCTTAAAATAAATCTTTAAGATCACAAAAGATGTAAATCCTTTTGTATTAGGATAGTACATAAGGTTATTTGACAAATTCTCTCAAGAGGTAAAAATAGCTAGACAAGGAAATAAGAAACATAAATTCTTAATGATTGAAATGAAACTACTGACGGGTCATTAGAAAGAGAATGGTTGAACAAGTGTTCTGTAGCCAAGTCAAAAGATGGACCAATATTCTGCCACTTTAAAAAGGCCTGCTTACTCTAAATAGCATGATCAAATGTTTGCTTTGCTAGCAGTGAAAAAAAATTCTCACGCTAATAGTGAATAGGGTGCAGTTTTCAGGATTATAAAATGGTTCCAGGCTGGGCACAGTGGTTCGCATCTATAGTCTCAGCACTTTGGGAGGCCAAGGAAGGAGGATTGCTTGAGCCCAGAAGTTCAAGACCAGCCTTAGCAACATAGTGACACCATGTCGCTACAAAAAATAAACAAAATTAGCCAGGTTTGGGGGTGTGTACTTGTAGTTCTAGCTACTTGGGAGGCTGAGGTGGGAGGATTGCTTGAGCTGGGGAGGTTGAGGCTGCAGTAAGTTGTGTTCATGCCACTGCACTCCACCTGGGTGTCAGAACAAGACCTTGTCTCAAAAGAAGAAAAAGTTTCCTTTTTTCCCCAGTGGTTTTCTGCTTCAGGTTTATCTCCTAAAACCTGTTTTGTTTGTTTCAGCATCCTAATATTTTTGTCGCCTATTTTCTCCACTGTTTTTAAAAACAGATGCCGTTTCCTCATGTTTACACATAAATTATCTTTGTGTCATTGCAGATAAACTCTCTTAAGTATGTGTAATTAAATAATATATTCATTTTTTTAACAGGAGTAATAAGAAGCTCTTTGAACTTTTCACAATTCATCTGATGCTTCAAGAAATACAAAGGACAACAAACCCAGAGCATGCATTTCTCTGTATTAATCTAAATTCAACCCTGTTCAATTTGGGTTTAACAAAATGTAACTCCCTGGTCTCCAGTGCAAGCCATTAGACTGGCTAATTTTTTAATATAGTATATGTGGTGCTTATTTATAAACATGTAGAAATTACCAAAGTAACTACAATTCTACCAAGGAAAGTTATCAGTAGCATCATTTATCATGAAAAATAAGTACTTTTTTGAACTTTAAAAATGAAATCTGTAGAAGGTTTCAGTTCAAGTAAGGTAGTGCTAATGTACAAGATAACATTTCTAGAATGTATGACACTGAAGTTACTTTTTGTAAAAATATATTAGGAAATTTCTTTCTTAATTATGTGATTATTTGGAATAAAATCGGTGCTTATGTGAGAACAGGGTTAAATAATACTGTCTTTCTATTTTCTTAATATATTAGAATCCTTCCTTTTGAAAGCAAAAGTATGTATCTTTAAACTATCATCTTGATACCGTAACTTTTCTATATACTGTATCCTAGATTAACAAATGATGATTTTTTTTTTTTATTGTGCTCTTTGTGGGATAGAAAAAGTTGTTTTTTATTGTGCTGTTCACAGGTTTAAAAACTTTTTTTTGTTTTCAAAATAATTATTACTGGAGCATGTAATACAAGGCAAGACATTTTTTAAACATCGAAAGGTAAACAAAAATAATAGTCCTGTTACCAGAAATATCTCTTGGTATAGCCAAAGATGAGTAAAGTGGCCAGAGGTCTGGGTGAAGTAAAGGTGGTAAAACTTGGGACTTAGGACACGATACTGAGGAGCATTGTGTTAAAAAGTCATAAAATCATATATGATCAGTGTATAATCTCAGTTTCAGGAGTTAGAAGAAATTTTCAAGAAACTACTGGGCCTCTTCAAAAAATACCAGAAAATGTGCCATTTTTGAAGTAGAAACAGAAAGCCATAATGAAAGAACAGGCCAAGGTGAGAATGCTGGAACCACAGGAACTTAAAAATGCAGAAGGCCAGGCACGGTGACTCACGCCTGTAATCCCGGAACTTTGGGAGGCTGAGGTGGGCAGATCACCAAAGGTCAGGAGTTCAAGACCAGCCTGGCCAACATGGTGAAACCCCATCTCTACTAAAAATACAAAATTAGCCGGGCGGTGGTGGGTGCCTGTGATCCCAGCTACTCAGGAGGCTGAGGCAGGAGAATCACTTGAGCCCAGGCGGCAGAGGTTCCAGTGAGCCAAGATTGTGCCGTTGCACTCCAGCCTGGGCAACAAAGTGAGATTCTGTCTCAAAAAAATAAAAATAAGTAAAATAAAAATGCAGAAGCCAAAGTGCACATTAGAAACAAAAAATAACATCGATACTTCATAAAATAGGATTAGCATGACAAGAACAAACAAGAAGTTCTCTCGGAACTCAGAGTACATAGAGATTGTACTCATGAGAGTGGATGGCAGATTCTAGGACAGAGCCTGGCACTTCTGCAGGGCGGCATTTGGTGTTTCTGAAGAAGAGAACGGAACAAATGGAGCGGAAGAAATATTCAGAAATACAGTTGAATAAAGATTCTGGCGGCCAAAGAAAGAGCTGCATGTACAGATTGAAAGGGCTCATCATGTTCCAGAAAAACCTATGAGAAAAGGGTTCTATAATTAGATGCATCCTGGCCAAATGTTAATTTATAAGGATAAAAGCACAAAGAAAAGCCAGTTACTTACAAGAAAGGAAAAACCAGGCTAGCCTTATAGAATGCTGGAAGGTAATAGGAGCTCTAGAGGAGAAGATTTTTAATCCAAGACTTTATCCCTAGTGAAGATGCCTGTCATAAGTGAGGACAATGGAAAGACATCCTCAGACATTGAGGCGTTGAGATGTTATACCACTTACGTACTATTCTGGAGAAAGCAATGACTTAAAGATTAATCAACTTAGAGATGAAAGAAAACAGTTTATTAAATCAACCTCATATCAAAAGCACTGAACACTGAAACAACTTAAACATTAAATAATTGTTGTAACTGTTTATGAGATGGAGTGAGATGTTAAATTCCTCAAAAGGATAAATAATGGAAAAAGCAGCCCCCTCGCTCTTCCTTCCTCCATCATCATGATGTGTACAGTTGACTCCATTTCTCACCCTGTCTTCATAAGTCTTTCAGGGTCAAGTGATTTCAGGCCAAGAAACAAAAGCAAAATTGTCTCATTCCCCATTGTATTCAGATGAAAACTGATGATAAAATCAGGTACAGTTCCAAGAGGAGACACTGGAGGGGAACCACGCTGGGTCTGTAAGCAATTGCAAATGAGATGGCACACATATTTATGCTGTATCAAGGTCACTGTCATCTTACCATATCAGACTGAAAATGTCACCACTATCTGGACCGTCAGATATGTTTATTGGGAAAATCGTTTTTCTCTTTGTGTATATGTTATGCACTAGCAGGGTGGTTTAGTAACAAATCTCTGAGACCTTTTATTTGAAAACATTTGTTTTTAAATAATGGGAGAAGCAATATGTTAGTAGTGAGTATCTGGGTAAGACTATCTTAGCTTTTGTTAACAAAAACTAAGAATTGATGGGGCCTTGAGATTGAGGTAGAGATGAAAGAGGAGCTGTTAAGTACAGTATTCTACATTATCATCAGAAAGAGTCGAAGTGTTCCATTTCACTATTGGAAACCTGTAAGATAAACAATCCTTTTGGAAAATATCAAGGAAACTATTAAAATAAAAATAGCATAAATATTCTCAAAACACTGAAAAAGAAAAATGAAATAGATATAGCAAAAAATAGAATGACAGGAAAATGAAAAGAACAAAAATATTTAGGATAAATAAAGGAGGTTTTAAAAATTAGTTGTTCTTTATGGACATGTGCTAATAAATTTGAAAATCTGAATGAAATGGACTATTCTCTAGGGAAAGATCAAAATTGGCTTAAGAAATCTGCACTAGCAAACCATTGCAGTCATTTATTTATTTATTTAATTTTTTTGTAGAGACAGAGTTTTGCCATGTTGCCCAGGCTGGTCTTGAACTTCTGAACTTGAGCAGTCTGCCTGCCTCAGCCTTCCAGAATGCTGGGATTGCAAGCATGAGCCAGTGCGCCTAGCCTACAGTCTTTTATAAAATTATCAAAGAATTATTTTTTTAAATGGCTGCAAGTCCAGGTGTTTTACAAGTGGATTGTTTTACAATTTCAACATGAAATATTTAAAGTTATTTAAACTGTCCCAGAATGTAGAAAAATCAAATTCATTTTATGCAGTTAACATGAACCTAGTATCAAACAGTTGGCAAAATGAGAAAGAATAAGATTTAAAAGTCTTAAAGAATTATGGAGAAATTAATACCAACTGCATATGACAGAAACATTAATCCATGATTAAGTAGGATAACATACATTCCAGAAATACAAGATTAGCTTTTTAATAGAAAAATATATTTTGGCCAGGCTAAGTTTTTAGTATATTATTATTCTTTAATCCTCATAAAAACTTTGTGATGGGCTTTTTTAATTGTTACCATTTTATAGATCAAAAAAGAAATGGGGTTAGGGAGATCTTAGTAACTAAGTCACTATCATTGTTGTGACTAGAGCTCTGTTAGTTGAAGGGGAGTGAGAGGGAATTTGCAATACTAGATTTTTACTCATATTATAGTTGTAACTAGAGTCCTTGAGTTTACCTCCTCTCTTCCAACCTCCAAATTTATTGGAATAACAAAAGAAATTTTTCTAGAGTAAACGATGTAAAATAGAAAATTTTTATTTTCAGCAGTGTGGTGGACTATATCTATTCTCCAGGTGCAGTGCAACTAAAAATGTTACGAGTACATAGGCATGTGGTTGAGCTGGTAGCAAAGTAAAACAGTCCCTTGGAGACCAGACATAAGAAACAAATCCAAAGCAAAAGAAAAAAAATTAAAAACCAGAAATCAATGAAGTAGAAAAAAGGAAGTCAACAAAACCAAAAGCTATTTCTTTGAAAATATCAATAAAATTAATAAGCTTCCAGCCAGGCTAACTTAAAAAAAAAACGAGAGAAGGCACAAATTGCTAATACCAAAAATGAAAGAGGGGACATTACTGTAGATTCCATGTTCATAGATAGGAAGACTCAATATTGTTAAGATGTCTGTTCTTCCCAACTTGATCTATAAATACAATGGAAATCCTATTCAAAATCCTAACAAGTTACTTTGTGAGTACCAACTGACTTTCTCCCATGAATTGTGAACTTTCTTAATGGCATCTAGAAGGCTAAACTTTCTAGGTTTTCATAGCTAGAGAGGAGCTAGGGAGGAGACATCAAGGCCTGGCTTCAAAGCTTCAAAGGACAGGCTGACTCTCTTGTTAGAGTTTAATGGAGCTGGTGACTTTAACTTGAAGGCAATGCTCATTTACCATTCTGAAAATCCTAGGGCCCTTAAGAATCATGCTAAATCTCCCCTACCTTTACTCTGTAAATGGAAGAACAAAGCCTGGATGACAGCATATCTGTTTACAGCATCATTTCCTGAATACTTTAAGCCTGCTGTTGAGACCTACTGCTCAGATAAAACAGACTTTTCTGAAAACATTACCACTTATTAACAGTGCACCCAGTGACCAAAGAGCTCTAATGGAGATGTACAAGATTAATGTTTCCATGCCCGATAACATAACATCCATTCTACAGCCTGTGAACCAAAACGTAATTTCAACTTTCAAGTCAATTTGCTTCTCCATATATACTTTATAATTCATGGGAGAAGGTAAAAATGTCAACGTTAACAGGAGTTTGGAAAAAGTTGATTCCAATCCTCATAAATGACTTTTAGGGGTTTAAGACTTCAATGGAGGAAGTAACTGCAGATGTGGAGGAAATTGCAAATGAACTAGAATCAGATGTGGAGCCTAAGATGGCATGGTCTTCCAGAAGAAGGCTGTTTCATCTACACTGGAAATCTGTTGTGTAGTGTAGTCACTTCATCAGTGGCCTTACCTCAGTCTTCTGGATAACTTACTGCAGCTTCTACACCAGCACTTGCTGCTTCACCTTGCACTTTTGTGTTATGGAGATGATTTCTTTCCTAAAACCTCATGAACCAACCTCTGCTAGCTTCAACCTTTCCTTCTGCAGCTTCCTCAGCCTTCTTAGAATTGAAGAGAGTTAGGGCCTTGCTTTGGATTAGGCTTTGGCTTAAAGGAATATTGTGGCTGATTTGATCTGTCAATACCATTAAAACTTTCTCCTTATCAGCAATAAGGCTGCTGTGTTTTCTTATCATTTGTGTATTCTCTGGAGTAGCACTTCTAATTTCGTTTAAGAACTTTTTCTTTTGCTTTCACAACTTCGTAGTTTGGCGCAAGAGGCCTAGCCTTCAGCTTTTCTTGGCTTTGGACATGCTAAATCACCCAACCATTTCTAGCTTTTCATTTAAAGTGAGAGATGTGAGACTCTTTCTTTCACTTGGACACTTAGAGGGCATTTTAAGGTTATTAATTGGCCTAATATCAGTATTGTTATGTCTCAGGAAATGGAGAGCGATCTAAGGAGAGGGAGAGATGGGGGGATCAGCCAGTCAGTGGAGCAGTCAGAACACACACATTTATCAGTTAGGTTTGCTGTCTTACATGGGTGTGGTTCTTGGCATCCTGAAACAATTACAATAGTAACATCAGAGATTATTGGCCAGGCACGATGGCTCACTCTTATAATCCCAGCACTTCGGGAAGCTGAGGCTGGAGGATTGCTTGAGGCCAGGAGTTTGAGACCAGCCTGGGCAACATAACAAGACCCTGTTTCTACAAAAAGAGTAAAAATAAAAATAAACCAGCCAGGTGTGGTGGCAGGCACTTGTAGTCCTAGCAACTCAAGAAGCTGAGGCAGGAGGATCACATGAACCTAGGAGTTGGAGGCTGCAGTGAGCTATGATCACACCACTGCACTCCAGTCTGGGCAACAGTGAGACCCTGTCTCTAAAAATAAATAAAAATAACTGATCACAGATCACCATGACAGATAAAATAATAGTAACAGAAAAGTTTGAAAAATGCAAATTACATTTTTCACAAGATGCAGGGTTGCCACAAATCTTCAATTTGTAAAAGACACAGTATCTGTGAACCACAATAAAGGTGAAGTGCACCAAAATTAAGTATGCCTGTATGCAAATGCAGAGCTCACACCCTTCTGATGAACAGACAGAAGTATCAGATCCTTTTCTCTGCTAGCAAAGGATTTTAAGAGTTTGGAATTCTCTAAAAGTGTAAAGCTCTTAGGAGGGTGTTATTGGGCAAAGCAGTGCTTTATCTCATTCTCTTGTTTGCCTTTTCAAACTTCCCACCCATTGTAGACCCACTTGCTGTGTTATTGCAGGTTAAGTCCCTGAGGCCCTTTTCTCTCACCTCTTCTGTTCACCTCCCATCCCCTTTCCATGGCATCCTCCATGCCCTTCTGATATCCACATGTCTCTTCATTTTCTTCTCAGGCCTCCTCTTTCTCTCTTGCCATCTCTCTAAGTTATTGAAATTCTTAAAATCCTAAGCTGGCCTGGCACTGAGAGGTAAGCACCTAAGAGCATCAGTCTTCCCTAGATAGATGGAACTGTGCGCAGATCTGGGACTGCTGGAAGGGTGTGAGGTAGGGGTTTAAGGATGGTGCAAGTAGGGTGGGGTTAAAAAAGACCTTGTGATCTTTAAATAATAGCATCAAGATTAAACTTGGTACTGAATTCAGCAGTGTTCATTTCTTATTTTCCACTGTATTTCGTTTCAACCCATCCTCTATATTTTAAATGAGCCCAAAGCCTTTAGATATGTGTAAAAGAAGGTGTGATACAGCTTTCAAATTCTTGAAATTTGCCCAAGAAATACTTTGTATCATGAGGTCTGCAGTTATTTATACAAATCCCTGAAAATATTTCATGGAAAATCTGTAGCACCCAGTTGAGATGAGACCAAACTGGAAAAATCTCTGTGGCTGTGATTATTGTCAGTTCTGTAAGATGAAGATGGGACCAGTGACAAGAATGTGCACTGTTTACTGAGCACTCACCTGCACAGGGCCATGTGCTTTTCAGACATTGCCTCTTTCAGTTTTGAGCACAATGCCAGTTGTGCCATCCCTGACATATAGATGAGGAGATGAAGATCCAGACATAACCAGCAAGGGCAGGGCTGGGAAACAATCCATGTGTGCCTGATTCCCAGGGCTCACATGTGTGCAGTTTTCTCTCCAGAACGGTTTGCCTTAAGTGAGGACAGGATTCAGGATGTTCAGTTTCAGTCGCACTGGCTGGGCTGGAATCTTTGTTGACCCTTCCACTCTACGTTCCTCCCTGGCTGGGGAGGCTCACTCGAGTGGGCTTCTTGCTGGGCTTGGCCAATGGGTGTTGCCATCAGGAGACGACAGGGCATCTGCTTCTCCAGGGCATCCCTGAGGGCACAGTGCTCTGTGACTCCAGGGTCTGCCCCTCATGGTTTCTCTAAACCTCACTCCTCTCCTTATAAACAGCCCCTTCATAAATTACCCACCTCAGCTGGGCCTGGTGGCTCATGCCTGTAATCCCAGTACTTTGGGAGTCCGAGGCGGGCGGATCACGAGGTCAGGAGATCAAGACCATCCTGGTTAACCGGGTGAAACCCTGTCTCTACTAAAAAATACAAAAAATTAGCCGGGAGTGGTGGCAGGCACCTGTAGTCCCAGCTACTCGGGAGGCTGAGGCAGGAGAATGGTGTGAACCCAGGAGGCGGAGCTTGCAGTGAGCCGAGATCGCGCCACTGCACTGCAGCCTGGGCAACAGAGCAAGACTTCGTCTCAAAAAATAAATACATACATACATAAATTACCCACTTTGAGGGTGTCATCTGCTTTCTGTCAGGAGCAGGACTGACTCACTAGCATCACTCCTAAATAATGTGAACTTGTTTTGATTTTTTGTTTGAGGCAGTCTCACTCTGTTTCCTAGGCTAGAGTGCAGTGGCATGGTCTTGGCTCACTGTAGCTTCTGCCTTCTGGGCTCAAGCAATCCTTCCACCTTAGCCATCCCAGTAGCTGGGACTATAAGCGTGCACCACCAGGCTTGGCTAAGTTTTAAAATATTTGTAGAGACGAGGTCTCGCTATGTTGCCAGACTGGTCTTGAACTCCAGGGCTCAAGTGATCCTTCTGTCTCAGCTTCCTAAAGTGTTGGGATTACAGGTATGAGCCACTGCACCTGCCCAATGATGTGAACTTTTAGTAAGTCACTTCAGTTCTCTGGGCCCAACTTGCTTTACTTGTCAAGCAGGGACCATGGTGCCGGGTCTCCCAGATTGTGAATGTCAAAGAAAACAGGTAGAGAGGCACTTTGGAAGACATAACACTCCTCAGAATGGGAGCTAGCAGTGTAATTCCACAAGGCGCAAAATGGGCATTCAGTGCATAGCCTGACTGGAAGTGGAGCATCCTTTGTGAGAAAAGGAAACCTCTGAGACAGTGAATATGTTTCCATTCTAAAAAGCTTGATGCAATTAAAATAGAAGAAAGGGCACCACTGAAGAGAATAAGAGGAGAAGGGATCTTTGTTTTGTTTTTGCTTGTTTCTTTATGGTAGCGACAGTGTATTTCATGTAGAAACCTGTTACAAAGCTCCACATAATAAACATGAGAAAGTCCAGGATGATGGTTTTGGCCAAGGAGCAAATGACATGCCACAGCTGCCCTGGCAGGTCTCCTTTTCGAGATCGTGTCCTCGCGGATGGGACTCCAAAGCAGCTGCAACAGGCATCTTCTAGCTGGGAAAGGCCACTTGACCTCTTTTTCTCTTTCGAAAGCCAGGCAGCTGTGAGTCCAGGCTTGTCACTCCTGGGTGCAGGCTCAGGAATTGAAGGTGGGCCTGCCAAGCCACACACCCTCGTTCGAAACACCTCTGCTCTGTGGCCAGGTTTTTCAGGCCCTCCCCACTCCCCATCAGCAGTGGCTTCTGGAATTTCCCTGTCTGTAGAATGAGAACAGTTACACCAACATTTCTTCCCAAGGAGCTAATTGGAATATTGCAATACGAATCTTTGCAGAGAATCAATCCTGAGAGATGCTAAAGGATAATTTAGCTCGTATAAGTACTAATCAGTATCTCTTTTCCAGGTATTCTGTAAGGGAGCTGAAACTTCCAACCTTTCTTCCTATTCACAAACCCACCTTCACCTGCCCCCAATGCTGAACTTTGGTTTTTCATGTTGCTTTTGCAGAACTTTAAAACATTTGATTTCCCTGATGAGTCTTTGTACTGAGGGGCCAGTGCAGTTTGCTTGGCACTTTGTTTTCCTCTCATATAACTTTTCCCTGCCAATAAGGCATTTAGGCTGAGAGAAAAAGTTACTGAGCATGTGCATCCAAATTTGAGATGATCGTTATTTCATTTACCTAATGACTTTAACTTCTTTGATACTGTGTTTGTCTTATGAATGTAATGGCTTTCTCACTTCGATGAAAAGTTATGCAATAAAATTGAAAAGTAAGTATTATATATGTAAAAATTAATTCCTTTTTAAATATAAAGAATTAATGGGACCAGGCTTTTTATTTTTTATTTGTACAAATCTATGGGATACATGAGAAATTTTGTTACATGTGTATAATGTGTGGTGATCAAGTCAGGGTATTTGGATTGTCCACCTGAGTACAATACATGTTTGTTAAGTATAATCACCCTACTCAGCTGTTGAACATTGATTTTTTTCCTTCTAACTTATTGTATGTTTGTACACTTTAACCGAGTTCTCCTTATCCTCTTCCTCCCACCACTCTTGATTCCCAGTCTCTGGTATCTCTTTCCCTCTCTACCTCTGTGTGATCAAAAGTTTTAGCTTTCACATATAAATGGAAACATGCGTCATTTGGCTTGCTTGCTTGGCTGTTTTCACTTAAAATAATGACCTCTGGTTTTATCCATGTTGCTGCAAATGACATGACTTCATTCTTTTTGTGGCTGAATAGTATTTCATTGTGTATAGGTACCACATTTCCTTTATCCATTTGTCCGCTGTTGGGCACTCAGGCTGATTCCATATCTTTGCTATTGTGAATAGTGCTGCAATAAACATGGGGGTGATATATATCAATATACTGTTTTCTTTTCCTCTGGGAAATACCCAGTAGAGGTGTTGCTGGATCCAGTGGTAATTCTAATTTTAGTTTTTTGAGAAATCTTACTTTTCCATAATGGATGTTTAAATTCTCACCAACAGTGGGTAAGAATTATTTTTATCTACATCCTTGCCAACATCTGTTATTTTTTGTCTTTTTCATAATAGCTATTCTGACTGGGGTAAGATGATATCTAATTGTGATTTTGATTTTGATTCTGATGTTGGGCATTTTTTCACGTATCTGTTGGTTACCTGTATGTCTTCTTTTGAACAATGTCCATTCATGTCCTTTACCGCCCCCCGCTTTTTTTTTTTTGAGATGGAGCCACTGTTTGCCACCCAGGCTGGAGTGCAGTGGTGCAATCTCGGCTCACTGCACACTCTGCTTCCCGGGTTCATGCCATTCTCCTGCCTCAGCCTCCCGAGTAGCTGGGACTACAGGCGTCTGCCACCACGACCAGCTAATTTTTGTATTTTTAGTAGAGACGGGGTTTCACTGCATTAGTCAGGATGGTCTCGATCTCCTAACCTCATGATCCACCCGTCTTGGCCTCCAAAATGCTGGGATTACAGGCGTGAACCACCACGCCCAGCCCCCTTTGCCCACTTTTTAATGGGATGTAAAAAAATTTTTTTAACTGTTGGGCTGTTTGAGTTCCTTGTGTATTTGGAATATTAGTCCCTTGTTGGATGAATAGTTTGCAGATATTTTCTACTATTCAATAGGTTGTCTCTTCACTCTGTTGATCATTTCCTTTGCTGTGTCAAATATTTTTAGTTTATTATAATCCTATTTGTCTATTTTTGTTTTGTTGCCTGTGCTTTTGAGGTCTCAGTCATAAATTATTTCCCTAGACCAATGTCCAGGAGACTTTTCCCTAGGCTTTCTTATGATTTTTATAGTTTCACATCTTATGTGTACATTTCTAATCTAATTTTTAGTTTATTTTTGTATATGATGAAAGATAGAGGTCCATTTTCATTCTTCTGCATGTAGTTAACCAATTTTCTCACTATCATTTATTGAAGAGGGTGAACTTTCCCCAATGTAAGTTCTTTTTGGCTTTGTCAAAGATCACTTGGCCATAAATATGTGCCTTTATTTCTGGTTTCTTTATTTTGTTCCATTGGTCTACGTGTCTGTTTTTATAACAGTATCATGCTGTTTTGGTTACTATATGCTTGTAAAATGTTTTGAAGTGAGTCATTGTGATACCTGCAGCTTTTGTCTTTTTGCTTATGATGACTTTGAGCTCTTTTTTGGTTCCATATAAATTTTAGGATTGCTTTTTTAATTCTGTGAAAAGTGACATTGGTATTTTGATGGGGATTGCATTGAATCTGTAGATTGCTTTGGGCAATGTGGTTATTTTAATGATATTAATTTCTCTTATCCATGAGCATGGGACCTTTCTCCATTTTATTTGTGTCTTCTTCAATTTCTTTCATCAGTGTTTTATAGTTTTCCTTATAGAGATTTTCCACTCCCTTGGTTAAATTTATTCCTAGGTATTTTATTTTATTTTTGTAGCTATCGTAAATGGGATTGCCTTCTTGATTTCTTTCTCAGTTAGATCATTATTGGTATAGAAATGCTACTGATTTTTGTTATGTTGGTTTTGTATCCTGCAACTTTACTGAATTTATTTATTAGATATGAGAGATTTTGGTGGAGTATTCAGGTAGATATAAGGCCATAGCATCAGCAAGGAGGGCCAATTTGATTTCCTCTTTTCCAATCTGGATGCTTTTTATTTCTTTCTCTTGCCTGAGTGCTCTGGCTAGGATTTCCAGTACTATGTTGAATTTCAGTGGGAAACTGGGGTATCCTCGTCTTATTTCAGTTCTTAGAGGAAAGGCTTTTAGCTTTTCTCCGTTCAGTATGATGTTAGCTGTGGGCTTGTCATAGCCTTTCTTATTTCGAGGTAAGTTTCTTCTATGCCTAGTTTGTTGATAGTTTTTATCCTGGAGTGATGTTGAATTTTTTCAAATGCTTTTTCTGCATCTGTTGAGATGATCACATGGTTTTTGTCCTTCATTCTGTTGATGTGATCTGTCACCTTTATTGATTTGCATATGTTGAACTATCCTTGCATCCCTGGCATAAATCCCATTTGATAATGGTGTATTATGTTTTTGATATGCTGTTGGATTTGGTTTGCTTGTATTTTGTGGAGGATTTTTGCATATATGTTCATTCACCAGGGATATTGGCCTATAGTTTTCTTGTTATATCTTTGTCTGGTTTTGGTATTAGGGTAATGCTCGCCTCATGGAATAAGTTAAGGAGAATGTCCCTCTCTTCAATTTTTTGGAATAGTTTCAGGAGGGTTGGTGTTATTTCTTTGTATGTTTGCTAGAATTCAGTTTGAATCCATTTAGTCCTGGGCTTTTTTTCTTGGGTGACTTTTTATTACTGATTCAATCTTCTTATTGATCTTTTCATGTTTTCTATTTCTTCCTGATTCAATCTTGGTAGGTTGTATGTTTCTGGGAATTTATCCATTTCCTCTGTGTTTTCTAATTTGTGAGCAAATACTTGTTCATAATAGTCTGATTATACTTTTGTAATTCTGTGGTATCACTTGTAATATCTTCTTTTTCATTTCTGATTTTATTTGGGTCTTCTTTCCTTGGTTAATTTAGCTAACAATTTATTTTTTTTTTTTTTTTTAACCTTTTGGGACAATTTTTCATTTTGTTGAGTCTTTGTATTTTTTTAAGTCCCTACTTTATTTACTCCTGCTCTGATCTTTATTATTTCTTTTTGTCTATTTTTGGGTTTGGTTTGTTCTTGCTTTTCTGTTTCCTTGAGGTATCTTGTTTGATTGTTAATTTGTACTCTTTCTCCTTTTTTTGGTGTAGGTGTTTGTTGCTGTAAACCTACCCCTTTGTGCTGCTTTTGTTGTATCCCATCAGTTTTGGTATATTGTTTCTCCTTTTTTTTTTTTTTTTTTTGAGACGGAGTCTCGCTCTGTCGCCCAGGCTGGAGTGCAGTGGCCGATCTCAGCTCACTGCAAGCTCCGCCTCCCGGGTTCACGCCATTCTCCTGCCTCAGCCTCCCGAGTAGCTGGGACTACAGGCGCCCGCCACCGCACCCGGCTAGTTTTTTGTATTTTTTAGTAGAGACGGGGTTTCACCGTGTCAGCCAGGATGGTCTCGATCTCCTGACCTCGTGATCCGCCCGTCTCGGCCTCCCAAAGTGCTGGGATTACAGGCTTGAGCCACCGCGCCCGGCCCTCCATTTTTATTTCTTTGAAATTTTTTAAAGTTTTTATATTAATTTCTTTTTTATCCAGCAGTTATTCAGAAGCATTCTATTTAATTTCCATGTCTTTGTATAGTTTCTAAAGTTCCTCATGGTATTGATTTCTAGTTTTATCCATGTGGTCTAAGAAAATACTTGATATGATTTTGGTTTGTTAAGTTTTATTGAGACTTGTTTTGTGGCCTAACATATGGTCTATCCTGGAGAATGTTCCACATGCTGATGAGAGAATGTATATTCTGTAGTCAGATAGAATGTTCTGTAAAGATCTGTTAGAGGGCCGGGTACGGTGGCTCACGCCTGTAATCCCAGCACTGGGAGGCCGAGACGGGCGGATCACGAGGTAGATCGAGACCATCCTGGCTAACACGGTGAAACCCCATCTCTACTAAAAATACAAAAAATTAGCCGGGTGCAGTGGTGGGCGCCTGTAGTCCCAGCTACACGGGAGGCTGAGGCAGAAGAATGGCATGAACCTGGGAGGTGGAGCTTGCAGTGAGCCGAGATTGTGCCACTGCACTCCAGCCTGGGCAACAGAGTGAGACTCCGTCTCAAAAAAAAAAAAAAAAAAAAAAAAAAAAGATCTGTTAGGACCAGTTGCTCTAAAGTTTAGTTTAAATCCAGTGCTGCTTGATTTTCTGTCCAGGCGATCTATCTAATGCTGAGTGGGAGAGATGAAGTCTTTGACTATTACTGTATTGCATCTATCTCTCCTTAGATCTAATAATATTAACTTTATTTTTATGAGTGCTCCAATGTTCTAGACATACATATTTAGAATAATTATATCCTCTTGCTGGATTGATCCATTTATCATTATATAACAACCTTTTTTGTCTTTTTTTTTTTTTTTTTTTACTATTTTTGACTTAAAGTCTATTCTATTTCATAAGTACAACTATACCTGCTCAATTTTGTTTTTCATTTGTATGGAATATGTACATCACTTTACTTTCAGACATAAAGTGGTAAGGTGAGTTTCTTGTAAGAAGCGTATAGTTAGATCATGCTTCTTAATCCATTCAGCTATTGTATATCTTTTAAGTGGAGAATTAAATCTGTTTGTGTTCAAGGTTATTGATATGTGAGGTTTTGTTGTCTTTTCTGGTTGTTTCATATATTCTTTGTTCCTTTCTTTTTCTCTTCTTGATTGTTGTTGTGGTTGGTGGGTTTCTACAGTGGTACCATTTCTCTTCCTATTTTATGTGATTGCTTTACCAGTGAGTTTTATACTTTCATTTGTTTCCATGATGGTAAATGTTGTTATTTTGCTTCCAGGTTTAAAATTCCCTTGAGCATTTCTTGTAGGAGTGGTCTAGTGGTAGTGAATTCCCTCAGCATTTGCTTGTCCAGGAAAGACTACTTCTCTTTCATTTATGAAGGATAATTTTGCTGGATATAGTATTCTTGGCTGACATTTTTTTTCTTTCAGCACTTTGAGTATATCATACCATTCTCTTCTGGCCTATAAGGTTTCTGCTGAGAAACTCACTCTTAGGCTGATGGGGTTGTCTTTCTTTCTTTCTTTTTTTTCAGATGGGGTCTCACTGAGGTCTCACTCTGTCACCTAGGCCAGAGTGCAGTACAGTGACATGATATGGGCTTACTGCAGCCTCTGCCTCCCAGGCTCAAGCAATCCTCCCATCTCAGCCTCCTTAGTAGCTGGGACCACAGGCACAAGCCACCATGCCTGGCTAATTTTTTGTATTTTTGGTAGAGATGGGGTTTTGCCATGTTGCTCAGGCTGGTCTTGTACTCCTGAGTATGAGTGATTACCCATCTCAGCCTCCCAAAGTGTCAGGATTACAGGCATGAGCCACCGCACTTGGTCAGGGGTTTTCAGGTAACCGTATGCTTTTCTCTTGCTCTTTTTAGGATTCACCCTTTATCTTTGACTTTAGACAGTTGGACTATAGTGTGTCATGGAGAAAACGCTTGCAGAATGTATATTCCTGGAGATCAGTGAGTGTCCTGTATTTCAATGTCTAAATCTCTAGACTTAGGAAGTTTTCATCTATTATTTTATTAATTAAATTTTCTAATATTTTCTTTGTCTCTTTACTCTCAGGGATATTAATAACTCAAATATTTGATCACTTTGTGTTTTCCCAAGTGTCATGAAGGCTTTACTCATTTTGTTTTATTCTTTTTCTTTTTGTCTGACTGGATTATTTAAAAAATTCTGTCTTCAAGTTCTGAGATTCTTTATTCTCCCTTATCTAATCTGTTTTTGAAGTTTTCAAATGTATTTTATACTTCCTTCAATGAATTCTTCGGTTCTGGAATTTCTATTTGGTTCTTTAAAAAAAAAAACCTATCTCCTTGGTAAATTTTTCATTCATATCCCGTATTGTTTTCCTGATTTCTTTGTATTTTTCAGAGTTCTTTTGTATATCACTGAGCTCCTTTAAAATCAATATTTCAAATTTTTTATATGGGATTTCAAAAATTTCTTTTTGATTAAGATGTATTGCTTGAGAATTCTGATGTTCGTTTAGAGGCATCACATTTCCTTAATTTTTCATGTTTCATTTGTCCTTAAGTGGATCTCTGCACATCTGGTGTAACTGTTGCTTCTTCCTGTTTTTGAAATTTCTTTCATAGAAGAGGATTTTTTCCTAAAGATATATCTATGGTTTTGGTTTAGTAGGGTACTTTGGCTTTGATTCTGGATGCATGTAGTAATGTAGTCTCTGTATAATTTTTTAGGCTGTAAATAGTGTTGGTGGCATCCATGATTTCCCCACTGGGTTAGGGTGAAGTTACTAGTGGAGGCTGTGGTGAAGTTGTACTAGGGATTGGGATGCCAGATGGGCCAGTCTTCAGGCCCTAGTGATGACAGCAATGGGCTAAATGTGCCCATTTGTGCCCAGGCCTGTATATGCTGGCATCTCTGTTGGCAGTTATTTGGCAGGCTGATTTCTGGGCCTCCAGGTGGCTTGTTCAGTTGCTGGTAGTGGCAGCAATGGATTGGGTGTGTAGGTGGGTTTTGGGGCCTTTGGGCAGCTGGCATAGCATGAGCATGGCAGCAGCAGGAGCAGGATGATTGTGTGGGTCCCAAGTGGTGTGCATTGATGTTGGTGGTTGCTGTGATGGGCTGGGTGGGACAATCTCTAGGCCTTCAGGTGGCACTTGCAAGGAGGTGCCAGGTGACGTGATGGTGGCTGGGAGTTTAGGCCCAACCATAGGCCCCAGAAAGAGTGCTCAGGTACCCAAGGTGGTGGATTGCCTTGCACAGTCCCCAGGACCCCAGGATATGTGTCCTGTCTCAAAGAGGGGGGCAAAGCTGGGCTGTGCAGGTTTGTGCTCAGGCCTCTTGGTGAGAGCAAGAACCACCATTGGGGGCCAGGGTAGGGTGATCCTCAGGCCCCAGGCAGAGTGCTCAGGTAAGAGATGCTAGCAGCTGTGCTGAAGTGCTATGACTGAACAGAGTGTGGCTGTGCTCTGTGGTCACAGCCTGGGCTGGTAAGTGGGAATGTATGTCCTTCCCACAGTCCCAGTGGGGTTTGCTTTCCAGCCTTGACAGTGTTAGCCCATGCCTGTCTCACGCTCCCACCCTGGCTGCAGGAGGCCCCATTTCAGCTGGTGAGCAAGTCCCAGCGGCAGCTTACACCCTTTCAGCATCCTAATCTCCGTCCCAGCAGCACCCACTTCCTGGCATCAGCAACTGCAACCCTTTCCTTGTTTGTTTCTTAGCCCTGGCTGTGGGAGTGCTCACAGCTTACTCCCTATTCCCAGCAGCAGCAATCTGGGTTTCTGTAACACCTCAGTCCCAGTGCCTCTGGGCCCCAGGACAGCATGCAGTCTACCCACGGCTAGGTTTGAAAATGGTGTCTTGCTGTAGTTGCTTAGGTCTCAGACAAGTGTGGGATCCAGTGCAAGCTCCATCTTTGGAGCAGTTCCATCCCACGGTCTCCCGGCAGCTCCCTATGTTAGCTTCAGTGGTTGGGAGGGTTGAGGGGGTCTCATGGCCAGGATTACATGATTTCATGGTGGGGATCTGGGCCACTGGAAGTCTCTCATTCACCCTTTCCCGGAATTGGGAAGTCAGTCCCAGCTCCTAGTTGATCCTGGCTAGGCAGGCTGCTTGTCTCCCTTCTCCTTCCCTGCTTTTGGTGTTTCCTGCCACTTCTCTGTTGAATTCCAGTGTTCTCTATTGGATAATGTATTCAAAGTGTGACTGTCTACACACTATGTTTGTTCTAAGTGGAAGAGGCTGACATGAAATGCTTCTGGTAGCCATCTTTGTCTGTGCTATTTCTAATACTACATGCTGTACCTAGGTAAATTCCTCTGGGAAAGTTGAGACCCATGTTCACAAAATAAAGAAAAAGGCCACAAGGTTACAAGAAGGGTCACCCAATTCCTCACGGTTATTTCATTTATTCATTTGTTTGCCTTTAAACCTACATTCATGGCTCAAAACCATTATGCAAACTGGGATTCTCATATTACTATTGATTTTATTTTTCCTTTACATTTTCGTTTTTTAAACTTCCTATCTGTTACTTGTCAAATCTCAGTAGAAGTACACCTTCTAACAGAATAATACGGGCCCTGCATTTTGAGATGATAGCAAATGTTTACAGAACAGACAAAATCGAACTTAACAATAGACTTCAAGTAGACCTGTTATGCCCAGACTGTTTGTTCCCCAAAGAAGACCACCAGAGTCCAGAGTCAAAGCCAAGCGGCAAGGATCTTTACTACAAGTTCGAACTTGGTCCCTCCTTTACACAGTATACAAGAGGGCCCCGAACAATGTGAGCGTTTGCTTTTTATAGCCCGAAAGTTGTAGGGGAACAAAGAAATTCTTTTGGCTCCTGCGCTTTCAGTAACCTTGAACGGCTGTCTCCTTATCGGAGACTTTCCAGGTGGTGGTTGTACTGGGCTCAGGGAGTTTGAGAGATATATGGTGGTGGGATGGGAGGATGGGATGTGTTTGTGCTAGGCTCAGGGAGTTTTGAGCCCGGGGCTGAGGAATGTGCCCAGCTCCTTTCATTCCCCCCTTCTTTTTCAGGTATCTTTAGAGCCAATCTTGGGTCTTATAAGTCTGATTCTGTTTCAGCGTTTACAGGTTGGTATTGGGCTCTGAGGACCATGAGTTGTACGGTGTCAAATCTTTCCCTAACAAATTGTAAAATTCTGTTAACAACACAAGGTCCTACGGTAAGTAGAAATAGTAGACTTAGCAGGGGTCTAAGGAAGGGGGCTAACAGAGAAAACATAGAGGAATTCTACCATTGGTCTGCAGCTGAAGCAAACTGCCGTGTTTTTACTTCAGTGCTTAACTTGCGTAACTGTTGGACCCGGTCCTCTACAAGTCCTGATTCATTTATGTAGAAACAACAGTCTTCTTTTAGAAATATACATGTACCACCTTTTTTCTGTAGTGAGTAGGTCTAGGGCCCTCCGGTTTTGCAAGGTTACCTGAGCTAGGGACGTGAGCTGCCGCTGAAGGGAGGCAAGGGACTCAGCTGACTCCTCTATAGCAATGGCAAAATGTTGGTATAACTTGTTACTTTCTATGAGGGTGTGACCTAGGGCTCTCCCCGCCAGTCCGGCCGCAATGAAGGATGCGGTGAGGGAGATTCCTGCAATGAGGGGGAGAAATATGGCTCGTGCAGGTCTTGGTCTAGGGTCTGGGTGAATAACAGCACTAGTCCAGTTACCGGTATACCCTAGGAACTCGCCAGCAGTTAGTAGAGTCAACCGGGGAACTAATGTGACAGGGAGACATAGTAGGTTATTAACAGAAGGACTAGGTAGGTTCTTAGATAAGGTTCCATTACACCAGAAGAATATGCCTGATGGAGCCTTTAAGGTGATATTAGGGGGCGTTGCAGTGATGCTGCAGAGGCTGGAATTGGTTCCTGAGAAACAGTAGGGAAACTTCTCCTGACTGGGGTTTAGGTATAGGGGCACATTCAGGATAGGAGCATACGAGAGGTTTCGGAGGTTGTTAGCTTGGGCAAAGGTAGAGGATCCCCATGGCAGAGGGACAGCGGTTAGTGGTGGACATCCTAGAGTGGCGCACAGAAAGCAGCCAGACAGGCTATGAAGTCCTGTAAGGTTAGTAAGTTCTAGTCTTTCTTGTAATAACTTTAACCAGGAGAAAGGACGTAAGTCTTGTGTTAGTCTGTTTTCCTGTCGTTGGATATTCCCGTGGACTAGGGGCAGTACTTGCACTAGGCCTCGCCACAGATAGAGGTGACTGTTAGGCCATGTGGAGGAGGGGGAGTAGTATACAGTCCCATGTTGAGGTGTGGTTCAGCGGGAGTTTCAGGGGTCTCTAACTATCTATGTATATGGAAAGTCTCTATCCTGTCTACGATAGAAGGGCCATTTAGGGTCTAACTGTTTTCTCTTTACCCAATAACGGGGTCTATGGATGTTACAATAGTTATAAGGACAGCCAGCATTTTGGTGCCACCAATAGTGTTTACAATTGTATTTAGTCTGATCAAACTCAAAGCATATTATTGGTGTCATAGGTTTGGCTATTTGAAAACCAGTAAAATTTAGTAGAATTGGGCTGTTGCACCCTGAGGAAGGGCAATCAGCACTGGCCAATAATTTTCCGGGCTTATGAGGTTGCCTAGGGTGGGTTCGGTTTTCATAAAGCCAGAATCTCCAGACAAAGGGATTATGAGCTGGTTTTGTGATTTCTCCAGCGGCCACTAGGGCGACTAACGTTAGGGTTAGACTACCTAACTGCATGTTTGCAGTGAGCTATGCTGCCGGCGCAGGGTGAGTTTTAAGGGGTTGTTCCTAGCTCTGTCCACAGTCCACGTGTCCGGTGCTTCAGCCGCCGCCGTGATTGGTCCCAGAAGATCGGAGGTTGGGTCCACTGGCTTGACGTGGGTGTAGTGGATCCACGATGCGATGCCTTCTACCTTCAGGGCGGTGGGTGTGGTTAGGAGTACCTGGAGTGGTCCTTTTCACCTGGGTTCTAGGGTCTCTTGTCGGTGTCACTTGACCAGGACCTAGTCTCCCGGCTGGTACGGATGGGGTGTCGGCGGGCGACCGGTCTCATATAGTTCTTTCAGCTTGGGCCAGATTTCTTGATGAATTTTCTGCAAGGCTTGTAGGGAAAACAAGAGTTCAGAGACATTTTCTGTTTCGGACTTGAGCAGATCATCTTTTAGGCCGGGAACTAAGGGTGGGGGTCTGCCATGCATAATTTCATAAGGAGTAAGGCCCAGTCTGTAAGGGGTATTACGGGCCCGGAGCAGAGCGTAGGGGAGAAGGACCACCCAATTAGCGCCAGTCTCCATAGTTAATTTAGTTAAGGTCTCTTTTAAGGTCCGATTCATTTTCTCTACCTGTCCTGAACTCTGGGGCCTGTGAGTGCAATGTAGTTTCCAATTTGCCCCAAGGATGGAAGCCAAATCCTGACTTACCTTAGCAACGAAGGCCGGCCTATTATCTGACCTTATCTGGACAGGGAAGCCATACCTGGGGAGGATATCTTCCAGGATTTTCTTTGCTACAACCTGAGCAGTTTCTTTCTTGGTGGGGAATGCTTCAGTCCACCCTGAAAAAGTATCTACAAAGACAAGTAAGTACCGATACCCGTATTTTCCTGGCTTTATCTTAGTAAAATCTACTTCCTAGTAGATACCGGGCCTGGTTCCCCTAAGCCTTGTTCCCGTTGTAGCCTGGGATTGGGGGTAGGCGTTGTTAAGCTGGCAGACTTTGCAACTTGTCACGATGTTGCTGGCCATCTCGGCTGTATGTCTGAATTTGAGCTTAGAGCGTCTGATCAGGTCTATCATCCGCCGAGCACCCAGGTGGGTGGTTCGGTGGATGTGTTCTAACATTTGTTGTCCTAATTTTTCTGGTAGGATGGTTTGGTCATTAGTATCAGTCCACCACCCATTCTGGATCTGTTTCAGGGGAAGCTTGTCAATCCACTGGAGATCTTGTTCTGAATAATCAGGGAAATATGGCAAGTCCCGGGGGCCCGGGTCAGGGAGCTGGAGTGCAAGGAGTTGGCTGGGAGCCTTCGCCACCTTTCTTGCAGTTTGGTCCGCCAGAAAGTTGCCTTGAGCAGTTGGAGTAGTTAGTTTCTGATGCCCTGGGCAATGCACAATGGCTAACTTTTCTGGCCTCCATAGGGCTGTTAGCAGGGCTAGGATTTCTTGCTTGTTTTTTATTTCTTTTCTTTCAGCCGTCAGTAACCCCCGCTCCCTGTAAATGGCCCCCTGTATATGTGCTGTTGCAAAAGCATATCAGCTGTCTGTATATACCGTCAGCTTTTTCCCCGCCCCTAAGGTAAGAGCTTGGGTGAGCGCTATTAATTCGGCCTTCTGGGCCGATGTCCCCGGGGGCAGGGGTTCCGCCCAGATTACCTCAGTCTCTGAAGTTACTGCCGCTCCAGCGTATCTCTGGCCCTGATGCATGAAGCTGCTCTTATCAGTGAACCAGACGAGGTCGGCGTCAGGAAGTGGGCGATCCTGCAGGTCTTCTCGAACTCCGTGCACCTGAGCTAGTACCTCGGTGCAGTCGTGGAGTGGGGCGTCCAGGTCCGGGTTGGGCAGTAGCGAGGCAGTCTCTTACCCAGTGGCCAGCCTCCTTGCAGTAGGCACATTGGTCTTTTTTCAGATTATCATGCCTGGGGGGGGGGCCGCCTAGGTTGGGTGTACTCTGGCTGTAGATGTTCTTTCTGTACTACTGCTGCCAGGACCTTGGTCATTTTTTAGTGGCCTTAAATTGCCTTTTTTCTGGAGTATCTCTGTTATTATAAACCTGCTGGGCTATCTGAAGGAGGTTTTGAATCCGCTTTTCTTCCAAGTCTTTTAGTTTTTGGAGTTTTTTAATATCTGGGGCTGCCTGATTTATGAAAGACATTACAACAGCTGTCTGACTTTCTGGAGCCTCTGGATCTATGGGGGTGTACTGTCTAAAAGTTTCTATTAATTTTTTTTAAGTAGGTGGCTGGGCTCTCTGTCTTTTCTTGCCGAATAGAATATATTTTAGCCAAATTAGTGGGCTTGCAAGCAGCTGCCCGGAGACCTGCCATTAGAGTCTGGCGATAAAGGTGTAGCCGTCCCCTACCTTCTGCCGTGCTGTAGTCCTACGCCGGCCTGGTCAGAGGAGAGGTCGCGTTTATGAGGTCAGGGTTGGCAGTCGGTTGACCGTCATCCCCCGGGACCAGCTTTCCAGCTTTTACCTGTATTCCCTCTCGCTCCTCCGTGGTAAACAAGATTCGGAGGAGCTGCTGACAATCATCTCAAATGGGCTGGTGGGTGAACATGACACTATCCAGTAAAGCCAGTAAATCTTTGGGGTTGTCTGAAAACCGAGCACTCTGAGCCTTTTAGTTATACAGATCACTGGTGGAGAATGGCCAGTACTGGAGCTTGGGGATTCCTGTGTCATCTGGGGGTTTTATTTCCCGAAGGGGTAAAGCCACCGTGGAGTCAGGCGGCTGGGGGGGGGGGGGCCTAGTCCGCGAAGTGTGCCCTCGCGTCCGCCCCCCCAGCCTTTTAAAGTTACTTTCCCTTTCAGCGAGCCCGCCTCCCCTCCGCCTGCTCCCTCCCTCTATCTCTCTCTTTAATCTTTTCGTTTCTGTCTAAATCTTTGATTGACATACTTACAGGGTCTTTTCTTTAAGTTTCTATCTCATTCGCGCGCGCTTTCTCTCTCTCACTTATTTTCTCTTCTCCCCAGTCTCACTTTCTGTGTCTCTTTTTGTAAAGGAATGTGGGTTAGAATTAGGTTGTGGGTTGGAATCCCTGTAAAGGAAATCCGCGCTGGAAGCCGGGAGCCCGGGGACCGGGCCAGGAGCGCGGCGCCGGAAGCCGGGAGCCCGGGGACCGGGGCCGCGAGCGCGCGCCGGAAGCCGGGAGCCCGGGGACCGGGGCCGCGAGCGCGCGCCGGAAGCCGGGAGCCCGGGGACCGGGGCCGCGAGCGCGCGCCGGAAGCCGGGAGCCCGGGGACCGGGGCCGCGAGCGCGCGCCGGAAGCCGGGAGCCCGGGGACCGGGGCCGCGAGCGCGCGCCGAAGCCGGGAGCCCGGGGACCGGGGCCGCGAGCGCGCGCCGGAAGCCGGGAGCCCGGGGACCGGGCCGGGAGCGCGGCGCCGGAAGCCGGGAGCCCGGGGACCGGGGCAATTCAGACAGCGAGCGCACACCCGGGGGCTGGGGCAATTCAGACAGCGAGCGCGCACCCGGGGACCGGGGCAATTCAGACAGCGAGCGCGCACCCGGGGGCCGGGGCAATTCAGACAGCGAGCGCGCACCCGGGGGCGGGGCAATTCAGACAGCGAGCGCGCACCCGGGGGCCGGGGCAATTCAGACAGCGAGCGCGCACCCGGGGGCCGGGGCAATTCAGACAGCGAGCGCGCACCCGGGGGCCGGGGCAATTCAGACAGCGAGCGCGCACCCGGGGGCCGGGGCAATTCAGACAGCGAGCGCGCACCGGGGGCCGGGGCAATTCAGACAGCGAGCGCGCACCCGGGGGCCGGGGCAATTCAGACAGCGAGCGCGCACCCGGGGGCCGGGGCAATTCAGACAGCGAGCGCGCACCCGGGGACCGGGGTCAGATTCAGACTGTAAGCGCGCACCCGGGGACCGGGGTCAGATTCAGCTGTTGCCCGGATCGCGAACCCGCTCCGGCAACTCAGATCGCAATTTAAATCAGAAGAGAGCCAGGGGACGTCTCCCACCGGTCTCCACTGGCTGTCCTATAGCGCGTCCGCCAGGACTGTGCCAGCCTCAGTTTCAGACCTCGCGAGTCAGAGATTCAGATTCAGAACAGACACACAGACACAGACAAACGGAGACGAGCCAGCTCACCTATCAGTAGATCGATCCTAGCAGATCCGTTGACCAGGGGTCTGGTGGGCTTGGGGAATCCCGGACGGGCCCCCAGATGTTATGCCCAGACTGTTTGTTCCCCAAAGAAGACCACCAGAGTCCAGAGTCAAAGCCAAGCGGCAAGGATCTTTACTACAAGTTCGAACTTGGTCCCTCCTTTACACAGTATACAAGAGGGCCCCGAACAATGCGAGCGTTTGCTTTTTATAGCCCGAAAGTTGTAGGGGAACAAAGAAATTCTTTTGGCTCCTGTGCTTTCAGTAACCTTGAACGGCTGTCTCCTTATCGGAGACTTTCCAGGTGGTGTTTGTACTGGGCTCAGGGAGTTTGAGAGATATATGGTGGTGGGATGGGAGGATGGGATGTGTTTGTGCTAGGCTCAGGGAGTTTTGAGCCCGGGGCTGAGGAATGTGCCCAGCTCCTTTCAGACCTAGCCTGAGAGCCAGTCTCTCCAAACTTCCCTTTTGCTCAAACATGGCTAAAGGGTTTTGACACTGACTCCTAGTCACCATCAAATCCCTCCAGTGTGAGACCAGACCAGCCACCTAGGACAGGTCTATCCTGGCACCAAGGAATAATCAAAACCTAACTACGGGATGGCTCATCGGGGATGCTCTCTGATAAAGATCTTGATCAAATGGGGGAAATGTGAAAGTTGTCAGTATTATAAAGGAGTCACTTGTGCCAAAAACAAAAACAAAAAACAACCCTGACAAATAGAGCCACGGAAGGCCATGAAAGAAGGGTTCTCCTAGATAAATGACTGATGACAAGAGCCATCACAAGACTCTGAAAAAACCAAAACCTTGCGCAAAAGCCATCACAATCTTAAACACACACAAAGACTCCTGCAAGGACCTCTGCCCAACAACTCCCTGTCCAGCCTTGGACTGGCACCACCCTTATTGTTGATCCTTGCAGCCAAGGATAATTGTCTCAAAATAATTATGTAATCCTTCTTATTTTTCCTTTAAGAACTGTTGTCTTCCTTTACCTCTTCAAAAACACACGTAGTTTACTATGGCACATGTATTCCCATTGTAATGCCCTATTCCCCAATACATATCATCATTTTCTTTTAGAGAGCCTCTCTCTGTTATCTAGGTTGACAGAGATGATGGAGTAGAGCTGCCCCAGTTAAGGTATTCCAACAGGCAGAGGCCCCAGTTGACCCACATTCAACTGAGCCCAACCTAAGTCAGCTGACTGACCCTCTACTAACCCCCAAGGTATGATAATAAATGCCTATAGCTTTAAGCCATTGAATTTTAAGATAGTTTGTTACACAGAAATAGATAAGTGATACAATGCCTTATGTGCTAATAACAGCAACTTGGAAAACAATGCTCCAGGTGGTTTTTACATGATCTCCTTGTAATGTTTGCTTCTACACTAGAAGTTCTAGCGTTCTACTTCTAGAACACCAGACGTTCACTAGAGCAGTGGACTCTAGTGAATGGCCCAGGCCATAACATTTTAGGCACTGTGTTTATAGCGGGTTGCAATCCTACAGTCTCATCACACATAGTGCAATAACCAGGAACAGAGCAATCAGAACCTTCTGCACTCACCCACCGACCCACCACCCCAAATACAAAGAGCTCATATTACAGCAGTCTATAAATCTTATTAGTGTGTTTATTGAGATTATAAAATATAATAAGTTATATATATATACAGAGTTAGACAAAAATATTGACAATTAAGACTTCACTGTCTAAGGGCCACAGACCTACCCTGGGGTGTTTTCTAAATGTTTTAAAGTATTGCAAAGTAATATCTCCACACAAAAATGGCAGGATGGAGTCCCAGCTTTGTTCAGTGAGAATTATTATGATCTCATTGTTCTGAATCCCATAACAAAGGCTAAAGCTTGTCAGAGTAAATCCCATGTTTCCAAATAAGTAAATGACAAGAGAATGTGTAACTATATAAGGAATAGCTCCCTAAAAATGGCAGGTGGAGAGCCAGCGGAACATGAGCTGACACTGGCTGGCCTTACGGTCCCAGAATTCCAATAGCGTGAAATGAGGCCAAAGCACCAGGAGCAGAGAACAGCCACCCTACTCCTTCACTGAAAACATTCTGAGGAGGGTACAAGCTGTTATCCTGGAACGGCACACTCATCACAAGTGACATTTGCAGTCTAATTAAAGGGAGACTCATCATCATTATCACAATGCAGGGGGAAGGGGGCACCACAGGATTTCAAAGAGGAATTAAAAGGATAATTAAGCTCTGCCGTGGAGTATTTAGCTTGCAAGATAAACCAAATAGGTTCTGAAAAACAGCAGCAAACAGACACAGTAAATGATGATATTAAATATTCAGGACCTCATTATGATCCTCTCACAGTATGTACTACATTCGTTGGTGGGAAATTGCTTATTGGTGTTAAAGATATGACTGATTTTCCCCCCAAAGCATTTTTTCAGTCATGCAACTTGTCATTTTTACAACCTCGCTTTATAAGTCAGAAACTTTGTTTTAATTTAGTAATAAACACAGTCAGACCTGCCATCAGGGAGCTCAGCAGTGAACTCTAAATTAACCCCTGGTGTGATCACTAGCCTGCCTCCTGAGCTCTTGGCAGTTACAGGGATAGTACGAGAGTCTGCCAAGAACAATGCCAGATTATTAGCTTTCTGCCTATAAATGTTATGTCAAACCATTGCAGTTACTGTGAAAATGCCAATTCTGAGTTTTTCTGTTTTAATTCCCATTTAAACGGACAAACCACACTGTATTCACTTCCATAGAGCACCTCAAAGGCCTGGCATTTCCTATAGCTCCACTTTCTTTTTGCTCACCTGAACCCTACCTGCCCCGATTATAGAATCACTGGCTAACATCTCATTTGCAGAAGAGAAACTGAGGTTGAGAGAGGAAAAGACAAGACCCAAGGTGGCACTAGAAGCCAGCTCCCTGGACTCCAAGCCCAGGCCCTCATTTGCACTGCAGGACTCCACTTCCCCTGACTGGCTCAGAAGGCTGAGTCTGAAACTCTCATGCCATGAGGCTAATCTACGAGTCTCAGATGAGCTCTTGAAATCTAGAATTATGCGTTGCTGAGCTCTTAGGAAGTCATCATTTCTCTAATTACAGTTGACTACTCATATATGTTTGAAGTGAAAACACAGCCTGACACGTTATAATTTAAATTGCTGTGTCCTTGAGCATTGCTGCCCCTAAAAGGTCAAATCTGCCTAAGGCCGAGAGTGGAAGCCCATTCACATGTAATGCAAACCACAGGGTACCCAGGCCAAAGATTCATGCAGTAAATGGAACTGGCTACTGCACACATCCAATTGCTTGGACAAACACATGCCTTGCATATTGGTTTTGTATAGAGTGAGCTCTTCCGTTATTGACTGGAAGGCCTGTAAGAATATGGATGACCTCAAGGATAGGTAAAGTTATCCTAATGAAACCACATAGGGTGTTAACAGACTTGTACTAAACCTGAAATAATACCTGGAGCAGGGTGTTTGCATTTTGTAGCCATTTTACCAAAATGTTTGAGCTGCTTCTTCACCAGGATGCCATCCTTCATCATCCCAGTAGGGAGTCATCTCCTGCGTAGAACTTCTATTACATTTTCTAAGTGCCCCTTCATTAGCTTGTTTGATGTCTTCCAGTGAAGTGGTTTGTAAACATACGTTCCTTCTGTCTTCTACTGGAGTGCAAACTCCTTAAAGACAGGGACCAGATTCTTCACTTCTGTCAGTCCCACGGGGTTTGGTTCCTTTGAGTCCTCAACATTGTCTCATTGTTCAGTGAGTTAATGGTGGGCTGGTGGGCTCGCTCTATGAGTGAGTGGATATTTACTCTGCCTGGTGAAGTACAGGCGAGCATCTGAAAGTAGCCCAGCTCTAGTCCTTTATCTTTGGTTAAATTGGAAGACAGGCCTTATTTCATCTGGCTCCTTGAACATCCTAAGGCATATGGTGACATCACAAAAGCCTTGATTCTTGGCAGTCTTTTGGCACCACTCACAGCTCCAGAGCCCTCATTGATCCTTGGCTTGTCCTGGGAGGACAACCCACAGGCATGCTTTTCAGGAAACAGCATGTGGCTGGGAAGCAGGTGGCACAACCCCCACCCACTCCAGTATGTCTGCACACAAGGACTCCACAGCATCCAGCCGCTCAATCTGCACCAGTTTTGTGAGCAGCTCAGGGATGCTGTAACCTGCCGTGCTGATGCGGTCAAAGAGCTGCATGCCGTCTGTCATGCCCCCAATCTCATCCCTCTTCAGGCCGAAGCTCTCGGCGAGGTGGCGCCACGTTTTCACAACAGCCTTCTCAGAGTTGTACGTGGAGCTGAGCATTCGGCTAGTTTTCTCGAGGCAATCAAATGGCAGCTCCGTGGGGCTAAGACCTGCAGACACCAATGGCCACAGTTAGATGTTGCAAGTCGCAGTCAACAGAAGGTCAACACTGTGAAAAATTATTTAAATGAAATAAAAATTATTGAAAAAAACATTTAAAAAATTGTAAAACAAAGCATGCAGAGAGCCACCTAAAACAAATGCATAACTTAAGGCAAACGACACCTAGAACACTGCCAGCCACAAGAGAGGGCTGTGCATGTACCCTAACCCCGGTAATAGCCCCTTCCCCACTAGGAAAATGACTGCTCTATTGACCATGATAATAATTCCCTGATGACCATTTTTAGCAATTCTCAAAGACTTCAAGACAAGTTATCCTTAGTTGGGTAACCCTGTCTCCCATGGGGCTGGGCTGAGGAGGGGGTCAAAGAGACAGTATCGTGTCTCTTTAGGGAATAGTAGTCAACTTTGTAATGGGTGCTCTCAATGATAGCCCCAGATTGGGGTTATCTGAACCAAGTCACTGCCAACTCAGTGGTCTGATGGTTTTTGGGGTTCACGGTACATTAGACTCACCTAGGAGCATTTAAAAACTTGATATTGCTGCTGCTGGAAGATGAGTAGATATAATTTTCCCTAATCCTCCCACTAAGTGCAGCTAAAAGCCCTGAACATTCCGTATAAAACAAATACAAGAAGTCTCTGAAAAGTGGAGAAAAGAAGATGGACCAACTAGGGACCTCGATACGTAAGGATGGTGATGGTGGTGAGTTCCCTGGGTTTTCTTTTGCCTCATAAATTCCAGACATGGGGCAGAAAAGTCCAAAAATCCAGAAATAATAGCAACCACAGACAAAAACAGCCCCAACAAAAGTCTTCCCTCTCTAGTCAGAGCACTAGGACAAGAGCAGCCTAGCAAGCATAAAACATTTAGACAATAATTGCTCTATTCCAGCCAAACACCACAGAAAAACTGTGTCCCCACTCCATCCAGGGTAGCAAAGACTGAGTGGGGAGCCTAGACTTCCACCCTCACCAAGCTGTAACACTGTGCCAGGTGGTGTCAGGAAAGGCCATGTAGGGAGATGGGGCTTTCTCATCAACTAGCTGGTAACAACTCCTCTGCCCCTGTGGTGACCATGTCAGGAGCCATACTCCCAAACCCAAAGTAGCAGTAAAAAGGAGTCCCTTGGGTGTTAGTGAAGGTTGAGTGGGGAATTTGGATGTCTACCTTCACCTAACAGTAGCAAGACAGCACCCTCATTCTCCTGCCACAGGGCTGCCTATCGAAAGGAGCCAGCTAAAATGGAAGGCTTAAAGAAGACCCAGAGTTTCATATCAGGACATAAAACTACACAGGTTTCAAAGTGAATTCACTCATCATACCAAGAACCAGGAAGATGTCAAATGAGTAAAAAAAGAAAAACTATAGATGCTAACACTGAGATGACAGATGTTAGATAATCTGAAAAAGGTTTTAAAGAAGCCATAATAAAAGTGCTTCAACAAGCAATTATGAACATGCTTAAAACAAATGCAATAATAGAAAAACAGAAATAGAAAATAGAAAAAAATAGAAATCCTCAGCGAAAATATACAAAATGTATAAAAGAAATGAAAATATTAGAACTAAAAAAATACAATAACCACAATAAAAAGCTCAGTGGATGTGCTCAATGGCAGATTAAAGACAGAGGAAAGAATCAGTGAGATGGATAATGGAAGCTAGCAGTGGAAATCACTCAATCAGAGAAAATAAACTGAAAAACACAGAGCCTTAGGGAACTGTGGGGTTATAACAAAAGAGCTAACATTTGCGTCATGAAGTTTCAGAAGGAGAGGAGAAGAGAGTGGGACTAAAGTACTCAAATAAATGATGGCTTAAAACTCCCCAAATTTGTAAAGAGATACAAGTCTACAGATTCAAGAAGCTAAGCAAATCCCAAACAGGATAAACCCAAATATATTCATGTCAAGATACATCATAAATGAACTTCTGAAAACTAAAGACGAAGTCTTAGAAACAGCCAAAGAAAAACAACGCCTGACCTAGAGAGAGAAAACAATTAGAATGACAGTAAATTTATAATCAGAAACCTGGAGACCAGAGAGAAGTAGCACAGTATTTCCATGTACTGAAGGAAGAGAACTTTCAACCCAGAGTTGCATACCAGGTTGCAGTGAGCTGAGTGAAAATATCCTTCAGGATGACATGAGAATATCAAGACATTCCAAGCCAAAGAAAAATTAAGAATTTTTCACCAGCAGACCACCCTAAAAGAAGCAAAAGGAAATTCTATAAACAGAAAGGAAATAATAAAAGAATGAAACTTGAGACATCAGAAAAGACAGAAAAGAACATAGTGAGCAAAAATTCAGGGAAATAAAATAGACTTTCCTTCCCTTTTTAAGTTTTCTGAATTATGTTAGGCAGTTGAAGCAATTTATGTTGTTCTAAATATATGTAGAGGAAATATTTACAACTACTATAAACAGGGAAGGTAAAGGGACAAAGAGAAAGGTAAAGTTTTTATACTTCATTCAAACTGGCAAAATAATAACACCAGGAAGGCCAGACACAGTGGCTCACACCTGTAAACCAAGGACTTTGGGAGGCCGAGGTGGGCAGTTCACCTGAGGTCAGGAGTTCGAGACCAGCCCGGCCAACATGGTGAAACCCTGTCTCTACTAAAAACACAACTGGTTGGCATGGTGGTGCACAGCTGTAATCCCAGCTACTCGGAAGGCTGAGGCAGGAGAATCACTTGAACCTGGGAGGCGGAGGTTGCAGTGAGCCGAGATTGCGCCACTGCTCTCCAACCTGGGCAACAGAGCAAGACTCCATCTCAAAAATAAAAATAAAAAAAATACTAATAACACCAGTAGACTGATAAGTTGTATGTGTAAATGCAATCTCTAGACAAACTACTAAAATAACTATGGAAAAAGATAAAATCAAAACATATCACTCAAAAAACACCAAAATCAAATTCTGAAATATGTTCAAGTGACCCACAGAAAAGCAGGAATACAAAAACACAGAAATGAAAAACAGAGACAACAAATAGTAAACAAAATATAAAATAGCAGACTTAATTAAGCCCTAACATAATAATGACTACATTTAATGTCAATGGTTTAAATACCAACTAAAGGCTGGGTGTGGTGGCTTATGCCTGTAATACCAGCACTTTGGGAGGCCAAGGCAGGTGGATCAGCTGAGGTCAGGAGTTTGAGACCTGCCTGGCCAACATGGTGAAACCCTGTTTCTACTAAATATACAAAATTAGCTGGTGTGGTGGTGCATGCCTGTGATCCCAGCTACTTGAAAGGCTGAGGCAGGAGAATTGCTTAAACCTGGGAAGCGGAGGTTGCAGTGAGCCAAGATCACACCATTGCACTCCAGCCTGGGCAACAGGAGCGGAAACTCCATAAAAAAACAGACAAAGAAACAAACAAAAACCTAAAAGGCAGAACTTGGTAGAGGAGATTTTAAAATATACTCAGTTATATGCTGCCTACAAGAAACTCACTTCAATATAATGAGAGAGGCTGGTTGGAAGTAAAAGGATGGAAAAATACATATCATGCAAACTTTAATAAAAGGAAGGCAGAATGGCTATAACATCAGTTAAAGTAGACTTCAGAGGAAAAAAATTACCAGAAAGTGACATTTAATAATGATAAAAGGGTCAATCCAAGAAGACATAGCAATCCTAAATGAATATGCACCAAACAACAGAGCTCCAAAATATGTGAAACAAAAACTGATAGACCTGAAAGAAGAGATAAGCCCACAATTATAGTTGAAAACTTTAACATTCCTCCCTCAGTAAATGATAGAACAATTAGAAAAAAATCAGCAAGAATATAGAACTTACCAACATCATCAACCAACAAGATCTAATCAACATTTATAGAACACTCCATTCAACAACAGCAGAATACACATTCTTTATAATTATGGGCCTTACACCTCAACAAATTAAAAGAATTGAAACTATACAAAATATATTCCCCTACCACAATATAATTAGAATTTAAATCAATAACAGAAAAATCTTTACACATTTGAAAACTAGACAACAGTCTTCTAAATAATCCACAGGTCAAAGAGGAAGTCTCAAAGAAAATTTAAAAATGAATGAAAATAAAAATACCAGATGTCAGTATTTGTGAGACACAGCTGAAGTAGTACTGAGAGGAAAATTTATAGCAGAAACACAAAGGAGGAAAACTCTTAATAATCTAAGCTCCCATCTCAAGCACTTAGAAAAAGATTAACAAAATAAACCAAATGTACATAGAAGGAAATAAGTAATTTAGAAATAAGAGCAGTAATCACTGAAATTGAAAACAGTAAAGTAAAAGAGAACAATATGAAAAGAAACAGTTATTTGAAAAGATCAATATAACTGACAAGGAAAAAAATAGACAAGACACAAATTACCAATATCAAGAAAGAAGCAGGAGATATTACTACAGACACCATAGATATCAAACAGATAATAAGGGAAAACTATGCAACTTTAACTCTATACATATAAATTTGACAGGTGAAAATAAACAGTTCCTCAAAAAACATAAACTATCACAACTTACCCAATGTAAAACAGATCATTTGAACAGACTTATAACTATTAAGGAAGCTGAATGTGTAACTGTAAAAATCTTCAGCCAAATGCGGTGGCTCACGCCTGTAATCCCAGCACTTTGGGAGGCCGAGGTGATTATGTTGCTTGAGGTCAGGAGTTCAAGACCACTCTGGCCAAGATGGTGAAACCCTGTTTCTACTAAAATACAAAAATTAGGGCCAGGCATGGTGGCTCACGCCTGTAATCCCAGCATTTTGGGAGACCAAAGCAGGTGGACCGCACGGTCAGGAATTCAAGACCAGCCTGACCAACATGGTGAAACCCCATCTCTACTAAAAATACAGAAATTAGCTGGGCATGGTAGCACATACATGTAATCCTAGCTACTCAGGAGGCTGAGGCAAGAGAATCACTTGAACCTGGGAGGTGGAGGTTGCCAGCCTGGGACAGGGTGAGACTCCATCTCAAAAAAAAAAAAATTAGCTGGGCTGTGGTGGCACGAGCCTGTAATCCCAGCTACTTGGGAGGCTGAGGCAGTAGAATCGCTTGAACTTGGGAGGCAGAGGTTGCAGTGAACCAGGATCGTGCCACTGCACTCCAACCTGGGTGACAGAGCAAGACTCCATCTCAAAAAACAAACAAACAAAAACTCCCCAAAAGAAATCTTTAGGTCCACATGATTTCACTGAAGAATTCTACAAAATGTTTAAGAAATAATTAATAGCAATTCTACACTATATTTTCTAGACATAGAAAACTTACTCTGTGAGGGTAGTATAAACTGGATACCAAAACCAGACAAAGACAAAAAACAAACCACAAACCACAGACCAATATCTCTCATGAATATAAATGCAAAATCCTTAACAAAATATTAGCAAATGGAATGCAACCATAAAAAAAAGAATTTGTACCACATCAGGTATGGGAGGCAAGGCTGGTTCAATATTTAAAAACTACTGTAATCCACTCAAAAAATTAATGTCAACAATTTATAAAAAGCCTAGAGCTAATATTATACTTAATGGTGAAAAATGGAATGCTTTTAAGATCAGAAATGAGGCAAGGATTTCTGCTTCTGCTTCATCACTTACATTCACTGTAGCGCTGGAAGGTGTAGCCAGTGCAATAAAATGAGAAAAGGAAGGAAAAGGTATACACATTGGAAAGGAAGAAATAAAACGGTCCCATTTGCAGATGTGATTATCTATATAGAAAATCCCAAGGAATCTACAAGAAGACTCCCAGATCTTATAAGTGAATTCAGCAAGGTCACAGGATACATGATAAACATACAAAAATCAATTGTATTTCTATATAGCTAACAATGAATGTATGGCTACTGAATTTAAATTACATTTACAGCTGCTCAAAAAATAAACGATATACTTATGATATAAATCTAGCAAAATATGCATAGAACTTGTCTTTTGGAAACTACACAATGTAGATAAAAAAATTTAAAGTTGTGCTAAATAAATGAAGAGATATACCATGTCCATGTCTCAGAAGATTCAACATAATAAAGATGTCAAATCTTCCCAATTGATATACAGTTTTGTTGCAACTCATTAAAATCCCAGCAAGGCATTTTGTACATATAGGGAAGACTATTCTAAAACTTATATAGAAAGACAAAGGAACTAGAATAGCTAAAAGATTTTTGAAAGAAGAAAGTGGGAGCAGTCTATTTGATTTCAAGACTTATATAAGTTATTATATAACTTATACAAGAATCAAGAATGTGTGGTATTATAAGAGGGACAGACATGTAGATCAATACAACAGAACAGCGACCCCAGAAAATAGACCCATACAAATATACCAAACTGATTTTTGACAAAGTTTGAAAAGCAATTCAATGGAGGAAAGATACTTTTTCAAAAAAAAAAAAAAACAAAAAAAAAAAACAGTGCTGGAGCAATTGGATATCCATAGACAAAAAAAGAACTTTGATCCAATTTCATATCTTCTATAAAAATCAACTCAAACTTAACTGCAAAATGTGAACTATGTGAACTTAAATGCAAAACATAAAAACTATGTGGACTTAAATATAAAACATTAAGCTATAAAACTTCTAGAAAAAATTGTGGGAGCAAATCTCTGGGATCTAGGACTAGGCAAGAGAGAGCTTAGATTTGACACCAAAAGCACCATCCATAAAAGGAAAACTTTATAATTAGTTTCATAAATTTGACTCATAAAAATTTAAAGCATCATTCTGTGAAAGACCCTGTTAAGAGACTGAAAAGATAAGTTAAACTAGCTATAGAATAGAGAAAACATTTACAAAACCACATATCCATCATAGGACTAGTGTCTAGAATATATTGTTAAAAACCCTCTCAACAGCAAAAAATCATATAATGCCATTGAAAAATGGGCAAAGACATGAAGAAACATTCATTTTACTGAAGAGGACATACAGATGAAAAATAAACACAAGAAAGGATATTCAAACAATAGGAACATGCAAATTAAGACCACACTAAGATATCATAACACACTTCTCAGAATAGCTAAAATAAAACATAGTAACACCACCAAATGCTGGCAAGGATATGGAGAAACTAGACCATTCACACACTGCTCGTAGGAATGTAAAATGGTACAACAACTTTGGAAAACAGTTTGGCAGTTTTTTAAAAAAACCAACCACGCAACTATCATACAAGCCAACAAATGTACTCCTGGGTCTCTATCCTGGATAAATCACGACTGATGTCCACACGAAAACCTATACACAAATATTTATAGCACCTTTGTTCATAATAGCCCTTAAGTGGCAATAACCCTGATGTCCTTCAGCAAGTGAATGGTTAAATCAGCTCTGGTCTGTTTATGCCACAGACTACTACTCAGCAAGAGAGAGGAATGGACGATTGATACATGCAACAACCCGGCTGGACCTCCAGTGAATTATGCTGAGTGAAAAAGGCCATTCACCAATGGTTACATACTATGTGATTCCGCTTTTATAACACTCTTGAAATGACAAAACTGTAGGAATGGAGAACAGATTACTGGTTTCCAGGGGCCTAGGTGAGGGTGAGACGGGTGGGAACTGGCTGTGGCTGTAAAAGGACAATACGAGGAGTTTTTGTATGGGAGCTGAGTCTAGCTTCACTGTGTCGATATCAGTGTCCTGGTTGTGACTTCTGTGTATAGTTTTGTAAGATGTTATCATGAGGAGAAACTGGGTAAAGGGCTTGCAGGATCTCTCTGTATTCTCTCTTACCACTGCATGGTAAGAAGTATCTCAAAATAAAAAGTTTAATTAAAAACAAAACAAAACAAAACAAAAAACAGAGACGCAGATGCCTGGGATTCACCCCTGACTAATTACATCAGGGTGTTGGGGCAGATTGGGTGGGCTGGATGGGCAGAGATGCTGTTAAGACCTGCAGGGGACTCTAATATTCATCAGGGCTGGGCACGGAGCACAAGTTCTCAGCCCTGGCTGAGGTTTGAAAACCCCTGTCCCGGGGTGTGAACTCAATATTTTTTGGAACAGAGAAGAGCTTGCTGGTGGATGGAAGGTGAGTCCTAGACCATCCTCCCCTGGGCAGCTGACAGCCCCAGGCCATGCCAGGTGAGATCAGGCAGGCTGACCTGGGGCATGTGTTTATGGAGAGATGCCATGTTTCAGCGGCAGCCAAGAATTCTTGGCCCTGGAGCTCACCCACAGTATAGTTATTTCTGGCCAACAAAGCACTGGACCAGAAAGCCTGCCAGGGAACAGGGGGCTGCACTTGGCCTACGATGGGGTGTGGGGGTGGGAGGAGGGGTATTGGGAGCATTGGCGAGCTGCCTGGCATGCACCAGGCTCCACTCCCGCTGCCCGGCCAGATCAAGGAGTCCGAGGAGGGAGGCCAGCGAGGCCAGCAGCAGGAAAACTCCTGACCTCAGCCACGAGGGGTTTATCTTTGAGGTTAATAAGAAGGTAATTTAGAAAGAGGATTTTGCAGGAACTGGAAGCTGAGGATTATGATTTCAGATTGCAGCACTGACGGCCCTGTCCTGTTGCCTTTTACCTGCCCACACCCAAGCCCAGGTTACGGGGAGACACTGACTTGGCTCGGAAGGCCGCTGGGAGGGGAGGCTGGAGGCTCCCAGGGCCTTCGGACATCGAGGATGCTCGAGGGCAGGGAGAGGGCGGCTAAGTCTAGGATAAGTGACTAAGTGACTGATTATGTTTCCCAGATGATGATGCCAGTGTGGAGATGGGCACTGGGGACACGGGAGGTCCAAGGCTCTATGGCTGCTGCTCCCCGACCCTGCGTGTCCCTGTAGTGGGTGCCTGCACCGGGCTGTCTCCCGCCATGAGGGGAAGGCCCATGGAAGCACTGGGAGATGCCTTCTAATATCTGGGAGCCAGATTCTGTTTCTCCACACCTGAAGTCGGTTCCAGTGGCCGTTCTGACCAGAGTGCGGCAACGGGATGGGCGACTTCCCTGAGTTCCCCTCACAGGATCACAGCTCTTATGTCTACACCACCTCTCTCAGCTTACCTTCCACAACTCCACACACGTTGGCATACACATCCAAGATCTTTTTCCTCCGGCTTTGAATCTGTAAAAAAGAGTCAGGAGAATTTTCACCTCCAGAGAGGGGCAACAGTAGTGAGGAGGCAAATCCTCCATGTCAGCAGGGACAGGCAGCAGCTACGCCTGACACCAGAGACGCCGCACACAGCCCCCGTGTCAGCACCCCAGCCCCGTGTCAGCACCCCAGCCCCGTGTCAGCACCCCAGCCCCGACACACAGGGAGGAGGGTCTCCTTCAGGTCTTCCCACTCAAACATCTTCTCAGGCTCAGCTGGGTGGTCAGACTCATAAGATACTTGGGGATACCCCGGCATCAGTCTGTTTGAAAAGATGACCATGGGGACCCCCACTTGCCCTCAGGACACCTGTGCTGCAGCAGAGCCGTGCGGGGCTCCCATCCTGGATCATGTGGCTGGTGCCAGGAGACCAGGCCCACGGTGCACAGGTGCTCAGTGGCCCTGGCTGAAGAGTCCCGGGGCCACGGCTACCTATTTCTTTTGTAACAACCCCACAGGCTTCCAAGGTCTCTGCAAGTGGCAGCCCCATTACCGAGGTCACTGAACTCGGAGCAGGCAGAGCATGGCATCCTATCAGGACCAGGCCGGAGCCAGGATCCCAACTGGGCGTTTTTGCCATCAGTGATGTTGCCTAGCAACACAGCTGTCCTGCGGCTGGGGTCTGCAGCCAGGGCACAGACTAGAGGGATGACCACAGGCCAGGTCCACAGGGAGCCCAAGAGGGCTCTGGTCATCTCTGCCCTCACCCCTGCCCTGCTCCTGGCCACGGCACATTACAGGGCAGTAGGTGATAAAACCCTGGGGACAGTTTCTACATGTGAGCCTGTTTTTATATTTTTAAAAATGCATACAAGAAAAGTGTTTGTGTGTGTGTGTGTGTGTGTGTGTGTGTGTGTGTGTGTAGAAAATTGTCTGGCTGGATAAAACCCAGTATATTTACAAGGGTCTTTTTCTGCCATCTGGCATTCCAAGTGATTTTACCTTTTTTCTCTTTGCTTATTCTTTTTCATGTTTGTGTATGAAGCTATATAATAAAAACAAAGTGGTTGGGTGTGATGGCTCACACCTGTAATCCTAGCGCTTTGGGAGGCTGAGGCAGGTGGATTGCCTGAACTCAGGAGTTTGAGATCAGCCTGGGCAACACAGTGAAACCTCGTCTCTACTAAAATACAAAAAAACTAGCTGGGCGTGGCAGCATGCACCTGTAGTCCTAGCTACTTGGGAGGCTGAGACAGAAGAATTGCTTGAACCCAGGAGGCGGAGGTTGCAGTGAGCCAAGATTACACCACTGCACTCCAGGCTGGGTGACAGACAGGCTGGGTCCCATCTCAAAAAAAAAAAAAAAAAAAAAGGAAAGAAAGTTTTTTCCCCCCTTTTAACTATCTTGCTGTGAACCTGTCACTGTCCAGGTCTCCTTGCTTGGACTTTTGAGAGAAACACCCCGTCTTGCAGGAGAGCTGATTCAGTGAGAAAGTTCTAGTCTTGTGGCTGTGAGGGGGCCACATCTCACAGCTCATCATGGCATCTGCAGGAGCCTCACCCCAGCTGACTTGTTGCTGGTGGCAGACTTCTCCCTGGCCAGGTGAACCAGCGACAGCAGGCACAGCTCCGGGGAGCCCTGCTTGTCAGGGGCGGGCTCCTCGTCACTGTCCACACTCCGGCTCAGCAGCTGCTCATTCTCGGACGAGGCATCGTTCTCGCTGCAAAAACAAGAGCGATGGTCATTAGCAGCGCCTGGGGGGACTGCAGCCCTGACAGGTTCTCCTGTGGTGAACTTGTCCATTGCCCAGCTGTGGACAGTGGGGGGCAATGACTTGTTTTTCAACTGGGCACCTTGTGGGCACGGGACCAGGGGACGTGAGATGAGACAGATACACCGGTGGCTTCCTGCTTCCTTCCAAACAAGTCCATGGTGGGTGACCTGCAGGCGTCTATGGGCTGGGGCTGCCACTGAGCGTGGGAGGCATCCACAGGCCTCTCCTCTCTGCTATCTGACACGCAGTGGATGCTCCATAAAGGTTCATTGAATATGTCCTAGATCCCTGTATCTAATCCCAGTAAGCACCAAGTTCACCTGGTGTCTTCGTGTTAAGCAAATAGATTGATGTGGCTGGCACTGAATCCGTGCTGGCTGTCTGGAGTCATTGAAAAGGGAGCTGAATGGAGCCTTGTGCCTGGAAAGCCCCCTCTTGACTAGGGGGGTGACCTGGCTGACCTGTGTGCATTGCAGAGGGTGGCACAGCAAGCCCCAGCGGGTGAGGTGGGTGGGCGGTTGGAGGCACGAAGCCCAGGTTCATGCCACCTTGTGGTTCACAGCCCACAAAGAACCCAGGGTCTGCCCTTGGCACATGTGGGTTGGAGCTGAAACTCTCTTAAAACCATTCCAAGTCTATGAAAAACAATATTCTTTTTTAGAGGCATCCTGCTTGCTTCCTGTGGTTTGGCTGAAGACCTTTTTTTCTTAAAAAAAGGATTATATTTGTTAGTAACTAGGTTACAGCAGTGAAGCCCACAGGCAAACACAACCCTAGAGACAGGGTAATACAAAGAAAATGAGAACCATCATGAAGCCCCAGTGGGATCCACTTCCTCGTCAGGCTTCAGGGCCTCACAAGGAGGTGATAGGGCCCATCGCTGTCCCCACTTGAGAGCAGGTGAGATGGAGCAGGTGAGATGGAGCAGGTGAGATGGAGCAGGTGAGATGGAGCAGGTGAGGTGGAGCAGGTGAGATGGAGCAGGTGAGGTGGAGCAGGTGAGATGGAGCAGGTGAGGTGGCACCCCAGGTCCTGTCTCCAAGACCCAAGGACAAACAGCAGGGACAAAAGCTCAGTGCCTTGCTGTCTTTTAATGTACAATTGTCAGGGTTCAATTTGTATTTAATATTTGTATATGAAATAAGTATATTGTCCGGAGCTGCATGCCCCGGCCATAGCGAATAATAATTAAGGATTAAACGCCTGAGCTCTATTCATTTCCACCTTCTACCTCCTCCCTATCTTTGCCTTTTTTCCCCTGTACTAATACCTCGTTAAAGATGGCGCTCTTCCTGCTTCTTCTTCACTCACTTTTCCCGCGCCCGGGAAAATTGTTACTTAGTAGCGCAAGCGCAACATGATGTCGGACGGGAGAAACCGAAACTAACCTGGCCACGCCCTCGGCAATGAGATCATTTCCGCCTTAGCCCAACCCCTTCCCTTCCAAGTGTATATAAGGCAGTGCATTACCGCCATTAAACGAGACTTGATCAGAGCACTGTCTTGTCTCCATTTCTCGTGTCTCTTGTTCCCCAAATTCCCACCCCCTCCTCCAGGGCCTGCTCTGACTATCCCGCGGGCCGGGATACATGGCGCCCGAACAGGGACCTGGAAACGAGGGACTCCTTGAGGAAGAGGACGCCAAAGGACAGTCGACCGCTAACGAAGACAGAAGGAGTCAAACTCTTCCGATCACCGCGGGAACCTGCCGCGTCAGAATCGAAGGTAAGTGACGCGTCCGAAATGGGACAAGAATTAAGCCAACATCAAATATATGTAGGACAATTAAAAGAGGCTTTAAAGATACGAGGAGTAAAGGTTAAAGGTAATGATTTGTTTAAATTTTTTGATTTTGTAAAAGACACTTGCCCTTGGTTCCCACAGGAAGGAACTATTGATATTAAAAGATGGCGTAGAGTAGGGGATTGTTTGCAGGACTATTATAATACTTTTGGGCCAGAAAAAATTCCTGTAACTGCCTTCTCTTATTGGAACCTCATTAAAGATTTAATAGATAAGAAGGAGGCCGATCCTCAAGTCATGGCTGCGGTCGCTCAGACAGAGCATATTTTAAACGTTAGCTCCCGCTCTAACCTCACAAAGCCTCCGCAAGATACGGAGGAAGATCTCATTTCCCTCGAAAGTGATCATGAGGAAATCAAGTCTCCTTCTGTAATAGATAAAGAAATACCACACGAAAACAAACCAAAAAAATACCCAATTTTACAGATGCTTCAAAAGGAGGAGGAAATTAATAAGCCTAATCAATCGGATATAAATTGGGATGATTTAGAGGAAGAGGCGGCTAAATATCACAACCCTGATTTGCCTCCCTTTACTTCATACCCACCCCCATATAATAAGACACATAATGAGGCTTCTGCGCCCATTGTTATGGCAGCAATAGATCCCAAAGAAGAATTAAAGCAAAAATTGCTCAACTAGAAGAACAGATTAAACTTGAAGAGTTACATCAATCATTGATAATTAGGCTCCAAAAGCTAAAAACAGGAAATGAAAAAATACCTAACTCAGACGCTATGGAGGGTTCCTTGCGCCCACTTCAGCGGCCTGGACAACATGTTCCAAGAGGGGGCTTAGTTGCTAGCCGACATAGAGAAGACTCCTCCCCCAAAGACGTTTTTCCGGTCACGGAAACCATAGATGAACAGGGACAGGCTTGGAGGCATCATACTGGATTTGATTTTACTATTATAAAAGAGTTAAAGACTGCTGCCTCTCAGTATGGGGCTACTGCTCCATATACTCTTGCTATAGTGGAATCTGTAGCTGAGAATTGGCTCACTCCTACAGACTGGAATACCTTAGTCAGGGCAGTTCTTTCTGGGGGAGACCACTTAATTTGGAAGTCAGAGTTCTTTGAAAATTGTAGAGATACAGCTAAAAGAAATCAACAGGCAGGAAACGGTTGGGATTTTGATATGTTAACTGGTTCAGGTAATTATGCAGACACTCAGGCCCAAATGCAATATGACCCTGGACTGTTCTCACAAATCCAGGCTGCTGCTACAAAGGCCTGGAGAAAACTTCCCGTTAAAGGAGATCCAGGGGCCTCGCTCACAGCGGTTAAACAAGGACCCGATGAGCCATTTTCAGACTTTGTGCATAGACTTATGACCACGGCAGGTAGAATCTTTGGAAATGCAGAAACGGGTGTAGATTATGTTAAACAGTTAGCTTTTGAAAATGCTAACCCCGCCTGCCAAGCGGCAATCAGACCTTATCGAAAGAAAACAGATTTAACAGGATACATTCGCCTTTGTTCAGATATTAGGCCCTCATATAAACAAGGCCTAGCAATGGCCGCCGCTTTTAGCGGCCAAACAGTAAGAGATTTCCTCATTAACAAAGGTAAAGATAAAGGGGGATGTTTTAGATGCGGTAAAAGGGGACACTTTGCAAAAGATTGCTATGAAAACCAAAATAGGAGTCCAGAAGCAAAAATCCCAGGCCTTTGCCCAAGGTGTAAAAGAGGAAGGCACTGGGCAAACGAATGTAAATCTAAAACTGACAGTCAAGGAAATCCTTTACCCCCCAGGCAGGGAAACGGGATGAGGGGCCAGCCTCAGGCCCCGAAACAAGCATATGGGGCAGTCAGCTTTGTTCCAGCCAGCAACAGCAATCCATTTCAAAACTTAGTAGAGCAACCCCAGGAAGTGCAGGATTGGACCTCAGTTCCACCTCCCACACAATATTAACACCTGAAATGGGACCGCAAACCTTAAATACCGGAATATATGGACCCTTACCACCTAACACTTTTGGGCTACTTTTAGGAAGACGTAGTGTCACCATGAGAGGCTTACAAGTCCTCCCTGGAGTTATCGATAATGATTATGAAGGAGAAATTAAAATTATGGCCAGAGCTATTGATAGTATTATTACTGTCCCTCAAGGAGTTAGAATAGCTCAGTTACTCCTGCTACCTTTGGTTAAAACAGATAATAATATCTAATACTCTAATAGAAATATAAAAGGTTTCGGATCATCAGATATACATTGGGTGCAACCAATTACAAATCAAAAACCCTCTCTAACCTTATGGTTAGACGGGAAGGCATTCACTGGACTAATAGACACAGGGGCTGATGTAACTATCATTAAACAGGAAGATTGGCCCTCTCATTGGTCTACTACAGAAACTTTAACTCACTTGAGAGGAATTGGACAAAGCAGTAATCCTAAACAAAGTTCTAAATACCTAACATGGACAGATAAAGAAAACAATTCAGGCCTCATTAAGCCATTTGTCATCCCTTACCTACCTGTTAACCTTTGGGAGCGAGATCTGCTCTCTCAAATGAAAATTATAATGTGTAGTCCAAATGATATAGTTACTGCACAAATGTTAACTCAAGGATACACCCCTGGTAAAGGTCTTGGAAAAGGAGAGAACGGTATCCCACAGCCTATACTGGTTTCAGGACAACTTGATAAAAAGGGGTTTGGAAATTTTTAGCTCAGGCCACTGACATACCTGCACCCCAAAGGTGCGCTGACCCCATTACTTGGAAGTCAGATGAGCCCGTTTGGGTTGATCAGTGGCCTTTACTCAATGATAAACTAAATGCTGCCCAACAGTTAGTGCGGGAACAACTAGCAGCAGGACATATTGAGGAAAGTAATTCCCCTTGGAATACACCTATTTTTGTTATTAAAAAGAAGTCTGGTAAATGGAGACTTTTACAAGATTTAAGAGCAGTAAATATCACTATGATCCTTATGGGTGCCTTACAACCAGGATTGCCTTCACTGGTTGCGATTCCTCAAAAATATTTTAAAATCGTTATTGACCTTAAAGATTGCTTTTTTACAATTCCCCTTCACCCTGCTGACCAGAAAAGATTTGCCTTTAGTCTTCCATCTACAAATTTTAAACAACCAATGAAGCGCTATCAATGGAAAGTCTTACCTCAAGGTATGGCCAATAGTCCTACCTTGTGTCAAAAATATGTAGCTGCCGCTATAGAGCCAGTCAGAAAAACATGGGCACAAATGTATATTATACATTATATGGATGATATTTTAATAGCAGGAGAAATTGGCGAACAAGTCTTACAGTGCTTCGCCCAACTCAAACAAGAGTTAACAGCAGCCGGACTACAGATAGCCCCAGAAAAGGTACAATTACAAGATCCATACACTTATCTTGGTTTCCAGATTAATGGACCCAAAATCATTAATCAAAAGGCCGTTATACGTCGTGATCATTTAAAAACTTTAAATGATTTCCAAAAATTACTGGGAGACATAAATTGGCTTCGACCGTACTTAAAGCTCACCACAGGAGAGTTAAAACCTCTTTTCGATATATTAAAAGGAGACTCTAATCCAAAATCCCCCAGGTCCATTACTAAAGAAGTATTAATAACACTCCAACAGGTAGAACATGCCATTGCAACACAATTTGTTACCGGTATTGATTATTCTCAGCCATTAATATTCCTTGTTTTTAACACAACAATAACCCCTACTGGCCTATTTTGGCAGAACAATCCCATTATGTGGGTACACCTGCCCTCCTCCCCTAAAAAGGTTTTGTTGCCTTATTATGATGCCATAGCTGATCTAATTATCTTGGGAAGAGAAAACAGTAGAAAATACTTTGGAATAGAACCCTCTACCATTATACAGCCCTACACTCAATCACGCATCCATTGGCTGTTACAAAATACGGAAGCCTGGCCAATTGCTTGCGCTTCTTATACTGGCGTGATTGACAACCATTACCCACCTAACAAACTTATTCAATTTTGTAAACTTCATGCGTTTGTATTTCCCCATATTACCAGTAAAGAACCTCTCAATGACGCATTACTAATTTTCACTGAAGGATCTTCCACAGGACTTGCCGCTTACACTTACAATAATGTAGTCGTTAAATTCCAGACCACTTATACATCAGCTCAGCTGGTCGAATTGCAAGCTATAATTGCAGCACTATCAGCTTTTCCTTGTCAGCCACTTAACATTTATACAGACAGCGCCTACCTGGCTCATTCAATACCCCTCTTAGAGACCGTGTCTCAAATTAAACATATTTCAGACACAGCTAACCTATTTTTACAATGTCAACAACTTATCCGAAAAAGGACTACTCCCTTTTTTCTTGGGCATATCAGAGCACATTCAGGATTACCGGGACCTCTAACACAAGGTAACGCAACAGCTGACACGGCAACAAAAACCATAGCCACAGTCACTACAGACAATTTGCAACAAGCGCAAAAAGCACATGCCTTACATCATTTAAACGCCCAAACCTTAAGACTTATGTTTAAACTTACCAGAGAACAAGCTCGACAAATAGTTAAACAATGCGCCAACTGCATAACATACTTACCTGTTCCCCATCTAGGAGTTAACCCCTGAGGACTCATCCCCAACGAAATTTGGCAAATGGACGTTACTCACCACTTAGAATTCGGTCAAGTAAAATATATCCATGTATGCATAGACACTTATAGTGGATTCATCAGTGCAACTCTCCAAACAGGAGAGGCCACCAAACATGTCATAGCTCATTTATTACACTGCTTTTCTATTTTAGGAATACCCAAACAAATCAAAACAGATAATGGCCCCGGTTATATAGCCAAAACCTTCTTACAATTTTGTAATACCCTACAAATTAAATATACCACAGGCATTCCCTATAATCCCCAAGGACAAGGTATAGTAGAAAGAGCTCATCTGTCATTAAAAACTATTATCACAAAATTAAAAGGGGGGAGCTGGTACCCCGTGAAGGGTACCCCCAGAAACATACTCAATCATGCCCTGTTTATCCTTAATTTTTTAAATTTGGACAGTCATGGAAAATCGGCTGCCGACCGTTTCTGGCATCCTGAATCTCAAAAACAGTTTGCAATGGTAAAATGGAAAGATCCACTTGATAGTTCATGGCATGGCCCCGATCCAGTTTTAATTTGGGGAAGAGGCTCAGTATGCATCTTCTCACAAAAAAATGATGCAGCCAGATGGCTGCCTGAAAGATTGGTAAGACAAATAAATCATAACCATTGTCAGTCCAGGGAAGATAAATCTCCCTGAGAAGTTTTTCCCTTCTTGTTTTTCAGAAAATGAAGCCTAACATGAAATTCCTTTGGAGAATAATCGCTCTATATAACATAGTGACAGTCTATGCAGGTTTTGGTGACCCTCGTAAGGCAAGAGAATTATTACGAAAACAATACGGCCAGCCTTGTGACTGCAGAGGGGGACAAATATCTGAACCTCCGTCAGATAGAATCACCCAGGTGACCTGCACGGGCAAGACAGCTTACCTAATGCCAAACCAGTTATGGAAATGTAAGTCTACCCCAAGAGATAACTCACCTAATGGGCCGCTCCTAGAATGCCCTTGTAGTTCTTTCCAATCTTCTGTACATAGTTCCTGTTATACATCCTATCAACAATGCAAATCAGGCAATAGAACATATTATACGGCCACGTTACTAAAAACACAAACTGGAGGCATTAATGACGTACAAGTATTAGGATCCACTAATAAACTTGTACAATCTCCTTGTAATGGCCAAAAAGGAAAGCCTGTTTGTTGGAGCACTACCGCCCCCATTCATATTTCTGATGGAGGAGGCCCATTAGATATTACAAGAATTAAAACCGTCCAGAAAAAATTAGAAGAAATTCATAAAGCTGCTTATCCTGAACTCCAATATCACCCTTTAGCCCTGCCTGAGCTTAGAGATAATTTTAGGCTCGATGCCAAAACCTTTGATATCCTCAATGCTACTTACAATTTACTTCAAATGTCCAATACAAGCCTGGCCCACGATTGTTGGCTTTGTCTTAAAATGGGCCCCCCTATTCCTCTAGCCATACCTAACCTTTCATTGCCCTATGTCAATTACTCAAATGAATCCTTAGTAAATAATTCCTGTCCTATTACCCCCCCACTCTTAGTTCAACCGATGATATTTTCTAATTCCTCTTGCCTCTTTTCACCATCATATAATAACACTAAAGAAATTGATTTAGGCTATGTTGTGTTTGGCAACTGTACTTCCATAATCAATGCCACCAACCCTTTGTGTGCTATAAATGGCTCGGTTTTCGTTTGTGGAAACAACATGGCATATACGTATCTACCTACAAATTGGACAGGGCTTTGTGTTCTGGCCACTCTTCTCCCCGACATTGATATCATCCCTGGAGATGAACCTATCCCCATCCCCGCTATTGAACATTTTATTTATAGACCGAAACGAGCCATACAATTTATTCCCTTGTTGGCTGGACTAGGAATCACCACTGCTTTTACTACAGGAGCCACAGGCCTAGGAGTCTCACTAACCCAATATACTAAATTATCCAATCAATTAATCTCAGATGTACAGACCTTATTCAGTACTATACAAGATTTACAAGACCAAGTAGACTCGTTAGCTGAAGTAGTTCTCCAAAATAGAAGAGGTCTAGATTTGTTAACGGCAGAACAGGGAGGGATATGTTTGGCTTTACAGGAAAAGTGCTGTTTTTACGCCAACAAATCCGGAATCGTCAGAGATAAGATAAAAACTTTGCAAGAAGAACTAGAAAAGCGCAGAAAAGGCCTGGCCGCCAATCCACTATGGACTGGACTCGATGGACTTCTCCCCTATCTCCTGCCATTTCTTGGTCCTTTACTCACTCTTCTACTCTTCCTCACTCTCGGGCCTATAATCCTTAATAAGCTTATGGCATTTGTCAGACAACAAATCGAGGCCTTCCAGGCCAAACCTATACAGGTTCATTATCATCGCCTTGAGATGACTGAAAATGGTGAGTCTTATTTACCTTAATAAGACCACCTCCCCTGTGTGCTGAACTGGACAGTCAATGATGGGTAAGAGGACACTATCTCCATTGGAGCCTAAGACAGGAGGGCCGCCCTTGCTGCTGCCTTATCCCATGACGGGCCTAGAAGGTGGGGGTGAGTTGACCCAACCTAAGACAGGCGCAGTTCCCAAGGGGTTTTCTCATCATAAAAATATAAAAAGGGGGACCTGTCCGGAGCTGCATGCCCCGGCCATAGCGAATAATAATTAAGGATTAAACGCCTGAGCTCTATTCATTTCCACCTTCTACCTCCTCCCTATCTTTGCCTTTTTTCCCCTGTACTAATACCTCGTTAAAGATGGCGCTCTTCCTGCTTCTTCTTCACTCACTTTTCCCGCGCCCGGGAAAATTGTTACTTAGTAGCGCAAGCGCAACATGACCTCCGACAGGAGAAACCGAAACTAACCTGGCCACGCCCTCTGCAATGAGATCATTTCCGCCTTAGCCCAACCCCTTCCCTTCCAAGTGTATATAAGGCAGTGCATTACCGCCATTAAACGAGACTTGATCAGAGCACTGTCTTGTCTCCATTTCTCGTGTCTCTTGTTCCCCAAATTCCCACCCCCTCCTCCAGGGCCTGCTCTGACTATCCCGCGGGCCGGGATAGTATATATTTTTTCCTAGCAGGGCCTCTGAATTTTCCCTGTCTTCAACTGCAACTCAAGTCATGGGGCATGTCTCTGCCCTTTTAATTTCTGGAAATAAGAAAAGCCTGAAAAACAGAAGGGAGAGGCTGAGACAGAATGAGATAAGGCTGGGCTGGAGGCTGAGGAGCACGTTCAGTCTCTAGGGAGGCCCTATTTAAGAGTTACATCCATGCAGGGTGACCAGGTCCTGCCCTGGGTCCTGGGAGCAGCAGCTTGGATCTGGCACCTCCCGCCAGTCAGGCACAATGGGGCTTAGACCACAAATTCCTGCAGGGGTGGTGGTGGCTGAAAACTGATCAACTGGAATTGAGTCACTTGGAGGAAATAACCACCCCAACACATACTCCGCTTTTCCTTCCTCGTATGCAAAGACTTCGTATTTGTCTGCCTCCTGCCCGTGTGTCAGGGGTGTGAAGAGACGCTGGAGTTTTCCAGGTGAGACAATGCACCTGGCAGTGCTTTATGAATGCCAAAGCTCCACACAGATGCTGGATCGATCATTATTTCTCGACAGGAATGGCTTTGCAAGGCGAACCACAGGAAGATCATGGGGTGGGGGCAGGAGAGGAGGGCTTAACCTCTGCTCTTCCTCTAACCGGTTTGGTGACTTTCTGGTGGCCTCTGTGCCCCATCTGCCAAGGGAGGCACTGTTGTGGGGGTGTCCTTCCAGCGCAGCCTGCAGTGGCCGTGGGGCAGAGGCTGGCAGCGGTGTCCAGGCACATTGCCAGGCTGGGAACTCGTGCTGTGGGGTTGATTTTTGGAAGCTATGCAGGACAAAGTCCAAATGACCATCCCACTGGATGAATAGAACATGGTTCCACACCTTCCTGTGTGGGAAACACGGGAAAGGCTTTACCTGCCAAATCTCCTTCTCCAGGGGCCTCTTTACGCCACGTGGCTCCTTGGGAGCCTGGACTCAGACCCCGGCCCTGCTGCTCACTAATGTGTGACCTTGGGCAAGTGACAACTTCCACACCCCAGTGTGGTATCCTATAAACAGGGATGATGTGAGCACCTTGCTCCTGGCTGTGGAGGGGAGATGTGTTCACAGCCCGAGCCCAGCACCTGGTGGGCAGCAGGCACCGAATGCTGTTAGCCATCATCACCGCGGTTGTTACCAGCATTGCGGTGGCAGCAGTACTGGCACCGCCGCGAGTGGTACTGGTGTGTTGGCTGCAGCAGCAGTCATAGGGGCTGCTGCATGCATCCTTGGCTTACGTTCTGTCCTCCAGGTCTGGAGAAGGGGCATGAGGAAGTCGGATGTTAAGGAGGAAGGCCCAGGGAATTTGGCAGGGTGCAGGGACAGGAGCCTCACCCGAGAGCAGCAGGCAGCTGTTCCCACAGGCTCCTCACACCGCCTGACCCCTGCCAGTCAGCAGAGAGGCGGCAGGGACTGTCTGTCCCTGAACATCCCCATGGTGTCCCAGGCTAGCCTGTCAGTGCACCTGGCTGCACCCTGGCTCCCCTCCCTGCTCAGGATCCACAGGACCCCAGCTTCAGCCTGGTGCTGGGGGCTTCCACATACCTCTTGGTGGGCTTTGCTGGAGTTGCTGTCAGCTTCTCAAATTCATCCTTCTCAGAGAACATCACCACGTTGTCTGCAGGGAAATGGGGAGGTTGGGGAGACAGGAGTTAGAATTGGCTCATGGCTCTGCGCTCAGCTCAAGCCTGTTCTTCCTGTTGGGCAGAGCTGCCCGGTGTCTGCGTGGCACCACCCCGCGGTAAGCACAGCATGGTTCAGCATGCGAGAGCAGAAGCAGCGAGTAGGCCGCTGCTGGGGACGCCCTCCACCCGGAGACGGGCACCACGCACGTGGGGTGTGGAAGCCCCGGTTCACAGACCTGGGGTCTCTTTCTTCTCCTCGTCCTTGCTCACTTGGGCCTCCACACTCTTCCCCGGGTGGCTGGTGCAACAGGCTGGGGAGAGAGGAGGGAGTGAGCAGCCAGGCTCTCCGACAGGGGGAGTTGACGGAGAGTCCAGGAGGCAGGGCACCGGCGCATGGGGGCCGTCACCTGGGGCAGAGGGCTTTGTCTTCAGGATGTAGAACATGATGATGAGGACGATGGCGATGGCCATGATGAAGATGGTGGACATTGCAATGATCAGGGCAGTGGCCAGGTGTCCTTGGCCTGAGAGTTCTGTGGGTGGAGAGAAGACATGAGTGACCCAGAGCTCAGGGTTCCTGCTGCTCTTCCCTCCAGGACTACAGCCCCTGGAAGCAATGTCCCTGCCCCTGGGATGCTTTCAGGGAACCCTGAAATCTGAGGCGCTTGCTTAGGCTGGGAACCAAGTCTTCCGCGTTGGTTTTGGCTGCCAGACCAGGACTGCCCACAGCCCTGCTTGCTGCCCTCACACTGGCCTCTCCAGACTTATCTGGGGTCATCTGGTTGTTCCTAGGGAGTTTGCTCTTGCTTCTACTACTTTGGGAACCTGAGGGCAGGGTTTGGTGTGGAGAGGAAGAAAGGCCAGTGAACAAGAGTGTCTGGAAGGCAGCACAGTTCAAGTTTGGGTATTTCCAAACAAAAGTCAGGATTCCTCTCTCCTTCCGAGCTTTCATCCGAGCACCACCTAACTCCAGGATCAGCTCTGGATTCCGGGTTTGGCTCCATCCTGCACCTCATGCAATTTCAACCTAAGTGTCATTGTAAGAGCTCCAGGGCACAGGTGGTGCCTGGGCGGGGCCACCTAGTCCACCTGCTCTGCTGCCTCCACCAGGCAGTCCCTCAGTCACCCCGGGGGATTTTGCTCACTTCCCAGGTTAATGTCGACCTTGGATTGCATAAAATGCCCTGAAGCTCGTTCTCATTCTCTAAAATAACCAAACAGGACTCTGATTCTCTTGAAGTAAGATCCAGATTTGCCACCACCCAAATAGACAGGAGACAAGCATCTGAAGCTCTCGGATCATCTCGGGGGAGGTAGTGCCAGAGCTGAAAACCGCGCATGTGGGCGCTGAGCCTCCCCTGTGGGTGCATCTACAGGAAAACCGGCCTCCCAGCATCATCTGAGGAATACCTGTAATAGCATTTGCTTGCCAGGTCTAGATGACATAAGTATTTTGATATTCTCCATGTTGTGAGCTCCTCCCCCCAGGGTCTGTGCAAATGAGATTCATATATCCTCGCCCAGCAGTCCTGCCTTTTGCTCTGCATTAGCGTGTGAGAGGCCCAGTGATGAGGCTGACGAGCTGGGTGCTCTGAGGGATCTGGAAGGTACCTCATGGCTCACTGAGACCCAGACCCGAAACATGTTTCAATAACGGGCTGACACTAAACCAGTGAGAGGGAAAGGCCAAGCCAGCTGCAGGGCTGACTCTGAGAGACATATTGAACTTTGGGGTCTTCCTAAATCCCTTCTTCCCTGGTTAGGGAGAATGAAATGTGCTTTCTGCAAGTGAATATTAAAGTGCCATGGTCAGCAGGTTTATATGAAAGCCAGTGATAGAACTGCTGTTGACTCCCAGCCAAACCAAAGCCCAGGACGCCTAGTCTCTCCTCCTGGCCCGGCTTGCAGCTGCCTGTGCTGCCCACCTGCCGCTCTGCCCCCGCCTTCATCAACAGCACCTCCCATCAGGCCCAGGACACCCATGGAGGGATCAACTCCGCTCCTTGCAGAGATAATGACTTCCTGCACGGGATGAGGGGGGCACCATGTCATTCAGTTACATTAGGGAGGTGAGACCAGGTGGGGAAGCGCACCATAATCATTACTCATAATCATTTCCTCTCTTCTTCCGAGCTTTCATCCAAGCACCACCTAACTCCAGGTGATCGATACCCGAGCACCCTTCTCACCTTTGTGGGCATGCTGCAAGGGAGACAGGGTGCTGCTGCCCGAGGTGCCAGGGAAGTTGGCAGAAGCTCCCGAAGTGGCTCCCACACCTGCAAGGAAAATAGAGTCCCTCAAATGATCCAGAGAAACTCCACCTTCAAAAACGCCGCCACAGAGCTCGTGGATCTGGATTCGCGATCATGAATGGGCTTGAGGCAGTGATGGCTGAGGGAGCTAAATATTTGTATTTCTTAGAGTGTTTAATGAACCCTAAAGAGAGTCATCATTATTGTTCTTTTTTTTTTTTTTGAGACAGAGTCTCACTCTGTCACCCAGGTTGGAGTGCAGTGGCACAATCTTGGCTCACTGAAAGTTCCGCCTCCCAGGTTCATGCCGTTCTCCTGTCTCAGTCTCCCGAGTAGCTGGGACTACAGGTGCCCGCCACCACACCCGGCTAATTTTTTTTGTATTTTTAGTAGAGATGGGGTTTCACCATGTTAGCCAGGATGGTCTCGATCTCCTGACCTCGTGATCTGCCCGCCTCGGCCTCCCAAAGTGCTGGGATTACAGGCGTGAGTCACTGCGCCTGGCCCGTTATTGTTTTTTAAATAAAAACATTCATGTGATAAGTCTGCTAAAACTAAACAGTATAGGTTGAGGAGTTTTGCAAGCCTCACCAACTCAATTTTCCTATGCATGGAGACGAAGTATATGAAATCCATAAAAATAAGCAACATAGAATGTGTATATGAAAGTACCATTAGGGTGATACAATACTTGACTAATTCCTTCAATTACATACAGTAGGAATGTGTTAATACTTTTTCCAGTCATAAAAGTAATATATGCTTACTATTAAAAATCTAGAAAAGGGGACTGGATGCGGTGGCTCACGCCTGTAATCCCAGCACTTTGGGTTTGGATTGTTGTTCAGCATCAGTCTGAGAAAATAGCTTCTTGATTTATACATATAAATATTGTTGTGGGAAGGAGGCTGGTGATAAAAGCGTATGAGATAGCTATCTGTATGTAGTATGGGTACAAGTTCTTCTTGTTAGAAGAACAAGAGGCAGCGGATCACGAGGTCAGGAGATCGAGACCATCCTGGCTAATACTGTGAAACCCCGTCTCTACTAAAAATACAACAAATTAGCCAGGTGTGGTGGCGGGCGCCTGTAGTCCCAGCTACTGGGGAGGCTGAGGCAGGAGAATGGTATGAATCTGGGAGATGGAGCTTGCAGTGAGTGGAGATTGCGTCATTGCACTCCAGCCTGGGTGACACAGCGAGACTCTGTCTTAAAAAAAAAAAAAAAGTAGAAAAGGGGCCGGGCATAGTGGCTCATGCCTGTAATCCCAGCACTTTGGGAGGCCAAGGTGGGTGGATCACTTGAGGTCAGGGGTTCGAGACTAGCCTGGCCAACATGGTGAAACCGCATCTTTACTAAATACAAAAAATTAGCTGGGTATGGTGGCACATGCCTGTAATCCCAGTTATTTAGGAAGCTGAGGTAGGAAAATCGCTTGAACCTGGGAGGCGGAGGTTGCAGTGAGCTGAGATCACACTACTGCACTCCAGCCTGGGCAACAAGAGTGAAACTCCGTCTCAAAAAAATAAAAATAAAAATAAAAATAAAATAAAATAAAAATCTGGAAAAATAAGAACACGAGAAAGGAGGAAAAGAACTACCCATGGCCTCCTTGGCTAAGTTGACTTTTGCTGTATTTCTCCCTAGGATTTTTCCTCAGACATGTTTTACATAGCTGTGACCAGTTTCCGAGCAAGGTGTGCTCTGCCTTCCCTTACAACTATGCTTCCTAAAACTCCCCTTCTACGGAAGAAGTGTCACTTAGCGGGGATAAAATGGAAGCCGATTTTGCTCTCAGTCAAATCACTAAGAAACAACCATTTAGCCAAAACAAAAGCATTCCACCACAGAACAGATCACGTCCTGTTCCAGACCTCCTAAAAGAAGACCAACCTTCTTTTAGGCCAGACTTCAGTTTTGCAAAGAATAAAAACCAACATGTTTCAAATGCATCTCCCACTCTCTCGCTTTTGCCTCTACCAGTTCTGGAGAAATCTGTGAAGTGCATTTGGTCTAAAGAAAAGCAGCCCCTGAGTCAAGGACAAGGCCAGCTGCTCTCCCCAAATCAAGGTACCTCCCCAGCCTGGCCCAGCCCAGAGGAATGGCCCAGCACTGCGCCTGGTCAGCCCATGCAGCAAGGCTTCCAGGAGAAGCAAGCTTCCTAGTTGGGCTGTTTTTTTGTTTTGTTTTGTTTTGTTTGAGACAAGGAGGATCTCACTCTGTCACCCAGTCGGGAGTGCTGTGGCATGATCTTGGCTCACTGCAGCCTCTGCCTCCTGGGCTCAAGTGATCCTCCCACCTCAGCCTCCTGAGAGGCTGGGAGTACAGGTGTGTGCCACCACACCTGACTAATTTTTGTATTTTTAGTAGAGAAAAATACATGTTGGTCAGGCTGGTCTTGAACTCCTAACCTCAAGTGATCCACCTGCCTCAGCCTCCCAAAGTGCTAGGATTACAGGTGGGAGCCTGTAATCCACACCCAGGCTGGCTGTTTTCTTTAGTAGGAAGTTCTCAGGAGAAATGCACACTCTTGTTCTGTGAGTGGGGGCAGCCCAGGAGCTAGTGACCAGCTGAGCTATCCACTCGTGTCTCCCCTAAATGGAGTGGGGCCACAGGAGAACGGACTGTATGCTTCTCTGTCCTCACACCTGGTAAAGCAAATTGGCAGCTTGGCCAAGGAAACATTGGGCTTGGGAGTCCCAGGGCAGCTAAGAGTGCCTGGGACTGTCATAGGGTATGTAAGAAACGTCACCTGCCCACTGAGGGCCGAGTGATGTTTCCTTGTGTTTCTGGATGATGAATGGAAGATTTTTTCCTCCTGGGCCTCACACTTATGACAAGTCTTTGCTTTCTTAATTTAGCCTCTTACTTGGCCTTGGAACCAGTGTTCTTGTTCGGGAAAGAGCTGGCCAGGCGCCGTGGCTCACGCCTGTAATCCCAGCACTGTGGAAGGCCGAGGTGGGAGGATCACCTAAGAGGAGTTTGAGACCAGCCCGGCCAACATGGTGAAACCCCATCTCTACTAAAAATACAAAAATTAGCCGGGTCTGGGGGCAGGGGCCTGTAATCCCATCTACTGGGGAGGCTGAGGCAAGAGAATCGCTGGAACCCAGGAGGCAGAGGTTGCAGTGAGTCGAGACCGCACCATTGCACTCCAGGCTGGGCAACAAGAGGGAAACTCCATCTCAAAATAAATAAATAAATAAATAATAGATAGATAGATAGATAGATAGATAGATAGATAGATAGATAGATAAACAGCTGGTGGAGAGGTGCGTGCCCCTGGCTGGAAACCACAAGCCCATGTCAAACAACAGAGCATCCCCCTCACAGACCTTACTGAAGTTGCTCTGGAAGTCTCCAGCGTGATAAGGGGGCTTCAGACTGTGTGCCCATTTCTGTTTGCTGGGAGGTAGCCTCCCCAACTTTATCAGGTGAGTAAGCACAGGGGCATCATAGCACAGTTTCCAGCATGACCTAATTTCCTTTATAAGGGCAAACAAGACATTGAAAAGAAGCTGATCTGTCTGTTCAGTAAGGCGCTCAAGGGATACACTGTCAGAGCAAAACAACAGCCATGGGCTGTCTGTGAATGTTTGTCATCTTCGTCTCTTCTTGTCCCTTCCTGCCGGGGCTTGCAGGCTGCTTCAGGTGACAGAGTTGGGGATAGGGACACAAATATGCCCAGGCCTGTGGTCTAGAGTGGAGCGATAAACGCAGCCTAGTGAGCACACAGACACTTGTGGAATGCCCCTGCAGCCCTGCAGGGCTGGTTACGCAATGACGTCCCCAAACAATGCCTGCAGACATGACATCTTCCTGCACCCACAGGCACCCACCTGCCCTCGGCCGGCCGGCTGTGCCTCTATCCTGACATTTCCTTCCCCAAACACCCCCAGCTGGCACCAACCAAACAGTCCCTGACTGCCGGGCTGCAGGTGTAGGCTGGGTGCTCCCTGGTGTGCAGGGATCCCTGAGTTGCTGAGAGAAACGCTTGCTCTGAGCATGTGTGCGCAGCCGAAGAGGTGGCGGCAAGGTGGGCGGGATGGTGGACCCTGACATTTCTCCAGAGCTCACCCTCTCATGTCAGGACTGGAGCTGAAAGCCAGCATCCAATCAGCCAGACCCCACAAGCCTCCTCAGGTTCCGAAGTTCCCAGGGCCACCAGAGCATCTACAGGGAGACGCTTCCCACGAGACCGGTCAGGAGAATCCCAGTTGCTAGATCGTTGCCCAAGGAGCAGGAGGACATGGGGATTTCAGACTTGCCTACAGGCCACCCAGGCCACCAAAGGGCAGCAGCTCACTTCCTGACATTGGGCCTCTTCCCTGTGCTCAGAGCTCGGCAACAAGGAATGGAGCTGCCCTTTCAGCAGAAGGGAGAGGGGCGAAGACCCTCAAATCACAAATACAGGCAAGGGTGAGCTAGAATTTCCAGAGTGGCAGCCCCGTGGCCGACAGACCTTGAGGGAGTGTGCTTGTGGCAAAAAAGGAAAAGGATCTGTCCCAAGAGCAGCTGTTTTATAAAAGCAATGCATGGCTCGTGTGGAAGCCAAAGGAGTGGATCTCACAGAAGTGGAGCAGAATAGAGGTGGGGAAGGAGAGGCTGGTTAACAAATACAAAAGTCCAGCCCGGCAGGAGCGGTTGTTCTGAGCTCTAGCACCCAGACTACAGCTGACAATAATGCACTGTGTATTTCTCACAGCTACAAGAGAGGATTTGGAATGTTCGCTACACAAAGAAGTGATACATGTTTGAGGTCATGCATATCATAATTGCCCTGACCGGATCATGACACTTTGTATACATGTATGGAAATTTCACTCGGTACCCCATAAATATGTGCAATTATTATGTGTCAACTGAAAGAACCAACATCTAGCTTACTTGGTCTGTTTTATCCACAATTCAGTGCCTCTGCCCTTGGGCAAGACAGAAGGTGTGCTAAGACCAGAGGGGGTGTCAAACGGGAGGTGGTGGGCCTTGCCATCCCTGGCTGCCCCCGCACACGTCTCTCACCTCTGCTTGCTGCCACTGTCACTACCATACAACCTACAAGAACAGGTGGGCAGATCCGGTCCCAAAGTGCCAACCTTGGGTAGCACTGGGTGTGGCTTGAGGACAGCTAATGAAGGCACCTGCAGAGCTTGAAGCAGGGGTTGGGTAATAAGCCCAGGTTGTTCTGCTATTTTTCAGGAGAGTCAGAAAAATCGCCATGGGAAACAAGCACCTACTCTGCATTACCCCTAAACGCTTGAAAAAATCCATCCCAGAATCACACAAGTATGCATTTCGATATTATTAGCATACCAGCATCCTGTTGAATGCACGTGATGTCTAAAAGAGGTTTGGGCAAAACCCAGCATATTAAAAGGAAAAGAGAGCGGCCTGGGCTAATCCTCTTCCACTCCTTCTGCTGTTACCAGCTGTGGGTCCACAGACAAACCCTCGAGCCTTGCAGGGTGGTGGGTGGGGCTGGGCACGGTGGGGCGCGAGCAGGCCCAGGGGCCTGGGCTGGAGATGCAGCCCTGGTGCAGCCCCCAGGACAGGCACTGGCACCCCCTGCACCTGCGTGCAGGTTCTCCTGGGCCGGGGTCTACGCCTGTCTACTGAGGATTAACTCCTCACTAACCAAATATACAGTGTCTGGAGCTTTCCCCCCGTTCCACTGTGTGCTGTGTGTTTCGGTTCATCTGCCTCTTGGGATGCCTGTTAAGTGGAAGGTGCTCCATGGGTCTCTGTTGGGTGGCCAACTGCGGGTCCATCTCCCCTCGTACACTTCCATGTGCACCCGAGTTTTGAATAAGCAAAGCTGGGGTGTTTGATAAAAGCTGGTATGAACTGCAGTCCCAGAAAACAGGCAAAAATGTCCATATAAGGCCTATATTAAAGTGAAAATGAGGCCAGGCCAGGTGGCTCACGTCTGTAATCCCAGCACTTTGGGAGGCTGAGGCGGGCAGATCACGAGGTCAGGAGATCGAGACCATTCTGGCCAACATGGTGAAACCCCATCTCTACTACAAATACAAAAAAATAATTAGCTGGGGGTGGTGGCACACACCTGTAGTCCTAGCTACTCAGGAGGCTGAGGCAGGAGAATCACTTGAACCCACGAGGCGGAGGTTGCAGTGAGCCGAGATCACACCACTGCACTCCAGCCTGGGTGACAGAGCAAGAATCTGTCTCAAAAAAATAAATAAATAAACAAAGTGAAAATGAGCAGGGACTGGTTCTGCCTAGCTCGCCGTGGAGTTCGAGGCAGCGGTGGTGAAAATGAGCAGGGACTGGTTCTGCCTAGCTCGCCGTGGAGTTCGAGGCAGCGGTGACTCCGGGAAGCGTCCTGCCAGGCACTGTGTTCCCCTTCCCCAGGAAGCCTCAGCCAGCCAGAAGCACATGGCCGGAGGGAGCTACGCCTCCATTCACAGCCACAATAGCTCATATGGGGGCCTTTGAGGTCTGTTAATCCACACAATTTGGAACCTCACCAGTATGCATTAGAGGCTGGCTGGGGTTCTCTGCAGAGGGTAAAAGATTGCGTTTTTAGGAATGATCTGTTTATTGACTCTTACAGCTGTCGACAAGGGGTCCCAGACTGTGGCACTGGCTGTGTACCCCCTAGTGGCAGATTCTGAACTGTGGGCAGACTCAGCAGAGACTCCCTAGCTGCTCCAAGTGGGATTCCATGGGAACCTGCTAGAAATGCTGAGTCTCGGGCCCACCGGGACCCGCTGTGTCAGAATCCACTGCTCAGCGGGTCCCTGGAGATGTGTGCGCAGTCAGGTCTGAGAGGCTCTGCGCCAGGAGCAGCTGAACGCTGGTGTCTGGGAGGCTGGGAAGCCCGCATCACACCTGAGGGGAGGTGCTTGCTGTTTCGCATCACAGTAGGGCACCCAGGCACGAGAGATGGAAACCATGGAGTACGCAGAGTAGCAGAGATTTCTCCAAAAAGGCCAGCCTACTCGGGCTTTGCCTCGGGGGCCTGCATCACCGATGATAAGAAAACAGCTGCCAGGCTATTGCAATCTTAACCCTCTGACCGCTATTTATTTATTTACTTATTTAGAGACAGAGTTTCGCTCTTGTTGCCCAGGCTGGAGTGCAATGGCGCAATCTCAGTTCACCGCAACCTCCACCTCCCAGGTTCAAGCGATTCTCCTCCTCAGCCTCCTGAGTAGCTGGGATGACAGGCATGCGCCATCATGCCCAGTTAATTTTGTATTTTTAGTAGAGATGGGGTTTCTCCATGTTGGTCAGGCTGATCTTGAACCCCTGACCTCAGGTGATCCACCCGCCTAGGCCTCCCAAGGTGCTGGGATTTCAGGGGTGAGCCACTGCACCCGACCCTGACCATTCTTTCTAGGGAGGGATTTCTGCTGCCCAGTGTCCCAGGCCCTGGGGCGCCCTCTCGGGTCTGAACCGTAGCCAGGCCAGAACCGGCAGTGTAGGTCGACGAGGCTCCGTGGTGCACCCGCCCTCTCTCCGCACTAGGAAGCTGCCTCATGGGGAGGCCTTCTGCCCAGTGGTTCCCAGCACCCTGAGTGCATAGCTGACTTCCCAGCCCTGGATCTCCGCCTGGAGCTTCAGGCCATCTCTGGGTTAGCTATCTCGGTCTGGATTTCCCACAGTCGCCTCAAATTCCACACACAGAGTCTCTATCTTCCCTCCACCTCCCCACTAAGCACCCTCTTGCCCCTGCCTTCTGCAGCTGAGCAAGTGGCACCATGTCCACATGGCCAGTCACGGAGACACCTGAGTGTCCTCTTCTGAATCTCTTTCCCCTGCTGTGTGCCGTCTGCACCCCTGGTCAGTGAGGAAAATGCAGGCCAGCTCACGGGCTGTGGAGCCATGCCGCCTGCTGGGCTGGGATACTTCATCTCTGGTCAGTGCCCAGCGCCTGGCCCTGGAGTGGGCACTCCACATGCATCGCCCATGCCATCACACCTCTCCTCCCAACAATCATGTCCCCAGTCTGCAGATGAGAAACTTTCCCAGGGGTGATCACTTGTAATGAAACCCAAGCCTGATGCTGGACCCTATCTTCCTCCCTATTACGCCAGGGCAACGTGTTGACCTCGCTGCCCGCACTGTCATTACAACACAGATCCATTTATGCAGGATGGTGCAGGGAAAACAGAAAACCAGAAAGCTCTGGTCGCCCCAAGTACGTCTTGCTCTGTAATTTAACTGAAAAATAACCGAAGGCCTTTTCATCTCTTTTCACCGGACTACAGGGCTCCACAGTATTGCAGTCACTGAGTACAGGCTCAGAGCTGGGGGTGAGCATGTTTTAATCCAAGGTGACAACCAACCCACAGCCAGGACTGATCTACAATCTGACGTCTGTCCTCTTTGATTTCCCTCTTGTTACTTGGCAACCCCAGAAACTGGAATGATTTTATTCCATTTTAAAGGAAAATATACGTTGCTTTTTCATTTCTCCTCAGGATTATTTGAGGGCTGCATCACATTAATTAACACCCTGGGGCACTCACGATGTGCTTCTGGGTGGATACGGTGGGCAAAATTGCCCCTGAGCCACACAGCAGCCTGGGCAGTGGGCACCACTGGGAGCTGCCCTGGGCAGGAGAGGACATGGAGGCTCCGGGAGATGAGATAATTCGTTTAACTCAGGCACTGAAGCTCCAGAGCAGGCTCATAACCTACCCTAGTGGTTCCCAAACTTGCTAAAAATGTACATTCTCTGGTTCATCCAGACCTGATGAATCGGGGGGGGGGGCCAGCAATTGGAGTCATAAGAAACCCCCATGGTGCTCCCCTGAGAATCACCCCCCTGAAACCCTCTGCTTCACAGAGATGCAGAGAAGCCGCCATCTCTTTTAGGATAGGAGGTGATTGCACTGCACAGGTGCCTCAGCGTGGGGTTCGAGTCCAGGAGGTGTGGGGGAGCGCTGTGGGCACTCCTAGGCTGGGGAGACCCTGGCACTGACCTGGGCTCACTCCTGGCTGGTGCCTCCCCTGCAGCTGCGACCCATTGTCTGCTGCAGCTCTCCTAAGGTGTGTGTCATCCTCAGTCAGGGGCTCTTGGCAAGTCTGACTGTGGTTTGCATAATCCACCATTTGTTGCTACAGAGTACCAAGGATGTGAATTTCGTTTGGCGAGGGCCCAGGTAAATCAAGAAAACAGAGGGGAGGAGGAGGTGCTCTTGACCACAACCATGGGTTTGAGGAAGACAGGGCCTGCTGGACCTGGGCAGCTAGTTGGCAATTTCGGACTCCTGATGAAATGTTTCCTGAATCCCTGGCTGTCCAGGGTGAGGCTGCTGACGACGGTCCTGTGTGTGGGTCTCAGTGACTCCACGGGGCTTTCTAGCTCTGACGTTTTGCTGACTGCTGGGCAGGTGCCCGGGGTAAAAAGATCTCTGGATTGAGACCAGTGCAGGCCCAGAGGTGGAGAGCATCACTCTGTTTGGCATTCACACTGAGGCCCCGACCCAGGCAGGGGTCCATCCACCCCAAGGCCTAGCTGGCCGCATCTCCCCATTTCCCAGATGGGCAAGCTGAGGCCTGGGGCCTTGCCCAAGGGGCTTCTAACGAGAACACAGCAGGACTGTCTATTTCTCCGCTGATCTCCCTCAGGGCTGGATTCTAAGGCCCTACCCCAAGGCCTTCCTGGGAGCCGGCTTTCCGTTAAGCAGGCCAGGGCAGGAGGTGGGAGTGGGGTGCGCTCGTCTTTAAAATCTTCAGGACTCAGGGGACTGTGCTTGCTTTCCACATGTGACAGACCTCACTGCTGGACTTAGAGAGGCGCCCCTGCCGCAACTCGAGTCTATTCTGGCTGCCACATTGGACACGGAAGGCTGCGCCGTGTGAGAGCTCTCGAACAGAAGGGCCCCTGAGGAGGGCTGCTCTTCTCCCAGGTTCCACAGGCAAAGATGCTTTTCCGAATAGGTAGGGAGTGTCTGACATCTTTCCAGACTGGTTCTTCATCCCACAATGATCTGGCCTTGAGTCAGCCTAGATCCCCACAGAGGACACGTGGGCCATGGCAGCTGGCTCCACCATGGGTCAGGCTGGCAGCCGAGCTGCGGCCTCCTCTAATTTGTGAATTAATTAGCATACGGCTGGCAAGGGAAATGGTTTTGAAGATGAGCAAACCCACTGGTGCAGGGCTCATGCACTTCAGTGATTTGGAAGGGACAGAATGGCTCTCCCTGCAGCACAGCCCACAGCACAGAACCCTCCTCCTGACTTGACCAGAAGGAGGGAGGACATGCTGCACCCCATTCCTGCTCCTCCCTTCCTTCCAGCGTGGTAAGATGCAGGCCCTCTTTCTCCTGGACAACATTATTACGAGACACGGGGGTAGTGGGGCCTTACGAAGAGCAAAGAGAGGCAGGGTCCCAGGGTCAGCTGCTCCTCCAGCCTTGAAGGAGCCAGAGGGTGGCAAGTGCTCCTGCAGCCCGGGACCAGACACCCAGCTTCCTCCCAGCTGCCTGTCCTACCTGCCTTCGTCTCTCCCAGACCACACATCCAAGAGTCCACCCAGCACATTCCTCTGAGGCAGAGGTACCTGGCCCTTCCTCATAAACAGATGCCCATGAAAGCCAGACTGAAAGAACAGGACAGAAACACCCCAAGGCAGGATTATAAACTCCTGAGACTGTTAACATGTGCTTTGTGGAATCGGTTTCATGAATTGTGATCACATTTAGATTTTCCTTGGCCTCATTCTCACCTAGCGCTTCGTAGTACTTTGCAAAATAGTAGTACTTCGCCTCTGTGATCTCCTTGGTTTTTACAATAACCATGTGAGATTGGTAGGTCAGATGTTAGTACCCCCACATTACAGATGAGAAAACCGAGCCTCATGGAGGTTAAGTGACTTGTCAGGTAGCCGGTGGCCAACCTGCACTAGCACCTCAGCCTCTGACTCAAGGCTCAGCTGTGGCAGACCTCCCTGCCTTCATAGACCTGTCTAGACAGGCCACAGGCACACTTTCACTAATGCTGTTACTGTGATTCACCTTGTCCAGGTGCCAGGACCGGCTGCTTCCTACACCCTCTCTAGTGAAAGAGACCCGTGCTGAACAAATACCGTGCTGGTGGGAGGACAAAGACACTCACATTCCTTGGTGTTGGGGGGCGCCAGGAGGCAGGAGTAGCAGACCATGCCGTAGATGTTCCTGGGTCTGTTCTCCAGCATGTAGTAGCTATGGGGGAGAGACAAGACAAAACAGAGACAGGTGAGCTGGACAGCACGCAGGCAGGGACTGGCACAGAGAGCACGGCGGCCGGTCTGCAGGCCCACAATCCAAGTTGGGCATGAGGCCACGTCCAGTCAGCCGCCCGCTCTGTCCACTCAGTTTCCTTGGGGTTTCAGCCTGTATTAAAATGGAGCATTCTTTTAACAATATTGAGCCGCCAGTGTGGGCCTTTCTTTTAATCTCAGCCCCTTTCTGGTTCCTCTCTCTGGTGGCTGTGTTTAGTGTGTGTGCCATCACCATCATCCACCAGAAATATCCCTGTGCCCCCACATGTAGGCCCTGCTTAGCCCCCCAGGGGTCACACCAACCAAGGCCAGACCCTCCTGGAGGAGGAACACGCCCTCGGTGGGCGCCCTCCCCAGAGCCTGCAGCCTGCTGGGATTACGGGCGTGAGTGTGCCTCTGGGACACGTGGAACTCCCAGGCCATCTGCATTGCTGCTGAATGCCACCAGAGTGCAGTTGCAGGAGACAGACGGTTGTGCTGTCCAGAGAGGTCAATGCAGGTGGCCCTCATGACAGCCGGCAACACAACCAGGTTGCAAGTACCTCCTCCTCAGGAAGCACTTTACGGAAGACACCCTTGGAAGAGCAAAGCCTTTACGCTGGGGTTGCACATACAGCGCAAGGAACAAATCATTCACAGTAGCTCCGTTTGAAGTCCTTCAGCTCCCAGTGATGCTCCATTTTGTCTTTCAGCTCCCCGATGTCACAGCGCCAGCCCCGTGGCTATATGACGGCTCAGGTCCTGCTCTCAGGGGTCTGCCCTGTGCCTGTGCTCCCTGCGGCTGCCCCACTCCCAGGCACAGCCTCTGCTGGCACCACCCTCTCCTTGGGGCTCCCAGCTCGGGCGCCTTCCCTCTGCAGGCTGTGGCTCCTACCCTAGGCTGGGCCCATTTTCCATAAACAAATGCTCAGTGGAGAGCGTGGAGCCATTTGTCACAAGGTGAGAAGTTGATTAAATAACATGAGTGGCGCCAATGCTTTCCCTATTGCGATTCAAGAGCTGGGATGAGAAGGAATATTTCCATGACTGTTTTCTAATCTCTTTTTTATTAGCCAGGCCCCACAGAGGCCCCTGCTGATGGTAGTGCTAAGCAGCAACCTGGCGCGGGGGTCTGTGGGCTCCCGCCTTCCTGAGCCTGGACTGTTACCAGTAATGTTAGGACCATAATTGCCTGCTCTCCCTCAAAGCCCTTTATCCTCAGATCCCTGTGTATCTTGTAAACATTAATTAACCAATCTCAAAACACCTCCCAGAGAAGCCACGACAGCCAGTTTTACAGCTAAGCCTCTCGCAAATCTACCTTCTGCCCTCCAGAAGCCACCTCTTTCTATGAGGCAGGCCAAGGCACGTGTCTGCCACCTGGCCTTGTGAGCTCACGGGCATGTGGGCCAGACCAGGTCCACCTGCAGCTTTCTAATGTCCCCAGCCCAAGCTGACACTTCTGAGAAACATCTCGGGCTCCTAGGCAGCCCCCTACTCCCCATCTCACCTCCTCCGTGCGTCACCTCCTCGTCCCTCGCCTCCTCCACCTTTTCTCATTCTGCCTCCAGGCATTCTCTCTCCCACCTAGGGGGATTGGTCCCGCTCCTGGACTCGGAGGCCCTCCAGGGCAAGCCTTGTTCACATCTATATTTCCTTGGACCTTGTGCTAGGTACTGAGGAAGGATGGTTCTCTGTAAACACTGGCTGAATGAATGAATGATGCCAAGTTCTTCTCTGTGGAACCTGGATGCTGAGGTGGACAGAGGCCCCAGAAGGCCTCTCTGCCCATCCTAGTTCACACCCCAGGTGCCGGGCTTGCTCTCTGTCATGGGTGATGCTCCACGGCCACACGGTGGGTGCAGAACACCCGGCCGTAGGATGGGTGCCCACTGGGGCCACTACATTCTGAGCATGGGGAGGGCGGTGGCTCTGTCCCACAACTGCGTCTTTGGCTTGTCCTGGGAACCCAGGCACCTTCTGTCACAGGCTGGCCACCCTCATCCGTGGGGGTCATGTGCATGGGTACAGCTATGCAACCTATCCAGTCACTCAGTTAAGGAATATTGAAAGGTAATAAACTTTTTCTTTTTTTTTTTTCCCTGAGATAGAGTCTCCCTCTGTTACCCAGGCTGGAGTGCAGAGGAGCAATCTTGGCTCACTGCAACTTCCGCCTCCCAGGTGCAAACAATTCTCCTGCCTCAGCCTCCCAAGTAGCTGGGATTACAGGCATGCATCATGATGCCTGGCTAATTTTTGCATTTTTAGTAGAGACGGGGTTTCACCAGTTGGCCAGGCTGGTCTCGAAGTCCTGACCTCAAGCGATCCACCTGCCTTGGCCTCCCAAAGCATTGGAATTACAGGCCTGAGGCACTGTGCCTGGCCGGTGATAAACTTTTAAAAACACATTGGCTCCAAGAGGCTGTTATGAAACTGTGCTTCCTCACCCCGTGAGTGTTCAGTGCCTCCTGACAAGGAGAAGCCACCGTTTTCTAGCACGTACTACTGCACACAACATTTCTAAATGTTAGGTTCTCTCTGTGGGACTAGCCTAAACTCCGCACGGTGTGGCTTACACCTGGGTCTCTCATCCTGGGCTGCACAGCAACGAGGAACACGTGCCTGTCTTTTTCTGCCTGAGCTTGTCACCAACCCGAAATCAGGTGTTCATTTAGGGATCTCTGGCCCAGCTACAGAGTGTCTGCTCCCTTCGTCTTTCTGGAAAGGTCTAATTTCCTACATTTTGATCCATATTTGGCTTTCTTCCTAGGTCCCCCGACCTCTGTTCTATATCGGTTGATTAAGGTGTACAGCCCAGGACAAGAGTCAGTTTAATTGGGTCCCCTACGATCTGTTGTTTAGGGACGGACTTTCTCTCAGTCAGTAGATATAGATTTTCCCAGAGAGTTCCTTTCTTCAGAACTCTCATGCCTGTAAGGGACGCCGCAGGTTCCCAGATGTTCATTTTCCTCCAGCCATGTTGGTGTGCAGAACGAGTGCAGAGCCGCTGTGTCCTGCCCCCTGCCCCTGCCATCCAGAACCACGGCTGGCGAATCCTCCGGGGTGAGAAGGCGCCCTGGAGAGGTGGGGAAACGTAACCTCTCTCTCCTGCTTTCCTCCTGTTTCGGTTCCCAGGTCCTCCCACAGAACCTCTTCCCACAGGAAAGCCTCGGGTGCTGCTCATTGTTCAGCGAGTGTCCTGGCCACACAACCGGGAGGGCGGAGCATCAGGAGGAGTACCTGCCAAACCAAACCACAGGCAGCGGCCGGGGCCCAGGACACACTGGGACGAGGCAATTCGCATCCGTAGCCTGACAGCCACTCGGATTCAGGAATGAACGCAGCCTTTCATGGAGCTAGTCACACCGGTCTGCCAAGACTCCTGTGATCCTCCTCTGTGACACAGCATGACAGCCTCACAGGAGGAAGTGGGGCCTCCAGGGTCCTACCGTGGAGAAGCCTTGTCTGCAGTAGAGGGGGCGGCATGAGCCCCTAAGAGGAGCTGGGATTCGGAGGCAAGGCGGGGGCTTTCAATTTTGGTGGCGTTGGGACTGGCAGCGATGATTTGAGCAGACACAGCACATCGTGGAGCCAGCCTGGAAACTGTTCCCATCGTCTGCACCCCTGTGCAGTGCGAAGGCACTCTGAGGCGCGTGCTGAGGGTGTCTCTGCACTGGGTCCCTTGCCTGCCCAGCAAGTGTGCTGGGCCTTGCTATGTCCTGGGTGCTGAGGGTGGTGTGGACTGAGCAGGTCACTGTCCCACGGAGCAGGGCAGGAGGCATCAAGATTCCAGCACTGGAAAGAATGTTAAAAGCCCAGAGAGCAGCCTGCCCACTAATTCTGCAGATGGCCGTCCACATTCACCTGAATCCTTCCAGAGGCAGGGAGCTCACCACCCTTCCAGCGTCCAACTTCTTTAGACATTACACACTTTCTGGTAAATGTATCAGAACCAAGCACGTTGTCTTCAGGCCACAGAGTCAGCCCTGGCCTTCGAGTACTGATGGACACCTTCTCGGATCTGAACCATAGCCAGGCCAGAGCCAGCAGCACAGATCAGCGAGGTTGCGTGGTGCACCCGCCCTCTCCCTGCAGGGGGAATTTGCCTCCTGGGGAACTCTTCTACCACAGCTGCTCCCAGCACCCTGAGTGCGTAGCTGACTTCCCAGCTCTGGATCTCCGCCTGGAGCTTCAGGCCGTCTCTGGGTTAGCTATCTAGGTCTGGATGTCCTACAGTCCCCTCAAATTCCACACACACAGCCTCTATCCTCCCTCCACCTCCCCACCAAGCACCCTCCGGCTCCTATCTTCTGCAGCTGATCAAGTGGCACCATGTCCACACGGCCAGTCACGGAGACACCTGAGTGTCCTCTTCTGAATCTCTTTCCCCTGCTGTGTGCCGTCTGCACCCCGGTCAGTGCTCTCTTTCAGGGGGCTCTCAGATTCTTCCTCTCCTCTACCCCCAACGCCTCTGCTCCAGCCCTCTCCCTGCCCACAGCACCCCTGGTCCCAGGGCTCTAGGCTTTCCGTGCTCAGCCATGTCCCTCGCTGCTTCCAGAAGGACGTCCTGCTGTGTCCTACCTGGCTCAGCAGTCTGTGTGCTGACCTGCATCGGCTTCAAGCTGAAGGTTCAAGTCTTCAGCGGTGGTTTCCAGAGCCTGGTTCCATCTGGTCCCTGCCCTCCTCCCCGGCTTGTGCACACCTCCAGGTGTGCAACTCTTGCTCTGGCCACAGGGACCCAATCAGAGTCCCAGGCGCTGCCCAGCTGCCCAGCCCTCTGAGCTCTGGCGTCAGCATCTCCACCTGCAGGCCTCTGTCCTACTTCTTAGCCTAACTCATCCAGGTATCACCTCCACAAATCTCCCAAGACCCCTGCTGACACTACCTCCCCAGCCATGAGGTGAGAAGTCCTTCTGCAACTCCTAAGACACTCTGAGTGTGCCTTATGCACTGAGCTGTGGTCATCTCCCCCATCCCCACCGGCCTCATCACTGCCGCCACCTCTCCCACCTGTACCAGCTGTACCAGGGACACCACCACTGCTTTTATTTTTAGTCTCTATTTGTAGCCTTTGCAAAGCATTATGCGTTGTGGCCACTAGGGGGAGGGAGCAGCAATAGCCGTGGCTCAGGATTTTCTGGGGATTGACGGTGTATTTTCCTGGTCCCTGGCAGAACTTGCTGAGGCGTCCTGCCTGGAAAAAGGAAGATTTTCTTTCTCTCTTTCAGGCTAATTGCATTTTCAGTTTTTTTTTTTTTTTTTGGAAAATCTCTGATGCATAATCATTTTGGTGGGATTATAGTATCATATGACTCAAATATTTTTATTGATAGCGTCCCCACAGTGTTCCCAGAATACTAAAAATACTGCTTTTGCATGAACTTTTAGTTTTCTTTTTCCCAAAGTGTTTCACATGTGTTACTCTACTGTAAGTATTCAAGCAATTTGCTTCCTTTTGGTGGTCAGAAGATATTAGGATGGTTAATGGCCACTTAGGAGACACAGAGGCAGAGCCTGATGGGCTGCCTGTCCACCGCAGGGGCCAGGACTCTCCGTCCTGGATGCTGCCCCTTGCGGGACAGGACCAAGGCCAGGTGTGTGGCTGCACTGAGGCCTGCAGTGTCCATGACCCCCTGTTCCCAAGGTCCTTGCCCATAGCCCCTTGGGGTTTTCTGCAGAAAGCATCCCCGGGTTTGCCAGGAGGGCCTGTGCTTACCCAGGAAGACAAGGGCCACACTCGGCGTCGTTCTCCATGTCCCCCGGCGTCAGCACGGTGGCCCGGAAGAAGCCCTCACAGTCTTTGTGGCGCCTGCATATCTGGTAGCCTCCTTTGGAAAATTTCTCCGCCGGGCAGGGGACGCAGCCATAGTCCTCGTCTTTGGTGCCGTAACCACAGGACTGGCCGGGGGAAGAAGAGAGGAGACACAGGTAGGTGCAGCAGCCAAACCACACCGACTCGGCCCACGGTCCTTGGGCAGTGACGTGCCGGCTGTCTCCGGAAGCTACTCTTGCTGGGCCTCGGTTTCCTGGCTTGTCCTAACTGCAAAGCCCCCAGGAACCAGCTCACGCTCCGGGTTTGTCCCTTTCCTTGCCACTCTCTAGACGCTGCCCCTCTTCTGAGCCTCCCTGAGGTGAATTCAGCGAGCTGCTGGAATGCCCAGGCAGTGCAGGTAGCACTTGGCATCTAACTTTCCTCAGCTTGCTACAAGAACCACACGCTGAAACCCTGGAGGTTTCCCTTAGTGCTTAGCTTGCCCAAAGGAGGAGGGAGATGCAGCACTCAGGAAAAAATGTACTAGTACTGGAGAACATTTCAATCCTGCTTCCAATCAGATGACCTGATGCTCGTTTAATCAGGGTAGAGTGGGAAAGTGGTCCTTTAAAAACATTGCAGAACTGCTGAAAAATCTGTTTACGAATGCTCAGCCGGAGAGTGCCGTTCCTGGGCTCACGGCAGCTCTCGCCGTCAATCTCAACGTCCAGGGAGTGTCACTGGCTGGTTTGATACACCCTGGCGACCTCTCACACAGCCATGCAGGCTCAGGGCACCAATGCCGCAAGCAGGAGGCCTCCCCTGAGAGCGCACGAGGCCCCAGGAGGGCTGGGTCCTTACCAGGTAGGGCTCCTCCCCTGGCCCGCAAGGGGGGCACTCCTGGCACAGCCCCGTAGTCTGGTTGTAGTATTCGTTCTCGCCGCAGTTTGAGTATTCCGCTCGGGCCGAGCACATCAGAGACACCTGCCAACAAAGAGGGGTGTTGTGGCCTCCATATCTCCTTAGAAACATGTGTGACTCCCCCAAGAGCCCAAGGTTGACATAGGAAGGGGGTGCTGTGTGGTGGGGGCTCAGTCTGGGAAGGTGCCAGCTTGTGAGTGCTCACTGCTGCTGAGTCTCCAGTGGCTCCTGGTTGATCACCTGGGCACGGCCAGCCCCCACCAGAACCACCCTGCCTCACCCCTGCTGGCCAAGCCTCGTCCCACCATCAAGGCCTGCTCTGAATTCTCCTCGTCAACGCACTTGCCAAGGTCATGGAGGAGGCGCCCCTGTCCCCCACTGAGCCTCTAATACAGTGGCTCCTCAGAAGGCCGGCATGTCCAGGAGGATGGGGGTGGGGGTCTGAGTCGTTCAAGTCTTTCTCAGCTGTGCGGCCCCTAAGCATGAGCTCATCACACAGACACTGGGCTGTGTGTATCACACCACAAACAAGCACTCAAGAGCGTTTATATCCTTGAGACCCTATGAAGGGAGCTACCAATGAAATCAATCTAACTTCAGCCTGGGGCCGAGTTCCGTGCTTTGCAGGCCTGGTTTCATTTCAGGCCCTCAGAAGAACCCTGTGAAGGAGGGACTATGACCAGCATTCCCATTTTACAGCTGAAGAGGCTAAGAAACGGTCCAGCCATCACCAGGATGAGGGCGCTGTGAGAGTGAGGGGCTCTGACCACTTACCACCAGGACGGGGAGCCAGGGCGTCTGCGTGTAGTCCCCCACATGGGCCATCCTCTTCCAAGGGCTTACCTGAAAGACACGCATCATTAGCTGGGCACTGGCAGTAGCCCCCCAACCGGGGGTCCGGCTACCTGTAATTTAAACCCACTGGATATAAAGTGCCTTCCAGCAAACAGAGGGGAAACTATACATCCTAAAAGAAAAGGCAGACGTGAAGCTGAAGCTGTACCCATGCCATTTGAGCTGATTCTGGGGCCTTCCCAGCCTCGTGGCCACGCCCAGGAGGGAGCCTTAAAGGAGGCTGGGAGCACATGGAGGGCCCACAGTTAAACCTGAGGTTAGTAATTGTTTCTCGTGTTCAGAGGGTTTGGAGAAACCCAGCCTTACATGAGCTTTAAGTCCGGAGTCCTCTAGGCCAGTCCTGGCCTTTGGGCCCCGGACACAGGAGGACCCCTGGGAGAGACTGCCAGGAATCAGATTCTGGTCTGTGCCCCTTCTGAATGCTCTCCCAGCCCCACCGTAAGGTTCTTCCCTCTCTCTGTTAAGAACAGGTTGTCCATCCAAGTGGACAAGTCCAACAACCTAACTTTACAGTTGAGATAGTGGGAGCCCAGAGAGGTTAAGTTACTTGCCCCGGGTCACACAGCTACTTAAGGGACTGAGCATGGCTGCAGCTGAGGTGTTCTGATGCTTTTCACCAACTATTAATATTACACGAATGCACTGCCTTGAAGGAAGAGGTGGGTTTATTTTTTTATTTTTTATTTTTTTGCTTGTTTGTTTTTTCATTTTCTGAATGGAGACCTGTGTTTCTGACTCAAAGCAATTTTACTTGGGAGTCTGGGTATTAATTAGCCTGGCTCTACAAAGAGAGATAATGTGCACTTGTTGTCACCTAGATTCCCCAGTGGCTGCACTCTGGTTCACTGTCCTCTTGACATGACAAAACAGCAAGATGTTCTAGATGCTGGGTTGTGTGTGGAACTTTCCAGAATCAACCACTGACTCAGACCAGAAGCCCAACTGGGCCCTGGAACCCAAACTCCCCAAGACCTTTCACCCTCAGCATCCTCTTGTCCTTAGCAAGCCATCACTGGTCATGAAAACCAATTAATTCCCAATATTGCGCACAAAAATACCATGATGAACATATGCCATGATACATAGGAACCTTTCCTCCCTTCCTCCTTTTCTTTTCTTTCTTTTGGAAAAATCCTGCAACATCCTAAAGGGAGAAGGGTAGCCAAAGATTATTTATTGGAAATAAAGAAATTAAGTTGGAGAGCCTGGGCATGGTGGCTCATGCCTGTAATCCCAACACTTTGGGAAGCTGAGGTGGGCGGATCATGAGGTCAGGAGATCGAGACCATCCTGGCTAACACGGTGAAACTCTGTCTCTACTAAAAATACAAAAAAAATTAGCCGGGCGTGGTAGTGGGTGCCTGTACTCCCAGCTACTCGGGAGGCTGAGGCAGGAGAATGGCATGAACCCGGGAGGCGGAGCTTGCAGTGAGCCAAGATCGCGCCACTGCACTCCAGCCTGGGCGACTGAGTGAGACTGCATCTCAAAAAAAAAAAAAAAAAAGAAAAGAAAAGAAAAGAAAAGAAAAAAAGAAATTAAGTTGGAGAAGGAGGCGGGAGCTGTGTAAGTCAGCAGCCAGGGAATGGCGGAGGAGAGCAAAAGATCAGAGGCCCTGTCAGTGGGGACCGACAGCCACAATCTTCTTTTCCAAATCCCCCAGGACTTAATGGCTTGTTCACGGAGATTTCTGGAAAGAGAATGGCCCTTTAGGGGATGCACCCAATGCCAAGTATGTGTGTGTTTTTAACACATAAACTGTGGGGAAAACATTCAAACCATAGCAGCGTGGAAAATGTCCCTTCCCATCCGAGGCAGAGAAGGCTGCTGCTTAATTTGTGGAACTAATCAGTCAATTGGCTGCAAGGGAGCTTCCAGTCGGCCGGCCTTCCAGAGATCCCTGGGGAGCACACCCGTCCTGCCTCCCGAGTACAACAGCACGTGCCCTCGATCCTGTAGGATAGTATGCTTGTTTATCATCGCAACAAATGCACACCCACGAAAAATCCAAAGGAACTTCAGTTTCCTGGAACACCAAGCAGGGCTGTACCACCTGTTGTTGGGTGAGAAAGAAATCATACAGGAGAATGCCTCCGGGTGTATTTGTAAAGTTTCTAAATGCATGAAAGCAGGTCTGGAGTGATGCCTGCTGAACTTCCAGCAAAGATTTTTTTTTGGCAGTAACCGAAATCAGATGGGGGTGGCCAAGGACTGAGGGAGCATTCCAGGGAACATTCACTTTTTATTTTATGCAGGTCTGTATTGTCTGAATGGTCTAGAACAGAGAGTATGAATTCTGTGATAAAGGAAAAAGCGTGTGTCTCTGGCTGCTCTTAGGCAGGGGAAGGGGGTCCCCGGGGCGGGGGTCCCAGAGGACGGACCTGACTAGGGTCACTGGCAAAGCACAGTGGCGGTCCTGGGTCTTTCCTTGGGCCCCGGCTGTTGGCCCAGTCACCTCGGAGGTGTCTCACTCGGTGGAGACCTCCAGGTGGCTTTGGGGAAGGGTTCTGTTTCCAGACCTTCTTGATGAGGTTCAAAAACTGCCTTTTCCCACACACTACGTGCACTTCAGTGCTGCATTTACCATTTGGAAAACACTAAATGGACTGAGGCAAGATTGAGGAGCCAGCCACCCCAGAGGTGAACTCGCTGGGTGTTTTCCTTCTAGCAACAGAGCAAGCTGGGGCAGGCAGCGACGGGAGGTCGGGGTGGTGGGGAGGCAAGGGCGACCAACAGCCCGCCGGGTGAGGCGGGAGTTTGGGTACAAGCAAAGGCCTGAAAGGGAACCGATAGGAGCCTGTTCCCCCTCCCAGCAGCCCTGGACTTGGCTTCAGGATGGTGGGGTTAGCAGAGAGAGGTTTCCACTGAGTCTGTGGATAGGGCCAGAGGCTCTCAGCAGGGCTGGAGGCCTTCCAAGAACCATATGAATGGTTTCTAATTTAATTGACTTCTAATTATAGCTGAGCCTTGGAGGGCTTCCCTGAATAACTGAGAAGGGCTGGGCCTGCCGCACCTCAGTGTCAACCAGGAGCACTTATCAAAAGGCGCAATTAAAAGGTTCCCAGGTAAACCCAAGCAGAGAGAAAAGAAAAACAAATAAATAGATGCACAAAGCAGAACCAAAAGTCTGTGGCCTTAGATGTGTTTCATTACGTTACCAATTCTCTGAGAGGGCGAGTGGGGTCTGGGGGAGGGGAGCACAGGGCAGCCTGTGGTTCGGATCCCACTTCTCAGACTGCAGATGCAGGCAGGAGGTGGGCCACTGGGCGCTGGGGGGCCAACTGCTCCCAATCGTGATCTCCTGTTTGTTTTACTTTGGGGATCTCCAATCTCCATCAGTGCCTGGCAATGCTGCTGGGGTATGAGACCAAGGAGCTGACTGAGGTGGGGCTCCAGCCTTGTGCACACCGAGCTCCCATGTTTGTGACAGTGATGGGGAGAGAGAGCACCTGTCTTAGTGTGTTTTGTGCTGCTAGAACAGAATACCACGGACAGGCTGAGAACTGAAGTTTATTTGGGGTTCTGGGGTTGGGAAGTCCAAGAGCGAGTGGCTGCATCTGGTGAGAGCTTAGTTTCCATGTCATAACATGGCAGAGAGCATCACATAGTGAGAGAGTGCAAGCGGGGCCAACTCACTGTTACAACCAGCCCACTCTCGAGATAACGAACCCACTCCCGTGATGATGACATTAAGTCATTCATGAGGGCAGAGCCTCATGACCTCATCACCTCCCACCTTTCAAACCTGTTCACCAGAAATTAAGGGATTAAGTTTTTAACACATAGGCTGTGAGGAAAACGTTCAACCCAAAGCAGCGTGGAAATGTCTCCTCCCATCCGAGGCAGACAAGGCTGCTGCTTAACGTGGAACTAATCAGTTAATTGGCTAGTGATCCAGTTCAGGGGTTGTGAAGCCAGTAGCCACCCAGCAGGTTCTGTGAACACACTCTTTTGGAGTCCAGCCTCACCTGTTGGTTACCTAGTGCCTGTGGGCATTTCATGATGTAAGAGACCCCATGACCAGGTAAGTCTAGAATATCTCAAATCTGGCCCTTTATGGAAAAGGTCTGTCCACTCCTGCCTGAATTGACAGCTTCTCTTCCCCGACCTGCTCTCTCTTTCTCTGCCTTTGGACCTTCCTTCTTCAGTTCCCAGCTAGAAAGATGACACAGCTGTAATCACATCAGCTTATGACTACTGAGCTCGGACCCCAGCCAGGCACTGCCATGGCTTAATTCTCACCACTACCACTTTGTTGCTCAAAGTGGGGCCCTGGACCAGCAGCATCAGCATCACCTGGGAGCTCATTAGAAATGCAAAATCTCAGCCCCGCCCAGACCTGCTGTCTGGGATCTGCTTTTCAACCAGATCCGCAGGTGGTCTGCGTGCACATTAAAGTTTGAGAAGCGCTGGTCTAGACGATCTCCTAGCAACATCTTGCTGAGGTGGGGAGAGAACGTTTAATGTTTAATTAATGTTTAATTCCTTCTGGGAGCCCAGGAAGAAAGCCTTGGCTGGATCTCTCCCTCTTTAAGTTCTGGCCTGCTTCCAAAGAACAAATGCCGTCATTAGCACCCCTTTTCACACACACACATGCTCTGCACTAGACATTGATTCCCTTAATCTTGTTTGTTAGAGTTCATTCATTTATTCATCATTTATTCAACAAAGAGCTGTGGAGCTGCTACTATGTGGCAATCTTATAGGCCCTAAGGACGGTGCCAGATAGAGAGGGTCCCTGCTCTATTGGGCCTTTATCTGTCCAGGGAGCCAGACATGGAAGACATCATAATATACAAGTTTGGCCCGCTTTCCTAGCCGCCCTCCCCTAGACTCAGTCTCCTCTCTGAGCTGCCCGCCTCTTGGAATGGCCTTCACCCTTGGCGGTGTGGTTTTGACTGTCTACACTTGTCATCATGGCTGCCTCCAGAGCACAGACGGCGCCCACTGCAGGAAGAAGGTGGCCATCCTCCCTACTAGTCACCACCATTAGGAGACGCAGAGTCACTGCCTGGGCTGGCAGACGGCCCAGCCTCCGGGACTTCCCATTCTTCCATCCAGCTGGGCCCCCCTTGACTGTGACGGTGCCACCTCTTCCAAAAGGTTCTCCCTGAAAGGGCCACACCTCATATCTGTGGGAAGCAGCTGAGACCAGGTGGCTGTGGGAAGCCTTGGCAGGCCTGATGGTTCGGAGTTACCTTTTAAAGTCTATAGGGCGGATGTCGCTTGTGTCTGTGGCCCCTCTCCATCCCTCCGGCGTGCTCACCTGGCCTGGCCCAGCAGGGCTCACCACGCCTGGGTTGACCACATCATGGACAGGAAGGGGAGAGGCTGTGGCTGGCCCACCCAGCTCCATGGGCATAAGCTCTTCCACGGCGGGAGGCAAGGTGCTGGCAGCTGCCTGTGTCTGGGAGGCGGCCACAGAGTTGGCTGCGGCTCCCTGCCCACCCAGCACTACTCTGCTCCCCTGGCCTCCCACGCTCTCCTTCCTACAGGAAGACCCGAGGGGAGGCTGCTGGTGGCCTCCTCCCCACGCCCAGCAGGATTGCTTGCTCCTCAGCCTCCCTCAGGGCCCCCACTTCCCATCAACCCAGACAGACCTCCCTGCCCTGCAGGGAGCCCGCAAGGTCATCATCAGAGCAGCTGAAAACACTTCCATTTGATGTGATTTACAGCTCCGAATCTTCCCTGTCTCAGCCGGTGGTGCTAATTAATACTACATTGGGAGGAGAGGGATGCATTCTCTTTCCGCTTCCGCTTTAGTCGTATCTGTTTCACTGGAGCAGGAGGAAGGCAGAGAAGGTAGCCTGGAGTCCCTCCCGCCCCATGCCGCACTTAGTGTTCTGCTGGCCTTGCCAGCCTGAAGTCCTCAGTGATTTCTGACCCATTTCTATTTGGCACTGGACCCCACAAATTAAATAGCCGGTCCTGTTCCCAGCCTCTCTGGCCAGGCAGGGGAGGCCCCCCGGTGCTGTGCCAGGGAACAGACACGCAGAGCACAGGCCAAACGTCTTGTCAAGACCACGGGCGCCGTCCTTCCCAAGGCTGGAGCGGAGGGTGACGCTGACACAGAAGTGACTGGCAACAGAGCACACTGGCGGGTCCCAGAGCTTCAAACAGCATCACACGGGGGTTTACAAGCAGCCACTCTTCTTTATCATTGCACTGAAAACCTTTCATTTGCAAACTCCCTGGTGAGGATTTCAGGGCTATGAGGGGCAAACTGACCTTTGGCAGCCTCTCAAAGGCGGTGGGCTGTGTCCCTGAATTCTCTCAAGCCCTAAGTCTGTCAAGGGTGTTGCCCACCCCAAACGTGTGGGTGTGAGTGTGTGCATACACGTGAGTGTATGCATATCTGTCTGCGAGCACATACGTGTGAGTAGATGTGTGTATGTGTATATGTGAGGATATGTGTGTGTGTGTATATGTGAGTGTATGTGTGTATAAGGGTATGTGTGTGTGTATGAATGGATGCATGTGTAAGTGTAGGTGACTGTATGTGTGTGTGTGAATGCATATGTGTGTGTGTGAGTATGCTTGTGTGTGAGTGTATCGGCATATGAGTATGTGTGAATATGTGTGTGTGGGTGTCTGTATGTGTGAGTATGTGTGTGTGCATATGTGTATGTTTACATGCGTGAGTATATGTGTATGCGAATGTGTGTGTGTGTGTATCTGTGTATGAGTGTATGCATATGAATGTGTGTGCATGTGTGTGTGTATCTGTGTATGAGTGTATGCATATGAATGTGTGTGAATGTGTGTGTGTGTATCGGTGTATGAGTGTATGCATATGAATGTGTGTGTGTGAATGTATGTGTGTGTGTATGTGGCAAACCCAGACAGGCCCCATGCCCAGGAGACCTGCCTGGAGGGGCACGGATGAGGGCAAACCAAGTGGCCCTGAGCCCTGGGGTGGGGCCTTCCCAAAAGACGTGGACAGAGAGGTTGGTTTGAGTTGAAAATTTAAAATCCAAGTTCTCAACTTTGTTAATTTGAATTGAGATAATACTCAGAAAATAGATATTCTTGCGCACATAGAGTAATAAATATAATGCACGAAACACTTATTCACTTCTAGATTTTCTTTTGAAGGATCACTACTAATACAAATAAGCATGTCCAATTCTTCAGAACTCTCTGTGGATCACTGACTCTTCAGCAGAACCCACAGAGGCAGTAAGAGCATAGAAAATCAGTATTTTGGACATTATCTGTTCACATCTCATCTTTCTATTTGACTCAACTTTTTCCGTTAGTCTTTATTTTCCTACATATAAACCAGTGACAATGATGATAATTTCTGAAGTGCAGTAAACAGTCATGGCCTAAAAACATTTCTGAACACCGACATGGTTACTGTTGCTTGTCAGACTAGGCTGGGGCTTCTCAGAATGCTAATTATGTTATGAAGCAGGTGCGTGTGTGCATTTGTACACAGACAGAAGTGGGGCTGACGTCCCAAAGAGCAAGAAGCTCTCTCCAGCATTTCCTGCAGCTTGTGGTGCTTGGGTGCTCTGCACTCTTGGAGAATTGCTCACGAAAATAACGCGGCTTGCAAATCTCCATGCAGAAGTTCAGAGGGAGAGCAATTATCCTCATTCCAATGTCCCGCTGTAAAGATAGGTGTTCACAATTTCATTTCTGTTTCATTGAATGCCTCAGAGCTGAAAGGATCTTGTCGAACTAACAAGCTCAGAGAAGTTTTGAAAAAAAAAAAAAACCCTACTCTTTTGCCTTATCAAAATTGAGTGAAAGCATTTTCAGGGTGAAATCAGGAAAGTTATCGTAACTAATGCATTGCTTTAAATTACAAAATGCAAGTTTTTCTAGGACTCTTTTTTTTTTTTCCAGACAGAGTCTTGCTCTGTCGCCCAGGCTGGAGTGCAGTGGCACAATCTAGGCTCACTGCAACCTCCACCTCCCAGGTTCAAGCAATTCTCTTGCCTCAGCCTCTCGAGTAGCTGGGACTATAGGTGCCTGCTACCACACCTGGCTAATTTTTGTAATTTTAGTACTGATGGGGTTTCACCATGTTGGCCAGGCTGGTGTCGAACTCCTGACCTCGTGATCTGCCCAGCTCAGCCTCCCAAAGTGCTGGGATTACAGGTGTGAGCCACTGTGCCTGGCCACTGTAGGACTCATATAAGCATATTAACATGAAGTTTGTTGAAACATGATAGGAGCCACTCTCCTGAATTTTAATACACATACCGCTCATCCTTCCATTTTTTTTTTTTTTTTTTTTGAGACGGAGTCTTGCTGTGTCACTCAGGCTAGAGTGCAGTGGCATAATCTCAGGTCACTGCAACCTCCTCAACCTCCGCCTCCCAGGTTCAAACGATTCTCCTGCCTCAGCCTCCATAGTAGCTGGGACTACAGGCATGTGCTACCACACCTGGCTAATTTTTGTATTTTTAATAGAGACGGGGTTTCACTGTGTTGGCCAGGCTGTTCTTGAACTCCTGATTTCAAGTGTCTAGTGCAGAGTATATGTGTGTGAAAATGGGTGCTAATGACAGATTACCAGGTGGGGAGGTCAGGAGGACTGTCCCAAGTCCCAGGAAGATGGCTAGGAGTTAGCCAGGAATCACAACGGAAAAGTAGAGAGAAAGAGGAAACAGCATGGGTGAGGGCTGGGAGGAGGAGAACATGTCCCGTTAGGAAATGCAGTCACAGTGTATCCCCTCTAAGGCCATTGCTATACCCTCTTCTCTCAGCAATAGATGAATGAGTTATTTGCTGAACTGCATTCTGATAAAACCAAGAACTCTTTCTTGTTTTCTGCCAATGGGCTACTGTGCTGGGTCCTCCCTCAGCTCTTGTCTGCATTTCTTTGCTCTCATCAGCTCAGAGATTTGGAAAGCAATACCTTCAGTCTGCCCTGCCTCCCCCAGACCCAGCAATTCCTTTTGGATCTGGACTCCACTAGAGAACAGAAAGTCGGCACCTTAAAATAATTGTGGTGTGATGGAGACGAGGCCTCCTGCATGAACGTGTCCCAGTGACACCGATTCTGCTTCACTACAAAAGCAAAACAAGAACATAATCCTTAATCACTGAAAGACACGCTGCTAGAATCCCAAGCTATGTCAGCCAGACAGAAGACATCAATTTGACGGAGATGATAGCCTCTAAGTTAAGGAAGTTGAAGAAGATGAACCATCTATTGGCACCGGGATCAATAGAGTCTAAAATAGTACACAGCTGCTGCAGGCAACAACATGAAGAGGCAGTAACGATGACTGCCATTATTACCTGTCCCGAGGGCCTGAGAGGGCTTGCTGCTCCTCTCAGGCTGGCTATCGTAGGTAACTCAGAAGGCGCCCACATGGGTGGTGGAGGCTGAGCCTCCCAGGATGGCTCGGATGGTCTGAAGGGGAAGGTGGAGGGAGGGAGGACATATATGGGCTGGCAAAGTACGTGTGGCTCTTCCATGGCCGAGCCTGCCCACGTGCCCCCTACTCTGCAGCCCCTGCCTCCCACTCCCCACTTGAGCTGCCCCTTTGAAGCTACTATGAGCCCAGGGAGTAGTGGGAATCTCAGCGCGTGGCCTGTGCACTCTGGGCTCCCCTGAGCCATGCCTGAGTCCCAGATGGGGCAGAGGTGAGGGCAGCCAGGCTCTCTGCTCCTCCTCTGTATCAAGCATCCAGTGCCATCATCACACAATGTGAATGTGGAGTCATGTGCAGAATAACAAAGAAACAGCTTCTGAGCAAAGACTAAGTGCAATTACAACATGTCACACCATGCGATGATGTGGGGCTGAACGGGGCAGGCTTCCAGTGGCAACAGTGCAAAATGATGAGAGCGGCGTTCTCAGAGTCTACATGTCCCATAAGAACCTACAAGTTGATGTCCTGATTAGTGGCACAGATTTTTGTATTCTTATTACTGATAGTTTTAAAAATAATCAGCTTTTTTGAGTTGTAATTAACTTGCAATAAGCTTTACATATTTCCAGTTACAGCTGGGAGACTTTGATAACATGTATACACCCCGTGTGGCTTGATACAGAGCCCATCTCTTCCAGAGCGTATCTTGTGCCCTTGATCATCAACCTGCCCCACCCTGGGCTGTCACCGGCCGTTACCATACATTTAAGCTGATTTTTGCCTGTTCTAGATCTTCATATACATGGAATCGGGCAGCTGGCTTCTTTCACTGAATGTAATACCTGTGGTGCGTTTGCATTGTGGGAATTAGGACTTTAGTCCTTTTTATTGCCGAATCGTATTCCACTGCATTCGGAAACCACCATGTTTCTCCATTTGCCCATTCCATTTGTTTTTGCTAAGACTACATTTGCAAAATGGTTTTCGGTTGTTTTCTGGACCTCGGCAGTCCTGACCTTGCTTTTGATGTCAGTGACTCAAACATGAGGCAGGTTCCCAAAGGGGCTGCCCCCGGTTTTTGTCTGAATCTGCTCTGGCCAGAGGAGAGTCCTTGTAGCTCACAACCTTCCTGCCAGTCACCAGGGCAAGGCGGAGGCACTGAGCTTCCAAACAGCTTCCCCTGAGCTGTTCCCTTTGAGGGGCTTTCTGGCGACCCTGCCTGGCCAGCTGGCAGCTGCCATGGGTAAGTTACACTCAGCTCTGAGGGTCCCCTGCACCAGCCGTGGGCATGGCCAATAGGGAAGGGTCGAAGGAGAAGGAAAACGATCTCCTTGGTCCAGAGCCACCCAGGGACTAGTTCTCAAAAAGTCACTTCCAAAAGATGGTGTGAGTGCCCTACAACAACCTGACCGCCATTGTAAATAATCCCCTCAATCCAAGCCTTCTCTCCTAGGATGTGTGCTATGCTCGCACACAGAATTGGCTCAGAGAAGTACACAGCCCATGTGTGAGGCCCTCACTGCCCCAGGGCACTTCTGCCCTGGTCCTGGCAGCCTCTTTCCAGCCTCAGTGAACGTGTATGCCCAAGGAGGCCAGTGCCCGACAGCAGGTGGGAGCTGATCAGGTCACAGCCGACAAAGCTGTGTTGCACAGAGAGGCCTGTCCATGCCATGGTTCCCTGCTGGCTGGGGAAGGCGGCTGCCTTTCAGGTGCTCCTTGTGTGATGGAAGCTGCACAGGTGCCTAAGAGAAGGTTTGTTGGGCTTCTTCTGGAACCTATGTTTGGGAGTGGAGCTGCAGGTGTGTGTGCTGGGGGCAGAGGCCCCATCTCTCAACCTGCTGAGGGTATTTGTGAAGGGCCAATCCAGCGCCAGACCTGTCATTAAACCTCCCCAGCATTGCAAGGGAGGCACTCACTACTCCCTACTTAACACGTGGAGTCAATGGCGGCTCAGAGAGGGTGAGCGACTTGCTAAGGTCACACAGACAGAGGTGGGAGAGCCGAGGCACAATGCCATATCTACTAGACTTTCGACACTTCTACACAGCTTTGGGAACAGAGGTCTGGGAGCCAAGAGAAAGGCTGGCGATGGCTGGGGCTGAGGGGAGGAAGGGCTCCAAGTGAGTCAAGGGGCCCGGGCTTGGAGCCATGGACTTGGTTTCATCCTACCCTGTGGACCTGTGGCAGTTAGAAGGTTCTCGGTGAGGCCAGGTGAACCATGATGAACCACGCGGACGGCAGGGGCCAGCATCCCCGTCTCCCTCCCGTTCTAGAAGACATAAATGGTGTCTTCATTTTGTGAGTCTGCACTGAGTGAGGCCACGAGGCGGGCGATTCCGCCACCTGCTTCCCACACTAGAGGCCTTTGAAGATGTTGGAAGCCCTGCGGTTCCAGCGCGTTCCTGTTTCCACCTCTCCTTTCACCATGAAGCCAGCTTAGCTCCCAGGCACAACCCTGGCCATCTGGACTCTCATGAAGGTTCATGCCCTGAGAACTTCAGGAGGAGGTGTGCTCAGAAAACTCAACAGCAGCAACAAAAACATTTTCAGGCTCCCAGTCTTTTAAGTTTGAGTGGGTAGGATTTGTGTTTGTTTGTTTGTTTTGAACTATTTAATAGATGGATTTTCTCCCTGCTCCTAATCCTGGGATTAGACCATACCTTCCCAGCCCCTTCGCTGACGTGGAGGTAACCCGGCACAGATGGCGTTTCACCAGGCAGGTGACCCGGATGGTGCAGGGCTATAAATAACCATTAAATGTCCCTTTCACAGTGGGCTTTTTTTTCCCTCCCTTACTTTCGAGTCCCAGCATGAAGCAAGTAACTCATAAATTTGGATCCTTCCTGTCAAACTCAGGGTCTTGTTCTACCGGTTTGAAAGAGAATTCGTTTTTTCGTCATTGTCTTTAGAAGTACAGTAACGGGAAGGCCTTGAGAAGGGCAAGCTTAGCAAAGGCACCTCCAGGTTTAGCCAGAGCACCTGAGACGGATCTGCTCCAACTCCAGTGGTCTCTGCTACACCCTGGGAGAAATGGAGGGGAGCCTTTCTGTCCCTCAGAGCTTGGGGATCAGAGTAAAACCTTTCATTTCTGGCTTACTTCATTCTTTATACAGTTAAATTTATGTATTAATGGGACACAGATTAAACTGCAATCACACCGTATTCTTCTCTCTACCCTGTGCATTTTTTCCAAGGTGAAAGAGCTGATGTCACTACTGAAGTCCTGGACAAACTTTTTGAAAAAGAGATTGCTGGGGCAGGTGGTGACTAGTCCGAATGATCCAGAACCAGTGTGACACGGGGCAGTCACCACGGGCTTGGGAGGACTCACTTCCGAGCACAACAAAGTATCCAGAGTGAAGACTCCGTGTATTTTCCATGGCCTGGTGTGTTGAGAAACAGCAGCCATCCTTTCTGGGCTCTTTCTTGGTGGCTGGTGTCTGCTCTCCAGTTTGGGGGAGATGAATCCACGGGGCTGAGCACCCCTCCTTTCTCCAGGCTACTCTGTGATGCTCCGCAGCATACCCCAGGCTGGGGCAGAGGGCGGGATGCCAGCCCGGGGCTGAGCAGAGACTAGAATTGCTCTGAGCCTGTGACCTTGCATGCCATTTCCACCCACCTCAGTTACTTTGCTTCCAAAACACGGAGACAGGTTTTCCTGCTCACTCATTTCTCAGAGGGTAAACTGAGGTGAATGCATGTGGAAGTGTTTGGAATGTAAAAGGCTTGATGTAGACTGTGGTTTCTCAGGAATGTACACACGCAATTGCTATCCAGCCACGTAGGAGCGAACGCTCTGTTCCGACCTCTGCTCAGCAGGAATGGTATATTCTGCTAATATACCCCGACCTCTGTTCCCAAAGCTGTGTAGAAGTGTCGAAAGTCGAGTAGATATGGCATTGTGCCTCGGCTCTCCCACCTCTGTCTGTGTGACCTCAGCAAGTCGCTCACCCTCTCTGAGCCGCCATTGACTCCACGTGTTAAGTGGGGAGTAGTGAGTGCCTCCCTTGCAATGCTGGGGAGGTTTAATGACAAGTCTGGCGCTGGATTAGCCCTTCACAAATACGCTGATAATTTAATATAGTCTGACTATGGCTGCGGCAACGATGGCCATGGCCATGGAGGCAATGTTGTTGCCTCTAATCTCATGGGGCTGTTAATCTGGCTGTGGGTGGAGCAGGCTCTTCTGGATTGATAATGGGCTCCTTCACAAGCAGATCTGGCCCACATGCCTGCCCTCAGCAGAACTTACTAAGCCTTGTTGGGCTAAGTGCCAGGGTGGGGGATAGGGTGGGCACAGGCAGCAAAACCAGGAGAGGTCCTGGGCCCCCGTGTCTTGGCCTGGGAGGGAGAGGCTGCAGCGCCCCCACGGTGCAGAGGAGGGAGTTGCCACACAGAGCCGGTCTCAGACCTTCCTGGGGTCACAGAGTCAAGGGAGAGGGCTGAGCCAGAGAGCTGACGGCAGAGACCAAGCTTCTAATCCCAGGCCAGGAGCTGTGGTCCCCGCCACCTGCAGGTCCCAGAGGAATTGATGTCGGGGAGGTTCTTTGAGCCCTTTGACATGAGCAGAAGGCCTAGGGTGTCCCTGCTTGGATGTTTCCCGTGGTGCAAAGGGCAAGGTTTCCATGATCACCATATTATTTATACCAGTCTGGTGATTTAAAAAAGTTGCTCCCTGCTGTCTGGCTTGCATTGTACGGTCTGGTGCTTTCTGCCCTTGAATGTGCAAAGGAGTTGTGACTATGCATATGGGCGCTGCCTGTCCATGAGACAGCTCAGGAAGCTCGATCCTGTGTGGGGAGCAACAGCTATAAGGCACTCAGCCAAGCCCAGCTTGGGTGGGGGCGAGCTCCCCGTCCTGGGGCACTGTATATTCCAGGGGCCAATGGGATGCTATGCCACTAAGTCCAAGCATGTAATCTTTAAAGACATCTTTTATTAGGTGTTTCATTATGCATTTCACTACTCCAGCAGTTCCAAGGCCATTTATTTATTTATCCCCATGCCAAGAGCCCCCAAGCAATGCCAAGGCATTTGGAACTAGAGTATGCTAGTACTAAAATAAAATGAAAACCTATTTTAAAGCCTTGAGACTTATTAATTTATTAAATTACTAAAAGGGACAATGTCTCTGGGTCTTAACAGGAGCCAACAGAGGACTGGACAGGATGGATAAGCTGGGCTTGTTGGCACTGCCTGCATTTTAAATGCCAGTCACCAAGAACACCAGGAAAAAGGACTGGAAATGAATGGAAAATAAAAATGCAGCTAAATTCCTAAAAATTTGAGATCTATTTATTTCTAAATGCCGTGGATCCCAAATGGATAAACAAAGTATGGCACATGCACACAATGGAATATTACTCAGCCTTAAAAAGGAAAGAATTTCTGACACATGCACACAATGGAGTATTACTCAGCCTTAAAAAGCAAAGACTTTCTGACACATGCTACAGTATGCATGAACCTTGAGGACATTTTGCTAATGTCATCCCACTTGTATGAGGTCCCCAGGGTAGTCAGATTCACAGAGACGGAAAGTAGAATGTGGGTTGCCAGGGGCACATGTTACTTTATCATGAAGATGCCTATTCTATCCCATGCTTCCATCTGACTCTTCCTCAAAGTAAAAGACAGTTCAAGCAAACTCATGACTCAATTGCATTTTCTCACTCCATTCTCTGTAGTAGTACTGGCAGCGTTAGTCCTCAGACATGAAGGAATCTGACATTTGGGAGGGCTGCCAAGTTTCTGGTGACTCCGAGGACACACCAGCCCCTTCTCCTGGCAGTCCTCCACACCCCGTGAGATGTGCTCAGAGTGTGTCCCAGCAGCTGTGAGGAGCTGTCAGGTACAAAATGCACCAGGGCATGACTGGGTATCCTCAGCCTCCCCTGACTTTATCACAGGCTCTTCAGATACACCCCAAACTCATGTCAATACCTACAAGTGACAGTGATGGGAGTAGCACCTGGGACAACACACACCTGAATGTGTTCAGCATCACCCTGTGCCTGCACACCATGGGACTTGGTAAGGACTTGCAGAGCTGAATTATGCACAAAGACAACCCCTCAGGAACTGGTGTCAGGAATATTGGCAGCACCAAACAATTCTTAAAAAGTTGGCTCTCTGGCCAAACATATATTTTACATACTAAAAAGTGGAGTTGTATTAGTCCATTCTCCCATTCTCACACTGCTATAAAGACTGGGTAATCTATAAAGAAAGAAGGTTTAATTGACAAACAGTTCCACGTGGCTGGCAGGCCTCAGGAAACTTATAATCATAGCAGAAGGCAAAGGGGAAGAAAAACACATCTTACATGGTGGCGAGAGAGAGAGTGAAAAGGGAAGTGCCAGATACATATCAAACAACCAGATCTCATGAGAACTCACTCACTATCATGAGAACATCATGGGGAAACTGCCATGATCCAATCACCTCCCACCAGGTTTCTCCCTCGACATGTGATATTACAATTTGAGATGAGATTTGGGTGTGGACACAGAGCCAAACCTTATCATTCCACCTCTGGTCCCTCCCAAATCTCGTTTTTTTTTTTTTTTTTTTCCCCCACATTTCAAAACCAATCATGCCTTCCCAACAGTTTCCCAAAGTCTTAACTGACTCCAGCATTAGCCCAAAAGTCCAAAGTCTCATCTGAGATAAGGCAAATCCCTTCTGCCTATGAGCCTGTGAAATCAAAAGTAAGTTAGTTACTTCCAAGATACTATGGAGGTACAGCCATTGAGTCTTCATTCCAAATGGGAAAAATTGGCCAAAACAAAGGGGCCATAGGACCCATGAAAAAGTCTGAAACCTGGCTGGGCAGTCATTAAATCTTAAAGCTCCAAAATCTTCCTTGACTCCATGTCTTACATACAGGGCATGCTGATGCAAGGGGTGGGCTCCCATGGGCTTGGAAAGCTCTGCCTCTGTGGCTCTGCAGGGTACAGCTCCTGTAGCTGCTTTCATGGGCTGGCATTAAGTGCCTGTGGATTTTCAAGCTGTCAGTTGATCTACCATCCTTGCGTCTGGAAAATGGTGGTGCTCTTCTCAAAGCTCCACTAGGCAGTGCCCCAGTGAGGACTCTGTGTGGGGGTTCCAACCCCACACTTACTTTCTGCATTGCCCTAGTAGAGGTTCTCCATGAGGGCTTCACCCCTGCAGCAGACTTCTGCCTGGAGAACCAGGCATTTTCATACATACTCTGAAATCTAGGTGGAGGCTCCCAAAGCTCAACTCCTGTCTTCTGCACCCCCGCAGTCCCAACACCAAGTGGAAGTTGCCAAGGCTTGGGGCTTGCACCCTCTGAAGCAATGGCCTGAGCTGTACATTGGCCCCTTTTAGCTGCAGCTGGAGCTGGAGTGGCTGGGAATGCAGGACACCAAGTCCTGGGGTTGCATAGGGCCTATGAAACCATTTTTCCCTTCCAGGCCTCCGGGTCTGTGGTGGGAGGGGCTGGTGTGAAGATCTCTGACATGCCTTGAAGACATTTCCTCCATTGTCTTGACTATTAACATTCAGCTCCTTGTTACCTATGCAAATTTCTGCAGCCAGCTTGAATTCCTCCCCAGAAAATGGGTTTTTCTTTTCTACCATATGGTTAGGCTGCAAATTTTCCAAACCTTTATGCTCTGCTTCCTTTTTAAACATAAGTTACAATTTCAAACCATCTTTTTGTGAATGCACATGACTGAATGCTTTCAGAAAAAGTCAGGTCACATCTTGAATGCTTTGCTATAGAAATTTCTTCTGCCAGATGCCCTAAATCGTCATTCTCAATTTCAAAGTTCCACAGATCTCTAGAGCAGGGGCAAAATGCCACCAGTCTCTTTGCTAAAGCATAGCAAGAGTGACCTTTGTTTCAGTTCCCAATAGGTCCCTCATCTCCATCTGAGACCACCTAAGCCTGGACTTCATTGTCTATATCACTATTGGCATTTTGGTCAAAATCATTCAACAAGTCTGTAGGAAGTTCCAAACGTTCCCATATCTTCCTGTCTTCTTCTGAGCTTTCCAGACTGTTTCAACCTCTGTTATTCAGTTCCAAAGTTGCTTCCACATTTTCAGGTTGTCTTTATAGCAGTACCCCACTCTGCCAGTACCAATTCTCTGTATTAGTCCGTTCTCACACTGCTATAACGATACTACCTGAGACTGGGTAATTTATAAAGAAAGGAGCTTAATTGACTCACAGTTCTGAATGGCTGGGAGGCCTCGAGAAACTCAGAATCATGGCAGAAGGCAAAGAGGAAGCAAGGCACGTATTACATGGTGGCAGGAGAGAGAGAGAGTGTGAAGTGGGGAGCGCCAGACATGATAAATAATCAAATATTATGAGACCTAACTCAATATATCATGAGAACAGCATGGGGAAAACCACTCTCAATATCATGAGAACAGCATGGGGAAAACTGCTCCCATGATCCAACCAGCTCCCACTAGGTCTCTCCCTGGACATGTGGGGATTACAGTTTGAGATGAGATTTGGCTGGGGAAACAGACAAATCATCATATACTAAAAAGTAGAGTTGGCCGGGCATGGTGGCTCATGCCTATAATCCCAGCACTTTGGGATTCTGAGGCAGGATGATCACTTGAGGCCAGGAGTTCAAGACCAGTCTGGACAAGATAGTGAGACCCCCATCACTAAAAAACTAAAAAAATTAGTTAAAAACACATATGTTTTTAGACAAAGTCTCACTCTGTCACCCAGGCTGGAGTGCAGTGGTATAATCATGGCTTCACTGCAGTCTCGACCTCCAGAGCTCAAGTGATTCTCTCACCTCAGCCTCCTGAGTAGTTGAATCTACAGGCTTGCAACGCCATGTCTGGTTAATTTTTTTGTAGTTTTTTGCAGAGATGGAGTTTCCCCATGTTGCCCATGCTGGGATTGTACTCGTGGGCTCAAGTGTTCCACCTGCCTTGCCCTCCCAAAGTGCTAGGATTAGAAGTGTGAGCCACCAAGCCTGGCTAACATTGGCTATTTTTAATAAAAGCAATAATACAAGTATTAATTATTCTAAAGAGAAAAGCAATGCATTAATATTCACATGCATGATATTGGATAATTTTGCTTTTCAGTTAGTGGGAAGATACAGCTTGGGCATCTTGTGCTGACAAACAGCTGTGTTTGGCCTGAGCCTGCAGTTGGCTCTGAATGATGTTGCCTACTGTATCCCACAACTCTATGGGGACATCCACTTCCTGCTGCCATCAAGTCTCAGAAAACACCCTCCAAACCAGTGCATGACTTGCAATTAATTGCATCATAAAATCTTTTTTTTTTCCTAAAAATGTGATGAGATTTCTCCCTCTTGCTCATAAAACATAATCATCTGAGGTGGGAGGATTGGTTTGGGGCTGCAGGAACTAATCACCCAACCAGAGAGGCCACTGAACCCCAGTCCTGTGTGCCATATGGAACATGCATGTCCTTATTTCTTCTCAAACTCCAAAGAGAAAGAGTGACTCAGTTATGATGATGATGTATGTAGCCAGTGATTTATCATGGGCTAGGTCTTCATGGTGCCTTAGAAGCAGATGTGACTGGAAAATAACCTCCGAGTAATATGTCCCTTCCAAATCAAAGATTCTATGATCTCATGGAGGCCAATGCCCTCATTTCCTGAGGTTTTTGAAGTAACAAATGTATTTGGGAGTAGGGGGAACTGTGGAGATTGGGTGAAGCAAACTGGACAAATCAATTGTCAGACGGTTTATTCATTTAGTGCGGCCTGGACATGGTGCCATGGGGAGGGGCACTTATGACCCCAGGAGGGGCCTGCTGGCTGAAGAGTGAATGCAGCACACGAAGGGACATATTCAGCCCTACAAGGCAGAACAGATGACAGCCATCTAAGATGTCATGTCTTTTTTCTCTTTCTTTCCCTTCCTCCCTTCCTCTCTCTTCCTTCCTTCCTTTTCTTCCTTCCTTTTCTTCTTTCTTTCTCTTTCTTTCTTCCTCTTTCTGTCTTTCTTCCTTCCTTCCCTCCCTCCCTCCCTCCCTCCCTCCCTTCCTTCCTTCCTTCCTTCCTTCCTTCCTTCCTTCCTTCTCTCTCTCTCTCTTTTTTTCTTTCTTTCCTTTTCTCTCTTCTTTTTTTTGACATGGGGTTCTCAATCAAGCATAGCTCACTGAAGCCTCAAACTTTTGGGCTCAAATGATCCTCCCGCCTCAGCCTGGAGAGTAGCTGGGACTACAGGTGCATGCCACTGCCTGTAGCTAATTTAGATGTGATGTCTTTATGTAGAGCATGTTGTATCTCTGTTTACAGGGCTGATGGTGTTTAACAGCACTTGAGCCAGCCAGGGCCAGATCAACCAGGAAGCACAAGAGATTGTTTATTCGTTCATATTCTGACATGATGTGGCTGAAAGCTGGACAGTGTGTGACTTCATCCTGAACACCACAAGGCTCCAAGTCTGCATTCTGGATGTAACACACAGCCATGTGCTGTCCCCTCTGCTCTGCTGGAGCTGCCTTCAGCCTTCATCCCTGCCCTTGCTCCTTTCATGAGTCCAGTTCTCCAGGAATCAGATCTTGGGCTGGAGATGTAAGTGCGAGATATTTATCAGAAACTTTGGAATCAACACTGTTGGCAGAAGGGACAATACATTCTCAGCACAGGGATGGCCCTACAGAGCTGTCCTGAACTGGAGCAAGGGGCCCAGGCCTTCACACATCCACATTAACCAGGTCTCCAGGAAGGGGTGTGACCTTGCATGAGGCAGGCTTCTTCAACCAAGGGTAGCTGCCAGGTGGGGGACTCAGCTGCAGCCTTTGTCTGCTGTCCATTGTGCAGCATCTGGGAGCACTGATGCTTCTGTATTGAAGGGGCCACTTGCGAGCCAGGCCTCTCATAATCCAGTTATTTCTTGCACTTGCTCACCAGGCTGATAACTACCTGCCCTGGGAGTTTCTCAGCATCCCGAGAGGATTCTATGTAACTTGAAGCCTTTTTTCAGAAACCCATCTTTCCCCTTCTCCTGGTTATAGAAGCTCAGTTCCCCCTGTAGCAGCTATGTCTTGGAGGGTCTTAATATCGGTCTTCTGCATTTGTCCAGGCCAATGCCATGTAATTCCAATGACCACACTACTGTACAGGTACTGAAGAAACTCTGAACTTAGCAAATGGTCACAAAGAACTGAACCATCAATTATTTCTGTTAGCTGGGCAGCATTGTGTCCAAGGTCATACGGGAATTCGACCAGAAAGGCCAGGATGTCTTATGTGATTATTGTACTAGCAGGTAGTAAACTCCAGGAAAATTGGAATGAATTTCATATAAAGCACAGCTTGATGGGAGGGGCTTACTCTTGTCAAAATTTAAATGTGTGTTTAAATTTATTGTTCCAAATCCTATATGCAATCCTGTATAGATATTGGCACAGGTATAAAGGTGATATGGTTTACAGGGAAGGGCACTGGATCAGGATGGGGCCTTGGGTAAGACACTTCACTAAAGCCTGCAATTTCTTTAACTGTAAAATGAGGGTCTTATTTTAGATCATTCTAAAAGTTCTTTTAGATCATTCTAAAAGTTCTTCCATTTCTGCTAGTCCATGAGGTTCTCTTAGATCTATGATATGCAGTGAAAGCTCTTGGTAACACTGTATCAGAACCAATGCCTGTGTTATGGACTATCTTCTCAAATCACAGTTATATTTCAATTAATTCGGCAGACATTATGATCTTCACAAGGTCTCTTGACGTACCGAATGGTGTACAATGATGAGTAAGACACAGACTTGCCCTTGACACTCTTACAGTCTAATAAGAGGGCTTAGATCCTAGACAAAGGACCATGCAGGCAGGACCAAGAATATTTTCACAAAGAAGCAAAAGCATGGTTTTTTCTTCTCTTGTTACTGCTTTGTTTTTTCATTTGTTTGTTTGACGGAAGGTCAAAAGGGAGAAATCACATTGCTAGTTAGGCACATTGAAGAAAGTTTCAATGGCGAAATGGTGGCATTTGGTATCATCGCAAGGACCTGAAAGAGGGGAGAGAATTTCAGGTATGAGCACCATGCGTAGAGGGGCCAAAGTCGGGAGGTGCAGGTCCTGGGGCAGCTTGTTTATTGATTTGGTTGAAACAATGGGTGAATGTGAAGGGGATTGGGAGATTGGGTAGAAGGTAGTTTGGTGACTAATTACAAAATACCTTAAATATCAGGATTTTGTTTCCTTTAAGTACACAAGATAGGAGAGGGGGATTTCTGAATAATGAGGACATGATGAAATTGTTTAAATACTCTATTATGCAGATTAGGAAGGTTCAATTGATCTGACTTTAATTCACTGCTTCTCTCTTCTACAGCCTCCAATACATTGTTAAGCCCTTCTGGTGAATTTTTCATTTCAGATATACTTTTCACTTCTAGGATTTCCTTTTTAAAAAATACTCTCACTTGCTCTGCTGAATTCTCCATCTATTCACTGATTAAATCCAACTTTTTCTTTAAATCCTTGAACATATTAATATGAGTTGTTCTAAAGTCTTAGTTAATTCCAACATCTGGATTATCCTGGGCTCTGTTTCTATTGAATTCATTATTTTTGGATTATGGGTCACATTTTCCTACTTCTTCATATGTGTGGTAATGTTTTATCATATGCCAGACATCGTAATGATATGTGGAATCTACTTTAAATAGCACTGAGTTTTACTCTGGGCAAGTGTCAAATTATTGGAAGATCCTCCTGAACCTGTCAGGCTTGACTTTTTTCTTTATTAGGGTTGGTCTATTTATGGTTTTGCTTTTAGTTCCAAGACATTATCCTTATTCCCGAGGTATAGACTTTCTGAGGTCTTTTTAAAAAATTTTTAAATTTTTGTCTGTATGTAGTAGGTGTATATATTTATGGGGTATGTGAGATATTTTGATATAGGCATGCAATGCGTAATAACCACACCATGAAAAGTGGGGTATCCATCCCCTCAAGCATTCATCCTTTGTGTTACAAATAATCCATCTGTGCTCTTGGAGTCTCTACTGGATGCTCCAAGTGGTAGCTGAGCTTTCTGCATTCTGGCTAAGCCGATGCTTCAGAATTGCCTATCCCTGTGAGGCATCTGAGCTCTCTGCTCAGCCCTTAGCCCACAACAGCTGCTCTCTGTTGTCTGCTAGCTTGTGCCAAGTCTTGGCCAAGACCCACAGGTAAACTTCATGCTGATTTCTGGGACTTTTTTTCTGTGCAGCACTCTCTTCTCTGGTATCCTCTTCCACAAATTCTAGATACTTTATCTCCAAACTCTGCCTCTTCATTTCATTAAGACATCCTTCCTGCTTGGTCTCACTGCAGTCTACAAATTCCCTCTGGCTAGGAAGCCGGGGTGAATGGGTACATTTTACTTTTCTTAAGGATCACGGTCCAGTGCTGTTTGTTGTCCAATGCCTGATGACAGTTGCAGTTACCTCCCATACTTGTCCAGTTCTAGAGTTGTTTTTGGTGGACCAGGACACAACCAGATGATTTTCTAGGAAGACTAATTTGGTGGTGTCATTGTCTGATGAATGTGACTGATGAGACCCTTGAGGCAGCTATGTGAACAAGGACCTAAGGTAGGCTGGTGGCAACGGAAACAAAAAGGAAGCACCAGAAAACTGGCAGGAGGAGAGGCCAGTTAGGCAGGAGAAAATGGTTCTGAGGCTTTGAGCCTTTCCTCTGCTCTTTAACACCATTTGGGTGCCCAAGAGTCAAATGAAGTTGAACCAGACTGGTAAGAAGGATCAAGAATATGGATATCCTTTGAAATGTTTTTCTACATATTATGAGTGAGACACTAAAGATTATCAAGATCCTAAAACTTCTTAGGTTGCTCCTGAAAAGCATGATAAGTCTTCTAGGGTCAGACAAAGAGAATTAAAGGAGTCCCTCTCTTTGTGTAAGACTATCCCCTCTACGATCTCTTGCTATAGTCTCTCAGTGAGGAAAAGTGACACACCTTATCCACCAATTCCCTCACCACCTTCTTATAAAATCCTGCAGTTATAGCAACCTAGATAACATAGATGGCATTTCCACGCTGTGTCCTAGATCATTTTCTCTTTAGAATGGAAGATCCTGTTCCAGAGACCAGCAGCGGATGGTGGTGTGTGGGCAGATGGCTATACATCAAGATCTATACCCCAAGATACATGGGCTGCCATTTTCCCATCTTAATGTATATGTTTACCATTTGAATAGCTCATTACTTAAAGGAATTTCACAGGCATTCTGCAACCAACCTGCCCTCTCTCGGCCTGCTAACTTTGGACAGGTGTGGTGGTCTCTATCCCATTATGTGGCCACCAGTCCTGAAAGTATCCTTGGAAAAGGCTCCCCACCCACTCTCCTTGGCAAAATTGTGAGCCACGTGCTTTGCTCTTTTCATCTTAGTCAAAGCTCATCGCACCCAGCCCTGTGCCTGGTATATATGGTCCTTGAATTCTATGTCTCTGTGTCTCTGTTTTCCTCTGTCCCATTCCCTCAGTAACTTTTATTCAAGCATCTGTCACTGGGAAGATAATCTTTTTTTTTGAGACAGAGTCTCGCTCTATTGCCCAGGCTGGAGTGCAGTGGTGCAATCTCAGCTCCCTGCAACCTCCACCTCCCAGGTTCAAGTGATTCTCCTGTCTCAGCCTCTTGAGTAACTGGTATTACAGGCGCCCGCCACCATGGCTGGCTAATTTTTGTTTATATATATTTTTAATTGAGATGGGGTTTCACCAATGTTGGCCAGCCTGGCCTTGAACTCCTGACCTCAGGTGATCCACCTGCCTCAGCCTCCCAAAGTGCTGGGATTACATGTGTGAGCCACTGGACCCGGCCAGGAAGATAATCTTATACAGGAACTCCCACCAGGCTGTGAGTGACTGGCATTTCTCCCCCAGGGAAGTGCTCACAACTAATTTTAATAATAGCATTAAAGGGTAGTGATTATAAGAACAGGAGTCTGATGTCTGATTTCCTGGGTTCAAATCTGGGCTTAATTTACTAGCTATGCAACTTTGGACAAGTAATAAATCTCTCTGTGCTTTGGTTGTCTTATCAGTAAAATTATGATATTTATAGAACCTAGGTCAGAATGTGAGGATTAATGAGAGAAATTAAATGAGATGATGTGTATAAAGTATTTACAACAGTAAATGCTAATGAATGCAAGGTAATATAATTATTTTCCAATTATGGAAGAATTGGAAAATAAAAGAAAAATATAAAGAGGAAATAAAATCATAACCCATCAGTTTTGGGTTTTGGCATTTTCTTTCAGTCCCTTATTTGTAGAGATGTATATATCTTAAAAGATATATACATTTTAAAAAATGAAATTAGGCCAGGTGCAGTGGCTCACTCCTGTAATGCTAGCACTTTGGGAGGCCGCGGTGAACAGATCACCTGAGGTCAGGGGTCGAGACCTGCCTGGCCAACATGGCATTGTGGTGCATGCCTGTAATCCCAGCTACTTGGGAAACTGAAGCAGGAGAATCACTTGAACCCAGGAGGCGGAGGTTTCAGTGAGCCAAGATCACACCACTCACTATAGCCTGGGTGACAGAATGAGACTTTGTCTCAAAAAATAAATAAATACAACAACAAAAAATAAAATTAGAGGTTGGGCGCAGTGGCTCACGCCTGTAATCCCAGCACTTTGGGAGGCCAGGGCAAGCGGATCACAAGGTCAGGAAATTGAGACCATCCTGGCTAACATGGTGAAACCCTGTCTCTGCTAAAAAAAAAAAAATACAAAAAAAATAGCTGGGCGTGGTGGCAGGTGCCTATAGTCCCAGCTACTCGGGAGGCTGAGGCAGAAGAATGGCGTGAACCCGGGAGGCAGAGCTTGCAATAAGCTGAGATTGTGCCACTGCACTCCAGCCTGGCGACAGATTGAGACTCTGTCTCAAAAAAATAAATTAAATTAAATTAAAACACTGTTCGGGCTACTTGTGGTTTGACTATTTCATTCCCTATTGTCTTAATTATTCTTAACGACAGCCTTTTTAATGGACTGAAGTATCCCATCATATGCACAAGCCATAATTAAATCAACCAATCCCCTAATGTTTGCCCTTCAGGTTGGTTCCCAATTTTCACTATCATAAATACAGTTGCAATGAACATCTTTGTGCCTGGCTGGAGATGCCCTTTTTATACATTCTGAAGAGCAGAAGTTAAAGGGCATGAGAGTGTTATGATGCCTGTAGAGGTGTCCTCTAAAACTTGGAGATGACTTTGGTTTGGTTTCAGGTAGGAACACCATTTGGTTTAGAATACTGGCATTCCTGATGCCACTCAAATCCCTCCGTTGCACCAAGAGTCTCTCATGCCAGCAGGTTCTGATGTTTACCAGTGCATTCTGGGTAGCCAAGAAACTTCACATGACGTTGAAATCTGGCAAGGCGCAAGGCTCCCTTGGGTGCTTTTCTGGTTAGATGGTTGACTGACAGTGACATTTCCCTCATAGATGCTCGATTATGGGCACTTCCTTCCATCTGCTCAGCTGCCTTCTTGTGTCACCAGAATTTGCTGAAAATATTTGGGTTATGATTCATTTTGCATATCCCTCCTTGTCCTGGACTTTTACGATTAGGATCCCAAGTTTTGAAGCTCAGCAGAAAAGGTGAAGGCTCTTTGATTTTTTTGAGACAGAATTTTGTTCTTGTTGCCCCGGCTGGGGTGCAATGGCACGATCTCAGCTCACCGCAACCTCCACCTCCCAGGTTCAAGCGATTCTCCTGCCTCAGCCTCCCGAGTAGCTGGGATTACAGGTGCCCCCCATCATGCCCGGCTAATTTTTTGTATTTTCAGTGGAGACAGGGTTTCTCCATGTCGGTTAGGCTGGTGTCAAGCTCCCGACCTCAGGTGATCTGCCTGCCTCGGCCTCCCAAAATGCTGGAATTACAGGCATAAGCCACCATGCCCAGCCAAGGCTCTCTAACTATGGGACTTGCATCTCTACACTTTCCCCAGGCCTTAATTCCTTGAAATCTAAGTGAGGTAACTGGCCTGGGTGCCACTGACAGCCAGTTCCAGCCCTCACACTGCAGCTCCACCAAATTTCTGGTGGGCTCCCAGGTAGCTGTTCACCTTCACTTCATGAGACAGAGCAAAGCCTGTTGTTTATCGGCAGAGATGACCCTGTTTGAACTCCCTTGCGGAAGCCAAAGGTCTTAGTCACTGGTTTAGGAAGTCACGGGCAGGTAATGCCATCTGTTTGGGCATATCTAATCACTGTTTTGGTTTCTCATGACAGTCCTTCAAATAGAGAGCTATAAATCAAGTGGCCCCAGGCTCATGGAGGCCCTCCAGCGGGCTGGATGGTTCTATCAGGTTCTGCCTGCCATCTGATTTCTTCACCCTCCTCTGCCGCAGAGGTCCTCAGGCTCCATGCTTCTAATCTACAGCCACACACCTGGATAAACGTGGGTTAAGTGTAGGTGCCTCCAACTGCATTTACAACATAATTGGTGTGGCCTTACAAACTATTTGACGTCCAAACCCCATCCTTCACCGGGCCTACCAGGGGAGGCGAGCGGAGGTGAGGAGCCTCACAATCCGTGTTTTTTCATGCATCCGAGTTATTCCGAAGCAAAGGGTATTTCTTTCCCCTTTTGCTCCTCTAATTGATGCAGCTGTTGCCTAGCCTCATCTGCATTAAGCTAAATATTATGTTTTTGTAACGTTTTTGATCTTCATTAATTATAGCACAGGAAAGCTGACAAAAGCAACCTGTCTCTTTAATATAAACAAGATTAATTGCACAGTTCCTGCATAAAATGAACTACCAGCAGTTTAACAAAAAATGCTTGTCTTTAAGCAGCCCTTCGGATTAAAAAAAAATCAAAACTGTTACAGGAAGTGCCAAAGCTGCCAAATTACCATGCCCGTGAGCCTCACCCTCATTATCAGACTAAACGAACGCACACACCCCTGCACTTTCATCCTCCTCCAGGCCCAAGAAAAAGAAAGGCGGGAGAGAAAAAAAAGGGCCTTTATACAAAGAAGTGTCTCTGAAGTCTGGAATGCACCCTGGCTGTTTGAAGACAAGATTTATACCTGACACCTTTCCTTAAGCTCACTGTTGAGACTCGCCTGTTTTCAAATCAACCGCAGACTGGCTGCTTGAGGTACTTCAGCTTGTAACGACCACATAATCTAAGATAAATACACAGGGAATTGCTATCACTTTCATTAATAACCATGAAATAGTCATTCCTTTAGCAGGAAAAAAAAACACAACAAAACCCAGGCCAATGCCTTCCATGGGCTAAGGCGGAAGGCTCACAGGGTGGGTGTGCTCAGGCAGGGGGCAGAACTGGGGGGCACGGCAAGACACTGGACCAGGACGCACAGCATAGAGGGCAGAAGGACAGTGGGAGGGCACCCCATAGCCACTCCATTAGCAATGGCAGAGCCAGGAGTCAGTCTCTGTGGTTAAGAGGCCCCAGTCCAGCTCAGGCCTCTGCAGGTGACTTTTGTTGGAACACCCCAAGATATCTGGCCCAGGAGACCTAAAGCTCAAGAGCAAAGCTTCTGATTTTGTCGAATGTTGTGACCTTACGGCCACTTGGAAGTGTCAGCCAGAGATAGTGGGCTTTCCAGGCTCATGGCTGGCTGGGAAATGGCACCAGGTTTGGGGCAGGTGACAACACAGTTCATGAGAGAACCTGAGAGCCACATCCACATCATAGAATGCCACTGTCCTGCAAGTCCTCATGAAGTGGCCTCCATGGCCAGTGGCTGAGGCCATTGGAATTGGCACCCATGAAGAACGGGACACTGTGCTCCCAAAATCATGCTTAGAAAGTGGGCTAGAGCCAGAAAAATATGTGTGTCAACACCAGCTCTCTGTGGCTTCCCATGAATTCCTGACTCTGGAACAGTTAGAATCGTGATTAATGCAGTGTATGTGCGGCATGTTGGTGGCAGGTGGCCCGAGAGAAGCCAAGGCTTCAGTAAAGCTGATGGGGCCATTGCAAGGCCAAGTTTGTGCAGAGGGGCAGATGATGGCCTATGGAGCTGTGTGGTCTGGGATCTGGGAACTCTCACAGCCTTGGGGATGGAGAGATGATCTGGTGTTGGAGATTTGTTTTGCCAAAGAGCAAGACACGCAGCAGAGAAATCAGAGCTCCCCAGTGTCTGCAATGCAGGGGGCGCTGTGCTGTGACTTGGGGCTCTCCCTGATCCAACCCAGTGCATGTCCTCCTGGGTCTTTCACGAACAGAATATTGCATCTTTCAATGCTTTGTTTCTCTGTGATGCTTAAAACCTGTGCCAAGATGACTCAGGTTGTCAGGTTTCCAAGGGACCTGGTTCTCACAGCAGTCATGGGACTGAGGGGAGCTGGGGCCTCACACACCCTTGGGGCTCCAGCCAGGCCAGTGCCAGATGTGGTGTGTGCCCTGGGACTCAGTTCTGGATACCCGGTGAATGGCTGCCGGGGCAGTGGGCAGTGGGGATTTTGCCTTTCCCCAGCGTACATCTGCCTTCTGAGAGCCAAATGTCTGCAGGGGATTCAGGAGCTTGATGAGGAGCGCTGGCTGAAAATGAGAAAGACGTGTCTTCCGAGACACCAGCTTTTCCACAGGTCTCTCAAGAAACTCAAGCCTTCTCTAAACACACTTACACATACATACAAGCACACATGTATCCACGCAAAACCAACACCTGCCCTACATGACATTCTCCAGCCTAGACCATGTTACGTAGTGCTATACTACATGGTCCCTTTCCATTTAAAACATGCTAGTCGGCAGCCACTCAGTCAATGTCACGATGCACTAACGCGGCCACGGTGGCTCTGAGAAAGCAGTGCCCTCCCAAGAGGGAGGCTGGGTGCTGGCCTGTCCACCCTGCACACCCTGTGGCTGGGTCCACTGATAGGACAGGGTGCTAAGAGGAGCGGGGTGGGGATTCTAGCCCTGGTTCAGTCTGGCCTGGGTGTCCTGGCAACCACCAGTTATCCCCGGGGTTGCAGTTTCTCTATTTGTCCATAGCAGCCCCAAACTGAGGATTCCCCAAGGTTTTAACTCTGTGTTTTTAGGATCTGGTTTGACACTTTCCTAAGAGACTGTCTGAACAAAAAAAGTGATCACTGCCTCAGAATGTTTAGTGGGGGGTGGTCTATGTTCTCAAGACGTTCTTGCTGATGAGTACCTCTATGGGTTCACCTGCGGTGCTCCCCCAAAATACAGGATACCAGAATTTTAGTGGACGACAACTTCCACCACACTGGCTCAGTCACTGATAGGTTTTTCAGTGTTTTTCACATTTTCCTGATTATAAAAACGGTATATACTAATTGTAAAAAGTTTTCAAGTATGTCAAAGTATAAAGAAGAAAACTAAAAATCACTGCTGGTCCTACCATATGGAAACATTATTGAGATTTTGATATATTTCCTTTCATTATGTATAGATATATAGATATATCATTAGGAGTCATATTGTATATTGAGTTTTGTATCCTGTTTGCTTAAGGATTTAATGAGCCTCTTCATTTGAAATACTCTTCAGGAACATGGCTGTATAGTATTCCACCGTGTGAATGTACCAAGAGTATCCCCTAAGGTTGGACATTCAACTTTATTCAATGTTTTTCACTATTATAATGAATGCCACAAGGTACACAAAAGACACAGTGGACAGACTTCTAATTATTTCCTTAGAATAGAGTCCCAGTGGTTGAATTGTTGGGTCAGAGGTCAGGCGTATAAATGAATGGCGTGTGAGCACACATGGATGCAGAAATGCTCGGCCACCTCCCGACCAGCACTGGAGCAGGCCCTGCAGAGTGGCCCCCGCTGCAGAACCTTTGGGCCTGACCCTGACTGGGTTTTGGAGGCCCAGAGAGAAAAAGAAGAATGACCACAATTTTTAATGAAAGGATAAAGAAACAGATTCAAGAAAGGGAACAGTTGCCAGCCCTTTCCCTCCTAAATAATTAAGAGGGGGAGACACACTGCAGCCTGGGGACCTCTGCCCTCAGGACACAGTAGTGTAGGCTGGCCTCCCCTCGCTCACTCAGGGGCGTCCGGTGCACCTAACAGCAGTGGAGGTAGGCAGGGAGGAGCCAGCATTGGAGCACAGCTTCTCTGGGACCAGCCACCCTCCTTGGCTGTCCTGCCCTGCTCACAGCCAGGCCCTCTTCAGAGGGAGGTAGAGCTCCTGGTTCCCGCTGCTTATGTCAGATTTATGTGCCAAAGGCGGAACTACTCTTTTGATTATGGACGTTCTGCAAAAACAGACACTTACATTAAATAAGCACTCATTGGCAGATGGTGTTATAATTATGTTTTCTTTTCTGAAACTCTGTGGTCAGAACGCATTCATTCTCATGCAAGGGGCCTTGGGCACAACTCAGCCTTGGGTGGGCGCAGAAAAGCCTGGGGGAGGCTTCCTGGAAGAGGTAAGAAGTGATCAGGCCCATGTTGGGTCTTTTAACCTGCTGTTGCTCTCTCATGGCCTAAGCCCGGGAGAGAGACCCTTGCTTCACACTAATGGCCCCTGTGCTGGAAACGAATGGAAGCCGTGAGTCCATAGCAAGCATGGCTGGGCCAACTCTCATTTTTCCAAGTTAATATTTGTAAGAAAAACTCTAGTTGTGTTCAGGGAAATCAAAGAGGGGAAGCACAGCCATAAGTTAAGTCATGAGCTGTTTCTCCTGACACCTCTCCCAGAATCTAACAGTTTGGATAAAATCCTGGACGGACTTTTTTCTTTGTGTAAATCACAGAAGGAAATCCACAAAGATGTCCAAGTGAGACTGTGAACTCCCTGTCTAGGCAGCCCCCCAGGCTTTCCTTAGGGTTCCCTGATGGCAGATAGTGCATTGCCGATTGCACTGAGATGCTCGGACACTCTCACAGCCTTTCACACATGTGAACCAAAGTTCATTCGCAGGAAAATCTTATGAAATAGTGTTGTCCCTGTCTTACAGATAATGAAATGGAGGATTAAAGAGTTTGGGATAATTGTCAAAGCTCAAACAACCAGTAAGTGATGAAAAAGGAACGCAATCCAAGGGCCTTCCATGCAAAGGCCACCTCTTGCTGGCATGACACCATCGCACACACACTCTTTTCAAGATCAACCGCAGTACTGTTCTGTCCAAGAGACTCAACAGAACGACGCTGAATTAAAAGCAGAAATCCAAAGATCCTCACTCTTCAATGGTTTTGTCAACGATCTACAAACAAGAGATCTGCAGACAATCCCAGTGTTGTTCTAAGATAAGGAGAGATAGCTACAGAGATGCCAAGGACAGGGAAGCTGACTGTGCACTTGTCTTACCCTCGTCAGGAACATCTGTGCCAGCGATCAATCGAACTGAACAAAGTCCGGTGGCTCTGTGTCAGTGAAGTTCACTCATTGTCACTTGTAAGTCCCCTGTCCAGCCCTGCAGAGGCCACAAACCGCTGTAGACCCCTAACTTCAACCGTTTGAGTGTGTGCACGAGTCGTACAACAAAGACATATTCCAGTTTTGGGAAAATACATCTGAAGTTTTACATGATGTATTCTTATCTGAAATTCTGTGGCCAATGTAAAAGGGCTACGTAAGCAAAAATCATCACGCACCACACACTGTTAAATTGTTCACAGCAACTATGGGAAAAGAATTCAGTTTGCTTTCAAGGGCCCTTCGAAATCTGTTTCTAGGATGCCCAAAGCCGACGTTCTAAAATTTAAGAGATTCGAATTATAAAAATTGCACAAGGACATTTAAAAGAAATTAAGCTTTCTATTTGAAAGTGGATTCGGCCGGGCGCGGTGGCTCAAGCCTGTAATCCCAGCACTTTGGGAGGCCGAGACGGGTGGATCACGAGGTCAGGAGATCGAGACCATCCTGGCTAACCCGGTGAAATCCCTTCTCTACTAAAAAATACAAAAAACTAGCCGGGCTCGGTGGCGAGCGCCTGTAGTCCCAGCTACTCGGGAGGCTGAGGCAGGAGAATGGTGTAAACCCGGGAGGCGGAGCTTGCAGTGAGCTGAGATCCGGCCACTGCACTCCAGCCTGGGCGACAGAGCGAGACTCCGCCTCAAAAAAAAAAAAAAAAAAAAAAAAAAGAAAGTGGATTCACGTGCACTTGTTCGTGATAATACAGAGATAATACAGATAATACAGGGAGATCCCATGTCCCCCATTACCCAGTGTACCCCAACGGTTTCATCTTGTAAAATTACAGGATGATAGCACCTGCACAGTCAGGTGTGGACAGCAATATAGTCAAGATAGAAGACAATTACAAGAGGGGTTTTAGAGACTCCGTTTGATAAAGCTCCATGATCTGCAAAAGCCAGCAGCCCTCTCAACAGAAGAATGAACCTGGGAGCTCTGCAGAATGTTGCGGCCAATTCTGGGCAATTCCCAGGCTGTGGGTATCACAGGACTGCCTGGCCTGGGGCCTGCAACCTGCAAAGAGGGGCCCTTCCATCTGTAGACTCTTCCTTCTCTTGGGAAGATGAGGCAGAGGGAGGAAAGTGTGAGCTAGCTGGAGAGACACCCACACACTCAGAAGCAGATGACCACGGACCGAGGAGCCAGTAGGATCAGCTCTGGCTGGAGCACGGGCCAATCCCGGACTCACTTCTTGGACTGTTTTCCTCAACCATCAGCTGAGGCAGCCGAGCCTGGCACTGTCCAGGACTATGGCCGCTGTGGCTGCCGAGCCTGAACTGTGGCCAGTGTCCCTGAAGCACTGAGTTTCTCATGTTAATGAATTCTACTTAATTTAAATTTAGACAGACACATATGGCTGTGCCTACCCCACTGGGCAGCACAGAAGATAGTCTTTCAGATCCCTCCCACCCCCTGAAATGTTCTAATTTAAAACATCCAGGCTTATATAGATGGGGCACGTTTTTTATTTACTCCTGGGGAAACTGAGACTCTGAGAGATCCAGGACTTTTCTGAGGTCCCACCGGTGAGCTGTGCTACAGCCAGAAGCCCCTGCCAAGTCATCTGGACTCCAGTTCAAATCTCAGTCTCTGCCACATGATGCCACGACTCAAAAGCAGTCCCACTAACAGGGAACTGTGACGAAAAGGGATCAGGTCATGGAGCTGTCCATCCTTCCCTAGACTGAAGAGGAACCCCAAAATATGAGAAATAAAAGTCCCTACTCTAAGAGGAAATCAGGTACTTTGGGGGGAAAAAAAACCTCAACAAAATCCAAAAACCCAACCAAACCACAGTCACCAGTGAGTGAAATGAGGATAATCTTTTAACAACAAAGGGACTGCTGTTGAAAGAACTAGCTTTCTCTGAGCAAATGGAGCAGCAAATAGCACTCCAATTCCAGAAAGAAAAAGTGCTGGAGGCGTGTCCACAGGAGAGCTTCCCAGGGCTGGAATCCACACTCTCCCTTACACCACACTCGGAGCTCACTAAGTGACAGCAGGCAGCAGCCGTTGGCTTGCTTCTACCCAGAGAGCTGAGGTTCCTAATCAGAAGACCTTCCAGAGAGCCACAGACCCCAAATGTTTGGAAATAATTCCACAAACCGTGTAGCATGACAAAACATACTTAACAACAGCATGTCTGGAATAAGGAACGATTCATTAATTCTAATTAAATCATATAAAGTTCAGCTTAACATTTAACATTTTTTTAATGATCTAAGACTCTCTTCAAAAGCACAACCTGCCTTTTACGTGAACATTCTAAAAACTTATTTTAATATTCCCCCGAACATGTTTTAATTATGCCACCCACTCAGAAAAGTATGTGTGTGCGTGAAGCACGTGTGTGTGTGTGTGTGTGTGTGTGTGTGTGTGTGTGTGTGTGTGTGAAGGGTAGTGGGTTTTTTTTTTTTTTTTTTGAGTGTCCGGAGTGTCATGATTACATCTTTTAATGATAATAAATGGGCCAGGCATGGTGACTCACGCCTGTGATCCCAGCACTTTGGGAGGCAGAGGCAGGCGGATCACGAGGTCAGGAGATCGAGACCATCCTGGCTAACATGGTGAAACCCTGCCTCTACTAAAAATACAAAAGCAAAATGAGCCGGGCATGGTGGCGAGCGCCTGTAGTCCCAGCTACTTGGGAGGCCGAGGCAGGAGAATGGCATGAACCTGGGAGGCCGAGATCACGCCACTGCACCCCAGCCTGGGAGACAGAGCGAGATTTTGTCTCAAAAAAAAAAGATAATAAATGACCCAGTTGTTCCCAGATGCAGGTCTTTTGGGGAGAGAAAGACATTACAGACAGGAAGATCCTTAGAAGGTTTTCACCCCATCAGGATTTTCTCCTCTTTGGCTCTACTGGCTTTGGGTCTTTTCCTCTTACCTTTGGGTGTCTGTGTGCCTCCTTCCTTCTCATTTGGGTGACTGCTGCAGTGGGAGAGCTGGGCACCTTCCCTAGGTGTGTAGTAATTGGGTTTTGATGTAGGAGAGGTGTGACTGCTCTGTGCATTGATGTGGTGGTGGGGGGCTGGGGTTTTAGCACATCACAGGAAATTCAAGATGGGCCTTTTGATGTGCAGCACCCTCCCCTCCCCTCCTGCATCATGTACTCTCCCTCCACCTTTCCCTTCTGTGCTCCCCCCTCTCCCCCCCAGGCAAAGATGTATTTCCTGAAAACTGGAAAAACCAGGTACTATCAACCTCAAATCAGTGCCAATTAAATTCAGTTATAAAATTTGGGCCTTGTCCCTCATCTCTGAGTGACACCTTCCCTTTTACAACTGGGGCTGTTAATACCACAATTAAAACATTCAGCATCACCATATCCTTGGATCTAAAGCAGTTTATAGCCTTGAACTTCTGTAAAGAAAGTCATTAACATATCAAGGTGTTTTGATAAGACCAACTTTGAAGCAAGCCTCTCCTCCTGGTCTTTTATCTCCTCTGCCATCTTATGTATCAAATTTCAAGAATGCAAAGACCTATCTGCCTAGCATGTTGCTGCCTACTCAAGTTCCGTCTTTGTTATTTCTGTTATCAATATTTTAAAGTCAGATGACCTTAGCAATTAACACATGAACTTTGGGTGAAGGGTTTAGATTTACTATGCAGAGACTGGCATTAAGTCCCTTCAAAGCTTTAAGAAATGCAGTGGTATTGGAGGCCAGTCACAGGCGGAGCTCCTGTGGAGTGACTCCTCACAGGGCACAGGAAGTCCTATGCCTCATGTCACGGGACCCGGTGCAGTTATGCAGGGTTAGAGCCTGTGGTCTCAGCCATACCCGGTGCTCTTTCAACCTGAAGACTGAGGAAATGGTCAACTTCTGTCTGAACAGAAGTCATCAGAGAGTTCTGTGGTGCCCAAGTGCATTCAAATAGTAAGGAAACCCTACTGACTTCAGGAGCACTACTGTGTTTGGCTATAGGGTTTCTGAGAAAATGAGCTTCAGCTGTGTTGGCTCTGCCTGTGGAGAAGGGCTTCCCAAGCTACTGAGCCCACATGCAGGGCTCCCTGCTGGCAGAGGCCACGTGCCAGCCCTGGAAGGGAGCATAGTGGAGGGAAGATTGACTGCCTGGGGACCACTATCCTCGGCTAAACTGCCGAGTAGGACAAACAACTCCACAAACATGGTGAAGCAAAAGGAAGTCAGAGCAGGACCCTCTTTACTGGAGTCTGTCCCAAAGACCAGCCAATGTGTTTTTTTTTTTTTTTTTGAGACGGGGTCTCACTCTGTTGCCCAGGCTGGAGTGCAGTGGCGCAATCTTGGCTCACTGAAACCTTTGCTCCCCAGGTTCAAGCAATTCTCCTGCCTCAGCCTCCCAAGTAGCTGGGATTACAGGTACCCGCCACCATGCCAAGCTAATTTTTGTATTTTTAGTAGAGACGGAGTTTTGCCATGTTGGCCAGGCTGGTTTTGAACTCCTGACCTCAACTGATCCACCTGCCTTGGCCTCCCAAAGTGCTGGGATTACAGGCATGAGCCACTGCACCCGGCCAAATTATGTTTTTGAGATCAAGTCCCTGGGATAATCAGTTGTAGGTTCATATTTCACAGGGAAAAACAGAAAAAAAAAAATGAAGAATATCAAAGGCTAGAATTTTCTTTTACTTCAATAGTTCATGTTGTCCCTGAGGTTGCAGCAAATGTGCTGTAGAAAATGGTTTGAGGGCTTGTGGGCTAAGAGCAGGAGCAGAGGAGGGGAAGCCTGCTATTCTCCAGGCCTTTAAAGTTTGTGTTTACGGCTCTCCTACTTGTCTTTTTATACTTTTTTTATTATCAAAGAGGTTTACAACAGTCCTGTGCACAACAAGTGACTTCCTAATTTTTCTGCCAAAACGGGGTGGCTATAAAACTTGAAAGAGCAGGGGGCTGTCCATGCCTGACAGAGTGTGTCTTTGTAGAAAAATTTAAGGTGATTTTGATCCTTTAATTGCTTCAATTTTACTTCATAAACCAATTTCTTTTCCCCTTATCCCTCAAAGCTTCCGATAACACAATCTATTGGGAAAAACTAGACGGTGGATTTCTGCTTGTTTGAGAGCTTCATAGGTGGATATTTTTTAAAAGGAAAGTAAGAACCCACCAAGATAAATTTCTCTTCATGTAACAATGTTATTGAGAGCAGTGACTTCACAGAAACAAAAGATGGAAAACCCTCAAGATTAGCGAGTCTAAGACCTGTCAAATCCAGCTTTGTGGAGACAGAGGGCCCCAGCCACAGGAGCAGACAACAGCTCGTGCACACAGAACAGGACGCGTGGAGACATCATAGAGAGACGTGTTACTGAGGCTAGGCCATGTGCCCACTGTCCCAAGAATGCCTCAGTCCCAGGCCCAGGGCGGAAGGTCAGCCTGGCATGGAGCTGAGTGCTGCACAGCGACAATATCATCTGATTTTCACAGCAACCACCTGGGGAAGGCACTGTCATTGTTCTCACTTTAGTGGAAACTGTCTCTTCTCCAAGTGGGGTCCACAGGCCAGCTGCATCACTATCGCCAGACGGCCTGTTGGAAATGAAGAACCTGGAGCCCCCTAGATCTACTAAATCAGGGCTGACCCAGACATACTTCAACATTTGAGATGGAATGGTTTAACTCATAGGTCTCTGAGCCCTTTTTTTTTCTGGATTATGCATCCCGAATAGAAAAATAATGGCGCATGCGTCCTTTTGACGGTTGAAGCTTTGCAAATCAGGGATGTAGTGCTTTCTGTTCGGTCTGGGGAGGTTTCCCCCTAGCAGTTCTAACCAGGAGGAGGTAACATGGAGCCCACAGAAACCTTCTGGCTTGTTGAGAGTTGGAGCAGAAGAGTGGTAGGCACGCTCAGAGGGCAAGCCAAGGCTACGTGGTGAGCAGTCTGTCTGTTGTGCCTCCTGATCACAGGCATGGTGTCAGGGAAGAAGTGAGCTGGCTCTTTTTTCTCCACTGCTGTGCCCAGAATTTGCCCCCTTTACTCTGGGTAGCCCTGGTAGAGCTAGATGCTGACACAAAAAGTCATCGAACGCTAGGAAATAAGGTCATGTGGAAGGAAACTAGCTTTCCAGGGACCCAGGCCTGCCTGAGATGATGTCATCTCCAGGGGCGTGTACCTGAGCTTCACTCTGCTATGCGCTATTCGGCCAAATCCCAGTCACGGTAGGGTTACACGTTAGCTTACAGATTTTAGCCTGATAAAAAAGACAACCACAAAGTTTATAAGACTTCATTGCTCTGTGGGACCTTAAGCAGTTTTGTTATCCTAACTTACTCCGTTCCTCAGATGCTCCTGGAATCAGCGAGGCCACCTCAAGGGATCCCTCATTAAGCAGCTGAATGAGTCCCCGATGCACAGTTTACCTTGTGTGACAGTCATGGTTTTAGCTCCTTGAGAATTGGATTCAACAAGGCTGATGAAGAAGGAAGGCTCCTCTGCCCTATGCTGCTCTTGATCTCCGGCAGCTGAACCTTGGCTTTGACAACCTTCTTTTCTTTCTGCTCTTCTCTCTGCCCTCAGCTCCAACCTCCGCCCCACCTATTTTTAGATATGCACTTTGATTCTGTCTTTCCAAGACCTCATTTGAAATTACCCACTTTCTTGGTCTTGTTCTTGCTGCTATTGATCTGTATGTGCTGGCTAAGTTCAGATGGTTGTGTCTCCGGTGAGAGGAGAACGATTAATGAACTCAGGAATCATGCATTTTTCAAATGTTTATGGGCAGACACCACGCCAGGCCTCCAAAGGCATACAGGTCCTGGCCCCGAGGACTCGGTGAGGATGTTGGCATGAAGCAGACCTTTATATGCTATTCACGGAGGGCTGTAAAAGGGGGGTCTTTCTGTTTCAATTTTGTTTTTATCCCCTTTATTTCTCAAACTAATTTTTCATTAAGTACAGGAATTTTGCTTTGAGTCATTTAAAGAAAAGATATTTATTAAGTGCTTACTAAAGGCACAACACTATCTCTGTGCTGAAAGAAATATAAAAGAAGTGAAAGATGTGTGAGCTGCAGTCCCAGGGGTCTCAGCAGCTAGCTGGAAAGACAGAAACATGTAAAAAAAAAAAAAAAAATCAAAATCAAACAAAATAGGCCATGCACGGTGGCTCACGCCTGTAATCCCAGCACTTTGGGAGGCTGAGATGGGCAGATCACGAGGTCAGGAGATGGAGACCATCCTGGCTAACACGGTGAAACCCTGTCTCTACTAAAAATACAAAAAATTAGCCGGGTGTGGTGGCGGGCACCTGGAGTCCCAGCTACTTGGGAGGCTGAGGCAGGAGAATGGCGTGAACCTGGGAGGCGGAGCTTGCAGTGAGCCGAGATCGCACCACTGCACTCCAGCCTGGGCAACAGAGCGAGACTATGTCTCAAAAAAAACCCAAAACCAGAAACAAAACAAAACAAAAATCCCAAAATATTAATAACAATGCAAGGCAGTGTGTGATGAAGAGCTAACTTGTGCAGGGATCCAAAAAGGGGCAAAAGAATCACTGAGTTAGAGGACGCTTCAAGGAGAATCCAGAGTTCAATCTGGGTCATAAGAACATACAACTCAGATGTCTTTAAACATTTCTTTAAACACAGTTAAAAGTGGGGAAATTGCTAATGGAGGGGCTTGCCGGCCCAGCACAGGCTTTGGTGACATCTGAGCCTTGGTTATGTGGGTGACGTGATGAGTCTGGCTCAGAAGACGCTTTCCCCTGTGGAAAATGATGGATAGGTAGTGGGACCTCATCCTGCAGAATCTTGCTGCTTGAACTTTGCACTGAGAGGGGAGCATCGCCTGGGAGCCCCTCAGAGCTGGAAAATCTCAGGTCCTACCTGAGGCCCAGTGGGTCAGAATCTGCCTTTTTGGCAGAACCCCAGGTGGTACGCATTTGAGTTACAGAAGCTTCTTTAGGACACCAGGAGACATGAGATGTTTGGAGTCAGTGACAGGATGCAGGAAATATTTCAGGACTATTAATCTACTAATGGTGTGTAAAGGTTAGTGCGAAGAGAACCTGGGAACCCAGAGTTCACCTAGGAGTCTGTTTCAGAGGCTGAGATATGAAGTGAGGAGGATCCTCACATCGCCTTGGTTATATGGAGGCACAGGGAGGGCAGGACACCGAGTGGAGATGGTCTGGGAGCTGGAGCCCCTGGACGGTGCCCAGGGAGCCTGGCTGGGCAGGGAGGTGGACAGGAGTGCAGGCAGGCCACACAGCACTGGGCCCAGGGAGAGAGAATAACCAGAGCGGGGCAGGGGACCAAGGCCCAAGATTCTTCGAATACTTCACTTCCTTCCTGCTCAGGGGATAGGAAGAGGGCCCTGTGGAGAAGACAGAAAAACCATAAGGTAGAAAGAATAAAAGCTAGGATGATGGTTACTTTCAGGTTTTTAAAAGATATTTTACTAGAATTTCCATAAGCCTAGAATTTCACTCCATGAAGATAAGTTCAGAAAACACACTTAAATTTGTTCATGGCGCCAATAAAAGCAGGCTCACTAAAGAGATGTTTAACCTGGAGAATAGTCTACATGACTGAACAAATACAAGTGATACATTTGCTAATTCTTTTCTTTCTCTGTGGAAATAACTACAGTTCAGCAAAACGACCTAACTTGTGGAAGACTTGCAAAGATCACAGAGGATCTGGATTGATGCTGTGTCCTGCTGTGGAGATGAGGGGACAGGGGATGATGCTGATGGTGGGGAAATCATAGGGTTGGACGGGACCGGGCTCACTGGGGGATTCTTCACCCCCTCCGACTCAGTCCTGGTGCCTGGGCCACATCCTGGGCAGGCGGTCAGGCCCTGATGGTGCTGGCTACATGTTTTCTGTCTCCAACTGAATTCCTTGTTCCGTGAGGGTGGGAAACATCTTTATATTTCTGTGCCTTTCTTCCAGCATCTAGGAACTTGCTCTTCAAAGAGTGGTCCCTGGGATGCACTGCATTACGCAGGAGCTCGATAGAAATGCCAAATTTCAGGCCACACCCGATACCTCCGGTATTAAAATCTGCATTGTAATAAAACCCCCAGGTGATTTGCGTGCACATCACATTTTCAGGTTATGACACCAGGAGGAGGACCTTCAACCCTGCCCACACACTAGCATCACCAGGGGAGACTTAAAACCAGGCATCAGTCTTTTTGAAACTCCCCAGGCATTCTAGCAGAGAGCCGAGTAAATGTTTAGTAAATAAATACCCAGAATGAATGAAGGTGTGAGGGTGTGAGGGCTAAGAGGAAGGGTATTAGAGATAGGATCAGCTCTCTCATTTTATGGAAGAAGAAACTGAGGCCCAGAGATTTAGAGCGATTTGCCTAAGGTTACACAGAAGTTAAAGAGGAGTTGGCATTAGAAGTCAGGTGTTGCGGTTTATAACACGAACACAAACTCTTTGATACCACCTTCAAAAGGTGGAGCCTAATTCCTCTTCCTGTGAGAATGGGCTGGATTTTAGTGACTCATTTCTAGTCAACAGAAAAAAGGGCAGAAGGGACAGTGCAATTACAGAGACCAGGTCACCGAAGGCACTGAGCTTCCTGCTCTGCCCTGGCTGCTGCTCAGTCACTTAGGGGCAACATAGGACCAGCCACGGGGAGCTCCCGTGGCAGGGAGCTGAGGCCTCCTGCCCACAGCCACTTGCGAGGCCTCCGGATGTGGGTCCTCCAGCCTGGCCTGGCCCGCAGATGTTGCAGCCCAGGCGACTGCAGCCTCAGGAGGGACCCTGAGCCAGAACCACCCAGCAGAGCCGCTCCCTGATTCCTGACCCTCAGAAGCTGTGAAACGGTCACGTTTGTTGTTTTAAGCAGCTACATTTTGGGGTCATTTATTACACAGCACAGATGACTAATACGCCTTCCAGTCCTTTGCTGTTTCAGCCACACCCCTGTAAGAGACCAGCTTCTGTTCCACAGAACTTCAATAGCCATGCCGGCCCAGTTCTCAACAAGCTTGGGACTGAATACAGACAATGATGACCAAATCAAAACAGGGGCAGGGCACTGCATGGTGTGGTCGCCACTCTTTCCTCCCAGGCCCTGGAGCACCTGCCCAACCCTCCTGGCTGGCTTTTGTGCCAACGAGCCAGCCACTGCCCTTTCCAATCCTGCCTACTGTGGGAGTGCCGGGGCAGGGCCAAGTCAGGCTGCAACGGGCTGAGGCAGCCTAGGAAAAAAGAGACTGTAGGTGACCTGGATTCAGAAGCTGGTGCCTTGCCCTGCCCGCCAAGTGTTGGTAAAACCAGTGTCTGCACAAGGGTGACGGGTGTCTTCCCCGCTCTGCTTGCCTTGTAGCTATGGCTGTGACTGGAGAACTTGATGGGATCACTTGAAAAATAAACAAACAGCCCTCATCTGATCTGTCAGTCACAAAGCAATGGCTCACAGCCCACGCAGATGCTGAGACTCAGAAGGGGGCCTCTAGCAGGGGCGTTCACTCTTCCTCCCACCTTCATTTCTCCTGCTTCCCAGTGCTTTCCAGCACCTGAGGATGCCATGGGCCTGAACCCTGGCAGAATCCTTCGTGACTGCCATGGACACTTCCAGCCTGTGAGTGCGGCTCCTGGAACCCTCAATGACTTCTTCCCTCACCTGCCAGGGTGCTGGCTGCCCCCGGAAGAACAGAAGGAGGAATGCACTTTCCAGGGTCCTGTGTCCGAGAACCCATGCCACACATGGTGACCACTGCCTGTTCCCACCTCCACAGCGACTACAAAACCTGGAAATTTTTTGGTTGGAGCCACAAGCTTGGCTTCCATCTCACAATAAAGAAAACATCATCGGAGTTCTCAAAGGCCCTTCAACTTTTGGATGCCCCACTGGCTCTTGGTTTTATGTAAATAACAACTTTTCTTGGGATTGAAAATGAGGCTCGCAGGGTTTTCAGCACAAGGCTCTTACCCATTTTAAACTAACTGCGGAGCTGTAAGCATCATCTTTGTTCACAAAAAGCTCAACATTCCACTTGCAGGAGAGTAAGACCATCCTGTCCATCCATTCTGCAAATAGAAATAATAAGAAAAATAGAAATGCCACATATTGACGGTGTATTTTGTGTTAGACACTATGGTACCCTGTTTATGAACATTATCTTAATGATTTACACCATGAAAAGTAGACATGGGCATGGTGGCTCATGCCTGTAATCCCAGCACTTTGGGAGGCCGAGGGGAGTGGATCACAAGCATCACGAGTGGAGGCCGAGGTCAGGAGTTGGAGATCAGCCTGACCAACGTGGTGAAACCCCACCTCTACTAAAAATACAAAAATTAGCACGCCTGTAATCCCAGCTACTCAGGAGGCCGAGGCAGGAGAATTGCTTGAACCCGGGAGGCAAAGGTTTCAGTGAGCCGAGATCGCACCACTGCACCTCCAGCCTGGGTGGCAGAGCGAGACTCTGTCTCAAAAAAAAGAAAAAAAAAAAAAAGAAAAAGAAAAAGAAAAAGAAAAGAAAAGTTGCAAATACATACAGAGTGTTCCCTGGGAACCCACACCAGTTTTCCTTTTAGGATCTTACATGATGCGATACAGTGGTCATCCCTGATGAACAAATACTGGTGCATTATTGTTAACTGAATTTCATACATCTTCAGATGTCCTTAGCTTTCTCCTAACGTTCTTTTTCTGTACCAGGATGGCATCCAGCATCCCACTTTACATGTAGTCATCATACCTCCTTAGGCTCCTCTTGGCTAACAAGACAATTTCTGACTTGCCTTGTTTTTGATGACTCAGAAGTTTTAAGGAGCACTGCCCAGGTGTTTTGTAGAACCCTCCTCAACTGAGAGTTGTCAGATGTTTTTCCCCAGTGACAGACTGGGGGTATGGGTTTGGGAGGAAGACCACAGAGGCAATGTGCCATTCTCATCACGTGAATGGTTCATGCTACCAGCATGGCTCAGGATTGCTAATGCTGGCCTTGATCACTGGGATGAGGCAGTGACTGGCAGGATTCCCCACTGTGAAGTGACTCCTTTCGGTGCTCCTCGGAAGGAAGTCTCCAGGTGGAGCACACACTTAAGGGAGGGAGTTATCTGCTCCACTTCCTCAAGGGCACAGCATCTACAAGAATTGCCTGGAGTTCCTCTATACGGGAGACCTGCCTCTTCTCTGTTATGTATTTATCCATCCGTCCATCATTTATTTTCAGTGTGAACACATGGGTATTCATTTTAAACTCCGGGTTATAATCCAATATTACATTATTTATTTTGCTGCTCAGATTGTCCCAGCTTCGGTGACTGGGAGCTCTTTTAATTGGTTTGTGTGTCCCTTAGACATGCTCCCATTTTTTTTTCTTTTTCTTCTTTTTCTTTTCTTAGGATCTCTTCACTTTCTGGCACTACAAGGTGCTCCAGGCTCCTCTTGTAATTTCCCTGCCCCAGCTCTGGAGTCAGCCGCTTCTCCAAGGAGCCCTGGTTCTTTTCACTGGAGATTGGCATTTGAATCCCAGATCTGGGTGCACAGTGAGGACTGACAAATGCTAAGATGAAAAGGTGTCTGAGGGTGCACTAAATCTAAAACTATCCAAATACCTCTGACTTCCCAGTTTGGAAAGAACAAGCTCCCATTTAGAAAGACACCTGTGCTGTGATCAGGATGCCAATAAGGAGGCGCTGAATGATTCCAGTGGCCCCCACTAGCCTGGGCCTGGGTTTTCCTAGATGGGTAAGGCTAAAGGGTGCCAACGTGCCCTTCAACCCTGGCTAGGAGGAGTGACCACCCTGCCATGGCCCAACAGCACTGCCCATGCCGCCCAGAGATGTGGTGGCTTCTCAGCTCCACTCCTGAGGAGCTTACCCTTTCTTTTTTTCTTTTTTCTTTATTTTTAGATGGAGTCTTGCTCTGTTGCCCAGGCTGGAGTGCAGTGGCACAATCTTGGCTCACTGCAAGCTCTGCTTCCCGGGTTCATGCCATTTCCTGCCTCAGTCTCCCGAGTAGCTGGGACTACAGGAGGCTGCCACCACGCCCGGCTTATTTTTTGTATTTTTAGTAGAGACGGGGTTTCACCGTGTTAGCCAGGATGGTCTCGATCTCCTGACCTTGTGATCTGCCCGCCTTGGACTCCCAAAGTGCTGGGATTACAGGCGTGAGCCACCGCGCCCGGCCAGAAGCTCACCCTTTCTAAGTGTTCCTGAACTGGAAGACTGTTCCTGGGTGTGAGGTGGGACTGGGGGCATCTGGACGTCCTCCCTCCTGGGACCCGGCTCTCACTAGGAGTCACTGTTGTTTCAAATGCTGACAAAGCCCTGGAGATTCCCCGGTGAACAGAAGGCCTCAGAGCTGATGGTGGAAACAGGACTTGGTGTCTGAGGGACCCACAGAGACCTCCGGACAGCTCCTGCTGAGTGCCGCGCCCTCTTTTCTTGTTCTACTTCTGGTTCACACACTTTTGAAGCCTTCATCAACCACAAGACATCACACTAAATGACACAGTAAAGAAACGACGGCCATTTGCTTTTTCTCTTATCCACAGGCAGGATCTATGGCCTCTGTGGATGTAGATGAAACTCCTCAGGGAGCTTCTATTCTTGTAGAGGAACTCCAGCCACCTTCATCCATAGAACAGGGCTGCGGTTCAAAGTCGTTCTTCCTTCTCCCAACAAATGGTACTGACATAGGGAAGAGCCCAGGGTAGGAAGACCAGCAAGGGGCCCCAGAGGGCAAGGCTACACAGGTCCCGCGCTGTAATGCCAAGTGCAGGGCCTGCTGAGCTACGGCCTTCACTGGGAATGGTCTATGGAGCAGAAAAGGATCCAGGCAGGGCGTGGAAGTGTTTTAAGGGGTAAATACACCATCCATGTCTAGAACATCTGATTACATCTCTGTGGTTCCCAATAATCACCGTTGTATTAGGTGGCCAGGTCTCCTATTAAGTACAAAAAGCTCATTAAAAAAACAAAAATATCAAACTTGGTCGACTCTGCGTGTCTTTGCTAATCTGTGGGCTTGTCATATTTGGTAGACGCCTCAAGAGTTTCACAATGTATTTCTAGAGGGTAGAGCTCGGAGGGAGCCACGGGCTTAGGGAACACGCAGATCCTCCCAAGGAGGCTGAGGTTCAGAGCACCGAGGAAAGGCTTTTTTTTCTTGTTTAACAGTGGCTTTTAATACATAATTTATTTTAACTATTCCTATTAAAATATTAGAGCGACCTAGTTAGAGCCTGAGATGCAGTGAAGTTCGGTCAGAGGAAATGCGTTCTGTAGTGAGGCAGAACACCAGCAGACGCCGCCCAACGCTGCGTAGGCTTCGGTATGAAGACCGTCTATCGGTACGCTGAAGAAAAGACGGGAAAATCCGTACTGAAAGCAGGAGGGCACCAATGAAGTTGTTAGCACAGCTGCAAATCTGGTTAAATTAAACCCAACAGGCAAATAATCCACATACAGAGCAGAGGGAAGCAGATAATGTAAACTCCAACGAAGACCACTTGAAAGCTTTCCAAAAGGAAACCATTAACCCGGGAGAGTTCTCAGCAGGGGCAGGAGGGGGTGTGGTGTGTGAAGCACAGACATTCCATTTCCAATGAGGCATCGACTCAGTAAGCAGAGAGGTGCCAGCTTCAAAAACGTTCAGTGTTGTGGAAAATGAGATTCACCGAAAACGCGGAAATGCGGAACCATCTGAGGATGCCCAGACTCCCCCTCCCTCTCACTGTGTTTCTCCATCCACCGCCCCAGTACTTGACCCTCACCTAAGGAATAGATCTTTCTTGCTGTTGGGTAAAAGGAGAATCTGCACCTTAGAGCCCAGACATGCAGAATCAAAGGTGTCATCTGGTCGGGGAAGTTCAGAGTCAGATTTGCCTCTTCCATTTGGTGAACCTCACTCCTCCAACAGTCTTGTTTGCAGGGGCTGACCCTGGGCTGGGCTGCCTCCTGCCCCACCACTTCCCCCAGCCTGGTTCAATCCCCATCCCAAGCTTTGGCGGCTCTCTCTCTCTCTCTCTCTCTCTCTCTCTCTCTCTCACACACACACACACACACACACACACACACGTATGGCATACCCTTCAGCAGCTGAAGGGGGGGAGGTTGGAGAAAGCAAGCTAGTAAGCTAGGGGCATGTCAGGTGGTGGCTGGGGACCTGGAGACCCTGAGCCAGGCTGCTGAGGTGCAGGGCTGTGGAGAAGAGAAGCCCCTCCTGCCTCCCTACCCAGGGTCAGATTAATCATGAAGGATGCAGACGGCAGGAACTGCAGAGCAGAGGAGGGCTTGAGCAGGTCCAGGCAGATGTAGCCAACAGAGGAGCCACCGAGGCACACGCCACCAGCCAAATGGGTCCCTTGAATAAAGTTTCTTCACTTTGGCCATCTGACATGACATGCTTCCCTCTAGGCCCTGACAAGCAGCTTGGCTCTGACGGGCAACACATGGGTGGGGGAACACCTGGCATCACAGCTAGGGGGTGGGAAGCAGGGTGCTGTGGCTCTATTGCGCTGGCTGAGATGAGGCAGGCACGTGACTCTCCTGGCCTCTGCTTCTTTACTTGAAAATCAGTGTGATGCACTCACCTCCCAAGCCTGCTGTATCAGTGATCATGGACACACTCACACTTAACAGATCGGCCATTGTCAAGTTCAACTGGATGGCGTGGTGCGGGGGGGTGGCGGCAGGCAAGTCACTCACCACTTCCTCTGCTCTCAACCTGATACTGTACTATTTCAAGGCCTCCTGGTTTTTCTTTAACCCCAGCTCATTGCATTCTCTTCCCTATTTGCTTCACTGATTCCGGACAGTTCTGCAGTGAGAGAATCCCAGGGAGGCCCATGTGAGTCACATCTCGAAACCCAAAGGTGAGGAGAGCAAAAGCCCCCTTGGGAGACTCTGGAGAGCAAGGAGGAAACTGCCGCTCCCGCTCTGGTGGGCATGTCCTGCCCCTCACCTCAGCAGCACGTCGTGATTTTAAGCTAATGCTTATTACTCACCAAGTTCTAGGTTCAAACATATATAATATTTATGTGATATTACGTGTGTCTGCATAAGTTGTTTAGTGGACACTATTATGAATAAAGGTAAAACGGGAGTTTGGTGGTGGGAGCTGCTGTTTTATACAGCGTGGGGCCAGGGAGGGTTTCTCTGATAGGACGATGGGTTAGCATAGAACTGAAGGGAATGAGCAAGACACACAGACATCTGGGGCCAGTGTGTTTTAGGCAGAAGGAACAAATGCAGCAGCCCTGAGCTTGAATAAGTGTGGTCAGAGTGGGGTCAGGGTGTCACTGGTGGGGAGGTGGCCAACCTGGCACCATACTCCATGGGGGCTGGCAAAGCCTGCGGTGTCCCCACACCAACCCCTGTGTAGCTGCCCCTTAACTGCAGGGTCCAGATGGCGTTTTGAAACCTGGCCAAATTGATAGATTGCTCCAAGGAAAGACAGGGACCTCTGATGGACTAGACCACGGGGAATGACTGCCAGGAAGAGGCTGAGGTGACCCGTTAAACTCAGCCCGTGAGTGCATACGGAGCGTGGGTGGGTCTTCCAGCATGCTCATGCCCCGTTCTAAGCACTCTGCCTGCCTTGGCTCTCGCAAATCCACACAATATTCCCATGAGGCAAGTATGTGACCTTCCCTCGGGGAATTGAAGTGACAAGAGTTACCCAGCAATGATGATCTGAAGTTCCACCACTAGCACGGGAAGGGGCTGGCTCTGGGACTGTGTCCACCTGAGGCTGGGCTCCTCCCCACCCTGCCGCCAGCATTCTTTCCAGAGCCGCACCCGCCCCAGGTGGCTAGCCTGTGCCAGTCCAACCCCACCAGGACCAGTCCAACCCGACTTCAGGGAAGAAGAAAGGCTCCTGAGGTTGAAGTTGTCTGGCGCGTCTTAGGTCTGGTGTGACTGCTATTGTTAGAAGAATGACTGGCCAGGTCTGCTCTTGGCCTTGAGGATAGAAAGAGAAGCTTCCATTTTCCACTCTAGTTCCCAGCATCCTGCAGCCCACACAACACCTGTCCAGGACCTGGAGCCAGCCAGCAGGGCTGTCTGCTGAGGTGTCTCTGGGGAGCTCAGCCATGTTTAGCCTTTTACACATATGTCTATACCTAGACCCCTGCCCGATATATACTGTCCCCGCATCTGAGATAGTTATGATACAAGGTTAGACTTCAAGTTAATTTGAAACAGCCCACATCATCCCAGCTCTCATTTCTGAATGAGCCCATGGAAACGACAGCAAGGCGAAGTCCGTGAACTTACCAGGAGGGAGGTCTCAGGCAAGCCACCTCACCTCTCCAAGCCTTACTTTGCCCATGTGTGAAGCAGTGATGACTGTCTCTATTTCACAGGACTGCTGTGCAGATTAAGACGGAAATGCTAAGAGTGTAACAAACGCCCAATAAATGTGGGTTTCTTCAACATTTATTGAATACCTACTCTGTGCAGCCACTGTGCTAGGTGCCAGAGAATGAACAGACGATGCTCCCCGTCCTCAAAGAGGGTATAGTCAGTGCCATGGCGGGGACAGATGTTTAACAGCTCAGTCACAGCGCAGTGCAATTTGGCTATCTCTCCTATTTCCTCCTTTCAATGCTTTAGGCCACGAGAATAGGGGCCTGGTCTTCTATTTCTATTAGATCTTCTCACAAAGCCTTGAGTAAGATCTAGAGCCCATTGCATTACGGCAAATGCAGTGTCCTCTCTATGCTCCAGCGTAAACAGGAAAGCAGCCACCTCAAACCCCATCCAGCCCACATTGGGAGAGCCGTTTACAGAGATGAACCCATGGAGGTGGGTGGAAGCCTCAGACCCTCCCCGGTGGGAGGCTATCCCACCACGAAAGGCCTGCATCTCCAGAGGCTCCTGCTTTAACTGATGCCGCAGGAGGCATGCACCAGTCCTTTGAGAACTAGGGACATTGGCGTTTGCCAGTGTCTCAGTTCTGTTTATTCTGTAAACATAAGGAGGAGCTCAACATTCTGTTGTACCTCATTTTGCAATCTTCACAAAATAAATATTTGCCTTCAAAAGCAACAACTGTGATAATCATCAGGATAATATTCTCCAGCGCCATTTCCCTCGCACACGCCAGGCACCGAAGGCAAGTCAGAGTGCTGTGTGTGGTCTGTTTGGATAATAATTTTCATCTGGAAACCTCAAGTTGGAAACCAACTGGCAGTAATTCTAGAGAAAGTTTTGTCTCCTGGTTTTAAGAGATGACTCAAAACCGAGTGTCCTGAGTCACCTAAGTCTCCTTGTTTTGGTTACCTCTGCCCATAAAATGAGAAGCAAAATTGCTTAGTGAGTGCTGGAGGGAAACTTGGACATTGGCAGGGATCACAGTGGCCACAGAACAAGGACTGGCCACCCAGACAGGCCAGGTGCTTGCTGCATGTGCAGGGATGGTCTCTTTCTCTCCAAATCTCTCTAAGAATGAGCTAAAATTCAAAGAGTTCTGCTGAATGTAAATGATACTTATTAGAGATTTTATTGCCCAAAAAGAAACCCATCAACCCAAAACCACACTCTGCAAATCTACCGATGCACGATTAGTTTGTGCTGCTTACAGATCCCACTCTAAACTCAGCTGTCAGTGCCCTCCCTCGGCCACACTTCTTGGAGATACAGGCTTTCTGCAGGGGATGCCGCATGTCAACAAACACATCCCCAAAGTGTATACTCTGATTTATCTTCTTCATTATGGACAGGAGGCTTTAGGAACAGCCATTTTGAGTCTTTATTAAGGACTAAATCTTAAAGAAAACGAACCTTGAGACTCCTCTAAAGTACCTTTTAGGGATGCTCAGTGCATTGCCGTACTTTTAAGGATTAGGATTTTTCTGGGCCAGAGGTAATGTTTATTATGCATGGACACAGAGCCTCAATCCAAACAGTAAACCATAAAACCACATCTAACTGGGTAAATAAGATCAGCCAACTTAATAGACATCTGCATCCCACTGGAGCATTCCCCGTGGACTTGCACTTTCCTGTATTCATCAGACCCCAACCAGACATCAAGTCAACAATCCTGCGCTTCCAGCTCCTCCTCATGATCCATCTGTCTGCCTTGACTGCCCTGGACTTCCCAGAGACAGGTATCTTCCTCCAGGCTGACTTCCCTCCTAATTGACCTCCGTCCTCCATTACGAGGAAGGAAATCAAACTTTCCAGGTGCTGGTGGCTCTGTGTGGGACAGGGCAGGGAAGCCAGTTTCTCCCCAACTCCAAAGGCCATATGGAGTCAACAGGAACAGCTCTGGCATGCTGGCCCAGGGCATCAGTGATCTCTGAACCCATTCTCCAACAGTTTTGCCAACTGAGCTGTCAGGGAGCCACTGTGTCCCTACTCCATCACTCCATCTCATATCCGATGCTGGAAGGTGTCCCTCTTTCCAAATGAGGAGGAAGCGAGTGCAGCTGGCCAGTGGCTCTGCGACTGTGGGAGTGTCCCAGCAGGGCTGCAAGGAGGGCAACTGCGATGTCTGTTGCTGAGTGTTCTTTCTCTGCACAACTTATTGAGTCTTGATAATCTACTTTCAGATTTTTGGAAGTGTAATCACGTGTTTCAAGTTAGGGTCTTTGTAATTTTTCTCACAATGGATCCCTTTGGCACGTGTTAACGGCTAAGGGAGCAGGTGTGGGTGGAAATGGATCATTCCTCTCCTGCCAGCCCTCCTGCTGCCTGCCCTTCCTGCCCTGCACCCCAGCCAAGCCAGCTCTCTCAGGAAGAGGCTACTTGGAGACCCAGCTCCTTAGGAGCTAATACTCAGAATACAGCAACCGGCGTGGTATGGGATGGGGTGGTGTGGGCACTGACTGTTCCAGAACGACACAGGGCGTGAGCCACCATGGCTGAACTTCTGCCTTGACTTGACTTCTATTTGCCCTTCTGTCACACTCAATGAGAGCCCAGCCCCCTTGCCACGGCTCGCTCAGGCTCCTGGTTCTCCTCTCCTCCTGTTCAACCCTCCTTCCCCTCTGCTCTGGCAGCACAGCCTTCCTGCTGGTGCAGGAACATCTCCAGCTCACCCCACCCCAGGGCCTCCTTTCTTGCGGGTGTCCTGGTTCACTCCCTCATTTCATCCGGGTCTTTACTCAACTATTTCATTTCCCAAGAGGCCCCCACTACTACCCCGGGCACCTTCTTTCTGCCTGCCCTGCTGGTTTTTTTTTTTGTTGTTTTTTTTTTTTTCATGGCGCTGGATTTATGCATTATGGCTTCTCTCCTTGTGGCAGAATCTAAGTTCTGCGAGTGCAGGGATGTTCTCTCTCCTCACCCATGGGACCACTGTGTCACTTACTACATCCCAGCTTGGTGCCTGGCATGTAGCAGATGCCCATAAAACATTTGCTGAATGAATGAATGTGCACTAAAACCAACTTGAAATCCTGCCTGTTTCCTCCTGTGCATGCGAGATTCCGTGCAAACACGGGGTTGGAAATATGGCAAATGGAAGCTTTAAGAGAATAGATTTGGTAACGATCTGAGAGTCATCAAAACAGTGCATGCCCTCCCGTTTTTTGCTTGCAGCCTGGTTTTGCAGTGCTTTCTCTTAGGATTAAGGTATTGTTGGCAGAATCAACTCTTTTTTTATTTTCAGGAGACTAATACTGTATCATATTTCAGTATTTGGGCTCACTTTTTAGTTGCCTATATCTAGCCATTGAATGGTATCAGTTAACAATATCAGCCTTAAGCCCACTGCTAAGCTTGGCTTCTGCACTGCACTGCGGGTCTCAGGGCTGTCAGTAAGAGTAACGTGACTGTGGCTGTTATTGCTCTCATTGCTGATTTCATCTGACTCACAAGTGAAGGCGCGCCTTCCTCCTGTGTTTGCAGCAGTAGGTCTGAATTACCGTGAAGTGAGTTCAGCTGGCATGAGCTCGCAGGGTGGTGCAGCGAGGGCTACCACCACAGGTGCATCTTCCTCTGTGGGGCTCCTTATGGCCCACCTGTTTTCCATAGTCCTCTGTTTTGTCGGAAATGGAAAACGAAGGCCTCCTGGTTGATTGCATGTGTACGTAGGTGTATAACGTGATGGGCATTTCCAGAGTGTGCCTGGGCAAGAGGATCTGGGCAAGGGGGCAGGGCCTCCAGCTTCACCCGCATGTGTCTGCTCCTTCCTGGGGGCCAAACAGTGTGTTTGACACCCTTGGGCACGCAGCATTTGAGAAATAACAGGTGTCTCTGTCCCCAGAGAGGGTACCTTTGCTAACTAGGATTTGTTTGCTGTTGACTTAGGAGATGCTGATGTTCGAGCAGCTCCCTTGTCCCTAACTGTGTCATTGGAACAATTGGTGACCTTTCTCTTAACAAGAAGGATGAAGGAGCCCATTTATTCATTCATTGGACATATTTTCATGGAATGCATGATGTGCTTGGGGTGTGCTATCACTGAAGACTCTTCAGGTTGCAGGATCCCTTAATACACGACCTAATGAATGGCTGACTCCTGCCAAGAACCAGGGCAAAGCTTTTTCCATAGCTTTGACTGTACAGGGTTAGTTATCCTTGGGTAATGCTTTGTGACACTCTAAGGACAATGATGAAAAATTAAATATGGTCAAGCTCATTTGTCTCAGGGGCCAATGGGCTGTTGGGATGCCCGAGCCCCAAATGCCATTTTGAATTATTTTTTAGTTACTAGACTACCTTCGACTGAACCACCTACAATGGCCTATATTTGACAGTTTTTTCACTATATAAAAACTACAAACACTCTAACTTTTATCAGGAGGGTTCACAAAGAACAAAACTGAGATTGTTTCCTCTGGATCCCTCCCCGCTGAGGACAGGATATGAGTGTGTCTGAGGCTGACACGGCCCTGGGAAACTAAGATACAGGAAGGCGGGTGTTGCTCACTCCACACTTATTTTTATAATCCCTGGTGGCTGTCATTGCATCATCTCCTTGTGGGGGAAAATGTGGCAGTGTTGGTGGCAGAGGACAAAAATTCTAGTCTCAGCCCCTCCAATTACCAGCGACAGGCTCCTCACAAGGCCTGCGCATTCCGAGTGCTAATCTAGACCGGTTCTTGGTGTTCCCATAATCATTATGAGCTGTGTGACTTTGGGCAAGTCAGTGAACCTCTCTGAGCCTCAATTTCCTTTTTGGGAAAATAGAGAAGACATTCATGAAAACGCTTTGTAAAGTGCTAGAGAAATGTTCAGCAGAGGTTAAATGACTAGGCATCGGCTTATGTTTCCTTGCTTTATTTTTTAGGAAAATAGTAACACTGGGGACTTAAAAAAATTCCTTCCTGTAATATACGAATTCAGTAAGGACAGAATCATAGGCAGTGAGATGGAGGCGGTAGGCTCATAGGCAGGGTTGGCCGGAGCTTTTGTCTCCTAATTGATCTAATGTGCTAAGTGGGCTTAATGTAAGTTAATTAATGATACTATTGGTGGGTGGAATACCTAGGCAGAGCCACAAACAGCATCAAAGGAATGAGCAGGCAGGTGTCATCCAGGATAATTGAGGCATGCAGGCAGCCACCAGGCAGGCTAGGAGGAGGGTGAGGGGAAACTGAGCCCAGCTGAGGGGTTGAGCCACTTGAGCAGCAAGGCTGTCTGCCAAACGCCATCCTGTTTACAGCTCCTGTATTTGAATTTCAGATTTGCTTGAGTCTTTGAAGCTGGGTTCCTGGGCGTTTCCTGGAGAATAAATTCTATTCTTTGGAAACCACAAAACGCACTCACCTGGACCCAGAAAGGAGCGTCAGGTAACCCAGCTTCCGTCTGTGGGCCTGTGACACCTGAGGAACTTTGATGAAGAGGCTCCCTATTTAACAGAGGCAAGTCGGTTTTGTGCTCCGTGAGATGGGGTAAGACCAGGTCTGTCTGCACTCCCGAGCAATGCTGGGCTGCTGCCCAATGGCAGGCACTGGGCTAGGCATTGAGGGTACCATGATGCCTGAGAAACGAAGATGAGCCCCTGACACTTCTGAACTTCACAAATGTGTATCCCCAACAAAATGGAAGTCCAGCTCACAAAAGCAAGAAACCAGGTAGCGGCCAGGGAGTGAAAATCAAGCATTTCAGGGAAATTGTATTTACTTTTTCCTCTCGAAGACCGGTCCTTCCAAGATTATCCTTCAACTGTACTGTCACAAATTAATCCTCCCACGGCACAGCCTGGCCCACTTAGGGATGGGGAGGGGTACAGCGGAGACCCCCGCTGATCACCACCAGGATCGCCAAACTTTCCCAGCTGTGAAGGGTGCACGTGGACAGTCATCGGAACAAACGCTTATTTCCCAACCTTGACTAGAGTCACTCTCTTTTTGGTAGCCTCTGTCAAAATGTATCTTTAAAGGCTTTAAGTGGCTATGACAGAAACCTCAGCGTATCAAGCCAGGAAAGACACATTCTCTATTTTAGATGCCTGGATCCCTTTTCTCCTTCAGTCTATTATGGCTCTTCACCTCTTTGTTACAGTTTCACTCTTGCTTAAAAAGTGTCTCAAAAATGCCACTTGAGAGCCACAGAGCAGTGGCCTGGGGACCGGGGAAGAGGACGGTGGTGCTCCTGCCTCTCCGTAAGTCTCCTCATATGCGTGTGCCCCTGACTGTGTGGGACTCCCCACTGACCGGCATTTGCCCTCCTCGTAGATTTGAACTGTCCCTCTTGTTGCTGACCCAGCACAACATGGGCAGGGAAACCCAGTGGGAACCTCGCCTGCTGTCCTCCCTTCCCAGCCACCTTCTTCTCCCTGAGCTGATATCTCAAAGCCTGGCTGCTACGGGAGGCTGGGAATCAGAGCCGGCTCCTGTCTAGGAGCCCAAACAGCCCCACTGTCTGTCAGAGTGTTGAGAGGAACCTCTTGGCTGGAAATGAAAACCTCAATCATCACAAATAGGTACCCATTCCCCTCCTTCTCTCTCTCTCCCCACCCCTCCACCACCAACACAGAGGCCAGGATATGGGGGGGTCTCAGGCATGACTGGATACCCTACTTGGAAGGTCTCTTAGGGCACAGCAGGTACACAGAGTTGGAGGCAGGTACAGAGCCCAGCTAGAGTCCCAGCCGCGCCTGCCTTCCCCAGTGAGCCGGGCACAGGGGCAAACCTGAGAAACATACTTTTCACGCTCCCTGGAGGAACCCGTTGCTTCAGTAGCCCAAATCTTAAAGCCTGTGAAGCGCACACAGAATTTGGCTCCCTAACCAAATGTGCAACCAACAGCAAAATGGGGTTTCTGATGTTTTCCTGAAAACAAAGGAACAATCTCAGGTCTTATAACTGGTAGCGCAGACATACTGCAATCGGTAAAGCTTGTTCAAACGCAACCCAAAAATGACATGCATTTCAAAAATGCACCCAGGCTCTCTCCCAGCCCATGACACCTCCGTCTCGGCCACAGCTGAAGAGTTTAGAAAACCAGAGGAAAGGACCAAAGCTTACCCGGCTTCTGTTGTGGGTCAGCTTCAGTCCCAGCAGAAGATGGGTCTGTGAAGAAAGCCAGGTACATCCAGTTCTGGGTGACAGGCTTCACCGGTGGCTACCCTGGCAGCCCTCTCAGAAGCAGGTACTCTATGTCCTTAGGGGCCAGTAGGGCTGCCTGGGACCTGGCACACCTCTCTGCCACCAGCCTTGCTTCTTTTCCTTTCAATTTAAAGGGCTTCCCGGGAACTCTTCCTTTACTGCTCCCTGTCCTGTCTGCAAGTTTGGAAACGCAGTCCTTGCGGAGGGGCTTTCCCTCATTGCAAACTCACCTGCACCATCTAGAGGTCTCTCCCAGCACTGGAGAGACTGGAGCGGGCACGTTCAGCCCTGCTGCCATAGGTCCCTGGCACACCTGGCTCTCTGGACGTCTGCCCCTTAAGAGATCTGTTGGAAGGCATAAAAATCATTGCCTTTTTTTTTTTTTTTTTTTTTTTTTTTTTTTTTTTTTTTGCAGGGGTGGGGGTCTTGCTTCTATCAGAGCCTTTAGGCATGGGAGTGCCAAAAACCTAAACTAGCATTAAAATATCATTAATCAAAGCTTGTTCGTAGAAGGACCCCCCACTGAGATGGCTACAGGCATGGGTGCCACTGCACGATTAGCTTCCAACATGTCTGTTCACATTCTCACCCATCCCCCGCACATCCCTCAGGGTTTGAGCCACCAGGACTGCTCTTCCTTTCCCTGGACACCTCACACCACCAGTGTATACCCATGTAACTTCAGATAACCATACACACCCCCTGTAAACTAGGTAATTAGGAAGCCATTTGAAACACAAACATTTTGGAAGGACATACCTTTCAGTATTGGGCAATTATTTCTCAAAAAGTAAATGATGGGGGGGGGGGAACCAGCCTTAAAATAATGTAATTCTCTTGTCATTTTCTCCCTCATTCACACCTACACAGATAAATACAGGAACAGAGCAGCTCCTCCAGGCTAGATTTCTGTGTTCTCCTTTTCCATCTTGCCCCCTCTGTCTTGGAAACCTACAAGGTAACTCATACGTGAGAAAGTAAGAGCTTAAGAAAGAAACAGTCTGGGCATGGAGGCTCACACCTGTAATCCCAGCACTTTGGGAGGCCGAGGCGGGTGGATCACTTGAGGTCAGGAGTTCAGGACCAGCCTGGCCAACATGGTGAAACTCTGTCCCTACTAAAAATACAAAAATGAGCCAGTCGTGGTGGCATGTGTCTGTAAACCCAGTTACTCAGGAGGCTAAAGCAGGAAAATCGTTTGAACCCAGGAGATGGAAGTTGCAGTGAGCCGAGATTGTGCCACTGCACTCCAGCCTGGGCAATAGAGCGAGACTCTGTCTAAAAAAACAAACAAAAAAAAAAACCAGAAATATATGGGGCTGGGGCAAGGACCTTGACTGTAAAGGACTAATTCTGCCTCCACAGAGATTAAGCTGAACCAGAATTACTTGGCTGACTTGACCCTTGTGGATGATTAATCTAGACAATATAAGCTCCCAAATGAGAATTTTAACTCGAATTTTCAGGTTTGGCTGTCTACCCTGCCCATGCCGAGTTCAGACTGAGGGTCTGGATAAATTAAAGTCACTGCAATTATTAAATTAGGAACCTGGGAAAATGAATGGGAGGTATTCTGGGCTAATCTGTTTTATTCATGTAATGTTGACTTTCTGGCGTGCCCACCGTGTGTCTGACGTTCAGGATTATTTTAGGTGTAACTAAACCTTCTTTTTTTTTCTATTGGAAATTAAGTGGTGATTTAAAATTTACCAGAAACAAATGATACTGACATTGCCCAAAGAGAGAGAAAAAAGACACGAGAAAAAATTAAAATGGCACAAAATATGGATGCTGTAATAGAAGCCAAGGGAGTTTTTTTCCTCTCTTTGAAAAAAAATCCAAACGTCATGGCATTAGGCAATGGTTATACTTGAAGTCTGCCTAGTCATCATATTCAAATGAAAATGAGTATATAATTAATTCAGTTGATTAAGAGAAAGGATGAAATGAGAAATCATTGCTTGTCTTCATCATGTAAGGCCCCAGAGCTTTGAAGACATGTGATTTTCTGTTTTATACATTTCCTAAGAGACTGAGGCAGAAATAGCAAAAGGTTATCAATAGCATTTTTCAAATAAGAACATGAATCAAGACTGCAGACCATGGTTGGGCGAAAGGGGTCTCCTGGGGCTGTGTTCTAAATGTAGAACAAATTTAGAAATGATGAATGTAATTTAGAACAAATGAACTGTAATTTAGAACACATGCTTGATACACATAACAGCCCAGCCAGACACCTGCCCCCTTCGTGGGGTGTACTCAAATGCGTGGCCAGGAGTCTCGTGGAGGGGCACAACAGGCAGGCCGGCCCCAGCTCTCAGCTCCACTGCAACAAAACTTTGCAAGTGATTTTAGAGAGTCAGTGGACTCCCACGCCTGTAAAAAACACTCACGGGTTGGTAAAAATGATCTTACAGATCAGATAATTTCCAGTGAGTGAAACGGAGCCATATTCTGGTCATCATGATTTTAAATTTGTGTCTTTTATTTTTTTGGTGAGACGGAGTCTTTCTCTGTCGCCCAGACTGGAGTGCAGTAGCGTGATCTTGGCCCACTGGAACCTCTGCCTCCCAGGTTTAAGCAATTCTCAGCCTCCCGAGGAGCTGGAATTACAGACACGTGCCACTGTGCCCATCTAATTTTTGTATTTTTAGTAGAGACGGAGTTTCACCATGTTGGCCAGGCTGCTCTCAAACTCCTGACTTCAAGTGATCCTCCTGCCTTAGTCTCCCAAAGTGCTGGGATTACAGGTGTGAGCCACCACACCTGTCTTAAATCTGTATCTTAATTACAAATCTCATGTTGTGTGAGCAGAAAGAAAATCCTTGATACCCATTACCCCATCAAAGTAGCATTCTTCTATGCCATCATGTTCACGTGTTTATTCACGCAGCAAATGCACGATGTGTCTTCTACGTGCCGGCACTGTTCCAGTTGCTGAGTAGATCACAATGAGAATGACAGTCAAAATCTCTGGCCTCAAGAAGCTTACGCTCTGTTTGGGGAGGCACAGAGCAATCAAGTTATGAAATGGAGATGAAAAGTACTTTCTGGCCGTGATAAGCAAGGATGCATAGGATGCCTGGATTATTTGTGTTTGTAGGCGGGGGGAATTACCAGTCGGCTGGTGACAGTTTCCTGCTACTAATTACTGTCTCAAAAAGTGGCACGGGATCCAACACTCCAAAAGCAAGGTGCTCCTGTCTGGCAGCTGGGCCCTGACATATCATTGGCTTTACCTAACAACTCACCACAGCAAGTAAGCTTCTGGCTACCTACAGGTGAAGTTCATCTCAGAAAACCTTCCAGGAAATGACATTGCTCAAATCCTAAGACAGCGCGTGCATATTTGGTGAAATGTTTTTAAGCTCATGGTGACACCCACTAAGTTATTCAGAATAAAATGATCACAGTTCTGTCTATAGTGTAGAATTGGCAGCTTCAAATTTGTCCCAGAACTGGAATTGCTTTCTGGAAGAACATTATCCCTGCCTCGTGGGACAGTGGCTCCCAGGACTGACCTGGCCTGGCTTCTCTGCTTTCCTAAGATGCATTTGTCCCCAGCTCTGTCAGTGGTGACCTCACAGGGCTCTGCCCTCCTCAGCACTGGCCAGCTAGTTTTTAAAGTATCATCTCAGAGCCCCTGCTACTCAGGTGGTCACAGCTCTGTAGGCAGAAAAAACAGGAACATAAATATTTGTGATTTAAAGTCTCTCTTAGGAACCACACCTTCCTTGGCTTGCAAATGTGCCTAAAATACGAGAATGGAATTGGGTGATATGGAGGACACCAGCAAGCCGATGGGCATAAGGGGTGTGAAAGGTGGCGCTTTGGTTGAGAAGGAAAGCTGCCTCACACGGAGACTCGTGAAGGAAGGAGGCAGTCCTGCGGAGTTGGGCAGAAGGTGTTTTAGACGGACCAAAGATTTTGTGCAAAGGTTCTGTGGGGCCAACAGCCAGGTGTGCTGAGGAAACTGAGAGGAAACTGTGACCATAAAGCAGGGAGCTGGCCTGGGAGGCAGCTGAGCCCCACATTCCATGTGGGGGCTGGACAAAAGGGTATGGATTCTCTTCCAAGTATACCATGATTTGAAGATAATGGAAACTTGTTTCAGAAGTAGAATGGGCCACTATCCTTAGCAAAATGAGGAAGGGGAGAGACCAAGTTTGGGGGAGTATTTGCACAGGGAGGGCCTTTAGGGTGTCATCTAGACACAGCAAGATGAAATGCTAAGTGAACCACTGTCAAGCTTGGGTGATCTGTCCTCCCCCAGCATGAATTCAGATGGGACGGCTCCAGGTCAAAGGCAGACGAAAGAGCTAGGCTTTGCGCTGATTGTACCCTACTGGAGAATGAGATTCTGCATTTAGTTATTTAACTAAACTTCGAACACTGACCCCCTGCTGCTGATTAAACAAAAGCCTGACTTTCCTTTGGCTACCTGCCTTAGTTTGGGCTGCTGTAACAAAAATCCCGTAGGCTGGGAGGCCTCAACAACAGATATTTGTTTCTCCCAGTTCTGGAGGCTGGGAAGTCCGAGATCAAGGTGCCCAGCAGACCCAGTGTCTAGTCATCTCTCATGGCAGAAGGGGTGAGGCAGCTGTCTGGGGTGTCATTTACAAGGGCACTAATCCCATTCATGAGGCTCCATCTCTAGCCTCCATGACCTAATCACCTCCCAAAGACCCCACCTCCAAATACCATCACCTGGGAGCTTAGGATTTCAATATATGAATTTAGACACCCAGACCACAGCACTTCCCCTTTGCCCAGGAGTCCCCCCATGGACACCTTATTAAAAATGCAAGCTGGATTTGGAACACAGCTGTCAATAATGACTCTGGTCACATAAAGGAAGGACCATAATTAACCGCCTCCATGGATGAGGGAAAGCTCCAGGCCAGGAGCTGTGTGCAGGGTGAGGGTGTGCCCTCCCCCGTGGCCTGAGGTCTCTCTGCTCCCCAGCCAGGGTTTGAGACGGCCCCCACCACCTCCATTATGTAAGCAGTGAAATCATAATTGAAATTGATCCTTGCTGAGAATGGCTTTACGAGCTTGAATAGTGCAAAGGTTCAAATACTAAATCTTTTTTATGACCAGTAATATTGTCATTTAGCTCAACAGTACACATCACTATGTTTTTCTAATAAAGGAAACCACAAGAGTATTATAAAACCTATTTGCACGATACCAGAAAAATTAAGAGAGGAGAAAACTGAGTTTAGAAATATGAAATATTGATGTCTTCATTTGAAAATCAACAAATTCATCCTTCCAATAGGCGAGCACATATTTCTATCATAAATCATGGCCCCAGGGGAAGGGATTATGGTGTCATGGGATTATCATGCTATTAACCAGTGGATATCTAAAAGAAGGGAAGTATGTGTCCATAGTATAAACATAAAAAATTATCTGCTGGGCGTGGTGGCTCAAGCCTGTAATCCCAGCAGTTTGGGAGGCTGAGACGGGCGGATCACGAGGTCAGGAGATCGAGACCATCCTGGTGAACACGGTGAAACCCCGTCTCTACTAAAAAATACAAAAAACTAGCTGGGCGAGGTGGCGGCACCTGTAGTCCCAGCTACTCGGGAGGCTGAGGCAGGAGAATGGTGTGAACCCGGGAGGCGGAGCTTGCAGTGAGCTGAGATCGCGCCACTGCACTCCAGCCTGGGCGATAGAGCGAGACTCCATCTCAAAAAAAAAAAAAAAAAAAAAAAAAAAATTATCCGTGCATTGGGTTATAGTTAATCATATTTATTAATCAATGGATCTTTTTCTAGAGACAGGGTCTCGCTCTATCACCTGGGCTGGAGTGCAGTGGTGAGACTGTGGCTCACTGCAGCCTCAAATTCCTATGCTCAAGTGATCCTCCCACCTTGGCTTCCCAAGTTGCTGGGATTACAGGTATGCCTGGCCAAATTAATGGATTTTAAAATCACACCTATTAGACCATTTTGTGGGTAACCTGTAAGGCAGAGGAATGATCGATTTAGAAGGGCTACTGTGTTTTAGGGGGGTGGGCATGTTAATTCTTGCTTACTCTTCATCTTCTATGGATATGAACTCATTGTCCAAAGATCCCCAAAGCTGTGGTCAGCAAAAGAAAGCCAAAATGGGAACAACCAGGTATTTTAACAGGAATTCACCCTGGCTGGCAGAGCTGCTGCCTGCCACCTGTTTCCAGCATCCCTTCTCCAGCAGGAATCTCCCAGCTCTGCTCAGGGCAATATGCCTGGCTAAATGGCTGCATTTCTTAGTGTAGTTAGATGTAGCCACATGCTTCAGAACTGTCCAATGAGCCACGGCAGGTGGCAAGAGACTTCCAAAAAGGCTGCCAACTCATCTGGGAGGAAGCTATTCTGCCCCTTTCCATGCGTCCCCTTTGCTGCCGCCTGGAGTGTGAACGTGGCAGCTGGGTAGACATCAGAGTCGGACGGAAGGAGCTCCAATGCCTTGTGGAGCTGCCCCACCAGGCCCAAATTACCTGCCTCATTCATGGGAAAGAATAAACTCTGATGTCTTTCAGCCACTGTAGCCAGGCCTTATTAATAAAGACTAATTAATTTGCAGTTTCTTGTTATGAAAAATTGGGATATGCAATTTATTTTTTTCTAGATAAGCAAGGTTTAAGAAAGTCTGCTTTATGGCAATCTTACCTTTCATATTGGTTCTACTGGGGTATCCTTCACAGTATAAAATGATTCCCCAAGTGTTGATTAACTGGAAAGTTTCTGATTTGGGAAGAGGGAGTGAAAAGTGAGAGCTCCCTCCTACCTAACAGTGGGGACAGGTGCCAGGCTCCTGGTGTTGACCAGGTTTGAACCCTAGGAAGGTCTGAGTCTGGGTCTTGGTTCCACCCTAAGCCACACAGTTTAGGGATCTTTACATCCCAGGTGCAGGGATGTAGGTTTCAGTCCAGCACTGTTTCTCACAATCCCAAACTGGGTTGGACACTAGAGAGCTCTCCTCTACTCATGCCTTCAAGGGGGCTGGTAATTTCCAACCACACTCCTTGGGAGCAGCTCAAAGTATATAAGAAAGGCTCCAGATAGGTGAGCGGGCACCAGGACACTGGCCTCGTTAAGTAGGTCCATTAACTCTATGTACCAGGGGCTTCAACAATGAAATACATACCCCAGAAGGGATCAAGGGGATTCACTGATTGGCAGAGAGAATGTTGAAACTTCTCCTTCCATTCCCCCTGCCCATGAGCATGGAGCCCAAGCCTGCTGTGCTGTTGCCCTGTGCCTCTGACTCAGTGATCTTACCAGCGACATCCATCGTGCAGGTCAACAGTGTGGCAGTAACACAGGAGCCCTGAAGTCTCGGTGGTGTAATACAATCATAGCTCCTTTCTTGCTCATGTCACGTCTGATGCGGGCTGGGTGGCTTTTCCTGAAGGTTCTCTTGCCAGCAGTGACTCAGAAACCCAAACTCCTTCCAGCCTGTGGCCCCACCATCTGCCTATTCTCCAGGCAGATAGGAGCAAAGGCTTGGATGAGCACATGGGATGTTCAGGACCAGGCCCGGCAGTGGCATATCACTTCATCTGGCTAGCATCTACTCACAAGTCTCCAGGCTGACTGCTGTAAGGGTGGGGAGTGCAGTGTTTTTGTGTGTCCAGGAGCAGAAAATGGGATTCAAGAGTGTAACTAGTCTCTGTTGCCAGAAACTTTTCTAAACTCCTCATTCTGTTTAAACAAAACCTCTAGCCAGCGGGTCTGAAGCACAGGATGCCCTAGTATGAGCATAAAAGGTGATGGTCACTAAGGGTTTAGAAATATCCAGAGATCATGCTGCATTTCCAATCTTTGGTGTATCTAACAGATAGAAAGAGGCAGGATGGCTGGCTGGATATCTGGCCCTGGAGCCTGAAGACCTGGTGTTAAGACACTGCTCTGTGGCCAGGCACAGTGGCTCACGCCTGTAATCCCAGCACTTTGGGAGGCCGAGGTGAGTGGATCATGAGGTCAGGAGTTCAAGACCAGCCTGGACACGATGGTGAAATCCCGTCTTCACTAAAAATGCAAAAAATTAGCTGGGCACGGTGGCAGGGGCCTGTAATGCCAGCTGCTCGGGAGACTGAGGCAGGAGAATCACCTGAACTCGGAGGGCGGAGGTTGCAGTGGGCCGAGACTGTGCCACTGCACTCCAGCCTGGGCAGCAGAGCACGACTCCATCTCAAAACAACAACAACAACAACAACAACAACAAGACACTGCTCTGAACTTCCTGGCATGAGCAAGTTAGCTAAGTCCTCAGCCTCGGCAAGTCTCAGTGTGCATCTCTGAATAATGGTGATTGTCTTTTACGGGGTCATGCTGAATTGCACAGCTAGATGGTTCTATCTACTCTTCAGTCTGCCAGAACTGCTGTTCTCTCTACACTCTGGGATTGTTCTTGCCTAGGTCACCAGGGATCTCCTAATTGCTAAAGCCAGTAGATACCTTTCAGTCTTTATTCTCCTGGAGCTTTTAACTGCCATGCAACGAGACCATGATCTCTTCTTCTTCTGTGAAAGCTGACTCCTGGTTTATTCTTAGTCTCCTGTGGGCGATTGATCTCGACCTGCCCCTCAGATAATGCTGTTTCCCGGGTGCCACCGCCAGGGTCTCCATATTCTCCCAGGCTCATTGTTTCAGCAGCCTGGCGACTCCTGCACTTAATTTTGAGCCCAGGCTTTGTCTTTTGAGCTTTGATTCTTGTATTCAACGGAGTGCAAAACATCTCGTTGGGAAGTCTCAGAGATGCTGGAAATGCAACACCCTCAACACATCCAATCCTCCTCGTTTCCTAGCTCAGCCAGGACCACCACTAATACTCCTAAGGAGACATCACAGAATCATTTTCAGCGTCTTCTCTCTGTTTATCCTGCTTCTGACTTTCTCTTCCTCAACCCAGCCTCCACAGTGATTTATCTGAAATGCAAACTCCGAGCCCCAGCCACTGACCTTAATAATGAAGGGACCCACTCATTGGCCCCTGCCCAGTGTTCCTGGAATGCAGACCGCAGAGAAATCCAAAGATCTGGATTTTTTTTTTTTAAGGTAACATCTTCCCATTTTTAAAATACTGGCAACTTATCTGACTGTGTGGCCCAAATAAACACAAAAAATGGCTCCGGCCTGGCTCAGGCCCCCAGGTGGCCAGTTGGTGTCCTCTAGCCTGAAGGCTGAAAGCTGCTGGGCCTGTGCCTGCACCACCAGAGTCTGGTTCCCTGCTAGCTTCACTGTCCCCAAGCTTGCTTTGATCTTCAGACTCTAATGGCAGCAAAAGCTTTATGATCTCAAGCCATTCTGTTTTTCCAAGATGTGATTTTGCAAATAAATTTATCCATTTTAGTGCTTATTGTCAAGCTGACTATAGAGTTTAAAATTCTTATTGTTGTAAATATGTGAAATACGTGGTTGATTGGAGATACCCTGGTGCTGACAAGCTGCATTCTCCTGGCTTGGTTTCTAACTTGCTTAACCTCCAGAAGCCTTGGGTTCCTCATCTGAAAAGTGGGGAAAATAACAGTACCTACTTCATAGGATTGCTGTGAGCATTAAATGAGGTAACATAAACACGGGGCTTAGGCTGGAGCTTTGCGTAAGTGTTAAGTAATGTTAGCTCCCATTCCTATAATTAGCAATTACGCTCTCTCTTTCAAATTACCCATTTCATTCCTTAACATTACCTTTGGCTATAAATGAAGTGACTTGTGGATTCAGCAGCTACACAGCAGCTCAGAACTAAATGATCTGCTCCATTTTAGGTGAATCACCCAGGTGACTTTCCCACACATCTAACTGAGCAAGGTGACCCTGGTCTTGATCAGAGATTAAGTACTTGCTTTATGGTGAGAGCAGGCCGCTAAATGGGGCTTTTAAATCTTTCAGCACAAAAGCTTGCCACAGTCTTGGATATGGTGATGCCACGTGGAGATTCTTGGTAGGCTGAGGGCAAAAAGCACGGGCTGTGTTATGTACACTTTTCGGTTTCCACATTTCACAAATTTGTGTGAAATCCCTGAAATTAAGGATTTTAGGCTTCCTAGAAGGCAAAGATTAGTTTTTTTAAAAATCACAAAATTCTCCTTTTTATTATTACAAAAACGTGGTGGGGGGAGGCATGGGGAGTAATGAAATAAGACTGGATTTCTGACTTCCATCAGTGGCAGAGGCCAAGGGCTTGAACCCAGGGCTGTAAGAGGTGACTCCACAGCCCTGGGGTCCATCACAGCAATGTTTAGTTTAGTCCCATCTTACGTGCCTTTGCCTAGGCTGCTTCCTGCCTGGTAAGTAATGACCTGCTCTCAAAGGCCATCTTTAGGTTTTAGACAAATCTGTGCTTACTTTAGCAAAACTGGGTCTGGGAACAGCTACAGTGCAGAAATGCAGCAACGTATCTTCAGGGCAAGCACCTGAATCCAGAGTGTGTATCCTGGGGAAAAGTTCGACCTATTAGGAATTAGAGTGAGGGCCATAACAGTGTTCCAGATGAGAAGGCAAACAATACATTTGGGTGTAGATGGCTCAAGAGCCACAGGAGAAATGCAAATAAAGTCCTAGGCCGGGCACAGTGGCTCATGTCTGTAATCCCAGCACTTTAGGAGGCCGAGGTGGGAGGATCACTTGAGCCCAGGAGTTTGAGCTCAGCCTGGGCAACATAGCAAGACCCCCTCTCTACAAAAAATTTAAAAATTAGCCAGGCATAATGGTGTGCTCCTACAGTCCCAGCTATCAGGAGGATGAGGTGGGAGGACTGCTTGAACCTGGGAGACAGAGGCTGCAGGCTGCAGTGAGCTATGGTCGTGCCACTGCGCTCCAGCCTGGGTGACAGAGCAAGACCGTCTCAAAAACAAACCAACCAACAAAAACCCAAAATAAACAAAACATAAATAAAAAGTAAAGCCTTAAAGCATGCAACAGGTCAAGTTTCTTCCAGTTGGAAACTGGGGACGGCTTCTTGGGAAAGGGGCACAGGAGTTAGGCCTTGGAGAGATAATAACAACACATAATAAAAAATAATAATGTCCAGCATTACTGAGCGTTTCCCATGAGCCAGGCACTAAGCACTTTATGTGACTGATCTCATATAGCCCTAACTGCAACCCTATGAGATAGTCTTATCTATCACCTCACTGAGAAAACAGAGGCACACAGGATGAAGAATATGTCCCGGGTCACGTGCCTAGTCAGGAGCAGAGCCAGGACTCAAAGCTGACAACCAGACTGCTGGGTCGGAGTGCTGAATTCCTTCAGTGCCCTGCCCTGAGGCCCAGGTGAGGGACTGCGTTCCATGTGCTGGGAGCCTCTGAGTTTAGCATCCTTCCAGGGGGAAGTAAAGAGCAGATCAGAGAACCCTCACCCCATTGTAGGTTTCCCGTTTGGTTCTGATAACTTTCTCCTTATCAGCAAGGGTGCTCAGAGTTTCACTGCTACATGAGTGGCTCGTGTAAGACAATCCTAAAGGAATGAACTGTGCCGCAGGCATAAAAGTGAAGGCACTCACAGCAAGCCCAGGAACCATTCACTCCCGAGGCTGAGCTCCAGGCCACACAGTCTTGGGCACCATGGGCCAATCACACAAAGAATCAGGACCCTTGGCTGAGAAGGCTCCTCGCAATCAGCTGTGTAGCCAATGCTGAGGCCAAGGAAATGGCTTGTCCAGGACACGTGGGGTCTCAGTATGGGCAGGGCAGCTTTCACACAAGAACAGGCAAGTCCGGGCCTGGCTCTCAGATGGGTGGCAGGCAGTAACTGCAGGAACTGCGCCAGCTCCATGGCTGGCTGATGGCAAAGGGATGGGCAAGAGAGAGGAGCTGGACAGTGAGGGAGAGGGGGACCCTCCCACTGTGCCTGTAAAAGTGGGCATAGCAAAGAGCACAGCAGCTACTGACTGCCACGTTGTGGCCCTGCTGCATGAAGATCCCTCATGTCCCCTGGCCTCCCTTTTGGAAAGGGGACACACAGAATTGGCCCTAAATTCTCCATGCTACTGTCTCTAGGAGGGCTTATTTTTATAATTTGTCATTGAAGCTTTTTTGGTTTGTTTGTTTGTTTTTTGGGATGGAGTCTTGCTCTGTCGCCCAGGCTGGAGTGCACTGGCGCGATCTCAGCTCACTGCAAGCTCCGCCTCCTGGGTTCACGCCATTCTCCTGCCTCAGCCTCCCGAGTAGCTGGGACTACAGGCACCCGCCACCACACCCGGCTAATTTTGTTTTGTATTTTTAGTAGAGATGGGGTTTCACGGTATTAGCCAGGATGGTCTCAATCTCCTGACCTCATGATCTGCCCACCTTGGCCTCCCAAAGTGCTGGGATTACAGGTGTGAGCCACAGTGCCCGACCCACTGAAGACTTTAATGGAACCCAAAAAGCTATTTTCCACCCAAGAGCAGGGAGGTGGTGGCTGCCATTTGCTGTCCCTTGTGTCCCATGGGTGCACTACACCCTTGCTGGCCCCCGACTCTTTCTGCTGTGGCCTCTAGGTGATGCTTCCAAGAGGCCGACCCACGCAGGAGGCCCCCAGAGGAGGACCCAGCTTTCTGGCCCTGGCCCTGTGCTTGCTCCTGGAATGGTGTCTGGGGCCAGTTGTCCACCCCTGGGTTCCTCACGCTTGTGAGCTGGGACTCCACTTCCCAGCTTGCTAGGCTCTTAGGTTTAATGCAAAGGGCACCACACTTGCTTCCTTCTCACTCACCATGTTTCTCTCAAACCACTGCTTTGGCTTCTCCCAATGTCTCCTTGCTTCCATCCTCCACTCTCAGCTGGAGTGGCCTTTCTATGATGTTTCTATGATGTTTTTCCTATCAGGCGACCTCCACATTGAAGACTTGGCTCCCCACTGGCCTTGGCATAAAGTCCTAGGTCACTGCCTTAATTACCACACCTCAGTGCACCGAGGTCTTCACAACCTGGCCCAGCTGTCTTTCTAACCTCACATGGAGCTAGGTTCCCTCTGCTTCCCGCCACCCTCCAGCAGGTGGGAGAGTCCCTCAAGCACCAGGCGCTGATCAGGTTCTAAAGCCAGACCTGCCATTGGGGTTTTGGGTTGTTTCGTTTTTGTTTGTTTTGGTGGGATAAATAACAATCCTTCATTTCAGTTATACCAAGACACTCACAGTTTGCGGAAGGCTGTGTCATGCTGTTCTCCACTTCTAGGCTCCTCTGCTCAGACCATCCTTACCCATTTCTACCTATGAAGTTTCACGCCTCATAATACCTCTTAACTAAAGGCTTTTAAGATGCCAGCAAAGTGGCTGGGTGCAGTGGCTCACGCCTGTAATCCCAGCACTTTGGGAGGCCGAGGTGGGCAGATCACGAGGTCAGGAGTTCGAGACAATCCTGGCCAATATGGTGAAACCCTGTCTCTATGAAAAACACAAAAATTAGCCGGCATGGCGATGCTTGCCTGTAATTCCAGCTACTCGGGAGGCTGAGGCAGAAGAATCGCTTGAACTCGGGAGGCAGAGGTTGCAGCGAGCTGAGATCATGCCATTGCACTCCAGCTAGGGTGGCAGAACGAGTCTCCCTCTCAAAAAAAGGGATGCCAGCAAAGTACACATGCACTTGTCTGTCTTCTTCACCAGGTGTCAGCTCCTTTCAGGCAAAGAACAAGACTTTACGAGCTTAGCATAGCACTTGGCACATAGTAGGCCCTCAATACCTTCCTGAAAGGATGCATGAGTGAATGATGGACAGTTGTGGCCCTCCCTTTATAATTTTTTTTTTTTTTTGAGGAGTTCCTCTCTTGTTGCCCAGGCTGGAGTGCAACGGCATGATCTTGGCCCATACAACATCCATCTCTGGGTTCAAGTGATTCTCCTGCCTCAGCCTCCCAAGTAGCTGGAATTACAGGTGTGCACCACCCGGCCCGGCTGATCTTTGTATTTTTAGTAGAGACGGGGTTTCATAACGTTGGTCAGGCTGGTCTTGAACTCCTGACCTCAAGTGATCTGCCCACCTCGGTCTCCCAAAGTGCTGGGATTACAGGCATGAGCCACTGCACCCAGCCAATTCTCTCATTTTGAACTAGGGCTTACAACAAAAACCCATGTCTCCTTAAGGTGCAACTTGAGCAGCTCTATTCTGCAGGTGGGAATAAAATGTGCTAGCAAGGGACATTGGCAGGCAGCTCTCAGGGTGTGAGATATTATATGAAGAGACACCAGCAGAGTTGTTGGTTTAGCTCTTGGTTTGCCTGCACTGGAGTGGTCTTCCCTTACTGCCTCACAGAGTGGTGAGGTCTCCCACGTTCCCCGAGGTACAGACATTCTACGCTCTTCCAGCTGACATCAAAGAGGGATGACAGGCATTGAGGGAAGTGAAGCACTTTAAGGACAAAGAGTGAATGGGAGATAAGCTTTTTTTATTTTGTGTATTCTGAAAGGAATGTTGACATCTGCGTGTTTGTGTAAAAGAATGTAAAATCATTTTGGCAATAAGGGTGTAAGCCCAAGAGACTTGGTCTTTTATCTCAGGAGCTCACGGCAACTTTGTAAACCAAGTTTCCTGAACTGAAGGGATGACCTTAGGACCCCTGATGGTGCACCCTCATGTGCTGTGGGTGTGAGGGAGTAGGGGAGCCTGAACTCAGGGAGGCTGTTCCCAACAGGAGCCAAGGTCCTCATCGTCCAGAGGTTCTCAAAGAGTGGTCTCAGACTAACAGCATCAGCAACACTCAAAAGTGTGTTAGAAATGCACATTCTCAGACTCTACGCCACCTCCTGAAGCAGACACTCTGGGATGGAGCCCAGCAAGTTGTTTTTTAAAGCATGCTTCAGGTGTTCTTGTGCCCATTCAGGTTCGGAAAGCGCTGCCAGAGTCCAATCATTGGGCATCATCTTTGGGAACAGAGTTGGGGGTACAGGAGTGGGTTCCACCTGTGCAAAGGCACAGTGAGAAGCGAGGACAGGGTGGAGTAGAGGGTCTGTCCTGGGCCTTTTCTCTCTCCGCTCCCTCAGGTTAATTCACACTCTTGGTTCTAGCTCTCACCTCCTGGAAAGAATCTCTCATCTCTGATTTCTGCCCTTATTTCTTCCTTGAGCTGTCTTCACTCCCCACTAGTCATTTAAATCTGTGGAGCCTATCACTGCTTCAAATCAGAAGTATCTAAAACAAAACTCACCATCTTCTTCCAGTTTTATTCGTCTGACTCCCTGTTTTCATGATTCCCTCCTTCTCCTAATTATTGAACAAGGGCTCCTACAGCCACGCTCTGTGCTGGGAGAGTCTCTATTGTCCATGCTATCACTAATTCTCACTCACATATGTTCAGAGCCCGGTGGTTATTTTCACTTCTCGCTCTTCCACAGGCCCAGTCTGATAGGTTTTCATATAATCTCTCGCATCTGTTCCTTGTTCTCCAGGCCCCTGGCCTCTACACTAGTCAAGACACTCTTCATCCTAATCCAACTCAAGACATAGGTATTTGGTACCTAGAACCTAGAATACCCTGTGTGCCAGGCCCCACTGTCACAAAACAGAGGATTAACATGGGCCTTGCTCTGGTTCCTGAATCACTGCAGCAATCTATTAATTAATCTTCCTCCAGACTAATCTTTCTAAAATACTGGGAATTCATTCCCTTATCCTAAGTTTTCTATAATGCATCTGCATGTTCCACAGAGGGTCAAGTCCAAATTCCTGATCTCTACACACAGACCTTGGATCTTCCTCTCCAAGCTTACTTTCCAGAACTTCCCAAACTGCCCTCCAAGTCTCAGGGTCATTCCCGTCTCTGGTTCTTTGACCTCTCATCCTTCTGCCTGGTGTGCTATCTTTCCTTCCACCCGGTCTGCAGAAGCAGTTTGCCTTTCCCTACCTCTCTGAAGCCTTCCTGGGCAGTCACAGTCTGTTCTCCTCTCGTTTGGCACGTAGTACATATCGTTCTTTTTTTTTTTTTTTTTTGCTTTTTAATACGTATTCATGTTCCCCAAATTAAACTGCGGGCACACGGCTCTTACAACCAGCATTTTGTTCTACCTCGAGGAGTCCATCTTCCATCTGGCAATGTCAGCTGGAGCATGGAGCACTGGGTCACAAACCTTTGCTTATCCTTCCATGCTTTGGCTTTTGGCCATTATCCCTGTATTTTCCTGGACATCAGCTGTAACCACTTCACATTTCAACAGCTAACCTCTTGCTCAACCACAAACCAATTCAGCCTGGGGAACGTTGCCCACTGCCTCCATCCAATTCCCAAGGTTTCAGAGTCGTGGAGCTGCCCTTGTGTTCTGCCGAAAAGACGATAGGAAGCAGAGGTCACACGAGCCAGTGGGTCACGTGAGAGGTTCCTACGGCCAGCCCGGAAGTGGCAGGGGTTGCTTCCGTGGGTTCCATTGGCCCACCAGCAGTCACGTGGCTGCCCATAGCGGAAACGTGGGTGGGGTTGGGGGGAAACAATGTGAGCGCGTTTGGAGTGACGCTGCTGGATGAAACAGAGCAATTATTTGGGGGTAATTTTAGTGTTGTTGTTTTTAGACAGAGTCTCGCTCTGTCACCCAGGTTGGAGTGCAATGGCGTGATCTCGGCTCACTGCAATCTCTGCCTCCTGGGTTCAAGCAATTCTCCTGCCTCAGCCTCCCGGAATAGGTGGGATTACAGGCACCCGCCACCACGCCTGGGTAATTTTTTGTATTTTTATTAGAGACGGGGTTTTACTGTGTTGGCCAGTGAACTCCTGACCTCATGATCCGCCTGCCTCGGCCTCCCAAAGTGCTGGAATTACAGGCGTGAGCCACCGTGCGCGGCGTATTTGGGGGTAATTTTCTTAAGTCCAAACACACACAGGATAATTTCACGTGTATTTTCAGGTTAAAATACACTTGCGAGCTGTGGCAGCCCAAGGGAGTGACCTCAGTGGGATGTGGGGTTCCGCTTTTGGCCTAGCTCTGTGTACCCGGGGAACAAAGACTAAATCCTCAAAGTCCATAGAGCTTTTGGTGGGCGGCTAAGTGGGAGTGGAGGCCCCTCGGGCTGCGCAGAGGCCGGACAACCCTGGCTGGAAGGTACTTTCTAGCGCATCCCAGGCACTGCCTGTCCTTCAAGCATTGGGTGGATTTGCTCCTAAACCTTCTTAGGGCAGCTATTCCAATTATTTGAAACTTTAAATGTAATTGATGTTACACAAACTTGAGTATAACAGGTTATGAGCGAAAAATACATTTTTAAATAATAAAATAAATTTGATTACTTTGGAAAACTTGGCTAGGGTGAATTGATTAAAAATGATTGTTAAATTGGTTGGTTGTGAGACAATTGTAGGGGAAAGAGCTGGGGAGTTACCAACATATAGAAGACTCTGTACTCTGATTGCTTCAAGGTGTCTTAAAATCTAACTGCATTATAAAGAAGCCTGACCTGGAAATCAGCTTTGATGCATTGCATATGTGGATTTTGCAGAAGGAACCACAGAGACTCAGGAAAGTGCCTTGGCCCAAGTTCAAAAGATTGGCAAATATGTGTTTTAAGTTAAAGGGGTTATGTATGTATTTTCTTAGAATGATTCCCCACTTTTACTATTTTGATCAAACCACCAGCTAGCTATCTTTCTATCAGATCAGATAGACGCATACCATATTGGGAACACAGCTCCCATCAGTAGTGTGCTAAAGCTGCTCGGTGTATGGCTGGTTGACTTAGCTCTGCAATTGCCAGGAACACTCTTCCTGGCTAAACAACATGTACTTATAGCTTTTAGTATTTTCAGGGTGAGGTTGTGACCACTTGCAAACTAACTCATCCCATATTTACTGCCACCTCTAATTTAGTAAAGGCATCTTGCTGCCCAGGAGGTCCGAGAGTAGCCTGCCTGGAGCTGTTCCACAGATATCAGGAGCAGATGGCAGAGCTCCCCTCTGACTCCCTCTCACATAGCACAGCCTTGATGTGGGGGACAGCAGAGGCAGGGAAGAAGGACAGTAATCTTCAGAAGCATGGGCCCTTCACCCACTACTTGTGGGTAGAAAGATAACCCTGTTAGTAACAGATATTTTACTGGAATGAATATGGGTAGAAATGGACATCTTTTCTGTGCTGTCTTAGAGATAAAGATCGGTACTCTTATCTGTTGGAAATAGCAAAAACAAAACAAAACAAAACACAACCTTCTTGCATGCTCACACAATCAAGAAACCACAAGTAGAAATCTGAACCTGTTAGCAGCTTGCTGGGGGAACCACGTCGGGGCCAGAGTTATTAATACATTTCAGGGTAAGCCGACCATAGCGGGATGACTTCGTCTATGTTTAAACACCATGCTTTTAAAGAGTCAATTTTTGTGAAATGGTAAATCATGCAAGGAATGAGCACCCTTCAACATGAGAGCATTTTACAGAACTGGCCCCACATGACTCACAAAGAGTTGGGAGTTTGTATTTCCCTTCATTCCTTTGGAAACCTTGTGTACCTTCCTCGTGCCCTTGCCAAATTTGATCCCATGTTATAGTTACCTATGTGTTTCTGTATTTTCACTGCTAGAGCGTAAGCTCCTTGAGGTTGGGATAGATCTGAGTCCTCATACTGTGTAGCAGAGAATGTAATTGTGTTTGTGGAATGAATGGATGAATGAATGAATGAGATGGAGGTGGTAAGGAGATATGATAGATGAAGGAGACTCGACTGTAGTCAACTTCCAAATCACAACCAGCAAACACTGCACCACAAAAACAAGCTCAATATTTTAACAGAAACAATTTTGCCCTTTCCTGTGACCCATGGCAGACACCAGGGCAGGGACAGATACCTGGGCACTTGGTCCATGTCCCATCTCCCAAGTCAGAATGTGGTGCTAATGAATGGTTGAGCAGCTGCTGAGAAAAGGGGGAAAAAAATTCCATGGATAGGCCGGGCACGGTGGCTCACACCTGTAATCCCAGCACTTTGAGAGGCCGAGGCGGGCGGATCATGAGGTCAGGAGATGGAGACCATCCTGGCTAACACGGTGAAACCCTATCTCTACTAAAAATACAAAAAATTAGTCGGGTGTGGTGGTGGGCACCTGTAGTCCCAGCTACTCGGGAGGCTGAGGCAGGAGAATGGGGTGAACCTGGGAGGTGGAGCTTGCAGTGAGCTGAGATCGCGCCACTGCACTCCAGCCTGGGCCACAGAGGGAGACTCTGTCTCAAAAAAAAAAAAAAAAAAAAAGAGCTGAGTAGGGAGAAACTCCATGCTCACCATAGGTGAGTTTAACACTTAACACCTTCTTTAAGATTTTGCAGAATTTCATCCAAGAAGCCTGTAATTGACAACACTGGTTCAGCCCAGTGGCTGCTTCACATAGTTTCTCTACTTCTAATGACATCAATTTCTCTTGTTCCAGTAGTGCCTTCCTTTGGCAAGCAACTACTCAATAAGGACATCTGCTTCCTTCGGGGCTTGATATCAGCCAGGGGATTAACCTGTGCAGAGATGACTTGTCAGTCATCAGTTACGGCCTCACCAAAGTGAGGTCAAGTTTGCAGCAGGTTTTTACAAAACTATGATTTTATTGTCAGCATAGGAAGCATTTTCTTACACATACAATGGATGGTTCACTTTAGAGGCACACCTGACCACTGTGAGAGTTTGTGGGAGGCATCAGTGCACTTGGGTTACAGACAACTGAATAATGTACAAATACAAAGGGTGTGGGCTCCGGTGATGTCGCAATACAGCAATTCTTTGACATACACATGTGTATGTGTTTATATTGCAAAGTGCAGAGTAATCTCTTTCCAATCTTTTGTTTTTTTTGAGACGGAGTCTCAATCTGGGGTGCAGTGGCATGATCCTGGCTCACTGGAACCTCTGCCTCCTGGGTTCAATCAATTCTCCTGTCTCAACCTTCTAGTAGCTGGGATTACAGGCACGTACCACCATGCCTGGCTAATTTTTGTATTTGTAGTATAGACGGGATTTCACCATGTTAGCCAGGCTGGTCTGGAACTCTTGACCTCATGATCCGCCCACCTCGGCCTCCCAAAGTGCTGTGATTACAGGCATGAACCACCACGCCCGGCCCTTTCTAGTCATTCTTCATGGCTTTTGCCTATCACCATTTCTGGCTTGTTACTAAAGTTGGAGTTTTGAAAGTAAGTTACAGTTATTTTGCTCCTCATTCTTGAGCAACAATGGAGACATTCCAGTTCTGAGCTTGCTAGATAGTGCAATAAGCCAGCTGGAAGTTGAGTATCTTAAGGACAAAATTTGGTATGCACTGTTGTTTACTAACCAGCAAGCCTTTCAGCTGTACAATAAATTGATTTTTAATAAGTCATTGAAATCCATCAAATTCTCTCCTGCTAGACAGTAACAGTCTCTCCGATGTGAAAAGACAGGTTTTCTTTCAGCGGGGCTGCCCAACAGCCATTACTTTAGGAAAATGGAGTTGAGAGGCACAAGGATCCTGGATGGAGATGAGGCAAGACACCCACGCTGTGGTGAAGACCAGGTGGCCAAAACCCAATTTGAAAACCCTGATGTGGATGTGTCCTGGGCCTGTTCTCCTGGAGCAGGACCTCCCTGTAGTTTGGATTCTTCTCTCTCAGCTTGAACCTCTTTCCTCAGCACCTGTGGTTCATATCCATTGAGCAAGGGGGAAGACATTCGTTGTCTGGGTAGTGTTAAAAAACACGACCGTGTTCTTGAGCCAGTTTCTATGTTAAATACAACCAAGGTCTCACTGGTGACCTTGAACAAAACAGAAGTAACCTTTGTTCCTCTGGCCAGTTCCAAGTCCTCAGAACCTACAGTCACAAGTCACTCATTTCTGACCAGGTTTTCCCATGCCTGGAGCCTGTGTGGGCCTTCCCCAGCTTCCTGGCAGAGACCCTGCTGTGGTGTTGCAGGACGCACAGGTGAGAGGCAGGGCGCAGAGCCAGACACGGCTCCAGATCCCAGCCCCAGCATGGGTGTGGTGCAGGCAAGTGACTTAATGTCTTTCTTCCTCATTCTCCTCATTTACAAATAAAAGATAGTAATAGGCTGGGCGCAGTGGCTCACGCCTGTAATCCCAGCACTTTGGGAGGTCAAGGTGGGTAGATCACAAGGTCAGGAGATGGAGACCATCCTGGCAAATATGGTGAAAACCCGTTTCTACTAGAAATACAAAAATTAACCGGGCGTGGTGGTACATGCCTGTAATCCCAGCTACTTGGGAGGCTGAGGCAGGAGAATCATTTGAACCAGGAAGTCAGAGGTTGCAGTGAGCCAAGATCACACCACCGCACTCCAGCCTGGCGACGGAGTGAGACTCCGTCTCAAAAAAAAAAAAAAAAAAAAAAAGATAGTAATAGAACTCAGAGAGTTGTGGTGGGAACAAATGTATTAATACAGTTGACCCTTGAACAACCCAGGTTTGAACTACTGGGTCCACTAACAAGTGGATTTTCTTCCTTCTCTGTGACCCAAGACAGAGACAGCAAGACCAACCCCTCCTCCTCTTCCTCCTCAGCCCACTCAATGTGAAGATGGCGAGGATGAAGTCCTTTATGATGACCCACTTCTCCTTAATGAATAGTAATTATATTTTCTCTGCCTTATGCTTTTCTCAGTAACATGTTCTTTTCTCTAGCTTGCTTTATTGTAAATACAGTATACAGGCTGGGCGCAGTGGCTCATGCCTGTAATCCCAGCACTTTTGGAGGCCGAGGTGGGTGGATCATTTAAGGCCAGGAGTCTGAGACCAGCCTGGCCAACATGGTGAAACCCCACCTTTACTAAAAATACAAAAATTAGCTGGGCGTGGTGGGGAGTGCTGTAGTCCCATCTACTTGGGAGGCTGAGGCAGGAGAATCGCTTAAACTCAGGAGGTGGAGGTTGTAGTGAGCCAAGATCGTGTCGCTTGGGTGACAAGGCAAGACTCTGTCTCCAAAAAAAAAAAAAAAAAAAAAAAGGGAATACAGTATATAATGCACATAACATATAAAATATGTGCTAATCAACTGTTAATGTTATCCGTAAGGCTTCTGGTCAACAGCAGTTTATTAGTAGTTAAGTTTTCGAGGAGTCAAAAGTTATACCTGGATTTTCAGCTATACAGGGGTCGGTGCCCCCACATCATGCTGTTCCAGGGTCAATGGATACATGAAGTGTGTGTAGCACACATGGGGCATCTTAAACAGCGTTAGCATTCATATCCCCATTATTTTCTTCACAGGTGTGGTAGGTGGAATTATTGTTACCAGCCTTCCTCCTTTCCTTCCCATGAGACTTTGAAGTTCTTCCACCAGAGGCGGAATGTGCTTCCTCACCATTTGATTTGAGGTTTGACCATGTGACTTGCTTTGGCCAGTCGTGTGTGATTAAAGGACACATGCCAGTCCCGATCCTAGGCCTCCCGAGGTTAGCGTGTTTCCACATATGCTTGTGAGCTTCAAACCTCATCCACGAAAGCAAGCCCGGGACCTGGCTGGTGCAGGGAGCAGGGGAGACACTGAGGCAGGGAGGCAGGGGTGGCTCAACCTGCTGCCCAGAACCAAGCCCTGCTGGCCAGTGGGCTCAAGGCAAGTGCACGCATGTGAGTGAGAATAAATGATTATGTGAAGCAGTGAGTTTGGGGTGGCGTTTTATTTGGCATAATTGTGGCAGTCGCTGGCAGATACAATAGGAGAGTTAATGGGGTGGAAGTTCATGAGCTATTATGGAGGGACACAGGAGGGGAAAGAACGGGATACAATTCCCACTGTCCCCCGTGGAAACTAGGGTGTGAAAGGGTAGGATGACCGGTTTGAGGTCTGTGATTTGGAGTCAGGAAGCCGACCCTGCCTCCCATGCAAAGCATGGCACCAGGGAATATCTAGTTGCTCTGAATGTGCCGAGCGTAGTTTCCTCAATGTTTCTCTATCTTGACTTATTCTCCCATCGTTTCTCTTAGCACAGAAAGGGCTCTCTCCCTTGAGTCACGCCCTGTAGAAACCTTGCCCTTCTCTGCTTGCCAAAGGCTCATACCACGAACGACTGATCAGAGTTCAGATCCTGGAAGTGGTGTGTTTCTTTGTTCATGCCATGAATGTGTCACAACTTTCCCAAAGCTCTGCGGGCAGCTGAATGATTGAACCTCTTTGATACGATCCTGAGGCTCCCTGGAGTCACGGGCTTGGCGCGCAGGCAGCCCCTGTCCCTGCTGTCCATCAGCTTCTGAATGAGAGAGAGAGAGAAAGAGAGAGAGAGACAGAGAGAGAGAGAAAGAGAGAGAGAGAGACAGAGAGAGAGAGACAGAGAAAGCGGTGTAAGCAACAAGAGACCTTGGGAATCACAGGATAGCATGGGGTCGCTCCTGCTCTTGGCTGGCCTGGCCTCATCCACTTCTAGCCTCTTTCCTCAGCGGCTCTTGGGCAGACCTCAAGAAAGCCTTATTCGAAATGCAGGAAGACCTCGGAAGTGTTACCTTGTCAAGTTTGGTTAAAGCTTTTTTTTTTTTTTTAATTGCTCTTTTTTCCAATCTCTTTTTTGTAACAATCTATTTATTTTGATGGGCAGAGCTCATGTGTGAGGTCAGTGGATATTTTGGCATATTGTTGTATCACCGTGAGGACATGAGACCCTTGGAATCTTTTATTATTATTATTATACTTTATTTATTTATTTTATTATTATTATACTTTAGACCCTTGGAATCTTAATAATAGCATATTAATGATGCATTCAGTCTCTGGGTACCCACACCTGCACTAACCGGTTCTTAGGAGCAGAGACCATGTAGGCTGGGAGGGGTGAAGGCACCTTCTAAATCCCCTGTTGTTAGGCTGAGCATGGCAGTCCTCACTGTTGTGTATCCTACTGTCTTTGCCTTTGAAATAATGCACTGGGTTTTTTTTTACCTTAGATGGTGGAATGGTGGTGGAGATGGAGAGAATTCTAGTTAAATGACAGAGAGATGCAGCCTTGACTTTGCAGTCTCACAGATGTCTCACAGATGTCTCATTAATCGGCACTAATGATGCTTGCTCAGAAAAGGGCGTTTGCACTAGAAAGCATTTTCTTAAAATCAGACCATTACCTCAGAAATAGAATTAACAAGGACGGAGTCAGACAGATTAGGTCATCCTATCCATGACGACTTCTGTGAAATGGAGCCACATGTAAGCCTGGTGTAGGGGTTTCTATGACAAGACATGATAAGGAGAAGGTAACTTTCACTGGCAAACAGACCTAGCACTTAAGATCCTCAAAGCAGGATGGAAGAAGCAGGAGCAAAGCTGTCTGCAGAATCACAAAAATGAGGTCTCACTGCCTTGTCCAGTAGACTGTCGGCCACGGTCTGCTAACCAGGCTCCAGCGTGCACTGTGGCCCCCAACCCACACCCTATCCTGCAGCCAGGGGCTCTTTTCCCAGTACAAATAAGATCCTGTTATCCTCTGTCCCCCGCCACCCTCCTGATTAACCCCCTTCAGGGCTCCCTGTTGCCTAAACCAAAGTGTTCCCTCTGCCGGTAGCATGCAGTGTGTGCTGACCCCTGCTCTCCATTCCCCTTCGCTCTGCATGCTTCTGCTAACCTCTTGTTGAGCCATAAGCTCTAGCTATGCTCCCACAGCCACAGGCCCTTAGCACACCCTTTCCCTCCGTCTGGATTACATATCTCCATCCCCTTTCCACTGTAACTTATCCTTCAGGCACTGGCCTTACTTAGAGAAGCCACTCAGACCCTCAGGCCAGGTTCCCTGCTGACAGCACATACAGCACCACTTGTCCTACATGGATTACACATTTGCTGGCTGGATTACGTTTCTTTCCCAGTGAAGTTCTATGAGGAGAGTAAGTGTTTGCTCACCACTGATCGTGTCCCGAGCACCAAGACAGTGGTGACACGTAGCATGCCTTCAGTAAACATCTGCAGAATTAATGGAAAAGGGAGTATAGCCAAAAATGCATTTAGGACCTGTGATTGTAGTCACAGAGACGTATGTTCTAGCTCAGATCAGATCAGTCGCTAGTTATGGCAGCAAAGTGTTTAGTGTAATGGTTTATAGCCAGAGTGGAAGCCCTTGATCAAATTCCTTCTCAGTAAGGTCCTGGCTGCACGCCCTTGGGCAAACTGCACAACCGCCCTGTGCCTCAGTTTCCCCATTTGAAAATGGGAACAGTAGTGCCTGACTCAGGCTTGGTTTGCGTTAGATACTCACTCAGATGCTCAGCCCAGTGCTCATCTGTGTGTGGTGCTGGTGCTGTTGTGTGCCTCGGGTGTGGTGTGCTGAGCTCCAAGGACTCACCAATTTTGAATGAAATAGATCAACTTTGTTGTCACAGAGCAAAGAGGTGTGGGGAGCTGTTTTGGCCCAGAGCCTATGTCTAGACCCTTGAGATGAGTAAAGTGTCACTGAACATTCTGACATTGCTGGTCTTAGGAAGGTGATAAGGAGGGCTGCACCATCACCCCACAGTCTATGGGGTGGCTTCTCCACGATGCCTGACACTGCCAGTGTTTCGCTCCCCAAGGGAAGAACGCCCAACGCAGGTGATCTTAAGCGGGCATTCTCTGTGGTCAGACTCAAGCCACACACCCTTTGGTTTACTTCAGTTTGGAGAGCAATTTGATGTGCTGGTTTGATTTTTGGCTCACTGAGTTTTGCAAATATGTAATTCCTACTCAGTTCATACCGACTTATAAAGAAAACCTATCATTCTGTCCATCTGTCTATCCATCCATCTTCCTATCTGGAAAATAAACAAAATGCCTTTGGCTTCTCCTGTCCATAGTACAATAAAAGGACTTGCCCACGCTGGGGTCTGGGGATTTGTTACTGAGTTTTGTCTCCTGTTTCAAGGGGTTTTCTATAATGGAGATAGTTCTGAAATCACCTAAATCAGCACAGCCAGTGTCTGCTTTCCCAGGAACAGAGCTCTCTGTGAACAGAGTTACAGAGCCCAGGGAAAACAGGGGGTGAAAAAGTGGGGGTGAAGTTTCGGGGCAGTGTGTTGAAGGGAACAACTCTGTTTGAACAGGTAGCCATTTGGGACATGTTTTGCACTATTTTTCTTCTGATTGTTCGCTGTCTTTTATAACATCACTGTTAATACTGGAATAGGTGTTCTGATGGGAGGCATGACATGTTAGAAAGACGTGGAAACATATAAAACGCCATTTGCAAAAATAACAGAGAAGCCCTGGAGCAGCGCACACAGGCAGAGTAAACAGCAGAGACAGTTTCCAGCTCTGTTAAAAGACTGGCCATTAAAGGGAGCTCAAAGACAAGCCACCACAGGCACCTTACGATAACCCTTCCCCCCTGTTTACAAAACAGAGATCAAACGAGGGAGGTCAGGCTTAGAATTACGTATAACAGCCTCTCCATTCAGGTTCCAGTAGAGGAAGTCAAGTGATGGTTAAAGGGATTAGAGCTATTTTTAGTGAAAGCAAAGAAGAAAACCCTTTGGAGTCGCAGACTCCCACCTGAACAATGGTTACTTGGCAGGTGACCTCTGCCCCAGATGGAAGAGAGAGAATACCACAGTCTGACAACTTTATTGGATCCAGAGGGGAAGAAGAAACCCCACAATGATATGAACAGTAATCTAACAATGAGGGATTGGTAGATGGAGGCGTGACACCACCAGGCGGTCAGGAAGCCTGCCTGAGTGCAGGCCAAAGGCATGTGATTTTCCATGAGGTGACTGTGGTTAATAACAGCCACATCAGGGAGCATTTTTAGTTTTACCAGTCAAGGTAATAGTCCAAAACCCATTGCCAGTATAGCTTTGTGAAAAGCTATAGCATTTTGCAAAGGAGAAGCTTGGACGTTCCAAGGGCAGATTGTGGGGGGCACCTGGTGGCAGAAATGCTCAGACCAAGGCTGAAAGACCACCATGACCCATCACAGGCAAGGAATCCAGACAGGGCGGGCACACCCAGGCGACTCCCCACCACAGGAGCTGCCTCTGAAGCAGAAACTGTTTCAAACTCATTTTCCAGCAAAAGGGGCAGAACTGGGGGCCGGTGAGAATGCTTCTTGGGCTGGAGCTTTGCAGAGGCTGAGAGTTCCTGGGGGACAGAATGAGGCAGCTGCCTGGGCTGTGGCACATTGGTTAGTGTTTACCAAGTGATAAGCAACGCGGATCAGCATGGGGTCTGTGTGAAAAGTGCTGGCAAAGCCGCCGGTGAAACCCTGTCTTTACTAAAAATACAAAAAACTAGCCGGGCGAGGTGGCGGCGCCTGTAGTCCCAGCTACTCGAGAGGCTGAGGCAGGAGAATGGCGGGAACCCGGGAGGCGGAGCTTGCAGTGAGTTGAGATCCGGCCACTGCCCTCCAGCCTGGGTGACAGAGCGAGACTCTGTCTCAAAAAAAAAAAAAAAAAAACAGGTGCTGGCAAAGAGGGACTTTCCCTGTGAATGAGTTCTGACATGTGCTAGTTCTCCTCCAGAGCTGAGGAGTCTGGGGAGAAGATGGCCGGCAGGTATGGGCAGCGGCAGACGTTGGAGGCGAGGTAAGAGAGCAGAGGAAAGATCACTGGCTTCTCAGGTAGTTTGTGTCCATTACCAGGTCCCCAGGGCCACAGGGTGTGGAGGAAGCTGTGAACTCACCTCGGCATCCCCCGAAGTCCTTGAAAATGAGACAGCAGAAGCAGACAGTTGTCTGGGTGTTAAGAAATCCAAACAAAATCACTTTCAGGATTGTCTTCTAAGAAGAGAATCTGGGAGGCATGAGTTTTCACCTCCCACCAGGAACTGAGAAGTGCCCGGCAGGGTTTAAAGGAACCCTGGAGCCAAGCAGGAGTGAAACTTTTAGATGGGCCTTGGCATGTGACTCTTACACAAGAGGCCCTTTGGCCTGCACAGAGTTTACACAATTCGAAGGCTTCTGGAAAACGTGCCCCAGCCGTGTGCCCCGGCTTGCTTGTTATATCTGGCAGGCACCGGGTGCTGTGGGTTCCGCATCTAGGGTGCGCCACACCGTCCCCTACTGCCCTTTAGCCTGGATCCAGGGGCAGTGGCTGGAACTCAGGCAGAGGAGCGGAGGCCCAGGCATGCGAAGGGGGGTGCCTGCAGTTAGGGGTTGGGCTGGGAACGCCAACACGAAACGCCTCAATAACCAGCAACTGTGCTTCCCCCGCCCCACTCACGCATGTGCCGCTGCCACAGCGCTCCATCTACCTTCCCCAGGGAGAGCACTGTTACTGTCCTCAGGCATCGGGGCAATTATGTGGACAGCGTCGCCTCATTTTGTCCCGTGATCTCGGGGAGCCAGGTGTTCAGAAAGGTGGATTTTCCAGATCATGGACAGTTCCATTTTGCAGTGTAAAATCTTTAAAAATTACTGTTTTTCAGAAAGTCAAGTACTGCATTTCTCACTTATAAAAACAGTGTGTACACATGGACATGAAGAGTGGAATAATAGACATCAGATACTCCAAAAGGTGGGAGGGGGAGAGGGAAGAGGGATGAGAAATTACCTAACGGGTATCATATATGCTATTCGGGTGATGGTCACACTAAAAGCCTAGCCTTCGTCACTACACAATAGATCCAGGTAACAAAACTGCACTTGTACCCACTAAATCTATTTTTTAAAAAATAATTATGGGCTGGGCATGGTGGCTCCCACCTGTAATGCCAGCACTTTGAGAGGCCGAGATGGGTGGATCACCTGAGGTCAGGAGTTCGAGACCAGACTGACCAATATGGTGAAACTCAGTCTCTACTAAAAATACAAAAATTAGTTGGGTGTGGTGGCAGGCACCTGTAATCCCAGCTACTCAGCAGGCTGAGGCAGGAGAATCGCTTGAACCTGGGAGGCGGAGGTTGCAGTGAGCCGAGATCATGCCACTGCACTCCAGCCTGGGTGACAGAGCGAGACTCCATCTCAAAAAAGAAAAAAAAAAAAATTACTCTAGGATTAAGATAATCACTGTTTTGATGAAAACCTTGATAATATGTACAGGATGCGTCTGCACTCTTAAGCAAAACACACATACCGTGGGTCACCTTGTGATGACTGAGCACTGTCATCATGAATGCCTGCAATGGCGCGGGCTGCGTTAACAGAGGTGCCCTGTGGACGCACAGGACATGCAGAACTGCTGTCCCCTGCAGTGAACGATCCCAAACTTCAGTGCCCAAAATACAAATATGACCTAGGAAACAAGAGAACTAGGCAGTTTTAAAAACTCCCCTTTTTCTAATTACAACAGTATTACATGTCCATTGTAGAAAATTTGTATGCACAAAATAATAAAAGAAAAATTAAAATCACTGAGATGAGATTTAAAATAGCCTTTTGCTGCCAGCCATAACTGTCATTACGTTGTTGGCAGCAGTAGGTACAACCATTCAAAGTCTCAGCCTGGGCACAATGGCTCATACTTGCAATCCCAGAGCTTTGGGAGGCCTAGGTGGGAGGATCTCTGGAGGCTAGGAATTTGAGACCAGCCTGGACAACAGAGTGAGACCTTGTCTCTACAAAAACATCAAATAAAAATCTCTAGCTGGGTGCAGTGTGTATACCTATAGCCCTAGCTACTCAGGAGGCTGAAGCAGGAGAATTGCTTGAGCCCAGGAGTTTGGGGCTGCAGTGAGCCTTGTTTGCACTACTGCTCTCCAGCTTGGGCAACGAAGTGAGACCCTATCTCAAAACAAACAAACAAACAAACAAACAAACAAACAATCTTAATTTCTACCTAATAGTCTCTTCTCTCCTTCAAGGTAATGTACCTGCATTTTGTGATCACTGCTTTTATTTTATTTTATTTATTTATTTATTTATTTATTTATTTTGAGATGGAGTTTCGCTCTTGTTGCCCAGGCTGGAGTGCAATGGCACCATCTCAGCTCACCACAACCTCCGCCTCCCAGGTTGAAGCAATTCTCCTGCCTCAGCCTCCTGAGTAGCTGGGATTACAGGCACGTGCCACCACGCCCTGCTAATTTTGTATTTTTAGTAGAGATGAGGTTTCTTCATGTTGGTCAGGCTGGTGTCGAACTCCCAACCTCAGGTGATCCACCTACCTCGGCCTCCCAAAGTGCTGGGATTACAGGCGTGAGCCACGGCGTCCAGCCCCCCGCTTTTATTTCTGGGTAAAATGGTGTTGTTGGTTTCAAGAATATAAGCTAGATGTTATTGAGAATGTACAAAAACTTCCTTTATACCCTAATTCTATAAAAAGACAAAATATCAGTTTAAGTCTATAAGAAGCTGGTGTAAGTTTGCAAAGAATTATCAGTCTCTTCGAATCTTTTCATGGCTACTCTCGAAAATTTCAAAACTTTGCAGGTAGATTCCCGAACAGAAGGTGTTGGGGTGGAAACCCCCTTTGCAAAAATTCTAACAGTGAGAAAATTACAGCAGTGAGGGGATTCTGGTCTAGCCAACTCCCTCTTGCCTTTAGCCTTCAAGCTTCACCTCTGACAACTGATGCCTGAACCTGGAGGTGATGTGGCTGGAGACAGGCATGTCTACCAGCAAAGAGGCACCTCAGGGTGTCCAGTTCATCCTACGTCCTTCCAGGTGACAGGCAGTGGGAGGCTTGGCCCGGCTGGTTAGGACCGTGGGCCCCAGTCTTGGGCATATGCACCCAGGGGCACACCTTCACTGGAAGAGGGGAAGAAAATATTGGAACTTCAACTTATATTCATTGTTTATCTAAAAGTATTTTAAATTGATATATATTTTTAACTTCTTTTATGATTGCTATATATATATATAAAATATAATATAATTGACCTTATTAGCCACTTTTACATATAGAATTCATTGGGATTAATTACATTCACCAGTTGTGCAGCCATTGCCACTCCTTCCAAAATATTTCATCACCCCAGATGGAACCTCTGCCCATTAAGCAAAGACTCCTTAACCGTTCCCTCTATGAATTGGTCTCTATGAATTTGACCATTCTAGATAATTTATAGACATAGAATCATACAATATTTGTATTTGTCCTTTTGTGACTGGCTTGTTTAACTTGGGTTTTCAAGGCTTGCCCATGTTGTATGTAGTGTTTATCAGAATTTCCGTCCTTTTTAAGGCTGAATAATATTCCATTGTGTGGACATACTGCACTTTGTTTAACTGTTAAACTTTTGATAGACTTTCAGTTGATTCTAGCTTTGTGAATAATGCTGTTCTAATCACTGGGGTATCTGTTTTGAGCGCTTGTTTTCAATTCTTTTGGGTATATATTAAGGAGTGGAGTTTCTATTTTTTATGTTTAAAAATATCTGTTTTTGTGTTTATATACAATAGGTTAGCAGAGTAGTAAAGATATGATTTATAACTTGACGTACGTATTTTGGGGAGCACAAAATATTTTCTGCAAAAAGTTCATTATAAAAAAAAAAGGACCTAGGCCGGGGGTGGTGGCTCACACCCGTAATCCCAACACTTTGGGAGGCCGAGGCGGGTGGATCACAAGGTCAGGAGATTGAGACTATCCTGGCTAACACAGTGAAACCCTGCCTCTACTAAAAACACACACACACACACAAAAACATTAGCCGGGCGTGGAGGTGGGCACCTTTAGTCCCAGCTACTTGGGAGGCTGAGGCAGGAGAATGGCGTGAACCTGGGAGGCAGAGCTTGCAGTGAGCCGAGATCACGCCACTGCACTCCAGCCTGGGCGACAGAGCGAGACTCTGTCTTAAAAAAAAAAAAAAAAAAAAAAAAAATTGCATCATTAGGTTAGAGCTTCAGGTAGATATTCTGGCAGCCATATGGTTAATTCCCAGATTTCTAGTTTTTCATAGAGATGGGGGATGACATGTCCCAGCTGGCCTGGGACAGTCCCAGCTGACGTCCTCATCCTGGTGTAATTGTTGGTTGTCCCCTTCACCCTCACCAAGGCCTGCCTTCCCTGGGGGAGCAGAAACACTTGCAGTTCAGAGCAGGTGGGAAGAGAGAGCAAGGGGAGTTGGCTCAGCGCCACCACAGAAAAGCAGCTCAGAAAGATCCAGTGCGTGGAAGACAGCACATTTTATATTTAAACTTTTAATTTTGTTTATTCTAGAGAAAGAGTCTCACTCTGTCACCCAGGCTGGAGTGCAGTGGCATGACTGTAGCTCACCTGAGCTCCTGGGCTCAGCGTCTTCCTGCTTCAGCCTCCCGAGTAGCTGGGACTATAGGCACACACCACCATGCCTAGCTATTTTTTTTTTTTAAAGAGATGGGGTCTTGCTATGTTGCTCAGACTGGTCCTGAACTCCTAGGCTCAAGCAATCTTCCTGCTTCTGCCTCCCAAAGTGCTGGGACAATAGGTAAGAGCCATCACACCTGGCCAGCGCATTATTTTAATGGCCACTGTTTTTGCTTTTAGAAGAGTATGTCTGAAGTATTGCCTGTCCCTTGGGCCCCTCTTCCCTCTGGAGCAAGGGGACTGAAGGCTGGCTGTGCAGTCATGAGCTCCCGGCTCTAAGGTGAGGAAGCACCCTTAGTGTAGGATACACTGGATATGTCATGTATTCAAGTGGGGAAAGCAGCAGCTCAGACTGTCCCCCTCACATCCTGATTGATTAGCTCCCTCTAGGTGGGGAAAAAGGTCAAAATGATCTTCTAGAAATAGCTGCTCCTCTGTCATATTTCCACAGTTGCCAGTTCAGAGCTACCAAATACTTTTTAAAAATCATTAAAAGCGGCTGGGCTCGGTGGCTCACGCCTGTAATCCCAGCACTTTGGGAGGACAAGGTGGGTGGATCACGAGGTCAAGAGATCGAGACTGTCCTGGCTAACACAGTGAAACCCCATCTCTATTGAAAATACAAAAAATTAGCCGGGCGTGGTGGCGGGCGCCTGTAGTCCCAGCTACTCAGGAGGCTGAGGCAGGAGAATGGCATGAACGCAGGAGACAGAGCTTGCAGTGAGCCGAGATCACACCACTGCACTCCAGCCTGGGCGACAGAGCGAGATCCATCTCAAAAAAAAAAAAAAATTATTAAAAGCAGTTGAACGTCAAGAAAAAAAATAATTACAGCCATAGCTTCATCACCCAATAATATCAAATCATATATATTTCTGTTTCTACATCCATTTTTATCTATATACATGCTTTCCATGGTGGTAATATTTTCACTGAAAATTACTTTTGAATAGTTTATAATGTGTCTGTGTATTTGTCAGCTTAAATGGCTGCGTAACTGTCCACTCAGTTAATATGCCATGCTTTATTTCATCACTGCAGGGTGTTGGATATGAAGAACCTCTGAAGAGGGTTGCAGTGAGCCGAGATCGTGCCACTGCACTGCACTCCAGCCTGGGCGACAGAGCGAGACTCCGTCTCAAAAAAAAGAACCTCTGAAGACATTGGCCGGGTGCAGTGGCTCACACCTGTAATTGCAGCCCTTTGGGAGGCCGAAGCAGGCAGATCACTTGAGGTCAGGAGTTCAAGACCAGCTTAGTGAACATGGTGAAATCCTGTCTCTACTAGAAATACAAAAATTAGTTGAGCATGGTGGTTCGCACCTGTAATAGCAGCTACTTGGGAGGCTGAGACAGGAGAATCACTAGAATCCTGGAGGCGGAGGTTGCAGTGACCCAAGATTTGCACCACTGCCCTCCAGCCTGGGCAACACAGTGAGTGAGTGAGTCTCTGTCTCAGAATAGAATAGAATAGAATAGAATAGAATAGAATAGAACCTCTGAAGACATCTTGAAGGAGGGTGGGCTCCCCTGGGGGACTAGCCTCATCTTGGAGGCATTGCAGAGCTCTCCCAGGTCCAGCCAGACCCCAGACATCTTGTTCCTTTGTGGAGGCTTCAAGGGAAGAGCTTTTGAAGCCATAAGGAAAGACTGGATTTTGAAAACAAAAGTAACTTTCCTCTTTTGAAGGCAGCAAGGAGCCAAGGAAGCCTGTGGAGCCTGACATGAAGGCACAGGCTCTGAGCCTGGCACGTCCATCCACCCTCTGCTTATGATACCCTGGGCAGGGCCTAAGCCCTCCTGGGCCTCAGCTCCCCTCCTGTAAGTGGTGAAAAGCCTCACAGGGTTATTGGGCACTGACAATAACCCCGTGAAAAAGTATCTGGAAGGAAGCAGTGCTGTGTAAGCGTCGTTATGACTATGGGGACTCAGCAGGACCTAGGCCAGGAGCAAGACCTAGAGTTGACGAGGGCCTGGGCTCCAGGAGTGGGCGGGAGCTCGGCGGCCTGGCATGCTGGCCTCCCCACCATGCATCTTCCTTCTCCCTGCAGGCTCTGAGTCCCTGCCAGTCCCCTACTTCTGTCTCTCCCAGAGCTGCCACTCACAGACCCATCCTCAGAGGGAGACTGGGCTCTGCCAGTTAATGCATGTGTCCTGCTGAGGTGGGGAAGAGCTCGAGGCTTTCCTGGTACTGTTTAAAAGCATACTGGCAGGGTGCAGTGGCTCATGCCTGTAATTCCAGCACATTGGGAGGCCAAGACAGGCAGACATCTTGAGTCCAGGAGTTTGAGACCGGCCTGGGCAACGTGGTGAAACCCCGTCTGTACAAAAAATGCAAAAAATTAGCTGGGCCTGGTGGTGTACGCCTGTGGTCTCCGCTACTGAGGAGGCTGAGGTGGGTGGATCACCTGAACCCAGGAGGTTGAGGCTGCAGTGAGCCATGATCATGCCACTGCACTCCAGTCTGGGTGACAGAGTGAGACCCTGTCTCAAAAGAAAGAAATACAATAAAAACATATTGTTGGATTTTAAATGATAAATCATAATTGACGCCTGAGCCTCAGGGCTAATGGAAAGCACGAAGTGCATGCTGGGCCACAATAGACAGCATGGCGCTTAGCTCCACTGAAGGAAGAGCGTTGCATCTAGAAGGTGCGCCCTGCTGCTGCGCCCTGGCTTCCCCGTTGCTGGGAGGCCTGTCTCCACATGCCACTCTCAGGCTCTCCTGCAGAGTGGCTCACGGTGGCTGACACGCTGTATTTGAGGGTGACACTCCTTGCATCAACATCTGGACAGTGCCGAATCCCGTTTCAATCACCTCTGCTGCGGCCCAAGCATCTGATCCCAGCGGTCCTCACTTAGAGGATCGCTCTGGTCTATTCCATAGGCCCTCGGGAGGCTGGCAGACATGCACCCAAATGAGTAGCTTAAGTACGCACGCCCGGTTCTTGCCCTTCCCCCACACATATCTTGCCCCTCCAACACCTTGACCCTGGACCAAAAGCAGCAGAACAGACCTTAGAGGTCATCGGGTCTAGCCCCACTCCTGTCTTCCAGAGCAGCCTCACACTCTCAGCATCTGTGTGGCTGTCGGGGACTGTGAGGGCCAACTGAGAATGCATGTGTGAATTTGGCTGTCACGACTTTAGTTGTGATTGTTTATTTATTTATCTAGTAGAGACAGGATTTTGCCATATTGCCCAGGCTGGTCTCAAACTCCTGGGCTCAAGCAATCTTCCCACCTCAATCCTAAAGTGCTAGGATTATAGGCGTGAGGCACTGTGCCTGGCCTATGTGATTGTTTCTTTCTTTAGGCCTCACCTCATTCTAAACTACAAAAATAAATCAATAAATAAGGTTTAAGGCAAGATTATTATTATTACTGTTAATAGGACACCTGGGCCCTTTCCTCCTTCATGTCGACACTGAGTCTATGGAGTCCCTCCTCATCCCGGCCCCCATTCACCCCCATGGCTGCAGCTGCTGGGCCCTGCCTTGGCCACTCCTCCAAGTTCCTTCCATAAAGCTAGCAAAGCATCCAGGAGAGGGATGATGAGGGATGACGTGTAAATGGGAGAAACCTCATCAGGGTAAGGAAGGCATGGGAATCCAGAGGTGGGAAACCATGACGTGGCTGACAGGACGCCTGAAGTTACTGAAGGATGCCTCAGCCCTCCTGGGAAACAGCAGCTCAGTGTGTGTCTATCCATTTCCAAGGGAAAACCTGGTCCTCTCAACGAGGGGACAGAGGAGATTCTGCAGCATGTGTGTCCCTGCTGGGCTGCCTTTACAGCATCAGGCTCCAAAAGTAGAGCAGGGTGACCCTGGGGAGCCCTCCCTCCTTCCTCGGCCCAGGATGCCTGCCTGCCGCCTGTGCTGTCTCCTCTGTTCCCGTCTCCTTTCCTGGCTGGAACAGCTACAGGACAGGGCACCCCCCGCAGCCATCATCCAGCCTTTCATCTCTATCCTTTTCTCCAGCCTTGCCAGCAAGTTAAGCCTAATCATTGCACAATGAAAGGCTGCTTCTCTCAAATGGACATCCTTAGCCTTCAGGGGCAGCCTCTCATTTTGCTCACAGATAAGGCTGTTTCTTTTAAAGAAATACTAACAACCCTCTTGACTTGACAAGGATCCTGGTTGCTGTCTCTGTATTGATGGACTGATTGATTCATTAATTCAGTAAGAATGTACTGAGTGCCCGTTCGAGTGTGTGGGTGAGTCTTAAATTGGCTGCCTCCTTGACATCATTCTTTAGAAAGAACTTTTTGACTCTAACTTTTGTTTGCTACCTCAGAATGTTCTGCCTATGCAAAGTTTCAAATCAACCTGGATTCGAGGGCTCATGAAACTGATCCTTAGCCTTCATGTTCAGCCTTTTCCTCAATCGTCCCCTGCACAGCCAGCTGGCTCAGCACTCTCCCCAGCAGGCCATGTGCTCAAGTGCTTTACCTCTAACATTTTCCCACTGAAGACCCAGCCTTCTCCTCTAGCCAAATTATGGTATGCTACTGAAAATTCCTTAGATTTCTATTTTAAGTGAATTTCACATAAGTAAAGCCCATTTTTAATGTCATTGGAAAGGTTATTTTGAAATTAAGAGGTGTGCTATACCTTGCCAAATGTGATAATGTGTATAGTAGCACCCAGCACAGTGCCTGGTGCATTGTGGATAAGACAGTAAATATGACCTGAATGAATGAAAGAATGGGCCTCACGGTCTGATGGGATGAGGCTCCCTGAGAAGGAGTGGGGAGTGGTGGCCTCTTTGAGGATGACCAGGCGGGCTGTTGAGCAGATGGCTCCTTCTAGAATTGCACTTTCATGAGTATCTAGGACCAGCTTGGGGCCCCTCAGGCATCTGAAGTTTTGGACCACTCTGGTTTACATAACCCACTTCTTATCCAGGTTCTGCCTCTTGACAGTTTTTTTGTTGTTGTTTGTTTTCCAGGTCTCACTATGTTGCCCAGGCTGGTCTTGAACTCCTGGGCTCAAGGAGTCCTTCTGCCTCGGTCTCCAGAGTAGCTGGGACCACAGGTGCACCACACCCGACTTTGACAGGTTTTAAAACCTTCCAAGTCTGTATTTTCTTTCTAAAATGGTTTAATAATTAGTATATATACTCACAACTAGTACACAGACTAACACAGTGTGCATGTATACCACCATTAGTGACACCTGCACCTTTTGTCTCACTGACTCCTGGTAAGACAGGGAGATGCTGGAGTCTAAGGGTATTGTGACTGGGCAATGGTAAGAACTCGGTGTCCCTTGGTCCATTCCTGCTGCTGTTAACAAAACACCTCAGAGAGTAATTTATAAACTGACATTTCCTTCTCACTGTGCTGGAGGCTGGAAGTCCGCCATCAAGGCGTCATCATCAGCAGTGAGGGGGGGCCTGTTCCTCCCATATGGGGCTTCTTGCTGGTGCTGACTTACCACAGATGGGGGCTCTGTCCTGGCAGGGGTGGGGTAGAGAGGGGAACGCTCTGCAGAAAGAGTGGAAGGGAGGAAACAGCTCCCTCCAACCCTCTCATAAGGTTATCAGCCCCGTTCCCCCTACTACGGAATCACTTCCCTGGAGGCCCCCTCTTACTACTGGGGACTGGGGACTGGGCTTCAATCAGTAGCAGCAGGGGACGCGCGCTCAGACCTCCAGCTGCACCGAGCCCTCGGGGCAGGCCCAGGCGGGTCTCTAGGGCATGGCCTGGCCCCACGCGCGGCGAGGAGGGCGCAGTAGAGCTCTGCTGTGTGCACCCCCTGCAGCTTGGCCGGGGGGCGCCCGCTGGAGGAACGGAGAGCGACGCTTCAGCGTCGGCCACGTGGGCCGGGCTCAGCCGGTGGAAACCTGGACGCGCTGCGGGCGCGGGGAGACCTGCGCCAACGCCCACCTGCGGGCCACAGGCGGGATAAAGCCGCTTCTCTTTGTCCCCAGCAGAGAACCCTCCTTCCTCTAAGTATTTTCTTCAGCAACTAAACTTGTATGTTTGCTAAACTTCTTGTACCATGAGCGCTAGCACCCACCCCAGGCCACCCCCTTCCCCTCCCCCCACATCCGTTCACTCTCTTTGACCTTTTGCCAAAATTTCTGAACGCTCGCTGTTCTCCCTCCCATTTCCTCACCGCGTTTCAGGCACTGTAAGCTCTCGGTGTTCAAACCCCCTACGGTTACGTAAACAGAACTCTGCATTTATCTTCTTTCCCTTTCTTCGGAGCTTTGTTTTCAAGTTCATTAGAGACTTCCTGTGGGTGTAATTACCGCTCTGCAGTGTTGAGCGCTGCCCACCTTCCCCCCGTTTTGTTAAAAATGCCATAGATCTTCGGAGATGTCTTTCACTTTTAAAGTTATTACCTGTCTGCCTGCACATCAATCTTGTTGATTTTATTTCAAGGCATTTTCCGGAGTGAACTTCTGCATAGCGATTTTTTTTGTCCCTCCCCACCCGCCCCCCCTTTCTTTTGCAGGAAGGTGAACTAGGACAGAAGAAAAGGATTAGAACTTTAGAACTCCAGGACCCAACCTCAATCCCTTCAAGCACTGTCTGCAAACAGATGCTATGCTGGCCTCAGCACCCTGTCTGGTGAAACTGCTCCTTGGGGTGACATCAGTCGAGTGTGTGAGAGGCTTCCGCGCATGCCGACTTTTACACCATGGAAGGGCTTTCTCCTCACTCTCCCTTCTTCATCCCACTCCATCCATGCGCTTTCTCCCCTCCCCATGGGGTGGGGGTGGGGGCCTTTCCTCCAGCTGAGAGCAGAGGCCTTGGCCAACTAGATGTGTCTTCTGGGATGTCACAGTTGGGCCGGGCCACTGCTCACCTCTTGCACAGGCTGGTGGCTTAAATAAAACTCCTATAGCAACTCACAGAGTATTTGAACTCACAGGTCAGAATGGAAGAATTATTTCCCTCCGGTTGCACTGCCACTACTGAGGAGCAATCGCCTAATTCCACACAGAGTTTGCTGATTCTGTGGGCCTAACGGAGAACTCCAGATGGGCAACTAGGGGCTAAGAAATGATCCTTTGTCACCAGGGGTTAATTTTCCCTGGATCCTCAAAGAGGCTTCCTATTTGACCCATGTCATGGCAAGGTGAAATATAAGTCCTTTCTGAACTCTTGGAAGCTGAACGTTGTGGACGTCAGCCATGGGAAATAAATTTCCTTTAAACTGATCACCAGGCCTCAGTATGATCCATTCCTTGAGTGGACAGAGACCTTCCATGTTTGTCATTACTCAGCCAGACACTTCCCTGAGAGGTGACAACTTTCCTAGAAAGGAATAACAAAGCCCTTTTCAGGCCGTGGATGGACCCTGTCCACTTTAATTTTGCACTCAGCCTGGCTCATTTCTGTGAGCTGGGATTTTGATCATTCCGATTTCCACGACTCCTCTTGTGAAACAGAGACACTGAGGTGAATGCACTGGCCCAGTCCCCTCCTTTTTGAGTGTGTCCTGGGAAGCAGAGGCAGATGGTGTTGCCCAAACACCCAGGTTCTGTCTAGGTCCTGCTGCTCCCTGCACAGAAAGCCAATCACAGAGATGACAAGTATTGCCGAGGAAGAAGGCTTTCATCAGGTGCTGCGGCTGAGAAGATGAGAAGATGGGAGCTCAGTCTCAAATCCATCTCCCTATCCACCTAAAACTAGGGGTTTATACACCAGGGAAGAAAGGTAACAATGTGTAAGAAAACAGGAACTAGGGAGGGGCAAGGAAGCAGTCACCATGAAGGACTGGGCAGGCATCTCATTGTCTGGATGTGTTGACCTGGGGAGTTTCTCTTCTTTGATACTTTTTTTTTTTTTTTTTTTTTTTTGAGAGGACTGAGGGTGTTTCCTGAGGAAGGAACTCAGATTTTTAAAATGTCAGGTTCAGCCAGGTGTGTTGGCTCAGCCTGTAATCCCAGCACTTTTGGAGGCCAGGTGGATGGATCACGAGGTCAAGAGATGGAGACCATCTTGGCCAACATGGTGAAACCCCGTCTCTACTAAAAATACAAAAAAATTAGCTGGGTGTGGTGGCGGGCACCTATAGTTCCAGCTACTTGGGAGGCTAAGGCAGGAGAATATCACTTGAACCTGGGAGGCGGAGGTTGCAGTGAGCCGAGATCGTGCCACTGCACTCCAGCCTGGGCAACAAGAGTGAAACTCCGTCTCAAAAAACAAAACAAAACAAAAAAACGAAGTAAGGTTCAGGCCAGGCGCAGTGGCTCATGCCTGTCATCCCTTTGGGAGGCCGAGGGGGCAGATCACGAGGTCAAGAGATCAAGAACATCCTGGCCAACATGGTAAAACCCCATCTCTACTAAAAGTACAAAAATCAGCTGGGCATGGTGGTGCACACCTGTAGTCCCAGCTACTCAGGAGGCTGAGGCAGGAGAATCTCTTGAACCTGGGAGGCGGAGGTTGCAGTGAGCCAAGATTGCCCTGGCGACAGTGAGACTGAATCTCAAAAAAAAAAAAAAGTAAGGTTCAAACTTTAGGACCAGAAGGATTCATTTATATGTTTATCCAAAAAGCTATCTATGGGACTGTTGTGTTGGGTTGGTTTCAGTGGGAGGCCCCAGGAATGCCCTAGAGGAGGAAGAGATTGGTGTTTAGGGAGTGAACTAAGCACAGGGAAGTGAGGAATGTGGAGTATTGCAGGGCCAAGCTGAGGGGCTGTGGCAAGAGAGGTGATGAAGAAAGACAAAGCAGCAAGCCAGCGGGCAGAAGGAGGCACAGTGAGGCAAAAGCAAGTTCTGGAGCCACTATGTAAGCAAATTCAGCTCCTTTTATACCTGGCTCAGGACACTTCATGGAGCTAAGGTGGGGCCAGATGCCCCATCTCCATCATCCTGCACTCCTAGATTCACTGCAAATAGTTTGCTCTGAGTTTTAGGGCCTTCTGGGATGAATGATGGGGTGGTACAGGAGCCCATTCTTTGCCCACCATAAGTAGCCGAGAAGGCCTCCTCAGAAACCATGGGGCGTTAGTTTGTAAAACCCCTCTCCTGTACAGAACACACTGTGAGTGGTCAATAACCAGTCATGGTTAGATTATCCAAAAGCCCAGGCAGGAGGAGCAGGTATGAAAAGGGCATGGGAAATATTACAGAGAAGTGAGGGGGCACATTTAAAGAAAAAAGAGAACGAGACAAGAATGAGGCCTAGGTAGGTCTGACACTTGGTGGGGGCTATCAGCAGGAGGACCCAGTGCTGGAGAGCTATCCCTGGTTTGTGAGGAGTTATTTGTTAAATAACCTCCCTAGATTGGATTATCCAGAAGGATCAGCATGATACACATATGTTTTTTGTAAGATATTATAAGACATCATTTGTCATGTGTCAGATCAAAAAGTAGTTTGTACCAAGTCAGGGCTCCCAACCTTCTCAAGTGTGGTGGCCGTCTTATCTCTTGCCTGTTAACTCTTTTTAATAGTGAAATATGACAAACAGAGGAAAGTGCATTAAACCTGAGTGTTGACTGCTGGTTCCCCAAAGATGGAGACTCCCATTCCTCCCATACACTCCCTCTTACAGGTAAAATATCTGGACATAACACAACAGACAGCAGAAGAAGAGTCTGAAAGCTGGAGAAAGGAAGAAACAAAAGCCTACGGATCTCAGACCTTGAAGAATGACAGATGTGAGTCCTTGGATTTCCTTATCACTCCCCCATACCCTGATTGAGGCACTGCAGAAGCCTCCAACCACCAACAGGCACAGATGAGAAAGTTCTAAGAAAGGCCTGCCCCCCCACCCCCACCCCTGGTCAAAGCACAGGGAAAAGGCTTGCCTGACAACAGAAGGAAACCTTTTTGGCGATACCCACCCTATCCCAGTAAAACTTTAGTGGGCTGAACAGGACCTTCCAGCCTCACCTGAGCTTCTGCTCTGCAGAAGCTGGCTGAGTGCTTGAACTCTCTGGCGTAGTTGGGTGAGCACTCAAGCTGGGAGCTAATCCTCTGTCCCCTTGGCAGAGCAAACCCAAATGGGTAAACACAAAAAAAGCACAATTAAACTTCTTAACATCATAATTAAACACCCAAAACTACAAACAAAGGAGAAAATATTGAAAGAACCAGAGAGAAATGAAGCATTATTCACGGGGAATATTTGTTTGAATGACAGTGGATTTCTCATCTTGAAACCATGGAGGCCAAAAGGAAGAAGCACAACATTTTTCAAGTTGAAGACAGAACTTAGAATCACAAATCCAATAGCCACTGAAAATGCCCTTTGGGAATGAAGGAGAAATCAGACATTCTCAGATGAAAGAAAACTTAAGAGAATTTACTGCCAACCTAGAAGAAATGTGCTAATGCCAAGAAAACTACAAACTACCAAACTCAACTAGGATGATAGAGACAACCTGAATAGTTCCATAGCCACTACAGTAATTAAAGTTATAAGTAAAAGGCTCTCAAAAATTAATCTTCATATGAAAATACTTTAAGGAGTATTAATACCAATTTTACATACTGTATCTCAGAAAGTAAAAGAAAGAACATTTCCTAGCTCATTGTATAAGGCTAGTATTACCCTGATAACAAAATCAGGAAAATGCAGTACAAAAAAGAAAGTTATAGATCACTATCTCTATAAATTTAGACACAAAATTTCTCAACAAAATTTTGTAAATCTCATACAGCATCGTATATAAAAAATTATATACACCATGATGAAGAGGGATTTATTCCAGATATGCAAGGTTGGTTCGATATTCCAGAATCAATCAATGTAATTTACCATGTTAACCTGCTAAAGAATAAAAATGATTATATCATTTGATGCAGAAAAAAAGACCAGCACAAACCTATGCCCATTCACAGTAAAAAGTCTCAGCAGACTGGGAATGGCGGGGATTGGTGTGGAGAATCCTTAAGTTGAGAAAGAGCATCTATTTAAAAATCTAGGCTGGGCACAGTAGCTCATGCCTGTAGTCCCAACACTTTGAGACGCTGAGATGGGCAGATTGCTTGAGCCCAGAAGTTCAAAACTAGCCTGGGCAACATCGTAAAACCCTGTCTCTTCAAAAAATACAAAAATCAGGCTGGGCACGGTGGCTCATGCTCGTAATCCCAACACTTTGGGAGGCCGAGGTGGGCAGATCACTTGAGGTCTGGAGTTTCAGACCAGTCTGGCCAACGTGGTGAGACCTCACCTCTAACAAACAATACAAAAATTAGCCGGGCATGGTGGTGTGCACCTGTAGTCCCAGCTACTTGGAAGGCTGAGGTGGGTGGGAGAATTGCTTGAACCTGGGAGGTGGAGGTTGCAGTGAGCCGAGATCACGCCGCTGCTCTCCAGCCTGTGTGACAGAGTGAGACCCTGTCTCAAAACAAAACAAAACAAAACAAAATTAGTCAGACGGGGTGGTGTGCCTGTGGTCCCAGCTACTCGGGAGGCTGAGGCAGGAGGATCACCTGATCCTGGGAGTTCAGGGATGCAGTGAGCCATAATTGTGCCACTGCACTCCAGTCTGGGTGACAGAGCAAGAAAGACCACGCCTCCAAAAAAAAAAAAAAAAAAAAAAAGGAACCAAATAATTAATGGAAAAAGATGGAATGCTTTTTCCCTAAGATTGGGAAAGAGACAAGCAATCTGTTCTCACCACTCTAATTCAACATAGTGCTAGAAATTCTGACCACCAAAATAAGACAAGAAAGAGAAATAAAAAGCACAAAGATTGGAAGGAAAGAAAGAAAACTGCCTTTATTTGTCAAAGACCTGGTTGTCTACACAGAAAATACCAAGGAATTTACAAATAACTCCTAGAATTAACGTAAAGTCAGCAAGGTAGCAGGATATAATAGCAATACAGAAAAATAAATGGCATTTCTATATATTAACAATGAACATTTCAAAACTAGCATTAATAATACAATACCATTTATGACAGTTCCAAAGAAAATGATATACTTGGGCATGAATATAACAAAATATGTACAACATTTGCACACTAAAATTATGTAATGATTTTGAAAGAAATAACAGAGGATTTAACTAAGTAAATCCAACCAACTTCATGAGTTGGATGACTCAACTTCATAAGGATGTCAATTCTCTCCAGACTGATTAATAAGTTTAATACAATTACTCTTAAAATCCCAGCAAGGTGCTTTGTAGACACAGACAATCTTATCCCAAATTTACATGGAAAGGCACATGTCCTGGAATAGCTTAACCAAACTGGATAAAGAATAAAGTAGGAGGAGCCAGTCTATCTCACTATGTGGCTACAGTAATCAAGGGAGTGTGGTATGGGCAGAGAGACAGACATGTAGACAAATGTGGCAGAACAGAAGACCCAGAAATAGACCCGCACAAACATGCTGGACTGATTTTTATCAAAGGTGAAAAGCAATTCAATAGAGGAATGATAGCCTTTTCAATAAATGGTTCTGGAGAAATTGACATTCATAGGCAAAAATGAACCTTGACCTGTCTCAAACCATATACAAAAATTAGCTCAAAATGGATCGCAGACTTAAACGATATATGAATTGAACCTCAGCAAAATTAAAAACTTTTGCCCTGGCCAAGTGTGGTGGCTCACCCTGTAATCCCAGCACTTTGGGAGGCTGAGGAGGGTAGATTGCTTAAGCCCAGGGATACAAGACCAAACTTGGCAATATGATAAAACCCCATCCTGTCAAAAATACAAAAACTAGCCAGTGTCATAACCCGGTCTTTAAATAAATAAATATATTAAAATTAAAAATAAATTAAAAACCCCAAAATTTTGCCCTGTGAAAGACCTTATGAAGAAGACCTGAAGGCAAGCTACAGACTGAGAGAAAATATTTGCAAACCATATAGCTGACAAAGGACTGGAATCTAGAATAAAGAACTTTCAAAAGTCAAGAACATGTACATGTATTTCTTTTGGGTAAATATGAAAGGGTGGGATTACTGGGTCATAGCTTAAGATAATCCTTAACTGATTTCCAAAGTGGTTGCAGTAACTTTCATATTAACTAGCAGCATATGAAAGTTCCTGTTTCTCCACATTCTAGTAGTTTACATGATTTGTCTTTTTAATTTTAGACATTCTCATGTAAGTGTAGTGCTTTCTCTTTGTAGTTTTAATTTGCATTTTTCCATTATTAAAGAGGTTGAATGTGATGGTAAACTATGTGTCCAACTGGCTAGGCTATGGTATCTAGTTGTTTGGTCAAACACTAGTCCAGATGTTGCTGTGAAGGTGTTTTTCAGAAGTGATTAACATCGAAATCAGTAGACTTTGAATAAAGTAACTTACCCTCCATTTGGCAAGCAGAATCCAATCCAATCAATGGAAGACTTTAAAAGCAAAGACTGAGATCACTGAAGGAGAAGTATTGTGGGAAGTCAGGGACCCCTAACGGAGGGACTGGCTGAAGTCACGGCAGAAGAACATCAATTGTGAAGATTTTGTGGACATTTATTAGATCCCCAAATTAATACTTTTATAATTTCTTATGCCTGTCTTTACTGCAATCTCTGAACATAAATTGTGAAGATTTCATGGACACTTATCACTTCCCCAATCAATACCCTTGTGATTTCCTATGTCTATCTTTAATCTCTTAATCCTGTCATCTTCATAAGCTGAGGAGGATGTATGTTGCCTCAGGACCCTGTGATGATTGCATTAACTGCACAAATTGTTGGTAGGGCATGTGTGTTTGAACAATATGAAATCTGGGCACCTTGAAAAAAGAACAGGATAACAGAAATCTTCAGGGAAAAAGAGAGATAACCTTAAACTCTGACTGCTGGTGAGCCAGGTGGAACAGAGCCATATTTCTCTTCTTTCAAAAACAAATAGGAGAAGTATCGCTGAATTCTTTTTTTCAGCAAGGAACATCCCTGAGAAAGAGAATGCGCCCCTGAGGGTAAGCCTATGAATGGCCCCCTTGGGGGCAGCTGTCTTATGGTCGAAGCCAAAGGGATGAAATAAGCCCTGTCTCCTGTAGTGCTCCCAGGCTTATTAGGACAAGGAAATTCCCGCCTAATAAATTTTGGTCAGACAGGTTGTCTGCTCTCAAACCCTGTCTCCTGATAAGATGTTATCAATGACAATGTGTGCCCGAAACTTCATTAGCAATTTTAATTTCACCCCATCCTGTGGTCCTGTGATCTCGCCCTGCCTCCATTTGCTTTGTGATATTTTATTACCTTGTGAAGCATGTGATCTCTGTGACCCACACCCTATTTGTGCACTCCCTCCCCTTTTGAAAATCACTAATAAAAACTTGCTGGTTTTACGGCTTGGGGGCATCACGGAACCTGCTGACATCTGATGTCTCCCCCAGACACCCAGCTTTAAAATTTCTCTCTCTTGTACTCTTTCCCTTTATTTCTCAGACCAGCCGATGCTTAGGGAAATGGAAAAGGACCCACGTTGAATATCGGGGGTGGGGTTCCCCGATAGAGAAGGAATTCAGCCTCTGGACTGCCTTTGGACTCAGGCCTGAAACATCAACCCTCCTCTGGGTCTCCAGCATGCTGGTCTTTCATGTGGATTTCAGACTTTTCAGTTTCCACAAACGTATGAGTCAATTCTAAAATAAATCTCTCTCTCTCACACACACATCCTATTGGTTCTGTTTCTCTAGCAAGCCCTAATACTTCAATGTCTTTTCAGATTTTTTTTTTTTTTTTTGAGACAGAGTCTTGCTCTGTCGCCAAGCTGGAGTGCAGTGGCGCAGTCTCAGCTCACTGCAACCTCCACCTCCCAGGTTCAAGCAATTCTCGTGCCTCGGCCTCCTGAGTAGCTGGGATTACAGGCACGTGCCACCACGCCCAGCTCATTTTTGTATTTTTAGTAGAAATGGGGTTTCACCATGTTGGCCAGGATGGTCTTGATCTCTTGACATCGTGATCTGCCCACCTTGGTCTCCCAAAGTGCTGGGATTACAGGCGTTAGCCACTGCACCTGGCCCTCAGATGTTTTTTGGCCGTATGGATTTCCTCTTTTGTTAAGTACTTATTCCAGTCTTTTCCCTTTTTTCTTTTGAAATTTATTTTTTAATTAAATATTTTTTACTTCAAGCCACAATATGAGCTTTTTTTTCTATTTGTTATATGTATCTTTTTTGTATAACTTGTAGGCATTTAAAATAGTCTGTGTATGATCTTTATGCAGTGATACATTTTACAAATGTATTCTCTTGCAGCTTGCCTTTTCACTCTCCCAATGGTATCATTTAATAAATTAAAGTTCATAATTTTAATGTGGTCTAATTTGTCAATCTTTCCTTAAGTTAGTGCTTTTTGTATTCCTAACCCAGAAACATAAAGTTATTTTTCTATCTATATCACTTTCTAAAGGCTTTACTTTTTTTTTTCTATCACAGCTAGCTCTATAATGCATCTGGAATTAATTTTTCTATATGGCATGAAGTGGGAGTCACGTTTCACCTTTTTCCCCATATGGATGTCTAATTGTTCCAGTACAATTTATTGAAAAGAGCATTCTTGCCCCCCTTATTCTACATCTTTTTCATAAATCAAGTGTCTATATATTCACGATGTGTTTCTGGGGTCTCCATTCTGTTCCATTGGTTTTATTTTTCTGTTCTTGGACTAGTAACACACTGATTTCATTACTTTCAGCTTTATATGAAGCCTTGATATCCAATAGAATAAACTCTCCCACCTTGTTCATTTTTCTTTTTTGAAGAGTGCTTGACTCTGCTGGACAATTTGTACTTTTATATAAATTTTAGAATACTTTCGAAACATACGCACACACAGAAAATCTATTGGAATTTTTTGTTGGAATTGCATTAAATCTAGATCGATTTAAGGAGAATTGACATCTGTGTAATATTAAATTTTCCAATCCACAGAGGTGATATCTCTTTGCATTTGTTTAGGTCTTTAATTTTCTCACTACTGACTTAACTTTCTGTCTGGAAGTCTCACACATTTCTTGTTAGATTCATTCCTATTTTCTTGATGCTATGTCAAAACCTTTCCTATTATACCTCTTAATCTCAAATTTTAATTAAATTTAATTCTTTTAAAAGATTAATGTACTTTTAATCTCAAATTTATTTTTTTGGTTGTTTACTGGTATATACAAATGCAATTGATTTTTAAAATATTGACTTCTGTATATCCAGCAACGTTGCTAAACATAGTTATTCATCTTAATCATTTATCTGTATATTCTTTTGTATTTTCTACTTATACGAGCACAGCATTCATAGATAATGGTCATTTCTTTCCCCTGCTCTCTTATTTATTGTTGCTTTACTGCACTGCCTAAGGCCTCCAGGACAATGTTGAATAGGGACACTGATAGACAACATCCTTGTCCTGATCCTTATTTCAAAAAGAAAACTTTCCACACATTTCACTCTTAAGTGTGATATTCACTAGAGATCTTCTTGTAGTTACCCTTTATTTGATTAGCATGTTCTATTTCTAGGTTGCTAAGAGTTTTAAAAATATATAATTAACAGATGTTAATTTCTTCTTTTTTTTTTGAGACAGAGTCTCACTCTGTCGCCCAGGCTGGAGTGTAGTGGCTCGATCTTGGCTCACTGCAACCTTTGCCTCTGGGTTCAACCAAGTCTCCTGCCTCAGCCTCCCGAGGAGCTGGGACTACAGATGCCCGCCACCACGCCTGGCTATTTTTTTTGTGTGTGTGTGTGGTATTTTTACTAGAGACAGGGTTTCACCATATTGGTCAGCTTGGTCTCGAACTCCAGACCTCAAATGATCTGCCTACCTCGGCCTCCCAAAGTGCTGGATTTACAGGTGTGAGCCACCCCGCCTGGCCTGATGGCTGTTAAATTTTATCAAATGTTTTTTCTGCATGCATTGAGTCATTTATATTATATGTTCTCCTTTATTCTGTCAATGTGGTGAATTACAATGTTTGTTTTGTAATGTTAAATAAATTTTGCATTGTTAGACTAAACGTAAATTACTGATGATACATTTTTATCTATATCTGGATTCAGTTTGATTATAGGTAGTTTGGAGTTTCCACATCTACATTCATGAGAGAAATTAGCTACTTATCTTACTTTCTTATAAGGTCCTTGTCTAGTTTTGGTATCAAGTTTAAGCTTTCTTCATTAAATAATTCACTTCTTTTCCTAGTCTCAGAGCGTTGCACTCACAAAGTCAGTCACTTTGTTCCAGCACACTGAAGATAGCATTTTCCTATATTCCAGATTTCATAATTCTGTTGAGTGGTCTTATTTTAAGTAACTGAATGCAATCTATGTTCTATCTCTGGCTATTTTAAGATATTTATGTTTGACTTTTTTTCCTGCAGTTTTATTACTGATGTATGTATTTGTATTTATCTTGTTTCGGATTTGAATGTGTGGATTGACATCTTTGATCAGTTCTCACTTATCACTAGGTCTCATTCCAAACTCAGGAGGTTTGCCAGGTCCAATCCTTGTAAGGTACTGAGTCCCAGTGCTTTTCTCTCTAACCCTGAGAGGCTGTCAAAAACACCATTAGCCTATCATCCATCCTTTTCATTTCAGCCAGAGCAAGAGCAGTTCTAAAGGCCGAACTCCCTGACTTTGGTATCCTCCTGGATCTTAGCCTTATAATTCTTGTCTAGGTTGTTAGCTCTCCAAGTCCCTCAAGCAGATTTAAAAAATAGTTTATTGAATTTTCTGGATGTCTCAGGAGGGAAGACTGGTTCTAATCATCTAGTCTACATCTAGTCCACATAAATGGAAATCCTAATAACCATTGTGATCATAAGTTTACATTGCCTTTAGAATTCATTGATTGTGAAACTATCCAATGATCATATTCTACTGAATTTTATGAATGTTAAAAATGAATTTCTAATGTATTATTTGTATGTAATAACTACACACGTATTTGAAAAATAGTAGTTTCTATGTAAGTGCTTGAGACACAAAGAGAATCAGGAACTACTCACAATAACTGTCCCGAATTCTGTGGTCCACGTAATAAGTAAATATTTCTGAGTAAAGAAATGAAAGGACCATCATTTTATTTCGATTCAACCAACATTTATGAAGCCCCAGCAAGAACAGCCACCACAAAAGTAAATAAGGTGGTTTTGGCCACAAGCATCTGCAGGAGGCCTGAAACAGGTTATGTTTCAGAAGGGGATAGGGTGAGAAGCCTTCTGAATTAAGGAATAGCCAAAAACGACTTATCATTAGTGTGTCATTTGAATGTAAATTTTGATTTCTTCATTACTTTATGCAATTACCTCTGACTTACAGTAAAATCCCATGTTTGCATAAGAGCTCTTTAGTAGGGAAGATGATTTTATAACATGAGCTTTTTTTTTTTTTTTTGAGATGGAGTCTTGTTCTGTCCCCCAGGCTGGAGTGCAGTGACACCATCTCAGCTCACTGCAACCTCCGCCTCCCAGGATCAAGTGATTCTCCTGCCTCAGCCTCCCGAGTAGCTGGGACTACAGGTGGACGCCATCATGCCGGGCTGATTTTTGTATTTTTCAGGGTTTTACTATGTTGGCCAGGCTGGTCTGGAACTCCTGACCTCAAGTGATCTGCCTGTCTCAGCCTCCCAGAGTGCTGGGATTACAGGCATGAGCCACCGTGCCTGGCCTGAATGTATTTTTAAGCAATCACAAGCATAGTTACTTAAATGTTACCTGAAGCCTGGTAGGGAAGACAGACATCAGGAGACAAAAATGAATGGGTCCAGTTGGAAGACTGTCAAGAGATTGGAACATCACGCTGAATAAGTTGGATTTTATCTTCCAGTTAATATCTACCTGTGTATAAGCTAAGGAATGCTTTAGAAAGGTGGTTGGAAAGATGGAAATAATTTGGGGGAACAGCCTCAGGCTGGCCCCCTGGTTAGGAAGCTGCTCCAGTTGTGCGGTCCAGTGGTAGTGGAGGCCTGGGAGGGTACGGCAGCAGGGATGGTGAGGCCAGGCTGGTGTGGATGATGGAGAGGTGTTGCCTGATTAATAAAAGGCATAATCAAAAGGAAGAAATCAAAAGTGGTTTTTAGCTGTAGTAAAGAAAATTCCAACTGTGCTTGGAAGAACTTTATATAATTAAAAACATAGAATTATTCTATCCCTAAAGAAATAATGAAGGGGAGAACCGCCATGACATTTTATCTCATTATTATTTAATTAGAATAGAAATTAAAAAAAAAAAAGTAATGGCCAGGCACGGTGGCTCACGCCTGCAATCCCAGCACTTTGGCAAGCCGAGGCAGGCACATCATGAGGTTAGGAGATCGAGACCATCCTGGCCAACATGGTGAAACCCCGTCTCTACTAAAAAAAAAAATACAAAAAATTAGCCAGGCGTGGTGGCGGCGCCTGTAGTCCCAGCTACTCGGGAGGCTGAGGCAGGAGAATGGCGTGAACCCAGGAGGCGGAGCTTGCAGTGAGCCGAGATCGCACCACTGCACTGCAGCCTGGGCGACAGAGGGAGATTCTGTTTCAAAAATAAATAAATAAATAAATAAATAAATGTAATGAGATAAATACCAATTTCAATAAAAAATATTTGTGGAATCGTCTTTATCTGACTCATTCTGTTAAACTTTTACATCGCCACAAAGCTATAGAGTGGTAGAGTGTAAACTAATAGGGTTTACTGTGCTGTCTGTCTCCGTCCCCACTCCAGCTTTTGAGTATCTGTGTGGAGCTAGGGGAGGGAGACGGGCTGGAGAAAATAAGCATGTTTGACTCCAAGTCTGTTCAACTCATGTTGGGCATTTTTAGTGCAGTGAAGGCACACTCTTTATCTGAAAAGCAGGCCTTTAATGTTTTAATGACGAGCATCCCCAGAATATTTTTGTCATGTAAAAGAGGTGATTTCTTATGTACAAGTAAGTGATTCTACTAAAGTCTTCATAAGGATTATTACAGGAAAAGGATTTACTGTAACAGGCCTGAGAAAACAATGGGAATAGTTCCAGCAGGAGTTTTTATTCCAAAAGTCTCTCTGTCCTGTGACCACCTTAATCCTCTCAGAAGACCTGAGGGCAGAGGGAGTTGGAGAAATCCTTTGCACGAACCTCTAATTTACAGTCTTGTTCTAAGTGCAGGGACATCTGAGGAGGCTGCAGGGAGGGCACATTGATACCTGCCTGGAAAGAGTTGAAGGTGTTGAAGAAGGACAAAGAGAGTATTCTAGAAGAGGAGGAGGGGGAGGCTGGAGGAGGCAGGTGGAGGGCTGCCTCTTGGTGATGTTCAACATATGCTGTTGAAATACAGATAGCTCACAAAACGCTATTTCATGTTTAACAGGGATTATATCTTGCAAATAATACATGTATTGTTTGTTCTATATTTCGCCGTAACCCTTTTCCCATAAGGGCTGGGCCCAGAGGACTGTCAGCCTGGGGAGGAAGGGCTTTAATGTCACAGAATCAAAGTTTGGTTTTCCACAAGTCACAGTGAAGAGACTGGAGGGTTAGGACAGGGATGGCTCCGTCATGGGGAAAGGGGCTAACAACAATCTGATATAAAGGAGGTGCAAACCAACAGAGACCCTGATAGAAACCCCAGGACCACAAGTAAGGGGACTCAAGACTCAACTCATCTGCCGGGCGTCCTTCCCGAACATAAGGGTGGCGCTTGGCCCGGGGACCCAGTGCTGCCACTTCCCGTGATTGGGGGTCCTGTGTGTATTTACTTTTAACTTTTTATTGCCTTGGCGGAAAGAGGGGAGGAGGAAGAAACACTCCTGAACACACAATTACCTCCGAAGAGAGTGCTCACCTGAAAGAGACTTTTCCACAACAACCATGTGCTGTCTCCGTCTCCAGTGGCAGCTTTGAAGCATCCTCCTCCTGTCTGTGACAGGGGTGTGGGGCTCGGGACAAGAAGAGCACGGTTCTAGGAAATAAAACATCCACACGTTTTGCAAGCCTCAGTCCTTAAATGTGTGTATATTAATTTATATTTTAAAAAATCCAACGCCGAGTGCGGTGACTCATGCCTGTAATCCCAACACTTTGGGAGGCCGAGGTGGGGGGATCATGAGGTCAGGAGATCGAGATCATTCTGGTTAGCACGGTGAAACCCCGTCTCTACTAAAAATCCAAAAAAATTAGCCGGGTGTGGTGGCGGGCGTTTGTAATCCCAACTACTCGGGAGGCTGAGGCAGGAGAATCGATTGAACCAGAGAGGTGGAGGTTGCCGCGAGCCGAGATTGTGCCACTGCACTCCAGCCTGGCCAACAGCGAGACTCTGTCCTCCTCTTCTAGAAAAACAAAACAAAACAAAACAAAACAAAAAAACCCGAAAGGTTTTTGGTTTTGGTGGTGAGGTGAGATCTGGGTAATTGCTTTTTTTTTTTTTAACTTACTTTTTTTCTTTTCTTTTCTTTTTTTCTGAGACAGAGTTTCCCTCTTGTTGCCCAGGCTGGAGTTGCTTGGTCTCGGCTCACTGCAACCTCTACCTCCCAGGTGCAAGCTATTCTCTTGCCTCAGCCTCCCAAGTAGCTGGGATTAGAGGTGCCCGCCACCACACCCAGCTAATTTTTGTATTTTGGCCAGGCTGGTCTCAAACTCCTGACCTCAAGTGATCCGCCCGCTTTGGCCTCCCAAAGTGCTGGGACTACAGGTGTGAGCCACTTGCCCGGCTCTGTATTGCTTCTTATTGTTCAAAACAAAACTAACTATAAGGCTGTCCACTTGAACAGACTGGAGACAGACACAGCACCAAGCCCTTGGTCCCTTCCTGCCTTCTCTGGGCTCCTGTGGTTATGTCTGGACCATAGGACCTCTTAGGAGCCAAGGTCCTGAGTGGACTGAACAGCTGACAGTGGAGAGGGGAGCAGGAAAAGTAAGGCAGTGCCCCCAACCCCTGCTGGCTGGGGAGAAGGAAGCCTGCCCCACAGTCCTCACCAGTCCTCTTGGTTCTGTCAGCCACCCAGCTCATCCTCCCAGCTGCACCCAGCCTGCCCTGCCCTGCCCTGCAGTGCCAGAGACTGGACGTGGGCGGCAGCCTTATGCACTGCCAGTGGGAAGTCCTCCCACTGAGAACCCAGCTCCTCCTTCAGCTCTCCCTGGTGCTCCTCTGGCAGCAAAATCCTTGCTTCCTTCCCTGTGCCACTCGGCCCAGCCCTGCTACCCTGGGCCTCAACACAGCCCTGCTCCCATTGCTTCCCCCAATTCTTGGTAGAGGTCCTAGTCCCCCACTGCTGTGCAACAGCTAGTGATTAGTCAATGCACAGCCACTCTGTGACCTTCCTAGAGGCCACAGGGGACTTTTGTTTCATGTTAGCAGGGGACTCTTGATGACTCAGTGAGGTACAAGAAAATAACTAGCATGTCTTAAGCCTCTGTGCAGTCTGCATTCAGTTCCCACGCCTGGGGATCTGCCACCATCGCCTCATAGGAAGGGCTTATTGCCCCCGGATTACAAGCAGAGACACTGAGGGCTAAAAAAAAAAAAAAAAAAGGACCAGGCACAGTGGCTCATGCTTGTAATCCCAGCACTTTGGGAGGCCAAGGTGGGTGAATCACTTGAGGTCAGGAGTTTGAGACCAGCCTGGCCAACATGGTGAAACCCCATCTCTACTAAAAAATACAAAAATTAGCTGAGCCTGGTGGCACGTGCCTGTAATCCCAGCTACTCAGGAGACTGAGGCACAAGAATTGCTTGAACCCAGGAGGCAGAGGTTATAGTGAGCTGAGATCGCGCCACTGCACTCCAGCCTGGGCAACAGAGCGTGACTCCATCTCAAAAACGAAAATACAAAAACCAAACTGAAAACAAAACCTTTACCTCAACTCACATAGTGAGGACGTGGCAGGGCTGGAACTGGATTCCAGTTTTTCTAGGCGCTTCTCCACAGCTGCTCCCTTGCAAGCAAACTAGGCTGTCCCATGGCCCCTCTGCCCACCTTGACTCTAGTGGGTGGGAGTGGAGACAAAGCTAAACGTACCTCTCCTCCTGTCATTACTTCTGAGGACACACATCATCCCAATCAGCTGTTAGTAGCCACTAAAGGGTGACAGAACTTTACAGCTTTCTAAACATTGGATAATTTGCATGGAGAAAAGCTAATTTGATAAGATACTTAGAAATTCTGTGTGATCTAATTTTTCTAAGCACTCAGGCCATTACTTTTGTCTGTAAATGTAATTGCTGCAGCTGAATATTTTTGCTCTTTCTTGCTACATGATTTATTTACTTACTTTTTAGGGTTTAATCATATCTTTGGCATTAAATATTAGGCTCAGAGTCTCTCCCAAAAGACATAACTTATAGTACCATGGGGACATTAAATTTAATCATCTTTGGCAATTATTTGATGCTATCCTGGAAAATTAGTTTAGGGCAGCTGCAAACATGTGGAGTCTTGAGTCTTTATCTACGTTATATTCGTGATAAAATGGGAGCTGAGACCCCACCACGCAACCTATTGACCTTCCCTGGGGCACCGTAACAATCCCTCCTGTACTGAGTCTCCATCACAGTAATTGAATTGCAGGGAGCGCACGTGAAGCCTCCAAAATCTACGCTTCAGTATCTGCTCTTTTGAGACCATTCATATTTCTCTTTTAATTATTATAAAAAGTAAAATCAATCATTTTTTTTGGAGTGGGAACCTCTTGAGGCTGCTGTTCTATATTCCATAGACATCCCTGCGGCTCCTGACAGCCTCCTCCTAAAAGAAGCCCATACCTTCGCTTTTCATGGGGGTTGGAGATGGAATAAAGAAGTTGACATTTTTAGAGCAGGAGCAAGAGGTCCATCTCATAAATTATATACTTCTGCATCTAGACCAGAAAACACAGCTGAAGAGAGTTAATGAACCTGAAAACTGAGCATTGTATTTTCTCAGTCTTAGAAGAAATCCCATCGCTAGATTGATATGATGTTTCTCATTTCTGAACAGTTCACAATCTTCTCTCTGTCTCCTTTTTAAGGAGTCTTTATGTTTACAACTATTAAATGTGCTCTTTGTGAATAAGATGGGGAAGAAAGAAAACAGTTTTAAAGTATCCGGAAGGCAAGAATTTCAAACGATGATATTTTTCAGTAGAGCTATCCTAGGAGACCATGGGGAGGAGGAGGCTGTATTTTCTTGCTGAGCTAATTACAGGAAGGTCCTGGAGTTGATGGAAGAGGGAGTTTACACTTCATCCTCTGCTGGGTCCTGCTGATGCAGGCTGCACAGAGGGCAGCACGTTGAATTAAGAGAAGGCCAAGGGAGATGCTTTCTTTCTCTGTCTTGTCTTCCTTCCCACACTCGCCTCTTCTCTCCCTAGCACTATTTTGCTAAACATGCCCCTGGGAGGCGTGTTAGGTGTATTTTTAGTGTATATTTTCTTTATAGCAGCCAATTGTCTCAGCTCAGAGCCGTTTACGGCGAGCACTTCTCTGCTTGTCCTGTTCAGAGAAACCTTTCAAAGAGATGGCCCCTCGCCCCTCTGAAGAAGCTCCCCTTGGGGGTAACTGCGCCGAGGAGCAGGCATGGCCAGGCTTATTTCAGCGGATGCTTCTCTTGGTATCCAAGGACAGAGGTGGGCCTGAGGCCCTCTTTCTTCTGAGTTAATAAGCACTATGGGATCTGATTAAATTGCTTTTCACATTTATTTCTATCAATGTCGTTGGACTTTCATTATCCAGGCCCTCACTTTGAAAAATTGCCTCCCTTATCTGTCAAGCTTTTATGAAACATGGGGATTTATGGAGTGTTTCAATAAAACCTTTGGATCATACTAGTGCAAAAATGTTGCCAGAGAAACAGCATCAGAACTTCAGGTTTTCCCCTGTTTGGGGGGCTATTCTTCATTTGCTCAGAATAAACAACCAAACCAAGACCACAGGGCTGACCAACACATCTGGCCAGAGTACATGCTTGTCTCCCCTGGGTTCTGTCAGCTGCTGGCTATGTCCACATCACCGTGTGCGTGTATTTGTGTGTGGAAGTGTGTGTTACATGTTTGAGCAGTCCTATTGGTGGCCACTAGCTTGCCACGGTGTCTCTTGGGCCCTTAAGATACGGTAAGTCTAAATTGAGATGTGCTGTGAATATAAAATACACACTGGATTTCAAAGATTAAGTATGAAAAAATTGTATAATATCTCAATTGTTTGTATAATTGATTGCATGTTGGAATAATGTCATTTTGGATATAATGGCCTAAATAAAACATATTCTTTGAATTAATTTTACCTGTTTCTTTTTACTTTTAAAAAAAAATTTTAAACAGGGTATTTATTTCTCTGTCACCTGGGCTGGAGTGCAGTGGTGCAATCATAGTTCACTGCAGCCTCAAACTCCTGGGCTCAAGTAATCCTCCCACCTCAGCCTCCCAAATAGCTGGGATCACAGGTGCAAGCCACCACACCAGGAGAATTTTTTAATTTTTGTAGAGATGGGAGTCTCACAAGGTTGCCCAGGCTGGTTTTGAACTCCTGGCCTCAAGTAATCCACCTGTCTCGGCCTCCCATAGTGCTGGGATCACAGGTGTGACACCACGTCCAGTCTTTTTTACTTTTTAATGTGATTACTAGAAAGTTTAAAATTACACATGTGGCTCATATTTCTACTGGACAGCTGGCACACCCACTACCTAAAACCACAATTTTAAGAGTCTGTGCATCTGTACTTTCTCTCCAGGCACCTAACACTTAACTGTAAATATCATTTTGGGTCCAGATGAATCCAGTATGGCTTCTTACAATACTAGAAAATGTGATTTAGACGTTCTTAAATGTTTTTAAAGCGACAAGAAAAGGATTATTATATAATTATTAAATAATTGCACCCACACTACAAAAGGGGACCATGTATAGTGTACTGCATATTTAGGAGATGTGTAATATATCTAAACATATAATTACACAGGAGATGTGGCTTAGTTTTGGTATCAACTTCCCATCCCTCCTCACTAAACATCTGATGGTTTAGCCAGGTGGGAGTCAACACAGCTTCCTCTGCCCCAGTTTTCCTGTTATTGGTCTCGCCAGTGCCCACACTGTTTTTACCTCAAACCATTCTGCTCTGAAATGCATGCCTCCTTATATCCGAATTTTGGACACCAATCGCAGAGAGAGCTGTCAGTCTATCTGTCTTACTCAGTTGAAGGATTCAAAATAGAACATCTTCGACAAATTTCTGTAACTATGCTTGCAACAGCATAGGCGCTAAGGAGGTTAACTCTGCCTACCCTGCTGTCTGCAGAAGGTTTTTGTACCTTTCTTGTCTGTTCTGAGTTGCTGTGTCACAAGGAGTCTCACATCTCATCCTGGCTTTTTTGTCTGTGTTTCACTGCGAAGCTTTCACTCCCTGCCCCATGGTCCCAAACACTTGATCAAAATGTTTAGCCAATAAAAACAGTTTTTTTCCTGGAAGGGAATTTCTCCACCGCCTTATACCGATTTAAGGGGCATCAAACGCCATACTCACATGCAAGCTGCCTAGAGTCGTCCCCAATGTGCAGAAGTATGCAAAATGTGTATTTTCAAAGTTTCTGGGGTCAAACCAGTTGGCATATCTAAGCCTTAGAAATAACAACCAATAGTTGGCATATCTAAGCCTTAGAAATAACAAACCAAGAGGGAGAGGGGTAGTTCTATTAAAGAGTGTTTTGTTTTTGTTTTTCAAATTTCAAAAGAAAGAAAAGAACGAAAAAGGGCATTTGGCTGGCTAAGACAGCAATGTCTCTCTGCTTTTGTAATAATTGCTCAAGAAACTGTTTAGATTTTTCTAAATTCTTTTTTTTTTTTTTTGACACAGAGTCTCTCTCTGTCGCCCAGGCTGCAGTGCAGTGGCGTGATCTCGGCTCACTGCAATCTCCACCTCCCGGATTCATGCCATTCTCCTACCTCAGCCTCCCCAGTAGCTGGGACTACAGGTGCCCGCCACCATGCCTGGCTAATTTTTTGTATTTTTAGTAGAGACGGGGTTTCACCGTGTTAGCCACGATGGTCTCAATCTCCCGACCTCATGATCTCCCCGCCTCTGCCTCCCAAAGTGCTGGGATTACAGGTGTGAGCCACTGCACCCAGCCTAGCCCACACTACCTTCTAACAGATTATGCAGCCCCTTGCAAATAATTCGTGTTAACAAAAGTATCCAATAGGTAAACAACATAATGAAGGAAGGCATGTATATCCACTTCTTCACTGTTTCACTGTTCAACTGTATTCACTAACAGTAATCCCAGTTTTGAACAATCATCTCTAGCGTTGGTTTTCTGATGCTCCAAGAATTCTCCAGTCATCCTAAGAAATATGAGAAAGTCCTTCAAATTTAAGCTGCATTCATTTCAATAAAAATAAACGCAGATGGTATAATTTATAGAAAGGGGGGCATATTGCAACATTATGCCTATATATTAATAGTATAGGTGGCTATATCAGTTTCTTAAGCCTAGGCTCAGCATATTACATTTATACTTTCGGGAAATCACCATTTATATTTTTTTTGGCCTAAGCTTTGCCTCAACATCGTCTGCTTTTCGAAAGCAGCAAACCAATTCTTAATCCTAAATGTCTCCTGGGGCAAATATGGTAAAAGGCAAACATTCCAAAAATTTATTTTAGAGGCATTTCAAAATATGCAATGCCTAGCGTCCTCGTAGTTTCTGCTGCACACGAGCAACAAAGCTGAGGAAGCCCAGCGCTTCCACAGGAGCGACTGTGCTAGCAGGAGGCGGGTGGCAGGGAGTCCCTGGTTGCCAGCCCCACGTGTGAGGCTACCTGGAAAGACTCGCCGTTGTGCATTGTGCATTCGTTGTGCAGTCAGCTAGCGGCCCTGGAGATAAGTCCTGCCAGGTGTTTTCCTGGAGAAGAAGCAAATGGCTCTGGTGAAATGTTTGGTTTTCTGTTCGTTCTAAGTCCTGGAAAGGGAACAGAAACTCGTTTGAGTTTCTCAGTCAGAAGTGCTGGTGGAGAGCATTCTGCGCTCCTCCTCTGCCGCCCGGGCCCCGCTGGCCTTGGGGCTCTGGGGACACGCCCTGGCCCTCTGGCATGTCAGGCCGCGCCTGGTTGCTCCGGGCTGGAGCCTGGGTGCCACCTCGCAGCGCTGAGCGCGTTCACGGGGCCCATCCCACGCAGACGCTCAGACGCTGCCATCCTCGCATTAGTGGCTGGATGGAGTGAGAGCGTCTGTGCGGAAGCGATGGGAGTTCCACGGCGCGTCCTCCTATGCAGCACGATCAGCACAGGCCTGCTCCGGCTTCCGAGGGGCGGGTCGGGACTCGGCCTGCGGCTGGGCTGTTTGAGGGCAGTCCCGGCCCCGCTCTTCTTCCTCCAGCGGTGGCTGCAGACCTGGGCTGGAGCGCAGGAGGGCGCAGGTGTCGGGGCCTCCTGGCAGGGAACGCAGGCGGGGCAGAGGCAGGGTGCGGTGCCCTCCTACAGTCGGCTCCGAACCGCAGGTCCATCCCGGCTTAGAACCCCCAGCTCGTCCAGCCTTGGCTCAGAGCCTTCCAGGGTTACCCATCGCATTCAGCATCCATCTTGGCCTACAGGCCCTAATAACCTGCCCCCTCCACAGGCTTCCAGGCTGCATTTTCTCATCCTGTGCTTTCCGCCCCACACCCAGGCAGGGTGCGCTCTCCAGGCTGGTGCTCTCTGCAACCCTTGCCTGGGACGTTAATCCCCAGGGCACCAGGGGGTCTCCTCAGTGTCTGCACAAACATCATCTCAGGAGGATGTCCCTGGCCACCTCTGTAAAATAGACGGTCCCCACCAACCCTGAAACCCACCATTCTCCCTGCTTTTGCCTGGCTTTATTTTCTCCCGTGCCCCTTATCCTCACCTGGCAGTATCGGTGTCTGTTTGTTCATCTCTCATCTTCATGTGTAAGATCCAGGAGTGTGGGGATTTTGTCTGTCATGTGTCCTGCTGGATCCCAGCGCACTGTGCAGTGCCTGGCACGTAATAGAGGCTAAGTCTGTCTTAATTACATTTTTTAAAAAATTAATTTTTTGAGACAGACTCTCGCTCTGTCACCCAGCTGCTCTTGGCTCACTGCAATCTTTGCCTCCCGGGTTCAAGTGATTCTCCTGCTTCAGCCTCCTGAGTAGCTGGGATTACAGGCGCCCGCCACCACGCCCGGCTAATTTTTGTATTTTTAGTAGAGACGGGGTTTCACCATGTTGGCCAGGCTAGTCTCGAACTCCTGACCTCAAGTGATCCTCCTGCCTTGGCCTCCCAAAGTGCTGGGATTACAGGTGTGAGCCACCCGGCCCAACCTGTCTTAATTAAATAACAACTGTGGAATGGGAGAATAAATCCTTGGGAAAGCAGGGCTGTATTGGTCAAGGCTATTACTAGAGGAAATTCTCACATTAACCCCTAGATTCCCTAAGACATTTCTCTGTGTTTGTCTTTAAACCAACCATCATTGCATGTCAGAGCTCACCTCAGATGGGCATGGGGCGTCCCTTCCCCTGCTGAGTCTCCTCACCCACCTCTTCTCCTGGTTCAAACCTCACTCCAGCAGAACCCCGCCAGGGTGAGGCCTTTCTCCAGAGGGTGAGGGTGTTGTGGTCCATCTTTGCTGTGAGGGGACCCAAATACCCTCCAGGTATTGGATCTCCAAGCCTCAGGCTGGTGCACCTCGTCCTTCCGCACAAATCCCCACCAGCAACATCTGCACTTCCAAGGTTTGTTATGTTCAGACTCCCCTGCCCAAGAGAGGGTGTGAGAGGCCGAAACACTGGGGCAAGAGAGACGAAAATGACATTTTGCCAAAGCAGGAGCATGCAGGACAGTTCTCCCTTTTTCTTGCTTGTAGTTCTCACAAATACCTGAAATGTGCCAGGCCTGCAGCATCCTGAGAGAAAGAGGAATGGCCTGGACAGCTGAGGTTCTGCTCCAGTGCCCCATAGAAACAGGATGTCCAGCATATCATGTTCCCCTGGGGTATAAAGGCAGAGCGGGCTGCTTTTCAGGGATCCCCAGCTGGAGTGCAAGTGGAGCCCTTTCAGACCAGACTCTCTGCTCCAGCAGCTTTCCCGAGCCTTGGGAGACTGGAGACTGGCTGGTGATGAGTCCTAGGCTTTGTTCTCCCTGACTGCTTATCTGTAAGTAATAAACCTGCTTCATGTCACTTCCTGCATGTGAGTGTGCTCTGTCTCACCGGAATCAGACAGGTTGGAAACCAGTGCTCAACGAACCTGCTTCCTAGGCTGCTGCTCTATAAACAGGGGTAAGGACTCCATTCGTCAGGGGCGTGAGCCATTTCTCCGGCTTGAAGTCTGAAAAGCATGTCCCTCTCCCATCTCCCCCATCAAGTCCCCTTTCTGAGCATCATGCATCTGCCTGGCACTGGCTCACAGGCCCCACCACCCCACTGCCAGCGCAGTCCAGAGGGCACCAGGGACATTGTCTGTCCAGGTTCTGGGGCCAGTTCAAGGGAATCCTGTCATCATCAAGAGACCAGGTGCTGCATCTTTCAGGGTTATGGGGCCGAGGTGGAGGCCACTGTACTAGGCGTGTTCATGGTGTGGGGTCTCAGCATGCCCAGCCTGGCACATCCATCTGTGTGCTGTGCTCCAAGTCAGTCCCTGCTCCCATCACAGTCTGGGGCAAGAGGCAGGGTTGCCGGGGTAAAAACCCCTTCCCTCGTTAACAGACTTCCCTGGAGCCCCTGCTCTTCACAGAGACAATCTGGCATCAGACATGGTCTATGCAAGTGGAGCTTCAAAAGGAAAGAGGTGCCCATCCCTGCTCTCCCCAGGGCATCCTAGGCTCCTATACAGATTTGCCCGCTCCTTGATAACATCTTTGTTTTTTTAAAATTGGATTATAATTTACATAAAACAAGACACACAGGTCTTAAAAGTTCAGTGAGTTGGCTGGGCGCGGTGGTTTACGCCTGTAATCCCAGCACTTTGGGAGGCCGAGGTGGGCAGATCACGAGGTCAAGAGATTGAGACCATCCTAGCCAACATGGTGAAGTCCACTCTAAAAATACAAATATTAGCTGGGCATGGTGGCACGCACTTGTAGTCCCAGTTCTTTGGGAGGCTGAGGCAGGAGAATTGCTTGAATCAGGAAGGTGGAGGTTGCAGTGAGCCAAGATTGAGCCATTGCACTCCAGCCTGGAGACAGAGTGAGACTCCATCTCAGGAAAAAAAAAAAAAAAAAAAAGGAGTTTGGTGAGCCAAATTTGGACAAATACATACACCTGTGTCACCTCCACACCAGTCAAGACATAGAGTGTTCCCGTCGCCAGTATGTTCTCTTGTCCCTTCCCTGCCCTGGCCCCCTCTCCAGTTTCTATCACCATAGCTTAGTTTAGCCTATTGTAGAAGTCATGCACATGGGACAGTCGATAGGTTCTCTCAAGATTTCCATGTTGCTCTGTGTCCCAGAAGTCCTTTTTATTGCTAAGTAGGATTCACTGGCATGTACATATCCTGATTTTTTTTTTTTTCCATTCACCCGTTGATGAAGGTCTGGACTCTTTCCAGTTTTTTGCCCTTATGAATAAAGCTGCTATGAACATTCTTGTATTCTCCCCTGAGTAGGCATGTGGTAGCATTTCTTGAGAGTTTTAACTTGCATTTTCACGATGACTAATGATATTAGCACCTTTTCATGTGCTTATTAGCCATTCATATATATTCTTTTCTGAAGTGTCTGTTCAAATCTTGTGCCCCTTTTAAAGAATTGAGTTTCTTGTTTTACTATTGTTAAAATGAGGGCACTTCTTGGTCAGCTACATGTATCGTTAATAGTCTCTTCCAGTATATTCCAGTATATGTCTTGCCTTTTCTTTCTTTCCTTTTTTTTTTTTTTTTTTTCTGAGATGGAGTCTCACTCTGTCACCTAGGCTGGAGTGCAGTAGTACAAATTCTGCTCACTGCAACTTCCGCCTCCCGGATTCAAGCGATTCTTCTGCCTCAGCCTCTCAAGTAGCGGGACTACAGGTACGTACTGCTATGCCCGGCTAATTTTTTTGTGTGTGTGCTTTAGTAGAGATGGAGTTTTACCAGATTGGCCAGGCTGGTCTCGAACTCCTGACCTAGTGATCTGCCCACCTTGGCCACCCGAAGTGCTGGGATTACAGACGTGAGCCACCGTGTCCAGTTGCCTTTTCATTTTCTTACACGTCTTCCTGGTATCCGTCATAATGTCTTTTCAGGAACCCTTGTGACAGTTTTAGCATTTTTTTTTTTTTTTTTGAGATGGAGTCTCACTCTGTCACCCAGGCTGGAGTTCAGTGGCACGATCTTGGCTCACTGCAACCTCTGCCTCCTGGGTTCAAGCAATTCTCTGCCTCAGCCTCCTGAGTAGCTGGGATTATAGGCACCCGCCACCACGCCTGGCTAATTTTCGTATTTTTAGTAGAGACAGGGTTTCACCATCTTGGCCAGGCTGGTCTTGAACTCCTGATCTCATGATCCACCCGCCTCAGCTTCCCAAAGTGCTGGGATTACAGGCGTGAGCCATTGAGCCCAGCCAACAGCTCTAGTATTATCTGTTATGATTATTTTGATGTTGCTCAGAATTTACTCAATGGCCGTTCCTTGAAACAGGGGCTTTGGGTTCTATCCTTTTTTTAGGGGGTGGGGGCAGACAGGATCTTGCCCTGGGTCTTGTTCTCTTCACCTAGGCTGGAATGCAGTGATGCAATGTCATAGCTGACTGTGATCTTGAACTCCTGGGCCTAAGCAATCCTCCTGCCTCAGCCTGTGGAGTAACTAGGTCTAGAGATGCAGGCCACCATCCTTGGCTAACTTTTTTTTTTTTTTGTAGAGACGGGAGTCTCATTATGCTACTTAAGCTAGATTCGAAATCCTGGCATTAAGTGATCCTCCCGTTTTGGCTTCCCAAAGTGCTGGGATTACAGGCGTGAACCACCGCACCTGGCCAGTTTATAGTCTTTAGATCTCTTCTTCCCACCCTACGGGCAGAACTCAAAGCATTCCCCTGATTGACAGCATTTGTTGATTGATGGATTGGCTCTTCTACTAACTCTGCAGCCAAATTAACAGATCTTTCCTCTGTTTCCTATTGGATTATAAGCTGGCTTTTCGAGGATTTAGGATTAAGTACAGTCTTCTAAAGATAATTGGTTCTCAGAAGTTGATGTAAGTTCTTTTGGTAAGTTCTTTGATGTAAGCCCCATAAGAGTGAAGGTGTGGTTCAACACTGGTCTCCTGCACTCTGGCTGTGCTGTGCGCAGTGCCTGACACACAGTAGGTACCTGTTAGATACCTTGGAGGCACTGAGTGAATATGCTGTAGAAGCAGTGGCACATGGTCCTCCCAAGACCAAAGTGAAGGCTCACAGTCAAGCTGTAACATGGTTAACAGAGTTCAATATTCTTGAAGTTACTGGTAGGAGGGAAGTGCCTGGGAGAGAGAGAGAAAATTGCTATGTTCCTGTTTTTCAGTCTCTTGGGTTTAATCTATCTCTCCTCTTTGATTAGAAATCAAGCATTTCCTCATGTGTCTTTGATATTACCCAGTTATCTTTTGAAATGAGTTTTTGAATACCTAGGGTTTCTGGGGTTTTAGGCAAGAAATTTGCAGATGTTCATTTCTGATCCTGCAGTACTCACTTGAGAATGTCATTATGCATAATAAGATCTAATTAGTCCTCTTAAATCAATCTTCAATGTCCCCCATAAATCCACAGCTTTCATACTTTAAACTGAAGCCATTTGTTTTTCAAGAAAGGGGTCAGAATGTTTATTAAGTTGATCTATGGTCTGTATGAATTATGTAAAGAGAAACTGGATTTTCATATTTCCAGTGATGTAAATGACAATGTGATATCTCAGATTATTTCCAATGGGTCTTAGTGACAGAAGACAGTTCTGTCCTTGACTCTGACATTTACGGCAGGTAGGATAATTGCCATCTAATAAATATGATGTACCTGAGAGCAGTGAGCAGACTGCAGAGTTGAAGGGCAAAGCCATCTTCAGATTTCTATGGTGTCTCTCTGTCTCTCTCACGGAACTCTGTGGAGAGTCACTTCCAGTGGTGGAGCTTGGGCCATTCATGGCCAGTAAACTGTGGAAGGAGTAGAGATAACATCACACCTTGGTCTTTCTGAGCTTCCGGTTAGCTGTGTTCCCTTTCTAAGTAGAATGCATCTGACGGTGGGCAGAGGTGCAGGCTGAGGGGCCTGGCTCTGCAGGATGAGCAAAACACTTCACCTCCTTTGCTCCGCCCCGGGCCAAAGAAGAGACACCTGCCTCACGGAGTGCCAGCCTGCGGTGGTTACTCATCTCTGTGTGTTCTGTCCTGCCTGGGTCTGCCTGGCTGGCTCCTGGTTTGGCCCCAGCATGGTTCCACTTTTAACCAGGAGGGAGATGATAACGATCAGCTCAGTAGTTGCTCATTATGCTGATTAAGCGCTTCTGTGGCAAGGAGGGGCCTTTGCAGCTGTGAGAGGGGCAGGAGAAGAATCTATCCCGCCCACCTTTATAGTTTTCAGGTCCCACAGGAGCAGGGGTCATTGGGGGTTGCCACAGCTCGCCTGTGTGCTGGCGGTGGAGGCCACGAGGTCCATCCTGCCGGTGATGCCCGTAGGCTCGCACTGTCCCTGGCAGGTGGGGGCAGTCACAGAAAACCCATCTGCATGCCGGTGGAGCAGCTTTTTCTGCTCCATTCCCTTTTCTTTCTGTGTGACAAATGACCCCAATTATCCTCAGGTCGATCATTTAGCTGCAGTGTGGAGAGGGTTCTGACTTCCCGGCCAGCTACGGCCGGACTGGAGGCATCCAACGGGACTAGGGTTTTAAAAGCCCCACATTCTTATTATAGCTTCTGCCAAGATCCCTGGCTGCCAGGCCCTGTCGCAGCGCCGTGAGCTTACCCCTAAAACGATGCGGGCAGCCCTTAGGAAAAGGCTCTCAGCTCTCCTTGCTGAGATATTTATAGGCTCCTTGACTGCAAAGAGATTATGCAGCGGCCTGAGGGATTTGCATAAATGTGGCGCCTGCTTAAACATTTAGTCCCAAGCTCATCCAAGGCCTCACCTCCCCATTTTTGTGATGCAGTTCATTAAACAATGACAGTTCTGCTGCTACTGTGCAGCTGACTTGTCACAAAGGAAACGTCCTGTAAGGAGTTGGGAGCAACCATTTTTACAGACTGGGAATTATGATAAACAGGCCTCTGGAGTCAGAAGAGTGGAATTGATTGGGATGCTGAGAGGAGACGGGCAGAGAGTAGAGTTGGTCTCCAAGGCAGGGCTCTGGGAGGTAGAAGGGGAACCCCACAGGAGGCTAATGGGGGCAGTGAGATGGGGAGGGAGCCTGGAAAAGCAGGATCTTGTGTGGGGTCCCTTTCGCCTCTGCCGATAGCACAGTTCACATGGACAGCGGAGAGGCAGAAGCCACTCACACAGGTGAAGGGGAGGGGAGACAGGACACAGTGGCCTGTGCACAGCCAGAGATATGGGGCATAGTGGCAGACTGAGAGGAGATGGACAGCTGGGATAGACCGACCTGCCACCTCCGGGCCTTATCGTTCCAAAGCGGGCGTGGGGAAGGGGAGTTAGAGGACCCTCCTCCACAGCTTGGACCTGCTGGCGGGTCCAGTCAGGGTGTAGTTCAGGAAACAGAGGCCCCTCTACTGTGCCAGGGAACCAGGAGCCCGTAACATCACGGGGTGGCCGAGAGAACAGCAACCTAGGCGTCCACCTAAACGCCCAGTGTCAGGGTCACACAGCATGGCCGTTGTCCAGGGCAGGGAGCAGCTGCACTCCTGCTAACTCCAGCCACCACCGCCTCTCCTCTGGCACTGCGGCACTGTGCCAGCCCCGGGACAGGGGCCTCTGCCCACGGAGCCACCGCTCCTGCAGAAGGTAGGCTGACCTCAGCTACACTTAGAGCACTAAACACGGTAGAGCCTGGGATGCAGTCAGGCCCCATGCCCTGCAGTGTAGGGAAGGGGTTTTGGTGGGTGGGGGGGATGTGGCAGACAAGAGCCACTGTGCCCGAGAGGGTAATGGGGTGGGTAGCATTCTGCTGCCTCACAGGCCTGAGAGTGGCTGTCGCATCCTAGCCCTGACTGTTAGGACTGGCCAGGGCCCTCTGACTTCCCAGATTCTCCTTCCCAGACCTGCTCCTTGACCTCTAGAATACCCTCAGCTCACAAGAACCTGACTGGCAACCTGGACTCAGACATTTTGATAACGTGTCTTTTTGAGGCGTGTGGAGTAAATCCTTAGGATACTTTGCAGTTACAGCTGATTGAAAATGGAGAATTTTGCAGTGAGCCAAGATCGCGCCGCTGCACTCCAGCCTGGGTGACAGAGCAAGACTCTGTCTCAAAAATAAATAAATAAATAAATAATAAAATGGAGAATTTAATAATACACATACTTAGAAACTGAAAGTGCAGAAACATAAAGAACTGAGCTGTTGGTAACTGAATACACGTGTCTCCTGGACTCGATCTCCTGGAGTCCTTTGTCTGCTCCCTGTTGGGCTGGTTACATGTTGCATGAATGTGCCTTTGGAACAAGCAAAAAACAGAGCTGAATGTTGATAGAACTTCCATGGCCACACCCAGGTCCCTCATTTTACTAAACCGGGGAGGGGAGAGAATCAGAACCATCATACTTACCTTTTCTCTCCACTTCCCACCCTTGCTTTTGTCTCTCTATAGCCTTTTAAGAACCTTGTGAATAGATAATACTCAATTTTCTAAATTATGAAGATCTAGTAAAGTTAGCTTTGGTGCTGAAAACCACTGCAGTTAAACTCCTCTCTTGAGTCAAGATGGCTCTCCCGAGGCAGCTTCACTGAGTAGGTGTGTGGAGGCCGAGGGCCGGACACCAGCCCCAGGATGATCCCTTTGCCACCCTAGGCCTCAGTTTCCCATGTGTCTGTAGATGATGGTGTTCCTGTCGGGTCTTTAACCAGCTTCTCACATTTTGTGATTTTCTCTGAGATTATAATTTATTTATAAATGTTATATATGTCATATATATGTGTATGACATATATAACATATATATGTCTTCATGGTTAATTTACATGCTCATTATAGAAAATTTAGAAAAAGTTAAAAAAATTAGGAGATTACTCATAGTCCAACACCCTAAGGAAGCAGGTATTAATATTTTTAGATTAGAGGACATCCTTCTAGTAAGCTCTTCAAACTTGCTCCATTTCTATGAAGAACTAGGTATGAAGAAACCTATTTGTCCTCTGCTTGAATAATAGTGGTTTCATATATATACAAATGTACACACACATACATATATATATACACACACGCACTTTATTTCAGGGCAGACTTTGTGGCAGTCGTTTCTAACCATCAAGCCCTCGCAGACATCCTGAAGCCTGCTCACCCCCGTGGTCTCCTGGGGTGCTGTTGTTGTTTTGCTGTCTTTGCAGAGATGGAAGACTCAGCAGCCCTCTAAGCTGTTGCCTTGGAACCAAAATCCAAGGGAAGGAGGAGGAAAAGCAGAGCACTGTCAGTTACCATCACATGCTGTGCCTGATTGGGGTCTTATTATTTCTTCCGTGTTTCTAAAATTTCCTTGGAGCTCTAGGTTGGTGCTGAGATTCTATTTGCTTTAAGACAGTGAAAGCAGAGAACCAGAGCTAGTGATCTTAGAGACCGCCATCTGGATGAGGACGCTGAGCCTACCGCGTGGGGGCCCAGGTCCAGGTCTTAGGAATCCAGCCTAGACTCCCCGACAGCAGTCAGCCCTCTGAAGTGTGCACAGCACTGCCTTGCCACCGGGCTGACAGTGAGGCCAGCCTTGAGTTAGGCTTTCCAGGATGCTGGTATTTCCCCTAAAGGACCAGCGGATACCCTTGGTGTCCTCTATTAATAGAAGGTGTATAGGATGTAAAGTTTGTAGGTCAGAGAAGGCTGTCCTTCCCAGCCACTTGCTGTTGTCCAAGGAAAACCCTGGGAGCTGTGCAGTGTTAGTTGATTCTTGGTGAGAGTGTGTGTACTTATGCACACAAACACCTATGCACACAGATTCCCAAGCTGAGGCTGAATGCCCTCTTGAAGCAACATTTCTGGGAAATTGTAGGTAAGTTTGTAAAAATATATGCTAAGGGAAAGCCAAGAGGCTCATTCAGTACAGGGATGGTTTCCTTGACATCATTTGTCATCGCTGATTTTCCTTCCTTTGGGGTCATCTTGCTCATCTCTATTGGGTCTGTGTGTGCTTGTTTGGTGGGTTTGCAAGCAGCCTGTGTGCATGGCAAGCCCTCAGGGCCCCTGGACTTGGAAGGCTTCAGGGAAATAACAGGGAGGCACTGAGGTTTCCTACTGGTCTACCCATTGAAACCATTCATCATGCACACTCACTGTATTTCAAACACTAGTTGATATTGTCATGGGTAATAAATGCAATAATATGTGCAATAATTGAAAAATATTCCTCAGTTCATAGTAGCTTTGGATGTTGTGGATTTTCTACAAAATATTATGGGAGAGTGTACAATTCTGGACATTAAAAAGTAGTCAATCCATATTATCAAAATGTGGGGCACTGACCTCACTTTCAAGCCTTGCATTTAAGGTCTGGTGGGCCCATGGACTTGTTTCCCTTTGGTTGATTCGAACAGAAGTGATGGCCCTCCGGTGTGGGATCAGACTGGAGCCATGCATGCATTCCCAACAGTGGGGGTCAGCTGACCGTGGGGCTGTCAGGGTGGATGTCTTGTCCCTGAGACTACCCCTCCCTCATTAGGGTCCTAAATGTCCAGTCCTCCTGTCATCCTCACAGACCCTCCAGCCCCGAGAGTCTGGTTTCCTGGCTTGTAGGGGAGGGAGGCAGAATGGCTGGGCAGGGCCGGGCAGCCATCTTGTCCCTTCTCAATCCGTTTCTCTCCCTCTCCCAGAGGCACAAGCACAGCCTTTCACTCACAGAGCTTGCTTTGGACAAAAGTTATCAGGCAAGGAAAACATATTTTCAGATCTCGTTCTCCACCCCTGACTTCCCTCCTCTGAGACTCCAAGGTGCAGGCGAGATAAGGAAACATGTTACTCTTCCTACCAGTCAGAGACACAGACACAGCCTTAAGCCAAGGGCAGTCATTTGTAATAGTTGAATTTCCTGCATCAGCGACAGAGGGAGTAAGGCTGGAATGGATGTGTCTGAGAAAGAGACACACCCTGGGCCCCTACAACCAGACCGCATTGTAGGGGTCTCTTCCACCTAGTAAAGTGCATGATCTTGTGTGTATAGCCCGGTGGATTTTTCCGTGTGCGTGCACCTGAGTCATCACCACTCAGATCAAGACAGATTTCCACACCCAGGAAAGTCCCCTGGTGCCACCTCCTGTCCCCAAAGCCCCTATTCAGGTGGATGCATTTTTCCCAATTACAGATGAGGGGGCCAAAGCTTGGAGAAGGCAGGACAGCAGGCCTCACACCTCCTCCCCAGCAGCGAATCCTCATGGACAGTGCCCTCTCCCGTGAGACAGAGCATAGTGCAAGCCTGCTCTGGAGTCCTGGGGAAGAAAAATCCATTTGCTTTTGATCCCAGGGATACTAGGATGGGGTGGGGGTGCTGGGATGGTGAGGGGGTGGAGGGATGTGTTGGGGGCCCTGGGAGGGGGTGGAGGTGAAGGGGCTGGCAGGCTGTTGCCTCTGCCTGCCTCAGGGCGACCACCTGTGCAGACAGAACTGGTGCCAACTGCAGGCAGCCCACCCACCCATGCTGCCCCTGTGCCAGAAGAGCCAGGGCCCATGGCCTCAGGACAGGAGGCACCTCCTTGATGTCCCCTTTCTCCTTTCTTGGCAGCACCTTCCTCCCCTTGTCCACCTGCTGGAGTGTGCGCCCCCCACCCCCATGCCAACCTAAGACCCTCTCATGCCGTTCCCCTAGGGCTGTGCAGCCACATCCTTCCCCTCTGGCTTGTGCCTGTTGGGTCCCTGGGCTCTGAGTGAGACCTGGAGGTCTTCCAACTATGCTTGTATATCCCCGGGGGCTGGGAAGACGCTGGAGAGCCACCCACTCCTGGGGCTTTTGATCTTGCTTCAAATTACGGTGAAACCTTTGAGCATTTCCTGCTCCCTCCCTCACAGAATGCCCTGTGCCTGGGTTTTCTTTTCTTTCCTTCAAGAGCCCTGGGAGAACTCGACACAGTGGGGTCCACACCAGCAGCGCCCGGCTTTGCTGTGGCCTTTCTTTCAGCAGGTATGCAGCTTCAGAAACGAGAGCATGGAGGATGAATGTAGCAGAGGCCCCCACGTGGCAGCAAGTCTGCCAGAAACACCTGCCGTCTGCTGCCCCGCATGCGCGAGGGGGAACAGTCCCGGGGTTTCTTGCTCAATGGCTATAGAACTGGCATTAGAACAAACAGCTTGAACTTCCCTGCAGGCACCTGGGTACACACACACAGGCACATACAAGAGATACAGATACCCATGCATGTGCACTACAAATTCCCAACGGATTTTCTTCCTTAAATGGAGGTGTAATTTCTGACAAATCGTTATCTAGTTAGTGGCTTGAGTTAGGGCAGCCTGGCCAAAAAGGGTAACTGTGAGTAATAGAAAAAAAAAAAAAAAGCAACGTAGTGTCTTTTACAAGGAGATATTTTTCCCCTTCCCACAATACTAAATTGTGACTTTGGTTTAGGGATTCGGCAATAATTGGTAAGTGTAATTCTTTTGAGCTTATTCTCATGATTGTTTCTTCATGGCTATAAAATGGCTGCCACAGTTCCAGCCATCGTGTCCGTTTCATGTGAGTGGGTTGGATTCTAGGCGTGCTGCACTGAGCTTATACGAGAAGAGAGACTTTGAGTTCTAAAGTGTCAAGCACTGTGTTTATTGGCTGTATCTTTTTTAATCCTATGATAACTCTGTAAGGTATATACTAATGTTATTCCCATTTTAGACATGAGGAGACTGAGTCTTAGAACTGGTAAATGGCAGAGCTTGGATTTGTACCCAGTTCTCTCAATGCAAAGTCTTTACCTTTAGATGTGACCTGAACCTTCACACAGTAGGGTGTGAAATGTGCTGTAAGGGAAAGACAGAGAAAATGCTATGGAAATTCTTTAAAAAGTGAAAGATTTCTTCCGTTTAAAAAGTGGATTTTTAAACAGATACATCGAGCCAAATGAAACTAATATTCTTTTCTGAGTACAACCTTCTGGTGTGTTAGACATCCCTGTGGGTTGTATTTGATGGGTAAATGCACCCACAGAACTAAGGTTATTGAAACGGGGGCCTCTGTTGATGTGCCTGGGGCTCCGTATTGATCCAGTCCTGTTTGACACTTTTTAATCAATAATTTTAAGAAAGACATAGACAAAATGCTTTAGAAATTATGGAAAGCACAAATCTGGGAGGGATAGCCCATGAGCTGGATATTGAAATAAAAATTTCACAAGATTTTGGCAGGCAGGAGCCTTGGGGTTTAAATAAATAAAATGGAATATCGTAGGGATTCATTTAACGTGTAACACTTAGACTTGAAAAATGAACTTGAGACTTGGGTTCAGGAGTCCTGGCGTCTCATTAAGCCACATGGAAAGGCATAGCTGAGCACAAAGCAAACTAGCAAATACTGTTGGCCCAGCTTCCAACAAAACCAACACTAGGAGGCATTCTAGTTGAAGACTATATTCTTTGTCATGTGTGTTCTCTGAAGTCCCTGGTCCTGTAGCTCGTGGTCAGCTAGATGTTTGACTGAGATTTCCACAAATGCTGTATTTAAGTCATCAGTGCTTTTTTTTTTTTCTTTTCTTGCTTGCTGTAAATCTTTGACTATTTCCCAGAGTTCCACAAAGTTGATTCTGACGGCTTTTGCTCATCTTTGTGTGCGTGAAGGACAGGTCCTTGGGGCTGCAGCATGCTGTGTAGAATGGAGGAATCAGCCCTCATTCAGCCCAGCCAGGACATTTCTGCTGGATCACATGCAGCCCCAAATGCCTGGGACCGACTGGAGGACAGCAAACTGGCAACTGTGGCACTCAGCCTGGAAAGGAGGAGGTCCAGTGGAGAGAGGTAGCGTAGTGGCTGTTTAAAGATGGTGATGCTCTGACACCTGAGAGCTCCAAAGAGAAAAGTTAAGGACGCACGTGGGAAGTCTCAGAGATTCTAATTTGGGGTCAATGTTAGGAAATCTTGTGCAAAGAGGGAAGAGACTATCAGTGGAGTGCTGGCCTCTGCATCTTACGAGCTGCTTGAGCTTCCTGTCATCTGCCTCCGATGCTGCCCAGCAATTCCTGCAGGCGGAGGCAGCAAAGTGAGGTGATGTAGGCCCTTTCCATCCTAAGACACTATCATTTTTTTCCACTCTAGTCTTCAGCTTCTTGTGGATTTTTTTTTTTTTTGACAGTTTCACTCTTGTTGCCCAGGCTGGAGTGCAGTGGCGTGATCTTAGCTCACTGCAACCTCTGTCTCCTGGGTTCAAGCGATTCTCCTGCCTCAACCTCCTAAGTAGCTAGGATTACAGGTGTTTGCCACCATACCTGGCTAATTTTTGTATTTTTAGTACAGATGGGGTTTCACTATGTTGGCCAGGCTGGTCTTGAACTCCTGACCTTGTGATCTGCCTGCCTTGGCCTCCGAAAGTGCTGGGATTATAGGTGTGAGCCACTGTGCCAGCCGTGGATTCTTTTTTTATAAAGGCATGCCCTCTCCATCCACACCTCGCCACGCAAACAGTGCTAACCGTTCCCACACCAACTTGTCCCTCACCACACTCAGCAGTGTTGAGGGGGGTGCCCTCCAAACTCAAACAGGAGTGAGGGTCCCTCCTACCGAAAGAAAGACAGTTGGTTCCTGCTGCCCACAGGTCAATTCCGATTCCATTTGCAACTGGCCCCAGCTGCCTTTCTAGACCCAGGTCTCTTGTGTCTGTCCCCTCCCACATTGTCATTCAGTCCCCTGGGGAAGTCATCATGTTGCATGTGACAGATGGCTTCATTGGGGAATGGTGGGGCAGGGGCGGTGGGAGGCTATGCCCAGGATTGCCTGAGTTACAGGAGGAGATTATGTCAGAGCTGAGCGGTAAAGGAAGGAGGGGCCCCAGGGACAAAGGGAGAAGAGCAGCCCCAAAGGTTCTGAGAACTCCCCATGAATAAGACTTCTCTGAGGCCGAGAGTGACCAGGGTGCTCTGACAACAATATTATTTCCTTTCAACACGTTGATACTCCATTTTCTCTAAAGCGCACAAGATGCAGACAGAAAACCTAATGTTTTATCCTATGGCATAGCCTTTGAATTTCTCAGCAGCACACAACATATAGCAGAGAGGTAAAATAAAAAGGAATACAGAAAGAAATTAAAAGAAACAACCTGATGTTGCAAAGAAAGGACATAAAGGTTGGGGGTGAGGCCAGCCTGGGTCGGCTTGTTCAGCGAAGGACGCACAGTGAGGACGCAGGCCTCGTGAGGCCTGGTGACTTGAGGGCCCTGCTGTGCTTTCCTGGGGGAAGGCCACTGTGACAAGGATTAGAAAAAGTCAGTCGATTTTGTCCTGCTGTGTATAATTACCTCTCCATCTATTTATAAAGCCTTGAGGGATTAAAGCAATTATTCATCCTAAAAACACCGTGGGCAGTGACACCTCCAAAGATAGCTACTGCATAACCCCTCCGCCGCTCTCCTGCAGCCCCGCCTGTGCTGCGCTTTCACCACAGGGGAGGCAGCGCAGGTGCAGGGGCCATGCGACCATCCCAGGGTCTCAAGAGGTCTCCCAGATCCAGGACTCGGGCAAGTCCCTCCACCACTCTGCGTCTTGAAGTCTTCATCTATAAGTGGGGATGTGACTCTGTCTATCTCTCTCGGGTGTTGGGAAGGTTACACACGTCTAGATCTATATGCAGTCACTAAGAATATTTAGTAGATGTTGCCAGTTGACTGAAATCAACCTGGACTCTGCCCCTGCTCCCCAAACCACCCTCTCCTGGCTGCGCAATCCTTCAGCTCCTCAGGCTGATTCCTGGAGTCATCTTGGATTTCTCTCTCCCTCTCACACCTCACATTTAATCCACTAGCTAATGCTGTGGGCTCCAGCTTCAAAACGCATGTGCACGCTGCCCTGCCCCCTCCTCCATCACGACCACCCTATTCTGACCCTGACAGTCCCAGCCCCTTCCTCCCTCAGCCACAGGGCTCCAGCTCCAGCTGCTGGGTGGAGGCTGGGCTCGCGGCTGCTTTGGAGACTCTGCTCTTTGCTGTTCCTTCTCCTGGAATTGCACGTCCCCACACACCTGCCTGCTCACATGCTCTCCCGTAAGCCTTGCTCCAAGGGCACCTCCTCAGTGAAGCTGCCCTGACTACTACCACCCACACCACCCTCTCACGGGCTACCCCGCTTCCCTGGATCATTTTTATCCATAGTGTGTATTCCCCTCTGGCACACCATGTCATTTACTTTTTCATCTTTTTGCTGAACTGTTCTTCTCTCTAGAATGGCGGTTCTCAACCATGGGCCATCTGTCAGTGTCTAGATACATTTGGAGTGATCATAACTAGGGGTGGGGTGTTCCAGGCACCCAGTGGGCACAGGCAGGAGTGCACAGGATTAAGAACACCCACCCAAAGAACCCCCATCCCACATGCCAACACAGAAGAGGTTGAGAAATCCTCATCCAGACTGTAAGCCCTGCGAGGGCAAGGGCCCCGTCCCCTGTTTTGATCACTGCAACATCTCCAGCACCCAGAACAGGGCTTGACATCACAGATGCCCAGTAAATGGGGAACAAACAGAGACTGGTACATACGCAGAACTGGGAAAATGTTGGTCATTATTATCATTATTTCTCATGGGTTTGTATTGTTTCTGTGCCTCAGGTTTTCAGGAAGGTCTCTGCTTTTCCCCTGGGCAGTGCAACAGAGGGAAAGAGTGTTGGACGTGGAATCAGAGACCCCTGTCTGAGCCCCAGCTTGGCCGTTATGAGCTGTGTCGCTCTGGGAAACTCACTTAACCTCTCTGAGGTTTTGTTTCCACATTTGTTGAGTTGGAATACAATTTGTTTTCCTCCTCATCGTGCAAGCTGGTGAGATGAGCAAATATGATGATATGTCAGAATGCTTGTAAGTACTAAATACCTTCCAGTTATTGTCATTATGTGGTCCCTCCTGCAAAATGGAAAAAGCAATTGATTTTACCATGGCTGACAATCTTACATCGGTTGTGAGGAGCCGATTATTCATAATTTCAGTGTGTTTCCATTTCTTTCCATATGGCACTCCTCCCTTAGACAGGTATCTTGAGGCAAGAGAAGGAGCAGGTGGCCTTTAAAATACATTGCACATAACACACGCATTTCACTGAACAGCTTTTTGCATTTAAAATGCGGACAATATGCTCAAAATAGTACTAATAAATTTTCTATCTTGAGTAATGTATCTCAGACATATTCCAAGGGAAAATAATTAAAGAAAAACTCAATAAAATAGAGATCATAAAAAGGGGGGTTTATAAATCAAGAGAGTGGGCTTCTAGCCGTTCTCAATATAGCCTTTGAGTGCAAGGATCCCAGATGTTTGATTTGGACACATGGAATCTTGCAATAGGATAGCGTACTTCTTATGAATGAAACATCAAAAGGCATACGGCAGTAGATGCAATCACATTGGCAAACGTGTGTCTTGGAGAGCAGAAATGGCCAGCTGAATGCTTCCTTGCTCACTCGTGAAGTCAGGAGTAAAGCTCCAGGGAGTGCCTTCCGCCCTGTTGGCAATGAATGGCCTCTCCTGACAGATGGCCCAAGGGCCTTTGGCTAAAGATTTGCAACATCAAAGAGTGAGTGGCATGGCCTGGCCAGCCACCTGAGACAACGTACTTTGTTCCAAAACGTGGTTCATAGTTTCACCTTTCTGGCTCAGTGGGGATTAAGATTGAAAGAGGCTTTGGAGACGTTGATAACAGATGAATATAAATATTATTTACCTAGCAACATAACACTTTTTTTTCTTCTTTTTTTGGCTCTTTCACGGAGTCATTACTCTTTCCCTTGAGTTGTCACTTCCTTCATTTAGTCTATTCCTTCAACAATTATTGATCAAATCATTATTTGTGCTGGGCAGTGTTCTAAGTCCCAAGAATTTTGTGTTAAACCAGTACCCTGCCCTCATAACGCCTATAATCTAGAGACATTAAACAGTGAGCACAGGAATAAGCAGTATACTTTCAGAATGTAGTCCGTGTTCTCAAGGGAGGAGATTGTGATGTAACAGAGCTTCTTTTCACCTCAAAGGAGGGCCATTAAGAAGGGCCAGTCAGGACAGGTGATGCTGGCAAGAAGGGAGCCAGCCTGCGACGTGCTGGGAAGACAGGCAGAGAGACTATACGTTCAAAGGGTGTGAGGCAGGCATGAGTTCACAGAAAGTGTGTCAAGGGCCTGGAGCACAGTGAGTGAGGGAGAACAAAGACAGGGAGGTGCTAAAGGGTCAGGAGGGGCCAGACCCTCTGGAGCATTGATGACTATGCTGTGGAATGAATTTGGATGTTGTTTAAGGGGAGTGGGAAGTTACTGAAATATTTTAAGTAGAGAAGTGGGATGCACTGATTTACCTTATGAAAAGCGTTCTCTAGCTGCTTTGAGAGAAAGGACTATAGTGGGATGATATAGTTTGGATGTTTGTCCTCTCCAAATCTTGTGTTGAAATGTGATGGTCAGTGTTGGAGGTGGGGTCTGGTGGGAGATGATTGGGTCATGGAGCAGGTCCTTCATGAATGGCTAGTGACATCCCCTTGGCAGTGAGTGAGTTCTCAGTCTGGTAGTTCACATGAGGTCTGCCTGTTTAAAAGAGTGTGGCGGTCAAGTGCAGTGGCTCATGCCTGTGATCCTAGCACTTTGGGAGGTAAAGGCAGGAGGATCCCTTGAGCTCAGGAGTTCAACACCAGCCTCGGCAACAGGGCGAAACCCATTTCTACTAAAAATAGAAATATTAGCCGGGTGTGATGGCGTGCCACCTATAGTCTCAGCTACCTGGGAGGCTGAGGTGGGAGGGTCACTGGAGCCCAGGAGGCGGAGGTTGCAGTGAGCCAAGATTGTGCCAGTGCACTCCAGCCTGGGCAACAAAGCCAGGCCCTATCTCAAAAAAAAAAAAAAAAAAAAAAAAATAGAGTGCGGCACCCCTTCCCTCCCACTCTGGCTCCTTCTCTCGCCGTGTGAGGCACAGGCTGCTTCTTCGTCTTCCACCATGATTGTGAGCTTCCAGAGGCCTCATCAAGAGCAGATGTGAGCACATTAAACCTCTTTTCTTTATAAACTACCCATATTTAGGGATTTCTTTATAGCTACGACAACGGGGAAAGGGAAAGCAGGGAGATCAGCGGTGTTTTCACACTAGTACAGTAATAGAGCAGCAAGTTGGACCAGGCTGGTGGCTGAGGAGGCAGGATCGTGGCTTTGAGATACACTCTGAAGAAGAAAAGTAGGCCTTGCTGATAGAATAGTCACAAACTGTGATGGAAAGGGTACATTCAAGGATGTCTCCTGGGTTTTTGGCTTAAGCATCTGGATACAGAGATATGGAAGACTGGGAAGTATATGCATATATACTCCAAATGGGTTTGGAGTATATATACATGCAGTCAACAATTCTGTCTTGCATGTGTGAAATTTAGACACCCGTTAGACATCTGCATAGAGGGCCAGGCCATAGTGGCTCATTCCTGTAATCCCAACACTTTGGGAGGCCAAGGTGGGTGGATCACTTGAGGTTAGGAGTTTGAGAGCCTGGCCAACATGGTGAAACTCTGTCTTTACTAAAAATACAAAAATTAGCTGGCTGTGGTGGTGTGCACCTGTAATCCCAGCTACTCAGGAGGCTGAGGCACGAGAATCACTTGAACCTGGGAGGTAGAGGTTGCAGCGAGCCAAGATCATACCACTGCACTCTAGCCAGGGTGACAAAGCAAGACTCCATCTCAAAAAAAAGAAAAAAAGACATTTGTGTAGAGATGTTAGGTTGGCAGTTGGATAATGGTCTTGAGTTTCAGGGCAAGGTCAGGACCAGAAATGAAAATTTGGGATTCATTAGCATGTAGATCATATTCAGAGCCACAATAGAAGATAAAATAACTGAGGAAGAGAGTTAGAGAAGAGGGGCCAAGAGCAAACACGGGAACATGCCAGCATTTAGAGGACGATGGAGAAGGAGGAGATGGCAGAGATGTCAATAGAAGGAAAAGCAAAAGGGTGTTATCACAGAAGGTGACAACAGAATATGTCACAAAGAGGAGTATGTTTGAATGTGTCAAATGCTGTTATCACAGGCTATAGAAGTAAACACAAAGTTCTCTTGGAATACCGAGGATGAGCTGCCTCTAGTGTGTGTGAAACCCAAATATTTGTTGTGGAACCCCTGTCCATATATGCAATGTTATTTAAAAATATACTACATATTATTGGGCTTATGTGGGATATAGTGATTTATTGATGAAGATTTAGAATAATGGGTAGGAAGAGATGATTTTGGATTTGTTTATGTGCCAGTTAGTGCATCTGAAGCTTCTTTATCCTATGTCTAATGTAAGTGTGTTTTCCTAAATCAGTGCATCAGTGCCATTCTGGAGCCCAAATCACACGTGATTCCGTGAAAGAAACTCTGTGCTGGCCAGAAGATGCACTCACTCGCCAGGCTTTCCTGCATGGGCCCTCACCATGGAGTCCTGGACACTTGGGGCATCTGGTTGACCACATGCTTGGGAGAGCACCAAAGAAGGTCCTGGTTCTCAAGCCTCCAGCTTCTCCTCAGAAAGAATTGACTACCTGTCTATCCTCCAACTTTCCTGGCTGCTACCAGAGGGTCTGGCCTATAACCATCTGTGTCAAAGAGCCGACAGGGCCTGACATTCACTTGGACTCTAGGGGTGACAGAGAGCAAAGCAAAAGTTTGAAAGAATATGCAGTCTGAATGAGCATGCAGGCCTTTGCCACAGCTCCCCTTCCCAGCTCAGTGCAGAGCAAGCAGGAGATAAGCTTCTGCTCTTAGCTTCTCTGTGAGGAGAGAAGAAATGGACCACACATCTAGCACCCCAACTTTTCTGACAACTACTAGAAGGACGGACTCCTGACTCACCTGTCTCAGGGCACGATGGTACTTGGCACACACTAGTCTCCTGGGGCCACCAAGAACAAGAATAGCATTTTGGACGAACACACTGGTTTGAGAGGCATGCAGAATCTCTGACTGGGCTGTGAGGACGCTCATCTGTGAAGATTAAGGGAGGTGGCTATTTTATCAAATGTGCAGAAACCAACACAGTCAAAGACAATGAGCAAACAGGAAATACGTTATAAATAAAAGAACAAGATAAATCTTCAGCAACTGACTCAAACGGAATGGAGATCTGTGATTTACCACTGAGCAAAGATGCTCAGTGAGATCAGGAGAGTAATGCATGAATAAAGCAAGAACTTAAACCAAAAAGGTAGAAAATATTAAAAAGTGCCAAACAGAAATCATGGAGCTGAAGAATATAATAAAAGAACAGAAAAATTTAATAGAGGGGTTCTATAGCAGACTAGGTCAACTGAAAGAAAGGATTAGTGAACTCGACCCATCACTGGCAATCATTCAGTCACAGCATTAAAAAGAAAAAAGAATGAAGGGCCGGGTGCGGTGGCTCACGCCTGTAATCCCAACACTTTGGGAGGCTGAGGTGGGCGGATCACGAGATCAGGAGATTGAGACCATCCTGGCTAACATGGTGAAACCCCGTCTCTACTAAAAATACAAAAAAAATTAGCAGGGTGTGGTGGCACACGCCTATAATCCCAGCTACTCAGGAGGCTGAGGAAGGAAAATCGCTTGAACCGGGGAGGCTGAGATTACAGTGAGCTGAAATTGCACCACTGCACTGTAGCCTGGGCGACAGAGCAATACTCTGTCTTAAAAAAAAAAAAAAAAAAAAAAAAAAAAAAATGATAGTGAAGATACCTTAAAAAACTTATGAACACCATCCAGCAGACTTATACATGCATTATGAGACACTCAGACCTTATGATATCAGTAACACAGAATGTAGGAGGAGGAGAGGCAAAATTGTAGAGCACTTCCATAGAAGTATTATCAGTTTAACCTGTTATAAATATGTGTTATGTAAGCCCCTGGTAACCACAAAGAAGCTACCCATAGAAATCACACAAAAGGAAGAGAAAAGTAACAAAGCCTATCAATGCAAAACAACAAAACGAAAACAAGCAAACAAAACCCAACAATGAAACATAAAGGAAGACAGCAAGAGAGAAAAAGAGGGACAAAAGAACTACAAGACAAACAGTAAACAATTTTTTTAAAAAAATGGCAATATGGTGGTTCATGCCTGTAATCCCAGCACTTAGGAAGGCCAAGACGGGCAGATCACTCGAGGTCAGGAGTTTGAGACCAACCTGGCCAACATGGTGAAACCTGGTCTCCACTAGAAATACACAAAATTTATCCAGGCGTGGCGGCAGGAGCCTGTAATCCAGCTACTCGGGAGGCTGAAGCACAAGAATCACTTGAACCTGGGAGGTAGAGGTTGCAGTGAGCTGAGATCCGGCCACTGCACTCCAGCCTGGACAACAGAGTGAGACTCTGTCTCAAAAAAAAAAAAAAAAAAAAAAAGGCAGGGCGCAGTGGCTCACGCCTGTAATCCCAGCATTTTGGGAGGCTGAAGCAGGCAGATCATGAGGTCAGGAGATCGAGACCATCCTGGCTAACATAGTGAAACCCTGTCTCTACTAAAAATACAAAAAATTAGCTGGGCATGGTGGCAGGCGCCTGTAGTCCCAGCTACTTGGGAGGCTGAGGCAGGAGAATGGCGTGAGCCTGGGAGGCGGAGCTTGCAGTGAGCCGAGATCGCGTCATTGCACTCCAGCCTGGGCGACAGAGCAAGACTCTGTCTGAAAAAAAAAAAGGCAATAGTAAATCTTGCCCTATCAATAATTACTTAAAATGGCTGAGTGCAGTGGCTTATGCCTATAATCCCAGCACTTTGGGAGGCCAAGGCAGGTAGATCACCAGAGGCCAGGAGTTCAAGACCAGTCTGGCCAACATGACGAAACCCCATCTCTACTAAAAATACAAAAATTAGCTGAGTGTGGTGGCATGTGCCTGTAATCCCAGCTACTCGGGAGGCTGAGGCAGAGAATAGCTTGAATCTGGGAAGCGGAGGCTTCATTGAGCTGAGATCATGCTGCTGCACTCCAGCCTGGGCAACAGAGCAAGACTTCATCTCAAATAATAATAATAATAATAATAATAATAATAATAATAATAGTAATAATTACTTAAAATGTAAATGGATTGGCCGGGCTCATGCTTGTAATCTCAGCACTTTGGGAGGCTGAGGCAGGAGGAATATGAGGTCAGGAGTTCAAGACCAGCCTGGTCAACATGGTGAAACCCCGTCTCTACTAAAAATACAAAAATTAGCTGGGCATGGTGACGGGCACCTATAGTCCCAGCAACTAGGGAGGCTGAGGCAGGAGAATTGCTTAACCAGCATCTGGGAGGCAAAGGTTGCAGTGAGCCAAGATCACACCACTGCACTCCAGCCTGGGTGACAGAACGATACTCTGTCTCAAAACAAACAAACAAAAACAACAAAAAACAAAGAAAAAAGAAAGATCTCAAGTAAATGAGATAATGTCACACCGTAAGGAACTAGAAAAAGAACAAACTAAGCCCAAAGTTAGCAGAAGAAAGGAAATTACAAAGATCAGAGCAGAAATAAGTAGGGAATCGAAAAGCAATAGAAAAACCCCAGCAAAATCAGAGGTTTTTCGTTTGTTTGTTTGTTTGTTTTGAGACAAAGTCTTGCTCTTGTCCCCAGGCTGGAATGCAATGGTGGATCCCGGCTCACTGCACCCTCTGCCTCTCGGGTTCAAGCAATTCTCCTGCCTCAGCCTCCCGAGTAGCTCGGATTATAGGCACCTGCCACCACACCCGGCTAATTTTTGTATTTTTAAGTAGAGACCTGGTTTTGCCATGTTGGCTGGGCTGGTTTCGAACTCCTGATCTCAGGTGATCCGCCCGCCTGGGCCTCCCAAAGTGCTAGGATTACAGGCATGAGCCACCCGCCCTGTCCAGAGTTGTTTTTTTAAAAAAAGGTAGATAAAATCAACATGCCCTTAGACCAAAAAAAAAAAAAAAAAAAAAAAAGAAGAATGGATTCAAATAAATGAAATAAAAAATGAGAGAAGACATTACAATGGATATCTGAGAAATAAAAAGGATCATAAAAGACCATTATAAACAAATTATATGCCAACATATTGGATAAAGTATAAGAAATGGATAAATTCCTAGAAGCATGCAACCTACCAAGACTTAATCAAGAAGCAACAGAAAACCTTAACAGATGAGTTACAAATAAGGAGATTGAGGCATTAATCAAAGACCTCCCAAAAAAGAAAAATCGATGGCTTTGTGGTTGAATTCCACCACACATTCAAAGAATAATTAATACTTCTTAAACTCTTTTAAAAATAGAAAAAGAGGAAACACTTCCAAACTCATTTTATGAGGTCAGCATTACCCTGATACCAGAGCCAAAGAAACCACAAGAAAAGAAAACCACATGCCAATATCTCTGATGAACATAGATGCAAAAATCCTCAATAAAATATTAGCAAAATGAATTCAATAGCACACTAAAAATTTTATACATTGTGACTAAAGTGAGATTTATCCCTGGGATGCAGGTTTGGTTCAATATATGCAAATAAGTCAATGTAATACACCACATTAACAGAATGAAAGATAAAAAAAAAGACCATCTCAGCCGGGCACGGTGGCTCACATCTGTAATCCTAGCACTTTGGGAGGCCGAGGCAGGTGGATCACAAGGTCAGGAGATCGAGACCATCCTGGCTAACATGGTGAAACCCTGTCTCTACTAAAAATACAAAAAATTAGCCGGGTGTGGTGGCGGGCACCTGCAGTCCCAGCTGCTTGGGAGGCTGAGGCAGGAGAATGGTGTGAACCTGGGAGGCGGAGCTTGCAGTGAGCCCAGATCACACCACTGCACTGCAGCCTGGGCGATAGAGTGAGACTCCGTCTCAAAAAAAAAAAAAAAAAAAAAAAGGCCATCTCAATAGATGCAGAAAGTATTTGAAAAAATTCAATATTCATTTATGACAAAAACTCTAAACAAAATATGTGTGGAAGGAACTTGCCTTAATCCAATAAAGACTAATTAGGAAAAGTCTGTAACTAACATCATAATAATTGAAGAAAGATTAAAAGCTTTTCCTTTCTTGGTCTCACCATGTCTATTCAACACAATACTAGAAGTCCTACCCAGAGAAATTAGATAGGAAAAAGAAATAAAAAATATCTAACTTAAAAAGAAACAAGGAAAATTGTCTGTTTGTGGGTGACATGGCCCTACATGTAGAAAATCCTAATAATTCCATTAAAAAGTCAGAACTGATAAGTATAGTAAATCTGTAGGATGCAAAATCAATATACAAAAATTAATAGCATTTCTTTATACCAACAATGAAATATCTAAAAAGGAAATCAAGGAACAATCTCATTTACAATAGCATAAAAAATATTTAGAAATAAATTTAACCAAGGAGGTGAAAAAAATCTGTACACTGAAACTTATGAAACACTAATGAAAGAAATTGAAGAAGACACAAATAAATGGAATGATATGTCATCTTAATTAATTGGAAGAATATTGTGTAAACACTTACACTGCCCAAAGTGATCTACATATTGAATGCAATCCCTATCAAAATTCTAATGGCATTTTTCTCAGAAATAGGAAAACAATTCTGAAATTTATATGGAACCACAAAAGACCCTGAATAGCTAAGGTAATCTGGAGAAAGAAGAACAAAGTTAGACACATCGCATTCCTTGATTTCAAATGATACTGCAAAACTATACTAATCAAAACTTGATGCTATTGGCATAAAAACAGACACATAAACCAATGGAACAAAATAGCCCCAAAATAAGCTCACAAAAATATGGCTAATTTTCAACAAGGACTCCAAGAATACACAATGGGGAAAGATAGTCTAAATAAATGGTTTTGGAAAAACTGGATATCCACATGCAAAAGAATAAAATTAGTCCTTTATCACACCATATACAAAAATCAACTCAAAATGGATTAAAGACTTAAATGTAAGACCTTAAACCCATAAAACTCCTACAAGGAAACATAGAGAAAAATCTCCTTGAAGATTCAAAGAGGAATGTTTTTTGATAAAGACTTTTATGATGATCTGCTTCCACTTAATGAATAAAGTCCACTTAATGTCTTGGCAATGATTTTTTTGGATGTAACACCAAATGCACAAGCAACATATGCAAAAATAAACAAGTGGGACTAGATTAAACTAGAAGCTTCTGTGCAGGAAAGGAATGAATCAATGAAATGAAAAATCAACTAACAGAATGGGAGAAAATACAACCCATATATCTGATAAGGGCGTTAGTATACAAAATACATAAGGAACACATATAACTCTATAGCAAAAGATGAAAAACCTGATTAAAAAGGGGCAAAGGACTTGAACAGACATTTTTCGAAAGAGGACATACATACAAATGGCCAATAGGTATATGAAAAGATACCCAATATCACTATCATCAGGGAAATGCAAATCAAAACTAGAATGAGATTTCATCTCACATCTGTTAGGATGGCTATTATCAAAAACATGAGTTAGGCCAGGCGCGGTGGCTCACACCTGTAATTCCAGCACTTTGGGAGGCTGAGGCAGGCAGATCACGAGTTCAGGAGATGGAGACCATCCTGGCTAACACGGTGAAACCGCATCTCTAAAAAAAAAAAAAAAAAAAAAAAAATTAGCCTGGTGTGGTGGCGGGCGCCTGTAGTCCCAGCTACTCGGGATACTGAGGCAGGAGAATGGCGTGAACCCGGGAGGCGGAGCTTGCAGTGAGTCCAGATGGCGCCATTGCACTCCAGTCTGGGCGACAGACGGAGACTCCGTCTGAAAAAACAAAATCGTTTTGATGGTAAACTTTGTTATGCATATTTTTCCACAATGCAAAACATGGATTAACTGATCACTGATGTGCCCCGTACTATGGAGTGGTGGAGCCCAAAGGCGGGCAGCGCAGCCTCTCAAACGGGAATAGGCTCAGTTCCTTCATAACCAGGCAGGAAACGCTCAAACCCGGTCCTCCTCGGCTTCGTGGAGTCTCTTATTCCTTTGGAGGTCTTACCTGGCCGCCGGGAGGTGGACCCGTGTTGTTCAGCAACAGGGGCGGATGATTCTGTGTCCTGGCAGTGAGAGCAACTGCTCTGTCATTGCCCAAGGTTCACCAGCTCAGGCTCAGGCGTTATCAACAGAGATTCACTCACAATGCTGGACTGTAATTTGCCAAGGCCTGCGGAGGTAAATTCCCTCTGCAGCTACCTTCCCTCCTGCAGGCATCAGTTTCCTCTTGACAGTGCCCTCCACCATTTGAAGTTCATGCTCCTTGATGGAGAAAACAAGCAAAATATGAGTGGCGTCTGCAGTGTTCATGCTGTCGTTTCTGCTGACAAGTGGTGGGCCCTGCACGCCTCTCCTCCTGGTCCCCAGGATGAGGAATGCCCTTTGTGTTGTTCTGAACAGCTTCATAGGCCTCAGCTCCTTCCAACCTGGACCCCAGCTGGCACAACCTGGCAGTCTGAGTCACTCCACTCCCCTCACCTCTGAGGAGCAGGGACAAGAGGCTACGTTCTAGAATCCTACAGAGATGGCAGTGTCACTGCCAACGTCAACCTGGTCTTGGGCTAGCCCTGTTGTAGAGACTACCGGGAATCTGAATGACTACAAGAGGGCTCCTCAGGCCTGTCATGTCACTCCAGTATCATCCAGTGCTTACAGCAACAGCCTGTGTCCTCAGAGAGTCACAGTCAATGCAGGTGCCTTTCTCACTTGAAAATCAGCCTTCTTGGTTCTCCGTCTTCAAATATCCAACACCCTTCTCACCACTGTGAAGATTTTCCTAGATGTCTTTCAGTCTCAACATCCCAGATTAGTTTGGTTGACATTAACTTGAAGTTGGAGAAATAGGCCATGCTGGTACCTAGTTAGTTCAATTTCCACTGGAGATCTTGAATTGTAGGTCTTTCTCCAGAAAAAGAGGGAGGAGCTTTGAAGGCAGCAGAAGGTGTCATGGATGGAGCTGCCTGGGGGGAGGTGAAGCTGTGCCAGGAACCTAACTCCTAAAGTTCCACACAAATTGGCTTTGCAATCAGTTGGTGATGGTTTTAGGACATCTGTAGGGGAAGGGGAACACAAAGCATTAAGATCAGGGTAAAATCATGATGTCGCTGGAGACTACTCATGCTGGCAGGCCTCTTGCTACGCAGTTCATTGGCTACTGGACTGGGTGGGGTTTGGGGCGGGAGAGGGGAGAGTATGCAGATAAGAGAGAAGCCTAGGGAAATTGAAAAATGTTTTGGAAAAGCTGCCAAGGAAAATGAGAAAGGGAGGTGATGACACTGGGTAAAGCGGGGTGCCACGCTGTGCACTGCGAGTGGGAATGTAAGAGGGTGCAGCCACTGCGGAAAACAGGATGGCGCTTCTGCAAGAAATTAAATATAGAATCACCATATGATCCAGCAGTCCCACTTCTGAGTATATCCAGAAGAACTGAAAGCAGAGTCTTCGAGAGATATTTGCACATCCATGTTCACAGCAACATTATTCACGACAGAAAAGAGGCAGAAGCAAACCGAGTGTGCATCCCAAGTGTCCATCGGAGGATGAATGGATAAAGAAAGTGTGCTACATCCATACAATGGATATGATTCAGTCTTAAAAAGAAAGGAAATTCTGACATATGCTGCAGCGTGGATGAAGCTGGAGGCCGTGATGCTCTGTGAAATAAGCCAGTCACTAAACGACAAATACTGTGTGGTTTCATTAATATGAGGTACTCAGGGAAGTCAAGTTCACAGAGACAGAAAGTAGAATACCGGGTGCCAGGGACTGTGGTGGGTGGGGAGGATGAGGAGTTAGTGCTTGATGGGAACAGAGTTTCAGTCTGGGAAGGTACAACGAGTTATAGAGATGGATGGTGGTGATGACTGCACAACAATGTGAATGTACTTAATGCCACTGACCTGTATGCTTGAAAATGGTTTAAATGGTAGTTTTCTTTAAGAGATGGGGTCTTAGCTGGGCGTGGTAGTTCACGCCTGTAATCCCAGCACTTTGGGAAGCTGCGGCAGGTGGATCACAAGGTCAGGAGATCGAGACCATCCTGGCTAACACAGTGAAACACCGTCTCTACTGAAAATACAAAAGAATTAACTGGGCGTGGTGGTGGGCGCCTGTAGTCCCGGCTACTCGGGAGGCCGAGGCAGGAGAATAGCATGAACCCAGGAGGCGGAGCTTGCAGTGAGCCGAGATTGCGCCACTGCACTCCAGCCTAGGTGACAGAGCTAGACTCCGTCTCAAAAACAAAACAAAACAAAACAAAAAACAAAAAAGAAAAAACAAAAAGAAAAGAGATGGGGTCTTGATATGTTGCCCAGGCTGGAGTGCAGAGATTATTTACAGTTGCCGTCATAGTGCACTGCAGCCTCCAACTTCTAACCTCACAGAATTTTCCTGCCTCAGCCTCTGAAGTACCTGGGACCATAGGCATAGGCCACTGTGCCAGCTCAAAATGGTAAATTTTATGTTGTGTATATTTTACTATGATAAAAACAGTTTAATTTGTTTTAAATAGGGGTGCTAGGCTGGGTGCGGTGGCTCACACCTGTAATCCCAGCACTTTGGGAGGCCTAGGCGGGCAGATCACAAGGTCAGGAGATCGAGACCAGCCTGGCCAACATGGTGAAATCCCATCTCTACTAAAAATACAAAAATTGGCCAGATGTGGTGGCATGTGCCTGTAGTCCCAGCTACTCGGGAGGCTGAGGCAGGAGAATGGTGTGAACGCGGGAGGTGGAGGTTGTAGTGAGCTGAGATAGTACCACTGTACTCTAGCCTGGGCCACAGAGAGAGACTGTCTCAAAAAAATAAATAAAATAAAATAAAATAAAATAAAATAAGGTGCTAAGGAATACCAGGAACTGACTGTGTCCTGGAATCCTAACCTTGGGTCAGAGCTGCTACCTGAGGAGAGGTCTGAAGTCTGGAAGCAGAAGTCCTTACTATCCAAAGACAGAAATGCTAACTATTGATTAGCTGCACACATCTGGTGAGCCCATGTGGGAACGGATTCCGGAGGCAGCTGAAGCATGGGTAGAGCACTTCAGTGTGGTGGTTCCAGCAGCTGAGGTGGACTCCGCCTTTGCATTTGGGTTGACAGATGCTGGAGTCCACAGCAGCATGGCCCACACAAAGCCAGGATGCAGAAATGCAGTGAGTAGTGTGGACGACGAATATGGAGATGAAGAACCAGAGCAGACTTTTCCTATGATAACAGCTCGCCATCCCCCAATGATCTCCCCTACAAGGCCCCAGAAGATGCCTCGTTAGCAAGTGCAACTGAATAGCAAGGATGCTTTTCCGCAGGCCATGTCACTGCTGCCAGGCACTGTGGTTGCAGAGGGCTCCCTGGCAGCGGCAGGACGTGAAGTCCTGGGATGGCGGGGCAGAGAGGGTGCTCAAGTGCCAGAGCAGGGAATGGGGTACCACAGCAGGTGTCAGGATGAGTGAGGCTACCAGGATGCTCTGGCCCCTTGCAGGAGCGGTTCAGAGGTGGAGTTGACCATGGGGTTGGTTCTCCAGGACCACAAGCGACAGGCAGTCCCCAGAGGCCCTTGTGATCTGTCTCATAAACCCTGAGCACGATGGAGGCTTGACCTGATCTGTCATGCGAGAGTCACCCCCACCGCAAGCCCAGCGTTGAGTCAGCTACAGACGCAGAGCCCCATGTGAAAAAACAGGCCAGATGCACTGTTGTTGGGGACCGCAGATGTCTCCAAAAATAGCCTCGGGCAGCTCCCCATCCCTGCATGGGGGGGCTGCACCCATCTGGAGGTGATACATATTTCCTTTCCCCCAAATATCAGAAGTGGCCTTGAGACTCAAGTCGATCAAAACAGAGGAAATGATGTGGAGCCAGTTTCCCACAGGTAATGTAAAATTTTCTAGTAACTGCATTTAAAAAGCAAAAAGAAACAGGTGAAATTAATTTCAATATATTTTACTTATACCCAGTGTGTGCAAATATCATTTTAACCTGTAAGTATGAGTGAGATTTTATGTCCTTTCTTCGCATTTAGTCTTCAAAGTCCAGTGAGTATTTTGCACCTGCAGGACATCTCAGTCGGGCCAGGCACATATGAAGTGCCGCATGGCCATGCATGGCTGGTAGCTAGCACAATGGATGGCAGCAGAAGAATCAGTGAGTTTTGAATGTTGTGTCAGTGGCACAGCATCCAGCCTGGCTCTCCAGCCCTCTTGGAGGTTTTGTGAACTATCCAATATCCTCTTAATACATTTCTGTTCCTTTTAAATCATCCAGAGTGAGTGTCTGTTGCTTGTAACAGAGAGCTCTGATGGATACAACCCCCTACCAGTTTAATGATTTCCCAGATGTAGAACAAGGTTACACAAATATATAATTTTACTTGCTAGAATACTGGTTTTTTAATATTAATTAAAATTAATAACACTGGTTTCTCCAGTGTTAACATGGCTTCTATAATGTTCCCTTCATAGATACTAAAAGAAAGAAATGATAAAATATATCCAAAAATAGTATTTGAAAGGTTAGTCACTATCTCCAGAGGAAAAAAAAAATGCACCTTATAGCAAATACGCATGCACATTTGTAGATGTCCTGTCCAATCCTGGGTGACAGTGAGACAGACGAGAGCTGTCAGAGAGTGCAGCATCTGGGTACCGACTGCATCCCGGTTCCCACTCTCGTTTCTTCAGTTGCTCCCCACTTCTTGGTCTAGGAACAGGCATCAATTTATTCCATCCTTCCGACCCTCTCCCAAAACTCCACATCCCTTCCAGCACCTTCCAGTCCTTCTGCATCCCATGCTCACGGCGGGCTCCTGATGGAGCAGTCTCCCCTGCTGCCTCCGCTTCCCAGCCTCAACCCCAGCCTCTGCTGCCACTCAAACTGCTGCCCTCTCAGCTACAACACGCTCTGGAAACCAGAATCGTGGGAGTGGTTGTCAGCTCCTCTTTCTCCCATTCACCTCTCATTTTTGATTAACAATTAAAATCTTACTGCGTTTCGCCAAGTTTCAAATATTGATGGGCCCCATCTCCTTTTCCCTCCTCCATCAGTGGTCTAGTCCGAAGCCTCCACATTTCCTGCATTGAGTCCACAATCATTGGGAGGAGGTGCTTAGAGCCCTATTCCGGGTATCCCATAGTCTGAAGCCCTTTGCTGCCTTTCTGTTGTCCCAGAGATGCATCCTCATGCCTCAGCAGGCACAGGGCCCTTGGTAACTCACTCCCGTGGCCCCGTAGCCCCTTCCTGCCTCCCAGCAGTCTGGGGACAGGGTAGCCTGCAGTGTGTTTCAGGCCTCCTCTCTGCCTGGAGTTCCCACCTGCCTGTGTAGAGAATTCCTACCCCTCCTGGAAGGCTCACATCAGGAATCGCCTTCCCAAGGAGCCTCACTTTTTTTTTTTTTGAGATGGAGTTTCGCTCTTGTTGCCCAGGCTGGAGTGTAATGGCACAGTCTTGGCTCACTGCAACCTCCACCTCTCAGGTTCAAGCAATTCTCCTGCCTCAGCCTCCCAAGAAGCTGGGATTACAGGCACCTGCCACCATGCCCAGCTAATTTTTGTATTTTTTTTTTAGTGGAGACAGGGTTTCACCATGTTGGCCAGGCTGGTCTCGAACTCCTGGCCTCAAGTGATCCACCCACCTCGGCCTCCCAAAGTGCTAGGATTACAGGTGTGAGCCACCGCACCTGACCCATCAGAACCATTTCTAAGTGCACAGTTCCATGGCATTAAGTACATTCACGCCATGTACTGCCATCACCACCATCCATCTCTTGAAAGCTCTAGGGAGTTCATATTAGTGGAATCATACCATATTTGTCCTTTGGTGAAGGGTTTATTTCACAAAGCATAACGTCCTCAAGGTTCATCCACGTTGTAGCATGTATCAGAGTTTCCTTCCTTTTCATGGCTGAATAACATTCCATTGCACGGATGTAGCACGTTTTGCTCATCCAGTCATCCATCAGTGGACACTTGGGCTGCTTCCACCTCTGGCTGTTGTCGACAGTGCTGCTAAGCACGCAGGTGCAGGTACCTGTTAGCGTCTGCAGTTGTTGGGGGAGGGGGACGGTCATTGTAAAGGCACTCATTCATTCCTGCCATTGAAGGAGCTCCTGAAACTCCTGGGTGCAGGGCCCTAATATTTCTCTATTGCCATGCACCAAATGCTGTGTGAAGTCCTTGAAGTCCTTTTCTATATATGATCTCACATAATTCTCCAAACAACCCTGGGGGTTGGTAGGGGTCTTGTTTCACTTTACAGATAAGGCTCGGGTTGGAAACTTGCCAAGGCCCTGTGTGGGAAGGAACAGACCCTCATGCCAACCGAGCTGGGCTGAGCCAAGACCAGTCTTGGGTGTGTCAGACTTCCCTGCCCGTTGAGTGAGTCTTCTGCAACCTTTGTAAAGTGCAGGCTCTGTCTCAGCAGGTCCAGGGCCTGAGACTGCATTTCCTAAGTCCCCTACCAGGTGACACTGACTCTGCTGTGGGACAACACCATGAGCAGCAAGGTCCAGTAACCACTGCTCTTGGGACCGTCTTCCCTGTTCACTCAGACTGCAGACTTGCTGGTGTGCAGCCACAGCTTTCCAAGCAAGAGAGACCCAGGAAAGGAGTCCTTTGTGTGGCTGAAAACAGTGCCTCCCTTGGCCGGGCGCGGTGGCTCAAGCCTGTAATCCCAGCACTTTGGGAGGCCGAGACAGGTGGATCACGAGGTCAGGAGATCGAGACCATCCTGGCTAATACGGTGAAACCCCGTCTCTACTAAAAAATACAAAAAACTAGCCGGGCGAGGTGGCGGGCGCCTGTAGTCCCAGCTACTCGGGAGGCTGAGGCAGGAGAATGGCGGGAACCCGGGAGGCGGAGCTTGCAGTGAGCTGAGATCCGGCCACTGCACTCCAGCCGGGGTGACAGAGCGAGACTCCGTCTCAAAAAAAAACAAAAAAAACAAAACAAAAAACAGTGCCTCCCCAAGCCCACATCGTCTTTACCTGCAACTGCCAAGGCCACATGGAGAGGCTTGCCCTTGGCCCTACAAATCAGCTGTTCACAAGGGGTGATGCTAAGCTCCTGGGCCCACAGCACAGTGATTCTATCAGATAAAGGATGAATTCACATGTGCTTGGTTGAAGGGTTGTTAAGAAGTCTTGAAAGCACCAGGATTTTTAGGTAGCAAGTTGGCACAGGGGACCCCCTGAAGACAAGGCGAATGAACTGAAAACCACAAAATTGTCCCTGGGCCAGAAAGAGGCCTCTGTTCCCTTTGGGGTCCTTGGAGATGCTCAGAAGGCTCTGGTCAGGGCCATGGGAGCTGGATGTGGTCATGCAGGACACTCAACAGGATGACCAGGCTGCGCACTAGGCCTGCTGGCGGATGCTGCAGACACTTCGGATGACTCTTGGCAAGGGAGGTGGCCTCTCTCCGCTGTGTTTTCCCCTTCTTTTCCTTGTATTGCCTCACAGAATGCTACGGCAGGGGGTGTTTAGGGATCTCCTGGCCCCCTCCTCTCATTCTCACAGATGCAGCAACAGAGGCGCTGAGGGTGAGATCACCTCTCTGGCAAAACAGACCAGACTTGGATTTGTTCCTGACTCTGAGCTCAGTGCTCTCTCCACTCCATAACCAAGGTGCTTTGGAGGGTCAGCTCCGTTTAAACTGTCAGGCAGCACAGCGTAAGGTCAAGGCCGGGCGACTTGGAGTCAGACAGTTTCGGGTTCAAGTCCTCCTGCTAAAACTGTTACCTAAGGCAAGTTACTGAAACTCTCTGGGCCTTATTGATGCTTAAAATGGGAACGATGGCACCTGGCGTGGGAAACAGTGGGTGGAAGCTGTGAGCCGCAACGGGGAGCTTGGAAGGATGTGGTCAGGCAGTGGGAGGAAGCACATGCTGCAGGTGCAGCTCTGGAGGGATGGGAGAGCAGGAAGAGGGCAGCCTCCATTAGGAGAGTGGGAGGTTGATTTCATGGCTCAGCTTCTTAAAAATCAGAGCATGGTGGTTCTAGCACCAGCTTGGTGCCAGGCAGACCAGGCTGTGAATTCTGGCTCCCCCATTGTGTGGCCTTGGGCAACTTGTCTAATGCTGTTAAAATTTAGTTCCCTCGGCTGGGCGCGGTGGCTCACACCTGTAATCCCAACACTGTGGGAGGCCGAGGCGGGCGGATCATCAGGTCAGGAGTTCGAGACTAGCCTGGTCAACATGGCGAAACCCCATCTCTACTAAAAATACAAAAATTAGGCCAGGTGCGGTGACTCATGCCTGTAATCCCAGCACTTTGGGAGGCTGAGGCAGGTGGATTACGAGGTCAGGAGATCGAGACCATCCTGGCTAACACGGTGAAACCCCGTCTCTACTAAAAATACAAAAAAAAATTAGCAGGGCGTGGTGGTGGGCACCTGTAGTCCCAGCTACTTGGGAAGCTGAGGCAGGAGAATGGTGTGAACCTGGGAGGTAGACATTGCAATGAGCCGAGATTGCACCACTGCACTCCAGCCTGGGCGACAGAGCAAGATTTCATCTAAAATTAAAAAAAAAAAAAAAAAATTAGCCTGGTGTGGTGGTGGGCACCTGTAATCCCAGCTACTTGGGAGGCTGAGGCAGGAGAATCACTGAACTGGGGAGGCGAAGATTGCAGTGAGCCAAGATTGCGCCATTGCACTCCAGCCTGGGCAACAAGAGTGAAAGTTCGTATCAAAAAAAAAAAAAAAAATTAGTTTCCTCGTTGTTGAGGTGAGGGTACTTAAAATTAATCTTGTTTTTAGGGTTATTGAAGATAAATGGGCTGGATGTGGTGGATCACACCTGTAATCTCAGCACTTTCGTATGTCAAAGATGGGAGAATCATTTGAGGCCGGGAGTTCGAGACCAACATGGGCAGCATAGTGAGACCCTATCTCTGCAATAAAAAAATAAGGTCGGGCGCGGTGGCTCACGCCTGTAATCCCAGCAGTTTGGGAGGCCGAGGTGGGTGGATCACGAGGTCAGGAGTTTGAGACCATCCTGGCCAGGTCAGGAGTTTGAGACCATCCTGGCCAACATGATGAACACCCATGTCTACTAAAATACAAAAATTAGCCAGGTGCGGTAGCAGGCACCTGTAATCCCAGCTACTCGGGAGGCTGAGGCAGGAGAATCACTTAAACCCAGGAGGCAGAGGTTGCAGTGAGCTGAGATCACGCCACTGCACCCTAGCCTGGGTGACAGAGCAAGACTCCGTCTCAATAAACAAATAAAAAAATAAATAAATAGTCAGGCGTCGTGGCATGCGCCTGTAGTCCTAGCTACTTGGGAGGCTGAGCCAGGAGGATTGCTTGCATGCAGGGAGTGAGCTATAATTGTGCCACACTCCAGTCTGGGTGTCAGTAAGACCCGATTTCAAAAAGAAAAGACAAAACAAGGCCGAGCACAGTGGCTCAAGCCTGCAATCCCAACACTTTAGGAGGCCAAGGCAGGTGGATCACCTGAGGTCAGGAGTTTAAGACCAGCCTGAACAATATGGTGAAAACCCGTCTCTACTAAAAATACAAAAAAGTTAGCTGCGTGTGATGGCGCGCGCCTGTAGTCCCGGCAACTCGGGAGGCTGAGGCAGGAGAATTGCTTGAACCCAGGAGGCAGAGGTTGCAGTGAGCTGAGATCGCACCGCTGCATTCTAGCCTGGGCAACAGAGCGAGACTCCTTCTTGAAAAAAAAAAAAGTAAAGGAAAGAAAAAAGAAATGGAAATGGAATAATACACTTAAAGCAAATCACATGGCATGGTTAGTACTGAAGAAGCATTATTATTGCTGTTGTTATTATTAATGTAATTGTATTATCTTTTTTTGTTGTTGTTGTTTGAGACAGAGTCTCGCTCTGTCACTCAGGCTGGAGTGCAGTGGCACAATCTCAGCTCATTGCAAGCTCCACCTCCCTGGTTCATGCCATTCTCCTGCCTCAGCCCCCTGAGTAGCTGGGATTACAGGTGCCCGCCACCACGCCCCGCTAATTTTTGTATTTTTAGTAGAGACGGGGTTTCACCGTGTTAGTCAGGATGGTCTCAATCTCCTGACCTCGTGATCTGCCAGCCTTGGCCTCCCAAAGTGGTGGGATTACAGGCGTGAGCCACCGCGCCCAGCCGTATTATCGTCTAAAGCGTCAAAGGTGGAAGCTTCTGGGGAAGGTGGAAACCTTGGTCACCTGCCTGGAGTGAAGGAGTCTGATATGGCTGTAAGAAGAACAGAGGAAGTGGATTCATTTTGGAGACTGTATCGGGAAGAAAAGGATCAGGGATGTGAGAAATGCTCAGCAGATTGTTGAGCTTGGACTCCAACCTCAGAACTAGTTGAGATGTAGTCATAGAAGCAGGAAGACGGAGACAAGAGCATCCTCTGATAAAGTGCTGTTAGTGGCGTGGCCTGCCCCCCATCCCCAACCACCACCTTGCCACCTCCTCATGGTGCAGGGAGGAGGGATGGCCCTCTGATTGGGGCTGTTAACAGAGACAGAGAATCTGGACCAGCAGTGTGCCACCCCAACGCCAGGCCAGAGCACACACTTCTCTGTTGGGAGTGATAAGGGACAGACAGGGCAAGAGACCGAAAGTGTTTAGGGAAAATTCCTCCCCAGGGACACACCTAGGAATAAATATCCTCACTCCAACACAGATCATGGCTCAAGCCTTATAAATCCTTTTCAAGTGTGCAATAGTGCAATTAGGAAATGATTTTGAAAAGACAGCAAGTAATTAAATTGAACAAATCGGTTTAGGAGTACAGACTAAAGGATTAAAAAGATGGATTAGAACTATGTCATGAGAAGGGGAGAATTAACCAACTCTAAGTTAAAGTCCAAAAATGAGGCCGGGTGGGGTGACTCACGCCTGTAATCCCAGCACTTTGGGAGGCCGAGGTGGGCAGATCATGAGGTCAAGAGATCGAGACCATCCTGGCCAACATGGTGAAGCCTCATCTCTACTAAAAATACAAAAATTAGCCAGGCAGGGTGGTGCATGCCTATTGTCCCAGCTACTCAGGAGGCTGAGGCAGGAGAATCACTTGAACCCAGGAGGCAGAGGTTGCAGTGAGCCAAGATTACTCCACTGCACTCCAGCCTGGGTGACAGAGTGAGACTCTATCTCAAAAAAACAAAAAACAAAAAACAAAAACATTAGCAGCGTAAGAGACAAAAACATGGTATAGAGGTAGTTACATTAATCACCTAGGATGTTTTAGGGTAGGGAGCCAGGAAACAATGCTGTCTTTATTATTATTATATGTTTTTTGAGACAAACCTTCATTTTGTCTCCCAGGCTGGAGTGCAGTGGTGTGATCTCGGCTCACTGCAACCTCCTGGGTTCAAGCAATTCTCATGCCTCAGCCTCCCAAGTAGCTGGGACAATAGGCGTGCACCACCATGCCTGGCTAATTTTTGTATTTTTAGAAGAGACGGGGTTTCACCATGTTGGTCAGGCTGGTCTCGAACTCCTGACCTCAGGTAGTCTGCCCACCTCGGCCTCCCAAAGTGCTGGGATTACAGGTGTGAGCCACCGTGCCCGACCAGTGCTGTCTTTAGTAAAAGAAAAAATAAAAGTAATTCTTGTGGTTAAAAAAATAGAAAACAGTGTATCTACGCCAGGTTCCAAGAGGATGTTATAATAAAAGGGAGGGAGAGTTGAGCCCCAAACAAAAGATGAAAAGCCATCGCTGAATTGGCGGCATCTCCTTACATGCATGAAGCAGGTCTGCATAGGCAAGAGGGGCTTCGGGAGAAGGGTGGGGAGCAAACTCGAGTCCTGTCAGGGCACGGTGGGGGAAAGTGAAGGAGAACAGGGGAAGTAATGAAGGTGAACAGGAAGCCCCACAGGAGGAAAAGTGAGGAGAAGCAAGCAAGAACACTTCCTTTGGGAGAGCCAGATGGGTGGGATGGGGAGGGAACCAGCAATTCTAGTGAGGGCAGGAGGAAATAAACCATGAGAAAAAGGTTCAAGGTAAAAGCAGCTGGGATTTTTTTCTGAGAGCAGGAGAGGATGGAATGCGTGAAAATATGTCTGTGTTAAAAACACAAGGGTTGGCTTGGTGCGGTGGCTCATGCCTGTAATCCCAGCACTTTGGGAGGCCGAAGTGGGAGGATAGTTTGAGCCCAGGAATTTCAGATCAGCCTAAGCAACACAGCGAGACCCCCGTCTCTATTTAAAAGAACATTAAATTAGCCAGGTATGTTGGTACACAGTTGTGGTCTCAGCTACTTGGGAGACTGAGATGCGAGGATTGCTTGAGCCCAGGAGTTCAAGGCTTCAATGAGCTGTGATAGCACTACCACACTCCAGCCTGGGCAACAGAGCGAGACCTTGTCTCTAAAAGAAAAACAGACCAAAAAACCCTGTGGGGACATGTTCCTTGGTTCAGAATACTTGGCTTTCACAGGCTTGTCCCAGTCAACAAAGAGGCAACTATGTGAAATGGCACTTCCTAATTACCAATAATGATGCTACCATTATTATTATAACATCCTCTTGGAACCTGGAGTAGATACACCGTTTTCTATTTTTTTTAACCATAAGAATAACTTTTATTTTTTCTTTTACTAAAGACAGCACTGGCCTGTGGGTGCCTGTAAGGAGAGATCCACCTTGGACATGTATTCACAAAATATCTTTTCAAACTAAATCAATTACTTAAATATACTTGAATAATCAGATAAAATTCTCTAGGTTGTAATGTCAAACATCTGTCACCTATTTGGAACTTACCAAGTATAACATGGTGCCTAAACACTATGTGTTTCTGAGTCTTTTATGTATTGGGCTGTTTAAAGGTTGAGAATTTTATGATGTATAGAAGTGGCTGACCTCAGAGGAGCCATGTGTACGTGGCAATGAACATCAGGGGCAATCAAATGGCCTTGGCAGCCAAGTGAACCTGCAGAGTGATACAGACAGAGAAACCTCAGCAAGCGTCATCAGCATGGAGGTGTTACTGAAACACCAGGGTTCGGTCTAGGCCCAGAAAGCCCGTCACCGAGATGACGTGTATTGCCAAGGAAGAAGGCTTTAACTGGGTGCTGCAGCCGAGGAGATGGGACCTCAGTCTCAAATCTATCCTCCTGACCGACTAAAATTGGGGTTTATACAGCAGGAAGGAAAAGTAACAATGTGTTGGAAAACAGGAACTCAGAAGGGATAAGAAAACAAAATGAGGGGTTGGGCATCTCATTGTCTGGATGTGATTTGGTTGAGGGTCAGTTCTTTGATATTTTCTGAGAGACCTCTGTGGGTCATTTCCTGAGGAAGGAACTCAGATAAAACAAATGTAAGTTTCAAGCTTCAAGACCAGAAGGGTCAACTTCTATGTTTATCCTAAAGAGCCATCTGTGGCACTACTGGGTCTGATTCAGAAGGGCATCATCACTTGGCAGGCACAGCATTCAATTCATGTCCTGCTGCTAGACCAAGGGCTCCTCCCAGCTGATGCAAATTGGCTGTTCATCCCCATGCTACTGACCATTGCTCCCTATGCCCTCTGTCTTTTAAATACCAGCCAGGCACAGGATTGGATGTCCTAGAGCATCTTTCCATGCCTTCTCCAAACTGTTGCTCTCTTATAACAAGAGAAAAAGGAGCAGCCCAAGCTACCTGGCAGGTGACTGATAGGTGTCCTGGAAAGCGACAACAGAGACCACACAGAAGAGAAAATGTGCAGAGGAGTGAAAGCTTAGAACTTTCAGACCTGGGTTTTGTCCTGAAAGACAACAAGGTGTCCACCTGCTGCCAAGGGTATGTCCTTATGCTCGTCTTGGTGCATGTGGGGGCAGGGAGTGTTCCAGGTTGGTTCCTAAAATCAGAATTATGGGGTTGTAGGACATCTCCATCACACACACACACCATGTCTATGGAATTTTCAGAATATTAAGTGCAAAGAGCCTATGAAAAGTCCCTAGCAAGATAAAAAGCAAAAGTCAGAAATTAAATGAAGTTGAAATAACAAAAATAAGTCCTTTACAAGGGAATGAGAATCAGGCTGGCATCCACCTCCTAATGACCAGCATCGAGACCCTGGGAGACTCTCCAGCTTCTGGAGCAAAATCACTGTTGTTTTCCTCACAGAATCTGATAGGCACGATGGTGGCCTCATTTTAATCCCAGCCTTGTCCAATCTTGGTTTCATTTATTTAATTAATTGCTTTAATTTTTAATATTTTGGGGCTTTATTTTTGTTTATTAGACTTGTTGAAATTGTTTTCTTCAGTGAATTTCTTCAGGGCCCTAATGCTTAGCTAAACATAGAACTATTAAAAATATTTTTCAAATAATTTTTTTAGATAACAGTAATAAGAGCTCACTTCTTAAATTTCCAGCCAAGCTTATATATATCATTGATTTCCATCCTCTACTCAATACAACACACTATTTTTTCATATAATTTTCCCACAACCTATCAGATGTTCCTTCCTCCATGCCACCTCACTCTGATTTTGAGAAAGCTGATCATTTTTATTTAAAGTTTTGATATTTTGTTCATCATGGACCTTTTGCATTAATTCTGAGCTTTAAAATAAATATTGTGAAACCCTGATCTCTACAAAAAATAAAAAAGTAAAATAGTCAGGCATGGTAGTACATGTCCAGTCCCTGCTACTCCAGAGATGAGGCGGGAGAATCGCTTGAGCCTGGGAGTTTGAGGCTACAGTGAGCTGTGATGGCACCACTGCACTCCAGCCTGGGCAACGGAGCAAGATCCCATCTCTTAATAAATAAAATAAAATTTAAAAATAAAAATCAATTAATCTTGTATTAAAATAGGAATCCTCTGAATATTTTTGGTGTCCTCTCCCTTTACATTTTGTGCCTCATCACGGCTCCCCCTGTTTTAGTCCTGCCCCTGATTAGAAGCTTCCAAATTTAATGGATTTTATGTATTTTTCTTACTTAGTTAGTTTTCCTATCATGTTAAAAACATCCTGGAGACTGATTTGAGTAATAATAAAAGTCCAGTCTTCTGCACAGCCACCTCTGTGTGAACTACTCTTTCTCTATTGCAATTCCCCTGTCTTGATAAAATCGACTCTGTCTAGGCAGTGGGTAAGGTGAACCCATTGGGCAGTTACAAATTTGGGGGCTTGTCCAGGATTGCCCCTGTGGCTACCTGCCCATGGTTTGGTAGCCCCCTCTGGCAAGGGATCCAGAGGCCAGCCCAAGAGGCCTCCTAGTTCTCTTGGACAAGGAGCTGGTTGTGGTACTGTTTACTGCTGGGGCAGCTGACCCAGTGTGCATGGATTTAACTGCAGTAGAGAACTAGTCCTGGGAAGATGTCCCTTAACTGTAGCCCTATCACAGGGTATCTGTCTGTAGCCTCATGTTGGGGTGTCTGTAGCCCCATTGTGGGTGTCTGTTTGTAGCTCCACCACAGAGTGTCATCTGTCTCAGTTCGGCTCCTGGGGAGGTCTCAGTTGGCTCTCCTTAACTAGTAGGAGAGTCTTGGTTCAGGAGACTTCTCCTTAATCACTTTGGGAGGCTGAGGTGGGCGGACCACAAGGTCAGGAGATCGAGACCATCCTGGCTAACATGGTGAAACCCTGTCTCTACTAAAAATACAAGAAAATTAGCCATGCTTGGTGGCGGGCGCCTGTGGTCCCAGCTACTTGGGAGGCTGAGGCAGGAGAATGGCGTGAACCTGGAAGGCAGAGCTTGTAGTGAGCTGAGATGGCGTCACTGCACTCCAGCCTGGGCAACAGAGTGAAACTCCATATCAAATTAAAAAAAAAGAAAAGAAATAAACTGCTTACCATCACTTTGAGACAGCTTATGTGTCCATGGGTAAGTTATTATATACCTTCATTAAAACTTATTAATTTCATGTGGGAAGTTACCTTATTACCAGACTCTAGCCAGGACAGCCAAGGTAACTAGAGTCTGGTAATAAGAGATGTAAAAGGATTTTTTTTTTTTTTTTTAAGAAAAAAGAGCTCTATGCTTAAAATCAGTTTAATTAAAAGCTGATATACAAGCTATATGTATTTAAGAGGCCTTTATATTTTTCCTCTTCTTGAATTGAGTTTTTATGAAAATATTTTTTCTTCTCAGTACACTGAATTATTATTCTCCATTTTGTCTTCTTGCCACTCTTGATGCCCATATGAGAAAACTTAAGATAATTACTAACAGCCTGGGACTCCTGGGGAAAATCAGAGGAGGCACCACAGACCCCATTCTGGGAAAACCTCTGTTATTCTCACAGAAGCCCAGGAATTGAAAGAGAATAGATCTCTCTCAAAATCTAAGGCTCTATTCTGTTTTGCACGGTATTAGCTGACAGTTTTGACTTTTACAGGTATCAGAAATTACTCTGCATTATGAGAGAAACTTGGTGTGTAATAACTAGTTAGGAAATACACTTTTGGGGATGGTTAATGGCAGTTATGGGGGGTTACTCAGCTCTTTGATGTTTCAGTTAGAGAAGCAAGCTCTTGGCCACCTGGAAGAAAATGGAAATATCCACAACCCCCAATGAGAGATGAGACTATCGTGGGGGACAGGCTGATTACATAATGGGCTAATTGGCTTTGGTTTGCCTTGAAACAAAATGCATGATAGAAGCATTGCACTATCTTCTCCCGTGGTATTTCCCTCCTTTTGGGGGATCCGGTATTCAGTATAAAAGGACACCCTTAATTTTGGGGATCTTTCTTCCAGCTGTGCTGGCTTATTAGGCCCTAGAAACTGCATGCTTTCCTGGACCTGTTCCTCCAAGGGCTCCACCCTGAAACCAGTAATCCAATTAAGAAACTGGCAAATGAAAAATCTTACAACTACTGGATTTATATGTGTTGTGTGTGTGATGTTTATCTAAAAAAAGCTGGGCCAGGCGCAGTGGCTCACACCTGTAATCCCAGAACTTTGGGAGGCTGAAGTGGGCAGATCACCTGAGGTCAGGAGTTCAAGACCAGCCTGCTAACATGACAAAACCCTGTCTCTACTAAAAGTACAAAAATTAGCCGGGCATAGTGGCGGGTGCCTGTAATCCCAGCTACTCAGGAGGCTGAGGCAGGAGAATCGCTTCAACTCAGGAGGCGGAGGTTGTGGTGAGCTGAGATCATGTCATTACACTCCAGCATGGGTGATAAGAGTGCGGCTCCATCTCAAAAAACAAAAAACAAAAAACAAAAACAACAAAAAACAAACAAACAAAAAAGCTCTGATTAATTGTCTTGGAAAAATAAGTGCTTAAATCAAATATTTTGTCAGAAAAATAGAAATTTAATGTATTTTGTTTATGTGACTTTAGTAATCTTTTGGAAATCCTGTTTTAAAGATTATGGCAAAACAGGCCGGGTGCGGTGGCTCAAGCCTGTAATCCCAGCACTTTGGGAGGCCGAGACGGGCGGATCACGAGGTCAGGAGATCGAGACCATCCTGGCTGACACAGTGAAACCCCGTCTCTACTAAAAAATACAAAAAAAAAACTAGCCGGGCGAGGTGGCGGGCGCCTGTAGTCCCAGCTACTCGGGAGGCTGAGGCAGGAGAATGGCATGAACCCGGGAGGTGGAGCTTGCAGTGAGCCAAGATCACGCCACTGCACTCCAGCCTGGGCGGCAGAGCGAGACTCTGTCTCAAAAAAAAAAAAAAAAAAAAAAAAAAAAAAAAAAAAAAAAAAAAAAGATTATGGCAAAACAAAATGTCTTCAAAATGTAGACATTTGTTCTCAATTAAGGTCAGATATCAGATTTGCTAAATGCTTTAAGGTCATAAACTACTTCCTTGACTTTTGAAAATTGTTCAGTTTACCTACCTGGGAGCATTAGACTCTAGATATGGCCTGGGAACATGTGGAGTTAGCCATGCCCCCGCTAGTTATGCTGGAAACTGTCAGACCTTATCTTCACTTGTCTGATGTACTGGGCTCCACCCCTAGTACATAATTAAAATGGCTTACTTACCAGGTTTTTCACCAAAAATAAAAGTTGCTAAGAGTTACATTGTAACATATAGTTGAGACTACTGGAGAAACAGTTTTACATACAACATGTAGGGAAAATAGAATGTGTTTTTGGTAAAAGATTACAAGAAGGCATGGGGATATGGCTTTTGTTAAAAGAAATGTAATTTTGTCTAATTCAGAGGGTTTTAAAAATCATCTTAACCTAAAAGAGTAACGGGACAAAATTGAAGGTTTTTAAGCAAGGTGAAAATGGTTTGTGAAGGGTTGGTCTTGTAAAGAAAGTTCAAGACCAACTTGAGCAAGGGTTGAGCAAGTTGGCTAAGATTTGAAGGGAATTATTTAATTTTGAACATTAAAATGAAAGCACACTAACATGGGGGCCATAATTGGGGCCCATGTGTCCAAACAACAAAGGTTTCTCAGAAAATTAATCTGCTGTTTAACAGAAAATTGTAAAGGGTTCTAAAAGGTTTATGAAAATTTTACTTTATGGTCACACTAATTGAAACTGTATAGATTTATAAAATTTTATTTAAAAACTAGCCTTAGCATTAAAAAGGCATTAATGCAAAAATAAAATTTGGTTTTCTCTTTTGAAAAATATTTTCATGTAATATTAAAAGATAACGAAAGGTTTTATCTGCCCCTTTGGGTAAATGGCAAGGAAAAAAGGGGAGGTGAGAGAAGATACAGATTTGGTTGGCTTCATGCTGCCCTCATTGGGTCTTGTTGTTTGGAAAGCTGAGTCTCCCATCAGAGTAAAGGTTTTTCTTTTTTAAAAGTTTTGAGTTATCATTTTAACTAAATGAATGACTTATGGTGACGTGAGATTCTATTTTGTGATATCTAGTGTTTTACACCTCTGATATTTGATAAACCTTACAGGATCAAATTCTAAATTTAAAAAATAATTAGGTTCCCTAAAGTCCCAAAAGACATTAGGCTTATTTAATGTATTAAAACCACACAGGAAACATTGTCGAATATAAAATGGTGTTTAACTTTCTTTGGGTTATATTCATATAAATACGTTATTAGTATGTGTTACAAAATTGTATAAGATTCCTATAATTCTAATATGGCTCAGTATATATTATCAGTAATAATTATAATTTGTTAAATTATTGTGTGCCACAGAAGTAACAAATTTCCTTGTCAATTGTGTCTTTGACTGGGGCTGCCCTAAAATGTTTTTGTCATCCACAGACAATTGTTGTCTCATTTTGGTCCTTTTGAGAAGATGGTTTTATAATCAGCTATAAAACTTTTGAGAGGTGCTCTTGAATGCAAGTTTTCTGTTAACTCTAGAGATTATGACATCAGAATAAAGGAAAAATCTTTCAGGGCTCTCATGGAGAGCTGAAATGTTCATGAATATCAAGTAGAACAGGAGTTAAATGAATGGACTGAACTAATCGAAAACTGAGTAATGATTCTTGACTTTTTTTTGCTTAAAATGTTGCTGATCCTTTTTTCTTTCCCAGAGGCAAGAAAACTTTTCTATTTACAGCTTTTAACAATTGAGTAAGGTATACTCCTATGAACAAAATTTGGAGCATATTTGTTTCTCTTTCTACCTGATTTCTTCGGAATTTGGAAACTATTTGTGAATATTCTCAACTTATGGTAGTATAGTTATTTGCATAAATGCAGTAAGAATCTGTTTTCTTTTTTAATAGGGCACAATTGGAAAAATGGGTCATTTTACCAAGGCTGGAATGGCATGCTTTCTTTTAAAGAATCAAACTTGACTTATAGAGTCAATAAAAACCCCTGGGGAAACCTGGCCTCATACCTTGTTTACACAGTCCCGTTACAAGGTTCTTGACCTGTGGTAAGTAAAGAATGTCACTTTCTAACAGGCCCCAGAGCCTCAAGTTTTCTACCTCAATAGGAGGAGAATTTACCCAACTCATAGGTATTTGAGATACAAACTCATGGCTGGGCTCAGCTTTAAAAAAGTCTCATCTGAGATTCTTTATGAAACAGAGTTCCATCAAAGTCAATTTAAAAAGCCTATGTGAAAAATAGTTATTTCTGCTGCACTTTATGCAAATAATCAGGCCAAATACAATAAGACTAAAGTTTACTTTGTAAACAAATCAGTTCTATCATGATTTGTTTTTAATAAAAATAGGGACTGGAGAGAGAAAAATATGCTTCAAAAGAAAAACTATAGTACACCTATTGTTAGTTAATGCTTTCAAATGTTTACTTTTAAAACTGGGAATTGCACTCCTTATCCTAGTAGTCATTATTTACTTTATAGTATGCTGTCACTTAAATGAGGTACTAAAACTATGAAACTATAGATGACAATACTAATGCCTTTGCCATGCAAGCCTTGGAACCCCAGCTGGACCTGCATGAGTATATTCAGACAGTTGCAAAGCAGGTCCACTCGTCTTACCTTGGGGTCAACACCTACCCCCCCCATACCCCTGATCAGCAAGAAGAAGTTAGAGTGATCTTTGCCCTTTTTCCATCTTCATTAGCCAAAATCTTAAGGTTAAGATGTTATAAAACCCAAAGGGAGGGATTGGTACTGCCATTGCGAAATTGTAACTGAGACAGTGAAAGAGATTTGAGCCAACCAACTTTATCTTGTTTCTAACCTCCAAGCTGTCCTTGTTCATTCCTGGGCACAGACTGAATTAACTTTGGGAGGAATTTAGTTTATAGTTGAAAACAATGACAGTAACAGCCCTTTCCCAAAACAAACCTTCTTCTTGCCTGAGGACTACACTGCCTTTATGAGACTAAGAAATTAGCCATAATATTAGGAATTATGGTTTAGGAGTCATGCAACTGAAGGCTACAAGATTCTGACCCCCTCTGAACTGCTCCTAAGATATTTTGCAGACCCTACAGTTGATGGATCAGCTGGCACCACCCAGATTGATAAACTTGTTCATATGATCTTGTGGCCCCCATCCAGAAACTGACTCAGCACAAGAAGACAGCTTTGACTCCCTGTGATTCTGTCTCAACCCAATCAGCACTCCCAGCTCACTGGCTTCCCCCCACCCACCAAATTGTACATAAAAACTCGGCTGGGCACGGTGGCTCATACCTGTAATCCTAGCACTTTGGGAGGCCAAGGTGGGTGGATCACGAGGTCAAGAGATTGAGACCATCCTGGCTAACATGGTGAAATCCTGTCTCTACTAAAAATACAAAAATTAGCCAGGCATGGTGGCTTGCGCCTGTAGTCCCAGCTACTTGGGAGGCTGAGGCAGGAGAATCGCTTGAACCTGGGAGGTGGAGGTTGCAGTGAGCTGAGATCACGCCACTGCACTCCAGCCTGGTGACAGAGTGAGACTCCATCTCAAAAACAAAACAAAACAAAATGAAACCTCTGATCCCTGAATGTTCAGGGAGACTAACTTGAGTAATAATAAAACTCCAGTCTCCTACAAACAAACAAACAAACAAGACAAAAAAAAAAAAAAATTCTGCTTATTCTAAGGTCAAGAAGATAGCAATAAGAAGAAGCCTTATTGCTTGCCTTTCATATTTAGAACTACAATCCATCTGAAATTTATTTTGTGTATAGTGTGACAGTTGAAAATATGTCATTGTGTTGTCTTTTGGCTACCATAGTTTCTTGACAAGAAGTCCATTATAATCTTTTTTTTTTTTTCCTATGCGTAATGTGTTTTTTTACTTTGGTTACCTTGGAGGTTTTCTCTTTGTCTTTGATTTTAATATATGTTTAAATATGACATGCTTAGGGTGTGTGTGTGTGTGTGTGTGTGTGTGTGTGTGCATGCAAACAGGTATTTATCCACTTGGTGTTTCTCAGCTTGTTGGATTTGCGGTTTGGTATCTGTCATTAATTTTGGAAGATGCTTAGCCTTTTCTTTTCTCCAAAATAATTCATCTCCATTCTCTCTCTCCTCTTTTTCTAGAATTTCAGCTATATGTCTATTAGACCATTTGATATTGTTCCACAGCTCTTACATGCTTAGTTTTTTCCCCCTACTTTTTTCACATTGTGCTTTATTTGGGGTAGTTTCTACTGGTCCATCTCCAGGCTCACCGATTCCCGTCTTGGCTGAGTTGAGTTGGTCGATGAACCTGTTGACAGTATTCTTCATATCTGTTACCAAGGCTTTTTGTTTCTATCATTTCCATTTGATTCTAATAGTTTCCAGCTCTCTGCTGAAATTACCCACCTGAGATTGCATATTCCAACTTTTCCACTAGATTCTTTAATATATTAATCATAGTTATTGTAATTATTTGTCTGTTAGTTCCAAAATCTGTGTCATATATGTTGATGGCTTTGTCTCTTGGCAATGTGGATCTTTTCTGTTGCTTTTCTGTATGTATGGCTTGGAGTATGCCCTTGAAAGCCTGACATCTTGTGTGAGCCAGAAGAGATGCAGGTAAATAGATTTTACGCCTGGAAATGGGCCCATCTTTCCTTCTGCTGAGGCTTTGTGTGGGAGTGGGAGTCAATCTAGGCAGGAACTGAGCTGGGCCTGGGGTTTCTTGTTCTGTGGTTACACTCAGTGCACTGAAGCTTTAAATTCCTCTAGGGTTACCTTATGTTCAGGGTAGGCCTGGTTCCTCAGAGGGTTTTTCTCGGTGTTGACCACTCCCTCAGCTTTAGGTCTTTCCTCAGCTGAGTCCCAGAGACAGTTTGTCTTCACACTCCCACCCTGTGCCTGCAGGCCTGCTTGCCTTGAGGTGGTCGGGGGATGGGCATGTTCCATTGTTCTGATTGAGATCTTGGGGATCCTGCCTGCTCCGGTTCTGAGTCCAGCATGTGTTCCTGTCCCACCACGGATGGAGGACTTTTTCCATTCCTTTGATCAGGCTGCAATAGGGCTTTGCCAGTACCATAAAGACACGGACTGTGTTGCCCTTCCCCTGGAAGTCAAAGCTTTTGCTCTGTGGCAGGAACAGGGTGAGGGAGTAGGGTAGGTTCTGTGCATTTCCCTTGGTGGCTGCATCACCAGGATCCCTTCCTCAGGACTCTCTCACAGTTGTGTGAGCACCCCAGTGGAAGGAGGTGGAGAGAGCTTGCAAGTAGGTCCAAATCCTTCCTAAATCTGCCTGCTCTGGCTAGCCCACATTCAGCCTTGTTGGGTAAAAATTATAGAAGGCCATTGTTTTGAACTAAGCTCATGTACTAGGCCCCAGCAGTCCAGACTGAAAATCAACATGGAGTCACTCATGCTAAAGCTCCATGTCACCAAACCCAAACTAAGTTGTTATCTGACCCGCCAAGAAATCAGGAGAGCGAGATAACAGCCTGTTTTCTGAGTAGGCCAGTCTCAATCTCCAGTGGGTGTGACAATGAGGTTTCCCTTGCATTAATCCTCACACAAAAGAAGCAGAACCTGATGGTCACTGATTAGTTATTTTCCTATTGTTCTGTCTCCCTGTTCTCCTCTTACAAGAAAAGTAGCTTTAAAATGACTGATACACTCTTTGTTCTTTGTTTCTGCTTTCTTCAACCCTTTGTCTGTTTATAAAACCAAACTCAGCTCATTGGAACACATCCTGTTTCATGGAATGGAGTGTTGCCCAATCTTATAGTCATAATAAAGCCAATTGAGACCTTGAAGTTAAATGTACTGTAATTTTTTTCCTTTGCCCACTGTTAGCAATGCATTATGTATGTTAGCAGAATCCTTACCAGTGTCCCGGGACCTCTGCTGCAGGTAAGCAAGTGCCTGTGTCTGTCTTTTCTGGGAGGTGTCTGTCTTTCCTGTGATACCAGGTTATTTAGCTGCTCTCCAATCTCCAATCTCGGATGGGTTCAGGAAAAGTTGTGAAGTTGTAAATTGCTCTGTGTTAGTTTTGTTGTTGTCAACTGAAGAATCATGAGGTTCATAAATCTGGAAAGGAGAGCTTTATTTCTCACGAAGGATTGCAGCCTGCAGACTGGCCGTGCAGTAGGTTTGGAAGCGTGGCCTCCAGCAGAGACCATAATAAGCAGGCACTTTGAGAAAGGAACGAGTGGAACAGCAATGTATACCCAGTGGGTTGGCTAAGTGTACTTATTTAACAGGTTACAACAGAAGCTATGAATAGTCACAAGGTGGGGTGTGTGCATAGTAAGCACACGTGCTTGTTACATACATCCCATGTTCACTTTGGGTGGAGACTTACCACTTCATGCAGTAAACATTAACTTAATGTTTAAATGCAGTAAAATTAGGCTCTATATGTCAACAGGTAAAACAGAGAGGACAGAGGCATCCTATGCTCAGTCTCTGTAAACCAGCCAAATCCAGTCCACTTCGGGTCGGTGGTCTCTTACCAGAGGGTTGTTGTGTAAATCAGCAGTGGAGCAAGTCTTTCCAAAGGGCTGGGTTTGGTTTAACCCTTAGGAAGGGAAGTCTGATCGTAGTTAGCAAGGTGGGGTATAGCGAAGTGTGCTGACCTTCCCTCCTGTCCTGGCTCAGAACTCAGTTTTTAAGATTTCTCTGAGGTCCCCTTGACAAGCGGGGGTCCATTCAGTTAGCTGAGAGGCTTAGGATTTTATTTTTATTTCTCACTGTTTCTGCTGGTGCTCTTATAAGGGGTGGAGGGGAGGGGATGGGGAGTGGGGAAACTGCTCTTTCCAGCCCTCTATATCCCTAGTGGAACCGGGAGTCCACATCCTTTTTGCATAGTTTTTCTTTTCTTTGAGTTTTAACTATCATTTTTGTTTTTAAAATCATATTTATTATTTTATATTCTTTTTCAGTTTGTCATCCTCTTATCTAAATTATTGGGGGTTCTAAACCTGCTGTCTCCACGTGATCACTAAAACACTTGGTGTTCCTGGCGGGTCATCTATAACCACTTTGGTTTTCAGTTTCCACTTTATTTTTCAAATCTGATAGCTTGTGATAGTGTATCCAGATTTTCTAGAATTTATACTGAGACAGTATTTCAGTAAAATAGACTATTGTATTGCAGAACCCATAAGTCCCAGAAGATAGTGTTCAATCTGTCAAGTGTGAGGTGAGATTAATTACATTTTCCTGAGCTTAGTTTACATCTCATGCATTCTTTCTTAGGAATTCTTGAGGTTATTCTCTAACCCAGGGGTCCCCAACTTCTGAGGCATGGACAAGTACCAGTCCGTGGCCTGTTAGGAACTGGGCCACACAGCAGGAGGTAAATGGTGGGCAAGTGAGAATTACTGCCTGAGGTCTGCCTCCTGTTAGCTCAGCAGGGCATTAGATTCTCATAGGACTGTGTGAACCCTATTGTGAACTGCACATGCGAGGGATCTAGGTTGCGATCTCCTTATGAGAATCTAATGCCTGATGATCTGGGGTGGAACAGTTTCATCCTGAAACCACTCCTCAACCCCCATCTCAGTCTGTAGAAAAATTATCTTCCACAAAATCAGTCCCCGATGCCAGAAAGGTTAGGGGCCACTGCTCTAACCAGATGAGGGAATAAACCAAGACACAGGAAGGAAAGAGGGGCTCTACCCCAGAAGAGCATTAAGAGGTCCAAAGATGGCCGGGCATGGTGGCTCACGCCTGTAATCCCAGCACTTTGGGAGGCTGAGGCGGGTGGATCACGAGGTTAGGAGATCGAGACCATCCTGGATAACACGGTGAAACCCCATCTCTACTAAAAATACAAAAAATTAGCCAGGCGTGGTGGTGGGTGCCTATAGTCCCAGCTACTCCGGAGGCTGAGGCAGGAGAATGGCTTGAACCCGGGTGGCGGAGCTTGCAGTGAGCCGAGATGGTGCCACTGCACTCCAGCCTGGGTGACAGAGCAAGACTCTGTCTCAGAAAAAAAAAAAAAGAAGTCCAAAGATGACAGTAGCAGACCAGCCTGGAGAGAAAGTCGGGCAATCTGAAGTAGGAATGGATGGTCTCCCCAGGGAGGTCTCTAGGGGAGAGGAAGGATGCCACAAATAAATTTTATGATATAGTGCTGAAAAAAGAATTAAAGTTATAATAAAGGCAAATAATGCAAGAAAAAGGGAGACAATAAGGACTTCCGGAAAAAAAAAAAAAAAAAAAAAAAGCCCAGAAATTCATGGTTTAAAGAAAAGGTAAGAACAAAGTAAGGCTGCTAACATCCAGCTCACAAGCCCAAAACTTAACCGTGTTGCCAGGGTTGTTAGGAATGCAAGCAGAGATTTAAGTCAATTATGCAATGTTATCCAGCTAACCAATGGAAGAACTAAAATCCAATGGTGCAATATCATGATGGGAGAAGAGGAGGTGAGGAGTGGTGGGGAGGAGGGTGGGTACTAAATCCTTGTTATACTTTCAGATAACTGCCTGGGTTCAGAGTCAAGAACTAGAGGTGAGTAGAAAGGGAAACAGACACAGTGGGAGTGGCCTGGGGTGGGAGGCTACAGGGAAGCGCAGGATGCCACTTCCATACTAGCTGCCCTCTTGTAGTTCATGCATTGCCTTGGACGTATATTACTTCATAAAAATAAAAATGTAGAGAAACCCCATAATGTGCAATCCATCAAAAGTATTCACATAGTTACTGTGAGTAACACAACGATACAAAGATAAAAATAAAGATCCAGAGGCAGAAAGAGTGAAAACAAGAGAAGGAAGGAGAGATTTGTTGTGGAAGTAGGGTTGAGAAGATAAAAGGACAGAGTAACAGGAGGTAACACAAGCTCTACTGGAGACTGCCCGAGAGCACCAAGCAGGGGGTGATGCAGAGGATGGAGTTGCCTCTAATTCAGGGAAACGCTTGGTTGCTTGAGCGTTTTAGGTGCTGGTGAGCCCAGTTCTACATCTGAAAGTGGATTCGATAAGTGCTTTCAGACGCTGGAAGCCTGAGGAATCTGGACGCCCAACCATTCTCTGGCTGGATGCCTGACAGCTCTCAGGTGGATCAGGGTGAAATCTCCATCCTCAGTTTCTAAAGATCATAACAAAAATCCAGAAGGTGTATAAAGTAGCTTGCCCCCACTCCTGCAAAACATTAGGAGTGGCACAATGTATATTTTTAAAAGAATTCCGTGGCTGGGCGCGGTGGCTCACGCCTGTAATCCTGGCACTTTGGAAGGCTGAGGCGGGTGGATCACAAGGTCAGGAGATCGAGACCATCCTGGCTAACACGGTGAAACCCCACCTTTACTAAAAATACAAAAAATTAGCCGGGCGAGGTGGTGGGTGCCTATAGTCCCAGCTACTCGGGAGACTGAGGCAGGAGAATGGCGTGAACCCGGGGGCTTACAGTGAGCTGAGATCGCGCCAGTGCACTCCAGCCTAGGGAACAGAGTGAGACTCTGTTTCAAAAAAAATAAAAAATAAAAAAGGGAAGAAAGAAAAGAAAAAAACTAAAATAAAAGCATCGCAAAATGTGTCTTAAAAGGAAAAATTCTGCCAAGTTCTCTTTAACCTTTAATCTCAAAATACTCAGATAATTTAATGAGGCGAGAATAGCACTTAGACATTTTTCTCCCTTGACACAACTCTTTGACGGTTAGGAATAATAATCCCAACGATCTAGAGCTATTTTTCTCAAAAGCCCATCATCTGTCAAAACGCATCTGGCAGAGCCTTGCGGGAGAGGGAGGATGAGGAAGGGAGAGGAAGGAGAGCCCCAGCCCATCAGCAGCCTAAGTGCAGGGTGTTCTACTCTCTGCTGTTTAAGAACTTTAAATTTCAGAAGAGGTGGCAAGTAGCAGAGAATAATGGGAGCTACTAAGTACCTGCTGAGAGAACAAATGTATTGCTGTAAATTATTTAATGAATTGCTTTGTTCTAAGAAACCGCTTTGGGAAGTGGGGCGCTGCTGATGGGTGAGAGGAGTGGATTGCAAAGCAGCTGAGAGTCTCATAAAACCCTCAGGTCGCCTTAGTAAAGGGAGGGAGCAAGCAGGGGGCAGAAAACAGTAAGCTGCATGACTAAAGAATAAGGAAAGTAACATTTACTGAGCACCACCTGTGTGCAGCACTGTGCTTGACTTAGGCAAGTGGCTCTCAGCTGTCTGCTCCCTGGCTGACAAGTGCCCTGGTGGGAGAAAGCATTGAAGTGGAAGGAAAGGCAGGCAGCTTGAGTTCAGCCTCAGCTCTGCCCTAACATTATAAAACCATGATGGTGTTGACAAAAGCAGTCAAACTCTGTCAAATATTTAAGGAGATTTATTCTGAGCCAAACATGAGGACCATGACTTCTGACACAGCCTAAGGAGGTCGTGAGAACATGTGCCCAACGTATACCTCACATGTATTGATTGATGCCTTATGTCTCCCTAAAATATATAAAGCCAAGCTATAACCCATGGAGACATAAGACTTCAGTCAATCCATGTGAGGTATACATTTGGTCCTGAAAGGTGGGACAACTGGAAGGCAGGTGGAGTTGTGGCTCACAGATGGATTCAAAGATTTTCTGATCAGCAGTTGGTTGAAAGAGTTAAGATATTGAGAGGTGACAATGTGCTGGCAACCCTCACTCTCAGTGCCTCCTCAGCCTCTGGCCTGGAAGTCCACTCTGGCGGTGCTTGAGGAGCCCTTCAGCCCACCATGGCACCGTAGGAGCCCCTCTCTGGGCTGGCTGAGGCTGGAGCCTCCTCCCTCTGCTTGTGGGGAGGTGTGGAGGGAGAGGCGCGGGTGGGAACCAGAGCTGCGCTCACAGACCAGTGTGACTTCTGGCTGGCGCCGGTGTGGGCTCAGCTGGCCCTGCACACGGAGCGGCCAGCCGGCGCTGCTGCCCAGAGCAGTGAGGGGCTTAGCACCCGGGCCAGCAGCTGCAGAGGTTGCGACGGGTCCCCCAGCAGTGCCGGCCCGCGAGTGAGGCACTCAAAATTCTCACCGGGCCTTAGCTGCTTCCTGGCGGGGCAGGCTTGGGACGTGCAGCCTGCGATGTCTGAGCTCCCGCCCTGCGACGGGCTCCCACACGGCCTGAGCCTCCAACCGCCCCTGCTCCATGGACCCCTGTCCCATCCACAGCCCAAGGGCTGAGGAGTGCAGGTGCAACTTGGGACTGGTAGGCAGCTCCGCCTGCAGCCCTGGTGCAGGATCCACCGGGTGAAGCCAGCTGGGCTTCTGAACTGGATGGGGACTTGGAGAACTTTTATACCTAGCTGGAGAATCCTATGTGCACCAATCAGCACTCTGTATCTAGCTAACCTAGTGGAGATGTGGAGGACTAGCACTCTGTGACTCTGTGTCTAGCTCAAGGATTGCAAATGCACCAGTGAGCACTCTGTGTCTTGCTCAAGGTTTGTGAATGCACCAGTTGGTACTCTGTATCTAGCTAACCTAGTGGAGACTTGGAGGACTAGCACTCTGTGACTCTGTGTCTAGCTCAAGGATTGTAAACGCATCAGTCAGCACTCTGTGTCTAGCTCAGGGTTTGTAAATACACCAATTGGTACTCTGTATCTAGCTAACTAGCACTCTGTGACTGTGTCTAGCTCAAGCATTGTAAATGCACCAATCAGCACTCTGTCAAAGCAGACCAATCAGCTCTCTATAAAGTGGACCAATCAGCTCTCTATAAAATGGACCAATCAGCAGGATGTGGGTGGGGCCAGATAAGGGAATAAAAGCAGGTTGCCCCAGCCGGAATCCCTTGGCGTTCCCTTCCACGCTGTGGAAGCTTTGTGATTTCGTTCTTTGCAATAAATCTTGCTGCTGCTCAGTCTTTGGGTTCACATTGCCTTTATGAGCTGTAACACTCACTGTGAAGGTCTGCAGCTTCACTCCTAAAGCCAGCGAGACCACAAACCCACCGGGAAGAAGGAACAATTCCAGACGTGCTGCCTTTGAGGGCTGTAAGACTTACCACGAAGGTCTGCAGCTTCACTCTTGACAGCGAGAGCACTAACCCACCCCACCAGAAGGAAGAAGCTCCAGACACATCTGAACGTCTGAAGGAACAGACTCCGGGCACCCCATCTTTAAGAACTGTAACACTCGCCGCGAGGGTCCGCGGCTTCATTGTTGAAGTCAGTGAGACCAAAAACCCACCAATTCCAGACACAATATTATCTAAAGAGTTGTAGTCAGCAGAAAGAAATGCTTGGGGTTAAGATAAGCGGGAGGTTATGGAAGCCAAGGTTCTTGTTGCATAGGTGAAATTTTTAGGTGAACTCTTAGAAGCAATAAATAGCAAATGTTTCCTGTTTAGACCTTTAAAAGGTGCTAGGCTCTCAGCTAATCTCTGTAGGATTGGGAGAATCTGGAAGGGAAAAGATCTAGTTACATGAATGCAGATTTTTTTTTTTTTTTTTTTTTTTTTTTTTAAAGTCTCAGTCTGTCACGTAGGCTGGAGTGCAGTGGTGCAATCTCGGCTCACTGCAAGCTCCGCCTCCCAGGTTCACGCCATTCTCCTGCCTCAGCCTCCAGAATAGCTGGGACTACAGGCGCCCGCCACCACGCCCGGCTAATTTTTTTTGTATGTTTTAGTAGAGACGGGGTTTCACCGTGTTAGCCAGGTTGGTCTCTATGATCTGAACTTCTGATCCGCCTGTCTGGGCCTCCCAAAGTGCTGGGATTACAGGCGTGAGCCACTGCACCCAGCCAAAATTAGCCACTTTTTAAGTAAAAAGTAATCCTGGCTGGGCTGGTGGCTCACACCTGTAATCCCAGCACTTTGGGAGGCCGAGGCGGGTGGATCACGAGATCAGGAGATCCAGACCATTCTGGCTAACATGGTGAAACCCTGTCTCTACCAAAAATACAAAAAATTAGCTGGGCGTGGTAGCGGGCACCTGTAGTCCCAGCTACTCGGGAGGATGAGGCAGGAAAATGGTGTGAACCCAGGAGGCGGAGCTTGCAGTGAATCGAGATCGTGCCACTGCACTCCAGCCTGGGCGACAGCGCAAGACACTGTCTCAGGAAAAAAAAAAAAAAGGGAAGAAAAAAGAAAAAAGTAATCCTAATCCCTTAGTGTTTTCCCCTCCACTGTTCCTGCTTATAACTAAGGTTTTGCGGACCTTCTCCTTTTTTTTTTTTTTTTTTTTTTTTAAGACAGAGCCTCTCTCTGTGGCCCAGCCTAGAGTGCAATGCCACAGTCTTGGCTCACTGCAACCTCTGCTTCCTGGGTTCAAGCGCTTCTCCTTCCTCAGCCTCCCAAGTAGCTGGGATTACAGGCACCCGCCACCATACCCGGCTAGTTTTTGTAAGTTTTTAGTAGAGATGGGGTTTCACGACCAGCCAGGCTGGTCTTGAACTCCTGACCTCAAGTGATCCACCTGCCTCGGCCTCCGAAAGTGCTGGGATTACAGGTGTGAGCCAATGTGCCCAGCCCTCCCCTCCCCCCCACTTTTTTTTCCAGCTGCAAAAGACTTCTGGAGTTTAAAAGGATGCTGGAGACCATCAAGGGATAAGCACACGTCCAGATCTAGAGTCTGAAACTGAGGAGAGTTGACAGAGTGGATGGAAAGAGAACAAAGTAGAGCCAGCGAAGTATGCTGACCGAGTATCCCCTGAGGGGTTTCCAAAAGGGTCCAGGAGCAGTACCCAGTCTCTGGTCTTGTTGCTTCCGGCATCTCTGGAAGTGATGACATGTCTCTGCCATATGGGTAGCTTCAGCTAGGATAAATCAAGTCTACTTTCCTCTCTACCTTCATTCAGATATTACTGGCCATGGTTCGTTCTTCTTCATAGGGTTTGCTTTTGAAGTCACGGTCCTCATGGCCCAGTTTCAGGGAGACTGGATCAAAGAAACTCGGCCTCAGTAACAGAAAAGAAATTTCAACATACATTATTGTGTTTTTAGCTTTGTAAACAGGATATTTAATCTGCAGCAACTTTCTTTTCTTTTTTTCTTTTCTTTTCTTTTTTTTTTTTGAGACAGAGTCTCTCTCTGTCACCAGGCTGGAGTACAGTGGCGCAATCTCAGCTCACTGCAACTTCCACCTGCTGGGTTCCAATGGTTCTCCTGCCCCAGCCTCCCCAGTAGCTGGGATTACAGGCGCCTGCCACCATACCTGGCTAATTTTTGTACTTTTAGTAGAGACGGGGTTTCACCATGTTGGCTAGGATGGTCTTGATCTCTTGACCTCGTGACCTGCCTGCCTCAGCCTCCCAAAGTGCTGGGATTACAGGAGTGAGCCACCACGCCCGGCCAGGAACCATTTTTAAAACTCTCCTTTTCTTGTCAATTTATATTTAGGTGAACACATAGTTTATCATTTAAACTAGGAGGAAGCACTAGTGATAATAGTATCATTCAGGGCTCTACTGGAGAAGCAAGCCTACCAGGAATGATACAGAGGAAAGAATTTATTGTAGAGCCAACCTCTGCAGTTGTGGGAGCTGATGACCAAGTCCTCACAAGGTTGTTACACACATGGACCGGGGCATGCAGCTGACACACTTCTGCCTTCCAAAGTGTGCTCACGTTTCTCTTGTGCCCACCCTAACCTGGAAACGTACAGGAAAAATAATTCTGGGAAATAAAGCTCCCACTTAGCAAAATCGACAGGATGCAAAGTCACCAGAACAGAGCACATAGGGCAAGAGTGCCCAGGCAAGCTGGATGGCTGCACCCACCGGTCCCCCACAGCTCCTGGGGCGCCTTCCTAGGAATTCCTCTCTCAGTTTTTGCCACCTCCATGTCTGGGTTACAAAGCCCAAAGAACTGGTCCGAAAAACCTCGTCTGTGAGGGTGCTGAGGGGCAGACTTGGAACTCTGGGAGACTCAGACATCAGCAAATTCAGTCCCTCTGTGTTGGGATATGATTGGACAATTCAGGCTGCTGCTGGGCATAAGTGCTGCCTAATTCTTACTGTATGCTTTCACTTTTCCAACTCCCCCTATATTACTTGGTCCATTTACCTAATACATATGCTCTGTGCTAGGCACTGTCTGCTTCCTGCACTAGACAGGAGGGATTCTGTCTCAGTGGAAGCTCTGTCTTCCACTGAGGAGACAATCACTTCTGACAGAGCCACATGGAACCTCTCCTCTCAAATCCTGGAGATCTGAGTCTTAGCACTGTGCTTGGCTGTGTTCAATATGTCTTCTGAATGAATCTGTGAGTGAATGAATGAACCAATAAACACAATTGAAGAGCAGGGCACCTTTCCAAGAAGGTTCATTGTTTTGTCAATGAAAAATGGGGAGAGGCCTGGCGCGGTGGCTCACACCTGTAATCCCAGCACTTTGGGAGACCGAGGCGGGCAGATCACGAGGTCAGGGGATCGAGACCATCCTGGCTAACATGGTGAGACGCTGTCTCTACTAAAAAATACAAAAAATTAGCTGGGCATGGTGGTGGGCGCCTGTAGTCCCAGCTACTCTGGAGGCTGAGGCGGCAGAATGGCGTGAACCAGGGAGGCGTAGCTTGCAGTGAGCCGAGATCGTGCCACTGCACTCCAGCCTGGATGACAGAGCAAGGCTCCGTCTCAAAAAAAAAAAAAAAAAAAAAAAAAAAAAAGTGGGGAGAACTGTTCCGAAACTCTTGCCCCAAGGCACACGATTCAGGCCTATGTCACTTGTGATCCAGGCACACATGGAATGCAGGGCACAGCCGACCTGGGGAGACTCGGACACAGTGAGAGTTCTAGCTACGAATTTCATTCAGGACCTTAATGGCATTTTAAAATGGCTTTTGTATTTAATTATAGATAACATAGGTAAGTATAGGCAAGTGATTACTTAAAGGCATGCAGACACAGGAAATCCAAGAACACTAATAGGTTTTTAATGACCAGTTATTTATTGTATTGCAAGTTTAATTAAATTGCTTCCTTCAAATGCAACACAGTGCTGATTAATAAAAATATGTTTTCTATTTATGTGATATGAATACTTATTATCCCATCATACTTTACAGACAAAATAAGACTTCATAAATGTGGATGCAAATTATATTTAACTTGTACCAATAGATTAGAGATTCAACTACACTAATCTTGATGCAATTAGGTGAATTTAAAAGGACTTTGAACCAATTTTATTTTCATGAAGATAGTAGTCTTGGAATGATTCTCACACTTTTCTATGGCCCTTATGTTCTCATCGTTATAAAAAGAATGCTTGATTTTAAATTCTGCCACCCCCAATATGGAAAATTGAGCATGCAACCCCCCACCCCACAACCCTCCTTTCCTTTGGTTCTGTGCTGAAAGTTGTTTAGAACAGACTCTGAAAATAGGAGACAATCTCAGGGAGTTGTTTAGAACAGACCCTGAAAATAGGAGACAATCACTTCTGACAAGCCACATGGAACCTCTCCTCTCAGATCCTGGAGATCTGAGACCCCTTCACCTCCTCACTTAATCTCCAGATCTTGCTTGAGACAAAATGCTGGAATATAGAGGAGGGAGGCTAGAGTCTAGTACACACAGGCATTTTTGTGCAATGGCATGTAGTAAATTGTAAATGAAATCCTAGTTGCCCAATAATGCCCTGGTGTCTATCCTGCTGGGGTCTTTAGTAAATAGGAGTCATTGTTCGCCTTCCTGGCAAGCAGCGCTTATGCTGTGAGTGGGTGAGACTGCTCTGGGGGCAGCAGAGTTAGGATGTTGGAAATTACAATGAGGCCTGATCGTCTCTGAACCACTAACCCAGGCAGATGGCATCTACCATCATTGGAACTTGGCTGATTTCCAACATATCCGTGTCCTTAATCTTGCGATCACTTAGGCATGGCATTTAGAAAGGGCTGGAATATTTGCGAGCTCCCTTTCAAGCCATAAGGTAGATCAGTAGCATCACCCATAAAAATAACACCTGGAACTGAGGGAGACATCCTTCCCACCCACTGTCTTGGCAAGATTTAAAATTTAAATATACAGTTGCTATAAGTATAGAATCTTAGAGTTGTAGAAACCTTAAAGATAATTGGCCCAATCTCGCGGCCAATGCAAGAGTTTCATCTGCACTCTGTCTAGGACAGAGGTGGCAGGCCAGTCACATCATGTTTCTGTTCTCTGGTGTGGAGTTGTCTGGGAGACAACTGTCCATGCCTTCTTGGATGCAGGTGAGATCAGGTGGCTAGTTCACACTAGTGGGTGGAGTGGAAGTGACATGTGTCACTCAGGCCTGAGTTGTTGCTGTGCACAGTCCTCTGGCTGGAAGCAGAGGACTCTAAGACCCTACAGTGTGGCAGGGCAGCAGGATGGGGTGTGAGTTCTGCATCATCATTTGCAGGGTAGACATCTACTGACCATGATACTGATCATGTCCATGCTGGACATGATCGGAAACCAACTTTCATTGTGTTAAGGCATGGACATTTTGGGGTTGGGTGTATTACAGTTACTAGCATTACCCTAGCTAGTGCACAGATGATCGTCCAGTTACTTCTTGAATATCGCATGCTGAAAAACTTACTGCGTTACAAGGTAGCCCACTCTATTTCTGGATTAATGGAGCAGCATTCTTTATCATGAATCAAAATTCCCCTTCCCACTACCTACCATGCACTGGCCTCAACTCTGCCACAATTCAAATTCCATTTTTTAGAAGCAGATCTTGTATTTTCAAAGGTTTATATTTACTGATAGTTGAAATACAGCTTTATTGTGGGAATACTGAAGGACTGGGAATGGTGTTATACACCCATTGCACCACTAAGCATTTGAATATCAGGATGTGACTACATCAAGCTTATGGGTGAAACTGTAAGGAATGAATCATAGCCCTTAAGGATGAAATGCACAGGCTTAGATCTGAACTCTACACCCTGCCACACACACTCTGAGTGTCCCTTCTCGCCTTCAGCATTTTAGCAGAAGCCCATCTCTACAATGGCGTTGCAAACCCACAGCATTTGGGAGCTGGCATTTTTCCAAAAGCAAAGCTACAGTAATATTTTCGATCCTGTGTATTCTTCTAAAACCTTGTCCACTCTCATCAAAAAGTGGAGTCTATTTCTCTGATCCTTTCTCTGGGTGTGCTTTTGTAACCACCTTGAGGAACAGAATGCAGAGGAAGTGCCACTGCCTGCCCTCTGAGGCAAGATTGTAAAAATGAGACTTGGCTCACTTTCCAAGGTTGTGCCACCCTGGTGCTCAGTTAACATGGAAAGGCCACATAATGGTGTCTGGCGAAGATCAACCAGCACCGACTGCCAGGCACACAGGCCTTCTGTGGACCCCCATATCCAGCCTTTGAGCTGAAAGGGGAGGAGAGAGAAGCTGTTCCTACTGAGTCCTGCCCAAATGGTAGATGCATGAGCAAAATAAATAGCACCATCGTTTTCAACTACCATGTTTTTGGGGTAGTTTTTTACGCCACAAAAGACAACTGCAACATTTCACTCTGACATCCTGTGACAAAGCTATACAAATGCTGCTCCTGTTCTTCGGTGTGTAAGAGCAGGCACGACAACACAGCTATCCCAGGCCCACCAGATGATATTCTCGCAAACAGCAAACAAACAAAAAGTTGAGGTATTGCTCGTCACAAGAGGGCATTAGCTGTGGGAGTCTGCCCGCAGACCCTGACCCAAATGACAGATGAATGAAACGTACACTGACACACAGATACACTGTTTTGCCAGTCCTGCTGAGTGTCCAACCGCCTACACACCAAGAGAGGTTTGTCGCTGTGGCTGGCCACTCAACTGGACTGGCAAAACAGAATATCTGTGTGTCAGTGTATGTTTTATTCATCTGTCGTTTGAGTCAGGGTCTGCGGGCAGACCCCTGAAGCTAATGCCCTCTTGTGAGGAACAATACCTCAACTGGTGCCCTCTCTGAGGTGCACAATACCTCAATAAGTCATGATTTCAAATATTTGGAGGGCCATGTGGACAAGGGACCAGATTTCATTCCCAGTTGCTTATAGAAGGAAAAACAGATAAAAGTTCCTGAAAGATGGACACAGGCCTGGTATGTGGAAGGACTTTCTAAGTCGTGGGATCCCATAATAAACCAGACCGTCATTTGAGGGGGTGAGGCTGGCAGTTCTCCATCACTGGCAATGTCTAGGCAGAGGGGGTGACCACCTGGCTGCAGGGGTGGTAGTGTGAAACCAGGATGGTTGAATGAGGAAGTTTTAAATTTGACTCTGTGATTCTATAACTGACTTGCCTTTGCAACGTCCACCAGGCTTTTCTTAGAAGGCATCATCCTAGGTGCCATGAGGCTCTGACCTGAAGAAATATCTGAGAGCTTGGTAGGAGCTCTGGGGAAATGCTAAGACACTTTCTCAGGTGTGGAGTTCCTGGATAGAATGGCCACTGAGGCACTTGCAAAGTTCAACATGCATTTTATTCTAGAAAGGTCTAGGTATTTAACTACAGAGCAGAATGGACACAACTCTTGGCACATTCGCAATCCATATCTCTCTCATAAGGAGGGGACCGCCATTATCTGGTCCGTGAAACGGTCCCATTGCTCTTGCCCCGAGGTTGGTTATTCCACTTTAGCCCTATATCTTTCATAAAGGATTTCACATTTTTCTAAAATACACATGAGTATTATTTATAATTGACAATCTCCCCTTGGATGATTTAGGATATACTTCTGCCAAGACGAGAATTCAGATGTTAAATATTATTCAATGTCAATTATGCTGTGATTATGCTGGAAGCTTTTTTTATATTCAATTTTCATTCATTCTGCTTATGACTGTAATTTAAATAAGGGATTTTCTTTATTGCATTAAATGTATTATCAATGCAGTGCTATAGCTTAATAACTGTACCATGCATACAAGTTTAAGTATTTTCTAAGATCTTGAGCCAAATTAAAATAAAGTATATTATGTCTCCAAATTGGAGAAGAAAATTTATTATAATTCTTTTGAAGACTGCAAAAGAAAACATAGACAACTGCAGGATTATTTTTAATACTGAAAAAGATTTTGAAATATTTTCGTCACAGTGCTATGGAAACTGCAGTTGGTAACAAGGAGATACCTCATCAGAGTAAAATGTACATTGCTTTAAAGTTGAAAAAATTGCCATTGTTTATTAAGATTTTTATGGACCAAAAGAAACGTAATTGAATGATGTATCCCATCAATTTAAACAATTTCATATTCAAAATGTTCTTAATGTTCCAAGTAATCATTCAGGCCTTCACCTGATCAGATTAAGAGAAGTTCAGATATTTGTCTTTGGTCCTCCCTCTGAATTGTCCAAGAACTATGCAGCCTGAAGGGGCTGGCTCCAAGGCTGTGCAGAGTGGGAACTTGAGGATGTGACCACCCACAGGGCTCCTCATGGCATCCCTGCTCACTGCAGGCTACTTGTAGGGTGGAGTCACCCTGCCCAACTCATTTGTAAGAGGAGGCACTCTGAGGTGTGCCTCACGCTTGATAAGAGACTTTAAGACTGTCATATTAGGAATAGGCACTGAAACGACAGCCGATCATGTGTGCCAGGCACTGTACGTATGTCATCCTATTTATCCAAAGAAGCAGATAGGGCCAGGCGCGGTGGCTCACACCTGTAATCCCAGCACTTTGGGAGTCCGAGGCGGGTGGTTCATGAGGTCAGGAGATCGAGACCATCCTGGCTAAAATGGTGAAACTTCGTCTCTACTAAAAATACAAAAAATTAGCTGGACATGGTGGCAGGGTACCTGTAGTCCCAGCTACTCGGGAGGCTGAGGCAGGAGAACTGCATGAACTTAGGAGGCGGAGCTTGCAGTGAGCTGAGATCGCACCACTGCACTCCAGCCTGGGCAACAGAGTGAGACTCCGTCTCAAAAAAAAAAAAAAAAAAAAAAAAAAGTGAAGTTCTACCTAACCAGGGACCCAGGTGTCTAAAAATTAAAAAACAAAGTCTTAATTTTTATTCCTTTCCAGGAATAAAAAAACCCGTCACTTGCACTGATGATATTTACATTGCAATTACCTAGAGCAACTGCTTTGAAAGCTTAAATAGGTGCACAGCATCTATTTCTCAAGCTTAAGAACTTTCCTCTGTCACCCTCTCTGTCATGGGAATGGCAACATTTGTGTAGCACTAAATCACATCTGTAAAGCATTTTGCAACCTGCAGATGGAGAGTGTTCTGAGCAGCTCAGTGACTGATGAGACCCCCTGCTGCAAGTTTCCCCTGATCCCCTGTCCTCTGCTTAGCTAGTGGGAAAGGCTCTCTTGCAGTTTCCGGAGTAAAAACCAGGGGTTTCTCTTCCCCTTGGAGGCTTCATCTATCACCTCCAGGAAAATGACTCCCAGATTCACACCCCCAGCCCTGACCTCCCTCTGGAGCCCTGTTTGAATCATATCCCTAACTGCCAGATATCTGTACCTCCCTGCCTGCTAGCACCTCTAACTCATGTGTCTAAAATAAAACTTCTCCTCCTGCTACCTCTGGCATTTAATCAGTGGCCGAGGAGGCTATCTTTTTTCATGTGTGTATTCAGCAGGTGTCTACTGAGTACCTGCTGGTGTAAAGCACTGTGCTTGTTAGTGGGGAGGATACAAGCTTGAGTCTGCTACTCAAGAGCTCAAGTTCAAGAAAGCAAGATAAGGCAACTGTGAGAGAGAGGGATCAAGTCAGGATGAGAAGAACAGATGTGGTTTCAGAAGGGATTCAGGAGGGAACACGCTTTTGTTGAAAGAAATTTACAGGTAGTGAGTGCCCATTGTTTGCTTAGTATTTTCCACACTGCTGTCGTTTCCCAGAAGCAGATCTTAAGAGAAGGATTTGTGGCCAAGTAGTTTATTTGGGAGGGGACCCCCAGGAAACATCAACAGGGATTGGAAAGGGACTTAGAGAGGAAGCACGAGCAAATCAGCAGGTTCACTGTGGGCAAGTTAGCTTGTGTGAGGCTTAACCCTGCTAGGGGACAGTGTAAAGCTATCCCTCCTGAAGGACAGGATAGCTGTCATCTGCCATTGCTGAGGACTGCCCCTGGTGTTTGCAGCCTGTGCATGTGGGCACAAGCCCAGAGATGTTGGGTAGCAGGGATAAGAGGATTCAAGTGTGATTTCACAGCCTCCACTGTATGAGTTTTGTCTTACTAAAGCCCCCATCAACACAGTAATTTAGGCCAGGTGTGGGGGCTCATGCCTGTAATCCTAGTACTTTGGGAGGCCAAGGTGGGAGGACCACTTGAACCCAGGAGTTTGAGACCAGCCTGGGCACATAGGGAGACCTAGTCTCTACAAAAATTTAAAAAATTAGCCAGACATGGTGGCATGCGCCTGTGGTCCCAGCTACTCAATAGGCAAAGGTGGGAGGATCCCTTTAGCTCAGGAGTTCCAGGCTACAGTGAACCATGATTATGCTACTACACACACACACACAAACAAACAAAAAACCAAAACAAAACAAAACAAAAAACCCAAGGCCAAAACCAAACAATAAACAAGGTAATTTAACACTGTGGTGTTTAATTCCTCTCACCTCAAGTTGTGTCTTAAGCAGCCTTGATAACTTGCACAGTGACAGTTAACAGGCTTGAACCCTAACAGGAGAAACAGGCTTGAACCCATGCCTGGTGGACTATGTAGCCCACAGTTGTGCCTGACATTCACATAGCTGGGAGATCATGGAAGACTGCAGGGAGGAGGAGGCATCAGAGAAGAGTGGTGAATGCGTGTGGCCATTCTCAGAGTGCAGGTATCAGCCATGGCTCAGAGTTAGTGACACCCTCATATCCATCTCCTCTGGGTGTTAACTAGACAGGTGCCCTGAGCTCTCACCACCCTCTTTTGCTCTTTCTCAAGCCCTGTGTCATCCCAACTCAGGCTTCCTCACTGAGGCTTTCCCTCCCTCTCTCCTTCTCTCTCTCTCTCCCCCTCCCTCCCTCCTTCCCTCCCTCCCTCCTTCCTTCCTTCCCCTGAAGCACGGTGCTCTCTGGGGCTCTGCCCCAAGCATGCCTTTCTCTCTTCTCCATGGGTGAAAGCATTTGCTCCCCTGGGTCTTCCTACTGCCTATATGCGGATGAATTCAAGTCTGTATTTTTAGCTCTGGTCTTATTCATGAGCTCCAGGGGCTGGGTGGATGTAAAATATAGACTCAAGTTCCCCACTTTGGATGCAAGTCTTGACTATTCCACTCAGCAGCAGTGTGACATTGGGTTGGTTACATAGTCTCTTTTTGCCTCAGTTTCCTCACCTGTGAAATGAAGGTACCACATTAATACTTGCCTCATAGGGCTGCGTGGAGGAAGAATGAGTTCACCAGGACAGAGAGCACGGTGCTGTGGCTGGCTGCCAGTTCTCACCCATGGCTGCACCTGTTTTTGACAGTTCCATCCTGCCCTTCTAGAATGCCAGTGTTTCAAGGGAAGGTCTAAGACCTTGCTGGTATACAGTTGGTGCTCAATTTATAGGTTGTTGAATGAACTCCCATGGACATAACTGAAACCAAGGTTCTTAGCACTGGACTCTTTACTCCTCTGTTATTTTACTTTTCAGTTTTATTTATTTTATATATATATATATATCACACACACACACACACACACACACACACACACACACACACACACACACATATATATCTATCTCTATTTTTTTTTTTGAGACAGAGTCTCACTCTCTCACCCAGGCTGGAGTGCAGTGGTGCGATCTCAGCTCACTGTAAGCTCCACTTCCCGGGTTCATGCCATTCTCCTGCCTCAGCCTCCCGAGCAGCTGGGACTACAGGCGCGCACCACCATGTCCAGCTAATTTTTGGTATTTTTTATTTTTAGTAGAGACGAGGTTTCACCGTGTTGGCCAGGATGGTCTCATTCTCCTGACCTTGTGATCCGCCCGCCTTGGCCTCCCAAAGTGGTGGGATTACAGGCGTGAGCCACCGCGCCTGGCCATTTATTTATTATATTTTTGAGACGGTCTAGCTGTGTCGCCCAGGTTAGAGTGTGGTGGTGCACTCTAAACATGCTGCAGCCTCCACCTCCCGGGTTCAAGTGAGTCTCATGCCTTAGTCTCCCGAGTACCTGGGATTACAGGTGCATGCCACCACATCTAGTTAATTTTTTTTTTTTTTTTTGGAGACAGAGTCTCGCTCTTGTTGCCCAGGCTGGAGTGCAATGGCATGATCTCAGCTCATTGCAACCTCTACCTTCTGGGTTCAAGCGATTCTCCTGCCTCAACCTCCCAAATAGCTGAGGTTACAGGTGCCCACCACCACATCTGGCAAATTTTTGTATTTTAGTAGAGACAGGGTTTCACCATGTTAGTCAGGATGGTCTCGAACTCCTGACCTCATGTGATCTGCCCGCCTCGGCCTCCCAAAGTTCTGGGATTACAGGCGTGAGCCACTGTGCCCGGGCTAATTTTTTTTATTTTTATTTTTAGTAAAGACAGGGTTTCACTATGTTGGCCAGGTTGGTCTCGAACTCCTGACCTCAGGTGATCCGCCCGTCTCAGCCGCCCAAAATGCTGGGATTACAGGCATGAGCCACCTTGCCCGGCTGCAGTTTTATTCTTAAAATTGTGGGAAAATACATAACATAAAAGTGACCATTTTACCCATTTTAAAGTGTATAGTTCAGTGGCATTAAGTGAATTTGCTTTGTTGTCATCCTGTGTTAGTTTTTAACCAGTAACTTCCAATTTTGTGTCTCCCTGCATCAGATTTTTTCTTGCCCCAAATGAGCACATTTAGGGTTGCCTGACTAAACCTGCTTCAACCCCACACGGTGCAATGCCTGGTAGAGATCCTCCAGGGTTCTGCAAATGGAGCTGCTGCTCAGTGCAGTGACGCCTGTCTCATATAGAGGGGCTTCGTTGGTCGTAAATAATGTGTATGAATTTGGTTTCCCAGTTGAAAACAACAAAAATGGACTCTGGTTGATTTAACAAAAAAGAAACTAAGGAAATGAAATTGGGAAATCCATAGGATCAACAGCAAGACCAGGAAAGCAGTGAAGGCTACAGCCCAGGCTTACCAGGCGGTCACGTCCAGGGTTGGCCTGTTGCCAAGGTGTGCCCCCGCTCTGAGATGCTACAGGCCACTCTGCCCACCAGGCGGGCACCAGGTTGCAGGCACTGCTGCTGCTGGCCACCTGCCCCACAGTGGCTGAACTCTCGGTGCTTCCTCTGCTCAGGTCCCTCTACTTCTCAGAGTGTTGTCGGGGAGGGGAAGCTTTTGACTGGCTGAGCCTGTCACATTCCCACACCTTAGCAGAGTGGGGTGGGAGTTAGAATTATCTGACTATCACCACGTGGAGCATCTTCCAAATCTAAAAAGAAGTTCAAATTTTGGGCAGCCAAAAACCTGACATATAGCCGTCCAGTCCTGTTTCCTCTGAGCTTTTTCTCCTCTGGACAGACGCCCTGTGTTCCTTCAACTGAAACTCATGGATGAGGCCTCCGGATCCCTTACCACATTGTCATTAATTTTTGGTACCCAGAATTGGAAGTAATCTCACAAGTCTGAGGGACAATGGGATTATTTTTTTCCAAACCCTGACCGCCCCTCACCTTAACTTTCATGAAGGCATCTGAAGATTTCATTACTTCTCTAGTCAGCCGTACTACATAGATGACTCATGTTGGCTCACGGGATGCTTGTGGTCAACTGAAATCCCCAGATCTTTTTAGGAATGGCTGTAAAGCCAGGTCTTCTCAATTATTTACTTATATAATTGGCTTATTGAACATGTGCAAATGTAACCGAGTAACATAAGACCGTATTTGTAATACTTCAACTATTTAGTTCACACCCTTAAATTCCCTCACACTGTAGCGTAGTGTACTTGGCGACTTCAACCAGAAATTGGAAACTGGCGGTCTATGGGCCAATCTGACCACACATTTATTTTGTTTGGCTAATATGGTGGTTTTTGAGAACTGAATCGGTTGCCAACTGTTGAACATCAGGAGATGTCATGCAAAAAGCAGCACTTCCAACTTCTCTTGAAAGGTATGAAGATCTAGCAACATTTGGTCATCATTTCCCCAGGGCTGGAGCTGGGCAGCAGCTACTTCCTCTGAAAGGTGCAGACGAAGCTCACTGCAGTCCCCACCAGGCCCTACTGCCTGGGGTTCACCCTGCTTCATTAATTTTATGCCCTGCCCAGTCACTGTGGACATCTGGGTGCATAGTCTGTGTGTCCTGTGGGTGCTGGTTATGGCAGGGGCAAAAGGGGTAAAGTGGAGGCAGAAGAAAGCTGGGAAAGGTGGGCTTCAGTAGCCCTCTCTTGCTCTTGTCTTAGGTTGTGCAAGATAAAGATGTACTGAGGGCAGAGATGTGGCGGTGAGCTTCTGGCACGGGCATCTGTTGTTCTGACTGCCCAGCATAGCAATTCTTCTGGAAATTCTTGCTTCTCCTGTGTGACTACAGAGAGTGCTGCCAGGTTGCAGATGATCCTGCTCCTGTGGCCAAGGCACACGGGTCCAAAGAATGACCACTGGTCCATGCTAGTGATAAGAGTTTTAGAACTTCCAGGAGTGGCTCATGTGGTTGGAAGAAAGGCTTATGGAGCTTTGACCATGTTTTCTGTCACGTGGGTTGGGAAGCAGAGGCAGCTGGTGCAAGAAAGTGAAGGGTCGAGTCATCAACTAGAGACAGGGTCAGCAACACACAATGCAGGCTCTCTATCTGTGTTAATCGGGCCCAGCTCTTAGCCTGGGATCCTATGAGATGCCTCTTACTATTAGTGTATATTCTGCTTCCTTTAAAATCTACCTAGAGTTGGTTTCTGTTGCTTGCAACCAAAATCACCCGGGGATGTCATTACAGGCAGTCCTTGCTCTCTGTGAGCCCTCCCAGTGCCTGACGGGTCCCCTCTTTATGCTCCCCCTTGGATGCTGTGTCTACCATCTGCTCTTGGATCAAGTATCCTGGGTCCTCTCAAAAATTCCCCTTATTCCTGAGCAAGGGTAAGCGTGAAAGGTGGTTCATGTGAATATGTTTCCATGCACTGCAAGGTGTGTGCCCTTCCTTCAGCCCTCAAGGGAAGCCAGGCAGCTCTGGGATGCCTTCCATCTCACCCTGTTGTTGGCACTGATGTAAATCATACAGATGGAACTCCACACTGCTGAGAGACATCTGGGTTAGGAAAGCCACCTGCTGCTATCAGAAGCAAAGTTTCCGGGACTAGCATCCTGATATAAGCACAGGGTATGTGTAATTGAGATACTAAGATCTGCCTTCAAATCACGAGAAGGTGGAGAGAGAGACAGAAAGAGAGAGAGAGAGAAAAGAGAGAGAGAGAGAGACAGAGAGAGAGAGAGAGAGAGAGGTGTCCTTTCATTCATTCTCCAAGTATTTGTTGAGCACCTACTATATGCTAGGCACTGCCCTAGGCACTAAGGGTATTATAGTGGAAACGATCTGTAGCTTACAGAGAGCTTACACTGTAATGGCATGTCAGCTTTATGTGTTAGTTCTGGGGATACAAAAATGAAAATTCAGCCCCAATGGCTTTACAAGTATGAATATCACTTTCCTCATCTGTAAAATGAGTTTAAAATAATTATCATAGGTTGGGCATGGTGGCTGGCCCCTGTACTCCCAGCACTTTGTGAGGACGAGGTTGGAGGATCTCTTGAGCCCAGGAGTTTGAGACTAGCCTAGGCAACAAAAGGAGACTCTGAAAATTTAAATTAAAAAAAAATTTAAATTTAAAATTCAGCCAGGCGTAGTGGCGCACCTGTAGTTTCAACTATTCAGGAGGCTGAGGTGAGAGGATGGCTTGAGCCCAAGAGTTCGAGGCTGCAGTGAGCCGTGATCGCACCCTGCGCTCTAGCCTGCCTGATAGAACGAGATCCTGTCTAAAGCTATGTAAGTAAATATAAATAAATAAAATAATTATCTCGCAGAGCTGTTTAGAGGATTAAATAATATATATAGCACACTTTTGGCCTTTCAGCCTCAATAAATACTACTTTTTTCCCGAATAACAGAAAGATCATACAACTTCACAAACCACAAGGACAGGCTGGCCGGTAGGCGGGCCCTCCGCGACTCTTCTGATTTTAGCCGTGGCTGAACCCGCTGTGGAGCGTCCAGCCAGTCCTGGTTTGTGCTGGGCCCCGGACGGGAACCCAGCCGTTCCCGACGGAAACGCAAAGCGGCCACGAGGGGGCAGCGCACGGCAGGGAATCTTCGCCGCCGACCCCAGCCCACCGCCAAACTTCCCTGCTGCTCTCGGTTCTCCTGTACGTACTTCCGTTGCTCTGACGCTCCCAGAAGCCGGGGCGTCGGGAAGGAGAGCGCGAATTTCCCCTCCTCTGCGCCTCCGTAGGAAAAAATTGGAGCGGGGTTCACGAGACTGCGCCGCAGCGGGCGGTGGAGCCCCTCGTACAGCACCGCCAAGGGTGCGGCGCGAGGCCGGGCGCCTGGCGCCAGGGTGCTGGTCGGCGGGCAGCGGCGCCAACCTACGACCCGTGACTCCGGAGAGCCAAGGCTGCACCGGGAGGAGTCGGCGCGGGCCCCGGGGTACCCCCTTCAACCGGAGCGCCTTCCCCTCCTGCCTTGAGGGACATCCCCACACCTACACCCGAACGAAGCTCCGGGGCTGTCACTTCTGCACGCCGCTCGGAAAGGAGTCAGCACCGGGAGCGCTCCGGGGAGTCGTCGGGGAGGATGCCCGGGCGTCGGCCGTGTCCCCAAGCTGCTCGCCGGCGCTGGCGAGGAAGGCAGTCGGGATAACGCCGCCCAAACTTTCCTTCGCAGCAGCGTTGGCAGGAAACGTCCCTCTCTGAGGCTCACGAAAAGCCGAAAAAGACTCGGAAGCCTGGAGGAGGCAGGGCCAAGCCTGCGCAGGAGGGGTTCCCTAGAGCCCTGGCAATGTCCTAGGGGACGAGGCTAATCGCCTGCGTGCGCGGCGTGCGCCCAGGCGAAGGGAGGTCCTGCAGGCGCGGCGCCTCCTTCCCTGCGCCCCGCAGTGACCGTGACCTCCGCGCGCACCCCCGCGCACGTGCTCGCGGCCGAGGAAGAGGAACGGTCCGGCTAAACCCTCTGGAGAACAGCGACTTGCGAGCAGGCCAGGGGCGCATGGAGGTGCCGCGGGGGCGGTGCGGCTCGCCAGCTGCGCGGGGGAGCGCGCACGCCGCGCCCCGGCCTCCCCGGGGACCTGGCCGGCCGCTGCCCGCACTTCCTGCCGCTGGTCTCCCAGGCGCGAGCCACCGCTTACAGCACAGAACCCATTGAGCTTCGGGCCCGGCAGCACCCCCGGTCCCCGCGCGGGGCGGACGCGCGGCGGGACAGGTGTAGCCGGCAGCCGCTGGCGCTGCGCGCAGGACTGGGCGGGCTCGGCTGGCAGGGAGTTAGCTTGCTGCGCGCGGAACTCAGGTCCCCGCCACGCAGGCCGGTCGGCGAGCCACTTCACACCGCCACAGCCCTAGCCTCGGGCCACCAGCCGGGGTGAAGAAAGTCACGGCGGAGCCCGGCTCCCCGGTTCTGATGCCGGCTGCCGGTGGCGGGCTCCACGCCGGCCCTGGGACCTAGGCAGCCGCGCGAGACCGCTGCGGGCGCCTCCCCCATGCTGCTCGGAGCGTCCTGGCTGTGCGCATCCAAGGCGGCCGCCGCTGCTGCGCAGAGCGAGGGCGACGAGGACAGGCCAGGCGAGCGGCGGCGGCGGCGGGCGGCGGCCACCGCCGCGGGGGCGGGCGAGGACATGGACGAGTCGTCGCTGCTGGACTTGCTGGAGTGCTCCGTGTGCCTGGAGCGCCTGGACACCACGGCCAAGGTGCTGCCATGCCAACACACTTTCTGCCGCCGCTGCCTGGAGAGCATCGTATGCTCGCGCCACGAGCTGCGCTGCCCCGAGTGCCGCATCCTGGTGGGCTGCGGCGTGGACGAGCTCCCCGCCAACATCTTGCTGGTGCGCCTGCTGGACGGCATCCGTCAGCGGCCCCGCGCGGGCACCAGCCCCGGCGGCAGCCCGCCCGCGCGTCCCGTCCCCGGCCAGAGTGCGGCCCCCACGCTCGCGGGCGGCGGGGGCGGCGCGACAGGCAGCGCCCCGGGTTCCCCGATTTTCCTCTCCGCAGCCGCGGGCAGCGCCACCGGCAGTCTGCGGGAGCTGGCGACCAGCAGGAGCGCACCGGTGGCAAAGGTGGGTATCTGTCTCCGCGGAAGTGGCCACGGCACGTGGGAGTGTGTGGGTGCTTCAGCGTGGGGGCAATGATGAGGTGTGGAAGAGACCAAGCGTGGCCTGGTGTTGGCCCACTCCGCTGTTGCTCTTCCTCCAACTTCCCTTGCTCAGTGGCGGCATCCGGTCCCAGGGCACCTCGTCGCTTGTTCACGTGCGTCCCGTCCTCTGCGGTGTGGGCACGCCTTCCTGTCCCGCCGCTCACCCCCGATTCCTTGGCCGGACTTGTTACCCTGCGTCTTCAACTTAGCATCACCCTTGCATCTCTCTAGAAACGGGGACCTTCTTCCTCTGGATCCCCAGGCACTCCCTCTGCACACTCTGGGCCTGCCGGGAGAAAAGTTAGAGCTTAACGTTTGTGACTGGGCTCTGATGGCTGCATTGGGAAGCCGGCGGGCCTCCTGCCTGCGGTCTGGCTAAGGAGGGGAGGGCAGAAGGCAGAGTAGGACTGGGGTTTGGAAGAATGCTGATCGCAAACTCCTTCTAGTCTAGAAGGAGTTGATCTGGAGGCTCCAGGAGCCTTTTGACCCAGCCCTTTTTGGACTTGGCAGTGTCTGACCAGAAGCCAAGGTCTTCTCCTGGGCTCCCAGGCAGGGTTGCATTCCCACGGGGGTTATTTATTTTTATTATTATTATTTTTGGTACAGCCGCATTTTAGGGCCTTCACTGCTTCTGTTTTAGACGAAGGACCTTCTCTGGATGGCTTCAGTGATTTGGTTTTAAAAGCGTCTTACAGCTTGTCTTTACACACCCTTGCCACCTTGTGAACTGTCATCAGGGAAGAGGGCATGGGATGCTGGTTTAAGTGGGAACAAAAGGACCCGGGTTTTGTTAATTTGTTTAAAAGGGGAAAAGCTCTTAAATGTTAAAAGAACAAAACAAAACAAAACAAAACGTCGTCTATTGGAATAATCATTTGCTTTAGAAACAACTTTATTCCTCTACTTTTGACTATTTAAGGAGTTGGTGATGCCTAGTCCTTCCACCATGTGTAATCCTGAAATGCTGGGAACATTCTAGCACCTGGTTTAGGCAGTACTGCCAATCTCTAAGGTTAAGGTGGGAATTGGACAATGAGATCACTTGGACACAGGAAGGGGAACATCACCCACCCGGGCCTATTTTGGGGAGGGGACGGGGCGAGGGATAGCATTAGGAGATATGCCTAATGTAAATGACGAGTTAATGGGTACAGCACACCAACATGGCATGTGTCTACGTATGTAACAAACCTGCACGTTGTGCACATGTATCCTAGAACTTAAAAGTATAATAATAAAAAAAAAGGTAAAAAAAAAAAAAAAAAATTTTGGATGTTGACCTTGAGTTAAATGCCATTCTTTGCTGCAATGGGCTTTTTTTCCTATGGATCAGGAATAATGGCGACAGTCAGGGGTAGTCACTGGGGGTCACCTGGGGGCGCTGCCTGCCGAAGGGGAATTTTTTTTCTTTGGTTTTAATTGTGATTAAATCTAGCTAAATGCTTGCGTTAGAAATTTTCAAACTCTTCCTTCCTGGCCTTGTTGCTGTTTTTGTTCGAAGGTATTTATAATTAAATATCTTTATTTGCTGAATAGGCGGATTACCTTCTTCTGTTCTGATATATGGTATTTGGAGCCCTGCTTCTGGTAAAATGCTGGGACATTCTGATGACCATCTCTTTACAGATGTCCTCCTAGTTTATCTTGGGGGACTTGTGTTTGACCAGGAGGTTAGGAGGTAACCTCTGAAATGTAACAGGCTGAAGCTTTGATGCCACTCTGGGAATTCTGTGGCATTTGTAGTACCTTTTAGAACTTATCAAAGGGGTTGAAGATTGGAACTTTTTAGTAGTAACATTTAGTAGTAGCAGGAAATTGATGTTTTACTTACCATATTTTGAGACCCTTGGTTGACTTTCCTTGTGGGTACATAGTCATGTTCATGACTTTTTGTGTTTGGGATGTTTCTGGATGTTGTTTAATAGACGAGCACTTATTTAACTAATAACCAGGAGTCCTGCATGCTGTATTCACACTACACTAGCACTGTACTACCATGTTGGGATAATAGCATTAGGTCCAGCACATGCTTCAGGGGTGGGAAGGATTGTAATACCGTATCGGGCATTGAGCAACCCTATACATTTGGTTGACAAAGATTTCAGCTGAAAATTACTTTAGATACTTTACTGTCCATTGGAATTGCTTGACTCCTCCCAGGAAAGTTGAATGCTGGGTGTTGTTGCATGTTGTTTAATAGAGGGACACTTACTTAACTAATGTGCCATGATAGGTAACCATAAATATGACAGTCCCATCATTTCCCAATTAGAAGCTCCTCACATCTTCTTTTAGATGTCAATTAGGATATGTATACTTTTTTAGGTAAGAAGGTAAGTATTTGTGTAGCTTATTTTATTAATTTTGTTACAGTTAGACCTTGTGACAACATTATTTTCAAAAAAGTTTTAGTTTCTATTTGCTTTTACTGGCAGGGCACGAAACAGTGTTTTCCTGAACTCTTTACCTGCGTCTTTTTCATCGGCTTTGGTGATCGCCAGAGTACTTGGAGTCCCCTGACGTGGTTAGCAGAACCTCTCAGCTGTGCTTTCACCTGAGCCGTTTGAGATAAAGCACGTTTTTGGAGTCAGTTAACGCTGCTGCCCCGGAAATCATATACCCAGTGACGAGTACCCATAGCCTTAGATCGGGACTTGTTGGTGTTTTTATATGCCTGTTGGCAAATACTGTATGTGTGTTGCTTCTTTGTTACTCCTTAAAATGACCTTTAAACAGTCCTGTTTTAATGGTACTATCCAACCCTTGCAGTTGCTAATGTATGCTAAATTTCTCAGGCCAACTTGTTTGTTTATTGTTTTGTTTTCACTATTTTGCAAGAAAATCCCTTTAACATCCCAAGCTAGCATCAATCAAATTGTTTCAGTGCAGTGAGAATCTTGCTAAAAGGGTTTTGTGGTTCCACATTGACTAATTCAAAGCATGCTTTTTAATGTAAGTGATTTAATAAGGACTGGAATATAAGACAATTCCTTTTTTTTTTTGAATTTTTAAAAAAAATCCTTGACTTATATTTGAGCCTATACAGAACATCTTCTGCAGTTCACCTGGACTGTACTAGGCACTATTATAGGTGAACAAGACTGGCTTGGGCTTTCTTTTTTTTTTTTTTTTTTGTGAGATGCAGTCTCGCTCTGTCACCCAGGCTGGAGCGCAGTGGCGCGATCTCCACTCACTGCAAGCTCCGCCTCCCAGGTTCCCGCCATTCTCCTGCCTCAGCCTCCCAAGTAGCTGGGACTACAGGCGCCCGCAACCGCGCCCGGCTAATTTTTGTATTTTTAGTAGAGACGGGGTTTCACCGTGTTAGCCAGGATGGTCTCATCTCCTGACCTCGTGATCCGCCCATCTTGGCCTCCCAAAGTGCTGGGATTACAGGAGTGGCTGGTGTCACTCCAGAATTCAGTGAGGGTTATAAGGAAGGACATTGTCACAAATTAAAGAACTCTAGAAAGCTTAAGCAGTGCCTTTGATGATACAAAGGTAGGCATTAGAGCCTAATTAGTTTATCTGCATTTTGTATCTTGAGGTACAATGGTATATGTTCACATTGGGTCTGTTTGAAAGTCTCTTCCATGTCTCTTTGACAATGTGACTGGGACTTAATGGAAAAAATATTTTAAGTTGGAGAATCATAAAATTATATATGTTAAATATTTTATAAGCACACACATGTGTGATGCTTCCACCATTTTTTGAGTACAGGGCTGAGGACCTTTCTTTCAGTTCCAGATTGTCTTTTTAGCTGAAACCACAGTCACCTTTTATGATTTTCTATTTGTTTCTTTCAAATAGAGTGAAGACTAAGACTTTCAAAGGATTCTGTGTAGAGCAGCTTTTAGATTTTATATAGGTCCTCCCTGATAATGTTTGATGTTCTCATTTACACCTGATTTGACCATTTTATCAGTGTTTGAGTCTTTCCTGCATGGTCATCTTGATTTCCCAAGGGGCCTTTTTTTTTTTTTTTTTTTTTTTTTTTTTTTTTTTTTTTTTGCGTTCAAACTTCTTCCCCTGTTACAAACTATTGAATTATGGTGCATATTTAGCATTATAAGTACAAGTTGCATTAGCATAGTTGGGAATAAGGACAACAGATCCCTGATAAGCACAGGCCTCCCCAGGCAGGAGTGGCTGGCCCAGCCTTGCCAGGCTGTAGTCTCCGGTGGGTGTGGGTGACTTTGGCTGTGTTACAGAGGACGTGGAAAGTTGACTAGTCCAGCTGGTCGGCTAGTGGAGGCCGGGATAGAGAGGGTGTCTATGGTATCTGGAAGCTAGTTACCATGTTCTTTGGCTCTCAACAGTTGAACTGCTTATGTACCCGAGATTTTGTGTTGAACGTTTTCTAAGTACCTGCTGCATGCTGGGCACTTTGACTTATATCACCTTATGGAAAGTTGACAATAATCCTGCCAAGTGGCTGGTCTAATTATTATTTTGAGGCCCAGAGAGATATTTGGGCAAGTCAGAGAGCTAGGATGTGATTGAGTTAGGATTCCGTTCCTCTGCCCTTCTGTCCAGTTTGGCTGGATGGTTGGGGTGTTGTCGTGGTTTGGTCTTGGATGTCATAAGGACTCCAGAGGAAAAGACCAGCACTTGGGGGGCCTCACAGAAAACCAGACAGCTCACAAGAGAGTAGACAAGTGGTTGATATGACAGCTGAGTTACAGCAAAGTCCTTTTCAGAAGGCGCCTGAGCGTGGAAACAGCAGTTTGTAGCCAGCGAGTGGATAATCTAAATTATTATTCATTGAGCACCCACTGGGACCAGGCGTGGATGAAGCCTCTGCTGTGGGCTAAGGGTTGAGCGGTGTTGAAGTGTGGCTTATCTGGCCCTTACTACAACTTGGTGAGGTTGCTAGTTATATAGGTAGGGAAATTAAGGCTCCAGAATTTCATTGCTGAGCGGCACGCAGTTAATAGGGGTGTTTCTTGGAAGATTAACTTTGGCCTTGGTTAGAGGAGTCCTCTTACTCTACCACAGGCTCAGCTTGTTAGTGGCAAGATTCTAAACATAAGCAGTGGCCACCCCTTCCATTCACCACGCCTCAGGGCTGCAGATGCTCTTCTGTGCAAGGCTGCTGTCTTGTAAACCCACAGAGTGTGCAGAGCGGCGTGGCCCACAGGAAACAGCATCAAATCTGTTGTGGCTTTGGCCACAGGTGCCAGGCAGCTCTATTAATATGTAAGTGACATGAACAGGACATTAGCCTGAGTGGCCGAGCTGGCTAACACAGCAGCTCTGCCCTCTCCCCACTGATCCATACTTGGTGTGTCCTTCTGCTCTGCTCTTGTGTTGGCTTCACTTTCATCCCTACCCCGTACGTCTCAAAGAGAGGCCGTGGCTTCAGGTGTCACAGTCCCATGGCAACACCCAGTAGTGGAGACAGTAGGGTTTCTTCCCCTTGTACTTGGTCTCCCAGTCGGTGAGCAAATGGTACCCAGCCCCAACCCCATGTTTCCCATCACACTCTTGGGGACAATGTTGCCTTCCAGGCTGGTATCTGAAGCCTGCACACAGGACTACCTTTTCTCTTGAGGCAATGTCCTGCCACCTCCCCCAGGACACGTGGAAGGAGGGGAAGGACTGGTGGGAATCCCACTGAAGGTGGTTTTAATCCTGGCTTCCACACTTTCTCACTATGTGCCCTGGGCTAGCTTTCCTGAGACTTCTTATCAGTGAATTAGGAATACTGTCTGCTTCGTATTTTTTTTTTTTTTTTTTTTTTTTTTTTGAGATGGAGTCTTGCTCTGTGGCCCAGGCTGGAGTGCAGTGGCGCGATCTTGGCTCACTGCAAGCTCCGCCTCCCGGGTTCACGCCATTCTCCTGCCTCAGCCTCCCAAGTAGCTGGGACTACAGGCATGCGCCACCACACTCGGCTAAATATTTTGTATTTTTAGTAGAGACGGGGTTTCACCGTGTTAGCCAGGATGGTCTCTATCTCCTGACCTCGTGATCCGCCCGCCTGGGCCTCCCAAAGTGCTGGGATTACAGGTGGGAGCCACTGCGCCTGGCCCTATCTGCTTCTTTGGATAAATAGGATGACGTACATACAGTGCCTGGCACACATGATTGGCTGTCGTTTCAGTGCCTATTCCTAATACGACAATCTTAAAGTCTCTTATCAAGCGTGAGGCACACCTCAGAGTGCCTGCCTGGCTGCTGGTGGATTTGTGGTATTTAGTATTCTAAGTTAAGGATGTGTGTGTGTATATGTGTGGATGTGCATGGGTGTGTGTGTGTGTGTGTGTGTGTGTTGTGAGTCTGATACCACGCTTTGCCTCTAGATTCAGTCAGCCCATGTTGTGCAAACTGGATTGTCAAGCATTACTGGGCATCTATGCTGAGTAGTTGCTTGAATCTGTTGGTTTCCTTTTTTAATTTTCTCCAAGTTTATCTTTATTATCAGAGGCAGTGTTTCTGATTCTTACAAACTTCATTAAAAGGGAAGAAATGTCTAAGCCATAATCTGCTTTAAAAAAAACAGCAGGGGAAAATAATCCTGCTCAGTTGCTGATCCAGCCTGTTGGCAGGCTGTCCTGAAAACGAGCCCACCTCTGTCATCCGCAGGACACAATAGCTTGTCTACAGCTGCCTAGAATCAGGCTGCTTGCTGTGATTGAGCTGAGCAGAATTCTATCCAATTGTTTCTTCCTCCTGGCTTTTGAGAGCCTGCCTGCTTGCTGGAGCATGACAAATTCGGGGCTCAGTTTCGCAATTGTTTCTAGTGTGCATTTCAGTTCAATCTGTATTTAATCTCTATCTTTTACAGTTAACATGATCTTTTTTGAGGTGCATTAAAAAAAAACACACATCAGCAAGCATTTGCTGAGGAAAATGCTCTTGATAGCACCAGTTGAAGAGGCCAAGGTCAATTTTTATCAGATTTGCCTTGCTTGGGAGATCTTCAGATTTGATGAATGTGAAATGCATGCTTGATGGGTATCCTATGGGAATTTTAATTAACTTTGAAAGAACAGGGTGTCAAGCTAAAGGTATCGGCAACAGTGAATGGTTTACAGATCATGCAGGCACCCTGTAATGTGGGCCTCACTTTTCCCATTGAGTGAAATTGGGATGAAAAAGTGTATAAAGTTGCAGCACGATTTGGATTCTGCCTTCTTTAGGCTCCTCTGGCCCTTGATGGCTCTGCACATCCTTGGAGGGCATTTAGAGCTGCAGCTGTCCTTTGGGAGACCTGAAGGAGGCCTGAGAAGAGTCACCGCTCTCTTGGGTAGCACGTGTTTACATTTTTTAACTGATAACAAACATGAAGATAGGATGGTATTTGCATTTCCACTTAATGGAATGTGTGCATAAGGCTCACATGAATTTATGTGAGTTTAAATGAATTAGGATTGACCACAGGAATTCGGGTCAGGAGGAGGCGTGAGAGAATTTAGAAGCCTGCTTGCACCGAGCACCTGTAAATGTGCTGGGGCCGGGCTCACTGAGAGCAAGACCTCACCAGAGAATCGGGGAGTTCGCAGGGAACTGTGTTTACCCTGGTTCAAGGAATGGGACGCTGATGCTTTTCTCTCTGGCTTCACTGCACACATATTTAAGTACCTGCTGTGTACCAGGCACCACAGTGGGCACTGGGGGCTCCAGGGACAGCAGTTGCATTGGTCTCTATTTATAATGAAATGTATTTTTTTTCCCATTTAGTTAGGTGATATGCTGCAGAGGAAAACATGTGTCTATATCTTTGTATTCTCTGTTTATCTGACAGGAATTTCTAATGAGGAAAGTGGCATCGGTGCGATTTGGGGCTTTGTGAGTTTGCAGTGGATTCTCACCTCTTTTCGTTTCTTCTTCCATAGTCTAGATTTGCCAAAGGAGGACTTTGCACTTCCGCTTTCTGAATCTTGCTGACTTTGTGGTGGGGAGTGACGATGGTGAGGTGGGTCCATCCCACAGCTGGAGGCTTTCTGAGAACAGCTTGGTGTTGCGGGCAGCACCTTTCAGAGGTGTCTCCCGGTTGCTGGCTCTTGAGCAGATGCTCTGGAAGTGCCACATGCTCAGGAAACAAGAGAACTTGCTGCTGTGGCTAGAACGATGAAGGTCAGGAGTGTCCAGCACGTTTTCTGAAGCTTCTTTTGATTTTTGTTGGCCATCAAAGCACACCACCTTAGGTGAGAATTATTTGGATTTATCATTTAGGATCTAAGACACATTCATGGGCGACTGCATGCCGTTTGTTGCTTCAGGATGGACCCAGAGATACTGGAGAGAAAGAAGAAAGATGAGGGAGGCTTAGGCACGTTTCAGTAAATAGTTGCAGGTTAACTAATCTCATCAGACACCACCCGTCCTGATCAGCCGTTGTTTTTGCGTTCAAAGACTAATCGGTTAATCCTCCAAGCTTTGCCTGCCAGTGTTGCTGTTTGATTTGAAGGGTCAAGGAATCCTTCAGATGATTACTGAACACTTGGAGTGCTCACCCATGTGGGTTGAGGAAAGTACTGCTGGGGCTGGGCCAGCTGAATCTCGGGCCAGGCCGTCTTCTGGACGTCTTGCCTGTGTGGAGTGCCTTTGCCCATAAATGCAATGGCAGACACGTACGTTTATTTCTCAGATAGAAATTTCTTTTCTTTTTTTTTGAGATGGAGTCTCGCTCTGTTACCCTAGCTGGAGTGCAGTGGCACGATCTTGGCTCACTGCTACCTCTGCCTCCCGGGTTCAAGCGATTTTTCTGCCTCAGCCTCCCAAGTGGCTGGGACTACAGGCAAGCGCCACCACGCCCGGCTAATGCCCGGCTAATTTTTTTATATTTTTAGTAGAGACAGGGTTTCACCATATTGGCCAGGCTGGTCTCGAACTCCTGACCTTGTGATCTGCCCACCTTGGCCTCCCAGAGTGCTGGGATTACAGGTATGAGCCACTGTGGCCGGCCTCTCAGATAGAAATTTCTAAAAAATACGTAGGGAGAAAGTAATGGGGCTTCAGTTTTGCTGTGAGAAAAAAAGGCTTGGGAGTTTAACTGTGAAAGAATGGACAGTTGCTGCTGTTGCTGGGACTTCGAGGCTGTTTTAAAAATTAGCTTGGTGCCGCATTTGCTGGCGAGGTGGCAAGCAAATTTTGAGTTATATTCTGGACTTCATGTATTGTATTGAACTGGGTCTTTCAGAGAGGGGTCAGGGCAGCCCCTGGGCAGCCCGCTGCTGGTGGTTCATTCTAGTCTTCCCCTTCATCTGCAGTGGGGAAGTGGGTCACTCTTCCTCTGGGTCTGCACACCCTTCCAGAAGGCTGCAGCTGTAGGGAACACACAGAATGAATGGTGGCCCAGGTGCTGGGGCTGTGGAGCTGTCACCATGGCCCTCTGTGAGTGCTGCTCTTGAAGTCTGGCCCATAATGAGTGATGTTAGGAATTAATTCAGTCCACACATATGTACTGACTATGCACCCTGTTGCAAACACTGTGTTAGGCACTGGGATATACATTGGTCACAAAACCAGAAGTGATCCAGGCCTTTCTGCAACTGACCATTCAGAGGATACTGTAAACAAATAGCCAATAGGTATCTCTTGACATGTGGTAATAAGAGACGTGAAGGCAAGGGGCACAGCCTGGTGATGGCAGGGAACGTGGAGTCATGGGTGGTGTCTGTGGATTTAATTATGCAGCTTATTTTATTTATCAAAATGTATCCACGTATTTACTTTTTTATGGATAAGCCACTGAATTCCTTAACTCTTTATAATCATATCCCAAATCTGCATAACTTAAAAATTGCATCCTATTTTCTCTTCCCAAGCACAGCCAAAGGTAATTAAAACCAGATGTGTTTGCATGAGATAATGCGTGCAGAGCATCAAGAATGTAGATGGTGCTAAATTAATGTCACCTCAACAAAGATAGCCAATGAGACTAACCTTTTTTTTTAATTAAGTACATGATGCCGATGGGTTAATTTTGTCACTAACAGTCATTGTCCGGACCAAGTTTGTAGTCTAAACATGTGCAGTGTGAAAGGTGAATGCTCTCACACAGTCACACTCCTAATAGAAAGATAATCCTCTTGTATCCTGAGCAGCAGCCCTCTTGTGCCTTCTGTGGCTGAATTTGTGTTGTGGACTACAGCAGGGGGGAGACTTCCAATGCTAGAAATCTGGGTTTTAAAAATTAATTTTAAAAATGTGATCTTTATGGAATTGGGAGTGTGTCTCCTGTCTCGGTTTGACAAACTAAGCTCTGACTTGTGCACAGTAGGAGTTTTCCTGGATTTAAAGTCGTTGTCCCCAGCATACCAAATGAGGTGACGTATGTCAGATTCTGTGGTTGGGCCTCACAGTGCAGAAGGGCGCCTGCTGTGGGTCAGCAGCCCATTGAACAATGGAGTTTAAAACTTGCAGTTTTTGAGCTTTTCAATCACCTGTTTGCCAAAGACCATTGTGTCCATTGCTTGGCAGTTTGACATCTGGAGTTGTGTGGACGGGTCTGCATCCGAAGGGCAGCGCCCCTGGGGCTTAATTTGTTCAAATTTGTGTTCCTAGGCAGATGGAGGCTGTTTGTCTCAAATATAGCTGCTTTAAAGAAACAGAATGGTTTATTGATCAGAGGTAGTGACTCATGACATATTGAAACTGTGCCTACATAACTCACATGACAAGGCTGGGGTGAAGAGGACAGGTCTGCAGAAGGCTTTCCGCTTAGTCCTGGGAGGCCCCTTTTTCCTCTATCCACCGTCCCCTCCAGCACCATCACTGTTGCTTCTTTTCTGAAGGCTGCATTGATGCACGTGGTTGGTGCATGTGGTCGATTGATGCGTGTGGTTGCGTGTGGTTGACGCACGTGTTTGGACTTCTCTCTCTCTGTTCCTGAGATCAGCTGCATCCAGCCATGGACCCTCTCTTTCGCTGGTTCTTTGCAAATCATAAATCTGCTTACAATGCCTTTACATACTGATGTTCTTTTTCTATTTTTCCCAGACTTCAGCAATTTCTTGCTTTTTAAATTTATAGGAAATAGAATTTTTTTTCTCCTTCTGCAAAAGGCCTGTGTGTTCTACACGCGGTTAATAGCCAGTCTGTGCAATGTGATTGATGTTAAAGGTAACATCTCCTCTGCGTTCCCAAACTAAATGCCCCATCTTTGAGTATCAACACCTACACAGTCTGGCCCCAGGGGTATCGATTTTCCACTCGGTGCTATCGTTGCCGTAAACATCTTCATGGGCTGAGAAGCCCTTGCTTTCATCACCCCCCCACCTTCCGTCTGGGGCTGCTGTGAACTGGACATCCCTGAAGCACCCTGACAACCAGACCCCTGTTGGGTGGTCTCTGGCTGGTGTGAGCCATTTATATCAGCTGTATTGAAGGGATCAGTGCTATGCTGGGATCCACCCTTGGTGACCCCATTTTAGTCAACTTTATCCAGGTGGACAGATGTAACCACACCCCCGGAGCCCAGATTTCTGCGGATTCCTCTCTTTTGTCTCCCTTCTGCGCAGTTTCTGTCTCTGTTTTTATTTCTTCAGGCTGTTTTCAGTGACTCTTCCTCACTCTTCCCTTCTGTGGACTGTGCGCATTCCTGGCAACCACTGCTCTGTCAGCCTTTGTTGTTGCCACCGGCTGGCTTTCCGGAGGCAGCCTCTCAGCTCTGCCTGGGTCCCTCTTCCTCCAACTTGCTCAGTGATGAGTGGGGCTCAGATCCTCCCTCACAGGCTGCCCTCCGCACCGTGCCAAGCTCATGGGAGGGGCTTGAGACCTCTGCAGTCCCTGGGCACATGCCTGCCTTTCCCAGTGACCAGGTCCAGCCCAGAGCTGAGCCCACAGCTGCAGAGATCACCAGTCCCCAGGCTGACCAGTTCTTTACAGGTGTAGGCTGAAGCTCCAACCCACTGCATCTTTCTCTATCATGAAATAGGATGTGAATTTAGGGTGCAGGTCCCAGGAAGAACGATGACGCCTGCGTCTTGACAGAAGAGTTAGGACCCAAAGCCAGCATCTCCCAGGAGAAAGCAAAATACTCATTTTCTAGACCCCGGGGAACAAGTCTCCTGACAGTATCAACGGGAGGGGGTACTGGTTGGAGAAGGAGGTCAGGGTGATGGTCGTGTCCAGCTCAGCAAAGCCAGGTCCTCGCCTCCTTTCATGCATGGGACCCCCCCCAGGTGTGCCCAGTCTGCTGTCAGCTGCCCACTTCTGCCACCCCCTGCAAGCTCCGCAGGCGGCAGGGCCCTTTCTATACTCACAGAAGTCTCAAGGAAACCTCCTCTGGTGTGTGGCCATCATTTCCCAACCTCCCCAGTCCTCTTCTGGGGTCCTTGAGTCTCTTGGGGGGGTGGGGGTCTCAGGTATGTGCCTAGAATTTTTGCCACAGCCCCTGGCTTGTCCCCTGGGCCCCACCCCAAGCCACCTGCCGGGAGGGGGTCCCTGAGCCCCTGGAAAGCAGCAAGGGAATGCTTCCCACGGTCCAGTCCCCCTGGGCAGACTCTCGTGCCTTTGTGACTGGGCGAGCTGTGCGCTCCCAGTTCTTTGCCAGCTGCCCCACCTCCCTACCCACATTCCTTCCACTGGTGTTCTTAGGAATAGGTGTTTATGGTCTTAATTTTTTCTTAAAAATTCCCGTGCATGTTATATTCTACTCCAAAATGTGCTTCCTCTGATTTTAATAGAACCCCTAAAGCACCCTATGGGGTTAGCTCCACAAACTTGGAATCAAAAATATGTCCCGTGACTTCTTCCCATTCCCTGGCCCCCAGCACCCACACAGACACCCAACTTGCAGGCACAGTGGCTGAGAGTGAGGGAGGGGCTGCCTCTCGGACTCCCCAGGGACAGCGGGGCACTCTGCTCTTCCCAGTGGCTGAGGGAGGAGGATTCTAGTCTTGTCACCAGAAGCTTCTCTCGGTTCTCTGGGGGCCGAACACCTCTGCTGGGCTGCACCTCGGAGCCCTCCATCCTGGAGTCATCTGTGAGGTCGGCTGAGCGGAGCATGGGCTGTCGGGCCAGGGTTTATTTTCTGATCGTTGGTGTCCTCTGGTTTCACCTGCCAAGGCATGGAGGATTGTTGTTGAGTGACGGAAGTGCTATAGGCTCGTCAGCAAATGTGGGGAAAGGTGACTGTCATTGCGGGACGCTTTCACTCTATAAACTTAAGTGGGAAATTTCTGCCAGGTTGAGGAATTGTCAAGGATGTCGACTTTCAAGGTGACAATTGTCCTGCTGACAGATACAGCACGCGGGTGGTAATGGAGTGCCGGGGGCTTGGGGCTGGCGTCCTGGCTGCTGGAGTGTGATTTGACACTAGAGATGAGGAAAGGGAAAGCGCCCCTGGGGTGCTGGCATTCCTGGTGGTGGCCCTGAGCCCAGAGAACCCAGTGTGGGGGACCTGCCATGGTGGCCACAAGGTGACCTCAGGAGGAACCTGGGAAACATGTTTTATATTAAAGTTTCTGTTTAATAGTCCTTTCTATTTATGTCAAGTGGTGCATATAGAAAAACTGTGGTAGTTGCGTGGAATTTCATTTGGAAACAAATTTAAATGAAAAAATGAGTCAATTTGAAGGAACTCATTAAGCTAGTCTTGTGAAAGTGAGGCTTGGAGGACAGTAGTTTGGATAAAAACTGCCTTGAGCTGAAGCGAAATCAGAACATCAGCGTGAGATGTGCACTCTCATGTTCATTGCAGCATTATTCACAGAGCCAGGATCTGAAAGCATCCCAGATGTCCATCAACAGATGAATGGATAAAGAAATTGCAGGCCGGGAGCGGTGGCTCACGCCTGTAATCCCAGCACTTTGGGAGGCCGAGGCTTGTGGATCACGAGGTCAGGAGATCGAGACCATCCTGGCTAACAAGGTGAAACCCCATCTCTACTAAAAAAAAATGTAAAAAATTAGCCAGGCATGGTGGCAGGTGCCTGTAGTCCCAGCTACTCAGGAGGTTGAGGCAGGAGAATGGCGTGAACCCGGGAGGCGGAACTTGCAGTGAGCCGAGATTGTGTCACTGCACTCCAGCCTGGGTGGCAGAGCGAGACTCTGTCTCAAAAAAAAAAAAAAAAAGGAAATTGAGCTCGAGACCAGCCTGGGCAACATAGCAAGTCCCCGTCTCTACAAAGAATAAAAAAGAATTAGCTGGGCATGGTGGTGCACATGCCTGTAGTCCTAAATACTTAAGAGGCTGAGGTGGGAGGATTTCTCAAGCCCAGGAGGTTGAGACTGCAGTGAGCCATGACCGCACCACTGCACTCCAGCCTAGGCAACAGAATGACACCCTGTCTCAAAAAAAAAAAAAAAAAAAAAAAAAAGGCAGCCTGTGCTGTATACACACACACACACACACACACACACACACACACGTATATACACAAATAATGGAATATTATTCAATCTTAAAAAAGAAGGAACTCTTCCCATTTGTGACAACGTGGATGAGCCTAGAGGATATTATGCGAAGTGAAACAAGCCACAGACACAGAAAGGCAAATACTGTGTGATTTCATTCATATCTGGAATCTAAAAACATTGAATTCATAGAAGCAGAGAGTAGAAAGGTAGTTATGAGGCGTTGGAGGTGTAGGAAGAGGAGATACTGGTCAAAGGGTAACACTTTTGGGCTAGGCATGGTGGCTCACACTTGCAATCCCAGCACTTTGGGAGGCTGAGGCGGGCAGATCACGAGGTTGGGAGATCGAGACCATCCTGGCTAACGTGGTGAAACCCTGTCTCTACTGAAAACAAAACAAAACAAAACAAAACAAAAAACTACAAAAATTAGCCGGGCATGGTGGCAGGTGCCTGTAGTCCTAGCTACTCGGGAGGATGAGGCAGGAGAATGGCGTGAACCTGGGAGGCGGAGCTTGCAGTGAGCTGAGATTGCGCCACTGCACTCCAGCCTGGGCGACAAAGCGAGACTCTGTCTCAAAAAAAATAAAAATAAAAAAAAATAGGGTAACACTTTCAGTTATAAGATGAATGAATTCTGGCGTTCTACTGTGCAGCATGGTGACCATGGTTAACAATACTCGATTATATACTTGAAATTTGCTAGTAGATTTTAAGTATTTTCAGGACACCACAAAGGCAACTATGTGAGGTGATAGATACATTAACTGGAATGTATACGTATATCAAATTATCATTTGTATACCTTAAATATATACCATTGTTATTTGTCTATTATACCTCAGTAAAGCTAGGGAAATACAAATTTTACATGATAATGAAAGGTATTTAAAAAAATACATAAAACTGCCTCGAGTAATAGAACAAGCAGACCTAGCTTTCGCCACGGCGTCTCCAGGTTTGTCCTTTCAGCCCTGGTTTCCTGCGTGTCTGAAAGCTGGAGCCCAGCTATGGATGTGCTAAGGGTTTGTATGAGGGGAGAGGTTGAACGAGGTGAATATGAGGAACAGGGCAATTTTACGCTTACAAGCAGCATTGGGAAAATTGCTTTGTTTGATTTCTATTTTTTTTTGAGATGGAGTCTCACTCTGTCGCCCAGGCTGCAGTGCAGTGGCACGATCTTGGCTCACTGCAAGCTCTGCCTCCCGGGTTCATGCCATTCTCCTGCCTCAGCCTCCCAAGTAGCTGGGACTACAGGCGCCCGCCACCTCGCCCGGCTAATTTTTTGTATTTTTAGTAAAAATGGGGTTTCACTGTGTTATCCAGGATGGTCTCGATCTCCTGACTTCGTGATCCACCCGCCTTGGCCTCCCAAAGTGCTAGGATTACAGGCGTGAACCACTGCGCCCGGCTGCTTTGTTTGATTTTTAAACCTAAATAGCAAACCCAGCCTTTGGGATTTATTTTGGGCTGAAACTATCAGTGGGGCAAGAAGTGTGACATGCGTTCCCCAAATCCTTGTGCCACTGCACTGGGTCCAGGTTGGGCCCCTCCCAGGCCCACCTGCAGCCAGTGAAGCATGCCTGGCACGGAGCCGCCTCACACCTGTCTGCATCAGTCAGGCACCAGGCTGGAGCCTGAGCCACAGCAGAGCACTGACCCGGGGTTGAGAACCAAGAGATGGGCAGGGGGCAGAAGGCATGGTGGGAGTAGGCCTCGCTCAGCAAGCTTTGTTCCCAGAGCTGGGGTGCTGGGGCAGTGTGGACAGTGCACACTGTGAGGTGAGCATGTTCAGTGCCAATCTCAGGGCAGCAGGCTCACACCCGGCCCCTGGGCTCTAACAGATGTAGCATAAGAAACTCAGGGCTCCGTGTCAGGAAGGGCCCTTTGGAGAAGCTCATAAGCAGAATATTAAGGGCCCTCTTATAGGACCTAGAGTCATCTTTGAGTCTTCTTCCCTCACTGGCTCTGTCTGTGTCTCCAGGTTTGGTCATTTCTTTCTTTCTCTTGAAAAGGGCGGTTCACTCCTGCGTTTCTGCTGCTTCTGAGACAGAGCCGTGTCCTGGCTGGGTGCTTCCTGACCACGGTCTCCCTGGTCCATCTGTGCCCATGGCCCTGGTGATTGTCTTAAAATGCTGTTTGGTGGTTACAAGCCCACTCAGCCCCCTTTTGGCCTGACTTCATGCCAGGCTCGAGGTCCCACGGCCCTGCTCCCCGTGACCCTGGGAGCCCTGCCCCTCTCTTATTCCTGCACTGTGCGTGCATTCCTGCTGTTGGCTGTTTGCTTATGGAAGACCGGTCGCCTTCACCACTGGTCTGTCTGTCCGTGAGGGACTGCCGCCTCCTTTCTCATCTGTGGGAGGCTGCAGAGAAGCCCTCATGAAAGCGGCTGCTTCCTCACACATCCTCTACCCCTAGGCTGTCCTGGGGGCCTCACTGCTCCACGCATGGTCGAGTGACCCTTGGCACTGCTCTCGCCATGCGTTTCTAGATTCTCATGGACTTCTTGGAGCACTGTTCTAGAATTCGTCTTCTGGTTGTTTTACAGGTCTTGGGTGTTCTCACAGGTCAGGACCACACCATCCATTGAGCCTCCCCATCTGTGAAAGGGCGGGAACCCAAGAGCAATATTGGTTTGTTGATTGGCATGGGCTCAGGAGCGTAGTGGCCAGTGGCAATGCTTCCACATCACTAGGCTGAAAGGCAGGACGGAGCAGCAGAGCTGGGGAGGCTGTGTAGGGCTGTGGGTGTGCGTGGAGCCCTGGAGCGCGAATGCCTGGGTTCACGTCCCCCTCCCCACACATGTTTGCTGTGTACGCCTGAGCAAGTCAAGGGCCTTGGCAGTGTGACCTCCAGGCTGCAGTGTCCTTGTCTGTGTGGGCTGAGGGAGTCCATGCAGGAAAAGCGCCAAGAGAAGTACCAGCTGAACCGTTAGCTTTGGTAAAGGTGAGGTGTCACCACCATTACTGTTCTTGAGTCTTAAATTTTCATTAGAATACATATTAGAATGCATGGTACAATAATAATGGCCATTATTATTGGAGCTCACACTTGTTGGTCACTTAGTGCTGGCTGCTCTTACAGCCAGATTAAGGGCCAGGCAAAGGGCATCAGTAAAGGTCACTGAAATGTCACTGGGACAAATTGCCAAAGGTGGCCAGGGCTTCAAGTGCAAAACAATAGTAGTGACTAATCCCTCCTCTGTATTGCTGGCCCGTTTCTGTGGAGTCTGTGGAGTCTTCTTGCATTAATTCCATGCCAAGAGGCCTCCAGTGTGGTGGAGAAGCTCATGGGTCCCGTGAACGCCCAATGGCAGGAGGATGGACACTTCCTAGCACTTTCTTGTTTCTGTTTAGGAGCCGAGAAGCCTACCTCTGAAGGCACACTTTCCCCACCGCCACCTTCAGGCCCAGTCCTTCCTCCACCATGGGTCTGCACCGTGGGTGGCCAACTGACCATCTCCCTCTGCTTGAGGCTGCTTTGGTCCCCAAAGTCAGGCTGGGACCCTGAGAAAGGACCTGGATGGGGGGCCCCATAGAGTCTACATCTGAGTATCTTTTTTACAATCCTTCCTTCGAAAAATTGTGTCTCTCTCCTTTCTTTAGTGTCCCCTTTCCTTCTGTTTTTCCTCCGCCCTCCCCTTCCTTACCCTCCACTCCCCTCCCCTCCCTCTCTTCCCCTCTTCTCTTCTTTTTTCCCTCCCCGACACCCCCCCCCCCACCCCATATCCTATGAAATCCTCAAGAGTCCTGATAGAAAACACTTCTGGCAGTAACTGTTCCCATCTTTCCTCCTGGGGCCTTCCCTGGGGCTCATCTCCCAACCTGATGACCTCTCAGGCTTTCTCCTAAGCAGAGGCTCTCCCCTCCCCAACAACTGTCCAAACAAGTTCTCTTCTTCCCTGTCTCGTGTGTATTCGTTTTCCCCCTCTTGGTGACCCTGGAGTGAGTCAGAGGATGGGTTTCTTTTTGTCCAAAATACAGAGGTGTTGACTGGCACTTCCTCAAGGTGCCTGGGAGAAAAGACCAGGATGCCTGGTCTTTCTTGGAATTACAGCTGTCCACTGCTACTGAGAGGTTTGCTCAAAAGACAGACGTAAATACGGGGGTGGGGGCAGGTGGTGCTCCTCTCTCCCTATCAGAGGCACATCGGGGAACCTCAAATGCTTTTGTGGACGAGACTGTCTCTGCGCTGACGAGCACCTTGCTGTTGCTGGGGCCAGAGGAAAGGTAGTTGTCGAGTTGCAGCTTCAGTGTGCTGTTTGTATGTTAGAGAAACATCGTATCTGTGCGTATTTATTATTTTCCATCTACCGCTTGGTCAACAGAGCTGATAAGAAGCCCACACTTGAGGGAATTAGTGCTAAATGGAATGCTAAACATAGTACTGTAAATGGTCCAAAAAGAGGCCTAGTCAATTATTCAAGAGGGGCATATCAAGGTCTCATAGTGCATTATTGATTCCCAGTTCTCTTGAAAATGATTTATTTGTCAATTGCCCATCAAGTGACCTTTCTAGTATATTTTCCTGCTTCTGGGTCTTAGGGCACTTTGGTTTTGTAATTTTAATTTCTCTTGTAAGTATTAAGAAGTTAACAAGCAGTTGCTTTAGCTAAAATGTCCCGAATTGGAGCCTAGCCCTTTCATCTTTCATTCAATAACTCATGCAGATGAGTATGCATATGTATTTCCATATATAATATATACAGTTAGACCTTTTATGAACTCTGCATTTGTAATTATTAATTGATTGGCTGTTCATCTCTTTGAATGAAGAGTTTTGGGGACTAGCTCATTTCTAGTCTGATCTTCACAGGTTTGCTCAAGATCTGTGGGCGCCTCAAAATCCATTGTATCATGGACAAGGTCAGTCGGGTGGTTTGCTGCATGGTGACTGTGGAATTCAAGTTCAGGGAAGGGCCCATCTGGCTGGGCTGCCAGCCGGGTCCTAGACAGCCCCCTTTATGTGGTCTTTTGGTCTCATGCAACCGGTATGCAGTGTGTTCTCACCGACAGTGGAAACCTGCTTCTCCCACCTGCCTGCCCTAGGACTTAGGCAAATTGGGTACCTTCTGCAATATCTGTTTCCTCTTGTGAGATGGGCCCTGATCATGCCACATGAGCAGAGCATGGGAGGGGATCCACCGGGACGGTGTGCAGCAGCCAGCCCAGGCCAGAGCGCCATCCGTGGTTCTTCCTGTCACTGTGGCAGAGCTCGTGAGCCAGCCATCATAGGGAGGGCTTCTTAAAGGCGTTCTTTTTTTTCCTTTATGGACAAATTGGTAAGATGCTGTAGCTCAAACTGTGTACAAATTTTTGCACGTGTGGGCTGATACTTGGGAAGAATGAAAGAAGGGTTGAGTAATTGGCTCTGGGGAATATTACTGCTGACTGGTGCCATTTTGATGAGTAATAGACCCCATTAGATCACAGTGAAATACTCGATTATGTATAATTAAAGATGGCATTAGTCAGGCAGAAGCCACAGCATTTAAAAATGTGAAAGGGATAATTTCTAATGCTGAAAAGTGCATTCATGGTTGAAGAAGCAGAGCATAATGTGTAGTGCATTGAGTTCTGAAGTTACTGGGGCTCGGTCATAGACAGATGCTTGTTTAGCAGGGCAGCTGGTGTTCTTTTATTTTTAGGTCTTAAAAATGTGTAGGGACAGCAATCATGGCAGTGTTTTTTTTTTTTTTTTTTTTAAAGTATTTTAGGTGAATTCGTGGCTTGTGGAACAATTCTGATTGGTGGTTTTACCCAAAAAATCAAGTTCTAGACTTTATTCTTTGCGGAGCAGACAGAGCCCAGGCAAGCTTTGGGAATTTTTGTTTCCCTGTTTGTACTTCTGGCTTTCAACTGCAGATCCCTCTTCCTCTTCTCATGTATTCATTTGTTCTTTTCTGCCTTCAGAGGCTTCAATTGAGTGCTTCACGCAGGCCAGACACTGTTCTGGGCTCTAGGAAGGAGCAGGGGGCCAAGCTGAGACTGGCCGAGGGACCTCACATTGATGGAGCAGGCAGGTTCAGGGAAGGACCACATTGCTGTCCTTGGTCCACACCCACCACTCTTATTCGGACTTCTCTAGCAGACACTAAGAAGATTCTATGGTCCCTCTGGGACCGGTTCTCTAGGAGATCCGTTGGCTTAGAGCTGAGAAGTCTCTGGCTTGACTTGAGCTCCTCCACTCCATTTAATCAAGAGTCAAGTGTCTGGCAGAGACTTCAGTTGTTAATAACGTAGCTATTAATATTCACATTGACAGTCATTTGCACTTCTAAACCTCTTTCATCTCAGAGGTTACCACAGCATTTCATGGACCTCAGATGAATGGCTTCAAAGGAAGGCACAGGGCTCTCTATCATGAGGCCCCGGGGGAATTTGCTTGTTTGACAGAGCAAGTGCATTAAGGCAGCTGTGCCTGGGTCTTGTAGGACGCGCTGCGCCTGTGACCTGGCATGCAGGGTCCAGCAGGAGGACGGCTGAGCATCTCCCTGCACCTGTCCATTCAGCACCCACATGTCCTTTGGCTCTCTGTGGCAGCAGCAACATTGCAGAGAGCAAGATACAGTCTGGCCTTGTGGTGCTTACATTCTAGTCGGTGCCATGGGGGCTCTGTCAAGATGTTGTGAGTAAAAGACAATTGGAAAACCTTAACTACAATGGAGATGCTTTGTAATGCAGGTATTTTTGTACTCCAGTTGGACTTAATTAAGATTAAAGTATCGGGGGTTCTTTTTCTACTCGTGGATATTTTTTGTCCCAGTGGAACGTTGAAATCACTTTTTAATTGCAGCTGTGTTCTTTTATTAAACTAGTGGTTCTTGACTTGGACTGCATGTTGAAGTCCCCTGGGGAACCTCCCCAAACACTGAAGTCTATCTCAGTCCGGGGCCCTGTGATGGGTCTGGGTGCAGCCTGGCATCAGGTTCAAAGGTCCCCAGGTGATGCCAGCGCTGGGGTGAGCAGCACTGATCTAAACTGCGGAAGGCCAGCAAAAGGTGGTGTAGAGGAAGTGGTTGTGAGAGTCAACACCTGGAGAACTCTGCCAGATCTGCACCTGCAAGATGAGTTGGACATGGCCAGGTGAAGAGAGAGGAAGAGTGTTCAGTGGAGGGAATGGCAAGCATGGAAGCCTAGGGTCCTAAGGAGCTTGGAGCAAATGAAAGGAGAGGAAGGGTCAGGGGAGGGAGCATGAGGATAGAGAGGATGGCCGAGGCAGGTGGTGCAAGACCACACTACGGATTTTTGTCCATAACCTGATCGTAGTTGAAGCCATTTTATTTATGAGCCTGTCACTGCTCTGCTCATTATTTCACTTAAAAAACAATTTCTTAGAAAAATAGTTTTTTACGAAAACAAGGAATTCAACTTATTAATTCACTTAGTCTTTTAAACACAACACAGTGGGATAGGTACAGGTAGGTACTATGATTACCCCTATTGTGCAGATGGGGAAAGTGAGGCCGAGAGAAGTTTAGTAGCTTATCACACAGCTGGTGAATCGTGGAGCTGGGATCTGAGCTCAGGCTGCCTCTGGCTCCAGTCTGGCTCTACGTTTCTGTGGGATTGGCGCGATGAGCCTCATTTCACAGAGCAGGAAGTGGAGGTGTGGGTTGAGGTTAGAATTCTGTTCTGACCTCCTCAAATCTCACACTATTACCTCCTTATCAGGCTGTTCAGACTTGGGGAGAGATTAAAAAAAATTTTGTGCTGTCTTTTACCATTCTATAAATGTGAAAAAAAAAATATGGACATGTAAGTCAGTGGGAGAGCTTCATGGCAGAACATAAGGAGCATACAGATAAAGAAGCTAGTTATTTCAAGGTACCGATGGGGAAAGTCAGGTGGTACCTTGCCCATTGCTGAAACGCTGATGAAGGTCGACCCTGCTTATGGAGTGCCATGGAGAGGCTTTTATGGATAATATTGCATCATTGCACAAAAGCCAATAGCCACACCAATGTATTTGCCCTGCATTTGGTGAGGGGCGGTGGTCCTTGGGCTCTTGCTTATATTTGATGTGTTCTTGATTCCCACAGTGCAATGAATATATTGAAAATATGTGTCCAGTGGCCCAGGACACTGACGTATCCATGCTATCTTTTTGTCCGAGGCTTTTTCACATAGGTACTTCTCCTTGCCATCCGGGTCTGCTTTCCTCAGGAGCGAGTGTCAAAATCAGCCCCAGTGTTTGTGGGGCTCCATGTTTGTGGCCATGGAAACAGACCGAATACAGAATTTTTTCCTTCCTGGAAATCCGTGCCTACACGTCTCAGAAACATTTATGAAAAGCTAATGGTTTAACAGGTGTTCAAATAAACCATCCTTTGATGGTTCAAATTCCTAATTTTATGCTCCAAAGCAGCACCGTCCAATACAAATAGAATTTGAGCCACATATGTAATTTAAAAATTTCTAGTAGCCACATCACACATGGTAAAAAGAAATTGGTGAAATTAATTTTAAGAATATATTTAACCCACTGTATCCAAAATATGTCAGCATGTAATTACTATGAAAACTTATTAATGAGCTACTTTGCATCCTTTCATCCATGCCGAGCCTGAAGCCCATGTGTTTTTCGCCTCTGCGGCACCTCTGAGGTCACACTCCTTGGTTTCCAGGGCCCAGTAGGCACGTGGTGCCCATGGGTGGCGGCTGTGTAGAAAGGCTCAGCTCTGACAGATCAGACCACTTCAGATATCATAATAAAGTTGTGGCGCCAATGCACTTTTTATGACTCTAATAGATTTGCACCTGCAAATTGTGGTGGTTTATAGGCAACAGTATGACGTTTCCCATGATTTCCGAATTGTCATCATGATAGAATCTGCAGAGGACTGCAGGAATTTTCGGTTTGAAGTTAATATAATAACAGCCTGGAGGGCTTATAAAATACATGCTGAGAAATTGGTCTGAAATCCAGAATGAGCATATTTTTCATACCCAGCTGATTATTTAAATTTCCCAACGGGAAGTTATTACTTCTCTGACAAGTCTCATCAGCAGTCTATTTTCAGTGGTCTTGATGGACACGGAGTCTAATTTTGTTTTTCTCCTAGCGTCTTTTTGGTGGGGATGAAATTTGGTGTCTGGATTTACGTTTCTTCCTAGGAAAAGTGCTCAGCATCTTAAAAATAAATTATCGCGAAACTGTCACCTGTCAGGTGGTTCATTTTCCGAGGTGACAGGCAGTACCTATAATCACGGGTGTGGGCATGTTCCCCTTGTCGTTGTGGTGTGTCTTTATAGTTCTGGGTAATGTGGGTGGGTGGCCTGCACTTTCCCTGGTGCATTTGGCAAATCCCTCGTACGGTGCTTTTGTTAGCTCACGTGTACAGCAAATCAAATAAATAATTCTGGGCTTCGATCTCAAGTTGAGAACGAGAGCATGATAGCCTTGTTCCAGGTGCCTGATGGGCCTACAGTGGTATTACAGCATTCAGAGCGAAAGCTCATTTACTGGAAACAACGAGTGTTTGAAAGTTCACTGCATGGAAATTGGATTTTTGCCTTTTATTATTTACATTGTGTATTATCAGATTTATATTTAAAGCTGTGGGGATTATCATTCTCTTTAAACGGCATTATTTAATAAAGAGTAAGGATTTCATGGTTTCAAGACTGCTGAACCCAGCTCATCATTGGAAATTCAATTAACGGGTTCAGTAGGCATGGGCAGAGGGGCGGGGGGACCCAGTGTCCCCTCCCAGGACTGATGGCGGGGTGCCCATCATTGCCTCCCACATGGGCACTCTCACAGTGAATATCTCCTGTCTTTCAGACTCGAAGAGTAAATCTTAGTACTTGCTCCTCATACTCGATGGAGTCACCCAGTTGAAAGCTTTAATCTCTGGGATGAACACTTCTGGGAAAGGCAGCACTTTAGCCTGAAGTCATCGCTGTTATGATGCAGCTGAGCTTGAGCCTGTCTTAGAAGCACGTTTTGATGGGCAGAAATGGACCCAATCTGCAGACAAGGGACCATCTGCAAAGACAAGACAGTCATTGTGAAGCTTTTGTCAGAAAACCCATTCCCAATGGGGAGGAAGGAAGCAGTGGGGCAAATATTTCAATGGAACAGAACTAGTGTCTAAACTTACACACTGCAGCGTTCCACTAAACCCTGCTGTGGGTGAGGCTGAATGAGTGCATTCATTTCTAATAAAAGAAATTACATTTATTCTTGAAGGGAATGTAGGTGTTTAAGCTGTCACTGGAAACCCATTTCTGAGAAGAAGCTAAAATTGTGTGTGTGTTTTTTTTTTGTCTTGCTGCTTCTTAGTGATTTTTAAAAGTTTGTATTTTTGCTGAGGTTTGGAAAGGCAATTATGCTGCTTTTGCCCAAAATTTGGACAGATTAGTTCTGCTGAGAAAGAAGTAACGAAGGTATGAAAGGGCATAAAATAACTGAGACTTGCCAGGAGAAATATTAAGGTCCAAAGCAGAGGAAGCACGGGCTTGGCTGTGTGCAATGCCTGATCCCTGGGTCATCTGCCCCAGGAGGCGTGCGCGACAGATGCCCTCTGTGTGTGGAAGGTGCCGCTGTGGAAGAGTGTGGCATAGTAAAACATGAGATCACCCCAGGTATTTTATTTCTGACACATTGGGAATGAATCTGGATCCAGTCTGCAGGGTGTGTACTTCTCTGCTGTGCATTTTGTGCTGAGCTGGGTTCTTGTGCATTTTGGCTCAAGCCACATTAACCCCCCTCCCCGACGCCACCATCTTGATGGAGCTGGGATTTCCTGCAGACCTGCTTCCTCAGGGCTGGCTCCCGGTCTCCCACTGCTCTGGGACATTAGCAGTCGGAACTTGCTACACCAGTTGCAGGGCCGAGGACAAAATGAAGTGCAATTATAAAATTATGAAGAATTTCATTATGTGACCACAGAGCATTAAGCCAAATTTGGGCGGTAGCCAAGTGACCTGGTCAGTGATTCTGGTTGGTGGACATGGAACTGCAGACGAGAACCTTCTGTGTTGATGCATCAAAGTATAAACACTGTCAATATGCTGTGGTTACCAGACTTTTATCTCGTGTGTTTAAAACTGGTTTCCAGAGCTTCGTCTTGGTTAGGGTTGAAAATGTCATCCCTGCATAGGGCTCGGCCGGTGGGTCTAATCAGGCCTAGCATCCGTGTGGTGCTTTCTGTCATTTCTGGCCTCACTTGGGTGACCACACTGGATGGAAGCTGGGAAATGGAGGGACCAAGGAAGGGAGCCCCTGTTTCCCAGCTTGGGAAGATGATTGGGGTTATCGTGGAGTGGTTTTGGGGAAGCTTCTGGGTAGGGAGTACAGATACACAGAAGGCCCCCAGCCCTGCTGCCATTGCCTGCCAGTGTTGAAACTGCGGCATCATGGGCACGGCTCCTGGGAAGGGACCACCAGCCTTTTTGAGGGTTCGGGCCTTGAGGCTTCCTTAACTTGCTTGAATTCTTCACTGGCCAAGAAACCAAGGCTCCCTAAATTTGAATTGGCCCTAGCTAATGGCCAGAAGCCCACTGAAGGTCGCCGTGCCCTGGGGTCTGTCTTTCTCTTTGTCCTGGCCCTCCTGGCCTCCAAACGAATACTTTTGGCCTTGCTGTAGTGCTGGCCAGGGTTTGGATAAGGTCAGGTGGTACCAGGGTTTGGTTGGACAAGGTCTGTGGGGAGTGGTGGTAGGGACTTTGGGCCATCCCTTAGAAGTCTCAGAGCGTATGTGTTTTTGGAGACCTGTGGGGACGCCAACCTGCTGCATATAGCCTTCCGAAGCCCCACTTTCTGCTGTGGCCCTGGATTGCCCTAAGGAAATTCTTTGGGAGCAGAGTGAGCTCCAGCTTCCTCAGGTGGCCTTTGGAGAGCATTGGCTTTCCAAATCACGACTTGTCAAAAGAGGCTTTCCAGATATCAGGGCATGTTGGATTGATAACCAGCCTTCGTAGGAGTCGTTTTTCTGTTGGGTTCATAAAATAGAGTCGAGTGTGTTCTGGTGTGCTCATGGAAGCTGGGGCTCTGGCCTCCCTCCGGGCCAGGGCAAGGGTCCCATGAGCCATCTAAAGGCGTTTTGCAACCTGCAACTTGCTATGCTGATGGTCAGTGGTGTTCTCATTCATGAGCACCTTGCATCTATGCCTATTTTATAGTATATGTGGAATAATTTTCCTATTTTAAGTGATTATAGAGTTTTGAAGTTGGATTTTTTTTTTTTTAAAGAGACGGAGTCTTGCTCTGTCACCCAGGCTGGAGTGCAGTGGCGCGATCTCAGCTCACTGCAAGCTCTGCCTCATGGGTTCACCCACCATACTCCTGCCTCAGCCTCTCGAGTAGCTGGGACTACAGGCGCCCACCACGATGCCTGGCTAAATTTTTGTATTTTTAGCAGAGATGGGGTTTCACCATGTTAGCCAGGATGGCCTTGATCTCCTGCCCTCGTGATCCGCCCGCCTGGGCCTCCCGAAGTGCTGGGATTACAGGCGTGAGCCACCGCACCCGGCTGGATCTTTGTTTTGATGACACAATTTTGGCTATTTATGATTTATTTCAAGCAGAGCCTGGCCTGTAACTCCATCCTGAATTATAACATTGTTCCCATGGGAACTTCGATAGGGTTTCTAGCAGTACTTGAGAACAAAAAGGGAGCCCCGCCAATGTGGATCATAGCACACGTGCTGGTGTGTGTGAATAACGTAGAAAGGAAGATATTCCAGAACTAGGTGGTCACCCTTCAAACTGCTGAAGCTTTGTTATGACTATTTTGGTAGCTGTCTTTCTAAGATGGTCATGCGTATTGTAACAAGTCCTATATTGAATCGGGCTAACGTTTCCTTGGCAACTCAGGATCATTCTGCATGCTGTCACTGAGCTCTGCAGGGATTATGTGGGGCCCCAGAGCCCCACATTTCCATTGGGGTCATTTTGTCCCTGTCTGAAATCACCCTTACTTTGGGAAGCTGGGTCCTCTCCTCTTTGGCCTTTCAGGATGCTGCCTGCTTGCTAGTCATCCTCCCAGTTTCTGCACTGTCTGATTTGCAGTCCATCTTAGCAGTTTGGAGCTCAGCTTCTTAACTCAGTAAATTAGCGCTGGGGGTTGAGTTGTGGGTGGGGGTGTTGGCAGTGCTGCCTTGGCTCACATGCAGTCCGACCACCGGAGATCGAGTTCCTATCTCATCTTCAGTGTTTTCTCTGTCGCTTGCATCTTCCCCTACTGGGACTGTGCTTTCTCTCCTAGATGTTGATCTTGCAGGAGAAGGAAGTATCCACTCGTGTGTTTGTTTCTGAACTTTTTTTTTTTTTTGAGACGGAGTCTCGCTCTGTCGCCCAGGCTGGAGTGCAGTGGTGTGATCTCAGCTCACTGCAAGCTCCGCCTCCCACGTTCACGCCATTCTCCTGCCTCAGCCTCCCGAGTAGCTGGGACTACAGGTGCCTGCCACCACGCCCTGCTAATTTTTTGTTTTTAAATAGAGACAGGGTTTCACGGTGTTAGCCAGGATGGTCTCGATCTCCTGACCTGGTGATCCGCCCGCCTCGGCCTCCCAAAGTGCTGGGATTACAGGTGTGAGCCACTGCGCCTGGCCGTTTCTGAACTTTTGAGGGATTCAGGGGAGAGGATACACTAAGAGATGAATTTTAAGTGTTTTTTTTTTGAGATGGAGTTTTGCTCTTGTTGCCCAGGCTGGAGTGCAATGGCTCAATCTTGACTCACTGTAGCCTTCACCTCCTGAGTTCAAGCGATTCTTCTGCCTCAGCCTCCCGAGTAGCTTAGATTACAGGTGTCCACCACTATACCCGGCTAATTTTTGTATTTGTAGTAGGTATGGGGTTTTACCATGTTGGCCAGGCTGGTCATGAACACCTGACCTCAGGTGATCTGCTCGCCTTTGCCTCCCAAAGTGCTGGGATTACAGGCATAAGCCACTGTGCCCGGCCTGACTTTTAAGTTTTTAAAAAAGGGATGGGAAGTGTTGCTTTAGGAGATAGAAATGTAGGCTCTCTGCTGACCTGATTCCCTGTTTAAAACTAGACCTACTCACAGAGCTGAGGAGTAGAGGAGGCAGCTTGTGATTTATTGCTAATGGCTAATGGAGGCAGTTAATGCTCTTTTTCCAGTTCAAATACTATCTCTTATTTAAAGACTACCAATAAGTTAATAAAGGCTTTTATTTCCCTCTGAAATAACACATAGATTACATATTACTCCAGGTCGTTTTTCCATCAAAGGATTTGCATCATCTGACCCTGGGAAGGGCTCTCTTTGGCAAACACAGGTGGCTCCAGGCTCATAGCACCCCCAGGACCTTCTTAGGTTTTAGGATGAGAGCACTTGAATTTGATGTCCGAGAGTGTTAGAATGTTATCAGAGGGGATCATAGTATTGACTGGGGATATTCACTGTCTCTTCTACTCCTCGGCTCTGCCAGTAGGTCTAGTTTTAAACTTGCAATCAGGCCAGCAGAGAGCCCACATTCCTATCTCCTCCCACAATGACCCTTCACAGCACCTTTTTAAAAACTTAAAATTCAATACTGCATTACAAATATTGCGTTCACTCTATTTTATAGACTCTTACGTGCCATCCATAAAAATCATTTAAAAAGGTGAATATATATAATGTTGCCTTGAATATAAGTGATATTTTCGGTCTGTAAAAATAAAATATCTACATTTCCATACTGTCTGGACATCCTCTGGATCTGAAGCAGGCCTTACAGACAATCTCATTGGGTCTTCAAGAACAAATGAGGAAAAAGACTTCCTTGGTCTCATCTGACTGTTAAAAGGAGATTGGAACTTGGGCTTCCTGAATCCCAGTCTAATGTGCTTCACAGCCACCTGAAAGGAATGTGAAGATGTGATTCAGTTGGTTACTGAGCTGCCTGTTTTATCACCTACAATTGAATTTAATAGCATGAATCATCCTAGGGTGACATACAAAGTTCTTGATGTCATCAACAGGGACTTTTCCCTCATCATCCGGAGTGTAAAAGGACACCTTTATCATGACTGAGGATTGTACGGGAGGAGCACTGCAAAGCATGTCCAGGATCAAGGCCACGCAGCTCTCCTAGGAGACCCTCAGGATGGCTTTTCTCTGTGGCAGCTGCTGGTGTTTGATTTATAGGCTGCTAATACAAATCCACTGTTTAGTGACAAGGGAGTACTTGCCTTGCTAGTAAGTGAACCTCCTTGAGCCCGTGGTATGCTCCAGTTCTGGGCTGTGTGCTTCAATTGCATGGTGTCATCTGAGCCTCTTTGGCTCCCAAGCCTGGAACTGGACTCCCATTTTACAGACAAGCAAACAGAAGTGGCAAGAGGGTCCCATAGCTAGTGAGATGCCAAGACAGGACTGTGACCCAGGCGTGTCAGACTTCAAAACACACGACTGCACACTGTGCCGGAAAATGGTCGCTCTGGGGAGGACACTGTCCTCAGGCTCCTGTGGATGACTGACAGGAAGTCCAGGGCCACCTCCAGGCTCCCGGTTGCCACTTGGCTCTTTCTGGTACAGGTGAATCAAGGATGGCTTTGGGGACTCCCTCAACCCTTGGGCGTCCTCTCCTCTCATCCCGAGGAGAATCCACTGTGTATGTGCAGGAGTCTCCATGGCTTGCCTTCGTGGGTCATTGGGCACCAACCTTGGGGGCAGGTTCAGCTGGGGGCAGGTTCAATTCCCCAAGGCTCAGCCACTTCATCCTTCACACTGAAAGATGCCTCAGCTGGGGGACCTGAATGGTGTTATGTCCGGAGGCGCCCAGGGCTGTCTGACTTGCAGACAGAGGGTGTTCACCTCACCACCTGGAATGATGAGGCTTGTGGTTCAGGACTTTGAGGCTTGAGGGATCTTAGTCATGAGAGCATCCTTGTTTCTTCTGATCAGAGGTTTGAGGACTTCTGAGAATCAGATGTAATTATTCCACATCGTGGATGTATGTTTTAACACATATTCTGGAAGTTGCTAAGTGTTCCTTTCAAAGCAAGTAGCAATGGCTGATTCCCGAGTGTGCACTCTGGACCAGCCCTGCTCTACATGCTTTATGTGTGAAAAGTTCAGTGTGTCCTTATGATAAGCCAGTCAGCTGTGAGGTCAAGGCGGGTGGATCACCTGAGGTCAGGAGTTCAAGATCAGCTTGGCAAACATGGTGAAACCCCGTTTCTACTAAAAATACTAAAAAATTAGCTGGGTGTGGTGGCATGTGCCTGTAATCCCAGCTACTTGGGAGGCTGAGGCAGGGGAATTGCTTGAACCCAGGAGGCAGAGGTTGCAGTGAACCGAGATCGCACCACTGCACTCCAGCCTGGGCGACAGAGCGAGACTTGGTCTCAAAACAAAGAAACAAACAAAAAGGTGCCCTTACACACTGTTCACCCATGAGAAGGGGACTCAGGTGCAGAGCAGGGTTTGAGCTGTGGTGCCAGACTCTGCTTTGAGCTTGCCCTCCCTGTGCTCTGCTGCTGGCCTTCCTGCATGAGCTGTATCCTGGCTCAGCTGCCAGTCCCTTAGGACCATTGCTGTACCTCGGTTTCCTCGTCCTGCCGAGAGGGTGCTGCCTGCCCTGCCCAGCCCCAGGGCGAGGGTGTATGCATGCAGAAGGGACTTGGGAACCAGGGCGGGCATGAGACGGTGGCATTTCTGTAACGGAGGCCGCCTGCGTTCCTGTGGATTTTAGTGGGGGAAGAATTGGCTTGTTTTACAAGTCAGCTTTCCTTGTTAACACAGGACTCCTGCTCACAGCTTACTGCCCGTGTACTGAGTACAAATGAGAAATCTGGCTGTTATTTATGACAGGGGTCACCAGCCCCTGGGCCATGGACTGATACCAGTCTGTGCCCTGTTAGGAACTGGGTTGCACAGCAGGAGGTGAGTGGTGGGAGAGCAAGGAAAGCTATATCTCTATTTACAGAAGCTCCCATCACTCACGTTACCGCTGATTTCCACATTTTGTCTGATCAGATTCTCACAGGAGCACGAACCCTATTGTGAACTGCACATGTGGGGGATCTAGGTTTCACGCTCCTTATGAGAATCTAATGCCTGATGATCTGTCACTGTCTCCCGTCACCTTCAGATGAGACTGTCTCCTTGCAGAAAAACAAACTAATGGCTCCAACTGATTCTACGTTATGGTGAGTTGTATAATTATTTCATTCTATATTACAATGTAATAATAATAGAAATAAAATGCACAATAAATGTGATGTGCTTGAATCATCCCAAAACCATCCCCCCACCAGGTCCGTGGAAAAGTTGTCTTCCATGAAACCAGTCCTTGGTGCCAAAAAGGTTGGAGACCATTGATTTATGACATTATCAGTCGATTTATGGACCCAGAGTGTCAGACGTGGGACAGGATCTGCGTGGGTCAGGTGTCACCAGGAAGTCACATCTCTGCCCTCAGGAAGCTGAGGGTCTTGTGAGATGAACAGCCAGGTCAGTTGGTGGCTGCTGAGCAGGGTGACCCATGTGTGTGACATGGAGTGACACACAGGCATGAGGTTGCTGCCCAAGACAGAGGAGGCCAGAGAGGGCTTTCGTGGGGCGCAGCCCATACTTTGTTGGGTGAGAAGGCAAGAAACACATTTGTGTGCCCAAAGCAGGGCAGGGCTAAAGTTGGAAACGGAAGTAAAGGAGCAGGTAGTCATGCGGCCTTGTGCTTTCAAGCAACAGGGTGGACACTTGGTCCCAAGAGGACACAGCTGAAAGACCCTCTGACAGGGAGAACATCTGAGGACTCTGTGATGGGCTCTGGGCCGTGCCTCTCTGGCTTCATCTTGTCTGATTCTAGCAGTAACGCCAAGATGCAAGGATATTTGTGAGTACTGTTTTCCAATGGAAAAGCTACATGAGGCCCACCAGGTCCCAGAACTCAACAACGGTGGGGCTAGGGTTCAAAGCCTCTCTGACTGCAGAGGCTATGCTCTCAGTCTGTATCTGCTCCTACTCTGGGAGCTGGTCTGGAAGGGTTTGAGGACTGGCTGAGAAATGTGAACATCCCCAGGGGTTGAGGTGTGATGCTAGAAGAGGTTCATTTGGGGACAGTCATAGCTGCAGGTGGGCCCCTGTGGCAGGAGTTGTTTGAGTGTCTGGAGATTACAGGATTAGAGCCTCAGCCAAGGTTGTGGCTGAGGGGGGGCGGGGCAGGGGCTCAGAGAGGTGGGGGATCGCTGGGAGAACTGAGCCTGGTGCTAGCTTGGATGTGAAGGCTGTGAACTTAGAGAGAGATGGATAGGCAGAAGTAGGCGAGGGTGCTTGTGATCACAAAGCAATCGACTGTTTATTTAGAAGAGAAGCGGTTTGAGGCTTCCTGATGTATCCTTGTTACTAGGCATAAAGCATGGGCAATGCCAGCGAGACTGGTTCTTCCGGAACAATAGTTAAATCCTGGGGGCAGGTGAGAGGTGGGGAATCCCCAGGCACGAGTCTGCAGTGATGAGTTGAGTTTAGTTCAGGGTGCAGCAGAGTTAGGAGTGTGTAGGAAGACAAGGTGGGGCTAAGTGTGGTGTGCACAGGTTCCTCTCTCCCACCCACCAGCTGGGTGACTCCAGGAGGAGGGGAAGCCTCCTGAGCCTTCGTTTCCTTTCTGTCCAGTGAAAGTGTGATGCTTCTTGATGGTCTGTTCTTCCTCTGGACACCCTCCCTGGGGCATGGTTGGGTGCCATGCATTGCATATCAAAAGGCGATGTTTCCTGGGGAGGGGAAGGTGTCTTATAGTCCAGCACCTACCTAAATCTGGGGAAGTTATAAAGAAAAAAAGGTTTATTTGTGTCACAATTGTGCTGGCTGGAAGATTGGACAACTGGTGAGGGTCTCAGGCTACTTCCGCTTGTGGAAGGCGAAGGGGAGCTGGTGTGCAGGGATCATACAGTGAGAGAGGAAGTGGGTGGCAGGGCGTGCCAGGCTCTTTGTAATAACCAGCTCTCAGGGGAACTAGTAGAACAAGAGCTCATTCACCACCACCCCCTGGGAGGGCATTAGTCTATTCATAGGGGATGCAAATACCTCCCATCGGGCCCCCTCCAACACTGGAGATCACATTTTAGTACAAGGTTTGGGGCACAAATATCCAAACTATAGCCTGTCACCACTCAGTGGTGCCTCCTGGGGAGGGTTGGCGGCTGTGTATCTCATATGTCGCAGGTGTCTAAAGTGTAGATGGTGTCAGAAAGCACCTCCCCTCCTCCAGCCCCCTCCTTGGGATGTGTCCTCAGGATCTAGAGGGAGTTTATGGATGCTGATTTGGGAATTCTGCTGGCTGGCAGAGACAGGAGCTGAGGATGGATACCTGCTTGCTTTCCTTTACAAATGCTTTGGCTCTAACATCAACCTGGAAAGATCGAAGGACGCCAGGACAGATACCATGGACCTCACTTTATGTGTGCCTAGACTTGATCTCCTTAGAAAGTCTTGCTGAAGACAAGTGATGGTGGAACATCTCAGTGGAGCTGTTAAAATTCTTGCTAGGCGCTGGCGTAAATACAGCTACTGAGAGAAGTTGCTCTGACACGTAAGCCGTCAGAGAGCCGGGCCTCTCTCATTTGTTCCCTCTTAGGACTCCTCAGCCTTTTAGCAATGAGAAGAATGTTTAGCCCCTTGACTGGGTCCTTTTCTCACCTTGATATCACAGGGTTAGAGGTACAGATGATTACTAGAAAAGCCACCTCTTCCTTAGCATGGCTTGGTGGTAAGAGTCTCTTGGCTGATGCCTTTCAAGATAGCTGAAATTGTCACCTCTCCAAGGGATTTGCACCCTCTTTGACTGAGGGACTCCTTTGATTTGGAGGGAAAAGTCCCCCAAAGTCTATATAGTGATAGCTAGGGCACGGATCCCACCAAATAGGAGGCCGAAGTTGAGAATAATAGAGCCTTGTTGACCTTGGCAGCTTTTCCACAGTGGAATTGCAGGACCCAGCAAGGAGATCCCACAGAATTTGAGAACAGAGCTCACCTCCGAGGCAGGAATAGGAACTTGTGGGCAGCTTTGGCACAAGCCCAGAACTATTTTTGGTGTGTGGTGTGTTGACCGTAGGGCTCTGTCATTCATTTCCTCTCTAATGAAACAGGTGATTACCGTGTTGAAAGAAAGGAAATTGCAAGTGCAAGTTTAAGGGCCATCAAAGGGCAGACTGGAGTTCTCAGTAGATTCACCAAGAGAAATATTCTTACGCTTGGAGACTTTACGATTCCACAGTGAGTAACTGGAATCGCCATCCTGTGTGCAGTCGGCAGCTCAGGATAAGAATGAAACTTCTTAATAATGGCCCTGCTTTCTCTCCAAACAATGTGTTTTCCATGATCTCTCTGGTCTATTACCAACTATTTGTGGTTGGACCAAGTATGAATGAAAGAATGCACTTAGAGTTTGATAGATGGGCTAGGACTGATTTCAGTTTTGTGATCTGGATATGTTTTTGCTTCTTAACGTCCTTCCCTTCCCCCTACCTCCTCTCCAGGGCTTTAGTTTGTTTGGTACAATGAGATGCTACATGATTTTTGTATTTATAAATTTGCTTCTAAGGTGAACCCCACTGGCTGTGGGGGATGAGGGGGCCCTACTCTTCTCTTATGTCTGTTAAATCCTTAAGGAATTATTTTTGGTCCAGGAAAACTCTCATGCCTCTCTGTTTTTTTTTTCTTTTACTTTTTTTAAAAAGAGTTATGGCCTTGCTTTGTTGCCCAGGCTGAAGTGCAGTAACACAATTGATCATAACTCACTGCTGCCTCGACCTCCTGGGCGCAAGTGATCCTCCCACCTCAGCCTCCTTGAGTAGCTAGGACTACAGCACAGGCTGCAACCCCTGGCTAATTTTTAAAAATTTTGTTAGAGATGGGGTCTTGCTGTGTTGCTCAGGCTGGTTCCAAACTCTTGGCCTCAAGCACTCCTCCTGCCTCAGCTTCCTGAGTAGCTGGGGCTATAGCTGTGAGCCACAGTACTTGGCCCCTTTTTCTTTCTCCCTTCCTTCCTTCCTTCCTTCCGTCCGTCCGTCCCTCCCTCCCTCCCTCCCTCCCTCCCTCCCTCCCTCCCTCCCTCCCTCCCTCCCTCCTTCCTTCCTTCCTTCCTTCCTTCCTTCCTTCCTTCCTTCCTTCCTTCCTTCCTTCCTTCCTTCCTTTTTCTTTTTTTGAGGTGGAGTCTCGCCCTGTCGCCCAGGCTGGAGTGCAGTGGCACGATCTCTGCTCACTGCAAGCTCCGCCTCCCGGGTTCCCGCCATTCTCCTGCCTCAGCCTCCTGAGTAGCTGGGGCTACAGTTGCTCGCCACCAGGCCTGGCTAATTTTTTTGTATTTTTAGTAGAGACGGGGTTTCACCGTGTTAGCCAGGATGGTCTCGATCTCCTGACCTTGCGATCTGCCCGCCTCAGCCTCCCAAAGTGCTGGGATTACAGGTGTGAGCCACCGTGCTCAGCTGCCCTTTTTAATTTTATTTTTCTGTAGACTCTTTGGTCTAGCCTGGCTGTTTCCCAGTTTGCAGCTAGTATTTACTCTTCTACCCATTCAAACTTTCACCTTTTCTAGAACTCAGCCAGGCAGCAATGTGATGGTAAAGGTGTAAAAATTGGATCTTTGGGAGGAGGAAAAAAGAGCACTGACTTGTATTATCTGCCAATATCCAAGGTGTAAATACTCCTATCATGATCAATCAAGCTACCAATGTGATATCACCTGGCTTGCAGAACCTCTGCAATGTAATAGTCAGCCCTGGCAAGCTGGCAAAAACTGCCACTGGCACCCTATTGATCCAGGAAGTGAGTTTCTAACTTCCCCTTTTCTTCCTGTTTCTAATCAATGCTGCAGGTTCCTTTAGGGTTTCAAAGGCACCTATGGATGATGGTCACGACACTACAACTGGACCATTGCAAATAAAAATGACAATGGGGACCGGGTGCAGTGGCTCATGCCTATAATCCCAGCACTTTGGGAGGCCAAGGTCGGTGGATCACGAGGTCAGGAAATCGAGACCATCCTGGCTAACATGGTGAAACCCCATCTCTACTAGAAATACAAAACAACAACAACAAAAAACAAAATTAGCTGGATGTGGTGGTGGGTGCCTGTAGTCCCAGCTACTTAGGAGGCTGAGGCAGGAGAATGGCGTGAACCCAGGAGGTGGAGCTTGCAGTGAGCCGAGATCGTGCCACTGCACTCCAGCCTGGGCTACAGAGCAAGATTCTGTTCCCCCTACCAAAAAAAAAAAAAAAAAAAAAAAAAAAGACAGTGGGGAGGTTGTAATTGTTTTTCTTTTTAAAGCCTCTTCTCAGGCAGTCTTCCTTGGAACATGAATGAGGAAGGCCAGTTCCCTTCACGGAATCGTTTTCCATCTCTGTTAGCAGTGGGCCTGGACAGAATTCTGTGTTCTCATTCCCAGGGTTAGTTGTTCCAGGCTTTCCCCCTCCTTTGGTAAGGACAAATGAACTTAGGTCATCCACTTGCTCCCCAAGCCACATTAAATCATCACCCTCAAAAGCTGAGGGAAGACTGTGGTAATCCTGCAAAGAAGTCTTCACTAGGTGTATCAAGAAGGTTCAGAGTCATTTTGGAGGAAGGAGTAACTGCTGGTGCAACCAGCAGGGCCACTGCTTGTGTTTCCTCATTCCCTCCCTCCTCCTTCCTGCTGCAAACAGGAGATGTTGGCAGATGCTGTCCCTTGACACAGTGGCTGGAGAAATGAGGATGGCGTGCTCAGAGACCCCACCACTCCTCCTAGAAGGAAAATTATGTTTGGATGGAAGGGGAATAGGGAAAAGCCTTAAGATAAGAGCTGGCAAACGATGACCAGCAGTAGTTGGGACCCAGCTACACATGCTCACAGATGCCTTGTCTGCAGGGGACTGTGTGGCCAGCAAAACCCAGAACATTTTGGCCCTTGACAGACATTGCCAACTCTGCCTTAGAGCAGCATGCCGCACTAACTATAGGAGTGAAAAGGCCATACTTGGAGCCCACATAGCGGGTCCCCCATGGCCTGGTGGTATGGACGGGTGGGGAGGCTTTCTGCTGCCCCTACCCTCCCCACTCAGATCGTTCTTTTTTTAGTTACTTAAAAATCATCATATAGCATGAGTGAGTTAAATGAGTTTATTTTAGCACATCTCAGTGCATCTGTGACTCACCCTAGACATTCAGTGCTCTCATGTGTGCCCAGGCCGGGTGCCTGTGCAAGACCATGTTGTTTGTGACATGGATGGTCACTAGTTTTATGTTTTAGTATCTGACTTTAGCTCTGTCTTCCTTTCCTCTTTTTCCTGCTGCTCTTGCACTATTCATTCATTTTTTCCTTTTCCCCCAATTTGCTGCTCATTCTGTAGATACATACCTTGGTGAGCCTCACTGGAGAGCTGTGGCACCTTTCAGAGTGGAGACATGTAGCAGAGAAACATTTATTAAATGTTGAACATAGGATACAAGGTGATCACTCTAAATGTGGCATGGGAGGGAAGTCTGTTCTGTGCAAAGTCTCTGTGGGACTTTCATTTTCAAAAATGAAATCATCCTACAAACCCAATTAAGACAGGGCTTTTATGATGCGTTGAGTGCCTCCTTGTTAGGCTTAAATTATGCGCTTTCAGGGAGCCAAAACAGCAATGAAGACTGTGATTTGCAAACATTTCATCATTGGGTTACAAATTGAGAGCTTTTCTGGAGAGATCAAAACTATACATTTCACCACCTGATGGGGGTCTGGGTGTGACTGTTGGGAAATGACATTCCTGTTCTTGCATTAATTCTGGTCATTTGTTGAGTGATCTCAGAGTGCAGTGCTGCCTTCATTTGGAACCCGGCTATCAGGAGTGAGATGAATGGAAAAATATGATGACTTCAAAAGCCTTGCTAATACTAGCTAGATGCCTGTGCTTGCGAGATGGGCTCTTGGCAGGAGGGAGAGGGCGAGATGGGCTCTTGGCAGGAGGGAGAGGGCTTCCCTGTTCAGACGGGGACCTTTTGCAACAGATCCTTACACTTGACCTTAGTCTCCCCCTACTTCTAATCCTCAGACTGTGATGTTGCCCAGACTGACTGATCTGGCCATAGGTGGTAAGGATCTTACAAATCCATGCCATGAACTGGCAGCTGCTCAAACTGAAAACCTTTCAGTTCAGGAGTTCCCGTCTCTTAGGTCTGTTGTGATGCCTTCTGGCACTGGCTTGTGAGAGGCCATCAGCACTGTTGGCCCTTCTCATTGCCTTCTTCACAGTAGGAATTAGGCCTGAACGGTAGATCTCTGTCTTCCCAGTGGGCAACTGTGTTTTTTTAAGACCTCAGTGAGAGTTGTCTTTGGAAACGAATGGAACATTGCACGCTGGTCTGTTCTTTGCTGTATCTTCAGGACTCCTGAGCCAAACCTGATTTCATCGTCTTCTCGAGGGCTCGGTACGCATTGAGCTGTCACCTGTGGTGTGTGGCCTGGATGAAAGGCAGCTCATGAGTTTGCCTAACAGGACTCTCCATTGGTCACTGAGGGCTGAGAAGTGGCACTAGGAACCACCACCGAGGCAGACTGTGGAGGAGCCAGAATTCTCTGGAGCAGGATTGCTGGTCGATTTGTTAGTTGTAAAGCCCAGATCTCGGCACATGTACTATTTAATAATACTGAATTGTGACTTTATTTGTGGTTAGAAAACGAGCTGTGGGACAAACAGTGCTGGTTTGTCTCTAAGCATTTAAAATCATTTGGAATGTGTTCGTACTTGCTGAGAGGCGGGTATATTATTTTTCCCAAGTTCATAGTACCATCCATTGGTGGTATGAAATTAATTTCTGAGCCCACCGAAGTTTCAGGAAGGGTCCCTTGCTCCGTGCTATGATGGTGATGATGTGGATGATGATGCTGTACTGGTGAAGAACACAGCTCAGCTTCCTGTGGTGGAGGAGGGTGTTGAATTGTCAGGGAGGAAGCTGGAGGGAGTTTCTTATCTCTTGCTCTGTGCTCTCTTGTGCATGGGTCCATTTTCATTTCTGTAGCTTCTAAGGGGTCCAGGCTAAAGGCATAAAATTGCTTTATGCTGAACAAACTGACCTAGCTTTAGCAAGTAGGATAGCTCTCCATAAGTTTAATAGGGTTGGGCAATGTATATGAACATAGCATGTGTTTAATTCTTTTCATTGTTTCATTTTATATATATCTATACACACATATATATAACCAAAATACATATGTATAAAAAAACCATATATATATATGACCTCCCAAGATCAAATAGGCTGTTAAATTTTGTAGATTACTCAGAAAAAGATAAGTCACATAGCAAGTGGGCTATATAAAACCAGAACTTCCATGAACGCAGATGCTCCCTCCCACTGGCACCTGGCATGCCTGGCAGGTGCTTTATATTTAAGCGCAAAAGTATATGAGTTTTAAATCTTCAAGAGACTTTAATGTTTTAATGGATAACAAAAGAAGCATCACATCCTATTTTCCTGAATAGTCTTTTATCTTCATATGGCCCATAACTGTTATAGTTTTGATAATCATGGCATTTTGGCTAAAACACTTTGCCAGAAACTATAATTCCCACATCTTTACAAGTTTCCTTAGGCTATGAAGGTGTTTCAGAGGATCATAATTTTACATACACCTAATACCATCATTGACTCTTGTTTCCTTATCTGCAGATGAACAGGATGTTTTCTTTCCCCCTCCCCTCCCCCCCCTCCCCTCCCCTCCCCTCCCCTCCCTTCCCCTCCCCTCCCCTCCCCTCCCTTTCCCTCCTCTCCCATCTCTTCCTGTCTCCTCGCCCCTCTCCTCTCCTGTCCTCTCGCTCTGTCACCTAGGCTGGAGTGCAATGGCGCAATCTCGGCTCACCACAACCTCTGCCTCCTGGGTTCAAGTGATTCTCCTGCCTCAGCCTCCTGAGTAGCTGGGACTACAGGCACATGCCACCACGCCCGGCTAATTTTTGTATTTTTAGTAGAGACGGGGTTTCACCATGTTGGCCAGGATCATCTTGATCTCCTGACCTCGACCTCCTGATCCACCCGCCTCGGCCTCCCAAAGTACTGGGATCATAGGCGTGAGCCACTGCGCCTAGTCAAACAGGATATTTCCTAAGGGTTCATCCTGCTCCACAGTCTGAGTTTGTTATTTGTTAATTAAACAAATATTTGTTGGGCATCAACCATGTGCCAAGCACTGGGACTCAAGGGGTACGGATGACCCATCTGCTTGTCTCAGGAAGCTGACATCCGGGTGCACAGGGCATGGTTTACCTGTGAACAGAGAGGGTACTTTTCTCCCCTCAGTAAGCTACCTTGCGTCACCTTCCTCTGTTCAAAGAGGACTGATAAATCACCTCACTAAGCAGCTGTTGCCTGCAGGTGGCCCACACCAGGCTGGGTGCTGAGGCACACAGGCACACGGGGCGCTCCTCCCAGGAACCAAGCCTGGGAGGCACACCTGCGTGCCAGGTGCTGTGGGCTGGGGGACTCTGTGTCCTGGTTTGGTTCATGGGCATCCTGGTTTAATGTAGCCTACTTGCTGTGTGACTTATCTCTTCCTCAGTAATCTACAGCACCTAGACCATTCAGGTTTTGTTTTGTTTTTTATATATGTGTACATTTTTGGTTTATTTATGTGTATAAAATAAATGCATCACCAAATATAACCATATTATGGCTGTATTTGCTTACATAGATTGTTTTTGGTTGTTTTGGTTATATACGTAGAGTTGAATGTCCTTTTATTTCCTCATCTTTATTTCTTATCTATAGCCTGTTAAGAATTCAAAGTTTTGGCCGGGCGCGGTGGCTCAAGCCTGTAATCCCAGCACTTTGGGAGGCCGAGACGGGCGGATCACGAGGTCAGGAGATCGAGACCATCCTGGGTAACACAGTGAAACCCTGTCTCTACTAAAAATACAAAAACTTAGCCGGGCGAGGTGGCAGGCGCCTGTAGTCCCAGCTACTCGGGAGGCTGAGGCAGGAGAATGGCGTGAACCCGGGAGGCGGAGCTTGCAGTGAGCTGAGATCCGGCCACTGCACTCCAGCCTGGGTGACAGAGCGAGACTCCGTCTCAAAAAAAAAAAAAAAAAGAATTCAAAGTTTTTGTCATCTCCATACAAAATGATGGCAATTTGCTGTTAGTTACTATGAATATTCGGAGAAAATTATCTGCATATTGACTTGAAATACTCTCCCTACCAAAAATGCTTCCCTCCTCCTCCAGGCTTGTCCCCCTACCCCGACCCCTTGCTGCTGCTGGGCTCGCGGGCATGGTCAGCGCCCTGGCTTCGCCCGTGGTGGGCCAGAGAAGCACATTAGAACACGGAGCACACGGAGCTATTTCCTTCTCGCCACCCGCGGTCTGTGCAGAGCTGCCTCTGAGACACTTCCTGTGTGGGAATGAATCCAGGGCTCCAGGGCTGTTTAGTCTGGGCCTTTGGGAGTTCGGTGCAGCTAATGCCTTCCAGAGGCCCAGTCCCCGCGCCTGGCGCTGCCCTCCTGGTGCCCGCCCCGGCTGGCTCCCTGCGCGCGTCCGGGCCACGCTCGCTTGCAGCAGAGAGTGGCTGCCTGCCCCGAGCTGGCCTGTCATCCAGGAATGAAGACGTTCTAATTGTGTTTTATATGGATTCACTTTGAAATGATCATTCTGTGTTCCCATAAAGGGCATGATGTGCCGAGCCCAGCCCCGACTCCCTCCTTTGGCTGCGGTGAGCTTGTTTATTTTCAGCGTGATTCTCAGCTGAGTCGCCCCTGTTTCCCAATAAAAAGCAGCGCCCAGCGCTGTGGGCTCCACGAGGGCCTGCTTGGTTGCTTGGTTTGGAGCACGAGGGAAAACTTGATATGCACGTCATTTCCCAGTTCCAGGCAATGACCCGAGGCAGAGCGGGTGGGGAGCGGGTCTCTCAGAGCCATCTGGAATATGCCGATGAGTGAGCTGTTAGCTCTCAGACCAGGGTCCTCTAGCAGCCAAGCCTCTGAGCACAGCGTCTAGGCGTCAGCTGCCACAGGGATCTGCAGACAACAGCCGCGTGTGGCCTGTGCCGTTTCTTTCCTGACAAGGACCTCGCAAATGGCGTGGAAACGAGCGAGCCAGCGGTCAAACCCCTCTTCACCATGCACGGAGCTCAGCCGCCCTCTCCCTGCTCCTGGAGGTCTTCCTTTTTCTGTGACTGTAACCTAAAAACATTAAAATACGTTTATTGAGATAGCAAACTTTTGTTCTCATGGTCTTTGGAGTGAAAATAGTCCTTAATGGTGTAATTTTCCCGTCTTCCCTCCCTCCGCTTGTCCCATCCTAGCTCTGTTATTCCAAACAGTGTGGATTACTGGGCTGCACCTGGCCTCCCAGGCTGGTGTTTTTAATCAGCAGCATCCCCTCTCCGGAGCCCATAGCAGGAAGCAATTGTATGGAATCTGATACTGCTGGGCTCTCATTTTCCTTGTCTTGGAAATGGGGACACATGTCTGCCCATGTTGAGCTCTGGCAGGGATGCTGGACTTTTTGTCCTAGCTAAGAAACCAAACTGCATGTGGGTTACGGAAGTGGTCTAAGTTTCCCAGTTCCAGCACAAAGCCTCGACTGGTGAGTATTGTAGAAGAGCACTGCCTTAGGTGAGTCCAGTATTTCTCTTCCAAAATAAACGTGCATGATCAAAGCGATTACTTGTCTGTGGGTATAACTGTTGTGTGACTGGTAGCTGTGGGAACATAGTGAGTGTCATGTTTGACCTTGCGCTTGTCTTCACACAGATGTCAGCAAGACTTCCAAAGCCTGTGTTAGTCATCCCTGGGTGGTGGGATTTAAGGGAAGATTTTACTTTCTTCTTCATATTTTCTGGTCTATTTAAGTTTCAATAAATGAACATCTTGTTAACTCAAATTTTATAAATTTGTAACTTCTAGGGCTTTGAAATCTTTTTTTCTTCATGGAAATCGAACACAGACTGAGTCATGGTTCTTAGAATTCTGTAATTATCAAGTTGAAAAGAACCTTAAGAATTGTCTGGCTCACAACCTGTGATTGAGATGAGAGCCGCCTGAGCCTGCACTTGGATATTCTCCTCGGCTCCTTCCTGTGCTCTGTCCGTTATCAATCGAGTCGTCCCTGCCTGGGTTGTCTATCGTGTGACTGTTTCAGATAAAGGCGGGTTGTCTTGGTTTGGAAGACTTTGGATAAGTGACATAGTTCTTCATTGCCTCTCCAGTTAACTGTGCCTTACCCACAGGCAGATTTAAGACCAAGGTTGGCACACTGCCTGCAGGCTATGTATTGTCTGTGGCTGCCTAACAACAGAACTCTAACAACAGAGCTGGTGGCTGCGGGGAAGACCACACAGACCCCGCGGCCTGCAGTGGTTCCCCTCTGGACCTTTCACGGACCCCTCCTGAGACTCATTAGACAGTGGGATGTGAGCAGGAGACCCACGGCAAAGATGGTGAACGTAAGATGGGAAATCCGCTGTCTGGAGGGGCAATGTCTAGGGGGAGCAGGGACTGCGGTAGCCTGCCTGTGGTGTGTGCCGTGAGCTCAGTGTCGGCCCCTGACCAAAGGCATGAAATGGGGCTGGAACACTGCCGTCGTTCTTGGAATTGGATGTTCAGACTCAGCTCTTTTGCTGTTGCTTCATCTGGAATGTTCTTGTTAGGAATGTGAAATCCGGTGTGGGCCAGTTCTTATGCCCTTTAAAGCAGATGTCGGGTTCAGGCTGTGGGCACTGAGTCCTGAGACTGACATTGGTGGCGGAAAGCACTGGGCTCAAGTCCTTGATTCAGAGAACGCACGGCAGTGCGGTCTGGTGGCTGCTCCCACAGTGTCCCCACAGCCTTCCCTGCCTGTGCAGTGGCCTCAGGACAGCGGGGCTGTGCCATAGAGCAGAGCCTCCCAGCCAGAGGCTCCAGGATGCTGTGGAGTTCACAAAGGTAGCCATGGATGTCCCTGGCCATTTTACTGTTTCAAAGAGTAAGGTGGACATCATAGTTATCTATGACTGGGAAACACAGGCAGAGAGAAGAACTAAGTTGCTTTAGTTTTGGAAAGAGGGGAGAGGGAACAGACGTGTGGGGATGCTTCCTGTGTACCAGACTGGGTGCTGGGTTTTTGGCCTCCTTTCGTTTTTTTTTCTTTACCATACCTCATGCAGTTGGCAGCCAATACTCCACAGCTGAGGTGTGGGCGGGGCCAGAGTGGTGCCCTGATCAGAGTAGGCACCAGGCCACACTCACTCGGCTGCTGCCAGGCCCAGCCAGGGTAACAGGCAGTCCTGGAATCAAAGCCTGTGGTCTTTCTACAACAACCTGTGGTGTCTGGAATTCCCTCCATTGTGGCTATGGTGTTCATTTCTAGGTGGCTGAAGCCTTGCTATGTTTGATAAGGAATGGGAAGATAAGTGGTTAATAAATGTAATTTATTTGGAAGATAATCTTTTCAGGATAGGGCACATGCATTGAGGTGGGAGATTTTAACAGCGTCTTTGGAGGAAAAGTTGGAAATGATGCCTTGTGTGGCTCACTTGCTGGAGCCCTGTTGGCAAACCCACGAGGGCAGAGGCTTAGCGCACACGTTTCAGAGATAGGATAGCAGGAGCACAGGCAGTTTCTTTCTGCCCTTCTGTCAACATATTTCAGATTCTCTTTTAGGCTTGTCCAGCACTGATGCCATCTAATGGGGAGAGTCTTTGCATTTCCCTTAAATAGGGCATATTTAAAGAGTGATTTATACCTTTTTCCAAACAATATATTGCTCAGCTGTCTTTCAGCTTCCTTGAGTAGTCTTTATTTGAGTTGCACAGCAAAATCCCATATTTAAATGATTTTGAGATGCTGCTAAGAAGTGCATTCATGCCTGCTAGTTAGTCCTCGTCATCATCAGTCTCACTAAAGCCTGGGGCCTAGTCCCGGTCCAGACTAGAAATCGGAGTCCATCATTTCAGAGTCAGTGGTGAGGTCAGTTTGGTACCGTGGCCTGTGGTGCTTCCTGTTTTCTTTGCCTGACACTTGTACTTCATCCTTTCCCCTGTTGGCACACTAATCTTTGCATGGTTTTATCTTGATGAGATGTCTGAGGGGTTTGTATTTCATCCTGCAGCACAGAAACAAAGGTTAGCTCATTGAAAAGCAAACACTGGTGAATTCAGGCACGCTTGGAAATAAATGCAGACTGTTTGGCAGTCGTCTGTGTAACCAGGAAGCTTCATGAGTTGGCAGGTGGTTTTGCATCTGTTTGTTCCTTTACTCAACAAGTATTAACTGAGAGCAAACAAGGGTGAGCTTGTAGCTCCCCTGAATGAGACCAGCACTGTGGCTGCTCAGGTGCAGGAGCTGCAAATCTGAAATCTTAGGTTATTGCTTTGGCTTAAAAGTGCAGTCTCAGTGGAAACCTTATTTTTAAGGATCTCCAGAATCAGTAATAGGATACATTTTGGGTTGCCTCAACTAAGGGACTTTTCTAGGTAGAGTGTACATGAAAGTGAAGTGAGTAACTTTGAACAGTGTAATCTACTGGCTTCAAAGACAGTCTAGATAGAGTAAGGAGTAATTCATCTTTTAACAGCTATAAGCTGCCATGCCAGTAATAGATTTTTAAACATGTCTTTTAGTTTTGCATCTTAATTATTTATTGGGTAGGCACTAATTAATTTTTTTCCAGGGAGTTCTTTGAATATTTTATAGTAATACTTTATTTTTCTGGATCACTTGTGTTGAAGCAAATCAGAGAGCAAGCAGAAAAGATCCACGTGGTCTAAGTGATATTCTGCATGTTATATCCTTGAGACTCTGTCTTCACTGGGGCCTAGCTCCTTTGGGTTTTGGTCAGCACCCTGGAAAGCCTCATTCCGTCCACCTGCCATTTCCTGGGTGTCTGCTCTTTACTTGGCACAGTGCTAAATCTTGAACATTCAAAGGGTGATAACCAACATACAACTCGTGGGGGAAAAGCAGACTTATGCAATGATTATTTTGTGATTCTTGAGTCAAGTAGCAATTGTGGAGTTTCATAAAATAGAAAAGGGTACAGAGGGGGAAGCCAATTAATTGAAAGGTTATTTCATTGAGGGCTGGAAGGAGGTGTTTTGAGAGAAGGCAGCTGAACAGCAATGAGATACTCTGAGAGATCACCGTGTGCAAAGGAATGCTTTGTTTTTAGGAGCCCAGTAGTTGCTCACAATTTCTTGATCAAAGGCATAGGGGCCAGCCGTGGTGGCTCATGCCTCTAATGCTAACACTTTGTGAGGCCAAGGCGGGAGGATCACTTGAGTCCAGGGGTTCGAGATCAGCCTTGGCAACATAATGAGATTCCATCTCTACAAAAAATTAAAATAAAAAAAATTAGCCAGGTATGGTGGCGCATGCGTGTAGTCCCAGCAACCCAGAAGGTTGAGGCAGGAGAATCACTTGAACCTGGGAGTTTCAGACTTCAGTGAGCTATGATGGCACCACCACACTCTAGCCTGGGTCACAGACCCTGAATAAAAAAAAAAGGCATAAGGGCGTGGTCACAGGAATGGAGGCTGTTCCACTGGCAGAAGTTAGGCTCAGCCATGAACCTTATGTTACAGGTGACACAGCACTGTTGAACGTTTTTCAGCCCATGATGTGTATTTAGGGGAGAAAGATCAGTAGCTGAAGGATAAGGATGCATTTGTCAGGGTTAGACTGGTGGAAAAGAGATCGATCACTTAGGAGATTTGATATTTTAGGTGAGGTGTGATGGCCTCAGGAGAGCCCTGCACTGGGGTGAGCAGGCTTCTCCCCAGCTTTGTCAGCCACTTGCTGTGTGACCTGGTGGGAGTTACATTTAAATGTTCCAGAATCTGAGACAATAAGCTCTGTTTACTGGAAAAGTCACTTGTGTGGTGCTAAGATTAGCCATCTGCCTTTATCTTTTCTTTACAGACACACTCAGCCCAGAGTCAGGATAAGGGGGACTGTGTTTTCAGATGCAAAACCAGGGACGATGATAGCTCCTGTGCAGGATCGTGAAGCAGGAATATTAAATGCCAAGCCTGGGGCTGGTGTAGAGAAGGAGCCCAATGCATGGTGATTTTCTTTTATATCTACTACGAAAGATACTTAGAGTGGTACAAGGGACTGTAACTAACCAGGCTTTGCCATCATAGCATGAATAAGTTGGACATGAAGTAGTCTGGGGCAGAGATTTTTTAGATTTGGGGCCTGTGATCTACCAGAGCGTTCATGCATGGACTTGGCAGCTCCATGACTCCTTGGAACTGTATGTGAAGCCGCTGTTTAATCTCTCTGGGGAGTGTGACTGTCACCTGCCCTGGGGTGCACCATTCCCACAAAGTTAGCATCAGTGGTCCAGAGAAAGAACAAGGCCACACAGGGTGTTGAGGTGAGGGTGAGGGTGAGGGGAGAAATGATAGTGTCTAGACCACGCGGAGATCCTGCATGTGTAGTAATCTAAAAACTCTTTGAGTAACTTAGGACATGTAGACTCCCCAGGAAAATACTAAGAACCCCCTTCAACTTGATCATCTAGTAGATTTTCAGATGTAAGAAATATTAAAGCCTGTTAGACAGGGCAATTTGTTTAATTTATTCTGGCCAACTGCCAGATGGCTTGTAGGTCAAGAGCAAGTAAAGTTAGTTGTTTGTTTAATTCACCCTTCTCCTTTGAGGTAGGATTTCTCTATTAAATTGGAAGTTTTTAGCAGGAGTCTCATTTGATTTGCCAACACATCTCCCAAATCATCTAACATAATCAGAAAATTAGACCTAAACAAAAGGCCTAAATCTTTTCTCCCAATAGTTCAAGTATGTTTCTGTGCTAAGGTATAAGCAAACAAACAAGCCTACCCTAAAACTAAAAGTACTTTCTCTTTCTATATCCATATCAATCTGTGCTGCTATACAACAAATCTACCCCTTCTTTGAGTAAGGAAAAAATATGAGGCACCAATGTACCCAGCAGAATATTTTCCTGTGTATTTCATGCATTGCAGAGTCATCTTCTATACATTTTGGGAACATAGTTGTCACTTTTTTATCTGCCTCTTTGCTTTAATTTTTAGAGCTCTTTTTTGAATGTTCTCTATTGCAATTCATTGAGCCCCCATGAATAATACTGCTTCTGCTGGAAAAGATGTATGCTCAGTGTGGTGGAGGAATATTGGTGGTCTGCTTTAATTTGCTTTTTTTTATTGTTTTGTGAGCTCTAGAGGGTCTCCTGTAGCAGGTCCTCCAGAGATGTTATACTTGGGTAGTTTATATTCTCTAACTGTATTTGTCAGAGATTATTCCCAACATTGCTATGTATTATTTATGTCAACTCTTTAACCCAAAGCCTTTGGACTCAAATGCGGTGTTTTTCAGAACCAAAAGAGTCTGTAGTGAGACAGCAAGGCAGGGCAGTTGGCTTATTTACAGATCATGCTCCTCTTCCTGTCCTCCCAGGAATTCACTTTGTTAAAGTTCTTGTGTTGTCCACTTAGATCTAATTAACATTTTTGATTGGTGTGTCATGTAGTTCTGGAAACTGCTTATTAAATTTCATAGGTGTCTCTGGCAGCACAAAATGTTTAATGCGCAAAATAATTGTGTTACAGTGAAATGAATATGGACATATTCACTGAATTAATAAATGAATTAAGTGATGACTTCATGGAAACCTCCTGAGAAAGTAGTTAGCGACAATCTTCCCCATGTAAGATATTCAAATTGACTTTTTGTGTTTCTGTGAAGGTGTTGGGGAAAATACTTTTTTTTTGTTTTAAAGTATAATAATGTGTGTGTGTGTGTGTGTGTATTTTTAAACCAGAATGACAGTCTGTAAGTAAACTGAGATTCACATTCTTTAATGGAGCCTCATAAGAGTCTGTGAAATGTCATGGCAGCTGAAAGGAAGCGAGTAGGATGTGCAATGTCCCTGACCAGAGAAACACATATCTTGCAGCTGCGTGGAAATGGAGATAATCAAAATTAGGTTCTACTTCCTGTTCTGACATGTGGTCCTTTTTTTCCTCTGATTCTGGAGGTGATGGCTAAGGAGTAAGAGGATAAGAGAATGATATAAAGAAAGGCAGTCTGTAGATTTTTGGAGCTGCTGACAGTGAGTCCAGACTCTTCTTGTGTTAGATGAAAAAGCAGAATGTGAGAGGACATGACTTGCTCACAGTTGTGGCTCGGAGCTGGGGGGTAACCCAGAGATCTCCTAACTGCTGCCCAGCCTGGTGTCCTTGTCTTAGTGTGTTTTCTGTTGCTCTAATGTAATACCAAAGACTGGGTAACTTATAAAGAAAACAAGTTTCATGAGCTCACAGTTCTGGAGACTGGGAAGTCCAAGAGCATGGTACTGGTGTCTGACGAGATCCTTTCTGCTGTGTTGTAATATCGTGGAGGGCATCACGTGGTGAGAGGGCAAGAATGTGCTAGCTAAGGTCTCTCTTCCTGTTCTTCTAAAGCCACAAGTCTCATCATGAGGGCTCTACCCTGATGACTTTGTGTAATCCTAATTACCTCCAAAGACCCTACCTCCAGATGCCATCAACATAGGAATTTGGAGATTGTGTTTTCAACACATGAGATCTGGGGGACACATTCAAACCATAGCCCTCTTGGCTAAACCACGCTGTCTGTTACGCCTCAAAGTGTTCCTTATCGCAGGAAAATACAGGGACCAGAAAAGTCACTGATGAAAGAACTAGAGCTATTAAACAAGACAGAGGCTGGATCATTTGGGCCCAAAGGTATTTGCAAGAATCAGACCCACTCAAATTACCTCAAGTAGTGGGATCTTCCTGTAAGGTTTCCCCTCTGTGGGGACCCGGGCACAGCTGAACAACTGGGCCTCAGTGGGGTTAGGAACCACAGGAGAAGTCATTTTTTTTCTAGTCTGCCAGCCACACAGCTGTGCCCTGTTCTCTGTCTGCTTCCCTCTCTACCTGCGCTGCTGCTGAACCACTGCCCTCCACCAGTGTTCCCCACCAGTCAGGGCTTCGGACTCCTTCCTTTGCCCATGATCTCTGCTTCTCTCTGACTCCAGCTCTGCTGCCTTTCTGATTTGGCAGATGCTATTGATGACTTCTTGTCTGTTTCCTGATTCCTTTCCCCAAAAGGGACCATCTCATTGGCTCAGGGAATTATTTCACAGCAGGTCCACAGAGCCAATGATTTGGCTCCTCAGGGGTCAGGTGACTTCCCCTGGCTCAGTGATATGGTTTGTGTCCCCACCCAAATTTCATCTTGAATTGTACTCTCATTATTCCCACGTGTTGTGGGAGGGACCTGGTGGGAGATAATTGAATCATGGGGGCGGTTTCTCCCATACTGTTCTTGTGGTAGTAAATAAGTCTCATGAGGTCTGATGGTTTTATAAGGGAGAAACCCTTTTTGCTTGGCTCTCTTTGCCTTCTGCCCTCTATGTAAGATGTGACTTGCTCCTCCTTGCTTTCTGCCATTATTGTGAGGCTTCCCCAGCCATGTGGAACTGTAAGTCCATTAAACCTCTTTATTTTGTAAATTGGCTAGTCTTGGGTATGTCTTTATCAGCAGTGTGGAAACAGACTGATATACCCAATCAGCTAAGAGTGTGGTCACAGGGGCTTCTGGGGCTGAGTCCAGGGCAAGCATAGTTGGAAGGGACCACCCCATGTAGAGAGCTGTACAGTGGGATTTGTCAGCAGATTTCTCCATGCAATATGTTTACCCTGAGCAAGCTTCCTCAGATTGGTAACGTTCCAATCCTGCTTACCAATTTTCCCCTTCTTGACAAAGCCTTCTGAGGGGCCAGCCTGCTGTGCGCACACTGAACTCAGGGCCACTTGTCAGCATGAGCATGTGGAGGTGGTGAGGAGAAGTGATGGTGCAGCCAGGCTCTTCCAGCTCGTCTGTGTTCAGCGTTGGACTTCTGTGTCACAGGTTTTCAAATAAACCTGTTATTTGGGAATGATTTTAGATTTATGGAAAAGTTGAAAAAACAGCACAAAGGATTCCTACATACCCTTTGCGCAGTCTCCACTAATGTTGACATCTTATGCTACAATGGTACATTTGTCAAAACTAAGAAATTAACGTGGGCACATTGCTGTTCACTAAATTACAGACTTCACAAGGGTTTCAGCAGTCTTGCTACTCATGTCCTTTTTCTGTTCCAGGATCCAGTAGAGAATGGCACATTTCATCTAGCTGTGTAAGGGTTTGTGTGAAGAAAGGATTCCACTGGTTAACACACATACATACACACACATACTAACAACCACAGCAGAAAAGTCCCTAAAAGTTTCTTTATCCTCCAGTCCATACCACACTACTACTTTCACCAGATTCCTCTCTATTAAAAGTTAGGTTTTTACCTTCCCCTCTGGCCTAAGGACCTACAGTAGATGTGTGTTGCTGAACACACCAAAATCCAAATTTCCCTCCCAGCCACAGGGCACTCCTATTCTCTGAGTCCGCTCTCCTGCCTCCTCTTTCTTCTCCAGCCATGGCAGTGGATGCTGGGTTCCATCTGTCTCTCTGACTTTTTGTTGACATCTCTAAGCATGCTTCATCCATGCCATTTTTCCATGACCTACACCTTTTTTTTCCATCCTGGCGGGAATTGGGTTTATGTTGTTAGTATATTCTCTGGTTTTCCTTTTAGGTTTTACTGTAATTATGTTGTCATGGCTGTAAGGACCTTGAATGAGCAACCAAAGGCCAGTTTAACGATGTTTGCCCATTGCTCAGGGGAGGAGGAGCCTGATTTTGAACTTTAAAAAAATTATGTGATAAACATGTATGTTGTAAACCTGAATAATTTTTTAAAAGTGGGTAATTGCTTCACCTGTTGAAGCATGAAGAGGTTTGTCTTAGTTTTCTGCTGCTATAAAAGAATAACACAAACTGGGTAACTTATAAACAATAGAAGTGTATTGGACTCATGATTTTGAAGGATGGGAAGTCTGAGAGCATGGTGAGAATCATGCATGGTGAGAGTCATCCCATGGTGAGAGTCATCCCATGGCAGAAATCATCCCATTTTGTGAGAGTCATCCCACGGCAGAAGGCATCACATGGCGAGAGAGTATGTGTGCATGTGAGAGAATGGGGCTTAACTCCCTGCTCTTGTAACTAGCCCACTCCCATGTCAACGGCATTAATCCATTTATGAGGGTGAAGCCCTCATGACCTGATCACCTCTTAAAGGTCCAAATCCTCTGCATCCGGGATCAAATTTCCAACACATAAACTTTGGGGTACACACTCAAGCCATAGTGTCCCAGAGAGGTGTCTGCATAGGATAATCTCGCATAGTCAGGTGTTTTTCTTCCTGGATGTGCTTGGGACATAGAAGCCATGTGGAACTTGCAGAAGAGATATTTTGCATTAATTGCAAGAATGAATTGATGTTGCGTGAATTGGTGACTAAAGGAATGAACGAGTGGATAAGTAATGGCTCCAGTTACATTGTAATGCTTTGAGGCTAGGCTGGTATTTCCTTGGTGTCAGCTGTCGCAGTGGTCTACATATAAAGTAATTCTCAATTTAAATGATTTCTTGTTTTTAATTTTCATTTTAAAATTAATGTGTCAGGCCAACTCGAATATTTGAATTTCTAGGAAATAGAATGCTTAACTGCCTGTTTCTAATATTTAGTTTATTTCCATATGCATATTTCCATATAAAATTATATTGGTTTTCACTCTCATATTTCATAAAGTAATTTAAAAATTTCCCACGAATGTTTGACATTGGTGTCTTCCTCATCACAGGACCCCATTTGGGGTCTCCTAACAGGCTTCAGAGCTCATCGTGCTTCCACATGACTGTGTTGTGAGATGTATTTTCTAGTCATTTTTATCCCAAGCCACAATGACTAATTTATTCAGCACTAAAAATTAACTTTTTAAAAGTAATCTTTAGAAGATTGTGTACAAAACTGTCCAGCACTGTCCAAAACTGACCCCGAATTGTGAGTCACTCCTTTTGGGTTAATTACGGAGTCTGTGTTAACTTGCCTTCTTGTATACTGATTCTCAAAAAGCACGTCCTGAGATGACTACCAGTTGAGTCAGTTTCAGGCTTGTGTATTTTCTCCGTATACTACTTTGGTGTTCTTAATAAAGTATCTGGTAGAGTGCTTTGCAAGGTGAGAGTCTACACAGGGAACCAAAGAGATGGTGACCTCTCCCTTGCTGCTGGGGATTTTGGAAACAAAGCTCTACCTTATATCTAGATGCATATAGTAGTTCAACTCCCACACAGTAAAGATCTGGAAATTGAAGCCTGGAGAGGGAGAGGTTTCAGTGGCCTTTTGAAGGTAGTGCCTTTTGTGTATAAACCAGGACTGGAACATTTGAGTCTTACCCCAGCTCTTCACAATTCAGCCTTAACTTTTATTTTTTAAATCAAAAAATGAGAAATTAACTTCTTTTATCCTGCCTGTCCACTCACCCTTTGATTCTGAAAATGTACAGTTCGTTCCTGAAAGCAAAAACAAAACTAATGAGTCTCTCAGCACTTTCCTACTTGGAGCATTTGATCCTACCAGCAACTCAGTCGGGTCAGGAATTATTTATACTATTTACATATAAGGAGGTAAGGCCAAGAGGGTTAAGTTACCTGTCCAGGGGCCCATACCAGGCCACTGTGTTGTCCCTGGGCCATTCTCTCTAGGGCATTGTCCCAAGGAAAGTGGGCTCTGGAATCCCAGACACTGGTGCCCCTGCACCTACCAGTTGCTCCTCAAAGCCTCAGTTGTTCTCTTCTGTAGAGTGGAGCCCTGCGGTCCTCAGTGGGGTTGAGTGACATGGTGTGTGTTGAGTGCTGGGTGCTGTCCAGCGTATCACGATCTCTCTGTGGATGTGGGGTGTTGAGCCCACGCAATGGTTCCATGTGCTTGCAAGTCTCCTGCATGTGCTTCAAGGTGCTGTCCCAGTTGCCTTGGCTGGCCCTGTGATGTTTGGGTAGATCCATCTCTCCTTCCAGGTGGTCTGAATTTCTACACTCTCCCCTGGGAGTTCTAGGGGCTTGTATAGGTGACTGGTTAAAGCAGTGTTCAACTCTGTTCCTTCTGCCTTACTTCAAATGATCAAGTTCATATCCTCGTTCATAAAAATAAGATGTTTATCGCACAAAGGCCAGGAGTTTCCTAGCAGGAAGAAATAAAGGCAGCTTTTCAGGTGATGAAAGCAGATATATCAGATGTGGTCTTTGCTACTGTTATGGCGGGGCCCTGGGAGAGCTCTGGTCCCCCTCCTGTCCTAGCCATGGGTCTGCTCAGAGTCCTGTGGGGATAGAGCTGCGCTTGGAGGCTGAACTGTTGCTCAGCTTTGAGTCCCTTTGATCCAGGTTGTTGGCTTCCCCCATCCAGTGCTGGGGTGCTCCTGTGCCTGTATGGGCTTCCCAGAGAGAGTGAGCTGATCCCCCCAGAGGCCCCACCCCACACTGGGCTGCCTGCTTCCCCTGCCACCAGGAAGCAGCCTCTCCAGGTTCCTCCTGTGAATGTGCAGCCTCCTGTTCTACCAGAACTTTCTGGTTGGGTTTGCAGAGTTCAGAGAGTTGTGCCATGTTCAAGAAAGTATTTGCCAAGCCCAATGAGGCAGTTACGTGGTTGTCCAGAAAACTGGGCAATGATGGTCATTGAAGCTGGTCCCTCAGCGACAAAGGCCTCTTCAAACAACAAAGAGTGTAAGAAAATACATACATTTTCCATTTATTTCCACCTGAAAAATAGGAAAAGAATTGTAGGTGTCTGTGAATGTGCCCATATTGTAGCACCACCCACCTGATTAAAATATGGAACCTGCTTATCTGTTTGTGTATTTCGATTTCTTTTGTTGGGGCTGTTATACCATGGAGATAGTAAAATGTGATTAGAGTGGGATATATTCATTCGTAGACAGTTCGAATTGCATCTGAGATATTTTCCTGATTGTTAGAATTTCTCTCCCATTGGGATTTAAAGGGTGGTTATTTTCTCATATATTGATCAGGTGGAAGAATAATTTGACAGGGACATATTATCAGATAAGGCATCTTTCCTAATTGTTGTGAATAAAATCCCATGTAAGAGAAGCTCAGTGTGTTTGCATATTTTTTTAAACAATAAAAGATTGGATTGTTAGAACATCTGAGAAGAGTGAAGACAGCTGTGCTTTTTATTGCAGGAAGCCTAAAGAAAAATTCTTACTTTAAATCCTTGATCCAAAGAGGCGAATTAATTTAACAAAGTAAACTCCGGACACATCACATTTACTTGAGTCACAGAGCATGTTGAAAGGTGCAGACATCACAAGGCATCAAAGGATTTCACAGAATGCTGGGGGTGGAGTCTCTGTGTCTTTGGCCAGGCGTTGGTTTTCCTGCCCCTGAGGATGGCAGAGAAGCCGGAGCCAAGTCCCTGGATAGGACAGCCCTCAGACACCGCTGGTTCACCTTAGTTCACTAGGCACATGGCTCTTGGTGGAAAAGACGATTTCTGGAGAGGAAGTGGGAGACTTGAGACAGACAAAACTTATCCAGGATTTTATATTGTGATTTCAAATTAACTTGGCACACTAATACTTCAGTTATTAATCTTCTATAGCATGGTAGGAGAAGTGAGGCGACAGTGTCTTGTAATTAGGGACATTCTTGTGCCTGTCAAAGGGGCCAAGTCGGGTGGTGTGGATGCATCTTCCCCTGGCTCCTGAGACGGCTGGCCCTGTGGCCCGTGCCCCGTGCCCCATGCTTGGCCAGCACAGGCCTGGCTTTGGCTGTCACGAGCCCATTTCATACCGTTCTCTGAACCGTTTTTATTCCCTTAGTCACTGGGATCCTGTTTTGTACCTAACCTAGTGTCTTCACTTGTGTTGTACATTCCCAGGGTGATTTTAACTTCAGGAGAGGGCAGGCCCTGTCTCTGCGTCCTTGAAATGCTCCTTTTATTAATTTTCCCAGCGTTTGAAAACGTCATTACTGAGACTTCTGTTTTTGCCTCACTGAAAAGAAGATGAAGAGAACTGAAGTGCTTCCCGTGTACGAGATGCTCGCCTTCGCATTTGCCCAGATGAATTCCTATAATGCTGACTGCAGCCCTAGCGGCAGGTACTGCGATTATCCCCATCCTGCAGATGAGAATGCTGAGGCACAGAGAAGTTGAGTATCTTGTGTGAGATCACATAGCATTAAGAGGCAGAGCCTGGATATGAACCTGGGGAGTGAGGCTTTCGAGTGCAAACACTTCACCGCCGTGCTGGACCTCCCGTGGGAGTCCAGTAAGGTATGTGTAAAATAAAAGCATGTAGGGCCAATTACCCAGACCTTGATTTAGAAAGTTACTTCTGTTTTTGACATTTCCAGCAACCAGTAAAGCAAACAAATACCCTCCTGCCCCCAGTTTATTAAAAGACAGATCCTATTGGAATGGGGTTTGAGGTTGGGATAGAGCATCCTAGGAAGACTCTGCCGGAAATGCGTCTTACTAGCTTTTCTCAAAGGAGCCACACACACAGCTTTGAGGTGACCATTTTTCTTGGGGTACTCTGAAGACTGGGCAGCATGTGGGAATGCAGAGGCTTCAGTGAATATCGCTGCCATAGGTTCCACCTACAGCGCCAGCACCGGTCTCACCTCCCCAGCTGTGGGGTTAGAGTTCAGTTTCATTTTCAGTAAATGTGTGATTCTGTGGGTCCACATATTCACCCAGTTTATAGCAAAAAAGCGTGGTGGAACTAACTGGAGACGTAGAAGCCACGATGCTGCCTCCCCAGCCTGTGCCCCTAGGAAGTTTGCTTGTCTCCCAGAGGCAGAGCTGGGCCCAGCCCTGGCACCTGACCCCGTAAGTGCTGGCCCCACCTGTCACGGATCATTTAAGCATATTTTTCTAGCATCATGGCCACACTCTGTGCTGCCTCCGGAGCCACAAGGTGAGGGACAAGGACTCTCTCCCCAAGGTGCCGACCACTTATTTGTCATTACAAGAAATTATTCCCAAAGGCATCAGTTTACTTGTTGTTATCTTAGGTTGAGTTTTCAAATCTACTTGAATTCCTGTAATTGTGCAATTTAAAAAACCTTTGATCTGACATGACCTGTTTAGTCTTTTCTGTTTAGTCTGAATTAGGAAAGCTGTTTTCTCCAGAGTACAAAAGACAACCAAAGACGACGACTTCTTCTTCTTCTTTTTTTTTTAAGGCATTGTTTAGAAAAAGCTAAGATGGTGCTTAAGGCCACACACACGTAAATACGGTCATGTACTGCATGAAGATGTTGCTGTTGTTGACAGCTGCATATACCGTGTGATAAGATTATATCTTTACTGTACCTTTCTTGTGTTTAGATACAAACATTTACCATTGTGTTCCAACGCCTGAGGTGTTCAGTACAGTCCATGCTGCACAGCCTTGTAGGCTAGGAGCATAGGCTGGGCCACATAGCCTAGGTATGTCTTAGGCTGTGCCATCTGGAGTTGTGTATGTACACTCTGATGTTCACACAATGATGTCACCTAAGGACTCACGTTTCAGAATGTATTCCCATTGTTAAGTGGTACATGACCGTGTATATACGTCTGTATGTCCACACACGCACACAGGTGGCCTTGCTTCAGACTTCCCTCTGACACCATCTTCTGCCATTGTGACCAGGACCCCATTCTCAGCTCATCAGCACGGACTGGGTGCTCTTTTCCTGCTGCCCTCACCGTGGGTGTTAAGCCTGCCTGTGTTGTGCCTGTCAGGACTCTCAGGACCCTCTCAGAGCAGCCTGTCTTTGGAGGGCAGTAGGGATTGTAAGGAAGGGGTGCACAGCAGGGGTTGCCTCTGCACCATCTCACCTGCTTGGGTGGAGTCTGCACCGGCTTGCGGCCCACCCCGTGAGTGCAGTGAGTGGTTCCCAACTGCAGATGTGCGCTCTGTGCGGTGCTCTCGGACATCTAATGAGCCTGGGAAACAGGACATGACTGACAGCGGTGTATTAACTTCCCGAGAACCAGACCTTGCTCCCTGGGCCCGAAGGGCTTCCCTGCTGCAGCTTTGCCATGTAGCAGGGGTGCCTCTGAACACCCCACTGCCACCCCAGCAGACAACTGTGCCAGTCTTTCTGTGGGATCTGGGATACAGAAAATGGAAGCTGTCTGGCCTGGAGCCTGGTCTCTTGGTCCTGTCTTCCTCACAGTGATCACCACCTCCAGGGATCCATGTGGGGGGTGCTGCTGCTCAGCGGGGGCTGGGACCCCGTGGGCCCAGCCATCCACACAGCAGGTGTGGATGAAGCATGCACATTGGTTCCCCCTGGGGTTTGTGCTGTCCCTGGGTTTGGCTCTTGGTCTGAATGAAAGAGACCACGTGCAGAGAAGCGACATCCCCAGTCAATGTGACTGCATCCCTATGGAGGGGCAGGGGTCCCGTCCCCTCTCTGGCAGCAGTTTGCCTATGGTGAGGGTGCAGTCATCCACCTGGGCCGGGTGCTGAGGTCTGGAATGCAAAGTGCTTGGGTTTGCTCCTGACTTTGCAAGACCACCTCCCACCACATGGTGCTTGCTGTCAGTGTGTGCTTTGAGACTCTGAGAGACACCATTGCAGAAGGCAAGCATTACAGTTTGGTTATTGACATCCATGAACAGATTAAAAACTGTTCCTGCTTTCTAGGGTGCTTCTCTCTGTGCAGTTGCCAGGGGGAACGTGTTCACTTTGCTGGGGCATTGTGTAGCAGCTGGCATTTAGTCTCACACCTTTTTCTTTGTTTAATTAAAAAAAAAAACTGAAAATGTTTGTGAAGTGCTCTTTTCATCTTGTGAAATGGAAGCTGCTTCTGAGGGAAGCAGGCAGCCTCTGTCTTCACCAGCCCCTTCCACCCTCCCATAGGAGTCCCTCCAGTGGAAACCCGCTCATCCCCCCTGAAGCCACTCTCTGAGAGAGATGCCTCCACTGCCCTGCTAGCAGAGGCGTCCCCAGGCTGTGACCTCGCTGACAGTGTCGTGTTTCTTCGGGGATGGAAAATGCTGCTTCTGATACCCCCGAGATAGAGGAGGCTCTGGTGTGTTAAGAAGGAGGTGGCGTGAGGTCTGGCCAAGCTTGATCTGGAGTTACCCGGCCTTGGCATTCTGATCGTCAGGCTCCACCTGACACCCCTCCATCTACCAGGCAGACAGGAAGGGTATTTATGTGTTCAGTCCTTTGACTTTTTTTTTTTTTTGAGACGGAGTTTTTTTTTTTTTTTTTTTTTTGAGACGGAGTCTCCCTCTGTCACCCAGGCTGGAGTGCAGTGACGCTATCTCGGCTCGCTGCAACCTCTGCCTCCCGGGTTCAAGCAATTCTTCTGCCTCAGCCTCCCGAGTAGCTGGGACTACAGGCACACACCACCACACCCAGCTAATTTTTGTATTTTTAGTAGAGACAGGGTTTCACTGTGTTGGAAAGGCTGGTCTCGAACTCCTGACCTCATGATCTGCCCACCTTGGCCTCCCAAAGTGAGTCCATATTCTCTACTTTAAAAATTTACTCCCTATCAATTTAATCGATTGTGTAATAATCAAAGTTGAATGTAAAAGCCCAGTAAAGATAGCTTTTAGGTTTGCATCATTATCTGCACTGTCTGGAGCTTCAAGCAGATCTTTTAGAAATTCCGCAACAGTGAGACCCACTTCTCAACACTGGTCAGAGTTCTCAAGCTGACAGTGGCCAGAGATCATGGTCTTAGGCACATCTAGTGGTTGGCGTAAGGTTGGAGCGATGTTACTTTCTGCACTTGATTGCATAATGGATGCCTCCATGAGGTTGGATGCAAACTCTGTTTGTGTGGGATGTTCCCTTGGTGTTTCTCTAACAGATCTGTTAGTGGTTTATCATGGAAGAAGTCGACAGAACTAAAAAGAAGAGGAAACTTCCAGGTGCTCTTTGATGTTGTAATTGTCGTTGCTTTCAACTTTGCCTGTAATCGTGTGGGATGATTCTGTGTAGGTGAATTTTAATAAACACTGTGATAAGAATCTTTCCCTCTATTACAATCACCTTGACATCCTATTTTTTTTTTTTGAGACGGAGTCTCGCTCTTGTTGCCCAGGCTGGAGTGCAGTGGCGTCATCTTGGCCCACTGCAACCTCCGCCTCATGGGTTCAAGCGATTCTCCTGCCTCAGCCTCCTGAGCAGCTGGGATTACAGGCGCCCACTACCATGCCTGGCTAAGTTTTGTACTTGTAGTAGATGTGGAGTGTCGCCATGTTGGCCAGCCTGGTCTCGAACTCCTGACCTCTGGTGATCCACCCGCGTTGGCCTCCCAAAGTGCTGGGATTATAGGCGTGAGCCACCGCACCTGGTCGACATCCTATTTTTATAGATTGTTTCTGATGCGTTGTAATCTTCCAAAATGTTGATTGTGTTTCCTGTGGAATTGTGTAACACCTGAGTGAACAGATTGTTAATGGAGATGGGTAAATTACCAAACTCCCATTTCACCTAATTATGTTGCAGCGACTTGGTGAAAATCTTTCTTATTGTTTCATTTCTACGTCTATGTGCATTTAAAATCACCTGCAAATTGTCTTTAAAAAAATTCGCTAGGTGTTGGGTGTCTCCCTTCTTTTTCCAGTCATGTGACTCATACCCTTAGAATGGGATCACCCGTAGGTGTTGCATAGACCTAGGCTCAAATTAATCATCTTAAGGGACTGTTCAATTCAGAAAACATCTGGTTAAACACTTACTGTATGTAAAGCACTATGCTGTACCTAATCAGAAAATATGAAGAGTATTGTGATACTTTGCCCGCTAGATGCCAATATTTTTGTGGGGGAGATAATTTTTTTTTTTTTTTTTTGAGACGGAGTCTCGCTCTGTCGCCCAGGCTGGAGTGCAGTGGCCGGATCTCAGCTCACTGCAAGCTCCGCCTCCTGGGTTTACGCCATTCTCCTGCCTCAGCCTCCTGAGTAGCTGGGATTACAGGCGCCCGCCAACTCACCCGGCTAGTTTTTTGTATTTTTTAGTAGAGACGGGGTTTCACCGTGTTAGCCAGGATGGTCTCGATCTCCTGACCTCATGATCCACCCGTCTTGGCCTCCCAAAGTGCTGGGATTACAGGCTTGAGCCACCGCGCCCGGCCGGGGGAGATAATTCTAATTCATTTTAATAATTGCGTCAGGCGAGGAGTTAGCACATCCTTTCTGTAAAGGGCCAGAGAGTAAATATTTCAGGCTTCTTGGGCCACATAGAGTCTAACCTCTTCAGTTGTATTGGGAGAGTAGCTGTAGACAACATATAAATGAATGGAGAGAGATCCAGAGGGAGAGATTGCCAATGAGAGTAGAAGGTTCCCAAGTGCTATCAACCAGGTAGGAGGAAGGATGCAGTGATGCCAATGGGGTGGGTGTTGCGTAGGACACGTGCTTAAAAAAGTGGACAGGAAGGTTGTTTCTGACACCGAGAGGAAAGGGAGCTGTTGCAAATGGAAAGGAAGTGTGCAATGCCCTGGAGAATCACTGGGATCTCCGTGAGGACGCTGGAGGGGCCTTGCAGTCCCAGCGGAAGTGCTGGTCAGCTTACTCTCTTGCATACCTATTATGAATGCTATTTAGCAGAAAGTGGGGTGAGTTACAAATCAATGTGTTTGGATGTGGCCAGGCCGTATTGTTGAGTGGATTCATCTCCCATCCTCATTCTCACAGCCTGGGAGAGGGGTAGGGTGCCACTCCTGAGGGTCTGCTCAGGCTTGACGCTGCCTCCCGCATTATGTGACTTGGGCAGGCATTTCCCAGCCTTTCACATGAAGAAAGTGGAGTTACGGCAAGGGCAGTCCCAATAATTGGAGCCACTTGCCTGTGGTCGTGTAGCTGGGTGGTGTGACAGTGAGGACCAGCGCGTTTCTCCTCGAGGTACTGATGCGAGGGGAAGCCCTGAGCCAGGCTCCAGCAGTCACAGGGATCGCAGTCACAGTCACCTGTTAGGCAAAGTCCCCAGGTTGGGACCAAGGATTCCTCTTCTCTGTGGTTATAAAAACAATAACCCGTTAAGGTCACTGAGACCAGCGTTTTTGAAACCTTTACTATTATTATTTTCAACAAAAGACCCTTCTGCTTAACAAAAACAGTTGAAAGTGGTACTTCTCGTATTGATAAAAAGGGCCTCATACTCCAGCCCCTACAAACCCTTCCCCTCCCCCTCAACCCCCACAGTCATTTTGGCAAACACAGTTTGAAAAGCATTGAGTTTGTCTACCTGCGCCTTCACTTTGCAAACCGAGCGACAGAAGTCAACACTGGTTAATTTTGGACTCAGAGTTCTTCACGGTGCCCAATATTGGTTCTTTGAGAGTGACTCGACACATGGCACTGACTCGTCCACTCCACAGGCTACTTCACCTCTTTATGATTCTGTCTGTATCTAAAGAGGGAGCCTGTCCCTGGCACTGCATCTCATGGGATGTTTGGAGAAATCATGGCTTATTGGAAAGTGATTTGAGATGCTTTGATACGAAAAGCAGAAAATGAGTTTTAAAAAATCTCTTCTTTGAGCAGGCCTCATTCTGAAAATGTAGAGTATTTATAGCATATGTTACTCATAGGAGACATTAACTTCCCAATTATTAAGAGGAAATGCACTTTTATTATTAGAAATTTAACTTGTATTAGCCTAGTATACATTTGTGTTGGATCAGAGTAAGCCTTTCATATAAAGATTTGGTAATTTATATGCCTGTGCCAGCATGGTCCTCGTGTGGAATTTCTGTCTTGAAACGGCATGGAATAGTCTGTGAGATGAAGACAGAAGCTGGAAGTAAATATACAGAAGGTAATGACAATAGGCCTTCCACCTGCAGAGGAAGACTCTTATAGAGGACTGCGTTTTTCAAGGACTTTAATTTTAAAATCTGGAAACTTATTTCAGTCCCTGGAGCCTCCAGTGCAGCCACCCATGGAGGTCACAGCAATGACAGACAAGTTCAGACTTTGACAAATATGAATGGTCACTGGGATGGCTTTGATTCACCGTATAGTTCTCCAGCACCCGTTTCTGTGCCCTGATTTTATGAGTTTTCAATTTATGACATTCCAGTAAGATGCCAGTTGCTACCATCATAGCTGTGGTTAAATTAAGGGCGTTTTGCAAAAAGGAGAGGTATTGTGATGAACCTTTTGTGACTTGGAAACCTGCAGGTTGGAAAAGTTATAATACAGATCCATCAACAGATGTCAACGTGCAAAGAAATCACTTAGTGTGGTTCAAAGGTGAGTACATAGAAGTCAAAATTGTGAAGGAACATTCTTAACTCATAGCAGTTGGATTTTGGATCCCAGAGGAAATGCCAGAGGTCTCACATTTTAAGAGAACTGGAATCAGGGCAGATTGTCTGCCCTTCCTGGGAAGATGAGCTGAGTGAGTGAGAGAGAAATAGGTTCCTGTCATTTAGCCACTATTTACATTTTTTTCTTTTAAGGCTTTTTGAGACAGAATTCACATACTGTGAATTCATCCATTCAAAGTGTGCAGTTCAGTGGTGGTTTTAGTACATTCAACAGATATGTGTAGCCATTGCCACAGTCAATCATAGAACATTTTTATCACCTCTAAAGAAACTGTTCTCCTTACTGTTACCTGAGCCCTGGGCAACTCTGTGGGTCTCCCTATTCTGGACTTTTCGTATGAATGGAATCATACAGTTTGTGGCCTTTTTATATCTGGCTTCTTTCATACGCCATGATGTTTCCGAAGCTCACCTGCGTAGTATGTGCCATTCGTTTTTTTAATGCTGCGTAATATTCTGTTGTATGGATGCACCACATTTCTTTCTCCATTCGTCAGCTGATGGACATTTGAGTTGTTTCTACCTCTATGTTTAATGATGGTCTAGAAAGATCAGTATATAGTAAACATTCTGACCCAAAGCATTATTTTTCTTGCAATTAAAGGGAAAAGAACATTTGTGTAGCGCTTAGTGCCTTAGAAAGGTGTTTCCTACCCAGCACCTGATTTAAGTCCTCATCTAGCCCCGGGGATGGGTTTTCTGATAATCTCAGTTTACAGGGTTTAGCAGTCTGCGAACCTTGCCCCAGGTCTCCTGGCAGGGAAAGAGTGAGATCAGTTGGAGTCCAGCTGCCATGCTCCTTCTGGGGCACCAGAGTGAGTGACTGACTGCTGAAAATAAACTTTTGAAAGTTTTAGAACAGTCTGTTCTGCCTGTGTGTGTACACAGTGTGCCAAATCTCCAGGTCAGGATATGCTGATAAAAACTCCCCAAGACGCTGGATGCATGGGCAGTTGGCTGTTGATGGACTCACTGCCTCACATGTGTCCACACCCTTCCCAGCACTGGTAGGAATCCCTGAAACAGGCGCAGGCACTTCCCCTGCAGACCACGTTTCAGGAACTTAGCATCCGTCAGCCTCGTAACACAGGTGGATTCATAACACAGATGCCGGTCTTGTGTTTCTCACCTGCGGGAGACTTTCAGAAGCTTGTGCTGCGATGTCCCCAGCTGTGCCCTGTTTCCCTGATCTGTGTGTCTCTGCTACCACCGCTGCTTCCCAGTGGGCTGGGCCTCAACCCCTGCCGTCCACAGTCTTTAGCCACGCTCTCAGCTGGCTGATGGCAGCCGTGTTGGGGCTCTGTAGAGTGGAGAAGTCCTCTGACAGGTGGGTGGTGCACATCTGAGGAGGAGGGGCATTTGCCCAGCAGCACTGAAGGGCGAGGAGCACCCCCACTTTCAGGGCCTGGCAGGTGGGCTGGGTAGGGAGGGCAGGCACACATGCGCACACGAGCACTCTGTGTCTTCTGCATATACAGGAAGAGACGGGTTTGGTGATCATCAGAACTTAGGTTTCATCAGGGCAGGTGCTGAGCTTCATTTCCTCCGCCCTAAACACTGCCCTGCAGGCCGGGGATGCTTCCAATCCTGAATGCTCCAGCTCTGCCCAGAATGTGGTTGTCAGGGCAACCAAAATTCACAGGACGAAAAGATCCAGAAGCTTACAGTGCTTGACATGCCACATAGAGAACCCCTAGCTTGCTACAAACTCAGTTTTTTAAAAATGCTCCTTGAAAAAGAAAAAAGAAAAAGAAAAAATCCAAGGAAGGGAGAAAGTAGAAGAGCTGGGAAGGGAACCTCAACTCTAGGATCCTCGTTTGTGGATTTTGAGAACACACTCCTTTTTTGAAGCGAGGGAAACAAAAATGGAAAGGGAAGATGGTTTTTAAAAGGAATCCTAATACCTTGGTTCTTTGAAAAGAAGAGCATTTTGCAAATATATTTGTAGCTGGCAGATGGATATAAACTAATAGGAAAAAAAAGGACAATTTGGTTCTCTCTGAAGTAATAAGCTCATGGGAGACGGGGCTAGGAGAGTGATAGGACTAGGACTAGGACTGCCCACACGAGGACTGCAGTCCATGGGAACAGGGAGGTGACAGAAGGGTCCCATAGCTGGGGTCATGTGGCAGGCAATTCCTGGGAGGAAGGAGGGGTGACGGCCAGGACAAGGGGCAAGTGAGGAGCTGCTGCCAAGCTTCCTTGCCCTCCGGGAGCAGGCAGGCCCTGGCCTGCGGACACCAGCACCTGCCACTCAGGCCTGAGTGTCAGCTGTCAAGTATCCCCACCCCTTCTTGGCTTTGCCACATAAAGAGCTGTGTGCTTTATTTTGGAAACCCACGTTCTTTAGAGGCCTGCTTAATTAAGTTTCCCATTTGCACCTAACCCTGGCATGCTTGATGGGCTTCCCTTGTTGGAGCTATTTTTGCATCGCTTTCTGGAAGGATGCCTCTTTCCCCGCAGGCAGCCTCTGACCGTGTGCCAGAGAGCTCCGCGTTTGCATCTTATTTTTCTGAGCACTTGCTATTTTTATTTTTTTTGGTACTCATTTGACCTGGGCTTCTGATAAGGCGTTTAAAAATAGCCTTTGGACTTCCTGTGGGTAATTGGACTTCTGAAAATCTCCCCTCTACTTTTAAATACCTGCTGATCTGTGTCGCCTGATCCCGGCATGGAGTCTGGCTGTGCGTTTAGAAGGTCTCTCGAATTTCCCTTCCACCTCTCAGGGTTGCATTGCCTCATTACTGAGCGCCCCGCCCTGCGGTGAGAAGGGCCGGGTACCTTGTCCATCTTGCGGGCCTTCTGGAGACACCACCAGAAACTCCCATTTGCTGTAGCAAATCTGTACGCACACCTGTTTTTCCAAAGTGGGAACCCAGGTGATGTTGAAGGGCCCCAGAGGGAACGCAGACCACCTGGCTCTAAGCCGCCTTTGATGGGACGAGGGACAGAGGCCGACAGGAATACGTCCCACGCAGGGTCACATGGCTGGTTCGCCATGGCAGAGCTGCAGCCTGGAGGCCTTGTCCACCCTTGAGGCCATGTCGGGGGTGTTTGGGGTGGCAGAGACTTTGCACTCTCCTGTACCCGCTGCTCTCCTGGGTCCCTGGGCTGCTCGAGGCCAGTAGCCCTGGATCAGTGCAGCTCTCCTGGCCCCAAGGCCTGGCCTTAGGCTGTGGCTTTCAGGCCTGGCTCGGTCCTGCCACTGGTCCTTACTATCATTTAATCCCGTGGCGGGCAGCCTTCTGCTGTGACATGGCTCCCACAGCCCTTCCTCCATCCTGGGCAGCCCTGCAAGGGAGAAAGACACAGGTGACTCCCCTCCAGTCTGTTTGTAGAGTGTCTGGGACCAGCTACTTAGCACCTACGCTGAGAAGTCTGTGGTTTATCCTCCTGCAAGAGTGGCCCCACATCGTGTGGCTGGATGTGGAGTTGGCCTTGAAACTCCGAATGCTGCTGCGCTGTGGTTGCAGCTGTACCTGGCCTGGCTGGCTGAGGTCTGCTTGCAGTGAGGGGCTGGCCGTGTGAATCCTGGTATGAAGTGTGCCTCCTCCAGTAGGAGGGAGCTGCACCACATGCCCTGCGGCTTTCTGGGTCTACTTGTGGCCAAATGAGATCAGGCGCCAACAGCATACAGTGTGACTGCTGATCTTTGGCGCACAACTCACGGGGAGATGCTGTCGAGAGGCAGAGGTGGGCCTCGATGGACTTCCTTTGAGGACCCCGGCACATCATAGAGGCTGGCACTACTTGCTGAGTAGTGCGAAGGCTCCCCCTACACAGTGCTCCCCTGTGCTGGGCACTGGGAACAGGTGCTTAGTTTGATTTCCCTTAGCCCTCACCATAGCCCTGTGAGTGGGTGCCACTGTTTTCTGCACGAGAGTACACTGAGGCACAGAGAGGTGGAAGAACTGGCCCAAGGCCACACAGCTAGTAGAGGCAGAGGTTGGGTTTGAACCTATGCAGATGGCTCCTGAGCTCCTGCTGCAGCCCTGCGGCCCAGGAAGGCAGTAGTCTTGTTGCCCTTCCTGCCAGCCCACTGCAGAATCTCAGGGACCACCAGGTCGAGGGGCTGCCAGGGTAACTCATTGGTCGTTAGGGATGCCGGGATGCACTTGGCCTCATTCCGGGAGGGCTGCTGTTCTGCCTGACACAGGAGGGGTTAAGAAGGGAAGGGAAGAGCCAGACCCACTTGGACTTCAGTCTTTCCTCTGCCACTTGTAAGCTGTTTGTCCTCGGACGGGTGGCTTGATTTCTCTCGTCTTGTTTCTTCATCAGTAAATGGGGATGAGGCTCTCCCCAGCCCCAGCAAACGAGACCCTGTTTGTGAAGGCTACTCAGGACTCGGATGCCCATATTCCCACAGGCATCCTTGATGCTGGTGGCCGGGGAGGGATGGGAGGCCCTTTTAGGGGGACCTGTGCTTGGGGTTTAATGCTCTGCAGTTGCTGTCTTGAGATTCTTGGTTATTTACCTTTGCATTTGTGTTTTGTGAGGTGTGTTGGGACAGTAAGCCTGCCAGTGCCCAGTAGGGCTGGGTGTGTGCCCTGCTGGAGTAGAAGGGTGGCCCTGGCCCCTATGAGGCTGTGTGCTGGCCCTGCCTGAGGAAGCCTGGCATGAAATAGCAAATTAAAAAACGCTATGGTGGGTCGGGGAGGGACTCTAGGAGAAAGGAAACAGCCTTACTCTTACTTTTTGCACAGAAGACTCCCCACTTGCCTTTTGCATCAAATCCCACAGAGTATGTAGCCTGCCCTGTGGGCAGCCTTGGTTATTTGTCATCTGGGTGAGGCCCAAGAGGTCGGAGGGGTTGAGGTTTTTCACGGAGTTGGACCTGTAGTTAAGTAATGGGCAGGTTTCCAGCAGAGTTGTGGCTAAGCGCAGTCCCCATGCCGTGTGTCAGTCGGGGGTGCTTGGGAGTGTGGAGCCTGCTGTGATGCTCGAAGTCTCTCGGTGCCCTGTGCAGAACACATAGAAGTCCTAGTCCTGCCCAGTGCAGGGATGGCCACAGCAGGGACCTTCTGGACCCCGCAAGACATGGCCTGCGTAGGTTGTAAATGGAAGCAAACCAGCCAACCAGCCTGTGATCTAAGCCCTGTGAGATCGCAGCTGCAGTGTCGTCTCTGAATGGCAGAAATTTATGACCCTGAGGAATAAATTATCAACAGTGCAAGACAGGATCACTTCAGACACCCCTGTGGCAACTTAAACATAAAACTCAGTGACTAAGGGGTGTGTGCAAGAGGCGGAGGGGCACAGTGGGCTACCTCTCGGGTACCCTGCCCAGCGCAGACTGGAGGATGCCAGCTGTCTGAGTTTCTCAGGCTGCTATAACAAAATACCATACACTGCATGGCTTAAACAACAGACATCGCTTTCTGTGAGATGTTTGTTTCTCACAGTCCTGGAGGTGGGAAGTTCAAGGTCAAGCTGCCAGCAGGCCTCATTCCCAGTGCAGGCTCTCACCCTGGTTTGTAGACAGCCAGTGTCTTGCTCCTCACATGGTGGAGACAGAAAATTTTTCGTGTCTCTTAAAAGGGGACTAATCCTATTCATGAAGGCTCCACCCTCATGACCTAATCGCCTTCCAGAGGCCTCGCCTCCTGACACCAAACCTAGGAAGTACAGCCTTTGACACTCCTAGGCTACCTGGCACAGCCTGTGTTCCCTGGCTACAGACCAGTGCAGTATGTGACTGTGCTAAACACCGTAGGCCGTTGAGACATAGTGGCAAATGTTTGTGTAGCTAAATGCAGAAAAGGTACAGTAAAAATACAGTCTTATGGGGCCCCATGGTGTATGCAGTCATCATGGACCACAGGTCTTCACATGGTGTGTGACTGTATTTACATGGTGGCCTTAAGTACTGTCTTGAGTTTTTCTACACAGTGCCATTTTAAAAATTGTCTTGGGGGACCAGGCGTGGTGGTTGATACCTGTAATCTCGGCACTTTGGGAGGCTGAGGCGGGTGGATCACGAGGTCAGGAGATCGGGACCATCCTGGCTAACACGGTGAAACCCTGTCTCTACTAAAAATACAAAAAAAAAACCCAGCTGGGCGCGGTTACAGGAGTCTATAGTCCCAGCTATGGGAGGCTGAGGCAGGAGAATGGCATGAACCCGGCAGACAGAGCTTGCAGTGAGCCGAGATGGCGCCACTGCACTCCAGCCTAGGTAACAGAGTGACACTCCATCTCAAAAAATAAAAATAAAAATAAAATAAAACAAAATTGTCTTGGGGATTGGGGCTTAGATGTAGAAAGCTGAAGCGTACAGAACCTTCAGTCCATAGCACCAGCCGTACAGCACGTGTCCCCAGGGACGTTTGCAGTGTCTGGGGACAGTTTTGGTTGTCACAACTAAGGTGGGGTGGATGCTGCTGAGCATGCCGTGATGCATGGGACAGCCTCCCACAGAGAAATGTCACCAGTGGCCAGGACAAGAAACCGACATTTTCCTTCCAAGCCCTCGTGATGTGGAGGAAATGTTGCAGATGTGCCCCACGCGCTCCTAGGGTGACTCTGTTGGTACGGAACATTTCTAGTTTACAAGAGAACATAGTAAGAAACTCCAGAACGCCCCATCCGCAGAGTTGCCAGAGGGACCCTATCCTGCACCTGTAGTTGGGGCTTTCAGCAAGGTGTTCTCAGTGGGTGTCTGTCTGCTCAGAGGCCTTCCCAGACCCAGACCCTTCCCAGACCCTGCCGCAGAACTCCCCAGCGTCCTCCTTTCCATAGGCTCCTTCGTGGGGTTGCCTGTAGTTTTCCCAACTTGCCTTTCTTTCTTCCCTCCATCTCTGATGTCTCCTGTGTCCTGCCTGGTCCCCGAGTGTGGCTGTGACCTTCATTTCCTTTGTAGTCCCCTGTGTCCCGCTCAGTTGGGGGATCCAAGCCTTCCACTCTGCCCTGTGTGCAGAGCCTCCAGGCTCCCAGCCTCCAGCCTTGCTCTTCTAGGCACCCCCGACCTTTTCCACCTGGAGCTGCCACAGCCTCTTCAAGGGAGCTTGTCCCAGGTGCCTGCCCGACCCCCACCTGGCCAAGCTGGAGGCCTCTTTTCTCCTGGTGTCCCCACACTCCGGTTGGTTCACCGGTTCACAGGTTCTATTTCTTGCTGCCCCTCCTCACCCCTCATGCCCACTCCATGACCAGGTCCTTTAGGGCCGGCCGAGCACAGAAGGAGAACACAGGGCCCTGAGTTCACAGGACAAGAGAAAAGCCTTTCCCCTAGGTGAGGCCTCTCAGCCTGTAATGGGGCTTCCTGTGTGCTGTTTCATGTCACTCCTCCTTGGGCTCTGGGTGCTGTTGGGAGAGTGCAGACCTCACAGTGGCCTCGGACCCACCCACACTGGCATCCGGGATGCTGCTGGGGACAGTGGGGCAGCAGCAGCAGCTAAGTGGCTGTGGGGACCTGGGTGGGAACCTGTGAGCTGGAGCTCCAGACCGAAGCAGCCATGTTCAGGGACTCTCAGTTCTCTCCCCTGTCCCTCAGCGCAGCCCTTATTTTATACCAGATACGGCGCTGGCTTCACACGTCTTCCTTCCACCCCGTCCTCTGCGTGGCTGCAAGATGCACGGTCCTGAAATGATGCTTTAGTTTTGCCTCTTCTGCATTTAAAAACTCATTTTGCAAAATGAAAATTTTGCTGGCCTTGGGTTTGAAGCCTTTCACAGGCAGACCCCAGCCCTGCTCTCCCACAGGCCTCTCTGATCTGCGACCTGGAACCCACAGGGACATGGCCTGGGCTTTGGGCCTCGACCCCTTGCCTGTGTGCAAGCTGTTTCTCGGCTCTCTCTGTCTCCAGGCACGCATCCAGGTATCTCAACCGCCACAGGCCAGCAGTCCCACCTCTCTCTCTCTTCTCTCTCTCTCCCCCTGGCCACCCCAGGCCACCCTTGCTGTCTCCTGCTAGAGTCTCCCCTCCCTGGTTTGGAAGTTGCTTTCCTCCTCTTTCAGTTTTGAGGTCTCCAGCCCGTCCAGCAGCATGGGAAGCGCTGCACCTTGCACAGGGAGCCGTGCACAGCCCAGGGACACAGCCAAGCAGTGAAAGGAGCATTGGTAGGAACATGGGACATGGGAGTAAATACTGCTCAGCTGATCTCTTGGGTTCTTTAAGTGGGACATAGTGCCCTCCCTCCAGGGAGAATTACATCCTGTGTTGCTCAGCCTCCTACCAATGTGTCTGACACATCTGAAATCAATACAAGGACCCGTGGCAACATAAAAAAACTGGTTGAGAAGCAGATGTTTTAATTAAAGTGACCTATAATATGTTCAAAGGAAACGGGACACAGGTACAGAACGCAGGCCACATTGTATTTGCCTTGGAGCCTGGCTGGGTCTGGTGACAGCACAGCAGGGAGGAGGCACACAGCCTCCCCTCGAGGCGATCTCGGCCACTTTCTCACCTTGACAGATCAGCAAATGGACGCACTTAAACAGCTTGTAGATGAACACAGGGAAGAAAACAGCCCTCCTCCTCCCTCCCTTGTTTTCCGAGCCGCCTGCAGACTGCAGAGCGAGGACGTGGCCCCCACCTTGCCTCCGGTGCTGACTCCCAGGTCCATCTTGGCAGCGTCCGGACCCCTTCGGAGGGAGCGATGGATGATGAAACTCCCTAGGAGTGTGTCTCAGCTGCTCTGGGCTTTCCACTCTCTGTTTGAGATTTTGTAAAGGGACATCTTAATTGCCTGAACTTAATTATACTTTGTAGCACAATTACTAAATGTAGTACAATTACAATTGCACGGTACTTTTTTTCTTTGTCCCTGGGGTGCATTCCTGTTCCTCACATGTCTGGGTAGCTGGTGGCTGGTCAGCATGGCTGCTTTCCCCTCCCCCTCCCAGCAGTCAGCAGTGATTCTTCTTTAAAAATGGAGAATTCCTTTTTCAGAGCATAGAGGGTGAAGCATCGGCCTGGCCCCAGGAACCTGGTTCCTGGGCAAACAGCCAGCGCACAGCCTTGGGTGAGCACCTTCTGTCCCTGAGCCTCAGTTTCCCTATCTGGAAACGCCACGGCCCTTCCCCTGGGGCCGTCGACAGCCCTTCCCATACTATGGAGCTCTTGGGATCATACACACATTTAAGTGAAGGGGGTTGAGAGCACCATTCCCGGGAATGGGCCCAACTTTAAGTGTTGCAGAATTTATGAACTGAGCAACTGCTTCGCTGATGAGCGCAGTTGTATCCTGATAGTAACGTTTCAGAGTGTAGGTGTCATGGAAGGAATGCAAACACAATGGGAGCTGGTCTTGTGCTAACACTTGTCCCTGAGGATAGTGGCCTGGCCATGGTCCTGCAGTGATTGGAGGGGAAGAGGCTCCCAGGGCTGCAGAAGCTCTGTCGAGCCTGGAACACTGTGGTGGCCCTGCATGGTGCCCTGGGCCTATCCTCGTCCTCAGTAGTCAAGGAGCACTGCCCACTCATTGAGGATGCCTTGCCCACAAGAAGGACCCCGCAGAGAGCCGGGAGCCCCTTCAGAGAGCCCCAGGGCAGCAATGGGATGAGGCAGGCTGTGTGGCTGTCATTAAGAGGCTACAAGTGGCTCTCTCGGGTGGATGCAGCAGACAGTGGTGCAGATGCAGAGGAGCTTGCTAGTCCTTATACTGCCCTGTTGTGAGACGGATGGCCTTGGGAGGGTGTTTCCGCGTCCCTGCGAGCGCATCAGCTGTGGTCAGGTGATCTCTGTATCCCCGGCCATGACATGTTCTTTAAGTCGCATCTTGGTTCCGAAGTCCCACAGCTCCCCATTGCCTCCTGAATGCAGTTACTGTGGTCCCAGGGCCTACATTTGGAGCCCTCTGGGACTGCTCTGTGTGGTTCACCCAGCCCTCTGGAACACTGTTCTCCACTTTCCCTTTGCATGACAAGTATCCTGGCCCCGTGTCTCTGTGCACCCTGCACTTCCACCCCTGGGCCTGGAGCCCCATCTTCTCTCCATGGGTGTGCTCTGCCCAGCCCACAGAACCCACATACCCGCCACACCCTCGGTCCATCCATTCCTGCCCTTGGTCTCGTGCACGCCTCGACTCTGAAGCGTTCGCTCTCTTGTGTGGGTGCCTTGCTACCTACCCCGGGGCCCTTCTTGTTCCTTGTGCGTCCTGTCAGCGCTCGATGGCAGGGCTGGGGTGTGTGCTGTTGTGGCCCCAAGGCCTCCCAGCAGAGCTTCCGCACGGGGCTCCAGTGTGACGTGTTCGCGGGCTTGAAGGGGCTCTGAGTGCGAAAACCCGAGCAGTCTACACCTGTGAAACGTCAGGAGGCCATTCGAAAAGTGCCTGGATTTGCACCTCCTGCCCACTGGCCGTCATGAACAGTCTCAGACAAGACGAAGAGGGGAAGGAGGATCCAGCGAAGGCCTGTCTCTTCTCCATTTAGATTCAGCCAGTAACTCTGCCACATCTGGTCTTTCCTTTTATCTGTCTATATGTCTGTCTGTCTGTCTGGGGCGAACCATGAAACTTACTTTGCTTATGCCCTGTTGCTTCATTCCTAGATAATTTAGCAGACACCTCTGCAGAATAAGGGCACTCTTCTGTGATCCTGTTGACTCACCTAAGAGAGTTAGCAGGAATTTCCTTATCTTATCTCTTAAATCAATGTCAATACCAGTTCACATTCAGGTTTCCTGATTGTCCCTAAAAAATCTTCTGTCGTTTTTGTTAAAACTGGGTTCACTTGCGGCTTTTGTTATGCCCCTTCAGTCTCCCTTATTCTAGATCAGTTTCTCAACATTGTACATACATTTGTGTATAATGTACAATGTACACATAAATGTGTATGTTCAGCAGCGTCCCCGGCCTCCATCCTCCAGGTGCCAGCAGCACCACCTACCCCACCACCAGGTGTAACAACCCACACATTGCCAGGGCCCTGCTGGATGCCCCATTGGAGAACTGTTCTAGCAGTCTCCTACTTTGCTTTTCAAGGTATTGACCCTTTGAAGAGAACAAGCCGATTATTTTGTCAAATGTCCTGCATTGTGGATTTATTGGGTCATTTCTGGGTGGTGCCATTGAACTTGTTGCTTGATTCCCTGTTATTTTCTGTAGCGTGGAAGTGGGGGCTAAACTAAAGGCTTTCTTATGTTCCAGGGAAATAATTTGAGAAGTCCGACTTTTAAAGTAGAGCAGCTGCGTGGGCAGGGTGGCTTACCCGTAATCCTTGTGCTCCAGGAGGCTGAGGCAGGAGGATCACTTGAGGCCACGAGGCTGAGCCCAGCCTGGTCAATATAGTGATACCCTGTCTCTACAAAACTAAAAATATTAACTGGGCGTAGAAGTACATGCCTGTAGTCTCAGCTACTTGGGAGGCCGAGGCAGGAGGATGGCTTGAGTACAAGAGATTGAGGCTGCAGTGAGCTGTGTTTATGCCACCGCACTCCAGCCTGGGCAACAGAACGAGACTTTGTCTCTAAAAATAAATAAATAATAAAATAAGATAAAAAAAATTACGGCTACTTATGTGACTTTTTTTTTTTTTTTTTTTTTGAGACTGAGTCTTGCTCTGTCGTCCAGGTTGGAGTGCAGTGGCTCAATCTCAGCTCAAGTGATTCTCCTGCCTCAGCCTCCTGAGTAGCTGGGACTACAGGCATGCGCCACCATGCCCGGATAATTTTTTGTTTTTGTTTTTTGTATTTCTAGTAGAGACAGGGTTTCACCATGTTGGCCAGGCTGGTCTCGAACTCCTGACCTCAAGTGATCCACCTGCCTCTGCCTCCCAAAGTGCTGGGATTACAGGTGTGAGCCACTGTGCTCCACCTAACTTATGGGACTCCTTATGCTCACACAGAAAGTACATACTAGGGGTGGAGAAGGGTATATTCATCAGATGGGAGAAGGCCTCGGTGAGAATCACATGCCTCAGTCTGCTGGTGTCAGGCCCCTCCACCCTGTCTGCCCCAGAGCTCTGGGAGAAGGTATTGTTTCGGGGCAGTGCACCTCGCTCGCTAGCAGGAAGGCAGCCCCGCTCTGTGTAGCCTTTCTCAGCAGCCTCCCTGAAGCAGCGGGGGGATCAGAGACAGGGAAGCACGCTGTGTGTGTAAAATACTCCTGAGCCTAAAGTTGGAGTTTTCTCCTTTCTGCTTCCTGTTTTTTCATAGAAACCAACTGAAGGGTTATGAGTTATTTGTTGGCTGAAAAAAGTAGGTGTGTGTTTTTCTGAGCTCCGTGTCACATTGAGATGTACCATGTTTACTCCAAAAATGTTTCAAGGCCAAGTAGTAGTTGGAGACTAACTTGGTGAACTGTCACTTGTACCCTGAGATGCCATTCCAGCCACTGTGCTGGGCATTGTATGACCTGAACGTGCATGGATGGGTGACCCAAGCCAGCCCTCTCTCCCTGGAGGTTTTGCTTAGTGTAGAATGTTATTCTGGGGACATGGCACCGTATGTTTAACTATGGTCAAGATTAGAGGAGGCTGGGCCAGGCATGATGGCTCATGCCTGTAATCCCAGCACTTTGAGAGGCCGAAGTGGATGGAATATGGTCAGGAGACTGAGACCATCCTGGCTAACGCGGTGAAACCCCGTCTCTACTAAAAAATACCAAAAATTAGCCGGGCATGTTGGCGGGTGCCTGTAGTCCCAGCTACTCGGGAGGCTGAGGCAGAAGAATGGCGTGAACCTGGGAGGTGGAGCTTGCAGTGAACCACACTCCATCCTGGGCGACAGAGCAAGACTCCGTCTCAAAACAAACAAACAAAGAATTAGAGGAGGCTGGGTGTGGTAGCTCACACCTGTAATCCCAGCACTTTGGGAGGTCAAGGAGGGAGGATAGCTTGAGGCTGGAGTTCAAGACCAGCCTGGGAAATGTAAGCAAGACCCTGTCTCTACCAAAAAATAATTTCCAAAAATTAGCTGGGCATGTTAGCGTATGCTTATAATTCCAGCTACACAGGAGACTGAGGCCAAAGAATTGCTTAAGCCCAGGGGTTCAACGCTATGATTGTGCCACTGCACTCCAGCCTGGGTGACAGAGAGAGACACTATTAGTTACTCAACTCTGGCATTTGCTATTTCTGCACTAGTTGTCAAAGTTAACTCAGCATTCTCAGTGCCCCTTCTGCCCAGTCATGGGCCACAAGCTTGTGTTTGGGTTAGCATGTCCCTGTGTCATGTGTGGCTTGTTACGGTTGCCTGGAATGAACTTAGCACCTCTGTTTGGCTGAGCGCCGTGTTTGCCGGAGGTGAGAACTGTGAATGACCACTCAGGGCCTGAGGCAGAACCGGACTATGCTTATTTGGGGGAGAGGGCCTGGGGAACTGAGTGGACTCAAGAAGAAGGCAGATAGGGCCCTGTGTGCTATCGAGGATGATAAACTGGGGGTGAGTGTGCAATGATGACACAGTGCCACATTTTAGAACTGTGCTGTCATCGTGTGCAAACAGGTCTGTTTACAGCAGTTCATTTTTATGAGTTACAATGATTATTTCTGGATAATTTTGGTGTATGGTAATCATTAGAGTAAACCATGTGTCTGATTCAATAAAGAATTTGTCTCTAATTTATGCCAATTTAAAGATGTCTTCTGTATTCTGTTTGTCTCTGGGGGAGGGAAGCAGGTTGCTATGGAGACAACATAAGAAAAAGTGACAGACAAGAAGGCTTAGCAGTTTCGATTTTGAAAATATTTTGTGATGTAGGTAATTATATATGTAATAATGTTATGCTGCAGAACCGTCTACCTTTGGAGAGATGTGTGTCCTGGAATTTCACGGTAAAACAGTGTTTCTCTTAGGAACAAAATGTTCTTTGTGTGCTATTAAGATATTTAAATTGTGGACAATAAAGATGCGATGGAGCCCTAAGATTGTTTCCAGGGGTGCAATTGCTGTATGATGTAATGCGCCACCTATAGAATTTGGAAAGCTATTTTCACATGGAAACAAAACATTTGTATAGGAAGACTTAGCTGAGACTGAATTATTTTATGTTGTAAATTGCTAAAATCAACTGCATTCAGGTTAATAACTGATTTTGATCAGTTTAAGTGGCACCGTTTTCTTTTTTTTAAAAAAATTAAACTATACCTCATATTGTTTGGGGACCAATTTAACAAATTGGCCTATGGCAGTTTCCCTGTATCATCATTTTCCCAGGGATCTTGGCTTAATTTTGCTCTAATCTGGAATTCTTTCTTTTACTGTTATGCAGTTGAGCATTCCCTCTCCCCCATTTTTAAATTCTGGTGAGATTTAAAAGAAGAAACTTTAGCATGCGACTTGTTAAATTTAACAATTCTGCAAATATTTATGGAATGCCTGTGCTGGGCAGTGCTGAGCCCTCAGACACACATGCTCCTGTCCCCATGGGCTCCGAGTCTGAGCTCGAGCTCTGTGGAGACAGCATGCAACTGCTCTGTGGCACCTACGTGGCTCTGCTGGCAGAGCAGAGCTGAGGTTTTAGTTCACATCTTCATGTGATGGATTCGATATGGTTGCAAAATTGCGGATCCACAGACACTCCTGCCACCTGCAGGTGGGGCATATCCCTTTCCTTAAACCTGGGCTCCATGGCTGCTTTGACCAATCAAATACAGCAGAAGTTTCCCACGCTGGGTCTTCAGGGATGGGCAGCTTATGCCTTCTGTATCTGGGAACACTCGCTCTCTAGGAGCCCAGCCATCATGTGAGGAAGCCCAAGCAGCCCTGTGGAGAAGGGCAAAGGCTCCCAGTAACATTTACAGCTAAGCTCTATGTGATTGAACTTTCTTGGAAGTAGAACCACCAACACCAGCCGACCCACCTGCAGCAGAGATGAGCTGTTCCCACCAAGCTCTGTTCAGGTTGCATGTTTGTAAGCAGTCACTTGACTGTTACTGTTTTAATACACTAAGTTTGGAGCAAGTTTGTTATGTAGCAATAGATAACCAGAATACTCAGTTTTTTTTCTGTAATCCTGTACTGTTGCAGTGGGAATATGCCAGTGTCTAATTTCCTTGTCAGAGGAAGTGAGGTCAAGGGAATCCTGCCCTAGAAATGCATATGTTGAGCAGGTATCTCAAGCATGAGATACATAAGCATCTCCAGGAAAAGGCAAATTCAGGATCGTTTTGTCTTACAGGCCTGCTAGAGAAGATCCTTAAAAAGGGACAGTGTGGGCGTCTGGAGAAGGGCTGTAGGATCCAGGCCATCAGACAGAGGTGCCTTTGACCATGGGCAGGCAGGGTTCATGTTCACACAGAAGCCCAACATAACAGGGACATACGGACCCAGAGTGAGCAGTCCTGGCCCCAGCACCTGTAGATCAACACCAGCTTTCCATGGCAGTCGGTACCTTCAATAAATCCCACAAATATCGCCCAACTTTTTCTACTGCTGCAGCTGGGGAGTGGGTCCAAACCCTCTGTGCTGTGGTCTGCCTGGGCATCATAGTTGTGTACCTGAGGCTGGTGGTCTCATATGCTGCAGCGTCATCACCTGTTTCTGGGCAGTAGGAAAACCGAGAGGTCATCAGATTCAGAGGTCCCCCTGTGCCAGGTCCTGTGCGGGTGATTTTAGTGACCATGACTGAGTTTTCTTGGCTCCAGCGGTGTGCTGGCAAACGTTTAACAGTTGGATTTCTGGGAAGATGCTCCGAATGATAGTGTTCGTCCATTTCCAGGGTGTAAACACTCCCCCCTGGCCAATTCCAAGCTGCTTATGTGATGCCATGGGTTGGGAGAGCTGCAAACACTCCTGAGCTGGGAGAGCAGGCCCCGGGTATAGCAAGGGAGGCGAGAACTGTGCAGTGTGTTATCTGAGGAAAGTTCCCAGCTCTCATGGGGAAGATTTTCCTTCCTTTTGAGTTTTCTATCCACTTCCTGCTGTGTAGGTGGGGAGGAAAGGGAGAAACGCTGTGAATCAGTCGGCTGCTCCTCTGGCAAGCAGGACCCATTTCTAAAGCATGAGTCACTGCAAAATGTGGCTTTTTAAATGGAAAAATCTATTTACAAACCCTAGGTGAGAGTAGATGGTTTGTTCAGCTCCTGTGCTTACTTGGTAGAATGACAAATTGGACACTGCGGTATTCCAAGATTTATTATTGTGACAAAACATACATCACATAAATTTTACCATTTTTAAGTCTATAGTTCAGTGGCATTAAGTACGTCCACACTGTTTTGTACCCACTGTCACTATTTCCGAGCAACACCTTTCCAAACTGTGTCCCCATTAAACACGAACTTCTCCACCCTCAGCCCCCCAGTAACCTCTGTTCTATGTTCTGTCTCTGTGAATGACTGTTCTAGGGACCTTATATAAGTGGAGTCAAACAGTATTTGTCCTTTTGTGTCTGGCTTATTTCACTGAGCACAGGATCCTCAAGGTTCCTCCACATAGCTGCATGCGTCACAATCTTCTTCCTCTTTCATGCTGAATAATAATCCATTGTATGGATAGATCACATTTTGTGTATTCATTTATCTGTTCACAGACATTTGGGTGTTTCTGTCTTTTGACTATTGTGAATAACGTCACTATGCACGTAGGTGTACAAACATCTGTTTGAGTCCTTGCTTTGCGTTTTTTTGAGTATAGACCTAGCAGTGATATTTCAGGATTTTTAATGTAGACAGTCTGTGAAGTCCAAAGCGGGAAAAGCTGGTCTTTTCTGCACCCCCTCGTTTTGTCTGTAGGCATGGAGCACAGTGAGGCTATGTGGTGTGTTCAGAGTTGCCCAGCTAGTGGGTGGCTGGGGACTGCTGGAGCTGCATGCCGGGGAGACAGTGGCTGGAGTAACACCAACCAGACCATCAGATGGGACATCTGGGGCTTTAAAGAGTTCAGGGCAAATGGCCTAAGCAGGTGGCCCTGCAGGTGTGGGTTGTGTCCAGCTCAGGGAAGTGTCCGGGCCTGGCAGGGCCTGGAGAAAGGGGAGCGGTGGGGTCTGAGGAGCTTTACTGCAGGTGGGAGGCCAGGGAAGGACGCTGGGTTTTTCTCCCGGGGTTCTCTCCGGGTGTAGGCAGGGAGGAAAGGGAGAAACACTGTGAATTAGTCAACTGCTTCTCTGGCAAGCACGACCTGTTTCTAAAGCATGAGTCACTACAAAATGTAGCTTTTTAAATTTAAAAATCTATTGACAACCTAGGTGAGAAATCTTTATTTTAATTGTGAAGGAAAACACAACCCCACTTGACACATGGTGGAATTGCTGCTGTCCTTTCCCGTCAGAGCCTCCCAGTGGGCTGGGTTTGGGAAGGAGTGGGGTGCGTGCCCGCGCTGCTCAGTTCCTCCTTCCTGCTGGCACACAGGGGTTGATGACAGCCCTTGAGTTGAGTCTGTTTTCCTCTGTCTGGTAGGGAGCACACCTATTTGGTTAATACACCCGTTTATGCATGTCTGTGGGGCCTCTGGAGAAAACGTTACTTGCAGAATAACCTCAATTAAAGGAGAGGTGAACCCTGCTGACCTGAAAGCAGGTGGGGGCTGCTCCTTGGCTGGGATAAAAGGCAAGGAGACGACCCTGATAAATGGCAGCTGGCTAGGTGGGGAGGTGATGTCCTGCCATTTGCAGCAAGGCATTGGTTACAAGCCTGGGTTCTGTTTAACATCTTTATTAATAATGCTGGAGGCAACAGTAAACAGCAATGTAATGAAATTCACAGAAGATGCTAAATCAGAAGGTGTTATAAACAGCAGGGAAGCCCTGGCGAGGTGGGAAGCATGGAGAGGAAGGAGCAGGGGCCTTGTCTGAGAAGAATGTAGATGGGCGCAGCTGTGGGTGGAGGGGGAGCCCAGTCCGCCAGGTATCTGGGAGGAGCGGATCAGCAAGCTCCAGGGCTGTCACAGAACAGGCGGCTACACGCTGAAAAGCACAGCACTGGGGAGTGTTAGACCAACTGATGCACATGAGCCCTTTTGCCCTTCCCGCATTTCTTTTCTTTTTTTTTTTTTTTTTTTTTTGAGATGGAGTCTCGCTCTGTTGCCCAAGCTGGAGTGCAGTAACACGATCTTGGCTCACTTCAACCTCCGTCTCCTGGGTTTAAGCAGTTCTCCTGCCTCAGCCTCCTGAGTAGCTGGGATTACAGGCGTTCACCATGCCCAGCTAATTTTTGTCTTTTTAGGAGAGACGGGGTTTTGCCATGTTGGCCAGGCTGGTTTCAAACTCTGGACTGCTGGCGATCCGCCCTCCTCAGCCTCCCAAAGTGCTGGGATTACAGGTGTGAGTCACCGCGCCCGGCCCCTTCCCACATTTCTGTTACCTCTTTCTAGAAACCTGAATGTGAATGCCACTGAATTCAATCAATGACCGAGCACCTGCGTTGGTGCAGCGGGTGGGCTTTGCGGAATTCCAGGGAGATACTGAAACTTGGAGCAAGAGCTGGTGAATGGGTGGTTGGTGCGGCTTGCCAGGCAATGGTCCGAATCGAGCCTCTGGGTGGCTGGCTGTGGTTTTGTTTGGCTTCTGGATGACTTGTCAGGGTACCAGCCACTGGTGTCTGGTCTGGGATTTTCTTCCTCTTCTTGTCGACTCCTCACTTCCCTCCAACTTCATGAAATGAGGCTGCCCAGACAAGGCTGAAGGAAGTCAGTTGGCTCGCTATGGAGGAGGGGCAGTTTTCAATTAGAGTCTGATCACGTTGTTGGAAAAGTAGGGGACTGCTTTGGCTGGTTATATGTGATGACAAATCCCAACTTGGACAGTATTTCATTTAGAATCCTGACAAGGAAAAACAATACAAAAGTCTCAAAATGAAATGGTTAGTAGCCATCCGGACTGCACTGTGAGGCTTCCCGACAGCTCCAGGGAGGTTGGCTTGAGGTAGCTTTGCCCAGGTGGCCGGAGAAGTGAGATCAGGTGGAGTGGCTTGAGGAGAAGTCGGCTGACCGCACATTTTACAGATCTTTTGGGTTCATTGATCTTTGTCAATGTTTCTTCTCCAGATAGCAACCTCCCTTTTCTTGTCTTAAATCGACTCACCTGATTTTAATCACAAACCAATTGTTGTATATAATAAAGACCCATTCTCTCTTTGCCCATGGCCCAAAGCGGCCTTCTCCCCCACCCGTCAGTTCCCTCTGCCCCTACTGTTTCCCCGCTGGAGGAGTTAGACCTGCTGGTGAGCTGGTGTGAGGTAGGTGCCATACCAGGCTGGGCACTGGAAGAACAAGGGTGGATCAGACACAGTCTTGGCCTTTAGGGAGCTTCTGTTGGGTCTAGGAGAAAGATGATTGGAATATAATGGATGATGAGAAGACAGACTCTGCCCACACATCGCGGGGAAGCCCCGTGCTGAGCGGTATGCAGGTGTCAGCAGCGGGGTAGGAGTGCACTCTGAGCAGGTGGAGGATGCAGTCCTGGGAAGGCTTGGAGGAATCTGAAAGCACTGTCAAGCAGATGTGTCACTTTGGGTGCTCTTGGCTGCAAGTCATGAACACCCAGCTGAAAGTGGTTTAAACCACACGGGCGCGGTTGCTCATTATCTTCCTTGGCAAGAACTCTGGGAGTAGGTGGTCTCAGGGCTGCTTCTGAGCTCAGTGATGTATTCAGGACACGGCTCTTCCTCTCTTTCTGCCCTTCCACACCCTGGCGTGTTCATAGCATAGGGCTATGTGTATGCCACACGCAGCCCGGGCATCTTGTCCTCCAGTGATAACTGCTGGGTGACAGGAGGGACGGGCCAGGGCTCCTTATACCTCCCTAATTTTATTAGGGAAGAAAGTGTTCCCAAAAGCAGCCAGGACACTTCCCCTAATATCTCATTGGTGAGGACGTGGCCGCAGGATCTGCAGGGAGCCTGGAGAAGGGCGTATCTGCCATCTGCAGCCTCCATCACCTAACAGGGGGCTGGCCTCTTAGAGCAAGGAAGATGGGGGGCATTGCGTGGACATCAGCTGTGTCCAACACAGCAGGCACCTTTGAGCCATGTCAGGGTGGCAGACTGTGTGTCTACATAGGCATGCTAAGGTCAGGTCAAGGTGGCTTCATCTGTCACGTGTCAGAGCCTAGCCTTTATCCTTTACCTTGAGTGGGGAACATGGGGATGGTTTTAAATAGGAACGTGACATGGTCTGTCTGTGGTGTGGTGTAGTGGATGGGCTGGAAGGGCAGGGTATAGCCTGTGGGTTGTTCTGAGGTCACTGAAGTAACCCAGGCCCGTGAGGCAAAGCCTCCCAGGACCCTGGTGGCAGAGTGTGGAGGAAGCTGACTCAGTGACTGCCCTTAGAGGCCTGGAGCAGTCCCTGCAAAAGACCTGTGGACTGGGGCGCCATGGAGAGCAGGGGAGGGAGAAGCTCTGAGAGCAGCCCTGCAGTTCTGGTTGGAGGAAGTGGAGGGCAGGCAGTGGTCATTGGACAGCGAGGAGGAAGAGTTCTGGTTGGAGGAAGTGGAGGGCAGGCAGTGGTCATTGGACAGCGAGGAGGAAGAGTTCTGGTTGGAGGACGTGGAGGGCAGGCAGTGGTCATTGGACAGTGAGGAGGAAGAGTTCTGGTTGGAGGACGTGGAGGGCAGGCAGTGGTCATTGGACAGTGAGGAGGAAGAGTTCTGGTTGGAGGAAGTGGAGGGCAGGCAGTGGTCATTGGACAGCGAGGAGGAAGAGTTCTGGTTGAAGTGGAGGGCAGGCAGTGGTCATTGGACAGCGAGGAGGGGTATTTCTGCCAGTTGTCTTGGCTGTGCCAGGTGCCTCCATGCTGTGTCTAGGTAGGGGCCTCAGCAGGCTGTTGGAGGTGAGGCTATGACGCAGACTGGAAATGACTGGAAATAAAGCTGTCAGCATGCGGTTTATGGGTAAAACCACAAGAGATAAGATCACCCAAAGGGAGTGTCTCCAGGAGCTGGGGCAGAAGGACTTGCCTCATTCTCCCAGGAGCATTGCTGCCCTGGCCGAGGAGGGGCCTTGGGGCTGTGGGGGCAGCAGTGGGCCAGGGCCATGTGTGCTGTGTAGAGACTTCTAGAAAGGAGTGAAGCCCAGGCCGGCCAGGCCCCGCAGAGAAGATCTGTGAGACAAGGACTAATAAATTTCATTGACATGAAACAAAACGGGGCTAATTGAAAGACAGCCAAACAGGAATCCTTTTTGAGGAGGACATCTGAACAGCCCTGGAAGAACGTCTCTGCCGGATACTCTTGCTGGCATCTGCGGGCTCTCTCCGTCCCATGGAGAGAACAGTCAGAAGACGGGCTCTGCTCCAGCTGCAGCTCTGGTGATGATTAGCTGTGTGGCCTTGAGCCCGTGGCTTCACCCCTCTGGGCTTGTGTCCTCACCCCTAAAAGGGAGCAAGATCTATGCACATCAGAGACTGAGCTCCAAGCACTGCTGGGGGTGACGCGGACAACAGTGTTTTGGGAGATCTGATACTTGGAGGGCGGTAGGCACTGACACCACTGCCCAGGAGCTCTGTACCAGATGCAGTGAGCTGAGGAGAGAAGGGGCACGTCACTGAGCTCGCACATCTTGGTGGAGGCAGAGTGAGATCTCAAATAATCTGGGAAAACAGCTTTTGTACTTCTAACCAGTAAAGCTGTCCTTGGAAAAAATGAGCAGTGTTAAACTTTCAGTGGGACAATTAACCTCCACACACATCACAATTGACCATGTTAAGCATCTATGTGTCTTTCTGTGTTTCTGTCTCTCTCTCTGAGCATTGCTCGATTCTAGAATAAGACGACTGTAACCTTCCCTCATGGTCTCTGCCCCCTTGATAATGTCAGGAGCAGAGGAAGCTGGAGGGTAGGGGAGAAGGCCACGTTGGGCCATGGGCAAAGAGAGAATGAGTCTTCATTATACAATTGTTTTGTGATTAAAATTAGGAGAGTCGATTTAACACCCGAGAAGGGAGGTTGCAATCTGGAGAAGGTATGTAGATAAAGATCAGTGAACCCAGATGCTTTGTAAAATACTCAGCTGACCCCTCCTCAAGCCACTTTCCACGATCAGAACAGCGGTGGGAGGCAGCCGGGCCCCGATTTCAGCAGCGTGTACTCGGAGTGCACTCCTGCTTCTGTGTGGTTTCCTCTCGGGAGAGACCCTGTCTAATGTAGTTCTTTGCCTGTGATGTGCCTCTCTGGGTAGAATTCTTTCTCAGTGATTCCGGATGCCAGGAAGGGTGCTGGGCTCTCACCTATGATTTTACTGAGAAGCTGCTAGGACATCTAACAGGGGACATCGCTGCACAGTTGTGCATCTAAGGATGGAGGGGTGAGCTGGGATTTGCCCTGTGTTCAGGTTGCACGAGTTTGTTCCTTTTCTTTCTTCTGACATGGAAGCAGATGTTAGGAGCGCTGAGGAACCAGCGCACAGAGGGGTCCACACAGAGCTGCGAATGTGGAACTGGGCTTCTACCGTGCCAGCAGCCACGTGAGCTTGGTGCCCACGTCCCATGGCTTACTAACTTCCGAGTCTTGAATTTTCCCTTGGCCATGACTACACCCATTCGTGGGGGAGCTGGGGCAGGAACAAGTAAGAAACCAAGCAGTGAATCTGAAGAACGGAGTCTGTCAGCTGCTGGAGGAGGGAACCCGGGGGGCATCGTGGGGTCTGGTTCCCAGCTCAGCATCAGTGGGGAGTGAGTTGGGAGAGAGAGTGAACTGGGATTCACTAGGCACCTGCCCATCATTGCATCCACTGCTGGCTCCCTGCCTGCTTCCAGGTCCTGACTACTTTCTCTCTGGCCAGCTCTAGCCCTGACTTAAAGGGAGGGGAATTTAAGGAAATAGCATTCCCAGCTTAGTGATCCCAACTTGAGGACGGTGTTTCCACACCTCACAGCATATCATTTATTTAGCTCCAATACCACCTTCTGTGTTAAAATGGTGAGTTCCACTTTGTAGAGGAGGAACCTGAGTCTGGGGGAGTTGGTCACTTGAGGGTGGTGCAGGGCTTGTCCGTGGAGAAGTGGCAGTGCACGCCCACCTGGATGCAAAGCTTAAGTGCCTCGCTTCTGTGATACAGAAAGTCATCAGAGAACACACAGCCTGAAGCTGGAGGTAGGGCAGAGCGTTTCCTGAAGGAGAGATGGCCAGCCGTGCTCTGTAGGCTGATGGGTGCCCTGGGGCTGGCACCATGCCACCAAAACTCACCCTGCATGCTCGCTGGGACCTCCTGCCCGCTCTAGCCAGTGCCCAAGGCAGGGTGAAACTGTGGGGTCACATGCTTGTCTGATCATCTGCTAGGACCTGATTTAAATTGGCATACAAATATATTTTTTAAATTGTGGAAAAATATACATAACATTAAAATTTACCATTTTAGCCATTTGTAAGCGAACAGTTCAGTGGCGTTAAGCACATTCTCATTGTTGTGAAACCATCACCACCATCCATCTTCAGAAGTCTTTCCGCCGTCCCAAACTGAAACTCTGTCCCCATAAACACTAACTCCCCATTCCTCCACCCTCCAGACCCTGGCACCCACTCTTCTACTTTGTTGCTATGAATTTGGCTGGATTTAAGTGGAGTCACACAGTATTTATCTTTCTGTGTTGGCTTCTTTCACTCAGCACAGTGTCCTCCAGGCTCATCCATGCTGCAGTGTGTGTCAGAATCTCGTTCCTCTTTAAGGTTGAATCCTTTTCCATCAAACGGTCATCCACATCTTGTTTGTCCATTCATCTGCTCATGGACACTTGGGGTTGTTTTCTGTAGACAGTATTTGGGAACAATCACTCTTTTAATACAATTCTGTCTTCCATTGAACCTTTCGGGTATCTTTTATTACGGTTTTTGAAATACAGAGTCCTTGGAGAACCTTGGTGGTTCTCTTTGCAGATACATAGTTGGAACTGCAGTTACCATATCGTGAATGAGGCTACAGGTCAAATTCCCACCTGAACATTACCTGTTGATGTCTCTTAGTTTCCTCTTCTGGGGTCCCCCACGTCCCCTGGGCCTAGTTGCAGCCGTCACCCCGGTCTTGACCTTAGTCTGCTCACCAGATTGTTTCTCCCAGCTCCAGGTTTATGGCCACAATTGGTAAATAGACTCACCCCACATCTTAGTAATAGGAAGAAGTCATCCCGGGCTTCCCCAGACCTCAAGTATCTTTAGAATGTTGAGCGTCCGGCAGATTTTTCTCTACCAGGACCTACCACATCCTGCATGTGTTATAAACAAAATCAGTCCACCAGAATGAGAACAACCTGCCAGTGATGGGAATGAGATGAGGAAGCTGTCTTACTGACTAGGAGACCAGATGTCCCAAGACCTTTTTGGGGGAAGTGGCATGTTGCCTAACACCAAATAACTATGGTCACTCAACTAACAGATCATTCTTCTCCCGCCTGCGTCTGATTGCTGGCCTGGCTGTGGTGCTGGGCAGGCTGCACACCACCAGCTTCCCCCAGGCAGGGGAGCCCCTGTCTCCCCCATACAGGGGGATCTCTGTTGTGGCCTGGCACAAGGGAGCCGGCCTGGCTGTGGGATGCCTTGCAAGACACCTCAGCCAGGACCTTTCCCTCGAGGGCTCTGCCTTGCTGCTTCTGGTTGCCTTCCCACAGTTGTGCAGACTCTTGAGCGTGCTTGGATGGAACCAGGTGCCACAAGTGAAGCGGGCTGCAGACAGCTGCGGGGAGGGCTGCTGTGTGGTGGTGAGAGTAGTCAATAGAGGTTTTTGGAAACTGAGTAGAGACAGAAAACCATTTTCCTCTCCTTTTCTGTTCTATTAAAAACAAATCCTGGCTGGCCTCACCAGTTTCTGAGGCATGTGACAAAGTTTAGTTTTCATCAGGGTCCTTCATGTGGCATGGCACAAAAAAGGACATTTCAGTATTTATTTGAAACTTTCTTGGCTCTCTTGCCCTCGTTTCTGTGGCTTACAGGAAGGTGTGGATTTCTTCTCCTTCACCAGAATTGTCCTTTTAATTCAAAATATGGGCTTCTGAGTTGCTGGATGAAATGTTCTAGAAACAGTCTTTGAGTGAAAATGTTATGCTTAACAAAACGAGCTTCAGTTTCCACTTCCTTTCTGCTCTACAAACCTATGTGGTGCTGCTTATTAGGCAGAAATAGAAGAGCAGATGGAAGGGTGTGTGGTACGGACGCCTTCTGACCACAAAATCAAACAATAGACCTTTTCATCTCTCGGTCAAAATACAGCCTCATCACCGCTCCTCTCAGCCAAAAAGCAACACAGAAATGCACAGTTTGGGCATAGGAGCAGGTCCTGCCGGCCAGCGGGAGTGAGGGGGCTGGTGTTTTCTTGCCCTTTCATCATGGCTGGACTTTGGCACTTTGTTCTCTAAGTGAAAACAAAAATAGCCGCTGACTTGGGCTCTGGCTATATTTGCTATTTATTTACTGCTTCTCTTCCTTGATAAAAATAAATTCGAGGTGATAAATCAGGCACACACACAAACACACAATCAATGCAATTAAAAATATATAGGTGGAGAAAAACAAGAACCAAGTGAGAGCCCTGCCTTCCCTGCAGGGACCAGGCTTGTAGAGTGGTGTGTCTCTCTCTTCCTCACTGTTTCTGTTCTGGGATAATGCCTGTTTTGGGCACTGACCTCTCTTTCTTGGCTGCAGTGCCGTTTGGGGCTCCGTCCTCATTTAGCTGACCTTAATTTGGATTGTTCCCAACTTTCCCTCAACTGGCATTGCACATGACTGACTTCGTGGAGTTCCACCTCTCTTGCTCACACCCCATTCACAATGGGGATAGAGGGGCCACCGCATGGAGCATGAGAGGATCCTGAACTTGGGAGCTTCCATGAGGGCATGTATTTGAGTTGTTCTCAGACTGCTGTTTTTGCTCAACACTTTTTTGGGGGGCTTAGTATCGTTTCCAAAACATTTTGTGTAACTACATAAGGTTTTTACTTCTTTAATTTGCCAAGTAAAACGTTACAGTTTTTTCACCATCAGTTAATAAAATAAGGAACATTTTAGTATTGCAGAAGTAGGAAGGACAGCTATTTTTATCCAACATAGAATTGGAAGCTCTGGACAGAGAAATTAGGCAAGGAAAAGAAATTATTGGCTGACACGATCTTATGCATAGAAAACTCTAAGGAGTTCTCAAAGTTTTCAGAGCTAACAAATGAATTAGGCAAAGTTGCAAAATATAAAATTAAAGCTCACAGTTCAGTTGTATTTCTATAGACTCGAAATGAACAATCTGAAAAGGAAATAAAAAATTCAATTTACATTCTCATCAAAAAGAATAAAAGACTTGGGAATAAACTTAACCAAAGAGGCGAAAGATCAGTACACTGAAAACTACAATGTGTTTTTGATACGAATAAATGGAAGTGCATCTTTTGTTCATGGATTGGAAGACTTAATATTGTTGAGATGACACTGCTACTCGAAGTGATCTACAGATTCAGCGCAGTCTCCATCAGAACCCCAGTGGCGTTTTTTAGAGAAATAGAAAAAAAGCACTCTAAAATTTACATGGAATCTCAAGGGACCCCAAATAACCAAAACAATCTTGAAAAGGAGGAGCAAAATTGGAAGACTCACACTTCCTGATTTCAAAATGTACTGTAAGCAATATTAAATCAAAACAGTATGTTATTAGCGTAAGGGGGAGATCTATAAACCAATGGAATAGAACAGAGATCCCGTAAACGAACTGTCACATGTATGGTCCACTGATTTTTCAACAAAGAAGCCAAGATCAGTCAATGAGGAATGGGCAGCCTTTTTAACAAATGGTGCTGGGAAAACTGGATATTCCTATGGAAAACAATGAAGTCAAACCTTTAACACGGCCTGGAAAATTAACTCAAAATGAGTTAAAGATCCCAACATAAGAGCTAAAATTATAAAACTATTATAACAATACACAGGTAAAAACCTTCATGGCCTGGAATTAGGCAGTGATTTCTTGAGTGTGACACCAAAAGCACAGGCAATACAAGAAAAAAATAGATAATTTGGATTTCATCAGAATTCAGAAGTTTTGTGCTTCAAAGGATACTATCAAGAGAGTGAAAAGATAACCTAAAGAATGGGAGAAAATATTTGCAAATCATTGTTTGGTAAATGATCAATATCTGGAATGTATAAAGAATTTCCATAACTCAATAATAAAAAAACCCAATTCAAAAATGGGTCAAGGTTTTGAGTAAACACTTTCCCAAAGATATGCAAGTGGCCAGTAAGCACATGGAAAGATGCTCCACATCATTAGTTACTAGAGGAATGCAAATCAGAACCACAATGAGAAACCATTCCCACCTGTTAGAAGGGGCATTTTCCAAAAAGTAGAAAATAACAAGGGTTAGGATGTGGAGAAATTGTAATCCTAGTGCATTGCCAGTGGGCATATAAAATGGTGCAGCTGCTGTGCAAAACAGTGTGAAAGGAATTTGAACATACAATTACTGTATAATTTGAACACAGAATTACTATATAATCCAGCAGTTCTATTCCTAGGCTTACACCCAGATGAATTGTAAACCGGGACTGAAACAGACATGTGTACACCAATGTTCATAATTGCATTATTCATAATAGCCAAATGTCCACTGACAGATGATGGGATGAACAAAATGTGGTATGTACACACAGTGGAGGAGTATTCAGCCGTAGAAAGAAATGAAGTTCTGGCACATGCTGCATAGATGAACTTTGAAGTCATTATGCTAAGTGAAATAAGTGAGGTGCACACAAGTCAGGCACAGAGGAACCATGGACCTGGAATAAAAAGTCAGTCTTCCACATCCTAGTCAGCCTCTCTTAATTTTTTTCTTTTCAACAACAGCCATTCTAACTGGGTGGAGGTGATATTTTATTGTGGTTTTAATGTGCATCTTCCTGGCTGAGTGAGGTGACTCATGGCTGTAATCCCAGCAGTTTGGGAGGCTGAGACAGGCAGATCACTTGAGCTCGGGAGTTCGAGACCAGCCTAGCCAACATGGCAAAACCCTGTCTCTACTACAAATACAAAAATTAGCCAAGTGTGGTGGTGCATGCCTGTAATCCCAGCTACTCGGGAGGCTGAGGCAGAGAATTGCTTAAACCTGGGAAGCAGAGACTGCAGTGAGCTGCAATCGTGCCAGTGCACTCCAGCCTGGGTGACAGGGTGAGACTTGATCTCAAAAAAAAAAAAAAGTATACATCTTCCTGATGGTTAGTAATGTTGAGCATTTTTTCATAAATCTGTTGGCCATTCCTGTGTCTTTTGAGAAATGTCTCTTCTTGTCCTTCCCCATTATTTAATGGGATTAAGGACGTGGAGAAAAGGAAACTCGCGTATAGACTATTGGTGGGAACATAAGTAAGGCAGCCACTATGGAAACCGGTAGGAAGGTTTCTCAGAAAACTAAAACTAGAACTACCATATGATCCAATAGTCCCACTGCTGGGTATTTATCCAAAGGAAAAGAAATCACTATATCAAAGGGATACCTGCACCCCTGCATTTATTGCAGCACTGGTCACAATAGCAAAGATGTGAATCAGCCAATGTGTCCATCAACTGATGAGTGTATTAAAAAAAAACAGGGGATACTATTCAGCCTTTCAAAAGAATGAAATCATGTCATTTGCAGCAACATGGATGAAACTGCAGGTTGTTATGGTAAGTGAAACAAGCCAGGCACAGAAAGGCAAATATTGCACAATCTAACTCATATGTGGAGTCTGAAAAAGGTGCTCGCATGAAGGTAGAGAGTAGAGTGCCAGATCCCACTGTCTGGGAAGGATGCATTGGAGGTAGGGAGATGAAAAAAGGTTGGTTAAGGGTATAAACATACAGTCAGAAGGAATGAATTCTCATGTTCCATAGTACAGCAGGGTGACTAGTTAACAATAATTTATTGTATATTTTAGAATAACTAAAAGAGATTTGAATATGTTCCCAACACAAATTATAAAGATTTGAGGTGATGGATATGCTAATTATCCTGATTTGATCATTACTCATTGTATCAAAATATTATATGTACCCCATACATATGTACAATTATTATCTATCAATAAAAGTTCCTCCAAAAAAAAAAAAAAAAAAAGAGTCCAACAAGAGGGAGTGCATTGTTGGAAAGGCAAGGGTGAGAGTCGGGAGAGCAGGCCCTGGGCTTGGCCTCCAGCATCCACAGCACACATGTGCCCTGGACTGGGCCTGGGAAGGGGGGTGCCCTGGTGGCCTATGCTAGCCCTGCGGAACCTGGCCAGGGCCTCCCTGCACCTCCTCCCTAAAACCCTGAGATGGCGTGGGTTCCTTTCTTCTACCACTGACATCCAGTGTTTCTGTTAAATTAGGTGGTCTGCCTAAGGACTTTTTGGTTTGCTAAAAGACAAAACTAAACACAGGAAATAAAGCACATTTTCTAGTTGTCAGCCAGCAGCTCAGGTCCTCTGTGACCACATGGCATCCCCACAGGCATCTGTGTGTATCCCACATGGGGACTTGGCCAGCTGTGAGAGGGATGGACCTGCCCTTGCCTGGGGCTGGGGTCCCCATGCTCTTCTGTCAACAGGTCTGCGCTCACTGCACCCCTCAGTGTGAAGAGGGCGGGCACTGTCCTCCCCTGTGGCCATCAGATGGCATGATCCCACCTCTTGGCAGAGGCTGGCACCACACCCTGATGCTTCTCCATCCCAGACGGGGAAGCAGGTGGTTGGAGAGAGGTGGGAAGAAGAGGTTGCCACCTTCTCCTAAAACCAGTGTGGGTGCTGCTGCCACAGATCATGAACGCTTTGTCCCCCTTTGCTGCCATCCCATGCAGTCAAGTGCCCTTATAACCAGGACCTGCCTGTCTCCAGATCCAGATCCCTCAAGGGCCGCGTGATCAGCCTACCTGGTGTGTTTCCCAGAGCTGACAGAGCTGAGAGGGACGCTCTGAAGCCTGGAGAAGCAAGAGTGGCCACTGGAGCTGCCGTGGACTCGCTGTGATGGAGTTGCTGAAGTGCTTTAATTCCTCAGTTGTTTCAGGCGTTGTCTCCCTTTGGGAGTAGGCATGACCTGCCCACGTCAGTCCTAGGTCAGTGGCTGGAAATGAGCAGAATGGAGCCGCAGGAAGGGCTGAGGGGTGTGAGCACGTGCTTCAGCTGCGGGCTCCATTCAAGCGTCAGTGGCGGGCAGTAGCATCATGCAGACACCTGGAGCTCCTCAGTGCCCCCTGGGCGGCCCCACACCTTTCCATGGCTCTGCCCTGAACTCTGCCCCCCGCGTGATGCTGCCCTGACGTGGAGATCCGGGATGTGTCATTGTCTCTCCTGGCAGAGCCCTGGAGGACAGCGTCTGAGCCGCCCCTGCTAGTCTCTGCTCCTGGCACATGAAAGTGTTCAATACATGTTTGTGCAGAAAGTGAAATGAAAAATCTGTCCACTTGGTAGCTGAATGTGGTGGCACACATCTGTTCTTCCAGCTACTCAGGAGGCTGAGGTAGGAGGATCAGATCACTGGAGCCTGGGAGGTGTGGGTTGCAGTGAGCCATGATTGTGCCACTGCACTCCAGCCTAGGTGACGGAGTAAGACTCTGTCTCAAAAAAAAAAAAAATTCAGTCAATAAAATCTGTCCACATGGCTCATAAACAGATAGAATGTTAGAGCTGGAATAGCCTCAGAGTTTAACCTAGCCTAACCCCTAGTTTTACACAAAAAGAAACTGAGGCCTGGTCTCCCACTTCTGTGCCTGCTTGGCAGACCTAGAAAGTGTGGGTGCATGTGCAAATGGAGGGGGTGTGGGCATTGGGAGTTTAAACTTGGCTTGAATAGCTAATCAAATCTATCAAAATTAGGTTTTTACCAAGCATAGCAAAATAAGACTTGTTTGGTATTATTAGTGATGCTAAAACTATATGTCACATATTGGACAAATAAGCACATATTCAGATACGCATGTGGGATTTTGATTGCATGCTGGGTTTAGTCCAAGATTAAATCTGCATTTTGTTCTGATGTAAAAGGGACTTGAAGCAGTTTTTGAGGTCATGTGCATAGCAAAAGTGGTGGATATGTCCTGTGTCCGCTCTGTTCAGTACGGTAGTGACCAGCCACAGGTGACTACTGAGCTCATGAATGTGGCCAGCGTGGCTCAGGAACCGGCTTTTTAAATTTCGTTTTGCCGGGTGCAGTGGCTCACACCTGTAATTGCGGCACTTTGGGAGGCCGAGGTGGGCAGATCACTTGAGATCAGGAGTTCGTGACCAACCTGGCTAACATGGTGAAACTCTGTCTCTACTAAAATACAAAAATTAGCCAGGCATGGTGGTGGGTACCTGTAATCTCAGCTACTTGGGAGACTGAGGCAGGAGAATTGCTTGAAACCAGGAGAGGGAGGTTGCAGTGGGCTGAGATCATGCCACTGCACTCCAGCCTGGGTGACAGAGCAAGACTCTCTCAAAATTTTTTTTTTCATTTAATTCTAGTCAATTAAAGCTGAAATTTAAATAATTACCTGTGGCTACTGGCTACTCTAATGGACAGCTAGAGAACTGCAGCATAACCTTATCTTTTTAAAAATCTTATTTTAAAAATAATTTTGTGGGTTCGAAGGAAAGATTATCTGGAAGAAGGAAGTGACTGAGACATGACTTTTTGACACCTGGCCTGGAGCGTTTTCCTTTAGACCAACCGACTAAGCTGGATTACACCAGCATAGTCCCTTAAATTCCCTAGCCTCAGTTTCCTCTCGTGTAAAATGAGGTTCTATGGTTTCTGCTAGTTCTGAGATTCTGTCTTGCCCCATTCTGGGCAATTGGGTTTTGAAGAACTGTTTAATAATAATAATAATAAAGAAGGCTTATTAAACAGTGGGGGTCCGGCTGAATAGTCCTCAAACCATTGTACTCAGCTGAGTGGAGAGACCTGAAAGTAACCAAGGACAGTTTCAAAATGTGGGTTTCTGTGCTCCACTTAGACCCATTGCAGGGACTGGAAATCTGCATGTCAACAGGTTTCACAGCGATTCTTACACCAACATCTCCCTTTAAAGATATAGGCCAGGCTGACTCCCCACTGGGGACTGGGTGGGCTGACCCACCTGGCCCGCTCACACTCACCATGTGGAGTTAGGCCAGGGAATGATTTCTAATGCGGGATGCTCCACGTACTCCTCTGGGGCTTGCCAGTTGCAATGGCTTAAGTCACTTTCATGTTTGAATTTAGAAAATCGAAAGATGACCCTCTTCTTTCCTGTAAATATCATGAACAGAGAGAAGAGCAGGTGGGTATTTGTCCTAGACTTAATTTTAATATTTATTTTTATAAGTTAGTTTCAAGTTTGCTTTCTTTCGTTCTTAAAATTGAGATAGGGTCTCGCTGTGTTGCCCAGGCTGCAGTGCAGAGGTGCGATCCCGGCTCACTGTAGCCTTGACCTCCAGGGATCAAGTGATCCTCCCCCCTCAGCCTCCCAAGTGGCTGGAACTCAATAGTCGCGTGCCACCATGCCAGTTAAAAGTTTGCTTTCAAAGAGTCCCTATTCTAATCTGTTGTTGGAGCTCTCCACAATGAATCACCAAAATACCACTTTAATATTAGAGTAGTATTTTGTCAGGAAAAAATAGGCCTGACCCTGAACAACTTATCTGCATAGCTGTAATATTGTCATTTTTAACTCAGGCTAAATCACTTGTTAATTTTAGGAGGAAATGTCAGAGGAGGTTGTTCCCAAATAGCAGTTATTTTCTGTTTCCCAGGTTTATGAACGCAATACACAGCTCTGCTTGTCAACATCTGAAGAAGGAACTTAGAGAAAGCCTAGCTCCTTGTACATTTTTTTTGTTATAATAGTTAATGTAAGAGCAGTTGCGTAAACAGATCATTAAGCTCATTTTGAACATGACCCTGCCAACTGTTTCAAAGCTAAAGTCACATTGACTCAGGAACATCAGCTGTTTCATCTGCAGTGTCTGTGGTCCATGGAGGAACTGGAGTCATGTGAGGTCGAATGACACATGTGGCCCATGTGCAGTCCCCATCATTAAGTAAGTACCCTACTGACCTCTTAAGATGTAAACCAAAAACAAACTGTAGCAACCACCTCTTTTTAAGTCCCTTTAAAGTTTTAGATTTTTACTGTTCTTAGGGTGACTCTTAGCTTTTTCTCATTGCTTCTTGAATCACTCCCCTTTCCTGAGTGTTTCTTGGTCGGCCATCTTGACTCCTCCCGGGGCCATGTATCTGCTCCCTTTGTGGCTCGGTTCGCTCCTAGGTTTTTGCAGGACCTCCATGCAGAAGGCGTGGTGCTGGATCTTTGGGGGACATTCAGATGTAGACATGCTTTGTGCCATTAAGGAGCTTGTGGCTTAGCAAGAACAGCTGGTTACAGAAATGAACCAGGACCCCTTTAGCTGCAGGAGAGGAACTAACCGGAGTCAGCCAAAACACAGAGAGAAGGAAAGCTGTGTGGTGGCCCAGATAACCAAGGATCCTGAGGTAGATGCATCCACCATGGCTGGGTTCATGACTCAGATGATGCCATCAGGACTTGGCCTCTTTCTAGCTCTGAGTCCCACCAAGCCTTTCCGTGGTGGCCTAGCAGCTCCACTGTCCTCTTGACAGGTGCAAGAGGGCTGTAGGGGTCTTTGTCATGTTTCTGGGGTCTTTGCTGGAACATCTGCAGAACTCACGAGATTCACTCTGGCTGAGTGAACTGATGGCAATGGCAGCAGTTGACTCAGACCTAGGGTGTGTGTTTTCTCCTGAAATTGAAAGGATCTCACCCAGGCCCTAGGGGCTGAAAGCTGGGGGAGGGGGCTAAGAGAAAACTGATGCCTGTAGCTAGAAGAAGATCTGTGAATGTCAGGTACACAGTGCTATACATCCATGCCAGAAAGTCGCAATACTAAAGGACTTCATGAGAGTCACAGGCAAGTAAAAATTAAATGTGATTGGAGTTCTGAGGATGGCGACATTGGAGCTATTGGGGACTGCTTCATGTTGGGTTCTTTGTATGGGCTCCTGGGTCTGCCTGGGCCCTGCCCTTCATCCCTGTCTGCTTTTATGGGGGATCCCTGGCTCTTGGGATTGTCTGTGTATGGGAGATTCCCCTGGATCTGGCCTGGCCATGCCCACTGGCTTCATGGGATACACGGCAGCTCCCCTCCAGGTCACAGGGTCCACTTCTCTGTGCATGCCAGAGTCTTGCACAGTCCTTTCAGGTCCAACGCAAGTTCTTTTTCTGGGTAGGTAACCCCCTAGCCAGCTGGAGTCAACACTTCCTTCCCTGAATTCCCGCTCGCTCTGGCAATCTCCCTTGGCCCTTCGGTCGCTCTGTCTTTCATCGGTTTGTCTGCAACCCCAGTTCCCTGTAGGCTCCATGATGGTGACCGTCATTCCTGATGTTTCCCAAATGAACGTGCATTGGTGCTTTTCTGGCTCAAGGGCGTGGGATTTACATTTGCTGTGGGTAGGAAAGAGTGGGGAACAGCTCAGTGTTTTCCTTTATTTGTAAGAAAGTGATGCCCAGACACAGGTACGAGTGTCTGGTTTGATACTTTTGCTCTCTCCTGACACATAGGTGGTCTCTAATGGCTGCGTTTTCATGCTACAAATGATGTACTTGCAATGTTTGGCAAACATTGCGCCACTTGCTTATAATATTGTCAGAAATTCAATCAGCGGCCCTCCTAGTCCCCAGGAATGTGCTTGGTGGCAGGTGTTAGCTGTGCGTGTCTATCCCCCAAAGCCTTTTATTGTCTCATTAATGAGCAGGTGCAATAAATGTGTTGTAGATAGCATCTTTGTTAGTCTGAAGATGTTTGGGATGTGTGTTCTATCTCCACATGTCACCCTGTACAGGAAAAGCAACTGTTTTCCTCAATACTCACACTGTGCCCAGAACACTTCTGATACCAGATGTGTGTGTGGGGTTTTCCCACCCCAAGCAATTCTCCAGTTGTTTGCAGATGCCAACTGGGTATTCGGTTCAGTTCTGACCCCTTCCACGTGGAGCTAGTATGGACCCTGCAGGTTATGGGCTGAGTCTTACTAGGCTGCCCTCACTTCAGAGGCCAGTAGCAAGAGGTGTCTCCAGGTTACCTGGAACTGCTGTGTGGCGTGGCTGCAAATCTGGTTTATTATATTAATGGAGGGCATGATAAAAGATACAGGCAAGCAGCCAGATGGAGAAGTACATGGGGCGAGGTCTGGAAGGATCCTGAACACAGGGGCTTCTGTCTCTGTGGAGTTAGGTGTACCCTCTCCAGGTGCGTGGATGCATTCACCAACCAGAATCTCCCCAAACCCCAACTTGTAGGGATTTTTATGGAGGCTTCGTCACATGGGCATGATTGGTTATCGACAGTCTCCAGCTCCTCTGCCTTCTTTGGAGGATGGGGTATGGGGCTGAAAACTCCAATTTCTGGTCATGGCTAGGTCTTTCTGGTGACCAGCCTTCATCCAGGAGCCACCAGAGTCACCTCATCAGCCCACAAAAAAGGCTTTCATCACCCAGCAAATTCCAAGGGATTAGGAGCTCTATGTTAGGAACCCCAGTCAAAGACCAAATATCAGAACAAAAGATACTCCTAGCCCCACTATCACTAAGAAAATTACCAGGGGTTTAGGAGCTCCATGCCAGGAACCAGGGACAGAGACCAAATTTGTATTTTTATTATGTCACACAGCCGTTCCCTTCCCTCCTTTTAGTATACTTGTTATTTAGAGCAGTGGTGAATAGAGTATGAGGAATTCTCACATTCACACATCCCACTTCCTCTGTTGTTAACATCTGTCATTAGCATGGTACTTTTCATACGTTAACAGTGACAATTCTCCATTTGGAAAGCTGTACTTTTTCCCTACCGTCCTTTGTCCCAGGATCCCACACTGCATCACAGTTGTCATGTCTCCATGGGCTCCTCTGGCTATGACAGCTTCTCAGACTGGCCCTGGGGGTGCCATGGCAGGTGGATAGTGACCTGGAGCTTGAGAGCCCGATATGGGAGCTCTTTGGGATGTGGGCTCTGAATTGGTTGGTTTGCATTAAAAAGGCACACTCATGGGCAAGCTGCTCGCTGTCTCTAGGAATTGGCAGCCCTCCAGGGTGAGGAAGGCCCCAGATGGGAAAGCATCAGCATACAGAAAATAAGACACGGTGACTACATCTAGGTACCTCGTATAACTGGAATCATAGAATATTTGTCCTTTGTGTCTGGCATATTTCACTTAACATCATCCAGGCTCATCCATGTTTTGGTATGTGTTTAGATTTTTTTTTTGAGATGAAGTCTCGCTCTGTTGCTCAGGCTGGAGTGCAGTGGCACAGTCTCGGCTCACTGCAAGCTCCACCTCCCAGGTTCACACCATTCTCCTGCCTCAGCCTCCTGAGTAGTTGGGACTACAGGCACCTGCCACCACGCCCGTCTAATTTTTTGTATATTTAGTAGAGACGGGGTTTCACCATGTTAGCCAGGATGGTCTCCATCTTCGGACTTTGTGATCTTCCTGCCTCAGCCTCCCAAAGTGCTGGGATTACAGGCGTGAGCCACTGCGCCCAGCCGATTTTTTTTCTTTTTAAGGCTGACTAATATTCCATTGTATGGATATACTATATGTTATTTATCCGTTCAAATACGGACATTCCTCAACTTGGGATGGTTTGACTTAAGAGTTTTTGACTTTATGATGGTACAAAAGCCATGTACTTCTAGTAGAAATCCGTAACCCTGGCTAGGCATAGTGCCTCACGCCTGTAAACCCAGCACTTTGGGAGGCCAAGGTGGGGGACTCTCTTGAGGCCAGGAGTTTGAGACCAGCCTGGCCAACATGGTGAAACCCCATCTTTACTAAAAAAATACAAAACTTAGCTGGGCATGGTGGTGCATGCCTGTAATCCCAGCTATTCGGGGAGGGTGGCGGGGGTGCTGAGGCAGGAGAATTGCTTGAACCTTGTAGGTGGAAGTTGAAGTGAGCTGAGATAGTACCACTGCATTCCAGCCTGGGCAACAGAGACAGACCATCTAAAAAATTAAAAAAAAAAAAAAGGAAAGAAAAGAAACTGTAACCCCATTGTAAGTCAGTCTTCCACTTATGGTGGGGTTATGTCCTGATAAACCCATTGTAATGTCAGAAATTCGTAAGTCAGGGATTATCTGCTATGTCACCAGCATTAAGTACATATTTTGACTTAGGATATGGTTGACTTACAATGGGTTTGTCTGGACATGACCCCATCATAAGTGCTGGAGCATCTGTATTTGTTTCTAGAGAAGACAAAAAATTCCACTTCATTTCTAAATCCCCTAGGAGTTCACTGGCCAATAGAACTCCTTTTGGGGGCTTTGGGGGCTTCTCCCATCTCGGCTAAGGGACAGCTGAAACAGGAAGGCAGGATAGGTCAAACTTGTTTGCAATAGGAGTTGGGTGGATTGTGTAAGACAAAAGTGTACTTTGTTACGTGTGATTAATTGTCACAGTTCCCGAATGTCAGCATGATAGAGCAGCAGAGTTGGCTTCTGGGACACAATTTCCATCTGCTGTCCCTGCCTGGAAGGAGGCTTAGGTGGCTTGCCTAGTGTGGGCTTAGTGACCCCACCTCCTCCCCTCCCGGAGCCAGGCCAGAGTGGCTTTGCCGAAGTCTCGGATGAACTGTCAGGCTGGAGCAGTTCTTCATCCAGGGGCTGTTTCCTGCTCTAATTACTGCTCTTTCTTCTACAGCTGAGAGGAATTGGTGGGCGGATGTGGGAGAGGCGAGCTAATGTGATGACATTTTGACAAGTGTGTTACAATAAAAAAATAACTCCCCTGGGAGAAGGTTAATGCAGTTATCACCACGTTCATGTTGGCAGCCTTAGATCTGTGCCTGGTTGGGGCAGGATGCTTTGCTTTTCTTGTGCAGACCAAGTCTTACCCACATTCTAATGGATAGTGCTTAAATTTTTTTTTCCAGAAACATCTATGAAGAGCGAAGATTGTGCTCTGCTCATAGATTTTTCCACTTGGGCTTTTCCTGTATTTCTTTACTGCATGATAAGCTACTTCTTTCCACCTACTAGTTAAGTAGGCTGCTTCCCTCTGCTCTCAGATGACATGTGGCTGAGAACTTCATACTAATTCTAACATTAGCCTAAGTAAAAATATAATTAGTATTTTTAGTCTGCTTCCAAATTAAATCTTACCGTGCATGCTAAAGGCGGCTACAGAGCATTTGGGATTTATTTGTTGTGTTGAATCTTCTATTCCTTGTTCTCCTCTTATTCATTTTTAGTAATGTAGAATTTACTCTAGCTGGATTAGGTATTTGCCATTAAAAAAACCAGCTTTATTGAGATGTAATTCACATGCCATATAATTTGCCCTTTTAAAGTGTTCAATCTAGTGGCTTGCAGTGTATTCACAGAGTTGTATCCATCACCACAATACATTGTAGAATATTTTATCCTTTTTAGTACTGATGTGTATGAATCTGCCATATTTTATTTACCCATTCATTAGATGATGGACATTTGGGTTGTTTTCACTTTGGGGCTATTATGAACAATGCCGCTACAAGTATTTATGTGTAAGTGTCTGTTTGGACTTACGTTTACATTTCTCTGGTAGTGGAATGGCCGGATCATGTGGTAACTCTGTTTAACCATTTAAGGAACTTCCAGACTATTTACTAAAGTGGCTGCATCACTACCACCCAACAACATAGGAGAATTACAGTTCTCCATATCCTTGTCAACACATGTTTATCAACTGTCTTGTTGACTGTAGCCATCCTAGAAGGATCATTTTTTCAGAGTTGGAAAATGGGAGAGAGTAGTTGCTGAAAGTATAAATGTGGTTCAGGTTAGTACTTATCACTTACTAACTGTGTTACCTGGCTGAGTTGCTTAATTTCTCTGAGCCCTGGTCTGCCTATCTATCTGTAAACAGGAGATGGTTACACCTGTCCCGTAGGGTGCTTGTGAGCACTGACTGAGGGCGAAATGAAACAGCACAGCATCTCCCATCCATAATGTTCAGTAAGTGTGGACCTTTCTCATCATGCCTGAGAGGAGACCAACTGTGAGTCTCTGCCCCTCCTTCTACCCTGTCCATCCCTTTTCTGGAAAGGGGTGATTAACTAACAATATGTTTTAGAGAAGTGTGGGATCATCCAAAGCAAAGATGAGTGGATAGGAAGCATCATGGTGACGGAACCAGGAGTTCTATGAGCTGTTTCTGGATATTCCCTGATGATACTTAAAGGGTCCCCTAAACACAGCTGAGACTTCCATTTTATACTTGAAAACTAAATTTTAATGCAAAATTTTATTGAGGTTCAATTTATATACAGTAGAATTCATACTTTTTGGTTTACAGTTCTGTGCATTTTGACAAACAGCTGCAGTTGAGTGAGTGCCACTGAGACAGGAGAGTTCCCTTACCCCTTTGCAAGACTTGCAGTAGGGGTGTGGCTTGCTTACTTGGCCACCACGGTGCTCAAACTCCTTGCAGGATGGGAAGCACGCAGGCGACCGGGTGCTAGGGCTGGAGCTAGTGCTTTTGGGCTCCATCCCCACAGCAGTGTCTAGGGGTGTGTTACAATTAGTGCTCCATTAGCAGTTGCCATCCGCGGATGGCAGTGTTTAGGGGTGTGTTGCAATTAATGCTCCTTTAGCAGTTGCTGTCCATGGATGGCTAACTGTTAACTGGCTCAGTGGAGAGTCAGGGTGACAGCTTTTTACACCTTATCCTCTTGGTACCCAGGTTCTTGTCCAGCATCCTGGAAGAATCAGGTCTCAGGGACTTGAAGAATGGTGAATGCAGAGGTTGTATTGAGTGATGGAGGTGGCTCCCAGTGGGATGGGGAGCTGGAAAGGGGACAGAGTGGGAAGATAATCTTCCCCTGGAGTTCAGCTGTCGCCAGCTGAACTCCTCTCTGACCATCCCCAGCTGAATTCCTCTGAATGTTCAGACACCTCCTCTCTTCCCTCCTCTGCTCTACTGCTCTACTACTTCTCTGCCAGTAGAGTTTGGGGTTTTTATAGGTACAAGATGAGGGTGTGGTGGGCCAGGGTGGTTTTGGAAAAAGCAACATTTGATTGGGAAAACGGGGATAACTGTTATCATTTAGGGCCACGGTGTCCAGGTTTGAGGGTGGGGCCTTTGCCGGGGAACCACCCTCTTCTACCCAGTACTTCCCTGCCTCCTGTTCATATCACCACCACAGTCAAGATGCAGAGCTCCATCCTTTTGGCTCAGAACATTCATCAGCTGTGGCCACCCTTGCAGTCCCACATCAGCTTTCTGTTCCTGCAGTTTTGCATTTCGAGAATGCCATATAAATAGGATCATGGAGTATGTAGCTCTTGAGTCTGGCTTCTCTCACTTATGTAGCACATTTGTGATTGTTCTGCATTGTTTTGTCTATCAGTAGTGTGTTCCTTTTTATTGCTGCATAATATTCCATCATATGGAGGTACCACAGTTTGCATATCCATTTAACACTGAAGGATATTTGGATTGTTTCCAGTTTTTGGTAGTCATTGATAAAGCCATACTAAACATTCACTTGAAGGTTTTTGTGTTAATATGTTTCCATTTCTCTTGGATAAATATTAACATTTAGGAGTAGAATTGCTGGATCATATGGTGAATGTGCATTTAATTTCCTTATAAGAAATTGCCAGATTGTTTTTCAAAAGAGCTATACCATGAAATTAATAATATTTTAACCAATAATAGGCCATCGGAATCTCTGAATTTGTTATTAATCACTTAGTTAAGAATATGCCTGTATCTTGATATTCATGTATACTTTTCTGAATGGACTAGATTCTGCAACTGTTAGTAAGGATGCCAGTAAATGCACCTTCCATGGACAGTTCATGTAGGAAAACTTTAGGTAAGACAAAGTGAAACGATTTCTTTATTGCAGGATACTTCATGCCTAAAATATACAACCCTTAAGGGGATAAGTGAAACAGGCAATTTCTCTAAATTTTTTTGACCATGAATGTCTCATGGAGCTAGTGTTCTTTGGAACCAATTTTGGAGGACATTGGGCTAGAGAACACACATTCTTCTCAGCGAGTAGCTTGCATTTTATCTGAAACATCTCTGTATTGGTCAGGATAGGCTCTGTTGTGCTGCAGTAACAGGCTGCCCTCATTGACAGCTGTTTAAAACAATAAATGTTTGTTTCTCATTCGCGCTGTTAGATTATCTCAGCAGGCAAAGAGCTCTGCTTCTTGTTGATCTCACAGGGGTGCGGGCTGATGAGGTGAGAATGAGGCTGATAGCACATAGGCTCTTGGAGTCTTCTGTGTGGGAGCAGCACACTCCATGTTTATTTGCTGAAACAAGTTGCATCTTCACACCTGACTTCCTGGGGAAATTCAACCATGATACGTTCCTGAGAAAAAGAGAAATGGAATGTTGAACAGTTCTAGTTACCACCTCAGATTCTAAAGGATTCAGGGCAAAGTAGTTTGTTCCATTTTGTGTTTCTGTGTATCTGACTTGTTATATGAGTGTCCTAACCTCAGCACCTGTTGTCACCAGATCCCAAAGTTTGACTATCACATATCTTTATCTGACGTCTTTAAAAGCTGCTCTGGTCCCTTCAGCCCAGTAGGCCATCATGTTCTCGTTTATGGTGAGGCGGAGCTTTAGAACCAGACCACAGAGCAATAAGCAATATGGTTTTAGAGTTAGGAGGGGGGCCCTGGGAGACTGTCTGGCCCATGGTTTCTAAACACTTCAGAGCGGGAGGAACCTGTCTTCTAATGAAGGTTTACAAGGACAGTGAGCATGTAAAATAGATAACTCTGAATGGTTCTGAGAGAACTGGTTGGTAGGTCAAGAATTCTCACTGCAGGGTCTTTCTTCTCCCTCTCTCCCTTCCTGCCTCCTCCTCATCCACCCCAGGGATCTCTGAGGGCCACCAAAGAGACCAGTTTGAGAGACCCTAATCTTTTCAAAGCCTTTGTGTGTGTTAGCAGAGGAGGGTGACTAGGTACCATACAAATCAGGTTACTTTTGAGAGCAAGGGGCCCTATTAACCCTCATACCAGGACAACAGGTGTGGTGGCACATGGGGCCATCTGGTCACCTGGACAGCAAGAAGCAGGTGCTGCTAGAAGTGACTGGTAAGATGGCCCTGCTGGGTTTGAGAGATGCCATGGCATGGGCCTTGAAGGCTGTTGTTCGTTTGTTTTGCTTTTGCTGTTTTTTGGTGTCATTAGAGGGAGAGAGGGAGAGTGGGAGAGTGTACATGTCTACCAACAATGTCTACCAACATAAAGACTGAAGGTGTGCAGTCGAGGCATCCCTGAGGGAAGTGTGAGCTCTGATGACAACACTTGTTAGACTCTCTACTGAGCCCCTCTCTGCCTGTTGTTGTTTCATCTTCACATGTACTCGGCACCGAGTGGGCCTCCTGTCCTATGTGCTTGACCGATAAAACCGCTTAACCCTGCTAAGCCAGATTGCACAGGAGAGGGTCTTCTAAGCTCACTGCCCTTACTGTAAGAGGCTGTGGGGTTGGTTTCACCTTGACCTATTGTAATATGCATTAAGTTATTCACACTTGGAACCTCTCCAAGATAAATAGTTTATTTCTGGGGGACATTTTTAGAGCTCTTAATCACTGCCAAAAGAAAGAAAACTTTCCGGAAGTGAAAACTGCCTACCAACAACAGTGTAATATACTTGCCTTTGGACCTCTTATTAATGACCAAGGTCGAAGAAAGGAAATCCCAGGTGACACTGCCCCTTGCTTTATTCTTACAGCCTGACATGCATGGACTGTTTCCTGTTTGCAAACTGGAGCTGTCCTGAAATGAGGGGTGAGCCTCCTTAGCCAGGAAACAGTCTGTACATTTAAGAGGACTCTCCTCAGAGATCAGAATTGCAGGTACAGTCCCAGGCCGTGAAACGCTGAGGTGACCTGTGCTTACAGCTCAGGGGACAAGGCATAAATATAGTTATAGGACAGGGAGAGGCAGTCCCTAGAGAAATTTCAACTGCCCTAAGGGTTTAATATTAAATACCCCAGACACAGAAAGATCAGGGGAAGCTAAACTTAGGAGGTAGAGAAGCCAACACAAATGAAAGCAGTGACATCATCTCACTGCAAACAATGTTAAAATAAGAAATAAACAATACTGTCAGGCCCAAAGACAAAATACACATGGAGGAAAGATATTCACGGAATAGATTTTAAAGAGTTAATATTTGTAATATATGAACACTCTGTTAAAAGTGTTTGTTTAAAAGTTCTAAAACCAGACCACCAGCAAAGAACGTAAAGAAAGAAGTCATAATAAAGGAACTGACAGTAATTAATGTTGGAAGACATTTATCTTTATCTGAAAACATGGAGAAATGTTTGATCTTGGTAATCAAAGAGGTACACATTGAATAAAAATGTTAGTTCTCAGCTTTCAAATTAACAAAGAGTATAAAAAAGTGCACAGTCTTAACGAGTCTATGGAGAAAGTTGGTGGAAGGCTGATCAGATAATGCTTTTGGGAACCAGCATGATGGATTAGAAGTCTTCAAGACAAGCTTGTCCAGCCCACGGTCTGCAGGCTGCATGTGGCCCAGGGCATGTCTTTGAATGTGACCCAACACAAATTTGCAAACGTTCTTAAAACATTATGAGATTTTTTGTGTGTGAATTTTTTTAAAGCTCATCAGCTGTTGTTAGTGTTAGTGTATTGTATGTGAGGCTCAAGACAATTTTTCCAGTGTGGCCCAGGGAAGCCAAAAGATTGGACACTCCTGCTTTAAAATGCCCATGTCTTTGATTTAGCGATGACATCTGGGGATCTTCCAAAAGAAAATCATCCTCAAAACAAACACAAAAAACAAATACTTTCTATACAAAGTTTTCATTTTAAATAAAGCAAAAAATGAAGAACGACTTGGATATATTAATAGTGTGGAGATTGCTAAATAAGCTATGGTGTATAAATTAGCTTAGGGTTATGCAGCCAAATTAAAATGGTTTTTATGATTATGTGGTGGCTCATGCTTGTAATCCTAGCACTTTGGGAGACCAAGGAGGGAGGATTGCTTGAGGTCAGGAGTTCAAGACCAGCCTGGGAAACATGATGAGGCCCCATCTCTACAAAATATTAAAAAATTAGCCAAGCATGGTGTATCTGCCTGTAATCCCAGGTGGGGCTGAAGCAGGAGCATTGCTTGAGCCTCAGAGTTGGAGGCTGCAGTGAACCATGATCATGCGGGTGCACTCTAGCTTGGGTGACAGAGTGAAGCCTGCCTCTTAAAAAAAAAATAAAATAAAAAGGTTTTTATGAAGACTAATTTAATAGAAAAGTGTTGGCTCTTAAAATGAAGCAGGATACCAGATGGCGTGAACACTAATATCACTGTATTTTTAAAAACCTTGTAAATCTATGCACAGAGACGAGGCTGGAAGACAACTACCAGAGCATGACAGCTAGATTGTGAGTGCTTGAAAAAAATTTTCTCTTTCTCTTTAATTTATACATTTCTTGTTTGTTATGTATACTTTTGTGTGTGTGTGTGAGACAGAGCCTCACCCTGTTGCCCAGGCTGGAGTGCAGTGGCGCGATCTCGGCTGGAAACTGGAAACTTTGGAGGGGACATTTTTTCAGGAATTCTTTTTAGCGTTATGGATGCTACTGTTTCAGAGTTTCTTAAACCCAGAGTGTGATGGATGGAGGAGGAGAGCGCTCACAGGATGGCCTCACTCCACAGAAGATGCCCTTGTTGCTCAAGCCTTCCTTCCCCCAGGCAGCTGCTACGTGCTTGCGTCCTCCGTGGCTCTTGCGATACAGAGGGGAGGCCCCAGATGAAACCCAGCAAGGGGTGGTCTGTCCTGGAGGACAGCAGCCAGTGTGGGGGGCAGTCCCTTCTCTCTGTCCCAAGGGAGGACACAGCTCCACGGTGGTCACTGGCTCTATGCGAGTAGGTGCATCCATCGAGAGACAACAGATGAGAGGGCCCTTCAGTTGACTTTTCTGCCTCCAGTTCTTTCTATTCATGAGAGGAAAAGCTAGTGGTAGATAGAACAATGCTAAATGTAATAAAAATAAGCAAGTTACCTGGGTTTATGCAGTGCCAGATGTCATGATGGTTGTATACAGGAGAAGATGTCCAAGACACGTCTCCTCCAAGTGTCCCAGAGCTCAGAACTGTGTGAGCACTTTGAGGTTCTCCCAGACCTCTTTCTTCCCTGGGTGTGAGCCCTGCACAGTGCTCCGCAGAGAGCTGGGGTCCGTAAATACGGATGGCAAACAGCTCACCTGGGTTTCTCACATGGATTTCTTTCCTTGGGGGCCTCTGTAAGGAAGCTTTTACCCACTCCTAGGGGTCTATAAGAGTATTGTTGTTAAGATTCAATGGGTCATTTCCAAAGTAGTCATTTCTTTCTCCTCACACAAAAATGAACGAATAAGGATACAGTTTTCTAGTGGAAATTGTGGCCTTCCCTGCTCCCAGCCTCCAATCAAGTAAAAGTTTTAGAACAAATGGACTACACTATTCTGAAGTAATTTTGAATTTGGCCTTGTATTTGACTCTGTAGTCTGATGAGGGAAACAGGGTTCATGGGCAGACACCCTTGTTTGCACACACGAGACTGGGTACGGAGCCAGGCATGATCATCCTGGAAAACAAGGAGGAAATAGAGGCCGATGAAGGCACTGATTTTTAAGAGCTTTCTTGCTGGAGTAATAGATTTTAGGAGGGGGCTGCTCTGCCAAGTGCTTCAGCTTAAATGGAGCCAACTGTGGAGAGGAGCTGGCGGCACTGCTCTGGGAGTCCCTTGTCTTTGGGAGGGGGTGTTTCACGGCCACCTGCCTTTCATCCCCACAGCTCACAGCAACTTACCGAATTTCCGACGCTCTCCTTGGAGACTTGGAGAAATGTGTGCTGAAGGTGAGGAGTCACTCAATCACTGGCAGCCAGGCGGAGGTGACTGATGGGCAAAATGTGCTCTAGTTGCAGTGGGGCTTGCAGGCGGGTATCCTCTGTGGAGGGCTTGCTGGCTCATGATAGATGAGTCACTTGTCTGTAGTGGTGGCCAGGGCTGTGGCCCAGATCCTTCTCTGTTTTCTTATGTGAGTGAAGGCTGTTGCATTGCATAGTGGGTGAACCACACCTGGGGATTCTAGACTTGGCCCTGCCCTCTCTTCTTGTGGAACCATGGGTCACCCATTTACCATCTCCGGGCCTCAGTTTTCTCACATGCAAAATCAAGATTGAAGCCGGGCACGGTGGCTCATGCCTGTAATTTCAGCCATTTGGGAGGCCCAGGAGTGCAGATCACTTGAGGTCAGGAATCCAACATGGTTGAAACTTCATCTCTACTAAAAATACAAAAAAATTAGTCAGGTGTGGTGGCTCATGCCTGTAATCCCAGCTACTTGGGAGGCTGAGGCAGGAGAATTGCTTAAACTGGGAGGCGGAGCTTGCAGAGACCCAGATCGCACCACTGCACTCCAGCCTGGGCGACAGAGTGAGACTCCGTCTCAAAACAAACAAACAACAACAACTAAAACCAGAGTCAGGGTTGAGCTTGATGGTCCCTATCAGTAGCAGTGTCCCCTGGTGTGGCACTTTGACTTGTGGATAAATAGGTTTTTCATTGCTGCAGTTTCAAACCTTCAGCTTCTCTATATCCCCTGCCACTGACGATTATTTCACACGAACCAGAGAGGCCATTAGGTGAGAATGCCTTCATCTTCCCTCCCTCCCACTTCTGAGCGCCCTTTTGTTTCCTTCTGAGCTTCTTCCTATTTCCTCCTGTCGTCCTTCTCCTCTCTAGACCCTGAAGGGTTTCTCTTCTCTTCTAAGACTACTTCTTCCTACTGGACTCCTGACACCCCCACCCCCACCCCTACCCTTGGGAACTTGATTCCATCTCTCTCTCTCTCTCTCTTTCTCTCTATTTCTCTCTCTCTCTCTGTCTTGCTCCCCGCTTCTTTTCTCATGTTCCATCTTCTTTCTCCCTCACCTCCTTATAATCCACATCCAGACAAGTCCACATCTCCCCAAAAACCCCATGCCTCCCTTTTGGCCAAAAAGAACTCTATAGAGCATCAGAAGAATAATTACTAAAAATATATGTTTAAAATAAGTGGCCTTAGTAGTAAGCTCTGAGAATGAGAAGACTCGCTGTCTAATAAGTTAATACAAATTAGTTGAAGTCAATGTGACAAGAAGAGAGCGAGACAAGTTTGTACTTCTATACCTCAAAACAAAAACTCTGAAAAAGCAGTTTGTCTCTTGAACTAACACTTTCAGCCTAAGAATATAACAACAACAACAACAACAGAAAAGACAAATGCATTTGTAATAATGGCCATTATAAAAGATGGAAGGATATTGGAGCATTTGAAGTGGAAAAAAAGGATATGAAATTCATCTTGTGGTGGGACCCTCTTTCCTTTTCCAGGGTCATATGGGTATAGATGCATTGGGGAAAAAAATGCCTGGAAGGAATACTTTAGGAATGTCCTTTTTTTTTTCTTTGTATCTTTTGAAATTTCCTACATGAGCTCGTATTACATTTTGTTGGCAGAAAATAAGATTTATAACCATCCTTCTTCCCTCCCACGCAACCTTCTTCCCTCCCACTTGGCCTCAGGCATTGACCTTTGGCTTTGTTCGGTCAGGTCTGCTGGGAGGGCCTCTGGGACCCTCTGTCTCCTGGCCTCGCCACGGTGAGGGTTCGGCAGTTCTCTCCCCCAGCCCCTGCAGTCCCTCTTCTCTGGCTTCTGTATCGGCCAGTTTTCTGTTCCCACCCTTCGTGTTTCCCTAGTCTCTTGAAGAATTTTTTTACTCTGCTTGGACCTGAGACACGATGTTCCCCAGAGTGCTGCGCTTGTGGTGCTTTTCCTGGCCTGACACCTGTGAGTATCAGACTGGGAAAGAGAATTCCATTTCCCTGTCCTTCCTCCTGCAAGTGACTGGCTCTGGTGTAGACGGGGCTGTCATAGGTAGCCTGCCACACAGGTTGGCTCCTTCTCCGTTCCCCTCCTGTTTTCCCTGGTCATGGCAGGGTCCCTGAGGAATCACTTCTCCTCTCGTCTGTGTTGGTGTCCTAGCTTAGGTGGCCCCTTTTCCTGCTGTTCTCAACTTTGGTAGCACCTTGGCACCATCTGGGGAGCTTCGTAGTCCTGAGGCATGGGTTGCCCCTAGCAGTTTTAAGGTCATCGATTGGGTGGAAGCCAGGCCTGGGAGTCTGGAAGCTCCCTGCTGAGTCTGCCGGCAGCCACACTGAGGACCTTGTCTCCTGTCTGTGTCATGCCTCGTTGTAGATGGTCACACACATAGAGCAGCCCGTGCCTAGAGTCCTGGGCCTTGGGGCTCAGGAATGGGGCCAGGCCTACCTGCTGAGCGACCCCAGTGCCACAGGCACTGATTGGCCGCTGGAGAAGCGGGAGTGAATGGCAACAAGGCCAAGTGAGAAGCCTGTGTCTGCGCTGACCACCGTGCCCCAGGCGGTCTAGTCCAAAGAGACCTCCTGCTTTGACTTTCTGTACTCGGCTATGCCTACCTTGTGAAAACCCCAGTAAAATTAATCCAGTGGCTGCTTGGCCAGACAGTTTGGACGTGTTTCCCGAGTCCTGGTCTGGGATCAGAGGTTTGGAGGCCGCAGCTGGACCTTGATCTTCTTTCCCCAGTGGCATCCTCAGGCTGGGGTGTGGCAAGCTCGGAGAGGATGGGGACCCTTACTGTGTGTCCCAAATAGAGCAACAGGGCCTTTTTCTTCTGCTTCAGAATATCTATTCTCACAAAGGGAACAAGCATCCAAAAACCTCACAGAGTAGCATTAGGAAATCAGGGATTGCAGCCAAAGGGACTCTTGTCTTCTGTGTGAGGCTGAGTCGGACTTCCATGACTCATGGTTCTGTTATTCTGAGAGTTTGAGACTATTAAGGAAATTCAATTTAGAGGGTCGTGATTTGTGAGAACAATGAAATAGGCCATTCATATTCCTGTAGCATCAGCAGCGGATGAGATGGGAGGTGTTGTCTTTCGGGCAGACAATTGGGAGCATTTTGCATATTGCCTTGCACAGATGTCTTGTAAGGGCTGAGGAAAGCTTCTTGAGGTCTGGGCAGTAGTCGAGAGGCCTGCACACCCCCATTGGGAGAGGAACCCATCAGCAACTGCCATTCCTGGGCCAGACATGGTGTCAGCTGTACGCCGCATGAATCCTGAGACCCCTGTGTGCTTTCACAGCCCTGAGACTCCGTGTGCTTAGTCTCCTTCTGTTCACCCCTTACCAGATATTCCCAGGACACATGCTGGGGTGCCTGTCCTTTCTTCTTGCATCGAATGTGTGGTGGCAAATGAGGAAGGGATTTTCATATTCTCCTAGTGTGCGTTCCAGCCAGGGAGGCCAATGAACAGGAAATGCTCATGAAAAAAGTCAGATGGGGCAGGTGACATACAGGTAATTAACACCATGGGATCGTATAATGGAGAATGACAGAGAATGACTTTTATGTTTGGTGGCTGGAGAACATTTTTAAAGAGATGTTGTCTAAGTTGAGAGCTGAGATGTGAGTAGTGAGATGGGGCCGGGGAGGCAAAGGTCGGGGAGGACCGCCTGGTGCAGGGAGACTAAGGAAAGATTGAGCGTGGTGTTTTCAGAGAACCCTGGCGTGGCCCAAATGGTTTTGCAATCCAGGAAAGGAGTTTGGTACCTGTTCTCTGTGCATTGGGAAGCCATTGAAAGGCTGTAATCAGGACAATACGGGATCTGGTTTGCTTTAGAAAGATCTTGAGTGAGTAAATAAATGAGTGAGTGGTGAGTGAGAGAGGCTTAGACACCAGAACAGCTGGTGCCACCCCACATGCAGCACGACAGTCACGGGCACTTGGTGGTTCTGTTTGCCCCGCCCAGCTCATGTGCTCATAGGTGAAGTTTTTGCTGTCAGCAGTGATCATTAAACAGTGAGATGGGTAATTGTAGCGAGGGTATTTTTTTGTTGGTCCTAGACTGCCTAGAATCCTGATAGAAAGAATAGTTTTCCTTGAACTTAAAATTCAGCAAATCCTCTGTAGCTATTTTTTTGTACTGTTTGAAGGATGTACTATTTATGGACTGCAAAACAATAGATTCTAATCTGAGTTGGAGATAAAACATGACGGGGGCATAAAACATTTAAGAAGCACACATGAGGCACAACAAAGCATTATGCAACAGCTTCTTCAGGAAAATGTGCAAATTTTGCATCTGGGAGCAGCTGAGAAAAGTGACACAGAGCAGAATTGTCCTAATATATAAACCTCAGGTAGTATTATGAAAGTAAATACTATATTCAGTCTTTAGGCACAGCCATCAGTGCTGGTTTCCACCCATGAATGCAATTCTGTCTTGCTGATATGTTGGAACTGCCCCCAAACAAATGCCAAATGTGAGATTGAAAATTAAATGTACAGGGCCCTAAGCTGTTTGGAACTGTTTTTAAGATGAGAGCTGTTCCACCTAATAGTTGCTATAGGAATAAGCTGGCAGGATGAGGAAAACCCAAGAATGCCAGTTAGCAGGAGAAGATACCGGAGTTTCTGTTAGGCAAACACAGGGAGGAAATATGGAGATTGTATTGTCTGCGGCACTGAGAATCACAGCCTCCAGAGACAGGAGTCAGAGTCACTCAAAACCTCAATACCCAGGCCCTTCAGGCAGCCTGTGGCCCAGGGCAGGTGCCCCTTCTGCTGCTGGCCTTGGAGGGGTGGCCTGAGAACAGCCCTCCCTGCCTACACCAGGGGAGATTTTACACACCTTTCCCACTGCAGCCTGCACCATCGTCGTATTCTGCAGGGTGTGGACACAAGTTAGAAGCAAGACAAAAGTGGCTGGCCCTGAGCTTGCCCTTGGATTTCAGACCTGATCCGGTGCCAGTATCTCTATGGAGGGCTGTGAGAACAGTTCTTGCTGTCTTTGCTGTTGGATGGCATCCCCTTTAAATGTTCAGTCCTGTTGTCTGGGCAACCTCGTGCTGAGGGACCCATTGCTGAGCACAGTCTGCCCAGCTCTCAGCAGATGGAATGAGAGCCCCTGCACCATCTCATTGGGAAGCTCCCCTGCCGGGGCCCAGTGGGTTCTTGCCATGTGGCCTCCATGCTCCTGGTGAATGTATAGCTTCTGTCTCTCTAGGGTCATCTTACTGGCTGCTCTGAGGTTTTCAGACCACAGAGACAGGAGAAAAGCTGTCTACTGCCATGGTCAAGGTGAGGCCGATGCCTGTGGTCATTCCTTCGGTCCCCAGCCTGGGGACAGTGTCAACCTTTGCTGTAACTGGACTTCCCTCTTGGTGCTTTCATGTAATTTTTGTTTCTTTGTGGTTTTCCTCTGGATATTCAGACCCTCAGAGTCTGGCAGAATAATTTGCACATTAGTTCTTCCTATGCAGGGTGATTATTTTCCTTTCTAAGAGTCAACTAGAAATAAAAAGTAAATTAATTTTTTATTTTCATTGGACAAACTGCACCTCTAGCCTGACATGTTATTGTAGGAACTTGGGCTTTGAGGAGACAAATTTAAATCTGTATATAAAATAACTTTATGAGTTTTCATATTTGCTTCCTATCCCTTGAACTGAGACCATATTTGTTAAGATTTCTCTCTGACGTTGGCCACAATAAATATCTTAACAAATTCAGGAAATTCATTCTAAGTCATCATTTTTGCTATAATTCCTGGACCTTCAAGTTTTTCTGCTTAAAGTTGCCTCAGGGGACCCTCAGATCTCTTATAGAGTTTGTAAATCCATTATGAGAGATTGAATCTAGAGTACTTAACATTTGAAATCAAGAGTACTTAACATAATCCTGGGCATCATTTACTGGTCTCAGGAAATCCTTTGAGGGAACAAAAATATTACTGCTATAATGAAAGTCTCTAAGCTGGCTTATTCACAAAAATCCAGTGTGGTGAAGCAAAAAAGAGCGTGAATTTTTGAAATCAGGACACCTGGATTCATACTTCAGTTTTACACCTAGGACTGTGGTAACATTGGGCAAATTACTTAGCTTCTTTGACTTCCGTTTCTTCATTTGTGAAGTGGGAGGATGCCTGCTTGGCAGGGTGGTTGTGAGGTTGACAGAGGCTGTCTTAGGCTCTTCAGGCTACTGTAACAAAATACCATAAACGCAGTGACTTATGAGCAGCAGTAATTGATTTCCCACAGTTCTAGAGGCTGGAAGTCCAAGATCAAGGCACTGGCAGATTCGATGTCTGGTGGAGACTGGCCTCCTGGTTCACAGATGGTGCCTTCTCACTGTGTCCTCCTGTGGTAGAGGGGGCAAGGCAACTCTCCGAGGCCTCTGTAGTGAGACACTAATCCCATTCACGAGGGCTCCATCCTCAGGACCCAGTCACCTCCCCAAAGGCCTCAGCTCCTAATAACATTGCCTTGGAAGTTAGGATTTAACATATGACTTTTGGGATGACACATACATTCAGTCCATTGCATACTCCAAGGAATATCATGCCTAACAGGATGGCTGGAAAGTGTAGATGTTCCACCACTGTAGTCCCCTCCAGCCTTCCCTTCCACACACAGCCAGAGTATCTCCCTGCAAGTGTCTCATTTGACCTGTGGAGTTAACGTGCCTGGTGGAATTGCCCTGGCTCATCCTAAGGCTGGATGTCTCAGCTCAGATGGACTGGGAGGCAGTGGGGATGCAGGGGTAGAGATGATACCTGAGCCTGGAGAGCCTCGCTTGCTCTGAGTTGAACTGCAGTCACACGCCCTGGCTCGTCCATGTGCTTCTGATCTGACAGCGATGCTGGGGGTGTCTTCCTTCCATTCCGTGAGTGTATTTGACACAGACTGAATGCCAGGGTCCCTCTGACTTAGGGCTCCAGGCCAGTGCTGCAGCTCAGCCTTGAGGAAGAGTTCCCAGAGCATGAGGAGGACTCATGTTGGAGGATGCTGGTTAGTTTCTTTCTGGTCAGACCTTCACTTTTTGAGTTGATGTGGCATCTTTCCTGTAATCACAACTACATTCAACTGTAAAACCATTTTAATTTTTCATTTTCCCATGTTTGGGGGACTATAATCCCATGGGTGTATGGATATTGTCCAGAGACATGAAACATGGAGTTTGGATTTGCAGAGGACAAGGAAGCTATGAGATATGGGAGAGCAGAATGAAGTCACACCCCACACAGATGCCCACAGATTTTGTGCTGCAGTGAGTTCTTAATGTCCTGCAATCAGTGACACATCAAGGATGGCTTTCAAGAGCTTTCTTGAGCCATTTCTCCAAATCTCCGCAGTCTCCTCCCTGAACTCCCGTTAGTCTCCAGATCAGTTTACTTCCTAAGTAACTTAGCAAACTTGCAAGACCAGCTGAGCTTCCCAGACGAGGCCCGCACATCACAGCTCCTGACCCTTCCTCTGAGGACACTTCCTGGGAGTTTTTGTGCAAAACCATTCTTCTTCCCACCTTAGACAGGCATGGGTGGCCACGTGTCAGTCCAGCCCGCTGTGCTCTTTCTGTGCAGAAACTCTTGCCTGGTTACACTTGGTAGCTTCTCTTTATAAACAGAGGTGTGAGTGTCCTTAATACCTTTGGCTGCGTTAGCTCTTCCTTTGTTAGTTTCTGATGGCCAGTGAAGGAGAATCCTATATCAATCAGGATTTGCTGTATAACAGACAACCCAAAACTTAGAGGCTTAAAACAATACCCGTTTATGTAGCTCACAGTTCTGTGTGTTGGCTGGGATTACTGGGGCAGCAAGGATGGCCTGGGTTCCTTTCCACATGGTCTCTTATCCCCCAAAGGCTAGCCTGGGCGTCTTCATGTGGTGGACTGAGGGTCCCAGTAAGCAACAAGAAAAGGCAGACTCCAATGTGCAAGCACTTTTTAAACCTCCATCTGCATCGTAATTGTTGTTGTCTCATTAGCCAAAGGAAGTCACAGGGCTGTCAAATCTAGAGGCAACCTTGGATGGAATATTCCAAGGGCCTGGATCCGGGGAACATGAATCAATTGGAGGCTGTTACTGTATGATCCACCACAATGTCCATTGCCTGTTTTCTTTTGATTGTTAATCTTTTATATTAGGAGGAGTTTTTTATATATTCTGGATACTAATTATTTCATTGCTATATATGTTGGTTTCAGATGAATAGGAGTTCTTAATTTTAATAAACAAGGTCACTTCTCTCAATCTTTTTCTTTTCTGATGTGCTCATTTTGGTTATTGTTTTAAAAATCTTCCCCAACCTTGAAGCCATACAGATATTCTTCTATATTGTTTCCTGAAAGTTTTATGGTTTTGCCTCTTGTGGTGATGTGTTCTCTCTCTCATTCTTTTCCTTTTGGTAGGATAATTGAGAAGTGTTTTTATTAGGTAAGCTCCATTTTCTCACCGCATCCAAGTCGTTTATGCAGGCCTGCTCTGCAAGTGGCATTTTCCACGTGGAATTAAATGGATGTTACTACCCTGTAGTTAATTCCAGTCTAAGACAATTGCAATGCAGACAGAAACCTTGAGACATTAATCGACCAAACATGTATTTTAAATAGGTTTGAATATTCAAGTGCAAGCAAATAATTAGTACATTTTGTGAGTGAAGAGAAAAATGAAGTACTGCACTTCTTTCCTTTCTTTCTTCCTTTCCTTCTTTTCCTTCTTTCCTTCTTTCTCTCTTTCTCTTTCCTTCTTTCTCTCTTTCTCTCTCTTTCTCTTTCCCTTCTTTTCCTTTTTCTCTTTCTCTCCCCTCCCTCCCTCCCTCTCTCCCTCTCTCCCTTCCTTCCTTCCTTCGTTCCTTCTTTCCTTCCTTCCTTGTCTTGCTGTGTCACCCAGGCTGAGATGCAGCCTCTAACTCCTGGGCTTAAGTGATCCTCCCAGCTCAGCCTCCTGAGTAGCTGGGACTATAGGTGCATGCCACCATGCCTGGCTAATTTTTAATTTTTTGTGGAGACCACAGCTCACTATGTTGCCTAGCCTGGTCTTAAACTCCTGGCTTCAAGCAATTTCCCTGTCTTGGCCTCTCAAAAGGATTGATTACAGGTGTGGGCCATGGCGCCTGGCCAAGAACTACATTCGTTAACTTCAGCTAAGCAAACCCCCCACTCCTATCCTTTAACTTCAGCTAAGCAAACCCCCCACTCCTATCCGGTACTTCCTTCAGGTTTCTGTTGAAAAGTTACTTGGTAAAAGAAGAGGGCCTGAGCAGTGATTTTTAAGATAGAGGGAAGGAAACCTAATACATAATCTTCGCAAAAATCCCCGAGCAAGTTGGTATTATTGCCATGGCTCCATAAGAAAACCAGAGCTCACAGGAGGCTGCCAGAGACTTGTCCGAGGGGATTGGGTGGTCGGTGTTCCAGCCAGATCAGACTGAGCTTCTGTGGTATCCGCCTGTTTTCGTTGGGTATCTGGAGAATCGTTGAGTAAGGAACCGTTCCCTCCTGCATGAGATCTTTCTTCCTTTATTCCTTCTTTTCCCTTTCCTTTCCTTTCCTTTCCTTTCCTTTCCTTTCCTTTCCTTTCCTTTCCTTTCCTTTCCTTTCCTTTCCTTTCCTTTCCTTTCCTTTCCTTTCCTTTCCTTTCCTTTCCTTTCCTTTCCTTTCCTTTCCTTTCCTTTCCTTTCTCTTTCCTTTCTCTTTCCTTTCTCTTTCCTTTCCTTTCTCTTTCCTTTGCTTTCTCTTTCCTTTCCTTTCTCTTTCCTTTCCTTTCTCTTTCCTTTCCTTTCTCTTTCCTTTCCTTTCTCTTTCCTTTCCTTTCTCTTTCCTTTCCTTTCTCTTTCCTTTCCTTTCTCTTTCCTTTCCTTTCTCTTTCCTTTCTCTTCCCTTTCTCTTTCCTTTCTCTTTCCTTTCTCTTTCCTTTCTCTTTCCTTCTTTCCTGTCTTTCTTTCTGTCTTTCTGTCTGACAGAAGTTTGCTCTGTTGCCCGGGCTACAGTGCAGTGGTGCCATCTCGGCTCACTGCAAGCTCCACCTCCCAGGTTCACGCTATTCTCCTGCCTCAGCCTCCGGAGTAGCTGGGACTACAGGCACCTGCCACCATGCCTGGCTAATTTTTTGTATTTTTTTTTTTTAAAGTAGAGATGGGGTTTCACCGTGTTAGCCAGGATGGTCTTGATCTCCTGACCTTGTCATCCACCCGCTTCGGCCTCCCAAAGTGCTGGGATACAGGTGTGAACCACCGTGCCCGGCCTGCACCAGATCTCTTTCTACAAAATTTTAAGTCAGTGAAATATAAATGAAAACTTAGTATATTTACCATGACTGACATCAGTGTTTTTGAGGGTAAAACAGTGTTTCTTTTTTTTCTTTTTTGTCTAATTAGAATTCTTGTTTTTTTCTGTCCTTAAGGTTTTTCTCCACTCCTAGGAATGTTCCCTAAGGTTTTGATATAATTCAGGAATTTGTATTTAGGGAAAGGCACCTGAACCAAGTTACAAGAATTTTTAGAACATTGGAAGCCCTGGGGAAGACGTCTCACCCATTGCCGGTCGGACAGAGCCAACGTGGGGGCTTCTAAACATGCATGAACTAACAGTCTCCATCAGCTCTGAATTCACCTCTGAGCTTAGCAATGTAAGCTTGTATTATATACGACTTCGTTTCTTCGTGAAACGATCATTGTAATTTTGATGTACTCGGAAAACTTAGCAGGCTTAAATATTTATTAATATTAATAAAATAAATGGAGTAATAATGGACTGGATTTTAAAGGATCTAGAATTTGACTGTTTTTCAAAACATGATAAATACAGAAAAACCTTTAACAAAATAATAACAGTATTAATAATAATAATAATAATAATAATGATGTTATGTTTCCTGGGCTAAATTTAGAAAACTTTTGAGTATGAGCAAATATGGAAAACATATTTATATCAAAGGAGGACCTAGAAGCACACTACTAAAACTTGCCAAATTCAACTTCTATTTTTGTTGTAGTTTGGTAATTAGCTATTTTAGAAAAAAAAAAAAAGTGCTTCAATAGGGAATTAAGATTTTCAGGATTTTGAAGCCCTGGGAAATAATTACATCCAGTGCTATTTAGGTAGAACAAAAAAGTCAAATCACTTACCTGGAGTAAATCCAAAAAAGTGAAACCATTTTAAAAATTACCTTTTTAAAATTTCTAAATTAACGTTATTTAGGCATATACATTATATTCTGCATAGCTTTTTTTTTCAAATTATTATTATTTTTGTTTTTTTTTGAGATTGAGTCTCACTCTGTCGCCCAGACTGGAGTGCAGTGGCGTGATCTTGGCTCATGGCAACCTCTGCCTCCCAAGTTCACGTGATTCCCCTGCCTCAGCCTCCCAAGTAGCTGGGATTACGGGCATCTGCCACCATGCCTGGCTAATTTTTTTATTTTTAGTAGAGACGGGGTTTCACCATGTTGGCCAGGCTGGTCTCGAACTCCTTACCTTGGGTTATCCACCCGCCTCAGCCTCCCAAAGTGCTGGGATTAATTACAGGCGTGAGCCACCATGCCCTGCCCAAATTATCTTTAATAAAGAATTAGAGAGACACAAGACACCGGGCCTACTGCGGGAGCATGAGGGAGGCCGTGCATTATGTTCCAAGGCATCTGTGAACCCATGGAGTAGACACCATGAGCAAAGCTCACCCTCCCGAGTTGAAAAAGTTTATGGACAAGAAGTTGTCATTGAAATTAAATGGTGGCAGGCATGTCCAAGGAATGTTGCAGGCATTTGATCCCTTTATGAGTCTTGTGGTGGATGAATGCATGGAGATGGCGACTGGTGAGCAACAGAACAATATTGGAATGGTGGTAATATGAGGAAATAGTATCATCATGTTAGAAGCATTGGAACGAGTATAAATAATGGCTGTTTTGCAGAGAAACCCATGTCGTCTCTTCATAGGGTCTATTTTACTATGATGTAAAAATTAGGTCGTGTACATTTTCATAGTATACTTTTTGTTAAACTTTTGTAATAGTCAAAAAAATTAGATATACTAAAAAATACCAAATATTTAATATTTTTAATACCAGTTTTCTAATCCCTTTAAAATACATAGTGAGTTTTAAGAGAATGGGTTCCAGGGTTCTAGACTTTGAGTTCTCAACCTTATGTTCTTAAATTGGCAAAAGTACCCCCCAAATAAAACAAGATAAAACTTTGACCGAACACAATGGATCTTGCCTATAGTCCCACCACTTTGGGAGGCCAAGGCAGGAGGATCACTTGAGCCAAAGAGTTAGAGATCAGCCTGGGCAACATAGTGAGATGCCATCTCTACAAAAAATACAAAAATTAGCTGGGTGAGGTGTTACAGGCCTGTATTCTGAGCTATTCAGGAGGCTGAGGTTGGAGGATGGATTGCTTAAGCCTGGGAGGCAGAGGTTGCAGTGAACCAAGATTGCACCACTGCACTTCAGCCCGGGTGACAGAATGAGACAGACCCTGTCTCAGAGGAGGAAAAAAAAAAACCCAAACTTTCAACATTATAATTTAAAAAGATGTTTTAGGCTTAATTTAGAAGTTTACATCGTTCAACAGAAGCAGAGTTTATTTTCAGAGGAATATTTGGGTGCAAACTGTCAAAATTTTCTGAACTTAATGTTTACTTCTGAAACTGCTTCCTCAGGTTCGTTTTATAAGCTTTGTCTTTTTACAGGCCTTCAGTTTTAGCTTTGTCATGGGTTGATCAGCTGTCCTGGTGTTCCTGGGACTGAGGAGTTTCTTGGGATGTGGGACTCTCAGTGCTAAAACTAGGGATATTTCAGGCAAACTAGAATGAAAGAATGAGTTAAGATGGGTCATGTTCCGATAAACCCATCAGTCGTTGGAAGTATCATAAGTTGAAAATGCATGTAATACACCAAACCTACAGAACCTCATCTCTCAGCCTAGCCTACTTGAAATGTACTCAGAACAATATACATTACGCTGGCTAATGTAATCAGCCTACAGTTGGGCTGAATCATCTAACACAAAGCCTGTTGTATAATGAAGTGTTGAATATCTGTGTCATTTACCAAATACTGTCTTGAAAGTGAAAAACAGTGGCTATGTAGCTATGTGAAGTATGGTTTGTGTATTGTATTGTACCATAATAAAGTGGAAAAGTCCTAAGTCAGCCCATCGTAAGTAGGGGACTGAAGTAGAGGACTGACTGTAGTCAATCACCCTAGTCTTCTTGAACCTCAAAAAGCAAAATCCATCAGTTTGAATTTAGACCCACATGTCTAGCCTTTAATTTCTTTTCTTTCTTTTCTTTCTTTTTTTTTTTTTTGGAGCTGAAGTCTTGCTCTGTTGCCCAGGCTGGAGTGCAGTGGTGCAATCTCAGCTCACTGCAACCTCCACCTCCCGGGTTCAAGTGATTCTTCTGCCTCAGGCTTCCGAGTAGTTGGGACTACAGCCTTGCGCCACCACGTCTGGCTAGTTTTTGTATTTTTAGTAGAGGTGGGGTTTCACAAGGCTGGTCTTGAACTCCTGACCTGAAGTGATCCGCCTGCCTCAGCCTTCCAAAGTGCTGGGATTGCAGGCATGAGCCACCTTGCCCGGCCTACCCTTTAAATTTGATTAAGGTGCTTTGATTAGTTCATTTCCTTGGGAGGCAGAAGTGTTTACAAAGAAAGGGGCCCCAGGATAGGCTGTGTCCATGTGGTTTCAGGACGTGGGCACCGCTCTCTGGGTGGGCTGGCGAGGGCATTTTTTGCTGCCCAGCTCTCAGGTTTCCCAGGCTTGCTACTTGTTTTCTAATCCAGGCAGCAGAAACACCACTTGTGTCCATGATTTTCATGCTGGATCTAAGATGTTGAGGCAGCAAATTCTTATTCTGACTAATTTAACAGTCTTTCGGTTTAGCCTGTGCTTGGGGCTGTGCTTAGAATTTTGATAAAAATGGTTGTATCTGGGTCATTTGGAAAGCAATTAGGCTGTCTGGAAAATAGACCATATAATAGAACAGGTGGTTATTAAACCACCAGGCCAAGTGGAGACCATGACTTCTCTTTGATTTAGATGCAAAGACTACTATAGAGGTTGACACACAAAGATTTGTAATTTGTAATTTAAGAAAATAATTGTTCAGGGAGCAGAAACCAGAAAGTAATATATGAGTATTTTGTCTTGAACTGCATTTTCTTCTTTCTAAAAGCATGGAACTCTTTAATTCCCCTCCCACAGCTCTTAAGGCTGTCAGATGTAGTGGGAATGGTGCCTGGGCCCTGAGATGCGTAGGTTATACACCATACAACTCAGGGGCCAGGCACCATTCACGTCACATTTATCCTAGATTTGTCTTGAAGGGGTGCTTTTCCTAACCCACATGAGAATTTCCCCGGGCTAGTGGCAGCCAGCATGACTGCCTCGCCAACCCCTCTAGCAAGGACACTTAGAGGAAAACATGAAGGAAATCACATTTTTCTTCTCCTAACATTTTCTAGACTTCTTCACATCAGACCTTTGGATGTCTGACCTGAGGACAATCGATACGTTTTTCTAGAGTTTTTAACACGCAGCAGCATAGTGGCTTAGAGTGCAGACTGAGGAGTCAGTACTATAATTTTCTAGCTGTATAATCCTGGGCGAGTTGCCGCTCTGTGCCTCAGTTTCCCCATCTGTAAAGTGGGGGCAGCACCTTCCTCATTGGGCTGTTGGGGAGGTTAAATGGGTTAATACTGTAAAGTACTTAGAATGGGGCCTGACGCATTGTATGTAAATGTTACCAGCCTCGTTCAGCTTTGCCTCTGACACTGGGCTGATGCTCCCTTGGGTCTGGCAACACGGCATCGGAGATGCTGATTAAAACTTGAGACACATGAAGAAACCATGACTATTCCCATGACCCTGTGAGAAGAAGACTGGGCAGATAATTTCATTGTCTTCTGCCGGGTTTCACTTCCTGCTGTCTCAACTGCACCCCTTAACGTTGGTGTGCGGTTGTCTCTTTCTGTGCCAGCCGCTCCCATGAGAGGAGCCCCTCATTGCCGGGACTTTAGTGGCTCAGGGCGGTGCCCCATGAGCGCTCCAGTTAAGCCAACAGATGGGTACTTCGAGGCTGGAGGCACTGCCTCTCCAGGGCAGTATCTGCCCTCTGTGGATGTCCGAATTCTTGCGGGTGGGCTCAGCGAGGCAGTGCTCTCCACGTGCCCCGCTCTGGTCTCAAAAGCTAGAGAAATGCTCTGGAAGGATATTGAACACCTGTGTGGGGCTCTGTGGTTCAGGTTAGGTTACTCCTTTAGGTCATTTCTCTCTGGAAAGAGCAGAGATGGCTCCAACACTGTACAAGCCTGCAGTCCTCCTAAGGCTAAAAGACACAAGGTGGTACCCGTGTCATGGTGGTGGCAGTCTAAAGATTAGTGTTTGTGTGTGTGTGTCTGTGTGTACATGTGCAGGTGTGCAACGCTTGCTTTGTGTGTGTGGCATTTCTCTTTCCTAATCAAATTTAGGCAACCTGTTGGGGCTTCAGAATAGTGTATCTAGGTTGGGAGTATCTCACAGGGAGTGGGTCACACTGGGCTTGCAGCAGACCCCATACCACCCACTGGTGAAACTTGAGCAAAGCTCTAAGAATACAGAGCGTAGGAGCAGTGCTTTATTCAGTTAACTTCACCACCACCAGTGAATGTCTGAGTTGTTCTCATTTTAAGGATCAGTATGAAGGTTTGTGGGGTTGTGGACACATTCAGGGTTGGACGGGGGTTCATATTAGTGAGCCAACTGGGTATCTTTATTCACAGAAGAGGCAAAATTAGCAAATAACCCCATCAAAATCATCCTGACAGTTGTTCTCACCAAGGTTGCTATCACCTCTATAATTACGAAAATGTGGTATGAGGTAGGCTTGGGAATCTGGACACCTTTTAAGAACTGTTGGAACAACCTTCTCAGTTAAGTAAAGAAACTACTTACCAGAAAACATGTGGAGGACACTGGGGTGATAACTCATGGTCATTTCCGATAAGCTACTTCTGGGGCCAGAATCTCTGCTGAATCTCAGCTTCCTGATTTAATGAAGACAAGGAAATGAAACCATCCTGCCGACTGTTTGTGCTTTTAATAGGCAGAGTTTTCAGAAAGAGAAGACAGTTAAATTGGTTTTCGTTTTTGCCCCTTTCATTTTTGCTGCTTCCGTCCTGCAGATTGAGGCCTTTGAAAGGAAGGGGAAGAGGAAATGTTTTCTTGCTTAGTGAGTAGGATGCACCTTTCCCCTGAGGAAGATTCCCTGTGTGTGCTTGTATGTAAATGTACATACTCTCTTACTGTCCTCTTTTTCCTCCTCACAAATGTAAACCTGTGTGTGCTTCGTATTAATACCTGGCCTTTCCATGAGACTGCGAAGTCTGGAGGGAGAGGCCAGGCCCGTGCTCCTGGCCGCTGTGACTGAGGACCTGGTGGAGGCCCCTCACTGAGCCCTGTCCCCTGAGTGGAGGTGAAAGGTAGACAAGGAAGACCCCACAGTTGGAGAGCCTGCCATGGACAGGTCGCCCATTGTTTCACCTGGGTCTGGTTCAGCGTTTCCTGGGAGGTGGGGGAAGCTGATGCTGTGACGTAGTCCTGGGGCAAGCTTGGAAGGTGCTCTGGGCTTGTCAGTTGACAGTGTGTCCTTAGGGATATGGGCGGCAATGCGATGTCCTGCTTGCAAGGAAGGAGATGTTTCAGACTTACCGTTGACTGAAACAGGGAGACAAGTGCTCTCTCCTGGAAACAGGGCAGATTCGGGATCAGTCACTAACACTAAGGCCCAGGTTCAGTCCACTCCTGGACCTTTGAGGGTCTAGTGTGTAAAGGGTACAGGAGCCCCTTTGCTAGGTGCACTGGCCTGAGAGCTTCAAGGGGATTTGCCAATGGGATTGGGCCACAATCTTTATTACTTTTTCCCTAGTCCTCATGGTCTAAGTTTTGTTTTCATCTTTCTTTTCTCATCTTTGTGTGGAGTTAACTTTTAATCAGGGAAAGGGAATACATCAAGCTATTGATGAATGAATCACTGGAGAAAACAGTGAAGTGGGATTTTTATTTCAGGGTGTCTTAGGTGGCAGTGCCGGGTGGGCAACAGGTGGGGGTGTCCCTTGTCTTCCATTGTCTCAGAGACTGACATCAGCCTCTGCCTAATCAAACAGCATTTTTATGTGTTTTTCATGAACAGTGGTGGATGGAGATGGGTGGGGGACTAGCAGCTCTTCATGCTGGAGGGATGCCTCTGCCCTCAGACAGCCTATGACCAGGCACGGGTCACATTGCTGCCCAGGACTTGCCCTCTATGGTATTTGAATGTCATGTAGCAGCGCTGTGTATTTCAGTGGCTGTGTCTAGGCAGCCCAAAAGCCACCGAATCCCTCTTGTCCACTCTGCAGCCGACATTCACTCAGCATCCTGGAAAAGTGCCCATTGGGGCAGGAGCTTCTCTTGCTCATGTGGACATGAAGGTAAGTCCTTCTTGGACAGGCAGCATCAAATCATGCTGTTTGTTCTGTGGCCAGGAGGTATTGAGTCAGCTGTTCCTGCTTTTAAATGATGTGGGCTTAAGGAAGAGGGAGGGAGGAATGATGGAAAGAAAGGAAGTGAGGAGGGAATGAAAGAAGGAGAGGGAGGGAGAAGGGAGGGAGAGAAATGGAAGAAGGGAGAGGAAGGGAAGGAGGGAGAGGAAGGGAAAGAGGGAGAGAAAGGGAAGGAGGGAGAGGAAAGGAAGGAGGGAGGAAGAGAGGGAGAGAAAAGGAAGGGAGAGGAAGGGAAGGAGGGAGAGGAAGGGAAGGAGGGAGAGGAAGGGAAGGAGGGAGGAAGAGAGGGAGAGAAAGGGAAGAAGGGAGAGGAAGGGAAGGCGGGAGAGGAAGGGAAAGAGGGAGAGGAAGGGAAGGAGGGAGAGGAAGGGAAGGAAGGAGGGAGGAAGAGAGGGAGAGAAAGGGAAGAAGGGAGAGGAAGGGAAGGAGGGAGAGGAAGGGAAGGAGAGAGGAAGAGAGGGAGAGGAAAGGGAAGAAGGGAGAGGAAGGGAAGGAGGGAGAGGAAAGGAGGGAGGAAGAGAGGAGAGAGAAAGGGAAGAAGGGAGAGGAGGGAAGGCGGGAGAGGAAGGGAAAGAGGGAGAGGAAGGGAAGGAGGGAGAGGAAGGGAAGGAGGGAGGAAGAGAGGGAGAGAAAGGGAAGAAGGGAGAGGAAGGGAAGGAGGGAGAGGAAGGGAAGGAGAGAGGAAGAGAGGGAGAGAAAGGGAAGAAGGGAGAGGAAGGGAAGGAGGGAGAGGAAGGGAAGGAGAGAGGAAGAGAGGGAGAGAAAGGGAAAAAGAAGAGGGAGAGGAAGGGAAGGGAGGAGGGAGGAAGAGAGGGAGAGAAAGGGAAGAAGGGAGAGGAAGGGAAGGAGGGAGAGGAAGGGAAGAAGGGAGGAAGGGAAGGAGGGAGAGGAAGGGAAAGAGGGAGAGGAAGGGAAGGAGGGAGGAAGAGAGGGAGAGAAAGGGAAGAAGGGAGAGGAAGGGAAGGTGGGAGAGGAAGGGAAAGAGGGAGAGGAAGGGAAGGAGGGAGGAAGAGAGGGAGAGAAAGGGAAGAAGGGAGAGGAAGGGAAGGCGGGAGAGGAAGGGAAAGAGGGAGAGGAAGGGAAGGAGGGAGAGGAAGGGAAGGAGGGAGGAAGAGAGGGAGAGAAAGGGAAGACGGGAGAGGAAGGGAAGGAGGGAGAGAAAGGGAAGGAGAGAGGAAGAGAGGGAGAGAAAGGGAAGAAGGGAGAGGAAGGGAAGGAGGGAGGAAGAGAGGGAGAGAAAGGGAAGAAGGGAGAGGAAGGGAAGGGAGGAGGGAGGAAGAGAGGGAGAGAAAGGGAAGAAGGGAGAGGAAGGGAAGGGAGGAGGGAGGAAGAGAGGGAGAGAAAGGGAAGAAGGGAGAGGAAGGGAAGGAGGGAGAGGAAGGGAAGAAGGGAGAGGAAGGGAAGAAGGGAGGAAGGGAAGGAGGGAGAGGAAGGGGAGGGAGGGAGGAGGAAGCCCCATGGCTTTCCTGTAAATGGCAGCTGCCCTGATGCCTGTGAAGGGCACACCAAGAGTCTGGCTGGAAAGTTGTCAGCCCGGAAACTGTGGCCCAAGTTCGTGGTGAAGTGAGGAGTTACTTTCTCTCCTTGACCACTGGAGCAGGACGGACTCTGCCTGCTACGCATCCCAGGAAGAAGACTTTCCTTCTCAGTGCCTTGGTTTGCGCTTCAGGGAAGCCACTGACACCTTCATTGCCTGTTTTCCTGAATTACACAGCTAGAGCTCCCTGTCTCAGTGTCCGAGAAAACCAAGGGTCCCCAAATGCAGAAACCAGGGCTAAGAATGTGTGTTTTACAGACAGGAGACAGCCAGCCTGTTTGAGTGGAGGCTTTTTTGGAAATCCCACTTTCCCAGTGAGTCACAGTAAACACAGACAGCACACTGCTTCCCTGTCACCAGGGCCAGGGCTGTCCTGGGCTCAGAGTGAATTAGACCAGCTTGGCTTTTGTGTTCGCCATTCTAGCGTTTCTTTCCCTGCTTGGTTGGCACCACATGTGCACACACATATCCACATGCCTTTGCACACATGTACACTTTCTTATTTGCTGACCCTGGCAGCCCTGCCATCCCTGGGCTGCCAGGCAGATTTTCTGATCTGGAGCTTATCCGGCCCAGACATTGGAAACACCAAGCAACTGGCGGCCGGTAAGACTTACCCCATCAACCGAGGCTTACGAAATAATAGACTTACCTTAATAATGCCTAGTGGCAAGGTTTCCAGGAGTGGGGGACAGCCTGGGGCTGTTTGTAGGGGCTGAAGGAAATGTTTACTGAGGGGATCCTGATGCAGTGGCCACTGTGACAGCCAGTCAGGGGGTCTTGTCCCCATTTTAAAGAGCAATAAACTGCAGAGCTGAGAGGACCACAAACCCTTGTGCAGCCGGGGTTTCTGCAGGGGTCTCTGTAGCTCAGAGCCTCTAGGCCTTATCACCTCCTGTGTATTGGAGCCTTCCTTGGGCCCTCAGCACAGCCCACACCTGCCAGGGCCAATCCAACCATGTAGGCTGGCCAGGGCGGTGAGCCTCTGAACAATGTGTGGGTGGTGCCACCAGTCCTTGTCCTCACCAGGAATCCAATCGGTCATTCCGCAATTCCCCAGGCTAGGCCACAGCTGGCTGTGCTCCTAACATCCCTGCACTGACCAGCAGGTCACCAGTACCTCTGGGAGCCTGACTGCGGCAGCCGTGTCTGAGTGATGACTGCCAGAAAGTTCTGGTTTGTAATTCAGACATGCAAGACGTGCTGCTTTGAGGACAGTGGGCTGCACTGCTGTTGTCCTTTCTAATAGTGAAAGGTCAGAGCAGGACCCATCCAGGGGCAGTGACCTGTGCTGAGCTCCTTGGCTGTGCTGGATTTGACCAGAACGCTCTGCGGTCAGGGGTTTTGCCTTTCAGCTCGAGCTGCAGGGAGACCCTCTCTGTCCTGCTGTTTCCCCAGATTCTGCCCACACGGCATCCCCATGTGCTCTCTACCTGGGTGAGCTGTGTGGGGTCAGCTCACCATGTAGGCTGCCTCGGGAAGGAGGGAGAGCCTTGTGCTGGCGGGGCACTCGTTTCCATTTGGCTTCATCAGAGACTTTCTGACACGTACCTACTGCCAGATCCTGTGTAATAGCCGTAACACGCCGCGCGGCTTGCGGCTGAAGTTCCTTACAAAAGCCAGGTTGGGGAATCCATAAAGTGTAGGCTTCTCTGGCCTTCATGGGTCTGATGAAGGGGTTTCCTGGCCGTGAGGAGCACCCAGACCTGCAGCTGCTGCTGGCTCCTGAGCAGCTGGCTCTTAAGTGTGCAGAGGGCTGGCTCTGACAGCTGAGCCTACCCAAGGCCCCCTGAGACTAACATCCAGAGCTGGGGCATCCTACATACCTGCCTGCAAGGGGAGGCTGGAACTCCAGGCTACTCTGTTGTGATTTCTCCTGGGTTGTGTGACAGTGAGGCATGGGCTGTCGTGGGCCTATTGGTGGACTAGAGTCCTTGATTTTCCTTCTGTGCAAAGTCAGGGCTCTCCGGGGCCCTTCATGCCTTAACATCCCAAGGAGCTTGTTTTGTTATTTTCTTCCACAATGTCCTGCAGTTACCATGTTTGGGTGGTGTGTTATTTATGGAGACGTTGGTGACAGGGAGACCGCGATGTAACTTGAATTGTGATAATGTCTATACTTGCTCTCACGTCCTACGGAGGAAGAATTTGTTTTTCTTGATTTGGTTCCTTTCACTACTTTTGCTTCATGGAGGCTTAACATAGATGCATGTGGAGGGAGCTTTATTCAGACAAGTTTCCTTGACGTCTCTGGGAGGTCTCTGTTTGCCCGGCTTCAAGAGCGTCTGGTGTTTGGACAGCCTCTGGGCCAGGCACTGTGGGGATGGCTCTAGAAACTGTCAGTCATGCGTGTGCTACGCCGTGCACAACAGGGGCTCTGCAGACGACGTCCATGTCCTCAGGTGCCCAGGGGCTTTCTCTGCTTAGGTTCTCTTTTCTCCCCTGGCCAGAGAGATCTTTTCCAAGTAGTAATTGTAATTTTTCTTGGTGGAGGGCTATTTGTGATATTTATCTCAACCCTGGGAATACCTTTTTGAGAGCAGAGAGGCTCTCTGGGATCTTTTCATTTTCTAAATTCTCAGTGCATTTAGGGAATAAATGCATTCCTGAGGCTTTCCTGGCGGTTGTTGATAAGCCTGCAGTGTGCTAGTGACATTTGGCAGCCCTGTGATTTACTTTCCTCTCCCTAGTGGAAAACCATGCAAACTGACGCCTAAACCCAAGGTGCCATGCACAGTCACTGCTGACCTCAAGTGCTAGGCAAGGCCCAGGTGAGGTGAGTGAGGGGTACCTGTGACCCAGGGTCAGGGAGCTGCATGTGCCCTACCCGGAACCACCAAAGCGGGAGAGTAGCTGCAGTTGGCTTGAGTGGGTTCTGGGCCAGAGAAAGGTGGAGAAAGCATCTAGAAAGCATCTGCCTCCCAGTGGCTGTATCTGGGTTTTAATTCCAGCTCCATACTTACCCTCTGTGGAACTTGGCACTTTTGCTTGTAGGGTGGGCACAGGGACACCTTGGTCATAGGCAAGAGGGCTCCCGATCTTGTATGTGGAGTGCCTGATGCAGGATCTGACTGGGCAGGTGGCCCATGGCTGAGAACTGAGAGGCTGTCCAGGGCCAACAGATGCCCATGGGAGAAGCGGCCTGCAGAGGGTGAAGAGAAGACTTGCAATCTTATGGCCTGATACTGTGCACGGGCAATCCAGGGACAGAACGCACCGAAGCTTCCGGTGACCCTAGCGTGTGTCTGAACCAAGTTCCTAAGTGCATGTTTCCAGGGGAGGGACTTCTTCCTCCCCTATAGAGAGGAATGGAAGGTAAATGGACCAAGCCAGGCAGGCAGGTGACTTCGGAACCCCATCCTGCCTCTGCTGTGAGAGGAAGGCCACTCTGTTTACAAGCCAGTGAGGCTGGTCTGTTTGAGGTGTTCTCAGCCCCGTGTGCCCTTCTCTGGATGGAGAGCCTTTCCCTCCCTTTAGAGGAAGCTGTGTCTGCAGGAAGGAGGTCAGTAGCATGAAGACTTGACCTGAAGTGGCTTACATGGGTCCCTTTCTACCAAGACGCCCAGTGGGGGCCCAACAGCGGGGGCCATGAGCTAGCCTTCTGTTGTGTGGACACATCAACATTTCTGGCTCTGTCACACATATATGGTCAGGGCCCTTTGTAGTTGCATAGGTGTAAAGCGAGAGCCCTGGTTGATGGCTCTTCCTGTCATGCAGAACAAAGCAATGATGTGGAGGTGATTGTCCTCTCCCCAGGGCTCCAGGAAGCCTTGATCCTCACACTGTGCTGAATGGCACACAGCAGGAGCTCTAGTTAATCACGAAGACTGCATTTTGTTTGTTTTCATTGTAATTACAGCAGAGCAGTAAAATGTGCAGTCTGTGAAGCTGGACAGGCAGAGGTCAAGAATGTTTGCGTCTTGGCTTTGGAGGTGTCAGACGTGTGTGAAATATGCTCAGCTGACCCATGCACACATACGTGCATGCCTCCCACCTGTGTGTGCAGTAGCCAGGCACCTCCCATCTCCCAGGGACAAACACAAACAAGTGCATTTGAAGGGAAGGGTGTGCCCAGAAAGATGTGGCATGGGGCTGCAGGTGGTGTTCAGGGTTCATTGAGACTCTGATGGCTGTGTGCTGGCCAGGCCCCCCGTGATGACAGGTAAAGCTTAGGACTCTTGTTGAATTGGCTCTTGTTGAATTGGGTGTGTATTTAAAATTTGGCTCATTGAGAATCAGTGTCATCGGCGGGCATTTCAGGCCTTTATCATGGATTTATACAGTGTTTGGGAGGTGGGTCACCCTACTGGTCAGCCTCCCCACCCCTTCACTTACAGTAGGGAAACTGAGGCTTGCCTTTGTATTTTATTAATTGGGCTGTCTGCTGATACGAGACATTTTGATGCATTAAGTGTGGTGTGTATTAAGATCTTTACTGGATGTGTAGCATTCCACTTCATTACATCAGAGGAAGGGCCACAGAGCTCTTTAAAACCAGGTGCCCAAGAGTGGCCAGAGCAGGAGACAGGTCGGTGGCCCAGCTGCTGATGCATGAGCCCCGACGGTGCCAGCAAGCATGAGCAAGCCCACAGGTGCCCCTCGGCCTCGGGGCAGGAAAGCCCTGGGAAATGCTTATTATGACAGTGCTGGGGTCTTTCCTGTTATGGTTACAGTTGTGTTTGTCTAACAGTCTTATTTAAAGAAGACCAGCGTCATGATTCTGCATATAGCCATCTGAGGCTTGAAAGCTCAGAGAGAAACCAGTTGTCTAAGTGGTTTTGTAAATGGGAGAGAGAAATGTTTCGAGTAACCACAATGGAAAACACCAGAAGGGTGGTGCTTTCACTGTACCCGGGGGCGGCCATGCTGACTGCAGGAGCTTTGGGGTTACTGCCTTCAAACCCTGCTTTTGATGCCCTGGGAGCCTCTCATGGCACCTGTGGGGTACCCGAGAGCCCATAGGACAGTGTCTGGAGGCCCCACTCTCTACAGCCAGGTAAACCTACCCAGACCCTTTCCTTGCGGCCTCATTCTTCAAAGGTTTTCTTGTTTTATTATTTTATGTAACTGTGTTTCCTTTAAAGAAGCTGAGAAATGAAAGAGCAATTATATGTCTTCAGTTTTTGTGATATTAACCTTATTTTGAATTTCTGGTTTTCCTCATTTGTGTTGGTGTATTCAAGTCATTATCAGGAGATAATTCTTTACCCCCAAACAGCTTTGTTCTCACTCACCTCCTTGGTTCCATTATTTGAAAATATATTACATTTATGTATGTATTGGGCCCAATGATACAATTATATTTACATTTGTATACAGTACTTTCTTATTTATTTATTTATTTTTGTGAGACAGAGTCTCACTCAGTCGCCCAGGCTGGAGTGCAGTAGCATCATCTTGGCTCACTGCAACCTCCGCCTCCCGGGTTCCAGCAATTCTTCTGTCTCAGCCTCCCATGTAGCTGGGATTACAGGTGCCCACCACCACATCCGGCTCGTTTTTTGTATTTTTAGTGGAGACGGGGTTTCACCATGTTGGCCAGGCTGGTCTTGAACTCCTGACCTTAGGTAATTCACCCACCTCAGCCTCCCAAAGGGCTGGGGTTGTAGGCGTGAGCCACAGCGCCCAGCCGCAATCACTTTGTTAAATGAGTTAAGAGACGCAGAGACGGCCGGGTGTGGTGGCTCACACCTGTAACCCCAGCCCTTTGGGAGGCCGAGGTGGGCAGATCATGAGATCAGAAGATCGAGACAATCCTGGCTAACACCTGGCTAACACGGTGAAACCCCGTCTCTACTAAAAATACAAAAAAATTAGCCGAGCGTGGTGGCGGGTGCCTGTAGTCCCAGCTACACGGGAGGCTGAGGCAGGAGACTGACGTGAACCCGGGAGGCGGAGCTTGCAGTGAGCCGAGATTGCACCACTGCACTCCAGCCTGGGCGACAGAGACTCGTCTCCAAAAAAAAAAAAGAGGGGGTCAGAGACATGTGCATTCGTACTATCTTTTATAATGACCCAGTTACCTTTACCAGTGCTCTTTGTCATTTTATGTTGATTTAAATTATTATCTGTGTTCACTTGATTTCAGCCCAAAAAAGCTTTCCTTGATACTTTCTATAAGGTGGATAGATCAGTAGCATCAAATTTTCCCAGTTTTTGTATATCTGGAATGTGTTTATTTTGTCTTTGTTTTTGATAGCTAGCTTTCCTGGTTGTAAAATTCTTGGTTGACAGCCTTGAACCAAATAAGTCATGAAGTAGTAGCTAGAATATGGAGACTTTAAAATGCCCTCTGTGGATTAGGGGGCTGATGCATAGCAAGATTGATTCTCTCAGTTTTATTCCTAGGGAGCCAGGTAGAGAATTTGCTTCTAGGAGGTGGATTTTCATTCCTTGAGCAAAGCCAAAAGATGAACTTAGCGTATTCTGCCAGGACAGCCCATCAGTGGAGAGACTGTGCTATTAATAGAAAGGAATGTGAGCTGGACATGTCAGTCCCTGGTCAGGACACTCCAGAAGCCCTACATGGTTTGCAAAGCCATCTGGGATGTTTCAGCTCCTCCCTGTCTTTAAGCTGCAGATCTCAGTCTGTGGGTGTTACCTGTCCACCTCCCCAGGATCCACCTCGAGTCTGTGGGTGCCCCCCATCCACGTCCACAGGATCCACCCCGAGTCTGTGTGTGCTCCCTGTCCACCTCCCTGTATGTCCTGCTAGGTTTCTTACCCTTAGAGGTGCTCGGTAGATAGAAGGTGGCAGAATGAATCAAGTCTCAGGGCCAAAACCACACTTTTTGTAAGATCTCAAGGCACGATTTAAAACCATGTGCATGAGCTGACAGTTGGAAGTCGGGAGGTAAGGAGTCTAGGTGGAAGTGAATTTTACAACAGAGATAATAACAGCCCCTCCCACTGAGCCCAGTAGATGCCAGATGTTTCCGTAAAGGCTTTCTCTGTATCCTTAGCCAGTGCCATTCCCAGGCCCACCAGGTGGGCATCTCATTCTCCTGAGGGCGGCAGAGCCTGGGCATCGCCTACCGTGCATGCCGGACCCTCCTGAGGCTTTCTGGAGTGTGCTGTTTTCCACTTGCTGTTGGACAGACATCTTAAACATCCTCATGTTTTCCAGACATCTCAGTCTGCCTTCCTAGCACAATTGTTCTTGTAAGAAATGTAGGATTTTGTGGTGGTGGGGGGACTAGAGAACATGCATCAGGGATAGCCCCATGCTCTGTCTTAGAGGCATCATCTGCCTGGGGAACCTGGCGGGCTCTTGTGGACCGCAGTCTAATTGACCTGCTCCCTGCAGAGTGAGTGGGCTGCTTAGACTCTGCCCCCTGAGGCTTTGCCAAATTGGATGGTGTTTTATTTTGTTGTTGTTTTTTTCCTTGTTATTTAAGAAGGAACATTGAAAAGAGCCAGGAGGGTTCCTAGTGGAAAGGAAGGCAGGGAGAAGAACAGCTACCCATTAGGATTAAAGGGCCAAGGCAGGACAAGGCCAAGGGAGCTTGGAGGGCAGCTCGTGGGCTGTGTTCGCCAATGCTGGAGATGGGTGAGATGCGGAAAACAAGCAACATACTGCAAAATGGAAGAAAAACTGACCTTTCCTGTTACCCTTTCTCCTCACAGTTTATCAGATGGTGGAAGGAAACACTATAATTCTAGAAATAAGCCCCATCCTGACAGTGAGCCCCCACCTCCCAGTGTGGAAATAAGCCACTCAGGGCAGTGGCACCCTGCTGCCCACACTTAGGCTGCTATAGGCCAGTGTAGGCTGGGGTCCCTGCAAGCCCAGGTCTCCTTCAGGGCAGGTGTGGCTCTTCCTCTCCCCGATGACTCAGAAAGCCCCCCAGGGGCCTGCATGGGTCCTGCCAGGTGGCCAATGCTGAAACAGAATGTGTCTTTGATTTGGGTTGAAGTTACAGCTACAGGTCATCTGATTATAGTCAGAAGCTCTGAAAGGAAGTTACAGGGTTTTTAGCAATAAAAAATGTTTAATGTAAAAAAAGTGATTGGCACATAAAAGCTTTTAGTATGCAGGGTTGCAAGGACAGAGAGAAATAATGAGAGGTCCCGGGTGGGTCAAGGGGTGCACACCACTGACCTGGGGCGTTGAGACCCTGCCAGCACCAGCTGTGCCCAGTCTGAAGTTTCAGAGATTGAAGGAAACTTCAAATTACCCACCGAATCCTGGAGAAATCCTTAAGAGCCCAGATGTTTGCTTATGTGTGCATGTGTGTCATATGTGCATGTGTGTGTATTATGTGTATATGTGTATTTGGTGTGTTGTATGTGCATGTGTGCTGTGTGTTGTGTGTGGTATGTGTGGTGCATGTGTGTGTTGTGTGCATGTGTGTGTTGTGTGTATGTGTATTCAGTGTGTTGTGTGTGCATGTGTGTGCTGTGTATGGTATGTGTTTGCTTTGTGTATGGTATGTGTGCATGCATGTGTGTGTTGTGTGCATGTGTGTGTTGTGTGTATGTGTATCCAGTGTGTTGTGTGTGCATGTGTGCTGTGTGTGTTGTGTATGGTATATGTGTTTGCTTTGTGTGTGGTGTGTGTGTTGTGCACGTGTGTGTTGTGTGTATGTGTATTCAGTGTGTTGTATGTGCATGTGTGCTGTGTGTGTTGTGTATGGTATGTGTGTTGTGCATGCATATGTGTGTTGTATGTTTCACACATGTGTGTATTTGCATGTATTCAGTGTGTTTTGTGTGCACATATGCTGTGTGTTGTGTGGTATGTGTGTTGTGCGTGCATGTGTGTGTTGTGCACGTGTCTGTTGTGTGCATGCGTGGTGTTTGCATGTTTGTGTTGTATGTGTTGTGTGTGTGTTGTATGGTGTGTGTGTTGTATGTGTGTATATACACAGGATCCACTCTGCATCTGACAAGAGGCTGCCCCAAGCAGGAGCATCCTCCGATACAACAAGACTCGCAGGAGTAAGTCTGAGGACTTGACGAGGGACACCTACATTTGGGAGTGTCCCAACGGCATCCTTCATCTGCCTCTTCAATGCCTTCAACTCTCGCTGTTCAAATACAGCGAAATCCTTAAACCACTGGGGACACCAGGGACGTTTTGTGCCTGACACCTATCACTGAGACTCGGAGTGCAGAGCAGGGCTCCCCTTAGGGCTCAGCTCAGCAGAGTCCTCAGCACAAAGGGCAGCTCAGGAGCCAGTGCTCAGCCACGGATTGGGAAGGCTTCCAAGCCATGGTCAGTGGGCAGTGACATGGCCCACGCTTCTTCATTAACAGTCTAATGAGACAGGGGTGAGCGTGTGCCCACTCGCACGTGCATGTGAGAGTCAGGGAGAAAGTCACCTCATGTTATTTAATCACCCTCCAACTATTCAGAGCTGGAGACCACTGCTGCAGACCGCCTCCCACTAAGGACAAGCTGACGTATGTCCCTGAGCAGGAGAGGATGTCAGCGAGCTGGCTTATTCACAAATTCGTGTAAGTGGCAGTTCTTAATTTGCAAATCTACGTCTTTATAAGACTTGAAGAAGAAACAATAATATCTGCAGACAGAGGTGGATAAAAGCATTGCTCAGTACTGAGATATATTATCAGTGAAGGCACCCTGAATGCCTCTGGTCTCTGTTGGGGATCGCTCAGTAATCAGCCGGGGAGGTGGTCAAACAGGATGGGAGTTGCTTCCGATCGGTGATTTCCCCATGTGTGCTTAGGTTGCGTAATATTTTTTAGGAATCTCCCTTCCTCTGAATAGGAAGTACATGTCAAGGCAAACAATGGAACCAGACAGAGCTTCCTGTTAGGTCTGTGGGAGGTCATGGCTGGCGAAAGGGCAGGATCCAAACACAAGCACGACCAGGGGAAGAAAAACCAAACAGACCCGGAAGATGATCCCTGTGTGCTCTGTACAAGTGCTGAGCTTGCCCAAAGAAAGAAAGAAACGCAAAAGAGAAGCAACACCGAGGAAGCCTGGCTCCCGGGCTGCTTTTCATAAAGACAGAGGCAGTGTTTCTGAGACACAGGTGGAAAGTCTTTGTGCTTACTTCTTTGATCAGACCTGCTCCCTTCCAACAGAGCCTATCCTAATGAGGGCCCCTGAGTGCCGGCTGTGATGGGTGGACCAGGCTGAGGGAGGGCCAGGAGCCAGGGGAGCCTCTCCCAGCTGCCACCCCTGAGGTCTGGGAGGCAGGAGCCCCATGCATAATCCCCTTTCCCTTCTTTTACTCTCCCCTCCCTGTTTCTCAGTGCATGTCAGGGAAGCATCAGACAGAACACAGTCCCTGGAGCGAGACCGAGTCAGGCCCTGTTGGGGGGAGAGTCAGGCCCTGTGGTCAGGCAATGGGGCCAGGCTCCTGCTGGACAGAGGTTGCTTGGGAGGCCACTGAGGGGAGAACAGAGCTGCTGCAGCCACACTCCTGGGCCCCTGGACAGGACGAGATGGGAGAGAACAGAGCGCCCCAGCTCTCAGCCCTGCTGCAGTTGTGTGGGGGAACCGGACATCCCCACTAAGGGTCCTTGGGCTCTGTCTCCAGTCCTTGTGGGTGAGGGGGTCTTCCGGCCTGTCCCGCAATCCCACCTGGAGCCCAGAGAAAGGGCCGATGAGGAGGAAGGGGCTGGGTGGCTCCACTCACCTCCTTTGGTTGTCACTTTTGCTGATGTTTATGATGTTAAAAGAGATGGGAGGAGACGGGCAGGCTGGAATAGGTTTATCTCCCCCAGTGGTTTCTGTGTGGAATTGAAAACCCTGAGCCCTGCCTGCTGAAGTGAGGTGCAGGTGGTCCCCCACTTACCGTGGTTCCACTTAACGATTTTTAACTTCAAGATGGTGCAGAAGTGATACACATTCAATAGAATCTGTACTTTTGAGTTCCCACACAACCACTCTGTTTTTCACTTTCAGGGCAGTGTTCAATAAACTGCATAAGTTATTTAATACTTTATTATAAAATAAGGCTTTGAGTCCGATGATGTCGCCTACTGTAGGCTAATGTGTGTGTTCTGAGCATGTTTACGGTGAGCCAGGCTATGCTGTGAGGTTTGGCAGGTTGGGAGTATTCAATGAATTTTAGACCTAATGATATTTCCAATTTATATTGGATTTATCAAAATGTAACCCCATTATAAGTCAGGAAGCATCAGTATCTTTTTCCCTTTTCTGGGCGACACAAATGTCCGAGGAGGACTTTCCGAGCCCTAAGACATGCCCAGGTGATGAGACTTGAGGACAGCTCCTCCCAGGCACAGCCCTTTCTCTTGGCCCACACTGTGCATGGAGCCACGAGGCACAAGGGCCGCATGTGGATTTTGTGCTGAGTGGCGTTGGAAGCATGGCATCATAGGCAGGCTCCTTGGGAGAGGGACCAGAGGCTGAGGTTCCTCTCCAACCTTCGCCCTGGGAGTGGCTACTGTGATAGAGCCAGATTCCCAAGTTCTCGTTCATGGTATTTTGAAATGACATAAAGGGACTGACACCAAACAAGGCAGGATAGCCGCAGCCAAGATGGGAAAGCCTCGCCTTCCCCCCGGAGAACAGAGGAAGCCTCCCCATACACCGTGTAATTTCCGGAAAACACCGGTGCTTCTCCATGGCTCTGCCGGCCGACCACGTCCTCCTAACCCTTTAAGAATCCAGCCCCTCTTTCTTCTGACTTTAAGCACCAGGTCGTGCTTAAAAGATAGTTGCCAAGCCAGGCGTGGTGGCTCACGCCTGTAATCCCAGCACTTTGGGAGGCCAAGGCTGGTGGATCACTTGAGCGCAGGAGTTGGAGACCAGCCTGGCCAACACGGTGAAACCCCATCTCTATTAAAAATAAATAAATTAGCTGGGCATGGTGGCATGTGCCTGTAGTCCCAGCTACTCAGGAGGCTGAGGCAGGAGATTCACTTGAACCAAGGAGGTGGTGGGGATTGCAGTGAGGTGAGATCGTGCCACTGCACTCCAGCCTGGGTGACAGCGGCGGGGAGGGGTGAGGGGTACTGAAGATAGTTGCCAAGATACTGTGCATTTTAGGAATTGGGACCAAGACTGCAGAATGCTCATGTGCTTAGGCATTTGTTAATTACATCAGCCTCAGTCCCAGCATCCCCTCATCCCCTCCCAGGAAAGCAAAATGTAACTACTACTAATAAGCTGGTTGTACAGAGAATTCCTGGCTGTACAGAAATTAATGAAGCCCTAGGAAAGAGAATGTGATGAAATACTTAATAGATTACGGATTGAAGCCACTGTCTGAAGCTGAAGGAAGAAGGAGCTCGGCTGCCACGGGGCAGTGGCACCAGTCCCTCTTCTCTACCCTACCACCCTCCTCCCAGCAGTCTCAGCCCTCACCTGGGGGTGTTGGAGGAGGGTTTGGATTGATGATCAGCAAATTGGGGCAGCATGTGGCCTGTCACAAGGAAGATCTGGGGAGCGGAGGTGCTGGTTAGGCTGGGAAACCTGAAGCGTAACCTCCTTGAGGCAAGCCTGTGGTCGCCTGAGGTGACAAGCGGCCCTGTTGGAATGCCGGGCATGGGGAGGATTGCCATTCAGAGGCAGAAAGCTGCCTAGCGGGACAGGCAAGCTCACAGAGTGGCCGTAAATCCTGCTGTAGGACCGGCTGAGGGTGCCTGCAGCTGCCACAGGGAAGGACACGTTTCTTCTTGTTTCCACTGCCTGAGCCGGGGCTCTGAGCCACTGGACTTAGCTGGACAGGAGGGTGAGTAGAATCCATCCATTCCTCTGTGATCAGCAGTGACAGCCTGGGGCAGTGAAAAGCAGTCAAAGCGGACATCATCCCAGGAGGCCATGGGTGCAGGGCATGACCCAGAGATACTGGGTGCTAAGCAGAGGTACGACGTAGGTGTCTTGGCCCCGTATCTGGACCATGCAGGTGGTGTCTGGAGCATCCTTCGGAGACCATTCCTGGACTGTTACTCCTCTTACATAGATTGACCTTTCTCTAGCTGGGGATGCTGGGCCAGGCATACCTGCCCATGGAAAACCAAAACCATTACAGACAGAAGTCACAGAGACAGAGCGTTGGTAGGACGGAGTGGTCAGGGAACCTGTGAGAGGAGCCTGTACTGACACTGCCCACCTCGCACAGCATCAGGAGGGAGACACCGGCTGGGCCCTCTGTGGCTAAGTGGCTTCTGCTTCTGGATTGCAATTTCTTTTATATGTTTATTCCATTTCCTGGGTCACGCCTCATTGAACATTTACTTTGTGCCTGGCGATGTCCTGAGTATACATTAATCTAAGGCAGAGTCAATGTTGATCCATTCCTCCCCAGCTCAAGCACCCAGCCAGCGAACGGGGCGAAGTGCAGGCAGAGAGCCAGAAGCAATGAGGGCATGCGCTCGGCTTCCTGGAGCGTCTGCTAATGAGCAAAACAAGGTTTGCCAGCTCGAAATGGAAAAGCAACAGGAAACCAGGAATGAACTGCTCCAGAAAAGCCCTGGCTCTGTACCCAGGAGTCTCCTACCTTGTTTGGTGTGAAATCTGTAGACATCTCCTTCCTTAAGAGACACAGCTCCTCCCGGGAGGAACCTAGAGGGATGTGCAAAGAAAATCTTAACTCAAAAGCTCAACATACATGTAGAGTAAAAACATTTAGCATTTGACTTTTGGAGTAAGAGTTTTAAACAGTGGATGCAGACCATATTGCTATTCACTTTCCCATAAATCAACGTGAGACTTTGCTGTCAGCCAACATGACAGCAGTGAACAGAGCCCAGGGGACCCTCAGACTCAAGATCGTCAAGTTGTAACTATGGCATCCCAGCCAGGACCTTCTGGAGTGGGGACCAACAATGGGGTGAGGCCACGCGTGGTTCCCAGAATGCCGGAAGCCCCGTGTCGAGATACGTGGTGGGTGCTGCATTGTCGTTTAGGACCAAGAGCCTCCCTCTGCCAATTCACTGCCTGTTTGCACAGCAAGTCATGTGTCCTCAATATTGGACTTCTGTGGTATCAGTATTGAGGCCCACAATGTATCTGACCACCTTTAAAGTGCTGTACAAATCTGAATTGAATATGAGTATCCTGTAACTTGAGTATTGACTGTGGCCAGATCATCCCGAGGCGGAATTGAGATTCTAACCACTACGCACACACATTCACAGCCCTGGATCCTCCTTTGTGTGTGTTCTTTCAGCATGGTGATGGATAATTTTCAGATCATGGGGTCTTTGGGTGCATCTGGCATGGGTAAGCCCTGTCTTGACACTGAGTGACATTGGGGTGCTGCCCTGTCCCATCCCTGTGTCATCGCCGGGCCTCCTGCCCCCACCACTCAGCGCAGCCCCTCTGTCTTTGGCCAGCTGTCGGGGCTGGACTTACCTCTCCCTGGTCTGAAGAATAAGATGTACCCTTGGGTCAGAATCTCCCACAGCCCTCTGCAATGACTGTCTGACAGCCTTTTTCCTAGTAAGCTGCTGCCTGCTTGTCTAGGTGAAATCTCTAGCAATTGCTCAACCAAAAACTGGGACTTAGAGCTGATGGCTACGCATCCCCTGAGGGTACCTCTGAAAAGCAAGACCTTTTCAAGGCTGGAACCCTGAAGAGCCGGTGTGGAAGCAGAACTGTGCAGGCACCATGAGGGCAAGCATGAAGCCAGCCATCTGCACAGACGCATCAGCATCCCGCAGCTCCACACCGCTTTCCTGGTGTGCGGGACGCAGGGAGCACTCACAGGGGCCGAGTAGTGTCTGTTTCTTTTGGTGAGGATGTCTACTTGGGCTGAAGGCTCAGAGTGCTCGTTCCTTTGGACACCCCTCAGCGGGCGAATGGTGAGCACGTGCTTTGCACAGACACAGCTGCCAACAGTCCTCCTCCAGACCAGCGCTGAGCTGTCATGGAGACGATACAGGCTGCGCTGTGTGTGGTCAGCAGAGGGGCACTGGCCCAGCTGGATGGGTGTGCGAGAGAATTATGAACCAGCATCAACGCATCTCAGTTAAACAGCCCCCAGTGCTGCCGCGCACACAGGACGTCAGGCTTGGTGTGTCTGGGTGCCTGGCCTGGGGTTCTGTCGGCAAACACTCTCTAACATCCCGACTCGTCTCCCTAGTAATGCCAAGACAGTTTCCTAGCAGCCTTAATCATGAAAGGAATCACAAAGGACCCATATTTTTTCCCTGTTAAGCTACTGTAAGAAATTAAAACAGGGAAAGAAAATGGTTACCTTTAAAAGTTGGCTTTAATTTTACCAGTGGGAGAGAGACCAGGAGTCAAATAGAAGTTGTTTACTGAGTATTTTGGGTTGAAGAGATACTGGTTCTTGATGACCATCTGGATGATTTAGGATGCATTTTAAAATCTGCTGTATAAGAAATTAAGGCAGTGCTCATTAACTAGGAAGATCCTAGGCCTGTCCTGAGAATGATTGCACAGTCGTCTGTTCAGTGCTGCCTGCCAGGCTGGGAAGGCACATGTGTTTCTGTGGATGTATCTGTGGGGCGCTGAGGGCCCTGGAGGCAGAGTATTCCTGAACCTGTCGGGGAGGAGTGCTTCCCTTGGGCATCCCAAGCTCCACTGAGCCTTAACCCATGGATGAGGGGAGGCAGGTCTCCAAGGGGACCCTGAGACCCATTCCTACCCCCAGGAGGTATACAGGGATGGATGGAGATGGGGAGAAGGGAGAACTGAGAGCCTGAAGGATGTGCCAGTGGAGGACCAGGTGAATGCAGACCCCACTCACTGGGCACGTGTTTAGTGAATGCATGTAAAGTGCCAGGTGTCATGCACAGGTGGGGAGTTTTGTGGTGGGACAGACTCAGAGCCCTCCTCTGCTAGAGCTTATGTTATGGCTTCATCTGACGATAGGCGTTAAACATGCGCAACTGCTGATGGGGACACAGGTTGTCAGGGACACATGAGATCTATCACATTGCAGGGTAGGAATCACATTTAGAAGGTCATAGATGTCCCTTTTATATGGTGACAGGGTATGCAAGTTGTGACTGAAGTCCAGATACGCTGCTTGAGACCAGGCTCAGCGTAAATACTGGTTGCTTATAAACGGGCTGCTTGATGTGAAGGGAAACAAGTAGGCTAGCAGATGAAGAATGTGGGCTCTGGTGTGATAGGACTGGGTTTGGTGCTTGCTTTAGGGCTACGTGATTTTCTCCATGGAAAATGGAATATTAATTATGCTGGCAAGGATAATACCATAGTTCTGGGCTTATAAGAGAATGTCAGTCATATTACCTTCTCTGTGTGATTATTATTAACATTACTGCCATTTTATTATCTTTATTGTCATGGCAAGGAAAATCATTTGTGGTAATATGTCAAAGGCAACTTGTAGTTTTGGAAATCTTCTAGGATCTGGATTTCTTAGAAAGTTAAAAAGTCATTATTCCTTGGAACACACATTATGGAGATTTGAGATTTCAAGTTCATTGGTCCTAAATATATTACCATTTCTTTTTTGTATATCAAAAGTGAATTATAGTAATTTCACTCCCAGGTGTGTGCCCAAAAGAATTGAAAAACAGGTGGTCAAACAAGTATACAAATGTTCATAGTAGCCCTATTTACACAGTAGCCAAAAGGTGGAACCAGCCCAAGTGTCTATCAATGGATGAGTGGATAAACAAAATGTGGCCTGTGCCTACAGTGGACTTTTATTCAGCCATCAAAGGAAATGAAATTGTCATATATGCTGCAACTTGTGTGAACCTGGAAAACATTATGCTCAAAAAAAAGCCAGCCACAAAAGGTCACATATTGTATGATTTCATTGGTATGAAGTATCCAGAATAGGTAAATCCATGGAAACAGAAAGCAGATTGGTGGTTGCCATGGGCTGAGAGGAGGCGGCTATGGAGTAGAATTGCTTCACGGGGGTAGGGCTTTATTTTGGGGTGATAAAAATGTTCCGATAGATGTGGTGGCTGCACAACATTGTGAATGTAGTAAATGCCACTGAATTGTTCACTTTAAAATGGTTAATTTCATGTTATATGAATTTTGCATCAATAAAAAAGCTAGTTGTAAGCACCATTTATACTGTAATATTTGTAGATTACCATAATGTAAAATTGTCCCCTTAGAACATCTCACTTAGAACAGCTTCCACCTTTAAAAAAAGAAAATGTGTTCCATGCTTGTCTGCCTTATTATCACCACAGCAAGAGCCTGAGATTGACCTTTCACGAAGCTTTGCACAATCATCGTGAAAAGTGGTTTCTCGTACTTGGCTGCATACGGTGAGGCCCACAGAGGCTGCCACGTGAGACTAATATTCACCCTACCCTCTCTCGTGATCCAGAGAAGTAGGAGAGCCTAGAGGCACGCCAGGGGAAATCAGATCACCAGGCTTCACTTTATGTTTGTGATAATGTTGGTAAGTTGCTCAGAGCCATGCCTGTTGGTGAGTGCGATGTGGCCTGAGCAGGGTCCCGTGACCCTCCATTCAGTAGGACAGACACCGGAAGTCTGCTGTAGGCCAAGGCAGCAGCTGAATCAGGGCCTTATTTGTTTATTCTGGGTTGTAGGCTGTTCCCGATGACCTAGCTGACTAGAAAGCATCACAGGAAATGTGCAAGTCGGTTGACGAGCACTCAAAGAGCGCCCTGCACCCACCGTGCTTCTGCCTTTTTCCTGCTTTTCCTGCCCTGCCTGGGGGACGGTTGCACTTTCAAGTTCAAGGATTAGCCGAGGCTGTCTGGATGCTTGATTAGCGCGTCCTTTTAAAAGGTTCATTCCCCATCTCGCTGTTTGCCGGCGTACCCTTCCTCTCCCGGACAGCTGCACCTGCTTCCCTGTGCTAATGACAGTTTATGAAGCGAGGCACAGTGAGAAGGATCTGAAGGGTTCGCGGGGAGCTGGTAATAGGATCTAGGCTTTTTCCTTCAAGGTCGGTTGGTTTTTTGAGTCCGCTCTAAGTTTATGGAGAGGAAAATTCATTATAATCTGACATTATTTGGCTATGAACATGGAATGGATTTATAGCCGACATCATGTGCAACGGGGTGAGGGGAGATGAACATGCCCCCATTTGGCCTCCCATCCCAGAGAGGATTTCATGGTTTAGTTGGCAGAGAGGAACCCAGCAACCCTTCATTCAGGGGGCAGTGCTCTTCCCAGGAAGGGGGATTCAGACCCAGAGATGGTAGAAGGCATTCTTTGGCTGAACCCACAAGGGTTCGAGTTAGGAGCGGGCATTCGACTTAAGACCTGAGAAAACACCAGCGTTCTCCCACATCACCATATGTGTGAGTTTGAACATCCCTGGAGGTGGCATACGCTCATGTCTTAGAAGAAGAAAAAGTTATTTGCTCTAGAAAAGGATCATGATTAGATGGATATGGGATTTGTCCTTTGAGCTAGGAATGCCATTGATGGCAAATACGTGTCCCGTAGTAGATGTAGCAGCTGTCACTGGGTGATGGTCTGAGACTGACTGTCAGAGTCCAGGCCCATCTGAAGGCTGTGACTGTCCTCCAGGACCTAGGGAGGGCAAGAAGCCTTAGCCCAGGTGTTGCTGCATGGAAGGCCTTGTTCAAGCCACTTAGTGATGTATTTTCTCACCTGGAAAGTAGACGTAATAGTAACTGGAGAAAACTTGTGTTTCAGTTGTATATTGTGAAACTAAATGGCATGGTTGTTATTGTTTTGCCATGGTGCTTTGGGCTGAGGCACTGGACAAATCTGAACTCTTACCAGACAAATATTCTAAGTTGGATGGAGACCTTTTTTGGCTTGTTTTAAATCACATTATTCCAGCTTTTGTGATACCTCAGCCTTCTCTGTTGTTCCGCTTCTAGAGAAATCAGTTTTGATTTACATACATGTATACTACCTTTTTCCTAAAAGGATCTAAGGGGCCTTATACAAACAATATAGTTAAGCAAGATAAAATAACCTAAATTCACATGGAAAAAAGTGAGGTGAAGAGAGTAGAGATGACCAAGGTTCATGTTTTGGGGAGGATGTAAGAGGGAGAGTCCTGAGCTGGAGGACTCAGCTTCTCCCTGAAAGGAGTGGTGGGCAAATGGACAGAAGTCAACAGACTTCCCTTGAGCACCTGTCAAATGGTGGGCACCGTGCTCTGTGCTAGGATAAAGCTGAAGAACGCCGGTGGTCCCGCAACTATCCAGAGCCCGCAGGGCTGGAGGAGGGGGCATAGGGTGGCAGGTCAACCTTCTGTGTCTTCAGTATGTAGTTAGAAACAGTTCCTAGAATTTCAGCCACATCTGTGCCAGGTGTGCCCTGCATTTCGGGTGTGTCACGCTCGGCCCCTCCCTCACTGTACAGGAACCTGGATGTGACTCTGGAATCAGGATCACTGAGGTTTGCAGATGATGGTTTGACTGGATTTTGAAATGATTACAGTGTCATTTCATTTACGGCTCTTTACGTGACCCTGGCCTTGGTGATGGAAATCAACTTGGTGTTCTCAATTACTACGACTGTATAATTTCATAAGATTTAGTATCTCCTGTGAAGAGTCCTACTTCTGCTAGGACATCAGGCAGCTGCCGCATCTCCGAGCAGTCGGTGGAATACCAAGTGACAGGCGCGGGTCTCTTGAAAGTGCCTCCCTGAGACCGACGTGTACATTGTCGTTATGCATCACCCTGCACTCCTCCGCGTGCGTAGCTCAGAACTGACTCTGAATTAAACAGGCAGTGCTTGGGTTTGGATGGCCTCTCCCACTCAGCATGCCTCCCATTCATGAGGAGCCCCAAGTGTATTGTGTGACAACAAGATCATTACCACAAGCGTGGCTGTGGGTGGATGTGTAGGTTTTGGGAAATGATCACTTGGAAAATTACATTCTTGTACCTGGCAGTCTCACCTCTTAAAAGTGGAGAAACAGTGGCCAGGTAGACCTTGCTGTGAATTACAAGGGCATTTCTTCTGCTGAAAAAATTTCAGGCCAGGTGTGGTGGTTCATGCCTGTAATCCCAACATGTTGGGAGGCTGAGGCGAGAGGATCAGTTGAGGCCAGGAGTTAGAGACCAGCCTGGGCAACAAGGAGACCCTGTCTCTGGAAAAAAAAAAAAAAAAAAAAAAAAAAAAAAGGCCAGGCATAGCGGCATGCACCTATAGTCCCAGCTACTCAGAAGGCTGAGGTGGGAGGATGGCTTGACCCCAGGAGGTCAAGGCTGCAGTGAGCCATAATCATGCCACTGCAGTTCAGCTTGACTAATAGAGCAAGACCCTGTCTTTAAAAAAAATCCATTTCAGTAAATTCACTGGGACTGTTTTCCCTGCACTCCTCTGTGGAGGATATTTCCCGGAGCCCACGGTGGGCACTTTATTGGCAGGGCCCTGTGCTTCAGCCACCCAGGTGCATACGTAGCAGCAGGCTGGTGCCCGTAATGGGGGTGGGCCCAGGGGCGTCCCAGTGGGGCTTGCTAGTCTTCAGTGGTGATGACACTTCTGAAGGAATGGGAGAATTTCATCTAACTTGGTGTTCAGTGCTCTCTGTTCAACTAAAATAAACGTGCCTGATGAACAAAGACTCATGGCTGATGATGAGGCACAAGGATTCAATAGAAGGGACGGCCAACCCTGGGGTTACTGGAATGTCAGGCACTCTGTGTGGCAGCCAGGGCCTCAATGTCACTGCATAGCGATATATCCCAGGAGTCAGCGGCATATAGGATAAGCACCTACTGTTCACAGTCACTTGTGAACATCTGCTTGGGTTGGCTTCGAGCTTTGATTAGGTCCAGGTCTGTTGCATTTTACCTTCTTTGGACCAGCAGCTTCCAGAGCCGTGTTTTCATGGTGAAAGGCAGGTCCCCAGGGATGCAAGCCCATCTGTACCCAACTGAAACCCATGTTATCCTTCTCCTGTATCTTGTTGGTGGGTATTGCATCGGCCAAGGCAAATCTTGTGCCTGAGCCCAGGGTCAAGGGTGGGGATGTGCACTCTGCAGAAGTGGAGGGTGGGGATGAGTGTTTGCTGGGCAGTAGTATACCCGAGGCTCCGTGAGAATGTCTACTTTCGGTAGTCAAGAGAAGACACAGATTTTAGGCTTGCAGGTTTCCTCATTCCAAAGTTGGTGTGCTTGTGCTTGACTTTGAAGTGATCTTTCTTCCAGGGTGAGGGGAGAGCATGAAAGTAAGAGGATCTTGAGAACTGCTGTGCCCATTAATTTTATGGCAAATCCATGTATCACCTGGAAAACCATCCATGGGGTATTGAGTAGCGGACCAAGAGCTGTGGTCCGGATTCCATGCATACATTTTGGGAAGAGGCTGACCTGAAGTGTGCTGTTAGCTTGTTGAGAGCCCTGCTCACTTCTGAATGTGGCTTAGCTCCAGCCATGTCCTTTGTTCTTCCAAGGCTAACCACTGCAAAGGGATTTCAGTGGCCATTGGAGGGCTAGTGAAGATTCAGGCACACTGACAATTAGGCTAAATCGGCAGTGGTAGGTTCTTGCATGGAAGTTGCATCAACCTGCTGGAGTGACTGTCCCTTGATCTCCTCCTGTCTACGGGGTCTTCCTCCACCTCTCTTTAATGCTGCTGTGCTGCTAATGTGAACTCAGGCTTTAACTGGGAAAGTCGCCGCTGCCTCCTCCGTCACCCATGTCCTGCAGGTCAAGCTGGAACAAGGAGCACTTGTGGTTGCCTAGTGGATGGGATTTCAAGGAAACGGGATACCTTCCTTCCCCACCCCTTCACCTTTTCCCAGAAATGCTCTCATCACTGTTTCCTTTTGGAATTCTGTCGCTGGAATTTCCTGCTTTTGCAGCTCTTGTCAGCTTGCGTTTCTTTTGAAATTCAGTACCCTTGGGAGCAGTGACGCGAAACTGTCACAGACGCTGACCTTGCTGACAGAGCCAGGCCGGGCAAGAAGAGGTCCGGGAGGATCTATCAGGCGTGTGGGGTGCTGGTGGTGCCTGCCCTGTAGCAAGACTTAGGGTGCGGGCCCCTGGGGGGTGAGGGAAGACAAGGGATGAGAGTTGGGAGGTAATGGGGAGGCGGTAAGAGGTGGAGGGTGAGGGGTGAGAGGGCCCCCAAAACACACCCCCTGGGCCATGGTTTATCTTAGGCTGCACTGCCCCAGGGTGGGAATAGAGAAGATTCGGGACTTCAGAATGCCAGCCAGACTCCCCTCTTATTTTTTTTCTATCCCAGAAACAACAGAGTTATTTTTTCTGCGTGTTTTTTGGGGACTCCTCCTTTCTTGCTGCAATGCTATCAGAATCATAAAGAGCTGACATCTATAATTAATTTCAGTGGTCTGCACTCGTGCGTGCCTGTGGCACACAGAATACCTGGCTGTGGAGAAGCAGCAGCAGGACCTAGCGTGTTGGCACTGGAAGGAAACACAGAGGCCCCTTGGTTTAATCTCCTCATTTTACATGCAAGGAAACTGAGGCCCAGAGAGGGGGCCCCACAGCCAGCCAGTGACAGTGGGCTCTGGGGGGCTCTGGACAGCAGCACCCCACCTGAGTACGCTCTTGGTTGGGCAGGCTGATGGGGGCCCAGTCTGGTGGATGCTCAGCAATAGGAAGGGGAGCAGTGGCGAATCTCTTCCTGTTCCCGGGTGCTGGTCTACCAGACTGGAGCTCCACTGCAGCCATGGTCCAATCCAGTCCTAGCAGTCATCGAAATAGGGGGCTTCAGTCTCCCAATCCTTAAAAACCCTGCGTAAGGAGTCTCTAAGCTAAAAGCAATCTACACTGATAGCTCTGCTCATCAAAAGATTATTTTGAGACCATTCAGGTGATGTAAACAACCCTCCTGCATCGTAGCACCCAGCAGTGAGAATCTGGAGAAGTTGGAAATTGCGCTCACCCGATGAGGGCCGTGAGCGTGAGCCTCGAGGGTGCTGCAGGGTTCATTTCATTTCTCTCTCCATGTATCGAGCACCTGTTGGATAACAGTGGTCAGCTGTTTTATGTCCATTGCACATTATTGCATACCGTGTCTAATAAGCCTGTAGAAGTGGGTGCATTATCCTCACTGCAAGTGTGGAAACTAAAGCTCTGTGCTAGGAACTTGCATCGGGTTCCCCAGGTGGCAATGGTGATGTAGAACACACACAAATCTGCAGACCTCAAAGCCTCACACTCCTGACAACTGAGCCGTGCTGTCCCCAGAGCCGTCCTTGTATGCCATGACAGGGCTAGAGAGAGGACTGGTTACTTACTGCACACCCTAAGAGACAGGAATGGGCACAGTTGTCACCTATGCCATAGGAAATGGAGTGCCACCTGCACAATGCAGTGAGTCATGGTTCTCCCTGTTCCTCCTGCAACCCCAGCTTCTGCCCTGGGCTGCTGCCTGGGCTGCTGGAGGGCACACTTTGGGGCACGAACACACCTGACAACAGGTTGTGAATTTTGTTGGGGTGGAGCACCCTCAGACCCCTCTTGCCTTTTCCTTGCCCTGGCCCCCTCCATTCTCCATCAGGAATTCTACTCCTGGGACTTGGAAAGTGAGGAGAGGGAAGGACTAGCTCTCCTGATGTGACAGTCTCAGAACAGGACGTCCCTCTGGTGTCCTGCATCCAGCACACGTACAGCACGTAGACTGGAGGCAGCTCTTCTGGTTCTGACTCTGGGGGTGCCTTTTACCTGCTGGGCCTCAGCAGAGCATGCAAGGGGATGAGGGAGGGTGATTCATTGTGGGGGAGTTAAAGACGGGAGCCTCTGAGATCAAGCTCCAGGTCTGCTGGCTGGGAAAGTGCTTTACTTAATTTGAGTGTAAGCGTTTAGAGTGAGCAGCTTCCGAATTTCCCACAGCTCTTTAGATTCAGGGTAGAGGAAATCAGAAGAGTCCGTCTCTGATTTCCATGATGGTGGAGTGAGTGCCGGCCCAGAGAGCAAGAGCAAGCCTGTGCAGAAGTTCTGTGCCAATGGGCACACTGACTGTAGGGGGCACACTGACCACGGGAGGGTGCTGGGGAGCACACAGACCCCCGGGGTCTAGAGCTGACGGTTCCCACTGGGAGGGAGGCAGAATGTAGAGATGGCCACGTGGCAGGGCTGAAAGGCCTGCCTGGCTCTGTGGTTTGTGGACTAGGAGCCCCATGGCCGAGCCCTGGGCCAGGCCTTCGGGATGCTTCAGGGCGCAGGTTCAAGATGCTACATCTCTGCTTGGTGTCAGAGGGGATGCTGGTGGGAAATGAGTGGGGGCTGCATGGCGGAGCCTGTCTCTAGTTGCATTCTGGCTCAGGGAAGGTGGGCTTGCTTCCTTCCTAAGGAGCAGTTTCTGATTGGTGATGAATAGCAGCTATTTTTCTTTTTATCTTATTGCCATGAGTGTTTATTGGGGTTAAACCTGCATCTTTCCTTTACACATTAATGTAGGGAGATATTGGCTTTGACAAATGGGTGTAGATTAGATTGATTATTTAGTCTAACATGTTCATAATTGGTGCAAGTTGTCTGCATTTTCTTAACCAAAAGAATGTACCCCAGGGAAAAAGTGGACTCCGGTTTTGCTGAGATACCAAAACATGGGTGTGAAGTACGTAGGAGAGCTCTAGGAATCTTCCGGTCCTGCTCTGCCACCTGCCAAGTCATGAGCATGGCAGGAAGTCCCGAGGGTCACCGAGATGCTGGCCTGCCCTGCGGTGGGAGGACAGGGGAGGGGTGGTACTGCCCTGGGCCTCAGCTGGCTGCAGGGCCTGGGGACACTGGCCAGGAGAACGGTGCAGGGAGCCACTGCACGCACTCCACCTCTCGCCTCCATGGTGGGAGACGTCTGGGCACCTTCATTTGCTTGGAGTACTTCACTTAAAGTGGGTCTGGCTGGTCATCTTCTTGTACTTCCCAGCTTTGTGTCTTTGTTTCATAGTTTAGTCCTCGGAACGGCCAAAGGAGAAAGCCGCGGAAGAGCTCACCAGGAGGTAGAACCGTGTCTGCATCCTCCAGGGCTGGCAGGCAGGAGGAGGCAGAGGGGTAATGGTCCTCCTGTGAGGAGAGGAGCCATGGCTGGGGAGTCTGGTGGCCCCTGTGGACTCAGGTGACAGTGAGGAGGAGAAACTCAGTGTAGCAATGGTGGCATTGGGGCTGGCTCATTACTCTCCCGGGGTCCTCCTCCCTCACGTGGAGGAACGGGTGACTGCTTGGCGTGGGTGGACGAGGACTGCATGAACTGTGTATGCAGACAGAAGGTAAGTCCGGGCTTGGCCAGGGCCAGAGTCGTGGGATGCAGCGGTGATGATGGCAGATGATAAGTCCTGAAAGATAATAAAAATGCCCAGGGTACAGCCCAGAAATGGCTGTGACAGTCCCAAACGTGCCTGGAGCATGCCTCTGTTCGCTGCCTCCAGGCCCCAGCCTGGCGGTCTCCATGCCTGGGTGCTTGGGCCGTGGCCACAGCCTTCCTTCTACTGAAGGCCTCTGTTCCCACTCCCTGCTTGTGGGCCTGCTGGACACCTGCTCCCCTGCTCCTTCCTTGCCGCCCCATTGCCAGTCTCCGCCAGGCCTCACCTCAGTGCGTTGAAATGGAGTGTTCTGGTGGCCAGCATTGAGTTCACAGAGGGAGTGGAGCTTTGCTCCCCTGTGGAGAAGCACTCAGAAATGCTGGTGACCAGAGACCCCTGGTGTTGTCCACAGAGGTCTCCAGAAGAGAGTAGGGGAGGGGTGGGCCATCCAGAGCTGAGGCAGAACCCTGGTGAGGAGGATGGGGGCACACTTCCGCCCTTCCTAAAAGCTGGGGCTGAGGGAGTGCGCTGCAGGGAGCTGTGCTGCACTGTGATCCAGTGTGCGTGGGGACCTGGAAGCAGGGGACAGTAGCCCCCTTTTGTGGTCAGGAAATTTGAGAAGTGGGGATGCTAAATGGCTGGCCTGAGCCACAGAGGTGCTACGTGGTGGATTTGGGACTTGAACTTGGCCATGCCTGGCTCCTAAGCTTGTGTTTGTTCTCTCCGCTCCTTGGGAGGATCAGCCAGCCTTGCTGCTAAGCCACCGGGGGCGCTGGGGAGCGAGCATTCTGTGTGCATCAGCTGGTGAAGCGCTTGTCAAATAACCCCCGTTTCCATCTCACCTGGGGAGGCCGTGTTTCCGGCTCCCTCCTGTCCCCACACCTCTGCCTGTGGGTGCTTTTCCAGGAGAACTTTCCCTGGGTAGGAAAGCCAGCGGGGGAGGGTGGCATTGGGCTGCCTTCTTACTTGCTGTCACCTCCCTTGTCCTGCTCCCTGGGCCTTCCCAGATCCACTGTAATGAAGGACCTTGAAAGAACACGATCCCTCAGGCGCTGAGCCCAGGGTCTTACCGAGGGGCGGCCCCAGGGGAAGGGGGTTGGGGCCTGCAGTTTTCTCACGTGTGGTGTGCCCCTCAGGGATTTCTTTTTGGTGATCTTGTCATTTTGGTGGGTGTTAGTTTCCTTGAACATCGTCCTTATATTAGTAGCCATGAGTATTACTGGAAGGCATTTTTGTTCTTAAAGCATTCAGGGACTGATAGCAACCAAAATTATAAGAGAAGCTGCAGGAGATGAAATCAGTGGAATTTGGGGATTGTGGGACAGGACCTTATTCTCGAAGGCGGCTGGTCTAGGGCGTGTGGACCGGGAGGTGGGCATGAGGAAGGGGACATACCGCTCCCATCACTCTCCTCTCATCCAGCCTTGGAAGCCACTGGAGTCACATCTGCTGCAGGAAACCCTGTGTTTGAGTGATGTGAGGAGCAGTCACAGGGTGGTTTTGGCTGGACGAAGGGCATAGAGTGGCATCTAGAAATGAGTGGGAGGCCACTGCCAATGTCATGGGAAACCATGTTTTTGAGGCTTTGGTGATTTTTTTGAGACCCTTCCCAGTCTAGGCCAGGCAGATCATCTTCTGGGCACACCTCTGAGGGTGAAGTCCCTGCATGGCTAAGCACATGTGTGTGGAGTGTGTGTGTTTTAGGATGTGTGGCCTCATGTCGGGTGATGCTTTTGAATGTGCTGACTTTAAAAAATCCACACTGGGCTCGTCTGCTTCCCTGATGACAGAGTTTGGGGAACTAATGAAAGACATTCTGGCCTTGTGCCATCAGAATTGAAGTCAGTGTGGGGAACAGCTGCCTCTGGGAGGACGCTGTCTGTGCACTGTGCCACGGGGCCTCTGCTCCATGGCCGGCCACACAGCCCTGTCCTGGAAGAGTCCCAGGCAGCTGTCACCCCTTCACCCGGTTTGGAAAGAGCCCAGAGTCTGGAGTAGGGGTGACAGTGACGCTTTCTATGGAAGCTACTTTAAAGAAAGAACAAATTGAGCCTGGCACTGGCCCTGTTGGTTTTGGAGACTGAGTTGCCCTGCCCTGTGCTTGCAGATCCACTCAGTGTGAAGGGAAGGACAGGTTCCCCTTTCCACATCATCCCATCACCTCCTGGGAAGCTGCTGAAATACAGGTGTTCATGGCGGGGTTAAGCCAGCTTGTGAATCATTAGCATGCCTTTCCACAGCCAACGCACTAAAACTTTTGTCTTAATTAGACTTGAGGCGCAAACCGCTGATTCTCCAGTGCAGTGTGCCCGCTGTGCAGTGCTTTTTTGTTAGCGTGTCTGGACATGGTAATCATATATTAACAGTGCATGCTGGGGCACTTGGACTGCAGGGCAATCGCTTGCCTCGCGGTGGGAGCCCAGAGGCTGGGGGGGTGCATCCTGTTCTGGCCACGGTCAAGCCACGGAGTGTGTGTGCGCTCTGAGGGGAGCCTAATCTATCATCTGTGTCAGTCCTCTCTGAGAGTCCTGTGGGGAAAAGGTTCACTTGGGGCTCATGAAAGCTTGCTTTTGCATCTGTCGATAAGCCTGGTCCAGTGTGAGCAAGCTGACGCCTTGTGGAGCCTGGATCCGGACCCGGCAGGGTGTGAGTCTGCGCCTTGGAGAGCATCCTCCTTCCAGTCCTGGCCTTGTTGGCTTCACTGCCTCTGCGTGGCGCCAAGCCTGACCGCTTCCTTCCCCCCGTGCCCCCAGAGTGCCTCCTTCTACTGCATTCAGATTTTTGTCCACTCACCCAGTTTTCCTCTTTTCTGCCCTGGGTTCTGAGGGTCCATGGCCTGCAGGACAGTTTGCCTAGGATAAGCCATTACACATCAGGGGCTGGTGGAAGCCTGATCTCCTGCTTAGTATCAAATAGTATTTCTGACATGGAGAGGTGGCCATTCAGGCGCCTGTCGTTACATGGCAGTAGGAAGGTGCTTGGACCCTACAGGGTCCTGGTGCTTTGTACCTGTGGGTTTTCCAAGTCACTTTATTCAAGGATTTCATTTCACTTCCAGTTCTTTAAGTAAGGGCCTGGCAAAGGGATAGGCAGCATTCTGTGTTTCTCTGAGGGAGGTGATGCTCTGCCGTCCGCAGATTTCCTTGTGATGATGGAAAAGTGTGGTCGAGGGATGTGTTTGACCCTCCTGTAAGAAACATGAAGCCGTGCTGCCCATGCAGTGGTCACTCCAGGGGGCCCTTGGTTGCAATTCGAAGGCAAGCAGGAACCTGGAGGCCCAGAGGGGCAAAGAGTGCAGGGCTCAGGTCCTGTGGTCACTCAGCACGTGTTCTCTCAGCTGCACCACAGTCCCGCACAAGGCCATCTATGCTTATCACCTGGGTGCAGAAGACCAAGTCACTAAAACCCCAGAGTCAGGGGTTTGCTCCAGGTGGGCCTGGACTCTCAGCTCAGCCCCCAACAGGCCATCAAGGCACCATGCTGAGCTGATGGCTGGCCCACTGCTGTGACCAAGGCCCATTCCAGATTGGCACATGGTGAGGGGAGCTTCCACGCCCATGATTCTAAATCCCAGGAGCTCTGAAGCAAGAATCTTTTCCCCCTGTTTGGCACAGCTCATCTGATAGCAAAACCTGCTTTGAGCTACCAGGAGCCCCAGTGCCTTTGGGAGGGTTGGGTTTCCCTGCAGAGACGCGGTGCAGAGCAGACGCTGCCCCATACATCCTGGGAGGAGTGACATCTCACAGGGCCCATAGCCATTCTACCTTTCCCAAATCCAAACTTCTCCAACTCCAAATTACTCAGCTGGTCCATCCCCAGAGGTAGCGGTCAGTGCTGTGAGTCTGCATCTGAAAAGACAGTGAGCATTTGTGGACCCTGCCCAGGTGGTTCCGCCATCTTCCACAGACTGGCAGCACTGAAATGGGACGTGCAACTGTCCCCGTGCTCAGCTCTGCGCTGCTCAGCAGCCTCCTGATTTTGCATCCATGCTTGCTCTCCGTGTTTCTGTGATCTCATCTGTGACATGCAGATGACAGCCATGGTATTGGCCTCATGGGGGGTTGTCCAGAGATAAAAAAGACCCAGTGATTACATGCCACAGAATTTTGATCTAAAATTTGCATTTTAAATTATTCCAAGGGACTTTTTCCTGCTTGCGTCCAGCGAATGGCCCCTTGGTCTCTCCTTTGTGGTGTTTCGTGATCACAGTCACCCTGGATTCCCGACGCCCTGGTGGAGAGGTGATACCACTGTCCGCAGACCATGAGAAACTGCATCTTGACTCCGAACCACAGCTGTAAATAAATTGACATGTTTATTTGTGGGCTTACAGAGACATAAAAAATCTTTTCTGGAGGTGCTTTAGGTTATCTCCAGGCTGCCCAAGAGACCTAAGAGAGATACCTGTCTTCTGAGAGCACCAGGTTGGGACACCATGCTCAGGTGACTTCCATGCACCCTGCAGAGTCACCCTCCCCCTTGACCCTGTTCGTGCTGCGGGCTGCACCATCTCCACCATATACTCAGGCGCAGGTGGTTGGTTTTGTCCAATGCGAGGCAAGAGGGGAACTGTGAGATCAGGGTGTTCCCCTTCTGGGCCCTCCCTCGGGTCCTATCAGAGGCCTCAGATCCTCCCATCAGAGGCCCTCTGCACAGAGCTTTTCTCTGTAGCCTCTGCAGGCCCTTCCCATCTGAGGCCCTTCCCTTTCAGGCCTCAGATTTTAAAGCTGCGCCCTGTTGCCAGTTGTAGGGTGCTTCACTCTCCTGTGTGCAATTTCTTAATCTCACTCATAGTCCCATAGTTTTTCTTTTGCTAACTCCTACCCTTAGTGACCGGATTAAGTGTGCCACCTCTCTACATCCAGGACCTGCCTGTTCAAATCAGCAAGCCAGAGAAAGGTTCAAGTTCTTATTTGAAAGGCAGATTGAGCCCTGGCATGACTGCCACCAGCATGGTTGAGCTGTCCCATTGTCACATCACTGGCCTTAATATAGTCACACCAGTCTCATGCCCTGAAGTTGTCTTGTTTGCCCAAAAGATGAGGCTACCAGGAAAATGCTGTGAACCTTGGTTTCCAAGAAGAACTCAGAAACCTAGATGCATTGTGCTTGCAGCATTCAGAATAGGTGCAAGGATCCAAATCCCTGGGCCTCATGAACAAAGAAAGTTAAAAATCAGGATGACTGTCATTAACTGTAATTGCTTTTGCATAACTCCTTTCAGAGTTATTGCAGGCATGGAGTCCGGGGAGTTGCCCATAGTTTTTAATGTATTAGGGAACAGGAACACTCAGAGGTATTCTAATCTAAAGACCAGTTCACAAAGGACGCATTTGAATGTGAATATGCCAGCTTTAAAACCGGATAAAGCCAGAAAGTATGAGAGCCCGCAGAGATGTCATTAAGGAAATTATTTCCTCCCAAAATAGAGGCACCCCAGGTGACCTCCCAAAACAGAATTTTTGTCATGTCGGTCTGGAGTCACCTCCATTCCCTTTCTGTTGAGGATTGTTCTGTTTCCTGACAGCACACTGGGATTTTTGCAAGGCAAGGCATCGTCACCCAAGGAGACTGACTTCTTTTCACTCCATTACGTTTTTTTCTCCTTGCCAGGAGCCTGGGAGATTGCTATACCTGACCCCCGCCTTTGGAACATGGGTGAAAGTTGTCATGGTGGAGGACACATGGCTGGGACAGCAGATGGCTAGAAAGCTACTACAGGAGGACTCAAATCACTTTCTTATTTAGTAGCTTCTGGAAATCTTTATGCCCATGTGGTAGAAAAACAGATGGGCGTTCCGTAAAGAAAGCGGTACCAGTGTCTGCAGAGCATGAGAGATTGCATCTTGACTCTAACCCATAGCTATGAATAAATTGACAAATTTATTTGTGGGCTTATCAAGGACATAAAAAAATCATTCTGGCTGGCAAATGAAAATGGCATTGTGTTGCTCACTAACATTCGTTTGTCAACTGTTCTTGGAATAGGTGTTAAATTATAACTGAGGAGCTGGCGTTATAAAGCTGAACTGGGATTTTCCAAGCTGTCATATGAAAAGAAAATTATTAACTATCTCCTCCTCCATCCCCCCTCTCTCTCTCTACAGAAAAAGGCCCCTTTCTCTGCTGTCATATGACTTGGACTGCACGCTCTATGTGCACACGGTGTAATGAATGCCACATTATCACCCACTGGCTGGGGTGAGCCTTCTTGTTTTTTATTTCCAACGGGAACAGGATTTCACCTCCCATGCTCCCATACAAAGGAATCTTAGAAACAACCATTTCAGATAATTCCTTGCATCAGAGTTTTAGGTACTCTTCTGCAGACAACCTGTTGTTGGAACATGAGCTTGGATTTCTTGATGCTACATGTCACAGATTGGCAAGAAATGATCTGGGTGGTGCTGCCGGGTGCACAGTAGGTGCACATTAAATGATGAGCTGACTGCCTGGAGCAGCACTGAGTCATACATTCTCATGTGCTGGGGTAATGCCTATCACAACAAATAATCCCATAGCTTCCTTGACCCCAGAGGTGTCCAGAACCAGTCACTGAACAGCTGTGCACTCTTGGTCAGACATTATGTGTGATGGAAATCTGTGTAAGGATCTCAGTAATTATGGGGACCATGGTGTAGCGCTGGGATGTCTTACTTTGCACTTAAATGTCTCTGCTTTTGGTTTTGAGACATCACGTGGAAAGCTATGTTGGTTTTCATCCTGTTCCACGGCTCTCTGGTGTTGGGAGGCTGCACTTCATAGCATGGAAGATGAAACATGATATGACTTCAGGAATGCGTGCTGAGGGAAGATGTGTGGTCATGAAAATACACTTTTTTTTTTTTTGGCCGGAAACTGGGTGAAATCTTAAAAACTGGGGAAATTGGGAAATCAGCTAACTTTCTCAGATCTTGGTTTCCTCATATTGTGTATCGCATCGTGGGCTTGAACCAGAGGATTGCTGAGGTTCCTTCCAGCTCTGCTTCTAGTTCTTAAATCCAAAGCCTATAGGGCTCTTGGAGTAGCTCAAGGCTTCTAATCTTTAAGTTTCAAACAGACCACTGGGGGGACCTTGTTAAAATGCAGATTCTGATTCTATGGGTACAGGGGGATGCCTGGAATTCAGGACTAACTAAGGAAACTCTCTTGTGCTGCCAGTGCTGCTGGTCCAGGGACCACACTTTGATTACCACAGATATAGATGGCCCAAGTTGCATGGTCCTGGATGAGCCAGATCCCTTCTTTGTCCAGGTGGCTTAGGTCTGGGTGGCTCCTTCACATCTTCAGACACATCACATCATTCCATCTGTTTGTCAATAAAGACAGACAAGGAGAATGAAGTGAGAACTTCTCATTCCAGTAGTATAACACATTGCTCCCAGGCACACAGTACATACCTATTACAGTAAATGAGTGATAAGAGAAATTAGTGTGATCAGGGACTGTACCATACATAGTCAGAGTCCCTCCAACCTGCCACACACGAACACACACATATATGCATGCACTAGATTTCATTACCTGGAATCCTCATGTTCGTATTCTATAGCACCCAACTTCTATTTTCCTCACTGTCTCCTACACATATTATGCCTAGATACACTATGTCCTCTGACTATCCTTTGGCGCACCCAGTGCCTGTCATTTTTTAGATCAGTGCAAGTCCTAAGTGTTCCTTGAAGCCTCTGGATTCCTCCAACCTGAATGCCCTCCCTCCCTGTTGTATCCATGGTCTTCCAGAGCAAGGATGCAGACCCAGACCTGACCGCTGCACCTGCCCAGCTGCACTCAAGGGAGGCACTGCTGTTGCACACATACCTTTCCTGGGCTTAGGTCTGTTTCAGATTCTTTACAACACAGTACTCTTGATGGCTTCTAACAACTGCCTGAAACATCTTTTCCATCCCTAATTTAAGGCTTAAATACGATTTTATTCTTCATGTATATATTCTCTTCCTGTTTTGCCAGATGGTAAATTCGTTGAGAATAGCTACTTTTTACTGTTTTCCTGGGGTGCCCGGCAATATGCCGGGTGTGCATAGTAGGTGCACATTAAATGATGAGCTGACTGCTTGGAGCAGCACTGAGTCATACATTCTCATGTGCTGGGGTAATGCCTATCACGACAAATAATCCCATAGCTTCCTTGACCCCAGAGGTGTCCAGAACCAGTCACTGAACAGCTCAAATGGACCCTGATTTGGGGCACTTGTCTCACGAACGTGGGGAGAGTGGGAGGGCACCATCTCACATGATTCCTTTGAAAATGCTGTCAGGATATTATGGAGAAATGCCAGAAAGCAACAACAGAAGGCTGTTGGGAGAAAAAGAAACAGAGTAATCTCTTTTTTTTTTTTTTGCGTTATGCTTGAAGGGGAGGGAGGTTGTTTGCGCTTCAGTGTTCTAGATGCAGCTGCCTCTATTGCTTTTGGTTGGACCAGGCCCATCTGCCCAAAAAGTGAGTGGGGATTATGTGTCTCAGTTCCTGCAGTCTCGCCTGGCTGCCGTGCAGGAGTCAGATGGTAGGGCCGGGAGGACCGGGCTCGGGGCCAGGGGCCTTCGGGCACGTGCTGTGGAGAGGCGCTTGTGAGATGCACACACCATGTCTGCACCCGGCGATGCCCTTGGAAGAAGCTCCTGCTACTGTCCCTGTGATCTGCTGAGCCCAGGCAGCCCCTCGTGGTGGGGAAATGTGTGGAGGAATTTTGGAAGACTGGATATTGTTCCAGTGGGATGTGAGGTCCTCTGGCCTTAAATTGCTCCTCTTTGCTCCTCGTTGTCTCCCAGGCCGGGCTTATTCGCAGGTTTCAAAGTGGGGAACCTGAACTTAGTAAGGTCTCCAGTTTCAGGTGACTGTTGTGTCTCAGCTCTGTCAGGGAACAGCTCCAAACTGAGCCATATTTCATGCCTCCTCAGTGAAAGATTATATATATACACTTTTTTTTTTTTTTTGAGACGGAGTCTCACTCTGTTGCCAGGCTGGAGTGCAGTGGCACAATCTCGGCTCACTGCAAGCTCCGCCTCCCGGGTTCACGCCATTCTCCTGCCTCAGCCTCCCGAGTAGCTGGGACTACAGGTGCCCGCCACCACACCTGGCTAATTTTTTATATTTTTAGTAGAGACGGGGTTTCACCGTGTTGGCCAGGATGGTCTCCATCTCCAGACTTTGTGATCTGCCTGCCTCAGCCTCCCAAAGTGCTGGGATTATAGGCGTGAGCTACCACGCCTGGCCCCAATATGTATTTTTAAATGTTTCCTTCTAATTAAAAGCATCATTTATGTTCTCTACAGAAAAATTGTAATGTATAAATGTATAAACATAATATTTTTAAACAGGAAAGAAGACTTGCCCTTTTCAGAAGCCAGAGAGTCCCCTTGTTGGTGTATTGGGGTTCCACATATGTGTTTGTTTTCCAAACATGACTGGGATCACGTAAACATGAAGTTTTGTATCCTGGTCTTTTCACTTAATGCTATATTTAATTGGAATATTTTTACTACACTAAAATGTTCTCAAAATAGCATATTTCATAGCTGTGGAAGAAATCATTGCACATATTTCCCATAATTTCTGTAACTGTTCACCTATCCGATGTTTAGCTTGTTCCAGTTTTTCTCTACTTTAAATGACGTCATCCCCTAGTTTCACATTGCATTCCCTGATTTCTATTTTGGGCATTTTTCTTTCCTCTTTTGCCAGTTTTCTATCTATAGACTCTTCCTGGAAAAGCGTCTTGTCGGGATGGTGCTGAGAGGAGCACGAACCTGCCTGGTCCATGTAACAGCAATTTGACATTTATTTATTCATTTTTTATTGAGATGGAGTTTCACTCTTGTTTCCCAGGCTGGAGTGCAGTGGCATGATCTTGGCTCACTGCAACCTCTGCCTCCCAGGTTAAAGCGATTCTCTTGCCTCAGCCTCCCCAGTAGCTGAGATTACAGGCATGCGCCACCATGCCCGGCTAATTTTGTATTTTTAGTAGAGACAGGGTTTCACCATGTTGGTCAGACTTGTCTCAAACTCCTAACCTCAGGTGATCCACCCATTTCAGCCTCCCAAAGTTCTGGGATTACAGGTGTGAGGCACCACACCCCAATTTGACATTTAAGTGGCAGCTGTCGTCTGCAGTTCAGGGAGGGTCCCTGCACAAGCAGAAAGGACTGTCTTATCATGACACTGCAGGGGACACACTAGGAGGAATGGGACGCCGGGGCAGAGCTCCACAGGCAGTGCCCTGGGTCTCGGATGGTGCCCTGTGGGGCCCTGCAGACAGACTCACCTGTCTTAGGGCAACCGCAGGAGGGAGGACACAGGAACGGTGGAGGGAAAGCCTTCTGCTAAAAATACCCAGCACTGCACTGCAAACAAGCAGGGCCACACAGCTAACCGGGGGTCTCCTCCTTCCCGTGGGGTTTAGGTTACAACTTGTAGGACACAGAAGTATCCATTTGTGCGTCATCACAGGCCAGCAAAATCTGGGAAAGGGGGCTGCCTGTTCTCTTGTCTGGACTGATCTGGACCCTGAGCCCCTGATGGCCCAGGCTACCCCAAAGGTAACCGGGCTGCCTGCCGTATCCTGCCCCCCTCTCTTTCCACTGCCAGTGGTGGGTCCGCCCCCGTGTCAGGCAGTCATCCTCTGTCCCCTGCGTGCACTGACCACTAGAAAACAAAGGGTGCGAAGCCCACACCAACCTGAGAAGCCGCTTCCTGAAAGTAAGTCAAGTTTCCGACTCCTTCATTTGTCTTTGGGCAGGGCCCTCTCAAAGCGGGGATGAGTTATATCAGAAAGTGAGTGTCCTGTCCTAGCAACGTCCATGTTGGCTGTCAGCCTTCCCTGAATCACCTGCTCAAAGCCGTGTGAACAGGGTACACCCTCTCCCAGCTGTGGGTGAACGCTAGAGCTTTGTTACAGATCAGGAGTCAGGAGTGCTGGGAGCCACAGCCTAGGCGCCTTGCTCCTCTACCTCACATTTCCCTCCTGTGAAACAGCCTGAGGCTTGTTGCCGAGTAGCCCTGACTCTTTACCAACGGCCGGCGCCCTCCTCTATGTTCTCCACGAGCTTCCCTGGGTGGGGGGTCTAGCATCCGGGGGGCAGTGCTTGGCCAGGCAGCTGGTTGTGTTGCATCCCTTCCTGGAATGGTCTTTTCTCTGCCTGAAAAGTGACCTGGATTCTTCCTTCTGACTTGTGGGACGGAGCTCTGTTGTGGTTTCTCATTGCTCCTTGGGCTGCTCCATGTGATCAGTTTACTTTGCCCAGAAGTCTTTCTTCCACTGTTTCAAAGGAGGAATCTGTGTGTCACATACAGCTCCTTGGTGGGGGATTTTGCTCAAGGCATGGGGAGCTACTCTGAAGATAGTGTCCTGGTGGTATAAAGAATCATTTTGCCGGGTGTGGTGGCTCATGCCTGTAATTCCAGCACTTTGGGCGGCCAAGGTGGGTGGATTGCTTGAGGCCAGGAGCTTGAGACCAGCTTGGTCAACATGGTGAAACCTCGTCTCTACTAAAAATACAAAAATTAGCTGGACATGGTTGTGGGTGCCTATAGTCCCAGCTACTCGGGAGGCTGAGGCACAAGAATCACCTGAACCCAGGAGGTGGAGGTTGCAGTGAGCCAAGATCACACCACTGCACTCCAGCTTGTGTGATAGAGGGAGACTCAATCTCAAAAAAAAAAAAAAAAAAAAAAAATTTCTGTGAGAGCCATCCTTGCATTCTTCCATCTGATCATCACAAGCTTGAGCACACTGCTGCGTGATGTGGTGACGGGGCCAGGCTCAGCTTGGAGGAAGACAGACACAGCCCCAGAGCGGGGGCCAGGGCCACACCCAAGAACGGGGGAGTCATGACCCGAGTGGGAGGATGGTTCCAAGCGAGGAGGCACCAACTCAGCCCAGGCTTAGCCAAGCCTCTGCCCCAGAGCCAGGCACCTTGAGGTACAGAGGAGGCGCTGCATGAGTGAGAAAGACTTAGTGAGAAGAGAAGCAGGGAGGGAAGGAAGTGTGTGGCAGTGGAAAGAGCACTTTCCCAGTTGTTCTTTCAGCCATTGTTCATTCAGGACTCATGGCAGCCAGGCCTTTTCCAAGCTATTCCATGGATTAGCCATCCCTATGAATTCTCAGGATCCCTGCGAGAAATACCACTGTTGTCCATGTCACAGATGAGAAAATTAAGATGCAGACTTAGAGTATCTTGCCCAGTGGCACGCAAGTGGTGTGGTACGGAGCGTCTTCCACGCCTGGCCTGCAGGTGCCTGTCCTTCCCCACCCCTGTCCAGTGATGAACGAGCTCATGGCTGGCATGCAGGCACCCTGGGCTCCTCTGCACACACTCCCTCGCTCAGGCCTGCAGTGGCTCCAGGAAGCAGGTGCTCTTGTCATCCCCGATTTGTAGATGAAACCACAGCTCAGAGAGGTTAAACAATTGCCCAAGTCACACAGCTGGTGAGCACCAGCCAGGCTGTACCCCAGGCCGCCTGGCTCTGAAGTCCTCCGAGTCTAAAGAACCCAGGGCGGAAGCCAAGGGGCATGCAGGGCAAGGAGAGGACCCAGGCAGGTGAGGCTGGGAAGGGAAGCAGGGCTGGACCCTAACAGCTTTGTCCTTCTTTTGAAGAAGGGAGCTTCATATTGAGAGAAAGTCTCACTGTAGAAGGCCAGGTTGTGATCCCAGCCACACGCTGGCAGCCACCTGCAGGTGCCCAGGCACGCTGGAGAATCACTGCAGCCCCCCAGGACAGGGGCCTGCTGCCTGGTTGGTGTCGGGAGGCCGGCATTTGGGGACATGAAGATCAGGGAAGGGGAGGTTTACCTGGGGAGGCTCACCTGAATCTCCCGTGGTCGTGAGATCTTGTGGGCATGTCTGTGGTGGACTCTGGCCGGCTTTACGGATGGCTGCAATCGGCGCTCCCTGCACAGGCATCTCTGTGTAGCTTGAAGCTGGACTCTCTCTCAGGTGTAAGTGGGAGCTCCTTAGAGGTGGGGCTTGGGGATAGAACCCAGCCTCCTGCCTGTCCCAACACTGCTCCCTCCGTGACTGTGAGAGACACTGCAGCCCTTCACTGTAGCTTGGCTAAAGACTGACACATCGGTAAAGGGTTGATGGGAGGCTCTGAAGGTGCTGTAATGAAGTTTCCTCCCCAAGATCCCTTTCCTGCCCCAGCCAGGTTGGCCCCCTGGGAGGCTGCTGGGTCCATTCACTGTTCTCTATATCCGTGCACAGCCCCCAACCCCGCCCATGTCAGCATTATCCCCCAGGGCCCAGAGCCTCCTCCCATCTCCTGGTTTCCACTCTAAACAGAATGACCTTTTATTATTATTATTATTATTATTATTATTATTATTATTATTATTATTTGAGATGGAGTTTCACTCTTGTTGCCCAGGCTGGAGTGCAGTGGCATGATCTTGGCTCACTGCAACCCCTGCCTCCCAGGTTCAAGTGATTCTCCTGCCTCAGCCTCCCAAGTAGTTGGGATTACAGGTGTGCACCACCACGCCCAGCTTTTTTTTTTTTTTTTTTTTTTTTTTTTCGTATTGCTAGTAGGGACAAGGTTTCACCATGTTGGTCAGGCTGGTCTCAAACTCCTGATCTCAACTGATCCACCCGCCTCAGTTTCCCAAAGTGCTGGGATTACAGGTGTGAGACTCTGCTCCCGGCCTTCAGAATGACCTTTTAAAGGTCATCAGGGCACGATTCCTGCCCCTCCTTAGCACCCACGTGTGGCTTCTCAGGGACTCAGGGTAAGTGAGCTGGGCCCTGCACCATCCGCTCTTGCTCCCTTTGCTCCTGTGGGTGGAGGCAGGTGTCATGGGTAGCAGAGGTTCTGCAGAGTCCCCTTTGAGGTGGGGGGAGTGCCGAGGGTTCGCGTGGCCCAGGACTTGCCATGGCATGTGGGAACAGGCAAGGGTCAGCTGGGGACACTGGCCACACCAGCAGAGCTGCTGCCAATGGCCCCAAGGCATCTCACCTCCTGACAGCACTGCTATAGCATTGCCAGATCTTATTTTGAGTTTTAAACCCAGGAGTGTGGATTGGGCTACAGTGTGGATTAACTAGGCTTGGGACCTACCCCGAGGAGCTCGTGATTTACCTATTTCCTCCATTCCTGTAGCATTCTCTTACTGAGAACCTGCTGTGTGCCTGGCCCTGGATAGTTGGTGGGGCCAAATAGACCGCAGCTGTTGGTCCAGGTGGGAGGTGATCAGAATGGGAAGTCCAATACAGCTCCGCAGAGAGTAAGAAAGCTGCAGGGGGGTAGGGGGCGGCAGTGAGCCAGGAAGGACAGCAGAGGGAGCGGGGCCTCTGCACGGGGGCGAGTTCCCCAGGAAGACCCTGCGATTCAGTCATCTGTTTTTCATTGACATCATCATCATCATCACTGTTAATACAAATGCTGTACGTAACAGAGAAGACTGACTTCTGCTTCCATCTTTCATGAGACCGTTTGCCCAGTTGAGAGAAAACCCACCAAAGAGGGGAAGGGAAGGAGGAGAGGTTCTGCCCCCCAGGGGAGCAGCCCACATAGCCGCCTGTGAGAGGCCTGTGTACCCACCCCGGGCATACCTCCTCTAGAGCCAGAGAGGTGCCTGGTGTGGGTCAGTGCTCCCCACCAGACCATGCCCCCAACCCAAGTCAATGCCTTCCACCCACGCCAGTGCCTCCAGCCAACCTGGGTCAGTACCCTCTACCCAGGCCAGCCCCACCCCACCAGGTCAGTGTCCCCCACTCTGGTCAGTGCCTTCCACTGGGCCAATGCCCCCCATTCTGCCAGTGCCCCCCTCCTGGGTCCGTGCCTCCCACCAGGACAGTGTCCCCTATCCAGTCAGTGCCTCCCACCCAGTCATTGCTCCCAACTAGGTCAGCTGTCCCCACTAGGTCAGTGCTCCTCACCAGGACAGGGCCCCGGACGTGGGCCAGTTCCTCCCACCCAAGCCAATACTCCCCACATGGGTCAGTGCCCACAGTCATGTCACTGCTCCCCGCCCACCAGACTAGTGCCCCTCAACCAGACCAGTGCCCCAGGCAGCCTTGGGTTTGCGCCTGAGCTGGTGCCAGCTGAGAGTGGTGTGTGGTACGGTGTGGGAATGTACCCTGTGGGATGTTGTGCACTGGAGGTGGGGATCTGTCTCGCCCAGACCTGCTTCTTAGGGGGATGCAGAGGTGGACAGGGCTTTGGGGCAGCAGCCAAGGGCGGGTGGACGGCCCAGCTGGTGGAAGTAGCTGGGGGTAGAGAAGTCACCAAATAGATGGAGAGAAGAGAAGGAGAGGCACGGAAAGCAGGCAGGACACAATCTCAGCTATGTCCCCGAGGAGCAGAGAGAACTCCGTGGCTGGCTAGACAGGCGGGAAGGGAAGCGCGTCTGTGTCTGTCATCCTTGTCCATGCAGTTCTGGAACCTGGTTCAGTTTCTGCCAGGGTAGAAGTACCTCAGAGCAGAGCGATGGCTGCCCTAGTTCCCATGGCCTGTGAGTCGTTGAAGGAGGGTCTCCCACAGCTCAGGGAAAAACCATTTCTGAGCCCAGGCTGGGTGGGGGATGATTTAGGTCACTTTTCTCCAGGTGGTGAGCCCCACCCTGACCTTGACTTTGGCCAACTGTGCTCTGCCAGCCCTGCGGGAGGACCAGCCCCGGGGTCCTCAAGGAGTCCCAGCTAAAAGGGGTGTCAGTCAAATGCTCCTTGGAGCACACCCATTCCGTGCTCTCTCTGGCCAGGCCTTCCCTGGTTCCTGTGGGTCCCTTGCCCCCCATTCACATACCCCGTCAGCTCACCCTGCGAAATATCCCTGATCTAACCTCCCACCCCTGGTCTGGTCCCTCTGTGTCTCGCCCCAGGATGACGGAGCTGCCACCAGAGGGTCCTGTTTCTGCCCTTGTCCTGGCATCTATTGTCAAACAGCGGCCAGAGTGATCCTGTTGAAAGGGAAGGCAGATCATGCCAGTCCTCAGCTCAGAATCCCCCAGTGCCTCCCATCACTGTCAGAGAAAAAGCCAGGCGCTATGACATGGCCCATGTGGGCCTGCACCAACCCCCACCCACTGCCTCCCTGGTGATGTGTTCCTGCAGTGCCCTCTGGGTCACCTGCTCCAGCCACACCAGCCCTGCCTTCCCCACAAGCCACTGGGCAGGCTCCCCCAGGGCATTTGCGCTCCCCCTTGGGTGTTGCCTCCATGCCACCTGCTCGCGGGGCCTTTTCTGACCACTCCACTTAAAACTGCAACCCTGCCTCCCCAAGGACTGCCTGCTGCTTTCTCCAAAGGACTTCTCACTCTTTAGCCTTCTTGGGATTTTATTTATAGATTTTATTTTGTTATTTCAGATGAGAATTTGAAGCTCGCGGGGGCAGGGATATTTTCCCATTTGGGTCACTGCGGTGACCACATATTCCAGAGAGTGCTTGGCACGTCAGAGTCCTTGACACATCCTTGAGTGGCCATCCTTAAGATCACCCTTAGGACAGTCTGCCAGCCACCAGGGCCTTTTGAAGCAGGGAGACCTCCCATGATATACCCCCAGGCTTTATCCTTGAGCCCCAGGACGGGGACTGCACTCCGAGGGGAGTCGCCAAGCATCATCATGGGGTGACATTTCCTTCCATTTCCTAAAGTTTCCTCGCACGAGCTCACAGGAAACCTTGAATTGTAAGGCCGTTCTTTTGCCCTATATTTGCTGAACCTAAAAGCCGGTTCTGCCCAGAATATTCGAAATAATCAGGGGGATAAAGAAAGAGAATCCACAAGCAAGGCTTTTCTTTCACTCTCTGCTCAGTTGGCAGCACCAGATGGTGGATGTGGCCGTGGTGTGGGCTCATTTATTTATTGATTAAAATGCTTACAAAACCCAGCATGTACAGCCAGGCTGAACATTCAATTAAAAAGCCCAAAATGAAAATTCAGAACTCCTGAATGACAAGTAGGATGTGCAGAGCCAGCTCTCAGCAAAGGAATAAGATGATAAAGCTTTAAGCAGGGAAGGATTTGTTCTATTTATTTATTTCGCTCTTTCTTCTAGAATTTGGAAACTGGAAGGCACTGCACTCCACAGTGCGCAGTCATTGCGTGGGTGAGTGAATGAACGAAGCTTGCACAGTGTTGGGTGAGCAGCAAGGATAAGAGAGGTGGACATTTGGTGATAGCTAGGTGCATGTGTCGCTGCCCACAGAGGGATGGGGAGAATAATGGCCCCGAGATATGCTCTCGAGAGGGCATCCTGAGATGTTTTTTTTTTGTTTTTTTTTTTTTTTTGAGATGGAGTCTCACTGTGTCGCCCAGGCTGCAGTGCCGTGAACCTTCACCTCCAGGGTTCAAGCAGTTCTCCTGTCTCAGCCTCCTGAGTAGCTGGGACTATATATAGTCACATGCCACCACGTCTGGCTAATTATTGTATTTTTAGTAGAGACAGGGTTTCACCATGTTGGTCAGGCTGGTCTCCAACTCCTGACTTCAAGTGATCCACCCATCTCGGCATCCCAAAGTGCTGGGATTATAGGTGTGAGCCACCGTGCCTACCGCACCCTGAGTTTTTATACCAGGTAAGCCTTTGAGTGAGGAAAAGACATGAATCCATGCTCCAGAGATAACCGTCATCCTTTTCCACAGGGGATGGTTAGGGGTATGATTAGCAAATATGTACTGGGACTTCAAGTTCTTCCTGGTGGTAAAAAACCACTCCTCCTCCATCCATCTTCTTCTTCCTCCTCCATCAATCCACCTTCCTCTTCCTCCGTCACCACCTTCCAACATCAGACTGAGCACACTCTTCAGCGCCCACCAGCTGGAACAGACTTCATGTGGGTTGGGCTCCAGCTCCTTTCTCAGAAGTGAGTGTCATCACCTAGAGCGTCATTACGATAGTCCTTGGCTCCCAAGGCTCCTGCTAAATCAGAACAACTTACAAAGCAAACAGAGTGCCCTCTGTGCTGCCTTGGAGGCAGCTGGACCCTGGTTAGAGGGTGAGGGCCACAGCACTGCCGTTGGCTACCAGCTGCAGAATCTGGTGCCAACTAGCCTTGCCTGAGTCTGGCTTCCTCATCTGCAGAGGGGCAGGGTGTCTCACGTTAAAGTTGGGAGACTTCAATCCAGTTGTGTATGAAGTGCCCAGTACAGTAAATTCTCAATAAATAATCATTACTATTTTAATACTGTGGGAATAGAAGGCCAGCTCACTTGCTGCAAGCTTTAGATTTGTCCAAATACAGCAGAGACGAGAGGGGAATTGCCCTGGTTGCTCGGTGCAGGCTGATGTCAGGGGTTTGCTGATCTCTGTGCACCAGGACTCAGACTTTCTCCCACGTGACCACACTTGCTGTGTGTGGTGTCTGTCTGTGTGTGTGTGGCAGGGGGCGGGCAGTGTATCTGTGTGATACGTGCGTGTGTGTGTGTTTTGTGTGTGGTGCGGGGGACCTTGTGTCTCTGGGTATGAGCTCGTGTAGTCTCCCCTGCATTCCTTTCTTCTGGGGGTTGCTGGCCCCTTCGCTCTTTGATAGCAGGTGTCTGAGGATGGAGAGGGCAGTGTCGCAGAGTGACAGCACAGGGCATGCCAGGACACTGGGGTGCCCAGAGCCCGTAAACCACAGCCTAGTGTCTATGCTACCACCATCCTCAGGGCCCGTGTGGGCTCAGAGCATTCTCCCCACCTCAGGCCATGCCAAGACCACTAGGCTCCTTTGCATAGAAATTTGAGCTGTATTTTGTTGTTTTGAGGAGACAAGTGATATCTCAAAGGCCTTTGATTTACATGTATTTGCTAAGCTGGCCTTGCACTTTGCTACCCATCCTTTTCAGGTGGGTGACCCACAAGTACCATCCTTCTTGTCTTGATCCTGGCCCTGTCTTGCCTCTTTAGAATGTTTGAGAAGTTCGGACAAATGGAGAGAAGTCTGCTCTCAAGGGCGTTGGCCTAAGTAGCTCCCCCTGTGCGGGACGGGGTCCATTTCCTGCCCTCCTTCCCGCAGCCTCTTCTGCATGTCTTCCTGGAGCTGCACTGATTTCACCATCTTCGTTGTGTGACTCAGTGCTCCTCAGGAAGCCATGGAGGTGCGGCATCGTGTGTTTTTCTTTCTAGAGCTTTCAGCATTTGAAGAATTCCGCCCACTGTGTCTTCTCTCCTCCCACCCCAATCAATACCAGAGAATGGAGAGGCTGGTCATTTTTTCAGACGGCTCCCTTGAGCACGGTTCTGCAAAGTTGGCCTTGGTGCTCCTACAGCCAGTGCTGGGACGCATGCAATTGATGGTGTGTGACGCTTTTGGGTTGCTCTAAGTGTCCGTTTGACATACCTGAACCCTGGGGCATTTTTTTGTGACTGTAATCATCAATAACAGTTTATCTGTGATGGCTCAGTCAGGGTGGGAAAGGTTTGGCTGCAGGAACAGCGAGGAGAAATGCTTGCCGCTTCTGTTCATGCTGACTATACCCAAACACAAAACTGGGGGCAATCCTGCCATGCCGTGGAGGCAGAGAGCCAGGAATAACCAGAGACAGCGTGTGCCTCCTCTTAGGGCCCCCACAGTGGGGGCAAAGATGCTCCACGACCGTCTAGGAGCTTGGAGACCAGGCCAGAGACCCTGTGCTGTGCTGCTGACAGTATTAAATCTTGACAGTGCTAAATTTCATTGCTGCGTAGGGGATCAGCCAGTGTGGCGTGCCACGGCTGGCTCAGGATGGCGTGGCCTCTGGAGTTCCCCACATTCCTGCCGTTAGAAGTGGTCCCGGGAGACAAGGCACCACAGTGCTCCTACGTTCTTCCTATTTTCAGACATGACATTTCACTTGCCCCTCAGAGGCTGAAATCAGTTAAATAGGGGTGTGCTGGAGGAAAGGGTGATCTCTGCATCTGAACATGAAACCAGATTATCTGATCTCCTTAGATTTTTGTTTGTTTGTTTGTTTGTTTGTTTGTTTGTTGAGGCAGAGTGTTGCTCTGTCGCCCAGGCTGGAGTGCAGTGGCACGATCTTAGCTCACTGCAACCTCCGCCTCCTGGATTCATCTCCTGCCCCGTTTTGTTATTAACATTGTTATTAACATTCTCCTGCTTCAGCCTCCCTAGTAGCTGGGAATCCAGGCGCGTACCACCATGCCCAGCTAATTTTGTATTTTTAGTAGAGGCTGGGTTTCATCATGTTGGCCAGGCTGGTCTCCAACTCCCAACCTCAGGTGATCCATTCGCCTCAGCCTCCCAAAGTGCCGGGATTACAGGCATGAGCCACTGTGCCCAGCCGATTTCCTTAGTTTTTAAACTCCATCGTAGCCAAGGAACTTTGGGAAAGATTGACTTGGCCCCAACAGGGTCTGAGAACCATCTCCCTCACATGTGCTTCCCAGTGAATTTGGAACGTCCATCCGTGTGAGGAAAGAGTTTGCCTCTGGCAGGGTTAAGACAAGGCGTGCACTCAGATGAATGAGGGTGGGCACTCCCCACTTTGAGGACCAGACTCTTCTCCTTCTGTCACACTGTATTTTTAATATAGGATGATCTTTGTGTAGAGTGGTATATGGCAGAACACTGAGAAGATGAGACTTTTTTAAGTGAAAATATTTCCAGGCCTAGGTAGCCAGTAAGGGTGGTGACCCTTCAGTGGTCTGTTTCCTTCTGGGCCTTGAGGAAAGAAACCCGCCCAATGATGCCCGAGGGACAGGAGAGGGCCGCTACACAGGCTGGCGAGACGAAGTCAGGGAGGCGACAGAGCCAGCTGGCAGGTGCAGGAGACTGCCCATGTTCGGGTTTTGTTTTGCTTGGTTTTTTAGTTTTTTAAAAACCACTTTATTGAGGCCTGGTTGGCATATAAAAAGCTGGGCATATTTTACATATTTAATTTCTATGTCTCAATGAGTCTGGGGGTGAATCTGTGAAGCCATCACCACCATCAAGACCATGAACAAGTTCGTCACCTCTGAGTTGTACGTCACCTCCTGCCCCCTTAGTTATTAACATTGTTATTATTTTTGGAAAGAATCCTTACTATAAGATCTAACCCTGTCTCTACTAAAAATACAAAATTAGCCAGGCATGGTGGCACATGCCTGTAATCCCAGCTACACTTGGGAGGCTGAGGCAGGAGAATTGCTTGAACTTGGAAAGCAGAAGTTGCAGTGAGCCGAGATTGTGCCATTGCACTCCAGCCTGGGCACCAAGAGTGAAATTCCGTCTCAAAAAAAAAAAAAAAAAGATCTACCCTGCTAGCAGTTTTAAGGAGACAGTACAGTATTGTTAGCTGGAGTCACACTGCTGTACAATAGATCTCCAGAACTTACTCATCTTGCAGAACTAAACTATAGTCTTGGACCAACACCTCCCCATTCCAACTCCAGCCCCTGGTAACCACCATTCTACTCCCTGCTTCTAGGAGTTTGACTGTTTAGCTCCAACATATAAGTGAGATCATGTGATGCTTGTTTTTCTGTGACTGGCTTATTTCATTTAACATACTGTCCTCCAAGTTCACCCATGTTGTCACAAGTGATAGGACTTCCTTCTTTTCTAAGGCTGAATTGCCCCATGTTGTCTGCTAGGTGTTCCTTGTTCCCTGTCTCTGGACCTGCTTCCTGAGTCTCCTGTCTCCAACCCCAGGGTGTCAGTGTGATGTTGGTTCTGACTGCATAAGAGTGATTAACTCCGCTGCACCCACTGGCACTGCCCTCACCCTCTATCTTTGAGTTCAGATTATTTAGATCTATTGGAGTTTGAATTTAAATGAATTAAAATTAGAGAAAAATAAACATTTGATTTCTCAGTCTCACTAGCCACTGCTCAGTGCTTGGTGCTAGTGACCATAGCATATGGGAGCTAAGCTAAGGAGAGGTATGGCCCATGGAGGAAAGGAGCAGGGGCCAGGCTCAGCCCTGCTGGGGACAGCTGTGAATTGCTAGATTAGATCTCGTGAGAGCCACTTCAGGGGGAAGTAGGAGTTCAGAGAACCACCTTAGAAGACATGGGGTGACACTGCTGAGGTCAAGAACCAGAGTGAAAACCGCTCAGCTGGTTTCTGTCCTGTCTGTAAAATCAGTGTCAGCTTTGAGTAGGAATGTTTAATATGTGTTGAGTGCCTGATTTGTCTGGATATCTGGTTTCACTGGTACTTCCCCAGCCTGGGTTTGGTGCGGTTCCCCGAATGTTATTTGGGTCCATGCTGTAAGATTGCCTTGTAAGAGACTTCTGATTATTCTGATAATATTAATCTCTTAGAAAGGGGTCCACAGCGGGGGGAGGTATGTTGATCTTCTGGATTAGTTGCCAGGGTTGTGATGTTCTAATATATCTTTTTCTCAGCTGGCTTTAACCTGCTGACGGTTTCCTCCTGGGAAACTCAGTGATTCATTCCAGACTGGAGGCTTTTTGACTGAGGACTGTCATGAACTCCCCTGAGAGGATAAAGTACCTCTTCTGTGGTTACCTTTAATGGCAGGTGTGGCCATGGAGGCCCGTACAGGTGTCTCGGGGCAATCCAAGGCCCCTTCTTAGGGGATCATTGTGCTTCCTATTTTCCCTGTCCCCAGCCCGGTTCTGGCCCCTGGAGGCTCAAGGAGCACCTGCTAGTTTCCCTCTGGTCTCCCCACCTTATTTCGCACTCTGGGTACCGAAGTATTGTGTGAAAATTATGCACCAGGGAGCTCCGTACAAGCAGTAGACAGTCTCAGCTAAGCTAAGGGAGACGAGAATGCAAAGCTCTGGCAGGTCCTCTTGACTGTGGGCCTCATCTGCATGCAGCATTCGCTCAGTCCCAGTGCATGCCTGTCACTGTACTTCATGTGCGGTGTGTGGCCACAATGTGGGAGGACGCACGTTCCAGGCAGCACTGTCTGCGGCTCCCTAAGACGGACGGATGCCACAAAACTTGCTGGAGGTCGTCTCAGAGGCTGGGGCTACTCGGCATCTCTCACTGAGAAAGAGCAGGTGACAGAGAAGAAAGCAATCCACGCAGAGCCCTTTCCCACACTGGGAGTTCCCTTGAGCTCTGCCCTTCGGGCTGCTCCTCCGGCTGCCTGTTCCTTGCTCATTCAGCCCAGTATTTAGTGAGGTCAGTAGATCTGGGCATTACAGAGTTAAAGGTGACTTCCGGAGTGGTTTGCTGCCTTCTGCTAGGCTCTTACTGGCAGCGACAGTTGGATGCGCTTGGGATACTGCTTTTGTCCTACCTCACGCCATGGTTGCTTCATTCAACATCAGCAGGAAACAGATATCATATTGTCAACACATCGCTTATAGAGAAAATCCACTAAAATGATCAGAGCAGACCGTCTTTCAGGAGAGATGCAGAGTCTGCCAGATGCAGACCCCAGGAAGTGTCAGTGGTGGGGCCTGGACGAGGGGCAGATAGAGGGGTGCCACGTGTGCATTTGCAGTCCACCCTGCAACGTTGTTCTGACCCGGCCTCCAAACCCTGCACGTACTCCAGCAGCACCTGCCAAGTGCTTGGAGATTCTTCCTGGAGGCTTCCCAGGGCTTCCGATTCCATCCTGCTGCTGCCCTTGCAGGCAGGCTGCACATATCACAGAAGGTATGAGAGCTGAGCAGGTGCCATGGAGGGGCAGGGCAGGGCAGGGCCTCTCTGTCCCTACATCTCCAACCTGCCCTTGTGGATGCTGTTTCTCTGACTGTATAGTGGCTGGTGGTGTTCTCCAGGCAGGAAGCGACATGCCATGACTGCAACCCACTGTTATGCAAGTATCAGAATGATTTAATGCTGTTAGCTGTTGGTGGACTCTAAATGCCCTGTGACCTAGCATGTTACTTAATACAACTCCAACCTGGATGGCAGAATCACATTTCCTGTTGCTTGGTGATTCCACTAGGGCATGGTGCAGGAAGAAACTAAAAACTACAGGGCCCCGGCCGGGCGCGGTGGCTCAAGCCTGTAATCCCAGCACTTTGGGAGGCCGAGACGGGCAGATCACGAGGTCAGGAGATAGAGACCATCCTGGCTAACACAGTGAAACCCCGTCTCTACTAAAAAATTCAAAAAATTAGCCGGGTGTGGTGGTGGGCGCCTGTGGTCCCAGCTACTCGGGAGGCTGAGGCATGAACCTGGGAGGTGGAGCTTGCAGTGAGCTCAGATCGTGCCACCGCACTCCAGCCTGGGCGACAGAGTGAAACTCCGTCTCATAAAAAACAAAAAACAAAACAAACAAACAAAGAAAAAAAAGAACTACAGGGCCGTTTGATAGACTGGTTGATTACGTATTTTCTAGGTTGCTGTGGTTGATGTATATGTTGAGTAAGCCACAGGAGAGCCGAAGCTTGGTTCAACAGGTGTGCGGTGCACGGCAGGGCCGCGGCATGCAGGCCCGTGTGGATGGCTGACGGTGTGCTGTGGAGGTCTTTTTGCTCAGTTGCTTGCCACTTGGCATGAACATCACAGGTAACATAATTGAGGGCACGTGCTGTTATTGCAGTGCAGTTTCAGCTTATAAATGTGAGGCTTTTGTGTCTTTGTTGATTCTTTGTGTAATCAACAGACATTCTTTATTTCTCTCTTACAGTGGCTTGAAATTTAAAAGAGAAAATGTGCCTGTTGTACTCTTCATCAGGTAACATTCACATTGAGTTTCCATTGCTGGGAGGTGCACATTTGAAAATTGAATATTCATAATTACCTTTTTGCAGATTGGACTTGTGGGTAGCCACATTGATTTAATTCTGAAATTTGCATTGTAATATATGATATTGAAGATGTTCTGATAGGGTGCTTGCAGGAGCACTCGGCCAGAGTTAGGAAGGGGACAGTTTGTGGGCAAGCAGGAAGCTGTGTCCATGCTCTGGGCTGCAGCTTGGAACAGATAAGATGCGCTTTTATTCCAGCTTCCTAAAAGCAGTGGCCCTTGATGGCAAGACTGAAGGACTGCTGAGCACTTGAGAGGAGACCCAGTCTGTGGACATGCCCTTCTGACTGATGTATCCTGCAGGTGGTTTTGTTTTCCCTTGTCTGACTTCACTCTGAAAACGGCAGTAATTTCAAGCGATGGGCGAGTCATATCGAGGCTACCTACGTGGCACAGTCAGCAGACTTTACTAAAATGGTGATTTGTCCCTTTCTTTCTTGTTATTTTTTTAATTACAGCTTTGAAGTTGTTTTCTCATTTTCTCAGGCCCACATTTTCTTCCGTGCCCTGCCAGTGGATGGGATGGGGTCACACAGGTTTTGGAGCTGGTGTCTTCTATGAGTCGCAGCTGTTTGGTGGTGAGGTCGGCTGCTGCTGGTGCTGTCCAGTTTTGAACTGACTTGAGCATTGTGGTGGCTGGTCCAGCTGTCAGACGTAGACTAGGGGAACCTTGGTATATGTGTTTTTATGGTTTCTTTTAGCATTGTTAGTTCAAATATATGTCACCCATTCAGAACTGGTTATTTGGTTATTTCGGAACTCCAAATCTTACAAAGTCTAATAAAAATCTTACACAATCTTACACAGTTTAGTAAGCAAAACACAAAAGGCCAGAGGGACAAATGTACCTCAGAACTGGAGCTCTGAGTCCTGCCCACTTTTCTTGTGAATGAGTTTCCCACGCGAGGTTGGCTTGCGCCTCTTTCTAATAATTCTAACAAGTTTAGTGGGTTCTTTATTGTGGTGCAGTGCCCATAACCTGAAAGTCATTATAAAGTGTACCAGTGGCATTTATCTCATTCATGGTGTGTTGTGACCATCAGCACTGTCTGAAGTTTTCATCTCCCCAAAGGGAAACTCTCTACCCCGTCAGCAGCCACCCCCCTGGGCCCCTTCTTCCTGGCCCCAGGCCACCACAACCTGCTTTCTTTCTCTATGAATTTGCCTACTCTGGAGATATGATATAAATGGAATCATCCAATACATGGCCCTTTGGTCTAGCTTCTTTGACTTCGTATTTTTGAAGTTCATCCAGGATCATAGCGTGTATCAGAATTCCATTCCCCTTTCTAGCTGAAGAATATCCCACTGTATGGTGTTTCCACATTTTGTTTATCCATTCATCTGCTGATGGACTGGGCTGTTTCCACCTTTTGACTCTTGTGGGTAGAACTGCACTTAACATTTGGGTACAAGCATTTGTTTGAACACCTGTCTTAGATTTTGGGTATATACCTAGGAATGGACTTGCTGGGTCACGTGGTCATGCTCGGTGTATGTTACTGAAGAGCTGCCCGATGTTTTCCACAGCAGCCCTTGGATTGCACTTTTATCGACAGTAAAGTGGAAGAAGGGGGTCAATTTGTGACAGGTGGGCAAATCTGCAGTGTTAAGAAGAGGCAGGAGGCAAGGAACGCCATGCAATCCACACACCTTCAGAGGCAGGTGGTGCTCCTGGCTCACACTGTAGGTGATGTTTGCCCTGTGCCTGTCAGCCTCATCCGTGTGCATGGGCTGAGCTGGAAAGAACCAGGGGACCTGGAAAGGGGTTAGGGATCTTGTCCATGCCAGCATCACTGGCATGATATCAGGATCCTTATTCTTCTTCATGAGGCCCAGGCCTTACCCCAAACCTGCTGCACATCCATCCCAAGGGCAGAGGCTGGCATCTGTGTTTCTTGCTGCTTTTATTTAAATGTAGTTCAGCCCTAATGCACAGCCCGGGATGAGACTGCAGGCGAAGTGTCAGATTTTAAGATGTGCTCATAAGAGGCATGGATACAAGGCCAGGCCTCCGTGGCTGACATTTGGGTACTTGCCATGCGCCAGGCCCTGCCGTCCTTGCTGGGTGGGTGCTGTACCAGTTGGTCATCGCAATGGTCTGAAGCATCACTGTCATCACCCTGTGGTAGAGGAGGACATTGAGGCCCAGATAGGGACTGTCCTTGGCCAAGGCCTCCTAGCCTTGAGTAGGGGTTCTGGCCAGTAGTGGGGCTCACTGCCTCTCAGGTTCAACATCCCCGGGGGGGGTGGGAAGAAAATATTCTGGGAGATGATTGGAGAGAGACTAATTCTCTGTAGGTGATGGCGTGTGCCTTGAGCTGAAAGGTGCTTCCGGTTTCTTTGTAGCAGTGGGGTCAGCTGCTCCAGGCACCTGTGGCATCATGAGTGAGGCAGAGGAGCTTATTCCAGTGTATGTGGGGGAGAGGAGAGAGGTGGACTCAGCCAGAGCAGAGGGGTTTGAAGAGTGACAGTGGAGGAGATATTTGGAAAGGTGTGTTGGGACCTGTATGCAGGGTGCCGTGTTTGGACTTTGTTTTGTAGGGCACAAGACAGTTGAAGGCTTTGGAACTGGGAGGAAAGTGACAAGAAGGAGTGCCAGGCCATGGGACACTGGACACTGAGAAAGGGAAGAGGCTATGGGGGAAAAGAGGGGCCATGAGACCTGGGGCAAGTGTGGACTTGGGGGGCACAGTAGTGAAAAGCAGCAGGCATGGGCAGTCACCTAACTGCTAGTGCCAAGATAGTGGTCTGTGTCCCAGGAGACCAGGGGGTGGGTGTCCAGAGATACGGGCACCACAGCCATGTGGGTCCTGTGTATTTAATGCTGCCGGTTTGAGAAAGCAGGGGCTTGGCATATGTTTTTGAAGAAAGTTTTATTTCTTGAAATGGTTGAACTCATAAATCCTCAGTTATCCCAAAGGCTCAGGATTCCAGAAAATGGCTCAGTTGAAGGGTAAATCGCGTAGATCTTAGAAGAGTGATTGTAACCCTGCCTTGGTATAGCCAGGGAGCAGAGATGGAGGGTAGGAACCAGATTCCCCTGGGGAAAGCGGGTCAGCCTGAAACGGCATGACCTTTGATGTCACCTCCCTGCGGGAATGAATTTCTTTACCATATGAGTAACACCATCAACTAATACATTTTTATTATTCCTGCCACTTCATAAATAGTGTCTCCATCTTAATTTGCATGTGTCTGTCACTCTCCATGGTCTTTAAAGGTTTGTATAAATCTGTAAATTAGTCCTCCTTTACATGCATAAGGCAAACCAGCTCCTTGATGAAACCCTTGTTGATGAATCTTTTTACAAGTGCATAATATCCACCAGCCAGTTTCTTATTCTATAAATTATTTTGCCATTTTGATTTTGTTTAATTTGGGGTGTGACAGTACTGGCATCAAATTTCTGTCTAGTGGATAGGAGAATCAGACCACCAAAATATTAGAGGAGACCCTCTGAGTTGGTAGAGATTGAAGCAGAGCTAAGCCCTCGCTGATGACCATAAGAAACTTAGTCTCCCCATGTGAATCTCATTCTTGGCGAAGCCCGCAGTTTGAGAACCCCTAGCAGGCATTCCAGAGCTGCACTGTCCCATAAGGTAGCCGCTGACTACACTCAGTGAACAGCTACCACATTGAAGAGCCCAAATACGACACGTTTCCGTCAGTGCAGAAAGTTCCACTGGATAGCACTGCTCCAGAATAAGGAAGAAAAAGGAGACCTGTTTTACTTTACTAAGTATAATTAGCAGAAGGTCTTATTTGTTGACTTTTCTCTGGGGCCCCCTTGTCAAGTGTGAGTCCTCTGAGTGGAGAGGGCGATAGTCTGTCCATAATAAGGCAGAATGAAGTGCCTACTGGGCAACACCCAGCAATTTAATAGGGCCCTGGGTCCAACACCAACTTGGGGCTCTTAACTAATACCAAGCCAGGCAAAGTGCTTTGTTCATTGAGTCTTGCAACTCCATTAATGATTCAAAACAAAGCAAAGTAAACCTCTGTCCCTTTTTCTGTAGGATAGTTGCAGGGAAACAATAGTTTATGCCTGTAGAATGCACTTGCTTTTACTAAGAGGCAGTAAGGAACTATCTCAGTATGAAAATGTGCATATACAGAATGACCATCGGTTTTTGGTGTAAGCAAAGGGGACCATGTGTGCCTGTTGTGCACTGTCTGTGCAGAACTGTCCGAAACTGTCGGTGATGCACCAGGACGTGTGTGTCCAGAGAAGAGAGGCCTGTGCAGGCTTTCCTGGCAGCCTGTAAAGGGGTGAGCTCTGTCTCAGTCCAGACTTTCCCAACCAGAGTTCCTCTGGGGCTCTTTCATCTCATTAGGTCTGGTTCTTGTGACATTTGGAGCATTCAGGTGATTGCTGGTTGCTGCCTTGGTGTGGAAGGGACATTGTCACTTTTCCACCCTGGAATGACCTGTGATCTTACCTGTCAGGACGTGATCTAGGCATCAAAGCCACCAGTTCCCAGAACATCACCTGTGACCAGAGTAGGTCTCTGTCTCTGTGTTATTTTGGAGAATAGGGAGCCTTTTGAGATGTATTAGCAGAAGTCTTTGTGGTCTGACTGTGTGAGATTACGTATGTACGTATCAGGGGCTTTTTTCACCCAAATTGCAAAGATTCCTAGTATGTAGGGATTTGATGTGGTTAGGAAAGTGAATTTCCAGTATGCAATTGTAAAGCAGGAAAAACTTAAAGCTTTCAAAAAGAGAGGGCAAGGCAGGCTGGAGGAAGTGTTCAGAGCTGGTTTTGTTGAACTTTTGGGCCTGGGGAGGGTTCCACCGGTGTCCTGGCTCTTCGGCTTCATCTGCACAGATCTGCATAGCTCCAACTGGGCTATCAGTGCTGTGGGCCTTGGTCCAGGAGGCTGGGTGGTTGCTGGGAAGGGGATGGAGGGAAGGCATGTTGCCAGGTGATGGTGGCTGGCTCTGCACGCCCCTGTCCCTAGAGAGGCCCCGGGTGTCATGTTTCTCCCTGGCTCTGGCTTCCTGTCTATCACAGGAGGAACACAGATGTGATGTCAGTGTGATCCTCACTACACACAGCCTTTAACAAGGTGGCCCATGACATGAAGATAACTTGTCACTCCTCTTAGAGATTTCCTCTACTTTTCTGTTTTAAATAGACTTTCTGTTTTAGAGCAGTTTTAGGTTCCCAGTAAGGTGGAGCAGAACGTACAGAGAATTCCCATAGACCTCCTGCCCGCCCATGTGCAGCCTTTCCATCAGCATCCGCCACCAGAGTGGTGTCACATTAGGGTTTACTCTTGGTGTTGGACATTCTATGGGTTTGGACACATCTATAATGCCATGTATCCACCATTAGAGTTTCACACTCAGTACTTTCCCTGCCCTGAACAATCCACGTGCTCTACCTGGTCATCCCCCCCTGCCCCACCCTCTGGCTGCCGTGGATCTTTGTACTGTCTCCATAGTTCTGCGTTCTCCAGAACATCTTACAGTTGGAAGCACACAGTGTGTAGCCTTTTCAGACTGGCTTCTCTCACTTAGTAATTCATGTTTGAGCTTCCTCCATGTCTTTTCATGGCTTCATAGTTGATTTCTTTTTATCGCTGAATAACACTCCGTTGTCTGGGTGGACCCGTTTGGTCATCCACTCACCTCCTGAGGCTATCTTGGTGGCTTCCGCATTCAGGCAGTTACGAATAAAGCTGCTCTAAACTTTCACGAGTGGGTTTCTGTGTGGATGTAAGTTTTCATCCTCTGTTTTCATGGTGTTGGGGTTTTCGGGACCCCAGCTCACCTCCCACCCAGATGGAGTCTCCTAGTGTAGCATTTCCTGCTTGTGCACAGACAGTGTCAAGTCTTGCCCATGGCGACAGGGCGACAGCAATTCTTGTCCCTGAGGGGGCGTCTGTGGGCAGGTGGGCAGGTGCCGCCCCAGCCCCGGGGAGTGGAGGAGAGTCCAGAGGTGTGGGACTCTTTTTCCCCTGTTAGCCCTCAGAAGGGACACTGTCTACTCCATGCCGGGGAGGCCCAACCCCCTACCCTGCCCTTCCCCTGGGTCTGGGAGGCATAGTTTTGGTAGCAGCCCCGCTCATAGCAGGGACTTGGTTCTAGGTCTTGTTCTGCCAGGCCTGTCTCATCTCTCTCCTTGCTCCTTCTGAGGTACAGAACAGTCAAAATCCACCTTGGTTTCTGTGACTTGCTGGGTCTGGAAAAAGAGAACTGGCTTGAGTTTAAAATGACTTCAGGTACATAAATATCAGTTGCTGTGGTTTCTCTACCACGGTATCACAGTGAGGTCGGTGCAGAGTGCGAGGGTGCCTCCCTGTGAACAGGCTTTCTGCTCGTGAGTGCCTTTGTGGTATCCTGGTGCTCACTGGGGGTGTATCCTAGGACTTTAAGAACTAGCGCATCCGTCTTGGGTCAGGTTTCTCAGGAAGGCACATAACTGGAGTCCCAGCCAAGAGGAAAGATGTATGTGGTCAGGAGCAGCTCGCTGGCTGCACCACTGAGGGGACTCAGACAACTCTGCCGTCTGTCCTGATGGATTCTGTGGCAAAGGCCAGGGACAGCCTGCATCTGAACGGAAGGCCAGGCATGAAAAAGCAGAGGGCGTGGAGAATCATCGTGATCCTTTCTCTCCTCTGTTTTTCTAAGCCGTGAGCAGGCTGAATTTCAGTAGGCGGAAAAAGCCCCCTTTAAGCAGAAAAACCATTCTAGAGATATTGAGAGACTAGAAATCCTTGCCTAATTTCAGATTAAGCAAAACATAAGCATTTGGCAGATGCCGAGATTGTAAAGTTGTGCAAGCAGAAGAATCACTTTGAAATCTGAAGCATAGCCCCAGATGTTCGGGAGCGTTTCCATGCGGCTGCTCCTCCTAGCGTGACTGGCTGGTGCCTCCCGTCCCCCAGCCCGGTCCCCAGTGCTTGTCCTCTGCCCACTCGCTGCAAGGGCCTGGGGTGAGGAAGAAACGCCGCCGAGTGCCAGAAGATTAGGAGGGAATTGTGTGAGGCCTGCTCTCAAAGCCAGGATGGCTCTCAGAATACGCATTTATCTCAGTGACTGAATCATAGCACAATCATTTTGGCGACCATGGGATAAACTGTGTGAGAGAACTGTGGTTTGCCCTTGTGGGTGTGTTGGTTCAAAGTCATGTGAGTAGAGCCAACTCCTGAGGGGATTGTCTCATGCTCCCACTGGGGGCAGGATTTGTGACTTGTCGGCTGTGAGATCAGGGTCCTAGGGAAGCCAGAATGGTCTCTCAGGTCACGCTCTGGCCAGAAGCTAGGGCTGCCCTGGCCAGCTGCCAGACACTGACCCTTCTGTTGGTATCCAATCTAAAGACAAAGCATGAAAGCCCAGCCCTGATGAGCTCTGGCCTGAGGCCACCCCTCCACTCAGAGGCAGACATTGGCTTGGAGAAGAAAAGAGGGATGAACTTCTGGATCCAAAGCCAACTGGAATTCCTTGCCTCTGGTAGGTGAGCCAAGTGGATTCAATATGCAATGAAACTGTACTTCATAACTTCCCTGAGAACATCCGTATTTCAAGTGTCTGTCCCGGAACAGATCAAAGCCCTCTGCTAACTGGGATTACAGATGGGAAAGGAGTGTCTCTCCATCGATCCTGGTGTTTGTATCCTGACTGGAACAGCTCACTTTAGGGACTGCAACTGCTTGTAGGTGTCTGCAGAAGAGGCACTCCCATCTCTGCCTAGATGTGGGCATGGCTTGGTACCTCTCCAGTATCCAGTTTTTGGCTGTCACCCTATATATGCTAGATAGTGACAATGGCATGGTTTTGCAGGACCAAGTGTTGAGCTGGCTGCATTTTTTGGAGTTGAGAAAGAGCCGGTTCCTGGCATTGTGATATGAACTCTACATTGATTTCCCCTCTTCCTAAGCCAGTGCAGGTCAGTTGGCTGCAAAGAGACCATGTCCTGTGCTCTGTCTGCCTGTGGGCTCAGTGGGGTCCCGGGGATCACCCAGGGCATCCTTTTCAACCTCTGGGCTGAAAGTTTGGATTTATAAGTGATTTGTTTTCTCACTCTTGCACTTTTGCTGGGGTGGTGATGGTCAAGAGAAACACATATTAGTACAGATGTGTATTCTGAGTGAGACAGGGCTCACAGGGCAGAAAACAAGCCCAGGAGGGCTCGTTCCAGAGCAGAAAGGCCCACACTCCCCCATCTTCTCTTATCACCCCTGTTGTTTTTAAACATTCCCCTTATCATCTCCTTCTCTCTTTTTAAAGTGTGCGATCTTGAAGAGTGCCGTGCCGGAGCCAAATGGTGTGGGCAGGTGCCCCCAGCCTGTCCAGGCCATGTGTGGCTGTTTCCCTTCACTGCCCAGTCCAATCTGGAGCTTTTTTCCAGCCAAAGGCACCTGTGTCTGCTTACAGGAGAGAGAGCCAATAGGAATATCATCCCATTTGCCCTTCATTTGGGATCTAGAAATCCCCTCATGGTTACATCTGGAGTCCCTCCTTGCAGGGGCAAGGTGAACGACTTACTGTGAGAAGTAGGAGAGGTCAGAGTGGATGATGGGGAGTTGGGGGTGCTATTCTGGAGGTTCCCAGCTGGAGCTGTTTCCATTCTAGGTCTTCACGGAGCTTCTTCCTTGAAGCTGGGAGTGGCCTTTTATGGTCCCTTCCTTAGGTCTGGAGCCAAGTCCTACTAGTGCTCCTGTAAAGCCTGTAGAAGCAACACAACTCTTCCCTCAGCCCAGTTCTCATGGCCACCACAGCCCTGGGCTTGCCTCTGCTTGGCTCGTTGACTCTAATTCCATTTTCAAGGGCAGCTTTCCAGGCAGAGGAGGGTGGTGGGAATGAGAGCAGAGGTTTCCTTCCTGTTCTTCGCACAGTGGCCAGTGGCCACCTGGACTAGAGAGGGAAGTACAGGCTCTCACCCTTTCCCAAGCCCACCTGAGCAGCAGGTACAACGTTTGGTCTCACCACAGTGAGCGCAAAACCATCTTTCCTGCTGGAACCACCGCAGGCGCACGTCCTCAGCAGTGAGCCACGCCTCCCTCTTCGCGTCTTCTTATCCAAGGCCAGTTATACCCTTTCATGCTCAAAGGGAGGCTGTCCTACCTGCTGGATACATGTTTGTTATCTGGGAGAAGTTTAAGCTTCTCCCCACCTAATCAGAATGTCTAAATCCTCTGCTTACTGGGTCACCAAAATCGGTGCTGGATTCCAGCTCTATAACAATATGCACAACTGTTGTTCTTGTAAAATTACTGGCATTCATCTTCTGTAAAGATATCAGCCCAGCAGATGAACAGACCAGTAAACAACGTCAGGCAGATGAACTTCTTCTTGCTGGGAGAAAATAAAACTCGAGACACATTGCTTTGCTTGCTGTACATGGACAGGCAGAGTAGTCAGATGGAACAGAGGGAATGGCCATGGACTCGGGCACCAGACCAAGATTCAAATCCCTGCCCTACAATACTCATCACCTGGGTTAACCTTCTGAACCACAAACACTTCATCTGTAAAGTAATGGTAATACCGCCATCTTGCAGGGTTTTAGGATATGGATTAGATTGTATGTAAGGCATCTAAGATTGTTCCATGGGAGCTCAAAAATGGCTGCTCTTACTGATAACTTACAGACATGTAAGTATGATTACTACTGATAATGATTAGTGATAAGTAGTATTCATGGAAGAAAGACTCACGGACGCACAAGACGCCATGTGCATGGATGCATCTCTCAAACGCTTCTTTGCAGCTCTTCACATTCTTTGAGGTGTGTAGGCAGTAATAGAACTCAAACCTTATATCCTCGGATTCACTTTTAATTAGATTGTTCTCATCAAAACGCCATTCCTTTATTATCTCACCACTTAATTTAGTAAATTGGTAGAGCAAATGTGGCATGCAAATTGCCTCTTCCATACCGGCACGTCATCATTCATTGCCAAAGCCTGTGTGGATTAGGAGCATTTGAAGTGGAAATTAGTTGAGTTCAGGGCATACAGCTGTTGAATTTTGATTATCAGCTTATAGTATTTTTAAAATTAGATTATGCTTTGTTTCCATTTAACAAAGAAGATAAATGTTGTAGTCGATGTTTTTATTAAAATAGAAATTTAACAAACATTCTCCAATAACTGGATGGATTACAGATGAGACAATCCATAGGGGATTACATTTTATAAAGCCAATTTAGGAGCCTTGTCTAGATAAAACCCTCTTGTGGCAGAAGGGATCTGGCAAATATCAATAAAATTGTAATAGGTGTCAACCCTGGCCCCCTCCCGTGCAACTCAAGGATAGACTGATTTTTGGAGGGGAGATCTACTTCCAACTACTGTCATTCTGCTGGAGAGATGTGTTCACAAGGGATTGGTCACATATGGACATCAGAGGCTGGCCATGAAAATCCCAAGGTTCTGCCAAATTCCAGTGGATTCCCACTGTTTGCTTCAAGTCCCAGTGTGGTCAGGACTTCAGGACTTCTCTGAAGGGGAGATGGAGCCCTTTTGTGGAGGATCAGAGCTCTGAAGATGATTGGTCCTGGTAATTCAGTACAAAAGCAAATACCACATTTCAAGAAGTGGATGGCTCTTTTTAAAATAAGTCACCTTGACAACTGGAAGGCACAGCAAGGAATGAGAAAGGGTAAGGGAGAGAAGCGGGGAGAGGGAAAGAATGAGGAAAGGGAAATAGAAGGGTAAGGAGTAAGGGGGAGGAAGAGAGAGACAAGAGACGGATAGACAGGAGACTCAGCGTCCCTTCAAACATCCTGGAATCCCCCAAATAATCACCACTCCTTCTCCCTTTTTGCTGGAACTTTGTGTATTTTGCATTTCCTGTTGAAGTCATAAATCCAGATCCTGCTCTGTAAACCCATGGAGTCTGAGGGCAGCCAGGGCCGGCAGAGGCAGAACATTTCAACATGTGCCGAAATGTTCCCACAGGCAGACTAGGCAGTTGGGGTGGCAGGAATCCAGGATCCTGAACTAGGAGGCGGGTGAGTTGTCTTTGCCTGAGAGTTGAGCTTAAATCAGTCAATAAAATTGTCAGTCTTAAGGAAGCTGAAATTTCTAAATAAGCCTATAAATAATTTCACAAATAGGGCCTGTGCTGTGTAATAGTGCGCACTGATTTTGAGAGTTACTGCAAGAATAAATTTGCTGAGTGAATAAATCTGCAATAGTCACCAGTCAAATGTCAAAGGCTGGTCTCCAGCAGAAATAACCTTTTAAAAAGGACTCATTAGCTGAGCACACAGGGCATCCATATAAGTGATTTCTAATTCATTAAGAGGTAGGTGATCGGCTCATATTTTGCTTTTCCAGCAGATAAGAATTCAAATAAGAACCCTTCTCCAACTCAGAAATCAGGCTTCTGGTGCCTGCAAATCTCCCCACGTCAGGATATGGGCAGACAGCTTTATTGCTATCAATTAAAGTTCCATGCACAAACCTTGTAATGTTAAGATGAGGCCAAGAGGTGGCTTTTCCCTGGCTAGATTGGAATTTAATGAGAGTGGGCAGACAATATAAAGAGGCCAAGTCTGGCTGTGGGCAAGGCTGCTGGGCTGTGTTGCAGAGGGATGTTCTTATACCCCTAGGTGGTCTCACTGAAATGTTATATCAGAGACAGGAGGGAGCTTGCAGACTTTGTGGGGCTTCTGCTTTTGCCACTGTGCCTGGGCTCCCAGCATATGCTCCAGAGAGAGGCCTTGGCTTCCAGGGACAATGCAATGGGTTGGAAGGGGAGGTGTGTATTTCTGGAGTGGGAAGGAGGGCTGGGGCCATCCGGACCCTCTGGCTCATCAGGTCTTGGGCTGGGAGTCATCGGGTGTATAGCAGGCACTGACTGGCACAGGGGCAGGTGTCTGTGAAGCAGGTGACACAGAGGAAGACCAGCTGAAGAAGAGACCTGTATGACTCCAGCTATAGGATCCACATTTTCACCACAGTGGGTATTTGTGTAAATGAAGTATCCCAAACACACATACGCACATACTATCCCAAAGAATATTCAGTGAGATTATAAAAAACAACCAACCCAAGTGTATTCTCTATTAGTGATTGGTAACGTGCTGTCCGTCTCCAGGAAGAACACTGTAGGTGGTGGTAGATAGGGCATAAGTCTAAGCCCCCAGCGAAGCTTGACCTGAACTGAATGTGCATCTATGCTAGGGCTGGAGACTCCTGGTGTGCATGGGGTTTTGGTGAGGTTGAGCTGTGTGTCCTCCAAGCTCCCTGAGCCTGTGCCCAGAGGAGATAAGGTGAAGGTGGCCTGCTTTTCCACCCTCCTGCAAGAGTGGGCATGAAGACGCTGCTCTAAGCTGTGGACATGTTTTATAGATGTTAATTATTTTTGTTATTTTAGGTCTCCATATATCTCAGAGTGCTAATCTTTTAGCTTTTGTTGTGTTTTTATCTTTTTAAAAGTGATTTGTACTATACTGACAGCTGTGCAACCACCACCACTGTCTAATTTCACAAACTTTCCGTCACCGTAAAAAGAAACACCATACCCATCAGTAGTCACTCTCTGTGCCCCTTCCCCTAGCCCCTGGAAAACACTAATGTAATTTCTGTCCCTGTGGATCTTTCTTTCTGGACATTTCTATGAATGGAAGCAGATAGTATGTGGCCTTTTGTGTCTTACTTCTTTCACTTAGCATATTTTCAAGGTTCGTCTTGGTTGTAGCATGTATCACTGCTTTGTGTTTTTACAGCTGAATAATAATCCATTGTGTGGCTAGACCACGTTTTGCTTATACCATGAATCAGTGGATGGACATCTGGGGTGTTCTCACTTTTTCACCATCACAGGTAGTGCCCTGTGACTATTCACGTACAAGATTTTTTGTGGACAGGTTTCCATTGCTCCAGGAGTGGGGGTACTGGGTCACATGGTACTCTTTAACCTTCTGAGGGGCTGCCAGGCAGTTGTTCCAAGTGGCTGCACCATTTTCCATTCCCACCAGCAATGTATGATGTTCCAGTTTCTCCACGTCTTTGTCAACACTTATTATTGCCAGTCTTTGTGATTGTAGCCATCCTAGTGGATGTGAAGTGATTTTGATTAATCTTTTAGATTTTAAAATAATAACGAAAGTTACAGTTGTCATCTCAATGGGAGGAAAACCAGGTTGATGATCTGTTGACTAATATTTGCAAAGTGCTAATAAGCCCTTTGAAGACAGTGTTTGAAGAAGGCAAAGTTGATACTTTCTCCTGGAACTCCTTTCTCCTGGATCCAGAAGCTGTGGATCCCTGCTGGTAGTAAAGTAGATGAAATTAGAATTGCTGCATAAGCACTAAATGACTTGAAGGAGAGTGTAAATGTCCAAACGGGGATAGAGACCAACTATAAATCTGCCTCAGTCTCCAAGGACAGTACTCTCTGCCCCTCACTGTGCAGAGCATTTGAGTCTCCTTGAGGTGTGTGCAAGCACGCACATTGGCACACTGTCTCCTGGAAGGAACAGGAGAGCTGTCACTTCCCCAAACCCTCTCCTCTTCCCATTCCTATACAGTAATGACTAGTATCAACAAATGTAATCACACAGTTTTGGCAAGGAAAGGTCTGTTCTGGGACAGGCCTTTGGCTTGCATAAGAGATGTTTTTAAAATGTGTGTGGTTTTTGTGTCTTGTTTTTCCTAGAGGCTAGAAGGGAGGATGCCATGGCTCTGACAAGGCCCAAGAGGTCAGGGAGGGGTCCCTTGGCCACATTTCCTCTGCAGTGCTCGGAAACAACTCACTGGTCTTTAATTTTCTAGGAAGATCAGTGTCTTACTTCATCCCTCCAGCTGGCATGGCTGGAGTCAAGGTGAGTCGGTTTACACAGAGCAAGCCAAGAAATCGTAGAATCCCAGGAGTGCAGTGGATTTCAGAGACTGCCATTTAATTTCTTTTTTCTTTTTCTTCTTTTTTTTTTTTGAGACCAAGTCTTGCTCTGTCACTCAGGCTGGAGTTCAGTGGTGTGATCATGGCTTACTGTAACCTCAAACTCCTGGGCTCTAGCAGTCCTCCCACTTCAGCCTCCTGAGTAGCTGGGACTACAGGCATGTGCCACCATGCGCAGCATATCATTTCATTTCTTGGTTTTCCACTTCCCTCAGTGCAATCAGCCCCTTTACAGCATTCCTCAATATGGCTTCTCTGAGTCTACTTTAATCCAAAACAGTTACAGAACTCACCACCTTCCCAAAGCAGCCCGTTCCATTCTCAGCACTGATCACTAGAAGGTTCTTTTCTATATGCCCACTCATCTCTTGGTTTCCAAACCAGGCATCCCTACATGTTTCTTGGAATGTCCTGCAGACTCTGCCAGCCTGGAGTAGTGTGTAGGGGTTCAGGTGCCTGCTGCACCCTCCTTGTTTTACTGCAGGGCAAAGATGCTGGCCAGAGTAGGGACTACACCTCCCTTTGTTCCAAATCACTCCTGGGAAAAAGTTCAGAGAGGGTTGAAAGTATACCTGGTGTTTCCATTAAAAATGAATAGTCTTTCTGCTTCATTTTTAATGATATTTTCACTGTGAACCGTAAAGTGTATGCCATGTTTAAAGAAGAACAAATATAACAAACATTAGTATATCTACCATCAGCCTAACACATATGGAGACCTAGAGGCCCTCCAGGTGGTATCTTGAGCGTACGCCACCTTTTCTCCACAGTGGTAAAACATTTAAGGACACATACATAATGTGTCTCTACATTGTTTATTTGATTTTACCTACCTGTGCTTGGTGCTGAATATTACAGATTTAGCCTCAGAATGTGTCTTTCTGTAACTTGCTTCTTCCACCCAACAAGGAATCAGCCATGTTGATGTCCATAGATGTCACTCATTTGTTTTTTTATATAATGTACAGTTTTTCATGATCTGAGTATATCACACACTATCTACTTCACAGTTAATGGGTATTTCAGTTCTTCTTTTTTAATGTTCATGTAGAAGTACATCCTTACCCTGGAGAATACTATGTTCTTTGGAACAGGATAGCTTGGCGATCAGGCAGCACTTTGCACTCCTACCAGCAGTGGTGAGAGACGTTTCCTTCTGCACCCTTGCCGACACTTGCTCTTGCCAGACTTTTAAAATTTTGCCAATCTGGTGGGTGTGAAATGGCATCTCATTGTGGTTTAATTTGCAGTTCTCTGATTACCAATGCTGTTGAGTCACTTTTCAGGTCTTTGGGGACCATTTGTGTTCATAGCCTTTTCTACAATGCCTGTTTGAGTTAACTTATCTTTTTCGTGAAAGATCTATGTGTTCTTGAAGATAGATGGGTAGTACTTACCTGGTGTTTACTGTCACTGTTCTAAGTGGTTCTGGATATAGTAACTGTTTCAGTCCTTCCCAATAAAATAGGTTTTCTTAGGGGGATGCGGATGCCTGTCTCACGGGTGAGTATCCGTAAGTGCACGCAGCCACTGGCCCCGTGTTCCCCAGCAGGTGAGGGCAGAGCAGAGGCTCACACCTGAGCACGCTGGCTCTACCATTCGGTTCCAATTCAACTGCTGGGTTATTGACCTATTTTGGATGCTAATACCTTGTTTCTGAAATGTGTTGTTAATATCTTCTGTTTATGGATTGTCTTTTTCCTTTGTATTTAATGTCCTATGATAAATAGAAGGTTTAAAAAACATTTAAATGTTGTTCAACTGAACAAATTTTCTTTTATGGTCAGTGTTTTGTGTCTTATTTAAAAATCATTTCCTGCCCTGGAGCTTTTTATTAACTTCTAAAAGTTTTACAGTTTTGCTTTTCACATTTAAGACATTAATTCAGCTAGAAATAATATTGTATATAGGATGAGGTGGAGGACAATTTCTTTTTCCAGGTAGATAACGTAACTTGCCAACACCATTGATTCAACAGCCAGCCTTTCCCTGCTGCTGGTGAATCACATCGTCTGCACGTGTTTTTGTGTCTGGATCCTCCCTTCAGTTCCGTCGGTCTATTTGTCTATTCTTGATTCAGCTATACTTTTGTAATTACTGTACTTTATTTAAAGCCTTGATATCTAGCAGGGCAAGGACTTTCACTCTTCCACATACATTTTAAATCAATTTGTCAGGTACTTTGTCAAGTACTTCAAAATCCCGTCGAGATTTAAATTGGAAATGCATTTGAACTATACATCAAGTTGGGAGAAAATTACAGCTTTTCTGAATCCTCTTACTCAAGAACATCATACTTCTTGCAATGTATTTAGGCCATCTTTAATGTCTCTTAGTAAAATTGCATAATATCCTCCATAAAGGGAATGTACATGTTTGGTTAAATTTCTATCTAGTACCACTTAAAATAGCAACAAAAATATAAAGTATTTTTAATTATATATTTTAACTACTTGTGCATGGTAGATAGAAAAGCAGTTGACTTTTACATATACCATTTCTCAGTGTTCCTGTTTTCATGTTTGCCCTTTGCATAAACCTTCCTTTGGTGTCAGTTTAGCAATTCATTTCTTTTTCTTGTTATTATGGATACCTTCAAACTTACACAATCATGGAGGGTCTAGGACAATGACCCTGTGTTGGGCGATAGCCAGCATCAGCAGCTGTCAACATGGTGCCAAGCTTATTCCATGTGTCCCTCCACTTTTTTTGTTTTTTGGGGACTCTTTCAAAGAAAATCCCAGACATCATATTATTTTATCCTTAAATATTTCAGTATGTATTACCGACAGATGTAGTCTTAAAAAAAAAAAAAAAAAAACCCATCCAAACCATTGTCACATTGTCAGAATTAACAGTAGTTACCTAATATTAGTCCATGTGTGGATTTCCCTCATAGTCTCTAAAATGTCTTTTTATGGTGGTTTTGTTCAAACCTGGATTCAAATAAGGTCCACCTATGGCATAGGATTCCATCTCTCTTACTTCTTTCTATTTCTGGTAGTTCCTACTCTTTTCCACCTATTTTCTTCATTCCATTAATTTGTTGAAGAACCTAGTCCCTTGCCCTGCAGAGCTGCCCCACCCTGGACTGTGTGGGCTGCATTCTCGTGGTGCTGTCTCACCTGTTCCTCCATTCCCTGTATTTCCTGTAGACTGGTAGTTACCTCTGAGGACTTGGCTAGATTCATTCGTTTACACGTATGTTTGTTTTTCCAAGAACACTTTCTAGGTGGGGCTGTGAGCCTCTGATTTCAGCAGTGCATTCAGAATCATCTTTGTACTTTGTAATCTAGCGTTTCAGGTGATCCAGGATGCCTAGGTCATGGTACTGATATAGGAAGGGAATTCCAGAAGCAGTGTGGGATGATGCCATTCACCATTGTAGGCTCCTGGTCATCACCATGTCCTGTGATCTGTCAGTATGGTCCTCCTCACCCCCAAATATGTGTGTGTGAACCATAGCAGTTCATGACCACTTTGGTGGCAGGGACATGACAGTATTTCACCTGAACACAGTGTTATCCAGAGGTGGAATGACTGAGTGTCAAATGTGTCCCTGGACTCCTGGTTCCCTTCTCCAGGCTCTGAGCAGGGCTGAGAGCTGAGGCTTCCCTGGGGTTGTTAACGGGGTAGTCATGACAAGCTTGGCCACGTCCTTCCTCCCACGTCCTGGTGGCTGCTCTGTGGTCTTCTTGAGGAATTGGCCATGTGTCCACAGAGGCAGTCATCTTAGTCCAGCGGCCTGGAATCCTCTCACATTTCTTCTCAGAATACCTATCTCTTCCTTTTCTTACTCTTTCATGTCTAAATGTCCTCCTGTCTCCTACAGTGGTTTCTCTAACGTGGTTTCTCTGCGCATTTGTTTGGTGTTCCCTCTACGCTCAGTCTTCTCCTGGTTTTCCCAGTTACCAGGCCCGGTCTCTGACCAGACCCCATGAGGCCTGGTTGATTGCTTCTAAATCTCTCCATCTGAGAAACGTCCTGGAGATTTGGAAAAAAACACAACTCATGAGAGGAAAGGACTTTTGCATTGAGAGCAAATCCACATGAGGAATACGTCAGGCCCCAAAGAATCAAATGGACCTGCAGGTGGGGTTATTCACCAAGACTTTTTCAATGAGATGTAAATCAGTGGCTTCAAATGGTTCCAGAGGCCATGGCTGGAGCGGTGCCTTTCCCTCTGTGCTGGCTGGAGAACAATTGAACACATCCCCCTGTTCTCCCTTCCCTGCCTTGGGGTGCAGCCTTCCTGCAGCAAGTTTCAGAGGTGGAAGGCTGATGATAAGTCTGGAGCAGACAGGCCTCCCTCAGGGGAGGACACTTTAGCAGAGAGATTTGCACAGTTCCAGAGGCTGCAAGAGGGCAGTGCTCAGCCTGATTTAGAGCCAAGAAGTAAGAAAGCAGGCGGAAGGTGAAATGAATTGCAGGAGTGTGACACAAACGAGGCTGGAGATGCCTTTTCTTACAGAGGCCCAGCCTCACCTTCAGCCCACCTTCAACCCAGCTACAGCCAGTTTTGTAAGGTTTGGAACTGCACAGGAGAGAAATAAAAGTTATGTGAATGTGAATGGTTTCCAAAAGTCTCTCTGCAGAACCTCTTAACTTTAGGTGCAGAAACTGCAACTTTCTTCAATGGGTTCTTGGACCACTAGTCATGGTGACAGTATGACTAGCGTTGAGAGAATGTTGAGCAGAAAAAGTCAACGTTCCTGGCCCTTAAAAAACACTGAATTTCATCTAAGTGGAGCAAATGGTTTAAAAGTTTGAAACGTGTAATGAAATATATGTAGTACAGGCATACATTCCGTTTGCTCCCACTCTGGGGCAGCTGGGAGATACTCGGACGGAACGTGCTGGAAGGAATGTCTTCTGCCCAGTGTCTGTCCCACTGGAATGTGTGGTAAGTCTCCCCAACTCTGTGGGTTGCAGAAAGAAGAATGTTGCCTTTTCCTCAATTTTGGTTTGCATTTCAGATGTTATTGCAAAACTAAAGAAAAATGGCAAAATTCTCTTGTGCCTATCTGTCTCTGTCTCTTACTTCTTCTTCTTCTTCTTTTTTTTTTTTTTTCTCTTCTTGGCATATCTCAGAATTATCCAAGACTTTTATCCTGTTGATTATTCTTTAGTCATGTATATTCTATATATTATGACTCTAAATAAACATCCCATCTTCCTTACGAACTTTGTGAGGAAGGTGTTGTCCCTTCTTGTATTGTTAGATCTCTGGTACCTCACACAGGCCTGGCACAGACAAGATAGTCACTGTTTGCATGAGTGGATGGATGGATGCATAGTGGATCAATAGAGGTGTGGTGGATGGATGGAGGGAGAGTCGGAAGGGAGACATGATAGATTGAGGGGTGATGGATGGATGGATGGATGGATGAATAAACAAATAAATGGAGAGATGGGTAGATAAATATTCTTCAGATACATACACAGATACACAACTGGACACCATCATTCCCCACACTGTCCTAAAGAGGCGCGTGTCCTCTCACCCTGGGTTTCTTCAATAAGCAGGATCCCTCTTAAGGGACTGATTCCTCTGGTAAGGGTCTACGAGTCACTCATCTGTGTCTGGCACCTTGCACAGTGTGTGCAGTGGAGGTCCCCAGGAAGTGTGTGTTGAATAAAGGTTGTGTCATGCATTAGTTCATGGTCTAAGTCCATATGAAAAGCCAGGTGTTTGGAGTTATTGTAGTATCTGTTGACTTTCGCCCAAAATCTAAAAGGGACTTCTCAGCTTTTCCTTCCGGCATAGCAGAAGTTCTTTCCAAGATGGCCAGGAGATAAACTCAAAGGCAGTTTCATTCTTCCCCATCCTTCACTTTTGGATCTGTTTCCTGGAGCGTGGGGAATGCTGGGTGTCTTATTTCTTGAAGCTGAAATTTCCTGATTATTGTGTACAGACCCCCACCCGCCTGTCCCGCAGGGCTGGGTGCCAGAGCAAGATTCAGGAATTGGCCATCAAATGAGTTCCTCATTTGCAATCAATTAACAGCCACCTGGCCTGTTTTCCTGTCTCCCTCCTCTCCGCTTCTCTCCCTCCCCTTGTTCTGCATCATGAACTGATTGGAGTGTGAGAACTGGGGCCTTAACCAGGTTTGCAACTTCTCTATGCCAGGAGCACTTTCTCCCAAAACCTCAGGGCTCCCCATTCTCCTCCTTCAGGCTCTTTCTCACCCTCCTGAATTTAAAGTTGCAACCACCACCCCACTTCCAGTCCCCTTCTGGATGTATTTTCTCTGGAGTACTTACGGTCTTCACTATACTGCGTATTTTTAATAGTTTGTGTATGTCTCTGTCCCCTTCTAAAGTGTATGCTCCCTTAAGGTGGAGATGTTTTTATCTATTTTGTTTCTGTTTTCTTTATCTATTTTATTAGTTCCTAGAACCATGTCTGGCACATATTAGGTGGCCAATAAATACTTGGTGACTGATTGAATGAATATAATATGAATATCATTTTTTAAAAGGCTCGTGTTCAGATCTTTGCCGGGGGCACCGTGTAATGCCCCTGGGGTCTCCCCTGAGGAGAGACCCCTGCCTCTCTGGAGGAGTTTGCCTGCACCCTCAGCTCCTGGCGGATCCTCTGGTACATCTTCCTGGTGCTGTGACTGTGACTAGTTGTGGATGCCCGCTGAGCCCGGGAGCAGCGGTTACCGGAAATCTGTGCCTTTCTGCTTTAGCTAAAGAGAAAAGACTGCATGTATTTGCCAGTCTTTTGGGTGCTTCTCTTTAGCATAGACACTGGCCAAGGCTACTGGTAAACAGCAGCAGAGAGGTGCTTTACCCATGAGAGGGAAGCGTCTGCGGCCTGGAGCCCTCTGCAAGCTGCCCCGTGGGACCCCTAAGAGACCGTCTTGCCTCTCTGAGTTCAGGGTAGAAGCAACCTGCTGATCCGCCTGTTTCCCTCTGGCACCCCAACTCTCCTGGGAGAGCTCCTCCTCCTGATTCTGTGTTCTGAGAATTGCACCCAGGGGTGCCGCACTTGCTCCTTCCTTCTCAACCTGTAGCTCAGCTCTGACGCTCCCGCGACTCCTCCAGCACCCCGAGCTGGGCGCAGGTCTTCCTGGATGAGCTTGAGGCTGAGTACAGCAGGAGCAGCACAAGGCTCCTTTTCTGCCTCTGCCCCTAAGGGGTCCCAGGATGTGTAAGGAACAGAGCTTACTCCTGTCCCGAGCTCCCCGCAGTTCAGCCTTCCCTGGACTAGACAGTTCTGCCTTTCTTAGCTCACCGTGCTGTGCTAAGGAAGCCGGGGCTGCCCCGTGGGTGGAACATCCTCTAATTTGCCAGGCAGGAAAGGATGGGGCGATGAGTCACCCTTCTGAGCGATTCCTACAGAGCATATCCAGGAGCAGCCACCCCACCTCCAGGGTTAGTGTGTAGAGAGGCACAGGTGCTAGTGTGGGTGGTGAGAAATAAGACTCGGAATCACCCTTTTTAATGTGCACGGCATGTCAATTGTGTCCTCACCAAAGTGTTGAAGTGTTTATTGCCTTATAGAATGAATGATCAGAAACCAGTGGATTCCTTTGAGCTGTTTTGACGGGAGGAAATAAACTGTGACAGTGAGACCTTGGTGGTCCCGACATCAGCAGGATGCAGAAGACAGCCTAGCCTGCTGGGTCATGCATTCCTCTCCAGCAGCCTGGGATGGGGACTGTGCGTGAGTGCAGAGCTGCTCACTGCCTGGTGCTCTGCAGCTCCAGTGCTGCCTCAGTGCGTTCCAGGAGAGACCTCAGTTTCCAGCCCTAGTTCAAGTCCCAGGGTTGATATTGCTCGTGACAGCACCAGGCCTGCACCTTGGAAAGGAATGATGGACTTATCTGTATCTGTCAGGTTCAGGCATTCTCCTGCCTGCGGTTGAGAATTCAAGTTCAGGGTGATGAGTTTCACCTTTTAAAGAAGCCCTAGCCTATCCTTGCTGGATACATTCATTGCTGCAATGCACGAGAAACTGAATGTGATCAATGTGATGTATTGGTTTCAGCATCAGATGTTAAGAAAGTAAATCTATTGAGATTCTTGCTTTTAAAAACACACAATAGAACAAGCCTAACCTTGGTCAGTCATCCTGGACTTGAGATCACATTTTACAGTATACAAAGTGAGGTTTCACAGATAGCATCCCCCCACCTGTTTTTGTAAGTAAAGTTCTATTGGAACACAATCGCACCCACTAATTTACATGGAATCTATGGAGCTCTGGCTGCTACAGTGGCAGAGCTGAATAGTTACAGCTAACAGTGACGGCGTGCAAAGCTGCCTCGCTCCACTAGAGACAAAGTTTGCTGACTGCTGGCATAGAAGATAAGGGCACAAACTCTGAAACCAAACTGCCAGGGTTTAAATCCCAGCTCTGCCACGTATTGGCAGCATGACTTTGAGCACGTTAATTAACCGCTCTGTGACTTAGTTTCCTCCACTGTAAAATGGAGATAATATGGAGATAATGTCTCCATTATAATAATGTTAATAATTATAATTATGATGATATAACAATGATATCACCAAAAATAATACTTGCCTCCTAAGGTTGCTGTGAAGTTCAGAAGAATTAATAATGGGGACATGTTCAGAGTACTTGCTGACAAGTGGTAATGTGTTACATTTTTAAGGTGGCAGGCAGGTTTCTAAGACTTTAGGAAAGTCCAGTTGCTTCCTCAAATCACAGACAATTCTGCATTTAAAGACCATCTCAAAACCAGGTTCAGTGGCTCATGCCTGTAATTCCAGCATTTTGGGAGGCCAAGGTGGGAGGATTGCTTGAGCCCAGAAGTTCAGCCTGGGCTATAACATAGTGAGATCCCATCCCTACAAAAAAATAGAAAAAATTAGCCAGGTGTGGTGGCATGCACCTGCAGTCTCAGCTACTTGAGGGACTGAAGTGGGAGGATTGCTTGAGCCCAGGAAGTCGAGGCTGAGTGAGCCATGATCACACCACTGCACTTCAGCCTGGGTGACAGAGTGGGACCTTGTCTCAAAAAATATATATATATTAAAAAAAAATAAAGACCGCTTCATCATCAGGGTACCTCCCATAGGAAACAAAGCCGTGTGGGTGCCTTGGCTTCCTGTTGGTCCAGAGCCCTGCTGACTTTTCTGGCAATAAGCGCACAGAGTGGGCTGGCTAAAGGAAGGGTGCCAGTGGTGCCAGCCAGCAGGGGAACCCCCACCCACTCCGGGGATGCCAGGGATGCAGTGAGGCAGCCACGGTGTCCCCTGCGCTGATTCCAATGGGGGATGGCGGCATGGTGACAGGAAGTCACACTTCGTAATAATGCAGATGTGAGGGAAAAGTGACACATAGGGAGAAAAAGCTGCAAAATGTGCCTCTTCAACTTGTGAGAACAGGAGGTGACGGGTCGCGGAGGCTGCTGAAAGAGTTTGTTCCTGCCTCTGTTTCTCTCTCCTTCTCCAACTAGAATGTTATGTGCCACTTGCTCCCCTCAATAGCACTTCCGAGACAGGTGGACTGCATATTTGCGGAACCCAGTGTTTTTACTGAGAAGCCCCTGAGTCCCTTTCTCTTTGCTTTTTAGGCTGACCTTCCTGGAAAGGTTCTGCTTTTAACTCTTTGCGTGCCTTCCCAGGCCATGCGTCCCGGTGCGAGGCTCTGAGAACACGATTTACAACACCGCATTGGTGACTCACACGTCCTCCCTGATCACTGAAGACACGGTTTGGTTTCTGCCTAGGATCATCGTGGTAATACCACTCCCTGCTTCAAAACCGAACATTTCCTGTTCTTGGAGCAGATTCGTCAGGACGTTTTGCAGCATCCTTGGGTGTTACCCATTCCTTGCTCCTGATCTAGAGTTCCCGGGCCTACACACCTCAGAGGAGCAGCTGGGGGGACTGTGGGGCACAGCCCATCACCCGTCCCACACGAGGACGGCTCTTTTTAGCATGTTTTCTCAGGTGTTTCTTTATCCTCTCCCCATGCCTCAGTTTCCACATTGAAAACTCTCAATGACAATTATTTCCTTCTGAGTCTCTGCTGGGCTGTTCCAGCCCTTCCACAGCGCCAACCCTGGGAAGCCCGTGCCTCCTCCACACGCCGCCTCCTCTCTGCTCCTCTAGTGCCCCCCGTGCCCTTCAGGGCTGGGACATGCTCATCCTCTAGCCCTCGCTCGTCCACGTGTCGCTCGGTTACCTTCTCGGTGACGACGTTCTAAGATTTCACCCTATCCCCATCCCAGCGTTCATGTCCCCTCCTCTGGTTTATGTGTCCCCTTAACACTTAACCACTTTCTGATATTCTCTAGATTTTACTTATTTCTATGTTTTGTTGCTGCCCCCTGGCTGGAATATAAACTCCACCCAGGTGGGGACCTCTGAGCGTTTTGTTCACTCCCAAACCCCATGCCAGAACCACACTCCACAAGTAACGGGCACTCATTCCGATTTGCTGACTAACTGCATAAATGTCCCAAAACCACTTCCCACCTTACGCGGCTGTAGAGAGGATAAGAGTGAAAGTTAAATAAAGCCTATGAAAATGCTTAGAAAACCTGAAAGCATAAAAGGAATGTGAAAGATGTATTTATGAATGAAGCAACTCAACATAAAAAGGCACTTGGGGGCTGGGAGTGGGATATGTGGGTGAGACTCAGAGCACAATGTTGTTAAGACATTCGGGTTGATTTAAGTGACTGGCAACATCTGGAACCCATCAGGAAAAACTTTAGCGTAGAAGATATTCCTCTCCCTACGTTTTGAAAATTCAGGCAGGCCTAGTAAGCTCTTTAATATTTTAGGAAGTTCAAAAATATTTAATATCTTAAGAAGGTCAAAAATACTTACTACTTTAGGAAGTTCAAAAATCACCACTTGCCCAGAAGCTGGCCTGCAGGAGAAGGATTCTCCCTCACTGGGGAAGAAGTGCCATGCTGGGAAGGCCGTCTTGTTCTCTAGACTAGGTAAAACAACAACCAAAGACCCATTTTTACTTTAAAATGAGTTTACAAAGTCACATTAAAGTGTGAAGTCTTCAAGAACAAATTTCTCACAGATAGAACAGAAAATAACCAGATTGACTCACTAGCATGCAAAATACATTTGGAAGGGATGCTGCTACCAGTAAGATTCTCCCTTGAGTACAAACAAATGTCCTGGCGTGCCCACGGCTAGCACGTGCTGAGAGCTCACTGTGAGGCCTCGTATACCCTGCAGGCTGCTCTCGAAGGAACCAATTTCCAAGGGAGGATGATGATTCCAGCACGTTGAGGCACATGCTCTTTGCAACGACTTGGGAGAGCGTTTGTTTGTTTCTCTGCATTAAGACTATTTGCATTAATAACTTATTTATGAAGTTCATCTTAAGTCTATAAAAGCAACTGCAACATCCAATTTTGTGGAGATTTCCATTACAAAGTTGACAAAGCGTTTTGTAACTAAATATCTGGAGTTAAGGATTTCTGTAAATCAACATGGAAATGGGATGCTAAGGGACCCTCTCCTGCTCCAACTGTATCCATCAGCGCCTGGTGCAGTGAAGAATTCTGCTGAGTTCCTCCTGTCCCAGGGCCAAGGGCAGTCTGTATCCCTGACAGCCGGACCTCATCCTCTGTGGGCAGCAAATTACAGAATCAGTGTAAAGCAGGCAAATGCAGTATCTATGTGAAATAAGCCCAAACCATTAGGTATGCTTTGATTCAGGCTTAACATTTTTTAACATGATAGCAAATGCTATTGAGTATCCTAAATGTAAATTCAGGACTTATAGTTTTCACATTTTTATGTTATGTATCTTAAATGCCTTCCTAGAGAGGGAGGTACGAACTGACTCATTGGGTGATTTTTTTCCTGAGATTGGCCACATGATTTAAAGATTTGTAAAAGCCTCTGGACCTATCTGTATTGAGAGGTAAGAGCTTGGGCTCCCTTGGTCCTGGGACCCTCTCCTCTCTCCCCACAGCAGGGCTTCCAGGAGCCCTGGGTGCAGGGCGCTTGGGGCTGCTGGCCCCATTGTGGCCCTGCTCCCATCTGTCATATAACTTCTCTGCACCCAAGGCTAGGTCCTCCTGTGTGTGGTGTCCCCAGCGCCTTGCACCGTGGCCATCCCCTCACATATGGCAAAATGTTTTCCTCAGATGGTGATAAGGGACTGTACAGGCGAGGGCGGGTGTCCTGGAGGCACCCCTGGTCACGGGATCACCCTCAGCGTTTCCACCCTGCCCAAGAGGTCTGTGGAGCTTCCCTGAGCCTTTAGCACGTTTGCTAGGAAAGTCCGTCATCTGTTGGTGGAAGAACCGTCCTTCTTAGGACCTTCTTGAATGGCTGTGCCATATGCTATCAGCATATGCCGTATGCTACCAGCTGGGTTATCTTGGTGGTCAAGTTTGTTTTGCTAAGGCCTCCTTTTTTTTTTTTTTTTTTTTGGGGGACAGGGTCTCACTCTGTCACCCAAACTGGAGTGCAGTGGCATAATCATAGCTTGCTCACTGCAGCCTCAACCTGCTGGGCTCAAGTGATCCTCCCACCTCAGCCTCCTGAGTAGCTGGGACTACCGGCATGCACCACCACGCCTGTCTATTTTTTTTTTTTTTGTAGCGATGGGATTTCGCCATGTTACCCTGGCTGGTCTGGAACTCCTGAGTTCAAGTGATCTGCCTGCCGCGGCCTCCCAAAGTGTTGGGATTACGGGCATGAGCGACCGACCGCACCTGGCCTCCTTCTGTTTTTGATGGAGCTTGCCAGTCTGTGTGTCATGTGATGTGGAGAACTTCAGTAAACACACTGTGTGCTGCCGTCTCGTGGCTTCCCCAGTTGCAAGTTATTTGCTACTAACAGGAGACCATCCTTTGGTACTTACGGTGTGCCAGTCTCTGTTACGAGTAACTCATCTGTATTAACTCATTTGATCTCACATTTAGGATACCTGTGAGACAGATAATTAGCACGCTTTTTTTGGAGGTACGGAAACTGACCCACAGAGCAGGCAGGATGTGGCAGAATTGAGCTCTTCAGCAAGAAGCTTCATGGCCACCCTTAAAACTCCTCGAGCGCTGGGGACCCAGTTCTAACACAGGTCTCCTTCCTTTGTCATTCGAGCCAGATTCTTAGGGAAACTTATTTTTTTACACAGATGCTCACAGATACTTTATTTTTTCTTACCTTTTTGTATTACACTTGACCCTTGAACAATGCGGGAGTTAGGGCAACAACCCCCAGCACAGTCAAAAACCTGTGTATAACTTTTTTTTTTTTTTTTTTTTTTTTTTTTTTTTTGAGACAGCCTCACTCTGTCGCCCAGGCTGGAGTGCAGTGGTACAATCTTGGCTCACTGCATCCTCTGTCTCCCGGGTTCAGGCAGTTCTCCTGCTTCAGCCTCGAAAGTAGCTGGGATTATGGGCATGTGCCATCATGCCCAACTAATTTTTGTATTTTTAGTAGAGATGGAGTTTCACCATGTTGGCCAGGCTGGTCTCGAACTCCTGACCTCACGTGATCCACCCGCCTCGGGCCCAAAGTGCCTGAGCCTCCGCGCCCAGTCTTGCATGTAACTTTTGACTCCCCCAAACTCAACCCCTAAGAGTTTACTGTTGACCAGAAGCCTTACTGATAACACACACAGTTGATAGACACATATCTTGGAAGAACTATACATTATATACTGTGTTCTTATAATAAAGCGAGCTAGAGAAAAGAAATTGTTATTTAAAAAACTGTAAGGAAGAGAAAATATATTTACTATTCATTAAGTGGAAGTGAATCATCATAAAGGTCTTCATTTTCATCATCTTCACGTTGTGTAGGCTGAGGAGGAGGAGGGGTTGGCTTTGCTGTCTCAGGCAGAGAAAAGGTAGAGGAGGTGGACGGGGAGGCAGAGGACGGGGGCACACTCAGTATAACTTATTGAAAAAAATCCACATATAAGTAGACCCTTGCAGTTTAAACCCATGTTGGTTCAAGGGTCAACTTTTTTTTGGGGGGGGTGAGGGGTAACATGAAAATAATGATGTGAAAAATGTGTATATATTAAGATGATGTGGTGGTTGGTTTGGGTTGAAATAAGGACCTTCAAGGAATCCTCTGCCTTTAGTCCCCTCTTTCGTTTCCCTCCTGTCCTCTTGGTCTTCTGAGGTGGCTGGAGATCCAGGTCCCCAGTGCAAGGCCCCGCTGACCCGAGGCCACCCATGAAGGAGGCCCTGGTGAGTGTGCTGCCCAAAGGGCCAGTTGAAAGGTGAGAGATGGGGCCGGCCAGGAATCAGCTGGATGCAGGTCCTGGAGGGCCTGGGTGGGGCTGCAGGGGTTGCAGGTAGCGAGGCCTTTGTTCCCTGGGAGGGATCACAGGAGCACTTTTCAAGGTGCCTGGTGGTTGCTGGGGACTTGCTCAAGTGCTCCTGTAAGTACACATTATCAGAACATGCCTAGAATGCTGCAAATACCAGCTCACAGCATGGGAGCTGTCTTCCCAGAAAGTGAGGAAGTGAGCAGTGCATCTCCGAACTGGGTAAATGTAAACAGATCTGGACCCTCCTGGCCTAATGGATGACTGACCCACAGCTGCCCTTTTCCTTCCATAATTAAACAATTATCAGGGCTCCACAGAGGCCTCCCTCGCCTTCTGGGGGAGGGAGGAGGAGGCAGGTGGTTGGAAGCTGGTTGCCCGATTACATGCTCTGTGATGCTGAGGAATTTGCCCACCTTGCTGCATTTTTTCTCACTTATAAAAGGACCATAATTCCTATTTCACAGGAGTCCTGTGAGCAGTAATCAGCTATCAGGGGTGTCTGGTGGGGAGCAGCAGCTAAATAATGGCTGTGTTACTTTGAGGAGGTGATGTGTGTAGCCAGCAGTGCACAGGCTGAGAGGTCAGACCACCTGGGTCCAGTCCTGCCTCTTGGACCTTGGGCAAGTTACTGGACCTCACTGTGTCCCAATTTCCTATCTGTAAAGTGCAGATAATGTAAGGCCAAGCTCACAGGGTTGCTGTAAGGATCCTGTGGGTCTCACAGGTAGAGGTAGGAGCAGCGGGCACACAGGAGGTGCTCAGGACAGGAAGGGGCGAGGTCGGGATGAGAGCCCCAGTACTGCTGGAACCCAGAGAAGCACATACCTCAACCCTGAGGGCAAGAGAGGGTCTACACCCAAGGACTGTGCATCGGTTCTTTGCTGAATTCACTTATTCAGCAAATGTGTGCAGATGCTGGAGGGGTGGTCCTCAGTTCTCCCATCTGACTTCTGCTGCAGTGCACGGGGAGGGATCACCACTGGCCACTTTCTACACTTTGAAGCATCTGCCTTTCCTGGCCCGGGCACCCATGTCCTGGAACATCTGTTTCCCTCAGCAAGTAGTCAGTGATCATTTTTCTTTATAACTCCTTCTTCATTAGGAGACACAAAGTTCTTTACGTATCATCAGTTTTGTTCTCGACATACTAAGAAGCATGGAAGGGCAGATTTGAGTATCTCCGGTTTATGGGAAAACTAAGCCCAAGGTACTTTGTCAAAAGGTGCTGCCTAAGGCCACCGCAGATGACCTAACCGCTGCTTTGATGCAACAGGGAAACAGGCCACAACAAAGTCTGGGAAAAGTAAAAAAAGGAAGAAAAAAAGAAAAGTAAATTTGCTTTTAAATCCTCTCTAATCTGGCTGCAACATGAAACTGCTACAGGCAGCTAGCTCTTGGCTGTAGACAATTTATGTCTTCACAGTTGCATCCCACACAGCAGTTTAGCAGTGGCCTCGTCACCCTGTATGTGAAGGGCAAGTTGTGTTTTCCTCCTTTGTCTTATTTCATCAATTCTTCATCAATTCTTGGACGAATGAGTGTGCAAATACGGGAAAAGAAGAAACTGTCAGAAGAAAAGAGAGGACGAAAGAAAAAGGACCCAACAAGCAGCTTTGAATGAGAAAAAGGGACAAAGGAACTCGAAATCTAATTATCTGTAAAACGAAAACCTGGGAACCTCTGGTTGCAGTGTGATACAGTAACAAACTTCTTCATCGCAGATTAAATCTATGAACTGAAAGATGGGGTACACTCTGGTAAATACATTATTTAAAATAAGGTAAGGCCAAGAGTCGTGCCTTTTCTAAATCTGAGAGTCTCTGAGTTGAAAGTGCTATTTAAAGATGACAGCACATAAATGATAACCCTCAGCAGTGCTATGAAAGTCAATGCCTTGGCTTGAAAAATGCTTACGAGCTGAAGAAATTGTAAATACACCTGAGACTTCCTGAATGAGTCAGAATATAGGCTAAGCTGTGAATAAGATCCCAAAACGTGATGGCTCAGATAAGATCGAGTTTCCTTTTTCTTACTTCATGGTCCGGGGGTATGTTCTGCAAGGTCACCCCAAGACCCAGGTTTCTTCCCCCTTTGCTCTGAGCATAATGTTTGATGGAAAAACTGGCCCACCCTACCATATCTACCATGCAGCCCGTGGGAAGACAGATTTCCTTATGCGAGTCATTATAAAACGTGCTCCAGAATGTGCAGGAATCACTTTGACTTGCATTCCGTGGACAGAAACGTGGACACCTACCCACGCCTGCCTGCAGGCAAGGCTGGAAAATGAAGGCTTCTGCTGGAAGCTTGACCTCAGTTGAAATTTGGAGTATTCTCCCAGACAAAAGAAGCAGAGAGTGGGTATCAGGGGGTCATTAACTGTCTCTGCCGCATTATCAGATCTTGCAGTGCTTGGTGTGTGTACGATTAGGGTCTCACCCTTCAGGGCCTGTGGACGAACGTGTTCATCTTCCTGACACTTTTCGGCTGGCCACATGCTGTGCTATACAGGTCTGGAGACTGCCCGTGGGCAGGCCCTGTGTCCATCTGTAACGCCGGGCCTTTGCATGGGCTGAACCTCTGGCTGGAATGCCCCACTCCCCATCAGCCATCCCTGGGATTTTCCCCATTCCTCCAGGCCCAGCTGCTGTTAGCAACAGGATCTTGGGTCACCTGGACCGTGAATCTCATATTTTGGGAAAAATAATGGGCCAGATAGAAGCTGTGAGCCAAGGCCCCCGTCCCAGGGGACTGGTTTGCTAGTCTGTGTGTTAATTCGTTCCGAAGATATATCGAGCGTGTGATCTGTGTTAGGCCAGCAGCGGGGGATCCACCAGTGAGCAAAACAGGCGGGAATCTGTCCTGATGGGCTAACCGTGGAGGGGGCCCTCCATTGAAAGCAGGTAGCGAGAGCCGTGACAAGTGCTCTCCTGAAAAGATTGCATCCTTAGGGTCTTAAACACAGGGAGCCGGTGCTCCACGCTCTCCACCTCAGCTTGCCGGGAGGTCTGGAATAGGCCAGTCGGGGTCGTGCCCTCCCCACGCTGCAGGCCGGCTTTGGCACCCGCCCTTGCTCAGGGGTATGGCTTGCCTGAGAGTCCCACCCAGGGCTGTCAGGAGCACATTCATTAGAGCCTGCTGCCACGTGCCTGATTCCAGTAGAAGCCAGAGATGGCGCCATTGTGCCCACGTGAGCGCCGTCTCCACGGGTAGGACATTAAGCCCAGAGGAAGATGTGTGTGCCACATCTGAGTAATGAGCCATGAAATTGACATTATAAGTTTTAATTATTATTAATGCCTTGCAGGGGTGGCTGGTGTTAATTGTCCTGTAGGCATCCCAGATGGGTTTTCCCTTTTCCTTTTATTTCTTTTTCTTAATGTCTTGAGCCCAAATAATGGCGGCTTAGTGACAATGTTTGAATGAAATTCCTCTAAAGGGGAGCACGCCACAGTGTGAGAAGTTCTTGCAAACGCGTCTGTGGGCAGAAAGCAAACAGGCTCTGGAGCAGCTGGCCACCCTCCTGGGTGGGTGTGGAGGCTGGGACATAGAGGCCTCCGGGTTGCTGCTGCGAAATCTGCAGAAATCTTTTCTCCCCTATAATAGCACTGCCTGCCCTAGGCCCCTTCCATGCACTAATTAGTTAATCTTATAAAGAGCTTTGAAGATGAAAGACTCTGGAGGTGCCGGGTGTCACCCATATGAGTATTTCCTGATGAGATCCAGTTTCTGGCTGCTGCTGCTCCTCCAAGTAAACTGCCTCTCGGCACCTTCCTTAACTCTTTTTTTTTTCTTTCCCTCAGAAATGTGTCCTGCATCTTAAAAAGATTCATTCCCCCTCTTGGTTTTGCTCTGTCAAATCTGAGTCTGGCAGTCTGAGATGGGGATACAGGGGGCTCTCTTGCCTTCTCTCTCCTGCCTTCTCTCTCCCCTACGCTTCTCCACTTCTCCTGGCTCACCAGCCAGCGAGGCAAACAGGCCCCACCTGCAGCCCGCATGCTCTCACAGCTTGCTTGCTCCGAGAGTCATGCTCTCAGTCCCAGCCTCGAGGCCAACAGGCGGGTTGGGGCCAGCAGGTGGGTCACCGCCTGTGGAGTGGTGGCCAGGAGTACAGTCTCTAGTCTGTCCCTGCTTCTGCCCTACTCCTGCCCTGGTTTCCTTTTTTTTCCTTAGACACAGGGTCTTGCTCTGTCACCCAGGCTGGAGTGCAGTGGTTCGATCGTTGCTCACTGCAGCCTCGAACTCCCAGGCTCACTCAGTCATCTTGCCTCAGCCTCCCAATAGCTGAGACTACAAGTACTTGCCACAATGTCTGGCTATTTAAAAAAAAAAATTCTTTCTTTTTTTTTTTTTAGCGATAGGGTCTCAGTATGTTGCCCAGGCTAGCCTTAAACCCCTGGCCTCAAGTGATTTTTCATCCTCAGCCTTCCAGAGTGCTAAGATGATAGGCGTGAGCCACCATACCCGGTCCCAGATACTTCTTTTCTAACTTTACCTTCTGCATCCCCATCCAGGCCTGACTCAGGACTAACCTGAGTGCCTTTGAATTAACAGCACATAGAGGGGACCTGCTATGCAGGGAGAACACTCCTGGGGCCTGAGGTCATCAGGGTGAACAGCACAGCCTCGTCCTGGGGGCCTTGGTGGCATAGAAGCGAAGGAATTAGGAAGGTGGCTGATAGAGTTAGGATGGCTGGTGAGTGGCTGATGGAATTAGGAGGGCACAGTTGGTAACGGGGGAGCAGTATGGGTTTCAGAGGGAGTGAGAAGGGCAGAGGAAGTAGCATGGAGCTCTGTCTGCAAAACCCTGCAGGTTCTAGGTTCCAGAAGCACAGACTTCTTGTGACTGAGGACGCTGTCTGCTGTGGCTGGGCAGGTGTGCTGAGGCCAGCTTAGGGGACCTCGGCTGCTGTGCCGAGGAGCTCGGATCCCCTGAGGTCAGCAGGCAGCCATTGAAGCTCATAAGTAGCAGTTGTGTGAGCTTGGCCCTGCATTTGGGCATCCAGCCCATGACAGGCTGATGAGCCAGGAGACCACTGGAGGAGGTTTGCACTGGGCGCAGGATAGATGGCAGGCAAGGCAGCGGGAGGGGGAGGGTGCACGGCCCTCTGGGTGAGAGCTCAGAAGTGGAGTTGGCAGGAGGAGTGCCCAGGCCAAGGGAAAGGGTGGGCACAGGGGTGACTGAAGGTCCCTGCCCAGCAGCTGAGTGGGGATTCCATGGCCACAGGAGGCAGGGCTGGAGGGACAGACGACGGCCTCTAGGAGCTTGTGGATGTCCAGCAGAGCCATCAGGCAGGCATCTGGGTTCACATCAAGTCCGCTAATCAGAAGGGACGTCACAGGCACAGGTTGATTTGAGGGCCACTGGCACAGAGGCAGGTCAAGCTGGGGTCTGCGACAGTGAAGGGGGGGCATCAAGGAGACCTGCAGGCCACAGTGCTGATGCCAGTGAGGCCATGGTCCCTCCGGAGAATTCATGAAAGGCAGAATCCCCCTGTGATTCAGGAGTGTGTGCCTCACAGAGTGCCTCTGTCCTGGGCGGTGGCCTACAGCCCCAGGCTGCCTGGTGGAAGGTGCCTCAGTTTCTCTGGCCCTACACCCCAGCTTTCCCTGCCACACTACCTAAGTCGGGGCCGCAGTTACACAGTGTGGGTGTGAGTGGTGTCTTCAGGGGGCCTTTATGTCAACCAGTCTAGAGAAGGCCGATGGTGGGGAGGCCGGGGAGGAAACACAGTGTCCCCTTCTCACAGGGGCATTGCAGGGAGGTGTGTGTGCTCAGATAGCACGAGCTGGCTGCAGAAGGGAGTGCCGCATGGAGGCAGGTGCAAAGCTGGCCCTTCCTGCCCGCAGTTGTTACCAATGGTAGCAAAAGTCACCAAACAGCCACCGAGTCTATAGCTCTTATAACACGGCTTTTAAGCCTTACCCCTGTGATTTGAGAATGAAAGGAAATGGAGTCATTCCCTGACAAAGCAAAGCTTTTTTTGTGTGCATCTTGTTGAGGCTGGTTTTTCAACTTCACAGCATGTTTTTTTTTCTTACCATCCCTTTAAAACCGCTTACCTTGATGGATATCTAAGTGTCTCCATGTAGCCAATAGTGAAAATACTCCCATCATGAAAATACATGTTATATTTAACTTTTAAAGTGTTCGTAGACTAAGTTCTATTAGAACAAGGAACCTTACTCTGTCTTTTTTTGTAAACTTAACCAAACAGGCTGGACCAGGGTTTCTTAACCTGCTGATGCTCTGGGCCGGGTCTTTCTTTGTAGCAGGGACTGTCCTGGGCATTGTGGGATGTTTGGCAATGTCCCTGGCTTTTACTTGTTACATGTTGGTAGCACCCCACCTTCTGGTTGTGATAGCCAAAAATATCTTCAGACAGAATTGTCCCAAATTGAGATTCCCTGGCTGGCGGCTGAGTGGCCCCTGTGTGGCAGTGGAATTATTCTGATGGCTTGCAGCCAACTGCCCCTTCCAGTTTTTTTCTGATCACAGTGCTTGTCTTGCAAATTACCCCTTGCCTCCACTCTCTAAAATTGGGGCTCGTTACACACTATTGTGCTCGCACTACAAAGCTATCCAGAATGAGTATTATTGGAAGCAAACGGATTTTTTTTTCTCTTCGAGTTCTGCAATGAAAAATCCTCTGGTGTTACTGTTTAATTGGTCAGTGGTGGCTGTTTGTCAATTTGCCAGCAGGCTCTCTCTTAACTGCTGTCGTTTGACGTTGCTGAAACATAAATGTAGAATGATTGAGTTGCCAACATGCTATTAAGTCCTCCACAAAGAGTTTTTCGATGTACTACTGCTTCAGGCTTTTGTGCTTCTATTGATTGATTCGAATACTGAAGAACTCCTTGGCATAGGCAGCCCTGGTGAGAAAATGCGGCTTCTGGTAGGAAAATCGTTGGGTATTGACACTCGGACAATGCAAGGCTTTCCTTTGGTTTTCCTCTGGCACAGGATTGACCTCTGACAAAGCTCCCACAGTTGAGCGGGTATTGGCCACCCATAAAGGAAAGGGAGAGAGGCCCGTGTGGCCAGATGGTCATGATGAGACAGGGCCAGTTAAGAGAAGCCCAGGAAGTGGACGAAGACATCACATCAGTTTCGGGATTCTTTGACAGGCTCCTTATCGCTGACAAGCAGAAGCAGCCTAGAATCTTGTTTGGATTTCAGAGCTAGTCATGGTTTGAGACCGAGGATGACAGAACAGGTGCAGACAGATTGGTTTTCCTCCAACGGATACAAGAACGTCGCTCGTGTTAGGAGGATACAGTCTTATGCCCTTGAAAATGTACTTCTGGAACAGACTGCTACAGGTACACGCAGCAGAAAGTTGTGTGTCATGGTTGGGGGTCTGTGATGGCCGGGGACTGCTTGTTAGGACCCCTGTGCCTGGGCACAGCTCTTGTGCTCTACACAGGCTGTTTGTCATCGTCCTCGTGTGTGTGCTGCTGGCCATGAGTCTGCTGAGTGGGACGCTTAGCACGACGGATGCCATGCATGCCTGCTGCTCAGCTTCAACCCCTGGAGCATGCTCTGAGTTGCTGTGACTATTACGTAGAAGAAGTAAAGAAAAAAAAAATTGTTGGATACTTGCTAGAAATCTGGCAGCTTCTTAGACTAAAATGCCTGAGAAATAGGAACCAATGGAAAGTGATTCAGCAGAGTATTGGGTAAGAAATTCTGAGCCCAGACCCCCTGGGTTCAGATTCCACCTACTGCTCCTAGGTGTGCGCCTTGGGAAAGTCACCTTCCCTCTGTGTGCCTCAGTGTCCCCATCTGTACATGAAGATCAGCCAGCACCTACTTCAGAGTCCTTTCTGCACAGAATGAGGTGGTCTGTGTGGAAGGCCCCAGACAGTATCCTATTTAGGAGAAATGGCTATGATGGGGACCCTCTTATCTCGGTGGGGCCTCGGTATGTGCGTGTTCCTGTGACAGGCTGTTTCTTTAAAATATTTTCCACTTGTGGGGCACTTTGTATGCACCCCCAGGACACAGAAAGCCCCCGGGAAGCCCCGGCCTGCCCCAGCAGATCCACTCTGGGCACTGGGAAGGAGCCTGCCCGTTGACCACACGCTGTCTCTTGCTTGCAGAATCCCTGCCTGCTTCCCTATGGCAAGGCCCTCTACAGCTACGAGGGGAAGGAACCCGGCGACCTCAAGTTCAATAAGGGGGACATCATCGTCCTGCGGCGCAAAGTGGATGAACAGTGGTACCATGGCGAGCTGCACGGCACACAGGGCTTCCTCCCAGCCAGCTATATCCAGTGCATCCAGCCCTTGCCACACGCCCCGCCCCAGGGAAAAGCACTTTATGATTTCGAGATGAAGGACAAAGACCAAGACAAGGACTGTCTGACCTTCACCAAGGTAAGGTGGGCTCTGGGGTGGGCCCCGCCAGCCCGTGCAGCCTCTGTGCCACTCAGGGCTCTTCCCAGCCACAGGCCTGCAGCCAGACAGTGCCTTTCCTCAGATTCTGAATCCTGGCTCCTCCCAGAACCCTGAGCAAATGACCCAGCCTCCCTCCCTGTGCCTCCGTGAATGGGGTGGTAGTTTTTTTGGTTGAATGCTATGGAGGGCAGCAGCCTGACACACAGCTCCAGCTCAGAGCTACGTGAGAACTTGAGATAATATGAGCCTCCATCAGCACCAAGAGCAGAACCCGCAGTTAACCTGAGTCATGGGTCTGAGCGCTGACGCAGGTGTGGCGGAATGACGCCTCTCCAGGACTCTTGAGGTCCCGCGAGAGGGGCTTATCAGGGGAAGCTGCTACAGAGACCCTGGTCAGCTCACGGGGGGTGACAGCTGGGGCCTCACATCCGTGCATCACAGCCCTGTCCTGTAGGGCACCTGAGGCAGGGCCAGCCAGGTGCATAGGGAGCCCTGTGAAGCAAACATTTGGGAGCAAATGAAATAGTACTGACAGGTGAAGTTGAGTACGAGGGCTGGGTGAGGTGCAGAGGAGACTGGTTCTGGCTGTCCTGGCAGTTGCTGTTGAATAATTCTCTGCACCAAGTGCTCAACCAACAAGCTCACACTTGGTCTTTACAGCTGTCCCAGGTTCCAGGGGAAATAGTTGGAACCTTGTTTTCTCCATGTGCAAACCAAAGCTCTGAGAGGCTTTGTAACTTATCCAGGCTGGTTGCTAGGTCCTCTCTCCCTCCTGCTTCCCCTTCCTCCTTTTCATCTTCATGTCCTGTCTGCTGTGTCTCCTCCATCCCCTGCCCCTCCTACACCTGCTCCCTGCGGCCCCCAGATGTAAATGACAAAGCCAGAATCCTAATGCAGATCTCTAATGTTAACACTCAACATTCTTCCCACCTCCCTACACAGGCAATTCTTCCCTTATGTCAGCCTCACGGTATTTTAGATGCCAGGAAGTCGTTGTGTTCTCTCTCCTCACTCGTTCTGTCTTGCCTGTGTCTCTCTGTGTCAGTGTTTCTCTCTCTCTCTCTCTCTCTTTTCTCTCTGACACACACACACACACACACACACACACACACACACACACACACACACACACACACACACACACACACACACACACACACACATACACACATACACACACACACACACACACACACACACACACACACACACACACACACACACATACACACATACACACACACACACACACACACACACACACACACACACACACACACACACACACACACACACATACACACAGAGTTGTAAATAACAGAACTAGAATTCTAACTCAAATCTCTGCTTCTAAAGCCCACGTCCTTCCTGCCTCCGAGAGGCCACTGCTCTCTCCCCCATCTGCTGAGTGCAGAGCTCGGCGGTGGCACGCTCTGGAGGGCGGTAGGAGAGCCATGCACGCTGTTTTTGAGCAAAATTGGCATGTCCTGCGCGTGGCTGCTATTTATGTCTTGTTCTATTGTTCAGCCTGACAGTGAATAATCTATTTTTCATTCAGGGATTCAACTCCTTCTCCCTTCCTTTTATCAAGGTGTTCTGATGCTAATTCCGATTGTCATCTGGCTGCACAGCTTCCCAGGAAACTGCACGGGTGCCTCCCTCCCTCCCAGCTCAGTCGGAGGGCGAGAGGAGCAGCTTCCTTGGGCTATTTTTAGGCACACAGAAACCCACCTTGCTTCTCTGCCCAGTGGACTCTTCCTCCCCAAGAGAAGACCTGGGGCCACTGGTGGCCCAGATGGTCACTCATGATCAAGAGCAGGGACCTCTGAACTCTCAGGGTCCGGTCACGGCCTTGCTAAGGAGACAGACCCCGTAATGGCTCCAGGCTCCTCCAGGCTTGGCAGGCTCCAGCTGCAGAGCCCAGGCCCTCCTCAAGGGGCCTCACAGGAGAGCCCGCTGTGAAGGGGCTGTCGCAGGGCCCTGGAGCCTGTGGGCAGGCCCAGCTTCTCTGGGCGGGAGCAACTGCCTGCCTTTCCTGTCATCACCATATAACGTGCTGCATTCCACGGGCCTCTGCCCCGGATGTGCAACCCCAGGCTGAAGGCTAGAGCCCACTGGACAAGAGGACAAAGGGCACCTGCCCATTATTCCACAGAAACATACTGGGCCCTGACTCCGTGTCGGGTACTAGAGCTGCTGTGCTGCCCTCTGGGGCCCAGAGTCAGGTGCGGGAGACAGGCCAGTGGAGAATGTGCAGAAGACAGGCCAGAGGCTCATGAGCTGCATCGGATCACCAGGGGTAGGCCAGGCATTTAGTGTGGGCTCCTGAGTAGTCAGTGATGGAATTCCATGTTCCATAATTCGCAAGAAACAGTGAAATTAGAGCCGTCAGGCTTAGACTCATTCTGTGGTTGGCATGTGGAGTGGGGGTAGCCGAGCAGGGGTCCGTGTGTTCCCAGGTGGCCAATGTCACCATCAAGGTGGGCGTGGCTGCCCAGGCTCTCTGGAAGGTGACCTCTGGGTTGAACTGAGGGCAGAGGCACCAGCCACGGGAGGCCCAGCGTCTCCTGTTACAGGCTCTGTGACGGCTCCCACAGGAGGCGAGGGGAAAGTGTCAGATCACAGATTCTTTGTTCAAGGACTTTCTTTACTTGAATCCTGTGGGTTAATGTGGAGAATTAGAGGCCTTTGGGTGTGATCCCCAGAGGGACCTGTGCTGTGACACAACCTTCCTGCCACGCCCCTGTGCCCACTTTCACCCTCTGACCTCCACGGGGCGAGGTCGGGTAGCAAATGGCCACCCCTGCTGCCCGTCCTGTCCTGTTGCATCTCTCACTCCCCAGTGTCCGCAAATAAAGGCTCCAAGAGACATGGGCAACTCCACATGACTCTCTGCTCAGTTCCTGTTTTCCCCCACGGTGGGTCTGACCCACCTCACTTCCCCCGTGCCTGGCATGCGGCCGAGGTGACACACTGGCTCTGACAGTCTCCCTGTGAATCAGACCTCCAGGAACCAAATGGTTCCTGTGCTGCAGCGTAGGTGCTGGTTCAAGCCAGCTTGGTCTCCCCTCTGGGAAATGTTTTTATTCTTTGGATATGTTCTGTCCCAGGGTCAGGGAGGAAAGAAGGGTCTCTGAAAGCTACGATGGTGTAACCTGCCTTTATACAGCATCACTGTGGCAGACTGATGGAGTTTAAAGTAGGTGGATCAAAGCAAGATTTTTACCTTTGGTGTGTGCTTTTGAATAGTCCTGTTAAAGGGGCATTAATTAAAGTCCTTCTAAAATCTAGTCTTTGCTTTATTTCAGAAGAGAATGAATAATCAGTTTTTGTAAAGCAGCTTTAAAAAATGACATTTTATTACTTCTTAGTAGTCCCACTCCAGAAAGCTGGGCATATGCAAATAAAAAGATGACAGGTAGGAAGAGCTGTGGGCCCAGCTCTGCCAGCTGGTTTCTGAGGAGCCTCCACACGTGCTGGGCCAGTCACCCGGGAGGGGCTGGCCTTGGCAGGGCCTTGCAGTGAGGGCCCCATGCCAGCTCTGTGACTTAGGGTGACATATAACCTTGCTGGGCCAGGAGCACCTTGTCTTCCCAGTCAGGATGCCAGTGTGCACTCTGGGGTGATACAAATAAATTGCTGAGCCTAGGGCTTGGAGCACAGGAGGGGAATGTGAACTACTCTTTTCTTTGAGTGGCTAATTCTATATTGTCTTACTCAGTTCACCTGCCAGATTTGGCAAGGGTTTATTGAGCCTCTACTCTGTAGCTTTCAGTTAATGGGAACATTGTGGTCGCCTTGCCAAGCAGCTGCATTTGCTGTGCGGGGCCTGTGCTGCTTTTCGTGAGTTCCAGCTGGGATGCTCAGGCATCCTCAGAGGCCGTGCAGTTTTCTTAGAGAGTGCCCGCTGATCATGGAATCACTTTTGCGCATGACTGCAGCGGGGCCCCCAGGCTTGCCATGTCTGCCCTAATCCCCACCAGGTGTGCCATGTGAAGGAGCCACAGGGCTTGGTGGCTGCAGCCACTGCGCTGTCCTAACCCTCATCTCACCCTCAATTTGTCCTGATCTGGTCAGACCTTAAGACTCTTCCATGTGACCTTCATATGCTACTGAACATTTAATCATTTCTCAAAAGTATGGGAAGTCTTACCTTTGTGAATTAACCTAGCATTAATTCCAAACTCTGCTCTTCTGATCCTAGGGACAGACGTAGATGGATAAAAATCAAATATAGAGAGAGTTCGGGCTCTAACATGAAGTAGACACAGATGCAGATCATGGCACTTTTCTTGAGTAATGCATGGTGACTCGAACATTTACTTAGTCTTTGAGTTGCTTTTTTTAACTACAAATGGAGTTGATATTAGGATTACATGAGCAAAGGCATTTTAAAACCCAAGCTCAAAATAGGCATTCCAATAAATATTTGCTGTCTGCCCTCTGCTTTCTTCCTGTCTCAGGAAAAGTTGCACTTCTGTCAGATGGTACGTATCACTTTTTATGTTCGCCCAGAATATTTGCAGGAAAGTAAGCCTCCCTCCTAAAGACAGACTGCATGGAGAATGAGAACTTGCAGGACTGGTCTGCTATGCTTTTACTTTCCTGGTGGCTGAATTTCAGAGCGGATTGCCTGGGGCTAGTGGGGCTCAGCCCTTTTGTGTCGAGGCCATATTCCCAGCAGAGCCAGGCGATGGGCAAGCTTCCAAATTTGCAGTGTCATCTCTGCTTCTTCCTGACTGAGAATTGACATTGCTTTGGGGGTTGAGAAGATGAGGAAACTTTAGCTTTACATCTTTTCATATCATGAGATAAGCTGGTGCAGAGCTGGGGGCTCCACGTCATTCTCTGCCTTCCTGGGCACCCTCTTGGGCTACTTTACCCTGAAGTCATCCAGGAAACTCAGGGAACCAGTTCTCCTTTTGACTCCTTGCTTCATGGATTTCTCCTCCCAGGCTCAGTGCACCTGCAGCCACCTCTGTGCACAATGATAACTCCTATGAAGGAGGCTCAACTCTCAGGGCATGGGGCAGAGGGGAGCAGAGCACCCTCGCAGCCCCTGCAGACCACCCGCACCCAGCGTCTTCTGACAGCAAAGGGAGTTTGGAGAAACTGCACAGATAACAGTTTTGATTTGCAGGCAAAGCTTGGGCTGTATCTGAAGCTTTGCCAGAAATTTTCAGAACCTACACAGAATGTGGGCTCCTCTCCATGGACACGCCTGGCTCCTGGGAGCAGTCCTGGCCCTGGCCACTGCAGCTGCCTCGCCTGCTGTCCACTGGGTGCCAGACCCACCCCTCGTATCTGCGCCACATGGAGCCTCTGCTCAGAGTCCTCAATGGCTACCCACCTGTCCCGGAGTCATGGAAAAGTTGGTGCTGCCCACAAGACCCCACCTTACCCAGTCCTTGCTCCCTCAAGGGCCTGATCCACTTCCGGCCCCTGGCTCATTGCCTGCCCAGCTGCACTGGCCTCCTGGCGGGTTCTCCCTGTAGCCAAGCCCACCACCTCCCTCATCCTGTGTAGTTGCCTCCCCTAGCCTGGGTGCCCCCACTCATTTATAGCTCGACCCTCCTCAGCAAATTTCTGCTGGAGATGGGGGCTACCCTCTCCCACTGTGGGAGGGAGCACCCCACACCCAGACTCCCTGTCCACACGCCTTCTCCTGTGAGGCAGGTGTTCATAGTCACGGGACACCACCTGCCTGAGGGTGGGTTGAGACCCCTCCACTGCCTGGCCCCAACATAGAGCAGCAAGGGGCACCTGGAGGGACGTGGAAGGAAGCCCTAACAGTGGAGTGGGGTGCCCTGTGTCCCCTGGCCAGGGCTGGCAGGCCTACTGGTGAGAGTGCCTCTGTCTCCTCACCCAGCCTGCTTGGTCCATGTCTTCACTTTTCAGACGTTTATCAACCCTGGACTGTGTGCCCAATGCCAGGGATACTGAGGAGGGCACTACCCTTAGGCACTTACAACCCAAAGACGTGGAGACAAGACGAGAGAGTGTCCCCTGCCAGTGTGTGCATGCATGTGTCCGTGCACAGTGGGGGCTGCCAGCAGTGAGAGGGTGTGACCTCTGACGTCTCCTCTTCCACCTGTGGCTGCAGGTTACCCGCAGCCCTGAGCTGCCCCTACCTCCCTCTGGAGTTCAGATACATGAACACGATGGGAACACCAGAGGAAGACCCTAGATGCTCTGGAAAGTCAGAACCCCCTGAAGTCTCAGTGACAGCAGGACAAGGATGCAGGGCCAGCCTGCTAGGTGGGGGAGCTGATGGTGGCTCACAGTTCCATAAGTGCCCCACCATAGATGGCAGTCAGCTGTCGGAGGCACAGTTGTGGGTTATTTCTGCACCAAAAGGCTGAGGGAGTTTCTGAACTATTCCCTTTTTAATTTGCCCTTCTCCCTGTGACACAGAGCGGGTTGGGCCCTCTGTGTGTGGCTGGCCTGTGTGCTGCCAATGGACTCTGTCTGTGTCAGGCTGGGTCACTGCTGTGGGGTGGCCTTGTGGAGCAGGCAGCCCACGCCCCTGCAGGCCCAGAGGCTGAGGGGGGCCCGACAGGGTCAGGGGGCTTCTCTGGGCTCCAGCTTGTTACTGCTTCTAGGAAACCACTCAACTGCACGTGAGCGGGAAAAGTGGGGGCGTTCCTGTGGCCACCAGGAGAGCAGGGCTGTGGCCACTCATGGCCATTCAGGGATTGCTTCTGGCATTTACATGTGATTATTTCACACAGTTTACTTAGGAGAGGGAAATCTTAGGTGCTGGATGTGGGTTTATCCAGAGCTGCTGAGGGAACTCTCCAAGGTTTTCAGTGATCATGGTATTTCATGCTGAGCTCCCAAATGCCTGATACGTGAGCTGCGATATTTGCCAAGATGTGCCTTTAAAGTGGTGTCAAAGGGCAGTGTGCTCCGCCAGCCACCTCCAGTGGCATCCTCGAGGGACAGGGAAGGCGAGCGCTGGCACCCTGCCCCGCGGCCTCTGTTCTTCACAAAGGCCCATCTGTGTCCGTGGCTTTCCTTCTCCCCAGGTGGAAGTGAAAACAGACTTTGGAAGAGGCTGGTAAATGAGTTTAAAATGCACTTTAAAGACCCCTTGTAGATGGCAGGTCCTACCATGTCACCTGAATCCTTTGCGAATGTATTATTTACCAAGCCTTAGGAAGAAAGGCAATACCGGTTTTTAATAACCACTTTATGTTCATAGCTCAGACTTACAATCATTTAGGACCACCCTGAGACCACCTGGATACAAAGGAGAGCCACTGCTGTATGGTAACAGCATTTGGTGTATTTTCAAAAGTTGGAAATACCAGGGAATAGGGAAAACAGCATATGGAAGTCTACGGGCCCACAGTGAGTAATGAGCACTTGGCATGAAACCTGTAAATGAAATTGAGCTTTGTATCTGAAAGAGAAACCATGTCGTGGAAACAAGTTTCATTCATAAAATTCTTGAATGCTGCCATATTGGCCCAGAAACTTGTCTGCCTCATCTGACTCTCGGTGATGCCCGTGGTTTCCGGTTTGGTTTAGTTCACTCATCTGCATCAAGCAAGGGTTGGTGGACTAGGACTCTCTGGCCAAATCCTGCCTGCCAACTGTTTTTGTAAATAAAGTTTTATTGCTACACAGCCATAATTCATGTATGTGTTGTCTGTAACTGCTGTCATGCTACAAAGGAGGGTTGAGTAATTGACCTACAACTCCTGAAATAGTCTCTGGCTCTTTGTAGAAAATGTCCCTGACCTGTGACAGAGCACAGTACTATCAGGGCCAAGGACACAGGTGTTGTCCCTGTGTGCTCCCTTCAGCGTGGCTTTCCTCTTCGGACATTGGGAGCCTCTGGTATTCAGTGTGCATCTGTTGGGAGACAGTGAGTGGAGAGCCTGGGGACACCATCCTCTGTGAAGCAGCAACTTAACACTCAGGTCGAGCCCATGCGGATCAGTCTTGCCATCTTCATATACAAAGCCCATTTGGTGTTTTGAGGAGGGATATTTCTCCATATACTAATGAGTCTGTGAAGCAGGTATTTCCTCCTTCCTTGTCCTTCCGAAAGCAGTGGCTCCAGGTTTTTGTAACATGAGGACAAATCAGAGAGCTGTTGTGATCTAGCCATGAAAAGTTGCCATTGGTTCCCTGGTCCTGCATTGGGGGTGGAGAATCATTATTGTTTCCAGAACACACCAGATTTATGCTGGTAGCCCTAACATGCTACAGTGAATGTTTTCATTGCCCGGCACTCAACCATTCCTCTTTGGGGGGTGTAATTATTGTGGAAGTTTGGGTTAGAGGCAAAGCTGGGGAAACCTTCCTTGACATTGTTAATTAAGGATTTTTAGGTACAGGGAGTGGCTGACTCCCTGCACCCCAGTATTCTCCCAGCCCAGCCTCTACACCGTAATGAGTGCCAACTAAATAGGGACATTCTGGATCCCATCGCCCTCCTGAGGTCCCAGACAGCCACAGAAACCAGAATTTCCCCCATTGATATTTGAGCCAGAACAGACACCTGCTGCCAGGTGCCACCATACTGCAGCTAGGTCTATGTTGGACTTGTCTCTCTAGCCAGATGAAGCCGTGGCAGGGGCCATTGCTCATTCACTAATCTCACAGTAGCACAACACTTGACATGCTTGGGTTTTAGACGCCACATGTTACAGCCTGGTGGGGTTTTCATGTGCTTTCGCAATACCAGATGCTGACCTTCTCTTTACCAGCAGGACCCCTCCTCCTCCTTGGGAGAGGATAGTTTCTTCCTCAGCCAAAGACCCCTCCCAGGGCTTGGCACTTAGGAGATGCTCGAATATATTGGTGGCGTGATGAGGAGCAACCTGACCCTGCTGAACACTAGGAGTGATGGCCATCTCCTGGCCTGTGAAGCACACCCATCTTTGGACAGCCCTGCCTCACAGGGAGCCTGCCCACATCGCAGTAACATGGGGTCCTTGGTGCAAATCCCACCCTCCTGGGTGACTGAAAATAAGCCTGGTTCTTCAGCATGGTAATGATGTCAGAGCTTAAAGACTGATCATGGCCCCCACAGCACTGTCGCTTCCCAGGCTGAGCCATCCCACCTCCTTCCCTGGCTTGCCATGACTCGGTTCTGGACTGTTCCCGCGATGGTCCACTTCTGCAGCACAGATGTCCTGTAGAGACATGCTAGCACTGGATGCAACATTCAAGGCATGCTTACTTGTCCATACCGGATAGACTGTTACCTGTAAAAAAAAATTTTTTAAATTATGTTATATATAATATATATTTAATAATTATATATAACATACCAGAAAGTTCACTAATCATAATTATGCAGCTTGATGATTGTCACAAACAGAATATATTCTTACCTAGTGATGAAATGATGGATACTGGGGCTCCTGTGCCTCTGACAGTTACCAGCCCACCCTCACCACATGTCTACCAACATTGCAGATGAGTTGTGTTTGCTCTTGAACTTCAGATCAAGGAATCATGCAGGATTTATTTTTGTGTCCAACTTTGCTTTCTCTCAGTTTTATATTTGTGAGCTATACCCATGTTGTTGTAGGGCACTGTAGTTTGCTCATTTTCATTGCTGTATGGTGCTATTTTAGGTTTTTTAAAAAATAGGTGTTACATTTTTAGAGCAGTTTTAAGTTCACAGCAAAATTGAGCAGAAGATACAGAGATTTCCCGTAAACCCCTGCCCCCACATGCACAGCCTCCCCCATTGTCAACATCACCCACCAGAGTGGTGCATTTATTACAATCAATGAGCCTATATTGACACATCGTTATTACTCTAAGCCTATAATCACTCTTGGTGCAGGGCCTACTGATGTGGACAAATGCACAATGTCATGTATCTGCCGTTATAGGCTCAAAGTAGGTTCACTGCCCTGAAAATCCTCTGACCTGCCTATCCATCCCTCCCTCCTCCACCACCCCTGGCAACCACTGACCTTTGTACTGCCTTCATATTTGTTCCTTTCCCAGAATGTCATACGGTTGAAATCATACAATACATAGCCTTTTCATAACGGTTGCCTTCACTTAGCAATTTGCATTTAAGGTCCTTCCATGTCTTTTCATAGCTTAATAACTCATTTCCTTTTTTATCATTGAGTAATATGTCATTATCTGGATGTACCACAGTTGGTTTATCCCTTCACCTACTAAACGACATCTTGGTTACTTCCATGTTTGGGTAATTACTAATAAAGCCACTCTAAACATCCATATGCAGGTTTTTGTGTGGACATAAGCTTTCAGCTCCTTTGGATAAATACCAAGGAGTGTGATTACTAGTTTGCATAGTAAAAGCATGCCTAGTTTTGTAAGAAATTTCCAAACCGTGTTCCAAAATTGCTGTGCCATTTTGCATTTCTGCCAGCCGTGAATGAGCGTTCCTGTTGCTCCACATCCTCATCAACACACTACACACTATACTCTCTGTATATCTCACTGTGTATCTCATTGTAGTTTTAATTTGCGTTTCCCTGATGACATATGATGTGCAGCATATTTTCACATTCCTGTTTACTACTTGTATATCTTCTTTGGTGAAGTGTCTTCTTTGGTGAAAGTCTTTGACTCACCATTCAATCAGACTGTTTTCTTATTGTTGAGCTTTAAGAGTTTTTTGTGTATTTTACATAATAATCCTTTATCGTAGTTGTCTTTTGATAATATTTTCTCCCAGTCTGTAGCTTGTCTTCTCATAATCTTGACAATATCTTTTGCAGAGTTCAAATTACTAATTTTAATGAAGTATAACTTACCAATTATTTCTTTTGTGGATCATGCTTTTGGTGGTATATCCAAAAAGTCATTGCCAAACCCAAGGTCATCTAGATTTTCTCCTACATTATAGTCTAGGAGTTTTGTAGTTTTATATTTTACATTTAGGTCTGTGATCTATTTTGAGTTCATTTTTATGAGGGGTGGAATGTTTATTTCTAGATTTTTTTGCATGTGGTTGTCTAGTTTTCCTGCCACGGTTTATTTTAAAAACTATCTTTTCTCCATTGTATTGTCTTTGTTCCCTTGTCAAAGATCAGCTGACTGTATTTATGTGGGTCTATTTATGGGGTGCTCTCTTCCATTCCATTGATCTAGTTGTCTATTGTATTGCCAATAACCGTCTTCATTACTGTAACTTTATTTTCAATCTTGAAGTCATGTAATGTTGGCCCTCGTTCTTTTCCTTCAGTATTTGTTGGCTATTCTAGGTCTCTTGCCTCTCCATATAAACTTTAGAATCAGTTTGTCAATATTCACAAAAGAACTTGCTGGTATTTTGATTGAGATTGTGTTAAATCTATACAACAAGTTGAAAAGAACTGACATCTTGACAATATTGAGACTTCCAATCCATGAACATGAAATAGCTATTTGTTTAGTTCTCCTTTGATTTCTTCCGTCTGAGATTTTTAGTTTTCCCTATATACATCTTGCACATGTTTTGTTACATTTATACTTAAGTATTTCATTTGTACCTAAGTATTTCATGATACCGTTTACATTTGTGTCTAATGTAAATTGTATCATGTTTTAACTTTTAAATTTCATTTGTCCATTCGTGGTACAGGTTGAGCATCACTAATCTGGAAATTTGAAATCCAGGATGCTCCACAATCCGAAATTTTTTGAGCACCAACATGATGCTGCAAGTGGAATATTCCACACCTGACCTTATGTAATGGGTTGTAGTCAAAATGAAGGCACACAACACACAGTTTCTTCAGCATCCTCAAGGGAAAAAAGACCCTCCCAGGCCCCTTCAGCTGTGATATTTATTTTCCACACATGCCCGGATTCCCCCATGCAAGCACAACCATCAAGGGTCATAAAATGACACATGTGTAGCTACACATGCCAATGGCAGGTTCTCCACGTGCAAGGAGAGATTTCTATGACCATTGTTGATGAGGCAGATGATTCTGGAAAAAAATATTTTTAAAAGCCATCCAGCAGAATGTCTCCCCATCCACAGAGGACCCACTTCCTGGTCCCTTAACCACTTCTGATGTTTCCTTGCACCAAAAAAAATAAATAAATAAAATAAAATAAAGTATACACTTACCTTTTAATCAAAGTACAGCATCATAGGTAGAGATGAAAGCCTGCCATTGTTTGTTGTTGCATTGTTTAACAGCTGATACAGGTATTCTGGAGGGGCTACTGTGCTGCTTAGTTACTCTGAACATGTAATTTTTTTACTGTATTAATATGTCATATTTTTTTACTGCTAAATATGTATGTGTGAATAATTGTAAGAATGTGATTGCTTATTGGTAGTATATAAATCCAGAGTCAGAAGTGAGGCTGATGCCACAACCACCACAGATGGTCCACATGGGTGACACCCTTTGCTTTCTGTAGGCTCAATGTACACAAACTTTGTTTCATGCACAAAATTATTAAAATGTTATATAAAATTACCTTCAGGTTATGTGTATAAGGTATATATAAAACACAAATGAATTTTGTGTTTAGACTTGGGTCCCATACCCAAGATATCTCATTATATATATGCAAATATTCCAAAATCTGAAAACATCTGAAGTCCAAAACACATTTGTATCTCAAGCATTTCAAATAAAAGATACTCAGCCTGTATATAGGAAAGCAATTGACTTTTGCATATTAACCTTGTATCCTGCAACCTTGCTATAATCAAGTATTAGTTCTAGAAGTTCTTCAGTTGGTTCTTCCAGATTTTCTAAATAGATGATCATGTCATCTGTAAACAAAGGCAGTTTTATTTCTTCCCCTCCAATCTGTACACTTTTTATTTCCTTTTCTTGTCTTATTGTATTATCAAGTATTTTTAGTATGATGTTAAAAAGCAGGGGCAGAGAGTACATTCTTGCCTCGTTCTTGATCTTAGTGGGAAAGTTTAAAGTTTCTCACCATTAAGCTTCTCATAATTAAGGTGAACTGTAGGTTATTTGTAGATATTCCTTATCAAATTGAAGAAGTTCCTCTCTATTTCTAGTTTACTGAGAGTTTTTATTATGAAAGTGTATTGGATTTTGTTAAAAGCTTTTTCTTTATTAATATGAGCATGTGATTTTTCTTCTTTAGCCTGTGGATATGATAGATTACATTTATTGATTTTTAAATGTTGAGCCAGCGGCTGGGCGCAGTGGCTCACACCTGTAATCCGAGCACTTTGGGAGGCCGAGGTGGGTGGATCACGAGGTCAGGAGATCGAGACCATCCTGGCTAATACAGTGAATCCCCGTCTCTACTAAAGAATACAAAAAATTAGCTGAGCGTAGTGGCGAGCGCCTATAGTCCCAGATACTCGGGAGGCTGAGGCAGGAGAATGGCGTGAACCCAGGAGGCAGAGGTTGCAGTGAGCTGAGATTGTGCCACTGCACTCCAGCCTAGGCAATAAAGCAAGACTCCATCTCAAAAAAAAAAAAAAATGTTGAGCCAGCCTTGCATACCGGGGATAAATTCTACTTGGCTGTGGTATGTAATTTGTCTTATACCTTGTTGGATTAAATTTTCTAATATTTTGTTGAGGATATTTGCATTTATGTTTATGACATATATAGGTTTGTAATTTTATTTTCGTGCAATGGCTTTGTCTGCTTTGGTATTAGGGTAACGTTAATCTCATAGAAGTTAGGAAGTATTCTTTCTGTGAAGTATTCTTTTCATTTCTTTCAGAAGTGAAAGAGATTGTAGAGAATTGGTATAATTTCTTCATTTATATGTTTGGTAGAACTCACTAGTGAACTTCTCTGGGCCTGGTGCTTTCTGTTTTGAAAGTTTATTAGTTATTTATTCAGTTTCTTTTTTTAAAATAGAGTCTCGCTCTGTTGCCCAGGCGGGAGTGCAGTGCCATGATCTCAGCTCACTGCAACCTCTGCCTGCCTGGTTCAAGTGATTCTCCTGCCTCAGCCTCCCAAGTCACTGGGTCTGCAGGCATGCACCACCATGCCTGGCTAATTTTTTTTTATTTTTAGCAGAGATGGGGTTTCACCATGTTGGTCAGGCTGGTCTTGATCTCCTGACTTCAAATGATCCGCCCACCTAAGCTTCCCAAAGTGTTACTCAGTTTCTTTAATAGATAAAAGCCTATTGAATTATCTGTTTCTTCTTGTATGAATTTTAGCAGATTGTCGTTTAAGGAATTGTTCCATTTCATCTGGTGCTGAGACCAGCTTGGTCGGGGAGACCTTAACCCAGCAGCGCTAGAGGATTTAAAGACACACACACAGAAATATAGAGATGTGAAGTGGGAAATCAGAGGTCTCACAGCCTTCAGAGCTGAGAACTCTGATCAGACATTTACCTACATATTTTTTAACAGCAAACCCGTCATTAGCATTGTTTCTATGGATATTAGATTAACTAAAAGTATCCCTTATGGGAAATGAAGGGATGGGCCAAATTAAAGGAATAGGTTGGGATAGTTAACTGCAGCAGGAACATGCTCAGGCACGGATCGCTCGTGCCATTGTTTGTGGCTTAGGAATGCCTTTAAGCGGTTTTCCGCCCTGGGTGGGCCAGATGTTCCTTGCCCTCATTCCCGTAAACCGACAACTTTCCAGTGCGGGTGTTAGGGCCATTATGAACATGTCACAGTGCTGCAGAGATTTTGTTTATATCCAGTCTTGGGGCCAGTTTATGGCCAGATTTGGGGGGACCTGCTCCCAACAATCTGGGTTATCAAATCTGTGGGCATAGCATTATTCATAATATTCCTTTTTTTTTTTTAACATCCATGGGACATAGAGGGATGCCCCCTCTTTTATTTCTGATATTAGTAATTTGTGTCCTCTGTGTTTTGTAGTTTGCTGGCTAGAAGCATATGATTTTTATTGATCTTTTTTGTTTCATTGATTTTTCTCTATTGCTTATCTGTTTTTAATTTCATTGATTTCTTCTTTTATTTCTTCTTTTTATTTAATTTGCTCTTTTTTTCCCTAGTATCCTAAAGTGGAGATTTAGATTATTTATTTTAGATCTTCCTTCTTTTCTAATCAGTGCATTCAGTGCTATAAATTTCCCTCTAAGCACTACTTTTGCAGCATCTCACAAATGTTGGTAAATTACATCTTCATTTTTATTCAGTTCAAAATATTTTTTTAAATTTCTCTTGAGAGTTTTTCTAAGACCCAAGTGTTATTTGGAAGTATGTTGTTAAATCTCCAAGTATTTTGGGATTTACAGCTGCTCTCTATTATGGATTTCTAATTTAAAGCCATTGTGGTCTGAGAGTAGACATTGTATGATTTCTATTTGTTTAAATTTGTTAAGGTGTGTTTTGTGGACCAGAATATGGTCTATCTTGGTGGATGTTCCCTGTGGGCTTGAGAAGAATGTGTAATCTCCTGTTGTTGGATGAAATAGTCTGTGGATGTCAATTGTATCCAGTAGGTTGATGGTGCCATTAAGTGCTATTAAGTTCAGTTATATCCTTACTGATTTTCTGCTTGCTGTCTCTGTCCATTTCTGATTGTTAAAGTCTCCAGCTGTAGTATTGGATTCAACTACTTCTCCTTTTGTCAGTTTTTGCATCATGTATTTTGACACTGTTGTTAGGTGCATGTAATGTAAGGATTATTATGTCTTCTTGGAGAATTGACCCCTTTGTCATTATGTAATGCCCCTATTTATTCTGATAACTTTTCTCACTCTGAAGTCTGTTTTGTCTGAAATTAATATGAATATATTTTGATTAGTGTTAGCATGTTACCTCTTTCTTCATTTGCTATTAATCTACTTGTGTGTGTATATTTAAAGTGGGTTTCTTAAACAACATATAGTTGTGTCTTATTTTATTTTATCAACTTACAATTTTTAATTTGTATATTTAATTTGTGTATTTTCAAAGTGATGTGTGATAGAGTCAGGTTAAATTCTACCATATTTGCATTATTTTATTATATTTGTTGCCCTTGTTTTTTGTTACATTTCCTATCTTTCACTCTTTTTCTGTCTTTTGTGGTTTTTATTGAGCATTTTTAATTTTCTGTTTTCTCTCTTTTTTTAGCCTATCAGTTGTACCTTTTTTTTTACTTTTTTAAATGTTTGCATTGGAGTCTGCAATATTCATTTGCAATGAATTCAAGCCCACTTTCAAATAACTCTGTGCTGCTTCGCAAGCAGTATGAGTACTTGTAATAACAAAATAATATTTATTTCTCTCTCCTGTTCCTTGTATCATTGCTGTCATTCATTTCTGTTGTACATGAGCATTGTAAGTATATGTAACACACACACACACACAAGCATAAAATGATCAAATACATTGTTTTTATTTTAAATAGTTATTTGTTAAATCAATTAAGAATAGCAAAAATAATAGTTTTAAGTTTACTGCCATTCCTTCTCTGATGCATTGCCTTTCTTTCTGTAGACTGAATTTCTGATCTATATTATTTTCCTTCCCTCCAAAGAACTTTTTAAAAACATTTCTTGCAAGGCACATCTACTGGCAACACATTCACTCAATTCTTGTTTGTTTTAGAAATCTTTATTTATGCTTCACTTTCGAAGGATAATTTCACAGGGTACAGAATTCTAGGTTGTTAGATTTTTTCTTCTGTCAACACCTTAAATATTTCACTTCACTCTCTTGCTTGCGTTTTCTTTTGAAAATTCAAATGTAACTCTTTTCCTTTGCTCCTTTATAGGTAACGTGTTTTTTCCTCTTTGGCTTCTTTCAGGATTTTTTCTTTATCTTTTATTTTATGTAGTTTGAAAGTGCTATACCTCAGTGTCATTTTTCTGGCATCTATCCTGCTTGTTGTTCTCTGAGCTTCCTGCATCTGTGGTTTGGTGTCTGAGAATAATTTGGAGAAATTCTCAGTTATTATTGTTTCAAATATTCCTTCTGTTCCTTTCTTTCTTCTCCTTCTAGTATTCCTATTACATATGTATCATCGCCCCACAATTCTTGCTTTGAAGTTGTCCTACAGTTCATGGATGTTCCATTATGGTTTTTTTTTTTTTTTTTTTTTTTTTTTTCCTGTTTGCTTTTCCGTGGTGGAGGTTTCTATTGAGACATCCTCAAGCTCAGAGACTGTCTTTCCTCAGCTGTGGCCAGTCTCCTAGTAAGAACATCAAAGGCATTCTTCATTTCTGCTACAGTGTTTTTGATTGCTAACATTTCTCTTCTGGCTCTTTATCTTTGCTTACATCGCCCATCTGTTCTTACATGCTGTCTAGTTCATACATTGAAGCCCTTAGCATGTGGATCATGGTTGTTTTGTATCCCTGGTCTTACAAATCTAACATCAGTTGCCACATCTCAATCTGGTTCTGATGCTTGCTCTGTCTCTTCAAAGTGTGGCGTTTTTTTGACTTTCAGTATGTCCTGTGATATTTTCAGACATGAAGGACTGATGGACTGGTGAACAGAACTGCTGTAAATAGGCCTTTGGTGCTGTGGGGGCCTTTGATGCTGTGGGGGCCATGCGGCCACAAATATTCCATAGTCCTGGGATCAGGTCTCAGTCTTTCATCTAGGCTGTGCCCCTGGCCTGTGAACTTCCCCAGTGCTTCTCAGTTTCACCCACTCCTCTGTAGGTGAGACAGGATGGCTACAGTGGGCTGAAGTTGGGTATTTCCCTTGCCCCAGTAGGTAAGGCTCTCATAAAACCCCAATGGGGGCCAGATGTGGTGGCTCATGCCTGTAATCTCAGCACTTTGGGAGGCCAAGGCAGGCAGATGACTTGAGGTCAGGAACTCAAGACCAGCCTGGCCAACATGGTGAAACCTTGTCTCTACTAAAAATGCAAAAATGAACTGGGTGTAGTGGCACACACTTGTAATCTCAGCTACTTAGGAGGCTGAGGCAGAAGGATCGTGAGACTCTGTCTCAAAACACACACACACACACACACACACAACACCCCAGTGGGTGAGGCTCTGGTTAACTGGTTTATCCTGTATGTGGAGCTTATTGAGCACAGAATGCTCTGGCATGTTTCACAGTGGTTCCTCTTCCCCTCCCCCTGCCAGAAGCATGAGTGGATTTTTCTCTGATACTCACTATGAAGACTTAGTGGAGCTGCTCCTTGAGGCACAGTTCACAAAGGTGTGGGGCCCCCCAGTGACTGGGCCCCTGCAGTTCTTACCTGTCAGGCTGTCCACACTGAAATTCCAGCACGCATCATTTACAGTTCAGGCTCTCCTAACCCAGCACTGCTTCCCACGGAGGCTGCTGCTCGGGGATTTCTGGTATTTCCCTATTGATCTCTTCAATTTGGGGGACAGCAGTTTGCCCTGTGACCTCAGTTCTCTCTTACAGATCGAAGAAGAGGAGTTGCTTTTTCAGTTTGTTCAGCTTTTTTACTCGTTGTTAAGATGGAGTGGTGACTTTCAGCTTCTTACATTCTAGACTGGGAGCTGGACTAAATGACAGTTACTGTGGCGGTTGTATTTAACTAAAAAGCCCCAGACACTGTTTTATTTCATTCGTCTTCGTATCAAGGAACATTTATGTTATTTAATTTTTTTAGCCTAAATGTAGAAATTTACAATTTGCATGTATCCATGGTCCCGGCTGTCGACTGTACTTGTAAACTATGATCCTGCCATCGCAGGTATCCGTCCCTTTCACTGTTGCATTGCCTGGAAATCAACTTTCTTTACAAAAGAAAAGTATATTGATATTTGGTTTTTTTGATATTTGGTTTTTCAACATTTAAAAAAATTTCAGAGTGGAAATATACGTGTCATTTAGAAGCACAAGAAAATTGCATGCTCATAAGACAGTTCTCTTATGAAACTGTTAAATACTTGGTATTCACTGAGATTATTTGAAAAATAGGAAAGAAAAAAATAAATATAAAAGTATTCTACCTCTTCTATCTCCTAGAATTATCCATTCTTTAAATTTTGACATATATATTTTCAGACTTTTTCTAAGTGTATGTGTATATATATATATATATATTTAAAATATTTTAACCAAAAATAGTAAAATTAATGATGACATTCCACTTTATGGACACCGTGCAAATGGGTTTGTATCTTACTTTGCTTTTTTCATTTAAAAATAACTATTAAGTCCGCTAAGTAAATTACGGTACATTCATATAATGGAATTTCACTGTGTAGTTAGTGAGGGAGATCTGTATGTACTGTCACTAAATGACCTTTAGACTAAATTAAGTGGAAAAAGGCAAGATACAGAAAAGTGTGGTGAGTTCGCTACCATTTATATCTTTCTAAAAGATATGTATGTTTGTGCATGTATATATATACGTACTTGAGGAGAATATCTCTGTACTTCTGGAAGGCTCTACAAGAAACTTTTTGGCTGGGCATGGTGGTTCATGCCTGTAATCCCAGCACTTTAGGAGGCTGAGGTGGGAGGATCACTTGAGCCCAGGAGTTTGAGACCAGCTTGAGCAGCATAGTGAGACCTTGTCTCTACAAATAATAATAAACAAAATTAGCTGTGTGTGGTGGCACACGCCTGTGGTCCCAGCTACTCAGGAGGCTGAGTGGCGAGGATCACTTGAGCCTGGAAGGTCAAAGCTGCAGTGAGCTGTGATCGTTCCACTGCACTCCAGCCTGGGCAACAGAGCAAGACCTCATCTCAAAAATATATAAATAAGTAAACAAAAAGAAACTTATTAATGATTGCTTTGTGGAAGGTAAGCTTAAATACCAGAGATCAGGACTGGGATTCGTTTTTAAAATTTATTTTATTTTATTTTATTTTATTTTTTGGGACAGTGTCTCACTCTCACCCAAGCTGGAGTGGAGTGGCACGATCTTGGTTCACTGCAACCTTCGTTTCCCGGTTCAAGAGATTCTCATGCCTCACCCTCTAGAGCAGCTGGGATTACAGGCACATGCCACTGTGCCCTGCTATTTTTTTTTTTTTTAATAGAGACAGGGTTTTGCCATGTTGGCCAGACTGATCTCGAACTCCTGGCCCCAAGTGATCTGCCTAACCTGGCCTACCAAAGTACTGGAATTACAGGTCTGAGCTACTGTGCCCATCCTGCTTTTTGGATTTTTTATTTTTTATTATTATTATTATTTTTTGAGATGGAGTCTTGCTCTTGTCACCCAAGCTGGAGTGCAGTGGTAAAATCTCAGCTCACTGCAACCTCTGCCTCCCGGATTCAAGCAATTCTCCTGTCTCAGCCTCCCAAGTAGCTGGGACTACAGGCACGTGGCACCATGCCTGGCTAATTTTTGTATTTTTAGTAGAAACGGGGTTTCACCATATTGGCCAGGCTGATCTTGAACTCCTGACCTCAGGTGATCCACCCACCTCGGCCTCCCGAAGTACTGGGATTACAGGCATGAGCCACCGTGCCTGGCCTGTTTTTTGAATTTAATATTAACATTTCTCTTTTAATTTCCATTATTTCTCTCCTATATCATTTTTAATGACTGAGTGTATTCCATCAAATGCACAATACTGTAATTTATTTAACCCGTCCCTTTTTGCTTTGCATTTGTCTTTAGTTTTTCTCTAGTTTAACAAACACTCTAATGAATGTCTTCAGTGACAAATCTTTCTGCACACTTGATTTTTCTTAGAATACAGTTCCTAGAAGTGGTATTGTTAGCTCAGAGGTTGCACAGGCTTCCAAGGCTTTGATATTTGATAGGAATCACCAAAGTGCCTGCCCTACATTTATATCCCCACCAAAAATGGGAAAATGCCTGTTCCGTGCATACTGGCCAACACTGTGAGTTGGCTTTATGTTTCTCATTGCTAATTTGACAGGCAAAAGGAACAAAAGGGGACTCTTCCTGTTTAAAACTGTGTTTCTTTGATTAATGGCCAGGTATGCCATTTTAAAATATGTTGAATGGAAATTTGTTTTTCTTTTTTCAAGAGTTCCCTGATTTTTGGCCTTGGCCTGTTTTTCTCCTGAGGTATTTGTCTGCCTTTCCACTGTTTTTTAAAGTCTTTATATAGTAAAGACGTTAAGCCTTTGTCTCTCATGTATCCTGCAAGTACTTTTCTAGTTTATTTGCCTTTTTGCTTTGTTTCTGCTATTTTTAACATCAAGTATTTAGTTTTGCTATAGCCAAATCTTTGTTATCATACCTTGAAATACATTCCCCCGTTCAAGATTACACATCTATTCATATTTTCTTCTTGGACATTCAAGTTTAAATCTTATGGAATGAATTTTGGCATATACAGTGGATTAGAGAACTAATTGTATTTTTTTAATGATTAGCCAATTTTAGTCACATTTTCTAACTGATTATTACCGGTATATGAAAAAGTCAATGGTTTTTATGTATTTATCCTAAAATTGGCAGCCTTTCTTAAATTCTTATTCTAATATTCACTTGCTTCTGTATTTTTCTAGGTCGAATTATATACCCTTCTTTCTAATATGTATACTTCTTGTCTTATTTTTCTATTTATTTGGCTCTAATTTCTAGACCAGTGTTAGATACCAGTGTGGATAGCATGGTATTTTCTTTTTAAAAAAAAAAAAAAAAAAGAAAGAAAGAAACAAAATTAATCTGGTATTTTCTTCTTTTTGTTTTTAACTTCTATAAAATTAAATTTCTATCTCATGATATTTTGCTGTTCTGACTGCTCTGACATGTGGGAAGCCTTTGGTTACCTCTCCCTTTATGTGATCAGCGAAGCCTCAGGCTCTTAGGCTGATCTGAGCTGGGCCAATCATGTCTTGGGCCTCTGCTGGTGGTGAACTTGAGAGGCAGGTCAGTCACAAGAGTTCTGGAGCATTCTGTGGGTGCCTCCCCCAAGCCAGGGCTCCATTCTAGTGCCCTCGTGGTGATTAGAAAAGCCCCCCCGCCACACTCTGCCGGGCGCGGTGGCTCACGCCTATAATCCCAGCACTTTGGGAGGCCGAGGTGGGCAGATCATGAGGTCAGGAGATCGAGACCATCCTGGCCAACATGGTGAAACCCCGTCTCTACTATAATACAAAAAAAAAAAAAAAAAAATTAGCCGGGCGTGTTGGTGCACACCTGTAGTCCCAGCTACTCGGGAGGCTGAGACGGGGATCGCTTGAACTCAGGAGGCGGAGGTTGCAGTGAGCCGAGATTGGGCCATTGCACTCCAGTCTGGCGACAGAGCGAGACTCCATCTAAAAAACAAAAAAAAAACAAAAAAAGAAAAGAAAACAAAGAAAAGCGCCCCCACACTCACAGCTGAGCGTTGCTGGAGGGATGCTCTGCTAAATGCCCCCAGACGTGAGGCTGACTTTTGGGCCATGTGAAGTGATATGATGCTCTTAGAATGCTTTTTACGTTTTCTGGCCTATAATGTCAGTTGGAAAAAGTGGCATTGTAAAGCCATAAATCTTTTTGGTTTGGGTGTTTTTGAAGCTGGGGTTTGGGGGAGAGGATGGGGAAAGTGAAGGCGGTGACTGCCTCTGGTGGCCCCCATGCTCTACTTGTTCTCCTGGGAGAGAGCGGTTTGGAAGAGGCGTGGGAGGAGCTTCCCAGCACAGAGCCAGGCCTGCCCTCTTTCTGTGTGATCCCAGATGGGCTGTCCAGCTCTGTTAGATCAATGCTGCCTCACCTCGAATGGACACCAAACCCTATGGCCCCCTCGGCTCCCGGTGAAGCAGTTTTCTCTGATGATTTCATGGACCCCACCAGCCTAAAACATCTCTTCCTCTGACCCCAAAAGAGGCCTGTAAGTCCCGAATTGCTGCTTTGCATTAGAGCATTAGAGGCTCCTTGAAAAGGCAGGTGGCACACTCAGCTCTGATGGGCTTCTCCATGAGGCCACTCTTGGCCATCTCCTCCTTAGCCTGTTAAAGTCACACATGGGCCAGCTGGTCTAGCAGAGAACAAATAACGGGGGCAGTGTAGCTGACAGGCCTTGGGACGTTCCATGATGCACCTGGCTGCCGAAGGAAGGATGGTTCTGGAGGAGGGAACAGAGGTTTACCAAAGGCTCTTGGAGTGACACCCATCTTGCCCAGGCCATTGCTGTGGTGGTCTCTCTCTCTTTCTCTTTTTTTTTTTTTTTTTTTTTTTTTTTTAAGATGGAGTCTCGCTCTGTCACCCTGGCTGGAGTGCAAAGGTGCGATCTTGGCTCACTGCAACCTTTGCCTCCGGGGTTCAAGAGATTCTCCTGCCTCAGCCTCGCAAGTAGCTGGGACTATAGGCGCGCACCACCATGCCCGGCTAATTTTTGTGTTTTTAGTAGAGACTGAGTTTCACCATATTGGTCAGGCTGGTCTCAAACTGCTGATCTCAGGTGATCCACCCACCTTGGCCTCCCAAAGTGCTGTGATTACAGGCGTGAGCCACCATGTCCGTGGCCTCCCAAAGTGCTGTGATTACAGGCGTGAGCCACCACACCTGCCCGTCTGTCTCTCATGACACTTGCTGCAGCTGTTATCTCCCTCCCCCAGGGCTCCTCTCTGGTCACATCCCCCTGTGAGTCCCCATCTCTCCTCTGTCCTTTTCCTCTCCCTCCCTCCCTCCTTCCCACACTGCCCTGCCCTTTGTCTCTGTGTCTCCTGGCACCTGTGACAGTGTCCTGAGTATTTCCTTCCTCGATGACTTCCCATCTCCCAGTCTCAACTCCCCGGAAAGCCTGCCTTTCCTCCTTGCTCCCTGCCTCTTCCTTTCTCCTTCCATCTGTTTCCACTTTGTGCATTTGTACTTGGTATTGTTTAATATTCCAAAGAATTTAAGAGGGTTATTGAAAGCTTTATGTGCCCACGACTCTAAATAAATGTAGTTGGATTGGGGTTTTTTTTTGTTCTTGGATGGAGCCAGAATCTTAAAGCCTTTTCTGTTTAGCTGAATTTATTTTTATTCCAAATATTTTTTTTTCATTAAATAAATAATAGAAGTTCCATTTTAAAGTCCTAACTGTATGGTACATTGCCAGGCTTTCCCATTTGGGGCTTTTTGCAGCTATTATCAGTAGTGTCAGAAAGAGAGGGTTCTGGCCGGGTGCAATGGCTCACACCTGTAATCCCAGCACTTTGGGAGGCCAAGGCGGGCAGATTGCCTGAGCTCAGGAGTTCAAAATCAGCCTGGGCAACATGGCGAAACACCGTTTCCACCAAAAAATACAAAAATTAGCTGGGTTTGGTGGCACATGCCTGTAATCCCAGCTAATCGGGAGGCTGAGACAGGAGAATTGCTTGAACCCGGGAGGCGGAGGCTTCAGTGAGCTGAGATTGTGCCAGTGCACTCCAGCCTGGGTAGCAGAGCGAGACTCCGCCCCTCCCTCCAAAAAAAAAAGAAAGAAAGAGAGGGTGCTGCTGGGTGAAGATGTCAGATACCTGCATGGATGATGCACTCTTCTTGGACACATTCCTCAGAATCTCTTCCGAGCCTCCACAGTACTAACCAGTGTCTTGTTTCCTTTCGCATTGTGTGTATGTCCATGTGCTTGTGTCCACGTTGGACCCGGAACTGCAGGACGAGATTCTGACGGTGCTCAGGAGAGTGGATGAGAACTGGGCGGAAGGCATGCTGGGAGACAAGGTCGGGATCTTCCCGCTCCTGTACGTGGAGGTAAGACTGTGCCGCCCCCCTGCGTTTGGCTCCTTCTTGCCCACCCTTGTTTCACTACAGTGGGGTCACCTGACGTTGAAACCCGTTTTCTGAGAGAGAAAGAGGATCCTCCACAATAGCCTGTAGCCAGAGAGCTGCTGGGTGTGGGCTTCGATTCACCTCACGGGGTCGGTGCTGTGAGCACTGCCTTGGCCAGTTTTCAGTGGTCTGTCCCAGGACCGGCTGCAAATCGTCTCACCATGTGGGCAGTGACAGCAGGGCCCCCTTGTGCGCCTTCCCCGTTTTCTCAAGGGACCCATGCGCCTGGCACCCATGTTTCTGAAACCCCCACAAGTGCAGCTGCTCTTTTCTCATGAGCTCCAGAGGGGAAGAACCTGTCCCAAGGGAGCATTTTCCCTTCCCACTGCACACGGATTGGAAGGAACCGTTGCTGGCCGTCTGCAAAGTCCTCCTTGGACTTTGGGTTATTGGGTAACTTCCCTGCCTAAGAGGCACCACAGCAAAGGTGCTTTGAGGCTAATTCCAGACCTACTAATTTCTTTTCCCTTTTCTGTAACTAAAGCACCAGGTTTCTAGTGAGTATGTTTAGAGTAGCTGCTGCGCGGGGAGCATCTTAGCACATGTGTCTTTAAAACACCTGCTAGCGTCGGTCTGTGTGTGTGTGTGTGTGTAGGAGTATTTGCCTATGGCGTGTATGCCTGCCATTTGTCAGTGCAAGGCCACACGTGCACATTGGTGAGCTGACCGCATGCTTTCATTCCTGTAACCACCAGTGTCATCCCATAAGAGGGGCTTCAGTGGATGCTTCCTGAGTGCTTGTTGTGTGCCAGACACTTGTAAGTACTAGGTCATTTAACCTTCTCAGCGACAATGGCATGTGAAAACTGTGAATGGCCCTGCTTTACAGATGAGCAGAGGTGCAGGAAGTTTATGTAGCATTCTCAAGGTCCTACAGCCGAGGAGTGGCAGAACCAGGGTTGGACCGTAGGCTTCTTGGCCCTAGACTCAGCCGGCCCTTCGCTCTCCTGCCCTCACACCATCTCCTGCCTCTCCACTGTCTCTGGCTGATGAACTGCAGTTTACTCAGCTCAGTGCTGGGCTCCATGTGTCCCCCCTGCCTAACACACTTAAGGGCTTCAGAGTTGGCACCGAAAGCCCACAGGTGACACGGCCAACTTTGCCATACCTACCAAGCAGTGTGCAGATACTTAAAGATGTTCGTTTAAAACATCTGTCAATTCCCCGTTGCCTGCAGGATAAAGTCCAAGTGCTTTAGGGTGGCATTCAAAGCCCTTTGCAGTTAGGCCGTAGTCTATTTTGCAGCCTTGTCTCTCTCATTTCTTACCCTCTTCCCCAAATATTCGGGACCAGTAGTTCTTGCACATTTAGTTTGAATGTGCTGCCCAAGCCATCTGAGGCCCTCCCACAGCCATGGCAGATGATTCACACACACACACTGTCCTGTAAGATTCACATCTGCCCTCAACACTTTGTGAGTTTCCATGTATTTGCACATTTGCTTCAGCTTTTCTGTCCTGGTGCTTAAGACCAAAGAACGTAATGCCTGAATACCACTTACAGTGCTGTCCAGAAGTCAGAAATTTGAGTTCTTGGGCATTTTTTATCTGGCGAATTTTCTCCAGGCAAAATCTTACTGGGATGCCCATCATATACATGAATGTTCACAGAAACTTCATTACGATGGCCCCAAACAGCACACCACTCAAGTGTCCATCAACAGTGGGATGGCTGAGGAAAATGCAGTATATCCATACAATGCAATGCTAGCCCACCGTGGGTGTGAATGAAAGAGCATTTAAGGGCATAAACAAATCTCCAAGACAAATTTTTGAAAGAAGTTAGACATAAAAGTATATGCCGTATGGGTTTTTCAGGAGGTTCAAAAGCAGGCAGAGCTCCTCTGTTGTGACAGAAGTCAGAGCAGTGGTGACCTTGGGGATTCTGACCGGAAGAGGTAAGGAGGTTCTGGGCTGCAGAAGGGTTTCATGTCCCGATCTCGGGACGGCTGCACAGATTATGCAGCTGTGAAATGGTGTCCCGTTAAGGTTTGTGCACTTCTAACTGCAATTTCAAAAGCTAACAGCAAATCTTACAGGGCAGGTAAGATCTTGCCAAGGCAGCTGACAGCAGCAGAGGTGGCTGAAGCCTGCGTTGGGCCCCTCAGCCCCTCCTCTGGAAGAAGCTGTCAGGCGCCACTGGGAGTCCACAAGCGGGTTCAGGCCTGAGACTCAGTCCAGCAGGCTGTCATCTCTTCCTGGTTCCACAGGCACACTCAGAGACAAACGGAGGAGTCAGTTGCATCTGTGCCTGCCTGAGGCATGACTGCCTGTGGGTCTGAAAGCCACCTTAAAGCCCTCCTCCCTCAGGGCCGTGAGGAGGGCTCCACAGCCCCACCTGTGCCCGCACCCACTCACAGCTTCTGCCTCCACTCTTGAGCACAGCCCGTTCCACCCACCTGGATAGGAAGCCCTGGACTGTCCTTGAGGATCAGAGACGCAGACCTCTCCCTGAGCATCCGTGGGCAGGGGCCCCACTGCCCCTCCTGCCCTTCCTGAGATGGCTGCCCATGCAGTGCTGGCCCCACGTCACACACCCATAACCTGGCGGCCTCGGCTCTGACACAGGCCCTGGGGCTCTCAGCAGCCACTGAAGACCAGCCTGAACAGCTGTTTCCTGGGACTTTTCATTTTGTAGTTACTGCATGCACCCCACACACCGCATGGATCCTGATGGATCGGAAAGTCCTGGTTCGGCCCAAACTGCTTCCCTCTGGGAGGGCGCACAGGCATTTGAGGTGGGAGCTTGGGGGTTTGACAGGGTTCCTGAGAGAGTCAGACCCACCTGCCAGGAGGGAGCCTGGAGCCTCTGTTCTGGGCTACTGCGCAGGCAGCTGGCACCGTCCCAGTGATGCTTGTCCCCTGGTGCATGAAGGAATGCAGCAGACCCGTCGCCTCACACTAGAGGGTATCTTCTTTCATGCTCACTAAGCTTGGATTGCACCAAGGTCCCCTCCACAGCCGCTCCAGCTGGGATCCGCGGGCACCCGGCAGGGTTCTGCCCAGCACACAGCTGCCCTGTGGGCTTCACCGAGGGACTCCCACCTCGCCTGGCCTCACCTGGCCTCAGCCTGCCGTCAGCGCGGTGCAGGCCATGATGCTAAGCCCACGGTGGATCTTACAAAGTAAATGTGAGTGTGCCCTGCACAGTGCTCTCCCTCCGTGGCTGTGTCTCCGCCTGGACCTGCCAGTGGCACTGTGAGCTGAAGGGCACACACCTGGCCTGGAGCCAGCCTGGCCTTGCACTGCTGCGGCTGCTTTTGGAGGAGGTGGACCCCACCCTGGACATACCTACATTTCCCTCTGCTGTTCTGTAGAAATAATCCTGTCTCCACATCCCCTGGCGCCCACCTGCCACCGGCATTCATTCACCCATGAACTGGGCCTGCTGCCCCTGGGCACTGACCCCATTTGTGCTGTGCTCACCAGAGATGCCTCACTCCCTGCCCAGCTCTTCTGCCCACGGCTGCAGCCACCGTCCCATGCCCTGGAACCTGCCTTCTTGTCCTTTTTCTCCCATTGTTTTGCAAAAGGATGTGAGAAACTCTCCTGTGGCCGTCCCCACGCCATGATCCAGGACACATCTCCCTGACACTTGTTCATCAGATGCCAGCTGGGCAGCACCCCTTGCCAGGAGCCTAGGCTGACCCTGCCCCGGTGTCCACTCGGGCACAGAGAGGAGCGGGCCGGGCCTCTCACCCTCTGGAACTCTAGTCCAGCGGATGGGGACAAGAATTAAATCCAGACACTCCACAGGGCCTTTCTTCTGGGTCTTTAGTCCTTGAGGTTTTTCAGAATTTCAGAAGGCGCTTGTTCTAAGGGGAGTGAGGATGAGCCAACCCAAGGAATTCCTCCTCCCCAGTGGGCCAGAGTGGGGTGAACTCGCAGGAGGATGGCAGGCGAGGGACTCTGTCGTCCAGAGTTCTGCCCTCTCTGTAGCATGAGTGCCGGGGCTGAGTACCCTTACAGCCCCCCTCTCTTTTTGCACAGGGTCCAAGCCGACCTGCCTGGGGTCAGGCCTCAGCCCAGCCCTCGGCTGTTCCCTGAGAACAGGGCCCATTCCTCATAGGCCCTGATGACAGGACCATGAGCAGTTCAGGGTGATGTAGGCTTCAGAGCAGACCTGACTAGGCCCAGCTTGTCCTACATCACCTGCACATTGGGGGCATGGCCTGTGGTCAGCCCCTTAACCTCCTGAGCCTCAGTTTCCCCCCTCAAACAAGGGCAGTGGCAGACGTCTTGGGCTAGCCATGAGGCGTAGAGAAGATAAGAACACATAGGCCGGGCTGGCCGGGGCAGGCGGAGAGCACTGTTGTGTGCCGGTGGTGGTGGTGGTATAAATGTTTGTGGAGTGAAAGCTGCTCCTCAGTCCATTCCTGTATTGGTTGAAGATCTCCGTGTCATTCCTGAGCACTGAACACATTTGGCCTGATGTAGCTGAATGGGTTTGAAGGCAGGGCAGTTTCCTGCCTGAGTGAGGTTTGCAGCTGGATAATGTCAACAAAACCAGGACACAGGTCCAGGGTGTGGACGCTTAGGAGAGGCAGCCCTCTTGGAAGCTGTCGTTAAGGAGCGTTGTCAGAAATCAGCTTGGGTTGGAGAGACTTGGGGGCGGGACATAGGCTGCCTCTGGCTGCTCACACAGAGCCTGGGTGGGCGGCTTGCGTGGAGACTTAGAAGGCATGTTAGCAAATACACCAGTGACTCGTGTCTGCAGGGAAAACCTCCCCATGGGGCCAGAATCCTGATCCAAAGGTAGTTCAAAAAATGATGAAAGGCAGCAGACACAAGTGTCAAGCTCTGCCTCCACGTTGACAACATCAGTTGTCCAGGTAGAGTAATGGGGAGACCCGGATCTCAAGGAACCAACTGAAAAAGACCCCCCAGAAGTAGTGCTTTATTTATCCTGAATACGATATTCAGAAATTGGCTGCTCCAAGCGTTGCTGGTGTATGTGTGAGTGGTCACCTAGATAGACCTTCATGCCCCCACCCCACACACGCACATGGTGGCATCCCAAGGATCCTTAGAGACAGCCAGCATCTCGGCATCTCTGACAGTAAACGGGGGAGGAGGGACCCCTTCCTATGTTCCTCCAAGTTTCCGTGGTGAACAGTGACCATCCTGTGCCTAGACAGACCCGAGTCTGCAACGTGAGGACAGACACAGGGTGGGTGCGGAGCACCTGTCCCAGCAGCCGGCACACATCCCAGACAGGTCTGCTCCGGAAGGAACAGAGAACCGCTCAGTGTCCCGGCTATTTTACGGCCTTTGGATTTGGCTTAGGATGAAAAAGTAGGTGCCTTTCCCCGGGGGAAGGTCTAGAATTTGATTAGAGCTGTAACTGTTTATTCTTGGCATTTTCCATTGATTGTCTGCTTCTATTTGAGCAGATTTTCAGGAGCATGTGATGGGTGCATACTCCTCTCCACTTGGCTAATAAGAAGTGTGAAGCCTGAGGGTGTTGGACCTCTGTGGACCAGCAGGGAGTTGGTCTATGTCGGGAGATGCTGGAGCACGTGGTGAGCAATGGGGCACAGATGAGAGGTGGCGGTGGGGCCCAGCTGATGATGATGAGCCTCCTGGTCGTCCCAGTGTCTGCTAACCCAGATAAAGGCCATGGCAGCAGTGGCTGTGGTAAGATAACCCCGGGATCTGGGGAAGAAGCAGAGCTGCAGGGGGCAGAAGGTTCAGATTCTGTGACGCCAGACCCACGCCTTGGTCTGATGTCAGCATGCTTGTGCCTTAGTTGGGTGTTGAATGAACATGGTGTGGTGTTCGAGAAAATTGTGGATGGAATGCTATTTATAGATCCTGGAAAAAATAATGGCAGCCAAAATGAAAATCCTTATTTAGCGAAATAATATAATACCCAGAAAAACAGCAGGAGTTCCCGCTGATGGCCGTTTCCCATTTGAGAGTGCTTATCTTCAGCACAATGATGATAGCATGCATCATCAGACCACTGGGTTCTAAGCCTCGGTGGATGCAGCAACATCAAGCTCAGTTCCTCCTGCTCCTGTAGCACAGGTGCCTCCTTGTCACTTTATCTTTTACAAAGAGAGGCTATTATTTTGAACCTCTGCCTCTTAAGTATGCTGTTGAGACGTGTGGTGATGACTCAAAGGCACGACAGCTCTCATTGGGAGCGGATAGCTCTGGCATTGTTGTTAATTGTGCACACTCTGCGTTCTGCACCACCTCAAAGTAGTGAGCAGCTCTGCCGTGGTTGGATTTGCCATTTCACCTTGGTCTTGAAGGTTTTCAGCCCTTGCCTGGGCCAGGCGGGATGTGTTCAGAGAGAAAGAGAGGAAGGATGTGACTTCTAATGAGAGCCGCAAGGGAAGTATTTCAGGTGCTGAACTGAGTCTCCTCTCTCCTCCTCAGCGCCTCCAGACCTATCTGATCCTGTGGTCTGGGTGGGTTCACCCACCAGCTTGCACTCTGGGTCAGGGAGCTGGCTCATATTCACTGTCCTGGTCTCTGCCTTCCCCACTCGTTTCAAAGACCCCCTCAGCTTCTCAAAGAGAAACCCAGCATGCCAAGAACCACACAGGCAGTGGGAGAGGGATGGAGGGATGGGGGCTCTAGTTCTCAGCTCCCAGTTGACCTTATGCATCCCCACCTGAGATGGGATTGGAACGCCTCCGACTCTTGGTCTTGCCTGTGAACTGGAGGCCGCGTAGGCTTATGGAGCTGTGTGATGCTTCTGAGGCACCCTCCTGGTTCTTTGCATGCCTGGTAATTTTCAGCTGGTTACTGACTTTGTGAATTTTACTGTTTGGTGTACTGGACATCCTGGCATTCCTACAAATGTTCTTGAGCTTTGTTTTTTGTTGAGTTGCTTAGATTCAGTTTGGTGCTTTTGAGGCTCGCTTTGAGGCTTTGTTAGGCAGGGCCAGGAAAGCCTTTCATATGGGGCTAATTTCTCTACTTCTGAGGCTATAACCTTCTCTACTCCATGCCCCGTGATTTATGAGGCTTCCACTCTGGAAGCTGGGAATGAAAACTATTCCTGGCTTTATATGAGCCCAGAGATTGCTCTGCCTTTTCCTCATGGGCGGTTCTTTCCCCAGTGCTGGATAGTTCCCTCAAATGAATGCCCTGATCAGCTGTCAGCTGAAGACTCCGGGGGACTTTCTACAGATCTCCAGGACTGTCTCTCTCTGCCGCTCCCTCCTCTCCAGAACTCTAGCCTGCATCCTGTAGCCACTGTGGCTCCCCAGACCCAGAACTCTGTCTTCTCAATGCAGGGAGAGGCTGGAGAACCCAGAGACAGTAACAGAGCCCATGTCATGGGCTCCTCCACTCTTGGCGATTGCTGTCCTGTGCGTTCTGCTGTCCCATGTCTGCAAGTCTTGTTTCATAGATTTGTTTCAGTGTCTGGAGCAGGAGGGTAAAAATGATTCCCATCATTTCATCTTGGCTAAGCAGATGTTAGCCAGTGATGCTTTAGGAATTTTGAAATAAGGGTCAGAGGTTCCCCAGGGCTGAATCTCCCCAGTTTCAGTGCGAAAGTAATAATCCAGGACTTTTCCTAAGATGAGGAACTGGCAAATGCCTTTGAAGTCGTTGTTTACCTGGAGATGGGTTACAGCCAAGCTCCAAAGCCCATCCCATGGTCCCACTCTGCAGGCGAGCCCCTTGCATGTTTTCTCACTGCTGGTGTTCCCTACACTTCTTCTGACAGATGTGGCCGCTGCTTCTAACAGTCAGGACACCCTGATGATGTCACATCAGAAGGGATGTGAAAGTATGAAGGAAAAATACTCAGGAATGTCTTCCGAAGAAGGTTGGGGAAGGTGCAATTTTGTTTGAAGTTTCATTTTATTTTTCTTGCTTTTTGTCATCCTCTGTTTTTACAAGCTCCTGCAGCAGCGACAGCCTGTGGAAGGGATCCCCCAGCCTTAGTGTGGATGCCAGTCCTGCTTGCATTTCTGTGTCAGTGTGGACTGTGCCTCCAGGAATACTTTGTAAAGACCTCCCGCAGGTGAAGCCCAGTCACTGCCAAGAACACTGGGCAGGAAAGCCAGAGGCGGGGACCAGAAGGCAGGGACTAGGCAAGCACCAAGTTGGGTGTCTGCTGGAGGGTGATGTTGTGTCTGTGTCTGAACAGAGTGGTCCAGGAGGCAAATCCTTAGACCTATCAGGGAGAATAAGCAGTGGTCTTGCCTTTACCAGCAACCCACTGGTTCCCCTTACCCTTCAATCGGATTAACGACATAAAGAAGTAAAAGAGTGTAAAGAAATGAGACAAGACTACATAAGAGGGAGACTCCACTTGCATTCATGGTTGGGGTCTGTACATTTTCTTGCTGTTATCTGACCCCCAAGATGTGATCCACACATACATGGCTGTTAATTGTAGTTTGGCTTTGTTTATCTCCAGCAAAAATAGGTGGGTGCCTAGGTACCAGCTTGCCCTGATTTCTCTCTTCTTAAGTCTTTTTGAGCTTTTTGTGAAATTAACATCTTAGAATATCTCACATTCCATAGCTATTCCATAGCTGCTGGGAGTCTTGTTGCTGTGTTTGTTTTGTCTCCCTAAGCCCCTTTGAGGCCAGACCTGTAACGCACAATTGTTTCCCTTCTAGGTCCTAGCACAGTGTGGAGCCCAGGTGCTACCCTGTGCACCTGTGCAGTGTTGTTGGGTTGTGGTTCAGTGTTTTACAGAGCTCATGAAACATGAGGAATGCCCCACTGACCATCTCTAAACGGGTCTAAGCTGGGAAGCTTGCAGCAATTCTTGTACATCCATGGCAAGACAGCTTAGTAAGTTTTCGTGAAGCCCCTTGTCCTCACTGCCAGCCTCCCTGGGAGCTTCTTTGGGGACAGTGAGTAGCCCTGACTGCAGCCTGAGTGGCTCAGTCACCACTGGGACTGCAGCCCACCTTAAATGTTGTCATGGCCTGGCCAAGGGGCAAATGGAGCCTCGTGCCATAGTTCCTGAGGTTTGATCTCACGCTACCCACCTTAGCCAGGCAATCCCTGCCCACCGGATGCTCCCCACCACCTGCATAGGCAGACATCATACCTTTCAGGTTTCTCCCAAGACGTTGATGCTGGAGAGCCAGACACTAATTCAGGGCCTTTGGAGGCCCCAGCAGGGCATGCAGTGGTCCTCAGCACCTGTGCACTCAGCCTTGCCGGAAAGAAGCTGCATGCATGTTGACCAGCAGGAGTCGTTGCTGATTGCTGACTGTTTTGGTCACTAAAGTGGACTACCTGTGTTGGCTTTAAGCAGTAGTTGTGAAATTGTGTGTTAGGAAGAGGGCTTCCTCCATGAGTCTACCAAGTGGTCTACCACTTGCTGAGTTCAGAGCCTTGTCCTGATCTGGAAGCGATGATAGAAGGCTTAAGTGAGTCACCTTCTCAAGGGACTGCTCAGGACTGGAAGTGTGTCAGCTTAGGGGCAGCTGAACACCCAGGTGGCCCTGGGGCAGCTGCTGGAGCGTCTGGCCTGCGGCCGGTGGAAGTAACCGAGCTCCAACCTTGTGTCCAGACTGCTTCTCCCTCAGGCTCCAGCTGTCTTTCTGCTTCTCCTGTCACTCATGTGGGCAGTACACTTCCCACTGAGCAGGTCAATGGCAGGGTTACTTTTACACTTAACTTTAGCTCCTCGCCGGGCCCTGCTGGCCTCAGCATGCGCACCCACCCAATCCTAAGGAGACGGAGTTCTCACACTTGCCCTCTGCAGGGCATCTTGGGCTGTCCACATCCACCTGCCCTCCCTTCAGTGTGGCCATCACGGTGCCCTGACTCAGCTTCCCCCACCTCCCAGGCTTCCATGTTCTTGTCTTCCCTTTCATGTCTACCTTTCCCGCCTGAGTAAGTTAGGCTGTGGCTCGCAAACTTCAGTGAGCATTCGAGTGTTGTCAGAAAGGCCCCCAGGATGGCTAAATAGTAGAAAGGACAGCTTAACTGGTGACATCAGTTTGCAAACCAGGAATAGATAGTCTCTGACATGGAACGAAGCTGCTCTCCCTTCACAGAAGGGAAGGGCAGTTGGGTTTCATGGCTTGCAGGGTCTGTGTTACACAGTAGAATCATACATATTTAGCAGGTTTGTGGGAAAGCTATGCATATTTATAAGGGGAGCTGAGCGCGTGTGGAATGGGCAAACATGTACGTAACACACATCTCACATCACTTTAGGGTAGGGTTTCAGCATTGAAATGAGGTGGAATTTGGCTCTTTCCATCAACAGGTGAACTATAGGACACACACAGCCTGTGCGCAGCCTCCATAAGCTGCTGAAACTGGCTTGAGGTCTGCAGTTGTTTATCAGAAAGGGTGTTTGTAAGGTCTGTCCTCTGTCCCATCAGAGCTGCAGTGGTCTGGGTAGTACCTATTGTTAGGGAGTTTAGCAAGAGTGTGGCTTTCCTTGTAGCCCAGGAATTTAGGAAGTTGCCATGCCAACCCATAGGTAACTTTGTTTCCTTAACCATAGGGTCTATCTTGGTTGCTAAAGGGACATCTGTTTTGGTTGCCGATCACACAAGTCATTGGGAAAGCTGCAGGCCCAGCCCCGGGGAGAGCCTGCTGCGGTGGGACTGACTCAGAGCCTGGGGCGGAGGCTGCCTGCACCAGGCCCACCTGCGCCCAGCCCACTGGCCAGCCCACCTCCCTCAGCAGCCCACCTCCTGACCCCCAACATGGTTGGCCTTTCCTCAGTCCTCATCTGCATGAACTCTCTACACTCAGCACATGCCCTTCCGTCTTGCAGCTGCGTCCCCAGGCCTCAGCAATCTTAAAACAGCCGCTCTGTCACCCCACACACAGCACCCCAATCGTCTCCAGGACCTTCCTTTGGAACACCCAGCCCTGTCACATCCTCACATCCTTTTGGTGCATTCTAACATCCATCTGCCGTTGAATCTTCAGAACAGCCTTAGGGGAAGAGGAGGGCTGCATTCTCCTGGCGAGATAGACCAGCCAAGCCCCATCCAGGGCCTGCAGCCGATGAGCAGTTCCATGCCAGAATTTGAAGTTAGCACCCCCAACATTCTCTGCTCTCAGGATTGCTAGTGCAGAAACAGTTGGCTGTTGGGTTATGAACCCTACCCCAGTCTGACCTGCAGCTTCTCCTCCCACCATCTTGTTCTGTGGATTAATGTGTGGACCACACTCTTCCAGGCCCATGCTCACTTCTTTCCTGAGTGTTCTGATCACAACACTCAGGACTGGAGAGTGTGCCTGAACCTGGAGATGGGCCTCATGAAGTACCACCCACATTTAAAGAAGTTGGGAGGAAACCAGTGTCAGATTCCATGCAGTCCTGAGGTTGGGCCCTGGCTCCGAGGCACTTGTCCCTAGGCAGACCTTGTGAGTGGTTGCAGTTTTTCAGGTGACAGCATACTTAGCTGTGGAGAGATTTGGCACTGGGTGCCTATAGGATGACAGCAGCACTTCTTGGCTGAGATCCAGGGCTATGTTTGGTGCAGAAGAAACCACGTCTGATTTTTCAGCTGGAACCAAGCACACCCGTGTGGAGTCACTGGGAGGTCCTGGGGGACCCCAAACATCTCTATTCCAGACCAGCCCATCTTTGCAGGGAGCTCTAGCCTGCAGGTCTCGGTTGTTGCCTCACCCTTAGTTCTAGGACTTGGCAATGAATTATGACCAAGCTTGACACTTCGGGCCAGTTGGAAACGTTCTTCTCTTGTCTTCACGCTTCTCCTCCATGGTACCTTTTGTCAATACTTTCTGTTTCCAATGGAGAGGGTGCAGGGTGCTGCGGACTGAGGCATATTTAAGATTCAGGTCCGGGGAAATGCTCGAACTGTGTGTGTGCCCTATGGGGGGGACTTTCTGTAACCACCTGAATTCCACCTGTGATGCAGAATGAGAAACAGCAGTGACTCCAGCTTCATCTCGTTTCTGCTCAGCCGCCTCAGAGGAGCTCGGAGCTACTCTGTTGATTTTACAAACACCTCCCAAATCCTTGAAAGTGAGAGCAATTAAGAGTCTTAGTTTGAAGCTCTTGGGACATCAGCCGCATTTTCCAGGTGTCCTGCTTTCAGTGATCAGTCTGTCCTTGTACGCTTTAAGTAATTTCTCATCCCTCAGCCCCTTCCATCCTACCACCCTGCTGAGTCTCCAGTGTTTGTTAGGGAGAAGGTTCTGATGAGAGTCGAGAGGCTTCCTGGCTGCCACAAACAGTTCCTTCAGGGCCCTTACAAATGAAGGCAGCCCGTCCTTTCCAACTCTGCCTCCATCAGAGGGATCAGCGTTCTGGGACATTTGTGCTCTGGACTTCATCATAAATCAGAGATACATCAGGGCCATCGTCACCTGCCAGGTGTGAGCAGCCACTTGTTCCTTCCACCTTAGGTTTCTGTTGGTGGCTTAGCCTTTGGTGGAAAGAGCAGGTCCCACTGCTGGGCAGTGCCCTCCCCACAGTTCCTTCCAGGCCACCTGGGGTCCCACGTTCATCCAGTCCTTAAGCACCAGCTGTGGGCCAGGCCCTGGGGATGAAGCCTGAATGAAGCAGAAGAGAACCCTGGCGACCACATCCACCAGGGAGGACACAACAGTGAAGAAAAGCAAGTCTGGAGGGGTTTCTACTCTCCACGGAGAAAGTAACACCAGGAGAGGAGGAAGGGCCTGGGAGGAGGGAACTGCAGTCTTCATGTCAGCGTTCTGGAACGTGGCTGGGGAAGCAGCCTTCGGGGAGGGGCAGGGAAAGAGCAGGTCCAGGGGTGGCCTGAGCTGGCCGAGGGACTCTAAGCCAGGGTGACCAAGCAGGCAGGTGGGAGGAGAGGGGTTGGGGCCAGAGCGGGAGTGGGAAACGGGCTTCGGGGGTTCCGCAGGTCACTCTGAGGACATTGGCATCTGCTCAGCGTTTGAGTCTGGGGTCTCTCTTCAAGGCCCCTTCTCTGCCCAGTGCTCGAGACCTTGTGCCTGTGTCCATAGACTCCTCCTGACCACGTCCTTTTCATTCCTAAGCCCACTCCTGCTTTGCTGAGGTGAACTTTGATAGTGTAAAATGCATGTGGAGAGAGCCTTCTAGACTAAAGGTTTTGAGCTCTGGTCGTAGGGAACCCACAGGGTCTTGGGCCCCTGGGGATGTGCGCAGAAGGCCTCAGGACAGCTCCAGGCCCATGGTTCCTATGTGGCTTCTGAGAGTCCACCTACCCCACAGTTCATTCTCACACAGCAATGGAACCAGGCACCATTTCTGCAAAGTTAAGGAGGGTACTTCACTGTTGCTTAAAGCCACCAGTGGGGCCCATTGCTCTTAGAATAAATCCAGACTCCTCATTGCAGTCCACCCTGTGGGTCCACCCAACCTCACACCCTCCCTGCATGCCTGGCCTTGATCACGGTCCCGGCATGCTGGCCTTCCTCTGTCCCTTCTGTCCCTCTGACAGGCCAGGCCCCTGCCCACGTTGGCATCAGACAGTCAAGAAGAGGCTCTGGCACAGCTCTGTCACTCCCTGTGCCTCAGGTTCCTCATCTGTGTAATGGGGGTAATAACTTCACCTACCTCCAAAGGTTCTTAGGAGGATTAAATTAGAGACATAGTGAAGTGCACAAAACAGTACACAAAGGGAGAACTATGTGTTAGAAATGATTGTTACCTTAATTGTAGTTTGGGGGCCCTGCACAACCCCAGTGTCACCTCCCATGTCACTGCAGAGAGCAGGAAGAAGCCCCCATGTCCTGTTGCAAAATTGCATTTGTTGTTTTTGAGGCTGCAATATGAATATCCAGTCCTCTTGAAAATACAGTTTGGAATAGTCTTAGGTTTCATTCAATGAAAGGAAACAATCACTTAGAGAATGAGTTTCCTTGAACCATCGGGGGCAAAGGAACCTGTCTGAAATAATCAGTGCTTTTGGGAAAGGGACAGCCAGTGTATTGTAGGCAGAGCCTGAGGTCAGCTGCTTGAGCATCAGAGGCAGGGAGCAGCCCACACAAGCACTCAGACCTCAAGGGGCTGGCCAGGCCGAAGCCCCTGTGTCCCAGCCAGCCAGGGAGGACTGTGTTATGGCTGCAGATTTATCCTGAAGCCACTGGACTGAGGTAGGGCCTGGCACCAGAAACAGAAAAATAAATGCAGGAGGCCAAATTTATACCTCCGTAAAGTCTTTTGATGAACGTTTGCTTGAAACTCTGCTCTTCTTCATATTTGTTACTGGTAAATTTGCAACACGGTTCATCTGTTCACCTGTTATTAAACATGTTCCTTTGGGTTGAGTTGGGGTTTTAGTTGTGGCAATTTTGCATACCCTGTTCTTGGATCCAACTGAGGGTGAGCTGGAATAGAAGTGCTAGCTTTAGGACTGGAAAATCTCAGAAGAATGTAGATTGGATCTGGAAGCTAAGGAACATGCATAGACCTCGGAAGAGAGGATCAAGGCTGCAAAGCCGACCGCCTTGCCTAGAATTGCTCCTTTGAACAGAGCTAGGGATGGAAGGAGGAAGTGACCCAGGCTTCCAGCCTTCTCCCCCGTCCCTGAGGATGGCCTAGCCCCTGTGGATCTCCCTGTCCATTGGAGACGCATATTAGGTGTACAGGTACACCTAATATGAGCATGTACAGGTGACATTGTGTGTCGTCTGCAATTTGCTGGAAGCAGCAGGGAAGGGCAGGCCACACATGAAGCCAAAAGGACCAAACACCAGGGGGCCGCTATGACTGTTACAAGAAGTTTAAAAAAACAAAACAAAACTGTGGCGACTTGTGTGGCGAGTGCAGTCAAAAACAGTAGCTCAGCAGACGGGCTGTGCCTCAAACAACGTTATTTACAAAAACCGGCATCAGCTGGATCTTGGGCCTTGGTTTGCGGCCCTTGAGTGTGAGTCCTCTGCCCAACTCTCTGGCTTTCTGCTTCCCTTCCGTGTGGGCCTGGCTAATCCCTACCACTTCCTGAGCTCTTAGAGCTTCTCCTAGGGGCAGCCCCAGGATCCTGGCATCTCCCTCAGGAGTCAGTCCAGGTCTGTGTCCCCCTCAGCTGGTGGCTGTCACCTAGGGCTGGAAACCAAACTGCCCAAGGAAGAGGAAACTTTTGCTACACTTTGCCTGAAACGTCATGCTCTTAAAAAATGACTGCGTTCTCACAAAACCGAAGACACCAAAGGCTCTTTAGGGCACCTCGCACTTTGTACAAAATCAAAGAAAATCTGTCACTGCCACAGCTCAGGAGGTCTCCCCACAGGTCGATGGAGACTCCAGCCTAATCTGCTCTTTTGTTTTTAATGACTTTTTCTGATTATAAAAATCATTCCTGGCTATTGCTCAAAATAGGAAAATTCAGAAAAGTGTAAAGAAGAAAATTAAAATCACCCGTAATCCTACCAGCAAATATGAATATACGTTTAGGGAAAGAACGAAGTGTTAGCATAGTATTCTGTTTCCTTTATTCTTTTCTATGTATAAATTTACATATATTTTGGACAAATTTGAGATTGTGTTGTATCAGTATTTCTGCCTGGCTTTTCTCATTAAATTGTGAGAATATTCTCATAACATTATTGTAGTAGCTTCCAGGCGCCTCATCTCTGCAGCCTTTTCTCAGCGCCATGGCCAGGAGATCCTGTTGTGTCCCTGTGCTGCTGTAGAGCCCTCCAGTCCCCCATCTCACTCAGGGGAGAGCCAGGACCTCCCCGGGGCCCAGAAGCTCCAGCACTAGTTGGCCCCATCACCCCACCTCATTTCTGCCCACATGTCTGCTCCAGGCACACTGGCCTTCTTGCTCTTCCTCAGACACTCCAGCCAGCTGCTGCCACAGAGCCTTTGCACATGCTAGTCCCACCTGCCCAACACCCTTCCCCAGATGCGATGGGGCCAGCTCCTTCCCACATCTCAACGTCTTGGCTCACAGGTCAGTTTCCATTCAACGTCCTCTATGTAATGAAATATTCACTTATTCCTTGTCTGGGTATCTGTGAGAGCGGGGGTTTTGTCTGTATTCATTTCACAGTGCCAAGCAGAGCCCCTGGCCTGCAGTAGGTGCCCAATTCCACCTTCTCCTTCCAAACCACCAGCCCCAGATGGTTGGGGGGTCTCCTCCCCCTGGCCCATCTACCTGCACACAGCACTTCCTGACTCATTCCACTGCTCCCACGCCGGCCCAGACTTCCAACCACCCTGGGGCTCCCCACACCAATTCCGGGGACTCCTCGATCCCTGTTCAGGAGTCGACAGAGGCTTTGTGTCCATCCTGACTCCTGTTCAGCCCTCACAACCTGAGCCCCTTTAGACAGCTGTAGACCCCTGTGCACATGCATGCGCACACACATGCACCGTCCTACTCCTGCCCACGCCTGTCCACGACCTTGAAATACTTAGGTCACTTATGTCACTTTTGGTTGAAATACTTTGTCACTTTCTATGGTTATGTCCTGTTTGTAACCATAGAAACTGAGTTGCCTTCCCCCCTCAGACCAGCCTTTCTCTAGTAGCGCTTTCATCCCATTTATCATTGATGAGTTAGTTGCAGCATGCCATATTCTTAAGCTCCTTTGTGAACGTGGAACACATCCTAAAGAAAAGTTCTTGCTGTGAAAAAGCTCCACCTGCCACAGATTGCCTGGCAGAGCTCACAACCAGCAGCAGGTACTCAGTGAGAGCTGAGTGAGGCTCAGACTCATGCAAGATCCACCACCCTCCCCAGCCAGGTCCCCCAAGTGCTCTCAACTGCTGACCCTGTGTGTGAAGTGCGATGTGAGTTACAGCTCTGTAGATGGGTGAGAAGTGCTGAGCAGTGCTTAGAGTATACTCAACAAACAGACATTGCTGCATGCACATGCAAATGCTAGCTGCAGTCATTCAAACACCTATGCATGGAATAGGTGTTTATCAAGCATGTACTTTGCCTCTAGCGCTAAAATTTGAAGCATCTGTGAAATGAGACTCCTGCAAGAGGATGAAGTAGGCTCTGATCCTCAGAACTCCCAGGATCAGCTGTGACATCTTGATCTGATCGCTTTGGCTTTGTTGCTCCTGGGGTTGCTCTGGGATGTCAGAGAGAGACTAGAGGAGAGAAGGGGGTATAGAGACAGGGGGAGGGAAGGAGGAAATGCTTGCCACCTGGAGGCTCTCTAGGCAATAGAGATTAGTGTTGAGGAGGTAGCAGGTGAGAACATGAGGGCTGCAGTGCACAGCCACCATGATAGTCTGGCTGGTGTCCTGTATACCACAGCCCAGTGCACCATCCCTCCAGCTACACCAGGAGCCCACCGCATGCAGCATCATAGGTCCAAGGCCACACAGGCCGGGATAAGTTCAGGTGTCACTCACCAACCTTGGAAGCTGGTTTCCTGTCCCAGAGAAGCTGCACATAGAACACAGGTGGGCGCACCTGCAGACACACGGACATCCGGTCCCAGCCTCAGGTGCCTGCGGGTTTTGAGTCAGCTGCTGGGCCCCTCCTGGTCCTCAGCAAGAGCGCCAAGCACGGGCCAGGCCCCCCTCCTTGAGCATCAGGTTCACACCCTGTGCCAACAGAGAGAAGAGGGCCTTTTATGTCTGCTGGAGGAAATGTCTGTCATCTCCCCTGGGTGCCAACGGCTTTCTGTCTTTGTGGGTGTGACCCACGGTGACACTGCATTTGACATCTTGACTGAGGGCACACTGCATGAGTGTGTGAGCCTAGAGAAATGGTCTGTGAAGCTACTTCCATACCACATGGACACATGCCAATATGTATTCTGTTCCGTTTCTTAAAAAGGCTGGTCAGGACCCAATCAGTGGATCGTTTGAAAACCACTGCTCTAAGCCAAAGATCTCCAAGGTGGGGTGCGCGCCACTCTGTGCAAAGAAAACGTGAGAACTACTATTCAAACTTGTTGCAAACTTTAACTTGTTAGCTTTAATTTCTATTGTGTATATGCTTATTTTATATATTTTTGGTAATCAAATATATTATTTGGTCCACTAGATAAAGACACCAAAAGATACACATTACATACGTATAATGCGAACGAGTCTTGGTGCATTAGAATATAAATGTGCAGAAAAGCTTCCCTGATGAGGGTGCACTGTCAGAGAACAGGTCAGAGCCCACCTGCCTGGGCTGTGGCTGGCCCAGCCCTAGGAGCCCTTTGGGTGGAGCAGCCATCTGCCTTCTCCTGAATCTGTGCCAGCCACACCTCTTGCTCCCCTTGTTCCTCCTCACCCACCTGAGATCTGTGACTTCTAAGGCAGAAGGGCCCTGGAAAATTAATCACTTTGGTCCTCAGGTTAAAAATGGCCAGAAATCCATGTGTAGCACACACCCCACTGGAGGTGCTCACCCAGGATTTAAGTGTCTACCGGAGGCCATGTGGGTCGCCACCTGCTGCTAGGGGTCTAGGTCTCTTCACTGTCCCAACAGAGAGACTTTCATTGCAGCAGTTCTTGGAGAAAGTGGAGAATAAATGGTGCCCTTCACACACTTCTTTGCCCATAAACTACCAGTTTATCTCCTTTTAAGTTCATCTTGAGGTAAAATTATCACAGGGTCCTTATCCCAGTCTGGAAACTTCTAATCAGCGGTCCCTCTGCTCACAGGGCACCCCTGCTGAGGGGCTCATCAGGTTGTTCTGCTGCTCCTGGGCCTCTTATGGACTTTCACACATTCCTAGCAAATGCATGAAGTTTTCTGTTTTCTTACTTAGTCCTGGAATCTTCCTTCTGGCAGGTCTTAATACTGAAATGACAGTGTGGTTGCCAGTGCAGGAGGGATACATCACCCAATATCAAGAGGTTAGACTCAAAGCAGGTGGAGCCTCATTTCCCTGTGAGGACTAGGGGGGGATCCAGGGAGGGTGACGTAACTGTGACAGAGGTGCAAGTAGGGGTGCGGTCAGCATTTCTGGTTGTGCTGGAGAGACCCATGGACTCTCGGATGAGGAAGGAGGCACTGACTGTTAGCCGCAGGGCCGCTGAAGATTCTTTGGCAGACCTTGGTTTTGAGGGCCTGCTTGGGGGACCACAGGGGTGGTTGCTTCCTGGGCGCCCCATTATGAGATGAGCCTGGCCCAGGGTATGCAGATTCACGTGCCATGTCATAGGGTGCTGGCAGAGGGCGGCCGCTGAATTCTCTGGAGGGTCCCGACATGAATGCCACTGTGGGCTGCGTGACAGCTGGGGTAGGCGGACAGGCTCCACAAACCGGTCTGCAGCTTGGCCAACTACCCCCCAAGTAGCTAGCACCCCAAGGCAGATGAGGTGGATGGGTGCCACCTGCCTCTCATGGGACCACTTGACAGGGACAGGGCTTTGTCCAGTCCATGATAAGAGGGGGCTGAAATGAAAATCATTCGCTCCGACTCCCTCCTCAAGCTTTTTAGACATCAGCTCTTCCAAAAGCCTTGCCTGTACTCAGGCTTTACATGTAAAACTAGGCAGCCATTTGTGCAGTGCAGGTCTGCCTGCACCTGCGTTTTAAACTTCAGTTATCCAAATAGTCACCTCAACTTGCCGGCCCATTGGGCAGCCTGACAGCAGCCTGACCTGTATGCTTCAGCCATCACAGGATGAGGACCAGGGCTAGAATGCAAACACTAAGAGGACAGGATGGGAAAGGCACATCTGCCGTGTGCTGGAGAGATGCGGGTCACCCACGGGCTCGGGGCCTCGCTCTGACGGGACTGGCGGCCTCACGCAGGCCTCCAGCACACTCCTGCAGTGCTCTAGTGTTGCTCAGCCTCCATCCAACTGTAATTCCAAGGAGGGAATCTCCTCCAGGGTAGAAGCTTCTCCCATAGCAGGTGCGTGGCCATGGCTTGTGGCTGGGCAGGGAGCATCAGTCCAGAGTGCTGGCACCAGCATTCTACAGATGCCTGGGGTTCAATGTCCCCAGGAAATAAGAGTTTGGCATTGTCCACAGGCCTCTGAGGCCACTACTTCTGTGAACAAAGGGAAAGGAACAGAACAGCTACCCACCCTTGGTAACTATAGCTGGCATCTGTCCCATATGAGGATTGGCCTGACCTACTTCTCATGTCATCTTTAACCTCCCAAAAAATGGTCTGATTTTTGTTTTAATTAAGACAGGGTCTTGCTCTGTCACCCAGGCTGAAGTGCAGTGGCGTGATCTCTCAGGCTCAAGCGATCCTCCCACCTCAGCCTCCTGAGTCGCCAGGACCACAGGCGCATGCTACCATGCCCAGCTAATTTTTATTTTTTACAGAGACTGGGTCTGACTATGTTACCCAGTCTGGTCTCGATCTCCTGGACTCAAGCAGTCTGCCTGCCTCGGGCTCCCAAAGTGCTGAGTTTACAAACATGAGCCACTGTACCCAGCCCAAAAAGGCCTGATTTTTAAAGACCCACATTTGAATCTCTAAAACGTACCCAACCCATTCCAATAGTCAAGGGCATAGGTATACCTCAGTGAATATATTCTGTTTTTTACATCAAGATGTAGCGAGAGGGGAGGGGCCTCCTCATGCTATGCAGTGACTAGGGGATGGCAGCAGAGTCAATGAGACATCTCAGAAAAGGAGTGAGCAGTGGCAATGGTGCTGCTTGTTCACCGTGTGACTTGGAACAGGTCACTTAACCTCTCTGAGCCTCAGTTTCCTCATCTGTGAAATGGCCACATTGCTGCACCTCAGATGGTTGATATGAGGGTCTGATGGGCACATGTGGGGATGAAGGTCAAGTCAGTTTGGCCAGGGGTGGTCACCAGGCCCCTTGCTTCTTCCTTTTTTTTTTTTTTTTTTGAGACGGACTCTCGCTCTGTCGCCCAGGCTGAGTGCGGTGGCGTGATCTCGGCTCCCTGCAAGCTCTGCCTCCCGGGTTCACGCCAGCTATTCTACTGCCTCAGCCTCCCAAGTAGCTGGGACTACAGGTGCCTGCCACCATGCCTGGCTAATTTTTTTTGTTTTGTTTTGTTTTGTTTTTTGTTTTTTTAGTAGAGATGAGGTTTCACCATGTTAACCAGGATGGTCTCGATCTCCTGACCTCACAATCCGCCCACTCGGCCTCTCAAAGTGCTGGGATTACAGGCGTGAGCCACTGCACCCGGCTCCCTAGCTTCTTACCAGCTTAGTCACTGGCCAAGAGTCCCCAGTTTTGGCAGCCTTTCTCCTTAAAGGCTCTGGGAGTGTTCCACACACAACCCTTCAGGATGAGGGGTGCCTATGAGGAGGGTGAAGGAACCTAGTGTTAAAGGGAATCCTTCCCTCTCCACCGCTCCTGCTTAGTCTCCTGAAGAATGACGTGTTTTACAACTGGCAAGTGCTGATCGAAGCCCAGCCCAACCATCTTGCCTGCCCGTCTCAGTGAGGGGAAGCTCCCGAGATGTCTCCCAACAAAAGCGTCAGGCAGGCAAAGGCCATTCTTCATCTGCTGCTGAGTTTGTGAAGCTCTCAGGCCAGCGGCCAGCCGTGGTGGCCTCTGCCACACTCAGCCATGAGAGTGGAAGCTTCAGAGGAAGGCAAATGCCCCACAGGAGTCTCTGAAACACGAGAGTCTGATCCATAGAGGGTTCTCAGGGAGGGTGCTGCCATTGGGAACCTGAGCTTGCAAACAGCGTTCTAGAAGCTTGCTACTGCGATGGCATCTGCAAAGAACAGCAGCGTCGTCTCTTGGGAGCTAGAAGAAATGCACAAACTTGGCACGAGCCCACACCTATTGAGCCAGAGTTGGCCTCTGCGAAGGATCCCCAGGTTGTTCAGTGTGCACTGAAATAGAAACTCTTTTAGAGCAGGCCTTTGAGCAGAGCCCAGGACGTGGTGAGTGCTCAGTCCGTTTTGTTTTCTGAATAGCACATCCATGAAAAGAGTCATGTGTTGCCTTCTTGTTAAACTGTGAGCACTTGCCCTCCTGCTTGCACCCTTGGCTTCCTGGATTTCCACCAAGACATGGGTTTCGGGACACGTTCCCTCCCTTGTATTGCGCTCACAAGCCCCGTCGCTCGGTGCTAAGGTTGCTCTTCCTCCACTCTGGGTCAGGGCAGGGGCCCGAGGGGACACAGCTATTTTGCGCCGGTTTTCTTATGTAGCTGGGCGCCTCCCACACCACCGCTCTTCTTTTGATGTTACAGCTGCTGCCCTCCCTCATGACTGGCTTGCCAATCTTACTCCTTTATAAGAAAAAAAAAAAAATCCCCCTGCATACATTCAGTTTAAAGTCTCCTCAACCAGACCCAGGGATTTGGGGTTACTATACTCTGGCGCTGTCATGGACCCAGTGCTGAAATCCGCGGGTTGGCCACACCTCCCCACCGGAGTTAGGAGACCCATGGTTCCAGGAGCTGCGGGGAGAGAGTCTTCTCATTCAACCCAGCCCCACCCTCGGATGCAGCCACAACGCTACAGCACACTCTAAACCAAGAGCCCATTCTGTAGAACTGTTTAAAGGATGGATGGAAGAAACTCTTCAGCTTTTCTTACCTTTCTAGACAGTTCTGTGGTTAGAAAGTGGTTGTGGAAGAAAATCACATCTAACCTAAGAAAGCTGGGGAGACAAAGTGTTCGGAGGGGCTTTGCTGAGCCAGGAGGCAGCCACTCGATGTCACAGAGGCCATAGGGTGATGAGCGGGGTCCCCTGTGGGATGGTGATCCCTGGCCCAGTCTTTACTGTCCCATGGACAAGACTGCACCGCTCACTTGAGCTAATCTCCCACCCCATCCAGTTTCATGTTCCCAGGAGTATCAGCCCCTGCAGAGGGGCCCCAGAACGGGGGCAGGCCCTGGGATGGGCAAACTCCTGCCCAGGTACCAGCAGCAGTCCTCATGATGAATGGATAAAGTTGCCAAGACGTTTAAAATATTGAGTTATCATTTTGTTTCCATTTTGTATGGAAGATGAAAATGTGTTCTCTTTCCATTAAAAAACGTGAAAAGTGTAGTTATTGGGTGCATTGGTTATGTGTGTGCACATCCATGTAGGAGGGCGGTGTCCACCTGATGAACAAACAAGGTGACCCCACATGCAGATAGAGCCACTGGAGTCCTTTCCTTTCCAGATGGCACCTTGCTGGGAAGGGGTGCACCCTCGGGCCGAATCCATACCACACGGGAGGGCAGAGCCGCCGGGCTTCCCTGCAGCATGGAGGCCTGTGTGCGAGACAAGTCTGCACCAACTTGCATAGTGAGGAGCTGGGAAGGCGCGGCTGCTCCTAATGGGTGCACGAGAGCTGCCGTCCCGCACAGGTACAGGCAGGCGAGGGCGTCCTGTGACCATGGGCCCACAAGGATGTGTGTGGCTGGTGAGGGGCCTTCTGATTGGGATGGCACTGGTGCCAAATCTAGGCCCAGCTTTATGACGTGACTAATTGGAGCTTGTTGTGCAGACAATGAAAACTTCCCCAGATGGTGAGTTTTGTCCCAGGATCAAGTCACAGATCTGTAGCAGTGCCTGGGACTCCATGGCCTGTGTGAGTCTGGCAAACCTGGTCCCCAGTGGTGGGTGGAAAATGACACCTCAGTCCCATGCATGTAGAGATGCATCAGCGTGTTGAGGCCCTCCGGGTTAGTCCGCTCTGTACTTCCAGAATGAAGACTGCACAGGGCAGGAGGAAACGGGCCCATGGAGAAGCCCCTTGGCTCAGAAGCAGAGATGAGTCAACAGGATACAGCCTAACCACTCCTCTTCCTAGGAGACCCCTTGGCAGCGGTTTGCCTGCCTGGCTGCTGCAGGGTTGCTGGGGATGCTGAAGCTTTGGATGAAGCATTGAGGACTTTCTTCTTTGAGTCAGGAGTTCTTACTTCTCCTGCCATCTGTTGAAGCTGCCTATCTTGATGGAAGCTTTTTGCCTTCACTTTCAGCACCGGCCTTGGGCTGGGGTTGCTAAGGCATGAGGGATGCATGCTGCCTCCCCACCCTCAGTCTCCGTCTCGGCCGTGAAGGGGGCATGGTGCGGTCACTTGTGAGCGGCCTCTCAGGGACACGTGCTGGTGGCCGCCCAGTGCTCAGTGACATGTGGCACTGCTGAGGGGCCAGGCACCATGCTCCTGGCTGCTGTGGCCCCTGATGAGAATAGGGATCCTGGAAATCTACGCTGACATTCAGATCAGGGCCCCATCTCTTCTGGACGTGTGTACAACAACCTGTTGGTGCTTGGATTTCCTGATTTTGAAAACAGTTTTCAGTACCAACTCAACAGTCACAGGGGGACTAAGTGAAACACTCCAGGCCTGTTCCTTTGGGGAAAAGGGAATCATTTGAGCCTGGCCTCAGCATTATTGCTGCCATGATTGCTGTGTAATGATGTCCCAAATGCAGGCACGTGGCAGGTGTGTTTAGAACGTGCTCCCATGCCAGTGAGTGAGATGAATGGAGGACCGCGCTCACTGTGCCCTGCTGTTCTGTCTTCCTCTAGACCCTGTCAAGTGGGCAGAGAACACTGGGGTCCAGGAAGCTGGCTCTCAGGTATTTGGAGAGCCCCACGGAGGGCTGTGGGAGGGAACAGGCACTGGTTTGTTCTCTGAGTAGCGCTTAGGAGGAAGCAAATGAATACAGCCATAAAATTGAGCAAAACAGCTGAGCCTGGTTGGAGGAAACATTTCAAAGGAAATAATCCTGGATTTAGATCACACATGTTGGAGCCCGGAGTGAGGTTTTTCGTAACCTTCCTCTGAAAGGCAGATATTTGTAGTGGAAACGCTGACAGCCATGTGCCTGGGCTGGGTCTGAAGGCAGCTGGAACCTGCAGCCGTCCTGCTACCCTGCTCCCCTGCTCCTGTGATCTGCTCCTGTGATCTGCTCGGCCTGCCCAGAGCAGCCCTGTGATGGAGCCGCCCTTTCTCATGCCACTTAAACTCAGCAGGGCTTCTGGGTTTTTTGTTTTTGTTTTTTTAACTCATCAAGGTGCTACCAGCTGCAAATGCTAGCTCTGTATCTGGGTGAGACCTGGCGTCTCCCTTCACTGGTTCACAGCATTGAGGGGAGTCTCCTAGACGAGGCTGACGTCAGACTCAACTCCTGGTAGGTGTAGGGGACAGGCCCCTCCTGGCACCTGCTGGCCTCCCATGCCAGGGCTTAGCCTATATCCTTAGCCTATGCCAAGTGTACACCCATGGCTGGCCACAGAGCGGACGTGACTGCCCCAGGTAGCCTGCACGTCCACAGCGGCTCACGTGGTCCTTCACTTGCCTGCTATGGTCTTCCCACCTTCATGGATTTCACTGACTCACTGCCCCTCTCCTCTTCCTTTCTGAATCCTGTAACTACTTTCCGACAACTGCCGAGTCCCGTTTTTCCCATGAAGGCTTCAAACTGCCCCCCAGTGGCCTACCTGCAGCTTTTGGAAAGCCCTTTGGCCACTGGCCTAGGTGCCTCTGTGGTGCCCTACAGCACACAGCCCAGTCATGCTGCTGCAGAGACCCTGTGGGCCCCAAACCCAAAACAGTACCCTGGCAGACAGAATGTGCCAGCCCCTGCACAGTTTCTGCTTGGTGAGGAGAAAACTCAGAGACGGCTCCCGCTTCCTCCTGCCCCGAGCTCTGTGCTCCTCCAGGGAGCTCTGCCCAGAGGGCAGCTGGCATTTACTCAGTTCCTTCTGCTACTTCTGGAAAGGTGAGGGAGAAAGAGTGGAAGCTCACAGGCATTTACCCAGCCTGATGGCATTTGCTTAACCCAGCTTGTAGCAATCATCCCATGCTGATTCTAGTATCATATTTTCTTCTCAGCCACCTCTGTGTACACAGTAAAGAGTTCCCTCTGCTTTATTCTTTCAAATCACTGCCAGCTCCCCATATAGGTATGCACTTAGGTTGAGCCGAGTACAGCCTAAGGAGGAAGGTGCTCCATTGGGCAACCGAGTGGGAAACTTCCTCCAGGTGTAGGGTCAGGGGACGCTGTCACTCACAGGTGGTGAACTGACCTACCAGGCCCCAAGCACCAGCCCAGGGAGCCTTTTCTCAGAGCTGGTACCTCCCCAGGCTGTGTAATTCACCGACCTTCCCCCAGTGGGTGTGCCTGGGCTGCCCCTCCCAGCCCCTCCAGGCGATGCTGCAGCCCTGAGAGGAAGGATGTGGCTTAGCCGGCCAGGAGGGTTTCTTCCCCAGTTGCTCATGGACTTGAATCTTCATGTCACCTTTCCTGATAATCACCACCCAGGATCAGAGTTTCGTCAAACTCTTCGCTGCACAAAATGCCTGCTGTCTTGTAGAACAGGTGGGAGATGTGGGAAGGATTCATGTCCTGAGACTCGCCAAATCACTCAAGATGACAGATGATTGACACTTCTGGGGTGCACTCAAGGCCAGCTTCTGGGGCTTGACTGCCTGAGGGGAGGCGGTTACTGAAAAGAGCTTCCCTGGTTCATGCTGACCAGAGCAGACTCCCCTGCCACAGCTGGTCACCAGCCATTAGAAAGTACATTCCAGTCACATGCTTTGCAATCTCCTCCGGGGACCTGCAGTGCTCAGGGCAGGCCGGGAACCTGCTGTTGTGGAGCATGCAGGGCCAGCCCATGTCTTCTCATGCGGGGCTTCCTTCCCGTCTTGTCCCTGGTCCCTGACTGTCTACAGGGCTGCACCGTGCATGCCAGAAATGGCCAACAGTTGAAAAGATTGGGGAGACAAGGTAGTGGCCCTTGGAAAACACTTCCCTCTCTCTGAGTCCCCTCTCTCCGTCATGGCTCCTGGGGTTTTTGAGCTGCTCCAAAAACCTTGTCAATAAAACCTATGCCACCCCACCAGCCTCTGCTGTGTTTTCCCTGCCGTCTGACCGATTTGAACACATTGCCAGGTTGTGAATGGGAACGTGGCCTGGAGAGTGCAGAGGGCTGGTGTGGCACGTGACCATGATTTAATGAAGCCCCCGCTCTCCCCTTTCTCACTCAGCTCAACGACTCCGCCAAGCAGCTCATTGAGATGGACAAGCCGTGCCCAGCCGCTGCATCCAGCTGCAATGCCTCCCTGCCCTCTGACTCCGGCGCTGTGGCCAGCATGGCCCCAAGTCCCACTTTAAGCAGCTCAGGGGCGGTCAGTGCCTTTCAGCGGCGTGTCGATGGCAAGAAGAACACCAAGAAACGCCACTCCTTCACCGCGCTCAGTGTGACACACAGATCCTCCCAGGCTGCCAGCCACAGGCATTCCATGGAAATTAGCGCTCCAGTGTTGATCAGCTCCAGCGATCCCCGAGCCGCGGCCAGGATTGGAGACCTTGCTCATCTGTCATGCGCTGCTCCCACCCAGGTAACATCCCGCGGGCCAGGGCAGGCATCCCTGGGTTCTCTGGGGTTCTATCCTCAGCTCCACGTTCAGTGCTCCCTGTTCCTCAACTAGCATGGAGGCCAGCCAGAACTGCCCTTTGGGGTTGAGTGGGGTTTGCCCCTTGCTACCTGGCACTGGGTCCCGCCCCCCATCAGAAGCGTAGAGAATGGTGAGTGTGCCCTACCTGGTTCAGAAGATGGCCTAGTGGTGTGTGAGCTGATTCTCAGTGGTCCAGGGAATGTCTGAGTAATACCCACCCACCTCATGACAAGGTTTTTCTTTCCCATGTCATTTGGCTTCTGAATGTCTGATTATGTCCTGGAAGAGTGCTAGCTTAGTGCTAGCATATTTTTAGCATCTCTGCAATGTTTGCTAATTTCCCTTTCAAGAGAAAGAAAGAGCCAGAGCTCAGAACCAGAATAAACTATTGTTGAGTACTTTCATTACTATTGTTTCTACAGATACCTTCTATTTCTAGACTCCATTTCCACTAGTTTTTTTTTGTAAATTGAAGTAACCAAAGCAAAGCATTTAAAGGCTGGGCACAGTGGCTCATGCCTGTAATCCTGGTGCTTTGGGAGGCCAAGGCAGGAGGATTGCTTGAGGCCAAGAGTTCAAGATCAGCTTGGGCAAGACTCTGTCTCTACAATCAACCAGTCAATAAAATAAAATAAATTGATTTTAAAAATTTAAAAATAATGAACAATATTTAGTAAGTACTTGCCTGTGACTCTGACAAGACCCTTCACAGTGCCATGCACAGGGCAGGAATTGGGCAAGTTTCCCTTTTATGAATGCAGAGACTGCAGCCGGAGATGGAAGGGGCTCTCCAAGTGCCCGACAGGGCGACCCTGCAGTCACACTCCTGTGCCATTGTCCTCAGACCTCCTCTGGACTGTGGCAGGTGTGCATGGGTGAGCCCAAGGTGCCCACACGATGGTACCCACGCCATTTCTCCCTGCGCTGCTGCTTCCCACCCAGTGGCCCACCCACCACCACACTCCACATTCCCTCCAGAGTCCCTCTGGCTGCCCTGGACACGCCTCAGAGCAAGGGCACTGATGTGTGGGGAATCCTGGGGCAGACACCCATAAGCAACTGGTTGAGAAGAACTGTCTTGTTCAAAATCACAGTGAACTCAGACAACTTTACACAGAGAATTGTGAGCTTCTGGAGAAGAGCCGTGTGATCTAGATGTGCCACATCAGCCTACACACACGCACACATGTGTGCACATATGCACTCCCATGCACATGTGCACTCACACATACACATGGCACACACGTATACCTGCACACACACACGTGCACTTACATACACCACCATCCACATGCACACCTACACATACACACACGTATACACATATACACCTGTGCACACATGTGCACTTATATGCACCCCCTCCACATGCATACACATGCATACACGTGCATTTACACACACACCGCTCCAGGTGCACACCTGCACATACACGTGCACACACACATACATATACACATATGCACCTGTGCACACATGCACACACTTGTGAACTTATATGCTTCCCTTCCACATAAACACCCACACATAACACCCGTGCACACATGTAGACATTTATACATGCACACACATATTGGTGGATACACACTCACCTGCACGCATAGGTGTGCACACACACACAAATGCTAGCTCTCATCGGCGGCTGAGACTGTGGTCTGGAATGGGTGCTGTAGTATCTGGAGCCGTAACCGTGCAGTCATCTGCCCCCATGGTTACCCCACTGCCTGGAAGCTTCCACAGCCTGTGCCTGGGAACGTTCCCCAAGGAACAGCCACTGGGGCTGCTGGTGCATTTTCCTTATGGGGAAAAGCACAACCTTGGTCTCAACCCTAACTCCACTCCTGACCTGGGCTAAATTCTTCTTGAGCACCTCCTATTTGGAAATGCCTGGGAGGGGCATGGTAACTCAGTGTCGGGCCAGCATGGCTGTGCTCCGTGCGTGTGTGCACATCTTGGGGGTAAAGCCACAAGCAGTGGCTCTTGGAAGAGTCTTGCTTATTCTTTGCTCAAACATCCTGGACACCAGGCAGGTTGTCATGGTGGTGCTAAGACTCGGGGAGCTCACCGTGTTTGTCACCAACGACAAATTGTGGTAACTCTGGCCCAGAGCTGGGGTCCCTCCTTGGCACCCTGAGCAGCTACTGGCGATGTGAACAGTCGAAAGTTGTGTTGTGAAACAAATTTGGCTCAAAGGGAAGTTGCGGCAGGTTTGAGGGGTGCCCCTAAGGAGAGGACTGAGGAGCAGCGGCCTGGCCCTTGTGTACCACTTGGGTAGGTCTTTTGTCTCCTTCCTCCTAGAAGAGCAAAGGCCACTCTCACTGTAGTCGGGGACCCCCATCAACCAGAGGAAGGGCCCTTCTTCCTGATCACCAGCCAGAAGTGGCCCTGGAACTGCCAGGCCAGCACCTACCCCCACAAGGGTCTGGCCTGTGTCCTGTAGTTTGTGGGTAATATGTCCAAAGCTGCCCTTGGTGTTCCTTGGAGTTCTAAGAAAAGGAGCCCACAGGGCCCATGAGCTTTGCAAAGCTGCTGCTGTGTCCCAAGAGGGCCTGGGGCATCTTCTCCACCACTTTCCCACAGGCCCCTGAGATGTGGGCTCAGCGCACGCAGGTGCAGGATCTGGTTTCCTCTCCTTCCCGCATCCTCACCTGCACCAGCGTCTCATGTTGCCATGGCCTCTGTGTTAAAACAAGCAGAGGGAACCTTTCTAAGCCGTCTGCAGTCTGATGTCTACTGGGGCAGGGAAGGGAACAGATGTTTCTATTAATTTGCATACTACCTGGCTCCACAGGGATAGGAATTAGGGATTAGTGGGACTGGGATCCTGGGATCCATTTACCAGCAGTTCGACTTGAAGTGAAAGTCATGGCCAGGCTCCTGACTTTAGTTTGGGTCACCTCAAAGGGCAAGAGGTCAAATAAAGCAGATGCCGCCTGTCTCTTTGTCCTGATTTAATTGAGGTGCTGGGAGACAGAAGGGGCACCTGGTGCAGGTGTGAGCTGTGCGTGCTGCCCTTGCGGGCTCCAGTGTCCTGCTATGGTCTGGATGTGCCCAGAGACCAAGCCCTCCCGGTCTGCCGCTGCTCTGCACTGCCTTCCTGGTTCCTACCACCTTGCTGGCCATGTGTGTCTGACCAGGAAGTGCCTGGCCTGAGGACTGGCCCGTGGCAGCCAAGGCGAGCCAGACTCAGGTCCTTCTGTGACCACAGTGCTGCAGAGACTCTCTTCCCCACCATGCTGGCCACACCCCGGGAGAGGGAGCCCAGACCCAGGATTCTGTGGTTAGTGGGTGGCATGGCACGTCGGCTTTGATCATTGGCCTGGAGAAATTCAGCATTGCTATGTGCATGCGCTCATCCACAAACAGAGGCCTCTCGCGTGCCAGCACTGCCATCTTGGGAAACGTGGAGCGGACAGAGCAGGAAGGCCTGCAACCCCAGGCTCCTTGGTGCCCACAGCATGGGGCAATGCTGGCCCCAGCAAGGGCCACTGCAGCAGCCAGTCCCCTGCCTCTCATAGTCCCCTCAGGACCCAGCGTGTCCATTCAGGCTGTGATAAAGAATATCTTGACTGACAGGATGAATTCTTGGCACCTGGCGACTGGGGCCGTAGGGGAAGACCGGCTGGTGAAGTGTGCGAGGCTGGTCATCTGGACCAGGACTTTTGGGCCATGGGGAGCAGAGGATTTCAGATCGTGCGTTGTGTGTCCCAGTGCGTTTACTTTTGGGGTGAGCATGGTATGGTCCCCGACAGTTATTGAATCCTCATTGAACACTGCACTGGGTTCTGTAGAAAGGTCCAAACAGCAGGTGTCTGCCCTGGAAACGCAGCCAGCTGGAGTAGAGATGAGCCATTTGCTGGGCACTGTGCTGTCCAATGCATCGACTGCAGTTGATCCACAGTCAGGGTTGGTGGGGGGATGTGGATGAGGAAGCCCCTCAGCTGGCCGAATTAAGGGGTTCTCGCTGTAATGGACTGGTTTTGCTCTTTCTTTGGTGTTGTCTTAAAATAGAAAGGAAGAATGCTTCAGAAATGAGTCTGAAGCACAGAGGACACTTCCCTGCTTCTCAGAGTGCCTGAGCACCGTGAAGCCTGGGCGCACAGCCTGAGAGCCCCGTGCTGGCCGAGGCTGGCCTCCTCCCTGCGGCTGTCGGGGATGCATCTGTGGTTTGCCTGTCCCCATCTCTCCTTTGGCTTCCTCTGCTGATCTCACTTTCTCTGTCCTGGCTTGCATCACTTCTCAGCTTCCCCGGTTGTATGGCCCACCTCACCCCACAGTGAGCCAGTCGTTCATTATTTCTACTTCAGAGATGAGGAAGCTGAGGCCCCCCCGGGTGGAGGTGACGCTTCAGGGCCGTGCTTCCGTGCCAGCCCTCCCTGGCCTTCCAGGGCCCCACCCTGGCTGTTAGGAGTGCTGTCAGGACACGGATATCACTTAACTTTCCAGTTTGCTCTGTAAAATGCACAGGGCTGACCTCAAGCCAAAGGAGACGCGCAGGAGAATGCCAGCAGGTCCCTGCAGTGTTCCGTAAAGTGCCCCTGCTTTGCTTTTCTTTTAGGCTGAGGCCAGGCTCAGTGCAGCGCACAGGACAGGGTGCTGGGGTGGAGGTGCGGGCTCCCACTCTCTAGCTGTGTCACCCCAGGAGAGTTGCTGAACCTCTTGGAGCCCTGCAGTTAAGAGCCAGCCTCCAGAGCCAGACGGCCAGGTTGAGCACTTATCCTTGTACCTGCAACCGTGGGAAAGCTGCCTGACTTCCCAGAAACTCCGCTTCCTGTCTGTTAAATAGAGCCAAGCTGTGCCCCCCAACACCCTCATGGTCGTTGCGAGGGTGGAGTGAGGGGGTGCGTGCGGGCCGCCCTCCTCGGTAGGTGTACCTTGAGCGTTGGCTGTGGTGGCTGTTTCTGCTGCTCAGGGAATCGGGGAATGAATCACCAGCCCAAGACGCCAGACACCAGACACATCATCTCTAGTCACTGTTGTCTGCTCCAAGAGCCCATCTCTGGCTTGGTGCTGTGCTGGGTCTTGGAGGTTTTGGAAGGCTGGCGGTGGGTAAGGAGTGGGTGTGGCCGAGACCACTGCAGGATGGGAAGGAGGGGAAGAAGTAAAGGAAGGAGAAGAAAAAGCGTCAGAGACTCTGACACCCACACAGCCTGAAATATCCACTGTCCAGCTCTTTGCCGGAAAGGGCTTTAGGCTGAGGCTTTGTTGATGAGAATGCTGAAAAAGAAGAGCTGTGAAATAGAGGAGAGAGCTGGGAGCTGTGTAAGGTGAGCTCGAGACCCGGCGGGGAGGGAGGTGCCGATGCAGAACAGGCCAGCGCCTGGGTTCGGAGTAGCCATGTGGGAAATGCTACAGGCTGGAGACTGGGAGTCTCAGCGGCTACTCTGCAGGGGCAGGGACGGGGGACAGAAGGATGCGGGAGTGGGGCCTAGAAGGAAGCTTTGCCAGGTCTGGGCCGGCCACAGGCACAGTCACGGTGGCCAAGGAGCTGCTGGGGCTGCCGCTGGGCGCCTCCCAGAAGCTGCCACGGGAACACGGGGCCTGCGCAGGTGGGGTGCGGCCCAGGCTGGTGGCCAAGCAGAGCTGACCTTTCTCCCACTGGGTGCCCTCCCAGCGCCTCTCTGGAAGGCCCAGTCCCATTCTTCTCTCACTGACCTACTGCTTCCTCTTTCCCCTGGATGTGCTCGACTCTCTGCAGTCTGATCTTGTCCACCAGCCCTGCTGCTGAAGCTGACCCAGCCACAGTTACCAGTGCCCTGCCCAGTGTCCTCCTTCCTCATCCACCATCTTGACCTCTTGACAGCAGTCGGCGCTGTGGACAGCACCCCTTCCTGAGCCTGTCCCCTTTGATCTGTGACTCTTCTTTCCAGTGCAGCCCTGTCCCAGCCCCTCCTGCCAGACCTTCTTTCTAGCTCCTACATCTACACAGATACCAGTGCCCCCCGCCTTCTCTTCCCATCCTGGGCACACTCACCCATGGGGGCTCACCCTCTCCAGAACCCCAGCCAACGTCCCTAAACTCTGCCTGCCGGCACCTCTTTCAAACTACAGATTCTCTTCTCCAACTACCTGCTGGCTTCCTGGAGAGACGCCTCGACTTCAGTGCATGCCAGGAGCAACCGATGACACCCCTCTTTCCGCAAACCTGCTTCCCCTTCTGTGTTCCATCTGCTCTTCAAGGAGTCACCACTGTCCTTAGGTGCCCTGAGCTAACACTCTTCGTCTTCCCCAACGCTGACTCCCTGCCCCTGAGTTCCCTGCTGAGTCCCTTGGAAGGTTCTGGGGAGCCTTCAGACTGGCCCTTGGTTGCCTCTCCAGCTCCCGGCAGCACTCTCCACTCCCGAGAGCCCGTGCCAATCTGCGGCCTGCGACCCACACTGCTCTGGCCTTGGCTCGTTTCTCCCCCAGACTGCCGCAGCTAATCCCTTCCCACCTGCCCATGTCCCTTTTGCTGCCCCTCAGCATGGCATTCTACCCACCAGGCAACCACAGACACATACCTGTGCAGAAAGGCGCCTGCCCACTCTTCAGGCCATCTGACATGTTCACCTCCTTTGGCAGCTTTCTGTGGCCCCATGTCACCTTTCCACCGCCAAATCAATTCCCCCACTATCTCTTTGCCTGCAGGACTTCCCATGTGCCCATGATGGAACATTATTTGTGTGTATGGCTGTCCCCGCTTCCTCCCTGGGCTTTTAAGTCCTTGAAGGCAGGAGCTAGGTGCCAGTGGCCCACAGGTGGGGCTCTCACACGCTAGCTTCCTTCTTGGGTGGGCCACAAAACAGCACCAGCAGCATTCCTCATTGGATGGTCTTGTACGTAAAGCAGCGTGGTAGCTAAGAGGCTGTGTGACCTTCCCCAACCCTCACAGGCCTGGCTGCACGTCGATGGCTGGGGAGAGGACACAGCTGTGGGGCCCTGGTTGAAGGTGTCCAGGGCATGCAGCTGGCTGAGCCTCAGCTGGCCCGTCCTGCTCATGTTTGCACCCCTAGGGATTCTTCCTTTGCGACTGGGAGAGGTCAGAGGCTCAGCTGGTGCTTCGGGCGTAATGGAGTATCATTCACACGTCAGCGCTCTGGTGGAGGAGGAAGGATAATCAGAGGAGGGGGAAAGAAGCCATTCAGGCCACCTCTACTATGACACATTTGCTTTTAAGTTATTGGATCAAATTGGGAAATGATTGATTACATTTTAGAAAAATTTCCTCATAAACCAAGTATGAAATCAAGCAGGTGCCCGAGGACCCTCTATGGGCAGTCAGCTCTGGAGTGCCTGCGTCCATCACTGAGAGTGGCCACATCACGTGATAAGCAGCCCACGTTCTCCAGGGCACCAAGCTGCGGACGCTTGCTTCTCACTCATACTGTGAGTCACCGGCAGAAGAGGGCTTGGCTCTACCATCCTCACCCGGGACACCAGCAAACAGCCACAGGCTGAGTCCAGCCACTGCTTCTTTTGGTAAATGAAAGCTTTGCTGGAACAGGGTCACACACGCCCATTTGTGTATCATCCGCAGCTGTTTTTAGGCCATAACAGAGATATTGAGGAGTTGTGGCAGAGATTTGTAAGACCCACACAGCCTGAGATGTTTATTACGGAGCCCATTACAGAAAACGCCTGCTGACTCCTGGTGTAGAATGTCTCCAGGACCGTAGCAGGGGCAGAAATGAGGCAACTAGAAATGAGGTTTCCACAAGGAAGCCTCTGCTCATGCTCTTTTCAGTGGCCAAAACCAATCCTACAGCCCCGCCCTGTTGAGGGGGTGGGCACATGGAGTCCAGCAGGGCCTTGAGGAGAACCGTCTCCAGGCGTCACTTCCCTGCAACTCAGCAAGTTTGCATTTCTGAGCACAGAGGTTGGGAAGCTTCAAAGGAAGAGCTGACACCTTTCCAAAGTAAGGCCGGTGTGGCTCTGACGTTATGCTTGCACTGCCGTGGCACCCACTAATACTGCCCATGAGTGTCCTGCCTCTGGGCAGGGGCTCTTGGTGGCTCCAGAGTGTGGTCAGACGCAGGCTGACTCGCCATCCAGCCAGGACCAGCACCTTCACTGGCTGTTGCCAACTTCCCTGCTCTGGAGAGCACCATGACTTACAAATTACCTCCAAATAAGCAACCCTTGGAGATTAGGAACATACCCTTTAAAATCAATGGAAGGGGAAGTGTTTGAAATTCAGCCGGGAGAACATCAAAAGAGAACATTTGTCAAGTCTCTTCGTGTCTGAGAAGTAAATGAGGAGAGTTCCTTATGGAAGCTTCTGGGCAACTTTAAAATGCATCACCAGCTGCTATTTGTCTCCTATGCAGCTTCCTGTGTTGGCTGGGTCTTATCTTTGCCACAGGACAGACAGACAGATGCTTCAAGCAGGAGGAAGTGCTGGGGAAAAGCTGAAGGAGCTGAAGCAGGACCTTCCTGCCTCAGGCCTGGCAGCCCCCAGACTTACTGCTTATAACCTATGCAGCCTCTGGCTCCGGCTCTGGCTCTCACCTGCAGAGCACGAACTGCCTGCATAGCGGAGCACCTGGGCTTATTTTTAGCATTTTCAGAAAGTTATGAATTTAATTACGTGCCTTATAAGGAGGCAAAACAAAAAGTAAGGGAGCCTGGGATGAATTTTTTAAAAATCCCATTGTGAGAATCTTACACAAGAAAACTTTCTTCTACAAATCTGGAAATAGCTGTACCTCCGTGACTTCCCAATCCTGGTCTTTAAGTGGGAACAGAGGACACCGTGGCTGCCTGCGACCTGGCGTCCTGATGATTTTTGTCAATTGCAAAGCTTGCCAAACACGGTGCAGGGTGCCGGCAGCGTTTCTTTTGCTGCTATGACAAGCTAGGAACCGGATCCACGGGTTTCTGCCTGTGCCTCCAGGCCATCCTTGGACAGTGTCAGGAAAGATCCTTGGGTCTTCTTGGCATTTGGAGAGCATCCGGGAGCTCTGGGTGGGCACTTATTGGCTGGCAGCATAGGAGAGCCACTCCCTTGTCCTAGCAGCTGTTGAAGCCATATCCTGCAGGGATCTACAGAAGGTTTTTCATGAATGGCCACCTGTAGGCCCCATGGAGCCCACCAGGAGACTAGCATACAGTCCATGCCTCAGAGGGTGGAAAGAAGGAAGGGCCTCGATCAGCACAGGTAAAGCAGGAGGAAACCAGGCCACTGAGGTCGGTGTCCTCAGGGCTATAATGAAGGCCCATGATGGCCCTAGACGGGAGGACTGTGAGGAGCTAAGAACCTTCTCCACCCAGTTCTCCTGACTGCCTCGGCCTCCCTCTGCCAGAGCTCATCTGCCCTCTCGCTCCAGGCTAAACCGCCTGCCTATCCACAGGCATTATCTGGATGCAGTGTGGGTTTGGGGGGCGAGAAAAACGGGGTCCCACATGCCCTCACGCCCAGGCAGGGTTTGCTCTCAGGACCTCGTCCCCCCATCACTGTCCCCTCTACCAGCCCGTGAGCTTTGCTGTGGTAGAGAGTGCTTTCCCTCTCTGTATAGGCAGTGCCTGGCACTGGCACTCTCAGAAGGACGGATAGACGGACACAGTGAATTAGAGTTGAACAAAAGGATATTTCAAAGTCCACCCCTCCTGCAGCCACTGCCTGTAAAGGAGGCACTTTCTGTTTGAAGGCAGAACGGATGCACAGTTGGATGTGGATGAATATTTTGCCTTTTATGCAAAGCAGGACGGAGATGCCTCTGGCCTGATGGGTGCGCACAGGGAGGAGGGTCCAGGGCCTTGCTACCATCAGAGGCAACAGGCAAGCGAGATCTGTGAGGAAGGCCATGAGCGGAGGCCATCCACGTCTCTTCCTGATAGAAGAAAGGCTCTAGGGCAAGATAGGTTGCTTCTTAGCTGAGGCTTGGGAAGCCCTGGGTAGGTGAGAAAGGGGTCCTATAACTTCCTTAACAGACCTCCCCTTTCCTCTTAGTGTTTTCAGATTTTCATTCCCCAAACTGGAGTCAGGTTGTGGATGTGCTCCTCCTGTATTCCACTGTTTTAATCCATTCTCCTTAGTAATATTGTGGGAATTCCTTGTTTTTCGTTCCAATTATTGGCCCAGTAAGACAAGGGCAGAAAGGGGAGGAGGTTCATCTTCTCATCATAGACACCTAGAGCAGGGGCAGCAAGCTTTCTAAAGGAAACAGCCAGATAGTGAATAATCTAGACTTTGCAGCCAGGTGGTGTCTGCCGCAGTGACTCAGCTCCAGCCTGCAGTGTCAGAGCAGCTGGAGACCGCAGTGAATGGTGGGCGTGGCTGGCTGCCAATAAAACTTTATTCACAAAAGCAGAATGCTGGGCCAGATCCAACCTGTGGGTGAGGATCAAATATCCAGCAGCAAATTTGGAACTCCTGCGGGGGCAGGTGGCCTGTGGGCAGCAGCGGAGGTGAGTTCTGGCCTCCATCTTCAGCGGCGAGCAAGCAGTTCCCCTCACCAGCTGAGAGTGCTGAAGTTATGTGGGCAGAAGGCATGGCCGCTGCCTCTCCCAGGACAGACCCCCCTCGCTGGGGCTTCCTGGCCGCTGCCCTCCCCGAGAGGGAGATCGAGAGGCACGCGGGGCCTCTGGCTGCACAAGCTGCTTGCTTTTCTTTGCAGAACCAGGCAGAAGAATCAGGCCATAAATGTTTTATTCTAGAGTTTTCTTTGGGAAGCAAGTTCATGAGGGTCTGATGTACACCCCGTGTAATGGAGTGGGAGCAAGTGATGAATAACGCATGCCCGTTTCACTGCTCCTTGGGGGTGATAACAGTGTTTTCTGGACTCATATTAAAAGTTTAAACGAGATGTTTCTTCTCAGGGTCTTCGTCTGTTCCATAGTGTCACTGAAAGAGACTCGGAGCCCCCGTACAGCCTGCCAACCCCCAGACCCCCTTTTTTCCCTTTTAGTAATCCCAGCAGGAAACTACTATGGCCTGGTTCCCAGCCACTGCTTAGGGGCCCCATTACAACGCAGCGGAGGAGTCTCTAGTGTCTGGTTACAACCGGGCGGTTTAGAATCGGGGAACCGTGGCCACAGCACTGCCGCCAGAGCTGACACCAGGCTTCCAACCAGGGGAAGGCTGGAATTTGATGAAACATATTGCCGTCACAAATGACAGCCCAGTCTTTACTGACTAGCGGCTCCAGGGCTGTGTGCCATTCACCTGTGAGCTCTGTGATAGGGAGAGAGATGCAGGAGCAGTGGAGCTTGCCTGGATCCAGGGCACTACACAGTCAGGCTAAGCTCCAGCACTGACCTCGGTGTGGAGGGCCCCCACAGCTCCATGCACCATCAGCGCACACGCTGTTACTTTACTGTTTGCTTGTGCTAAGTTCCATCAGACGAGGCCAACCTCTTCTACCTATAGCCCTGTCAGCTGACCCTGCACTACTGCGCTCGTGTGAAATGCTCACAGGCTGTGTTGTTGAGCATCCTGCCCGAGGGAGGGAATGCTGGAGTGTTCTGTAGGGTCAGTGCGTCAGAGAACTGGGCCGCTGCATGGTCGGCCAGCTCCTTCGGAACACGTGTGTCCACTTGCCCAGGCCAAATCCTGGCGGATATCCATTATGGAGCCATTTAAAAAGACCATGGTTTAAACCTACTTCATTCTAGTCGGAGCCTTTTCCTGGGCATGGGCTGCTGGGCGCGACTTCGTGGCAGACAGGGCTGCACTTAGCTTTGAAGTCGGAGCAGAGATTTCCATCGGGTGATCTTGGAGATAGGATGAACATCTGTCTGAGGGCCGTGTCCCCAGTTCTTTTTACTCAAAGGCACCTGGAACTCCTTCTCTTTTCTTGTTTTTATCACGGGCTGACTCCCTCACTCCTGCCAAGTCTTTACTTATCCCTTAAGGCCTGGAATCGTTTAAAATCAAGCCATTAAAAATCAAAGCAGCATCAGAAAGGTGGCTCGTGGTTAGGAGGAAGCCAGGCCTGCGTCCAGGGCCAAGTGCCACGGTTGGAGCTGGAGGCAAGGAGCCCTCAAGTCCCCAGTGTCACAGTCAGCAACTCTCAGCCTCGTTGTGAGTACTTCAGGGGAGAGGAGCCATTGGTTGGGGGCTGGAAACGCATCCAGCGCAGGCCTTGCAGGGTGCTGGCCATGGGGAAGCCCGTGCCTTTACTCAGGAGTTCCTGGTTACAGTCATTTAAAGGAGAGGTGCCTTGCCCTGCAGTTGGTTCCTGCCAGGGTTAGCAGTGGCTGCTCATCTCTGCCCCCCAGCAGGCCTCGTGTTCTTGGGAGTCACATTGTGTACAGCTGGGCCTGTGGCCCCCAGTGTGGTGCTGCTGAGCCCGTCAGTGGGAGGACCGCTGACCCCCTCCCGCTGTGGCCACCAGGAAGCTGCTGCTTGTTTGCATCCGTAGCAACAGAGACCAGATTCAGAGGACAGACTGACACCGTCAGCATCAGGAAGCCATGACCAGTGTGCCCGCCACTTCTTTGTACTTTTAGTTTCTATATCCCTGAGGGCAGATCCCAACCCAGCGTTGCCTCCTACACAACAGGATGTCCTATGGCACCTCTCGCTCTGGGCACCACACCAGACATCCATGCTAGGAGGGCCGGCCGCACGAGAGCCATGCTCAGCCATGTCAGTTTTAGGCATTCTTCATCTTGACCTTTGGGAAAAAGCATTTCCACACATCTGACCTCTCTCTCCGCTCCTCGTTCCAGCTCTAAGTAATAGCTTGTTGTTAAATCCCACATATTTGCTAGGAGCGTTCGCTGTATCAAGTGTCAGCTGAAGGCCAGGATTCCAGTGAAGCCGCCGGAATGTCTCCCTCCTGCTGTCTTTAGGGACAGCCTGTGTCAGGGTAGCCAAGGCCCCAGCCCCCCGAATGGGCCCTGTGGCAGCTCCCACTGTCCATGCCCCAGGCTCCTTGGCTGAGCCCTCCCGAGCCTCCTGACACCCAGCCCTGTGGGTTGCTTTACGCTGGACTCACACAGGGCAGTCGGTGGAGGCCGGCACAGATGGGATGGTGAGCCTTCGGCCGCCGTGGTGCACGTGCATGTGCTCTGCACGGTGTGCACTCTCAGCCCAGCCTTCAGCCTCTGCCCAGCAGACAATACACAGCCTCCTCGGTCTCTCCCGGCCAGACACATTGCCCCCCTTTCACTGGAGTATGGCTTGAGCAGCTCCAGGACATTGGGAGGTGGAGATCCATGTGCCGGGGCAGGCTCCAGGCAGGCCACCCTCCCAGTGTGGCCCCACCGTGGCTCTAGCTGCACTTTGCTTGTGCTGTGCTGGTTTGGGACAGCTTGGCTGCTTGTGGAGCATTTATCGGAACAGGACAGCAGGCATGGGAACAAGAGCAGGACCAGTGCGTGCCTATCATCTTACATACCCACTCTTCCCGCTGCTACAGAGCCGAGTGCCCAGTGCCTGGGAGCACAGAACTGCCGGCCCAGCCCCTGCTGGTGCTACAGGGTCACCCCTGCCCTTTGTCAGCTCCCAGGATCCCCTGACAAAGATGGCACATGGGGGATTGAGACAGACACAGGTTTACCATCAGCCAGACCTCAAGTGTTAACTCTGTTATTCTTCTCATACCACTGTGGAAATGTTTCAGGAAACCATTGTCACTTGATATTAAAGTGTAGATTAAAAAACAATGCAATTATCCCAAAAGGCAGCTCCCCAGGGGAGCAAAGTTGTGGTTTGGTATGTAAGTTTCCTGACTTTTTGCCATGAAAATACATGTATCACTGTCAAAAATTAGATAAGCCTTCATATGCAAGGCTCTCACCTCCATTTCCACTCTGCATACCTTACATGGCCCTTCAGGCCTGGCCATGGAGACCACGGCACAGGCGGCAGTGGGACGTTCTCTTTCCTCATCAGCCTGCCAGCCCAACACCATGGGACATTTTAGCTTGCATCAGGAGTGCAGGTTTTTCATATCATAAACAGTGCTGCTGCGAAATCCTTACTTGTACCTCCATTCTGACTTGTCTGATTATCATTATTTTATGTATGTATGTATGTATGTATGTATGTGTGTGTGTGTGTATATATATATGTACTTTTGAGACAGAGTCTTGCTCTGTCGCCCAGGCTGGAGTGCAGTGGCATGATCTCGGCTCACTGCAACCTCCACCTCCTAGGTTCAAGCAATTCTCCTGCCTCAGCCTCCCAATAACTGGGATTACAGGTGCCCACCATCATGCCCAGCTACATTTTGTATTTTTAGTAGAGACAAGGTTTCACCATGTTGGCTACGCTGGTCTCAAACTCCAGCCCTCAAGTGATCTGCCTGCCTTGGCCTCCCAAAGTGCTGGGATTACAGGCGTGAGCCACCATGCCTGGCCTGTCTGATTATTTTAGGATTCATTCTTAACAGGAAACTGCTGGGGCTACAGGCTTTTTTTCCTTCTCTGTCTGTCTGTCTGTCTCTTTCTATTTCTGTCTGTCTACCTCTGTCTCTCTCTGGGTCTCTGTGTCTTCCTGTCTGTCTCTCCCCCTCTAGAATGGAGAACAGCTTTGTCTACAAGCCCAAATCACCAAGACGTGGGGCTGACTGTGTGAGAACTTCTCCGGCCCCCCATTCGCCTCCCTATTCTGTGCACTGGGGCCCTGCCCCCACCAGCCCTCCACACAGCACGGGCATGTCACGAGGGCCATGCCCTGCGGGACTTGAGTTTTCAGGCGTCTCTGGTACTAACTATGGCAGAACGGGACAGAAACCAGGGGACTGTGGGTCCACTAGCCCAAGCCAGGAGTGAGGGCTTTCCCTGCACGAAGCACACTGGGGTCCTCCGTGTCCTGTGAGTGGGATCAAGAGGTGTAACTCCCCTCCAGTGGTCCCGTAGGGGTAGTCACCTGCCCCAGGAATCACCCGTGCATGTCAGCAAAGCCAAGACGGCTGGGTCCGTCTAGGTCCTCGGCTTCCTTGGCCATTCCACAGCGTGCAGCTCAATGAACAATGACATCCCCTCTGAAGCACCGTCTCCCCTGGACTGCGGGTCTCCTTCTGTTTCTCAGGCTGCCCCATCTTGGCCTCCGTCAGGGCCCTCTTCTGGGTGGCGTCCCGCAGGCGGGGCCAGGGCGTCCTCCCTCCTCACTGTCTCCCAGGCCACTGCACCATCTACCCTGTTGGCTTCAGGACCATTATCACGAGCTTTGTTGAGGGCCTATTCTGTGGACTTAGAGTGACTGCTTTATAGACTATGGATTGTCTTACTTGGTACCACAGCTCTGTAGACCATACGAGCCTCCACCACCCCATCTTCTCATGTCTTGGGGGCTCTGTCCTCCACTGCTTCATTTCTATAGTCTTGGGAGCTTTGATTCAGGTTTCATCTGGTTTTTCAGTTTTTTAGGCAGGAGGGTAAACCTGGCCCGTTACCATTACGGTCAGAGCAGAAGTTCATGACCCTCAATGGACACGATGATAGATCGGAGGCTCACAGGTGCCATCTTGGCTATGGTCACAAACACAGGTCACGCACCTGGGAGCTAAGGGCTTTGCCACGAGACTGCATTGCCTCGTAGATCAGCTATACATACATGACCCCAGATCTGCTGCCCAGGCCAATCCCCTCTGAGTTCCTGGTTGGCGGCACCAGCACCCTCATCATCCACACTGAGACATTTCCAGGCACACCAAATACTGCGTGTCCAGCAGCGAGCTCATGGCCTCTCTGGTCTCTTGCTCCTGTCTCTCCAACAGCATCTCCATCTGGCCAAGGCTGGAAACTCAGCCCATGCTCCTCCCTCAACGTCCTTCAGACCTAATCTTGTTGGTGGAGAAGGGAATGATGGCCCCCACACATATCCAAGTGCTGATCCCGGAACCTGAGAATGTGTCATCTGACGTGGCAAACGGGAAAAGACCCTGAGATGGAGATGCTCCTGGATCACCTGGGCCACCTCAGCCACAAAGGCCCTCCCGAGAGGGAAGCAGAGGCCAGAGTCAGGGAAGGGGATGGGGTGGTGGAAGCAGAGGCGAGAGAGAGGAAGACGCGCCACTGCTGGCCTTAACGTGGAGGGGGCCAAGGAATGTTGGAAGCCTCTAGAAGCTACAAAGGCAGGGAATGGAGTCTCCTCTAGACTCCCAGAGGGAACACAGCCATGCCACACCTTGATTTTAGAACTTCTGACTTAAAGACCTTCTGTGTGATTGTAAGCCCCTGAGTCTCTGTTCGTTTCAGCAGCTGTGAGGATCTTACACCACGGTGTGGTGGCTAAGCACGTGGCCTCTGCATGGGCTGAGTTCGAAATACCCATCGCAGGCTTGCGAAGGTTGAAAGCATTGTTCCGGGGAAGTGCCCAGAGCTGGGCCCAGCCATGGTAGGCTCTGCACAGGGCGAGTGCTTCAGTCACAGGTGCTACAGTCGCGGCTGCTATTCCTACTAACAGCCCCCTGAGCGCGTCCAGGTCCCCTCCTGGCTCCCTTGCCGTCTGCCGGTGCAGGCTGGGCTCCCTCGCACTTCCTGATGGGTTCCCTGCAAAGCTGGCAGGTCCTGGCGTGTGGCTGCCTTCTCCCTGCCCGTCTTGCAGGGATTCCGTGCCCTCAGAGTGAAGGCCCTCTCCGGAGGCCCCGCACAGCCTGTCCTCATCCCATGGGGATACTGCCCCCTTTGCCTCCAAACCCTCACTTTATCTGGCCTCCCACATGAGCTGGCCCGGGCTCCTCTAGGCCCACCACCCACCCTCACCACCTCCCTGCCGTGGCTTGAGTGTCCCCTCTGAAATTCATGTTGAAATTTAATCCCCCAGACGCAGCGCTGAGAGGTGGAGCCTTTAAAAGGCAGTTAGGTCATGAGGGCAAGGCTGAATCATCACTCGTGGATCCCTAGACTCATGGGAGCGGGGCTAGTGGCTTTCTAAGAAGAAGGAGCAGGACCTGAGCCAGCACGCTCAGCTCCCTCGTCATGCAATGCTCTGCGGAGTCCCCACCAGCAAGAAGGCTGTCACCAGAAGTGGCCGTGCGGCACTGCACTTTTCCAGTCTCCAGAACTATAAGAAATAAATTCCTTTTCGTTATAAATTACCCAGTTTTAAGTATTCTATCGTGAGCAACACTAAACAGACTAAGACATTCCCTGACAGGCCTGCCTCATGCCTTTCGAAGCCCTCCCAGCCACGCCCAGCCCAGGTTAGGTACCTGTGTAAGGGGCCTGTGCACGCTGAACTTCCCGGGGCTCCTACATGCTTAGAATTACATGTCCAATCCAGGCACAGTGGCTCACGCCTGTAATCCCAGCACTTTGGGAGGCTAATGAGGGCAGATCACCTGAGGTCAGGAGTTCAAGACTAGCCTGGCCAAAATGGTGAAACCCTTTTTCTATTAAAAATACAAAATAGCTCAGCTCACTGCAACCTCCGTCTCCTGGGTTCAAGCAATTTTCCTGCCTCAGCCTCCCCAGTAGCTGGGATTACAGGCATGCGCCATCACGCCTGGCTAATTGTTGTATTTTTAGTAGAGATGGGGTTTCACCATATTGGCCAGGCTGGTCTTGAACTCCTGACCTCATGATCTTCCCGCCTCAGCCTCCCAAAATGCTGTGATTACAGGTCTGAGCCACTGCACTCGATATTGTGCCATTGCACTCCAGCCTGGGTGACAGAGCAAGACTCTTGTCTCAAAACAACAACAGCAAACAAAATAATAGCCGGGCGTGGTAGTGTGCACCTGTAATCCCAGCTACTCAGGAGGCTGAGGCAGGAGAATCGCTTGAGCCCGGAAGCAGAGGTTCCAGTGAGGCGAGATCTCGCCACTGCACTCCAGCCTGGGTGACAGAGTGAGACTTCATCTCAAAAAAAAATATGTCCAGTGTTTGGCCACCTGGATTGCAAGTCCCACACAGTCACAGGCCATGGTGTTCCCCATGGGGGAGGGAACACCAGGTGCCTCGAGTGTCCGTGTGTAGCCTGTTGTCCCTGTGCTGGACCTGCTTGGTAACTATTTGAGTGGGTGAGTGAATGACCCTAAGATCCTTCCCACACGTTTCTTCATTGGACACTGGAGAAAGCAGCACGGGGACACCCTCTCCTCTGCACAGATGCCTGTGGCAGGGAGGGCCTGGTGGAGAGTGAGGTGGCAGCTTCTCCTTCTCCCTCCCTTGGGGTGTCTCTGCCCTCATACTCGCTCTCCAGCCCCCACCTATACCTCCATGGATGGTGACCCATGATCTGGACCGGCTCTGGGGAGTTTTCTAGAAGGAAAGTGATCCTGGCATTGTTGGGACCTCCTGGTCCCTGTCTCCCTTCATGGAGAGGGCAGGTGTCCCGGGCAGACAGAAGACCCTGGAATCCATCCGTGGGAAGGAATGCCCCCTTCCAGCCCTGTTCCCACATGGTACTCAGCCTTTCCTGCTTCTTCATGTAACCGAGGGATGAGGTCCGTGAGGGGCTGCCCTCTGGACACCTGGCTCTCTCAGGAGCCTTTGAAAATCAAAGGTTTCTCTCACAGTGTCTGCATTGCAATGGAAGTCATTTGAGACTTGGAGTTACCCTAGAGACACAATGGGGGTCTCTCAGTTGCACCTGCTCATTCTGCCAGGCGCACTGGGTTTAAACAGGAGGAAGAAATCGTTTCTGACTTTGTAGACGCTGCCCGCGTAGCATGGTTTTAGGCTCTGCTCATGATCACTGGTCAGGGAGGGCTGTGACCAGCCAGGGAGGGGCAGGTAGGTGGCCGGCAGCATGCAGAGGTTATCAGTTAAGCAAGGCCAGACCTGGTCAGTGAGTGATGAGAAAGCTGAGAAGCTTCTTGCTCCTAAGCTAAGAAGGTGGTGTGAGGCGTCAGGGTACAGGGCTGGCTGCCTGCCTGGGGCAACTTCCAGGTGGCTCTCCCTCCATCTGTATGGTCTCTGCTTCTAGTGCCTTTCACTCACCTGAGGACACACAATGGGGACACAGGCACCTTCCCCATTCAGAGCCAGGCAGCCCCCGCACCCCGCCAAACCTGTCTTTGTCCAAGGTACCTGCAACCTGGCCGCATCCTCTGCTCCAGTTTCTGCCGGGACTGCTATTCTGCCCCATCCTCTGCTCCAGTTTCTGCCGGGACTGCTATTCTGCCCCTTGTCAGGCCTAAATGGGATCCTCGAGGAAGGGAGGAGACCTATGGCTCTCTCCTTGAAGGGAGATGGACCCCTTCCTCCTCCAGGCTCCCCGACAGCCCCTCTGATGGGGTATCCTGGGGCTTCCAGAGCAGTACCACAAACTTAGGTGGCTAAAAGCAACAGAAAGTTGTTCTCTCACAGCTCTGGAGGTCGGAAGCCCCAAGTAAAGGTGTGGGCAGGTCTAGTTCCTCCCGAGGCTGAGGGGAGTCTGTTCCGGGGCTCCCTCCTGGCTTTGGTGGCTGCTGGCATCCTCAGCACCCCTTGGCTTGTGGATGCATCACTCCCATCTCTGCTCCGTCCTCGTATGGGCTTCCTTCCCCTCCACATCCCGCTCCTCCTCCTCTGTCTTGTAAGGATACTCATCACTGGATTTGGGGCCCACTCTAATCAAGGATGATCTATTCTCAGGCTCCTTACCTCATATCTGCAAAGACCCCTATTCCAGATAAGACCACAAGCACTGGTGCCAGGGCTGGGACTCGGACAGATGTTTGAGAGGGACACAGGTCAGACCCCTCTGCCATCAGATGCCTCTGAACAGGAAGACAGGACACTGTCCTAGGGAAGGCCGGGGCAGGGCGAGCAAGCTGGGTGGTAGGGGGACCTGGGGGCAGCTCTGCCCTACACGGGCTGGGGCTGAGGATTCTCCATGTAGGAATTCCCTTGGCAAGACCATGGTGCCACCCAGATTCCTCCCTCAGCCCCTCCACTGCCCCTGGAGAGCACAGCGCACCACTGATGCTGACCATTCCTCGGGTCATCTCCTCGCTTAAAAAACCCTTGAAGCTTGGAACACTTTGGGGTCTTGGGGGGAGGGGGGCGCCCTGTGACTCCCGGTCCTCTTGGCCTGCTGCTCTGTCTGCTGTCATGGGACTACTTTTCTTTAAGGATTAATCTCCAGTTCCTGGGGATGCTCTTTTTAAATAAGCTCTGTTTCCTAGCATGAAAGATTTCGTGTGGATTTTTTTAAACAAACACAATAATAATTAATTCAAGGTCTAAGAACAAAGCGAGGTCTGGAACACGGCCTCTCCGCGTCCTGACTATAGCGTGACGCTGACCAGCCTGGACGCAGGCCGTAGAAGGCTCCCTGAGCTGCTGGGAAGGGGCTCTCGAAAACCACCTCAGGGCAGGGGTCCTGGGCTGCCAGGCTCCCTCCCATGATTGGAGAACCATTTTGACAGTCCAGGTAGGCACGGCACTTTGGAGGCCAAACAGCCCGGCAGCTGGGGAAGCACAGGCACCTGTGGAATTAGCCTCACCTTGCATTTCTCTTTCCCTTGGATGGGGTCTCTGTCTCCTCACTCCTGTCCCCTCTTGTCTGTTTCCAGGATGCCTCCTCCTCGGCAGGATCTACCCCCACAGCTGTCCCGCGAGCTGCCTCGGTGTCTGGAGAGCAGGGCACGCCTCCCAAGGTCCAGCTGCCCCTCAACGTGTGAGCTGCCCTTTGTGTCTGTCGGGGTCCCGTGCCTGCAGCCCTCCCTCCTGCCTGGGCTGGCCTGTCCACGTGTGGTTTCCGCGGGGTTTTCCCATGTGTTACTGGTTGACCAGTATAGTTATGTGCATCTAATAACACCACTGAAAGGAGAGTGTGGAAGACAAAAAAGTCTAGCAGTTCCTTTTGATGTTGATGTTTCTAGGACATTTCTTCTAAGCAGGGAGGATATTCAGAGTATTCACAATGCAGGTCCCAGTCAACAGGAGAGGAGCCAGCCGTAGTGTGGAGCAGGCTCTCTCCATAGCATGGAAAGTCCGAGATTGGCGGGGAGAGGCAGGAGGGAAGCAGGTGCGCAGAGCAGTGGGTAGTCTAGGAGCTTGGGCAGCCAGTAGTCACCAACTGCTTGGAAGTGGTTCTGTGTTTCAGCCTCCATCCCAGGGCCACACCAGCGCATGCCAGCTGCATCTCATCCCCAAATAGAACCAGATGAATCAGTGCTAGGAAGTGAGATACTTATCTTGTTTAGAACATCTGCCCAGTTAAATTACAGCTCTTAACAGATAAGTGCAATTTTAAAATTCCCCATTTAAATCATGCTCTGAAGAATTAGACTCCCTTTTGCTCTTGTGTTTGGCAGAGCTCAGTCACTGGAATGACTGTGTTAACGTGAAGTCTATGAACTTGGCAAACAATATGACAAATACAGAAAGCTCTGTCAATGCAGGCTGGGTCAGAGGTCAGAGGGACACTCAGAACCTGTGTTGTTGCAGAACAGGATGTATTTCTTTTTTTTTTTTTTTTTTTTGAGATGGAGTCTTGCTCTGTCTCCCAGGCTGGAGTGCAGTGGTGCAATCTCGGCTCACTGCAAGCTCCGTACCCCAGGTTCACACCATTGTCCTCCCTTAGCCTCCCAAGTAGCTGGGACTACAGGCGCCTGCCACCACGCCTGGCTAATTTTTTGTATTTTTAGTAGAGACAGAGTTTCACCATATTAGCCAGGATGGTCTCGATCTCCTGATCTCGTGATCCGCCTGACTCGGCCTCCCAAAATTCTGGGATTACAGGCATGAGGCACTGCGCCCGGCCGAACAGGATGTATTTCAAGCAAAAAAGTATTTTGAAGAGCAACTTGCCAAGCTTCAAAAGGTCTAGAAGTTGCTCAGCTGCTGGCACACGCTCAGCCACCTCTAAGCCCAGTGGAAACGCCAGCCTTTCTCCAGTGGTCGGCAAGAAAGCTTCCAGTATCCTCCCACTGTGATTAAGCAATGTAATGAAAGGAATTTGAAAGGTGCCTATTTTTTACCTAGCTTCCTGAGCAGGCTACTTCCGGATGCCTTGAGACTGGTATTCAAGTTTTCACCAGCACTGGACAAAATAAAACACTCCCTCCATCTCCTGCCATGCTCCTAGCTCAGTTCTGGCAGCTTCAGGCAAAGCTGGTGCCAAGGAGGCACATGGGAGGGTGGGGGGTGATGGGTTCGCTCCTCTTGAAGAATTGGATGCAGAATGCTATCTGAGGAAAGAAACCTGCACCCACAGGGGATGGCCCTGATGGAGTTTCCCAAACGAGAGGCAAGACACACGTCAGGTTGCTGAGGCCATGAGTGCTTCAAGGGCAAAGCCCAGATGGGTTTGTTTTGGAGTCCCCATGACCAGCTGAATGCCTGTACACAGGCTCTCAGCAGCTGCCACTTGTTCTATGAGAGCAAAGGCCTCCCCTTCCTGGGTGCAGAGGGCTCCGCAGCGTGAGGCGAGCTCAAGGATTAGCCATCCGAGAAGGCTGCTCTGTCCCGGAGACCCAAAAGGTAACAGTTCCAGGCATGTCACCCCTCAAGAGTTGTGAATATTCTGGAGGCCTCAACCGTGGACAAACCTCCAGGTCCCGGATGGCTTCTGAATTTGGTGCAGGTGTGGAGGGACCTCTTCTTCACCCAGTTCCCCTGCCCTGGGGGACAAGGTTGCTGTGACCTCTAGCCCTCCACCGTCTCCCTCTGGGCTTCTTCCCCAGGGAAGGGTACCTTCCACTCAACTTGAGATTTGGGTAAGAGGGAAGGGAAACTTACGTGTCGGACAACATCCTTCTAAGGATGACAAGGATTTAGGTAGGAATGTGTCTGCAGGTGACACAGCGGCCCTCCATGCAGCAGCTGGATCATGGGCAGCATGACCTGTAACTGGTGATGGTCCGTTCCATGTGTGTTCGTGGCTGTTATACTGAGATACTGAGTAGCAGTCACACGCCAGGTAACATTACATACGTTACAGCAGCATGCATGATGCATTCTGCAAACATGACATCCTTTATTTTATCCCCAGAGAGGAAAAGATCAGACTGACCACATCAGTTTATGAGGGAGGGGAATTAGCCTGACTGCTCACCTGTCCTCTTCCGCTGTAAGACGCTGGTATTCCCACACGTACCTTACCTGTGGCAGGTACCTGGGGTGGGGGTCTGATCTAACCATTGTTCCCAAAATAGTATCTGTAAGTCACGTTCAGAAGTCTGAAATTGAACATGAGATGTGCTGTCGTTGCAAAAACAACCACAGCAAACAACAGTGCGCTGCTGCCCGGAGAATGATGGCTTGGGGACTCCAGCCAGGGCCCAGATGGGGCTGATGTGAAAGTCAGCCATGCAATGACTTCAGGAGACCTTGTTCCTGATCTTCGTAATTGCATAGCTTTGACCTCTCCAGGCCACATCATGTGCGCTGAAACATGAGCCCTTGAGATTAAGAGGCCTGATCCCGCACGGTTAGCATGTCGATGGCTGGATGATGTTCTTGCCCCTTCTTCCAGCATGTGAAAGGCTTCCACGGCATGGATTCCCTAAGGGCTCAGTTGCCTGGAAACACAAGAAGGGTCTCAGTTTGCTCACCCAGTGCATGGAGGCGACTGTGAGTCTGCAGAGACATCTCCCATTCCTGCACCCCCTTTCCACCCCCTACTGTGTTGAGAATTCCACTGTCTGGCCCTGGGACTTGTCCGCTATTCCTCTGACAGACCTGCTGTGATTTGGGGAAGCAGAAATCTGAGTGTCTGCTCCTAGAGGCCATGCTCCTGGGCACGGCCAACCCACCCAGAGGGTCTCAAGGTTGATGAAACGCTGTGAGTAAGTTGCCCCTGATTCGGAAGGGTTGATTCTCACCTCCACTTCTTCATGGGCATCTTAGAGCCACTGCCTGATGTGAAGAACCAGAGGAGGCAGGGAGAGGGCATAGGGCTACCCTGCAGGAGCCATCCAAGATGTCCCGTCATCACCTACAGCAATGGAGGAGGTGGAGGAGGAGGAAGAAACATGCATCAGACAGACATGCCTGGGTCTGGCTTGATCTGCGTGCCTGCAATCCGAGAGCAACGTAACTCTTGGCACAGAGCCTTGGTCTAGGACTGCATGTCAGCCTGCCATCAGAGAAGGAAACTTCCACAGTCGATGGGTGCAGTTCATCACCTGCAGGGAAAACCAGGTGCCCTGTGAGGTGCATGACCACCCAGATGGCACCTGAGGGGCCTGGGAGTCCTATCCAGGAGCCCAGAGGAAGACTTAGGGAGAGGAGGGGGTTGGCCTGCAAGAGGGAAAGGGAAGCCCAGGGGAATGGCGGCCAGCAGTTTTCATCCTCCCCTGCTAGGGTGCAGACCAGGGTCCCTGGATCTGGTGGTTGACATTGGTCATGTGAGACATGCTCTCTGTCATGGCAGGGATGACCTCGCAGGCCTTGATGTGATCCGGAGTGGCCTCCTCATGACCTCCCACTGCCATTTGTGCATGTGGTCAAAAGGCCACCAAACCAGCCTCAATAACAACAGTCCCCACATTCTAGGACACAGGAAAAGGACTGCTGACCAAACCATGCCAACACAAGACAGGGGCACCTTCCACTGCCAGTTCAGAGAACAGGCTGGTGCTGCACTCAGCCTGCAATGGACTGGATCAGCGTGAGTTCAAGACAACAGACTCGGTAAAATAAGTCCCTGCCAGGCTTGGAACGAAGGCCTGGAGCAGCAAAATCACTGGGTACTGCTCCCAAGAGGTGTCTTAGAGGTCAGCCATCTAGCCTCCTCTGACAGTGCCCAGCCTTGTGGTCAGCCTGGCCCCATGGTCAGCCCTTCCAGGCATTGGCGGCACCATCCTCAGGATATTACAGATAGATGCGACCAAGAATATGAGAGTGAGCCTGAGAACCACTGGAGGGGTGAGTGCTCTTCATCCACACCCCTGCCGCCTGCACCTCTAGAGAGAGGGCAGAGCTGGGACCCCAAGCAGGTGGAGAAGTGGAGGAGATGCAAGTGGGAAGAGCAGAGAATTTTATTGAGAGAGTCTCTGGATGACATAGAGCCTGGCGAGCAAAGGTCAGAGATGTCTGGGGCCGCTGCAGGGCCAGCTGCAGTGGAAGGAAGGAGATGCAGGCCCAGGTGGTAGCAGCACATCCCCAGCGATACCAGCATTGTCTACCTCCAGGTTGGGTTTCCTGGAGGCAGACCCTGAGATGGGGAGGTTTTTGGGGAGTGCTCTCAGGACACACCTGAGCTGTGGCTGAAGGGAAGCCTCGTTGATCCTCAGGGCTCTGGAGCTGAGACAGCCCTGCGGAGTTTCCCCATTGGAAGTGAGCCAGTGCTGGCTTCAGGCTGCCCTTTGAAGAGGTAGTCATGGGTGATGATGCACTCTGAGGGAAATTCCCAGCACAGCCACCACAGTGAGTGATCAGCCACTCATCGCCCTTCAGAGGCCCGAGGCTGGGCATCCCTGGGCCCTGTCCAGTGGTGGGGCTTCAGCCTCAGAATGCATCTGAAACACAGGCAAACCTCATTTCATTGCACTTCATTTTGTTGTGCCTCACAGAGACTACATTTTTTTTTTTTTTTACAAATGTAAGCGTTGGGGCAACCCAACATCCACCAAGTCTAGTGGTGCCATTTTTCCAACAGCATGTGCTCACTTCGAGGCTCTGTGTCCCATTTTGCTAATTCTCATAATATTTCAGACTTTTTCATTATATCTTTATGGTGACATGATCAGTGATTTTTGGTGTTACTGTTGGAATTGTTTGGGGCACCATGGACCATGCCCATATAAGACAGCGAACTTGCTCAATGAGTGATGTGTGTGTTCTGACGGCTGCACGGACCCACTGTTCCCCCATCTCTCTTTCTCTCCTCAGGCCTACCTTTTCCCTGAGATACAACGACATTGAAATCAGGCCATTTAGTAACCCTACATGACCTCTAAGTGGTCAAGCAAAAGCTAGAGTTGAACATCTCTCACTTTCGGTCAAAAGTTAGAAATGATTAAGCTTGGCGAGGAAGTCATGTCAAAAGCTGAGATAGGCTGAAACTTGTGCCAAACAGTTATCTAAGTTGTCAATGAAAAGAGAAGTTATTGAAGGAAATTATAAGTGCTGCTCCAGGGAACACATGAATTATAAGAAAGTGAAACAGCCTGATTGCTGATATGGAGAATGTTTGAGTGACCTGGATAGAAGATCAGACCAACTGCAACATTCCCTTGAGTCAAAGCCTAATCCAGAGCAAGCCCTAACAAGCCCATGGAGTTGAAGCCCTAACTCTCTTCAACTCCATGAATCCTGAGAGAGGTGAGGAAGCTAAAGGAGAAAAGTTTGAAGCTAGCAGAGGTTGGTTCATGAGGTTTAAAGAAAGAAGCCATCTCTGTAACATAAAAGTACAAGGTAAAGCAGCAAGTGCTGATGGAAAAGCTGAAGCAAGTTATCCAGAGGATGTAGCTAAAATCACTGATGAAGGTGGTGACACTAAACAACAGATTTTCAGTGTAGACAAAACAGCCGTATATTGGACAATGATGTCATCTAGGACTTTCATAGCTAGAGAGGAGACACCAAGGCCTGGCTTCAAAGCTTTAGAGGACAGGCTGACTCTCTTTTTAGGGGCTAATGCAGCTGGTGACTTTAAGTGAAGCCAGTGTTCATTTACCATTCCGAGAACCCTAGGGCTCTTAAGAATTATGCTAAATCTACTCTGCCTGTACTCTGTAAATGGGACAACCAAGCCTGGATGATAGCACACGTGTTTACAGCATGGTTTCCTGAATATTTTAAGTCCATTGTCAAGACCTACTGCTCAGAAAAAAAGATTCCTTTTAAAATATTACTGCTCATTGACAGTGTACTTGGTTATCCGAGAGCTCTGATGGAGATGTACAAGGAGATGAATGTTGTTTTCATGTCTGCTGACACAGCATTCATTCCTCAGCTCATGCATCAAGGAATAGTTTAGATTGTCAAGTGTTCTTATTTAAAAAGTACATTTTTTTAATTTTTTTTTTTTGAGATGGAGTTTCACTCTGTTGTCCAGGCTGGAGTGCAGTGGCATGATCTCAGCTCACTGCAACCTCCGCCTCCTAGGTTCAAGCCATTCTCCTGCCTCAGCCTTCCAAGTAGCTGGAATTACAGGCGCGTGCCACCACGGCTGGCCAATTTTTTTTTTTTTTTTTTTTTTTTTTTTTACTAGAGACAGGTTTTCGCCATGTTGGACAGGCTGGTCTCTAACTCCTGGCCTCAAGTGATCCGCCTGCCTTGGCCTCCCAAAGTGCTGGGATTACAATCGTGAGCCAGCGTGCCTGGCCAAGAAGTACCTTTCATAGGCTATAGCTGCCATAGATGGTGATTTCTCTCATGGATCTGGGCAAAGTAAATTGAAAACCTTTTGGAAAGGATTCAGCATTCTAGGATGAACATTTGTGATTCATGGGGAGGTCAAAATATCAACATTAATAGGAGTTTTGAAGAAGGTTCTTCCAATCCTCATGGATGACTTTGAGTCGTTGGTTCAAGACTTCAGTGGAGGAGGTCACTGCAGATGTGGAGAAACAGCAAGAGAACTAGAATTAGAAATTGAACCTGAAGACATAACTGAATTGCTGCAATCTCATGAGAAAACCTGAACAGAGGAGGAGTTGCTCCTCATGGATGGGCAAGAAAGTGGTTTCTTGAGATAAAATCTACTCCTGGTGAAAATGGCGGGCACATCATTGAAATGACAACAAAGGGTTTAGAATAGCTCATAAACAGTTGATAAAGCAGTAGTAGGGTTTAAGAGGATTGACTCCAATTTTGAAAGAAATTCTACTGTGGGTAAAATGCTGTCAGACAGCATCAAATGCTATAGAGAAATCTATCATGAAAGGAAGAGTCAATGTAGCAAACCTCATTGCTGTCTTATTTTAAGAAATTGCCACAGCCATCCCTGCCTTCAGCCACCACCATCCTGATTAGTCAGCAGCTGTTCACATCAAGACAAGACCCTCCACCAGCAAATAAATTATAACTCCCTGAAGGCTCAGATGATCATTAACATTTTGGGGCAATAAAGTATTTCTTTCTCTTTTTTTTCTTTTTATTTTTTACGAGTCTCGCTCTGTCGCCTAGGCTGGAATGCAGTGGCTTGATCTCAGCTCACTGGAACCTCTGCCTCCTGGGTTCAAGTGATTCTCCAGCCCCAGCCTCCCTAGTAGCTGGGATTGCAGGTACTCGCCACCACACTAGGCTAATTTTCGTCTTTTTAGTAGAGACAGGGTTTCACCATTTTGGCCTGGCTGCTCTCAAACTCGTGACCTCAGGTGAACCACCTGCCTCAGGCTACCAAAGTGCTGGGATTACAGGCGTGAGTCACTGTGCTGGACAAATAAATTTTTTTTTTTTTGAGATGGAGTCTCGCTCTGTCACCTAGGCTGGAGCGCAGTGGCACAATCTCAGCTCACTGCAAGCTTCACCCGGTTCATGCCATTCTCCTGCCTCAGCCTCCCGAGTAGCTGGGACTACAGGCACCTGCCACCACGCCTGGCTACGTTTTTGTATTTTTAGTAGAGACGCGGTTTCACTGTGTTAGCCAGGATGGTCTTGATCTCCTGACTTCATGATCTGCCCACCTCGGCCTCCCAAAGTGCTGGGATTACAGGCATGAGCCACCGCGCCCGGCCAAATAAAATATTTGTTAATTAAGGTATTTACATTTTTTTAGACATAATGCTATCGCATAGTATGTTTATACTATACAGTAGCCTATTGTATACAAATAGGTGTCCCGCACGCTCCTCTGAGCATCTGCACTCATCCTCGCCCTGCCTGCAGCTCCTGGTCGTCTCTGAGCTCCTGAGCCTGCTTCAGCCCTTCCGCAGGACTTACCCAGCCCTCCCCAGCCTCCTGGCCTCCAGTGCAGCCCCTGACAGCACTCCTGCTGTGGGTCTTCCCTGCAGAGTGGGTGCTGCACCTGGATGGAAGAGGTGAGGAGGAAGCACACACCTCCCTAACTCGAGCCAGCATGGCCCTGGGAGAAGAGCAGAAGTGGGACTTCTGGTAGGAGAACTGGGAATTGTTTACTTATTTTAGAAGAAGCATGAGCAAGCCACCATCTAGAGGAGAAAGGGGATGAAATTAGCGGAGGCACTAAAATACTTCGGTTTACTCTGATTAGAGCAGAAGAGAAATCTGCAGACAATTAGCAGCAAGTGAAGATCTTGCTATAGAAATAAGGAAGTGGTATGGGTAAGCGAAGGCTGTGCTGTTAGTTTCAACAGGCTGCATGTGAAAGCAGACACATGCCATGCCCAGCTGGGTCAGCCGAGTCGGCCCAGCCGCCAGCCTATCCTGTCTGTGCACTGTCCCAGGTGCAGTGAGCCCCTAGCCCCCGTGCCTGACTGCACACCATGCCTGGAGGAGGCTGTACTTGTCCTCAGCAACCTGCCCTCAAGAGGTGCTTTTTCTAATTGGCGTGAAAGCCCTATATACGCTACCAGGCAGTGGTGAGGAAGGCTCTCTGATCCTAAAATCCCATGATTGCCTTAAATAAGTACTTGAAGTACCAACCTGTGAGAATCTGCAGAGGTGATGTCTGAGCATGTGGGGTGGTCTTGAGTGTTAATGAGATGCCCTGAGCACTCCGCAGGGCCTGTGTTGAGCTGCCAAGGTGTTTTGAAGCAAATGGAAAGTGAGAGTTGGGCCCAGGAGCTAGGATGATGTGAGCCCTGCTACCTACAGGTGCCGCCCGGTTCTCCCTGCATGCCAGGCGCAGGTGCTTGTGTCTGTGAGGACTGGCTCGCCACTGAGTGCAGGGGACGCTGTCCAGCTCAGCCAGGAGACTCTGGACTGGCAGTCCTGACAGGACACAACTCACAGACGTTGGTGGGAAACAGGGTAATAGGCGATGCCACTGTGGCTGCAGGGGACAGCGGCAGAGACCCTGAGAGGTGGGAGGGAGGCAGGTTGGGAAGGGCCGGTCTCAGCACAAATTGCTCTTCAGTGTGGCCCTTCCAAGGCCTCCTCTTGAGTACCTCAGGGAGGACAGCAGATGCAGGTGACCCCCGCCTGGGCCAGGGCCCCCCCAACGCGAGCCGCATGCCAGAAAACGGAGCCAGCACATCCATCTGCTTTTGGTGTCCCCTACGAGGTGCCCAGAGGGAAAAAAAAGTAGGCCGAGAAGAGATTTTCCAAAGTGAAGCCAGGCTTATTTACATTCCGCTTCCCCCAGCAACCTGCACCTAGAGGCCGAACTTTAAATAGAGACCAGAGTGAAGGATTACTCATCGACAGAACAAACTTAAAATAAGACAAAGAGGCCCAGTGCACTAGTGCCGTGGTGCACGTCAGGGCAGCATCTCCCTACGGGTGGGCCACACCGGGCCTGTGCTTGGAGCGAGGGGTCGGCATACCCCATTCAGGACCCCAGCCTCCCCGAGTCACACCTCAGTGCGACTGCCGCTCTCACCTTGCCCAAGCCCTGCCCCAGCTGTGCCCCAGGCCGCACCGACAGCTCCAGCAGCCCAGCCCTGGCCCTACCCCTGAACATGCGTGACCATGGACAGAAGCTCCATCCCCTCGAACGGCTGTGTCCGCAGCCGTGAAACCTCTGCAAGAAGGCCACAGACAGCCCTGGGGAGGAAGCATGTTGCACGGGGCCTCCTGAGCAGGGATAGCCCTGCGAGGGGTTCCATGCTCCCAGGCCACCAAGCTCCATGCTGTGCGGGAGCAGTGGTCTGGAGGGAGAAGTGGCCCAGCCCCAGTCGGCGTGTAGCCACAGCCAATCCATGGAATGAGGCCTCCATGGAGCACAGGCCACTGAGCCCCCAGCTCTGCACCTTGCCTACCAGCCCAGCCCAGGAGCAGGAGGGAGAGGAGTCCATAAGCTGTGGTCAGCAGCTTGGGCGTGTTCTGAGCCTGCCTTGGCAGCTGATGAACCCCCGACTCCAGAGCAAAGGCAGCCCCGGACCCCAGAACCAACTAAAAGGAGTTGTTGGTGCGGCCTGAGTCGCATACCACCCGCCCCTGGCCAGGAGCCAGCCCGGCTGCACATTCTGCGTGTGGCCACTGAAGCAAACTGTTCTGACATCATAAAGCAACAGATGAGGCTAACTTAAGCAGGATTTACACTCAACTGTATTTCTTTGAGAGCGGCACATCACTTTGTGCATCATTGTTACTGATTCACAAGCCTTCCAGGGATCCAAGCCATCTCTGCACTCTTCCTCTCCTCGTCTGCCTTCCTTTGCCTCAGCCCAGGCTGTGTGGAAGCCACTGTCCCCTCCGCTCCCCTTCTCTTTCCTCCTCCCCCCTCCCCTTCTCTTTCCTCCTCTATCCTCTCCCCATCCTCTCCCATCCCCTCCCCATCTCCTCCTCCTTCCTCCCCCTCCTCCTACCTCCCCCTCACTCCATCTCTTTCATCCCCTCTCCTTCTCCATCCCTCCCCGTTCTCCTCTCCTCCCCTCCAGCTTCTCTGCACAGTACATAGGCACATGTTGGCTGCAGTTGTTTATCATTTTCACTGCACTTTTCCCTTAGTGTATTTCCTCTATGGTGATCAGAACAGAATCACACCCTGGGTTCTCTCCATTTGTCACCTGGACATAGCATTGAAACTGTGAACACAGTTGGGGGGCAGGTGGAGTTCCTCTCCTGATGGCTTTGTGTATCCTCCTGAAGCCGAGAGTTGGTCCTGACTTCACTGTCAGTGTTCACCATTTCAAACAGGGAAAGAAACAAAGATGCCAGCCACAGTTGAAGCCCACAGGATGTCCCTAGGGGGAGGGCATGAGGGACACCTGTAAACAAAGGAAATAGCCAAGGTCATTGAATGAGGGCAGAGGGACTTGCTATGTAGGATTAGGATGTTCAAAAAGGGTGGCAGATTTCATGTTAAGGCCAAGAAACTTTTAATCTCTACAAGGTTCTCATGCTGTTCCAGAATATTCCACACTGGTCCTCCTTTTTTCCTTCTTGAGCCCTTGTGAGCTGCATTCTGTTTCTGTTTTCACTGTAGAAGCTTCCTCCAGCATCAGGAGGGTGCAGTGGGGGATCTGTGAGCTTCCCTCACATCCCCAGAGACATACTGTGTACACAAGCCACTGGAGAGGGTCAACATCCCCACCCAGCAGCCTACACTGGTGTGAGATCCACCAGATGACTCTTCATTAACATTCATCTTTGGTCTCTTATTGAACTGAGGCCTCCACCAGCTTCCGTGGCTGAATCTTGTGAGCAAATAAAAATAATCTGATTGATTCTCTCCATCCATTCAAAACCAACCTTCCCCAAATCCCAAAAGTAGCAGAGCACTTTTGTAAGTATTATCCAGTCCTTATAAGGAAAAGATAGAGGGTATAGTTAAGTATTTTATGAGAGTAGCTTGGCCCGTGGGCTGAGTTGGAGGCACAGCATCTAAACCCTAAACTAGGATTTTCACCACTAAATTTAATCTTTTCTTGTTTGCAAATAAGACTTAAAATTAAGGCCGGGGTAATCCCAGCGTTTTGGGGAGGCTGAAATGGGAGGATTGCTTGAGACTAGGAGCTCAAGACCAGTCTGGGCAACATAGGGGGACCCCATCTTTACAAAAAATAAAAAACTTAGCCAGCACGGTGGCACACACCTGTGGTCCCAGCTACTTGGGAGGCTGAGGTGGGAGGATCACTGGAGCCCAAGTGGTTGAGGCTGCAGTGAGCTATGTTTGCACCACTGCACTCCAGCCTAGGTGACAGGGTGAGATGCTGTCTCAAAAACAAAAAAGGTCAAATAATTAATCATGGCACAATTACTGCAAAGAAGTGTGCAACCACAGTTTTCTAACTTAACCACCTTTCCCTTAAAAAGGGCCTCGGAGGTCTCTTCCAGCTCTGCTTGATCGGATAAGCCAGGCAGGAAAACCAGTCCAGGTTAGATTAAGTGAGGAAAACCCAGCCCAAGACTAGCTTAGCTCACCCTCAGTTTTCCCTAAGGTTTCCCTTGCTCAGAGCATCAGACTTTAGACAGTGTGAAGAAGAGGAAACCACCGGAAAGTCCAAAGACCTGGCCCTGGGATGCAGTTCAGAGGTCCTCGAGGGCTTTGGGGTCACTGTGCCTTACTGAGCTGCCTTCCCACCTTGTCAGATGGACAGGTGGAATCCTCCTAAGGCTGTGGGTGACAGGCACACCCCTCCCCTGCAGGCAGCTCCCTGCAGGCCCCCTCCCTCCCCTGCCTCGTGGGTTCGTTGTGAGGAGTGAGCCGGGGAGGGTGTGTGGGGCCTCTGTAAACTGCAGAGCCCCCATAGAGACTTGTGGGTCTTTTTAGGTTGGGTTCCTCCAAAGACAACCTCCCCCCAGGAATGCCGGCCAGTCCCCTGTTCCCCAGGAGGGCTCCCACTGACACTGGCCCCATGCTTTGCCCGCAGGTACCTGGCGCTCTATGCCTACAAGCCCCAGAAGAGTGACGAGCTGGAGCTGCACAAGGGAGAGATGTACCGGGTCCTCGAGAAGTGTCAGGATGGCTGGTTCAAGGGGGCGTCCCTGAGGACCGGGGTCTCTGGGGTGTTCCCCGGAAACTACGTGACACCCGTTTCCAGGTGAGGGCATGGTGGTGGCAGCCTGGGCAAGGAGAGGGCAAGGACCTACATGCCTTACCGCTGTTGTTACTGACGGAGGCCACTCTGTGAGCCGGGCCCAGAAGGCAGCAAGGCCTCCAGTGCCCAGGGTTCAGCCCCCGCTGGTGTCCCCAGACCCGCATTTCACCTTCTGAGCTGGGTTTGCACTCAACTCCTTGACTGTCCTCAGCAGACATTGGCCACCAAGGGGAGAAGAACGGGAACAGGAGGAGCAGGAACAGGAAAGTCACCAGAGTGAGGTCTCAAGTGTGAGTGTGTGTTTATGTGAGGACAGTGTGTGCACATATATACAGTAATATTCAGTGTGTATGCATGTGCAGAGTGTGTGCACGCTTCTGTGTGCTTGCGTGTATGGTATTTGTACATGTGTGCAGTGTATGTGCAGTGTGCATGCCTGTGCGTATGCATACTGTAAGCACAATTTATGTGCACGTGTGCATAATGCAGGTACAGCATGTGTGTACGCAGTATGTATGCTTGTGTGTGCAGTATGTATGCTTGTGTGTCATCACATACAGATGTGTGATATGTAAAACACTATATACGTATATGCAAAGGAAAAATGATATATTCCCAAAGGTTAACAGTCGTTGAGTGGTCGCATCGTGGTAATAGATTGTTTTTTCTTTGTGTTGTCAGTGTTTAATAAGTTCTTTGTTCTACTGCTTTTATAAAATAGAATATGTAATTTTAGCGTCACTGAAGAGACAAGGGGGTTGTCTGGGAATTTTTCACTGAGATGAGGGTCCACAGCTTGGTGACATCAGTCAGCCTCACTGGGCATGGCCCTGTGTTGACACTGCAGCACACACACACAAGTGAAAGACGTGGCCTTGGGTTTCTCCTGTCTTTGGAACAGGGCTACAGTGGAAACAATTAAATAACCCGTAGACCCTGCATTGATTGCTGGGCTGATTCCTACTTGCAGAGTGTTCTCGGGACACATGTGGTGTTGATATGAGCAGCTCTAGTTCCTAAGGCAATCTTCAGCCAGGGCCTCTCTCGAGGTGCCCAGAAAGGGCCTAGGGATTGATGGAGTTGCCCAAAGCCTGAAAGGTCTGCAGGCACAGGGCTAAAGGGGCAGTTAGAAATCCTTTGCTCAGGTGATGCTCAGCAGGGAAAAGCTTGAGAAGCAAACTGCAGCGAGGCTTCAGGAAATGCACCCCCTCAAACCCAGCCACCTGGTCAGAGGGGTGGCTGCTTAGGGGGTGAGCTGCCCACAGCCTTCTGAGGCTTCATCAGTGGTGTGGGGCGACTTGCCCAGCGTGCGCAGCCCCGAAGGTCTCTGGTCTGGATTTCCCACGCCAGTAGCTACGGGTTGTGTCTCTCAGCCGGCAACCGGCCTGTGCTTGAAGCGCTTGACCTGGAGTTGGGCTCACCTGTCGTGTCATCAGATAGCCCTTGCAGGAAAGCACAGGTCACCCCTCTAGATTAGGGGACTCACTGACCAGCTGGCACCCTCCAGGAAGGCACAGCCTGAGATGGCACGTGTCCACACCTCCGGGCTCGCCCGCCCTGCTGGGGGGCATCACTCTGTCACACGCCCTACTCTTGTATGAGGAGGCGGTTCTTCCTCCACGCAGCAGGTTACAGCGGCAGCTTCTGAGGGAGGCCATCGGCTTCCCAGTTTCCAGTTTCTCTCCTCTGATTCTTCCTTTATCTTTACCTGAGAACTTCCACAGACCTTCAGAGATGTAAAGCCTGCGGTTTAAGTCCAGCTTCTTTGCGTGGCACTGGGGCCCTCCACCACCTGGCCGGGCGACTCCTGACGTGCATCAGTCAGCGTCACCACGGGGAGCTCTCTTAGGCGGCCCTCACCCCCACAATACTGGAATGCCTTCCACCCTCTTCCTGCTTCTGAATTAAATCACTGAATATCCTTCAAGAGCTGGGTCCTAAGTCCACTTGCTATATGAAGCCTTGCCTGGAGGCCTTCATCCTTGCCTGTGCCATAGTCAGGATGGACAGCTCTACCCACCTTGTCATCCCAAGCAGCCCACTGACAAGTTCTGCCTGTTAGGGTCATCTACAGGCATGCAGGATCCCCCCTCACAGGCCAGCCCCTGCGCCACAGTAGCCATCTCCAGCTTTGTTTCCCTGGCTTCTTGCATACCATGTTCATATACGAGGTGCTCAATAAATGCTGATCGAATCAATACATGAAATCTAGTTGTTCTGATCAAAATGTCTCCTCAAGAACTGTCTTCTCCTGCTGCCAGGGAGTTTGTTATGGGAAGATCCTCCATCTCCTGACACTGGAGCTCGTATCGGGGCCCGGGCCCCTCCCTCCACCTCTGCTGTGCACCTCATGGTTGCTCACTCTCCTCAAGCCCTCTTGGTGTGTGTTTTTCAAAGAATGGCAGAGCCAGGAATAAACATTAAGCAAAAGCCACTCCAGATCGAGCCCCAGTAACTGCAGTGTTGGGAGGTCATTGAGTGTCCTCTCTGGTTCCTTACAGAACGAACCGCCCCCGGGTGGGCTGCCCCCAGGTCAGTATGTTAGAGGCCATGGGTCCCTCACTGCAATCCATAGCTCAGCACAAAACAGGAAATCTGGCCTTGGTCTTTATCCCCGGAAATGGAAGACAGCTGTCCCCCTCCAAGGCTGTGCCCCCAGGACTTATAACTTTCATGATCCCTACTGGGTTCAGGACAATTGCCAAAGCCACCCAGCAGAAGGCGATGCCTTATCTGGCAGTGATTGGAGGGCAGGCGAAGGCCTACCCCTTCCTGCATAGACCTGGATTCACCAGCTGTGCTTGCCCTCATCGTGCTGGGAGGCCCTGGAGTGCTGGTGGGCTCTCAGGGCTGCGAGTATAGTGCCCAGAGTTGAGCATTCTGAGTTCATTTAAAAACCTGGTGCGGGAGCCGGTGTGTGGCTCTTTCCGTGACGGCACGCACTAAGGAAGTAGGACTAGCCCAGGGTGTCTCTGCCATCCTGCCATGAGGGCAGAGGGAGAGGGTTTTCTGCTGTCATGAGAGGCAGATGTGTGTCTGTGTCTGTTGTGTTCAGACTTGTCAATATCACCTTGCAAATTAGTGACTCATTTGTGAGCTCACTTTATTTAGTTTTTAAAAATGATTTCCTCGGGGAAAAGTGAGCTCAACGGATAGCAAATGGGATTTTTAAATTCATGGTTTTGGCTGACCTGCTAACAAGCTGGATTGCTGGGGTGAAGTTCAGCACAGCTCTGAGGGCTGGGGAAGGAGGACACCACCAGGTTCCCTTAGCAGGTGAGTCCTTTTCCAAGAGGCCCCTCTCCTGTCAGCTGCTGTGCGGAAAGCCCTCTGTGTTGCCGGGAGCTTCGCTGCTAGAGGTCATGCCCAGTGGTACCAGCCACAGGGAGATGGCTGGACCAGGCCCAGGAGACAGGGGCAGGCAGCCTGTTCTCCCACCTGTGGCTTTTGGTGTGTCTTGGAATAAGATCCTGAAGGGACGGAAACGGGAATTTACCCAGCTCTTGGACAAATGGAAGACATTTAAGTCCCCTGAAACTGAATCCACAGAAGCTTCCAAGCCCCTAACTCTGCCATATTTCACATCGCTACCTCCAGGACATGGGTTAAGTACAAATACACAGAGGGAAAGCGTGAAAAGCCCAATTTCCAGAGTGGCTGTGTTCGTCTTGTGGAAGCTGATTTCATCTGGAAACTTTGGAGTGAAAGGCCATCTATTTCTGGTATGGAACTGCAAGCTCCCAGACATTCAGAAGGACGTCGTGCTGTGTGTGCCCTTTCCCAGCAGCCAGCAGGTGCGAGGTGGCAGTCGTGCCCAAAGGGGGCCAGCATCCTTGCCATCCTTTCCCCAACGTGCTGGATGCGTCAAGGCCTCGCGGGACATGACTGAGTCATCTGTTCTTTCTGGGTGTATCTGGAGACACACAGCTGTTTGTAAGAACAAACTGAGGCAGTAGCTCTGGTATAAAAGATTTGATTCGGCTCATTCCTCTGTTTCTCAGGGTGGCGTTGCTGTTTGTTAAATATTTCACACTGACAGTTTGCAGCCCATGAAGTTCTTGTAAAGGGGGCCCTTGTGCCAGTGATGAGCACTGTTTTAGGACTTTGTCCCCAGAAGAGTTGGCCTTCATCTCTCAGAGCCAGCAGGTAGAGCGAGGCTCTGCCAGAGGCCCACGTGGCGCCATTACCTCTGAGCCTCTCATCAGAATTCCTTCTGCTTTCTCTCCACAGGGTGCCTGCAGGAGGGGCAGGGCCGCCCCGGAATAATGTGGTCGGAGGGTCTCCACTGGCCAAAGGAATAACCACAACCATGCACCCAGGCAGTGGGAGTCTGAGCAGCCTGGCCACCGCCACCAGGCCTTCCCTGCCCATCACCACTCCCCAGGCCCATGCCCAGCACCCCACAGCCTCACCCCCAACAGGCAGCTGTCTGCGGCACTCAGCCCAGCCAGTGGCCAGCCAAGCCCGGAGCACCATTTCAACAGGTACGTTCCCAGACTCACAGGGGCCTCACCCTGCAGGGCATCAATAGTGGGGCTTCCTGGGACATGCTTGTGAGACACATCATGGCCCAAGGCTCCAGCAGTGCGTGTGCAGCTGGTGGTATGTGCTTGTCATGCTCGTGAACGTCTGATCTCTGGGAAGTTCACTTGCCTTATCATGTTACCCATCCTGGCAGCTGAAGTTAATTTACAAATATTTACACGTTTCATTGTGGCAAGAGGGCCTCATGGGCTAATAAGATTAACACCGGCACTTTCAGATGCCTCCCCCGTGAATGACTGCGAGCCAGCCACATGGGTCTTCCATCTGCCGCCTTGCAGGGCTTCCCAGCTAGGCGGCATCTCACAGGACAGGGCTAGGGTACACTCGGGTCCAGACTCTTCCCTTTCTGAAGTGCTCTGAGGCAGGAGGAATGACAGCTGTTGATCCTTCGCCTTCATGGCAGCTGGAGAAAGTTAAGGAAAACCAGTTTGGCCCTGGGATGTTGTGAGATGAAAAGAAATTACGGGGTGGACCTTAAGGGCATAAAGAAGGTAAGCACATCTTGGTTGGTGGCTTAGTGTTGAGCTAGTAAGAACAGCTGATGCCGGATTCGCAGGCTGATCTGGGAGCCCATGCCACGGCATCTTCCACCACGGTGGAGCCAGTGACGCTGGCATGATGCCGAGTACCCTGGGACAGGAGGGCGTAACCCAGAATCTCTCTTCCCACCCCAACTCTGTCCTCAGAAATCATCTCTTTTTCTCACAGTGAGGCTTAAAGGGCAAAAATAATGTAAATTCATGGAAGCAATAAAATGTACTATTTCTTCAACCAACCAACACAATGACCCATTCGAAGTGTCCAGAAAGAAGCAGCTTCTCAAGTGTGGAAAGAGGAGACAACACTTAGCACAGCAGAGGCCATATTTCCTTCTTTGGCTTAGCTGATGGGACAAGGGGTAAATGTCTGTCATCTACTTGCCCACCCAAGTGGGTGCAGGGCGGACTTCCGGTACCCAGTGCCCAGCGTCATCACTGGGTTCAGGTGGACTTTGGATGCCTGGTGTCTGGCACCATCAGTGGGTGCAGGGAGACTTCAGGTGCCCAGTGCTGGTGGTGTACCTGTCAAGCAGTGGGTAATTTAGCACCAGGAAAGATTCATGGGTGGCCTGAGCGCTACCCTGGTGTCAGAGCCTTCAAGACCTACTCTGCCATCACAGAGAATCTGTAAGTCTCTACTAGTATCTTTTTTACTTAAATTAGCCAAGAATGATGCTTTGTTTTCGCAACCCTGGCTCCAGGGCCCTGGGAAAGAATCTGCAGCAATATTACCGGGTGCCCGAGCGCACCCTGCAACCCGTGACCTTCTGATCAGCCATCCTTCAGCATGGGTTACGTGGATCTGTTTTCTGGTAGCCTCTAGCTGGGGATACAGTCATTGCAGTTGGCAAGTGATCTGGTGATCTGAAGTCGTGCTCCCTGACTGGTCAGAGGCAGCCAATATGCTTATCTGTTTGGCCCCTGGAGCACCCAGGCAGGACCAGGGGAGCAAAAGTCCCAGGCCAGGGCCGGGCGCGGTGGCTCACGCCTGTAATCCCAGCACTTTGGGAGGCCGAGGCGGGCGGATCACAAGGTCAGGAGATCGAGACCACGGTGAAACCCCGTCTCTACTAAAAATACAAAAAATTAGCCGGGCGCGGTTGTGGGCGCCTGTAGTCCCAGCTACTCGGGAGGCTGAGGCAGGAGAATGGCGTGAAACCGGGAGGCGGAGCTTGCAGTGAGCCGAGATCGCGCCACTGCACTCCAGCCTGGGAGACAGAGCGAGACTCCGTCTCAAAAAAAAAAAAAAAAAAAAAGTCCCAGGCCAGGTCCCTTCTGGTTTTAAACATCTCATCCAATCAGCCGGGCGTGCTGTACAAATGTTTCCACATGCACCAGCACTAGAAAGGGTGAGTGGCCTTACTCATCACGGTGAGTCAGCATCCCAGTGCAGTGACCCTGAGTTGTCTGCCCAGAATAGCCAGTATAATGGTCTTTCCACACCAAGCCTTGCTAGAAACGTTCCCAATTCAAAGAAGAAATGGAGCCCTGCCAGTCACTTCTCCCTCTGTGGAATAACAAGCAGTATCAAAAGAAATTGGCAAGGCTGTGGGGCCGTGCAACATTGTGTCTCAGTCCTCCATCACCATAGTAACCACGAGGGTGCCATGAGCATTCTCTTCCATCAGTTTAATGTTACACACGGGGAGAGCAAGGCACGGGATGGTTAAACGGCTCCCCCATGCATCCCAGCCCAGCACTTGTCCCCACGCTATTGCTGTCACAGCCAGGTTAAAGAATGGCTCCTACCGAGCCATATCAGTAAATTAAATGCCACTGAGTTCCCGCGGCATTTTCCACTTCATTCTGCATTTAGAGAGAGAAAAAACACTGTTGACAGTCCAAGTAATGGATTGTTCCCCGCAGTAATTGCCCATTTCAGCAGACCCCAACCCCGGCGGGTGGGAGGCATTTCATCAATGTTCTCATCTCGAGCCAAAGTCAGGCAGTTTGACAAAGGCTTAATTGCATTGGCCATAGCATCCAATATGATTTGTTCTGCTTGATTAATGTAACTCCTTTCCCAAGGGCAGAGCACCCCCTGTAAAGTGCCAGTGTTCCTTGCACACTCCTGTCTATGCTTAGTAGGAGCAAGAGCCCAGCAGAGCCATGAATTCATCAGCAAAGAAGCACTGAGAAGGAGCTAGATACAGGCAAGGCACCCTGCAGGGGTCTGGAAATGGAGGAGAACCAGACAAGCCCCATTTCCACCCCAGTTAGAGAGAAAGATTAGAAAACAAAGTTCTGTGGTGGGTTTGGTAAAGCACAGCAAAGGAGGCCTGCTTAGGTATTAGGAAAGCATGAAGGAGGGAATTCATTCCAACTGGGGACGAAAATAGGAGGAGGATTAGGGGTAAGGCATATGGAAAGTTTTCAAGAGGAGGTGATAATGACTTGAATCTTAAAGGACAAATAGGAAGTGTCTGAGACAAAACAGAAAAGAGATTCGGAACAGAGGAACCAGCATGAGCAACGGCCTGGCAATGAGGAAGAGCATAACTCTTTGTTTTGGGAAACTTTATTTAGCTGTGACATGACTAAAGCAAAGGTATGGAAGAAGGAGAAGTCCAGTGTGTAGATGACAGTTCCCTGCAGAGGCACACTGTCCTTTAAATCTGAAAGGTGGGTAGAGCTCAGCATGCAACAGTAGGAGAGTGTGGGAAGCACTCAGGAAGGGGAAGCATGGGGAGCTCCTGGCCTGCCGAAGCCAGGGGCCCCTGGACACTGGAATATGGGTAGGGTGCAGGAGCAAAGAAAGACCCGCAGTGAAGCTGAAAAGCTAAGCAGGACAGAGCATGGAGGTTCTTCTAGACCATGTCAGGAATTTAGATGTTTATCCTAAGGGCAGTGGGGCCCATTAAAGGGTGTTGAATAATAGACATAGTCATATTTTTGTGTTTAAAAGATTGAGCTAGACTTCTGCTTATGGCCAATCTGAAGTGATGAGGACGGGAGTTACCCTCCCACATGAAACAAATTTAAAAAGCCAAATATATAAAACAACAGTTTTCAAGATACCAGACAACCAAGGACTGATTCACGAGAGACGTTGTAGGCACTGGCAAAGGGTAGCAGGTAACCAGGTGGAGGAGCCCCACAGGCTCTCTGCAGTGAGGACCTGGAGATTAGAGTCTGTGACAGAGAGGTCTGGAGCTTCCAGGGCAGTGATCAGAGAGGAGAGAGCAGCACAGAGAGGCTGCAGAGCATGCCCTCAGATCTTCAGCCGACAACTAATCTGCATATGAACATGAGAAACATGCCCAAAGCCAGGAAAAGAATCAAAGAAAGAAAGGATTAGTGCTCACAGTGCCCAGAATACACACCAGCTGGAAATAATGCCTGTTCCCACCAGCCAGACTGGAAAAATTGCAGAAATCACCAAGCATTGAGTAATCTACACAGGACCTTGCCTCTGTAGTGGGGAATGTTCTGTTCAGACTGAGCACTGTTCCAGTTTCACCCAACAGCTCAAAAGCAACACTCAAGAGTCAAGCTATTTCTGATTAATTTAACTTTGTCCCAGAACAAAGCTTAAGAATATTTATAGGAATACAAAAAAAAAAAAAAAAAATCCAGCTCTCAACAACATAAAAATCACAATGTCTCATGTTCAATAAAAAATTATGAGGCATGCAAAGGAGCAAGAAAATATGACTTATAATGAAGGGATCCGTCAATCAATCAAAACTGACCCCAAATTGACGTAGATGTTGCAAAGACATTTAAAAATGATATTACAGTTGCCTTTCACATACTCAGAAAGTTAAGTAGAGACATAAGACACCCAAATCAAACTTCTAGAAGTAAAAACTACAGTATGTGAGATCAAGAATATACTAGATGGAATTAATGGCAAATTAAACATTGCTGAAGAAAAAATATTAGTAAACTTGAAGACATAATAATAGAAGCCATGGAAAGTGAAACACAGAGATAAAAGACAATTTTGAAAAATGAACAGAATCAGTGAGCAATGGGACAACTTTAAGTGGCCTAATATATGTGTAATTGGAGCCTCCAATGTAGAGGAGAGAGGTAGGACAGAAAAATGATTTGAAGAAATAATGACCAAAATTGTTCCAAACTTGATGAAAACCACAAACACAGTTCAAAGACAGTTGGTGAACACCAAGCACAAGAAACATGAAGAAAATTATAACAAAGCAAATCACAACCAAATTGTTCAAAATCTCTGACAAAACACTGAAAATAGCTGGAAGAAAAAAGATACATTACATGAAATAGAAAAAAAGATAAGGATAAGGATGATGTCAAAAACAGTTCAAGTGAGACGACAGAATAACTAAAAAAAGTACTGAAAATAATATACCTGTCAATCTACTCCAAGCAAAAATATCTTTCAAAAAAAGCAAAATAAATATTATTCAGAAATAGTAGAACTACAAGATTTTGTCACTAATAAATCCACACTATTAGAAATGTAAAAATAAAATTATTTAGAAAGAAGGCAAATGATACTAGGTAAAAATGAAGATCTATACAAAGGAATGAAAAGCATTGGAAATGGTAACTACGTAGATAAATATATGAGATGTTTTCTTATTATTTGAATATCGTTAAAATATAATTGACTGTTTAAACAAAAGTCAAAACAATCTAGTTTGGGATTTAAAACTCAAAAGTAAAATGTACAATAAACAAAAACAAAGTTTGGGAAGGGAGAAGTGGAAGTTTGGTATACTACTGTAAGAATCTTTATGTTATAAAATTATTTGTAAATGTCTATAATAAAGTAAAGATGTAAGCAGTCACTAAATATGAAACAAAGAGTTACAGCAAATAAGCTAAAAGGGAATAAAAAGGAATCATGAAAACATCCTATCAATCCAAAAGAAAGCATTAACAGAAGGGAAAAGAAACAATGAATACATGGGTCAAAGAGAAAACATATAGTAGGATGGTAGGTTTAAACATAAATCGTGTAAGTAATCACACTAAATGTAAATGGTCTAAATAACCCTAAATATAATGCAGAGATTTTCACACATTACTAGAAAGAAACAAAAAACCAATGGTATGCTGTGAATAGGAAACATACTTTAATACTTCAAGTCTAAAGACACAAATAAGCTAAAAGTGAAGGGATGGAACAAGTTATACACATTATTCACAGTAGTTACATTCTATAAAATTATCATGAACACTGAATTTGTGAATACTATTGTTTCTAGGTGAAATTGTGTGTGGCGTGCGTGCATGGGTGTGTACACATATCTCACATAAATTATCATCTTGTTCTAGTAGATTCTATTTTATTTATTTGACAAAAGAGAAAATGAGGTTCAGAAGGATTAAGTGGCTGACCTGCGGCTGCTCTATTAACAGGTGCCAGAGCTGGGATTCAAATACTGTCCAACTGGCCTCAGAGCCAAAACTTCCTGCACTGTACTGTGTTGCCACCTATCGGATCTATCCTCCTGTCACCTCTGTGTGATGCTGAAACAAAAAGACAGAATGTCGCCTTGTTCAACCTCAGCTGGGAATATGGGTGTCAGGCAACTCAAATTTTTTGCCATTCCATGAATGTCTGAAAATAACTGAAAGCACCACAGATAATGACTTGGGGGTTACAAATCATTTTTCACTAGTAGAAGAATTTGCAAATACAGAATCTGCCAATAATGAGAATAGATTATACCACACTAATATTAAGCAAAAGAAAGCTGGAGTGGTTATCTTAATCAGAGCAGAATTTATAACAATTATATTATTAGAGATAAAAAGGCAATTTCGTAACAATAAAGGGGTCAGTTCATTAAAAGGACGTAACAGTTCTAAATATTTATACACCAAGTAACAGAACCTCAAAATACATAAGCAATTATGGATAAAGGTACAAGGAGAAATAAACAAATCTACAATTATGGTCAGAGACTTTCATCTCTCTCTCAATATTTGATAGAACAGTTAGACATAAAATGGTAAAAATTTAAAACATTAGAACAACAGTATAATCAACTTGACTTAGTTGACATTTGTGGAACATTCTACCCAACAACAGCAAAATGCATCTTCTTTTCAAGTGCACAAGGAACATTTACTGAGATAGATTATATACTGGGCCATGATATTTTTAAGTTTCAGCACATTTAAAGGGATTCAAGTCATGGAAACTACATTCCCTGACCACAGTGGCATTGAATTAGAAATCAGTAATACAAATAATAACATATTTGATATGCTCAAATATTTGAAAACTAAATAACGTACTTCAAAATAACCCATATATTAAAGAACAAATCAAAAGGGGTGTTATAAAGCATTTTGAGCTGAATGAAATGAAAAAGAACAGTGAACGTGGGAGGGCTAACACTGATTTAGAGACTTCTTATAAAACTACTATAATTAAGTTTATGTGATTTTATTGTAAAGATGTTTGTTTTTAATATTTAAAAAGTCAACTCTATGATCTATGTAAAATGGAACACACAATAGCCAAGTGTTGAAGCACTGACCTACTGGCTCTAGGATAAAAAGCAGGCCTTGTTGGCTGACTTTCAACTCCTGCAGGAGAATATGGACAGGAAGGCCCTGTGAGAATCAGGGGACCAGAGCCAGGTGTGCCAGTTCTAACAGCTCCATCATTTTCCAGGGGATGGGCCATACTAAGCCTCCACCTGGGGTGTGAAAGAGAGAAGAGAGAGCCCCAACACTGGTCATGGTGCTGAAGATGGCTCTGGCCTGAGGACTAGGACTAGCTCAGCACCCTCCCTGCAGGACCAGAACTCCCAGAAGCCCATTAAACCTAGTTCTGAGGGAGGGTCCCAGAGGCCAAGCAGCACTAACAACAGAACTGCCAGGCCCAGAAAAGTAGACAAAAAGCTGCAAGCTCAGGGTGAGCTGGCACACTAAGATTTCAAAGCACAAAAGGGAAACTCACACATAAGTTAGCCAATAAACTCAAGAGATGGGAGGAAAATACGGGAGAAATCTGAGAGCATCTTTGCAATCAGTATGTTTAAGATCTAAGAGGAAAAGAAGGAATAACATACACAAAAAAATAAAAACAGGAAGCTATGAAAAAATAGGTGGATGGCTATGAATCAGAAACAACTGGATGTGAAAAAGAACCAATTTGAAATTTTGGAGAGGAAAAATATATGTTTAAATACAAAACCTCTGTAGGTAGCATAAACTGTAGACACAATTGAAAGTAGAATTAGTGAAATTGAAAAACCATACAAAGGAATTTATCCAGAATACAGAGCAGAGACGAAAAATATGAAAGAGATGTATAAACATGGAGGATATATTGAGGAGCTCCAAACTACTTCTAACAGGATTTTCATAACTAGAAAACAGAAGAGGTGCGACAGAGAGAAGATTTAAAGGAGTAGTCCCTGAGAATTCTCCAAAATTGAAGAGGGGCTCAGGTTCTCACACAGAAAGCACAAAGAGTGCTGAGTAGGAAAAATAACCAAAAATCCAAGTCTAAACATGCTGAACTTAAACTTCAGGCATCAAAGGATAAAGAAAATACTATAAAAGCTGCCAGAAGGCAGATACAGATTACTTACACAGAAATGAATAAAAATATAAGAAAGAGCCAGTGTACGCACTATTTCAAAAATATTAAATGTAAAGAAAAATGGGAAAAGGAGGTACTAGCTAAAAGAGGACAAAGTATAGAAGGAATATTATTTATTAAATGGGAGAGACAACTGGTTAATAAATTATGGGGGAAAAGCTAATAAAGAGGCTAAATATAGGAGAGAAGGGATGAGCCAGCGAAGGTATCAAGGATGTGGGTGAAGGTGTTGACCTGGTGGGACCCAGAGTCCTTGTGACTGGAAGGGAGGGGTGTGGGGAAGTGGAGAGGGGGGTTGGCCTGGAGTTGTGGGAGTTCCATTTCATCCCTGAAGTGGGAAGCAATACCCCTGAAAATAAGGAAAGGACAAAGCTGGTGATGCAGTAGGTCATTTATTCATTCCCCTATCATTTATAAAGCACCTACAGATACTAGGGACATACAGTGAACTGAGTGAGGACTCAGTCCTTGGGGCAGCTGTAATGGGACTGAAACACACCAAAGATTTAAAGAGGAGAGGAAAGGGAAAAGCAGGGAGCATGGTTGGTGCTTTCGTAAACAGCCTTCATCTGTCAGCCTGACTTCAAAGAAGGTGTGGGCTACTTTGGCATCACTAACGAGTAGTCCCAGCCAGCTCAGGGTGGGAGCACCCGGGGTGGGTGAAAATAAGGGTAAATGCTACCAGAAATGAGCACACTCTTCACCAGCCAGTATCGTGACCTGAGCTTTGCCTTGCTTTCTCACACTACAGTTTTTCTTCTCCAGTGGTTCCATTCTGTGAAATCGGAAGTGACGTGGCTGGGGTTCTTTTTTCTCAGAGACTCACTCTTTTATTCAAAAAATGTACAGAGCACCTTCTACATGCCAGGCACCATTGCGGGGGTTATCCGTGAATTAAGCAGCCATGTCCCTACCTCATGGAGCTCCATTGCAGTGGGGACAGGCAATGAACAATCAGCCTCCAGTGAACATGTAAATTACACAACTGTGAGGAGCTAAGCACCTTGCGGGCAAAAGAAAGCTGGAGCTAGAGCAGGAGCAGGGGAGGCTGAGGCTGCAGAGGGCAGGCAGCACTGTGAAGGCAGTAGGCAGGTCTCTAGAAGGTGGTATCTGAGCCTTCCAGGCACCTGAGGGTCCCGCCTTGCAGCTCTGAGGGAGGTGAGGTCTGTGGGCAGGGGTGCTGGCACTGTGCCTCTGAAGTGACCAGGAGCCAGTCGTACTGGCAGTGGCCAGGAGGCCAGTGTGGCTGAGGGGAGGGTATTAGGAGGTGAGGTTGGAGGTTGCTGGAACACACTCTGTCTCTTCTTTGGTGCCTGGATGAGCAAAGTAGTGTGGCAGGCAAGGGGAAGCCAGCCAGGAGGTAGAGGCCAGCCATGCACAGCCCAGGGGCGCAGACCCTGGTACAGTCCCAAGGCCAAGGGCCACAGCGCTTCCCTGGCAGGCTGTCACCCCATTCCAGGGACTCTGGGCCGAGGGAAGGGGAGTCAGCCAGTTGAGGGGAGAGATGAATAAATCTCCAGGAGTGGCCTCCGAGTCAGTGTTTTCAGGGTGATTAAATGACCTGAGGCCCCTGGATCTGTGTGATTGCCTGACCTGCTCTCCTTGTAAATATGGAGCTGTGTTGGGTGAGGATCAAATATTTCAAGTTTCCAACCCAGCTGAAGCCCTGAATATTAAAAAAAAAAAAAGAAAAAAAGAAAAGAAAAAAAAAAGGAAAAAAAAAACCACGCATAAATCAGCCCTTCTGTATTTCATCTCGTAGAAGCAGCAAGCTGCCCAAGTCCCGGAGAATCCGGGATCACATAATTAGATCTCACCAGCGCTTCACACACGGCTGTGTCAGAAGAAGGCCCGACTCCCAGATGGAGAGCTTTGTACGCCTCGCAGTGCTGCTTCCCGTGGCCTCCAAACGCTGTTAGGATTAACGAGTGCATAGTTGGGGGCTGAGAAGATTGTTTTTATTGCATGGATTTTCTTTCATGCTCTGAAGCCATGAATGCCACAAAGTCTGCTGGTAGAAAATGATTACAGTATGACATAATTTTTCTCTGCCTTAAGAATGCACAGCAGCTGGATGTGAGCTGCGTGGTGCTGCCTGGGCCACTTGGTATAAAGCAGTGTCTGATGCTCAGCCCAGGTCTCCACTTGGGCCAGAACAACCCAGGACAAAAGTCACCATTCCCCCGGGGACGTTCATTCTCTCCCAACATTTGTTTCATCCATATTTATTAATTTCCCTGAAATTACTAACACACATAGTAGCAGAATTACTATGAATGTGGTGCTGCGTGTAAAGGGAGCTGTATCTTTTCATATGGGAGGTTTTTACAAATGTTACCACTTTCAATCCCTAACATCTTTAAGAATTGTTTTTGCTGGCAGCAAGGTGGTGGATCCACAGTTGTAAGGTTCCAGTTTTGTAAACCTGGAAGCCTGGGACTTCGACATGCAGGCACAGCAGCAGATACAGACAGATGGCAGCAGGGTGGTGGGCGGCTTCTCCTCCAGGCTGCTGCTGGGAGAAATGTCCGCTGCTTTCTTCCTGCGGTTGTCTCCGGCCAAGGCAGCTCTCGTAGGCTCAGCCCTCACTCAGCAAGATCACATACCCAGTGTGGAAACCAAGGACCAGCCGGGCCGGTTCAGGGGTCAAGAGTAACTGGAGTCAAGCTTGATCGGTTTACGTGCAGTGGTGCTTAATAATTCAGGGGACATCTTGAGGCCTCACTGAGATGCTTTCACAGGCTTTACTTTTATGAGCATTTTACAAGCATATTTCAAAACCGTATTTTCAAAATTTTTCTGAGTGCTTTAGCTCATCACAGCAGAGAAAATTAGTTAGAGCAGGAGTCCGCAACCTCCAAGCCACAGACCAGTTCCGGTCCATGGCCTGTTAGGAACTGGGCCGCACAGCAGGTTGTGAGTGGTGGGTGAGCAAGTAAAGCTTCATCTGTATTTACAGCCCCTCCTCAATGCTTGCATTACCACCTGAGCTCCACCACCTGTCAGATTAGCAGCAGCATTAGATGCTCACAGGAGTGCAAACCCTGCCGCACATATGCGGTATCTAGGTTGCACGCGCCTTATGAGAATCTAATGCCTGATGATCTGTCGCTGTCTCCCATCATCTCTAGATGGGGCTGTCTAGTTGCAGGAAAACAAGCGCAGGGGTCCCACTGATTCTATATTATGGTGAGCTGTATAATTATTTCACTATGTATTACAATGTAGTAATAATAGAAATAAAGTACATAATAAATGTAATGCACTTGAATCATCCCGAAACCCTCTCCTGCCCCAGTCTGTGGAAAAATTGACTTCCACGAAACGGGTCCTTGGTGCCAAAATGGTTGGGGATCACTGAGTTAAAGGACTTCATAGAACTGGGAACGTGCCCATATTCATGGCAACCTTGGCAAAGCTGTTTTAGCTCCACCTGAGGAAAGGGGTGTTTTGAGCCATGGCAGGGCCCCCTGATCCCTTGGGCTTTGGAAGATAGGAATGAATTTTCAGGGTTTCTTGGCATATTTTTCCATCTGTGAAGTGGCCAGGTCTGGAGAAACGTGAGAGAGAGGCTGTGAGGGCTCGAGGAGGGAGCCTGAGAAGAGTGTGCACTGCAGCTGCCTGGCAGGCCTGGCAGGTTGCAAACTAACCTTTCATCCTGCTCTCTCTCCAACCACGTCTCCAGCTGCCCACTCTGCAGCCCAGGCTCAGGACCGGCCAACTGCCACCGTGTCACCCCTGCGCACTCAGAACTCTCCATCCCGCCTGCCTGCCACCAGCCTCAGGCCCCACTCGGTGGTGTCCCCGCAGCACAGCCACCAGCCCCCAGTGCAGATGTGCCCACGGCCGGCCATCCCCCTCACATCAGCAGCATCAGCCATCACACCTCCCAACGTCAGTGCCGCCAACCTCAATGGGGAGGCTGGAGGGGGGCCCATCGGTGTTCTGTCCACATCCAGCCCCACCAACACAGGATGCAAACTAGACGAGAAGAAAAGTGAAAAGGTAAGAGGCCCGTCCTGGACGAGCCCTGAGCTCGAGGCCAGCTGCTTACTGTAACTCGTTGGCACTAGATGGCAGTGGCATTTGTGCAATGGAAGCTTGAATGTGGGCACCAAATGACTGTCCCTAGATGAACCAGGCGTGTGACAGAGAGGGAGCCGAACCACCACAGCAGCTGGTTGGAGAGGAATCAGGCAGGCCTTGGGTGCTGGCAGGGCCAATGCAAGTCCAGCTACATTTCTCATGCAAATTGGAAAAAGGTGTCCCCTCTTGAAAATGCCTTAGTTCCATCTGTTGTAAAATCATTGTAATATACTCATTTTGTTAGAACGAGATACTTATTGCCACGTGCTGGGATATTGTAATGATAAATATATAAATCTACATGTGCAGTGTGAACAGCACCCACTCCCTTTAATATGTCATCCTTGTGCAGTCCACAACCTGTTAAACCATATGGGACAGGCCTATTTCCTGAGTAGCAATGAGAAGGAACAAGAGAATGCTGACCTGATAGCTGGTGTGTTTTTTAGCTATTGTTTTAGCCATGAAGTGCTGATTTCATAAAAGAAAATCTGGGCCAGGCACGGTGGCTCAAGCCTTTAATCCCAGCACTTTGAGAGGCTGAGGCAGGCGGATCACCTGAGGTCAGGAGTTTGAGACCAGCCTGGCCAACATGGCAAAACCCCATCTCTACTAAAAATATAAAAATTAACCAGGCATGGTGGCATGTGCCTGTAATCCCAGCTACCCAGGAGGCTGAGGCAGGAGAATCACTGGAAACTGGGGGACAGAGACTGCAGTGAGCTGAGATTGTGCCACTGCACTCCAACCTGGACAACAGAGCAAGACTGCATCTCAAAAAAAAGAAAAAAGAAAGAAAAAGAAAGAAAATCTGAGTCCAAGAAACTTGTTCCAGTTGCCACTGACCTAGACATTAGATTAACCAGGATGAGAATCCAGACTTCCAAATCAGTGCTGTCCAGCAGAAACATAATGCAAGCCACAAATTGAATTTTAAATGTTCAAGTAGCCACATTTTTAAAAAGTAAAATTAATTTAAAAATAAATTTAAGGGCCGGGCGCGGTGGCTCAAGCCTGTAATCCCAGCACTTTGGGAGGCCGAGACGGGCGGATCACGAGGTCAGGAGATGGAGACCATCCTGGCTAACACAGTGAAACCCCGTCTCTACTAAAAATACAAAAAAAACTTAGCCGGGCGAGGTGGCAGGCGCCTGTAGTCCCAGCTACTCGGGAGGCTGAGGCAGGAGAATGGCGTAAACCCGGGAGGCGGAGCTTGCAAGTGAGCTGAGATCCGGCCACTGCACTCCAGCCTGGGTGACAGAGCGAGACTCTGTCTCAAAAAAAAATAAATAAATAAAAATAAATTTAAAAGGTGAAATTCATTTTAATAGCCTATTCCGTTAAACCCAATATCCACAATATTACTGTTTCAACATGTAACCTGTATTTTAAAATTGTTGATGAGATATTTTGCTGTTTTTTTTACATGAAGTTTTTGGACGCCCATATGAAATCCAGTAAGCAATTCTCCAGGGCTCAGGGCCCACGCACTGCCTGAGACAGTATCCCTAGGGCGTTGGACTGGGTCCTGGGCAGGGAGCCACTCTGTGTATTGGCCTTGCTGCCTGAACGGTTTAGGGATTGTTCTCTCTTGGCTTGACTGATTCTGTGGGTCTTTTGACATCTTTCCATGTAAAATCAGTCTTTGGATCAGGATGTCTTAGCCAGGGCTTAGATGGGCATCCTGGACACTAGATGGTGAGTTCCATGCAGGGACAGCCTCTCTCTCTTTCTCGAGGCCATTGCCAAACACAGCACTGACTTGACGGGCTCTCTGCCCATCACTCTGGAGGCAGGCCCTGCTCCCCTGTCCTCTGCATGAGCCGGGAACACGGCAGACGTGGGCCATACCAAGTTCCGCAGGGCCTTAGCACCTCCTGTGTTATTCAGTCCAGAGCGATGGTTGTTCCTGTGCTGACTGGTGTGGCAGAGGCATGCAGCTAGCAAAGCTCAGGTCTGCTCCAGCCTGACAGGGCACCTGACTTGAAGGGCCACAGCTGCTCTGTGTTTTGTGTCTGTCTACTTGAAGAACAGTTCAGTCTTGAATCTGTTTACTTCTGCCCTGCAGCTCTTGTTATGTGGCTGGGTCTCATCAGGAGGGAGAGGTGGGATTCACAGTCCTACCCTCTCACTTAAACATTCTTCCTTCTTCCCAGCTGCTCAGGAACAACCGGGGCAGACTTGGAAAGTGGGGGCCGTAATAGTTCCTTCAGCATTTCTGGTTCTTTGCACAAGAATTCCCTCTCTCTAGTTTGTGAAGCAAATGGGACCGGCTTCAATACGACCATTGCTGAGTGGGTTTCTATGACATTGAGTCCTGTAGGAATCTACATGAGGATAATGCTCTTCCCCGTCACCCACCTAAGTGTGAAGCTAATGAACACCAGCTGGGTCTGTTCCTAGCCTGCCTATTAGACACTTTGCAACTATTTCGCTTTCACGTACGGTTTACGCCCTCTAACAGTTGTCCTATATCAGCAAAGAGCAGTTGAGTCCAGAGGACACCCCAACATCCCTCTTGATGAAAGGCACCATGCAGGGACGCCCTGCCATGCAGGGAAAGCTGCACATACAGTGGCTCAGCCTCCTCCTCCCCTGGCAGCTCCTGAGCCTCTGTGGGCAGCAGAAGTGCGCAGGCCACGCTTGGGGCTGGGCACATGCCGTGGGCACACAGGGAGCAGTCCACGCTGCACTCCAGGCAGGAGGCGAAGTGGTTTTTGGTTTTTGTGAGGCCGTGTGAGCTCGTGCCCAGAGGTTCAGTAAACCCCAGCGGAGAAGCGCATCGCCCTCGCACACATTGTGTGTGCTTTTCATTCCCACCTCTCGTAACCAACAAAGACAAGCACTGTCTATAAAACCACCTGTGAACATTTTTCCCGTCTGTGTTCCCACTTGAATTTCTCCCAATTTGCAGCAACGCCCAAGGCATCTACAGCTGCCGTTTGTAGCAGAAGAGCAGAGATGATGGTCATTTTAGTCCACTGCTCAGAAGCAAGTGAGCCTGTGTGACCTGCACCAGCAGGCTGGGCTGGGCTAGGGGGCTGGGGCCAGCACGCTCCCTGCAGGCCGCTTCCTGCGCCCCAGCCCGCCATGACTACGCTGAACAGGCTTCCTAACTTTGGGCAACTTGATCATAGATGTACACATGTCTAATTATGGCAAAGGTTTTTTAAAGCATTCGGCGGTATTCTCCAGTCTGTTTCTGTTAAATTTTCTTTGGGAAAAGACAGTGAGCTCCTCACTCCCATGTCCACTGAGACACACACCTCAGTGTGGCACAGTTTCCTAGCACCAGTGCTGCTAAATTCCACCCAGGCCCTTCCACGCATATACCACAGAGAAGTCAGGGTTGATGCAGCTCCTGGGCACCGTAGAGTAGGGAGTAATTTTCTCCTAGGAGCATGGGAGATTTAGGCACCATATCCCTGAGTGTGGAGAAGGAAGAGGCCCCAAAACCAGCTCTTTGTTGTATGGTGTCAGTGGCTATGGTTGAGGTCCCAGGAGGCTGGTCCCCAGGAGGCTGGTGCTGGGAGGCTGGTTCCCGGAAGGCTGGTCCCCGGAGGCTGTTGACAGGAGGCTGGTCCCGCGAGGCTGGTGACAGGAGGCTGGTCCCAGGAGGCTGGTCCTTGGGAGACTGGTGCCGGGAGGCTGGTCCCGGGAGGCCAATGACAGGAGGCTGGTGCCAGGAGGCTGATGCCCAGGAGGCTGATCCCAGGAGGCTGGTCCCCGGGAAACTGGTCCCCAGGAGGCTGGTGCTCTGCTGCTATATCCAGGGGGATTCGGCCTTTGAACTCTGCTCCCTGCATGGCCCAATGTGGTGTGGAGGCCTCTAGGGATAATACAAGTGCAGACAGAGTGGCAGTTCTTTCTACAGACCCAGTCCTGAACCAGAGCTCCTCTCTGGGCCCAGGCATCTGCCAGCCTATGCAGGGACCTCTCCAGCCTAACCGCCCAGGTCTCTTCCCGCCCACCTGCCTGATCATATTGCTCCCTGCAGGGGCTGCCCTGTGGCCAGGTCCCCAACACCCACAAATTACACAGTAGAGCTCAAATCTGGTTTTAAAAGGTGATCTTCAGGATTTAAGTTATCCTTTTGCACTTAAAAATGAACTTTATGCTTGAAACAACCATGGAACACTGCCTATTGTATCCATCCGTGACAGTTTTCTGGTTTTGAAACTGTGTGAGCACATCAGCACCAGGTGATATGAACCCTCAGGGTACCTAAGTCCAGGGGAGAGTCACCCAGAGGAGAAGGGTGCCAGTGCCTGCCAATGGGCTGCGTGCGGTCGGCATCCCTAACCACCCGGCCGGCCATCACTCATTCTCTTATTTGTGCCCCAATCCCTGACTCATCTGTGTATTGCAAGGAGCATGAGGATGTACCTGGCAGAGCGCAGGCACGTGGTTCATAGTGATGGAAAGATCAACCCTGGCCTGGAGGAGCCAGAGTGTAGTACAGGTCGCTGTACAGGTACACAGGTGATTGATTGCAGGAGAGGGCGGGTGACGGACCTGCGTGTGGGAACAGAGGGTCACCGAAAAAGGCACCTGGCCAGCCCAGGTCAGGGGAGGCTTCCTGGGGCACAGGTGGGAGGATCCTCGGTTGAGGGTCACCCCCAGCAGAAGCCAGAGGACATGGCCCGAAGGTGAGGGCCAGGGATGGGAGAGGTAGCAGGCAGCCCTAAGACGACTCATTGTCAGCCTCTCAGCACTGCAAAATCTGCCAGGCACTGGGCAGGAGGGTGCCATGGGTGCCATGAGGCCATGAGTGGTGCCCCTTGCTTCCTCGGGGTTCTGAGCCCCTTGCTGTCCTTGTGCAGTTGACCAAGTCCACACGGTGAGAGCCCTCCTGCCAGCCGCCTGACTTCTGTGGAGCCCTCTCCTTGGTGCTGAGGTTCCCCGAGGCTCTGGCCCGGCCATGGACTCCACAGCAGCATTCTTCAAATGATCAGTCCAGTGGATTGGGACCACATTTTTATTTAGATTGGACGGGATAAACAGAATGAAACAGGGTAGCATAGATCTTCATGCTGAGCGTACAGTAGGGACGGTACACTGGGGAGCTTCTGTGTTGTTGTGTGCGAGTCCTGACATAAAACTTAATTCAAAAACATCTCGAAGCCTTGGGCCGACAGCCCCTGCCCATAGAAGGCACCTGGTGATGACTGTAGACTAAAGAGAATTGGAAAAACTGCTGCCAGTTAAGTTTTCACTCTCACAACTTATGGGAAATTCTTTGTGGGCCAGAAAAAAAAAAAAAAGGTAACTTTCCTTTTATGGGTGTGGTAGTTTTAGTTTCAGTGAGTAATAGAATATTGAAACTTGAAAGGGCCTCTAAAGATGTTTTCTATTAAATTCCCCATTTTCCATGTGTTCCTGAGGCTCAGAGACCTTGAGAGACTTGCCTGGGGCCACACAGCATCGGCAGGGGAGCTGGCACAGGAATGCTGGCCTTTCGCCTCCTGTGTTTGGGTCCAAGTGCTGACTGTGGTGACCTCCCAGTCCCTGGGAGACCATGGCCTGTCCAGGAGTCCCACAGTGAGACAGTGGGCCTGGACAGTCCCACGTCTGTCCAGGGTAGCGGCTGGCAGGAGACCATGAGATTGGCCTTGGGGGGAGAATGGGCCCTAGGTGTCTGCCTTCTGGGTCCACATTGGACCCAACCACAGCCAGAACCCGTGCAACAATGAATCACTGACCAAGTCCGTGTGGACGGCATGATCTATGTCATCAAGACTCTGCAAACCCAATTTGGTGTGAAAGGAACAGAGGACCTGACAGAGTGACCCATAATGGTGGCAGCAAGGCCTGGTCTGGAGCATGGAAGCTGTGGGACACATATGTGCATCCACCCATTCAATATATGTATAATCTCATATATATATGTGTTTCATATGTCATATACACTTATGATATTACATAGAAATGTGATTATATTTTTAATGAAAACCAAGGAACATCCAATCCAAAGAAATCTTGAGGATGAAGCTCTTTTGAGTAGCCAGGCAGCTCTCCCTAAAGTGAAGAAGCGCTGGCTTATAAATGTATTTCCTCTCGAGTAGAGGCACCCTGCAATAGGTAGACGCTTACTCGTCTATCCTACTTCTGCTGACAGGCAGCATGGGAAGCCAGCCGCCGCCAGCTTTCATGCCAGCTTCTCCAGAGTTACTAGCCCTATTCACTTCCAAAGTGACAGCGACACTCTGCCGGCACAGGCTGGCCACACGCTCCCACCAGCCAGAGTGGGGAGGGACCTGCTGTCACCTGCAGACACTGGCATCAGAGATAGAAGGGGCTGGATCTGACCTCACCCAGAACTGAGCTCACCCACGTGGGAACCATCATGTGGATCTTAGGGGAGACCTGCCCCCCAGCTTGCTCACGGAGCCCCTCAGCCCATGCTCTGGCGTCACGTGCAGCTACAGCCTGATGCATCCCTGGGCTCCCAGGTCCATGGGGGGCTTGGGAACCTTGGGTCTGCCCCACAGCAAAGTCACTGAGGAGTCTGACGGTCAGCCATGGGCCATGGAAACCACCTCCGCCCTGGCCACTCATGCCCGGCAGCTCTGCCGGCCAGTGGCACTGGCGTTGGCTGGGCAGAAGGGCTCACAGAGTCAGCCCCATGTGGCTGGGAGCGCCGGTGACTCCAGGTCCTCTTCCTGTTCCCCCATTGTCAGCCTGTCTTCCGAGGGATAAGGGGAGCCAGCGTGCGCAGCTGAAAATGAACCCATCCTGAAAGCATTAATCCCAGCTGCCAAAGAACATTCTGAAGTTTTCCAGACAGCCTTTTTTGGAAGGTGTAAACTGCTGGAGCATCACTTACCTGATGACAAGAGTGGCAATCTCTTTCTCTAAGTTAGGAATGTCCTGTCAGAGCACAGGCCCTGAGTGGGGCAGGGCAGTGGCCCAACCTGGTCTGAGCAGAGGTCAGTGGTGGCCTGGAGGCTTCTCTTATTATCTGCCCCCTCCCAGGACAGCAAGTGAAGCTGGCTGTCCCCAGTTCTCCTGTAGAAACTCCATGGCCTCTGCATTGGGATGAGGCTTCTGGATCTCAGCGTGGTTGTGAGTGCCGGTGACCCTTTCAGGGTACAAATGTGGACATGAGGTCCAGAGAGGCAAGGTGACCTGCCCAAGGCCACATGACAAGTAGGGCACTGGGAATGAAACCAGGCTCCATAGTACCCACAAGTGCCCACTCCCCATTCTCTGCTTCTGCTGGTTAGCTTCTCCTCTGGTCCTGCTGCTGAGCCTTGAGAAAGTGGCAGGGACGAGGGAAGGAGCAGGAGCCACAGTCATCTCAACAGCCAGTGAAGCTTGAATTTGGAGAAGGAAGACACAGTGGATTAATCAGCACGGAGGGTGGACCTGGGGTCAGCTGCCTAGTGTGAATCAGGTCTCCTGATTACTAACTGTGTGACTTCAAGCAAGCTCCTCCACCTTCCATGCCTCAGTTTCCACATCTGTGAAATGGGGATGATAACACCTACCACCGTGAGTTGTTGGGAAGAGTAAATTTAGTTAGTCTGATGAATGCATAGCATAGTATTCCAGACAAAAATATTAGAAATTATTATTAAGAATTTGATAGTTAATCGAAGTCTGGATCCCAGAAGAATTATATGATCCATGCAGATATAAAACTTATATCCCTGAGGCTTCTCTAAAAGATCAAAGGGGGGTTTAATTTTTTTTACATATATATATAAAAATATATATACTTATAAGTAGGTGTATACATAAATATATGTACTTATAAGTATGTGTATATATAAATATATATACTTATAAGGATGTATATACATATAAAAATATATATATTTGTGTGTGTGTATATATGTATATACATATATACATACACACACACACACACACTCCTATCCATCAACAAATGGAGAGATGTAGGCTACTCAGAAGGGAGCCCTAATTGGTTGGTGCAAGCTGTGTGTGAAATGTCATTTATTTATCTCCTCAATCCCTGGAGATTCCATTTCCTGGTTCACTTATCCTATGTCCGCCAAGAAACACAAATAGAAAAAGATGTTTAAGATTGCAGTTTTGTACCTGACCTATAGCCTGAACAATGAAGGGAACTCAAGAAAACTATTATTCAGAAGTAGGGTTTCAACTGCAAAGCATTAAATCAAAATCCATCTTTAAAATAGTAATACACTTTAGAAAAAGAAAAGGATTTGTGAGTCACGTGTAATCGTTGTGAGGGTTCTGCCACCCTCCCCAAAGGGCACCGACTACTAACGAATCACTGATCAGGATTACTGTGAAATCCTACACTCTAGTGCCACATGAGCTGGACAAGCAAGCGATGCGTGTGACAATGTGGCTGGGGCAGGCGATGCACACACTTCATGGCCAGGAGCCCCTGGCACAACTCGATTCCCATGTCAAGTCTAGATTCTGTTCTGCAAAAGTCTACTGCTGTGACTGCCTTCTTTTTCAACTGATATATTCTCACAGTGCTTTCAAAGACATAGGATTTTTTTCCAGCCATCCGTGCCCAGAAAAACTCAGTGATGGCATCAGTTCAAAAGAAAAACAAGCACACGTCCCATAAACTACATCAGAAGGTCATGCCCACACATCGGACCCAGCCGTCTGTCCCTCCCAGAAGGCAACAAAGTCAGCAAGGCAGGGCATCTCTGAACATTCCACAGCACTTGCCAGTGCTCTCCATTTTGGTCCCATAACTGAGGGCAATGCCGAGAAAGAACACAGAGTGCTGCGTTTGGCGTTCTGTTTACTGTGGTTTTATTTTATTTTTTTCAGGCACTCAGGCCATGTGGTAGGGAGCTGGGGAGGGCACTCTGTCACCTCATGGGAATAAGACAGCTTCATACCATCATCTCCTTCTAGAAGAAGTCACTCCTGGGACAGTTTGGTTTTTATTCACCTGATAAGTTATGTGCTTGCTTGGTAATTCCTTCCAGGCCGCATCTTAATAAATTACGAGACACATTTGTATATAGCGTAAGAATGAAACTCATTAATCTTTTCAGAGGATTCACACTCTATCTGGATCTCAGATAGAACCAATAGGTCAACTTCATGAAAGTGTTATTCCTATAGGATTTCTTTGTAAGACCAGCAGAAATGGCTACATTTATGGCTTCATCAACTGCTTGCTTGCTTGCTTGCTTGCTTGCTTTTCTTTCTTTCTTTCTTTCCTTTCTTTCTTTCTTTCCTTCCTTCCTTCCTTCCTTCCTTCCTTCCTTCCTTCCTTCCTTCCTTCCTTCCTTCCTTCCTTCCTTCCTTCTTTCTTTCTTTCTTTCTTTCTTTCTTTCTTTCTTTCTTTCTTTCTTTCTTTCTTTCTTTCTTTCTTTCTCTTTCTTTCTTTCTTTCTCTCTCTCTCTCTTTCTTTCTTTCTTATTATACCTTAAGTTCTAGGGTACATGTGCACAACGTGCAGGTTTGTTACATATGTGTACATGTGCCATGTTGGTGTGCTGCACCCATTAACTCGTCATTTACATTAGGTATATCTCCCAATGCTATCCCTCCTCCCTCCCCCTCCCCACAACAAGCCCCGGTGTGTGATGTTCCCCTTCCTGTGTCCAAGTGTTCTCATTGTTCAATTTCCACCTATGAATGAGAACATGTGGTGTTTGGTTTTCTGTTCTTGCGATAGTTTGCTGAGAATGATGGTTTCCAGCTGCATCCATGTCTCTACAAAGGACATGAACTCATCCTTTTTTATGGCTGCATAGTATTCCATGGTGTATATGTGCCACATTTGCTTAATAGAGTCTGTCATTGATGGACATTTGGGTTGGTTCCAAGTCTTTGCTATTGTGAATAGTGCTGCAATAAACATACACATCATCTGTCTTCTAACTCTTATTTATTTTCTCCTTCACTTTAAAGTCACCTTACAACTCCCCTAGACTTCAGTTTGTGTAGTGTTAAGATGGGAATAATGTCTTTTTCTACTAATGGAAATACTATGAAAATTAGTTATTGGTTTGTATCAGTCAGGGGCCTCCAGAGAAACAGAACCAGCAGGAGAGAGAGAGAGAAAGAGAGAGAGAGAGAGATATTAAGAGAGAGATAATGTATTTATTTTAAGGAATTATGTGATTGTGGAGGCTGGCAAGTCTGAAATCTGTAGGGCAGCCCAGCAGGCTGGACCCTCAGTCAGGAGTTGCTGTGCAGTCTTGAGGCAGAAAATCATTGTCCACAGGATGCCTCTGATTGCTTTTAAGGCATTCAGCTGATTGGGTGAGGCCCACCCACATTATCAAGGTATGTACTTTCAGTAATCTCCTTTACTTAAGGTAAACTGACTGTAGATATTAACACATTTGCAAAATGCCTTCATAGCAACATCTAGATTAGTGTTTGCTCAAACAACTGGGTACCTGCCTAGCTACACTGACATAAAACTCACCATCACTGTCCACCCTTTGTCAACTTGACATCTCCCTAAACTATACTTAGTTTCTACATAAAGACAAAAGCAAAGTCTTACTTCTGCCTAACATGATAATACAACAAGCCTGAATACACCAAGATTGCACACGCCCTTCCCAGAAGAGGATTCAGAGTCTTTGAATGATGCTTCCTCTTCTCCTTGATACCCTGTAACTTAAATACTATCATATAATAATCATATCATATAAAAGTCAGTGCAACTTATATTACATGGTGAGATAGAGAGAAGAAAACAAAGGTACTGCTTCATGTACACATTCACACAGACATACTCATAACAAAATAGGAGGAAACACAACAATTACAATCCTCATTTCTGTAATTGTTCACATGGTCATGGCTGGTATTTATAATTACTTTGTCTCCTATCCAATCTGTATTCCCCTTCCCTTCAGAAAGCACCTCAGCTAGGCATGGACCCTTACCTGATGGGGTGACCCAAACCTTCACTCCCGAAGGGTCTGGGCCATTTGTAATCCTGTCTGGATTGGGTGGTTACAGTTTTCCATTGACCTCAGTCACGGGGCATTGTGATTGAGAGCGCACTAGGAGACACCCCAAGGGATTCCCTGTATCCCAGACGTGCTCTTGCCCACATCCACTATGGAAGGCCGTCCAGTTTCCCGCAGTGGTCAGGATCAGTCACCCCAGCCAGCACAGCAGTTCCCGTTTTTGCCTTTGATTCTAAAGCACATGGATCCCAAAGCGGCTGGGTGGCAGTCTTGACTTCCAGCTCAGTGGAATCATTGTGGTGTTTCCTGGTGGCAGCATTCATCCCCCTGGAACCAAGACCTCTAGACTAGTAGAGCATAATGTTGTGAGAACAAGAAGCAGACATTTTGCTAGTGGGTCCCTGGGGATCATAGTGAGTGGTGCCACTCCCCTTTCTGCCCCATGATTCCTGGGCCCATGAGTCCTGGCTGTAGGAGAAATAGCACCATATATTGGATGCTGATTCAGAGCATACAGAGCCTTCTGGAGAATATTGCCCCAGCCCTGCAAGGGACTGTCACCCAGCTGGTGCTGTAACTGAGTCTTCAAAAGGTCATTCCACCATTCTGTCAAGCCAGCTGCCAGCACGATGGGGAGCATGGTAGAGCCAGTGAGTTCCATGCGCACGAGTCCATCGCTGCACTTCATTTGCTATGGAGTGAGCTCCTCAGTCAGAAGCAGTGCTGTGCAGAATACCGTGATGGTGGCTAAGGCATTCTGAAGTTCATGGATATTCACTTCCATAGGAGAAGACAAATCCATATCTAGAGTGAATAGTGTCTATTCCAGTGAGGACAAAACACCACTACCCCTTCCTTGATGGAGGTGGTCCAAGGTAGTCACCTTGCCCCCAGGTGGATGCTGACCATCCCAGGAAATGGTGCCATGCTGAGGACTCACTTGCTCTCTGCTGCTGGTGGATTGGATCCAGTGGTGGCCGTAGCCAGGTTGGCCTTGGTGAGAGGAAATCCATGATGCTGAGCCCATGTGTCACCTCCATCCACAGTGGCCACTCTATTCATGGGTCCACTGGGCAATGACAGGAATGGCTGAGGAAAGAAGCTCAGTCATTGACTGCACTCCCCAGAATCCCATCTGCGGAATTACTAAAGTCCTCTTCTGCTGAGGTCACCCTTTGGTGAGCATTTAAATGGGACACAAATTTCACCACATGTTTTCCCATTCAGAGAGGTCTTTTCACATGCACTTTTCTAATTTCCTTGTTACCAGTTTTCCAATTACGTTTCTTGCAAATCCCTGAACAACCAGCCAAACCATCGGCCACAGCCTGCGAATCATTAAACAATCACACTTCTAGCCACTTCTCCTTCCAAGCAAAGTGCACAACCAGGTGCACTCCTCAAAGTTCTGCCCGCTGAGAGGCTTTCCCTTCACCGCTGTCCCTCAGGGATGTCCCAGAGAGGGACTGCAGTGCTGCAGCTGTCCACTTTCAGGTGGTGCCTGCCTATGGTGCAGAAACATCTGTGAACCAGGCTCAAGTCTTATCTTCCTGTGTGATCCAATGGAACTGCCCTGGAGGCCACAGGTGCAGGCTGGATGAGGGAAGGCAGCATAGCCGGAGTGGGGACCATGGGCATTTTAGGCTGCTTCCTCATGTAACTTACTGGTGCCTTCAGGACCTGCTCTAGCCCAATCATGTATCCACCCTTCCATTTGGCCATGGAATGCTGCTGCGCACACCCAGCTGTATGCTTGGTGGGTCAGATAACACCAGTTCACAGTGGGCAGCTCTGGTTGCATGGTAATTGGTGGCTCATGGTCAAGCATTTAGTCTCCACCAAGGCCCAGTGGCGGACCAAGAACTATCTCTCAGAAAGAGCGTAGTTGTCCTTGGAAGACAAGAAAGGCTTGCTCCAAAATCCTAAAGACCTGCGCTGTGATTCACCTGCCAAAGGCCTCACATAGCATCCCTGTCTGCCACAGTAGTGCCTCAGGCACCATTGGGGCTGCTGGGTCATGTGGCCCAAGGGGTAGAGCATCTTGCACAGCAGCCTGGACCTGTTTCAGAGCCTTTTTTTTGTTCTGGGTTCCACTCAAAACTATAAATTTTGGGAGTCATTTAATAAATGGGCCAAATTAGTATACCCATCTGAGGAGGATATTGTCTCTAAAAATTCCAAGAGCCCCACTCAGTTTTTTTACTCTGGCTACAGGAAGGGCTAGATGCAACCATTTTTTCTCATCCCTTACAAGGGATGTCTCAGTGTGCCCCCACACCACCAAACCCCTACAAACTTCACTGAGGTAGAAGGCCATTGAATTTTAATTCGATCGATTTCCCATCCTCTGACATGCAGGCGTCTTACCAGCAAATCTAGAGTAGTTGCTACCTCTTGCTCACTAGGTCCAGTCAGCACAAGGCCATCAATGTCATGGGCCATTATGACATCTTGAGGAAGGCAAAGGTGATCACCATCCCTGCACACTATTTTGTGACACAGAGTTGGAGAATTGATCTACCCCTGTGGTGCTTTGCTGGCCTTGCCTGCTGAAAGCAAACTGCTTCAGTCTTTACTAACAAAAAAAAGCATTTGCCAGATTAATCACTGCATACCAGATACCAAGAGGTGTGGTGGGTTCATTTGCTTAAACAATGAAATATTGTTTGGCATCTGCAATTGGAGTCACCACCTGGTTAAGTTTATGATAATCCTGTCATTCTCCATGATCCGTCTGTCTTTTGCACAGGCCAAACAGGAGAGCTGAACAGGGATGTGATGAGAATCACCACCCCTGTATCCTTCAAGTCTTTGATGGTGGCACTATTCTCTGCAGTACCTCTAGGAATGCGTATTGCTTTTGTTTTACCGTTTTCTGAAATAGAGACAGGTTAGTGGTTTCCACTGGCCTTTCTTGCATAACAGCCCTCGCTCCACAGGTCAGGAAACCAATGTGAGGATTCTGCCTGCTGCTGAGTACGTATAGGCTGATGATGCATTTCAGAACTGGAGAAAACCCGCAGGATGGGTTCAGGGCCACACTTGAACCATTGTGAGAAGGACATGAGATAAAACTCCACTGATCACCTGAGCTCCATAAGCCCATCCCTGACTCGCAGACCATAGTGACGTTTGGCTCACATGAACTTAGGGTCAGTTCAGATCCAGTGTCCAGCAGTCCCTGAAAAGTCTGATTATTTTCTTTTCCCTCATGCGCAGTCACCCTGTTAGGGTAGATCCCTTTGGGGAAGCCTGGGAGAAAGATTAACAGTGTAAGTTTTTGGTATGGTGCTAGGGTCTCTCCTCAAAGAGACCTAACCTGTAAATTCAAGGGATTCTGGGTCTGAAAAGTAGCTGAAGTCTGGGGATTGATTGAAGGGCTGCAACTCTGTTTTGTGATTCAAGTTATACTTCTGTTCACTAGACCTAGAACTCTTCTGTTTATACAGCTCAAGTAAGAATGTAGTAGACAGCCCATCTATTTCTCTTCCAGGAAAATAATGGACTGCCAGTTGCCAGTTGATTACTGCCTTGACTGTGCTGTCTGTTTTGGTAACTTGTCTTGTGGTATTACCGCCTGGTCGGCCTTGTCTTTGGTAATTATGTGCCTCTATGTGGGCCCTGCCCCCTCCCTCTGGGGCCCGGTCACTTCCAGGTTTCCCAGCTCCATGGCCGTAGTTCCCACTGCAAGGTCTGGCTTATGGAGAAGTGTGACCCCAGAACTTTTCAAGGGCGTGAGGACTCCCCTTACACATCTGTTTCTCATGGTCATGGTGAAAGGCGTGTCCTCTGGACCCTCCTGGGATGGGAGGAAATAATAGTTACTTCCAATTTCTGAGTATTGTGCAACTTGGTAACAAACAGAGACTCTGGAAGCAATGCGGAAGAAGCCATCAGTCCCCCAGGCTCACAAAAGAGGAGATGTTCATGTTCGTTTCCACTGCGGTCAAGCTACCTGAAGCTTTTAACACCTTGAAGAGACCTGGCTGCAAATGTTTGTATTAGGAACATGCTAAGATCATGGAGAAGGATGCCCCTGTGACATGGAGAGTTGCAAGGGAATTGTCCCTCAGTGGAGGCCCCGTTCTCCCTGTCACAACGGATTCCCTGAGCTGGGCTTTCAGGACTCTTGATTGCCAGAGGGTGGTGTAGACAGGGCAGGGGTGAACATTCAGAGTCTTCTCTTAGGAAGAGGCACCTGTACAAAGTGTGCCTGGCAAGAGGTCACCAGAAGAGGAAGGAGAGACCCTCGCTCAGGAGGGTCCCCAGTTCACAGAACATAGCTCTAGAAAGGAGAGCAGATGGCATCTGTGCTGGTAGACCCGCCAGTCCCCACCCTGCCGGCAGGCCAGGCTGCAGCATTTTTACAGGGGATCATTCAGGTTCTTCTAAAATACCTCCAGGGACAAGAGCTCACCACTTAATGAGGGGGTTTGTTTTATGGCTGGACTGACCTATTGAAAGATTCATCCTCTTGTTGGGCAAAATCTACAGAGTCTATACACATAGATACACATCCACACACAGATACACACACATGCCTACATACATATACACATATACACGTGAACACATACAAATAACATTCACGTGCAATAAGCATATTCATGTACATACCTCTACATGAATACACAACATACACATACAAACATGTCTACATGTGCACAGACATATTCACCTGCATGTAAAATACATGTGCACACATGTAAACATGTGTACACATATACAGATGCATACACAAACATGCATGCATGCATAGCCTCACATATATACACATCCTGCAGAGTTGATCCACTTCTGCCAGCTCTACTCCCTCACAATCAGTTTCCTCTTCTAAAAATAGCCCTTCTGATATTGGAAGTCATCCTTCCAAGACTTTTTTTGAAGAGACTTTATTTTTAGAGCAAATTTAGGTTCACAGAAAAATTGAGCAAAAAATGCAGAAAGTCCTCGTATACTCTCTGCTCCCACACACACACAACCTCTTCCACTATCAGTGGCCTGCACCAAAGTGGTCCGTGTGTCAGGATTAATGAACCTACCTTGACACATCATTACCCAATGTCCATAGTTTACATTACGGTTCACTCTTGGTGTTATTCAATCTATGGGTTTTGACAAATGTATAATGACATGTGTCCCCCATTATAGTATCATACAGAATAGTTTGACTGCCCTAAAAATCCTCTGTGCTGTGCCTGTTGATCACTCTTTCCCATCTAACTCCTGGCAGCCACTGACCTTTTTACTGTCTTCAGAGATTGGCCTTTTACAGATTGTTATACAACTGGAATCATACACAATGTTGTAGCCTTTTTGCGTTGGCTTATTTTATTTAGTGATAAGCATTTACGTTTCCTCCGTGTCTTCTCATAGATTAGTAGCTCAATTCTTTTTAGCACTGAATAATACTCCATTGTCCAGATGTACCACAGTTTATTTATCAATTTACCTACCAAAGGACATCTTAGTTGCTTCCCAGTTTTGGCAGTTATGAATCCAGCCGCTGTAAACATCTTGTGTGGATTTTTATGTAGACATAAATTTGGATAAATACCAAGAAGGGAGATTGCTAAAAGTATGTAAGAGTATGTGCTGAGATTGGTAAAAGTACGTTTAGTTTTGAAAGAAACTGCCAACTCTCTTCCAAAGTGGCTGCACCATTTTGCTTTCCTACCCGCAGTGAATGAGAGTTCTCATTGCTTCATGTCCTCACCAGCATTCAGTGTTGTCAATGTTTTGGATTTTTGCCATCCTAATAGTTATGTAGTGGTCTCTCATTGTTATTATACTTTGCAATTCCCTAATGACATCTGTATTAGGCCATTCTTGTACCACTATAAAGAAATACCTGAGACCGGGTAGTTTATAAAGAAAAGAGGTTTAATTGGCTATGGTTCTGCAGGCTGTACAGGAAGCATAGCAGCTTTTGCTTCTGGGGAGACCTCAGGAAGCTTCCAACCATGGCAGAAGACAAAGGGGGAGCAAGGAGTCTCACATGGCAGGAGCAGGAGCAAGAGAGAGGGAGGAGGTGCCATACACCTTTAAACAATCAGATCTCATGAGAACTCACTCACTGTCACGAGGAGAGCACCAAGGGGATGGTGCTAAATCATTGGTGAGAAATCTACTTCCATGATCCAATCACCTCCCACCAGACCCCACCTCCAACACTGGGGATTACAATTCAACATGAGATATGGTGGGGACATAGATCTGAACCATATCAATATATAATGCTGAGCATCTTCTCATATACATATTTGCTACCTGTACTTTTTTTTTTTTTTTTTTTTGAGACAGAGTCTCGCTCTGTCGCTGAGGCTGGCGTGCAGTGTCATGATCTTGGCTGACTGCCACCTCTACCTCCGAGGTTCAAGCAATTCTCCTGCCTCAGCCTCCCAAGTAGCTGGGACTACAGGCCCCCACCACCATGCCCAGCTAATTTTTTGTATATTTAGTAGAGACGGAGTTTCACCATCTTCACCAGAATGGTCTTGATCTCCTGACCTCGTGATCTGCCTGCCTCGGCCTCCCAAAGTGCTGGGATTACAGGCATGAGTCCTGCGCCCGGCCTGTACATCTTTTTTAATGAGATGTCTGTTTAGATCTTTGCTGAGTTTGTAATTGGGTTGTTTCTTTTCTTATGAAGTTTTAAGAATTCTTTGTATATTTTAGATATACCATAGTTTTCTTTTGCAAATATTTTCTCTCAGTCTGTGACTTGTTTTCTCATTCTCTTGACAGTATCTTTTTCAGAGCACAAGTTAGTAATTTTCATGGAGTCCAGTTTATTAACTATTTCACGATTGTGTCTTTGGCATTTTATCTTAAAAGGCACCACTAAGCCTAAGGTCCTCTAGATTTTCCCGTATGTTATCTTCTAGGAGTTCTGTAGTTTTGCATTTTACGTTTAGGTCCACAATTCATTTTGAGTGTGTGTGTGTGTATATGTGTGTGCATGTCTATACGTGTGCATGTGTGTTTATGTATTTATGTCTATATCTGTGTATATATGTATGTGTGTATCTGTATATGTGCATGTCTATACTTATGCATGTGTGTATCTATATGTATGTATGTCTATATGTGTGTGTATCTATGTGTGCATGTCTGTACATGTGCATCCATGTATCTATGTGTGTATGCATGTCTATATGTGTATATATGCATGTGTGTGTGTCTATATGTGTGAGTGTGTGTGTGTGTGTATGTCTCCATACTCTGTGAAAGAGAGGAAAAGGCTGCATATTTAAAGGATTAGGCTGAGAACCCTCCTGCTCTGCTGGTGGAAATGTAAAATGGCACAACTATTTGAGAAAATAGTTCAGCGATTTTTTAAGAAGTTAAACATGCCACCTATCACTTAGCCATTCCACTCTTAGGAGAAGCAGACACACAGGCCTACACAAAGGCTCCTGCATGAGGGATCCGTAGCAGCTTTATTTGTGACAACCTCAGACTGGAAATGGCCCAGATGTCAATCAGCCGATGAATGCATGCACAGACAGTGGCTCAACCCTGCAAAGGGGCACCACCCAGCAAGAAAAAGAAACCAGCTGCTGATACACACAGCAATGGAAGGGAGGCGCAAAATTGGTCAAGAACCAGACAGAAAGCAGAATAGCCACTGGAGGGCCCCATGTCTATAAAACTTTGGAAGATGCACACCCATGTTTAGTGACAGAAAGCAGCTCAGGGGTTTCCTGGGGGCTAGAAGAGGCCCTGGAAGGATGGCAGGACTGAGGGTCCTGGGCCCACGGTGAGGGCGGCGGGAATGCACCTCGCCCAGATAGTGGGGCTGCTGCAGGGGGGTCTGCTATGTCAAAACTTGTCAAATACATATTTTTAAAAGTTAAGACAGCACTTTATTTTTAAAAAGAACATAATGTATTTTTGTGAGTATATGGATTTTAGAGCCAGAAGAAAGGACGAGCATGATTTCCATATCTATTTGAGAATGCGCATTTGAAGCAGCTCCTCTCTGATTTAATCCCACTGGGCACCTTTCTCCTGATCTGACCGTTCTACAGTCCCCTGGCAGCAGTCAGCACAGGCTGCACACACGGAGGAACGGAGCCAGGCTGAGCACCCTCTGCCCTCATTCACATCGCTCGCAGACCTCAGTGCCCATAGCCAGCCACACCAGCGCCCCAGGGCGCACATGCTTCACCTTTGTGCGTGCTGCTGGGGCAGAGGCAGAGAGACCCTGGAGGACCCTCTCAGAGCAGGAAACATTTCAGCCCAGAAGTGACATACATCACATTTGCCCACAAAGGTTCCCACAACTCATTCATCAAAACTAGCTAGGTACAGTCGTGTGTCGTTTAACATAGGGGATATGTTCTGAGAAATGCGTCGTTTGGTGATTTTGTCTTGTGAACATCACAGAGTGGACTCATGCAAACCTAGGTGGCACAGCCTACGACACACCTAGCTGTGTGGTGGAGCCTCTGGCTCCTGGGCTAAAACCTGCACAGCATGTGACTGTGTTGAATACCATAGGCAACTGTAACACAGCGGCAAGCACTATGTGTCTAAACACAGCGGCAAGTACCATGTGTCTAAACATAGCTAAACATAGGACGGGGAATGTGTTGCACTGTGATGTTACGACAGCTGCGACATCAACAGGCAATAGGAATTTTTCAGTTTCACTGTCATCTTATGAGACCCCCATTGTGGTCTGTCATTGACCAAAACGTCCTTATGTAACACATCATGTTACTTGGTCCCACTGGATCTCAGAGGGGGCCGGAAGCAAAATGTTTACATGTGCCTGGCAAGAAACGAGCACAAACAATGACCAGTCAGGATAAGAAAGAGGTTAGGCCTGGCGTGGTGGCTCATGCCTGTAATCCCAGCACTTGGGGAGGCCAAGGCAGGTGGATCATTTGAGATCAGGAGTTCGAAACTAGCCTGGCCAACATGGTGAAACCCTGTCTCTACTAAAAACAAAAAAATTAGCTGGGCATGGCGGTGGGCACCTGTAGTCCCAGCTACTCAGGAGGCTGAGGCAGGTTAATGATTTCTTGAGCCTGGGAGGCGGAGTTTGCAGTGAGCCAAGCTCACGCCAATGCACTCCAGCCTGGGCAACAAAGCAAAACTATCTCAAAAAAAAAAAAAAAAAGTTAAATTCAGAGCTACTTCTCATGGTGACGTTTTTAACCCTCTATGGCGTTGATACTGGAACTGCCTTCCCAGTTAGTGGTAGTCTCCTGGGGCTACCAGATGCATGTCAACCTCAAGTTCTTTTAAAGGGCCCCAGCCACTGGTCTTGGCTCAGGAGGCTATGGGAGCAGGGCCAGGCATGTAAGCTGAGAATACAGGCCATGCAGGGCCTGAGGTGTGGCTTTGCACCTTGCAGCCCAAGCCTTGCCTTTCTTTCCACCCCAAGAATCCAGGCCCCTGCAGCATTCCATAGCACGTGCTTACACAGCATATTCCTTCTGTGCATTGGGCATTATCCCAGAATATTCCTGGATGAGTGAGAATTTATTAGGAGAGAAGGGCCTAGATCTAACTAATCCCTAAAGACACCACCTTACTGTGTCCTCCACTCTGCATCCTGGGGTGTGTGGCATAGGGGTGGGCCCCTGCGGCCCTTTACTAGCCCCAGTGCTTTGCTTTGGGGCTGGAACTGCCCGCCTGGTCTGCTGCTTTTCCAGGCATGGATCTGCTGCGCTGTTGAGGAAGGGTTTGACAATAACGCCTGTTGTGCAGGGGCCACACTAATGTGTGCAGTGGGATGGTCTTCTGTGGCCTAATTTCATCAAAGCACAAAACTTAGGCTGCCTAGAAAATAACAGTTAATGTGTCCTCTGTGTGTGACTTCTCCTAGGAGGGCTGGCAGTGGGAGCTGGGCCCCAGTCGCTCAGAGTGACATCGCCGCACTGGTCTTGTGTACTTCTGATTGAGGACAAATCCATAAGCTCCAGAAACCCAACAAGCAAATAGTAATAAGGTTGGCGGAACTCTGAAAAGCTTAACTATTATGTTTTTGCTGAGCAAAAGAATCCCCCAGATCTCATGAAGAAAAGCCAGAAAACTGTGCTTTTCCTCAGAAGGTAGATCTGAATTTTTTCAGCCACTGGTTATGTGTGCAGTTTGGGGCCAGGTGTTTGTCCACTGTAACCACAACCTCAGACTTTCTTCTGTGGGGGGTCTGAGCCCGTACAGCAGTGTTCTCAGAGTACTTTCCAGGACATGCGCGCTGTAAGATAAACCCATGAGCAGATATGCTTGGTCCTGCAAGCTGAGTTACTTAGTGTTGATCATTTCATTCTTCGTGCATCCTGTTTGAGGGTTAGCTGAGCCCGTTCTGGTGGTGGGCAAGCACAGAGCCGTCTTCTGGCTAATGAAAACAAATCCACCTTCTCAACCATGAGGATTCCTTGTCCCCTCTGGGGTGGCAGGGCCCTGTCTCCTCACCAAAGGCTCCGCGACCTCACCACAGAGATGAGATTACTTTGGAATGATTTGTTTCCTCATCAATAAGTCATAGGAGTTAGAAGGATGACCCACAGCACCCTGCAGCTCTAGCCACATGTGAATCCATGCTTGCCTTTCGGGTAGACTCCCGTGCCATCTGTAAGATCATCTTTTCCAGAGTTTTGCTGGATCTGAACAAGACCCTGGAAGCACCTTGTCGATCTTTGGTTCTCAGAATTTGCCCTTCCTTATTGCGCATCTGGGGAGACACCACCCACTTGAGTGTAGTTGCCCTCTGGTCATTCATTTATTTTTCATCTATTGACTTAAAATATTTGTGGAGCACCCACTTTGGGACACGCCCTGGCTCAGTTCTCAGGGTCCAGAGCTGAACAAGGCAGTCTGGAGGAGGACAGGCAGTTACACCACGCTCCCTGGACTGGCTCTGACAGTGCCATGCATGGGGTGCCTGGAAACTGCTGCATCCCGGGCTGGTGGAGGATGGGTCATCACAGAAGTAGCAGAGCCAGAGGTGCAGATGTGTAGGAAGTAGACGCCTCGACTCAGCCACCCCTGTTCCATAGGCCACAACTTGGAGATACCTTTTACAGGGAAGTCAGCTCACAGCAAAGAAAGGGTGCTGACATTTCATTCCTTCTTCCTCTTGATAAGAAATCTCTTCTGTTGCCTGAGGCAGAGTCAGTGTACTAGTCAATTTTCACACTGCTGTAAAGAAATACCAGAGACTAGGCTGGGTGCGGTGGCTCATGCCTGTAATCCCAGCACTTTGAGAGGCCAAGGAGGGCAGATCACTTGAGGTCAGGAGTTCGAGACCAGCCTAGCCAACATGGTGAAACCCCATCTCCACTAAAAACACAAAAATTAGTTGGGTATGGTGGTGGGTGCCTCTAATCCCAGGTATTCGGGAGGCTAAGGCAGGAGAATCGCTTGAACCCAGGGGGTGGAGTTTGCAGTGAGCTGAGATTGTGCCATTGCACTCCAGCCTAGGCAACAGTCTCTGTCTCAGAAAAAAAAAAAAAAAGGAAGAAAGAAATACCTGAGACTGGGTAATGTATAAAGGAAAGAAGTTTGATAGACTCTCAGTTTCAGCTGGGGGTGCCACAGGAAACTTACAATCATGGTGGAACGCAAAGGGGAAGCAAGCACCTTCTTCACAAGGCGGCAGGAGAGAGAAGAGAAAGTGAAGGGGGAAGAACCCCTCATAAAACCATCGGATCTCATGAGAACTCACTCATTATCACAGGAACAGCATGGGAGAAACTGACCCCATGATCCAGTCCCCTCCCTCCAGGTCCCTCCTTGACACATGGGGATTACAATTCTAGATGAGATTTGGGTGGGAACACAGAGCCAAACCGTATCAGTCAGTGGCAAAATTCATCATTGGAACAGCTCATGCAGGCCCAGACACTGTTGTATTTCATGGGTGAGGAGGTTGACAAGCCACCTGCTCCAGAACACATGCTGTTTCTTTTCCACTCACCCCCTTGCTGTCTCAGCCTCACACACCCAGTAAGACGGTCCCAAGAGCTTAGCCATAGGAGATAGACTAATGCACAGCCCTGGATAGCTTGTCCTGCCTTTTAGCATGGAGCACGTCTTGTTAAACTTCTTCCACACTCTCTTTGCTGAGACTGTGCAGGCACAGGGAGAGCAGACACCTGGCAGTTCTCTAGAAGGCAGGGGCTGTGTGGACAGCAGTTCATGTAACTTGGTCTGAAGCAGGCCGTTTTCCTCCATGGTTATATCGGCAATTCAGGGAGAAGCAGAGTCCTGGGCCCCCTGCACTCTGTGGTCCTGTAGCAGAGTGTGCACCTGGATTCTGACATCTCAGCTTCTTTTAAATTCCCATCCTTTTCTAATTATTATTAATTGGATTGTTAATTATTATTAATTAGTTGTTAATGTGATTAACAACCATCCGTGACCTCATGGTGGCAGCTCCCTAGAGAAATGTAGGAGCAGTCCCCAGTTAAAAATCAGATAGGGATGAAAGCCCAAATCAGGACACTTATTCAGGGAGGTGCCACCTGGCCAGGGTCTGGGCTGCTCCAGCAAGACGGTGGCAGAAGAGGACCCGGCCAGGGGCCTCCCGGGCCCCCCTCACCTGCACTGTCGGTGGTCTCGGGCCAGTGTGCATGCAGGGTGTCCTGGAAGCAGTCTTCCTTAAGAAGCACAGAAAGAGGAAATCCAAACCGTGCCGCAGAGCTTGCAGGGCTTCCCAACAGGGCCTGGTCAGCCAGCAGCCAGCAGGAAGGGCTTGTGGAAAGAAGAGCTTTGATTTATGGCTGCTGCCTCAGAAACCCTGATCCAATGGATGAACCGGCCTGCAGCTGCCTTCTGGTTGGACGAAGCGATTTCCATCCATCTGTTTCATTTTAAAAAAAAATTCAGGAAGTATGTGAGCTTGCCATACCTGACTAAATAATAGTGTGTTTAATTTTTCCTGTTTCATTCCAGGCATCCTTCAGAAGGAGGCCAGATTTTACAGAGATTTCATCTGAATGCATTCCATTTGATCTAATAATTTATGGCTGTGTTGTATTTGTCCTGCAGAAAGCCAGCCAGAGGCCTGTTGGAAATCCAGCACAAGGCAAACTTATCCTAATGGACAGGGCCGTGACACACCCAGACATATCCCAGGGCAGGCAGCGCTGCTCCAGCCTCTTATTTCTGTCCGTCCTACCTTTGGCCTAATCTCCTTTAAGGCAATTTTAAATGAATGAACGTGATGCTATAAATTCTACCCGACTCGTGGGGCCTTTCCTACCTGAGTGAAAAGATAATGTGTTGGCTGAGATGGCCAGGAGACAGGGTCACATGGTGTTGCAGCCTCTCAGATGCTGAGTCCCAAAGAATCTGAAGAGAACTGAGAGCCTATCATTTAATCCTCCCTCATTTAACAGCATTAACCCAAGTTAACTCCTGCAAAGCTCTGTGATGGGTTTTCCCAGGGAAGTGGCTTCCTGCCTGGACATACAAGCGCCTCACACAGGCCTGGGCTGGCCCCATTCTATGCCTGGGCACCACTGGGAGCCTGGAGCTGGGGCTGGGCCCTGAGGAGCCAGAGCCTCTTGGCCATGGGCAACTGTGCCCGGGCTTGTGGCCATTTACCAAGCACATGTTGACATCACGTTCAGCATAGGGTGTGCTCTGGGGGCCCCCATCAGCACTTGACACCAAATCGGGACAAATACAATGAGGTCTGAACCCCTATTGTATTTGGGGAGGCTGTGGGAGAAGTAAAATAGCAGATATGGCGATAAAGAAGGCCTGAGCAACAGAGCCATGCCAGGGTTAGAGCGACAGAGAGGAGAGAGAAATAAACCCTCCCTAACTGCTCATCCAGGATTCAGAGAAGGTGCTTTCTGAATGGGACCTAAAGCACAAACAAGGTTCAAGGGGGAGGGATGAGGGAGGACATGTGTCCCGGGTGGAGGGAGGAGGCAGCGTGCCATGTCCTGCTGCCCTGCCTGGCTCACTCAGCCACACACCCCACCTGCTCCTGCCTGCCCCAGGGTACCTCCTTCCCTGTAACACTGAGCCTGAGAGGCCTCTGAGCCCCCCATGCACAGCCACCACCTTAGCCGTGGGCTGTGTCTTCCTTGGGGTTTCCCTGAACCGCTCTCCTTGTGCCGCTCGATCATCAGCAGTGCTGTGGTTACCGCTAGGGTAATGCTGCCCTCCCACAGGGGCAGAAAGGCTTCACAGGCTCTGTCCTGGAAGGTGCTGGAGGCCAGTGAGGTAATGACATGGGCCTCGGTGCTGGAGACTTTCTGTGCCTCTGTGTGGCCTCCTCACCTTTGGTTTTGGGGTTCGTAGCTTCCATCTGATGCACAGACTGGGCCGGGCTGAGGGAGGTGGCAGGTGTTCGGAAGACGCAGGTGGCCAGGGAAGCTCGGCTGCACCTGCACAAGAGCACACACCTGTGTGTGAGCAGGTGTAAGCCATGCCGTGGCTCTCTGGGGAGGTGGGTGAGGGCACATTTGTCTGTGGCAGTGCTTTTGCAGTGGGAGAAAGAGCTGAAGTTTTAGGCCAGACAGTTAGTTGTGTGTCAGGCTGTTTGAGAAGAGAAACCCCTGTGGGTTTCTGTGAGCCATTTGGGCTGTAAGTGTGAGCTAGCCGCGTCTAACAGTGCTCTTCCTCTAACAGAGGGAGGGGCCGTTTCCACTATGGATGCAGCTCGCTACTGATGGGAACCTAGGCGGTCCAGAGCAGGCCATGATCCCTGGGGACAGGTGGCAGCAGTGCGAGGCCCTCGGTTGGCCTGAGGCTGGGATTACAGTCCAAACCGAACGGGGCTTATAGCCATGGGCACAGTGTCCCTGCTTCAGACCTACCCGGCTCGGGCAGGGGAGGAGAACACAGGTGAAATTCCAGAAGCTTCCCGCTGGCCTGCCCTGGTCAGCATCGGGCCAGCCCCTAGCTTTTCTTCAAAGCATCACAGATACTTCACCACCGTCACAGGAAACAGTGGGGCAGGGCTGGATGGCTCCAGTGACCCAAGGCCCTGCACACCCTGGGACAGGAAGCACAGCAGGACTGACAACAAGTGCCCAGGGCCAGCACCCTGAGTGCGCCAAACTCTACACTCACTCATAGTCCAGCAACCCTCCAGAGCCGGCAGGGAAGGGCAGCACCCCTCCCTGAATCACAGACATTAAAATAGCACCTTTCGGTGTTACTTTGTTTTTTGTTTTGTGTTTTTTTTGAGACGGAGTCTTGCTCTGTCACCAGGCTGGAGTGCAGTGGTGCAATCTCTGCTCACTGCATCTGCTACCTCCCAGGTTCGAGCGATCCTTCTGCCTCAGCCTCTCCAGTAGCTAGGACGACAGGTGCACACCACCACGCCCAGCTAATTTTTTGTGTTTTTAGTAGAGATGGGATTTCACCATGTTGGCCAGGCTGGTCTCGATCTCTTGACCTCGTGATCCACCCGCCTCGGTCTCCCAAAGTGCTGGGATTACAGGCGTGAGCCACCGAGCCCGGCCTCAGTGTTATTTTAAATCTCCAAGGGCTATAGGACCATTGTGTCTGCCAGATTGACTCTTCGTTTCTCCACCACCTCATGCTCCAAAGCAAACCCACGCAAAGTGGCTACCAGTCCGCCTGCCTCCCAGGAACTGTTCAGAATTTGGTACCTGCAGCTTCCTGGGTCTTAAAGCAAAAGCTGGGAGAGGAATGGGCCTAGAGGCAGCCTGGGGCGTTGAAGCCACCCGCCTACTGTAGCCAGGGCTTCTCAACCTTGGCACTGTCAGAGCCAGATAATCCTCTGTTTTGAGGACTGCGTTCTGCATTGTAGGATGTCGAGCAGCACCCCGATTTCTACCTTGTGGATGCCGGTAGCAGGCTGCTGCACCCCAGCTATGACAGCTGAAAATATCTCCAAATGTTGCCAGATGGTTCCTCGGGGGCAGAATCCCCCTGGTTGAATTCCTGGTTCCTCTGAAACAGTGACTGAGTGTCAGCACCCTGGGGCCCGGCTGGCTCTGCCCTGGGCTATGCTGGTATCGATTACCTTAAGCAACTCATTTCTCTTTCCAAATCTTCAGAAGCTTCACCTTCATCAACAAAAGGGCCAAGGCCGCACTTTCTGAGGTGAAATTAAGCTTATTGGAGCTGGCTCTTCTTGCTTAGCTGCAACTGTGTGTCTGCGGATCAGTGAGTCCTGGAGATTGGCTGTGCCCAGAGTTAGCGATACGGTACTGTATGCTTAGAAACTTGTAAGAGGGCAGATCTCAGGTTAAGTGTTCTTATCAAAATAAGATGAGATTATTTAAAATTTGCTTATTAGCATAGCAAAGGCTGGAGAAGGCTGTACAAGAGATAAGCCATTACCTGAGTCCTCCACTCAGCCCTGTCCCCACCAGGCCTGCTAGCACCCTGCAGCACAGCGTTCTCCAGACATAGTGGGGTTGTGGGCGCAGTGCCCATGGGGCTCAAGTGAAGACCAGATGAGATCACGTATGTGTCAGTCCTTTGATAACAGTGCCTAACCCAAGGTGAGGCACTGGGTAGCCCCTGGGTGAGGTACTGGGTGGCCCCTAGGGGAGGTGGTAGTACTCAAATCCCATCAGACTCTTCGGACAATGTTCATACGATGAGGTCTAGAACACAAGATATTTGGACCTTCAGGTGAAGCCTGGCTCTACCATGTCAAAGGCTAAAGGATACTGGACTTTCCTCTAAAGCTCTCGGGCTCTCCATGAGCCTCAAGCTCATGGTTATGAAGTGATTGTGTTACAGGAAAGGGGTCCTGATCCAGATCCCAAGAGAGGGTTTTGGATCTCCCGCAAGAAATAATTCAGGGCGAGTCTGTAAACTGAAAGCAGATTTGTTAGGAAAGTAAAGGAATAAAAGAATGGCTGTTCCATAGACAGCAGCCCTGAGGGCTACTGGTTGCCCATTTTTATGGTTGTTTCTTGATGATAAGCTAAACAGGGGGTGGATTATTCACGCCTCCCCTTATTAAATCATATCGGGTAACTTCGTGACATTGCCATGGCATCAGTAGACTGTCATGGCGCTAATGGGAGTGTAGCAGTGAGGACAACCAGAGGTCACCCTCATCACCACCTTGGTTTTGGTGGGACTTAGCCAGCTTCTTTACTCCAAACTGTTTTATCAGCAGGGTCTTTATGACCTGTACCTTGTGCTGACTTTCTGTGACTTAGAATGCCTCAACTGTCTGGGAATGCAGCCCAGTAGGTCTCAGCCTCATTTTACCTAGCCCCTACTCAAGATGGAGTTGCTATGGTTCAGACGCCTCTGACAATTGGCCTGAATGACTGTGGGCCTAGAACTGGAAATCCTTGAAGCTTACTGCACCCCCCCGGGTTGCACACCCTCATATGGTGACTGTCAGGAACTGGCCCAGAGCCGGGGGAAGTCACTCCCCATTCCTGCACAGGCGTAACGTTCACGCCCAAAGACCATGCCGCTCTCTCCCCTCCATGAAAGAAGTGACAGGCATATGGGCCCACCATACTCATTCATTCCCCGCAGCCACTGTCCTTGGAGGCTCCTCCATTCTTATCTCCCCAACCCAACCTCCAAGTCTGGAAAAGGGCATAGAGTTCTCCCAGCTGTGGGCTGAGAGGCCCCCTCTAGCCAGACACATGCTGGGGTGAGACCAGGAGAGTCTCCCGACAGGAAGAGGGCAGTTAAAGGGACTGGGGTCACAGCGCCTGTGGTAGTCCATTGAGCTGCTGTAACCAAATGCCACAGATGGGTGTGTGTGTGTGTGTCTGTGTGCGTGTGTGTTGGTGAGGGATGTCAGCAACAGGAAGTCATTTCCCACAGTTTTGCGGGCTGGAAGTCTGAGATCCAGACACCGCAGATTCGGTGTCTGGTGAGGACTGGCTTCCTGGTTCATAGACAGCGCCTTCTCACCGTGTCCTCACATGGTCAATAGGGCAAGGGAGCGCTAATAACCCAATCGTCTGCCAGAGACCCCACCTCCTAAGGCTATCACACCGGGGGTTGGGGTTGACATGACTTTGGGGAACACGTGCATTCAAGTGCACCAGCCCCACACCCTTGGCGTGGACCTGCAGGAAAGAGCCTGCCCTGCCTCTGCTGGAGGGTTCCTGCAAGGGCCTCCTCCTCACCTCTCCCCTCTGCTCATGAAGTATTACTGGAATGATTAGAAAGCTGAGAGAGTCCCTGGGGAGGAGGTCCCTGAGTGTCCCATCCACCGCAGAGAAGAAGGGGCCCTGCCAAGGGCTTTGAGCTCTGCAGTGGGAGAGGAGCTGCCTGATTGGAGGCAGCCTTTGGGGCAGGCGATTCTAGCGTGTTTTATGACCTGACAGCCTTGTTAAGTTTCACACATCAGCTTTGGCTCCCACTGTATTTTTCATTCCTTCTCTCTCTCAGTTCCCATAAAGCCGTCTAGCTGTCTCTATGATACATTCAAACATGCACAGTTTGGATTCCCCGGGCTGTCTGAAAATGTGTCCTCTGAGTAAAATCCTTCTCCCTCAATCCCCAGTTACGCCTTTAAATCAAGATGGGCATTCCAGTTTCTAAACGCCCCATCAGTGTGAGATGGTACCTTGTTGGCTTTTAAGACCCTGTGATTTGGTTTGATTGTATTCGGTTATCTAGATGTCTTCATGCTTTCCGTGAAAATAGACTGAGGTTCAGTCCTTGGCATTTCTCCTTGCAGAATTATTCCCCTCTGTTATTTGGATGTCTGGTATCCCTACAATTATACATGCTTCAATATTTCTGTCAACTTTTCCTAAGAAGTTTGTTGGAATGTGCTTTCATTTTTCCATCCCACACTTGTTTATCAAAAATACAGTGTGGTGGAGAAGGGAGAGAGGGGGAGAGTCTGAGCTAGTAGGTGAGATCGTCATACTCAGAGGTCATGTGACGGGCTTATCCCGTATGATAAATACAGGTTGGGTCTAGCCCTGGGAAGCTCATGACGGGTCAGAATGAAACCCACTCCGGTTACTTTTGCTGCATAACAAATCATCTCAAAACTCAGTGGCTTAAGACAACAGTTTCTTTGTGAAACTCAGGGATCCTGTGGGTTGGGAATTGGGGTGGGACGTGACAAGAAGGCTGTCTCTTCACCTCGTTTAGGCCTTAGCTGAGAGGACCTGCAGGCTTCGAGGTTTGCTGGCGGGAGCTGCAGCCTCCTGGAGGTGGGCTGGCTTGTGTGTCTGGCGGGTGGTGTTGGCTGCCGGCTGGAACCTTGGCTGGGCTGCAGGTCAGAGCACCAGGCACACGCTTCTCGCGTGGACCGCATGAGCTTCCTCACAACATGGCGACTGGGTTCCGAGAGTGAGTGCATGGCCTGCCCTTGACCTTGCCTCGCAGTCACGCAGTGGCATCTCCCCTGAGCCCCTGCTTGTGGAGGATGTCACAAGAGGTCTGAGCACACAGGATGGCGACATGGTCCTGTGACTTAGTTAGGGAAATGCCAAAGTCTTTTTGTAGAGGGGGGCTGGTGAGTGGAGAGAGTGTTGTGACTGTATTTAGAAAATACAATTTGCCACATGATCTAAGATTCCCTTTTAGCGCTGTGACCTGTCATTCTTTCCTTGAGTTCAGTAGGAACATTTCTTGTCTGGCACAGCTGCCTCGGTTTGGTACTTTTTAGTTAAGTGCGAAAATAAGTTCCACCATGTCCGTTCTCCCTGGCGAGTCAGGATGTCCAGCTCCCACTGGCCTCATGGGCAGAGGAAGCAGCGGTCGGGGCAGGGCCAGGTGTGCCCATACAAGACTCTGCAGCCCAAGGCCGGGGTTCAGGGCTCTGCTCCCACAGGCACCCTTGTCTCCTCATTTTTCAAAAATTAATTAAATGATCATTTTCTTAGTGTTAGGAAGGAGGGAATGAACCCCCTTGTGAACCTACTAAAAGCCAATTATCCACACTGCTCTCAACTTCGCAATTCTACAGGTTTCGCAGACCCCCAAAACCATCCACAGGCCACTGATGAAGACCCTGGGACTCACTACCTCAGAGCCTTCATGCGGCAGCACCTAACCCACCTGCAGCCGTGAGACACGAGGATCTCCCTGGAGCTGTTGCTCCAGCCCAGCCCCGTTTTGCTGACAGCCCCTCTGCAGCCCAGTGGTATGCAGGTGACACAGCCCCGGAGGCCACGTGTCATCGCAGCCTGAGGGAAGCAGTGGTTTCAGCACTGCTGTGGGTTGAGGACAGTTGTCTAGAGGAAAAGATCCTATCCCTGGCACTTCTCCTTTAGCTGAGAGGTGATACTTTCTTTTCCAACATAGTGAGAAAGTAATACTTTCTTATCACCCACATTAAGACATCTGCTTTCAGAAAAGAAGGTATTGTGTCCAACATCTGCCTGGCACCAAACGTCTGTACTGTAGCCTTGTTGATGACCAGAGCAGGCAAGGCGGCATCTCCCAGGTGCCTGGCACTTGAGCCCCACATTTGATCCCCACAGCCACCCTCTGTGGCAGGTGCTGCCACTCTCCCCAGTTTACAGATGGGGGCACTGAACAGAAGACGTAAGGCATTTGTTCGAGGGTACACAGCTGGTGAGTAGTGAAGCCAGCTAAGATGGCCAGGAGGCTGAGAAAAAGAGAGTAACAAGGAGAGGAGTCCAGATGCTAGCCCCTGTTAGTCCTGAGGGTGCCAAGGTCATGGGGAGGTGACATCAGACCAGCTGAATTAGCATCTCAGGGGGCAGCCAACACTTGTCACTCAGGAAGTCTCGCAGGGCAAAGGTCATCCCAAGCAGCCGTGGGGTGCTCTCTGCTGCCCTCTGGGAGGAGGAGGAGGAGGAGGATGGAGATGAACAGCGCTGTACTGGCATGTGGAGGGGTGGAGCACACTGGGCACAGGCTCCTAGCCGCTGTCTTGGTCTCACTCCCCTCCTCTCCTCCTCGATTCCTGGGCTCACCTGGCTGCTTGCCTGGGCACATTGACCTGGGACATTATGACCTCCGGCTCTCTCTAGGTGGGACCTCGTGGAGGGTGGTTCCCTGTTCTCTAGCTTGGAGCTTGGGGCATCTGTGGATGGTTTGATTTGTGTGGTTTCTGTCTTAAAAGAATGTCTAGAAGAAGCGGCAGATAAAAGGCCTGGAGCTCACTGGACAGTTGGGTTAGAGATACTTCAGCCACAGAAGGGAGAACTGAAGAGGCAAGCTGTGTCATCGCTTCAGGCAAGAGGACACTGATAGGGAAACAGGGACAGGCAGCCTGAGGGGCATTTCTCACCTGCCGCTGCCAAAAAATCCGACAGCTGTTGAGAAAGGCAGGAGAAGAAACCCTAAGACGTGTCAAGAAACCCGTGAGAGGGGAACGTCTCGATGGGGAGGTGAGGGGAAGGCCAGGGCCCTGCAGACGTCAGGTTGGGTGGCGAGGAGCCTCCCAGGCAGGTCTCTCTGTGCTCAAGCTCCAGTCGCCATGCTCTCACCACAGCTGCTGTGTCTGCTGGCAGCTGGAGGGTGCACCTGTGCTTTCCACTCAGCAAACTGAGTTTGAGCAAAATACGGAAAAACACGTGTATTGCGGCTATGCTTCTGGCGTTCCTGCCCACAGGCCAGAGACTGGTGTGTTTCCTCCAGTTTAGAGCTTCTGAGGTGTTCTGTGACTGGTCAAGGCTAGGCTGTTTCAGGACTTGGAGAACCTCCTCGGCCTGTTATTGCTCGGGAAGTTTCCAGAAGGCTGTAGATGTGTAGCTGGCTGTCCAGTCCCATTGCGTCTTCCCTCTTGAGCAGATAGCTAAACGTGCGCTCATCCCTCCACTCAGGCTGTGCTAATAGGAAACCAAAGCGGCCAAGGGGCTGGACACGTGGATGGCGGGCCCTGCCTCGCAGCACCTCCAAAACAGTTGCCACTTACAGAGAGCACAGTAAGTGCAGACACTCTGCTGTGTGCTCTGCAGATGTCACTCCTCAGCCTCCCCTCCGGACTGAGACGACTGCTACCATGAGAATTCTGTCTTGAGGAAACCCAGAGAAGCAAGGTGCCTGCCCAGGTCACAAGGTTGATGAGCAATTGGCCAAGTCACTGTTTCATCATCACAGAATCACTGCTGGAGTTTGGTAATGGCCATTGTAATGTAAATGCCTCTGTGCTCACCTACAAAATGACTGAAACAGATGCAGATCTCAACAGTGCATTCTAGGGATGCCTTCCAGTTACTGAATGGCATACCAGGGTTTTGTGCCTTGCTTAATTTTCATGATGAGGCAGTAGAGCCACAGTTAACATTTGGCCTCAGCAAGTCCCAGGTTCGAAGGCGGCTTGTGCAGCTTTTGAGTTGATTACCCTGTGTCTCTTGTTTAGCGTCTCAGAGCTTGTTTTTTCTTCAGGGCTGCCTTGAGAATTCAGTGAACGAATGTATGGACAAGACTTAGACAGTGCCTGGCTCATAGTGAGCTGTCAAGAAATAGATCCCAGCATAGTAATAATTATCATTATATTTAGATAATTATGTAGTCCATTTTACACATGAGGGAAGTGGGGCTAAGAGCCGTTCAGGAACTTGTTCAAGATCAGCCAACTAATAAATGCCAGGGACACCTAGCTCCATCTGTCGCCAAAGCTGTCGCCGCGTCACGCACTTCCCTCAGAACACCGTGCCATGACTGTTCTTCTTGAAGTTCCTCAGGGAGTCAGTCTCTTTTGTTTCAGGAGCTCCTTCGCACCGTGGTGAACTTGGCTGGTCATCCAAACCCACTCCCGTGCCCAGCCCAGGGCCATGATCCTGAAGAGCGGGAGAGGAGTGTTCATTCTGCTCTTCGCCATGGTTTTGAGTGCTGTAAATTTTAATAATCCTGATGCCCAGGGCTCAGCTTCCAGGAACAAGGATGCCCTCAGCTCCCTGTCCCTGCTGGTCCCCCGGCTCCTTCCTCCCCTGCAGGAGGAAGGGCAGGGGACAACTGCTTCACCACTGATAACAGCAAGAGAGCAACACGATGCGGCGGTCACGTCTTCCTGCAAAAACAAGCTAGAGAAGCACAATAGCTCAGCACTTCACTGACTGCTGCCTCCCGCTCCCTGCTATTTTCATGAACCAATTTTCTTTATCTTCCGTCTTTGGCGAGGGCAGCATTTTTGAAGATACATGTTAATGTTTAAAATACCCAATAGCTGGTGCACAATTTTTCCGTTTCTTTTAATTAACTCGTTCGCCTCTTCCTCTTTATTCATTGTAGATCTTCTATTCCTCTGCCCTCTCTAAAAATGTGTTGCATGTTTATACTGTTATAAACCCTCCTGTGCTCTTCCAGTAACTGTTTTCAGCATAACCAGAGAGGTGCCCTTTCCCCACTAAAATGTTAACAGAGCACAGCTTTTAGTTACCTTTTCCCTGTCTCTGACAGGAAAATTTCCAAACATAAAATAATAATCAAAAAGCTTCCAAGTATAACTTGCAGCCCGAGAGCCAGACTCAACAAAGATAAGTCCCTGTTTCTTTCTTCTGAATGTCTAAAGTTTCCTGCAAGCCCCAGCAGTGCCTCTCACATGTCCCAGGCCTCTGGCCAGGTTCCAGCCTCGCCCACTGCTCGTTAGATGTCCCGCTGGAGCTTATGCTACCGGTGCCCAGGAAGAAAAGGAGCTCCCTTCTGTGGGCCAGGCCTCCCTGCAGGACCTTGGCACCTGACGCCTGTTTTCCTGACTGCCTATGGGTTGAGGTGCATATGAGAACCATTTGACCATCTTTTAAAACTCATTTTGCTTCCTTTGACTTCCTAACTGCTGTGTCGGCCAAAATACTGGTGTTATTCAACAGATTGCTGGAGGGTGGGAATTCGCATAGAGTTTGGTACAAAGTCAAGGCTGGACACACAAAGGAGTCCCCGCCCATGCAGGCACAGAGCACTTTTTTGTGGCTGTCACCCAGCTGTGCCACATGAGGTCACAGTCCCGCAACTTGCTGTCTCCATGCCTGTCCCCTCCCCAGGCTGCAGGCACTGGGGTTGCCTTCCCTGTAAACTCCTCCTGTGACTGTCCCCATCAGCAGCCCCGCCATCCCCTGCTCAGCTGGCTCAGCTCCTCAGAAGCACCTCTGCAGCCAGGGCCACATCCTGCTGACTGCATGGCCTTTAAGTCCCCCCCAACCCCCGCCATCCCCGTGCCTCCACCTCCATCTCAGCTCCTTGGATGCTCCCAGCATCCACCAGACAACCCCAGGCTCCTCAGTTGGCCCTAGAGGCACCAAGGTGTGCCATCCTCTGGCCTTTTTTTTTTTTTTTTTTTTGAGATGGAGTCTTGCTCTTGTCTCCCAGGCTGGAGTGCAGTGGCGTGATCTTGGCTCACTGCAACCTCTGCCTTCTGGGTTCAAGCGATTCTCCTGCCGCAGCCTTCTGAGTAGCTGGGGATTACAGGCGCCTGCCACCACGTCCAGCTAATTGTCGTATTTTTAGTAGAGACAGGGTTTCACTATGTTGGCCAGGCTGGTCTCGAACTGCTGACCTCAGGTGATCCGTCCACCTTGGCCTCCCAAAGTGCTGAGATTACAGGCGTGGGCCACCGCACCTGGCCATTCTCCGGCCTTTCTTACCTCACCAGGCACCTCGACCCTCGGCCCATCCACACTCTGGCCTGCACCTGCTTTTTGCTAGATCTGCCTGTTCCACCCTCTGACCACTCCCTTGGGCCACACCACCCACCAGCCCCAGCCTTTTCATTATCCCTGTATCAGCCCAGCTCTTGAGGCCCGCCCCTCCTGTGGACTTGCGTCCTGCCCTATCAGCTAATCAACAGCAAAGCTTCCCTGGTCCATCCTACCTAGTACCATTGTTTCAGAACAACGGTGCAACTTTCTCCTTTTTATTTTTCCCCTCTTAAAAAGAAACTCACATGTGATGCAATCATTCAAGTAACGGAAAAGGGTATAACAAACCTGAAGACGGCCCTGTCTCCCTCTGACCCTGCCTGCCCTGGGACCCGGTATCAACAGTCCAGGCCCTGTTTATTTCTGTGCTTTCCTGGGACTGTCTGCAGGTGCTCCCAGGACACAGCGGATCCAGTTGTGTCTGAACATCCCTACCCAGTGACCACTATCTCCCAAGTCTCAGCTCACAAAAACATCTTTGAGTGCACCTGGTGGAGTTAAAGTGTGTGATTGTGTTCAATTCTTTATCCCCAAAGCTGGCGAGTTTTTAGCTCCCCTTCTGGTGCTGAAAATAGTACGTAACCCGTCAGCGTGTGCAGTGCAGTGTGTGCAAGGTTCTGCAGATTGAGGTTCTCATGGGTTATCATGGCTAACTTTGCAAATTAAGCCCCTTTCTACCCGCTTCCCATGGTACCTGACCCAGCGTTTGGTGTGTGCCCAACCAACGCAAACTGATTTTAAATATTGCCTGAGGCAAAGAGATTGACGGTGAGAATCTGTTTGAAGGAAGTGGTGGGACAGCCACCTCTCTCTCCACATGGCTTAATCAAGAAGGCAGCTGGATAAATGTGCACTTACGGGTCACGTGTACAGGTTTACTTCATTTTAATGCAACGACTTGTATCTCTGTTTAATGTTGCTTTTTGCAAATCAGATTGGATTCCCTTTGGCTCCTTAACATTTCAGAGACAATTTTCATAACTTGTAATTGACCTTTAACTGGCACTGAATCTTAATTTAAGCTTTCAATTGCTTTTGCCAAGATTTTATACTAATGTTCTGTTAAACAGTTAAGGTCCCTAGAGGAGCCCCCATCTTAATCATAACAAAAAAATCTATTACTTTACCATTTGTATAATGTTTTATAGTTTTCCTGTATAGAGTGTAGTATGAATAAATGCCTTCAAAATTCTCCTTTTTAAATATCAGATTTCTAGATGATTCTTTTTTTTTTTTTTTTTTTTTTTTTTTTTTTTTTTTTTTTTTTGAGACGGAGTCTCACTCTGTCGCCCAGGCTGGAGTGCAGTGGCCGGATCTCAGCTCACTGCAAGCTCCGCCTCCCGGGTTCATGCCATTCTCCTTCCTCAGCCTCCCGAGTAGCTGGGACTACAGGCGCCGCCACCTCGCCCGGCTAGTTTTTTGTACTTTTTAGTAGAGACGGGGTTTCACCGTGTTAGCCAGGATGGTCTCGATCTCCCGACCTCGTGATCCGCCCGTCTCGGCCTCCCAAAGTGCTGGGATTACAGGCTTGAGCCACCGCGCCCGGCCTAGATGATTCTTTAAAGTGAAGTACAACTGGATTTTAGGCTGTGTGTGTGAGTGTGTAAGCACACACACACATATGGCTTTTTCTGGATATAACTCACAAGCTCTCCCTTGTCTAACATGACAGTATTCTGTGCCTGGACATAGCGATGCTTTCACACCTAGATCTTGAGAGCCAGGGCTGCAGCACAGCCTCGTGGCAGGCCTCCAGTCCTTGGCCCTCCCTGGCCCTTGATCTCCTACACACCTACCAGCTCCTGGCTTCTCACCTTGTGTCTGGGAAGGGGGGCTCACCTGGAGCCAGACAGACAGTTCAGGTCCACAGAATCAGTGTGTGCGCTCCAGCTGGAAGTCCAGCACCGTGGGTCCCTGCTTTCAACCCATGTGCGTACCTGGCTGGGGCACTGAGTAGGTGTCAGAAACCCTCAGTAACCTTCTTTCATCTCTTTCCCAAGGAGCTGGCCCCTTCTCTGTGTCTTGACATTACTCTTTGTCATCTGGAAATCACTTACCGAGTTGCACGACGACCACTGGCTTCTAATTGATCACTTCCTATGTTCTGTATCAGAATCATTTTTTGGTCCTCATTTCAGACCCACGGAAGCAGAATCTTTGGGGGTGGGGCCCACATTTTGCATTTTGTGGAACTCCCTGACAATCTTTGTATACAGAGTTAGAGAGCTGAGAGACCCCCAGTGGTTCGGGTGCTCTCCCAAGGCGAGGCATGTGGAGGTCTTGGATAGGAATCTCATTTTATTTATTTGACAAAAATATATTGGGAACTAACTAGGTCCTAGGTATTTCGTAAACTATTTAATATTCAGAGATGAGTAAACACATAAAAACAGCAACCTAATCACCAGATATTGATGAGATGCATTAATCCTTTAAAAGTGCTCCTATATCTGTCATCTCAGCAGCTCAGCAAGGCAGCTGGTACCCTTCCAAAGGTGCAGAAACAAAACGCAAGTGGAGAGGACGCGGAGCCGGGCCTTCGCCACACCCGCAGAGTCTGCACCCAGCAGTGTGGTTGGCACAGCATGTGATAGAAGAAGGGGAGGGGGAAGGTGGGCAGACTGAGGGCACTGGGTGGTGGGGAGAGCCTTCCAGAAGAGGGACATCCCAGCAGGGCGACAGCAGCCCATCACTTCCGTGGAGGAAAGACCAGTGCACGTTTCTCAGCAGATCTGTCTCCCACCCAGGCCAGGACGTTTCAGAGCAAACGAGGCATTTTGTTCCTAACAGATCAGTCTGTTTGGTTTTCTCCCTGAGAGGCTGAACTGATTAGAGCCTGACCATCCAGAAGGGTCATTGGAATGGAAAGTGATCCTCCCAACGGAGAGGAGTGCAGGCCACAGATGGAAACAGCAGAGTGCTAGAGGGAACGTCTGCAGAAGAAAGCAGTCAGGAAAACGTAACAGGAATGCCAAATCCCCATCCCACTGGGCTCATGAACTTTGCTCACATACTCCCAGTCCCAGGAGAAACCCAGCAAATCCCTCTTTCCTCAACATAATCTTTCAGCCCAGATCAGTCCTAAATTGTGTCCTCTAAAACCTCATCTCCTCCCACAGTGTTGTCCCCAAAGTCAATCTATGAGCCTCTCCCCACCACGTGCAAACTATCCATTGGCTATTCTTTCCTGCCGCACACGAGATGACCACCAGGGAAGTGCCTGGATCGTCTACCTCCATATTCCATGGATTCCGTGAGCATGACGATTGTTAGTGCTGGGGAATTCCACAGTGATTGGTAATAGCTGATGCTTAAGGCATTAGCAGAATTCTGTCCTGGAAGGCGGACATTTTGGAGAGGGTTTTCTAGCCATGACATCAGCGTTTTTCCAAGTTAATTAAGTGTTCAGTTTGTTTAATCCTGGAGAATTGAGACAGGAAAATTATCCATCACATTTACGCACCCCACCCTTTTCAAAGCAGACAGCTAAGGCTGGGCCTGACTGCAGATACTCTCAGTGGTTGGGTGGTGAGGCAGCAGGGCCTCAGCCTCTCCAGCTCCACCGTACCCCATGTCGAGGCCCACAGGGCCCACGGTGCCCTGGGAGCAAGGATCTGTCCACCGAGTCCCTCTCAGTGGCCAGAAGGGCTCTCCCCGAGGGGCCCGTGAGCCCTCAGCTGGACTCAGTCCATTCAGCAAACAAGAGTTGAATGCCTCTTGTGTCCTTAGCACTGTGCTAGGCGCTGGTGGGGATACTGCAGTGACCAAAACGAACACGACCCCTGTACTTCCAAAGCTTTGATTCTAGAGGGGAGCCTGGGAGGGGATGAACAGCCACCAGGCCCCTTCACGGGGGAGAGGAAACAGAGGTGGGCAGAGAAAGGCTAATTCCTTTTCCTTTGGGCAACGCAAGGCCACCCAGGTCTCCTGCGTGCCAGGAGGGGAGGAGCGGCCAGCAGCCCCAGAGCCTGCAGAGTGGGCCCCAACGGGACACATGGGGCAGGCCTGGCTTCTGTCCCTGCATCCTGGACTGCTGTCCTTGTGACCTAGGGATCCCAGCCTTAGCACTGATGACATTTGAGGCCGGATAACCCTGCCGTGGGGGTTTCCCTCACATTGGAGAGTGTTTACCAACATCCCTGGGCTCTGCCCACCAGATGCCAGTGGCGCCCCTGAGTTGTGACAGCCCAGATGTCTTCAGACATTGCCACCTGTCCCCTGGGGGCAAGGTCACCCTCCCATCAAGAACTCTTGCTGTGGGTGCAGGCCCCCTGGGAAGCCAGTTCCCACCCCAGGCACTGCAGTTCTTTCCATCCTGGCCTGCGGAGGGGCTGACGGGCCCAGCTGCTGGGTCTGCCATCCCCAGGCCGTATGCCCTGCCTGCATCGTGGCCTGAACAAGCTTCCTCACTCCCTGCCCCCAGGCACCCCAGTCAGATCCCAGGGTTCTGCCCCCAACGCCTCACTGTTTCTTCTTTTCCTTTCTAGTTCTACCCAAGCAGTTCCCAATGTGTGTTCCTGGGAACACTCTCTCAAGCTGTGCCGCCAACAAGGGTTCTCTGAGAACTAGACTAGGGAAACACTGCCCTTTGAGATGCCAGCACGTGAAGGGCTGCAACGAAATCTATGTCTAACTGATTGCACCAGGCCGTTTCCTATTGCCCACAACCTCCAGGGCCTGGCACGATGCACAATACCTTCAGGAAGTTATTGGAGGGAGAGTGAGGCAGGGGGAGATAGGCCAGGGGGCTGCAAGCCCAGTAGCAGAGTCAGGTATCTGGATCCCCATGCTGCATGGCTCGGAGCTGGGCTGCCTCTTCCTCCTGAAATCACCTAGAATTCCCCATGGACTATCAGGACAGAGCCTGAAAGCAGAAACAGCTGACCTCCAAAATGAATCCAGCCTTGGAGGAAACACATTGAGAAAAGCGGGGAGCGAAGGCCGAGACTCAGGCAGTGGAGTCCGGGCCTGGGTTTTCACTCTGAAACCTATGAGAGGAGATCCATCCACACTTGCCCAGGGCACACCCTTGTTATATCTCCTTCCCTCCCTATTGCATAGGCAGCAGTGGCCTGGGGCACAGGCTCTAAATGCAACGGGATTAATGAATACGGTGGAACAGATGCTGGTCACCAAGGATGATAGGGACGGTCCCTTTAGACACCTTACCCAGTGGAGACCCTTCACCAGGCACTAAGCAGTATCCCACAGCCACAGCCCCCAGACTCTGGCGCCGCTGCAACAATAGTCCAGGCGTGTGGCTTGGGGGGACTTGGCTGGGGCGGGAGCAGTTGTGCTCTTAGACACCCAGACCCAGACCCAGACCCCAGCGTGACTTGGGCCTCACCGGAGGTCCCATCAGGAACCATGTCACCTGTCTTACAAAGTCCACTTAGAAGGGTTGGGGGAGGAAAAAACAGGTGACGTTGACTGCTGGTTCCTCTACACAGACAATGACGTTGCCAGGCTTGGCCAGGGTCCCGTGACAGAGAGGGCTGTGTTGTCGGAGACGGCCTGTCAGCAGCTTCCTCCTCTGAGAATGGCATCGCCAGCCTGCCCCAGGGGCCTTGGGACCTGTTTTGGACATTTCTGCTAGATTTTGGAAGAGAAAGGAAAACAAGCGTTGGACGAGTTTTTTTGGGGGGGCAGGGTGTGGGGCACAGAGTCTCGGACTATCACCCAGCCTGGAGTACAGTGGCGCCATCTCAGCTCATGCAACCTCCACCTCCTGGGTTCAAGTGATTCTCCCACCTCAGGCTCCTGAGTAGCTAGGATTACAGGCAAGTGCCACCACGCTCAGCTAATTTTTGTATTTTTAGTAGAGACGGGGTTTCACCATGTTGGCCAGGCTGGTCTCGAACTCCTGACCTCAAGTGATCTGCCCGCCTTGGCCTCCCAAAGTGCTGAGATTACAGCCATGAGCCTCCGTTCCCAGCCTGGATGAGCTTTTGGGCTTAGCTTTGTTTTCCTCCTCTGAGCCACTTTACAAGGTTATCTTTAAAGTTTCCCAATGGAACCATTCTCCACGGGTCTCTCACCCTTCTGCCCATCTTACAACTGAGATGCCATCTGCTGGCCTGTCTTTTCAAGATATCTGTGTAGGCACCAGCTTTGGAAAATAGAAATAATGTCAAAGCAAAGAGCAGGCATGCTTACTGCCTGACTCCAGCGCAGAGGGCCAGCATCCTCACAGTCCAGTAGAGAGGATTTGGTCTCCCGAAGCTCCGGGCCCTCTGCTTTAACACAGCCCGGTGTGCCTGCGAGCGTCACCTGGCCCTCACTGGTTCACCATGTGGGAACTGGAGTTCAGGGAACTGGTGGAAGAAAATGCTGGTACTCTGGCTACTGCTGTTGCTGTGAATGGTAAAGTCTTTTGTCTCTGAAAAAATAAGAAATAAAAAAATAAAGTTCCACATAGGAAGATGCATTTCCCTCTCTCTGACAGCAAGGGCATTGGGAAACATTTACCTGTTTGGTTTCCATCTTGTGTGTCTCCCCAGAAAGAGAAGAAGAGTGGGCTCCTGAAGCTTCTAGCCGGAGCATCCACCAAGAAGAAGTCACGCTCCCCGCCATCTGTGTCTCCAACCCACGACCCCCAGGTGGCCATGGACGCCCTGCTCCAAGGTGCAGTGGGCCCCGAAGTGTCCTCACTGTCTACCCACGGCAGGGCAGGGTCCTGCCCCATAGAGAGCGAGATGCAGGGTGCCATGGGGATGGAGCCTCTGCACAGGAAGGCGGGCTCCTTGGATCTGAACTTCGCATCTCCTTCCCGGCAAGCACCTCTGTCCATGGCTGCCATCCGCCCCGAGCCCAAGCCGTTGCCCAGAGAGAGGTAAGTGGAGAGGCTTGCCTGCTCTGTGGCATGCTGTGGTTTGGCCTCTGAGGTCTGGAGCCGCCTTCAGGGAGCAGGGACACTGTGGCCTTGCTGGGATTAGGTTTACCAGATGTCCCTCAACACCCAGATCCACGTGGTCCTGAGCTTCGGTGGTGAGCGCTGGATGAAACGAGTCTGGGAACTGGAGTGTTATTTCATGTTCTGCATCCGTCTGGTTCCTGAGTTTGGGATTGCAAAGGTGCCACCAGGAAATGCGTCAGGACCGAGTGGTTCTGAGTGTAAATAGTGGGAGACTAGGCAGTGAGTGGTGTGTGCCCCCTCAACCCTGGGGGACCCTGGAGCGGTCCCCTGGACTGAGTCCCCTGTGGGCCTATGTGTCCCGCTCAGGGAGCAGCTCTTCCCTTGTGAGCCTCAATCCACTGGGCATCTTAGAATTATGATGTTACTCAAGACGGCTTCAAGTCTATAGATACCCTTGAATTATGATGGCTTTGGGGGTATAGAGTCCGTCAGTTTGAACCCTTTGAAATTGCCCATATTCATTCATTTCTATGCTTAATAGCAACTTCACATGGTTCCGCCTAGGCTTTTACCAGTCTGGAAACTGAGTCTGGTTGAGGCAACATGGCCCACTAAGGCTGTGGGCCGTGGGGCTGCAGGTTCTTGGGTTTCACCTGGGGCTAGAGGCGTACCTGGCTTGGATCCCCCTGTGTGAGTTAATTATCCTAAAAGGGCTCTCAGATAAAAGCTGAAGGCATCACGGAGAAATACAATGGCTGTCAGGTTAGGATGGCAGGAAGATGTGATCCTTACTGAGTGCCTACACATTGTCACATTGCTGAAATAATAAAACACAAACAACCTCCCAAAAAGACAGTCCTGGTGTTTCCACCAGAAGCTTTCCTCCCTTGGCTGTTCGGGTGCCTGCAACCTGAGAAGGCAGCCTCTGCCCTGAACACCTGCTGCCCTCCCAGACACCATTCCCAGTGCCACGTGGGGAATGAGACGGGCCCTATCTAGATCAGAGTCTAGTTTTCTAGCCTCACAAGTTCTTCTGTATCGTTTTCTAGCTTCTCCAGTTCTTCGTCAAGAGCCAGATGGTAAATACTGCAGATGTTGCAGTCCTGCTGGGTCTGTGGTGACCACTCCCTCTGCCTTCACGGTGGGAGAATGGCCACGCACCTTATGTAGATGAATGGGCCAGTGTCCCAGTAAACCCCTACTTGTGAACACTGAAATTTAAGTTTCATGTAATTTCCGTAGGGCATGAACTAGTCTTCTGATTTCTCTTTCAACCATTTCAAAATGTGACAACATTCATAGCTCTAAGACTACACATATTAGCCGCAGGCACAGTTTGCCAGCCGTGACAGAGATGATGCCCAGTGCCAAGCCTATGGGGCTAGGGCTCCAGAATGGACAGGGCTGTCTACAGGACCCACAGCTACTGACTTCTGCTAACCAGTTACAACAGAAGTCACATGTACACCTGCTGTTCGTTTCACAAGAGCTGGGTGTTCTGCACACGGGCAACGTTCAGAACACTCAGCAGTGGGCATTGATTCCGGCTATGCGTGCCCAGGACAGCCAGGCGCTGCCTGCAGTGTTCCCCAAGCGCTACATGTGTGTGGTCTCAGTGAACACTCCCAAGAACCCTACGAAATCAGTTATCCTCGTTTTACTGATGAGGAGACCAAGGTTTTGTGACAGGCTAGGTAACTGGCCCAAGATCACATAGCTAGTTAGTAGCCAAGCCAGAGATTCAGCTGAGGGCTTTCTGACCTCAGAGCCCAGGCCCTGAGCTACCTGACTGTAGGGTGTGCAGTCAGCAGCATCCCCAGTCCTGTGTAGTCACAGGGCCTATCATCAGCTTGTGGACAGTGTGGGACATGTCACAGCCCTGCCAGGGGTCAGCACCAGTGTTGGGTCCTGCAGATCCATCAGCACTGCCATGCCAGTCCCAACCCAACAGCCACACTCACAGGGAGAACTGCCTTCCCCTCCACGGAGCCCCAGGCCCTTGGGGGACTGGGTTCACACTGCACACCACACTATACAAACACACACACCCCACATACATCATACAAACACACCCCACACATACACCATACAAACACACACACCCCACATACATCATACAAACACACCCCACACATACACCATACAAACACACACACACCACACATACATCATACAAACACACCCCACACATACACCATACAAACACACACACCCCACTATACAAACATACACACACCCCACACATACACCATACAAACACACACACCCCACATACATCATACAAACACACCCCACACATACACCATACAAACACACCCCACTATACAAACATACACACACCAGACATACACCATACAAACACACCCCACTATACAAACATACACACACCAGACATACACCATACAAACACACACACCCCACATACATCATACAAACACACCCCACACATACACCATACAAACACACACACCCCACATACATCATACAAACACACCCCACACATACACCATACAAACACACACACCACACATACATCATACAAACACACCCCACACATACACCATACAAACACACACACCCCACTATACAAACATACACACACCCCACACATACACCATACAAACACACACACCCCACATACATCATACAAACACACCCCACACATACACCATACAAACACACCCCACTATACAAACATACACACACCAGACATACACCATACAAACACACACACCCCACATACATCATACAAACACACCCCACACATACACCATACAAACACACACACACCCCACATACATCATACAAACACACCCCACACATACACCATACAAACACACACACCCCACTATACAAACATACACACACCCCACACATACACCATACAAACACACACCACATACATCATACAAACACACCCCACACATACACCATACAAACACACACACCCCACTATACAAACATACACACACCAGACATACACCATACAAACACACACACCCCACATACATCATACACAAACACACCCCACACATACCCCATACAAACACACCCCACTATACAAACATACACACACCAGACATACACCATACAAACACACACACCCCACATACATCATACAAACACACCCCACACATACACCATACAAACACACACACCCCACATACATCATACAAACACACCCCACACATACACCATACAAACACACACACCCCACTATACAAACATACACACACCCCACACATACACCATACAAACACACACCACATACATCATACAAACACACCCCACACATACACCATACAAACACACACACCCCACTATACAAACATACACACACCAGACATACACCATACAAACACACACACCCCACATACATCATACAAACACACCCCACACATACACCATACAAACACACACACCCCACATACATCAAACACACCCCACACATACACCATACAAACACACACACCCCACATACATCATACACACACCACACATACACCATACAAACACACACACCCCACATACATCATACACACACACCACACTATACAAACATACACACACCACACATACACCATACAAACACACACACCACACTATACAAACATACACACACCAGACATACACCATACAAACACACACACCACACTATACAAACATACACACACCAGACATACACCATACAAACACACACACCACACTATACAAACATACACACACCATACATACACCATACAAACACACACATCCCACATACATCATACAAACACACCCCACACATACACCATACAAACACACACACCCCACTATACAAACATACACACACCAGACATACACCATACAAACACACACACCCCACATACATCATACAAACACACCCCACACATACACCATACAAACACACACACCCCACATACATCATACACACACACCACACTATACAAACATACACACACCACACATACACCATACAAACACACACACCACACTATACAAACATACACACACCAGACATACACCATACAAACACACACACCACACTATACAAACATACACACACCAGACATACACCATACGAACACACACATACCCTACATACATCAAACACACACCAGACATACACCATACAAACACACACACCACACTATACAAACACACACCACACATACACCATACAAACACACACACCCCACATACATCATACAAACACACACCACACATACACCATACAAACACACACCACACTATACAAACATACACACACCAGACATACACCATACAAACACACACACCACACTATACAAACATACACACACCACACATACACCATACAAACACACACACCCCACATACATCATACAAACACCACCACACATACACCATACAAACACACACACCCCACATACATCATACAAACACACACCACACATACACCATACAAACACACACACCCCACATACATCATACACACACCACACATACACCATACACACACACCCCACATACATCAAACACACACCACACATACACCATACACACACACCCCACATACATCAAACACACACCACACATACACCATACACACACACACACCACACATACACCATACAAACACACACCACACATACACCATACAAACACACACCACACATACATCATACAAACACACACCACACATACATCATACAAACACATCACACATACATCATACAAACACACCCCACACATACACCATACAAACACACACACGACACATACATCATACACACACCAGACATACACCATACACACACACACACCACACTATACAAACATACACACACCAGACATACACCATACAAACACACACACCACACTATACAAACATACACACACCAGGCATACACCATACAAACACACACACCCCACATACATCATACAAACACACCCCACACATATACCATACAAACACACACACCACACATACATCATACACACACCAGACATACACCATACAAACACACACACCCCACTATACAAACATACACACACCCCACACATACACCATACAAACACACACACCCCACATACATCATACAAACACACCCCACACATACACCATACAAACACACACACCACACATACATCATACACACACCAGACATACACCATACAGACACACACCTCACATACAGCATACAAACACCACACATACACCATACAAACACACACACCGCACATACATCATACAAACACACACACCCCACATACATCATACACACACACCCCACATACACCATACAAACACACACACACCCCACATACATCATACAAACACACCCCACATACATCATACAAACACACACACCCCACATACATCATACAAACACACCCCACATACATCATACAAACACACACCACACATACACCATACAAACACACACACCTCACATACATCATACACACACCACACATACACCATACAAACACACACACCCCACATACATCATACAAACACACACCACACATACACCATACAAACACACACTTACCCTACATACATCATACAAACACACACCACAATACACCATACAAACACACACACCACAGATACACCATACAAACACCACACACACTGTAAACACACACTCCACATACACCATACACACACCACACACTGCACTCACCCCGCACACTGCAAACACACACACACCACACATGCTGCAAACATACACCATACACATACACACTGTGCAAACACATCACACACCATACATACACACCACATACACACACCATGTAAATTGTGCAGACACACACACTGCACACCACACAAACATGCACTGCACACACCACACCAGGCAAACACACATAACACACAGATATACATACTATACACAAATTGCACATCAAGCAAACACTCACACAAACACACATTCAGACACACAACACACACCCATTTTCTCTTTCCTTCTCACCTCCTCCTCCTCCACTTCGTCCACCTCCCATCCCCTCCTAAGGAGTCTCCTCCGCATCAGAACCTCCCTTCATGGGACCAACACCTGCTGCCTGTGTTTTCCGAATGGGTCCTGGCCCTTGTCTGGAGTCACGGAGTTGGTCTGCCAGCCCATGAGAATGACAGACTTTGGGATATGTCAAAGCTGTTCTCATGTCTGCCCCAGGATTCTTCTTCCCCAGACCCTCAACTTTATCTTCAAAGACATGACTTCCCGACTCCTCCATAAAAGATCTTGAAAGACTCTGTTCTACAAAGCCGTGGGCATCTCTGATGAATTAGAAAATTCAGACTCACTCCAGTTCTCCGAGTGTTCCATCTAATTAGGGGTCATTGTACCCGGAGACTCTTGGTGGCCTCCTTGCACCAAAGCGCTCTGTAGCACTCGTTAAAGAGAAGTGTTTCCAACATAGAGCCTGAAACCAAACTGCTCATGAGCCCCAGAAATGCCCCCTCCCCTCAACATGGTAGCCACAGACTGCCTGGTTTCCTGGGGAGCCCTGGCAGGGCGGAGCTGAGGGCATGACTGGGAAAATGCTGACTCCTCAGGCTGGGACAGCAGCAGAGAGCACTTGGACTTGGGCCCTGCAGACTTGTGAGTAAAACTTACTTCCAGGCTTACTTGGGAGGAGGAGCAGCTGGGTTGCGCCATGTGCAGAAGTGAGAGTCCCTGCAATGGGGCCAGGACCCTCGGCTGCTAAGCACTCCTGGAGGGCCTGAGGTGTGCAAGGCTCACCTGTGGTCATGAAAGTGGGAATGCAGGCAGCAGGGCAGTATGGGCTGTCAGAGTCAAGGTTTCCACCCTGAAATGCCAAGGAGGAACGGGCAGTGTTGCTGCCTGCATTTCTTGGGCCTCTCCGATGCCCAGACTGCTTCAGATCTCAACCATTTCTCTCGAGACTCTGGAAAGAGAGCGGGCACTGCTCCCCTCTCCAATCTCAGAGGAAGGACATTCAGGTAGAAGGTGCTGCAAAGGGAGCTCCTCTGAGAAAGGACTAGGAACTGTGGGCAGTTCCCTGGGGCCGAGTCAGCCAGGCCTGCAGGCTCAGCAGCCCAGCCCCAGCAGCTGGCAGGCAGTAGGCCAGTCTCACAAGTAGACTTATGAGCCAAACCCACAAGCCTGGGGTATAAGTAAATCAGAGGGCCATGCCCCATTCCTTCCAAGGGGACCTCATCTTTACGTGTCTGGTATATTCTTGTCCTGCGGACTATGTGCAGAGGGAGCCAAATTTCCAGAAGTTGCTTGTGGAACTCATAATACGGGTGTGGTCATGGGAAATGCAGGCAGCAAATGCACATGGCATCAGGTTAGAACTGTCTAATGCCCCGGTTCCCAGCAGGGCTACACTAACCCTAGGCTGTTCTGGTGCAGGGCCAGGCAAGCTGAGTTCTGGGACCAGCCCCTCCTGCCCACTGGATGCCTGCCTGCTGGCTTTTCTGAACCTTGGCAGTATCAAGCATCGTAGAGAGACTTTGAGTAGACAAACACACCGGCCACCTACCAGCCATTCCATCCATCTTTTGTTCTTTCATTTCTTTCTTTCTTTTTTTTTTTTTTTTTTTTAAGACAAAGTCTCACTCTGTCGCCGAGGCTGGAGTGCAGTGGTGCAGTCTCGGCCCACTGCAACCTCCACCTCCCAGATTCAAGCAATTCTTGTGCCTCAGCTTCCCAGGTAGCTGGGAATACAGGCATCCACCAACATGCCTGGCTGATTTTTGTGTTTTTAGTAGAGACAGGGCTTTGCCATGTTAGCCAGGCTGGTCTCAAACTCATGGCCACAAGTGATCCGCCCACCTCGGCCTCCCAGAGTGCTAGGATTACAAGCATGAGCCACTGCACCTGGCCCCCTTTCTTCATTTTTATAGTCCTAGTTTCCACATACATAAAATGGGGATAATAATACATGTCTGGGTATAATACTTGTAAATCACCTAGATTAACACCAGAACAAGAATGAGTGCACACTAAACAACACAACAATAATAATATATGCTATTGTGTCCAGAGTTGGTTCCTGGTGGGTTCATGGTCTCGCTGACTTCAAGAATGGAGCTATGGACCTTCGTGGTGAAGAACGAAAGGACAAAGCTTCCACAGCATGGAAGGGGACCCAGCAGGTTGCCCTGGGGTGGCCAGCTTTTATTCCCTTATTTGTCCCCTCCCGTGTTCCGTTTTTGTCCTATCAGAATGCCCTTTTTTCTGTCATCCTTGTGATTGGCTACTTTTAGGATCCTGCTGACTGGTGCATTTTACAGAGCACTGATTGGTGCATTTTATAGTCCTCTTGCTAGCTACAGAGTGCTGATTGGTGCATTTTACAGAGTACTGATTGGTGCATTTTACAATCACCTTGCTAGCTACAGAGTGCTGATTGGTGCATTTTACTCTCCTAGCTACTGAGTGCTGATTGGTCCGTTTTACAATCCTCTTGTAAGAAAGAAAAGTTCTCCAAGTCCCCACTCGACCCAGGAAGTCCAGCTGGCTTCACCTTTCACTATGACCTCTCTAATAATAATATATGCTGTGACATCTATGATAATAGTAAGATGGTGATGGTGAGGGCACCTGCAGCACGGCCTGGCCCACTGCCACCCCTTTGACCTGCACAGGCTTCTCCCCAGATGTTCACGTCGGATCAGCTCATCCTCAGCTCTTGATGGCCTGTGAGTTATTTGGCTTTGTTAGGATTTCAACGTTGCTTGCTCTGATCCATTATGTGTGTGGTGAGCGGAATAATGACCCCCAAAGACGTCTGTGCCCTGAACCCTAAAAACTCATGACTATGTTACCATACATGGGAAAGAGGAAGTCAGGTTGCAGATGGAAATAAAGTTGGTAACCAGCTAACTTTAAAATAAAGAACTTACCTGGGATTATCCAGGTGGGCCCTGTGTAATCACAAAGGGTCCTTATGAGTAGAAGAGAGAGGCAGAGGAGAAGGTCAGAGTGGCATAATGTGAGCACTCCCCTTTGAAGATGCAGGAAGAAGCCTCCAGAGAAGAGATGAAGGCAGCTTCTAGCCACTGGAAAAAGCAAGGAAACAGCTTCTACCCTAGAGCCTGCAGGAGGAACCAGCCTTGCAGACACCTTGATTTTGGCCCAGTAGACCGTGTTGGAGTTCTGACGGACAGAACTATAATAAATTTGTACAGTGTGATGCCACTACATTTATGGTCATTTGTTACAGCCATAAACAACTAATATGTGTGTTGATATTACAGTTTAGTGTCCAGGGTATAGAAGTATTCTTATCCCCAAGTTCCTAGCAGACACCACTCTGTTACCAGCACATTCCATGGACTCAGGGGCTCATTCGTCTTCGTGTGTTGAAGCAGGTGCTCTGAAAAGGCTACCACGTGGAGGGCTGCTTTGCAGTCCCCCTTGTCAGGGAGGGAAACAGACGACCCCCAAGGAAAGTAGAACATCCAAACCTCGCACACAGAGCTAATGGTAATAATAATGGAATGAGAATTCATTCTGATTTTGCCCATTTGGATTCCATGAGCCCCGTGTCTGAAAATTAGCTGTGGTTGCCATAACCGTAATTATACTCAGCAGGGCAGAGTTGCTTGCTGATTTATGACTCACAGTTGTGACCTGGGAGTAGCTGTCATCCTCAGCTGCTCACACGGACACGACAACGGCCCTCTGTGTCTATAACGGGGAGTATCAATTACTTTCCTGCAGCAGGAAGAACAGCTCAGAGTCTTGGAATGATCTGGACAGAAACGTTAAACGCTTGTCTCGTATAAATTCAGCCCACATCCATCTGGGCTCATTAAATCATTGAATTGCTCAGAAGCACCAAATTACATCTTTCTAACAAATTATATTTTTAAAGCTGCTTGTTTATTTCACATCTGGAAGTTGAGGCAAAAGCCAAAACTTGCATTCAGAGTCTGAGAAATCATCTCGCCCTTTGCCTTCCTTTCTTTCCTTGGGGAAGAGAGAGGAGGAACAGGTGTTCGGAAGAGGTAGAGGATAGCAGAAGGCCACAGGTAGGATGGCGCTGGTCCTGTGGGTCCTCGCAGCCTCGGTTTGTGTGAATGCTGTCTGATTTCACAGACTGCTGGCTGCATCTCAGCAGCCATCTGTCCTCCTTCAAGGAGGGCCAGCAGGAAGCCCTCACAGAGACACTGGGCTGGGAGGAAGGAGGTGCCTCCGCCTGCCCTCCTTCCTCCCGGACTGCACGTCCCTGAGAGCAGCGTCTGGTTCACCAGCAGACAGCCCATGGGAACCAGTCCAACTCTCGTGCACCTGCAGACACTCTGAGACACTTAGAGTTGGCTGGTACTCGGGGCTGGGACCCAGAACCTGGTCTGTTCTTCTTCCCCAGGATTAGGAACACTGCACCCCTAAGTCAGCCTCAGGAACCCCTCCTCCATGCCACCTCCTCTCACCAGCCTGACACAAGCTGGACCCATGTGCCCATGGGCTGTGCGCTCCATAGGGCTGGACCTTTGTCTCCTGTCTGCACATCTTTCCTGCGCCTGGCACCAAGCCAAACTGCCCCAAAGTCATGGCTTCTGCGCCCCAGGCTCTATGAGTATGTGGGGTGGGGGAGGGCAAAGGCTTCCTCCCTGAGCATGCACTCAGCTCGATTTTCAGACACCAGTGTGCACGCATTCCCTCCCAGAGTTGCTAAAAATCCGCATTCCCTAGTCCCTTCCCCGTAAGTCGTATCAAGTAGGTCCAGGATGGGCCCAGGGAACTGTAGGGGGTCCTGAAGTATGTGAGCCACACTTGGAGCACGTGTGCAGTAATCCCTGTGGCGATGGGGCTTGCAGGCTGGTGCAGGAGGCAGGATGAGTTGGGTAAACAGGTTAGTGGTCGGGCGGTAGAAGGTGGTGAGAGCTGGGAAAGGGCAGGCCCCGCATGGCCACACAGGGAAGGGCGTTCTGGGCAGAGAGAGCAGCATACGCAGGAGCCCTGAGGTGGGTGCACCTGGGGCCACCAGGGCACGGCGGAGCAGAGCTGGAGGAGTGGGAGGGGCGCAGCATGGAGGGCCTGGAAATGCTGGGATGTTTAGACTGTGGCCCCTCCTCTAAGAGGGATGGGGACTGCTGGAGCCTTCTGGGCCTCTGCCCAAAAGGAGCCTCAGCTGTGAGGCAACTGAGTCCGAGCAGGGTGAAAGCAGGAGGCCCAGAGCGGGCAGCTGCCAGGACCAGGAGCCACCCACAGAAGCGCCACACAGAGGCCACCAGGGAAGGCATCCAGAGCCACAGGGGCCATGTCTCCTATCTCCTAGACAGCCTCAGCGTCTGTGGAGATGGGTACCCGGGCAGTCCAGTGCTGGTTATTGAGTGTCTTTGCCCTGCCAGGCCCATCTCAGTGCTACTCAGCAAAGTGGGTGTCGGAGGAACCGTCAGCCGGGGAGTTTTTAGGCAGAGAGAACAGCTGCACCCTGCCTGCCGCAAAATCCACCACATGTGGGATCTGGGCTTTAGACCGGAGGCCCAATACCCTGGTGCCCCAGGGGCGTCTCCTTTCAGGCCTTACTGCACATTCCTCACCCACACAAGGGCTGGGGGCATGCAGAGGCCCAGCCAGGCATCGGGCAAGCATGCCGCTGTGGAGTTTCCCCAGGGCAGAGGGAGACCCAGCTGGTGGGAGTGAGTACGGGGCCCTGCCTGTCGGGCCGCAAGCATGAGGGCCGAGGGCACAAGGCCCAGCTGGTTTGTCCTTGGCAGTGTTTCAGAGGAAGGCTCTCCTGGGGCCACCACAGCTGCTTCTCAGCCTTGTTCCTCCTCCTCTGCAGCTTGCAGGATGAGTGTGGGACAGAGCAGGGCTGTGTGTGTGTGTGTGTGTGTGTGTGTGTGTGTGTGTGTGTGTCCTGTCAAACACAAACACAGCCGGACACTAGTGAAAGCAGTCAGACAGGTTTTAATCAGCAACATAGTGGACATTTGCAAGGGGAATAGGGTCCAGGGTGAGCTGAGCTCAGGTTCAATTGGCTCAGAATGACTGGGGGTTTCCAAGAGAGAATGAGGAGCAGGGAGGCAGTGAGTGGGGGCTCAGGAGAGTGAGGGAAGTGAAAAGTTACAGATGGTGGAAGCGGGTGGTCTGTGCGAACACATCTGGACACGCTGACGTGCTCACTGAAGTCAGGAGACAGGCCCTGTCCTCAGGTGTGGCTGGAACTCACAGTCGATTCTTTTGGCTGCCGTGAGGTTTCTCAGGCAGGCATTTTAAGGGGGGCTGGGGTCAGCCTAGGGATGCCACCTTGAGCTGTTGGAAGCTATGTTAGTGGTTGTTCAAGTTGTTATAGGCAGAGGTGAGGCCCAGCCAAGAAGAGGGTTCAGAGGAGCCAGGCTGGAATGTGGTCCAGGAGAGAACTCTTGGTCAGTGTCATAGCTAAGTGTTGTCAGGAGCACCTGCCACAGCCCAGAGAGCCCCTGGAGTGCACTCAGAGCTCCAGCACCTGCCATGCAGCACACCTCATGCCCCTGGGCCCCTGCAGGCGGAGGCCATGCAGGGAAGGCCCCAGGGAAGGCTCCTGTCTCTGCTTCTACACTAGGGCATATTGGTCTGAAAACAGGGACTCCAGAGAGGCCTCAGAGGCTGCAGGGGGCCCAAGTCTTGTAGAAATGAGACGTGGGGAAAGTTGGGCCTTATTGATGATAATGTGGCCTCAGCCAGTTCCAATGCTAAGGCACTGGGAAAAAATCTTACGATTTTTGGAGCACATCTAAAAATAAGGACAGGTTGGGCACGGTGGCCCATGCTTGTAATCCCAGCCCTTGGAGAGCCTGAGGCCAGTGGATCACTTGCACTTAGGAGTTCAAGACCAGCCTGGGCAACATAGCAAGACCCCATCTCTACAAAAAAAATTTAAAAATTGGCTGGGCATGGTGGTGTGTGCCTTGGTCCCAGCTACTCAGGAGGCTGAGGTGGGGGGGTCACTTGAACCTGGGAGCTCAAGGCTGCAGTGAGCTAGGATCATACCACGGCACTCCAGCCTGGGTGGAAGAGCAAGACCCTGTCTGGAAAAAACAAGGACCACTTACCAAAACAATGTTCCAAGAACCTTTCACACATCACATGGTGCACCAGCCTGTGGGGCGGTGCTACAGCTGAGGGGCTCCGCTTCTCAGAGGAACCGACAGAGGGAGAGATGAGGACCGGAGCCCAGAGTCTTGACGTTGGGATGGGGCATATCGGAACACAGTTTGTCCTGACCCTCCCCGGCCCCTGCCCCTGGCAGGCTGCAGTCTGGGTGGGTGGACCAGGGCAGGAGCACAGATGTGAGATGGGGGGCTATGCTTGGGTGGAGAATCTTCAGGGGGGTGGAACAGTCCAGCTTCTGCATAGATCAGTGTCTAAAAGGACAGCAGGGGGAAATGTCTTTTAAACTTTTTTTACAAAAAAATGAAAAATTTCAAAAGAGTTTTGAAAAACTTAAACATAAAGATAAATTGCATAAAGTGGGAAAATAGCAGCAAACGACAATAATTCACACCGAGGAAAGAGAAAGAGAAAGCACGACCCGGCAGACGGAGACTCTCTGGGCAGGGCTCACCCTCTGTGCTGTTTCCCCAGGTACCGCGTGGTGGTCTCGTACCCACCCCAGAGCGAGGCGGAGATCGAGCTGAAGGAAGGCGACATCGTCTTCGTGCACAAGAAGCGTGAGGACGGCTGGTACAAGGGAACCCTGCAGCGGAACGGCCGCACGGGCCTCTTCCCGGGCAGCTTCGTCGAGAGCTTCTGAGGACTGGTGCTCCCTGCACCCGGCTCACAGAGCGGGAGGCTGCCTGGGAAGTCCCACGGCACACAGAGAGGGAGCCACGGCGCTCCAAGGGTTCCAGGTCGTCTCCAAGGCACCTGGCGGGGGCCGCCCTGGCCCAGGGTGGGGGCCAGGGACTGTGGAGGTCGTGCCTTCTCCCAAAACCCCCGACGGAGAGCACACCTGATGTTCTTCAAGGAAATGTCCACTCCCTCTGTGGAAACTGCAAAGAAAGCACTTTGAGGAAGAGAGGCAGGTGCTGGCGCAGGCAGGCCTGTGGCTGTGGTTTGCAGCCACGGCAGCGTTCATATTTACCACCTAAGCAGGGTTGGAGGTTGCAGGAGGTCTGCAGGCGAGGTGGGTGGCATGGGGGCCAAGAGCGCTGGAGATCATCTTTCTGCGCTGCCCTGGGCTTCCCGCGGGGCTTAGGTTGCTCTGTCACCATTCTATATACCTCAGTCACCTGCCGCCTGGCTGCTCAGCAGGGGTGTTCGTGGTCCTGGGGGGCCTCACGTGAGGCCCTGGGGATCCCCCGGAAAGCCACCCCACCGCCCCTGTGGGAACCGGAGCAGAATCTGTGGGCTTGTCTCCTGCCAGTAGTATAAGCAACACTTTCTGTTCACCACCACTGTCCCTTGCGTTACTTCTTTCTTACGGCATATTTTTAACGTAAAGCTGTTAGACTTTATATATTTCTAATAGGTCAGACATTGCCTATTTTTCATACATCTGGTGCTGCCTTTTTGTAAAACTAGTAATGACTTGGTTGAGCTTGAAAGAAAGGATGTCTGAGACGACATCAAAGGGGCAGAATTTTTATATTTCCCATATGGGTTTGGGAGAGCGCCGAGAAGCCCCCATCCCGCACCTCAGTGCCGGCCAGTACTCCGGGAGCTGGCGGGGTGGATCCATTGAGGGGGTTGGAGGGAGCTTGGAAGCAGCCGGTTTCTTTAAACTCTTACCAAAACCCCGTGCTCTGTCTAGACGGTGATGATTATTATTCAAGACCTGGAAACATTTCGAGGAAGGACCACTATAATTGTCCTTTTGTGTGGCGGTAGAAGGAGCACGCAGGTCAACCCCAGCCGGGAAGGCAACATCTTCCCTTTACTGCCTCAGAGAGAACTGCCATTAGCATTCTCAGAAGATGATTTCTTGGTATCAAAATGTGCAGTTTCTACAACAGTTCAGATCACCACCACCATTTTTCTTTTTAAAAAATAAATAACTGCTCCCGTTTCAGGCAGTGCAAACCTTCATCTGCTGGAGACCAGAGGTATGAGGAGATCAGGGGATTGCGGCACCATTGGAGGCTTGCAAGATCGGGGAGCTGGGAGGGCGAGAGAGGAGGAGGTGCAGCTTTGAGGCTGGGAACTCCCTGAGTGGGGCTGATGAATGTACATTCATTAGCACCACGGCTCACCTCCTAGGAAGACTGATGAGGAGTCCTTTGGGAGACAGTTTTGTTCTCAAGATTCACACCTTAGGAACACATTTTTATCACCTCCGAATTTTGATCCATCACCCCTCTCTCCACCTATATTTTTACAAAAACCATTCAGACTTAAATTAAGCTGAATAAACTAGCCTTTGGTAACATAGGGTGACACTGGTTTTCAGGGATGTAACCAACTCCAGAAATACATTCTCTTGCCTGGCATGAAGCCTCTGAAACACGGGCTGCTTATTTTCAGAGTTCCTGTTTTGGGACGTGTCTTGGCTACTTGTTACTTCCAGGTGGCTGCCACACGACAGGGGTCATGCCTTTCCCTCCCTCCAGATGATAATGGATTTAATAGACTTAGGAAGGTTGTTTAGAATCAAAGAAGAAAAAGTCTGGCTTAAACATAGGAACTTCTGTGTGCCAGTTTGATGACAACCAAAAGCTGTCTATTTACCATTATTGCCAAACTATCAGTTGCCCATCCAGCACCAAAATCCTGTGCGTGTTTAGATTCATGTTGTCACCAAAGAGGTGCACAGATCCAACAACCTGGATGACGCAGATGTTCTCCAGGGAAACCAGATGAAGTCAAGTCTCCAGGTTAATTTTTTTAAGTCTTTTTTTTAAGGCATGCAGCTACCAAGCAACAGAATAGAGTAACCTGAACGTTCTTTCTCTCCCAGGCATGGCCCACATGGTGCTTCCGGTTGAAATGTGTTTCGCCCTCCTGATGGGGGGCGAGGCCACAGCCCACTACATGCAACACGGTAGAGAGCTGGGGCGAGTGTCGCCATGTCCTTGGAAGATGTCAGCTGGCCCCTTCCAGGGCAGAGTCGGGTGGGCATTGGTGCCACCTTAGGAAGGAGAGTGATGCGTGGGTCTGGCCAGGGCTCTGGAGCCAATGCCAGGCTGCCTGAGGGCAGAGGAATGCATGGCCCATGTGCATTTCTGAGTATTTTAAACTCGTCCAGCCCCTGCAGCCTTCGTGATGATGTAGCTTGCAGACAAGAGCAGGAGCAGAATTAGCCCTTTCTTCAGGCCGTCTTGCCTCAAAGGGCACACATGTTTTGGCGGTTAAGATGAAACTAACCCTTATGTTTCATCCTAGTCCCATGATGTACACATCTTAGCCATGCAGTGGCCTTGGGTGGCCACAGAGATTGGCTTTGAGGAGCTTGGTAGAGTCCACAGCCATGACTGAAGTCAGTGGACACCGAGGGGACAGGACTGCAGGCCACCAGGGGCCTCTGCCCAGAGGGAGGCAGAGAGGATGGTGGCCGCAGGCGCTCTCCTGGCATTCTCATGGGGTGATGCCAGGCCAGGCACCTCAAAACAAGCTCAGCTGACTGGGAGATCCTTTGTACTTTGCACAGTTCACACACACACCCCACCCCAAGTGTTTTTGTTAGACACAAATGTCAGCGTGTGATCTTGGAAGACTTGTCAGTGATGACGAACCATGATGCCTGTGTTTCTGAGTCTTTAAATAAAAATGAACATGGAGAAGCCTTGTGTCTGCATGTTGGGAGCAGCAGCGTCCAGCAGAGGCCGAGAGGGACCTGGGTAGGAGCAGAACCTGAAGGCATGGCCCACATGCCTGCTGACCAGCCCAGCTGGCTCATGCACCTGCCCCTCAGTGCTCTTGGTGGGGCGGGGGCAGGCAGCTAGTCTGTATCAGGATGGTGTTGGTCAAGGAGATGAGAAAGTCGTGACATCAGCTGTCTGTACCCAGCACACGCCAGAGACCCAGGAGCTGGGCAGTAAGAGCCAAGCCACAGAAGCCATCAGTGGGCTGGGCAGGAAGGGTCTCCAGTTCCCCTTTACTGGCTCGTGTGCCTGGAAAGGCAATGTGGCTTGCTGTAGATGACTCGCCTCCTTTTCTTGTCATTATTCAAGTCCCACTCAACCAGAAGTGCCTGGTATTGACCTCTGAAAGCAGCACTCTCCTGGTCCTACCCTTGTCTCTGTGGTCCTTGGGGTGCCTGAGCCATGGCAGCCATTCTCTGGAGCACAGGATGGGGGTGCAGGGAATCCCACCAACAGAAGGGCCCAGAAGGCCACTGATCTCTAGAAAGGTGCGTCTGTCTCCAGTCAGCCAGCCTGACACCTGGCAGAGAGCTGGCCCACCAGCCTGATCCATGCCTGGAACCACATGTTTCTTGAAACAGGCTTTCACTGTTCTCTTAGCTGAGACACACATCCATGTATACATTTGAGCTGGAAGAACACTTAGCAAACAGCCATTTTACTCTACTGTAAAAATTAAATGGGCCGGGCATGGCGGCTCACACCTATAATCCCAGCACTTTGGGAGGCCAAGGCGGGTGGATCACGAGGTCAGGAGATCAAGACCATCCTGGCTAACACGGTGAAACCCTGTCTACTAAAAATACAAAAAATATTAGCCAGGCATTGTGGCAGGTGCCTGTAGTCCCAGCTACTCAGGAGGCTGAGGCAGGAGAACGGCGAGAACCCAGGAGGCAGAGCTTGCAGTGAGCCGAGATCACGCCACTGCACTCCAGCCTGGGCGACAGAGCGAGACTCCATCTCAAAAAAAAAAAAGTGAGCTTGCCAGGCACAGTGGTGCATGCCTGTAGTCCTAGCTACTCCGGAGGCTAAGGCAGGAGGATTGCTTGAGCCCAGGAGTTCAAGTCCAGCCTGGGCAATAGAGAGAATTCCTTGTATGAGCAAATAAAATAATTTATTGAACTTGTTTGTACAAGTTCACTTTAAATGAACACAGCATGGACAGTCATTGGGAGGTTGGTGCAGGCCTGGCACTGTGGGAAGGAGATCTGCTGTGTGCTCACTCACTCTCCAGACAAGGCTGTGCGGACACCACTCTTGCCTCCATTTGCTACGTGAGCAATCAAGTTTGTAAAAGGTTAAATGAATTGCCCCAGGTCACATAGCTCAGTGGACAGCCATGACTCAAACTCAAGTCTACTTATCCAATGTCAAGTCTACCCTCACAACTCAAAAGCTGGGTGCCAAACCTGTACTCCTTAGTAGAATTGATATCTCAAGCACAAGAGTGTAGGAAGAGGAGAGCCAGAGGAAATGTAGGCAGTGCCCATCACAGTCTGTCTGGAGAGGGTGTCTGGCAGACCATCCCAGCCAGCCTGCCGGGTGGAGGTATCCTGCCTATAGAAATTACACAGCAACCCATCAGGGCCTGATGCCATTTTACATTCAAATCACATACCCCACTCCTCGTGTTCCAAATCCATGCTCCTAAGCAAACAAGTAATTTGCTTTTACTGACTTAGCAACCACAGGGAGAACAGTGGGAGTCAGGGTGCTATCTGAAGAGTAGTCTACCACTTGGCCTGTGTAGCTGAGATGTTTTTCATTAGCTGCCAGTGAACTGGGCCTTCAGTTGAGGCCTCAGTCTCTGTGGGTTTTGTTATGGGAGTTGGTATCCATGCCTGTAACTGACACTGACAAGTGGTGTGCCTGAACTGCAGAGGGATGTTGGGTCTCCTTTCCCGGGAGAAAGGCTCCATGGCCAGGCCTATGCCAGGAGCTGCAGGGTGAGCCAGGAGAGTGAGCACCACTAGCTCTCGGCAGAGCTGCGAAGACAACACACAGGTGGCCATGGCACGAGACATTTAATCTTGAAGAGGCACCTAAACAACCTTGTGAGGACCCTGGGGAGAGGGAGCCACGCTCCTGGAGACCTCCCCTGGGGCCTTGCAGAGGGTGGGACAGGACTGGGTGGGGGCTTCTCAGATGGAGGGAAGGGAGACCATTCACAGCCTTTTATCTGCATAGAGTTGTCACATATGTTATGTCACTGGGTCCTTACAACAGCCCCCAAAGTGTGGTTCGTATCATCCCTGTTTTACAGGTAAAGAAACTTGATTCCAAGTTCTGTTGTTAGCTCTGAATTAAATCAGAGGCAGAGCCAGGACTTCTGACTTCCAATCTCTGGCTTTTCTTGAATGCAGCAGAAATACTAAAATGATGGTTCTGACAAGGGGCTCTGCTGGTAGCACTAACCACCTAATAAGGTGGGGCTGCTATCGTATTATTCCAAAGATGGGGAAACTGAGGCACCACAGTCCAATGCTTGGTATGAGGCCACGTGCCAGGTCAAGCTGTGGTTCAGCCCCAGTGCTCAGTCGCCCCACACAGAGCAGTGGGAGAAGAGGAACAGGCTCGGGCAGGCCTTGACAGCTGGGCGGAGTCCATGCCAGTCCCACAGTCTCGGGGGCTGGAGGCTGCAGGTGGAGACTGGCCAGGAGTGGTCGGCTCTGAGCTCTACCTAGGGGAGAATGGCCTGTGCAAAACGTGAGCAGGGAGGAAGGTCTAAATGCCTTTGCCAGTGTTGAGGCCCTAAATGCCAAGGCAGAGCACAGCGCCCGCCCACCGCCATGAAGCCTGTGCTGCCCCAAGACTCCAGCTGAGGCTCGAGATGCACCCCACTCCCGAGCCGGCCCCACCCCTGGCCGGGCCTCACAGACCAGGGACCGTCTTGGAATCGGTCAGGACCCTTCTAGCGTTGAGCAACCTGTCAGAGTTCTTTTCTCCCTTCTGTTTCATGTCACCCTTCCAGGGGATTCCCTTCACTTCTCAAAGAAGATCACATTCAACTGACCACATGGGACACATCCGGGGCCTGTGAGCTGTTGAAACCCTGCTTCTGGTCTACCTGTGGCCCCCGAATCTGAGGCTGGCTGTGTTCTGCTGACTGTCCTGTCTGTGCTCTCGTCCAGCACAGAAGCAGTGGTCTCCATCTTCCCACAGTGATAGGAGCCTGTACTGCCCACCTTGTGGTTCCAGACCTTGACCCCTCCCTCAGTGAAAATCCTGGGCTTGGCCCAATCCCTCACCAGGGCCGGCTGGTGTTTCACATGGTAACAAGGGTTAAATCCCAGACACCCAAGAAAGTGGCAGCAGCGTGTGTGTCCGGGACCCATCATTTGAACATGCCCCAAAAACCAACCGGAATAAATCAAAAGAGGACTTCTTGACTCAACTGAAAGCCAAGGGCAGTCAATCAGACGTGTGCAAATGATGGGGCTGGTGTTCCATGAGGACACTTGGCATTCTGCTGGACCTGGGGATGTGGGACATCTTGCAATGTGTACAATAGTCCCACATGGCAAAGCCTGTCCTGTCCCAAATGCCAAGAGTGGGTTCACTAAGAGACACCGGTTTAGGTGAGTTTGCTTCAGGTCTAGCTGGGTCCAGGTGCTCACATGACGTTCGAGGGTATTGCTGGGCTCTGCTGCCCACCCTGTGACTCCTTCCTCAGCAGGATTTCCCCACCTTACAGCACAATGAGGACCAGCAGGTTCAGGATGCCATCTGACACCTTCCCCATCCCCGCAGAAACAGGCCTGCTCCTTCTCCATGGGCCCAGCCAAAACCCTGGCATTGACTCTCACTGGCTCCATTTGGGCCCGTGCTGCCCTCGCTGACTCAGTCATTTTGGACAGGGGATAAGTATATGCTGATTGACAGCACGTGAGGTGTCAGCCCTGCCCAGACTTCATGGATTGGGAGTGGGGGTGAGAAGATGCATGTAGAGCTATTGGCAAAAATAAAAGGAGCTTGTGACTGGGCAGACAAAAACTACAGATACACACTCCCCAGGGCCGCTCCCCTAGGACACTGCCCCAGAACCCCACGGCAGTGTGCAAGAGCATCCGAGGGCCACCATACCATATTTAGGAAAATGAGATATAAAAACTGGATCTAAAAGAAGTCCCAGAGGAAACATCAACAGACGTGGACATCATTACAAATGTGAAAAAAGAACTCTTTATTTGGAAGAACTCACGTTCTGTAATGTTCTAAAAAAAATGGAACCAGATGAAAGCCTGGAGACAGCCAGGAAGTGTCACATGGGACACCCACTTACCACACCCCTCGATGGCCTGGCTCCACCCAGTCACTCATCAGATCAGTGAGCAGTCACAGATGAATGTAAGTGCTCAGACAGGGCACCCCAGACAAGGCATGAAAGGACAGACACAGCTGCCCATCTCAGCCAGAGTTCACATCTGGAGAGGAAGGCAAGCTGCATGGGTAGTCATGGACTCGGTGGTCTGTGCCTGAGGAGCAAAGGTTCTACAAGCCTGAGACAGGGGAATGCAGTCCACTCCATGATGGATCCCAGAGTGCTTCCTGCCTGGATGTTCTCGGCAAGAATGCACAACACCAGCACATGAGGCAAGGAGCTCACTACCAGCTCACCCATTCCTGCCAGGAGAAATGGAAGGAAGTGCCCATCCACCAGGGTCATACAGGACTTGCCTGTATTCATTCATTCAACAGCTACTTCCACTCTGGGCCCAGCACCAGCGTCACGGAGATGAATCCAGGCAAGAGGATCCACTCCAGGTATTCAGGCCTTCCTGGAGGTCTGCCTGGTGGGGCCCAGCCGCCTGTCAGATTATGCTGTGTTTGGTGCTATGGAAAGAAGTGTGCAAACCCACAGTGCCTGTATCAGTCGCTTGGGCTGCCATATCAAAATACCATGCACTGGGTGGCTGAAACAACAGAAATATATTCTCTCGCAGTGCTGGAGGCTGGAAGTCCAAGGTTGAAGTTGCAGCAGGGTTGGTTTCCTCTGAGGCCTCTCTCCTCAACTCACACACCGCAGTCTCCTCACTCTGTCAAGCAGCTGTGGCGGGTCGTCTTACCTGGATTCATCTCTGTGTGTCTGTATCCAATGTTCCTCTTCTTTTTAAAATGAATTTGTTTAAATTTATGGGGTGCAATTTTGTTACATGCCATAGTGGTCAAGTCAAGACCTGTAGTGTATTCATCACCCGAATAACATACATTGTCCCCTTTAAGCAATTTCTCATCGTCCACCCCCTCCACCCTCACCCTTCTCACAAGGACACCAGTCAGGCCGGATTAGGCCCACCCAATGGCCTCATTTTAACTTTTAACTTAATCTCCAAGCAGAGACACACGCTGAGGCACTGGGGACTAGGACTTCAACCTATGAATTTTCAGGGAACATAATTCAGCCCATAACAGTGCCTGTGCTTGTGGAGACCAGGTCATAATGAAGTCGGAAGTTAAATTAATCAAAATAACTAGGCAATGGCTACTAGGCAAATACTCTAGGGCAAAGTACTAAGGAATCACAGGAAACTCTCATTTAGTTGGAGAGGTGGGGGGCATGGAGGGCCACTTAGAGGGTGTCCCAGTCTTATCTGGACCTTCACACTGCAGTCTTGTGTAGAAATTCACAAGGAAGGGAGAGGGGAAAGAATATTCGGTTGGAGGGAACAGTGTGCGTGCACATACCTGAGGCTGGGGAGAGCTTGGCAGGATCAAGAAACTGAGGGAGCCAGAAGCAGGTGTGGAGGAGAGGTCTGAGGTGAGAATGGCCAGGAGTGGTCTCCGAGCCTTCCAGGCCAGAAGCAGGAGGCAGCGTTTCCTGGGCTCTCAGCGGGTGTTTAGACGCAAACTGTGTTGAGAGCTCCCTCTGTTGGTGGCACAGGGAATGACTCATATGAATGTGGGAAGCTGGCACGGCAGATGCCAGGCATAAGGCAAGGCATCTCTGCCAAGGGGGCGGCGAAGGCATGTGGGGGAGCAAACAGCCCTGAGGGTCCTCCGACGAGCCGGGCCAATGTGGAGGCCAAGGGGAAGCCTTCCACACGTCCTAGAGGGAAACCCCGAAGTAGGTCTTCTCACATTTGTGCAGTGACTACAAGAATTAAGGAACCCCAGTTCCATCCTCACCCTCTGCAGGCCAGAGGGCTGGCGGGGTCCAGGGCTTCATTTCTGTTCCTAGCTGGGACCAGGGGCTCCAAGCAGCCACAGTCCCTTCTCAACAAAACAGCCACTTGTGTGTGCCATGGGGTGACCCCTCCTCCACGCCCAGCCTGGGCTGGGGAAGGGCCCCGTCTGACAAGGAACCGGCCTCCTCCAGCTAAAGCCAGGGTGAGCAGAGTGGGGGCCATGCTGGGTGGCTGCAGCCAAAGCAAGAGAGGCTCTCCCGCAGGGGAAGCGGCAGAGAGCAAAGGTGGGACGGGTGACCGGAGCCATGGGGAGTGGGACCCCTAGGAGCTCCTGGCCTCCTCGTGGGCACTGAGGATGGCAAGTGCATGTTAAGCATGTACTAAGCCCATGCTCTGTGTCTGCCCCGTGTTTAGCACTCTACATCCATTGCCTCGTTTTTGCCCTCACATCAGGCTTATGAAGTAGGAATTACAACCATGCAATTTCACAGATGGGGAAAGTGAGGCAGAGAGCAGTTAACCAACTCGCCTCAGGAAGGGGCAAAGAGGTGTGGCAGCTGGGATTCCAACACAGGCAGTCTGGCGCCAAAGGCCACCCTCCTAACCCCTCAGCCTGTTCTTGGCCTCGGGAGGCCTGGTGGATGCCAGGGCCATTGACACTTGTCCCTGTCTGACTTGCTGTGACAGTGCTCCCTGAAGCCTGACTCAGGACTGGAGAATGAGGTCCCACAGCCACAACAAGTTCTCAGTTGTAGTCTGTGGCCTCTGATGATGGCACCAGGAGACCCAGTATACCACATGCCCCCACCTGGTGACAACATACTCTTTGATCAAAAAGAACAAAACGTTCCCCCCTCCCCCGATCCAGTGTGCCTCTGCTTGGGCCTGCAGGCTGGTGATTGGTGGCCTGAGGGGTGGTGTCCTTGCAGTCAGACTGGGAGAACCTGCCCACCTGAAGGTGCCTGGACCACATGGCAATCAGCTAAGGCCAACCACTGCTGGGCAAGGCTCAGATCACCTGCAGAGGGTGGGAGCCTGCAGGGAGGGATAGGGAGGGGCACAAGCCCTGGGGTCAGGGGCAGGTTCTAGCCCTGCTTCTGTGACCCAAGGTGAGATCAGGGCCAGGGCTGTCTCATCTACTGTAAGTCTTTTCTATGGAATTGGAATTGCCCCACAAGGTCTTCGTCCACATCCTCCCTCCATTTTCATGGCTGCTGCCTCACACCCCCAAATAAGGAATTGGGGTGGCCAAAGAGAGAGGTGAGGTCCTGCGTCCTGGGAGGGCACAGCCAGGAAGTGGGGGTGGCCCCCAGTGTGGTGCTGCCCACAGCAGGTGCCGATGCACAGTGCTGCAGAGTTGCCCTAGGTGGCGTTCTACCCAGAAGTCTCTGGACCTCCCAGATGGGAGTTGAGCTGGGTGCCAGACGCATCTCCAGGGCACATAGGAGTCCCATCATGTGTGATTATAAACTTTCACTACAACTCTAGTGGAGGCTGTGATATCTGTCTCAACATCCAAACACTTTTAGGGGACTTCTCCGCCCTCCTCAGCCTGCTGGAAACTTTCCTCCTGGCTCTGGCCTGGGACCCTGGCCCTCCTCCTGCTGGGCCCTGGCCCCACTGTCCTTTGCTGCGTGCGTGCCTCAGTGACTGACGTGTGGGCCCATGTGCCCCGGCTCCTCCGCCAGCCCCTGTGCGCAGCCCGCCCCCCCGCCCTGCATCCCTGCTGCTCCCAGGGTGCCCTCAGCATGTCCTTCCTCCTTCTGATGCCCAGCAAACTGCCTGATGTGCTGCAGCTTATTTCACCTCTCACTGTGGCCTCCGCACCCTCCTGCCCCGTCCTGAGTCAGGCTCCAAGTATGCCCAGGGATGGTCCCCGGCTGCCTGGGGTCTGAATACTGCACTGGGCACCCAGGGATTTTAACATCACAAGTCCTCCCCACTACCCTCCCTGAGCTACTGCAGCTGCCCCCTGGTCTCCTGGTCTTCACTGTGTCTCTCTTTCTACACTCCAGGTTTTTCTGGGACATTCTTGACTACAGCCGGCTTGCTGGGCCTCGTGGGAGGCAAGTCAGCCGCAGAGGCTGAGCAAGAAAGAGAAGCCGGGAGGCTGGGCACCCTGGAGAGTCCTTGGGTATCATCTTTGACTTTCCCCTCCCAGGTGCTCCTGTGTCTCCCAGGGCCTCACCATGGGTGCCCCAAGACCCAAGACCCCTCACGTGACTCTGACCCTGACCCTTCCCCACCCCCTCCTGGGCCAACAGGGGAGCAGCTGCCTGCTGTTCACCTCCAGTTCTTCAGGTCCACCATGACCTTGGCCATTGCCATGGTAACCATCTTCCACATGAGGGGCCTGGCAGCCTCTTCCTGTCCTGGGGTGGCTTCTCAGTCACCTGATGGAGGGAAGCCTGCAGGAGCCCACACAGCCCTTTCCCCTGCACAGTGCTGAAGGTGCAAGGCCCAAAGGAGCCAGTGGACCGATGTGCTGTCCTTCCTGGGGCAGTTCTGAGGCACCCCATGCTGTGCTGCCCCAGCTCCTTCCCTGGCACAATGCCCTGACCTTCCACTCCCATGCCCTGGGATTTCTTCCCAAAAGAAAGCATCTGCACAGTAGACCTGTCTCAGCACCCAGGCCCCATGGATTCACACCTGACGCACCACACACACCTCATGTGCATGCACACACATCCCACATGCACACACCCCACACATGTACACATGCATGCACACACATCCCACATGCACACACCCCACACATGTACACATGCATGCACACACATCCCACATGCACACATCCCACATGCACACACCCCACACATGTACACATGCATGCACATACTCCACATGCATACACACTATATGCACACCACACACATCACACACATGTGCACATATAGATGCTCCACACACACACACCACGTGTACACACACCATACACACATGCACACACTATATGCACATACACACTGCATGCACATACCACACAAGCCATATGCATGTGCAAACACACATGCACACACTATATGCACATGCACACACACCACCAGCACACACCACACATGCACACACACCACTTGCACATTTGTACACACACCCTTCTCCCAGTTCTAGGACACCTGCATAGATGAGGCTTTGCAGGAGGAGCGCCACAAGGGAGGGAGGGAGGAGGGCGCCCATGGAGACTGTAGTCTGTGCCGCCTCACCTCTCCAGAGCCAGCCTGTGGCCACGGAGGACGTGGCCAGGGATGTAGGGGATTGGGTATCACCAGCAAACCAAGCCCTCACCCACAGCCACGTTCTAACCTCAGCATCCAACAAAGCACCTCAGCCACCCCAGGGGGCCCACCGTGATGGTGGCCCATGAGCACATCCTAGAAGAGGAAGCAGCCGCTGTGGAGCCCGGGCAGCCTCCGGGGCCTGGGGCCTTCTGGTCCCCAGCGAGTCTGTGGCCCCATGTCAGAGTTCTCCTCACCACTCAAAGCTAGAACGGAGAAGGGCCTTAATGTGAGCATGTTCCCACGGCCCTTAGAAAGGTGGTAAGCCTGGTTTGTGTCGCTCCATCAAGTGCTCTTGCAGCACTGAGATTTGGTTGAAACTTAAACTCAGCAACCAGCTAGCCGGGCCAGATTCCGAGCTTATGTAACGCCCTGGAAACTCCCATGTGCTGGACTGGCTGTTTCTGGAATCTTATGATTCATAACTTGGTTATGGCTCTGAGCTGGTAAATAAGGAGTTTCTGCTGTGGACTCAGAAAACCGCGTTATAAAACACAGACCAGGGCTGTTAGGAAAACTCAGCCCCAGGTGTGCGAGTGCCCACAGCTGCGGCCCATCCGCCCGCCTCCCCCAGGGCTAGTGAATTACGACTGTGCACAGCTCAGACCTCCATGGATGAAAGGCAGACTCGCAGGCCCTGTACGAGTTCAGTGTGGGGCACTCGGCTGCGTGTTGGAACCAGCCTGTGTGCAGGCCAGGTGGGATGCTGCAGGGGAGCCCTGCTGTGGGACCAGGGCTGTCCCTAGAGTTGGGCTATTTCCCCTGTGTACAGACCCTCACGCAGGGGCCTCGAGCCTGCAGCGCTCTGCCAGAGTGGCCTCGGGTGTGGCCACAGCCTGGACTGGAGTATTCCTTCCCTTCATGTTTCACTTTCAGTTGCTGTGGGACCGACTGGTCTCTGGACTCTTCTTGCAGCTTTATTCCATGGTTTGAGGTCCACAGCTTGACTCCCTTGGGGGTTTGGGCACCAGGGAAGAGGGTTACCCCCCAGGCCCTGGGCACGGTGGTCACTTTCTCACTGCCTCCTCCTTCCCCTGGTCTGGTAGTACTTCCCACCCTCCCTGCCTCTCATCTTTCCCCGTGCCCCTCACACACTCCCCTCTCCTCAAGCCCCTGACTTCCGTTAGCCAGAGATGCCCGGGATGGGGAGGCAACCACCCCTGCCAACGCTCATGCCCAGAGCCCTGCCCTGGGGCCCGAATGCAAGTCCAGGGACGGCCTTTGCCTTGGAAATCACTCGTGGCCTCTGCCCGCTGGGCACAGGGTTCACTGCACATGCTGGATGTGGGTCCAGGTCCGCACTCAGCCTGGATGACCAATGGCGGCCAGGGCCAGGAGGGTTCTCCAGGCATCGGGAACAGACTAAATGGAAACTCAGCGGCACCCAGAACTCCACGATGGCAAGCTTGGCACGCCCCGTGACTCCAAACAGTGTGCCCCAGATGATTCAATGGAAGTTGAGGAGGGAGGGCCTACAGGCAGTGGCTGAGAGACGGGGGCCTGCGGGCTGGGGCAGAGCGGCCACGTGGGGGGTGTGGAATGTCCTGCCTGTTGCTAACTCGCTTAATCTTGGGGGTGGCCAGGCTCTAGGACGAAGCCCTGATGGAGCGGAGGACAAGAGCCATTGGCAGTGCAGGCCCTTCCTGCCCTTCCCAGGCCCCAGATCTCAAACCTACCTCCCCACTGAGGACCTCAGGAGAGCGCCTCATCCCATCAGCCAGATCTCCAGCACCCCAAACTCGGCCGTGGCTGCAGAGACGCTTCTTCCCAGGGTAGGAGGATTAGTCTGTTTTGCGTTGCTATCAAGGAATACCTGAGGCTGGATAATTTATCAAGAAAAAAGGTTTATTTGGCTCACGATTCTGCAGGCTGTACAGGAAGCATGACACCAGATTTGCATCTGGTGAGGCCTCGGGAGGCGAAGGGGGAATAGGAGGGGTGGGGGCCATGGCGGACTCTTTCAAGCAATCAGATCTTGTGTGAACTAACAGAGCAAGAGCTCACTCATTACCGCCAGGAGCGCACCAAGCCATTCCTGAGGGATCCACCCCACGACCCAAACACTGCCTGCCAGGCCCCACCTCCAGCACGAGGGATCACATTTCCACCGGGGATTTGGAAGGGTCAAACAAGCAAATATCCAGACAATATCAGCGGGGATTCTCTGTGCTAACCACCTGCTTAATGCTTAGCACTCAGCTCCAAGCTCTCCAGCTGAGTGGAATGGTTATGATTCAGGGCTCTTCCCTGGGCCAAGGGGCATGGGAGCAGCCTATGAGTCCTGGAGCCCCCAGTCACCCTGGAGTGGGCTGCTGAGCCCACCAGGCCTCCTGGCGCTCTACAACACATGGGCCCGAGCAGGTAATGTGTGGACCGTGCTGGGCCTGAAGGACCTAAGTTCCAACACCAGCGTCACTGACGGTGCCGTCTTAGGCCAGAGTCTCCTCACCTGGAAAATGTGGCCATGACCGGACATGTTCTGAGGCTTACGGGTTTGTAAATGCCTGGTGCAGGAGAGGTTCCACCGGCACAGACAGCACGGGCCCACAGCTGGGGCTGAGCACTTAGGCCTGGCCTGATATGTGGACACTCAAGTCTCCCAGGCTGTGGCCACCGGCTCACAAAGAGCCCGCCCCTCCGCAGGCAGGGCACAGGCAAGGCAGCTGTGAGGGCCGCCACTGGAGGGCGTGCTGGTCCCACTCCAGCCACCCCAAGGCCTGGCCACAGAGAGCTCTGCAAGGCAGGCTTTCCTTACTGAAGAAGTGGGAAGGAGGTGAGCCCGTGTCTGGTCTCTCACAGGAGCCCCCAGCCCCCAAGCAGGGTTGGCATGTGAGGCACAGGTAACTGCAGTGCAAGCGGGATCCCCTCGACAGAACAATTCAAATTAAGGGCAACTTCCTATCTCTTGCCTTCAGATGAAATCTGCTAAACAATGACTGCATTTTCCAAAACTGATAGATCAGTTACTGTCCCACAATGTTTTTAATGCGAAAAATGGTTAAACACTGCTCCTCATCAGTCTCAATGGATCTCGATGCCAGAGGTAGGGTGGGCAGCATGGCCCCCAGAATTCCTTAGCAAAATGAGCCGGAGCCCAGCCCTCAAGTGTGCAGTTCGGGTAAGGGTGATCGCAGTACCCACTGGGAACATGCGACTGAGCTTTTCTCCCCTGCAAACTGCCTTCCAGGAACACTGGCCACCCCTCACCCCACAGGCCTAGAACCGGCCAGAAACACTGAGTTCTGGGGGACTGGTGTCCCTGTCCGAGCCTTAGAAAGGGTCACCCGGAATGTACAAAGGGACACAGAGGCCCTGCCCCGCCTCTGGAAGCTGCTGTCCTCCCCTGCCGCCAGCATTGCCCACCTCCTCCCATGCCACCGCCCGTGCCTTCAGTGCCCCTTTATCTCCACACCAGCCACCCTCTTTATCCCCGGACTGTGCGGTGCCTGGGACTTGGTCCATGCTCAATAAAGCCTGACAGGTTCATTGATCATTCATGTGTCAACCTAAGGCTTACAGGAGTCTCTGCTGGAATCTTCTGGAAGCTGCAGAACCACTGTAGCAAGGAAGGTCGGGTGAGTGGACAGAGTCCAAACACCGCAGGTTCGGACCTGCTAACCCCGCCTGGCCGTGTGCTTGCTTCAGCCCCGTGCAGGGAATGGCACTAGAGCAATGGCTGCACTCTGACATCCGGGATCCTGCCCAGGCCCTCCTCCCATGGCCCCTCCGCAGCTCAGCAGAGGTGTGAGCTCTACGCCTGCGGACACCACGCCTGTCTGACTCTGCCTGGGTTCTTTACTGCTCCGTCCTGGGCTGGGTTCTGGCTGGAGGTTCTGATCCCACGGGGCTGGTTGGGTCTCCCAAGTGCCCATTGTGCAGTGCAGGCTGACACCCAATGCTGTCGAGAGCCTGGAGCACACCCACAAACATGGGACCCGGCGTTCCGCAAGGACAATGCCATCCCCAGGTGACTGGGAAGCCTACATAACGACGCCCAACGTCTTTACAGCTTCGTGTGGCCCGCAGGGTCCCAGAAAGTGCAGCTGCAAAGGATATAACCCCCAAGGGGAGCTCGAGTCCCATTTGAGAACTTCAGAGGAGCAGACTGGGATGAAAATAAGTGGGCTAAGCCAAGGGACTGAGGCCCTGCAGGCACGAGCCGCAACTCGCTTACCTGGTGTGCAGCCGTGAAGCCACAAGCTACACGGTCCGCTTCTCTAATTGGCGGCATTTGAATCCTTGCGCACATCTTGCAACAATAACTCACAGGGTAAAATATAAATAAGTGTGGGCAATTGTTTCTTTTCCGGTTTCCTTCTATTCAGCATGAATCTGTTTCTAAGCCTTCCAAAAGGGCTGTACCTACATACCTCTTGTTTCTCCTCCTACACAGGCCGGCACTCCAGAGAGAGGGCATTAGCTGTGTTAACTGAGCAGGGTGCTGGGCCCTTGACTCCATCATCTCACTTTACAAGCACCCTATGAGGTCTCTCATCATGGTCATTTTACAAATGGGATAGCAGGGGTTCAGGGAGGTTAGGTAGCTTCCCCCAGGGCTTACAGCCAGCTAGCAGCTTAACTCAGCGTCTGCAGACCCCAGAGCCTATGGCCCAGTTCCACAAATACCCGCGGCTTCAAGTCTCTAACTCCAACAGGGGGCGTCTGCTCTAAGAACCATCGCCTTGTTGCTTCTGATGGACATCCCCGCCATTAGCAGCAGTAGATTGTATGTAAAGCAAATATGTGCGTACTGAATCAAAATTTCCAACTGAACTTTGCTGTAATTTGTTTAATGCATGAGTCCATTCTTGCACTGCTGTAAAGAAATACCCAAGACTGGGTAATTTATAAAGAAAAGAGGTTTATTTGGCTTACAATTCCACAGGCTGTACAGGAAGCATCTGCTCAACTTCTGGGGAGGCCTCAAGAAACTTACAACCATGGCAGAAGCAGGCATATCTTACATGGCCCCAGCAGGAGGAAGAGAGAGATGGGGAAGGTGCCTTATTTGTATTTTTATTTTTTTGAGGGAGTCTTGCTCTGTTGCCGAGTCTGGAGTGCAGTGATGCAATCTTGGCTCACTGCATCCTCAGCCTCCTGGGTTCAAGTGATTCTCCTGCCTCAGCCTCCCAAGTAGCTGGGATTACAGGTGCCTGCAACCATGCCTGGCTAATTTTTGTATTTTTAGTAGAGATGGGGTTTCACCATGATGGTCAGGCTGGTCTTGAACTCCTGACCTCAGGTGATCTGCCTGCCTCAGCCTCCCGAAGTGCTGGGATTACAGGCATGAGCCACCAAACCCAGCCTGGTGCTACCCACTTTTAAACAACCAGATCTCTCCTGAGAACTTTATCACAAGAACAGCACTAGGGGGGTGGTGCTAAACTGTTAGAAACTGCCCCCATGATCCAATCACCTCCCACCAGGCCCCACCTCCAGCATTGCGGATTACATTTCAACATGAGATTTGGGTGGGGACACAGATCCAAACCCTATCAAGTTTAATGCATATTTGCTACTGTGCGATTTACCCAAACTTGTATTTCTAGGAACATTGACCTGTATGTCATCCTACTGTTAAAAGAACTGCACCTCGAGAGAGAAGTCTCACAAGCTGAGCCCCGGCCGGGCACCAACTGTGTCCCTACAGTTGCTGGGGAGATCACACTGGTCTCCAGGGTCAGTTGTGACTTGAAAATTCTGTTTACACCCTTTTAAAAGAAGAGCAGACAGTCATTAAAAATAAAGATAACCACATATGTCACTCAGCTAGTTAGCATTTCACTGAGATGCCCAGACCCTGGGTAAAAATAAAGACACAGGACATCCAGCACACTTTTGTCAAGGGCATGTGAGGGCATTGCTTTCTATTGCCTGCTCTTGTTGCTGTTCCATTTATGTAGCATCCCTGAAATTACAAAATGATAGAGATGGGGAACAGATGAGTGATTGCCAGGAGCTGGGGGTGGAGTAAGAATGGAAGTGAAAATGATAGCTGTGGCTGCAAAAGGGTGGAGCGAGGCGTCTGTGTGAGGACGGGCTATTCTTTGTCCTGACTGAGGAGGTGGCTGCATGCATCTATACATGAGATGAAATTACCTGGAATTAAATACTGGTGTGCATGCACACACATGCTTGTTAACATATCTGAGCAAGGTCAATGGATCGTACAAGGCTAATTTCCTGTGATACGGTACTACATGTAGTTTTGCTAGATGTTGCCATTGGGGAAAACTTAGTGAAGGGTATGTGGGATCTCTGAATTTATTTCTTAAAACTGCATGTGGGCCAGGGGCTGTGGCTCATGCTTATAATCCCAGCACTTTGGGAGGCTGAGGCAGGTGAATCATGAGGTCAGGAGATCGAGATCTTCCTGGCTAACACAGTGAAACCCCGTCTCTACTAGAAATACAAAAAATTAGCTGGGCGTGGTGGCAGGAGCCTGTAGTCCCAGCTACTCAGGAGGCTGAGGCAGGAGAATGGTGTGAACCCAGGAGGCAGAGCTTGCAGTGAGTCGAGATTGTGCCACTGCACTCCAGCCTGGGCGATAGAGCGAGACTCTGTCTCAAAAAAAAAAAAAAAAACAAAAAAACCGCATGTGAATCCACAATTGTTTCTAAAAGGAAGGAGGAGTTAGAGCTGAATTCAGAGCAGAAAGATAATAAAGGTGGGTGGGAATAAGAGCTCTGCTTAAGAATTATGATGTTGGCCAGGCACGGTGGCTCATGCCTGTAATCCCAGCACTTTGGGAAGCCAAGGTGGGCAGATCATGAGGTCAGGAGATCGAGACCATCCTGGCCAACATGGTGAAACTCCGTCTCTACTAAAAATACAAAAATTAGCCGGGCGTGGTGGCATGTGCCTGTAGTCCCAGCTACTCGGGAGGTTGAGGCAGAAGAATCGCTGGAACTCGGGAGACGGATCTTGCAGTGAGCCAAGATGGCGCCACTGTACTCCAGCCTGTGGACAGAGCAAGACTCCATCTCAAAAAAAAAAAAAAAAAAAAGAATTATGATGTTGAGGCCAGGAACGGTGACTCACACCTATAATCCCAGCACTTTGGGAGGCCAAGGCAGGTGGATCACCTGAAGTCAGAAGTTCAAGACCAGCCTGGCCAATATGGTGAAACCCTGTTTCTACTAAAAATACAAAAATTAGCCAGGCGTGGTGGTGGGTGCCTGTAATCCCAGCTACTCAAGGAGGCTGAGGCAGGAGAATCACTTGAACCCAGAAGGCAGATGTCACAGTGAGCCGAGATCGCGCCACTGCATTCTAGTCTAGGTGACAGAGCGAGAGTCCATCTACAAAAAAAAAAAAAAGAATTATGATGGTGAAAATGCTGAAGAGAAGACAGGTGGAGGAGAATGACCTTCGGATGAAGCCAAGAGGGGCAGGGACAGCAGGGCTGGCAACAGTGTCCCAGGCTGTGCAGGGCATGGTGGCCAAGTCACCACGAGTGATGATCAGGCTCCCCAGGGTGCTGAGACACAGTCTGGAATCCAGGATTCCCTCACCACTTCAGTAGAACCGCCGAGCCGGGGCGTGGGCTGCCTTGTAGGGCAGGAAACCCACACCCTTGGAAGTGTCCGAGTGGAGCTAGGACAGCCACGTGCCAGAACAGATGATCACATGGAGCTGGCACTCAGTGCGTGCTCGCTGTCCCGAGATTTCACTCTTTTCACTGAAGTCTATTCTGTTCTACACTGTTCTATTTATTTCCACCCCTTTTATTTGACACTTGATGTTTTTGATGATCAAAAGAAATTGCTGGCTGGACGTGTCACCTGGAAGCCTGCTTTCCAACAGAAAGATGGCGTGTATCCAAGAAAGCGGGGTGGAGTCCCCTGAGCAGACCCTGGCAGCAGCTGATCTCCTTGGGAGTTGTGCTTTTGACACTTTAATTACAGATTTAATCAGCTCATTACCTAAGTACCTCTCATTAGGACCTGTTACAGTTGGTGTTAATTGAAGCTGAGTCTTTGAAGATGAGTTTTCTGCAGGGATGAGGAGGGAGGGGTCGCAGCTGCTGCCCTGCCCGCTGATCAGCCAGGCTCCCAGACCCACCGAGGGTCCAGGACAGCCACGGCTTACATGGGACAGCTGTCACTCCACAACGGCAGCATTTTACTTTGCAATGTTTTAAGTTTTGATAAAACTGTTTTTCAAATTTTAATTAAAAAAAAAAAACCTGCTGAATGAACATACGCACATTGAGCCTCCTACCAGTTGAGATCAGTCCAAAGTTTCAAACTTCGGACTTTGAGTGGGGTATTTTGTTTTTCCGGTGATCTGTGTCAATCCCAGCTGCATGTTAGCATCTGAGAAGAAAATACCAGTGTCCTGCCCCACCCCAAAGGTTCTCTTTTTTTTTTTTTTTTTTTTTTTTTTTTTTTTGGAGACCAAGTCTTGCTCTTGTTCCCCAGCCCGGAGTGCAATAGTGCAATCTTGGCTCACTGCAACCTCTGCCTCCCAGTTTCAAGCGATTCTCCTGCCTCAGCACCTCCCCGCTCCCGAGTATCTGGGATTATAGGCGCCTGCCACCACGCCCGGCTAATTTTTGTACTTTTAGTAGAGACGGGGTTTCACCATGTTGGCCAGGCTGGTCTAGAACTCCTCCTGACCTCAGGTGATCCACCCACCTCGGCCTCCCAAAGTGCTAAGTGCTGGGATAACAGGCATGAGCCACTGTGCCTGGCCTTTTTTTTTTTTCTAAGATGGTCTCAAACTCCTGAGCTCAAGCAATCCTCCCGCCTTGGCCTCCCAAAGTGTTCAGTCCCATCGCGAAGGATCAGTGCATCGGGCCCAGGATCAGGCCCTGGCATCAGCATCTCCCACAAGCTTCCCAGTGACACTAATATTCTCCTGGGATTAGGAACCATCACTATCTTCATTTCAAGAAAACGCAGCATGCAGTCAGCAGTGCCTACCCAGGGTGGAAGCACATGGCGGCCAGACTTAACTAGTGAGGATGACCGGGAGAGAGAAGCAGTGCTTCAAAATACTCGTGTGTTTAGACACAGCTGTGCAGATTCAAGTTCCACTTATGAATTGCAGATGGCCCCATTAAGAGTAAGTGCTAAAAGGCACAAATCTGTGAGTCCGTGTCAGGCACTGTCACTCCATTTCCTGCTGTGATCGGTCTACCCCTCGGAGTCTTCGCTTGCTCCATTGACAGGCAGCGCTCTGTGGTCCTGGAGAGGTCGCCTGGGGTTAGTCAGAGCAGATGTGGCTGATGACAGGCTCTTCCTGCAGGGCCCCAAGACTCACAGTGCCCTTGAATCTCTGGGGGCTGCTCTTCCTCCAGGACCACCATGTCACAGTTTTTGCATATCATGTGGCGGAGAGGCTGCAGATGCCGCCAGTGGCTGAGGCCACACCTAGGGAAAGCGACCCGCTCATGGGTTGCTGGAAGGCCTTGGAGAGCTGTCCAGGCTAGAAGACCCCAGTGGCCATGCTGTGCCATCCTCACTTGGCGAGGATGCTCAGGGTCTGCATGGAAATGTCAGGTCGCCCAGGTAACTAGGTGATGCTGCACCTGCTTTCCCCGGTCCCACAGGGACTTGGGCTGTGCACAGGTGGTCACCCAAGGTGTGCTGTGATACACACGCTCTTTCACTGATTGATCTCATGTGTAGAATGGGTAGGTGCCCCTGCTCCAGCCACACCCCTTTCAACCATGACTCATTAGCTCTTTAGAAGGACCTGAGAGGTGGAATTCCCACTGGACACATGAGCCGCTGAGAAGTAGCTGCTGGCACCTCGCCCAGCCCTCATACCCAAGCCCTATCTGCCCACCCCCAGCCCAAGCCCACCCCTGTCCCCCATCTCCCTGAACTGCCTGGGTACAGTCCCAGCAAAGCTGGGGACCATCCCCGACATCCATTGCGGCTAATGCCTCAGAGACTGGGACATGGACCACCATGCAGCCTGGGATGGTCCCCCTCTCAGATTTTCCTATTTGCATCTCAGGGCCATGCTTGTCTGCTCTGACGCATGGTTCCTATTGAGCCAGCGCCTGTAAGGGGCTGTGGTACACAGCCTTGCCCCATGTAGCTGTCTGCATCACAGCCGCCCACCTGCATCCTTCGGAGTCCTGAGCCAGCTCCTGCTTTCCCCGAGGGACAGGAGCAGGGGCTGTTCCATGCACGCCTGCCTGGTCTCGCCTCCACAGACTCGCTAGGACTCTGTGGGCCTCCGTTTCGCACATCATGCATCAGGTCAGGGCCTGGTGACCCAAGAGTAGGACACTCCCTCCACTGCACAAACAAAAACTGAGGCTCAGAGAAGCCACACAGCTTGTCCAAAGGCTCTAGCTGGTAGGGAGGACCTGGGGCTCAGAGGGCAGTTCTCCATCCACCATAAGGACGGCTCAGTGGTCACACGCTGCCCACTGTCACCTTCTCATGACATGGGGATTTGAATGAGATCATGTGTGTGAAAGCCGGAGCACAGCAGCCATGACACCCTCTATGAATATCAGCTCTTGCTAGGGATCTTGTTTTGGACAGAGTGGGACCCTGTCTCAAAAAAAAAAAAAAAAAAGCCTGGGCGCAATGGGTCACGCCTGCAATCCCAGCACTTTGGGAGGCCAAGGAAGGCAGATTATTTGAGGCTAGGAGTTCGAGACCAGCCTGGCCAACATGGTGAAACCCTGTCTCTACTAAAAATACAGAAATTATCCAGGCATGGTGGTGCACGCCTGTAATCCCAGCTGAGGCAAGGAGAATCTCTTGAACCTGGGAGGTGGAGGTTGCAGTGAGCTGAGATCGCACCACTGCACTCCAGCCTGGGTGACAAAGCAAGACTCTGTCTCAAAAAAATTAATTAATTAATAAAAATAAAAACACAACAATTTTAAAAGGCCTTCTACTTTTAAAATTTTTAAGGGTTTCTAAATGAGAAGGTCCTAATTGTAGAATATATAGAAAAGAAGGGAAAAGAATCAAGAAGGAAACGACTGGCACATGGAATCCCCAAGCCCCGGGTTCCTCCTCGGCGTAGATCTTCGGTTATGTTCCTCTCTGCCGGGTCAGGATTCACCCTGCCCTCTGCATCTTCACCCAGTGCTTCTGCAGCTACCTGGTGTCCCCACATCACAGACTAGTTCGACACTTCCCCATGGTGGGCATTCAGGCTCCTTACCATTTTTACCATTTTTTGTGGTTATGGATGAGGCTTCAGCAAATATCCCTTGACATCATTTTTGTTTTTGTTTTTTTGTTTGTTTGGTTTTTGAGACAGAGTCTCCCTCTGTTGCCCAGGATGGAGTGCAGTGACGCGGTCTCGGCTCACTGCAACCTCTGCCTCCCGGGTTCAAGAGATTCGCCTGCCTCAGCCTCCTAAGTAGCTGGGACTACAGGCATGCACCACCACGCCCAGCTAATTTTTTTGAATTTTTATGAGAAATAGAGACAGGGTTTCACCATCTTGGCCAGGCTGGTCTCGAACTCCTGACCTTAAATGATCTGCCCACCTTGGCCTCCCAAAGTGCTGGGATTACAGGCATGAGCCACCATGTCTGAGGGCTGAAAGTGCTAGTTACTTGCACCCTTACCAGCCACAGCCCCACAGGCCTGCACTCCCCGAGCTGACGCCAGCCACAAAGTGATGGGTTGGTGATGTGAACCCCAGGGAGCTGCAGCCATGAGGAGGTCCAGCACCCGGCACTCAGGACAGGATGGAAACGTTCCTGGACAACACCTTGGTCACCATCAGGTAGCTCAGGACAACCTGCTCGGTGCCCATCTGTCATAAGATGCCAGAGAGGAGGCTCTCGGTGGCCGTCTGGCCACTGTCCTTACTAGGAAAAGCAACCTCCTCTCTAAATCATCGATGTGTGTCCTACTTGCACTTCCCACCTGCTGGAGGCCCGTCCTGGATGTGGCTCCGAGTTCCCTCCTCTGTTCGGGTTTTGGGATCTCGCTGGTCCTACCATTGTCATTGGAAGCAGATGGAGCGTAATTTCCTTTGTGCTGCTATTGCCAATTTCCTCAGCTCAGAAGCCTCAGTGTTAACAGTCTCTGCAGCCCACTGTGGCCTGGTGAGTGGGAAGATAGGTGGTGTCACTCAGGTTCTGGAGCTGCTCACGATCCCGAGTGCCAGAGCCACCACAACCAGTCACCATCAGGGCCCCTGACACATACCCACAGGTGACCAGGAATCAGGTCACTGCAACCTCCACCTCTGGGGTTCAAGTGATTCTTGTGCCTCAGCCTCCCGAGTAGTTAGCTGGGACTACAGGCGTGCACCACTATGCCTTGCTAATTTTTGTGATTTTAGTAGAGGCCGGGTTTTGCCATGTTGGCCAGGCTGGTGTCGAACTCCTGACCTCAGGTGATCCACCTGCCTTGGTCTCCCAAAGTGCTGGGATTACAGGTGTGAGCCACCATGCCTGGCTCACCTCCTCTTTAAATGACATCAGAAAGCCGACTTTCTGGAGGCACAGGGTGGGAGGAAGTGCGTGGATGCATCTGCCACGCACCCTGGCACGGGGTCTCACCAATGACAACTGCAATTGGTATTCTCCCTGGCTCTCGGGTCCCCAGATGCACCCTCTCTCCACCCTTGCCTGGGACCACCTCAGCCTGGTGAATTCCTATTCAACCCTCTGGTGGGCTGCTTCCTCTAGGAGGCCCTCTCTGATGGCCTACACATGTGCTCTCAGAGACGTGGTGTCTGCCTCAGCCAGCACGTGTTCAGCTCCAGCATGAGGCCCGAGCCTTCCCGGGGTGGGGGCTGTGTCTGCACCAGGACTTGGTGTAGTGTCTAATCAGGATAGTGCTTGCCACAAAGCTGACGCTTGACAAATTGTGCTTGAACAATTAAATGTCTTAATTTAGCTTATAGAAATAATGGATTTTTATAACAGCTACCAGATGACCCTACACACACGTGTGCACAAACACATACCTACAAATGTTTACATGTGCAACACCTCGCACAAACCCACACAAAGCCAACGTGTGTGCCTGAACCCAGCTCAGCCGAAGTTCATCCATCAGCTGCCGCACGCCTTTGCTGTGCTAGTCCTGGAGACTAAGCAGAGAGGCTTGGGCCCCAGGCAGCCCATCTCTAGAAAACCAGTTGCTCGCCTAGGAAGCTGACACAGGCAGAACATGGTATGTTTGGACAAGGATGGTGTTTGCGTCCTTCCCCTGCAGTGGGAAAGGAGCTTGAGTAAGAAAAAGAAACAGACGTGCTGGAGGCACTTCCCCACACCTGTGACGTGTCCCACGGGTCCTACACTCCAGAGACTGGGGGGCCGCCATGGACTGGAGGAGCCCCAAGAGGCACAACGCAGGCCCTGTGGGACCCGGGGCATGAGAACGGATGTCACTGGACCCACAGCAACATTAGGATGAATCCCATAGGTGAGTCGATAGTATCGAATCATGTGAATTTTCTAGGGTAGATCATTTTGTCAGTCAGGCGTTAATGTCACAGGGAGTGGTGGGGAAGGCATATGAGATTTCTGTACTAACTTTGCAACTGTTTTGTAGGTCTAAAATTATTTCAAAATAAAAGATTGTTAAAAATAAATAGATGTGGCCGACAGGTCGCCAGTCTTAGCAAGTTTGCTTTGCAGCTGATTCCCTTTGAAGGCCCTCGAGCCGTCGTCAGAGTCACCAGGGAAAGAAGGAAATAATGACCGAGGAGCCAGGCAGGGCAGAGCAGGAGAAGCCAGGCAAGGGCTGGAGGGTGAGGAGGATGTGCCAGTGGAGACCCCTGCAGCCAGGCGGCAGGACGGGTGGGCGGTCTGTGGGCTGTGCCCATGAGCAGTTTCCAGAGTGACTGAGCGTGGGCTCTTCCAGGAATGCAGCTGAGGCATCCCAGCAGCTGAAGGGAGGTCATCAGGGTCAGCTCGAGGCCCAGATGAATCACAGCATCCTGGGAGGAGGACTGGGCCCAGCAGGGCTTCAACCAGGGCAGATTTGATGCCCCATGTCACCAGGTAAAGTTTCAGCTAAGTGGCATGCAGGAGGGATACCCTGTGCCCCCCACCCCCATGCCCTGCCCTGAGCACACGCTCCATCCTGACCACCCCACAGACCCCAGCCCAGGGCAAGGCCCAGCAGAGCAAGGGGGTCTGCTCTTCCAATTGCCCGCAATAAACATGAGTGCCAAGTCTACAGGTTTGCCATTTTAAAGCTATGCCAACATGGCCCCTGGGAAAGTATCAGAGCCCAATCCTTCCGTGCCCTGCCCTCCTGGGAAGGCTGAAGCCAAATGGCGCAAGACCAGGATGCCCACCATGGCCAGTCCCAGGACCCGGCCGGAAGGGATGGGAGGGGTCTGCGGCTTAGAAGAGTAATTCTGACAACTCTGAGGAGGTGGGAAAAGAAAGGGAAGGAATCAGGCCCAGGAGGCTGTGGTGCTGCAGCTACGGGCAGAGCCCAGAGAACAGGAGGGAAAGCAGCGGGGCTGTGGGACAGGAGGGATAGGCACAAAGGCGTCTTGCAGACAGAACCACAGTCCCCGAAGCGTCCTACTCCCTCCCCAGACCCTATGGTCACACCACATGATGAAGGGGGTTAAGGTTGCCAACCAGCCCATCTTGAGATGGAGACACCATCCTGGATTATTGGGGGTGGGTGATGTGGTCACAGGGTCCTTGGAAGTGACCATGGGTGCAGAAGGGTCGGTGTAGGCTGACGCGACCTGAGGAGGACTCCACCAAGGAGGGGCTGAGCTGATGACCGCTGTGGCCTGCCCATGCCTTGACCTCAGCGCTCAGACCCATTCTGGGCCTCCGACTTCCTCCACTAGAGGATAAGCCTGTGTCACGGGCACTGAGTTGGTGGAGATTTTTCACAGCAGCCACAGGAAACAAGCCCAGAGGCCACGGCTGCGGCTCCATCCAGGGCCCCGGTGGCTATAGGCTGCCGGGACCCTGCAGGTGAGCCCCGCCACTTCCTTGATGGTGGTGGGTCCTGGATGGGCTCAGGGATTGGAGATGCCTGCAGGGCCTGGCACATGGGGTACCCAGTCTGGTCCTGGGCCTCTGAAGGGATGGGGTGGGTTTGTTTGAACGTAGACAAGGTGGGGGTAGCCAGGCCAATGTGGACAGCCAGCCAGGAGTGCGGAGGAGGAGGAAGGGCTACAGTGTGGAGTGACGGGTGGTGTCCTGAAAAGGTGATGGAAGCTGCGGGACCAGATGGGACCTCGAGGGAGAGCCTGAGAGGCCGGAGGGTGGGGGCAGGGGAGAAGCTGGGAGCCCAGCCCCTGCATGGGGAAGCAGGTAGCAGAGCCCGGGCCACAGAGGGAGGTGTTTCAGGAGAGCAGAGCAATAGGGTGCTGAGGAGGTCCTGAGGTGCCAAGGACATGTGGTAAGAGCTGCAGAGGGCAGTGGTGTTTGGGTTTCATTTGCTTTGCTTTGCTTAGGGCAAAGGAAAGCTGTGCGTGTCTACAGGTCACCAGGAAGGGGGAGCTGTGGAAGGCGTTGAGGGGTGGCTGGGCAGGAAGGGAATCTCAGAAGGAGGGACAGACCCTGAAGGTCATAAGAAGTCACCTCACCTGTCATAACCCTGGGGCTCAACCTGAGGGGGATGATGGGTGTGGAGCCCCTTCCCAGGGCCCTGCCTCTAGCCCTCACTTCCCCACTGGGCTGAGCCTTCTTGCCCTTTGAGGCATGGAAACTTGTCTGAAATCATCCAACGTTCTCCCCACACTGCTGTTTCTAGAATGAGTCTCATGTGCTAGGTCCCTTGGGCCAAAAGCCGCTTAGCAATCATAACAACTGTTTTCTTTAAAAAAAAAAGAAAAATAAACAGCTGTTGCCTGACTTTTAAGATGGATGTTTCTGCTTTGGGTCTGATAAGTCTAATGAACAGACAGTTCTTAAAAAAGGAAATACGAATGTCCCTCTCCCTCATAGAAGATGCTCAGCCTCACTCATCAGCAGATGCAGTTCACACAACACCAGACACTGCGTTCGCCCTCAGAGTGGCCAGAACCCGTGGGTGTGGCAACGTGGTGGGAACCCAGAAAGCATGGCCCAGGGAGGGGAGGTGAGCCACAGATTGCCTGTGCACAAAGGAGCGTTCATGTGGCCAGGCTGTCACGGCAACACTGCTGTGACATCAAGCAACTGACAGCCACGTGTCCACTGATCGGGGCCACGTGAGCAGGCTGTGGCGCTTCCACTCCATGGAGTCCAAGCAGCTGCAAACAAATACAGAAGTGAGGACGGATTTGCCAAGTTCACTGTGTAGATTACTAAATGAAGAAAGCAAGGCACAGAACAATAAAATAGTGTACGCTCTTTTGTAAGAAAGTAGTGCAATAAGAAAACGTGTGTCTATATCTATCTATCTTGGCATTGGCTTTGCATAAGAAATACCGGAATGATATGCAAGGTTCTAATAAAAATGGCTAAGGGATAGGAAGAAACCAGCTGAGAGAGCCAAGGGGACATGTGCTGTCTCTGGGTGTACCTTTCCAAGTGCTGTTCACTTTTTTTTTTTTTGACTTTTTAAAAATAACTACTTTATTGAGACTAAATTCACACAACATAGAATTCATCCTCTTAAAGTGTACAATTCACTGGTTTTTAGTGTGTTCACAGAGTTGTGCAACCATCACCACTATTTAATTTTAGATCATTTTCAGCATCCCAAAAGAAGCCCCATACCCAGTAGTAGTTACTCCCCATTACTCCTCCCCATAAACTCTTGACAACCACTAATTTATTTTTTGTCTGTATGGATTTGCCTATTCTGGACATTTCATATAAATAGAATCATATAATATGTGGCCTTTTGTGTATGACTCATCCATGTTGCATCACTTCATTCCTTTTTACACCTGAACCCATGGTATGGCTATGCCGTATTTGCTTATTCATTTATCAGTTGATGGACATCTGAGTGGTGTCTACTTTTTGGCAGTTATGAATGATACTGTTATGAACATTTGTGTGCAAGTTTTCACCTGGGTATATGTTTTCAATACTCTTGAGTATATACACCTAGGAGTGGAATTTCTGGGTCATATGGAACTCTATGTTTAACTTTTGAGGAAATGCCAAACTTTCTCCAAAGCAGCTGCACCATTTTACATTCCAACCAGGAATGCACAAGGGTTCCAGTGTCTCCATGTCCTAGTCAGTTCACTTTCTAACCATCTAATATCTTACACACTCACAATGGAATTATTTTGGAAGTCAAAGCTGACCACTGATAGCCCGCTCTCTCTCTCTCTTTGGTATTTACTGAGGATCACTAAACCGAGTATTTGTCTTGCCCCACCCCAGACATTCAAGAGGAAGGGTCAGGCCAGGGCAGTTCCTGGGCAGCTCCTGGAGTGGCCACTGCACATCTACGGAGAGGGGGACAGGGAAGGGAGAACCGACCCTCAAGACAAGGAGCTTCTTGGGAAATGAAATAGAGACTCTGGAAGAGGGAAAGAGGGAAAGAGCATCAGAGGCTCCCGAGGAGGTTGGGCTTGATGTCCTTCCCGCATCTCTCTAGCCCATACCCAGGCCTTGTGGGTCCCTGTCTCCCATCCAGCAGGGAGGTGTGGACAGAGCAGGAGAGTAGAGCACAGAGCCAGGCTAGCCCTTCAGCCAGGATCTTTGAGAATTTAGCACAAGGGCCCCTCTCTTTGGTCTCAGAGCCTGCCCCTGAATATCAGAGCATCTCTTTCTTGAAGTTCAAAGGCACAATTCTGACACTTGGTTTCTGATGTGAAAATATCCCACTCTACAGACCGGCTCTGCATTTGATGTCAGCCCTTGCAGGGGTCACGACGTGGTCTGTGCGACTGCAGAGGTGCCAGCTGTAAAGTCTCACCCTTGGCCACTTCTCTCTTCTCTGATGACAGCCATCTGGCACTGCGCACTTACAAAGGGAAGGACGGGGCTGACCCACAAGGCTCCTGAGTTGCTGAAATCATGGTGAATCCATCCTCTACCCTGAACTCAGCCCTTTCATCTGTCTCTTGGATATGCATCATGGCCCTAATCAATGTAAATCAGTCTGGGCATGACTTTTTGGCTGCTCATTGGAATCATGATTGATTATATTTTTTCAATAACTCATCAAAGGACCTTAGGTTTTAATCAAAGACTTCAGAATCTTCTATGGGGCCAAGTTAAATCATTGCCAGCCTGGAGGGAAGTCTCCAGTGGCATACCACAGGGCTCTGTCATGTCAAATATTTCTATAATTTAGATAAAGACATCAATGCATAAATATCGCATCTACTGATTACCCAAAGCTGAGCAGAACAGGTAGATACAACAGGTGGCAGAATTGAGGTCATGGTCACCTCAAGGGGAGGGATTAGTGCACCAACATCAGTGAGCTCTGGCTCAACCCAAGTAACTGTAAAACCTCATGTATAGAAACCAGAAATCGATTGCACTTGGCCAAAGATCATTTTCAAGGTGACGGGTTCTTCCAGAAGTATGGCGTGGCTGTGACAAAAATGAATACACAGTTGCCTACATGGGTGGACACACGGGACCCCACAGCACCAGCCCAGAGAGAGTCCAGATGAGGTGGCTGGCACATCTTGGGAGCATGTGGGAGCCACCAAAGGACACAGAGCCATGAATCCTGGAGAAGGCTTGGGAGGACGTAGCACACTCTTGGGACTCAGGGGCTAGAATTGCTTCTGGGCTCTCCCAGGAGATGTGGGCAGAAGCATCCCCTGCAAGGGAGGAAGGGCTCTCTTCAATTACAGACTTGGTCACTACCAGACTTGGGAATTATCCATCAGTAAAAACATTCACATTGCATCAACCAAGTAAATTGCAAAAGAGCTGCGTTTTAGGCTTTATATCTCCAAAGCCCTAGAACTTTTTGTTCAAATTAAATCATATCTAGAAGCCAGGTAAGGTTTATAAACCAGATAAGAGTGGAGTTATTCTTCTTGAAACAGCAGTGGGGGCCTAGAAGCCCAGTGCGTGGGTGCCCCCACCTGTGACTTCCCTAAGGCCTCATGGGGAGCACAGCCTGAAAGCCACTGTGACAGAAGGGCCCTGATCCCGTTGTGGGCTTGCTCCTTCTTTCTCTCAGGTGAACTCAATGTGTCTATAATCTAAAGCTGCTGTGCATGATGGGACATATCAGATGACACCCAAAGGCCTTGGGAGAGAGAGCCGACCTGGGAGGAGACCAGGATAGCACAAAGGAGCTCTTACCAAGCCCTGGGGAGAGCCCACGATGCTCTAATAAGCTCCAGACGGATCTTGTAAGGAAGTTTAGACTTAAATATATGATGCAGAATTGCTGTCATTCCGCCCTGTGATGCCCCCTCTACCCTGTGGGCAGTGGTCACCTCACACAGGCGCTCTCAACACCTTTGGCCCCAACTGCCTAAAATCTCCTGCTTCCTTCTGTTTCGTTCTGTTAATTCATTCAATAAACACTCACTGACCAGGTGCGTGCGTGGCCCTGCGATACAGCAGCGAACGAGGCAGAGGAGGTCCTGCTGTCCTGGGGCTCATACTCTAGAGAGCACCCTCACAGACACAAATAGACACGTCAGGTGATGAGCAAAGGCCTCAGGACAGAGAGCTGACCTGAGAGGGAGGCCAGGATAGCACAAAGGAGCTCTGAAACAGAAAGAAAGGAAGGAAGAGCAGGAAGGGAGGAAGGGAGGAAGAGAGGAAGGGAAGGAGGAAGTAGGGAGGGAGGGTAAGCAAGCATTTGAAAAATCCTTATACCAATGTATGCCCACACATGAGCTACTGCCAACACAGACCTTGGAGGGCACTTGCCCTGCTGCCGGACGGAGGGGCAGGCTGCCCTCACTGCTGACCTGGGGACCCCATGAGGAACAGCAGGACATCTGCTTATCTTTTTTGTTAGTGTGCTCTTCTATGTATCTTTAAAAGAAGTACCAGACACATTTTGTTTCTGTTAGAAAACATGGTTACGTTTCATTTCTCTCTGCTAGTCAAGAACAAAAGAACATCTATCTTCTGGCAGAAACGCTGGTGCGGAATGCCCCGGGCCGTATTGACAGAACCACGGGCCCGAGGAGGAGGCTGCAGATGGGGAAAGGTTCAGTATCATGGGTGCTATTCCCATAATATTCTAACAATATTATCCACTCAATGTCATGCCAACTTTTAACAGAATAAACTTAAAAGCTTTAAAAGACAAAATTAGCTCTTAGCGAATACAAACAGCTAAGGATGAGAGTGACAGCCTGTGAACCCACTTACCCATGTCAAGTGTAATTTCTAACAGTTAGAAAAGCAGCCTTTACTATGATCGAGTGGGATAATTGAAAAGGTCCCGGTGGGGTGCTTTCAAGATTTCTCCAGCTCCTGATATTCCTGAACTCCCACAGTTCAAATTTATTTGTCTTGAAGATTTTTCACTCTTTAAGCCTGTCTTTGTAAAGCTACTGTCTCCCGCCATGCGGAGTGGCCCCTAGCACTGAAACTCACACTGCCTGGAGGAGAAACTGGGAATGGGCAGAGTCAGTGAGGCCGGGTCAGGAGGAGCCCAGGGCAGCGCTGCACAGTGCCAGAAGCAGGTGAGCGGCCCCATGCCCTCTCGTTCTGTCGCCCAGCCTCAGGGACAGTACTAGCTGCTTCCAGATGTCCAAAAGGCATTCCCCTCAGCTCACTTCTGCTTGGAGACCTCATTTCTGTGGACGAGCCTCTGCTAGTGTGTAAGACTGTCAGAGTCAAGCTATGTGGATAAACACCTTCCCTGTTTCCTCAGAAAGACCTAGAAATGCCTGGTTTTGTCAGCCTGGTGTGGAGACAGGTGAGGTGCAATTCCCATCCAGCTCTGCCACTGCCATCTCAAGTCCTTAGGGTGCTTGGCCTCAGTTCCCTAACCCATCCACCTGCATCCTGAGGTTCTAGTAGGATCACAGGCATTAGAGCAATCTGAAAATTACAAAACTCTTTATAAGCAACTAAGAGCTGGGAAGATACCAGAATAAGCAATGTTTATATTTCAGCCAATGCTATTGAAATGTTTAGGAACAGCTGGACACAGTGGCTCATGCCTGTAATCCCAGCATTTTGGGAAGCCGAGGTGAGTGGATCCCTTGAGGTTACGAGTTGGAGACCAGCCTGGCCAACATACAGAAACCCCGTCTCTACTGAAAACACAAAAATGAACTGGACGTGGTGGCAAGGGCCTTTAATCCCAGCTATTCAGGAGGCTGAGGCAGGAGAATCGCTTGAACCTGGGAGGTGGAGATTATAGTGAGCCAAGATTGTGCCACTGCACTCTAGCCTAGGCAAGAATGAGACACCATCTCAAAAAAAAAAAAAAAAAGTCTGGGAATGAAAGTTTTAAGTATTGCTATCACATCATGGTTTGTTTCTCACCTGACTCGAGCTGGGTAATTTGGGAGAGTGGTGGTGGACATACCCCTGAGAAGGCCCCCTCCCCTCCGGCACTGCTTGTGAGTGCCGGGTGTCTGCAGGACTGTGGACTCACTCAGTAAGCCCATCTGGCTCTCAACTTGCTCAGCCTCTATCAGTGATTGAGCTGACACTTCACCTCCAGGTGCACTGTTTAATTTCTTTCAGAACCCAGACGAGGAAGATGGAGGCTATTAGGCCCCTGGAAAATTCTACCACTTAGAGCACTGGTCAGAAGCATGGAGAGAGAACGCAGAGAATGGACGATGCAGACCCAAGGGAACTACCCCGTGTGTGGACCTCAGTATGCAGGCATTTTCTTCTCCCTTTATCCCTCCCTTATTTCTAAACATTTTGTTGAAGTATAACATGGCAGAAAAGTGCACATGTACATGGCCAGCTTGATGAATCTTCACAGAACCGTCACCAACACCAAGACCTAAAAATGCACCAGTCCCCGGAGCCCTCCCAACTCCCTCCCAGTCACTATGCCTCCCATGGAATGCACATTCCTCAGACTTCTGGCTTCACACATTTGACATGGATAGGGTTGTAGCTTGGTGTCCTGTGAATGTACTAGGCCAAGTGGGCTGTTTTGAGTTGTGTAGTTGGCTTCCAACTTCTAGACTTGGGCTAGAAAACTTAGGGTTCAGGGCACGAGCTGCTTTAACTTTGTGGGTGATGCTACTTGTAGGGGCTGTGTCCACAGGTGGGTTTCTGCACAGCCAGGAATGTAAGAAAAGTTTGGGCCTTATGTGATGCTGCTTGGGCCTCAGCAAAGGCAAAAGGGCATTTGCATGAGCCCAAGAGAGAGTGGACCTTGAAAGTAGACCTTGACCTTGAACCACAATTAGCATAGGCATGTGGCAGCAGGAGCCTGAGTACACACAAGTAAATGTCAGTGCAGCTATCAAGGCAGAAGGCAGTGGGTGCGACGGAGCCAAGAGTCAAGGACACAATTTAGAGAGAAGAGAGTCTTTGCACTGGGAGTAGAACAGAATTTGGGGCTTTTAAACCTGGCAGCTTCCACGTGGTGTTGAACCTGCAAGTGCACAGAAGTCTCAAGAATTGAGGTTTGGAAACGTCTGCCTAGATTTCAGAAAATGTATGGAAGTGCCTGGATGTCCAGGTGGAAGTTTGCTGCAGGTGGGGCAGTAGGGGGTATCTCTCATAGAGAAGCTCTACTAGGGCAATGTGGAAGAGAAATTTGGGGTCGGAGCCCCACACAGAATCCCTACTGGGGCACTGCCTAGTGGAGCTGTGAGAAGACGGCCACCATCCTTCAGACCCCAGAATGGTAGATCCACTGACAACTTGCACCATGTGCCTGGAAAAGCTGCAGACACTCAATGCCAGCCCATGAAAGCATCCAGGAGGGAGGATGTACCCTGCAAAACCACAGAGGTGGAGCTACCCAAGACCATGGGAACCCACCTCTTGCATCGCATGACCTGGATGTGAGACGTGAAGTCAAAGGACATCATTTTGGAGCTTTAAGATTTGACTGCCCTACTGGATTTTAGACTTGCATGGGGGTCTGTAGCCCCTTTGTTTTGGCCAATTTCTCCCATTTGGAGTGGCTTATTTACCCAATGCCTGTACCCTCACTATATCTAGGAAGTAAGTAACCTGCTTTTGATTTGATAGGCTCATAGGTGGAAGAGACTTGCCTTGTCTCGGATGAGACTTTGGACTGTGGACTTCTGAGTTGACGCTGAAATGAGTTAAGACTTCGGGGCTGTTGGGAAGGCATGATTGGTTTTGAAATGTGAGGATGTGAGATTTGGGGCCGGGGTGGAATGATATGGTTTGGCTGTGTTCCCGTTGGAAGCTCATCTTGAATTCCTATATATTGTTGGAGGAACCAGTGGGAGGTAATTGAATCACGAGGCCAAGTCTTTCCTGTGCTGTTCTCATGATAGTAAATAAGTTTCATGAGATCTGATGGTTTTAAAAAGAGGAGTTCCCCTGCACAAGCTCTCTCTGCCTGCTGCCATCCATGTAAGACATGACTTGCTCTTCCTTGCCTTCCACCATGAGTGTGAGGTTTCCCCAGCCACATGGAACTATAAGCCCAATTAAAGCTCTTTCTTTTGTAAATTGCCCAGTCTCGGGTATGTCTTTATCAGCAGTGTAAAAATGGACTAATACACCTGCACTGGCTACAACTTCTAGTAAAATGCTGAATGTAAGGGCATAACTCTGGCCATTCTTACCTTGTTCCCAAAGAAGGTTTTCAATATTTCAGCATTAAGTATGGTGCTTGCTACTGTGTTTGGGGGTAGATATCCTTTATCAAAATCAGAAAGTCTCCTTCTAGCCAGTGTTCTAAGAGATTTTTCTTGCCAATTTTTTAAGTCTTAAAAATATGCTAGTTTTTATTAATATTTTCTGTATCTATGGGGATGACGATTATTTTCCCCATTAGTTCGTACTATGAATTACATTAATTTCCTAATGTTAATTATAACCACCTAGCATTTCTGGAATAAACCAACATGGACATGAGGTACCTGTCCTTTTTATATATTCTTGGGTTCCGTTCGTTAGCATTTTGTTTAGGATTTTTGCATTTCTGATGAGTGAGACCAGACTATAAATATCCTTTCTCAAATGTCCTTACCAGGCTTTGAAATGAAAAGTCATACTGGCCTTATGAGTTTGGGAATTTTTTTTAACGTGTTCTTGGGGATGCATTAGTTTTCTATTGCTGCCATAACAAATTACCATAAACTTGGTGGCTTAAAGTAATACAAATGTTTAGGAACAGCCAGGCATGGTGGCTCACATCTGTAATCTCAGCACTTTGGGAGGCCAGGGCAGGCGGATCGCTTGAACTCAGGAGTTCAAGACAAGCCTGGGCAACATGGCGAAACCCTGTCTCTACAAAATATGTAAAAATTAGCCAGTTAGGTGTGGGTTTCCGCCTGGGACTCCAGCTACTTGTGAAGCTGAGGTGAGAGGACTGCTTGAGCCCAGGAGGCAGAGGTTGCAGTGAGCCATGATTGTGCCATTGCACTCTAGCTCAGGCAACAGAGCAAGATCCTGTCTCAAAACACACACACACATATTTATCTTACGGTTTTGGAATTTAGAAATCTGACTCACGCCTCACTGGGCTCCAGTTGTCAGCAGGGCTGTGCTCTTTCTGGAGGCTCTGGGGGCATCCTTTTCTTTGGTCCTCCCAGCTCCAGAGGCAACCTCCACTACTTGGCTTGTGGAAGGAGCCCTTCCTCCACTCTCAAAGCCAGCAGCATTGTAACTCTCTGACCTGGCTTCAGCTGTCACATCTCCCTCCAGCTCACAACCAGAAAAGGTTCTGAGCTTTCAAGGACCCAACCACACCTAGACAGTCCAGGATCATTTTTCTATCTCAAGGTCTGCAGCCTTAACCACATCTGTGAAGTTCCGTTTGCCAGGAAGGGGAACATATTCACAGGTCCAAGAATAAGGCTGTGGATGTCTCTCGGGGTCGTTATTTGCCGACCACAGGGAGAGTTTGTGAAAGACGGGCTGTCTTTAAATGTCTCAAATGATTTGTAATTAAAGTTATCTCAGCCTGACCTTCATGGAAACTTTAATTATACCTTGTCTTTTATTTTTCAGACAGAGTCTCACTCTGTTATCCAGGCTGGAGTGCAGTGGCACGATCTCGGCTCACCACAGTGGCCTCTGCCTCCCAGGTTCAAGCAATTCTCGTACCTCAGCCTCTGAGTAGCTGAGATTACAGGCATGCACCATTACACCCGGTTAATTTTTTATATTTTTAGTAGAGATGGGGTTTCGCCATGTTGGCCAGGCTGGTCTCGAATTCCTGGCGTGAAGTGAACCACCCCTCTCAGCCTCCCAAAGTGCTGGGATTACAGGCATGAGCCACCACAGCTGGCCTGCATTATCTTTGTTGTGAGATTTTCTATTAATTCTTACATTAACACATTAATTTTCTACACAAATTTGTCATTTCCTCTATATTTTCAAATGTATTGACAAGGTTTTAATGTCTACCACATTTGTAGTGACATCCTCTTTTTTACTCCATTTTTTTACTTTTGAAGAAAAAAACAGGTTTGCTGAGGTATTTACATAGCATAAACAATATTTTGGCTGGGCGCAGTGGCTCACGCCTGTAGTCCCAAAACTTTGGGAGGCCGAGGCATGCGGATCACGAGGTCAGGAGTTCAAGACCAGCCTGTCCAATATGGTGAAACCCCGTCTCTACTAAAAACACAAAAATCAGCTGGGTGTGGTGGCATGCACCTGTAGCCCCAACTATTCAGGAGGCTGAGGCAGGAGAATCGCTTGAATCCAGGAGGTGGAGGTTGCAGTGAACCGAGATGATGCTACTGCACTCCAGCCTGGGCGACAGAGCAGGTCTCTGTCCAAAAAAAAAAAAAAAAAAAAAAAAAGATGAGTGCACAGTTCTGAGTCTTTACAAATATATGTAGCCATGTGACCACCACAATAAACACATGGGATGGAACGTTCTACCACCCCAAAAGGTTTCATGTGCACTTTGAAATCAACCTGTGAAGACTGGCAACCACAGCTTTTTGTTTTTTGAGGCGGATTCTCACTGTCACCCATGCTGGGGTGCAGTGGCACAATCTTGGCTAACTGCAACCTTGGTCTCCCAGGTTCAAGCAATTCTTCGGCCTCAGCCTCCCAGGTAGCTAAGACTACAAGTACATGCCACCATGCCGGGCTAATTTTTGTATTTTTACTAGAGACGGGGTTTCATCACGCTGGCCAGGCTGGTCTTGAATACCCGACCTCAGGTGATCGCCCACCTTGCCTCCCAAAGTGCTGGGATTACAGGCGTGAGCCACCGCGCCCAGCACAACCAGTTTTGTCCCTGTAGTTGTGCTTTGGAAAAAATGTCACATAAATGAAGTCATGCTGTACGTAGCCTTCTGTGTCTGGCTTGAGAGCGTAATATGATTGGGATTCATCTGTGGTTTTCCACGCACCAGTAGCTTGTTCCTTTTCATTGTATGGATGAACCACAACTTGTTTGTGTGTTCACCAGTTGATGGACACTCGGGCTGTTTTGGGTTTTGGCAGATTATGAAGGCTGCCACAAACTTTTAGACAGGTCCTGGTGGGACAGGTATCTTCATTCCTCTTGAGTACACATCTAGGACTGGGATTGCTGGGTTGTATGGTGCTGAGCAAAACAAGTTCCCTTAGAGACATTTTTTCACTTTTTATTATTGATTTCTACCTTAACTGTATTATGATCAAGAATATAAAGGTATTGAGGCTTGCTTTACAGTAAAACATAGTCAACTCTATGTTCCACGTGTGCCTGAAGCATTCCCCGGGTGCACTGTTTTATCTGCGCTCACAAGGCCAAGGCTGTTGCATAGTTTCTTCAAGTCTCCCATATCTGCACTAATTTTCAGTCTGCTTGTCCTATCATTCACAAGTGGTATGTTTAAATCGCTAAGTGGGGATCTGTATTTTCCTATATTCCCATCAATCTTTGCTCTAAATATGCTGAAGCTATTATTTTGTACATAGGGATGTATAGCTGAGAACTGCTATTTATTTTACAAGTTTTCTCTCATCTCTGGCAATGCTTTTGGCCTTAAAGTTATCTTAATATATTGAAAATATGGCCAGGCACAATGGCTCATGCCTGTATTTCTAACACTTTGGGAGGCTGAGGTGGGAGGATCACTTGAGGCCAGGAGTTTGAGACCAGCCTGGGTGAGACTCTGTCTCTACCAAAAAAGGAAAAAAAAAAAAAAAAAAAAAAAAAATTAGTCAAGCATGGTGATGTGCCTAAGGCAGGAGGACTGTTGGAGACCAGGAGTTTGAGGCTGCAGTGAGCTATGACTGTGCCACTGCACAACAGGTTGAGCAACAGAGCAAGACCCTGTCAAGAAAAAAAAAAAAAGCTACACATTAGCTTTTGGTTAAAATTTGCATGATGTACCTTTTCCCATCTTCTTTTAGCCTTTCTGTTGTCTATAAAGACAAAGTTCTAGACTGTTCTCTTGTAAACTACATATAGCTGCTTTTTTAGGAAACTTATTTTAAAAAATTGAGCATGTAATCCAAGTACTTACTGATACATTTGGGTCTAAATCTACCATATTACTACATGTGTTCTGGTTGTCACACCTGTGCTATTTCCTGTAGTTTTTTTTTTTCCTGTATTAGCATTTTAAAACCAGTTTTCCTCCTATTAGCCTGGAAGTTACACACATCACCATGTTTCATGGTTACCTTAGAGATGGCGAGAAGCAATTCTGATTTACCTGTGTGACTGGGACTCTTAACCACTTCCCAGTTAATGCAAGAACCTGAGATCCCTCGATTTACCCCATTCCTTTCTTGCCACTATTTTCTCATATTTTAATTCACTATGTATTTTCAAGTCCATAAAACGTTGTAATTGTTTTATACAGGCTATTCATTTGGATTTATCCATACAGCTACCATTTTCATGACTATACATTCCTTTCTACATCAGTATTGTTTAAACATACCTTACGTGAATCTATTGTATCTCCCTAAAGGGTTGGCCTGCCCCTGGCCCAGCTGCCCCTGCCTGCCAATATCTCCTTCCCATAAACCCTGGAGAACACCTAACCTTGTGAGGCCAAGCCTTTCAATGGCTCCCACTGCCTGCTGGACAGGATTTATAAACTCTTTCCTGACCCATTCCTTACCTGCTTCTGAAACCTGGCCCTTACCAGAGTCCCGCTCCTCGCTGGTACTCTGATTCTTTCATACTCTGGACAAACTGCTCCAGTCCTTCAGGACCAGTCACTTCCTTGGACGGCTCCTCGTGATCTGTGAGGAGAGGCAGACACCCTTTTGAGAGTGCCCTGCTCCAAACCCACTTGGTTGTCCAGCCTGCTCCAGCTGCTCCATGATGCATAGATGGCCTGAATCATGTGTGTGTCCCCATTTCCTGGCCCAATAGGAACATAGGGCCTACACTGAGGTTATCCACAATATAGTGATAATAACCCCTGTAATGCTTTTTCCTTGTGTTGCTTTGAAGTTCAAATCCTAGTCTATGTGAAACAGCTTTAAAAGTTGGAGGGAGTATGTACCAGGATTAATGGCTGTTTCATAAGCTTAATGGGAAAAATTTTTAACAAAACATGAGTAGCTTTATTTTATTCCCAGGAGATTAATTTAAGCATCAGTGGATAATTCATTTTCTAATCATGTGCCTGATAATAAATTAGCTTTGTAATAAGAAGTCATTGTTAAAATTTTTTTTCTTTGTTGTTGAACTTTTTTAAAATAAAATCTTACATGAGACCCAAATATATGAAATAAATTTAAAATTCACATTGTGGTTGAAGCAGGAGTGAGGCTTTCTCACAGCAGTCATCAGCAGTACAAAACCACCGCCCTGCTGTTAAGTCCAGAGAGTCTTAGGCAGGTTTATTACGTTCTTTTCAACTAGAAACTTGAATAACTGTTTACCATTCCAACAACCCATCTCACATTTCGACGTACCTTCTTCAGAGTTAAGGAGAGCTGCTTTATAAACAGTGTGGTCAGATATAGCCACGTATGTAACAAACACTCCCGCAGAGTCATTGAGTCCCTCTGTGAACAGTCTGCTCAGCTGGCACTAAGTACTGTGGCGCGCTGGCCTGGCTCTGTACTTCAGGTCACCTACCCTCCAGGACTCCCTGCCTACCAGAACCCAGGTGTCACTGATCTTGCGAAGAAACTTCTGAGCTTGTTCTGTGACACATATAATTTACTGAATTTTTTAAGACTGAGAGATATCTGTGAATTTCAAACGCAAAAATAAAATTTAAAGTGTCCAGATAAATTGTGTTATGCAAGGTTTTATTTACAACTTGGATGACTTTATGATTGCTCAGAATCTGACACAGACTAATAAGTTTTATTGTCTGAAAATACTCATAAAATACCTCATCTCCAAAATAATTCAAATGAGTAATTAAATGTTTTGAAAATGACAGTTTTCAAAAAGGAAAATTAAACACATTTTAGTAAATATATGTTTTATTTGTCAAGAGTAAATGTCAGTTTTATTTAGAATACTCAAGTACAAAAAATGAAAATTTATATATCTATGACTGTTAGGAAATGTTAGAAATCATTAAAATGTTCTGAGAATACTAGTAAGGCACTGAATGCAAATACCACCTGAAATATGAATTATGTGCATTTTCATATCTTTAATATTCAGATGTTCCTAGTTATTTTCTCAAAATGTATTTTTAATAAAATGATTCAACCTTATTATTTTTCCCCTGGAAGACAGAGTTTAAACAAGCATGTAATGAAAAGTTTTCCTAATAAAAGCTGTGATACACTCATACTCAAAGGTACTTTATCATTAGGAAAAAAGAGTTTATATATTTGGATGTTTTAACTTTTAAAGATATTTTGTTCCACCACAGTAATACATCAGCCATAATAAGGCATAATAAAGCATGAAGTCATATTAAATAATTTGACATAAAAGCTTAAGATCGTATCACCAATTGGGTAACTGTATCAAAAATTTTTAAATTCTATAAAACTATTAAGAGGTTAGAGTTTCAGCTCTATAATATATCCCAAAACATATTCCCCAAAATTTTTAGTATAAAAAAGGTTCACCTTGGAATATAAATGCAATCATATAGTCACGATATTAATGGGTTCTGTATTTTCAATGGCACTGACACTTTGCTCTTTGGTATAATGCACTGCAGTGACAATAGCTTGGTAGCAAGACAAAAGATTTAGATTCATCACAAAACAGCAACTTAAAAATTTCTAACAACAGTGAATATATATGAATATGTAGGTACAAGCTGAGTATCCCTTATCCAAAATGCTAGGGACCAGAAGTGTTTTGGATTTCAGATTCTGGAATATCTGCATATATACAATGGGACCTGACTAATTACATAATTCAGGTTTCACATCCACCTTATACATATAGCCTGAAAGTAATTTATATAACATTTTTAATAATTTTGTGCAAGAAACAAAATCCGTTTAAACTGAACCATCAGAAAGCAAAGGTGTCAGGTGGGGAATTTTCCACTTGTGGGGTCAAGTCAGTGCTCAGAAAGATTCAGATTTTGAAGCTTCTGGATTTCAGATTTTTGAATTAGAGATGCTCAACTTGTAGAATCATTCACTCTGGCTTATGTATTGACCTTGTACTTGAAAGTACTTTTCCATAAATATCAGTAACTGTGGCCGTTCACCAAATATAGAAGTGATAAAACAAATAAAAACAGCAAAATCAAAGCACACTTCTAGTTTTTTTTTAATAAAGTTTGCTTGTGATGATGACCTTCTGTGCTCTGGAACTTCTGTTTTACAAAAAATTGGAGCTGGAAAGAAAAAGAACCTTTTGATTGGTACACTTTGAAAGAAAACATTCAAGAAGTAAAAATTAGCAAATATGCACCTAGTATATTATAGGATATCTGGCTATGGGACTTTGAAAAAGCAAAGAAAAAACCAAAAACACCAAACCATATTTCTTGAAGATAAATTCTTCTAGAGAGCTCTCAAAAAATACGGGTTTGGCCCTGATTTTGCAAACAACAGCAGGGTTCTCAAGTGGAGCAGGGAAATAATTTTTACAAGGTAAATGTAAATTATCTTTCATATAGGCGAAAAAATGGGAAATCTAATTTTAGTAACACTGGGTTAAGATGAAAGGAAAAAAGGTATTAATAAAAGAGCTATAAGCTTTAAAATTCAAAGCAGGTTGAAAAGCAGTGATAAATTTATAGTTTATCTTTTGAAATTCAATGCTTGAATAAAATACAGCTTTTATACTACTTATTCTTTAAAAAGTAATTGCATGCCTACTATGTACCAGACAACTGCTCTAGGCTCTGGGGATGGCTATATCAATGAACAAGATAATGATCCATGCCCTTGCAGAGCTTACATTAAAAGATCATACATGCGAATTCCTTCTTCTTTTCCCAAAAAAAAACCCTGTAAAATATATAAGCCAATAAAACCTGCCAAAGTCCTGTGGTTTACTTCTCCATGTTTAAAAAATTGAAAGCCACCAATGGGCCAAGGTTATGTTTTACTATTTTAAAGTTGAGTTGCAATATTCTGAAAATGGGTCTGACATAGATGCAGTGAGAGCATTAAACCAGATGTGTTGCTCTGTGGGGAACATGGGAGCATGCAATGCTGCTAGCACAGAGGCAGCTAGAGTAAACTGAGGCAGAGTCCACCAAATGAGCATTCTGAACAGAACAAGGCGTGATGAATTTCCTCAGCAGCCAAATAGTTAAACCAACAGGGACATCTTTAGTGGGAGAAATAAAACAAGGGACACAAAGTACAGAAGGAAATTATCAAAAAGGAAAAATAAACTTATTTTCTAAAACTTGGGTAACTGATTTTAACACATACCCCAAACCTACACGCCTTGTGATTATCATCCACATGCTACTCATGGCCGCCCCCTTGCACTGTGGCCCTCTCTACCTTTCTCTGCATCTTTACGTCCACCACTGTTTTCACAAGTTCTGACATCAACGCACAGGAGTTCGAATCCACAGCTTGGTTCCCTTATTAAAATAAAAATTCTCACAAAATCAGTATCAGTAGAATTTGTTCTAAAAAAATGAACCTAAGAATTAGTTTAATGAAATACTATCTATGTCTATAATTCCCCAACAAAGGGTACAGCTTCATTTAGACATGAAATTCAAAATAACTCATGGTAGGTCAGTAGCCATTAGCTGTGTACTAGGGTCACGACTGGGCTATGAAATAAGAACAGCCATTTTTCCCCCAGCTAACTGATCCTTTCTACACTGTGATGTATTTTTATTTTGTTCATTCATTCATTTTGGCAAATACTGAACACATAACATGTGCCAGGTGCTGTTCTGGATGCTGGGGAAACCGCAGTGGACAAGAGGGACAAGGTCTCTCCTCTCCAAGAGCTGACATTTAGTTGGAGGAGGCAGACAAAGCATAAGGAAGCAGAAGTAAGAAGCGCAAGGAAGATCCGACAGGGCAATGTGACAAGTGCGGGCAGGGCTGCCAAGGAGGGTGGCTGGGTCTCTTACTTCTTACGGTCCTTGTCCTTCCTCAGGTTGCTGCCTGTTGCCAGAAAGGACTGGCCGTGAAATATCTCGGAGGTAGCTTTCTTTTTAGAGAAAGCAATTATTTCTTCTTCCAAAAGTCTTCTCTTTTCTTCAAGTTTCATTCTCTCTTCTTGGTGAAGTCTCTTAAGGTGCTCAAATTTGGCCTGTAGCTGGAAACAAAAGTGCAATCCCCACTACTGACACAGCACGGCAGCAGAGGCACGCTCTCCAGCTCAGCAACACAAAGGCGGACCCCATAGCACAACACAGAATAACCTACATAGTCAAAATCTTCCTGAAGTCTCAGAAGTTCACACTTCAAGGAAAAGTTTACATATGGAATTCCCTTGGTAACTTTAATTTTAAATGAGTTCCCATGCAAAAAATGCTTAAACTAAATATAATAAAAATCACAGCTTTATGAACAAAACTGTTTTTAAAACACTGTGACCTTTTCCTAGAGTTTTTATTTTCTCAGTGTGTATTTTCCCCACAAAACTTCTTAAAGTCTCTTAAGTCCATGCTCAATAAAAATAAGAGATGCAAAGTATAGAAAGAAATCACCAGAAAGGAAAAAAACAACACTATTTTCTAAGTAAAATATGTGCAGTAAACAGTTATTGAAAACTGTACTGGTAAACATCACTGGAAAGCAAGTGTCAACTGTCAACTATGTCAAGAATGTCAAAACTGTATTCTATTTTTCCAGTCTTTCAATGTCTTGAGATCTACGCTTTAAAAAATCCTAAACTCAGAGAAAGTTTTACATATAAAAATATTCATCGTGTTAGAATTTACACTATCCAATAAAGATAAAGTCAAAGAATAAATGCTAAACACATCTGATGCAGCCGCAGGAGAGCAGAATGTGCAGGACAGTTGAGCTGAGGGCAACTAAGAAGCAGCAGATACAGGAAAACTCTCTGACCTCCCTTTAGGTGCCTAAAGGCAGGATATAGATGTACAAAGACAAAAGGTATCCAGCTCCCTTCCCCAACCAGGGAGAACAAAGGTTAACCAGCAAAGACAACTTCAGACCCTTTTGGGCCTAGAGACTGGTACCAGACAGCTCTACATTAACTAGCTTTACTGGCTAGCCTTCATCTGCCAGCTATGTGCCTTCCTCCAAATTGCTGCCCCTAGAGACTCCAAGTCCTTTTCCTTTGTCTTGTCATTTTTGTAAAAATTAACTGTTCTTTGTTGAAGATGCTATAGAAGGTAGAATGCAGTCACTTCTTTGAGAACTACTCATTGACTGTATCACCCATGTATATGTGAAATACACATGCTAATAAACTTGTTTTTCTTTTGTTAATCTGAGAATAAGGGGTCATTCCAATTAAGAACCTATAGGGGTTATTCTTCCCCTATACAACTGTTAAATGAGTTTCACAAAAGTTTATAACATTACCACAAGAGATTTCTCTTAAGTGAAAAAAGCAGAAGAAAAAATTATTTAAAGAATAAAATTCAGTAGTTTTCCATCTCCTTGGGGCTGAAAATCACTTGATAAACCATATAAAGGGAGCAATGTCACCTTGGATGTCAACTTAGGGGCAGGTCTGTCTTTTACTTTATATTTTTCCACAATTTAAGGAATGCCCTATATTTCTCAAAGCTATGAAGGGTATAAAACTCTGGAAACTTACAAATAAAAAGGAAGCTTTAAAACAACTGGGATATACCAAAAGAAAAATTCTATCTAACGTTTTTACCATGATGGCTGGCACTGAGTAAGCACTCAATAAATATTACCCATTGTTAATAACAAAAAATAGGAAACTTATCTTGCTCCAACTGCCACCCCGGGTAGTTCTTTCTGTGCCCTGTGCTCTGCTATAGGTGCAAAAGAGAAACCCTTAGCACACATGTGCTGGGCTAACTGTGGAGCAGCGTCTCCCTGAGGATTACTTAGGAGCTATGTCTTTTTTATTTTTATACCCCCAGCACAGCACACAACGCTGCTCATAAAAGAATTCTAAATGATGTAGAAGAACTAGTAATGAGAAGAAATACAGATGGAAGTTATGTGAAGTTCTGCATGCAAGTTCAAAGAGACAAGGTCCAAGGAAGAATGTAGGTGGTCCTGGTTTAATTGTGGCTTACCTCAAAAAAAAAAAATCTAGGGTCTTAAGCCAGCTCCATACGAATCAGCTGTGTGCTGTGCCCTCTAACAACACAAAGACAGTGTCTAGAATCTACATTTTAAAAGATAACCGTATTTTTGGTCCTCTGATCTGGTTAGGTAAATCTAACATTAACGTTTTAGTTCTGGGTAGAAACCTAGCATTCATGCAAACAAAGCAGGACTTGGTGTCTAGAAAAAGATGACATAGCTGGGCGTGGTGGCTCATGGAGGTTTACAGGCATGAGCCACCGCACCTGGCTATGTCATCTTTTTCTAAGACACCTAGTTGTCTAGAAAGGGGGAGACCTTTGGGAGGCCAAGGCGGGTGGATTGCCTGAGCTCAAGAGGTCAAGACCAGGCTGGGCAACACGGTGAAACCCCGTTTCTACTAATACAAAAAATTAACCAGGTGTGGTGGTGTGCGCCTGTACTCCCAGCTACTCGGAAGGCTGAGATAGGAGAAATGCTTGAACCCGGGAGGCTGAGGTTGCAGTGAGCCAAGATGGCGCCATTATACTCCAGCCTGTGCAACAGAGTGAGGCTCCATCTCAAAAAAAAAAAAAAAGATGACATATAACATTTGAGGAAATATTTCACTGAAAATCAGAGACTGAGGGAAGAAACCAGAGAGCTAAACTCTGGTCTAATAAAAGTGTTATGTTCCAAATACAGAACAGGTTGTCCTGTGAGCCAGCGAGCACCTGACAGGAGAAGTATTCCAAGGGAAACAAGGTTAAAACAGATAATCGAATAAGGCCCTTCTAACCTAAGATGCTTTTATTCCAGAGGATGTCTTTTCAGAGAAGCATCAGTTCCTTAGTATTTGTTTATTTAAATGGTTCCTGATTTTAAAAAAGTTACATGCTAGGTACGTGTGTGTGTTTAAAGGGCACGCTACCCAGATGTCATTCAAATCGGTGGCACAAACAGAGAGTGACAGTTTTCTGCACACGTGTGCACCGGTGATGTGGGAGAGGAGCAGCAGTGGGGCAAAGTCTGGAAAGGAAGCAGCAAGGGCAGGTTTCTATCACGTGACTAGAGATAGCTCTCTGGTTACTCAGATGGAGGTTGTGTACCTCATATGCATACTAAAATATCTTGAAAGGTCACAGAGCCCTTCATACATCATTCATGAGGTTGACTAAAAATTTCTAGGAAAACTATAAAGAGGGAAACATTAAACAAGATGGTGGGGAGGTGTGAATGTGACTATTATTCACACTGTGTGGCATTTCCAGCTCTGGCTATCAACAACTATTTCATATACATGAAGCATGCATGCATGGTTCCATTATTCACTATGACAGGCAGTTAATTCAAACACATTTTCAAATTCTCAAAAAATTAAAAACAAGGGATCTTTTGTGCTACCAATAGTCACCAATTCTCTTAAGATTAAGTCATCAATATGGTACGACAGTCTCCCCTTTTCCATGGGGGATACGTTCCAAGACTCCAGGAGGATGCCTGAAACCACAGGTAGTACCATACCCTATGTTTTTTCCTATACATAGACACCTATGGTAAAGTTAAGGCACAGTGTAAGAGACTAACAATAACAATTAATAATACAATAGAACAATTATAACAATATATGTAATAAAAGTTATGCGAATGTGGTCTCTTTCTCTCTCTCTCTCAAAATATCCTATAGTAATATTTTCAGACCGTGGTTGACCACGGGTAACTGAAACCTGAGAAAGCCAAACTGAGGATAAAGGGGGACTACTGTACAATGCTATACCTTTTGTAAACACTACTTTTAAGGATACTACACATTCTGTCACTCAAAGATCCTTTTAAAAGTACCTTTTTTCTTTGGGAGGCCAAGGTGGGCGGATCATGTGAGGTCAGGAGTTCGAGACCAGCCTGACCAACATGGAGAAACCCCGTCTCTACTAAAAATACAAAATTAGCCGGGCATGACGGCGCATGCCTATAATCCCAGCTACTCGGGAGGCTGAGGCAGGAGGATTGCCTGAACACAAGAGGCAGAGGTTGCGGTGGGCCGAGATTGCGCCACTGCAAAAAAAAAAAGTAACTTTTTTTTTTTTGAGACAGAGTCTCACTCTGTTGCCCAGGCTGGAGAGCAGTGGCATAATCTCGGCTCACTGCAACCTCTGCCTCTTGTGTTCAGGCGATTCTCCTGCCTCAGCCTCCCGAGTAGCTGGGACTATAGGCATGCGCCGCCATGCCCGGCTAATTTTTGTATTTTTAGTAGAGATGGGGTTTCACCATATTGGCCAGGCTGGTCTTGAACTCCTGATCTCAAGTGATCCACCCGCCTTGGCCTCCCAAAGTGCTAGGATTACAGGCATGAGCCACCACGCCCGGCCCCATTTTTAGAAATTAGAAATAAATACTAGGGAAAATATTTCACTCTGCTGAGCTAGCAGATGACTTCCATCTAAATTCTGTGTGGTCCCTTCTGCCCTGCCTGCCTAGAAGTTAGAGCCTTAGAGCCCAGTCTTTGTGTTCACTTAAAAATTCCCTCGACCAGGATTCTCGGCTGCCCTCTGTGCAAACCCCTTCTTCACACCCTGTATTATAAGTCTCCTGTTCTCTTCATGTTCATGGTTGTAATGTAGCTGCATTTTTAAATTGCAAATTACTGAGCATACTTTTTGGAAATATGAGGGGCATAAATGTTAAATGAAAAAATTATCCCAAGATATAGACTGACATATCAAATTGGGTAGTAATAATAACTTAATGATGGTCATGTAACCTGAGGGATAAATATAAATGGTACTTTTTCTTAAAGTGGAGAGGGTATATAAGAAATCGATGTGTCACACACACATGTCTCATGAGTTCTTCTAGAATGTTGCCAATAAAGGAATAGGGAAGACAGAACGTCAACGATATTTGGAGACATCATTTGTTCTGTGCATCTCCCCACTCTACTCATCTAATGTTCACACACTATTATCTAAGCATACATCATTTTACTAACCTACATATAAAAATCTAGATTTATACAAAAGATAAGGGATATTTGTTTCACAACAATATTGGCAAGGACATATTTAAGTAACAGTCCTTTATTATAGAATTAAATAATGTTCTGAGTGGTATCTTTTTATTAGTGAATTGGTAAAACTAAGAGTCATGCTATATAAGAAACTCTTGAATAAAAGAAACTAAACAAACATAATACCCATGTACAATATGTAATCTGTGATTGCATCCTGGTTCAAAAACAAAAACATAAAAATCACCAAATAAAAAGGAACGATTTTGAAAGCCAATCTTGGGACAACTGGGGAAATCTGAATAAGGACTGAAGATTGGGTGAGATTATGGTATTCCTATTTTCCTAGGTAAGGGGAAGGACATAGGTATCCTATACTTTCACTTTTCTGGTGTTTGAAATTTTCCAAATACAACATCAAAATTTGAATTATAAATAAATTAGTAAACTATTACTTTTACAAAACCATTTCCTGCACAGTTCACTTACGCAGCAAGTACTATAAGTGTATTTGAAATAATAAACTAGCACAACTGGATTACAGATTAACTCTTCAAGAAATCATGTATTTTCAAGAAAATAGCTTTACTCAAAACCTAAACTGCTGCTTGAGAACTAGAAGCAAACAAAACTATGGAAGTTCACTGGTGATTTTTTTTGGTGCCAGGACTACCCCAAGGTCATCTAGACCAGGGGTCCCCAGTCCCCAGGCCACGGACCAGTACTGGTCCATGGCCTGTTAGGAACCACTGCACAGTATGGGGTGAGTTGCGGGCAAACAAGCAGTATTGCCTGAACTCTGTCTCCTGTTAGATCTGTGGTGGCATTTGATTCCCACAGGAGAGCAAACCCTATTGCAAACTGCGCATGTGAGGGATGTAGGTTGTGCGCTCCGTATGAGAATCTAATGCCTGAGGATGTGAGGTGGAACAGTTTCGTCCTGAAACCATCGCCCCTGGTCCGTGGAAAAATTGTCTTTAGGAAACTGGTCCCTGGTGCCAAAAAGGTTGGGGACCACTGATCTAGACCACCTAACTACACCCTGACAGACTGAGAGACTGGGTTCAAATTGGAAGTAAAGCTACTTCACAGCCTTTACAAATCCCCATTTCAGGGCAAACAACCACCCCAGCAACACTCAAAAAAGGCTTTATTAAGCCATAGTAAAAATGTTTATGGCTCATGGTTAAGACACTTCTCAGTAACCTAGTCCATTACGAGCCCTTGGTAAACCATTTCAAATGGAAAAATATTTGCTCGAAAGGCCAAAATTCTCTTTGGTCTCAGTTAAAGGAGTGAGATGACAAAGAGAAGGTCATCGTTTGGAAAGCATCACAGTAAGACGCATGCACTGTGTTGCCACTGTGGCTGTGAGGCCCACCACCTTCAGGAGTTGGCCTGTGGCAAATGTGGCTTACCCTGCCAGGCACAAGAAAACATCCAGTGGTGTTTCTTCCTTTAGCCTTGGCACTAACAAAGACAAACCACCACTGAGACTGGTTAAATGAGGCACCTAAAAATTGTATACTGTGGATTCAAGGCATGGTGGATTTCATGAAAGAAAAATGTTTGCACCCAAGAGGGTAGCTGCTGCAGCTTCCAGTTCATTATAAGAATTTCAACGATTAGTCACTCCATAAATGCACTACTTTAAAAAAAAAAAAAGAAGGCCAAAGTTTTCATTTAATTTCAGTCTATGATTTTAAGTCAATATTCAAATACTATGTGTTGGAAAAACTACTCTTTAAAGAACAAGTAGCCTACAAAAGCATCTCAAGCAAATTCTTGGAATAAATTCTCCAAATTAATAGGACATCTAAAAAATAAATGCAAACCACATCAAACCAGCATACTTGCCTCTCTCTCAGCTTCTTTCAATATGGCTTCTTTCTCCTTTACTCGTTGCACAAACATCTGCTTCATTTCTTCTTCCTTCCTCTGACGTTCACCATGGAACTCATGTCTTTTGGCTTCATAGGTCTCTTGAAGACTAAAAAGTTATTTGTGTTACTCTCCTGTTAAAAAGTGATATAGGCCGGGTATGGTGGCTCATGCCTGTAATCCTAATACTCTGGGAGGCCAAGGCAGGTGGATCACCTAATGTCAGGAGTTCAAGACCAGCCTGGCCAACACGGTGAAACCCTGTCTCTACAAAAATACAAAAATTTGCTGGGCATGATGGCAGGTGCCTGTAATCCCAGCTACTTGGGAGGCTGAGGTGAAAGAATTGCTTGAACCCAGGAGGCAGAGACTGCAGTGAGCCGAGATCACGCCATTGCACTCCAGCCTGGGTGACAGAGCAAGATTCTGTCTCAAAAATAAAAAAAGTTATATAATTGGCCGTGCCTGGTGACTCATGCCTGTAATCCTAGCACTTTGGGAGGCTGAGGTGGGAGGATCACCTGAGGTAAGGAGTTCAAGACCAGCCTGGCCAATATCGTGAAACCCTGTCTCTATTAAAAATACAAAAAATTAGTCAGGCATGGTGGTGTGCACCTGTAGTCCCAGCTACATGGGAGGCTGAGGCAGGAGAATTGCTTGAGCCCAGGAGGTGGAGGCTGCAGTGAGCCAAGATCCCGCCACTGCATTCCAGCCTGGGCGACAGAGCGAGACTCTGTCTCCCCCCCCAAAAAAAAAAAGTGATATAATAAACTTTAAAAAATACAAGTGCTCACCTAATGACATTAACAGGTTCTTGAAAACTATAACTTTAAGTGAAGCAACATATAATTAAACCAATTTTTACTGTAGGGTAATTGATAGAAATAAGAATTAAGTTCCTATGGCATATTTCTGGTCACAAAAACACTATCAAACTTATAAGTAAAAACTCAAAACCTTCCTAATATTAAACATAGAAATAAATGTTAGCTATATACACATTTAAGAAAAATTAAAAACAAGTAGGACAATTAATTACCCAATTTTTGGTGCATCAGTGAGTGATGGCAGTCATCGTAGTGGAGGCGAAATCAGGGAATAAGTGTTTGCAAAGGGAAAACTGTAAAGATCATCTCCTACCACAATGTAATTCAAAAACAAATAACAACAAATATGGCAGGCTCACTGAGTTCTTTCACACCACATTGCTTACTGTCCTACATTTGTGTACTGTATACTTAATAAATTTTTATGTTACAATAATACGTATTCATTCATTCATTCTCCAACCTGCTTACTCCAGTTCAGGGTCATGGATGGCTGGAGCCTATCCTGGAAGCTAAATGGAAATCAGCCCTGGACAGCACGCCATTCCATTGCAGGGCACACTCACACCACCCACACCCAACTCAGACTGGGACAATTTAGACATGCCATGAACTTAACGCTGACAGCTTTGGGATGAAGAACCCAGAGAAAACCTGTAGATACAGGGAGAATGTGCCAACTCTACACAGACAGTGGCCATCACCAGGAATCAATTTTTTTTCTTATCAATGTTATAACAAAATGACATTGAACAAAACATTGTTATTCAAGAACCTGCCATACATCCCATGTTCGGCCTCATATATGTAACAGGTACCAATATCTTTTTACACATGGTAACCCAAAACATGAAATTTCCTATAGCATGAAATATGAAGTCACCTGTGTTAGTGCTGATATGGAGTCCTAGAGTCCTGAAGTCTCTGCTTAAGCAACTCCTTTACAAGAAATACCCTCATTTCAGCCTAAACACATCCCTCTTTCAATCTCACTATGAGTAGAACTGGAATCACTATGTGTAGAAACTTGGAAATCCTGAGTCAACTTTCACTCTTCCCTTACCCTATCTCCCTATCTTATCACCAAGGTCCATTAGTTCAGCTTCTGAAGCTAAGCCTCTTAATATAACCTTCTTTCCATTTCTACAGATTATCTGATTACAGCCGAACCTGATCTTTGTGATTTTCTGCCTTCACTACTGCAACAATCTCCTAATTCATCTCTGAGCTTCTAGTTCCTCTTTCACTTTGTTCTTGTCACTCTCTAGATTTTCCACCAAAAGCACAGATCTCATTATCTTTTCTCACCACATTAAAGTTATGTTATCTATAGAATAAGGTCCCACCTCCTTTAAATTGCACTCAAGAAACTTTGTATCTGGCCTAATTTTACCTTTCCAGATTGATTTCTCACCAAACAATTCTGACACCCTCAGGTTTCAGTCACACCAATGAACAGCCACACCAGTTCACTGTTCCTAGAATGTACCTGGCATTTCAGGCTTCAATTTGTGGCCACTGTCCACTTTCTACCCCCATGCTGCCCTGCTAATCCTCTGCCCCTCAAGGGCAAATTCACATACAACTTCCTCTGTAAAGTCTTCCCCATTCTCCCCTGTTGAAGGCTGAAAGAATGAGGGTCATGATCAACTCAGTATACCACTGGAGGCTTTATAAGTAAAGAGCAAACTGTTCTCACAAATGCAGAATGTTAGCAAACTGACAAACTGCGTCTGCCGTCCACAAGAAATGCTGAGGGCAGTCACAACCCAGGCACAAGTGTTTCTTGTGACCATCTACAGGGCACATCTGAAGCCTGTTAGCAATAATATGAACCTGTGATCAATTAGGCAGCTGACAAATCATTACCTCTTCCTCCCTGTTCTTTCTACCCAATAAATATGAAGGGCTGAAGAAGATTGGGGTGGCTGCCTTTGCCCACTAGAAGCAGGGTGCTCTCTTCTTCCCCTGGCCCCTTCCTTTAAAACAGTTTAAGTTTTCATTTCTGCATTTGTCCTCCTTCGTTCAGTCCTGTAGTGACTGCCACACTCCCCAGTTAGAATTAACTGTTCCTTCCAAGCACTGCCATGGCATTTATATCCTGCCTACCTCTCCCTTCTCATAGGTCACAAACCTTGAGAACAGAAAATGAATCCTTATTCATCTCTGACTGACTATCCAGCAGAACTCTCTAGACATTTCAGTTTCTTTATCAATGTTCATTCCATGACAAATTTCTGGGAGAGGGGAGGCAGACTGAACCAGCATAACCAGCAAAGAAAGGACTATCCTGGAACTCTACCGGTAGCTGCCCTTTCCTATGTGTAGCATTTTGGAAGTATAATAAACCCTCCTATATGTCAGAAATGCTGAGCCCTTCCATTTGGGCTTGCTATCAGAATATCCCAAAGGTTTGACAGAGAACACAAATTCACTTTCCAGCTGCATTAGTGAGAAATTTCTATTGCTTATAAAAATAAATCAATTGCAAAATATGATGAATTAAGAAATCTTATTAATCTTAAATTTTATAACTGGAGACATCAAGCTTTTAAGTATAGAATTCTGTAAGTTCAAAGAAACACAGAGTAAGAAATACTACACAACAGCTACCATGGCTGAGAGGTGAGTGTGAGGCATGCACAGGAGGGGTTCCAAGAAGAAACAGATCCTAAAGACTTGCAGAAAGATGTTCTTTAAAAGAAGAGATTACCAATGTGCAAAATACCCTAGACATCATATGTCTCACACCCCAAGGAGGCATTTTACTTAGTACCAGGCTTTTTGCTTGTTTGTTTTGATCTTTTTTTTAAAGAAGCCCCTATATTTATCAGCTACTTTCATCATCTTTAGAAACTTCACTACATTTCACTAGTCCAACATGACTGATAGTCTTTATAGACAAGCTTGATGTAAAAATATCTTGAATTCATAACAAACATAAGGTTTTTTAAAACAATGGCTTCATTAATCTATACAAGCACTTGAGTTGTTCACAAGGAAAATACACCTACCCGGTGAAGAGAAGAGATCTAACATGTGCTGAGTATCTGCTACTGGCAGGATACTCTTCTGGACTCCTTTATGTTGACTATTTAATTCCCACAGCAACCCTGAAGAACAAGCCCTCACATTCTAAATAAGAAAACTAAAGCACAGAGAGTAATCCGCCCAAAGAAACACAACTGAAAAGTAAAAGGCTGGGATTTGAAGCAGATTAGACTTGTTCCAAAGTTCATATTGCCAACTACCACAAATCGGACTGCCCCAATGTGATGTCTCAGCGGAAGAAAGTGAGGGGCGGCTTCTGCACATTTTGCATCTTATTGTGCTGCTTTCCAACTTCTGACAATGTAAATTTACAAGGCCAATTTCAAGTAAAGAAACTTGTACTATTTTTCAAAAGGTGGTAACGAAAGATCTAGAAGAGAATGGTCTATAAAGTTAGTATTCTAAAACTAATGCAATCATTGTTTCTTATAGATTTATTAAATAAAAATAAAAACATTTTTCTTGCTATACTATTCCCTTTTCTAGCATAAAAGTAGCTTGCTGTCATAATTTTTTTCTTTTCTTTTTTTTTTTTTTTTTTTTTGAGATGGGCTCTCACTCTGTCATCCAGGCTGGAGAGCAGCGGTGCAATTATAGCTCACTGTAGCCTCTACCTCCTGGGCTCAGGCAATCATCCTGCCTCTATCACGCAAGTAGCTGGGGCTGTATAAGCATGCCACCACAGCTGGTTAATTTCTGTATTCTTTGTAGAGATGGAGTTTTGTCATGTTACCTAGGCTGGTCTCAAACTCCAAAGATTAAGTGATGCACCTGTCTGGCCTCCCAAAGTGTTGAGATTATAGGCGTAAACCACTGCGTCTGGCCTGTCATGAATATTTAATGCCAACATACTACTATTGTTGCAAATCTCACTGATTTAAAGTTGAAAACCAAAGAGAAAGAAAGAAAAAATCTCAGATGCTCATGTCATCAAGAAAAGTCCTTTCCTTCAATTGGGACATGTTTGTGTTTCAAGTACAGTTCCAATAAGCCTAGTGAACTTTTTCCAAGTCTACTATGGACTACTTGAAGAACTATTTAGTTCTTGAGAGTTCCAAAGACATTTAAGTTTTACTAAAATTACATCAAACACTTAAGCAACTCTAAACTACTACGCATAAATCTTCCTTTCAAAGCTATAGGTCCCACAGTACTTCAATGACAGTGATTTTGTGCTAAAAAGTTAAAGGTGATTAACTGTGGGAAAGAGATTAGTTAGGTTAATCTTTATTAAACTTGGGGATTTAAAGAGTTTTATAAAGGCATGTTTCCAATGGTTGAAATAACTAATATAAAATGTTAAGATCAGTAAATTAAACTATAAGACTATAATGCTATTCACGTGGGGCTCGTGACAAGCCTACAATTGGTGCTGGCAGATTAGGATACCCACTATGACTCAGCATACCCACTCAATAAAACGTAAGTGGAAAAACAAACGGAAGTTCTGGCAACAAAGAGGGCCAGCAAGTACAGTGACATAAAGGTCACCCAACAGGTTCGCATCACTTGTCTTTATTGCTAGATAGATGTAATACTGGGGGACAGATTTTACATGCCAACCAAATTACAACAACTACCAAATTAAATGGGAAAAGACTCCCCAGAAAACAGATATAAATTCTCTTTTATTTTTATTTTTTTGAGATACAGTCTCACTCTGCTGCCCAGGCTGGAGTGCAGTGGTGTGATCTCAGCTCACTGCAGCCTCCACCTCCCAGGTTCAAGCAATTCTCCTGCCTCAGCATCCCACATAGCTGGGATTACAGGTGTCCGCCACCACACCCAGCTAATTTTTGTATTTTTAGTACAGACAGGGTTTCACCATGTTGGCCAGGCTGGTCTTGAACTCCTGACCTCAGGTGATCCACCTGCCTCGGCCTCCCAAAGTACTGAGATTACAGGCATAAGCTACCACGCCTGGCCAGATATAACTTCTTGAAACTATAAAAAATAAAAGTTTCCTAATACATCAGACTATAATGAGCTATAAAAGCCTTATCAAATCATTTAATCACATACGACAAAGCACCAGAAGAGACATTTTGTCTCAACTTTACCCAAGTGATCCAGAAATACCATAGAAAGGCCTACTCTCTCAGAAGAAAATACTGAGCCACTGCTCCCACTAGCTCTGTAGCCTGACCTAAACTTACTGAGTTTCTTCCAGCCGCTGCTCCCACCCAGTCCATAGCCTGACCTAAGCTGAAGAACCTCCCTTTCTAATTTCCCCTTCTTTGTGTGATCAGTGAGCAGATGCTTCCCAACCTGAAGAAATGCTCAGTAAATGGATGTGATGGGCAATCTATGATTCCTGACTGCCTATCATTGAGCCCTTTCCTCTTGGTACCATTATCCTCATTACCTTTTCGGGGGTTACCTGTCCCCCATGGGATACAGTCTTGTGGGACAATTAATCAGGTTCATACTCACTCCTAAACAAGAGATGGGAACATGAACTACATTGGGCCGACTGGACTTTCTTTCCCTGGATACGAATTGTGAGCAGTGAACAAAAAAGGCTGGCCATGGTTTCAGTTCATTCATTCCACTCCCAGAGCTAGAACGAAAATGGTTTCTTCGTGTTGTAGGCATTCCCTTCAAATCTGCAAGTCCAGACCTATGGAGCCTTCCAACCACTGCCAGTTTTCTTTTTTTGTTTTTTTGAGACGGAATCTTGCTGTTACCCAGGCTGGAGTGCAGTGGCATGATCTCGGCTCACTGCAAGTTCCACCTTCTGGGTTCACGCCATTCTCCTGCCTCAGCCTCCCGAGTAGCTGGGACTACATGTGCCCGCCACCATGCCGGCTAATTTTTTGTATTTTTAGTAGAGATGGGGTTTCACCGTGTTAGCCAGGATGGTCTCGATCTCCCGACCTTGTGATCTGCCTGCCTCAGCCTCCCAAAGTGCTGAGATTACAGGCGTGAGCCACTGCGCCCGGCCCCACCACTGCCTTTTTAAACTGAACGCAAAGTGGTCTTCATTATTCTCCAAGAATTGTCAAGGAAGTACCTCTGTACTTGTGCAGCATAAACTTGGCCCTCAACTTTGACACAGCAACACACTCTCTCTTTCTTGATCCCCTCTGTCAAGTTTCAAGACGTGACACTGCTGGTTTTCCTCCTCCTCCCTTCTCATGCTCTCCTATCTGCTCCTACAGCTGACAAATACTAAAGTGACTCAAGGCTGTTTCCGAGTCAACTTTCTTTCTAGATGTACTTCTCTCTACAGGCAGTCTTATCCCTGGTCACACTCAGAATTAATCATTGAAATGCCCATGACTCTTAAGCGTATTTCTTTGGCCCAGCCCTTCTCTGACCTCCAGAAAGATACCCCAAAGTGTTTACTTGTAATTGTCACTTTGCTGTTTCAGAGGAAACTCAAAGTCAACAGGTCCAAAACTGTGACCTCCATTGTGCCTACCACTGCTGCCTCACACACACAAAAAAGCTAGTCCTCCTTCAGCCATACCTATCTAGATGATTGCAGTAACCATCCACCTAACCATGAAACCACAAATTCAGGAGACTAGGAGTCTCCTTCTAGCCTCCTGCTTTCTCAGTTTATTGTATCCAAACAACCACTAAGTTCTTCCAATTTTACCTTCTAGTCATCTCTCAAATATGTCCAGCTCTTTATTGTCATTGATCTCACTTTGGTCAAAGAAATGCTCTCCTAACTGGCCTCTCCTAAGCATCTCTGCACACCCCTTCAATACCTTCTTCACATTAGAGCAAAGAATAATTTTTAAAATGCAAATACTATTCCTAAAATAACGTTGCCTTCCCCTTAGCACAAAGATCAAAATCCTCCCCAGGGCCTCCACAGCTGCTGCCTGCCTGTTCTCTTCTCTCATCTCATGCGAGCCCAGGCCTGCCTCATCTGTCCTGCTGTACTGCGGTGCACTGATCTTCTTCCAGAGTCTTACAGATGCCATTCTCTCTCCATCTTCAGCCCTTTGTCTATGTCTTGCTCTGTTTTCCCCAAGCTATTACAGCTCAAAATAGTCACTGCCTCAAGAAAGTCTTCCCGAATTTTCCAGCTTAAATTTGGGACCCCCCCCACCCACACCACCCATTTTACACTGTCTACCTCTCCTTTAGTGCTTATATCACAGCTACAATGTACTGTGCAATTAGGTGTTTAATTTTTGAACTCCCCTATGAGAATGTAAACTCCATGAGAAATAATAGTAATCTCTAGCATTTAGCACAACCTTTTAAAAAACACAAGATTTTACCCAGTATTATTCACTGTTGACTCCCAAATTACTATGGCAGCCCTAACTTCTCCCTAGCTCCAGATTCATGTTTGTAATAACCTACTCAAACTCTTCAACTGAATATTTAACAAGCAGCTTAAATGTAACATTTCTAAAACCTCTGAATTACCAATTACACCCCTAAACTCTCCGATTTCCATCCTGCTCAGGTCAATAAAGATCACTACCAGTCACCCCACTTTCTAGGTCAAAATGGTGACTGAGTTATCCTTGATTCCTCTCTTTCCTTCAAATCCCATATCCAAAAATAATTTATCAGTGGGTCCTCCTCTCTTTCCATCCAAAAATAATTTATCAGTGGGTCCTCCTCTCTTTCCTTCAAATCCCATATCCAAAAATAATTTATCAGTGGGTCCTACAGACTTTAACTTCAAATTACATATCCTCAGCCAGGTGTGGTGGCTCACGTCTGTAATCCCATCAGTTCAGGAACCCAAGGCAGGCAGATCACCTGAGGCCACGAATTCAAGACCAGCCTGGCCAACATGGTGAAACCCTGTCTCTTCTAAAAACACAAAAATTAGCCGGGGGTGGTGGTGCATGCCTGTAGTCCCAGCTACTCAGGAGGCTGAGGCATGGGAATCGCTTGAACCTGGGAGGCAGAGGTTGCAGTGAGCCGAGATCACACCACTGAACTCCAGCCTAGGCAACACAGCAAGACTCCATCTCAAAAAAAATAATAATAATAAAATTAAATTTAAAAAAATTACATGTCCTAAGCATACTTCTCACCCCTCTGTCACTACCACTCTCTTTCATGCCTCCATCTTCTCATGGCAACCTCCTAACTTGGTCTCCCCACTTCTGCCTGCCTCCCCCCAACTCTCTTCTTCACATAGGGGTCCTCCTCCCACCCCACAATACAGACTCTACACAGACAGGGTCTCTTGTTTGATCCCACAGTGCACATATACCCAATGACTAGCATTTGGCTGAGCAGACAGCAGACAAACTAATTATTTGCTGAATGACTAAGAATTCTGACTGCAGATTTCTAGGCTTCATCCTTGGAAATTCTGACCCTGAATTTCTTAATCATCCACAGGTGACTGATGATAACTCCACCAGACACCCAGGCCCATCTCCTCACAGAGGACTTCAAAGCTGTCCCTGCATGCTCTTACTCAGGACCCCTTCCACCTCAGTGCACAGAGGCCTCTGAAGTGACCCTGACACTTGGAAGAAATGAGAAGAGAGCCTCCTCTGAGAAACACTAGGGAAGCTAACTCAAGATGATTAATCTTTAGTGAAGACAGTATCATGAGAAAATTGTCAGTTTACCAGAATGGCCCACAACCAGAAGCATCCTATGCCTGAATTTGGTGAGGGTGGGTTAAGTACATACAATGCTTTTTTTTTTTTTCTTTGAGATGGAGTCTTGCTCTGTCGCCCAGGTTGGAGTGCAGTGGCATGATCTCAGTTCACTGTAAACTCTGCCTCCCAGGTTCAAGAGATTCTCCCACCTCAGCCTCCTGAGTAGCTGGTTTTACAGGAGTGCGCCACCACACCCAGCTAATTTGTGTAATTTTAGTAGAGACAGGGTTTCACCATGTTGGCCAGGCTGGTCTCGAACTCCTGACCTCAAGTGGTCTGCCCGCCTTGGCCTCCCAAAGTGCTAGGATTACAGGCATAAATCACCACGCCTGGCCGTAAGTATACACAATTCTTAATTCACTGTGCTACCAGAAGCGAAAACATTAATTAACTCCATAGACTGAAGAAATTTAAAATTTTAACTTCATCTAAGATTAAGTCTTCCAAAAGCTTATATGCAACAGCAGCACTGATTTGATGCACTCCTCCCTCTTTCTTTTGTGTTTACTCTGGTGCAGGTGCTAAGAACCAGGGAAATAACAAATGCAAACAATGCAATGGAAAAGGAATCCTCAGTCTCATAAGAGAGTTTACAATAGCATTTGTCCCAAGGATCTCATGCTTTCCTCCATGCAAACACTGTTCTGGAATGCTACATCAAATCGATTTGATTCCGTACACTAAGGATTTGAGTTTCATAAAGTCTGGGATACAGCACCATATGAAATTACCAAGGAAGTTTCTACAACTTTTAATGCTTTATATTACTGAGAAAGGAGGTATTCAGATTCTAAAATTCTTATAACTACGCTGTAATATGGCAAGAAACAATCTAATCTCCGACTCCCTACAAGCACTCTCATTCTTCCTCTATAATATGTTTTGCTAAGCTTCACTCATTCCAAAACTTTTACAGAAGAAAAACCAACAGAAAATGTTTTACTTTATTTTAAATGATTCCTGAGGACTGGTATGGAGGCTCACATTTGTAATCCCAAAGCTTTGGGAGGCTGAGGTAGGAGGATCACTTGAGGCCAGGAGTTTGAGACCAGCCTGGGCAGCATAGTAAGACCCTGTCTCTACAAAAAATAAACAAATAAAAAGAAGAAAATGATTTGTGTTCCAACTTACCTTTATGAAAACAGTTAAATACATCATCTGTCTCAGATAAATACAAAAATAAATCAAATAATGAGGGTATTTTCCTTCAGTTACTCATGTCAGCATGAACTGAAACAGGGGGCCTCTGTCATACATTCTTCATCATGTTTAACTCTTTCTGAGTCAGACAAGGACTTAAAAAGCAAGACTCTTCAAAAGCAAGAAGGAGTCAAGTGATTCAAGAAGCACAATAATTAGTCATTACCAAATGATTCTATATCGTGGTTTTGGGAGATTCTAAACAACACATGCCCCATCACCCTGGATATATAAAAATATGCAATCCTCTCTAACTTCCTCTTTGGTTGGCTTCCCAAGAACCCAACCCTACCTGACCGGCTTGTTTTCTGGGCCCACATCTGTAAAGCCCATTTCCTCCAGTTTGCAGCGCCTGTAAAGCTCATAGTGCCTGGTATGGGTCTGCTCTCGCAGGTCCTCCATGTTTGTACAAATGAGCATTTCCCGCAGCTTTACAAAGTCACAGTGGTTTTCATTTTCCACTAGCCAAAAAAAAAAAAAAAAAAGAAAAGAGCAACACTGGATTTTAATTCCTGGCACACAATTAAGTGTTTGCTGAATGTGAAATAACAAATAGCAAAATGATGAGTTTGTTTAATTGCTACGATTATTTTATACAGGTAACTAAGGAAGAAACTCTTGCAGTGTAAACACTGTATCATAGGCAAGGTGAATTAACAGACCAGGAGATTTACTTTAAATTTAGTAGCCAATGGACCACCAGGAAATAGCAAAAAAGACACAACTTATTGTTAACCAACTGTTCTAGTTATTTCACACGAATATTTTGTTAGCAGTTTACAAACTATCCTGAAGACATTTCACATAATGTTTAAAAAGAGTATATAATATTAGTTCACTAAAACTTCAAAGTAGTAAATTCTACAAACTCAAGAATACTATCCATCCATGCTATAATTATCAAATTCATTTTATACAACACATTTATGATCCTGTGTTAGACACTATTCAAAATTAGTGAACACACATGATCCTTCTTCTATGTTTACGGTGACTAGAGGACTACAAATAAATATGTGTTATTGTGACCAACACTCTTTGGTGTAATTATTACTTTTATATTTTTTATAAAATTAAAAATGTTACATTTTCTCAATATTTTTCACTAATTATAAAATTTATCAATTAAGAAAAAAAATCAGCATTTGGAAATCTATACTAGTAAGGGTAATCTATTCACCATTAATTAGCACTATAAGTGCTAATTAATGAACCATACAGTACTACTTACTTACTCATTATAATGTCAGATAAATAATCTAAATGTCAAGTGGATTTAACTTTTTAAGTTGGCTGACTGGTTTATTCTGGAAATAGCTGGCAATACTTTGATCAGTAAAAATAAATAAATTTATAAGATGGTTGACCGTCCTCATAGTTAAGTGGTAATTAGTGATGTTTTATGTCTGAACACTAGTTTCTACATTCACATTTGGATCAGAGTGCCCCACTGTTGTTTCCCACCTACTGACAGGGTACCGCGGGGAGGTAATGTGTGTGTGGCATAATGAGAAGGGGGAGGCCCTACATGGCCTCCAGACTTTGGCTAAAATAGTACACAGCCAACTCCTCTGACAACCAATCACATCCAAACTAAGCATCACCCCAAAGGCGGCATGAAAGGCAGCTTTGAGATTACTAGATACATATTTCTAGTCATCCTTTGTCTCATGTACCTTGTACAACACCCCAAGGGTACTGGCGAGCTTTGACCATCTTGTTTCCAACTTTCACCTCATCCATACTTCCCACAACAGCAAATGGCAACTGTCCCTGAAAAAGAATATCAAACACATCTCATACCAGTGTGATAACTGACTAGATAAAAGACATTTTATGTAAGAGAGAAGAGAATAATTTATTAAATAAACCTATTAAAATCAAATGGTCAGCTATGCCTCAGATTTTAAAACCTGCCAGTGAATATGTGCTAACTGTTCTACAAGAGTCATCTTTGAGCCCCATAAAGAAAAGTATTTACATGCAAGGCATTATGCTATTGGGAATACACACAAACAAAAAAAATCTTATTTATTTTTATTTTTATTTTTTTGAGACAGTCTTGCTCTGTCGCCCAAGCTGAAGTGCAGTGACATGATCTCAGCTCACTGCAGCCTCCACCTCCTGGGTTTCAGTGATTCTCCTTCCTCAGCCTCCCGAGTAGCTGGGATTACAGTTGCTCGCCACCACACCCAGCTAATTTTTGTATTTTTAGTAGAGACGGGGTTTCACCATGTTGGCCAGGCTTGTCTCAAACTCCTGACCTCAGGTGATCCACCTGTCTTGGGATTACAGGTGTCAGCCACCACACCTGGCCGAAAAAACAATTTTCCCCTAAAAGACAAAGATAATGTTGAGGAAATTACACATACACACACCCACAGTATACATATTGTGTATGTAACTATACAATAGTGTATTCCTATTCTGTGTGTACAGTGTGTGTGTATAGATATGATACTAATATAAAGTAGTATACAAAGTCCCAAATTAATGTCAATATAGTAAATGTCCTAGAAATTGAGAGGAGTGAGAGATCACTGGGAGCAGGAAGATACAAGCTAAGCCAGATCAAGAAGAACAAGATTTAGATGGATGAGCAAAGTGGCAAGAAATGGCTTAGAAAAGGAAAAGATTCTGAACAAAACGTAATAGCTAGGTTCAGGGGCAGGGAGCAGACTGGTCTGTCTGAAGTTGAGGATTAATACAGGGGAAAAGTCTAATGTAAAAAGTATTAATTACTATGTTTAATATTTTTAAATTGACATATTTAGTTTCTTAATGGTGGCTTTCTGAATATTCTAGGTGAGCACAAGAAATAAAATTAGATGTAAAGACAATTTAACATACAGGAATTAAGATCACCTCATTTACATTAGTTTTTTTATAGACTTAGTTTAGGTACATTAATATAAAAGTGGTATGAAAAATCAGAAAAGGAAAATAGAAGAAATGGAATGAACAATTATTCAAAGTCACTGGTAGGCGCTTAACAAAGGTGACATCATTCATCCCTCACAACCACCCTTAAGGTGGGCAGTATTAATCTAACTTTGTAGATATGTTAAGTCTCAGGGAGGTTAGTAACTCCAATGAACATATGGCCAAGCCTGTCGGATTTAAAAACCCATGATCCTACAAAATATAACCAGGTGTTTTAAAAATGTGTTAGCTTCAAGAAAGTAAAATAAAGAACTTAGTAACCTTCCATTGTATTAAACTAAAAGTTACGTGAATGTAACTTGGCCCTATAAGTGAGAAGGAGCGTAAATACTAGCTTTAAGAGGCCTCCTTAAAGATTTTTTTTTTTTTTTTTTTTTTTTTTTTTTTTTTTTTTTTTGAGACGGAGTCTTGCTCTGTCGCCCAGGCTGGAGTGCAGTGGCGCGATCTCGGCTCACTGCAAGCTCCGCCTCCCGGGTTCCCGCCATTCTCCTGCCTCAGCCTCCCGAGTAGCTGGGACTACAGGCGCCCGCCACCTCGCCCGGCTAGTTTTTTTTGTGTGTTTTTAGTAGAGACGGGGTTAGATTCTACAGCATGCAAAGAGAGGCTGTAAAGTCTTCTCATGTTTATAAAGACAGGGTAGGAAGGTGTCATCTTTCTAAGGCAATTACATACGGTTCCACAAAAGGTATATCCCAGTCTCACAAATGTATCACTTTATTTTGGTGAAAGCAGGGTGAAAGAAAAATATGCTTAAAAATAAATTCTCCTTATACTTTTTCCAATTTAAAAAATAAAACAATTTCTCATACTGGACTTTTTGAAAATTCACCTTGTTTGAAGTCTTTTTGGAAGACACAAGTGAAAGTATATTAGTAGCAATATTACTCACAAATTAGTTTTATTTTCACATGGAAAACAGAATTAACATTCAATCAGGAGCTCACATTCATCGCAGCATTGACCTTAGCGATAGTGTCATCATCCGTTGGGAACTGGTATATCTGGACGCCATTGCTGACCAATTCACTCATGAGCTTGATCTTAAACTTCTGTAATTCAGTTTTAGAAACCGTATCTGCTTTGGCAATCACTGGTATAATGTTTACCTATTAAGAATAAAGAAAAACAAAATCTTATTGAGGATTTTTTTTTAATCCTGCAGCTGTTTTTTCACTCAAAACCGTTCATTCTTTTCCCTAAACCTAGATTGGAGGGCTGGCAAACTACGGTCCATCTCGCTGTTGATTTTTATACATAAAGATTTACAGGAACACTGCCATATCCATTTACTTGTGTACTGTCTACAGTTGCATTCACACTACAACAGCAGAGATGAGTTACTGCTGCCAGAAACCATAGGGCCTGTGAAGCCCGGCGTATTCACAGCCTGGCCCTCTGCAGAAAAGGTATGCCAACCCGGACCTAGATGGCCACTCTCCTGTATATATACACCCCTTACACGCTCATTCCTACAGATGCTGGCCACACAATCTTTTTTTTTTTTTTTTTTTGAGATGGAGTCTCGCTCTAATCCAGGCCGGTGTGCAGTGATGCAATCTCAACTCACTGCAACCACTGCGTTCCGGGTTCAAGCGATGCTCTTCCCTCAACCTCCCAAGTAGCTGGGATTACAGGCACCTCAATCAATGCTTTCAGAAAGCAGAACTCTTGTAAGATTAATCTTTCATTTGAGTTTAGGTTTAGAAATCTCACATTTTCTTTTCTCTCAAAATCTTGCAATTTCATCAAACACTTAAAAAGTAAAATGTGATAAAAGGTAAACTGAACTGGCTCCTTAATTCACTAAGAATTTTTATTTTTTTTTTTTATTTTTTTTTTATTTTATTTATTTTTTTTTTTGAGACGGAGTCTCACTCTGCCGCCCAGGCTGGAGTGCAGTGGCCGGATCTCAGCTCACTGCAAGCTCCGCCTCCCGGGTTCACGCCATTCTCCTGCCTCAGCCTCCAGAGTAGCTGGGACTACAGGCGCCGCCACCTCGCCCGGCTAGTTTTTTGTATTTTTAAAGTAGAGACGGGGTTTCACCATGTCAGCCAGGATGGTCTCGATCTCCTGACCTCGTGATCCGCCCGTCTCAGCCTCCCAAAGTGCTGGGATTACAGGCTTGAGCCACCGCGCCCGGCCAAGAATTTTTATTTTTTAGTAATCTAAGCACTAAGTAACCAGGGTGATTGATCCCTCAGCAAAACTAAAAGACAGGTGAAGCTTCTCTTTCTGCCTCTTGTTTTAGGACTGACTCCAAGCCTACCTATGCCCCATTGTCACAGACTTACTTAGACAGCAGAGGAAGGAAACCGTACGTACTAATACCAATTAAAAGTGTTCATGATGCAAAGGAATAACTTTCTCAATATTATTTAAAGTCCTATCACTGACAGAGGGGAAGAGATATGGGGCTGTGAAGACCGAATAACTTGTAAATTTAGTTCTATAAGATTAATATCCCCACAAAAGACTGATAGCTCCACAAATTTGTGACTGGTGGTTAAGTTTTTTAGTTTGGTTTTCATCAAAAACCTCAGGCTAATCAGTCATATGTATCAAGAGAGTAAAACCACAATGTAATTTTCAGATTAAAAGTAAAAAATTGGCTGGGCATGGTGGCTCACGCCTGTAATTCCAGCACTTTGGGAGACTGAGGCAGGTGGATCACCTGAGGTCGGGAGTTCGAGACCAGCCTGACCAACATGGAGAAACTCCATCTCTACTAAAAACCCAAAAAAATTAGGTGGGCATGGTGGTGCATGCCTGTAATCCCAGCTACTTGGTAGGCTGCAGCAGGAGAATCGCTTGAACCCAGGAGGCAGAGGCTGCAGTGAGCCGAGATCACGTCATTGCATTCCATACTTCAGCCTGGGCAACAAGAGTGAAGAAAATGTGGCACATATACACCATGGAATACTATGCAACCATAAAAAAGGATGAGTTCATGTCCTTTGTAGGGACACAGATGCAGCTGGAAACCATCATTCTCAGCAAACTATCACAAGAACGGAAAACCAAACATTGCATGTTCTCACTTATAGGTGGGAATCGATCAATGAGAACACTTGGACACAGGAAGGGGAACATCACACACTGGGGCCTGTTGTGGGGTGGGGGAGCGGGGAGGGATAGCATTAGGAGATATACCTAATGCAAACGACGAGTTAATGGGTGCAGCACACCAACATGGCACATGTATACATATGTAACAAACCTGCACATTGTGTACATGTACCCTAGAACTTAAAGTATAATAAAAAATAAATTAAAAAGAGGAAAAAATTATAATTCCTATTCTATTCTTAATTTTTTCTCTTCTCAAATTTCACATTGATGCCAAGTATATATCTGAATGTATCAGTCTTCCATATGCTCCAAAGGAGAGGAATTTTTTCTATCTATCTATGAAATTAATGGCAGAAAACTTTCTAGCAATCCTAAGTAAACAACTTTCCTGTTAAATTAGTCAAAGTACATAAACATTTTGATGCCAGGTCCTTAGTTTCAATATTATATACTTAGGTATTCAACGAATTATGCCAAGTTAATAACTTAGAATTGCTTGCACAATAAACTGCAGTAGACTGAATACTAAACATCAATGTTTACATGACTATTAGAGGGAGGGAAAGTAACAGATATTGCCCAAAGAGGGTCACTTGCCACCAATGGCATAAGAGAAGATAACTTTCCATATCAAGCGGTTGAGTGTTCTGATTTTGAGGAACAGAAGACAACTATCCGGAGGCAGCCTGGGGAGTGGAGAGATGAGGTCAGCAAGCACACCTCTCATCTTTATGCAGTGCCCTTGTGTAAGTTAGAATTTCCCTACACCCGCCAGCTGCCCCTACAAAAAATCTGGGTATTGCTATTTAAAATGGGCCAAATCAAGTAATTTAAGCATATCCTGGTTTTTCCTTTAAACTTATAACAAAACTTAGGTGTTAACTTCCTGTCTAGTTTGTACAATAGAAAGATAAACACAGGATTTTGATAAGGGAGTCCCAATTTTAGAATTCGTCTCTCATCAACTGAATAAGGCAGAAGTGAGTAGTGACAATCTTTAAATGAGTGCATGATACCCGTGACCTTTACTGTTACCATAAAAGATTTCATTTTGGTTTGAATGAAATAAGGTATTGGTCAAAAGGTAATATTGTAATGCTCATCAATGTCTTTACAGCTGCCCCCCTCATCATCTGTGGGTTCTGCATCCACAGATTCAACCGAGGATCAAAAATATTAGGGGAAATTTTTTTTTTAATGACAATACAATAAAAATTATACAAATTTAAAAATACAGTATAGCAACTATTCACATAGCATTTACATTGTATTAGATGTTTTTTTTTTTTCAAGATGGAGTCTAGCTGTAGCCTAGGCTGGAGTGCTGTCGCGTGATCTCGGCTCACTGCAACCTCCGCCTCCCAGGTTCAAATGATTCTCCTGCCTCAGCCTCCCGAGTAGCTGGGATTACAGGTGCCTGCTACCATGCCCAGCTAACTTTTTGTATTTTTATTTATTTATTTTTTGAGACGGAGTCTCGCTCTGTCGCCCAGGCTGGAGTGCAGTGGCGCGATCCCGGCTCACTGCAAGCTCCGCCTCCCGGGTTCACGCCATTCTCCTGCCTCAGCCTTCCCAGTAGCTGGGACTACAGGTGCCCGCCACCTTGCCCGGCTAATTTTCTGTATTTTTAGTAGAGACCGGGTTTCACCGTGTTAGCCAGGATGGTCTCATCTCCTGACCTCATGATCCGCCCGCCTCGGCCTCCCAAAGTGCTGGGATTACAAGCATGGGCCACCACACCTGGCCTGTAGTAGGTATTATAATGAGTAATCTAGAGATTATTTAAACTATATGCAAGGATACAAGTAGGTTATATACAGTCACATGCTACTTAACCATGGTGACATGGTTTGGATTTGTGTCTTCGCCCAAAATCTCATGTAAAATTGTAATCCCCAGTGTTGGAGGGGTCTGGTGAGAGGGGACTGGATCATGGGGACAGAGTTTCCCCTTGCTGTTCTTGTGGTAGTGAGCAAGTTCTCACGAGATCTGGTTGTTCAAAAGTGTGTAGCACCTCCCCCTGCTCTCTATTCCTCCTTCTCAGGTCACATAAGATACGCCTGCTTTCCCTTCACCTTCTGCCATGGTTTTAAGTTTCCTGAGGCCTCCCCAGCCAGGCTTCTTGTACAGCCTAAGGAACTGTAAGTTAATTAAACCTCTTTTCTTCATAAATTACCCAGTCTCAGATAGTTCTTTATAGCAATGCAAGAACGGACTAATACACATGTTGACAGGAATGTGAATATGACCTTAGGTGATTTTGATGCTGTGTGAACATCACAGAGTATACTCACACAAACCTTGATGTTATAGCCTATAACACACCTAGGCTGTATGGTATGGCTCACTGTTTCTAGACTAGAAGCCTGTATAGCACGTAACTACACTGGATACTGTAGACTAACTATAATACAATGGTAAGTATGTGTATATGTAGGCAACTATAATACAATGGTATGTGTATATCTAAACATATCTAAATACAGAAACATATAATACAGTACAGTAAAAATAAGGTATAATCTTATGGGACCACTATTCTATATTTGGTCTCTTGCTGACTAAAATATAGTTTTGCACTGCAAGACTGTCCTACACTATTTTATATAAGGAATTTCAGCATCCTCAGGGTATTGAAACCAATCCCCCTTGGATACCGAGGGATGACTAGGAAGCATCTAGAATTAGTTATTACAAGAGTTTGCAGGTTGAACTGCTGGTTCAAGGTACACTGCCTCTGAACAAGTGCTCATTAGCTCTTCCATTTATTCCTGAAAATCCACTAAGGGAATACATCAATATAAATTGCTCCTGGCTAACACTTCTTAAAGACTTCTGATGACTCAAAGGTGGGTGGGTTGGCCAGTACCTCGAATACCAATACGTAAATATCCTCAATAAACTGTGCCTGTTAATTTTTAAATAAGTTTTAAATAACAATAAATAACAGAGGTCCTTCATATATGCCAGGCATTGTGCTAAATGCTTTGTAATGTTCATCTCAGCTAATCTCCCCAAAAGTCTTAGAGTGAGCTCTCTCTAGCGCTTTTTTTTTTTTTTTTGAGATGGAGTTTCACTCTGTTGCCCAGGCTGGAGTGCAGTGGCGTGAATTCAGCTCATTGCAAGTTCCACCTTCCGGGTTCACCCCATTCTTCTGCCTCAGCCGCCCGAGTAGCTGGAACTACAGGTGCACGCCACCACACCCTGCTGATTTTTTTTTTGTATTTTTAGCGAGACAGGGTTTCACCGTGTTAGCCAGGATGGTCTCGATATCCTAACCTCGTGATTCGCCCGCCTCAGCCTCCCAAAGTGCTGGGATTACAAGCATGAGCCACCGCGCCTGGCCTCTAGCACTATTTTACACATGAAAAATTGAATCCGAGTTCATCCAGGGCCACACAGCTGCTAAGTGGTGGGGCTGAAGCAGAATCCAGGCAGTTCAGCATGACGGCCATGTCCTAACCCCTCTTGACTGCCTGTTTTATACCCGGACGGGGAGTCCTCAGCTAACTTTTAAGACAACCTTCTTTTTTTTTTTTTTTTTTTTTCAGATGGAGTTTTGCTCTGTTGCCCAGGCTGGAGTGCAGTGGTGCAATCTCGGCTTACTACAACCTCCACCTCCCAGGTTCAAGCGATTCTCCTGCCTCAGTCTCCCGAGTAGCTAGGGCTACAGGCGTGTGCCATCATGCCCGGCTAATTTTTGTGTTTTTAGTAGAGACAGGGTTTCACTATGTTGGCCAGGCTGGTCTCGAACTCCTGACCTTGTGATCCACCCACCTTGGCCTCCCAAAGTGCTGGGATTACAGGCATGAGCCACCATGTCCGGCCCAACAACCTTCTTATGTAAAATAAGAGGCAGATAGTTTACAGGGTAGTTTACACTTTTATCATAAAAAATAAAGAATATATTTAAGTCACCAAAGTTGGAAAAGATTAGATAATATATACTTACACAGTATACTAAAGCAAACTTCTATGGCAGATAGGCTCTTACTGAGCATGCCTATTTGCTAAACCCTCTATTTACATGGATCAATTTAATTAATTTTCATATCTGCCTCTTGAGGTAGTTCTTCTCCCTAGTTTTTATTTAAAAGTGGAGGACACTGAAAATCACTTAAGTTCACTGAGGCTCAGAGGGCTAAAGAAACGTGCAAGATCAGACAGCTAGTAAATGACAGAGCCAATATTTAGAGCCATCCTCCACTGACACCAGCTTCTACAACTCTTTATACAAACTACCTCATGTTGCTCCACTCTAGCTAAGACAAAACTGCACACTCTTGTTTTTATGTTCCTTTAACAAATATGAATTTCCACATAATCAGACTCAACTATGAAAACAACTGGTTAAATGGTTAGAACATCTGATCACATGTGATCAGGTGAACAGACTGTCATATAAGCTACATCAATTTTTGCTAAAACCAGGGGACCAAGTGACTAGTCAAAAGTAAATCGACCGATGTGCCAAAGCTTCACTAGGCAGGCCTTCAGGCTTTCCATACAGGTTTCTGCAGAGAAAGCAGCAGCATCCAGAACCTTGGATTTTGAATTCAACTTACACAGTTAGTAACTAGGATCATGAAAGCTTCATTTCGCATACCATTTGAGATTATGGAAAATTCTAATGTTTCTTTAATATAAGATTACTGTCTTTAGCCATCTTTTAAACAAATATAAAAATCTGAAGTGAGTTAGTTTATGAATTTTTCTATAGCTCCCCCAAATTTATATATAGCTCCTTGACTTGGAAATTCAAAAATAGGTTTTCTCTGTATGGTCCAAATTAAAATCTATTTTACGACAATATCTAATGAAACATTAGACCTTCATCCTTGTTAATGAAGTTCTTCTCACTTAATAGTTTCATAAAGTAAATTCTGCAATAAAAATGTAGAAAATACCCATGTTCTGGCATGCAATTTAATCACTAAAAAGGGAACTACAATTTTATTGCAATATTCCTTCTTTGCATCTCATCTTCCAAATTGAATTTCTCTGAAAAAATAAGCTAGATGGAAACATAAAATGTTTTAAAGATTTCCAGGCACTGGGCATGGTGGCTCATGCCTGTAGTTCTAGCATTTGAAGAGACCAAGGAAGGAAAATCACTTAAGTCCAGGAGTTTGAGACCAACTGGGCAACATAGCAAGACACCCAACTCTATAAAAAAAAAAAAAATTAAAAAGTTAGCTGGTGTGGTAGTACATGCCTACAGTCCCAGCTACCTGGGAGGCAGAGGCAGGAGGATCATTTGAGCCCACCAGTTTGAGGCTGCAGTGAGCCACGATCTCACAACTACTTCCAGCCTGGGTGACAGAGTGACTCTATCTCTAAAAAAAATAATAATTAAAAAAAGATGCACAGGATAAAAGTTACAATACATACCCATATTGTAAAAATATTTTAATAGTTCAAAATAAATATGACAGTATGGTAAGTTGATTCCTTTCCCCAACCTACCTTGCTGTCAAGGTTCTTCATGGTTAAGAGATCAAGTGTCTTCAGAGAGTGGCCTGTCGGTGAAATGAAGTAGAGGCACACATGGATGCGAGAATCATGGTAGGTAAAGAGAGAACGCTTAATCTTCAGCTCTTCTTGGAGATAGGCCTCAAACTGAGCATCTATGTAGTCAACTATTGGTTGGTAGCTGAAAAATTATTTAAATGTTTAATACAACATTATTTGTGCTACCTTAAGATATCTGTGCAACTCTTAGAAGTTTGAGGTCTATATTTTCATTGATTAATAAACAGTTAATATCTATGCTGAACAGATAACTGTAGTGATAAAAAAATGTGCAGAACATGCACAAAAGCTATACAAATGCTTCTCAACTTACAATGTTACATCATGATAAATCCATCACATAAGCTGAAAATATTAGCTGAAATGCATTTAATATCTGAATAAACCTATCATAAAGTTGAGAAATCATTAAGTCAAACTCTCCTAAATTCAGTATCATTTGTACTTCCAAAACCGTTAGGGCAATCTGTGCTTGAAACGGTATTGAATTTACATTGATTCATTCTCACAGTCATTCACACGCTGGGTCCCTTTCTGACATAGCTTCCCACACTTACCAGACTGCTGAAAGAGGCTGGCAGCAGTCTAATTTGTAATCAAACTGGTACATGGCTTATTATTTAACTAATTGAGAAAATGCATAGGTATCAATACTCAAAAGATATTTAAGTCAAAGTCCATGACTCTTTGCCTCTTAGATTTATAAGGCACGAAAAGCATAAGTAAAGAAGAAAGGCATACATCAGCTGAAAGTATCTAACTAGCAATGCTGGCATGTTTTTATTTTCATTTGATTATAAATAAAGGAAAGGCCAATTATATCCTCTGCTCAGATAACTCCTCCCTGGAAATGCAGTCTTCCTTCTGGCTGTCTCATGTTATTCAGCCTTCAAGATGCAAATCAAATCACAGTGCATGTGCAGAGCAGTGTGCTACTGCTGTTCCAAGAAGAGTCTGTGAGCATTCCAAGTTCTGATATGTTAAACCACTGCCTTTGCAACTTACTTTTCTACTCTTAACTATTCTCATTAAACAAATCTGGGTTTCCAAGTGAAAATAACAGCAAACAGTTCCCATGTCAAATTCCCTGGAAACCTCTGTAATATCCTTCTAGCCCTATAATGAACCAGTACCTTGAGCAGCTGAGGTACTTAATAAATGTGTACAGAATTAAATTCTTCTATAAAGTTGCCTGACCTTCTAGTCCTTGAGGATCATCACTTCTTTTAAAATTATAGAATACACATTGTTCTCCCTATGCAAATGGTAAACAATGTGAGGACTGAGACAGTATCTTATACATCTGTGTTTTCCACTACAACTAGCATAGGCTAGGCTCAGTGGCTCACATCTGTAATCCCAATGGTTTGGGAGACCAAGGCAGGAGGATCACTTGAGGCCAGGAGTTCAAGAACAGCCTGGGCAACAACACAGCAAGACCCCCTAAAAAATTTTAAAAATCAGCCAGGCATTGTGAGGTGCCTATAGTCCTAGCTACTTGGGAGGCTGAGACGGGAGATCCCTTAAGCCCAGAAATTCAAAGCTGCAGTGAGCTGTGATTGTGCCACTGCACACCAGCCTAGGTGACAAAGCAAGATTCTGTTTTAAATGAATTTTTTTAAAAAATTCATTTAAACACAGGGTCTTGCTGTGTTGCCCGGGCTGGTCTTGAACTCCTAGCCTGAAGCAATCAACCTGCCTTGGCCTCCTAAAGCACTGGGATGACAGGCATGAGCCACCACATCCAGCCTCAAAAAATGATATTTTTTTAACAAGTAAATAAATTAAATAAATAGCATAAAACCTTGAACATTACAAGAATTCAATTCATCATCAGAGTGATTATTATAACAATAGTAAGTGATCCTTCAGAAAGTGGTCTAAATGTGACCCAATAGGATTCACTTCCCAAAACAATAAAATGGGAAAAATTAATCTGTTAAGTATATATTTCAAATAAACATTCCAAAGAAGCTTTTATTAATGACCTGAAATAGGTCAGTAAGAGGACCTATTATATGACCTAAATAAATAACCATAAATGTACCTCTATCTGAATGTTTTGTCTTATGCTATTCAAGAATGAAAACTGTAAAGATTTTCTGCTAAATAAATAATATGCCATTCTTTCATAATCTGGACAAAAAGATAAAAAATATGAATCAGAGAGATTAAAAGACACAAGATATAATGAGAAGATCTAACACACATTTCATCAAAGTTTTCAAAGAAAAAGGGGCAGAGGCAATATTTACAGAAGAAATGTCTGAGATTTTTTAAAAAGAACTGATGGACACTATTCAGAATCAAGAACTCAAACATATCACAAGCAGCGTAAATTAGAAATAATAAAAACCCAGATACAGCATAGCAAAATTGGAGAACAATAAAAACAAAGATCTTAAAAGCACTGGAGGAAAAAAAGGAGAGAACCCTTAAGGGTGACTCCTTAATAGCAAAGATGGAAGCCAGGAGAGAGTGGAATGATATTTCCAATGCAAGAAAGAAAATAACTGGCAACCCAGAATTGTATATCCAACTAAAATTTCAAGTATGTGAGTAAAACAGAAATTTTTGGTTAATAAATGGTAATAAACATATACTGGTCATATAATAATACCTTGTGTAGTTAAAAAATAGAGAACTCGGCCAGGCATGGTTGCTCACTGTAATTCTAGCACTTTGGGAGGCCAAAGTTGGAGGATTACCTGAGGTCAGGAGTTCAAGACCAGCCTGGCCAACATGGTGAAACCCTGTCACTACAAAAATACAAAAATTAGCCAAGCATGATGGCGGGTGCCTGTAATCCCAGGTACTCAGGAGGCTGAGGCAGGAGAACTGCTGGAGTGCAGGAGGTAGAAGTTGCAGTGAGCCAAGATCACTTCATTGTACTCTAGCCTGGGTGACAGAGTGAGACTCCACCTCAAAAATTAAAAAAAAAAAGAAAAAAAAGAAAAAGAGAGAGAGAACTTGGTCAGATAGTGGCTCATGCCTGCAATCCCAGCACTTTGGGAGGCCAAGGCAAGAAGATTGCTTGAGGCCAGGAGTTTGAAATCAGCCTGGCCAACATGGCAAAATCCCATCTCCACTGAAAATACAAAAATTAGCTGGTGGGGTGGCGTGTGCCTGCAGTCCCAGCTACACAGGAGGCTGAGGCTTAAGAATCACTTGAACCCAGGAGGGGGAGGCTACAGTAAGCCGAGATCGCACCACTGCACTTCAGCCTGGGTAATGGAGTGAGACTTTGTCTCAAAAAAATAAAATAAAATAAAAAGAGAGAGAGAGAGAGAGAGAGTGTTAGTATATAATAGCAATCAGGAGAAGGGATTAACAAAATTTAAGTGTTCTAAATTTAATTTCATTGTCTATTTGTATTATCAAGGAGAAGTATAAACATTCATCTTCAACCTTAAGTGAAAGATTATATGTGATAATGTGTAAGAGAACAGGACCCCTACGTTTTACCATAAACAAAAATTAACTCAAGATGGATTAAAGACTTAATTGTAAGACCTCAAACAATAAGAATCCTGGGAGAAACCCTAGAAAACACCATGCTGGACACTGGCCTTGGAAAAGAATTTACGATTAAGTCCTCAAAAGCAAAGGCAACAAAAACAAAAATTGTCGAGTGGGACCTAATTACACTAAAGAGCTTCTACATAGCAAAACAAACCATCATCAGAGTAAACACACAACCTACACAATGGGAGAAAATTTTTACAAACTATACATCCAACTATAGTCTAGCAGCCAGAATCTGTAAGAAACTAACAATTAAACAAGGAAAAAACAACCCCATTAAAAAGTGGCCAAAAGACATGGACATACAAGCAGCAACAAACATGAAAAAATGCTCAACATAACTCATCAGAGAAATGCAAATCAAAACCACAATGACATACCATCTTACAACAGTCAGAATGGCTATTATTAAAAAGTCAAAACACAGCAGATACTGGCAAGACTGTAGAGAAAAGGAAATGCTTGTACCCTGTTGGTGGGAATGTAAATTAATGCAGCCACTGTGGAAAGCAGTTTGGAGATTTCTCGAAGAACTTAAAACAGAACTACGATTCGACCCCGCTATTCCAACTTAGAATATATCCAAAAGAAAATACATCGTTCTACCAAAAAGACACATGTACTTGTATGTTCATCATAGCTCTGTTCACAATAGCAAAGACATGGAATCAACCTAGCTGCCTATTAACGTGGACTGGATAAAGCAAATGTGGTACACACATACCATGGACTCCTACACAGCCATAAAAAAGAACAAAATCAAGTCTTTTGTAGCAACATGGATGAAGCTGGAGGCCGTTATCCTAAGCAAATTAACTCAGGAACAAAAAACCAAATACCATATGTTCTCACTTATAAGTAAGTGGGATCTAAACATTGGGTTAAAGTGGGATCTAAACATTGAGTACACATGGATATAAAGATGGCAACAACAGACACTGGTGACTACTAGAGTGGGAAGGGAGAAGGGGGTAAAGGCTGAAAAATTAACTACTGGTACTATGCTCACTACCTGGGTAACTGGATCACTTGTACCCCAAACCTCAGCATCACACAATATACCCATGTAACAAACCTGCAATTGTACCCCAAATCTAAACGAAAATTTGAAATTGTTTTTTAAAAGGAAAAAAAAACACTTATAAAAATGGAAATAAGACTGGGAGCAGTTGCTCACGCCTGTAATCCCAGCACTTCGGGAGGCCGAGGCCGGTGGATCGCCTGAGGTCAGGAGTTCGAGACCAGCCTGGTCAACGTGATGAATCCCCCGTCTCTACTAAAAACACAAAAAAATTAGGTGTGGTGCCAGGTGCCTGTAATCCCAGGTACTTGGAAGGCTGAGGCAGGATAATCGCTTGAACTGGGGAGGTGGAAATTGCAGTGAGTTGAAATCACGCCACTGCACTCCAGACTGGGTGACAGAGCGAGACTCCTCAAAAAAAAAAAAAAAAAAAAAAATTGAAATTCATTTCAAAAAAGAAAATGAAACAAAAAGTTATTGCTTTAACAATCCTTTTCCCCCTTTTATAGTTTAAATTTGATACAGAATCTCTACTCAATCTTTATATGAGCTTAGGAGAAATATGAAAAGAAATAGAGATATCAGGTAAAATATAAATTAAAATTTCACTATCAAAACTTTCCTGCAATGATTATTAATTTAACTGGCTAATTTGATTAGAATTTTACAAAAAATTCACGCATCAGGTATTTGGCCATTGTCTATAATTGTTCTTACATGTCTTTTTTTTTTTTTCTTTAAGGAGATAAGCCCTGCCTGAAAATTAGTATAATTAATATACATTTAATTTGCATGTCAGGAAATAATTAAAGCTACTTTTGCTGAAATGCACATTTTAATAAGGTGATTCAAATTATTCTAAAGAAATTAGACAAATGGATAGAAAAATGTCAATGTGCTAATAAGAACAAAATATTGCTTAATTATTTTATTGTTAAAAATTAATGTATGGATTACCATAGGAGAAAATCAAATCATAGTTCATAGGGCTATAAGGCAAATGTCTTGAAATAAGAAAAACTTGTTTTATTACAAGAAGAAAACACGTACCTCTCTTCTTTATTTATTTGGTCACCAAATCCCACTGTATTCACAATGGTCAATTTCAATCGAACATTACTTTCCTGGAGTTCATATGTCTGAGCTTTAAGTTTAACATTTGGGCAAAAATGTGAGGATTCATAGTCTTCAAAATTAGTATTAAACAATGTGTCAATCAGTGTTGATTTTCCAATTCCAGTTTCCCCTGAAACACACAAAGGTACATCTTTATGGTTGTACGAATGGCTGAAAAGAAATACAACTGTAAATGCCTAGAGTGGTTTCAAAGATCCCAAGTATTTCAAAGGCCAGGGTGCACATGAAAGAAATACACACTATGGCTGGTCCCCCAGGTCATTAGCAGAGCACAGAGTAAGTGTGCTAAGCTACTCAGGACTCTGACAACAACACTGAAATGTTTATAGAACAAGCCAAAAGTTTAAAGCTAACAAAAACAAAACCAACAGAATCTAAACAACTGAAGAGAATCCCTGGGATCATGATTTCAAATTGATAACATAAGCATCGCTCTGCCCATGACAAGAATGAAGTGAGTACAAGGAATATGAAGGAACAACTTAGAGGAAGATAAGGTGGCACGTACCCACACAGAGAATATTAAAGCAGAAACCTTGCTGAATGGATCTGTTCACCAGCTGATCAGGCAAACTCTCAAAACCAACATGGCCAGACATAGTCAAGGAACGAACGTTTTCTCTTTTCTGAAGGAAAATAAGAACAAAAACAACAGCAATAATAACAGTAATAAAAAACTTTGACTTAAATAGGATGTAGGTGTACTTGAAAGGATAAATATATCAAATAAATGAAAAATTTTATAATCATTATACCTCATCTAAGATACAAGTGATTAAATAAATTTTCAGGAAAAGAAACCTGTGTCCAAATCCTCAAAACACACATTTCTTATCCCTTTCATACAACGAGAGTCTAGCACTATGTATAACATTAAAACATTCGATTTCCAAAATAGGAAAATATCCAACTATGGCATATTCACTTACAAAATAAAAAGTTAAAGTCCATTTGTTTATAAATTTTTAACAACTTAGAAAATTCTTACATTAAAATGTCAAGTAAAAAAAAAATACACAACAAAAGTACAGATACAGGTTCAGCTCCTGGTAATGACAGAGTAACTTAGGTCAAACTTATCCGCCTACTGATAACTATTACAAGCAACCTTTTTAAGTCACTAGAGTGCAACCAAAGGCAGATAGACACTGGACAGAATAAGACTAGAGGGAAGAAAACTTATCAGGTGAGATGAGTTTATCTAGCTTTTCCCCTGAAGACACTCCCTAGTCATTATGGCAAAAGGAAGATAGAGTTCAGGAGGGAAGTTATAGTCTTCATGGGTTAAGATGTCCATTGGAGATTGGGGCAGGCAGATTGGTTGGGAATTCAGGGAGAAAATTCCAGAAAGAAGGGAATCCAAAATCTACAAACACACTCCACTCAAATCCATGGCTGATGGCCAAACTGCACACATATAGAGGGAATACAAAGATCCCAGAAAGGGGAAAATGGGAATTGGGAGGAGTTATGCAGAGTTTTCAAGTGCCATCTTGAGGAGATGAACAGAGCTTAAATTTTAAGCCTGTAAGTTAAACGGTCTCCTGTAAACACCCTAGCCTTCTACTGAAACCCTAGGAGTAAGGTCCATAACTCAGCAATCAGAAAGCATAGCTGAAGCAGACGTGCCTTAACAAAGCCTTTAACAAGGCTCAACATGATCGATGTGATCAGTCAGCAATTTAATTATCTGTCAGAACAAAGTTCAACATTCTGCAGAAGAAAACAGAATCTAGCATCTCCATAGTATCTACTATATAATAAAAAATATTATGACAGGGGAAAAAAACAGAAAAATGTGATTCATGGTCAAGAAAGAAAGTCAACAGAAAGAGATCCACAATGAACCAGATGTTTAATTAGCAGGTAAGAACTTCAAATAATGACAACAAATATGCTAAAGAATCTACAGAAAAAAGAGGCTATCATGGGTGGCATGACAGGGAATTACAGAAAGATATGAAAGAGCTCGCAACAGCAAAAAGCAGCAGACAATTTCTAGAATGTAAAAATGCAACATCTGAAGTAAAAAATATATTTAGTACTAACAGCAGATCAAATAATGGAAGAGACATTTGTTCAATAGTTATCCAAGCTAAAAATCTCACAGAAAGAAAAAAGATAAAACTATGCCAGTCTTAAAAACTTGCATGAGAGTATCAAATGGTCTAACACACCAGTAATTGGAATACAAGGAGAAAAGTTAGAGAAAGAGGAGAGAAGGTGAAAGTGTGGGGTAGGAGGGAGGAAAAAAAAATCTAAGTAATAGTGACTGAAAACTTTCTAATTTTCTAAACTTGAACTCAGAACAAGAATTTTAGCAAACTACAAAGAGGAAATATCCAAAGGAACCCACATCTAGGGACATCACAGCAAACTGCTAAAAAACAAAGATAATGAAAACTTTAGGCCCGGCACGGTGGCTCATGCCTGTAATTCCATCACTTTGGGAGGCCGAGGCAGGTGGATCATGAGGTCAGGAGATTGAGACCATCCTGGCTAACATGGTGAAACCCTGTCTCTACTAAAAATACAAAAAATTAGCCAGGTGTGGTGGCGCACACCTGTAGTCCCAGCTACTCAGAAGGCTGAGGCAGGAGAAGCGCTTGAACCTGAGAGGTGGAGGTTGCAGTGAGCTGAGATTGCACCACTGCACTCCAGCCTGGGTGACAGAGCGAGACTCCATCTCAAACAACAACAACAACAACAACAACAACAACAACAACACGAAAATTACCCGGGCGTGGTGGTGCCTATCATCCCAGCTACTCGGGATGCTGAGGTGGGAGGATCACTTAAACTCGGGAGGCAGACATTGCAGTAAGCTACAGATGTTGCTTAAGAAACAATGCAAACCAGAAGACAAAACAATAACCCCTATAAAATGCCAGAAAAAAAAAAAAAGACAATGTAGAATTCTATAACCAACAAAAACATCCTTCAAAAATGAAGGCAAAATGAAGACAACTTCAGATAAATAAAATCTGAGAAAATCCACTGACAGTTGGCCCACGGTATAAGAAATGATAAAAGTTCTTCAAGAGAAAGGAAAATGACAACAGATCTACAAAAAGGAATGAAGATCATCAGAAAGGTAAATATGTGGGTAAATGTAAGAGAGGTTTTTTTTACTTCTTGAAAATAGAAATGTTTAAAGCAATAACAAAAACAATCTGTTACAGGTTACATGCACAAGTAAAATGTATAAGAAACACAAAATACAGGAGGAGGACTGAAGGAATATTGTTATAAGGTTTCTACAGTATACATAAAGTGTTACATATATAAATTTTTTTTTTGAGATGGAGTTTTGTTCTTTTGCCCAGGCTGGAGTGAAGTGGTGTCATCTTGGCTCACTACAACCTCCGACCACCAGGTTCAAGGGATTCTCCTACCTCAGCCTCCCGAGTAGCTGGAATAACAGGCGTCCACCACCATGCCTGGGTAATCTTTGTATTTTTAGTAGAAATGGGGTTTCACCATGTTGGCCAGGCTGGTCTAAAACTCCTGACCTCAGGTGATCCATTCACTTCAGCTTCTCAAAGTGCTAGGATTACAGGCGTTGAACCACCGTGCTGGGCTAAAATTTTATATTGTCTGAAGGTTGGGTGTGGTAAGTTAGAGCCTAGGTCAATTACTATCAAAAAAAAAAAAAAAAAAAAAGCCAAAGAGGTATAGCTAATAAGCCAAAAGCAGAAATGAAATGGAGTCATAAAAATTCTCTATTAATCCAAAAGAAGGTAGGAAAGAAGAAAACGAAAGGACAAGGGCACATATAGAAAACTAGTTATCAAGAAAATGTACAATGTCCACCTCCCGAGTTTAAGTGATCCTCCCACCTCAGCCTCCCGAGTAGTTGGGATTATAGGTGCCACCACGCCTGGGTAATTTTCATGGGTTTTTTTGTTTGTTTGTTTTTGTTGTTGTTTGTTTTGATTTTTGTTTTTTGTTTTTGAGATGGAGTCTTGCTCTGTCACCCAGGCTAGAGTGCAGTGGTGTGATCTCGGCTCACTGCAACCTCCACCTCCCAGGTTCAAGCAGTCAGGTCAGGCGCGGTGGCTCACGCCTATAATCTCAGCACTTTGGGAGGCCAAGGCAGGCAGGTTACTTGAGGTCAGGAGTTTGAGACCAACCGGACCAGCATGGCAAAACCCCATCTCTACTAAAAATACAAAAATTAGCTGGGCATGGTGGTGCATGCCTGTAGTCCAGCTACTCAGGAGGCTACAGCATGAGAACCGCTTGAACCTGAGGCGGAGGCTGCAGTGAGCCAAGATCCTGCCATTGAGCTCCAGCCTGTGCAACAGAGCAAGACTCTGTCTCAAAAAAATTCATAAAAATAAAAATAAATAAAAAGTAAAATTGAATATCCAACAAAACAGCTAAAATAAAAAGGCTGAACATGTCAAGTGATAGAGATAATGAAGAACTGGAATGCTGGTAAATTTGCTAGTCTGAATGCAAAATGGTACAGTTGCTTTGGAAACTAGCTTGGCAGTTTCTTATGAAGTTAAAAACATGCTATTATATAGCCAAAAAAAAAACCCGCTTGGAGGCATCCAAAATAATGAAAATATATGTCCACACAAGAACTTATGCATCAATGTTCACAGCAGTTTTATTCCCAATGGTCAAAAACTGGAAACATCCCAAATATCAAACAAGTGGTGAACAGATAAACAAATTGTAGTATACTAAACTACTGATATATGTCACAACATGGATGACGAGCTAGGTATCCCAACAGTGATTTATTTACTGAGGTTTGAGTTTTTAAAAATACGCATTATGTGCATTTTTCACATAATCATATATTCATACACACACACACACACACACACACACACACACACACAGATGTAAATGTCTCAAAGGGTGATGACAGACTATTGAGAGTGGTTACCAGTCAGCAGTAGACTAACAGACTGCGGTGAGAAGAAATCGCTGTTTATTGTACATAGTGGGCAGAATTCTAAGATGGTCGCTAACACTGATGCCCCTGGTGCACACAAACTTTCTCCCAGTTATTAAATCAAATGCTAATCTAGGTGTCACTGAGAAGAGATTTTACAGAATGATTAAGTTCCCAAACCAGTCAGTCAGCCTTCGAAAGGGAGATTATCCTGGGTGGGGGCCAGACCTAATGAGGTAAATCATTTTTTGTTTTTTTTTTTTTTCTTTTGAGACAGAGTTTTTGCTCTGTTGCTCAGGCTGGAGTACAATGATGTGGTCTCAGCTCACTGCAACCTCTGCCTCCTGGGTTCAAATAATTCTCCTGCCTCAGCCTCTCAAGCAGCTGGGATTATAGGTCCTTGCCACCATGCCCACCTAATTTTCGTATTTTTAGTAGAGACAAGGTTTCACCATGTTGGTCAGGCAGGTCTCGAACTCTTGACCTCAGGTGATCCACTCACCTGGGCCTCCCAAAGTGTTAGGATTACATGTGTGAGCCACTGTGCCCGGCCATGAGGTAAATCCTTAATAGGGCCTGGACACTTCCTGGCCAAAGACTTGAAGCATGAAGGGAACTCCACCTGCCAGTTCTCCCTTGCTGGCTTTCAGAATGGAATGGTCTCTAGGAGCTGACAACAACCCCCAGCCAGTAGGGAACTGAATTCTGCCAACAACCGGAAAGAGTATGGAAGGAAAGCCTCCAGATAAGAACCCAGCAGCTGACCTCGTGAGCATGAAACCCAGAGCAGAGAAGGCAGATGGGTCACATCTGGCCTTTGACCTACAGAACTGTGAGCTAACAAACAGATGCTGTTTTAAGCAGCTAAATTTGTGACGATTTGTTATGCAGCAACAGAAAACTAGTATACTATATTCTCTTTTGTGCCGTTTGAATCATTTTTAGTCATGTAAGCATGTTATCCTCATATATTTTTAAAGAGCACTGAAGAAGCACTAGGCTTCTTCCTCGTGAAAGTGTTCAAGATGATAAGAACTTCATAACTTGTTAAAGTTGCTATCTGATAGGCATATGCTTATTACATACAAGTTGAACTAAATGGCCTCTAGGATTCCTTCTAGTTCTACAATGACAGGATTTTAATGCCACCAGAAAAAAGAAGTATTTCAAAAATAAGGGTGTGGTCCCCACGATGTAACACAGAAGAGGGGCCAGGGAAAAAGAAACTAAGCTAACAGTCACCGGATGGACTAGTCACTAAAGATTACTAGTGACTCTGACAGTAATCTCTGGAGGATTAAACATCATTCAAAAAGTCTGTGAGGAAGATGGAACAGACTGTTAGTACCATTGATATATGGAGAAAGAGGGAAAAACAAGAAGAGACTACAGTTATTGGAACACAGAACTAAAGAAAATTATTTAATCTTATTGAATTACTGGCCAGGTGTGGTGGCTCACGCCTGTAATCCAAGTGCTTTGGGAGGCAGAGGCAGATGGATCACTTGAGGCCAGGAGTTCGAGACCAGCCTAGCCAACGTGAGCAAAACCCCGCCTCTAATAACAATACAAAAATTGGCCGAGTGTGGTGGCACATGCCTATAATTATAGCTATTTGGGGGGCTGAGGCATGAGAATTGCTTGAACCTGGGAGGTGGAGGTTGAGTGAGCCGAGATTGCACTACTGCACTCCAGACTGGGCAACAGAGCGAGCGAGACTCTGTCTCAAAAACAAACAAAATAAAAAACAACTTACTGAATTACCCATGTTTGTATTTGCAATTTTCTTTCTAGCTAAAGTTTAAAACGTTCCTCTTTCGCCAAATTAAATTTACTTCCTATTTTTAAATACAAATTTCAATATAAATTACCAAACCCCTCCCTGCAGATCCTTAGAAGAATCAGGTCTAATCTTGTATCAGGGAGGCATCTGGCAGGACCACCCAAGGGCTCCCTAAACTCTGCCATTCACAGGAGTTCTATGCACCCACCACATTCTGCAGTGTGCTCAAAAAAAAAAAAAAAAAAAAAAAAAAAAAAAAAACAGCTGGGCTTGGTGGCTTACGCCTGTAATCCCAGCACTTTGGGAGGCTGAGGTAGGCAAATCACTTGACGCCAGGAGTTCGAGACCAGACTGGGCAAACTGGCAAAACCCCATCTGTACTAAAAATACAAAAATCAGCCAGGTGTGGTGGCACACACCTGTAATCCCAGCTACTTGAAAGGCTGAGGCATGAGAACTTCTTGAACCCAGGAGGCAGAGGTTGCAGTAATCTGAGATTGCACCATCACATTTCAGCCTGGGCAAGAGAGCAAGGCTCTGTCTCAAAAAAGAAAAACAAACAATGAATGAAAAAAAGAAACAGGGCTGGGCGTGGTGGCTCATGCCTATAATCCTAGCACTTTGGGAGGCTGAGGTGGGCAGATCACTTAAGGTCAGGAGTTCAAAACTAGTCTACCAACATGGTAAACACCATCTCTACTAAAATACAAAAAAAATTAGCTGGACGTGGTGGCAGTCACCTGTGATCCCAGCTACTCGGGAGGCTGAGGCAGGAGAATTGCTTGAACCCAGGAGGCAGAGGTTGCAGTGAGCCGAGATCACACCACCCCACTCCAGCCTGGGCGACAGAGCAAGACTCCGTCTAAAAAAAAACAGAAAAAAAAAATGTCCTTAATGTCAAAATATTGTGTATACTCAATTATTCAATCCATCATCGACTTTTCACTTGAATCAACAGAAAAATTAATTCATGTTGGAGGTGAGTACAAACAGAAGTCTCTATCACAAGAGTCTATGAGCACTCCAAGTAGTTATTTTAAAATCATAGAAGCATTTACAGTACAATATGGTATCTATTTAAAAGACATACTCACTCTCTGTTCATCATCAGATCCTTGTGAAGACATACAAGTTGTTTTCGTTGCCATGTGAGACTGAAAGAGCTAAAAAAGGAATACAAAGGCTTAAAAGGAAACAGAAACATTACTCCCCAAAACCCAGTATCTAAATAATATATTTACATGAATAAGGTGTTATAATACTGTTGTTATCACCAAGTTTTGAAGTGTAGTCTACATTATTGAATCATGTTTGAAATTGTGGCTTTCTTGCTGGATAGGTATCTACATAAGTAAATTACATATAATATTCAACACATATGGTAATATACTTACACACAAAAAAATTGTAAGAAATTAGTAAACTTCCATTTACAAGTAGGGAGACGAATAACTTTTTTTTTTTTTTTTTGAGATGGTGTCTTGCTGTGTCACCCAGGCTGGAGTGCAGTGGTGTGATCTCAGATCACTGCAACCTCCATCTCCTGGGTGTAAGTGATTCTCCTGCCTCAGCCTCCTGAGGAGCTGGATTACATGCATGCGCCACCATGCCTGGCTAATTTTTGTATTTTTAGTAGAGACGGGGTTTCACCATGTTGGTCAGGCTGGTCCCGAACTTCTGACTTCACGATCTGCCCGCCTCGGCCTCCCGAGCACTCCCTGCTCGGATTACAGGCGTGAGCCACCACACCCTGCCTTTTCATTTTTAAAGATACTCTGAGAGCCATGAAGTCCCTCAAAATTAGGTATGTTCCACTGTAGCGTGTCAGAGGAAACATAAATGTCAAGAATGCTACAATTGCAGTGTGGTGGGGAAAGCAGGGATTTTATAATTTTAACAACTACCTTTGTCACTAACATAATCATTTATAGAACTCATATTACACATCCATATCACTATGCTAGCTCATTAAGTTCATTTTCTTATTTAATCCTTACAATACATCTGAGCTACACGTAGTATTATTCCCACAGCCTAGATGAAAAAATTCGGATTCTGAAAGGTTGAGTAATTTACCAGAAATCATACAAGCCAGTAGGGTGTAGACATAGGTCTGATTTGACTGCCAAACTGGTGTTCCTTCTGCTGCCCCAAGTTGTAAACCAAATGGATATTCACTGTTCCCAACAGTAGAGAATGAGGGAAGAGAGGTACAAGAAAAACTGTACTAATTCCAAGGTACTGCTATCCTACTTCTGAATACAGCACAAGATACTGAGGAAACGTCACATTATTTAAAAAGTAGTATTAATATTGGTAAAAAAATTGCAAATGGTACCAATGAGAATACAGTGCACATTACTCCCTTCCCACTCTTGATTCTCTAGTAGCTCAGCGCTCTTCCCGAGAGGCACCAGACCCTTACGCATCCTTCCAGAGAGAGGCTGTGCATGTCTAAGCAGGCCTCCTTTGTTTATATAAATGGTAGCTGTCTACTGCTCTGTGCTGTGGTTTTTTTTGCTGAATCTTTCTGAGACTGTTTCGCCGTACTATTTAGATCTACCTCATTCTTTCTACAGCATAGTGTTCTCCTCTGTGTACTACAGTGTGGTATATATACAGACGCTCTTCATTGAGACTGTCCTCTCCTCTGTACTTACAATGAACCATGCTGCAACAAATGGCACTGCAATGAAAGACAGAACTTGGGTGCTCCCACCACCTCACCCTGATCCTCTGCGTGCACACACACAGTGAATGAATCCTACACAGACAAAATAGTGCACATCGTGACTGACAACAATCTTTTGCTGGTACATTTTGATAAAATAGGCTGACCTTGTAACTGAACACTCCGAATAACAGTGTTTTTTTTGTTTTGTTTTGTTTTGAGACAGAGTCTCGCTCTGTCACCCAGGCTGGAGTGCAGTGGCGCAATCTCAGCCACTGCAACCTCTGACTCCCGGGTTCAAGCAATCCTCCTGCCTCAGACTCCCAAGCAGCTGGAATTACCAGCAAGCGCCACCACACGTGGCTTATGTTTGTATTTTTAGTAGAGATGGGGTTTTCACCACGTTGGCCAGGGTGGTCTCAAACTCCTGACCCAAGTGATCCTACCGCCTTGGCCTCCCAAAGTGTTGGGATTATAGGCCTGAGCCCCTGCACCCAGTCAACAGTGTTTTCAAATACTAAGTTTTTCTAACACAAAATGATGTTTGTCAGTTGGAAGATGCTCCTATAGAAAAGCATGCAAAAGCTCAATGAGGGACACAATGGTCCTGGTTGTGTTTTCACAATCTGAAAAGTGAAAAGTATGTAATGATACAAAGCACATCAGAGACTAGCCTGGTTTTAATACCTGGCCTCAGGCTTTAGCTTTTAACTACACATATACTTCACTTACACCCTGCCATTCTGAAAGGCCCCCCAATCCCAGTCACCATGTGGTACCTAAGCAGTATCATATCCCTCTAGTCTGTAGAATACAAGCAAAGTGAGAGCCCCTGGAAACACACAGTGGTGGTTACAGAAATTTGGAGAAATTAGAGATCACTGAAGGCAGGAGTCAAAGAAGAAAATGACTTTGAAGTGAGTCAGGAAAGAGGTACAGATCTAGATGAGACATTTAAGGTAGAAAAAAAAATCCCTAAATACCACAAGGCAGAATTTCGTACTAGAAGAAAACACAGTAACTGCAAGAATTTGATGGAAAAAAGGAACAGATTAGGGACAATACCTGAATGGCAGACTGAGTAAACCAGAAGTGTCCATTTAGAGTCTGACTTTCTGCTAAAGGCTAAGAAGTGCCACAGATAATATTTGGCTAGGGGCCCTGTTCAGAGCCCTGCACTAGACACAATGAGGAGTAGGGTAGAACATTCCATCCTTGTCGTTAATTCCAGACCTAACATACTACCTGCTTGTCTCTCAGCATCTGTCTCTACTATAAGTGATGTACTACACATATAATTCACCGAGGCTGTATTATTTTGACTTGTCAAGTATAGAACTTTAAGGAAAAGTTTAATTTTTATTTTATTTTAGAGACAAGATCTCCCTCTATTGCTTAAGCTGGAGTGCAGTGGTGCGATCACAGCTCGCTGCAGCCTCAACCTCCTGGGCTAAGGGGATCCTTCCACATCAGTCTCCCAAATAGCTGCGACTACAGGCACGCACCACCACACACGGCTGAAAATCAAACTTTAAAAATTACTGATAAAAAAGTGGTTTTTAGTTTTTAATATAGTGATGCTATATGATCAGCATATGATGAGTTTTGGTAAAATGCTGCTTAGTGTTGATAAGTAAAATTTGCTTAGAAAAAAATTAGAGGCTTTAGGCTGGGCGCTGTGGCTCACGCCCGTAATCCCAGCACTTTGGGAGGCCGAGGCAGATGGATCACGAGATCAGGAGATTGAGACCATCCTGGCTAACATGTGAAACCCCATCTCTACTAAAAATACAAAAAAATTAGCCAGGTGTGCTGGTGGGCGCCTGTAGTCCCAGCTACTTGGGAGGCTGACGCAGGAGAATGGTGTGAACCCAGGAGGCGGAGCTTGCAGTGAGCTGAGATCACGCCATTGCACTCCAGCCTGGCAGATAGCGAGACTCCGTCTCAAAACAAAAAAGAGAAAAAAGAAAAAAGAAAAAAATTAGAGGCTTTATACTCATTTACCATTAAATTTAAATAAAATACAGGTTAAATTTCTGTCATTTATGTAAGTTCATATCAAATATCTGCTTTTGTTTATTGATTTACTGTGTTTCTGAACATCTGCCAAAAAGCCTACATAAAATCTCAGTGGATGAATGTTTTGATCAGGAAGTTTAAATGAGTCACATTAAAGTAAAATGAATAATTATTTCAAATATTTTCCACTAGTACTACTTGGTCAGTTAAATTTCCAAAACAAGTTTAATACTGGAAAAGGTTTGAATTTTTTTTTAATTTATTAACTTAGTTATTTTTGAAACAAGTTCTGGCTCTGTCACCCAAGCTGGAGTGCAGAGGCACGATCTTGGCTCACTGCTGAGATCCTCCACCTCCCAGGCTCAAGCTATCCTCCTGCCTCAGCCTCCTGAGTAGATGGGACCACCAGCACATCCCAGTATGCCTGGCTAAATTTTTTGTAGAGACGAGGACTCACTCTGTTGCCCAGGCTGGTCTCGAACTCCTGAGCTCAAGCAACTTGTCTGCCTCAGCCTCCCAAAGTGCTAGGATTATAGGCATGAGCCACCGTGCCCGGCTGGAAAAGGTTTTTAATAAATTAGCAGGAAAAATAACAATATGACAAGTGTTGGCTGAATCCCTCTAATGGCAAACAGAGCTCTGTGTAGGGCTAAGAAACACTAAATTAGAAAAAAATTAAAAATCTGCCAAGAAGAATTCTGGCCTGCTCTACCGTTGACCACTACTTAGTATGTGTAAACCACTCAGCTAGGCTCTGCAGTCTCAACAATACTAAGATATGGCCCTTGACCTTGTGACTGTGTCTCAAGAGAAACATGAATGCACAACAGGCAACCACAATCTCGTTTCAACGTACAAGGGGGTAAGGAGACTAACCATCTCAACCCACCTTTGACTACATAGTCAATTTGCTTCTATTTCAAAGATACATATATCACACACATACACAAAACCATATATAAATCTACACACCTACTTTCCAAAAGGAAAAATCCCATACAGTAACTTAACTCCTAGCAAAGTCAACCATATACTTTTTAAAAAGTTGTATTATCTATGAGTCCTAGAAAGAAGTGCCAGACGTGAGACAGCTGGAGGAAGGTCAGGTGCTCCACCTTCTTTAAAATCTCAGTTTGTGGGATACAGGCAATGTGAGAGACACACAATTCATCCTGGGGCCCTTGGGAGACATGGCCTTTTCCTATCTGCCAATTACAGATAAACTTATGATGGTTCTTTCACAACAGGCCCCAGATAACAATTTTCCTTACCCTGCTGGGAAACATTTCTGAAAATACCTTACAGCCGCCCCTTAAGCAGAACAATGAGGCTCAGGCAACAGAATCCTAACTTAGCTTTATAATCGCTTCACTGTGTTTTTGTTTTGTTTTGTTTTGTTTTGTTTTTTTGAGATGGAATCTCATTCTTGTTGCCCAGGCTGGAGTGCAATGGCATGATCTCAGCTCACTGCAACCTCTGCCTCCCGGGTTCAAGCTATTTGTCTGCCTCAGCCTCCCAAGTAGAGAAGCTGGGATTACAGGCATGCACTACCACACCCAGCTAATTTTTGTATTTTTACTAGAGACAGGGTTTCTCCATGTTGGTCAGGCTAACCTCGAACTCCTGACCTCAGGTGATCTGCCCACCGCAGCCTCCCAAAGTGCTGTGATTACAGGCGTGAGCCACCGCGCCTGGCCTTATAATCGCTTCCCTTTAACTTCACTTTTCCAAAATGTTTTATTATTATAAAGTTAGTCCAAAACATAGAACCAAAGTTTTTAAACCGCCCCTTGGGATTCTATGAGATGTTTCTTGGCATTCTTTAGGACAATACGAGCAAGAGTGAGAGAGAGAACAAAAAGCAAAAAGTGGCCTAAATAATTATCATCTGGAGGCCGGGAGTGGTGGCTCACTTGAGGTCAGGAGTTCAAGACCAGCCTGGCCAACATGGTGAAACCCCGTCTCTACTAAAAATACAAAAACTAGCCAGGTGTGGCAGTGCATGCCTGTAATCCCAGCTACTGAGGAGGCTGGGTTCAATTAATTTGCTCATTTGCTCCATTTACCAGGAGGCAGGAGAACTGCTTGAACCCGGAAGGCTGAGGTTGCAGTGAGTCAAGATCACACCACTGCACTCCAGCCTGGGCAACACAGAGAGACTTGGTCTCAAAAAAAAATAAAAATTAAAAGAAAAATTATTATTGGGGCCTATTTTATGAGTTTCAGGAGGGTGGGGTATTTGGCTTGAAACAATACTTTGAAAGATTCCACAGACTCATTATTTAAAATCATTTTATAAAATCTTCAGGTTACGGGAAAATTCAAGTTAAAATAAAGTTACAGATTAACAGTGATCCAAAATTTTCCTAAAACAAGCAGTAACATTAAGTTATTCAAGTTAATGCAGACCATACTGCTAGAAGGGGATGCTAATTACAGCCCAGAAAAAAAAAGAACTCAAGTGGAGGCCGGGCGCGGTGGCTCACACCTGTAATCCCAGCACTCTGGGAGGCCAAGACCGGCAGATCACTTGAGGTCAGGAGTTTGAGACCAGCCTGGCCAACGTGGTGAAACCCTCTCTCTACTAAAAATACAAAAATTAGCCAGGCTTGGTGGTGTGTGCCTGTAATCCCAATTACTTGGGAGGCTGAGGCAAGAGAACTGCTTGAACCCAGGAGGCAGAGGTTGCAGTGAGCCGAGATTGCGCCACTGCACTCCAGCCTGGGCAACAGAGCAAGACTCAGTCTCAAAATAAACAAATAAATAAATAAAATAAAAGAACTCAAGTGAAATTACCAAGAGTGAGCAACATAAGATAGCAGCAAGTTGGCCTCCAGTGTGCGTGGCCTGTTTGCATATCCCCGGGAGGGTGTCAGTATAGCAAGGCTTACAGTTGTCCAATCCCATCAAAACAGCACCTCCATTATACCATCAAACTCCAACAAATACATCAAAAGTTAAAGGATAACTGCAAATTCTACTTTTTAATCTCAAAAGATCATCAGGATGGGGAAATTCTTGAAGTAGTTCATATAAAAGTTAAGAGTCTCAAGCTTAACAAAAGCTTGCACTACAACAATAACAGTTGAAAATACAAATGCAATTTTATTTTAAAATTACTCCTCCTAATTAGAAAATTATTATAGAAAAAATATCATTTCTAATTTGTGCTGTTACTAATTAGTAACATTGCAATGAATGTTCCAATTTGTGCTATTTTACTAACACTACAACAAACTTCCTCTCATGGCAGCCAAAGAGGTGTGCCATTCCGATTCCCCCTTCAAGCAATACCTAGTCCTGTGCCTACAAAGATTGCAGCTCGCTGACCGTCTCTACCTGCAGAGCTTTTGGAATCTGCTGCAGTATAGACCCAAGACCACCTTCTCCCTAGGCAGCTGGCAGGTGAAGACTGGGCACAGTAAGGATGTCAGGGCTCCCTGGCCCAGACTTTGTCAGATCCACACTGTTCTGCAGCTCTCACTGCCCAACTGGGCTTCCTCCCTTCTTTCCTTGCATGGCTATCAAGATCTGGATCAGGGTCTGAAGGCTTCCTCCCCAACACCCACATGTCCTGCTTTCTTCCCTCTTCAACTTTCACAGGCAATATTCCCCCTGCCCCTCATCTCCAAGAAATCTCCTACACTGCTAGCTCCTCCTACATGTCTGCTTCCAGAATTCCACCCAACTCACCAGTATAACCATCAATTATTCTGTGCATCTGACAATATCTTCGTGATAAATTCCTAGAATATCATTCCTGTTCCAAGCAAACTGCCAAGCTGCCCCTCAAAAAGACTGGACCTGCTTATATTTCTAATACTAGCAATGAGTTGAAAAAAAAAACACACACAAACTGTTTTTCCTCTACCCTCACACAACACAGGATAATTTTGTGACCAAATGTGGGAAGTTTTTCCCACCCACCAAGCAAGAATCAGTTCTGTAGTGGACACTAGCTGGGTGCCCTCTGATTTAATTCTGACACTGTCCACTTGGCAATAGAGTCAGATCCCACAGACTGAGGGCTAGTCCCCAAGACTCTGCCCCATCCCCACTCGACTTCTGCTCATCACAAGTAACAAATGGTTAGAAATCAGGATTCCCACAACCCCCATCTCAGGTTCAATTAATTTGCTCATTTGCTCCATTTACCAGTTTATTACAAAGAATATTTTAAAGGATACAAATAAACAGCCAGATAAAGAGAAAGAGATACAAAGCTCAAGATCTGGAAGAGTCCCAAGCCCAGGGGCTTCTGTCCCCATGGAGGGGGGTGTGCTACCCTCCCAACACATCGATGTGTGTAAGCCTCCACGTGTTTGGCTATCTGCAAGCTCTCTGAACCCAGTCCTTTGTTCTTAAGGAGCCTCCATTATACAGGCATAGTTGATTAACCACTGGCCACTGGTGATCAATTAACTCTCAGCCTCTCTCCCTTTCCTAGAGCCTGGGGGATGAAGCTGAAAGTCCCAATACTCTAATCTTGCCTTGTTCTTTCTGGTGACCAGCCCCATCCTGAAGCTACCTAGGGACTGCCAGCCACCAGTCATCTCATTAGCATTCAAAAGACATAACTTTGGAAGTTTTAAGGATTTCAGGAGTTGTATGTCAGGGGGTCAAAGACCAAATACATATTTCACAATAATCACAAATGTATAAAAGGGTCCATTTCATTATATATTAATCAGTACAGGGTATTAATTTTTAAATTTTTGTAAATTTGACAGGCAAAACTGACATCTTAATTTGACTTCTGGTATTTTAAACATTTTTTGGCTTACTGGCCATTTCTACTATATTTCCATAAATCACCAATTCATGTTTTCCCACTTGCCTATCAGGGTACTCCTTTGTTTCTCTTACTAGTAAGAGCTACTGAGTAGTGTAACTCTTTGCTTGTCATGTGTATCATAAATATCTTTTCCTGATTTATTACTGATCTTTCCAGTTTTCATAAAGTCTAATCTATAAATCTTTTCTTTATGGCTTCTTCCTTAAATATAAAACTTAAAATATCTTTCTACACCCTGAAGTTAAAAAAAGTAACTAAATTTTATTTTATGATGTCTTACAGATTAAGTTTTATAATACTCTACGAGTTACTTTCTAGTACTGTATGAGTCAAGGAAACATGACTTTTTCCCAATATTGTTAGCCTATTGCAGCATAAGAGGATTAAGGGACAGCAAAGTCTGTCATATGGAAATGAGCTTCCCAAGGGAAAAACCAGGACCCATGAATAGACTAGTGAGGCAGATTTTGACATAAGGAAGGGAAATGACTGAAGGACTCAAGCTGTCTAACAGAAATGAGCTGCCAAGGAAGCACTGAGCTCAGGCCCTGGAAGGGTTCCAACAGCGGCACAGTAACCCCTATCAATACTACAGAGCTGATTTCTGTACTATGCGGGTAACAAAGGTAACAATTTTCTAAGATCCCTTTCAGCTCAGATTTTATAACTATAACTTGGAACAAGCAATGAGAGAAAGTATGTGATGTGAAGAATGAAAATAACTTACTTCTTAAGGAGCTAAGTTCTTAAGAACTTAGCTCCTTCTTAAGGAGAAACTGCATGAACAGAAAGGGAGATTCTGGACAATAAAATTAAGATTAAGACAATAAAATTGCATCTTATTGATGTGAAAAGACCCTGTGGAACTAAATCTCAAGGCTTATTTAAATAAAAAGTAGGCCGGGCACGGTGGCTCACGCCTGTAATACCAGCACTTTGGGAGGCCAAGGCGGGTGGATCACCTAAGGTTAGGAGTTCGAGACCAGCCTGACCAAAATGGTGAAACCCCATCTCTACTAAAAGTACAAAATTAGCCGAGTGTGGTGGTGCATGTCTATAATCCCAGCTACTCAGGAGGCTGAGGCAGGAGAATCGCTTGAACCTGGGAGGCAGAGGTTGCAGTGAGCCGAGATCACACCATTGCACTCCAGTCTGGGCAACAAAAGCGAAACTCCGTCTCAAATTAAAAAAAAAAAAAAAAAAAAAGGATTACTAGATGGCTTGAATTCCTTCAAAAGAGAGCATGTTCCATGTAGGCTAGGTGACAGAAAAGCCAATGAAATTTGAGAAGGCATTAATTTAGCCCAGGAAAAGCAAATGAGAGAGGAGTTGAAGAAAAGGGAAAGGAAGAGAAATAGATACATATTAAAAGGACTTAAAGCCTGAACAACACGGGCAGATCCTGTCTCAAAAAAAAAAATTTAGCCAGGCACAGTGGTGCGTACCTGTAGAAACAGATACTTGGGAGGCTGAGGTAGGAGGATCATCTGAGCCTGGGAGGTCAAGGCTGCAGTAAGCTGTTACTGTGCCACTATACTCTGGCCTGGGCAACAGACCATGGCCCTGTTTCAAAAACAAAAACAAAAAACAAAACAAAAAAGCATTAAAAGCATTAAAAGGAAAAGAACATTTGAGGAAAAAAAGAATACTTAGGAATCAGTGAGAAGTCTATCAATGCTTTTCACTTATTCCACAAATGTATACAATATTATCATTATTATTATTATTATTTTGAGACGGAGTCTTACTCTGTCACCTAGGCTGGAGTACAGTGGTGCAATCTCGGCTCACTGCAAGCCCCACCTCCTGGGTTCACACCATTCTCCAGCCTCAGTCTTCCCAGCAGCTGGGACTACAGGCACACACCGCCACGCCTGGCTAATTTTTTTGTGTGTATTTTTAGTACAGACGGGGTTTCACCGTGTTAGCCCAGATGGTCTCAATCTCCTGACCTCGTGATCCGCCTGCCTCGACCTCTCAAAGTGCTGGGATTACAGGCGTGAGTCACCACGCAGTGCCTCACAATATTATTTCTAAAGCCTTACATTTTAAGGACAGAGTAACAGACCCCAGGCATTGTGGATCAAAGCTGTATTAATCAATATTCTTGCAATTTAAATCTTAGTACAATTGGGAGACATACATACAACTAAAAATATGGAAAAGACACTCAGGGTATAATGAAATCTGCATAGTCAGAGAAGGCACTGGCAAGAAAAGGCTTGAACAGAGACTTGAAGAAACAGGAAATTTCCTAGCAAATAAAGACTGGCTGGGGCACGGTGGGTCCTGAGGTCAGGAGTTCGAGACCAGTCTGGCCAATATGGTGAAACCCCATCTCTGCTAAAATTTTTTTTAAATAGTTAGCCGGGTGTGGTGGCGGGTGCCTGTAATCCCAGCAACTTGGGAGGCTGACACAGAAGAATTGCTTGAACCTAGGAGGCGGAGGTTGCAGTGGTTGAGATTGTGCCACTGCACTCCACCCTGGGTGACAGAGCAGGACTCCATCTAAAAAAAAAAAAAAAAGAAGAAAGAAAGAAAAGAAAGAAACAAAGAGGCTGGGCGCAGTGGCTCATGCCTGTAATCCCAGCACTTTGGGAGGTCGAGGCAGGTGGATCACGAGGTCAAGGAGATCGAGACCATCCTGGCTAACATGGTGAAACCCTGAATCTACTAAAAATATAAAAAATTAGCCAGGCACGGTGGCAGGCACCTGTAGTTCCAACTACTTGAGAGGCTGAGGCAGCAGAATGGCGTGAACCCGGGAGGCGGAGCTTGCAGTGAGCCAAGATTGCGCCTCTCCAAGCTTGGGCAACAGAGCAAGACTCTGTGAAATAAAATAAAAGAGAAGGGGAGGGGTGGGGAGGGGAGGGATGGGAAGGGGTGGGGAAGGGGAGGGGAGGGATGGGAAGGGGTGGGGAAGGGGAGGGGGGGATGGGAAGGGGTGGGGAAGGGGAGGGATGGGAAGGGGTAGGGAAGGGGAGGGAAGGGGAGGGATGGGGAAGGGGAGGGGAGGGGTGGGGAAGGGAGGGAAGGGGAGGAACAAGACAGTAGTGGAATCAGCATATGCCAAAGGTACAAATATAACCAGTATGGTTGGAAAAGCACAGTGAGCTCATCATTGAAATCCAAAGAGGCTTACATGTAAATGCAAGGACAGCAGAAAAGGTGAGGCTGCAAGAGGCCAGGAGTCCCTTATGACTTAGTGACTTCATGATTCTGAGTCCAAGTGACTCAAACTAAGGTCACTGGAGAGACGTCACTGTGAAGCAGGAAAGAGAATAGGAGAGGAATCAGCACAGGTTTGATGCAATTTTGGAACTACTGAGTTTATGGTTCCTATGAGCACCCTGGATCCCTCAAATAACTTTTATGTAATCACCCAAATCTTTAGTCAAGCATATAATTAGGGTAAATTTTACATTATCCAAAACAAATATACGTGGCCCAGTGGTAATTCTCACTTCTCTTGAAGTTTCCACTGATTCCTTGAGACTGGAATTGTTCTATACTGATAACAGCACTAAAGATTCAGCTTAATTCATCAAGCCAGTTAGGCTTAGTTTTTAGGCTGAATATAATTATACCATATTACTAGTATCAGGCAGCAGTTTATAAAATATTATCTCATTTTTATAGTCAGAAAAAAAATCGTCAAAAGGAAGAAAAAAGTTGCATATATTGAAATGGGGGAATTATTACTACAATGGGCAATTACTACTACAAAGATTAGAAGAAATAAAAAAATTGAGAGAAATGGATATGTGACATTAAGCAGTAGAAGAATACAGGTTTGTGCTGTATTAACACCATGGTTAAAAGTAAAAATGATTTCTGCATATGAACAAATATTATGAAGTCTGATTCTTGGAGGGGGAATAAATATTTCCCTTTCTTTTTGATATCTATTAATATTATTACTTAGGTGAATTTAACAAAGACTAATACAGAAAAAAGACTACAGGTCTTCCTCAAATATCTAAAAAAATGCATTTAATCAGCAGCTATGTACTGAGTGCCTACTATGTTACAGAAACTGTCTTAAGTACTGGGGATGCATAAGTTAAAAAACAGAAAAATCTCTGCTCTTACACGGCTCCTATTCCAGTTAGGGAAAGACAGACAAAAATCTAAGTAAAGCATACACTTTGCTAGAGGATGATAAATGAAATAAAGAAAAATAAGGCAGGGAAAGCAGATAGGAAATGTGGAGGTGGCATGAGCAAGGGATGGGCACCTCTACCCTGTGTGTTTACCCGCTTAGGGGGGCACAAGGACAAGGGCAGAAAACTGAAAAGGTGGGGACTGAAAGGATAATCTATGCAGATGCTGAAATCATCCAGAATTCTGACAGGTCTAATGTTAGAGAATTATAGGCAGTCAGTAGCTAAACCATCAGGCACCAGGAGAGGTGGTGTTTCAGATATGAGCGCAACAAAGGCATGTGGTTAGCAGACAGTATGACAGCTGAGTGAGGTCAGAACTGTTAGCCGGGAGAAGGAGGATCTGGAAATTGACGTGAGGAATGTGGTAATCAACTATTCCATCTACAGATTCTAGGGTACAAGGTGAATCCATAAATGACAGAAAGTTCCCAGACATTCCCTCTGGGAAAAAGTTCAGTCAACATAAAATTAGTCAAATATTTCTGTATTCTGACTAAAATCACGAATACATAAAGGAAGGCATGGCCCACCTTAACCAAGAATAGCAGTGGGCAAACCTTCCTAGGAAGCTGTGGAACAAGACACAGGTCATAACGAATTGAAAACTGTCACTGATTATCCCTCTTTCAGCTATGCTGACAAACACATGATTCCTGTTCCTGCTCAGAGGCAATCCTTTTGAACCCAGTCATAGCCTCTGGTTACTCCGGCTGCACCCAGGCCCTGCGGGATCTGGCCCCACCTAGTCTCCAGCTTCATCTTGCTCCTGATGTCCTCCTCTGGCATGTTTCAGACACACCAAAGCTCCACTCATCACCAGCCCTTTGCAATGCCATTCCCTCTACCTGGATGCCCTTCCCATCCTTTGTCCCACACAAAGGTTCTTCCCCTCAAGGGGCTTATATTATAGTGAGGAGACAGAGTTAAACAAGAAAACAAACCGTGTAAGTGCTGTGAAAGAAAGAAGTAATGTGGTAAGAGTGTAACTGAGGTGGTAGTAGGGAGGAGATTTTCACAAAGGCCCAAATGCAACTCAATGGAGAAAGTAGAGTTTAAAAAAAAAAAAAAAACCAAAAACAACAACAACAAAAAATACAGTGCTGGAACAATTGGACGCCCATATGCTAAAATGAGCAAAAAGAACCTCGATTCATATCTGGTACCACATATAAAAATTTATGCAAAATGGAGCGCTGACCTAAAAACTTCTAGAAGAAAAGGTATAAAATCTTTGTGACTTTGGGTTAAGCAAATACTTTTTAGCTACAACACAAGAAGCACAATCTATAAAAGAAAAAATGATGAACTGGACTTAAATTAAAAAATTCTGCTCTTCAAAAGATGTAGTTAAAGAGACTGAGCTGGGCACGGTGGCTCACAACTGTCATCCCAGCACTTTGGGAGGCCCAAACAGGTGGATGGCTTGAGTCCAGGAGTTCAAGACCAGCTGGGCAACATGGTGAAACCCCGTCTCTACAAAAAATTTTAAAAATTACCTAGGTGTGGTGACGCATACCTATAGTCCCAGCTATTCAAAAGACTGAGGCAAGGGGATCAGCCAAGTTGAGACAGTCGAGGCTACAGTGAGCCATGATCATGCCCCCCTGCCCTCACTTCAGCCTGGGAGATAGAGGGAGACCCTGTCTCAAAAGAAAAAAGGGACTGAAAAAACAAGAAAGACAAGATACAGACTGAGATAAAACAGCTGTAACTCATCTGTCTCATAAAGGACTTATACAAGAAATATATATATGTATATATATTTTTAAACTTGTACAACTCAATATTTAGACACTAACCCAATTGAAAATTGGGAAAAGACGGAACACTTGACCAAGGATGTACAGATGGCCAATAAGCACATGACAGTCATTAGGGAAATGCAAACTAAAACCACAGTGAGATATCACTACATACCTATCAGAATGACTGACAAACAAACAAAAAAACCCAAAAAAACTGACAATATAAAGTACTGGCAAGGATGCAGAGCAACACACTCTCATTCATCACTAGTAGGAATACAAAATGGTACAACCAACTTGTAAACAGTATGACAGTTTCTTATTAAGTTAAACTCATACTTACTATACCACTCAGCAATCCTACTCCTAGACACTGACCAAAGTGAAATGAAAATTTACATTCAGCTGGGTGTGGTGGCTCATGCCTATAATCCCAGCACTTTGGGAGGCCAAGGCAGGTGCATCAACTGGAGGTCAGGAGTTCGAGACCAGCCTGGCCAACATGGTGAAACCCTGTCTCTACTAAAAACACATAAATCAGCCGGGCATGGTGGCCCACACCTCTAATCCCAGCTACTCGGGAGGCTGAGGCAGGAGAATCACTTGAACCCAGGAGGCGGAAGTTGCAGTGAGCTGAAATCATGCCACTGCACTCCAGCCTGGGCGACAGAGTGAGACTCCAGCTCAAAAAAACAAAACACACATTCACACAAAAACCTGTAAGTAAAGGTATACAGTATCCTCATTCATAATTGCCAAAAACTGGAAACAGCCCATATGCTCTTTAAATGGAGAAAGGATGAATAGACTAAATTGCGGCACATCAATATAATGGAATATGACTCAGTGATAAACATGCATGAATCTCAAAGGCATGGCATTGAGTGAAAGAAGCCAGTGCAAAGGCTATGAAAATTCCATACAACTGACACTGCGGAAGGCAAAACAATAGAGGCAGAAAACTGGTCAGTGGTTGTCAGAGGAGGGTGGGATAAGAGGTTGACTACCAACAGCACAAGGACATTTTCGGGGGTTATGGAACTAGCTTAAATAGCTGGTGGTTACACAACTGTATGCCTTCACCAAAACTCATTGAACCTTATACTAAAAAGGGTAAATTTACTGTACATAAATTGTACTTGAGGCCGGGCGCAGTGGCTCATGCCTATAATCCCAGCACTTTGGGAGGCCAAGACGGGCGGATCACCTGAGGTCAGGAGTTTGAGACCAGCCTGCCCAACATGGCAAAACTCTCTCTCTACTAAAAATACAAAAATTAGCCGGGCATGGTGGTGGGTGCCTGTAATCCCAGCTACTCAGGAGGCTGAGGCAGGAGAATCGCTTGAACCTGGGAAACGGAGGTTGAAGTGAGCCGAGATCGCACCACGGCACTCTAGTCTGAGCCACAAGAGTGAAACTCCATCTCAAAAAATAATAAATAAATAAATAAATTGTACTTGAATAACAAAGTTAATTCATAAAAGTATAACAATTTTCTGACTAAAAGGTAGGTAAATGGCAAAGTGTAGCTAAAATAATCAGAATATCTGAGGATAAACTAAATAATATCTGTATAATTTCGTAATCAACAAAAAAGAAAATATATAGCAAAATACGAAAATACAAAGCAAAATTAAAATATTTTCTCCAACTGTTCAAATTATAATGCTGGCTTAGGTTCTTTGGTCCTCAGAGTTACATAGAAACTGTAAATTATAATTCTTTTCTATACAACAGAATTTCTGTTACTATATGACAAGCAGCCTATCTTCTACCAAAACAGAGAGCCCCTAGAAATTCTCTCAATGACCCGTGTCACAAAGGAGAAGAGTTAACATGACATCAGTATAAATGTATGTTAAGAAGGCTGTTAGAATTAACTGTTTATAGTAGCAACAAATGCAAAATGCTGCATCATTAAGAACTGCCAAAGCCTGGAATGAGGTCTGGGGCAAGGAGGTACAAAGACAACATGGAGGAAACAAGAGACATTTTGTGCAAGGATGTGTGAAAGTTGCATCTCATCCAAAAAACTGGAGATAACAGTACTCAGCTCATGGGCTGGGAGAATAAAATGTGATAACACAGGATGGGCGCGCTGTCTCACGCCTGCAATCCCAGCACTTTAGGAGACCAAACAGGGTGGATTACAAAGTCAAGAGATTAAGACTATCCTGGCCAACATGGTGAAACCCCGTCTCTACTAAAACTACAAAAATTAGCTGGGTGTGGTGGCACATGCCTGTAATCCCAGCTACTCAGGAGGCTGAGGCAGGAGAATCGTTTGAACCCAGGAGGCAGAGGTTGCAGTAAGCCGACGTTGCACCACCGCACTCCAGTCTGGCGACAAAGTGAGACTCTGTCTCAAAAAACAAAAAATAAAAAATAAAATGTGATAACACAAGGGAAGTACTTGCCATGGTGAATGCACTTCAGCATCTGGTAGCATTCAATTACCATAATGGACATAGTTATAGCCACAAAGAACAAGTCCACAGAAAAATATATCTTAACTACTTTATTACCTGCAAAGATCTTCAGAGCTTACTGGGCCACTAAAAGTTGAAAATAGCTAAAAAGTTCCCTTCTATTAAAAAAAAAAAAAAAAAATTGCACTAAAAATTTTAAAGCTATTTCTTTTTTTTTTTTTTTTTTTTTTTTGAGATGGAGTCTCACTCTGTCACCCAAGCTGGAGTGCAGTGGCACGATGTCAGCTCACTGCAACCTCTGTCTCACAGGTTCAAGCAATTCTCCTGCCTCAGCCTCCCGAGTAGCTGGGACAACAGGCACGCACCACCACAACAGGCTAATTTTTGCATTTTTAGTAGAGAAAGGGTTTCACCATGTTGGCCAGGCTGGTCTCGAACTCCTGACCCAAGGTGATCCACCCACCTCAGCCTCCCAAAGTGCTGGGATTACAGGCATGAGCCACTGCGCCCAGCAAAGCTACTTCTTTCAGGAATAGTAAAGAATTGAAAGGCTTCTCATGTTATTTTAAGGCTGAGCATATAAACAGTGTCAGACAGTGAATATTCTTCCTGTCTAAAATGTCTAGCCTGATTTTCTCCACTAACGTGCCCATCCCTTCTTTTACTATTTAGCTCAATATTGAGCTTTTGTAAAAAGCTTTACTTAAAGGTAGTATAAATCATAATCACACAAATAATTTGTATTTTCCAAAAATTCATATTAGTAAGCTGCTTGGAGTAAGAATACATCTCCATAGAACAATATTACAAACAGCTAAGGTCCTGAGTAGGTTCTCGAATGCCTCATTTAACTTATAATGTACAGAGTATTTAGTCTTAGACTGTTTTCAAATCTAGTAGCAGACTAAGAAGAAAAAACATATGTTGCCCTATTGCTAGGATGGCTAACTATAGATCATGCATTCTCAATGCGGGCAGTACCTGTATTATCTCTCCCCCTAAAGAGAGGAGAAATTGGTTCTTGGGAGGACAAAAATAAATAAATAAATAAATGGTCTGTGGCCTTCAGCAAAGCTCAACCTTATCTGAAAAATGTATATTCTTTAGTACTGGATTCCTCCCATTAGGGAGAACTTAATTACTTGAATTAATTTAACAAAAATCAAATGTTATTAATTACATTTTATTTAAATTTAATTTTTCTCCTGAGGGGACAATAATGAAAAAAATGTTGAGAAACACTGTTCTAGACAAACCTTGAAAAAGGCAAAGTTTAGATTTAGTCTTTTCCCACCTTCCTTTTTGCAGCCCTCCCCTCCCCTGACTCCTCACCCAACTTGCCCTAAATCAAAACTACCTACCTGTGTTCACCCCTAGGGAAACTCTGACTTCCTTGATTCCCAGGATCTCCCTAGGCATTAGGAAAGTCACCCACTGACTGACCTGCCTGGAGGTATCTATACTTTTATAAGACGACAAAAGGACTTTCTATAAAGTAGATTTCATGCAGGGCAAATGGGAAAAAAAACTGAAGATTATGCTGGAGATGGGGAAAAGTTCAATGTCTGTTTCTGAAGCCGTGACTCATTCAGAGTGAGCAGAACTAGCTACTAATTTGTCAACGAGAACATTTCTCATCTATTCACATAGAATTACCTTAGTCAACTATTCCTCTTAAAGGTCCTTTATAACAAAAGCAGTTTTTCATTTTAATTTTCAAAAATCATTTGAGTTAGTTCTGGCCTAACTTAGAGCTCAAGGTAATGTTCCTGCCAAATAGTATATATGCAGCTAAGGGAAAATGTCACCATGCACAGCTTCTATTTGTCTATGAGAAAACTGGGATAGTTTTCTCATGGACACTCACTAAACATTAAAGGTATCCATCAATATACTCCCTACCTAATATTTCACAATTTGTGAACTCTTTCTATGCAACAGACACTCTAAGACAATAGGACTTTCTTGCTATCCCCATAAATACAGACCACACAGAGGGCAGGATAAACTTGACCTGATTCTTAAGGGAGGAACGTAAAGGAAATCAGAGAATAGCCACATTTCCACCTTATCTTTGATAAGCTCCTTGGTTATGTGAAGTTAGGCTGAAACTAGTGTGAAGGAGCTGGGAACCCCATCCTACCTGGCACAGACCAGGCAGCCTATTTACTAAAAATAATACCAACAAAGTATAAGTGCTATATCCCAAGCTATTAAATCTTATTTGTTTTACGGTGTTTAACATTAGAATTTAACAGTTTACTTTTGTCATTATGACTATGAGATACGTGATTCCTCCTCCATAATCCTTAAATCAGTAGTAGATACAAATCCTGAAAAATATTAAATTTTCTAAATAAAGCATTATCTAAATCAACCTTCCAGATGTAATCAGAAGAAAGTGTAAGAATTAAAGTTCTCATTACAAAAGCTTTGCGCATCAGGCATTTTATACTAGGAACGCCCAAAATCTAAAGCAGAGACAAATTACATTAATATGGTTGAAAACAAGGGTCCTGTACATATTCTTGAAGAGAGGGAATCTATCCTGCAGTAGATTATAAAAATTTAAGAGCATCCTTCTCCTTCTTTCCCACACACCAAAATATAATCAATCAATCAATCAATCAATTAATCCAAACAGAGTCTGGGACGTTATAATGAAAATCAGTCTGGGAATATCTGAAAAGTATGAGACTATCAGTGTTACAGCCTAGGGAAGGTGGGGCTTCATTAGAACATACATGTAGATGAACAAACAGCTCCTGGCTGCCTGCAAGCATTTATAATTTATTCATTTAACATTCAGCAAGAGTAAAATTGTCCAAGATAACACACTTTCCATATAAAAAAAATCAACACCTGTCCTCAAAGATATATGAGTATGGCTATGGAGGATACAAAGAATAACACAGGTTGCTCTTCCTGAAGGCAGATCATTTAATTAAGGACGAAAAAATGCAGAGCTTACTTGATGCAAAAGGTTAACAACACAAAAACATAAATTAGGAGGTACTGCAAGGTAGCATATGACCAAATGCCAAATGAGAAGTAGTCTGGCTGCCAGTGGCTGGGGTTCTCTGGGAAAGCTTCAGAGGAAGTAGCATGGGAACTGAGTCTTTCATTATACTACAATGATTATAGGATCTCCAGATGAAGAGATGGGAATATCCGAAGGCGCGGAGATGGTAATTAACAAGACATGAAAGGAAAGAATTAAGAATCACAACTTCAAGACAGAAAGTAAAACAAATGAGAGAAGCCTCTTAGATACAAAAATTATCCTCACTGAAGAATAACTGAGAAGGAATGAGAAAAAAAGTTCAGAAGCATTGTAGCTAAAACAGAAAATGACAAATGTGGACAGGAATTGCAAAGATTTAGACACCACTTAAAAGGTAAGGATAACTGAAGAAGTGGAAAATTACAGCTGTTTCTCAAGAGAGGAAAAGGCAGCCAGTGGACTGTACTCAACACTGTTTCAAGATCCACTATCTCAGTCAGCAATAACTAATTATACAGTCAGGATCTCCTGAATCATAAAATGATGCAATTCCCTAATAAGGGGCATGGTGGAGATAATGGCAGGGACAATATGACACAGAGCAATCTCACAATCACTAGCTGTGGTTCCTTGAGCGAGACACTAAACTTACCTGAAGTGGTTTTTTGTTTTTTTTTTGTTTTTTTGTTTTTTTGTTTTTTTTTTTTAAGAAAGAGTCTCGCTCTGTCGCCACACTGCAGTGCAGTAGTACGATCTCGGCTTACCACAACCTCCACCTCCCAGGTTCAAGCGATCCTCCTGCCTCAGCCTCCTGAGTAGCTGGGACTACAGGTGCACGCAACCATGCCCAGCTAATTGCTGTATTTTTAGTAGAGACGGGGTTTCACCATGAGGTCACGAGGTCTTGATCTCTTGACCTCATGATCCGTCTGTTTGGGTCTCCCAAAGTGCTGGGATTACAGGTGTGAGCGACTGTGCCCAGCTACTTCCCTGAGTTGTAATATCCTCTTCTACTAATAAAAGGTCTGGGCTGGGCACGGTGGCTCATGCCTGTAACCCCAACACTTTGGGAGATTGAGACAGGTGGATCACCTGAGGTTGGGAGTTCAAGACCAGCTTGATCAACATGGAGAAACCCCGTGTCTACTAAAATTACAAAAAATTAGCCAGGTGTGGTGGCGCATGCCTGTAATCCCAGCTACTCGGGAGGCTGGGGTATGAGAATCGTTTGAACCAGGAGGTGGAGGTTGCAGTAAGCTGAGATCACGCTATTGAACTCCAGCCTGGGTGACAGAGCAACACTCCATCTCCAAAAAAACGAGAGCGAGAAATGAAGAGAAATACTGTGTACATGATTTAGAAAATTCAACACAGTAAAGCTATCAATTCTCCCTAAACTGATATAAACATTTAATGTAATTCCTCTCAAAATCCCAGCAAAATTATTTGTAAATATAGATAAGATGATTCTAAAACTTACACAAAAAGGCACAGAACTAGAGTACCTAAAAATCTGGGGGAGAGGGGAATCAAGTGGGAGAAATCAGTCTACCTTATTTCAGATGTACACAGCTACAGGAATCAAGACTGTGTGCTAATGGAGAACCCAGAAACAGACTGAAATAGACCCACACAAATATGCTCAACTCACTTTTGACAAAAGTGCATCAACAATTCAGTAATTGAAAGCGAGTCTATTCAACAAACGGTGCTGGAGCAACTGGACATCCATAGGCCAAAAAATGGCCCTCAACTTAAGTCTGACACCTAAAAGAAAAATTAACTCAAAATGGATCATAACATAAATATGAAATATAAACTATAAAACTTTTAGGAAAAAAATACGAGAAAATCTTTGGGATCTAAGGTTAGGCAAAGAGTTCTTAAACTTGACACCAAAAGCACAGTCCATAAAAGGAAAAAATGACAAATTTCAACAACATTTAAAAATTTTGCTTTGCAAAATACCCTATTAGAAGATGAAAAGATAAACTACAGACTGAGAGAAAACATTTGCAGATGACATATCTGAGAAAGGACTGGAATTTAGTATGCCTGAAAAACTTTAAACCCAACAGAAAAAAAAAAATCTAACTAGAAAATAGGCAACATGTAGGGAGGCTGAGATGGGACGATCACTTGAGCCCAGGAGTTTGAGACCAGCCAGGGCAACATGGTCACACCCCTGTCTCTACAAAAAATACAAAAATTAGCCGGGTGTGGTGGTGCACACCTATAGTCCTAGCTACTTGGGGTGGCTGAGGCAGGAGGATCGCTTGAGCCCAGGAGGTCGAGGCTGAGGTTGAAGTGAGCCATGTTGGCACCACAGCACTCTAGCCTGGGTGACAATGTGAGAAATGCAAGTTAAAATCACCATGAGGTGTCACCATACACCTATAAGAATGGCTAAATTAAAAATAGGGACAACACCAAATGCTGGTGAGGATGTGCAGAAACTGGACCTCTCCTACTCTTCTGGTGGGGATGGAAAATAATACAGCCATTCTGAGAAAGTTTGGCAGTTTCTTATAAAACTAAGCATGCAATTACCATATGACCCAACAATTGTATTCCTGGGCATCTATCCCAGAGAACTGAAGACTTATGCTTACATTATGAGTTACTGTACATGAATGTTTATAGCAGCTTTATTCCCAAGAGCCAAAAACTGAAAACAACCTAGATGTCCTTCAAACTGTGGCACAATCATACCATGGAATACGACGTCAGCAAACTACAGACACATGCAACAACCTGGATGAATCTCCAGAACTTTGCTGAGTAAAAAAAAATCCAACCTCAAAAGGTTACTAACTGGGTGATTCCATTATATAAGTCTTGGAATGACATAACTATAGGAATAAAAACGAATCACTGATTGTCTGGGGTTAAGGAGGAGGCAGGGCAGGAAAGAAGTGAGTGTGGTTATAAAAGGCACTATGGGATCCTCCTGGTCCTGGGAACATCCTTTATCTTCACCGTAGCAATCAATGACAATATCTTGGTTGTGATATCATACTATGGGTTTGCCAGATATTACTGTGGAAAGCTGGGTAAAGGGTTCTCTCTATACTGCATTATTTCTTACAACTGCATACGAATCTACAATTAATGCAAAATAAAGTTTAATTCGAAAATAAGTTAGTCTCAAAGCAAATTAAGTACAATTAAAAAGAAACCTAACATCAGCTAAATGAAGTGCTCTCTTCTGCTCAAGCGTGTCTGGATACGTACTCTACGAATCAAAGAGTTTATAAAACACATTTTCCTCACCAGGACCCCTCAATTCTCCCTCACTCACACATGCACACAAACACAGCAACTGAGACAAGGGGGGTCCAAACAGAAAATTTGAGATTTTTTAAAATACGCGATAGAATGAAAAGAGACCTGGGCTGAATCGGGGAGAAAAATCTTTGTCCAGGTTCTATAAAACAAACCAACGGTGTCACTTTGGACGGATCCTCTAATCTCTCAGCCTACAATCCGAACTCTTTCTACAATTTAAACTTCTCATGTAGGAGGCTGCTTAGGAGAGTAGTTCTCAAACTTTTTGGTCTCCAGCCTCCAAAGAGCTTTTGTTTACATAGATTAAAACCACTAATGTTTACTATCAGAAATTAAAAGGGAGAATTTGTTTTTAAGAATACACAGACCGGAGCTTGCAGTGAGCTGAGATCCAGCCACTGCACTCCAGCCTGGGCGACAGAGCGAGACTCCGTCTCAAAAAAAAAAAAAAAAAAAAAAAAAAAAAAAAGAATACACAGACATCGGCCCTCCAAACGGTGGTATCATTCCATATCATGTAGCCTTTGGAAAACTCGATGTACAGGTCCTTGGTACTATTATGAAAATAGTTGTAACGACACTTTGAAAACCGCTGGCTTACTAGCAAGCGAAATAAATATACAAAAGTAACTAGAAAGGTTCAAAACAATGAACAAACGCGTTCTTTTAGAGTACAAAAGAGTCAAGGCGGGAAAAAAAACGGTTCGGAGGAAAACTTGGACGACCACACCATTGGGTAAAACGCGAAAGCTTTTGAAAAGCCAGGGAAGCCGGGCTTTCTCCCGGGGGCAGGGAGGCTGGGAAGTGCTCACGGCTGTAAAAGATGACCGCTATTCAACCAGTCCGCACAGCGCCCTCAACACCGTTACAGCCATGAGAGACCCACAATCACCGCTGTGGGTTTAACTTTTGGCAAAGACCGGGAAGTCGTTCAAGAAGAACTCCCCCACCGTCCCGACGCTGGCACCGCGCCCCGTGCCCCGCGAGCCGGGGTCCGGCCGCGCCCAAGCTCCGCAGAGGCTCCTGTCCCGCCCCAGGCGCCCGGCCGCCGCGGAAGCCGGGAAGGACTGGGCGGGCGGGGCCCGAGGGGGCGCGGGTCACAATCCCGGGCCGGACCAGGGGGCCGGCGGGCCGGGGTCGCGGTCCGGGAAGTCCCGCGGGGGCCGAGGAGCTCGGGGCTGGGGCCCCGGCGTCGGCGGGACTCACCAGGTGCCGCGCCACCTCGGAGGAGGCCATGGTCGCGGGGAGGGGCGCGGTGAAGCGGCTGTATCAGCCCGGCCCCGAGCGGCTGGTCCGGACAACGGCGGCGGGAAGGCGGGAGCGCTGCAGTAACGGGCGGGGCGCGAGGCGAAGCGGCTCCGCCACAGGGAAGGGACAGGGGCGGGGCCGAGCTGGAGGCCTCCGGGGACAGTGGACGGGGGGCGGGGTCGGGGCGGACGCCCTGTGGTGCGCGCTGAGCGTTTTGAGTTCGCCAAACGAGCCCCTCGCGGGACCCGCCCTCGACGACTGAGGACTGAGTGTCCGTGTTGGGGCGGGCTGAAGGAGAGCCGGGACTCCAGGAAGAGGGCGCGAAGAATGCAGGCGGGAACTGCGAAACAGTGATTGCGGCCCACGCGAGGCCGGAAGTGGGCGGGCCCTGAGGCAAGGCCGCCCTAGGTGGGTGTGGCTGATACAGCGGGGAGCGGAAGTGGGCGTGGCCTGTTGTCGTGGGCGCGGGGCGGGGATGCGGGGGGCGTGTCCCCCCGGGCGCGGCCCAGTGAGGCGGTGGCCGAGTTCTCCGGCCTGTGACGCCTAGGCTGGCAGCACGCTGAGCCCGCCAGACTCCGCCGTCGTCGGGAGACGGCCGCTGGGAGCCCGCCGCGATGGGACCGCGCTGAGCCGCCCGCTGGCGGGGGAGCAGCGCGGTCTAGGATGGAGGGGTCGGCAGAGTGGGGCCCCGAGGCAGTGCTGGGCCCCGAGGCGGTGCTGCGCTTCCTGGCGGAGCGCGGGGGCCGGGCCCTGCATGCCGAGCTGGTGCAGCACTTCAGGGGCGCACTGGGCGGCGAACCCGAGCAGCGCGCCCGCGCCCGCGCGCACTTCAAGGAGCTGGTGAACGCCGTGGCCACGGTGCGCGTCGATCCCGCCGACGGCGCCAAGTACGTGCACCTCAAGAAGAGGTTCTGTGAGGGGCCGTCCGAGCCCTCCGGGGACCCGCCGCGAATCCAGGTGACCGCCGAGCCCGAGGCCCCCGACTGCCCGGCCGGGCCCGAGGTGCGCGATCGGCTCCCCGACACAGCGGCCCCGGAGGCGCTCCCTGGACAGGGCCGCGAGCTGGGCGAGGGAGAGCCCCACGCCGCCGCTCACGGGCCGCCCCTGAGCGCCGGGGCTCGCAGGAAGAACTCGCGGCGCGAAGTGCAGCCCCTGCCCCGGACTCCGGCCCCGGGACCCAGTGAGGACCTGGAATCCCCGCCCCATGGCTGCGAGGAGGCGGACAGGAGCAGCTCCCTTGGGGGGGCCACCGCACAGAGGCCGGCCCGCCAGAACTTCCGCGACCTGGTGATGGGCAGTTCCCCGCAGCTGAAGAGGAGCGTGTGTCCCGGGGGCAGCAGCCCGGGCAGCTCCTCCGGGGGAGGACGCGGCAGAGGCGGTGGCGACTCAGACAGCGCATCGGTGGCCTCGTCGTCCGCGGAGGAGGAGAGCAGCGGCGGAGGCTCCGTGACGCTAGACCCCCTGGAGCACGCCTGGATGCTCTCTGCCTCCGATGGCAAGTGGGACAGCCTGGAGGGCTTGCTCACCTGCGAGCCCGGCCTGCTGGTCAAGCGGGACTTCATTACCGGCTTCACTTGCCTGCATTGGGCCGCCAAGCACGGAAGGCAGGAGCTTCTGGCCATGCTAGTCAACTTCGCCAACAAACACCAGCTGCCGGTGAACATCAACGCCAGGACGAGCGGGGGTTACACCGCCCTGCACTTGGCAGCCATGCACGGGCACGTGGAGGTCGTGAAGCTGCTGGTAGGGGCCTACGACGCCGATGTGGACATCAGGGACTACAGTGGGAAAAAGGCCTCCCAGTACCTGAGTCAGAGCATCGCTGAGGAGATCAAGAACCTGGTGGGAGCCCTGGACGAGGGTGACGGGGAAAGCGCCGCGGGTAGCAGCGGTGGGCGCTGGAGGCTTTCAAAGGTGCTTCCCTCGCATCTCATCACCTACAAACTCTCACACGTCCTAGATGATGGAGGAGACCATCACTACCATCACCATCACCAACATCACCACTTGGCTGAGGGGTGGGTCGGAGGCAAAGCCAAGGATCCAGGGCGCAAAGCCTCAGGCAGCTCTAGTGGACGTATAAAACCCAGACTCAACAAAATCCGCTTCAGAACCCAGATTGTCCACACCACACCCTCTTTCAGGGACCCAGAACAGCCACTGGAGGGTGGCGGGGAGGAAGTGGAGGAGGAACGGTCTGTTAAAGGCCACTCGTCCTCCTTCAAATTGAGACCAAAGTCCAATGTATTTGGGTAAAAATTATTTCTTTTAGAAAATGCTAAGGGTTATTTGTCTTAGGAAATTGAATACTAGGTGTTGTAAGGAAATGAGACCAGAAGGACAAGCTAAATTATGCATTCTTACTTGAGGGACTGGAATGGATGGGGCGGAGTTCCCTTCAGGTTAGCCTTCTGGGGAAAGTGGATTTCTTTTTAAGAGATTCATCATACCTTGACCTGTGCCTCTTTTCTGCCCTCCACTTCCCTGCCCTGGAGCCCATTTCTGGAGACTAGAAATGTATCTAAATTGGGGGAACAGAATGAATGAATGAGAGTTCCTTTGCTTTAACCATTCCTGGATGTCTGCAAAGTAAGGAATAGTGCACTTTTTATGTATCTGATTTTATAAGAGGTTACTCTTTCAAGAGCAACAAAAAAATGCAAATTGTAATGAAACTGGTAGTATTTCTGAGTGTGAAAACGACAGGCTGCCCCATTTTTTACTAATTGCATTTGCATTTTAAGGTACTACTGAAGGTCAGATCAAAGTTGAAATGCAAAAATACTAATTAGGTAATAATGTGAATAAATGGGAATCCTCTTGGTATTTTATGTGTATTGTAAGTAGCAGTTAAATTATTTTTGTAAAAGCAATTTCAGTTTTAATCACTGAACAAAAGAAACAGGCAACATTCACTTCTGTAGTATGGTTTCCAGCTATCTCTAACACCACTATTAAGGTACACCAGTGTTAAGGTACATTAATAACTACACAAAATTTTATTTAAAGAGGGCACTTAGCAGCCTATGATAGTTTTAAATAAAATGTTGCCTCTCCTTCGGATTCTCACTAACTTGTGTTACTATTCTAAAAGTTTGCATTTGCTGGGGTGTTTATTCTGAGGATCATATAACCATTGTTCTACTTGGCATAACCCTGTTTAATGGTGCTTAGAGCTGAATTACCTACAGAAACTGTTTCTGGTTTAAATAATTAGCACAAATTGGCTCATGAGCCTATGTTTCTGTGAAGTAATTATTAAACCAACGTAATGATCCTCACGTAAGGTACACTTTTTATTTTACTACATTGGTAGTCTCTATGACTTGTAGCAATGTTTTATAAATGTTTAAAATGCTAAACTTAATTTTCCAACCTTTTCTTGACAATTAGATACCTATCCTGTAGTTACTGAAAATCTGGGTAGTAAATCTACCCAGTTAAAATGGCACTTTATAAAAGGGAATAGAGAAGAGATGGGACTATTTCTATATTTAAATGCTGCTGGCTATTAAATTCCTTTGTATATAAATGAAAAATACCATTCATTAAAATTAAGGACTTAAGTGTGGTTCTTAATTACATTTCATTCGTTTATGTTAGAGTAAATGGCTTCATAATTACTTTAAAATTTAACCCACAAGCATATGAAATCTGTTTGTCATAAAATTGGAAACAATTTTTGAGAGGGACTAATTTAAACAAGTCCTTCTCCTTTAGTCTTTTGGGTCACGTAATTGCTGAAACCTAAGTACCTGCAGACTACAGGATAAGGAAGTTCACAGCCTGCAGGGTGAATGAACCCATGTGTGAACTGCACAAAGCAATTCATAGAAAATGCACAGAAATTTGTAACACTTTTGTCACGTCTGTCTCTAGATGCTCATTGAATTTGTTTAAAGATGGATGAAAGGCCGGGCATAGTGGCTCACGCCTGTGATCCCAGCATTTTGGAAGGCCGAGGTAGGTGGATCACTTGAGGCCAGGAGTTTGAAACCAGCCTGGCCAACATGGTAAAAACGTGTCTCTTCTAAAAATACAAAAATTAGCTGGGTGTGGTGGTGCGTTCCTATAGTCCTAGCTACTTAGGAGGCTGAGGCATGAGAATCACTTAAACCTGAGAGGCGAAGGTTGCAGTGAGCCAAGATCATGCCACTGCACTCCAGCCTGGGCAGCGGAGACTCTGTCTCAAAAAAAAAAAAAAAAAAAAAAAAAGATGAATGAAAATATGAAATATCTAAACTATTATCCATTCGTTTGCCTTTTGTTGTGGGATTTTAGATATGAACTGTGTAAATTTGAGAAGCACTTATGCATACACGTGGGTGAAAAACCAATCTAATTTTGTATAAATAAAAATAGGCTCCTGGAAGGTGAGAAGTAGTCAGTTGTGCTAAATCTATACATATTGCCTGTATCTAGTGCGGAATAAGCTATGACGTCCCATTGAGGAATCTTAAATTTCATAGACATGTAAAGCTGAAATAACTCTAAAGAGTAGATGTTTCAGAACCATCAGAAGGTTCTGGTGAACAGTCAGTATTATCTCTTAAATGTATATGTTGGTCACTAATTGCACAAAATCTATAATTTGCTAGGGCTTTAGAGATTGACTCAATATGTCATTTACTGTGGTTTTCCCCCAAAGGCTTTAACTTTTCTGATAAAATAATATTTTAAATTTTCAAAAACCCATTCCTGAGGGGAACTACTAGCATTCCTTTTCATGATGTGCTTGTTTGTGCAGTAAGTAGCATTTTTGGCTACTTAACTCTACATTCCTCTTATTTTTCAGTTTCCAGTCAAGATTATAAAAAGCAAGATTATAATTTGATATTCATAGAGTTGTGCCTACCTTTAATGGAAAAATGTATGTCAGATACTTAGATGTTTATTGATATGAGACCATGTGGTTAAAAAACCCAAGTATGTCCATGTGTTTCTTATAAGGTACACTTGAAACTAGGGAGTATTTGTCACATTTCACTTTCATGGTATGTAAAATGCAGTTCGCATATATAACTTGAATATCTGGTACTAGTTTTTTCATGCCTGAAATCTTGGAGTCTAGGTTGCCTTGTCTCTCCTTTTTTTAAATAAGTGAAATTTGGGAGATTGTAAAATCTGTAAAGTTTGTTTTGTCAAAATAAAATGTTCACAGTAGAATTTTTCTCTGAATTGTTTAAGTTTCTGTCGTCCTTTAGACTTTTTACATATACTGTGTTTTACAGTTCACAAAAAGCTTTTTGAAGTTTCAATTTATTTGACCCTTTTCCTATCCCTTAAGATTATGGGCCATATGTTCTTGACTTACAGATAAGAAAATAAAGGTTAATGGTTGTTCAGGGTCACACAGTAAAAAGCTGTTAGTAAGATCTTAAGAGTCAGTGCTTTCCCACAACGTTACCTTTTCTGCACGTTGAATTGCCACATTTTTAGCAAAACAGCTGTAGTTTGGCACCAGTGATGGAGGAATCAACTAGGAGAGAAGGTAATACCTCCACCACTACCTAAAAAAAAGCTGTATAGGTTTTGCACACACCATCCGCCATAAACCCTCCCTACCCAGGGCTGACTTCAAGACAGGTGTAGGAATACTGTTTTTCATTTTTCAACCTCTGTCAAGCATTGAGAGTTAATTTCCTCATCAAGGCTGCCTGTGATCTGTATTTTTAGCAAAATTCAACTCTGTTGAATGGCAAAGGGATGTGGTACTCCTTGGTGTAATCGCCCACTATTGCTCTCTCCAGGAGATCCCACTATTATGGCTGCTGGAGTTTTTGTTGTTTTATGACAACCCATAAAATATTTTTCAGGATAAGTGAAAGACTAGATAAGTAGTTTCTTTTTCTTGAATAACTTCTTTCCTTAGAAGTACGTGTCTGAAAAGTATTAACCAGTTGACTTAGAGATATTTTTGAAATTTTCCTAGTAAAAATTATTTTTATTTTGCTAAGTAAGTAGCATTATTTGGAGTTTCTTACATGATTAATTCCAGTAGTAAATACTTGGAATTTGCTGTAAACCAGCATTCCTTCAATGATGACCCAAGTCTTCATAAATCACTGAATATTAGAGGGTTGGAAGATGACTCTACAGGAACTTGTTTCTCAAGATACGGAAGTCATATGGTTCACATAACTACCTGCTTTTTCCCTGAAGAGCACTATACTTTTTTTCTCTATCTCTTTAAATGTCAGTTTCACCTCAGTAAGTAGCTTTCCTATTCTGTTAACTAATAGCCTATTTTTCCACATCGATGCATTGGTAAGGAATGTGTGACAAATGTTCCCACCCTTGCACAGTACCTGGCAAAGTTGAAGGTACTCAGTAAGGGTCTTTTAATGGAAAACATTAAATATTTTATAATGTTACATAATATGGATGATTCAATAACATGCGTTCATGCTATGCAAATAAAGTTATTTTTTATGTAACATGGCTCTTAAATGCCAGCCTACCAGTTCATCTGCAGCTCAGCCAAAAGAACAGCAAGTTATTCCAATCCTGAAGATAAAATCAGCTTTATTAGAATTGTACTTCATGAGCGACTTAACAGATTTTCAGGAGTAAATTTGCTTCTAAGAAAGTTTTGCTGTACGTGGTGGCTCATGCATGTAATCTCAGCACTTTGGGAGGCCGAGGTGGGAGCATCGCCCGAGGTCAGGAGTTCAAGACCAGCCTGGCCAACATGGCAAAACCCCGTCTCTACTAAAAATACAAAAATTAGCTGAGCATGGTGGTACATACCTGTAATCCCAGCTACTCGGGAGGCTGAGGCAGGAGAATCACTTGTACCAGAGAGGCAGAGGTTGCAGTGAGCCGAGATTGTGCCACTGCCCTCCAGCCTGGGGGTCATAGCGACTCTGTCTCAAAAAAAAAAAAAAAAAGTTTCCTTACAAGCTGACTCAGGTCCATGACCTGTAGGAGAATCTATTCTAACTGGCCTTAAATCGTCTAAGTACTGTCAGTTACACAAATGACTACTTATTCTGTGAAATCCCAAAGAGCAAATGAATAGGGAAATGAAGTTTAGTTTAGCATAGAGAACTTTCTAATAATCATTTTAAACATACCATGGACTGCCTTGTGAGATAGAACATTCAGCCTTTGGAGATAATGTGTCAGAGGTTGCATGAGCACCTGAAAATTTAAAATAGATCATTTTAAAGCACACTTGTGACCAGTTCTGTCTCAAGAAACACTGCTCTAAACCATATTCATTCTGACCAAAACTTTGGCCAAAAGCAGCCTGACTTAGGATAAAGTTAACCAGTACTTTGCCAGTGGTGTAAAGTATAATCATATAAGTTGTTGGGTTGTTGTTGTTGTTTTCTGTTTGAGATGGAGTCTTGCTCTGTTGCCAGGCTGGAGTGCAGTGGCGTGATCTTGGCTCACTGCAAACCTCTGCCTCCCGGAGTCAAGTGATTCCCCTGCCTCAGCCTCCCGAGTAGCTGGGACTACAGTTGCGTGCCACTATGCCCAGATAATTTTTTGTATTTTAATAGGGACAGGTTTCACCATGTTGGCCAGGATGGTCTCGATCTCCTGACCTTGTGATCTGCCTGCCTTGGCTTCCTAAAAGTGCTGGGATTACATGCGTAAGCCACTTTTTTTTTAACTCAACTTTATGCTATTCTGATCAAAGAACCTGGGGGCCCTCCATTAGAATAGTCTTCTGGGTCTCTAAGAAACTTTGAATACGTTCAGAAACATAGATGAGCATTCTGGAGATTTGTCCAGAAATTTCTGATATTGATGTGGGATCTCTGAAATGTGCATTTAAGAGGCAATTATGGAGGGGGCAGTGGCCCACACCTGTAATCCCAGCACTTTGGGAGGCCAAGGCAGGCAAATCACAAGGTTAGGAGTTCGAGACCAGCCTGGCCAACATGGTGAAACCCTGTCTCTACTAAAAATACAAAATATTAGCTAGGCATAGTGGTGGGCACGTGTAATCCCAGCTACTTGGGAGGCTGAGGCAGGAGAATGGCTTGAACCCAGGAGGCAGAGGTTGCAGTGAGCTGAGATCGTGCCACTGCACTCCAGCCTGGTCGACAGAGTGAGACTCCGTCTCAAAAAATAAATAGATAAACAAATAAATAGGGAATTATTTGGTTGTAGTCAGTTCAGTACTATTGAGCAAAGAATCACCTTTGGCTTAGTCAGGTTTAGAATCACCTAAGTGCTGACTTGGCAGCAAGACTAAGATGGCTAAGACTTTCAGGAAACTTACTGTATATACCCGATGAGGTTTCAAGTACTTTATAAAAAGCAAGCTGTTTAGCCCTCATAATACCCCTTCCCTGATTCTAGTAGCCTCACTTCTATTGATGGAGAACTGAAGTACAAAAACCCAAGTAACTGCTACTTGCCCAAGATCACAAAGCTAGTTCTTAGCAGTTCAGCTTTGCGCTCAGGCAGATTGGCTCTAAGGTTTGTGGGAAACGCTAGTGGTATAGGAAATACCACTTCTTTGGGAACATAGGAGACAGTCAAGTGGCCTGAAGTTTATGGGGCTAGCACCTAATGAAGTACAAATGATATAGGAAATTCATACTATTGCAGAAGAGAGCCAACTAAGAACCAGAAACAAGCACTAATGATTGAGACAGATAATGACTTTAACACTCTGTTATTACTGCACAGCAGTAGGGTTAGAACTGGATTTTTAGGAGTTTGCATTTTCTGGTGTCACCTAGGATCAGGAAAGAATATTTGGGTCAGGAAAGAATATTTCTTTAGCTCAGAATGGTGGAGCCGCTAAAATATTTGAGGTGTAGTTATACTTCTTTCTTTAGGCTCACCTCCCCTCTGTTCAGCCCCCTTTCACTTATCTGAGTACTTAAGCATTAACGGAAGGGCTTAACCCACTTCCACATAATCATGAGATTAAAGGCCAGTGTAGAAGAAAACCAGCAACACGGCATCTGGTTTCCGTTCTATACATTTATAAATTTGCAGCCCACTAAAAGAATTTTGATAGTTCATTTTGAGACCGGGCGCGGTGGCTCATGCCTGTCATCCCAGCACTTTGGGAGGCTGAGATGGGCAGATCACCTGAGGTCAGGAGTTTGAGACCAGCTGGCCAACATGGTAAAACCCTGTCTCTACTGAAACTACAAAAATTAGCCGGGTGTGGTGGCACATGCCTGTAATCCCAGCTACTCGGGAGGCTGAGGCAGGAGAATCACTTGAACCCGGGAGGCAGAGCTTGCAGTGAGCCGAGATGATGCCATTGCACTCCAGCCTGGGCATGATGAAACTCTGTCTCAAAAAAGAAAAAAAAAAAAAAAAAGTTCATTTTGGCACAGGCAGGAGTGTTATGTTTGTTCTATCGGAATCTATTACAAAGGGTATTTTCCCTGCGTGTAAATCCCTGGTGGCCTCTTCCTTGAGCCCATACCCACACCCAGCCACTCGTCATTGTCCTCGTCTGTGGCCCTGCATGTCCCTCTCCGGTGCACCACCAGTTTTCTTGTCCACTGTGCAACTGCTCTCCAGAGTGGATGTCTCAGCCACATGGCCATCCTGAGCAGGCTTGTACTCGGGGGCTGTTTATGGGTTAATGGAATGAATGGCTCTTCTTGCCAGCTGGCCTCCTGCGGTCCGGACTCTGCCCCACAGTTCTTGGATCTCTAAGAGGGTGACCTATCTGGAGCTTCCCCTAACCAAAACCCAGAGTGACTCTCATGGACGGCTGTGGGCAGGCAACTCCAGTTTCTGTGTGGTCAGATGGAATTTGCCTAAAAGCTATCCCACCCTGATTATTCTTCCCAATGTCTGACACCTTGAAATGGCACATGGCTTAAGGTGTGCACCCAGGTGGGTGCTGTGAGAGAATTCTGTCCAGGAAAGAGAATGCTCTGGTCCATAATCAACTTCTAGAAAACCATGATGCCTTTATCAAGAAGGTGGATACCCTCATGGAAGCAAAATCAGTCTCCTAAAAGAACTCCAAAAACAAGGTTGGTAGGTTTGGGGTGGGGAGAGGAAAGGAGAAGGGAGAGGACCCAGGAGAGCCTAGGATGGGGTCTGGACAGCCAAGAGGTGCTCATGGGAGTCTTTGGCAAACCACAGGGGTCTTCCCCTATGTCGTCTTTGTGCCCATTTAATTTTAAAACAATGTGATGGGTGCCTTCTGTGCACTGCACAGCTCGGGAAGGAGCTGGGTCTGCTGTTGACTCAGAGCTTTGCAAGCCCACTTCTTCAAAAGAGGCCAACGGAGCATGGAGGGTGGCCTGAGGCTAAGACAAAAATAAACACCAAAGTTCAGCCCATCTTACAAAATTGTTTTGAGATAACCTTCACTCAGGTGGTGCTCCAAGGAGGGGTAGCAGGAGGCAAGCACAGTGGAGCAGGTAGGGACCATCTGGAAGAGTACTTTGAAAGCTAGCCTGAGAAATTCATTCAGAAAGAGGCTCTGGGAAGCTTTTTGAGCAGGAAGGTAACATGATGCATATTATATTTTAAGAAATTCATCTAGAAGAATCAACTGCTTTTACTTTTCTGACCATTATTGTGAACCATGACACATGCTTTCAACGGAACTTGCCCATCTCACAAACATGATTTCACTCCTAGACTGTTCTTCAGGTTTCCATCTACAGCCATCTGTGAATTGTCTGGGGAATGTTGCTGGAGGTCTGCTCTGCTTTTTCTTTCCTTGTACAAAGGTAATGAATAGTCTAGATATCTGAGAATCTTGTGATTGTGGTCTGATCATACCAAGTGCTGCTAAAAATGTGGTGCAACGAGAATTCTCATACGCAGAAAGGGTGTAATTAGTGCCACCATGGAGAGTAATATGGAAAAACTACTTGGAAACACAGTTGAAGACACACATACCCTTTAACTCAACTATTTCACTTCTCATCACATATGCTGCACCAGTGGTGCCCTTGGGACCAGCAGCATCCTCTTCTTAGACATGCAGAATCCAGCCAGGCATGGTGGCTCATGCCTGTAATCCCAGCACTTCGGGAGGCCAAGGCGGGCAGATCACCTGAGGTCAGGAGTTCGAGACCAGCCTTGCCAACATGGTGAAACCCCTTCTCTACTAAAGATACAAAAATTAGCCTGGAGTGGTGGTGGGTGCCTGTAATCCCAGCTACTTGGGAGGCTGAGGCAGGAGAATTGCCTGAACTCAGGAGGCAGAGCTTGTAGTGAGTGGAGATGGCACCACTGCACTTCAGCTCTGGTGACACGAAAAAAAAAGGGGGAAGGGAAGGGGAGGGGAGGGGAGGGGAGGGAGGGGGGGAAGGGGAGGGAAGGGGAAGGGGAAGGGGAAGGGGAAGGCAAGGCAGAATCTCAGGCCCCTCCCAGTCCTACTAAATTGGAATCTGCATTTTAGACCCTGGGAACTCCCAGGCACTGGCCTGGAGATCTCAAATATGTGTGCATATGTCTTTGTTGCAGCATTGTTTGTAATAACAGTAGAAAGGGGAACAACCCGAATAGCCAACATTTGGAGAACAGATAAACTGTGATGCTGTCATACAATGACATGCATAAAACAGTTAAAAATAAATGAAGTAGGCCGGGCGCAGTGGCTCATGCCTGTAATCCCAGCACTTTGGGAGGCCGAGGCAGGTGGATCGTGAGGTCAGGAGATCAAGACCACCCTGACTAAGATGGTGAAACCCCGTCTCTACTAAAAATACAAAAAAAAAAAAAATTAGCTGGGCATGGTGGCACGTGCCTGTAGTCCCAGCTACTCGGAAGGTTGAGGAAGGAGAATCGCTCGAACTCAGGAGGTAGAGGTTGCAGTGAGCCGAGATCGCGCCACTGCACTCCAGCCTGGGCAACAGAGCAAGACGCCATCTCAAATAAAATAAAATAAAAATACACATAAATGAAGTAGAGCCATATATGCCAGCATGGGCTGCATCCAAAATCATAACACGAAGGGAAAGAAAAGCAAATTGCAGACTGAAATGTAGGGTAGGATACACTGTATACAAAATGTAAAAACAAAACAATATTCTGTTTTATCTGGGGATATGAGCACGCTTAGTCAGAGTATTGACCACAAAGACCAAATTAAAGACATGGTTACCTCCGGGAGAAGGGGAGTGAAGTGGAAAACTGAACTAGATCTGCAGTGTTCCCTTTAAGAAAAAAATTAGAATGAAACATAGCAAGATGTTTAAATATGATAAACCTAGGGTATATATTTGTCTACTACATTTTTCTGTGTTAGAAATATGGTATAAGGGGAAAAAAGAATTAAAATGACAGGTGGACCTTGGTCTCCCTTGCCATAACCTTCCTGTTCTTCCTTATTTTGTTGTTTCTTGAACTCATTGACAGTAACATCTAGATGATAACATCCAAATGCCCCTGAGAAGGGCCAGGCGCAGTGGCTCACACCTGTAATCTCTGCACTTTGAGAGGTCGAGGTGGGTGGATCATTTGAGGTCTGGAGTTAGAGACCAGCCTGACAGACATGGTGAAACCCCGTATCTTCTAAAAATACAAAAAATTAGCCATGTGCCTGTAGTCCCAGCTACTCCGGAGGCTAAGGCATGAGAATCGCTTGAACCCAGGTGGCGGAGGTTGCAGTGAGCGGAGATTGTGCCACTGAACTCCAGCCTGGATGACAAAGTGAGACACTGTCTCAATAAATAAGTAAGTAAATAATTAATTAATTAAATTCCCATTATTCCCAGTATGGCCACATTCAGTTTATACGAATTTAAGCCTCCATCATTTATATCCTCATTTATGTTCTAATACTTTCTCAGGTGGATACATTTTTTTCTGCTAACCTTGTCCTCTTTTTCTCAAAGTTCTCTGCTTGCTTATATATATTCCAAGCCATCCAGATTGTGCTTTAAGGCGCTTCGCCAATAAGACGACATGGTAGTTTTTCAAAGCACATCCCAGGTAGCGTGTTTATCCACTTTAATAGAGTAGATTTTTTTTAACCTCACCAAAAAATACTTAAGTGAGTGAGAGTTATTTTTCTCTTCCCTTTTGAGGAATTTCGGGCTCTTGGCAGGCAGGTTGGTAATCATTTAAAATGTCTAACTAGGCTGGGTGCAGTGGCTTACGCCTGTAATCCCAGCTCTTTGGGAGGCTGAAGTGGGTGGATCACCTGAGTTCAGGAGTTTGAGACCAGTTGACCAACATGGTGAAAACTTGTCTCTACTAAAATTACAAAATTTGCTGGGTTTAGTGGCGGATGCCTGTAGTCCCAGCTACTCAGCAAGCTGAGGCAGGAGAATCGCTTGAACCCGGGAGGCAGAGGTTGCAGTGAGCCGAGATCCTGCCACTGCACTCCAGCCTGGGCGACAGAGCAAGACTCTGCCTCATAAATAAATAAATAAAATGTTTAACATTTAAATACTGAAGGGCTGCCAGCAAGTACAAATGTCACTTGGCCTAAAGATACATATATATATATACACATATATTTTTTTCATTTTCCTGGGCCTCATTTTCACAAGCTTGAAAATGGTAAATCTCCACCTTAATATAACAATTAACTTACAAATATTTACTAAGTTGAGAATTGATTTTTAAATCTCAACACCATGCTGTACTAATTTGAATAGTAAGTATGAAAATGTGTGTATGAGGTCAGGCACAGTGGCTCACACCTGTAATCCCAGCACTTTGGGAGGCCGAGGCAGGTGGATCATGAGGTCAGGATTTCGAGACCAGTCTGGCTAATATGGTGAAACCCCGTCTCTACTAAAAATACAAAACTTAGCCAGGCATGGTGGTGCATGCCTGTAGTCCCAGCTACTCAGGAGGCTGAGGCAGAAGAATTGCTTGAACCTGGGAGGCAGAGGTTGCAGTGAGCCATGATCACACCACTGCACTCCAGCCTGGGCAATAGAGCGAGACTCTGTTTAAAATAAAAAAAAGAAAATATGTGTATGAGTATGGCTTGGTAAAGAGACATATACGTTATGTATCCTGCTGATATTTATTCATTAGAAAGCAATTCTAGAGCTCATACTGGGCGCAGCAGTGCCTCCGCTGTGGAGAACACAGTGAGCTAGATGTCCCAGGCTCTGCCCCGAAGGGACTCACAGTCAGAAGTGAAACACAACACGCCCACACATCACTGAAGTGCAAGAAAGAATGAGAAGAAAATCCATGTGGGCTAGACAGACAAGGCGACACTAAGGTTTAGGAGACAGGAGAAATTCCAGCTGGAGGACTGCATATATTATGTGTGTGCATGTGTGTATAATTACAATCCTGTAGCTGGAATACATATATGTGCACACATATATATATATATATATATATGTATATTATGATGTTTTGACATCTTTAAAAAAAAAAAAAACCCTCCCTGGGGCAGCCAATTCTTGGAGATAAGAAACAGGCTCAGGTTGGAGCATGCCTTTGATACGCAAACAAACGACCCAGAGCCAGCACTCCTCTAGCTGGCCTGCAAACCCTAGCAGACAGCTCCTCTACCTCAATCATCCCAAGGCCAGGTAGTACCCCAGGCAGCCAGGGACCATCCCTAGAGTCCAGAGCCCACCAGAAATCTCCGCACTAGCCAATCCTATACTGTCCACTCTGCCCTGCCTTGCCGTTCCTGTGGAAACCACCATAAAGGCTGTGGCCTGACCCTTCCCTGACTCCCGTCTTCCGCCTCCTGGCCACCCTGGTGTCTGCTGTGTGGTCTGTGTAGCGAGGCATGCGTCCTTCCTCTAGGACCGATGAGTATAATGCACTTTGCTCTCCCTAGTCACTCCTTTGTTGCCTAAAAGAGTACAAAACAAGGATCAGGAAAGGCTTTGTGGAGGTAACGTTGAGGGATGTATAGTACGAGTTTTCAAGATTGAGGCTGGGCGCAGTGGCTCATGCCTGCAATCCCATCAGTTTGGTAGGCCAAGACAAGCGGATCACCTGAGGTCAGGAGTTCGAGACCAGCCTGGCCAACATGGTGAAATCCCACCTGTACTGAAAATACAAAAATTAACCAGGCGTGGAGACAGGCACCTGTAATCCCAGCTACTCGGGAGGCTGAGGCAGGAGAACCACTTGAACCCAGGAGGCGGAGGTTGCAGTGAGCCGAGGTCACAGCACTGAACTCCAGCCTGGGTGACAGCGAGACTCTGTCTCAAAAACCAAAAACAATGAACAAACAGAAAACAAAAAGAAACTATCCAACATTAATAACTTGAAAAGCAAAAAGGTCTAGCTGTTGATGATTAAACAGACATGACATCATTGGTATGTGACCTGGATGCTGACTGTGCCAGTCACAGGATTGCAGACGTCATCTCATTCACCTCCGAGATAAGGGATAAGTCACCTTGTGGCAGAGCCAGGACTTGAACCTACAACTGCGGATGCTCGGCCCTACATTCCTGCCTCCATGTAGACTATTTCCTATGAACTGGACAAATTATACTTTCTTGTCATATGGAATATTTTGAAAAGAAGTCTTATTTGTAATCCCAAGTCTTTTTGGATAGTGAGTTAAGTATATAGAAATCAATTAACAGGTTGAATTATGACATCTATAATAATTTGTCAAATTCTGGCCAGGTGCAGTGGCTCACACCTGTAATCCCAGCATTTTGGGAGGCCAAGGTGGGCAGATCAACTGAGGTCAGGAGTTCGAGACCAACCTGGCCAACATGGTGAAACCCCATCTCTACGAAAAATACAAAAATTAGTGGGGCACGATGGCGGGCACCTGTAATCCCAGCTACTCAGGAGGCTGAGGCAGGAGAATCACTTGAACCCAAGGGGTGGGGTTTGCAGTGAACCGAGATTGTGCCTCTGCACTCCAGCCTGGGTAACGAGTGAAACTAGGTTTAAAAAAAAAGAAAGAAAGAAAAAGAAATATCATTATCTCTGTTGTATAACAAAGAATTTATATTTTTGCATAACAAAGAATTTATATTTTTGTATAACAAAGATATAATTCCTAAATTCCTGGTATGGAGTTCTAAAAACCCTTGGGGTTTTCTGAGTGGTAGTGCTTTGTTATGCTACTGAGGCAATGGTGGACCCCTAGACAGCCTCAAGATGGGTGCTGGTTACCAAAAGAGCAGCCCAGCTTGGTGATTAGAGGGTTGGGGAATTTGAGTCACCTGACCTTGAAGAGAGGAGGGGTCTGGAGGTTGAGATTAATCACAGGTTCGGTGGTTTAATTACTTGTGCCTACAAAATAAAACTCCAGTAAAAGCTCTGGAACCGGAGGCTTCCAGGGCCTCCTGGTTGGTGAACATGTTGATGTGCCAGGACAGTGATGTGCCCTGATTCCACGAGGAAAGGCCACTGAAGCTCTGCATTTGGGACCCTCCCATATTCGTGTGCTTTACAGTGAAACTAATCATAAGCATCATGCTTTTCTAGGTCTGCCAGTTGTGCTAGCAAATGATCAAACCTAAGGGGGTCATGGGAACTCCCAAATTTGCAGCCAGTCAGAGTATAATTGCCCTGATGACCCTCTGAGACTTGTGGCTGGTGTCTGAAGGGGACTGGTGATCTGTGGTGAACTTTGCCCTTCATCTGTGGCATCTGCACCAGCTCCAGGAAGTTAGTGTCAGAATTGAATTGCTGTACACCCAGCTGGTTAGGTCAGTTTGGGTGGAAACAAAATGTCATATTATCCATTTAAAACTTGACATCCAGCCGGGCACGGTGGCTCATGCCTATAATCTCAGGACTTTGGGAAGCCGAGGCAGGTGGATCATAAGGTCAGAAGTTCGAGGCCAGCCTGGCCAATATGGTGAAACCCCGTTTCTACTAAAAATACAAAAATTATCCGAGTGTGGTGGTGGGTGCCTGTGGTCCCAGTACTCAGGAGGCTGAAGCAGGAGAATCGCTTGAACATGGGAGGCAGAGGTTGCAGTGAACCGAGATCACACCACTGCACTCCAGACTGGGCAACAGAGCGAGACTGTCTCAAAAAAAAAAAAAAAAAACTTGATGTCTAAGATGAAATACACAATAATCATTTTAGATTTGTTTCCCTTCAAATTCTTTCAGTTCCCAAATCTTACGAGTTACCACAAATGTGATGCCTTCTTTGTATTGTACTCATGCTCTGTGGAGAACAGCACGGCTTGGGGAAGGGGAACTGCGTTAGGCAGGGTTTTGATGGGAAATAGAAGGCACACTCACCGGAATTTTTTTTTTTTTTTTAAGTTTTGAATGAAGACGTGATTTTAAAAAGAACAGACAGGGACGGTCGTGGTGGCTCACACCTGTAATCCCAGCACTTTGGGAGGCCAAGGCGGGTGGAATCACCTGAGGTCAGGAGTTCAAGACTAGCCTGCCAACACGGTGAAACCTCATCTCTACTAAAAATACACAGATTAGCCAGGCGTGGTGGCACTCACCTGTAGTCCCAGTTACTCGGGAGGCTGAGGCAGGAGAATCACTTGAACCCAGGAGGCGGAGGTTGCAGTGAGCTGAGATCGTGCCACTGCCCTCCAGCCTGGGTGACAGAACGAGGCTCTGTCTCAAAAAACAAAACAAAACAAAACAACAGACAGAATGAAGGGAACAGGCGGGAAATGATGCTGAGGCACCCAGGGAAGCAGCTACTACCCTCAAGCCTGAGGTATCATCAGTGCCTGGGTGGCAGAGGACCTCAAGAAGGGGCCATCCAGCAGGACCTGCCATTGCAGAATGACACAGCCCTGCAGAGCCACCGCCAAGTGGGAAGGGACAACCCCAACCTCTCTCTTCTCTCCTCTCCCAAAATAAAGCCAAGATAAAACGGAAACCCAGATGACTCACCTCCCAGGTGGAGGATGAAGCTGGGGGGAAATGAATGATTTAGTGTTAAAATGAGCATAGGTCACTGTAAGAGACTGCTAGATTCCAGGACTGTCACAGATGGGTTGATGTTCAAAAAGTCAGCCTGGCGCCGTGGCTCACGCCTGTAATCCCAGCACTTTAGGAGACTGAGGCGGGTGGATCACGAGGTCAGGAGTTCGAGACCAGCCTGGCCAATATGGTGAAACCCCATCTCTGCTAAACATAAAAAAATTAGCCTGGTGTGGTGGCGGGCGCCTGTAGTCCCAGCTACTCAGGAGGCTGAGGCAGGAGAATCACTTGAACCCAGGAAGTGGAGGTTGCAGTGAGCTGAGATCGCGCCACTGCATTCCAGCCTGAGTGACAGAGTGAGACTGTCTCAAAAAAAAAAAAAAAGTAGCTTTGATTCAATGTATTCAAAGATATAATATCCAGGAATGTTTCCCAGTTGATGAAAAACACCAGTCACCGTTCAGGAAGTCCAACAAATTGCAAGCAGAATAAATAAATAGAAACTAATAGAAACCCACACCTACACACATTATAATAAAATGTTAAAATGCCATTTACAAAGAGAAGACATTAAAATAAGCCATTAAGAAAAAGATTATCTCCAAAAAAGGGTGATTAGGCTGAATTAGTATCTGAATCACATCACTGAGGGCCAGGAGGCCAGGGAATGAGAGCTTCAGAGCAGGCACAGAAGTAGGTCTCAACTGTTGCAGAAGGTGGAGTTTCCAGGACTTTCTAGATGGAGGGCAAAATAAAGATATTTTTCAAACAAATAAAAATGGAGAGAGTTTGTCTCCAACACAGTTACTCATTAAAGAACTATACTGGGGCTGAGCTAAAGTAATCCCAGATGGAAATCCTGAGATTCAAATGGTGATGTGTATATTGGTGCATATATGTAGAAAAATCAAAAGAATATTGACTGTGTAATACAATAATAACAATGACTCATAATGTTAAAAAGTAAGAGAGAACTAACATGGGAAGGAGGCTTAAATTAGCATAAAGATTATAACCAGTATTCACTATAACACTAATTATTTGCACATAATACAAAGTCACAACCACGAATGCATATTCATGAAGAAATAAAAGAATAAGTAAACAATTATGATTGTCCCTTTATGATTAAATATTCCTTTGCTGGCATGTTGACTTATTTTGTCATCTACCAACAATCATTCACAAATAGGCTGTGGCAAAAATCTAAGTGATAACACACATTCATGGAGAAACTTGAAACTAATGATACTCTAACATTTTCTGTAAATTGCAAAAATAATGTTTTGTCACTGACCTAGGTGTTTAATCTACTGTGTAAAACTCCAGTGTTTAAAAAAAAAAAAAAGGAAACTCCAGTGTTCAGCAGAAGTGAAAGAACTCCTTGGCATATGTTATTTTGTTTTATTTTATTTTATTTTATTTATTATTTATTTATTTATTTAGAGATGGAATCTCACTCTGTTGCCCAGGCTGGAGTACAGTGGTGCCATCTTGGCTCACTGCAACCTCTGCCTCCCAGGTTCAAGTAATTCTCCTGCCTCAGCCTCATGAGTAGCTGGAATTACAGGTGCATGCCACCATGCCCAACTAATTATTGTATTTTTAGTAGAGATGGGGTTTCACAATGTTGGCCAGGCTGGCCTCGAACTCCTGACCTCAGGTAATCTGCCCGCCTCAGCCCTCCAAAGTGCTGGGATTACAGGTGTGAGCCACTGCACCTAGCATATTGTATTTTAAGCAGGCATTTGTTCAATAATTCAACACCTATCAAGTACTGGAGTAAGTGGCAGATCCTCGCTGTGAGAGCGTTTTCCTAATTCATGAGGAGAGCCAGATGCTACATCCAAAAAGGGAGCTGAGCCCTAAGTGGGTTGTCTGACCCTACCTCGTCTCAGATGGTCGGTGGGGGACACAGAGCAGAAGTCAGAAAGCTGAATTGTGCAGATGAAGTTAGAGTACTCTCTCTCTCAAAAAGAATTCACTCGAAAAATATTATTGGATACCAATTAGATGCCATGCACTTTGCTGGGTGCTAAGTTGTAAACATGAAAAAGATATGCTGTCTAACTTTTCCCACTACTGGAAAGTGGTAAGTAAACACAGAATTGTATTATGGTTATTAAGTGCTATAGCATGAATGTTGGTGTACCCCCAGAATTCCTATGTTGAAATCTTCACCCCAACGTGATGGTGTTAGGAGGTGGGGGCTTTAGGAGGTGATCAGGTCACAAGCGAGCCCTCATGACTAGAATTAGTGCCCCTACAGAAGAGGCCCCGAGAACTCCCTCTCCCATTCCTCCACGTGAGGACACAGAGAGAAGGCACCATCTGTGAACCAGGAAGTGAGCCCTGACCAGACACTGAACCTGCTGGCACCTTGATCTTGGACTTCCAGCCTCCAAAACTGTGAGAAATAAATGTCTGTTGTCTATAAGCCACCAAGTCTGTGACAATTTGTTCTAGCAGCCCAAATGGACTAGGACATTAAGAATCTGATGATGGTTTAGAACTCTCATGGTTTTTTTCACTGAGAAGAGCATACCAGGATATATTTTTTCTATTAAAAATAATATGCCTTCTGATAGGATACATATTACTTCTATGAAAAGAAGAACACACTACTTCTATGAAATCTTTGCCAAAAGTGCATAACCCAAAGGAGACAATGAGGAACACTTGACAAACCCAGATGGAGGGACATTCCTAATGTAGTCTTCAAAATGCCAATATTATAGAGGACAGAGAGACTGTGGAGCTCTTCCAGATTAAAGGAGACCCAAGAAATATGACAACAGAATGCAACATGTGACTCAGACTTCTGCTATGAAGGACATTGTTAAGATAATGGCAAAATCTGAATAAGATCTGAAGATTAAAACAGTGTTGGCCGGGCACAGTGGCTCACACCCGCAATCCCAGCACTTTGGGAGGTTGAGGTGGGCAGTTCACCAGAGGTCAGAAGTACAAGACCAGCCTGGCCAACATGATGAAACCCCATCTCTACTAAAAATATAAAAATTAGCCGAGCGTGTTGGTGCGCACCTATAATCCCAGCTACTCAAGAGGCTGAGGTGGGAGAATCGCTTGAACCCGGGAGGTGGAGGTTGCAGTGAGCCGAGATCGCACCACTGCACTCCAGTCTGGGTGACAGAGCAAGACTCCATCTCAAAAACAAACAAACAAACAAACAAACAAAAAATAGTGTTGCGACGATGTTAGTTTCCTTATTCTGATCATTGTTCTGTGATTGTGTAAGAGGATGTCCTTGCTGCTGGAAATGCATGCTAACTATCTCGGCTAAAGAGCATCATGACTATACATGACTGTACTTTCAAAATACAAGCAAGAGATAGAGGAGGATAATGTAAATGTGGCAAAATGTTAACATTTGGAAGCAAGATGAAAGATAACACGGGAGGTCTTTGTATGCTTATTAGAACTTATATTTAAAAAGGTAAAAGAACAAGAGTTAAGAGTTAGGCTTTTCAAGGATTCCTAGCACTCATTAGAAGCAAAATGAGGTTCATTTAAAGAAAGGGGTAAACACTACGTTTGCTCTCTGAAAATAGTTTCAAATGAGGCATAACTACTCCCTGAAACTTTCGTTTTCATGTTCCATCAAAGCAAGCTCAAGTTCCAAATTCCCCACCAGGTGTGCATGTTATATGTTTGGATGGGTGTGGGGTTTCTTTGTTTTTCCTAAAGGTGAGTTCCAACGTGGAGCTGAGCCATCTACAAAAAGATAGCAGTAATCTAATTGCTGGTCTCCTGCATGACCTCTTCCCATTGACTAGCTTAAAAATCAGTTAGATTTAGCTTTCAAGCATGTGTCAATAAAATAAATTCCAGATTTCCCAGGTAATATATTTCCAAAGAGTAGGTTTGCACAGTAGTACAAAAACAAAAATTGTTTCAGTAATAGGGAGCCTGTTTTTCAATTCTCTTTTAGATTCTTTTAATGGCTCATTCATGGGGGCTTGATCTCAGCAGCAAACACTGAAAAAAAGAACCCCATAGTTCTAAATGCCTAGGAAATTGCATTGCTGAAGTGACTCTCTTGTAACACTCTCTGGTTCTTTTGCCAACCCCCTGAGATGATGCTTCTTGGCATACATAGAGACTGGAGACTTTTTTCCTACCTCCAGTAGACGTCTGGCCTTACTCCAAAACAAAGCCTGCACCCAGTAGATGTTGCTGCTAAGAGACGTCGCCTGGAACTCCTACCCAATATTCTTTGACAGAAGGGGCTAGTTGACTAACACTTAGAATGATTTTTGTCATTGTATATTCCTTTCACATGTCAAGGTAGTTTGATCTCCAGCACCTACTCATTTGCAGATATTCACTCATATTTTTCCTTCTGAACTGAGAAATTGATAGTAATCAGCGATGGATTTAGCATTAGGCCAAATCTACCCTAAGAAAACAAGCAGCTGTTTCTGTACCTCAGTGGATCGTGTGGAAAAAAGAATTCCTCTAAAATCTTCTACAGGCTTTAATAAGTGTTTATTGGACCCCAGAAATCATATAAGAAATATTGGCTCAGCCGGGCACAGTGGTTCATGCCTGTAATCCTAGCATTTTGGGAGGCCGAGGCGGGCACATCACGAGGTCAAGAGATCTAGACCATCCTGGCCAACATGGTGAAACCCCGTCTCTACTTAAAATACAAAAATCAGCTGGGTGTGGTGGCACACACCTGTAATCTCAGCTACTCGGGAGGCTGAGGCAGGAGAATTGCTTGAACCCAGGAGGCGCTGGTTGCAGTGAGCCGAGATTGTGCCACCGTGCTCTAGCCTGGCAACAGACTGAGACTCCATTTAAAAAAAAAAAAAATTGGCTGTAATCTCAAGGCTTTTTATAAAAGCTTGTTAACAGGTCATTTATGTTTTCTAACAATACTAGATTTTTTTTTTTTTTTGAGACGGAGTCTTGCTCTGTCACCCAGGCTGGAGTGCAGTAGTGATCTTGGCTCATGGCAACCTCCACCTCCTGGGTTCAAGCGAGTCTCCTGCCTCAGCATCCTGAGTAGGTGGGATTACAGGCACGTGCCACCATGCCTGGCTAATTTTTGTAATTTTAGTAGAGATGGGGTTTCACCTTCTACTACTGGTCAGGCTGGTCTCGAACTCCTGACTTCAGGTGATCCACCCACCTCGGCCTCCCAGAGTGTTGGGATTACAGGCGTGAGCCACCGCACCCGGCCACAATACTAGATTAAGGTCAGAAAAGAACCCAAGTAACTTCCTTCTCTGCGAAGCTGTGAATATCTCTTTCCTTCTTCTGCTTTCTATTTTTTTATTTCTGAAAGCACGCACTAAGCAGAATAGAGGAGTCCCACAAATGCTTTGAAATGATATGATTCCAGCCCAGCACGGTGGCTCACGCCTGTAATCCCAGCACTGTGGGAGGCCAAGGCAGGCAGATCACCTGAGGTCAGGAGTTTGAGACCAGTCGGGCCTACATGGTAAAACCCCGCCCCTACTAAAAATACAAAAAGTAGCCAGGCATGCTAGTGTATGCCTGTAATCCCAGCTACTTGGGAGGCTGAGACAGGAGGATCGTTTGAACCCAGGAGGCAGAGGTTGCAGTGAGCCAAGATCGCGCCACTGCACTCCAGCCTGAGCAACAGAGCGATACTCCATCTTAAATAAATAAATAAAACCATTCCTTTTGTTTTCAAAACCCAAGTCTCCTTTAATATTTCATCTTTCCTCGCAATCAGTTTGACCAGTAAGCATGTGTTTCAGGATCCCTTTTCTGAACAGACGTAAGCCTGGCGGAGAAGCTCATTCTCCGAGGGCCTTGTGGGACTGCAGCACGGCAGCAGGGTTCACTGTTCTCAGCTCCGGACAGTGCCTTCCAACTGCTCTTAGGAGTCCTGGCCACACTCAATCATAAAGTAGAAGGCTCAGATTCTTGGGCTCTGTCTTCCTCCTGTCTGACTGCTGTTGACTAAACAGTCATATCAAGTCCCTAAGCCTGGAGACTGAGCATCTGCTGTTCTCAGTCAGACCCAGGTGTAGCAGGAAGGACTGAATCCTATGACTGAGTGCCTGTCCACAACCCCAGCCCTTCCTCCCAAATCGACTCTTAAAACCTCCTGACACTCAGAGGCTGTGGCTTTTAGGTGGGGCTTACCAAAGGATAGAAATGGAGGGTAGATCTTCGAGAATCAAAGTGGGGAAAAAGCGAGATATGTGGGATGTCTAAAAAGTACATAACTACAAATAATGGCCTCCAAACATAGACTGGGCTGAGTATATACCAAAATAATTGAAAGCAGAGACTTGGGTTTTGAAAACAGAAGGAATGGTTTTATTTATTTGTTTGTTTGTTTGTTTGTTTGAGATGGACTATCGCTCTGTTGCCCAGGCTGGAGTGCAGTGGTGCGATCTTGGCTCACTGCAACCTCTGCCTCCTGGGTTCAAACGATTCTCCTGTCTCAGCCTCCCAAGTAGCTGGGATTACAGGCACGCACCAGCGTGCCCATTCATAGCAGCATTAGTCATGGTAACTAAATGATGGAAACAACCCAGATGGATGGATGAATGGATAAGCAAAATGTGGTCCATACACACAATGGAATGTTATTCAGCCTAAAAGAGAAGGAAATCCTGTCACATGCCACAACACGAGTGACCCTTGAAGGCATGATGCTGAGTGAATAAGTCAGTCACAAAAAGGCAAGCACTGCTTGATTGCACTTATACGAGGAGCCTAGAGTAGTCAAATTCATAGAGACAGAAAGTACAATGATGGTTGCCAGGGGCTGGGAGGAAGGGGCAAAAAGGAGTTATTTTTAATGAGTGAAGAGTTTCAATTTGGAAGGGTGGAAAAGTTCTCCAGATGCATGAATCCATATTAGGTTCCTGTATTGCATCTGGCTGATGTATCTCTTAAATCACTTTTAATTTATAGTTCTTGCTCCACCCCATCACCATCTTTTTTTAATACCTTGCATTGTACTGTGACAGTTGCACAATGTGAGTGTATTTTATTTTATTTTATTTTGATATGAAGTTTAGCTCTTGTTGCCCAGGCTGGAGTACAATGGCATGATCTCCATTCACTGCAATTTATGCCTGCCAGGTTCAAGCCATTCTCCTGCCTCACCCTCCCCAGTAGCTGGGATTACAGGTGCCCGCCACCACACCTGGCTAAGTTTTGGGTTTTTAGTAGAAATGGGTTTTCACCATGTTGGCCAGGCTGGTCTCAAACTCCTGACCTCAGGTGATCCACCCTCCTCGGCCTCCCAGAGTGCTGAGATTACAGGCGTGAGCCACTGTGCCTGGCCATGAATGTATTTTATATCACTGAACTGTGCACTTAAAAATGGTTAAAGAGGGCTGGGCGTGGTGGCTCATGCCTGTAATCCCAGAACTTTGGGAGGCCGAAGTGGGTGGATCACGAGGTCAGGAGTTTGAGACCGGCTTGGCCAAGATGGTAAAACTCCGTCTCTACTAAAAATACAAAAATTAGCTGAGCGCAGTGGTGGGCACCTGTAATCCCAGCTACTTGGGAGACTGGGGTAGGAGAATCTCCTGAACCTGGGAGGCGGAGGTTGCAGTGAGCCGAGATCACGGCACTGCACTCTAGCCTGGGTGACGGAGCAAGACTCCATCTCAAAGGGAAAAAAAAGAAAAAAACTGGTTAAAGAGACTGGGCACGGTGTGTCACACCTGTATTCTCAGCACTTTGGGAGGCCGAGGTGGGCAGACGGCAGATTACCTGAGGTCAGGAGTTCAAGACCAGCCTGGCCAACATGGTGAAACTCTATCGCTACAAAAATTAGCCAGGTGAAGTGGCACACCTGTAATCCCAGCTACTCAGGAGGCTGAGGTAGAAAAATAGCTTGAACCCGGGAGGCGGAGGCAGGTGGATCACCTGAGATCAGGAGTTCTAGACCAGCCTGACATAGATGGTGAAACCCCATCTCTACTAAAATACAAAAAAATTAGCCGGGCGTGGTGGCAGGTGCCTGTAATCCCAGCTACCCAGGAGGCTGAGGCAGGATAATCACTTGAACCTGGGAAGCAGAGGTTGCAGTGAGCCAAAATCGTGCCAATACTCTCCAGCCTGGTGGAGTGAAACTCCATTTAAAAAAAAAAATGAAAAGAAAAAAAATGGTTTAAATGGGTAAATGTTATGCTAAATATACTTTATCACATTTGGAAAAAGCCATGTGGATTGGAGAATAAAGGGACAGTATTCTAGCCAGTCATGGAAATGGCAGAGATAGGCTCTTCGTGTCTCCAGTAATCGTTCCCTTTTCTCCTTTGGCTATTCGAAACGCATTACAGGAATTAGGATTAGAAAAAGAAAGCCGCTGAGTGAAGCAGTTCAGGTATTTCAGCAGATGGTGTGCTGGGCCACTGACCACTGGCCGCAGAATGCCTGCTGCAGGCAGGAAATAAAAGCTCCTTCCATATGCAGGAAATGACAGTTGGTTTAGAGTCCAGGAGGAAATCTGCTCATATCTGTTAGATTCTGCTTTAAGGTCATAAGGCAGAATCTTCCCACTCTAAGCCCAAAGTATTCAGAAAGCTGTCACCAGGTAATGCTTCATTCTTCTAAGCTTTCAGTTTTCCTTCTTTTTTTTTTTTTTTCTTTCTTTTGTTTTTTGTTGTTGTTGAGACGGAGTCTGGCTGTCGCAAGGCTGGAGTGCAGTGTCATGATCTCGGCTCACTGCAACCTCCACCTCCCAGGTTCAAGTGATTCCCCTGCCTCAGCCTCCCGAGTAGCTGGGACTACAGGTACACACCACCACGCCCAGCTAACTGGTTTTGTTTGTTTGTTTGTTTGTTTGTTTGTTTGAGATGGAGTCTTGCTCTGTCGCCCTGCCCAGGCTAGAGTGCAGTGGAACGATCTCGGCTCACTGCAACCTCTGCCTCCTGGGTTCAAGTGATTCCCCTGCCTCAGCCTCCAGAGTAGCTGGGACTATAGGCGTGCACCATCACGCCTCGCTGAGTTTTTAGTTTTTTTTTTTTTTTTTTTTTTGAGATGGAGTCTCACTCTGTCGCCCAGGCTGGAGTGCGGTGGTGCAATCTCAGCTCACTGCAACCTCCGCCTCCCAGGTTCAAGCGATTCTCCTGCCTCAGCCTCCCGAGTAGCTGGGATTACAGGCGCCCACCACTACATCTGGCTAATTTTTGTATTTTTAGTAGAGACGGGGTTTCACTATGTTGACCAGGCTGGTCTTGAACTCCTCACCTCATGATCTGCCCGCCAAAGCCTCCCAAAGTGCTGGGATTACAGGTGTGAGCCTCTTTTTTTTTTTTTTTTTTTGTATTTTAATAAAGACAGGGTTTGACCATGTTGACCAGGCTGGTCTCGAACTCCTGACCATGTGATCCACCTGCCTTGGTCTCCCAAAGTGCTGGGATTATAAGTGTGAGCCACTGTGCCTGGCCACTTTCAGCTTTATTTTTCCTAACTTTACTTTCAGGTGTCATCATCTTTTTCCTTCCATGCTTTCAAAGTTCTACCACTAGCATTTAACTGATTATTAACATTTAAGTCAACCAGATTCATTGACCACTTACTCTGGACTGTAGTGCTATGTGTGCCAAAAAGTGCCAAAGTTCTTGGTCTCGGTAATTTATAACCTAGATGGATAGGAAAGTCATATGCACATAGAAAGGTAATGAACAAGGCCAGGAGCAGTGGCTCACGCCTTAGGCTAAATCATGTGATGACTGAACGCTTGGTTCCAGCATAGGACAGTACGATGCATGTACTCAAAGTCTGGAATCTGCATCTCATATTGGAAGATAAAGAATAGTCTTGGCCAGGTGTGGTGGCTCACGCCTATAATCCCAACACTCCGGGAGGCTGAGGCAGGTGAACTGCTTGAGCCCAGGAGTTTGAGAGAAGCCTGGGCAACACGGTGAGACCCTGTCTCTACTAAAATTTTTTTTTTTTAATTAGTTGGGTGTGATGGCTCACACCTATAGTCCCAGCTACTCAGGAGGCTGAGGTGGGAGGATTGCTTGAACTCAGGAATTTGAGGCTGCAGTGAGCTGTGATCGTGCCACTGCATTCCAGCATTTTAGCCTGGGCGACAGAGCGAAACTTTTTTTCAAAAGAAAGAAAAAAAAAGATCGTCTCCTAACTTGGCTAGAAAAGCCTATACTAGTATATAAATGTTCCATAAACGTAACATAAACTCTAGTTCAATTGTCAGAGGCATTTGAATCACAGCAACTCCATCTTGAAGAGGGGCTGGGTAAAATGAGGCTGAAACCTGCTAGGCTATTTTCCCAGACAGTTAAGCATTATAAGTCACAGGATGACATAGGAGATCAGCACAAGATACAGGTCTTAAAGACCTTGCTGATAAAGCAGGTTGCAGTAAAGAAGCCCACCAAAGGCCGGGCATGGTGGCTCACACCTGTAATCCCAGCACTTTGGGAGGCCAAGGTGGGTGGATCACCTGAGGACAGGAGTTTCAGACCAGCCTGGCCAATGTGGTGAAACCCTGTCTCTACTAAACATACCAAAAAAATTAGCCAGGCGTGGTGGCACGTGCCTGTGGTCCCAGCTACTCAGGAGGCTGAGGCAGGAGAATCACTTGAACCCAGGAGGTGGAGGTTGCAGTGAGCTGAGATCGCACCATTGCACTCCAGCCTGGGCAACGGAGCGAGACTCTGCTTCAAAAAAAAAAAAAAGAACTCCAGTCTCCTGCACAGCTGACTCTGCATGAATTTTTCTTTCACTATTGCAATTTCCCTGTGTTGATGAATCTACTCTGTCTAGGCAGCTTGCGAGGTGAACGCCTTGGGCAGTTACAATGGTATTGGAAACCTCTTATCAGATCACTAAGGGAGAGAATTTGGTTAAAGAAAAGTAGTTTGTGTTAGAGTTGGGGTTTTTCAGAATCTAAGGAAAAATTGCTTAAAAACTGTCTGCAAAATAGCTCTAAGGCAAAAAGAGAAAAGAAAAGAAAAGAAAAGAAAAGAAAAGAAAAGAAAAGAAAAGTGGGTTTTTGTAGTAACCGCTATGAACTGTGAACTGGTTCCTGTGTTCCTTTTATCCCCAAGGGCATGTGAAACACTGTTTCCCAGGCAGTCACAGCAAGGCTGCCTGGATGCGGCCACTGGGACTGGAATTTCAGCCTGCGGCTTGCCCTCCGCTTTTCTTAGCCGAGCTGTCATCTAAACCTGGACCTTGTTTTCTGCCCTGCCTCCCCCAGCTGCTTGTCAATATTTGCTTTCTAGATCACAAGATCCAAGGCCCATCGCTTTAAACAAACAGAAGAGGAAGTCAGCAATAACCACTCTGGTGAAGCTGTCTACTTTAGGGACGTTTCCCTAGTTGGTTTGCTCCTGCCGGTTCCCACTCCTAGGAAAAGCACTGCAGTGCTAACTGAGCAGCTTTGTTTGCCTCCCGACTGTGGCCCCCAGCAACTATGCCAGGATTCACAAGCCAGCGGGATCCTAAATGTCTGTGTGCATGGCAGCAAGATTGCTCTTCAGTCTGTTGGCAAAATTCTTCCGCAGCGCTTTTATTTCTCAGCCACGCCTTCATGGACCCCAGAACTTAATTCCTTGACGGCTGTTGTGGAGCCTTGGTTGCCAGCGAGTGGCAACCAAGGTTAAAATGTAAATTAGCTTACAGAGTGAAGGGAGGTTGCAAATACCCATCCATTTAGTATGTAAATTCAGCAACTTTGGTCTAGAACAGCAAGGAGTATTAGAATTGGCACAGAGTGGGCACCCAGCCCCTTCTGGCCAAATCCCTGACGAGAGATGCCTGAAATTCACCCTTTCAGCCTGAGATTTTGTTCTCTGTGTAAAGCCAATCGTTGCTGTCATTAATAAGCGAAACTACGCTTTACAAAAGTAAATGCGGGTCCTCCTAAGTTTGCATCTGAAAGAAGGCTTTCCAGGAGGGAAGGTGTGCTAAACTAAGCCTGGCTGTTCCCGCAAGCTCAGGCTGCCACAGGGTCTGAAGCTTGGATTCCTGAGAGGTGGGACAGGCTCAGGGTTTCCTGCCTGGACTCAAGAGTCAGCCTGTCTAGATTGGAATTCCCGACCCATCACTTAAATATGTGGACAAACCTCTTTCTGCCTCAATTTCCTCATCCGTCAAAAATAATTATTACTAGTGCCTACCTCCTAGAGCTGCTTGGAGGTTAGAATTTGTGAACATAGATGAAGCTCCTAGACCTGTGTCTATATTCAGTAAGTCCAGCATGAGTGTTCGTTTTTTGATTATGGCTGCCACCCACATACTGGCTCTCAGGGGTGCGCCATTTCCATTTCCAACTCTCTCAACACAGCCAAAAAAGGCTGAAATGCACATGAAAACTTCACAGACACCAGGGAGAACTCAAGGGAGCTAAAGTCAAAGGAAACGTGAAGCCTGACACCAGCTGAGTTCTGCTAGCTAGGGCTGGAATGCTGTCCCCAACCTTCCCTCCTCTGGCATTTGGTCCTTCTGAGGCAACCTAGCATGCTCTCACCCTAGGCTATGTTCTGTTAGCTGATTTTATTTCTGGTCTTCTCCCAGGTGACTGGCCCTTATCTGGAAGGCGAGAGCTGACCTACTTCACCCAGAAAGTGGCTGTGGCTTCAGACCAGGACCAGGGTCAGGTGTGTGAGATGCTCACCTCGGGTGCAAAATGTAAAGGGGCAAAAAGTCATCCAGATAAATGATATTTTGATGCAATATTTTTAAAAATTAAATGAATTTTTTAAAAACCATCACAAATAAAATATTACTATTTTAAATACAGACAGTCTCTGACTGCGTCATGCCCAACCACATTGGAGCCTGAGGCAAAAGGAGTAATGCTCTCCCCTGTATTCATGTTTGCATGTATTTGTAAACAGCTAATAATGTTTTTTTTTAGATGGAGTCTCACTCTGTTGCCCAGGTTGGAGTGCAATGGCACAATCTCGGCTCACTGCAACCTCTGTCTTCTGGGTTCAAGTGATTCTCCTGCCTCAGCCTCCCAAGTAGCTGGGATTACAGGTGCCTGCCATCATGCCTGGCTAATTTTTTTTTTTTTTTTTTTTGTATTTTTTGTAGAGATAAGGTTTCACCATGTTGGCCAGGCTGGTCTTGAACTCCTGACCTCAAATGATCCACCCGCCTCGGCCTCCAAAAGTGCTGGGATTACAAGTGTGAGCCACTGTGCCCGGCCATAAATGGCTAATAATTTTAAGAAAATATTGTTGTGAAGGATTTGCTTCCGTCAAAGCCAGGAAGGTAAAATGGTAATTCTATTGTGGGTGTAAGCAAAATGTTTACATTGAAAACAATACTGGGAGTTTTAATAAACTTGCTTTTCAAATTTTCAGTATTTTTTCACTACTTCAACATTCTATGGAAGTTTTTAAAATCGTGGAAGAAATACATAAAATACCTGTAGATGAGATGAAGTTTTTCGCTTTGCCTGACCCATAGGGCAGGGTGCTGGGCTCAGCTTCCCAGCCCAGACCTTCCTGTGCGTGACCCGTTCGGGAAGTGTCAGCCAGTCAATGGCTCTCCTCACTTTATTTTATTTTATTTTTTTTTTGAGATGGAGTCTCGCTGTGTCACCCAGGCTGTAGTGCGATGGCACGATCTCGGCTCATTGTAACATCCGCCTCCCAGGTTTAAGTGATTATCCTGTCCCAGCCTCCCTAGTAACCGGGATTACAGGTGCCCACCACCACACCCAGCTAATTTTTTTGTATATTTGGTAGAGACGGGATTTCACTATGTTGGCCGGGCTGTTCTCAAACTCCTGACCTCAGGCAATCCACTCGCCTCAGCCTCCCAAAGTGCTGGGATTACTGGCATAAGCCAGCACGCCCGGCTCGGCTCTCCTCACTTAAACACCCTTCCTTCATCCCAGTGTGGCCCTGGAGGTCCCATCTGCAGATGTAACCCTACTGAGGACATCTGACTGAACTTCTAACTCTGGATGTTCCAAGCAGAGTAGATCTTGTTTGAGAATTGGGAACTGGGACCAGAGAAGCCAGTCCATACTGGAGACATGTTGGCTTGGAAGCAAGGGCACAGCTGTAACCACTTGTGTGAACAGTCTCAAGGACAACAGGGGCAGATGTGCAGAGGAGAATGGAGATGAGGCCATGGGATCGGGAGCAGAACCTGGAGACAACTTCCTAGGTCCTGTTTGTTTTCTCACGAGGTGGCTGCACAGCTGGCGTGGGTAGATTTCTTACACCGGCTATTACTTAGAGTAAAAAATCCTTGAGGCAAATTTGGTGAGTCAAATAGGATAGTCGTGGCCTAATAGCAGGGCTACAACTTGTAGGCCGGTCACTGACAATGACCAGATTCTACATGAATCAATGTATGCAACAATGTATGCAAAAGGTCAGAGAAGGCAGATGCTAATAGACTGATTTGCAGGTATAAAGTAACGAGGGCTGTATCGAGGTGGCCATTCCAAGCAACTGCAAAAAGCCTGATGGACTAACCCTTAGGTTGCAATTTAAACACTACTTCTTCAGGGGATCCTTCCTTGACCCCCAGACAGAAGTGAGTTCCCCCCAAATTAGGTAAATATGTATAAGGCTGGGAGGGATGGCTCCTGCCTGTAATCCACTTTGAGAGGCTGAAGGGAATGGATCACCTGAGGTCAGGAGTTTGAGACCAGCCTGGCTAACATGGTGAAACCCCATCTCTACCAAAAATACAAAAATTTAGCCAGGCATGGTGGCATGTGCCTGTAATCCCAGGTACTTGGGAGGCTGAGGCAGGAGAATCGCTTGAACCCAGGAGGCAAAGGTTGCAGTGAGCCAAGATTGTGCCATTGCACTCCAGCCTCCGTTTAAATAATAATAAAAAAAAGTGTAAGAATGTTTTAACTTCTGTCTTCTCTGCTAGAATGGAAGCTCCCTGAGGGTGGGCATCTGTGTCTGTTTGCTTGTAATTTTACCATCCCCAGGACCTGGACAGTGGGGAGAGGGGGCATGTCAGGTGCTTAATAAATACTAGTTTACTAATAATATAGGTTAACAAATACTTTGGGTAAGACAGTATCTTACTGTAATATCATGACCCCCAAAGCAATCCTATAAGTTACAAATCCATGTTATAAGAGAGTCTCATTTATTACAAATAAATATTTGTTTTTAGATTGAATAGAAACAGCTAGTGCTTAAGGAGTACTTTTTCTGTGCCAGTACTATTAAAAGCACTTACAAAGTTAGCATTTTAATCCTTACAACAGCTCTACTGGAGAGCCGAGCAGGGCCAGGGTTTGGATCAGCTCCTCCAGCTTCAGAGACTACATCACCTCTCTCTCTTTTTTTTTTTTTTGAGACGGAGTCTCGCTCCGTTGCCCAGAATAGAGTGCAGTGGTGCAATCTCGGCTCACCACAACCTCCGCCTCCCAGGTTCAAGCGATTCTCCTGCCTCAGCCTCCTGAGTAGTAGCTGGGACTACAGGTACTCATGACCATGCCAGGCTAATTTTTATATTTTTAGTAGAGGTGGGGTTTCACCATGTTGGCCAGGCTGGTCTCAAACTCCTGACCTCAAATGATCCATCCACCTCAGACTCCCAAAGTGCTGGGATTACAGGCATGAGCCACCGCACCTGGCCTACATCACATCTCTAACTGGATGAATTGAATGCATGAATGCTGAAACAGAAATCATTAAGGTCCAGTGTCAATCATCATTTACACCTTATTGTGAATGGAGCGCCTGAGAAATTCCAAATAGGGAGAACAGAAGAGGCTTCCCACGCGCTGGCCTGAGCAGTGGGTGTAGTCATGTAAATTGAAGCCACTTGCATAGAGAAAAGGACATTTGCTACTCCCCAGATCCACAACATTAGAGCCAGAGAAGCAAAACTAGGCTTCCTTGTATGTCCTTCCTTCTTGAAAGCCTTTGGCAATCTGGTCTGACCAAGAATTTGAGAACAAGCATCATTCCACAAATGCTCATTAGCTGCCTCACTCGGCGCCCACTGAGGCCTGGCCCTGGGGTGATGCATCACATACCCTAACCCTTCCTTGAGCTGCTTAAGTATGTTGGAGGAGGCAGAAAATAAACAAGTGGGCAAATTAGCAGTAATCACACATTAGGAGGGGTTACAGGATGGAACCGGAGAGGGTGCAAGAACCAAGTGGCCAAGGCTGGCCTCACTGAGAGCATGAGAGGCACAGCCCCACAGAAGGGACGGTGACCACTTGGGTCCTGGGGTGGCAATGCTTGGCGTGGGCTGGGAGCTGAAGGGAGAAGAATGCGAACACTGAACCACTGAACCAACAGCAGAGGACTCAAAGGCAGGAAGGAGGCTTGGCTGGCCGCAGCCTGGCAGGGATCTGTGGACAACATTCTCTGTGCAGTGGGAGTCCCTGGAAGATTTTAAGCAGCAGAATGACACCATCTGATTTACATCTTTTTCTTTTTCTTTCTTTTTTTTTTTTTTTTTTTTTTTTTGAGACAGAGTTTCACTCTTGTTGCCCAGGCTGGAATTCATGGCACAATCTCGGCTTACTGCAACCTCTGCCTCCCAGGTTCAAGCAGTTATCCTGCCTCAGCCTCCCAAGTAGCTGGGATTACAGGCATATGTCATGATGCCCGGCTGATTTTGTATTTTCAGTAGAGATGGGATTTCACTATGTTGGCCAGGCTGGTCTTGAATTCCTGACCTCAGGTGATCCACTCGCCTTGGCCTCCCAAAGTATTGGGATTACAGGTGTGAACCACCATGCCTGGCTCATTTACATCTTTTTTTTTTTTTTGAGATGGAGTCTTCTTGCTCTGTTGCCCAGGCTAGAGTGTGGTAGTGTGATCTCGGCTCACTTCAACTTCTGCCGCCTGGGTTCAAGCAATTCTCCTGCCTCAGTCTCCCGACTAGCTGGGATTACAGGCACGTGCCACCACACCTAGCTAATTTTTGTAGTTTTAGTAGAGATGGGGTTTCAGCATCTTGGCCAGACTGGTCTTGAACTCTTGACCTTGTGATCCACCCGTCTTGGCCTCCCAAAGTGCTGGGAGTGTGGAGTGCTGGGAGTGTCTGCTGTGTGGAGAATGGACTGGTTGCGGGTGAGAGGGCTGGATGTAAAGGTAGGACAGCCAGGTAGGTGGCTACAGGCATAACAACGGCCACCTGGACCAGTTGATGGCCTGGTGCTCCCTAACTATTTTCACCCTAAAAAGACAAAAAGGTAATAAATAATGCTCACTAAAAACCATAATTTTACAGTATTCATTGAGAACTAGGAAATAAACACCTGATTACCAAACCATTTAAAGAATGAGAAAAAGCAAGATTCATCAAAGCTGGTAACAGCAGAACTGAAAAATTGCTTGCAAAACTACAGTAGTTTGATTGGCTCCATGACTGAAGTCCTGGAGACTAAATGAAGGAAGCTTAAGTTGAAGCTTTCTAATGTGAGGTATGTGTTCCTGAAAACGGTACTTTAAATCTATTGTAGGGATTTAATATTTAAAGGCATTATTAATTTTATTTTTGTTTTTTTGGGTTTTTTTTTTTGAGACAGAGTCTCACTCGGTCGCCCAGGCTGGAGTGCAGTGGTGTGATCTCAGCTCACTGCAACCTCCGCCTCCCGGGTTCAAGCGATTCTCCTCCCTCAGCCTCCCAAGTAGCTGGGATTACAGGCACCCACCACCATGCCTGGCTAATTTTTGTATTTTTAGTAGAGATGGGGTTTCACCATGTTGGCCAGATGGGTCTCAAACTCCTGACCTCAGGTGATCTGTCTGCTTCGGCCTCCCAAAGTGCTGGGGTTACAGGCATGTGCCCCCATGCCCAGCCAGTATTATGAATTTCATACCTTCCTAAAGTGAAGATTTTTTTGTAAAGCATGTGATTACTTCCTTGATTATCTGTTGAGAAAGTGTCAAGTTTTTGGTATCTCATTTTCTTAAGACCTGATTTCTAGAACACAAATTTTCTTTAAAAAAAATTCCCTTTGATATGTTTAAAGAAAAACGTTGGCTACTTCTGCACAAATGAATCTTGGAAAGCCATTGTAACAATACGTTAGCTCATTGGAGGCCACGGCCCCACCCTTACTGGCACGTTTTACTAGACATAATGAAATGATAATTCTAGGCTGCAACCGCTTGTTGCAAAACAATTGTGACCTTGTCTGAGGGCAAGGCTGCAATGATCCTAAAGTTTCTCAGAACAGTCTCAGTTTTGGATATTCCTCGTGGGACAGTAATATGGGTGACTTTGTTTTCTCAATTGACTCGCAGATATTTGTGCTCCTTTGTATTTTGTGGGAAGCAAAAGTCGTTGAGATGATGGAAATTCATAAGGCTCATCATCATACCTTCTGGTGAGGCTACAGCACACACAGCATGAATCAGGTTTGGAGAATGGAGCCTATGCCACACAGATAGGAATTTAATCTGGGGAATTAGGAACAAAATTAGCAGCTGGCAGAGCAAACAATGGAAGGTAAGGCATCCCAGAGGTTAGTCATTGCAAGAAGCCACTAGTCTCCCAAGGCAGAAAGACAAAAAGCGGAGGTGAAGCCAGGTGTCCAAAAGCCAGGACCACCTATGTGAGCCAGGACTCTGGGGGAGGGCCTTCCCAGGCAGAGCTCTAGCACTGAGGAGAGACAGCTGGAGATGCTACTTGAGTGGGGAGACCAGGCAGGGGTCCCACTTCCCTCCTTGCCAATCTTTCACCAGTGCCTCCCACAGGACCACTGATGTGGTTTGGCTGTGTCCCCACCCCAATCTCATCTTGAATTGTAGCTCCCATAATTCCCATGTGTTGTGGGAGGGACCCAGTGGGAGATCATTTAATCATGGGCGGAGCTTCCCCCGTACTGTTCTCATGGTAGTGAAGAAGTCTCAAGAAATCTGATGATTTTATAAGGGCTTTCCCCTTTCTCTTGGCTTTCATTCTCTCTTGTCTGCCACCATGTTAGATGTGCCTTTTGCCTTCTGCCATGATTGTGAGGCTGCCCAGCCATGTGGACCTGTGAGTCCATTAAACCTCTTTTTCTTTATAAATTACCCAGTCTCGAGTATGTCTTTATCAGCAGTGTGAAAACGGACTAATACAACAACCTAGCAAAAAGCTGGCGGGGGAGTCTGGGAAATGTGGGACAGTTTTGAGGGACAGTCCCCAGTGGTGCAGGGCAAAGAGTGGAGGTAAATGGCTGGCACAAGCATGCCCTTGCTGCCCAGTTTCGATTCTCGTGGTTCTACCCATATTTAACTCCTGCCAGGACCACCTTCTCCTTCATACACCAACTTCTTCTTCATACATCCTCTCCCCACAAAGGGAGAGGCAAAGTCCCAGCAACCCCTGTACTCATCTCAATATGAGTTGCAAGGTAATAATGAGAGGGTTCACTACCACTTCCACCCCTTGATTCCTGGGCCTGTAAATGTCTTCTGTGGAAGAAACAGTACCACATATTACTCCCTGGCTCATGGCATTCTGTAGGGCTTGGCTCCCAGATGGTTCCATAACTGAATATATATGACTGGGCTCAAGCAAGTTCAGAAGGTACAAGTGTTGAGCAGGTGACCCAGTGTTCCATGACATCTACTCCTGCTGCATTGCTCTCCCAAACAAGTGGAAGCTCTTTATGACCATACAAGAGGAGAATGAAAGCTTGGTCTGGTTTACAATTAGGTCTACATGATATATTGGCACCAACAAGAAAGAGACTGCTGTTGCACCAAGCACTTCTCAAGGGTGGCCCTGAAGGACAGTGGTGAAGAAAAATATTTCCAATGGACAAAACTTTGAGCCCTTTCCCTAAAAGGAGCAGTCACCAGAGGTGAGGATCTGTGCTGACTCATACACCTTGGCTAATGATTTGTGTGGTTGGCTGGGGACTTAGAACAAAATTGGAAGATTTATGACAAGGAGGCCTGGGAAGAAGCCAGAACTTTCAGAATGGGTAGAGCATGATAATGTTTGTGTCCTGCATGATTGTTTCCCAACTGCATCCACCACAGAGGCTTTCAGAAGTCGGGTGAACAAGACGATGGCGATGATGATTCCTACTAGCTCCATGGCCTAGCTTGCTTCATGGTCCACGTACAAAATGGCCCTAGCAATGAGATGAATGTTGCACATGTGTCAGCAGTGCAGCCCCACTCTCACCAGGGCTGACCCAGCTATTAGCCCTGCTGATAGCCCAACCTGCAGTGACAGGGGCCAGTGCTTCCTCCCCAGCACAGTACCATTCCTGAGAGCAGGTGGTGTGTGGCGGCTCCATGGTAGTGGGTTGCTTACATGAGACCATTCCATCATCGGTAGCGTTTGTCCTTACTACATTAGACAACTACGCTGTCTGTGGGTTTGCTTCTCCTGCCTGCTGTGCTTCTGCTAACCCCACTATCCATGGACTTAAAAAAGGTTTTGTCTCTCATCACCATATCCTGAGAAACCTCATGCTGACCAAGTGTTGTGGGAAGTCAGGGACCCCAAACAGAGGGACCGGCTGGAACCGCGGCAGAGGAACATAAATTCTGAAGATTTCATTTTAATATGGACATATATCAGTTCCAAAAATTAATACTTTTATAATTTCTTATGCCTGTCTTTACTACTGCAATCTCTGAACATAAATTGTGAAGATTTCATTTTAATATGGACATTTATCAGTTCCCAAAATTAATAATTTTATAATTTCTTACACCTGTCTTACTTTAATCTCTTAATCCTGTTATCTTCATAAGCTGAGGATGTATGTCAGCTCAGGACCACTATTGTGTTAACTGAACAAATTGATTGTAAAACATGTGTGTTTGAACAATATGAAATCAGTGCACATTGAAAAAAACAGAATAACAGCAATTTCAGGGAACAAGGGAAGACAACCATAATGTCTGCCTGCCTGCAGGGTCGGGTAGAATAGAGCCATATTTTTCTTCTTTCAGAGAGCCTATAAACAGACGTGCAAGTAGGGAAGATATCACTAAATTCTTTTCCTAGCAAGGAATATTAATAATTAAGACCCTGAGAAAGGAATGCATTCCTGGGGGGAGGTCTATAAATGGCCACTCTGGGAGGATCTGTCTTATGTGGTTGAGATAAGGACTGAAATATGCCCTGGTCTCCTGCAGTACCCTCAGGCTTACTAAGATTGGGAAACCCTACCCTGGTAAATTTGAGGTCAGACCGGTTCTCTGCTCTCAAACCCTGTTTTCTTTTGTTTAAGATGTTTATCAAGACAATATGTGCACAACTGAACACAGACCTTTATCAGTAGTTCTGTTTTGTCCTCTTCCTGTTTCCTCAGAAGCATGTGATCTTTGTTCCCCTTTTTGCCCTTTGAAGCATGTGATCTTGTGACCTATTCCCTGTTCTTGCACCCCCTCCCCTTTTGAAATCCTTAATAAAACTTACTGGCTTTAAGGCTCAGGTGGGCATCACGGTCCTACCGATACGTGATGTCACCCCTGGAGGCCCAGCTGTAAAATTCCTCTCTTTGCACCCTTTCTCTTTATTTCTCAGCTGGCCAACACTTATGGAAAATAAAAAGAACCTATGCTGAAATATTGGGGGTGGGTTCCCCCGATAACCAAGGGACCCCTACACAACAAAAGAAGGAAGGCACGTTTCACACGATGATGGATTCCTCCTACACGTGCACAGCCATGTGACTGGGTGGGTCAGACAGCACCCAGTTCATGATGGCAACTTGAGTTACCTACCAATCCAGTGTCCCATGGCCAACCCTTCAGTCTCTACCAGAGGCCAGGAGGAAGCCAGAGAAGTTTCTCAAAAGCATAAATTATAGTTCCCTGTAGAAGCTATGGATTTGCTCTCCCTGGCAGAACACAGAGATGTTTCACATTCTAGAAATTAGCATCAATATATATTTAGTGTTCAATAAGTCCCCAGTGTCTTAGTGCTTCCCTTTCCTAGATGCACAGTCAACCTGGTAAGGAGGCTCCTCCTCCTTTAGGGGAGGACTTGGAGGAAGATTTCTAGATGATGTTATTTCAGAACTCAAGTTTCCTTCCTAAGGCTCCTGGGCTCCTTTTCAACATGGGATCAGTGCCCCTGTGAGCCAGCAAAGGTCTGGCAATTGAAAGAGAAATAATTGCCTTTTGTGGTTACTCAAGGCAGCTTCTGCTGATCAGCCTAGAATTTCTCTGCTTCTATAAATGAAGTAATGCTTTAGGAAGGTGCCAATTTGTTCCATTTCAAAGATGACTGTGGCTGGGTGTGGTGGCTCATGCTTATAATCCCAAGACTTTGGGAGGCCAAGGCAGGCAGATCATGAGGTCAGGAGTTCGAGATCAGCCTGGTTAGCACAGTGAAATCCTGTCTCTACTAAAAATACAAAAATTAGCTGATTGTGGTGGTGGGCACCTGTAATCCCAGTTACTTGAGAGGCTGAGGCAGGAGAATCACTTGAACCTGGGAGGTGGAGGTTGGAGTGAGCTGAGATCACGGCACTGCACTCCAGCCTGGGTGACAGAACTAGATTTTGTCTAAAAAAAACCCAAAGGTGACTGTGATTCACCCTTGTCATGCATGACAGGCACTGCAGCCCTTGTCTGCTGGCAGTGCTGTTGGCTGCTAGCCACTGCTGTAGCTTCTCATCCTTCCCACTGGATCAGAGCCCATTTTATGGGAATCTCCCACTGTCATTCTTGCAGGGCCGACCAAGGCTGCTGGCTCTCCCCTCAACAAAGCATTTCTCAAAGCCTTTGTAAAGGGTGTCTCTGAGTCCTCCTGGGTGACATAGGTGGTGGGTAAGTGGTCACGCAAAATACTTTCCTTTCAATTTTCTCATATTCCTAAATCTTTGAATTCCTTCCTTGACAATATGCCAGGGAAGTCCTGGCCTCCCTATTTTGTGTAATGCTGTACACTGTTAGGCCTAGGTTTCAGTCAAACAGACAGACTGCTAGGGCCTTTTCCAGCTCTTCAGATAGCACTCATCTCCAGAATCTTATTGATAAATGTAGTCCAGTCCAATAGCAAAGTCTTGCAGTTGCTTTGGTAGTAAGCTGTGTTCTCCAGGAACACACCCGGGAGGCCTGGATCTGACTCTATGGGTCTGGAAGTAATGAGCAGAGGTGATTAATAAGTCTTTAGGAAAACAGGAATTCCCTTGCAAGGCAATTACTCCAGGTGAGGTCCCTGAGCAATGAATGGTGTCCTCAGACAGTGTGGGAGGGGTTATTTCCGCTGGTTGGGAAGCCTGGGCAGATTTGGAGTTCAAGGCTCTCAGATTCATACAAATCCATCCAAATGCCCCCATCTCAATCTCCAGGTCCCATTACCCCCACTAACAAGGTTCTACTCCCCCTACCTAACCTTAAATAAGAGACATAACAAGGCCGAAGGCTGAACTCATCTTGTAATTTGGAAGTCTACAAAACCAGGTTTGGGGTCTAGTCCTCTGCTTGTGCTATGGAAATAAAAAATGTTGTTAGGGTCACCATGGAAATTCTCAATTTCTTTGGTCATGCCTTCACTTGAGCTAAGAGTTCAAGACCCTGAGCTTAGCATTTTTTTCCCTTTTCATTATGAGCTCTCTAGTACATGAAGAAGCCAGCCCTTCTTCATTACTACCATATCCATCATTACTACCACACACCTCATTACTACCACACCCATCTAGTGCAGCAGCTGCTTATGTCCCAAAGCCTTGCTTTTTACTAGCCCTTCAATGAAAGCAAAGATGACAATTTAAGTCATTGTGATATCATGGAATTGATAGAGCTCATCACCGCTTTCAAGCTCAAATAGCTAAGCAATCCCAGAATTCCTCAGACTGCTTCTGGGATCATGAGTTATGCCAGTTAGGAATCAATCAGGGCAGGGAATACACCTGAGGCTGAACAGACACATCTGGCATAGCAATGGGGCACACAGTTTGCACTTGACGACTTACCAGCTGGGTAACCCTTGGAATGTGGTGTGACCTCTTAAGAGTGTTCTAATTTGTAAAGAGAGGTGATCTGATTTTTCTTTTCTTTTTTCTTTTCTTTTTTTTTTTTTTTTTTTTTTGAGATAGGTCTTGCTCAGTCACCCAGGCTAGAGCACAGTGGTATGGTCTCGGCTCATTGCAACCTCTGCCTCCTGGTTTCAAGCTATTCTCCTGCCTCAGCCTCCCGAGTAGCTGGGATTACAGGCACCCACCACCATGCCCGGCTAATTTTTATATTTTTAGTAGAGATGGAGTTTCACCATCTTGGCCAGACTGATATTGAACTCCTGACCTTGTGATCCACCCACCTCAGCCTCCCAAAGTGCTGGGATTACAGGCATGAGCCACTGCACCCGGCTGGTGATCTTATTTCTCTGTCTTACCAGATATGTCCTGCCAGGTGGCCATGAATCATGTGTCTCCATTCCCACTGCTTTCAACCACGGTTCTTTGGAACTGGGAGGATGTCAGAACACAGTTGACAGGTGACTGGCCTTGAAGGGCTGTGTCCCGATAGAAAACCTGGTCCAATCAAGTCTCTCGCTCAAGAAATAAAATGGGCAAGGTCTGGAAGCTCCTTGATTTTGGGAAAGTTTGGGGACCATGGATGAGCTGATGAAGAACAGAGGTGACTCATGCACAGGAAGAGGATGGGAGGGGAGAAAACTTGGAGGGGCAGAAACTGGGGTGACTGCAGAGACAGTGAGACCTCCATCGAGGGTCAGCACCCACCCAGTGTGCATTCGGTTCTGCCCTGTTCCTTCACTTGGGTCCCTGAGAGTCCCCTGTATCTTTATTTTAAAGCAGAAACAGTAACAACAAAAAACCCTCCCTTCCACTTGAACTGTTTGTGTGGTCTCTTTTCCTTAAAGCCAAAAGATTCTGGCCTGGGAACAAAAAGATCATGTCTCCTACATCATTGCATTAAATGAGGAAGCTTGTGGGAAAGCCCAAGTGTAACAAAATAAGCAACTCATTTTCAGAGTCAGACAGGTTAGGGTTCAAATTCTTGGTCTACCACTTATTATCAACCTGGCCTTGGGCAGCTTCACCTCCCCTTGCCTCAGTTTCCTCAACTGTAAAATGAAAATAATTCGATTTGGAATGCCCTTCTAGACCTGTCAGCTTTGATTTGTAAACTGCTAACCATTCTTCTAAATCTAGTTCAAGTGACATCTCCACAAATCCTAAGTCCCTAAGGGGAGTCCCCTCTCTTCCCTGCCTCAGCAGGATGATCCTATTCTGCCCACAGAACACGAATTTACACATCTGCAGTATCTTTGCTACTGCACCATGACCCACAGCAGGGGCCATGCCAATCCCCCTTATCCCAATCAGGCACGGCAGAGAGCCTCTCAGAGATGAGGTGCTGGATAAACATTTCCTGAATGAGTAAAGTGTATACCATCCAATGGAACCACATTCTTTCTTTTTTAATTTGCAACTCCTTTTCTTAAAATTCTGTGAGTTTTTTTTTGTTTGTTTTGTTTTGTTTTTTGAGCCAAGGTCTTGCTTTGTCACCCAGGCTGGAGTGAAGTGGCACTATCTTGGCTCACTGCAGCCTCCGCCTTCCAGGTTCAAGCAATTCTCCTGCTTCAGCCTCCAGAGTAGCTGGGATCACAGGCATGTGCCACCATGTCCAGCTAAGTTTTTAATTTTTTTTTGTATTTTTAGTAGAGACGGTTTCACCACGTTGGCCAGACTGGTCTTGAACTTCCGACTTCAGGTGATCCACCCTCCACGGCCTCCCAGAGTGCTGGGATTATAGGCGTGATCCACCGCACCTGGCCTTTTTCTTAAAAATTCTAAAGGAAGCGCAGACTGATTTGCTCAGGTGCTTTATCATATATGATTATTTCTGAAATGTATCCCACATGATAGTTAGCAATTATAAAATTAATTTGCCCTTTGGCATTAATGAATGTCATGTGAGTATTCTGAGTTCTCTTCAACTAAAACATCAGTGAATGCAGAATAAGGCCTCGAGAATGGAAAGAGATAAATGGAGAGTAGATGAAGCCTGGTCTACTGTGATTCTGCTAAGATGACGAAAATAACTTAGAAAAAGTAGGGCTGTTCATAGAAGAAATCAACAGCCCCCAGTGGAAAAGGGAAAAATGCAGATGGTAAAAATTAACTATAGAATGGGGATAATATTCTGGCCCGTATCAACAATTGGGCCAAGAAAATCCATGATATGATTGGAAATATGAAGTCATTTCAGTCCATTAGAAACAATCTCTGGATTCCCTAATTTCATGAATGGCCCAGCCCTAGGTATCACCTGAGTGCCCAGCGGTTTGTGACTCTGCTCTGTTGGGGACAGGCCAACATCCTAGCATTTCAACATGCCAGACACACTTTGGGTGGCTAAGGCAGACGGATTGCTTGAGCTCAGGAGTTTGAGACCAGCCCAGACAACGTGGAGAAACCTGGTTTCTACAAAAAAAATGTAAAAAACTAGCCAGATGTTGTGGTGCGTGCCTGTAGTCCAGGTACGCTGAGGTGGGAGGATCACCTGAGCCCAGGAGGTTGAGGCTACAGTGAACCATGATTGTGCCACTAAACTCCAGCCTGGGCAACGGAGCGAGACCCTGTCTCAAAAAACAAACAAAAGCAACAACATGGCAGATGGCTGTTTGTGAAGCAGAATTAGGATGCTCCCAACCATGTTTTCTATATTCTCATAGAGAGAAAATTATAAAAGTGTAATATTTATTTTAAGTTGGAGTGAAGTTTAAATTGGCTATAAATTCCTCAGTTGCATTTAACTAGGAATAAGATTGATATCTTTTAAGGGGGAGGAGGCAATACATTCCCAGAGGGAACTGAATTGATGGAAAGCTCCAAAGGCATGAATTAGCTGAAGTTTTTTCCTTTTTTTTTAGACGAAGTCTCACTTTGTTGCCCAGGCTGGAGTGCGATGGCACAACCTCGGCTCACTGCAACCTCCTCCCGGGTTCAAGTGATTCTTGTGCCTCAGCTTTCTCAGTCTGTTATTACAGGCACGCACCACCGCGCCTGGCTAACTTTTGTATTTTTAGTAGAGAAGGGGTTTAACGATATTGGCCAAGCTGGTGTTGAACTTCTGACTTCAAGTGATCCGCCTGCCTCAGCATCCCAAAGTGCTGGTATTACAGGCATGAGCCACTGTGCCCGGCCTGAGTTTGTTATTATAATAGTTATTTGATGTGGAGGTCTCACCCCAAGTTCATAACTTTGAAATTAGCCTACATCAGAGTTCATGTAGAGAAACTGATTCTCACTTTTTTCCTCGATATAATGATTTCATTCTTAATAGGTATAAACCGGCCAGGCACGGTGGCTCACGCCTGTAATCCCAGCACTTTGGGAGGCCAAGGCAAGCAGATCACAAGATCAGGAGTTCGAGACCAGCCTGGCCAAGATAGTGAAACCCCGTCTCTACTAAAAATACAAAAAATTAGCCGGGCATGGTGGCAGGGGCATGGTGGCAGGCGCCTGTAATCCCAGCTACTTGAGAGGTTGAGGCAGAAAATTGCTTGAACTCGGGCGGCAGAGGTTGTAGTGAGCTGAGATCATACCACTGCACTCTAGCCTGGGCGACAGAGCAAGACTCCATCTCAAAAAAAAAAAAAAAAAAAAGATATAAATCAGAACCACAATATTCTCTTTTTATTTAAACAGATAAACAGACACCGCAATATCTAGCGATAAGATCCTTTCAGAATGAGGTTGACTCGTGGGAAAGGATCTTATTAAAACCATTCAGAGATTGGCAAATGACATTGGTGATATTCCAAGAAGGAAATTAGTTAAGAAAATCAAATAAACTCTGGCCAGGCACAGTAGCTCATGTCTGTAATCCCAGCACTTTGGGAGGCTGAGAGGGGCAGATCATGAGCCTCTGATTTGTCACCTCTTGCAACCAATCAGTTTCAGAACAGAGCAGCCTGGCCAACATTGGGAAACCCCGTCTCTACTAAAGAAACAAAAAATTGGCCGGGTGTGGTGGCTCACACCTGTAATCCCAGAACTTTGGGAGACTGAGATGGGTGGATCACAAGGTCAGGAGTTAGAGACCAGCCTGGCCAACATGGTGAAACCCTGTCTCTGCTAAAAATACAAGAACTAGCTGGGCATGGTGGTGTGTACCTGTAAACCCAGCTGCTTGGGAGTCTGAGGCATGAGAATTGCTTGAACTTGGGAGGCAGAGATTGTAGTAAGCCAGGATCGAGCCATTGCACTCCAGCCTGGGTGACAGGGCGAGACTCCGTCCCCCCCCAAAAAAAATTAAAAAATCAAATAAACTCACAGCCAGGCGTGGTAGCTCACGCCTGTAATACCAGCACTTTGGGAGGCCAAGGTGGTTGAATTACATGAGGTCAGGAGTTCGAGACTGGCATGGCGAACATGGCGAAACCCCATCTCTACTAAAAGTACAAAAACTAGCTGGGCATGGTGGTGCGTGCCTGTAGTCCCAGTTACTCGGGAGGCTGAGGCAGGAGAATTGCTTGAACCTGGGAGGCGGAGGTTGCAGTGAGCCAAGATCATGCCATTGCACTCCAGCCTGGGCGACAGAGAGACTTCATCTCAGAAAAAAAAATTAACTCAAATAACAGCACCCCTGTGGTCCCAGGCTCCTTTCCATCTCAACTGGAGCCCTGTCTTCCTGGAGGGGGGATGTACTGTGATTTATCCAGGGCTGCAGTGCAGGTGGTCAGCGGTTTGCAAGGACGGTGAGAGCAGCTGTGGGTGGGACAGATGGTGGGCTAGGCTGGGGGCTGGACAGCCCCTGCAGCAGCTGCTGAGCAGAAGGAAGGTTTGGTCTGGCAGACAAATCTGAAAGCCCAGGGCCAGAGCAAAAACAATTCCTACATTAGAAAATAAAACAAATAAACATAAATCAGTAGGGGGCTCCGGATGAGGTATGGACTCTAACTGAGGGGGCCGTGGGGCCAGGAGCCCTGAATGAGTGTGCTGCCTCTAGGCCCCCAGTCTACGATTCCTAGAAGGGGAACAGCAGTAAAGCAAATCTCCAATCTGGGAGGGCTGATGGTCCAGGCAGCCAGGCCCCGGCCAGGTATGAGAGTTGGGCACCAACTATGGCTCAGTCTCAGGCACAAGCAGATGCCCAGATAGCATAGTTGGGGCACAAGATAGGGGCCCACACTGAGCAGCAGGTGCTAAGCTGTTGTCTTAGGCTGGGATTGGTCCTGGTGAGGCAGGAGAAGAGGGCCTGCAGGCGGAGAACTAAGGCCAATTTGTGCTGATTTCCTAGAACTGAATCAAAAGGAAAACCCCACTTCTCCACACCAAGTAAGGAAAGGATCAGAAGCTACTCCCTTTGTACTGTGTCACAGATGAAAAATGGAATGTACCTCTGATTGTTCCCTTCCTGCAACCAATCAGACTAGTTGGGTCAAGTCTTCATGTGTAACTTTGTAACTTCACTTCGGCCTCTGATTGGTCACCTCCTGCAACCAATCAGGCTGATTGCAGGCCAAGTCTTCATTTACATAGGATATAACCAAGTAACCAATGGGACACGTCTAGAGGGTGTTTAAACCCCAGAAAACTCTGTAACCAGCTCTCTTGAGCCACTTGCTGCATCCTGATCCCACTCTGTGGAGTGTACTTTCTTTTCAATAGTTCAATGAACTTTTCAGGAAAGTTCAATGAACTTTCCTTTCATTGCTTTGTGTGTTTTGTCCAATTTGCTCAAAACACCAAGAACCTGGATGACTCATAGTCAAGACCCTCTACCAGTAACACCAGAAAACCAAAGGGAGGAAAAGCTGAGCCTACAGGGAGGGGTCAAGTAGTCCCCATGCCCCAGGCAGATGGGGGACTGCTGGATGAGTAGTAAGTAGCCAGTTGGCCTGGTGTGGCCCAGGGAGGGCCTGACGGCTGCCAGGAGCCTGAGCCGCAGAGTGCTGGTTATGCCATCACAAGACCTTAGCCAAATCTCCTGGAACCTCATTTTCCTTTTCTGAAAAACAGTGATAATAACTTCAACTCCTCCTAACAGTCTGGGTTAAGGTGTCGGTTTCCTTCCCCAGCTCCTGGTGATCCATCTGGCCCTTGGGTGTAGAGAAGGTGCTAGCTGACTGTCTGTCTTAAGCACTCTTCTCTGATTTTGTGCTTTCGCCTGAATCATCTCTACTCCTATAGTTACATTACAGCTCTAGCCTTGGCCTCTGTTTCAGACCTCAATGTACTAATTAGGCATCCTTAGGTTAGTTAGGGTTGGCTTATCTGCTAAAACAGATAAATGATAAAATAGATATGGCCTGAACACAAAGGCAATGTATTTCCTGCTCAGTTGAAAAGCCCAAGGCTATAGGCAGAGGGACTCTCTTCCATGAAGTCACTCAGGGACCCAGGTTTATGGAAGCTCTGCCACCTTCAATATGAAGCTTCCTGTTTGCCCTGTCAATGCAGACTAATGGAAGGTGAAGCGGCATGAGGGAACATTAGTAGAAGGGCTTTTTTTTTTTTTTTTTTTCCTGAGACAGAGTTTCACCCTGTTGCCCAGGCTGGAGTGCAATGGCACGGTCTCGGCTCACTGCAACCTCTGCCTCCTGGGTTCAAGTGATTCTCCTGCCTCAGCCTCCCGAATAGCTGGGATTACAGGCACATGCCACCACGCCCGACTAATTTTTTGTATCTTTAGTAGAGACAGGGCTTCACTATGTTGGCCAGGCTGGTCTCAAACTCCTGACCTCGTGGTCTGCTTCTCTTGGCCTCCCAAAGTGCTGGGATTACAGGCATGAGCCACTATGCCTGGCCAAGTAGAAGGTTTTATGGGCCGGAATGGGAGTGTCACACGCTTTTGCTTATATTCCACTGTGGAGATCTGTCATATGGCCACACCTACCTGCAAGGAATACTGGAAAAGGTAGACAGGGGTGAGCCTAGAAAGTGCAAGACATGGGGCACAGTGAGTAGCTGGAAGTCTGCTGCATTTATCCTTGACTTTCAGCTATCTTCAGGATATATGCCTTGGATGCCCTAGAGGTACCTCAAACTAAACCTGTTCAAAGTCTAACTCATTAATGTCCTCAGTAAAGCCTGCTCCTCTTACTCAATTTCTTCCTCTGGTAATAGTATTACCACCCACCCAGATGCCCAGCTACAAACCTTCGAGTAAGCTTGACTTCTCCCACATCCCTAGATCCACCTTCCAGTAAGCTCTTGGTGGTGGCCATAAAGATGCACAGTTCATGTCTCCTGTTGCAGGGATCATAATTGGTTGAAGGCCCCAGCTACTGTCCTTCAGGGTCCGTCTCTGTATCTGCTTGCAGACCACCCTTTCTGGACCATGACTGAGCACAAACACCCATTTCTGCCACAGGCAGGACTCTTTCCGAGGGAGACTTTGGCTCAAGAACTCCCCATCACCTGGCAGAACTTTCTTAGGTCTGTATTGAGTCTGAGCTTTTGCTTTGTTCTCCTTCCTTTTCTCTCCTTCACCAAGGTCAGACCTGCATTGCAGTCTGAAAGATCTTCCCACCTTCTCTGGTTCACCCTATATGTTTCTTTCTTTCTTTCCTTCTTTCTTTTTTTTTTTTTTTTTAAATGGAGTTTCATTCTTGTCACTGAGGCTGGAGTACAATGGGGCGATCTTGGCTCACTGCAATCTCTGCCTCCCGGGTTCAAGGGATTCTCCTGCCTCAGCCTCCCAAGTAGCTGGGACTATAGGCATCTGTAAGCATGCCTGGCTAATTTTTGTATTTTTAGTAGAGACAGGGTTTCATCATGTTGACTATGCTGGTTTTGAACTCCCGACCTCAGGTGATCCGCCGACCTCAGGTGATCCGCCTACCTCAGCCGCCCAAAGTGCTGGGATTATAGGCGTGAGCCACCATGCCTGGCCTCACCCTCTGTATTTCGTAGGTGTTTCCCTCAATAAATCTCTTGCAAATAAACCTAACTCCTCATTGGTATCTGCTTCTTAGAGGATGTGAACTAAAGCAGTTTTCAAAGTTGTCCTCTTTTCTATTCCCACCGCCTTCTCTCTTGTGTGATTGCCATGGCTCCCTAATGATCCCCTGGCCTCCAATCTGGTTCTTCTCAAGCAGAGCATCTGTACTGCCACAGTGCTCCACTTCCAAAGTAGATATTAACACTCAGCTGATCAAAAGACTTCCATTGCTCCCACCTGCCATCTATGGACCCCACCTAAGTTGCTTGAAACATCATTCGATTTAACCTTCACAATCTCTCCTTGGCCTTGCCTCCACCCAGCATCCTTCCCTCTCCCACACTTGGACAACCAGCTTTTGCCTGAAGGTACTTTGGGCTACTCCCTCTACCTGAAATGCTCCCGATGATTTCTCATTCTATCAAAATCCTATTCATATTCATTCATTAGAGCTCAGCTCAAAACCCTCCTTAATCCTCAAAGACCTTTTTCCTCCCTCTTGTGGGCTCTTACAGCACTTTGCACATACTCTGTACCTTGTATATCTCTATTTAAGAGCATGTCTATCTCCTCCATTAGCTGGGGATATTTGAAGGCAAGGAAGGTGTTTCATTCATTTGTGCATTCATTTCAGCAATCCATTGTCGAGCACCTACTGTGCCCTGCTTCTTGTCCTGGGTGCTGGAAGTAGATTAATAAAACAGATAAACATTCCTACTCCTATTGGCTTCTTTCTAGTGTATACCCAATGTTGAGTTGTGCTCTTGCATAGAGCAAGTGTCTCACAGTTTGCTAAATAACTGAAAAGGAGATCATCATTTTAAATGCCCCTATTGATCATATACAGAGTTCATGGCAATGCTGAAACTCACAACTATATTAGGAAGATAAAATGGAATTATAGCTGGAATGTTGGCAGAAACTGCAGAAGAACCATATAAACAGAAGTGAATTTAGCCTAAATTAAGGCCAGGAACACTTGAGGCAAAAGGTGGGAAGGTTGATAGAACAACCAAATTAAAGGGAACAGCCTCTGTGTTTGAAGCTAACAAGAATCCACACGTCAGCAAAGAGAACAGACGTGTCTAGGAATCATTGCCTGAAATAACCCCTCCTCCAGTTGGCTTTGAGTGAAAAGCTGTAATGAGACCAGTGCCTCCCAAATGTCGCTGGACAGTAGCCAACTGCAGCACAGTCATAGCTTCAGACGCATGAACTCAGGGCTGGAGGCACGGGGTGAAATCTTTGCAGACAGCCTTTCATCCTCTTCTGCCGGGGTACTTCCAAAGCTAGTGGATCACTCCTCTGTGAAGCAGGCTGCTCTGTTCTGTTGCTGGGCAGGCCCCAATTACTTTTACTCCTCTTCTAATATCTCTAATGGTTTCACCCATCCTTCCCATTGAAAAAGGTCTTTTTACTTTGCAGCAAAATTTCTACTGACTTCTGTAGAAAAGATGCATACATTATAGAAAATCAAACAACAATATGAATTTAAACTCACCTTAAATGTTACCATCCAGAAAGAACCTTTATGAATATTTAGCAAAGATTCTTATAAAAGTCTCTCGACCAGGAATGGTGACTCATACCTGTAAACCTAGCATTTTGGGAGGCCGAGCCAGGCGGATCATGAGATCAGGAGTTCGAGACCAGCCTGACCAACATAGTGAAACCCCATCTCTACTAAAAATAAAAAAATTAGCCTGGCATGGTGACAGGCGCCTGTAATCCCAGCTACTCAGGAGGCTGAGGTGGGAGAATCACTTGAACCAGGGAGGAGGAGTTTGCAGTGAACACAGACTGCACCATTGCACTCCACCCTGGGTGACAGAATTTTAATTATTATTAAAATAAATAAATAAATAAATAAATAAATAAATAAATAAATCTCTCAATGTAGGCCAGGCGCAGTGGCTCACACCTTTAATCTCAGCACTTTGGAAGGTCAAGGCAGGCGGATCACCTTAGGTCAGGAGTTCAAGACCAGCTTGGCTAACCTGGTGAAACCCCACCTCTACTAAAAACACAAAAATTAGCTGGGTGTGGTGGCAGACACCTGTAATCTCAGCTACTTGGGAGGCTGAGGCAGGAGAACTGCTTGAACCTGGGAGGTAGAGGTTTCAGTGAGCAAAGATCACGCTATTCCACTCCAGACTGGGCAACAAGAGTGAAATTCTGTCTTAAAAAAAAAACAAAAACAAAAACAAAACAACAACAACAACAAAACTCAATGCATACCTGCACATAGAAAAAAATAATTATACCAAAATGAGATATCACAATTCTACTTTTAAATTTTAATTTTAACCTTATCAAAAAACCTTTACGTAAGTACAGCATACATACATACTACCAGCTTGGGAACAAATTGAAATTGCAAATGCAATAATTATCAGAAAATGGCTTTCTCTGCTCGTGTGCGATGTGGTGGCAGCAGGTGTGGCTTTGAGATGCAGAATGACAGTGGTGAGTTCATATGCCTGTATGTGCCATGGAAATGGTCCGATAGCAGCTGCATCATTGATGCCAAGGACCACAAATCCATCCAGAAGAACCAGACCAAGGTTGATAACGTCACAAGCAAGTTTTTTTTTTTTTCTTTGAAACAGAGTTTCGCTCTTGTTGCCGAGGCTGGAGAGCAATGGTGGAATCTTGGCTCACTGCAACCTCTGCTTTCGGGTTCAAATGATTCTCCTGCCTCAGCCTCCCAAGTAGCTGGGATTACAGGCACACACCACTATGACCAGCTAATTTTGTATTTTTAGTAGAGACAGGGTTTCTCCATGTTGGTCAGGCTTGTCTTGAACTCCTGACCTCAGGTGATCCTCCCGCCTCAGCCTCCCAAAGTGCTGGGATAGCAGGCGTGAGCCACCGCTCCTGGCCTGATCGCAGGCAGGTTTAACGCCAGTTTAAAATGTATGCTACCTGTGGGGCCATTCGCAGGATGGGTGAGTCACACGACTCTATTTTCCAATTGGCCAAGCCCAAAAGACTGTATTAAAGAACTTTTGACTGGAAAGAATCACGGATGTCAAAAATTTGTCATAAATAAATAGTAAAAACCTAAGAAAGGCCAGGCACAGTGGCTCAAGCCTGTAATCCCAGTACTTTGGAAGGCCGAGGCGGGTGGATCACCTGAAGTCAGGAGTTCGAGACCAGCCTGGCCAACATGGTGAAACCCTGTCTTTACTAAAAATAAAAAAACTGGCCTGGCATGGTGGTGGGTGCCTGTGATCCCAGCTACTCAGGAAGCTGAGGCAGGAGAATTGCTTGAACCTGGGAAACGGAGGTTGCAGTGAGCCAAGATCATGCCATTGTACTCCAGTCTGGCAAAAGAGGCAGACTCTGTCACAAAAAACAAAACAAAAGAAACTAAAAAAAAAATTACTGCAAAATAAATACATCTGTTTCTGCTAGAAACAGAAGCCTCACAGACATTACTCTTTCCATAAAATAGTTAATGAAATTTTGGAACACCTTACATGAATTTTTATTAAAACATACTTAGGATGTGGTGCCCATTGTCCAGCTTGTGGTGCCACTTCTTTTTTGTGAGAAGGAAATTTATCTGAATTCTTTAATTCTAAAGCAATATATGTTCCTAAACAGTTAATATGGAATATTATTGTGGATGATGTCCTTAATGATAAATTTAAGGGCGTAGGAGAAATATTATCTATATAGTTGACCTTGGTGAAACGACTAGGGCACAACTTTCAACTTATTAATAATGTTTCTGAGGCAGTTAAGAATTTTGATCATCTTAATGAAACATAAAACTTAAATTAATCTGAAAATTCAATGTACAGTGTTCACCTTTGTCTGTTGTTCAAATCTCACTTTTTAAAGCCAGGCTCCCATCAGAAACAGAATAAAGTTAAAGCTCTTAATTAGAACCAGGGATGAAGACACGTTGGCTGCTAATTGGAGGAAAAACTATGTCTTTAAATCCAGAGAGGTTGACAGTCAAGATGAAAAGCCAGATTATTATACTCATTAGGCTGAAAAACAATAATCACCTCACTGGCCCAAAGACAAGGTCTGAATTTTCCATTAGAGGAAACTGGATCTATGCATCTGCTGTGTAGAGACCTCATAGTTTTATACTATAGAAATGGGCACAGTTGGTTTTCTGGAAGAGTTGTAAGTATAAGCTATTTGTATTTGTTCCTCTGTCTGCCTAGAATTGTGGGGGTCCACTGAGGCAGTCCATATTTGATGGATGATTCAGTCCTGATTTCTGAGAGTCAGCTGACTCAAGTGTTAATGATCTTATGGAAAAGTCAGTTCAGTGAGAAGGTTTTGTGGGTTTCAAATACACATAGATCGTAATCTAAATAGGTCCCAGTTTTTGTTTTGTTTTACTTTTCAGCCAATCCTGAGGCATAAGAAACATTTTAATTCACTGCACATTCCAAAAGCCTTGCAGAAAGCCTTACCATTTAAGAACAAGCCCGAGACCCAAGCAAAGGCAGGCAAGGTGCCGAAGGACAGGCAGAGACCAGCCATTCACACGCAAGCCTTGTGAAAGGAAGGTCCTGTGGCCATTTAGATAGGAAAATAACACTCTTGGCAGTACACTTTGTGTTTCTACTGTAACTCAGTTTTGATCAGGAGGGGATAAGGCCAGAGTTATTCATGGCACTAGAACTATAGGTTAGAGGCAGAGCTGGAGTCTATTTCCAGTCCTTTGCTTGGCCCTGTTCTGCCCTGTGCATTTTAATGTGGAGTCATAGGCACAGCTGGGGAACTCTTGTGTCCTGGTTAGTGGCACACAGAGCCCATAGAGTGATGATGAACAGAGGGGGTTTTGTGGTAAAGGTAAATGTGCTCACACCTGTATTTCCATGCCAACAATGATTTCCTACCTCAGGATGCATTTTCAAGTCGTTAACATTCATTTGGATTCCGGGTTGCCTCTATCTTGGATTCCGTCAGCTGAGGTGCCTGGATGGGAGTGTGCAGTGTCTGTGAGAGTATTCTGATGCTCACCAGGTTTTGTCCCTGTCAGGTCCTTGCACTGCTGGACGCTCTGAGTATAGTTCACAGTCAGAGGGTGAAGAAGGCCAAGAAACAGTGGCACCTGGAAAATAAAGAGCACTTCAAAGCACTCCTCAAGCAGGAGGAGGAGAAGCTGAAGGAGTAAGAGGACCTCAGAAGAAACTCTTCTGAATTCAGAGTCAGAGGGAAAGAAGAAGCCAGAAATCCAGTCTGAAGAGGGCTGAGGAGCAATTGCAGTGAGCCTTTGGAATGGGAGGGCTGGCCGTAGATCTACAGAAATGGGCGATTTCAAACATCACGGTGTTTGTGACTAACAAGTCAGGGGGCGAGAGCCCAAGAGATGTTCTTGTTGGACACATCATACAGACTGTGTGTTTGGGAGGAGAAATGAAGCCTGCAGTTGCAGGACCCGGGTTCATTTTCAGCATCTGGAGCTGCCTACATTTAAAGTGATGTAAACTATGGTTATGTGGATTCTCTTACTTTTTTCTACCTGCCTCAGTTTAATTATTTTGTACTATGAAAATATAATTAAAACATTTTCCTGTTAGTTTTAGCTTAGTGGGTTTCATCAGGGGTGAATGCCTGACAGTGGATTGTGGATAATTGTTTATCCTAGAAAAATGCAGTAAAATCATCACCTCAAAGCATATATGCTTTGAAAATTGAAAACTACAAAGTATTCTCAAGTCAATACATCACAGAAGGCATGACACCTATGTAAAGAAACAGCAATGAAAATCTCGCAGGCAACACTGTACAGCGCTGCTGAGGGGCTACCAGAGAAAGTGGGATGCTAGGCTGTGCATTCAGTGTGCACATATGAGAAATGAAGACGGAATGGATGTGTCACGTTCTAATGCAATCTAAGGAAAGAGAAGAAAGCAACAATTTACATACAGAAAGCAAAATGAAGGCAATGATCCAATTTAAAGATAATTTGATGACTATAGGCCAGTTTTGCTTATCAACGTTACAAACAATATAGAAAATAAATGTCAAAGCAAATGAAACCAAATAAGTATTTGATACTGGGAGATACAAAATGAGAGCAGGCACGTGGAACCACTGGAACCCTCCCAGTCCATTGCTAGGACTAGAAATCAGAAAGGGCCATTATAAACACTTCTTAGCCAATGTTCTTGCATTCATGAATGGGAAGGATAAAGCTGGACTTATCACACTACCTGACTTCAAAATGTACTGGGAAGCTGTAGTAACCAAATCTGCATGGCCATGTCCTGAAAACAGACAAAGAGATCAGTGGAAGGGAATAGAGGACCCAGATATACATGCACAGACTTACAGCTAACTCATCTTTGACAAAGACACCAACAAAATACATACAATGGGGAAACGTCATGCACAAGAATGAGACTAGACCCCTATCTCTCATCATACATGAAAATAAAATCAAATGGATTAAACAGTTATGCTGAAGACCAGAAACCATGAAACTATTAGAAAAAAACATTGTGGAAACACTCCAGGATGCTGGTCTAGGCAAAAGTTTTTGGTTTTCAAAAGCACAGGAGACCAAAGCAAAAATAAACAAATGGAATTCTGTCATCCTAAAAATCTTTTAGCACAGCAAAAGAAACAACAAAGAAATGAGATGACACACAGAAGGGGAAACAATATTTGCAAACTCTCCACCCCTGAAGGGATTCAAAACCCGAATATATAATAAGCTCAAACAACTCAATACCAGAAAACCTCCAGAAAACCAAAAATAATCCGGTTTAAACATGAACAGAAGATCTGAATAAACATTTTTTGAAAGAAGACACATGGAACTACTAGAACTCTCTTAACCCCTGCTACAACTAGAATTCCGAACGGCCACTATGAATGCCTGTTAGGCAATGTTCCTACATTCATGAATGAGAAAATACATCTAAACCAGAGAAGGCCTCAAGATAACCTCCAAGGTTCTGACATCCCTCACTGCCTCTGGCTCTCTGGCTCCCTGGCCAGTGGCCTAGGCCTGGACCCCTCCCTCAGGGCCATGGGAGGTGAGACCCAGGATAGCGTACCTAACCTGCTCCCTGCCATGGGCAGTACATCCACAGATAGCACCCCCAACGAGCCGCCCCATCCCCCATGCCCTGGATAGCACCCCCAACCTGCTCCACACTGCAGGCATCAGGCAACCCCAAGTTGCCCCCTACCACAGGCAGTGCAGCCTCCGATAGTGCACCTACCCCACCCCCTTTCTACCACTCTGGTCACACTCCAGTCTCTGTCGCAGACAGCAACTGCAGTGAGGCGAGCTGCGATGCCACAGGCTCCAGCCTCCAGGGTGTGGCAGATGGTTCCTTCTCTTCCTCCTCTAAGCCAGGCACAGAGTAGCTGGTCTACAGCCGCAGAAGAGCCTGGAATGGGGTGATGCCCCCTTAGCATCCTTCACATTCTGAAAATGTGCAAATGAGCGTCCTGGACTACATGTTGTGATTGGATGAGACAAAAACTTCTAGGCCTATGCTCCATGGTGGGGGACAGGTTAGGGGCACTATTGGAGGCTATACTGCCTGTGGCGGGGTGGGGGTGGGGATTGGTTGGGGGTGCTATTGGGGACTGGACTGCCCTGGGGGGGGGCCAGTTGGGAGTACTATCTAGGTTGCAGTACCCACAGCAGCTCATGGGGGAGTGGGTTGGGTGTGTTAACTGGGGCATAACTGCCCAAGGCAGAGGTTAGGCTGGGGGCGGTATCGGAGGCTATGAGGATTAAGGGCGCTATCGGGGACTGCCCTGCCGGCGGCGGGTGGCAGAGGCAGCAGTGACAGCAGTGGCCTCCAAGGCAGTAGCTGTTGTCCTCTCCCCAGTCTCCAAACTCTAGAGGCTGACCTCCTCCTGCTGCTGCTGCTGGAAGCCAGTGGGGTGCACAGTGTTTCCACAGGAATCCTGAGCATGACAGGGTCCCCACACCTGCTGTGGGCCCAGGGCTTGCACCCTCTTCCTCTGTTTTGCAGAGACCACCTGGGGGCTCTGGGCCTGGAGTCAGGGGGATTACAAGGGGACAGGGCCCTGTGGGTTGAGGCATCAGGAATGGCAACCGCACTTCAGTTTGGGGGTGGCTGGGTCTGAGTTTCTTCTGCTCCTGCTCCCCAAGCAGTGCAACCCCAGTGGGCCCAGTGGTTCCTGTAGAGTGGGGAGCTGGGCATTATAGTGTCTCTAGTCCCCACCCCAGGCCCCAGTACCTGGCCAGCTTGGGCCAAAAGGAGACGTCGGACTTTGGAGGGTCAATGTGAGTGCCTTCACTGAAACCGGCTCCTGCCACCCAGTGGACAGCATGACAGGGTGATGCTCTAATGCTACCACTTTCTGCATCCTGTTCCAGGTTTTTCTGGCTTTGCCTGCCCTGCTGCTTCCTGCCAGGAGAAGGAGGATCCACCTGCCGGATGTTGGAGGCTGGAGGCTGGAGCCTATGGCCCCGTGGCTTGCCTCGCTATGGGTTGGTGGTGGTGACAGAGACTGCAGCGTGCCGGAGCAGTAGGAGGTGGCTGGCTGTGGCCACAGGGCTGTGGCAGCAGCCATGTGGTAGGAGCTTTGTAGGGAGGGCCAGTGCATTGAGGGCGACAGCAGCGGTGGTTGTATTGGCATCGCTGCCAGTGGTGGCAGCAACAGCAAGTCTGGGGGCCGGGAAAGGGGAGTGGGAACTTCAGGGTCCGGCTGGCCTGGGGTAGGTAGGAAGCTGTGGGTGTTGTACCATGGGCCTTGGTGGAGGTGCAGCCAGGACAAGGAGGAGTCCTCCCCCTTCTCCTAGAGAATCTGGAGGGTGCCCTCCTCCTGCTGGCACCCAAACCAGGCATGAGTGGAGCATTATCTCATTCTTAACAAAATTTAAGGGGTGACTCTTTAGGGGGTGTATCTTTTTGCTTGTTTTTTGTTGGTGGTCTTGGACTTTTTCACATTTCATGAATTGGGAAGGGGAAAAATGGAATCTTATAGGCCATCTGATTTCCTCACCTGTTTTTTCTCCTTTCTTCCAGTCTGTTTTTTCTTTTTCTCATCACCATCATCTAGTTCCTCTTCATTTGCTTATGCTGGTGCTTCTATTTCTTGTTTCTATACTTTCGCCTTCTCCTCCTCCTCCTCCTCCTCCTCTTTTGTTTTCTTTTCCCCAAGCAATGGCCTTAACAAACAACAAACCAAAACTGAGTTAAAAATAAACTACTTGTCAGTGTGTTGCATTTTAAAAATAATCGGTCCATTACCATGTTTTAGAGAAGAGGAAAAAAATTAGTTGCAGAATTATTTAGTTCCTTGAATAGCTATGCTTTCCTGATTCTGTTAATGCATTGTAAGTTGTTATTCAAGGAATCAAAAAATGAAGCATCAACTAAAATATTGGTAGCAAACAGCCATTTCATCTCTCTCACATATTGGTCTGGAGATACACAAGAGGCAGAGTGGGTAATAAGTTCCACTTTATGAGATCATTAAGTGAACCATATCCCCTTCATTTTATTTCTCTGCCACCATTTTCAAGAGTATTGTCATCTGCATGAGCAAACCTGGTTCATCACCACATCTTTGCAACAAGAACAGGAAGGGGAGGATTATGTATATAATTGTTTTAAGGCCAAAGTTAATAACCAAAAAACAAGACTTTAGTAACTTTTGTCTTTAAGAACCTGCAGCGTTGGGCCCTCTTTTATTCCTAGCGTTACGTATTACTACCTTCGGTATGAACTCTTTTTTTAAGTGATTACTCTAGAAGTTTATGCATTTTATTGACTACTTTAAAGAAACAGGTATATTGTATCATTTCTTTCAAGACCACAAAAATGTATACGGGCTGTAATTTTGACACTTTTAAATTATTTTAAGGTTATGATATGTAAAATACTGTTGATATATATACAAATATGCATAAGTATCAATAGCTAGCTTATTTTGAAGACATAGTGTCTAAATTTTTGTCCAGGGTAGATTGGTTGCAGTTTCTTAGGTGTGTTTCTCAATACATTGCCTCAATGTTTTAAAGCATATAGAAATTTGAATACTATTAAACCTCATTTAGTCCTTTGTTTATAGGTTGTTTGATATTACTAAAGACATCACAGCCCCTCTTGAGATTCAGAAATAATAAAATTTGAGATATATAGAGTTAGAATCCAACAAATTCAGAGGAAAATTGTTAAATTACATAGCTGTAGAGCAGAATGAAACCCAGGTTCTAAGCTCTAAGGGGGCCATTAGCTACCATACAGGTGCCTCGGTGACCGGGCATAGAGTCAGCAGAATGACAGGATGGTGAAGAGTGAGCTGTGGAGCCTAACTCTATGTGAACATGAATTTTTAAACTGCATGGTGTCTCAGTTTATCCATCTTTACAATGGGCACAGTACTAAGTGTTTCTTTTTCTTCCCAGTAGACTGAATTATTTCCGTAGTGTGTCTTGTTGCCACTCTTACTGCCTACATGAGAGGACCTAAGGTAATTTCTGACAACCTGGGGTGCTTTGGGAAAAACAGAAGGAGCCACAGACCCCATTTTGGGAGAAACCTCTGTTTTCCTCATGGAACCCCAAGAGCTGTAAGCAGACAGGTCCCTCTCAAAATCTAAGGCTCTGTTCTGTTTTGCCTTGCTTTACCTGACCTTTTTGATTTGGGCAGCATCAGAAATTAGTAGGGGAAAGAGAGCTAAAGAAAGTTGTGGATGGGGGCTGCGTGTGATGGCTCATGCCTGTAGTCCCAGCACTTTGGGAGGCTGAAGCAGGTGGATCACCTGAGGTCAGGAGTTCAATACCAGCCTGGCCAACATGGTGAAACTCTGTCTCTTCTAAAAATACAAAAATTAGCTGGGCATGGTGGTGGGTGGAAGAAGGAGAAAGAGAGAGGGAGGAGAGGTGGGGAGGGGAACAAACAGTGTTCCCAGCTAGCTATACCCATTTACCCTGTTATCAACAATGCATGAGAGCTCCAGGGATCTCCATTGTCTACACTTGATATTGTCAGGTTTTCCCCCTCTTCATTTTAGCTATTCTGAGTGCGCTACCATAGTTTCTTGTGGTTTTCATTTGCATTTTTCTGAAGACTAATGAGGTTGAGCACCTTTCCGTGTATTTATTGGCCAATTAAGATACTATCTGTTTTGTGAAGTGCCTGTTCAAATCTTTCACCCAATTTGTTTCTACTGGGTAGGTTTACCTTTTTTCTCATTGCTTTGTTAGTATTATGTTGCAAATACCTTTCACATCCTATTGGCCTCCCCCTGAACTCCTTTAATGTTGTTTCTTGATGACAACTGTTTCTTGATGACAGCTTCTTATTTTTTTTTTTTTTTTTTTTTTTTTTTTTTTTTTTTTTTTGAGACGGAGTCTCGCTCTGTCGCCCAGGCTGGAGTGCAGTGGCCGGATCTCAGCTCACTGCAAGCTCCGCCTCCCGGGTTTACGCCATTCTCCTGCCTCAGCCTCCCGAGTAGCTGGGACTACAGGCGCCCGCCACCTCGCCCGGCTAGTTTTTTTGTATTTTTAGTAGAGACGGGGTTTCACCATGTTAGCCAGGATGGTCTCGATCTCCTGACCTTGTGATCCTCCCGTCTCGGCCTCCCAAAGTGCTGGGATTACAGGCTTGAGCCACCGCGCCCGGCCGACAGCTTCTTATTTTATGATTAGTGTCTATGTCCTACTTTAAACAAAAAATGTTGAGGATAATTGTACTTGAATTTAACAATCCCCCCTGCCAAATGAAGTAAAATGGTAGAAATTGCTGAATTTCAAAGAAATTATTTCCTCATCACAAAATATACTAGTGGTCCCAGGTACTTGGGAGGGTGAGGCATGAGGATCGCTTGAGCTCAGTAGTTCAAGACTGGCCTGGGCAACATGGCAAGACCTTGTCTCTACAAAAAAAAGAAAAAAAAAAATTAACTGAGCATGATGGCATGTACCTGTAGTCTCAGCTACTTGGGAGGCTGAGGCAGGATTGCTTGAGCCCAGAAGGTTGTGAGGCTGCAGTAAGCTGTGACTGCACTGCTGCACTCCAGCCTTGGTGACAGAATGAGACCCCGTGTCAAAACAACAAAAATAAGAAAAAAGAAAAAAAATACTAGTTTATAAAATAACTTGCTAAAATTAAGGAAAGGGTTTATGAAAAATATTAATAAGTAGCAATTATTTTATATGTTTTAATTATAGGCAGTAGCTACTAACTCCTTGTTATGAATAAGGAAATTGGCATTCTTACATTTCCTCTTCCCTCCTCTCCTCAGCCCCCTGAGTTTGCTAGCTTTCTACTGTCAAGATTTACATTTTATTCTGAAACCACAATTTCTTCCATAGTCTAGATTTAACTATTTGCTTACATGGAGTCATCTCTCTTACCAGTCTTTTCCCCATGGCCTTTCCCTCACTTCATTTCTTATTTTGCTTCATCTCTTAGTTGGCCAGACTTCATTTTCAGCTACTTTTTTTCTTTTAGAGACGGGGTCTGTCTCTGTCACCGAGGCTGGAGTGCAATGGTGCAATCATAGCTCACCGTAGCTTTGAACTCCTGGATTTACAGGACCCTCCCACCTCAGCCTCGTGGTAAGCTGGGACCACAGGCATGTGCCACCATGCCCAGCTAAGTTTGTATTTTTACTTTTTGTAGAGACAGGATCTCACTATGTCCAGCTACATTTTGAAAGGGCCCTGGGTGCTGTCTCCCTCTGATCTTGGAGAATGTTTGTCTGTCACCGTTATACTCGAAGGACAGCTTGGCAAAGTGCAAAGTTCTCGGACCGGGCTCACAGGCGAGGTCATCTTTATGCCTCCCACCGTCAACAAGGAAACCAGCCTTCTGGCTTACAAGTCCTGTGAGTGCGAATTAATTTCCCACAGACACCTTCCGTCCTGGTATACTAACAGCACCACTTTCTGAAGCAAATCCACAAAGGCAGAGGCCAAACCCTTAGCAGAGATGGAAACTGTGGCAACTGGCCGGGCGTGGTGGCTCATGCCTGTAATCCCAGCACTTTGGGAGGCTGAGGCAAGTGGATTGTCTGAGGTCAGGAGTTGGAGACCAGCCTGGCCAACAGAGTGAAACCCCGTCTCTACTAAAAGTACAAAAATTAGCTGGGTGTGGTGGCAGGCGCCTGTAATCCCAGCTACTTGGGGGGCTGAGGCAGGAGAATCGTTTGAACCCAGGAGGCGGAGGTTGCAGTGAGCTGAGATCGATCGCACCATTGCACTCCAACCTGGGCAATAAGAGCAAAACTCTGTCTCAAAAAAAAAAAGAAAAAAGAAAAAGAAAAAAAGAAACTGTGGCAACCTCAGTGGTAGCCCAGGCCTCCTTCCTTCCTTTGCCTTCCTCGCCCTGCCTCTCTGCTGAGGGTGGGTCTGTTTGACAACTGTGGAACAGAACAACCCCAGGCAGTCCCGGCCCCAGAGCACACTCCCGTCCCCACCCCGGGGTGTGTCTGGGAGGGCCCAGAGAGCTGTTGTGAGGTTCCACCTCGAAATGGACTGTTTGGTTCCTGTAAGAACAGAGGGAGCATGTGGATCAGCAAGAACACCATAGCCAGTGAGGAAGATTGGATCTATGCACCTGCGCTGTCCATTCCTTCAACAGACACCGGCATGCAAGGTGGCTCCTCGTAACATCCATCAGTCTTGCTTTGTGTGTGAAGTGCTCATGAGAAGCCTTTCCCAACCAGCTGGTGGGACCAGAGCCAGACGGCCCCCATACCCTTCCCTCTTCCAGTGCCATACCCATGCGCTGGGAGAAGTTCTTGCTTTTTGCTGACTTCCACATCCACCCACATGCCCTGGAGGGTGTGGGAGAGCCTGGGAGCCAGGCTCTCCGTTAGCACCTCCATCGCCCTTTAAAGGCGCTTTCCCAGCGCCCTCCTCCACTGTCACAATGGAAGTGCTCTCAGGCACTCCAACTCAGTAAGTAATTTTGCAGAGTGCCCTGTAATTGTCCTGAAGCAGAAGCCGGATGTACCTGGCAAGTGCAGACACATTGAACGCACCCATCCGTGGGGCGGACTGCTCAGTGTTGTTAAGCAAACTTTGTCCTAGTTCAGCACTGCCAGGTAGAAGGGTCGGCTTTGCCTGCACCCTGAGATGACTGAGGCAGAGCAGACACAGGGAAGCTGGCAGACCACCACAGGGCAACCACCACAGGACAGGAAACTTACTGGAGGGGTTGTGCACTGCCAGGGACAAGAAGTAGGTTTTTGTCACCCTGAAATAGGAGGCAAGCCAGATAGATACTGACAACGCAAGTGCTTTGCAAACTGACGCAGCAGGCCGGATAGCCCAGTGTGAATTTTGAAAAGTTGAGTCCTTTGTGAGCTCTGCCACGCCCAGCATCGGAGGCTGCTCTGGAACACGCTCTTAGGCAATCTTCTTGAGAGAGGGTAATGGGTTTCTCTTTGGTGTCTGTCTATCCATCCAGCCATCATCTATTTCTGGATACGGCACCACTTTTGGAGGTAGACAGGGCCATCCTGGTGTGAGATTTGAATTTGAGAAAAAAATGTAGTCTTTTTCCGAAGCTGGGGTGTCATGTCTGAGGTTTTCCACCTTTGCCCCACACCTCCCTAAATGACAACTTCTCCATGTTCAGAGGTTTGACACCCGATGGGCAGATGGGCCTTTGCTGCCTTTGCTTGGCTGGAGCCCTCTCATCAGCACCTCCTCCTGTCTCCTCCTGTGGGAGTTTGCTTGGCATCGCTTCTTCTGAGCACCTTTCCCTGCTTCCCAGGCAGAACTGGAAGCTCCTCCCCTCACTTTTGTCACCAGACAGCCAGGAGTCGGTGGGGGCTCCCCACCCTTCAGACCTGGATAGGACCAATTCAGATCCCACCACCCAGCTTCTCAGACTGGAGTCAGTGTCCTGCCCGACGTTTCTCTGAATTTTGGGGGTATGAGGCTTGTGTTCTCAAGGTCGCCTTTGTGCCAATTTTCAGCCTGGGTCAAGCTGTTCTTTGTCTCTATCCATGGCTTTTCCTTGACCTCTGCCACGGCATGCACCCAACAGAGCCCCTTCTCTTTGATCACTGCTTCCGTGGTAACAGTGAACAGAATTCTGCTGGGAGCCACAGAATGTTTACTGAAGCTTTATGGGTCACTGGAGGTACTTTTAAAAGCAAAGCACTTAAAAATCCGTATCACTGTTCAAAGCGGCCCTCCAGCCAGGCTTTCTCACAGCTGGGCCACCTGTGCATGTCCTGCCTTCTCTTCCCCTCTCTTTCAGGAACTCCAACCACCAATCCCTGTCTCTGACAACATCCATGCCCTCGTGAACCAAATTGCCGTGCTGCAGAACTTTATCAAGATCTTTCCTAAATAAAGCCAGTGCCTTCCTGATGAAGAATTCTGAGGTCAACTGTTGAGATGATACCGGTTTTTGTTTGTTTCCCGGCTGGACTCCCACTGAAGGCAGAGACCTCAGCTTTGGATTTCTGTATCCCCGGTTCCTGGTAAGGGGATTTGTAGGCGCTCAAGAAGTCCAGCTGTCGCAAGAGTGAATGCCCGTGATCAGAGGGGAGTGAAACGGGCCTCAGGCAGCGCACCCGCCGTGGCTCGCACAGCAGGGGGGTCGCACCCTGCTGCCTGTTGCTAGGAGATGATGGGCTTCGGAAGGATGTGGAGTGTTGCTTAGCAACACCTCCCCACTGTTCCATCACTCAGAATGGACAGCGCCAAACAATTCTTACAGCAAGAGTCTTTTGACCTATTTCAGCTAAAAGCAGGAAATATCTTTCTGTCTCAGCTCAGATTACATAATTTTTTAAAGGATCACAAGAGCAAAAAACATGGAGGATCCCCGATATTCACACCCAAGACTTACTTTGTTGTTAGCAGGTTAACTGTGTATCAGAGGGACATTGGGAGAATTGCCGAGAGTTCACAGCCTGCCTTCTGCTCCCTGCAGGGACCCTTCACTTAGCTGTAGCCGGCCATCCACTGGGCCTGGGGTGCTCCCTGCATCCCTCCTGCATGCTGGCTTGGCCCTACCGGGGATCGCAAAGCCCAGCTGGTCACCAAGGACAGAGGTGCTCTCTCGATGTGGCTGATGTTTCTCTAACCAGCTTAGCCCAGAAAGAACATTTGGATTCATTGCCCATCTATAACGCAGAAAACCTTCGTATGAACATAAGTTCCTTGAAATATTTGCACTGAAAAAGGCACACATGAATTTAAGAGTCGTACGCTCCGTGACTGTTTTTCCTTCCCTTCTGGTTCCTACTAACTTCTACACGGGAGAGGGTTCGCAGGGGGTGGGGTGTCCAGGCTGCACGATTGGCTGAAGAAGAGCTCCCTGCTAGTCTCTGTGGGTACAGGGAAGGCCCCATGTGGCTGTAGAGCCTTTGGAAGCTCAGCCCGCCGAGGGCGGTGCTCCCCAGGTTCCACTGAAGCTGAACAGCACTGGACCTACGAATGCAGGAAGGAGGCGCTGCCCACACCCTGAGCTCTCAGTCTGGCTGGGAAGCTGGCAGTAGCTGTGTCCTATAAATGCACCTTGAACACTGGACAACACTGTAGCTCATGCTTGAATGAGGGATCTCTAACAAGTGTGTTTCCTCCGGAAGGCACATCACAGCCTTCCTGCACTTAGGAACAATTAGACAACGCTTCAGCACTATGCCTGGGGACCACGTTAAACAGCACAATCACCACCCGAAAGCACAAAATGCAAAAGATGTGGCACTAAATGGACCAAGAAAAGAACAAGAGGCAGAGCCTTGCCTTGTTTGACCTCGGCAGGGAACTGCGTGTCAGGCAACTCACGTTTTTCACAGCTTTGCACATGTCTGCAAATGACCACAGAAGCACCACGAGGACTCAGTTTTGAGGTTACAAATGCGTTTTAGAGAGTAGGTGACTTTGCAAATGTGGAATCCATGACTAATGTGGATAGACTATATGTATGTACATATGTATGTGTGTACATATATGGCATTGTCTATGAAAGTTGAACATGTACACACATACATTTCTGTGCATATGTATGTATTTAAAAAGTAAAACTTAAATGCATTTACACCTACCTGCTCCAGGATGGATGAGGAGGCACGACCCTAAGCCTCCCCTCAGTGCTGCCTTTTCCAGCTGCCTGCAGCAATCTCTGGTTACTTGGCTTCAAGGCTCCTTGGAGTAGACATTTCCAAACCCCACCTGCCTCAATCAGACCATCCTTGCTTATATAGCAATTCCCAGGGGACCTTGTTACAAATGGGTCCTAACTCCATTCCTGACCTACTCAAGCAGAATCTAAGGGAGGAAAGGCTGGAGCCTTGGAATGTGAATGTGTACTTAACACGGTTTACAAAGCTCACAGTTCAAGTTTGAGAATCACTGTGAATAAGTTCCCAGCCAGCTGGAGAAATCAGCGGCTGACACTGTTTGAACCTGGGACAAGAGGCAAATCACCAGTGTGGACCACCCTGCCCCTCTTGTGAGCAGATGAAATCAGTCAAAAGTGTTGTATGCTTCGTGAAAGACCGTGGGCAGTTTCGTTTAAAGCTGGGTAACCTAGAGAGGAAAATAAAATAAAATAAAATAAAATAAAATAAAATAGTGCTGGGCATGGTGGCTCATGCCTGTAATCCCAGCACTTTGGGAGGCTGAGGCGGGTGGATTCACGAGGTCAGGAGATTGAGACCATCCTGGCTAACACGGTGAAAACCGGTCTCTACTAAAAATACGAAAAAAAACCCCAAAACCCCCCCCCAAAAAAAAAAATTTAGCCGGGCATGGTGGCGGGCGCCTGTAGTCCCAGCTACTCGGGAGGCTGAGGCAGGCGAATGGCGTGAACCCGGGAGGTGGAGCTTGCAGTGAGCCGAGATCACGCCACTGCACTCCAGCCTGGGCGACAGAGCGAAACTCCGTCTAAAAAAATAAATAAAGAAAAGAAAAAAGAAAAGAGAAGAAAAGAATTGTGTGTGCTTAATGAGAGGAAAAACATAATTAAGCTGGGAACCCAGGGAAAGTTATGTAACATCCCTGTGTCTCATGTGTAAAGTGAAAGTAATAGTAGTTATCCCTTAAGGTTGTCAAAAATGTTAAAAATGTGTGTTGAGCAGCACTTCCCACGTAGGAACAGTTAACAACCACTTATTATTATCACCATCACCTGTTGTCCCCTGGACCTGAGCTGACCCCAGAGGCATGCTTTTTCCTCATGCTCACTTTCTCAGCCACTGGAATCTCACCTTTTTTCAGACCTTTCCTGTTTCAGTCTGGATGTTTCTTTTTCAAGTGATTACTGTGCAAAAAAATTGTATTTAATAGAAAAGTAGGACTGTGCACCCACCTGGATGGCTACTATAAAAATGACAGCACCCGGTATTGGCAAGGATGCAGAGCTAGTGGGATTTGGGGCCTTTGCTGCTGGAAATATAAATTCACTTTGTCCAACTTTTTGACATTATCTATGAAAGTTACACATTCACACACACTGTGACCCAGCAATTCTCCTAAATACATAGATACCTTCACTGAAAGACATACAAAAATACGATTTGTAAGAATAAAAAACTAGAAGCAAACTAAATGTCCATCAAGAGCAGAACTTGTATCCCTGCAGTGGGGGATGGTAAGCAGCTAGTGTGGACTCATTGCAGTCTTCTGGATGCAGAGGAATCCCATGAACACTTGGTTATGTGGGAGGAGACAGACACTAAAGAATGCATGCTGAGTGGTTCAATTTATGTGAAGTTCAAAAAGTGGTAAAACTACTAATGTATGAAGTTAGGACTCCAGAGGAGGGTCTCTCAGAAGGGGCGCTTGAGACTAGAAAGGGGATACTGAGGGTTTCCAGGTTGTGCTCAGTAATGTGCTGCTGATAAACACGTCTGTACCTTTTGGAAATTCTTTTTATTTGTACACTTATTCAAGCACTTTGCTAAATTTACATTATATTTCAGTAAAAGTTCACATTTAAAAAGGCAGGATTACTAACATGTCTTTGATTGGAGGTGGGGAGAGATGTTTAAGATGGAGAATAATGAAGTAGTATTGAAAAATAGAGCAGAAAACTTTTAGAGGAGTTTAAAAGAACATTTTACCTCTAATGATTTTAAAAGGCTAAGCACAGAAACCCAAGAATTCAAAGAAAAGTGGCAAGGAGTCCCACAGCACCAAGACTGGAGAAGCGTAAGTGGGAGGCAGGGTCCTGGGTGGTCTCAGGAGACGGCAGTGAGACCCCTAGAGGTCATTTGTGGGGTCCTGGCATCCCCTTGGAGGGCAACCGGCCCCAACGTGTCCCCACAGCCTGGGCTATATGTGTGCTCTTGCCTGGCATTCAGCCCACAGAGGTTCATGGAACACTTACCATGGGCCAAGAGACTCCTCCCACCCAGCGGAGACCAAACCTCCCCGTGGGACTGATCTACTGTGTTCTCTGGAGCAGAGAGGTGGCCTCTCTTCCAGCATTTCCCAGACTTTCCTGTGTGATGGCATCACTGAGGCACTTGCTGTAAACACAGGTTCCCGAGCCTGTTACCTGGAGGTTCTGATCTGGTTGGTCTGAGTTGGGGTCCAGGACCCCAGGCTCTTCTTCCAACCAGACTATTTGAGGAAACAGTGCTCTCATGCAAGGGGATATTCTTTTTAAAAAGAATAAACACATTACTGTAAATAGTGAGATAATGTTTTGAAAATAATCCAAGATATTGTCAAAATATAATTTCCTGTTGGGAAAAAGGAAAAGGGGGAGGGACCCTGACAGTGAGCCTGGCAGTAAAGTTGCTGGATAGAAACACAGGATGCCCAGTTAAATGTGAATCCCAGATGCACAATGAATAATGTTTTAGTATAAGTATTTCCTAATTATTGCACCAGATGTACTTACACTAAATTTCTTATTTATCTGAAATTCAGACGTAGCTGGGTACTCTGTATTTGTAGTTGCTAGATGGGGCTGCCTCTCCAGGAAGGGTTGAAAAGGCTTTGGAAACTTGCTCCAGCCGTCTGTGAATGGTGAAGGGCCACAGGGAACTTCACCCAAAATATGGCTCTCTGGTATGGTATTTTGTATTAAAGGCCGTTGGGGATCAGCAGATGGTAGAAGACAGTTTTTCCCTACCTCCATGAAGACTGGACAGACCTGCCAAGGAGAAAAATTGCTCCCCAAGTACCTCTGGCCCCGTCCCTTTGTTTTCATTAACTGAACTCATAGTAAGGCGTGATGGCTCACATCTATAATCCTGTTTGAGAGGTCAAGGCAGGAAGACTGCTTGAGGCCAGGATTTCCAGACCAACCTAGGCAACATGGCAGGTCCCATCTCTATTATTTACGTACATGTATCAAAAAACCCAATTCATATCACAGGAAGGAAGACTGAAGACTGTCAACAAGCCTGGACATTTTGTCACAATGCACTGTCCACTTCCTGGGCCTGACTTTGTCACAGACCATTGTATGTTCTTCAATGCCACTGAATTCCCTTAAAAATCATTTACCATCCCCCCAAAATCATCCACACTTCCCCATCTCCCTTTTCCCTAAGAAGTAGGGTGTATACTTTTCTCTTTTTTTTTGGAGACGGAGTCTTGCTCTGTCGCCCAGGCTGGAGTGCAGCAGCGCGATGTTGGGTCACTGCAACCTCCGCCTCCTGAGTTCAAGCGATTCTCCTGCCTCACCCTCCTGAGTAGCTAGGATTACAGGTGCCTGCCACCAGGCCCAGATAATTTTTGTATTTTTAGTAGAGACAGGGTTTCGCCATATTGGCCAGGCTGGTCTCAAACTCCTGACCTCAGGTAGTCCGCCTGCCTCGGCCTCCCAAAGTGCTGGTATCATAAGCGTGAGCCACTGCGCCCAGCCTAGAAGTAGGGTGCATAAGCATCTGTACCCACTAGGATGTCAGGCTGTCACTGTGATTCTCTGGTGTGCACGGTGGTTGATACATTTGCATGCCTTTTCTCTTATTAACCTGCCTTTTTGTGAGTTGATTTTTCAGTGAACCTTCTGAGGGTGAAGGGGAAGCTTCCCGGCTGCAATGGCCATGGGCAGGGGGTCTGAGGTAGACTCTCAGGAGGCCAGACACAGAGTAAATACAACTTCCAGTACATGCACCAGTCACTTCCTGTGTTCCTGTTGGCTGTGGGCCTGGGCTCCTCTGGTCAGTGACCATGCGCCTGGCCGGCCGTGCTGCTCCACCGAGAGCTGAACTCGTGGTCTCCACTAAGCGCGCTCCCCATCTGGCTGACCTTCCAGGATCCTTTGCCCAAATCACTTCCAGGAACCTCCTGCCCAGGCCCGGCACTCTCCACCCAACCTTTTGTGACTCCTCAGGGCACTGTCGCTTGGGGCTCCCTTTCTCACAATTCACTGTGTCTTTACTGATATTGTGTGCCAACTGTTATCCATCATTTTCACTCTGCGTGGAGACATTTCATATTTCTCTTTCATGTGGTTTAAAGTTTAATAATGCTTTTAGTTTCCCCCAAATGTTATTAGAAGCAAATATATATATATATATATTATTTTTTTGACAGAGTCTCACTCTCTCGCCAAGGCTGGAGTACACTGGCACGATCTGGGCTCACTGCAACCTCCACCTCCCAGGCTCAAGTGATTCTCCTGCCTCAGCCCCCACAGTAGCTGGGATTACAGCCACGCACCATCATGCCTGGCTAATTTTTATATTTTTAGTAGAGATGGGGTTTTACCATGTTGGCCAGGCTGGTTGCCAACTCCTGACCACAAATGATCCACCTGCCTTGGCCTCCCAAAGTGGTGAGATTACAGGCGTGAGCCACCACGCCCAGCCTTCCTTTTTTTTTTTTTTTTTTTTTAGGTGGTGTCTCCCTCTGTCGCCCAGGCTGGAGTGCAGTGGCGAGATCTCGGCTCACTGCAACCTCCGCCTCCCAGGTTGAAGCCATTTTCTGCCTCAGCCTCCTGAGTAGCTGGGATTAGGGGCATGTGCCACCACACCTGGCTAATTTTTGTATTTTTAGTAGAGATGAGGTTTCACCATCTTGTCCAGGCTGGTCTTGAACTCCTGACCTAGTAATCCACCTGCCTCAGTCTCCCAAAGTGCTGGGATTATAAGCGTGAGCCACTGCACCTGGCCTTTTTTTCTTTTTTTTTGAGATGGAATCTTGCTCTGTCATCCAGGTGGAGTGCAGTGGAACGATCTTGGCTCACGGCAGCCTCTGTCTCCCGGGTTCCAGCGATTCTCCTGCCTCAGCCTCCTGAGTAGCTGGGATTACAGGTACACACCATCACACCTGGCTAATTTTTGTGTTTTTTAGTAGAGACAGGGTTTCACCATGTTGGCCAGGCTGGACTTGGACTTGAACGCCTGACCTCAGGTGATCTGCCCGCCTCGGCCTCCCTAAGTGCTGGGATTACAGGCAGAGCCACCGTGCCCAGCTGGCCTTACATATTTTTAATATTTTATTTTGTTTATTTTTTTAGATGGAGTCTTGCTCTGTCACCCAGGCTGGAGTGCAGTGGTGCAATCTCGGGTCACTGCAGTCTTCGCCTCCCGAGTTCCAGCGATTCTCCTACCTCAGCCTCCTGAGTAGCTGGGACTACAGGCACCCACCGTCATGCCTGGATAATGTTCGTATTTTTGTAGAGACATGGTTTCACCATGTTGGCCAGGCTGGTCTTGAACCCCTGACCTCAGATGATCCTCCTGCCTCGGCCTCCTAAAGTGCTGGGATTACAGGCATGAGCTACCGCACCCAGCCCTCTTTCTTTTTTAATAGCTGCATACTGTTCCATTGTGCAGATGTGCACATAATTATTTAGCCAGGCCACCACTGATGAACATGTGGGACAAACAGTGTCACAATGAATCTGTTCATGAGTACATAGGTTTACATTTACACCAGTATATCTAGGATAATTACTGAAGAATAGAATCCCTGGATCTAAGGGTACATACGTATATTTCAAATTTTGGCCAATATTGTCAAATTGCCTTTGTAGAGGTTGTACCAGTTTACATAGTGACAAGCAACATATGAAGTGTCATGCTTCTCACACCCTCAGAAACCTAGTGTGTGTTTTGATCTTGAGGCAAAAGCTGCTTGCTGAACACTCATCCTATGCATGGCATTCTGCTGGGTGCTGGGAGCATGTGGAAGGCTGTGACAGGGATCAGCCCTTGCCCCCCGGGCGGCCTGGTGGCCCTCCCCTGCTGGGCAGAGCAGTCCCATGAGATCAGCAGCAATGTTCAAGTCAGTGAGGTTCACAGAGGGCGTGTGGATTGGGGGTGTTGGTTTGCTGTGGTTCTGGTTTATTTTAAATGGCTGTCAGTTTGTGGGAAGGGTTATATGAAGGTCACAAAACAAAGGAGGAAATGGTTCAGATTCAGAGGGCAAGGGAGGGACGGGGCAGAGTGAGGATGAATGGTTTCTGGAGTCATCAGTTGCTGGAGAGTGGGGAAGAGCATGGAACACAAGGAGGAGAGAGAGTTTTGGGTAAAAATCCCCCAAAATAAAATCTAAACCATGAGGGAAGATATATGAGTGTTTAAAAATGCCTGGAAAATTTCACAGAACAGTTATTTTAAAGGGATTTGTAGTTAATTTCATAAATTTTAGAATTTCCTTGTCTCCCAGCATCTGGCTTTCACATCTCAATACCTTTTTATTTTTAGGTTTTAGGTGGTTTCGCCTTTTTTGTTCAGTCATCTGGTGACTGAACATCGGCATCTTGGGGACCACTGGCAGTGTGTGGGGAGCTGGGAGGACGTCCGGGAGGGCCCTGGGTTTGTGTTGAAGCAAGTTTAGCCCTGAGCCAGTGGCCACTGGAAGTTCTACGGGAGGCTGGACACTTCTTAGGTGAAACTGGAGCATCAAGCTCATATCATGTTTAAGTCAACTGGTTTCAGTACTTTTTTCTTCTTCCCTTTTTTTTTTTGAGATGGAGTCTTGCTGTGTCGCCCAGGCTGAAGAGCAGTGGCGCGATCTCAGCTACTGCAACCTCCGCCTCCTGGGTTCAAGTGATTCTCCTGCCTCAGCCTCTCGAGTAGCTGGGATTACCAGCGCCTGCCACCACACACAGCTAATTTTTGTATTTTTAGTAGAGATGGGATTTCACCATGTTGGTCAGGCTGGTCTTGAACTCCTGACCTCATGATTTGCCCGCCTGGGCCTCCCAATGTGCTGGGATTACAGGCGTAAGCCACTGCGACCCGCTTCTTGCTATTTTTTTTTTTTAAGACAGAGTCTCACTCTATTATCCAGGCCGGAGTGCAATGACATGATCTCGGCTCACAGTAACCTCCACCTTCCGGGCTCAAGCAATCTTCCTGTCTCAGCCTCCTGAGTAGATGGGACCAGATGTGCATGCCACCACACCCAGAAAACTTACTGTATTTTTTGTAGAGATGGGGTTTCACCATGTTGCCCAGGCTGGTCTTGAAATCCTGAGCTCAAGCGATCTGCCTCCCAAAGTGCTGGGATTACAGGCATGAGCCACTGTGCCTGGTCAGTTTCAGTACTTTAATTTAAACCCATTGTAGGTGTGATAATGTACATAAAGTTGTTTCATTTTTAATCCTAAAGTTGCTGGTTTGAACAGGAAACAGCTTACATCTTAAATATGCCTATGTAAATAAAATAATACTCATAGTCCCATAAATGTTTTATAAAAGATATTTGTCCTTTAAATGCATCCTCTTCTCCCGCATAGAGAACGTTTGATTTTTTTTCACTCAGGAGGATTTTTTTTTGTGTAGCTGCCATGAGCCGACGCATCTGGGTCTGTGTGCCTTGCCGGGCACTTATAGGGCTCGATGCACTCAATTAAGTGGCTCATTCAGATATTTATTTATATCAACAAAGACTTTTATTTGGGGGGTTATAATTCAGCACGTCATGAGCTCCTGCAGGCTGAGCCCTGTATTCTTTTGAGAGTCTCCATTTGATTTTTGAGCACATCTTATATTTTGGCTCCATTAGACGTTCAGGCCCATCTTGTATTTTCCCTGCCCTGTCCCTAGAACCAGCTCCTCTCTGAGGAGCCCCTGGTTTCTCTTCTTGGAGAATGGGCTCTGGAAACAATATCTGGGAGCAGGGCGTGCTTGTGTTACTAACGTGTCACTGCTAGATTTTCTCAGTCAACAGACCTAGCAATGCCTATATCTACAGTGACTCATGCTCACATATCTGTATGCACATCTGTCATTGCTATCTATGTATGTCTGTTTTTTAAGATTAATACAGAGACGGGGTCTTGCTATATTGCCCAGACTGGTTTTAAACTCCTGGCCTCAAGCAATCCTCCCACCTTGGCCTCCCAAAGTGCTGAGATTACAGGTGTGAGTCACTGAACCTGGCCCGTGTGTATCTATTTAAAACTCCATGAACTCATATCCACAACTGTGAGGCCGATCTCGCACCACAAGTTCAACCTAGCTTCATTTGTAACTTATTTCTCCAGCTGTGGGAAACCTGGCTCTCCTCGACCACAGTACATTTACTGTCCTCAACCTGAGTGTACACCTGCCTCTGTGAGGAGAAAATCCACACCTGCTCTGTAGCATCTGTGTGCCATTCTTATGGTCCTGGCCTGATGGGATCCAGTCATAGAACTGCCTTCCAAAGTTCCTTAGTCAGGGGATTTTTTTTTTTTGAAACAGGGTCTGACTCTGTTGCTCAGGATGGAGTGCGGTGGTGCGATCATGGCTCACTGCAGCCTCAGACGTCCCGGGCTCAGGTGATCCTTCCACCTCAACCTCCTGGGTAGCAGGGACTACAGACATGCGCCACTATGTTCAGTTACTTTTTCTGTATTTTTAACAGATATGGGGTTTTCACCATGTTGCCCAGTCTGGGTCAGGAGATTTTAATGATGACACGAACAAACCAGAACACAGAAAAATAGTAATAGGAAAGGAGAGCCTGGGTAGGGGAGGGTGGTAAGATAGAAGGAAAATGACGCCACAGGGTCTTAGGACCAGCAATGCCTGGCTGGGAACGCTCCTCATGTGTGACTGTGACCTGTCTTGTTGGAGTGTCCGTTCTGTTTTGTTTTCAGTCCCAAGGAGTCACAGAGTTTGCAGATTTCTCGGGGAAACAGCAGGAAAGACCCTCCCAAGGCCACGGTGCCCTGTGGATGAGATCTTGGGGTCCAGGCCTCGGCAACCCCTTCCTGGGACAAGTTGGTGTATAGACTGGGCCTTGTTCCTCAGAGGACACCCTCTAATGGCTTTGGCTCTGTGAAGGCTCTCCAGTGAACACTTGTCCTTCCTGGACGCAGTCTCAGGAGCGTGACCCCTGCAGTCCCCTGACAGGGGCAGCCTCCTGTGTGCTGAAAAGAGATCCCATTGGAGCCCTACTTTTCCTTTAGAATCAGTGTAAAATGGCCGGGCATGGTGGCTCACGCCTGTAATCCCAGCACTTTGGGAGGCCGAGGTGGGCAGATCACGAGGTCAAGAGATCAAGACCATCCTGGCCGACCAACATGGTGAAACCTTGTCTTTACTAAAAATACAAAAATTAGCTGGGCGTAGTGGCGCAGGCCTGTAGTCCTAACTGCTCGGGAGGCTGAGGCAGGAGAGTTGCTTGAACACAGCAGACAGAGGTTGCAGTGAGCTGAGATTGTGCCACTGCACTGCAGCCTGGGTGACAAAGCAAGACTCCATCTCAAAATAAATAAATAAATAAAGCAATCAATGTAAAATTGTTTCCTCTTCCTCAACGCTGTCTATAGCTTCCTTTCCTGGCCTACATTTATTTATCTCCCTTCCTTCCTTCCTCCCTTCTTCCTTCCTTCTTTCTTCCTTCCTTTTTTGAGACGGAGTTTCACTCTTGTCACCCAGGCTGGAGTGCAATGGCGTGATCTTGGCTCACTGCAACCTCTGCCTTCTGGGTTTAAGTGACTCTCCTGCCTCAGCCTCCCGAGTAGGTGGGATTACAGGAGCCCAAGACCATGCCCAGCTAATTTTTGTATTTTTAGTAGAGGCGGGGTTTCAAGATGTTGGCCAGGCTCATCTTGGACTCCTGACTTCAGGTGATCCACCCACTTCGGCCTCCCACAGTGATGAGATTACAGGCATGAGCCACCGCGCCCGGCCTGGATGACATTTTCTAGGAACGTTACCTCTGCCTGAAAATCTGGTAGGCAGTTAGGAACAGCCCTGGGAGCTGCAGACAGGCTTTTGGAAAGAACCAGAACAGCATGCCTGGGCAGCAGAGAGAGCTTGCTAAATAGGTGCACATGGGTTGGGAGACATGCGACATTCCATAGGCCTCCTAGATGGACCTTTGCAGCCTGAATTCTAACATCTTTTTTTCAAATCCATTGAGGACAAATAACAGGGTTGAACTTACATTTAAACTGGGCACCTTTATCTTGTGCTAGCATCTGGGGTCAGCAGGCATAGAAGAGCAGAGAGGTCAGCAGGCAACAATTCCTGGCGAGATTTGCAAGGAGCTGTAGCATATTTTCAATATCTGCTTCTCATTAGCAGTGACAGAATCCAGCCAGGCCTTCGACTGGGATTTTTTTGCCTGCTACATTCTGGTTCAGCAAACTCTAAAATTCCTTCTGCCAAATGCTCTCTTCCTCCCTTCCCCCCTCATCTCTGCTCAATTCCTGAAAGCATAGTCAAGCACTTAAAGGGAAATTTCATCCATATGGGTTGGATTATCTACACTTAACTCATTAACGCTGCTCTTTTTTAAGAGTTATTCCATTGCCAAGTGTCTCTGAACAACAAAATGTTTTTCCAAAAAAAAGTGATAACCGAACTCCAAAAAGTAGTATCTGTGTTCACTCTCTCTCCTTTCCTAAATTGTATTTGATTTAACCAGCATTTATGAAATTTCCTGAGCTGGATTATGTACCTACTGGGGGTATGCACACAGGGTACAAAGACCAAGGCTCTTTGGTGCCTGTTCTCCAGGAGTTACTGGTCCAACGAGCGAAAATGGTAACCACCATGGTACTGTGAACCCGGAATGCATCTGAGACAGGTCTCAGCCAATTTAGGAAGTTTATTTTGCCAAAGTTAAGGACGCATGCCAGTGACACAGCCTCACAAGGTCCTGCTATGTGCCCAAGGTGGTCAGAGCACAGCTTGGTTTTACACATTTTAGGGAGACAGGAGACATCAATCAACATATGCAAGATGAACATTGGTTCGGTCTGGAAAGGTGGGACAACTTGAAGTAGGGGGAGCACCTCCAGGTCATAGGTAGATGAAAGACAAATGGTTGCATTCTTTTGAGTTTCTGATTAGCCTTTCCAAAGGAGGCAATCAGATATGCTTTTATCTCAGTGAGCAGAGGGATGACTTTGAATAGAATGGAAGGCAGGTTTGCCCTAAGCACTTCCTAGCTTGACTTTCCCATTTAGCTTAGTGATTTGTGGACCTCAAGATTTATTTTCCTTTCATAATACAATTATTAATTAAGTTCTTACGATGCTCCTGGCACATGTGACAAAGAAGGCCACCCAGGGGCAGAGGAATCCCAGGGTCCCTTGAGAATGAGCAAGTTGCTTAAGGCGGCACAGCGAGTGAGGGACTGAGCCAGGCCTGCCTTCCAGGCATTCACCATCACTAAGCTCAGGAGAGCCACCTTGGATATCGAAGAAGAGTGCCGGGCTGGATTGGGGTTGGGGGGGTGGGGGTGGGCATAGAATTCTGCTAAGCCTAGGCCTACCCTTCCTGATTTTGTTTTTTCCCTTTGCCCCACCTTCTTCCTTCTTGTACACTCAGTAACCAGGGAGTTCTGGACATTGACCTTGTGATTATCTCTTCTCAGCCTAGTCCTGGCTTTGTTTTCTCTTTCTCATGTCATTGACGGGGCACCTCCTGGTCAGGGACAGCCAGTTCTGCAGGTTTGACAATGTTCAACCATAAACACCAGAGCAATCGGCTCTGTCCTGCTGCAAGGCAGGTTCTTTACAAATGACAGAGCAAAGATCTTGGGTCTCTCCTGGCACTGCAGAACTTGGGGCTAAAAATACATAGGAATGATGGGAAGTGTTTACGATAGCCCTTGCCAGAAGCTAGCAAGTGTGTTTAAAGAAAAATGGAAAACTGCACTGATGCTCAAGCAACACAACCAGGCCTCTCATGAGCCGTGGATTATCAGGAGATAAATTTCCCTTAGATGACAGGTTTTTAGTGGATACCACATTAGTAATAGTGGTCTCGGTCTGAACGCGGGGACATGCGGACAGAGCCACCCAGAGCCACAGGTCGGCGATCAATCAGTGCTGCCAGGCATAAGGCTGGGTGGACCGGGGCCTGGTGGGGCTGGTCTCTGAGCTCACCCAGGCCTGTTTCCAGAGCTCTGCTCTGAGCTGGATCCAAGCAGGAACGCCTAGGACTACCCTGCACTTGGCTAGGGCAACTTAGCTTCAGAGGCCAGGCCAGGTCTAGAATGAATTTCCGAGAGTTCCGCCAGACCTCCAGAAACGGGACTTGGGGGTACCTCAGGTGGTCTCCTGGGCTGCAAGCTCTGGTTCCTTCTGCCCCCACCTGCCCCCAGAAGGGGTAAGGAGGGGATAGGAAGGGACGAGCAACTAGAACACAAATCTGTAGAGTAAAGCAGAGCCTCTGTGGGGGCCCTGGACACCTCTGTGGGGGCCCTGGACACATGCAGCCCTGTTTCCGCCTCCATCCGTAGGCCCACTGGAAAGTTCATGATCAGTTTTGTTTTGTTTTGTTTTTATTGAGGCAGAGTCTTGCTCTGTCATCCAGGCTAGAGTGCAGTGGCACGATCTCAGCTTACTGCAAACCCCACCTCCCGGCTTCAAGCAATTCTCCTGCCTCAGCCTCCCTAGTAGCTGGGATTACAGGTGCCCGCCACCGCACCCAGCTAATTTTTGTATTTTTTAGTAGAGACGGGGTTTCACCATCTTGGCCAGGCTGGTCTTGAACTCCTGACCTCATGATCCACCCGCCTCGGCCTCCCAAAGTGCTGGGATTACAGGTGTGAGCCACCGCGCCCGGCCCGTGATCAGTTTTCAATTTCTGCCTATCAAACCCAAATCCATCCCTTACACATTTTAGGTTTTTGGGTTCTGAATCAGGAGTGGATCAAATGTGGCAGCAGAAAGAAGTCAGACACAAAAGGCCACATGGTGTCTGGTTCTATTTGGGGAAACTGTCCGTGACAGGCAAACACACAAAACAGAAGGCAGAGAGGGGGTTGCCTCAGGCTGGGGGCGGTGGGGAGGGCGCTGGGGTTACAGCAGAGGGGTGGCAGATCTCCCTGGGGTAATAAAGTGCTCTAAAGTGGTTACCGTGGTGGCAGATGCACAACTCTGAGAACGGACTCTAAACTACTGAGTTGTTTACCTTAGGGGGTGGTTTTTATAGTGTGCGAATTATATCTCAATAAAAATCAAATGTGAGAGCAGACCTGAGAGGAACAAAATCCAAGCTGAGAGGCCGTCCACGTCTCTCCTTGTTAGGAAAGTCCTTGGTTTTTTGTTCGGTTTTGGCTCAGCTGGAGGCTGAGGCCACGTGGGAGAAAGCGAGGAAGACTGCGAGAGGGAGGCCCACTCTCCCCACTGCGGCCCGGTGCCATTTCTCCTTTCCCTAAGTCAATCATTTGGGTTTCCAAGAAGCAGCTAAGTGGCTGCCTGCATAAATTCACCTCTGAAATGGCAGAGTGAAGGGCCCACATGCGTCTCGTTCCTCATCTTTTAACTGTCACTCATTCAACTCGTATTTCTTTTTTTTTTTTTTTTTTTTGAGATGAAGTCTCACTCTTGTCCCGCAGGCTGGAGTGTAATGACACGATCTCGGCTCCCTGCAACCTCCACCTCTCGGGTTCAAGCGATTCTCCTGCCTCAGCCCCTCAAGTAGCTGGGATTACAGGTGCCCGCCAGGGGGTCAGACATGTCTCATTATACTGTCTGCCCTTTTTGGAATTCAGGCACAGCTTACCAGCATTAACATCAACAAAGAGACCTTAAGACTGATATAGCAGACTCTTTAAGTCTGGTAAGAAACATTTGCAGTCTATTCTCTCTGAAGCCTGCTACCTGAAGGCTTCATCGGCTTGACAAAACCTTGGTCTCCACAACCCCTTATTTTTATTTTTTATTTTTTGAGAGGGAGTCTCACTCTATTGCCCAGGCTGGAGTGCAGTGACACGATCTCAGTTCACTGCAACCTCCACCTCCTGGGTTCAAGTGATTCTTACGTCTCACACTCCCGAGTAAGCTGGGATTGCAAGTGTGTGCCACCATGCCCGGTTGGTTTTTTCTGTTTTTAGTAGAGACAGGGTTTCACTGTGTTGGCCAGGCTGGCCTCAAGTGATCCACCTGCTTCGGCCTCCCAAAGTTCTGGTATTACAGGTGTGAGCCACCATGCCCGGCCCACAATCCCTTATCTTAACCCAGACATTCCTTTCTATTGATTCCAGGTCTTTAGATAATAGCTTTTTCAACCAATTGCCAGTCAGAAAATCTTTGGATCCGCCTATGACCTGGAAGCCCCCTACTTCTAGTTGTTCCACTTTTCTGGACAGAATCAATGTACACCTTATATGTATTGATTGATGATGTCTCATGTCTCCATAAAGTGTATACAACCGGCTGGGTGCAGTGGCTCACACCTGTAATCCCAGCACTTTGGGAGCCTGAGATGGGCGGATCACTTGAGGCCAGGTGTTTGAAACCAGCCTGGGCAACATGGCGAAACCCTATCTTTATTAAAAATACAAAAATTAGGTCGGGTGTGGTGGCTCACGCCTGTAATCCCAGCACTTTGGGAGGCCTAGGCAGGCAGATCATGCAGTCAGGAGATGGAGACCATCCTGGCTAACATGGTGAAACCCCATCTCTACTAAAAAATATACAAAAAAAAATTAGCCAGGCGTGGTGGTGGGCACCTGTAGTCCCAGCTACTCGGGAGGCTGAGGCAGGAGAATGGCGTGAACTGGGGAGACGGAGCTTGCAGTGAGCTGAGATCGCGCTACTGCACTCCAGCCAGAAAAAAAAAAAAAAAAAAAAAAAAAAAATTAGCTGGGCATGGTTGTATACACCTGTAATCCCAGTTACTTGGGAGGCTAAGGCACGACAATGGCTTAAACCCTGGGAGGCAGAGGTTGCAGTGAGCCAAGATGGCACTACTGCACTCCAGCCTGGGTGACAGAGCGAGGCTCCATTTCAAAAAAAGAAAACGTGGGGACATGTTCTCAGGATCGCCTGGGGCTATGTCATGGTGTCATGGGCCATTGGTCACTCATATTTGGGTCAGAATACACCTCTTCAAATATTTTACAGAGTTAGATTCTTTTTGTTGACAATCCAAAGGCAGAGCCAGAGAGCCCTGATGCTAAGTGATTCATCCTTGCTTCCAAGGAGATCAGTGGAGGACCGGATCTAAACTGCAGAATCTTCTCTCTGAAGCTGTTCCTATCCTTGCTGACATATGTAACAACGAAAGTGTTTTTTCTTCCCTAGTACAATTGATGCAGAGAAGACTCAAGATTGTATACACTTTTTGGTAAAGAATGAAATGTTCAGCTACTAGGGAGGCTGAGGCAGGAGAATGGCGTGAACCCGGGAGGCGGAGCTTGCAGTGAGCTGAGATTGTGCCACTGCACTCCAGCCTGGGCACGTCTCAAAACAAACAAACAAACAAACAAACAAAAAACAGAATAAAATGTTGTCCTTTGTGAGAAAAAACCACAAACTACCTTAGTTTGAAACAACATAAAATAGGAGGAGCTTTTTATTTCTGCTCTCTTGGGAACTTACCTCCAGGATTCATTTACTGAAAGTCAATTATCGATGAATATATTTTGTATTCAGGAAACACTGAACCAGTACTAGCTAACTCATGTTGGGTTAATGTTGCGGAAATTGATTCCAATGATCTGGTTGGGTAGCCCATTGCTACCATTAATCAGATGAATCATGGTTGGAATATATCACAAAGCAAATGCACAGTAATAAGACGACGAGATTATTTTTCTCTGAAACTCCAGTAAAGTTGTTTCTCTAGTTTGAAAAGTTACAGAAAAAGTGTTCATGAGAAATCTTTTTTTTTTTTTTGAGATGAAGTTTCATTTTTGCCCAGGCTGGAGTGCAATGGCACGATCTCGGCTCACCGCAACCTCCACCTCCTGGGTTCAAGCGATTCTCCTGCCTTAGCCTCCTGAGTAGTTGGGATTACATGCGCCACCATGCCTGGCTAATTTTGTATTTTTAGTAAAGACGGGTTTTCTCCATGTTGGCCAGGCTGGAACTCCTGACCTCAGATGATCCACCCACCCTGGCCTCCCAAAGTGCTGGATTATAGGTGTGAGCAACCATGCCTGGTCCTTTTTTTTTTTTTTGAGATGAAGTCTTGCTCTGTTGCCCAGGCTGGAGTGCAATGGCACAGTCTAGGCTCACTGCAACCTCCGCCTCCAGGGTTCAAGCGATTCTCCTGCCTCAGCCTCCCAAGTAGCTGGGACTACAGGCGTGCACCACCACACCTGGCTAATTTTTGTATTTTTAGTAGAGATGGGGTTTCACCATGTTGGCCAGGGTGGTCTCAAACCCCTGACCTCATGATCTGCCTGCCTTGGCCTCCCAAAGTGCTGGGATTACAGGCATGATCCACCGCACCCAGTCGAGAAATCTTATTTACAATTTTGTTTTGTGGGTTCGGAAGACGCAAACTCACTGACAAGTACTTGTGACTATCCATATCAGATACATGTTGTGATTATTCTTGGTGACTATCCAGTTACGAGAAAGGAAAATTATAAAGGGAAAACCGCTCTAAATAAGTTATATTATCTTGGACCAAATCCATGTTGCTAAATTCCTTACATTAAATATCAAGAAATAGCTTCATATTTATTTACATAAAATTATCTTCTCCCTGTGTCCACAAACTAAATGTAGAATATGCATGTACAGAGCGTGATTTTGAAGGCATACTCTTGTGTCTCAGCCCCACTCCTCAGGGAAGACATGGCATTTGAATTGAGCCTTGAAGACTTCACAGAGGAGTGATGGAAAAGGAAGCCTCCAACACAGGCATGGTATAAGGCAAGGCAGGGAGGCAGGGGTGAGTGCTGCTTGGCCTGCATAAGTGGCTGGAAAGATCAGTGAGGACAAAGTCTTTGAGGACAGGCTCAGAGGTGCCCAAGCAAGGGAAGGATTTTGAGCAGGAGGGTGGCATGATGGGAGCTAAGCATCTGATGGTCAATCTAGCATAAAGAGAGCTAAAGAATTGCAACTCCTCGCTCTGTTGTCCAGGCTACAGTGCAGTGGCGTGATCTCGGCTCACTGCAAGCTCTGCCTCCTGAGTTCATGCCATTCTCCTGCCTCAGCCTCCTGAGTAGCTGGGACTACAGGCACCTGCCACCGCGCCCGGCTAATTTTTTGTATTTTTAGTAGAGACGGGGTTTCACCATGTTAGCCAGGATGGTCTCGATCTCCTCACCTTGTGATCCACCTGCCTAGGCCTCCCAAAGTGCTGGGATTACAGGCATGAGCCACCGCGCCCGGCCTGCAACTCCTGATTTCTAAAGCTGTCTTGGCGATGGGCTTTTTGTTCTAGACTGCAACCCTATGCTTCATATCTCTCCACCTCTTGGCTGAGGTTTTGCGTTAGTTACTGTGCACTGTCTTTGGAAAGCATGCTGTTTGCCAAGGCATTTGTTTTTTATGAGACCCAGCCCTGTCTTCAGACAGTGAACATTTGAGTTGAGAGACAACATGTGAAATAACAGCAGAAGCAAGATTCTGTTCAGACAAAGACTTGGTGAGCAGCACTGAGGAGAGGAACCTCCATGGGGTACTATTGGAAAGTCTCAGGAAGACCCCCCACAGGGGGCACACAGAAATTAAGAACGAAGGGGATTGACAGATAATGGTTACTGGTCTTCCGAAGGTACTGGAAGCTCTCAGTGTCTGCCAAGTATCCTTTGTGTTCTTCCTCTTTCCAGTTAGAATCTGGATTTTGCAGTGACTGAGAAGCGACCACAGGAGCTCCAAGCTCCAGGAGCTCGTTCTGATCCATCCAGAGGATCTGACCGTTTTGCTAATCCCACCGCCCCTTGCCTGTGAGGGGTGCAGGGATCTGGGCTTCAGCCGGTCAGGGCGTGGCATTCCTCCAGCTGCTATTGTTGGTGTGAGAATTGGTGGGGAGCACGAGGGCTTGTAGGTTAGGGTGGGTGTGGCAGAAGCAAGGAGGCCCGAAGACAAAGCCAGAGTGGGAGAGGGACAGAGATACCAAGAGGAGGCTCCATCATGCCATGCCTGGAGCTGCCCTGCTGGGCCTCCTCAGTTGTGAGCCAGTCCATTTTCTTGTGGTCAGAGCCACTGTAAGAGCAGCTCTTTGTTGCTTGCAGCTGAGAACACCCCAAGTGGTGATCCATGCACCCTTTCCTGGAAGACAGGCTGAGGGCTGTTTCTAAGAAACCTAGTTTGAGGCGGACTTCAGTGGCTCACGCCTGTAATCCCAGCACTTTGGGAGGCCGAGGCGGGTGGATCATGAGGTCAGGAGTTCAAGACCAACCTGGCCAAGATGGGGGAAACCCTGTATTTACTAAAAACACAAAAAAATTAGCTGGGTGTGGTGGCGGGCACCTGAAATCTCAGGTACTCAGGAGGCTGAGGTGGGAGAATCGCTTGAAGGCAGAGCTTGCAGTGAGCCAAGATCGCGCCCCTGCACTCCAGCCTGGGTGATAGAGCAAGACTCCGTCTCAAAAAGAAAAAAAGGAAAAAAAAAAAAAAAAAGAAAAAAGAAACCTAGTTTGCTGACTCTTTTTGGTATGTCTATCTCCATAGACAGATTAGGAAGAAAACCAAATTAGATGAAAGGAATTCATACTTGGATGATAATTGGCATCTAGGATGAGGTTATGAGAAGACTGGAAACACCTCTAGGTCTAGGCTGCAGACTTTGGGAAAAATTCCTTTGTCATCTGCCTCCCAAGTGCCTAGTGGGTGACGCCAGCCAGGGCCATCCGTCATTGGATGATTCAACTCCCACAGGCGGGAACCCATGGGCTCAAAAATCTACCGCACTCTGGGTGTGCGGGTGCTGTGGTATCACTGCAGTCAAAGTGGGTCCATCCATAGTGTAGGGCGGCCCTCATTTTGCAGTGGGTTGGGAAAGCTTAATGGAGGAAGCCAAATTCGAGTTGGTTATGAAAGTCTTTTATTGGCCCAGCGCGGTGGCTCATGCCTGTAACCCCAGCACTCTGGGAGGCCAAGTTGGGTGGATCACCTGAGGTCAGGGATTCGAGACTAACCTGGTCAAACATGATGAAACCTTGTCTCTACTAAAAATACAAAAAATTAGCCGAGCATGGTGGTGGGCACCTGTAATCCCAGTTACTTGGCAGGCTGAGGCAGGAGAATTGCTTGAACCGGGAGGTAGATGTCTCAGTGAGCTGAGATCATGGCAATGCCCTGCAGCCTGGGCGACAGAGTGAGAGTCTGAGAAAGAGAGAGAGAGAGAGAGAGAGAGAGAGAGAAAGAGGAAGCGAGGAAGGGAGAGAAGAAAGAGAGAGAAAGAAAGAAAGAAAGAAGAAAGAAAGAAAGAAGGAAAGAAAAGAAAGAGAAAAGAAGGAAAGAAAGATGGAAAGAAAGAAAGAAAAAGGAAAGAAAAGAAACGAAAGAACGAACAATCAGACCCTCCCTGACTTAAAAACTCCTGATGTCTCACCAACGCGGGCAGTCTGAGTCCCTGACATGGTATTTAAGCCCTCCTGACCCAGCCTTGCTTGCTCCCTTTGCTGTGCCAAGTGCCCACTGGCCTGCATTGGTTATAAACCTCTCAATTAGTGCCCACACTTCTTAGCTCCCGCTGCTGCCTGGAACACTCCGCCCCTCCCTCCCAGTTCAGCCCACGGCCTTCAGTCCTTCGGGACCCAGCCCAGGCTCGTCATTTCCTCGAGGACTCCCACACCCATGCCTGGTGGGGAGAAAGTGCTGCTCATCAGGGCTCCCATGGGTCTTATCCTCTGACCTCCTGGCCTGCAGCCCTCAGCATCACTAGTCTTTACACACATGGGGAATTTTCTCAAGTTCGAGCACATCCTGTCCTATTCCTGTCACTTCATGCCAGGGAGGCCTTGCAGAGGCAGAGGGCTGGGGTGGAAGTGGAGCTGTGTCCCTCTGCTGAGGACAGCTGGGCTGGGCTTGGGACTGGGGCTTTCTCCGAGCAGACACTGCAAAGATTAGACAGAGCGTTAGCAAGAAGAGGATGCCTGAGATATTGGAAACCCGTGTCCTGCCCTGCCCAGGTCTTATAATCCAGGAACATGACCCATCCTGCTGGGGAAGCATCGTTCTGCCTTTGATACTTACTTTTTCCAGAGGAAAATGGGTGGATGTAGTTGGATCAAGTGGTAATAGACTGAGGCCAGAGAGTGAATATTCTGACAGTGTTTCATTTAGGAAATGCTTCCCTGGGTTGTGATTGTTGTAGTTAAAAATAGGATAATTAGTTACACCCAGAAAACCCCAAGAGGAAGGGCAATACCAAGATCCCAGAAACAGAAACAGATGAAGTGTTGGCTTGAGGCAGACAAAGACTCAGGGAAATTCAGGCCAGGTGTGATGGTTCAACGCTTGTAATCCCAACACTTTGGGAGGCTGAGGAGGCCGGATCACTTGAGGTCAGGAATTCGAGACCAGCCTGGCCAACATGGTGCAACCGTATCTCCATTAAAAATACAAAAGTCAGCCTGTAGTCCCAGCTACTGGGGAGGCTGAGGCAGGAGAATCACTTGAACCTGGGAGATGGAGGTTGCAGTGAGCCCAGATCGCGTCACTGCCCTCCAGCGTGAGTGACAGAGCAAGACTCCATCTCAAAAAAAGAAATTCAGGGCAGCCTCTCTGCTCTTGGGCTATTTGGCCCATTGCTGGTGAAGCCCAGAAAAGGAGGGAGAGAAGTGTTGCCCAACCTGGCTACAGAAAGACTCTCTTAATTGTCTTTCAGCACATATATTGGGCCGACTCTTTAAAAATATTCTTTTTGAGGCCGGGCGCGGTGGCTCATGCCTGTAATCCCAGCACTTTGGGAGGCCGAGGCAGGTGGATTATCTGAGGTTGGGAGTTCAAGACCAGCCTGACCAACATGGAGAAATCCCGTGTCTATTAAAAATACAAAAAATATTAGCTGGGCGTGGTGGCAGGCACCTGTAATCCCAGCTACTTGGGAGGCTGATGTAGGAGAATCACTTGAACCTGGGAGGCGGAGGTTGCGGTGAGCTGAGATCGCACCATTGCACTCCAGCCTGGGCAATAAGAGCAAAACTCCATCTTTAAAAAAAAAAAAAAAAAAAAAAAATTCTTTGTTATTTCATTTTAGGTACCAAAATGGATACCAAAGCCCTGTACAGAATGCAGGGAGGATGCAGGCTGCAGGAGGTGTGCACAAAGCCTGGCAGGCTCTGGCAGAAGGAGCCCAGCTCGGTGTGACACAGCCCTCCTTTCCCTGTCTTCTGTCCCCTCACCCTTCCTTCTCCCCTCCTCCCCCCATTGGCCTGCTCTTGGCTACTGTGTCTCCCCTCTCTCCCTAATCTACACTTCCAATATGCTCACTGCCAAGAAACACGTATTTTCACTGTGGATGTTCTGGTCATAATTCAAAACTAAAAATGGCTATTTCTCAGCAAGAAGTTCCAAGTGTGTTTCAGGTGGCCAGGCATGGTTGCTCACGCCTGTAATCCCTGCACCTTGGGAGGCGGAGGCGGGTGGATCACCTGAGGTTAAGAGTTCAAGACCAGCCTGGCCAACATGATGAAACCCCATCTCTACTAAAAATACAAAACATTATCCAGGCTTAGTAGTGGGTACCTGTAATCCCAGCTGCTTAGGAGGCTGAGTCAGGATAATCACTTGAACCTGGGAGGCGGAGGTTGCAGTGAGCCGAGATGGCGCCACTGCACTCCAGCCTGGGTGACAGAGCGAGACTCCGTTTCAAAAACAAACAAACAAACAAACAAAAAAGTGTGTTTCAGGCTCAAGTCTTTTAGCACCTCAGACAGAGATCAGGTAATTATCAGGGCTGTCTCCAAGAAGCAGGCAAGAATACGGAGATTCGAGTTGTTCACTGTGTATTTTGGAAGGCCCCTCATCCAGCGCTGAGGTTTCAGGTAGAATTATGATTGGATTCAGGGACAAAAATGGTGAAGTGATGTGAAGGAGAAGGCCCACTTTGTGAGTTCCACAGTTGGAGCCAATCGCCAGTACTAACCTCCATGTACTTCTAATGACAAAGTCCAGCATTGAATATATTGAAATGGCACCTTCATTCAAGCCACTAAGACCCCTTCAACACCTTTGTGAGGAAAGGAATGGGAAGGATTATTTCCATTATTTTATGAACAAAGAATTAAAATCCAAGCTTAGGGGTCTTGCCCGCAGACCCTGGACGTGTCAATGATGGAGGAGACGGGCCAGGACACTCCAACCAGCCAGGTCTAACTATCCTGCCTCTCAGACTGAACACCCCCCAAATCGTGACAGCATTTCTTTTTCTTCCCTCTGAAGGAATAATGTGGAGATTTATTTATTATGGCAGTGAAGGGCTTTAAGATTCATGGATGTGGGTGCTATTGAAAAAAAGATAGAGTTAGAAATATGATTTAATGTATTCCCAATAAATTCACTGTAAACTCATCAGGCATTTCTGTGAATGTCCCCTTCTGCCAGTGGATTACATCCAAATTTCAGTCAGTAACACTAAATTTAGTCAAAGTAACTTCTGTACTCCTCATCAAGGTTCTGATTAATATTGTATATAATATATCACAAAAATAATTAGTTCTAGGAAACATACATCTCATATCTTTAAAAGGAAGTATCCTTAATCAAATACTTATTGTAATATCATTTATTTCTTTGTTTTATGGCTTTATTTTAATAAAGATAATCTATGTCCACTGCAAACATTTCAGAAAATACAGAAATAAAAAAATCACTTATTCCCCAGCCACTCAAAAATGCTACTGGTGTTTGGTTGTCCTGAGTTCCAGGCTTTTTCTCTGCATATGTACACAGATTTTTTTTTTTTTAATCCAGAGACAGGGTCATGTTCCACAATTTTTTTTTTTACAGTTTTGTAAACAATTTTTGTAAAAAAAAAATTTTTGTTACAAAAACAATTTTTGTAAACAATACTGTTTTGTAAACAATTTTTGTAAAAAAATTGTAAAATACAATTTTAAATTGTTAAAATTTAACAATTACAGGTGGCTCACACCTGTAATCCCAGCCTTTGGGAGGCCGAGGTGGGTGGATCATCTGAGGTCAGGAGTTCAAGACCAGCCTGGTCAACATGGTGAAACCCCGTTTCTACTAAAAATAAAGAAATTAGCTGGGTGTGGTGGTGTGCACCTGTTGTTCCAGCTACTCAGGAGGCTGAGACAGGAGAATTGCTTAAATCTAGGAGGTGGAGGTTGTAGTAAGCCGAGATCATACCACTGCAATCCAGCCTGGATGACAGAGTGAGACTCCCTCTCAAAAAAAAAAGATAAAATAAAATAAAATAAAATAAAATTTAACAACATAACCTTCTTTCTATTCATGTCAGTATATACAGTTCGACATAGACAATTTTTATTTTATTTTATTTTATTTTTCGAGGCAGAGTCTTGCTCTGTCGCCCAGGCTGGAGTGCAGTGGCGCAACTTGGCTCACTGCAACCTCCACCTCCTGGGTTCAAGCGATTCTCCTGCCTCAGCCTCCGGAGTAGCTGGGATTACAGGCATGCGCCACCATGCTGACACAGACATTTTTAATGATCACATGATAATTCATTGAATGGATGAACTAATTAAGCCCAACTGAGGGACATGTAGGCTGGGTCCCATTTACTACTGGATTAACGGTGCTGCCGTGAGCATCAGGCCTTGACACTTGTTTGGATATTTCCAGAGAAGAAATTCCTAAGAGTGGCATTATTGGATCAAATGGATACATACATTAGCTATTAACAGATGTAATTATATAACTCTATATAATTATATATGTGTGCACACACACGCACAGTCTACCTTCCAAAAAGCCTTCACCAAGAGGCTACTTTCCTTACACCTGTGCCAATGGTAGTTCTGGCATTTGTAAACATTTTTGCCAATCTGATAGTTAAGTTGACTATGTATTAAAACAGGCGATATGTTTATTAATGACTCACATTTTTATTTTCTAATCATATCTTTTACACGTATTTTTAGATTTTTATGTTTAAATTAAGGGTATACAAGAACTGTAATTACTAAGGCTATTAACCTTTGATTACAAATATTTATTTCTCTCCACTTTTAACTATAGTTATGCTTTAAAAGTTCATTTTTATAGAGTCAAATACACTTCAATGATGAATTGTTTTCTTTTTAACTTTTTACCTTGAGATAATTTGTGGATTTACATGCAGTTGTAAGAAATACTACAGAGTTCATATGCCCCTCACCCAGTTTCCCCCAATGGTAACATCTTCACAACCATGACATTGACATTGATAAAATCTATTGACTTTATTAGAGTTTTACCAGTTTTTTGCTTTTTGTTTTTGTTTTTTTTTTTGAGATGGAGCCTTGCTCTTTTGCCCAGGCAGGAGTGCAGAGGCATGATCTAGGCTCACTGGAACCTCTGCCTCCTAGGTTCAAGCAATTCTCCTGCCTCAGCCTCCCAAGTAGTTGGGATTACAGGCGTGCACCACCACACCCAGCTAATTTTTGTATGTTTAGTAGAAGGTTTTCACCATGTTGGCCAGGCTGGTCTCAAACTCCTGACCTCAGGTGATCCACCTGACTTGGCCTCCCAAAGTGCTGGGATTACAGGCATGAGTCACTGCACCCAGCCGAGTTTCACCAATTTTACAGGCATTCATTTGTCTGTGTATGCTTAGTTCTCTGCAATTTTATCACACATGTAGATTCCTGTGACACCACACAGTCAGGACACGGAACATTTTCCTGGCCAAGATCTCTTGTGCTACTCCTTTACAGCCACACTCACTGCTGCCCCTCCCCCACTCTTCCTCAACCCTTGGCAACCATAAATCACTTCTCTGCCTGTATAATTTTGTCATTTCAAGAATGTTTAGTAAGTGGAATGATGCAGTGTGTGACCTTATGAGGCTGGCTCTCACTCATCCAGTGTGGTACCTGAGATCTGTCCAGGTTGTGTGTGTTCATTGTTTTCTCCTTCTTGCTGAGTAGTGTTCCCTGGGATGGGTGTACCATGGTTTATTTAACCACTCACCAACTGTAGGACATTGAGCTGTTTGCAGTCTTTGACTATTACACATAAAACTGCTTTGAACATTTGTGTACAAGTGTTTGTGTAAGCATAAGTTTTCATTTCTCTGGGATAGTGCCCAAGTGTGCGATTGCTGGGTCATATGGTAAACACATGCTTAGCTTTAAAGAAATTACCATACTTTTTAAAACCAGAGTGACTGTACCATTTATATTACCACCAGCAAGGAGTGACCCAGTGTCCTCCACATCCTTACCAGCATTTAGTATTATAATTTTTAAAATTTAATATATTAAATTAGTCATTCTGATAGGTGTGTAGCAGTATCTGATTGTGTTGGGAGTTTGGATTTCCCTCATGGTTAATGATGCCGAACATCTTTTCATGTCATGTATCTGTATATTCTCTATGGTGATGTGTCTTTCATGTCTTTTGGCATTTTTTAGTTGGATTTTTTTTAATTGTTGAGTTTTGAAAGTTATGTATATATTCTATAATTCTACATACAACTCCTTTGTTGGATATGTGGCTTGCAAATATTTTCTCCTCAGCTTGTCTTTTTATCCTCTTAACAGAGAGGCCGGGCACTGTGGCTCACGCCTGTAATCTCAGCACTTTGGGAGGCTGAGGCGGGCAGATCACGAGGTCAGCAGATCGAGACCATCCTGGCTAACACGGTGAAACCCCATCTGTACTAAAAATACAAAAAGATTAGCCAGACGTGGTGGCGGGCGCTTGTAGTCCCAGCTATTCGGGAGGCTGAGGCAGGAGAATGGTGTGAACCCGGGAGGCGGAGCTTGCAGTGAACTGAGATCCGGCCACTACACTCCATCCTGGGTGACAGAGTGAGACTCCATCTCAAAAAAGAAAAAAAAATAAACAGAGTATCACATGGAGTAAAACTTAATTTTTATGAGATCGAATTTATCAATTTTTCCATTTATGAATCATATTTTGGGTTCACGTTTAAGAACACTTCACCTAACCCTAGGTTCTGAAGATTTTCTCCCATGCTTTTTCTCAAAACTGTTTGAAGTTTTACACTTTTACATTTAAGTATGTGATCCATTATGAGTTAATTTTAGAATGAGATTTTTTGGGGGGAGCAGCCTATGGATGCCCAGTTGCTCCAGCAGCATTTGAAAAGGTTGTTTCCCCCTTTGAATTGCATTTCTACCTTTGTAAAAAATAATTTGGGCACATTTGGGTGCCCATCTATTTCTGATTTCTCTATTCTGTTGTATTGATCTATATATTTATCACTACATTAATGTCAGATTGTCTTCATTATCATAGCTACAGATTACGCCTTAATGTCAGACAGGTTCATTCCTTCTACTTTATTTTCTTTTTCAAAATTGTTTTAGCTATCCTACATCCTGCATGTTTCCTTCTAAATTTTGGAATAGGCTGGGCACAGTGGCTCACTCATGTCATCACGGCACTTTGGAAGGCAGAGGCAGGAGGGCCGCTTGAGCTCAGGAGCTTGAGACCAGCCTGGGCAACATAGCAAAATCCTGTCTCTATAAAAAATTTTAAAAAATTAGCTGGACATGGTGGTGCATGCCTGTAGTCCCAGCTAGTCTGCAGGCTGAGGTGGGAGGATCACTTGAACCTGGGACTTGAAGGCTACAGTGAGCTGTGATCACGCCACTGCACTCCAGCCTGGGTGACAGAGAGAGACCCCATCTCTAAAAAATAAATAAATACAATAAAAAGTAAAATTTAGAATACATTTTTCTATATCTGTAAAAACCTTTGCTGGGATTTCTGTAGGAATTGCATTGCACTGCTACATGGATTAGAAGAGAATTGACATCTTTGCTATGTTTTGCCTTCTGATCCTTGAATACAGCATGTCTCTCCTTTTCCTTAGGTCATTTTTTGATTTTTTAAATCAGGATTTTGTAATTTTCAGGGTACAGAATTACATGTCTAACAAAACAATTATGTAGTGTATTTGTGTGTGTGTGTGTGTGTGTGTGTGTGTGTGTGTGTATTCCTTGGGATTTTCTATGTAGTCAATCCTGTCATTTGCAGGTAGGACAGTTTCATTTCTTCCTTTCTAGGCTTCTGCCTTTTCTTTCTTTTTCGTGCCTTACTGCTCTGGCTAGAACTCTCAGAACTATAATAGATACAAGTGGGGAGAACAGACATGCTTGGCTTTTTCCCAATCTTAGGGGGAAAGCATTCTGTTTGTGGGAAATATTTCACCATTAACTGGGATGTAAGCGGTAGGATTTTTGTTGATGCTCTTTATCAAGTTGAATAAATTGCTCTCTATTCTTAATTGGCTGAGAGTTTATAATAATTTTATAATAATTTTGCCAAATGCTTTTTGTATGTCAATTAATGTAAATATGTAATTATTTGTCTTTAATATGTTGATGCGGTAGATTACAATAATGTTTGAACATTGAACCAGCCTTCCATACCTGGGATAAATACCACTTGCTTGTGGTATATAATGCATTTGATGCATTGCTGTATTCTTTTTGTTAATATTTTATTGATGATTTTTGCATCTAATTCATGAGAGAGAGAGAGGTGTATTGTTTTCTGTTTTTGTCCTGTCTTTATTGTGCTGAGTATTGGGCTAACGCCCCTCTCAAAAAATTAGCTGGGCCAGGTGTAGTGGCTCACACCTGTAATCCCACCACTTTGGGAGGCCAGGGTAGGAGAATCACTTGAGCCCCAAGTCTGAGACCAGCCTGGGCTACATACATAATGAGACCCCATCTCTACAAAAAATTTTAAAAATAGGTGGGTGTGGTGGTATGTGCCTGTGGTCCTGACTACTTGAGAGGCTGAGGAGGGAGGATCACTTGAGCGTAGGAGGTAGAGACTGCAGTGAACCGAGATTGTGTGACTGCACTCTAGCTTAGGTGACAGAAAATTACTAGTTGAGAAGTATTCCCTCCTTTTTTATTTTCTGAAAGAGGTTGTATAAAGTTAGTGTTAATTCATTTTTACTTTGGTTTTGGTAGAATTCTCCAACAAAATCATCCAGGGGTGGAGATTTCTTTTTTGAGAGCTTTTAAATTATGAATTCAGTTTTTAAATGATTGTGGAACTATTCAAGTTTTCTATTTTATCTTTGTGGTTTTTCAGGAATAGGTTTTATTTCTAATTTGTTTATTTTATTTTATTTTATTTTATTTTATTTATTTTTGTTGAGACAGAGTCTTGCTCTGTTGTCCAGGCTGGAGTGCAGTAGCATGATCTTGGCTCACTGAAACCTCCACCTCCCAGGTTCAAGCAATTCTCCTGTCTCAGCCTCCAGAGTAGCTGGGATTAAAGGCACCTGCCACCGCATCTGGCTAATTTTTGTATTTTCAGTAGAGACGGGATTTCACCATCTTGTCCAGGTTGGTCTCAAACTCCTGACCTCGTGATCCACCCACCTTGGCCTCCCAAAGTGCTGGGATTACAGGTGTAAGCCACTGTGCCTGGCCTAATTTGTTGAGTTTATGAACATGAAGTTGTAGCAGTTGCTATTATCCTATTAACATCTGCAGGATCTGAAGTGTTTCATTCCTGATATTCTTTCATTTCTGACATCGGTGATTTGTGTCTTACTTTTAATCTTTGACAGTCTTGCTAAAGGCATATCAATGTTATTAATCTTTTCAAAAAGCCAACTTTTTGTTTCGTTGATTTTATCTATAGCTTTCTTAATTTCTATTTTATTGATCTCTGCTCTTATCATTATTATTATTTTTTGAGATGGAGTCTCACTCTGTCACCTAGGCTAGAGTGCAGTAAGCGATCAGAGCTTACCGCAGCCTTGACCTCCCTGGGCTCAGGTGATCCCCTACCTCAGCTTCCCAAGTAGCTAAGACTACAGGCGTGCACCACCATGCTTAGCTAATTTTTGTATTTTTTGTAGAGATGGGGTTTCACCATGTTGCCCAGGCTGGTCTCGAACTCCTGGACTCAAGTAGTCCACCCATCTCGGTCTCCCAAATTGTTGGGATTACAGGCATGAGCCACTGCACCTGGCCTGTTATTATTTTTGAGACAGGGTTTTGCTCTGTCACCCAGGCTGTAGTGTAGTGGTGCAATCTTGGCTTACAGAAGCCTCAACCTCCCAGGCTCAAGTAATCCTCCCACCTCAGCCTCCTGAGTAGCTGGGACTACATGGGACTACAGGCGCATGCCACCATGCCTGTCTAATTTTGTTGTTGTTGTTTGTAGAGATGAGATCTCACTATGTTGCCCAGGCTGGTTTTGAAATCCTGAGCTCAAGCAATCCTCCTGCCTTGACCTCCCAAAGTGCTGGGATTATAGGTGTAAGCCACCATGCCTGGCCAAACTCTTATTTGTATTTCCTTCCTTCTGCTTGCTTTGAGGTTTTTTCTTGTTTTTGTTTTTTTCACTCTTATTTTTCTGGTTTCTTGAGGTAGAAACTTAGTCCATTTATTTGAGAACTTTCATCAAGTATTTAATAGTATACATTTCCTTCTCAGCATTGCTTTAACTGTATCCCACATATTAAGATATGTTTTATTTTCATTTTTACTCAATTCTATGTGTTATAAAATTATTTTTGATACTCTTTTAATGCTTGGATAATTTAAAAGTGCATTGTTTAATTTCCAAATGCTTGGAGATTTTTCTGTTGTTTTGCTCATATCTAGTTTGATTCCATTATGGTCAGAAAACATACTCTATGTTTTAATTTCTATTGAATTTATGGACTTTTATTTTATGGCCCAAGTGCTATGGTTTGAATGTGTCCCCCAGATTTCGTATGTTGGAAACTTAACTCCCAAATTCATGTGTTGATGGTATTTGGAGGTGGGGCCTTTGAGAGGTAATTAGGATTGGATAAGGTCATTAGGGTGGGGCCCTTTCAAGAAGAACGACCTGAACTGGCATACTCTTGCCCACTCTTGCAGTGTGATGTCCTCCGCTTGTTATGATGCAGTAACAAGATCCTCACAGATGTCTGTCCCTTGATCTTGGACTTCCCAGTCTCCAGAACTGTGAGAAACACATTTCTTTCCTTTATAAATTACCCAGTCTCCAGTATTCTGTTATAGCAACAGAAAATAGATGAAGACACCAAGATAATGCTTCCTCTTGGTGAATGTTCCATGGGTGCTTTAAAAAAGTATATTCTGGGACCGGGTGCAGTGACTCATGCCTGTAATCCCAGCACTTTGGGAATGTGAGACAGGTGGATCATAAGGGCAGGAGTTTGAGACCAGCCTGGTCAACATGGTAAAACCCCGTCTCTACTAAAAACACACAAAAGAATTAGCCGGGCATGGTGGCACACGCCTGTAATCCCAGCTACTCTGGAGGCTGAGCCAGGAGAATTGCTTAAACCCAGGAGGTGGAGGTTGTAGTGAGCCAAGATCGCACCACTGCACTCCAGCCTGGGCAACAGAGCAAGACTCCTTCTCAGAAAAAAAAAAAAAAAAAAAAAAAAAAAAAAATATATATATATATATATATATATATATATATATTCTGCTGTTGTTGGATAGAATGTTCTATATAGGTCAATTTGATTCTGTTGGTTGATTGTGTAATAATTCTATCAGTTGCTGAGAGTGAGATGTTGAAGTCTCCAACTGTAATTGTGGCTTTGTCTATTTCTCTTTCAGCTTTCAGGTTTTACTTCTGTCAGTATTTTGAGGCTCTGTTGTTTGGTGCATGCACATTTAGGATTATTAAGTCTTCCTTCTGGAATCTTTTATCATTATGCAATGTCTATTTTTTTCTCTGGTAATTTTCTTTGCTCTGAAGTCTACTTTATCTGATATTAATATAGGCACTCCTGATTTTTAAAAAATTAATTTCTGTATGGTACGCCTATTTCTACCTACCTATGTTGTATTTGATTGAGTTTCTTGTAGACAACATATTATATGATTTTTCAAATTCACTTGCCAATCTTTTTCTTTTCATTGGTATATTTAGACCATTTATATTTAAGGCAATTATGGATATATTAGGATGCAAGCTGTCATTTAAATATTTTCCTCTCCAGTTATGAAAGTCTTAGATGTCATCTTCTTCCAATAGAAGGGTGGTTTGTTTTCACTGAAGATCTGCTGTTTAGTGTAGCCACCTTCATCGACGATCTTAGCTACATCTTCTGGATAACTTGCTGCAGCTTCTACATCAGCACTTGCTGCTTCCTTTTGCACTTTTGTGTTATGGAGATGGATTCTTTTCCTAAACCTCATGAACAATCTCTGCTAGCTTCAAAGATTTTCCTGTGGTTTCCTCACCTCTCTCAGCCTTCATAGAATTGAAGAGAGTTAGGATCTTGTTTTGGTAGTTTCCTCAGGACAATGAGTTCTCACTATGTTTGTTTAAAAGTGTGTGGCACCTCCCCCTTCACTCTCTTTGCTCCTGCTCTGGCAATGTGACAGGTAAACTTCTTCTTTGCCTTGTGCCATGATTGGAAGCTTCCTGAGGCCTCCCCAAAATCAGAAGCCTGCTATGGTTCCTCTACAGCCGGCAGAGCTGTGAGTCAACTAAACCTTTTTTTTTTTGAGATGGAGTCTCACTCTGTCATCAGGCTGGAGTGCAGTGGCACAAATTCAGCTCACTGCAACCTCTGCCTCCTGGGTTCAAGCGATTCTCCTGCCTCAGCCTCCCGAATAGCTGGGACTACAGGCACACACCACTGACGCCCAGCTAATTTTTAGTAGAGACAGGGTTTCTCCATGTTGGCCAGGATGGTCTCAATCTCCTTACCTTGTGATCTGCCTGGCTCAGCCTCCCCAAATGCTGGGATTACAAGTGTGAGCCACTGTGCCCATCCTGAAACCTCTTTTCTTTATAATTTACTCAGTCTCAGGTACTTCTTTAGAGCAATGTGAGAACAGCCTATTACACCTTATTTGAAAAGCTTGGGACCACAAGTGTTAGTTTTGGATTTTGGAATATTTGCATTATGCTTATCAGTTCAGCACCCCTAATCTGAAAACCCGAAATGTGAAGAGCTCCAGTGAGCATTTCCTTTCAGCATCATGTTGGCGTTCAAGAAGTTTTGGATTTTAGAGCATTTTGGATTTGGGATTTTCTAATTAGGGATACTCAATCTGTATGTATATAGCCATAGGGATGTATGTGTGTATGTGTGTGTGTGTATCTACAGATTTGGGAAGTTTTTGGCCATTATTTCTTCAAAGACTTTTCAGTTCCACCTTCTGTTTCCTTCTATGACTCCACCAATAGAAATATTAGTTCTTTTGTTATTGTCATATGGGTCCCTGTTCCCCTTTTTTTCCAGTCTGTTTTCTCTATTGCTCAGATTGAGTAAATTCTACTGATTTGTTCTCAGATTGTATCTCCCCTCATTTCCATTATACTGTTGAGCCCACTCAGTGAGTTTTAAAAATTTCATTTCTTGTATTTTCTTGTTCCATAATTTCCATTTGAATCCTTTTTATAATTTATCGTTCTGTGCAAAGATTTTTTTTTTTCTCAAGGGAATTCTTAATTGCTTGTTGAAACATTTCTATATTGGCTGCTTTAAAACCCTTGTCAGATAATTCCAACGTGAGCTTCATCTTGCTGTTAATGTCTGTTGACTTTTCTCATTCAAGTTGTGATTTTCCTGCTTCTTGGTTTGATTAATAATTTCAACTCTATCCTGGATATTTTGGATACTCATTTTGAGACTCTGGATCCTCCGTAATCTCTTTGTATTTACCCAGTAGTCCCCGGCTGAGATGCAGCATGAAAGCTTATGATTGTGAATTCCGCTTCTCATGGGTCCTGCCAACACCATCTCAGCAAACATGGAACCAGCAGGTGCTACCAGTGGCGGTGGTGGTTCAGCTTGATTGATGCTGGACCCCACTGATACTACCTTGGTGGGAAAATCAGGGTATCACCTACTTCTATCAGATAGGAGATAGATAGAAATTAATGATTTTTGCTTCAGCTATCAAATCTTTGCTCAGCTCTGCTGACACCACTAGATAGGGAAATTGGAGCACTGACACCTTCTTCCACGGGACTGAGGTATGGGGGAAAGACCAGCTTCTTACTCAGTTTTGCTAAAACTGTCGGGGGCAGTTTTTCCATTAACTTTTAGCTGAAGCGTAGTAGAACTTGCCGAAAAGGTTTTTTTGTTGTTAGGCCACATTTTCCTCAGCACTTTACTTAGGGAGGACAGGATTTGGGGGGAACTTCTCTTCCTTCTCTTTTTCCTTCAGCTCCTTTTCTTTTCTCTTCCCTCCCTTTCCCTCTTCCTTTCTCACTTTTTCTTTCTCTTCTTCTTTCTTTTTTTCTTTCTTTTTTTTTTTGAGATGGAGTTTCACTCTGTTGCCCAGGCTGCAGTGCAGTGGCCCAGTCTCGGCTCACTGTAACCTCCACCTCCCAGGTTCAAGTGATTCTCCTGCCTCAGCCTCCCAAGTAGCTGCAATTACAGGTGCCTGCCACCACACCTGGCTAATTTTTTGTATTGTTAGTAGAGACGGGGTTTCACCATGTTGACCAGGCTGGTCTCACACTCCTGACCTCATGATCTGCCCGCCTCAGCCTCCCACAGTCCTGGGATTACAGGCACGAGCCACCAAGCCCAACCAACATCATAAAGACTTCCGCCCAGATTTTCTTCAGAAGTATATAATTTTATATCTTCTATTTAGGTCTATGATATATTTCAAATTACTTTTTCTATATATGTGAAATAAGGGTTGAGTTTCATTTTGCTTCCTTATGGATATCTGATTATTTCATCACCATTTGTTGAAAAGACTATCTTTTGCCTATTGTGTCACCTTGGCGTAATTGTCAGAGATGAAATATGTGGGTTCATTTCTGGAATCTGTTCTGTTCCATTGATTTACATGCCTACTCTTATGACATTCCTAAAGTCTTAACTACCTTAGCTTCTTGATATTAAAATTGGTTAGTATAATTCCTCCAACCATTGTTCTTTTTCAAACTTGTTTTGGCTATTTTAAATATTTTACATTTTCATGCAAGCTTAAGTTTAAAAAAACCTGTTGAGATTTTATCAGATTTGTATTAAATCTATATATCAACTGGAGAGAATTGACCTATTAACAATAGTGAGTATTGTAATTCATGAACATGGTATACCTCTCCATTTATATAAATCTTTTATTTGAGACAGACTCTCACTCAGGCTGGAGTACAGTGGCATGATCACAGCTCACTGCAGCCTCAAACTCCTGGGCTCAAGTGATCCTCCTACCTCAGTCTCCTGAGTGGCTGAGGCCAGAGGTGTGCACCACCATGCCCAGCTAATTTTTACATTTTTTGTAGAGATAGGATCTTACTATGTTGTTCAGGCTGGTCCAGAAGTCCTGGACTCAAGCAATCCTCCTGCCTTGGCCTTGCAAAGTACTGGGGTTATAGGTGTCAGCCACTACACTTCCCCATTTATGTAAATTAAAAAAAAGTTCCTCTCAGTGTCTTGAAGTTTTTGATGTACAGGTTTGCACTTCTTTTGTTTGATTTAGCCCTAGGCATTTCATATTTGTGTATGAATATGAGCGCGGTGGCTTGTTCCTGTAATCCCAGCACTTTGGGAGGCCGAGGTGGGCAGATCACCTGAGGTTGGAAGTTCAAGACCAGCCTGACCAACATGGAGAAACCTGTCTCTACTAAAAATACAAAAATTAGCATGGTGGTGCATGCCTGTAATCCCAGCTACTTGGGAGGCTGAGGCAGGAGAATTCTTGAACCTGGGAGGCAGAGGTTGCAGTGAGCCAAGATTGTGCCATTGCACTCCAGCCTGGGCAATAAGAGCAAAACTCTGTCTTTAAAAAAAAAAAAAAAAGGCTTTTTTCCCTTGAATTTAAAATTCTCAATGTTAGTTGCTAGTATATATAACTACAATAGATTTTTTTGTGTAAATATTTTGTATCTTGTGATTTTGCCAAATTCAAAAGTTTAAGTATCTTTTTTTGTAACTTCTTTGGAATGGTTTATATAGACAATCATGCCATTTGCAAATTAGGGTATTCGCTTTTTCTTTCTGATCTGCTTACCTTTTCTTTCTTTGCTTTGCTTTGTTGTACTAGGTAGGACCTCCAGTAAAATGTTAGTTAGAAGTGGTGAGAGAAAACATCCTTCCCTTATTCATTATCTTAGGAGGAAAGCATTTATTCTTTCATTATTAAGTGTGATGTTAGTTTAAAGTTGTGGGTTTTTTTTTTTTTTTTTTTTTTTTTGAGATGGACTCTCGCTCTGTCACCCAGGCTGGAGTGCAGTGGTGCGATCTTGGCTCAACGCAACCTCCACCTTCCAGGTTCAAGTCATTCTCCTGCCTCAGTCTCCCAAGTAGCTGGGATTACAGGCATGTGCCACCATGCCCAGCTAATTTTTGTATTTTTAGTAGAGACAGGGTTTCACTATGCTGGCCAGGCTGGTCTCAAACTCCTGACCTCACGTGATCCACTTGCCTCAGCCTCCTTGTGCTGGGATTATAGTCATGAGCCACTGCGCCCAGCCTGTGCTTCACTTTGGATCTATTACTGTGTCTATAAATTAACCCAGTTTTTTTTTTTTTTTTGCAGTGTTTAATCTGCCGTTAATCTAACCTAGTGTTATTTGTTCATTTTAGACACTGTGTCAAATGGTCCACTTATGCCTTTGAAATTTAAAAATTTTATTTCCCTTAGCCAGGTGTGGTGGCATGAGCTCACAGTCCCAGCTACTCAGGAGGCTGAGGCAGGAGAATTGCTTGAACCTGGAAGGTGGAGGTTGCAGTGAGCCGAGATCACACCACTGTACTCCAACCTGGATGACAGAGTGAGACCCCATTTCAGAAAAAAAAAAATAAAAATAAAATTTGTGTTTTTCTACTTATGTTTCTCTACAGATCCTGAATATATTTATAATATTTAGAGTTACCCATTTTAAGGTTCTTGCATGCTCATTCCATCATCTCTGTCAATTCCTGGTGTGTTTGTATTAATTGAGATTTTCCTCCTCGTTGCGGGTCACCATTTTTACCTTCTTTGCATGACAGCTTTTTTGTTTTTTAAATTTAGGTGCTGTATTTGTGAATTTTACATTGTTACATGCTGGAGTTTTTTTGTATTCTTTTAAAGAGCATTAATTAGCTGGGCGTGGTGGCACGCACTTGTAGTCCCAGCTACTTGGGAGGCTGAGGCTGGAGAATCTCTTGAACCCAGGAGGCAGAGGTTGCAGTGAGTCAAGATTGTGCCAGATTGGGCAACACAGTGAGACTCTGTCTCAAAAAAAAAAAAAAAAAAAAAAAAAAAAAAAAAAAAAAAAAAAAGCATTGTACTTTGTTTGGCAAGCAGTTAAATTCCCTGCAGATATTTTTGTGGGTTGGTTGGAAAGGTTTGTTTGAGTGAGTGTAAGGCCGCCTTTGTTCTAGAGCCACTTTAACCCCAGTTGTAAGGTGTGCCTCTCCTGAGGACTCTGTGTCCCAGGTTCTGAAGCCTCCTTACGTGCCTATGTGGGTTGTGGCAGTCGTGTCACCTACTGCTCTCTGGCAGTTCTTTCTCATGCCCGTGGAATGTCATTCCATGCGTGCACTAGTCAGTTCTCAAAGGATCGAGGGCACGCCTCTGCAGAGCTCCGAACGCCCTTTCTTTGCGCATTTTCTTTAGTACTCTGCTCTGTGTACTCTAGTTGTCTTGGTCTCTTCATTCTACAGTTGACTCGTGAACAATGCGGGGTTAGGGGGACTGACCCCCACCCGCCTCCCTGTGCAGTCAGAAATGCACATATAACTTTTGATTTCCTCCACACTTAACTAATATAGCCTATTGTTGACCAAAAGCCTTACCAATGACCAGAACAGTTCATGCATATTTGATGTGCCATATGTGTTTTATACTGTAGTCTCACAATAGAGTAAGCTAGAGAAAAGAATGTTCTAAGAAAATCATAAGGAAGAGAAAATACATTTATTCTTTATTAAGCGGAAGCGGATCATCGTAAAGGTCTTCATCCTCATTATCTTCATGTTGCATAGGCTGAGAAGGAGGAGGAGGGGTTGGTTGCATTGTCTCAAGGGTGGCAGAGGCAGAAGAAAATCCTTTTATGTGTGGCATGCACAGCTCAAACCCTTATTGTTCGGGGTCAACTGTTAGCTGTGTTGTGATTTTCTCTCAGCTTCTCGGCTCAGTGAGACCTCGGCGGGGGACTGGCGGAGGGGATGGCTCTTCAGCTTCTCCGCCCCGTGCTGCAGCCTAGACATTGCCTCCGGGAAGTAAGCCGAGGCATCATAGAGCTTATCTGGTTTGTTTCTCTTCTCTCAGGAATTGCTTCCTTGCACTGCCTGTTGCTCAATCTCTGAAAATAGCACTCATTTATTTTGTTTGTTTAAGTTTTTATGGCAGGAAGATAGTTCCTGTAGCAGATTATCTTAGAGGCTGACGTTCTGGATAATTTTTTAATGGTTACTTTTTATGTTGTTTTTCCCCATTTAAAAAGTTCTTGCCAAAAATAAATCTTAAGTCCATTTATAGTTGAGCAGTGTGTAGTGTCCGGAATGTTTTTTATTACATTCAAGGTGAGTAAAAACATTAATGATCACACTTGTGTGGACCCAGAAAATCTGAGACAGGTCTCAGTTCATTTAGAAAGTTTATTTTGCCAAGGTTGGTAACAGTGAGGCTGTGAAACAGCCTCAGGAAGTCCTGATGACGTACCCAAGGTGGTTGGGGCACAGCTTGATTTGATACATTTTAGGGAGACAAGAGACATCGATATATGTAAGAAGTAGATTGGTTTGGTCTGGAAAGCTGGACAACTCCAAGCGAAGGCAGGGAGACTGCAAGGAAGCGGGGAGGGACCTTTCAGGTCACAGATATGTGACAAATGGTTGCATTCTTTTGAGTGTCTGAACAGCCTTACCAAAGGAGGCAATCAGATATGCATTTATCTCAGTGGGCAGAGGGATAACTTTGAATAGAACGGGAGGCAGGTTTGCCCTAAGCAGTCCTCAGCTTGAATTTTCCTTTCAGCTTAGTGATTTGGGGGGTCCAAGATATTTTCCTTTCACACTTGCAACCAAATGTGAATACGTGGCAGTCTTATGGGGGATGCTGGTAAACCTCGTGGAGCCCATGCAAATACAAAACTTCTAATGAAGACTCGGCAAGCAGAGAAGATAAGGAAAAACTCAACAGATCCGAGGAGTCAATATCATTAGAGGGCAGATGTGGTGACTTCTCCCCGGAAGGACATGGCCCAGCAACAGGTCAGAAGGTGATGTGGGAGGAAAGCGGGGAGTTTAGGGAAAGGCAAAGGCAAAAGAGCATTTGTGAATGACACAAACTTTAGAAACTACAAAGGAGGGAGGTTCAGCCTCACAGCCTCTCGTGGCTGAGGGAAAGCAGTGGCTGAAGGTGCAGGAGACGCGGTCACAGGAGACGGGCTCCGGGCTCAGCCTTGCCGCTTGCTTTACAGAAGGAGATATTGGGAAGATCCGTCCCCTTGTGCAGAGGCAGAATGCAAGCACAGGACCCCAAACCCCCTGAGGAGCTCCTCCTGCAACTGGGGGCAGTTTCTTCATACAAGGCAAGTCGGAAAAAACAAATTATTTTCTCTTATAGGGATTTTCCCTTTGAACCTTGTTAACCCAGAATATCAGAGACAGGTCTCAGTCACTTTAGAAACTTTATTTTGCCAGGGTCGCGTCCGTGACACAGTCTCAGGAAGTCCTGACAACACGTGCCCACAGTGGTCGGGGGTGCAGTTTGCTTTTATACATTTTAGGGAGACATAAGACGTCAATCAGTACGTGTAAGCTGTACAGTGGTTTGGCCTGGTAAGGTGGGAAGTGGGGGGCCTCCAGGTCAGAAGTAGATAAGAGACAAAAGGTTGCATTCCTTTGAGTCCCTGATCAGCCTTCCACTGAATACACAATTTAATCTGGCTCAGTGAATCTGCATTTTTACATGAACAATAGGGCAGAAGAAGCGATCAGATACTCACGTGTCTTGGGTGAGCCTTAGAGGGATGACTTCTAGAGTTCTGTCTGCCCTTTGTCCACAAGGAATTTCCTGTAGGCAAATTGTGAGGGAGGTATCTTTGTAGCTATCTTATTTAGGAATAAAATAGGAGGCAGGTTTGCCTGACATCGTTCCCAGCTTGACTTTTCTCTTGGCTGAGTGACTTTGGGGTCCTGAGATTTATTTTCTTTTCATAACCTTTAGTTGAGTGAAAGTTTCTCCTTTAGGAAGCACAAAGGCCAGTCAGTCCCTGAGCTTCTGATTCTTTTGTCTCCTTAATGACTACACCTGTGTGCTGTTTCACCACACACCTTTGAATCCCTTGAAATTCTGCTGAGATACGGTAAACAATCACCTACGTACCTGGTTTGACCGGAGGGATCCCCAGAAGAGTGGCCTCTCTGAAATGCTGCTGCCATGTGTTTGCCTCAATGCCAGGAGTCCCTCTGTGTGATGCCCCCAGGCAGTGGCAGGGAACAGCAGCCCCATGTGAGTGTGACTTGGTGTGTTAGCTTCCAGTCCTCCTGACAGTGACAGAGACCAGGCCATGGAGGAATGGGAAAAGAGTGGAACTTGGGATGTGGAAAACTCTCTAGAGAGAACAAACTTGGAGGGTTAAAAAACCCCAATGGCAGAGGGCATAAAAGCAGGAGATCAGAAAGAGGAGGTGAAGAGACTGTGAAACTAAACTCTGCCCATACGAACATTCCTTATGTCAGGCTGGGATCAGTGGCTCATGCTTGGTCACTGCTTTGCATTCATATGTCTTCTGTCCAACCTATGCTCCATGGCTGACCCGCCACCCACCACCTGAACTCTGGTCCAGAGGCGGCCTGCAGCAAGCCAGAGTGTGCCCCATGTCACCTGACTGTGCAGACATGGTCTGGGCACCTCCCTGTCTACCTTCTGTCCTCCACAAAGGGCTAACAAACCACCAGCCACACAGTACGATGTACCCTTGTACTCAGAGAGAATTTATTTTGGAGCGTTCCTTCCTTCTATTCTGACCTTAGCTTTCTGTCCTCTGCAACATCGGAGGGTTTGTATTGCCAGGAGTTTTGAAAGTGCCAGGCTGAGGGCCACAGCCAGTTTATTTCTCCACATCTTTCCTTCTCTCAGCTGCATTCTTTGGGTTCTGAATCAGTCTTTTTTTTTTTTTTAATTGCAACTGTGTCATAGGTATATTGGTTTTTCCTGGAAACAGAGGTGGGGCTGCTCAGGTGATGATGACCTGTTTATTCCCAGACCTCAGCTCCGGTATGAGTATGTCTCACTGAAGCCCGACCCACACCCTACATCCTAACCTCAGAATAGCATGATAATTTGTATATCACAAAAATAGCAAACAAGGACGATCAAATTTGGGGGTGGGGGCTAGGAGAGGAATGTTCAGAAACATTTGTCATTCTGAGTTACAGGGTTTCCGGATTAACAAAAAATATCCACTTGAGAGCTAAAGTAGTAGGAAAAATAAATACATGTTAACCAAACATTAGCACTAATTAAGGTCCAAATGTTTAAAATACTTGGCCAGATGGGAAACTGCTGAGCTAGCAGGCATTTACCAAGCGCTGAGATTCGCCAGCTGTTGTTATTAATCACTGAGCTTTGAGTTGTAAGCATTTTGTGTCGCATTCTGCCACTGAACTGTGGTGTGCAACTCTAATTGAATAGCACTGTGTCTTTGGAGCCATGTCTATTGCCTAATATGGTATGTTCACATTCACTCAGTCACTGCATAAATTTAAAAACCACGTTTTTATTTTCTGTATTTTATTTATTTATTTATTTTTGAGATGCAGTCTCGCTCTGTCACCCAGGCTGGAGTGCAGTGGCACGATCTCGGCTCACTGCAACCTCTGCCTCCTGGGTTCAAGCAGTTCTCCTGCCTCATCCTTCCGAGTAGCTGGGATTATAGGCAAGTGCCACCATGCCCAAATAATTTTTGTATTTTTAGTAGAGATGAGGTTTCACCATGTTGGCCAGGCTGGTCTCAAACTCCTGACCTCAGGTGATCCGCCCGCCTCCGCCTCCAAAAGTGCTGGGATTACAGGCGTGAGCCACCACGCCCAGCCTATTTTCTGTATTTTAATTGTACTTCACCTTGCAGTTTGTTTTTCCAGCTAAGCCTTCCTCCTTTTATCTAACACACACTGTCAGAATTATATTCCTAAAACACCACCTTGCAAATGTCCTCCCTCTGCCCGAAAGTGGAGGTTGCCAATTACCTGTTGATGAGGTCCACACCGCCTAAATCGGCTCTTGTCGTGGAGAACCGGTGGACACCATGAATAGCAATGCTATAAAATGGACTGGAGCTGCCAATCACTTCTCCCACTGTCAATCACTTCTCCCACCGAAGGAGACTACCTAGGCTGAGGGTGGTGGGTCAAATTAAATGACCCCTCTGGCCAGAGTTTATTGGCCCTGGGGTTGAAACTTGAAACTGTCAGGTCAGTCAGGTGATCCCTCCCCCACATCTGGAAGTGGGCTGAGAAACCCCTTTTCAGTGAGCCTTGAACAGAGCTACTCAGTAGCTTTACCTGTTTCCCGTTCCCCGCTGAGCTTTGCACAGCACAGAGAACTGCTCTAGAAAGGAAAGAATAAAGCATGGGCCAAGCATGGTGGCTCACGCCTGTAATCCTAACACTGGGAGGCCGAGGCGGAAGGATCACTTGAGCCAAGGAGTTTGAGACCAGCCAGGGCAACACGGCAAAACCCCATCTCTACAAAAAATTAAAAAACCTTAGCTGGGTGTGGTGGCACGTGCCTATGGTCCCAGCTTCTTGGGAAGGCTGAGGTGGGAGGTTGAGGCTGCAGTGAGCTGTGATCACACCACTGCACTCCGGCCTGTGCAATAGAGAGAGACCCTGTCTCAAAAAAATAACAAATAAAAATTAAAAAATTAAAGTAAGACAGGTGGGGTGCTCAGGCCTGTAATCCCAGCACTCTGGGAGGCCGAGGCAGGTGGATCACCTGAGGTCAGGAGTTCGAGAGCAGCCTGACTAACATGGCAAAACCTCGTCTCTACTAAAAAACAGAAAAATTAGCTGGGCGTGGTGGCAAGCGCCTGTAATCCCAGCTACTTGGGAGGCTGAGGCAGAAGAATCACTTGAACCCAGGAGGCGAGGTTGCAGTGGGCCAAGATTGTGCCATTGCACTCCAGCCTGGGTGACAAGAACAAAACATCGTCTCAAAAAGAAATCAACGCAGACAGGTATAAAGAGCATCAGAGACTCAATAAGAGAAACAGCAGAGGCCGGGCGCGGTGGCTCAAGCCTGTAATCCCAGCACTTTGGGAGGCCGAGACGGGCGGATCACAAGGTCAGGAGATCGAGACCATCCTGGCTAACACGGTGAAACCCCGTCTCTACTAAAAAATACAAAAAACTAGCTGGGCGAGGTGGCGGGCGCCTGTAGTCCCAGCTACTCGGGAGGCTGAGGCAGGAGAATGGCGGGAACCCGGGAGGCGGAGCTTGCAGTGAGCTGAGATCCGGCCACAGCACTCCAGCCTGGGTGACAGAGCAAGACTCCGTCTCAAAAAAAAAAAAAAAAAAAAAAAAAGAGAAACAGCAGCAATTCAGTGTAAGAATCGTACAAGATGCTCAAACCCCTTTAGGAATTACAAAATGAAGCAATGAGAAATCATTTTTTGGCCAATGATATTGGCAAATTAAAAACAAAATGGAGGGCATTGCACTCTAGCCTGGGCAACAGGGCAAGACTCCCTCTCAAAATAAATAAATAAATAAATAAATAAATAAATAAATAAATAATGGGGCCGAGCGCGGTGGCTCAAGCCTGTAATCCCACCACTTTGGGAGGCTGAGGCGGGTGGATCCCCTGAGTTCGGGAGTTCTAGACCAGCCTGACCAATATGGAGAAACCCCGTCTCTACTAAAAATATATAAATTAGCTGGGCGTGGTGGTGCCTGCCTGTAATTCCCAGCTACCCGGGAAGGCTGAGGCAGAAGAATTGTTTGAACCCGGGAGGCGGAGATTACGGTGAGCCGAGATCGCGCCATTGCACTCCAGCTTGGGCAACAAGAGTGAAACTTTGTCTCAAAACAACACAAACAAAAACAAAAACAAAAGTGGAATACATGCAGCGAGGGTGGGCGGGTAGGCAGGAAGATGCTTAGTTAGACGCAAATAGCATGGGTCTTCCTAGTGGCTTTCTTGCCATCTTCTGGAGTGGCGTTGAAGCTTGCTCCAGCTCAGTCCCTGTGTACGTTCATGAGGTCATAGTTCCATGAGGTTCCATCCAGCTCAAGCTCTTCGGCCGGGCCTGAGCCCCAGGGCGTTGTGTGGAGCCGTTCCAGAGTCAGGACTCAGGCAGAGCCATCCCTGGGCCTCAGGCAGAGCCATTCTGGTTCGGTGCAGCCAACTCCCAAATATAAACTTGGGGGTGGGAGTTCAGGTCTCAGTCCCCAAGGAGGTCTTGGATTCTTGCAAGAATGGAGCCACTGCCTCCACAACTCTGCCAACCCGGGTTTTAGGAAATGGTTATCTAATGGACATCTCAAATTCAAACTTCTGAAGTGGAAATCTTGATCTCAGCCCCCAGCAAAAAATAAGAGTTTCTACCTGCACCTTTACCAGAGATGGGGCAGGTAAAGATACCCCTAGTTGCTCAAGAGACAAACCAGTGACCAGAAGCTTGGTGTCATCTGGGTTCCTCTTTCTTAGATTAATGTCCCACCTATTAGAATATTCTTCCAAATGCATTCAAAATCCAAACTCTTCTCATGACCGACACCTGGTGGGAGCTGCTACCACCTCTCACCTGGGCTGGGCCAGGGCCTCCTGTCTGTTCTTTTGCCCCTGTCCCCAATTTATTCTCAGAGCAGCAGACCAGGAGCTCCTTGTGTGATGTAAATTAGGCCGTGCCACCCCCTGCTCACACCAGCATTACTGCCCATTTCACGCAGATTCGGAGCCAAAATCTTATCAGGAAAGAAGTGAAGAAAGGCCACGTGACTTCTCCAGTGTCACTTCCACTTCAGCCCACTGGCCCTGCCAGTCCTTGGAGAGGCCAGGCTCAGCCCTGCCCTAGGGCCTCTGCATTGGTCATTCCCTCTGCCCAAGATGCCCTTTGCTCGGAAGTCCATGTGGCTACGTCCTTCCCTCCTTTAAGACTTTGTTCAAGTCTTCCCACTGAGGCCTGCCCTCACTGCTGCCCTCCCCAAGGCCTCCAGTCCCCTGCAACCTGCTCTGCCTTCCGCCATGGCACCAATTCGCTCTGATAGCCCATAAAATTCTGCTATTTATGGGCATTGTCTGTCCCCCACTTATTTGACTTATGAAGGCAAAGGTCATTCTTTTGTCCACTGAGGAGTTCTGAGCACTACAAATGATGCTTGGCGCACAGCAGGCACCCAATAAGTATTTGTCTGATGAGTGAATGAATGAATGAGTGAATGAGCAATGGCGTCAGCTTACTTCAGATATGAAGATGGAGCACCCAGGGGTTCTTCACAAAGATAGGGTGCCCAGGGGGCTGCCCCTCACTTTCCACAGCAGGAAGCCTGGCCCTGCACTGATGCAAGTCCCCTAGAGGTGCCCAGTTTCAGCTCCACCGTGGGAGGTGTGCCACCAGGGCCATGTAACGCTGTCACAGACATTGAGTTGGAGAGGGAAGACCCACCAGCTGCTCACAGGACAACTGCCAGGAGAGAGAGGGCTGGAGGGACAAAAGGAGTTATTACATCTTACTCTACTTTATTCTGAATTGCTGGGATTTTAGCATTTAACAAATATTACTTTTTTGATAAAATAATTCACAATTTATTTATATAAACACATTTTAACTTTAGATCTTCTGCCTAGTAACCCCCTTGCAAGAAATTGATGTTTACTGTAACCAGTGACATATTTTGCAGTGCTTTCTTAAGGTTAAATTCATATTTCAAACCCTTTAGAGGCTGTAGCACAACTGCTGACAAAAAGAACCCAACTGGTTCTTTTCTTGCCTTCTATCCTCTGTGACTGGCATCTGCTTCCACTTAGATTTGACACAGCACCATTCCTTCCCCAACTCATCCTAAAGAAACTCAGGGGAAGCAGTGCTAAGATTATGGGCCTATTGGAAAGCAATCTACCCTGATTATACCTTTAGCCAGGCTGACATTCAGCTGTAAATACCCACGTGGCCAAATGGATTATAAAATACCGCTACAATTCTGTATTCATAGGTACCTTGCTGCAGCTTCTAAGCCCTCCAGATTCCTCCAGCACCCGCCCTGCCCTCCCTATCCTCCTATGACCCAGCCACTGAAAGGAGAACAGGGCCCAGCAGGGATGGCTTTTAGGCCAGCATCCGCCTGTTCTGACTGGTCAGCGCCCATGCCGGGCTGGTTGTTCAATATTTTTGAATAGCCCTCTGCCCATTTAACCCCCCTTTTCTTCTAATGTTCAGAGCTCTTTAGTCTCATACCTTTTTTCTCTGTCAACCACACCACTTTAAAGTGTTGAATAAGTACCTAAATGTTTAGATGTAAATTTAAAAAATGCAGAACCTCTTGTTTGAACCTCTCAGATAAGCTCTCTTTGGCTGCATTGCAAGGCCCAAAGCCTGCCCTGTGGAAAGTGGCATAGAGGGTGTGGCCTGGACCACAGGTGCCAGCACCTCAGCAGTGCAAGTGCCATCCTGTACTGAGGGAACATTGGTCTGGGCTTAGAGAAACCTACTTGGCATCAGTTCTGAGAAGGTTTTCCTTTGTACCTCTAAAGCAAGACTCCAGGCCAGGCACAGTAGCTCACACCTATAATCCAAACACTGTGGGAGGCTGAGACGGGAGTATTACTTGAGCCCAGGAGTTCGAGACCAACCTGGGCAACATGGCAAAACCCCATCTCTACAAAAAGTAAAAAAATTAGCCAAGTGTGGTGGTGCATGCCTGTAGTCCCATCTACTTGGGAGGCTGAAGGTTGCAGTGAGTCTGGGAGGCAAAGGTTGCAGTGAGACAAGACTGTGCCACTATACTCCAGCCTGAGCAACAGAGTGAGACCCTGTCTCAAAATAAATAAATAAATAAATAAATAAATAAATAAAATTTAAAAATAACAAAACAAGGCAGGGCATGGTGGCTCAATCCTGTGATCCCAGCACTTTGGGAGGCTGAGGTGGGCGGATCACCTGAGGTCAGGGGTTTGAGTCCAGCCTGGCCAACATGATGAAACCATCTGTACTAAAAATACAAAAATAAGCTGGGTATGGTGGTGGGCACCTGTAATCCCAGCTACTTGGGAGGCTGAGGCAGGGAGAATCACTTGAACCCAGGAGGCAGGGGTTGCAGTGAACTAAGATCGTGCCACTGCACTCCAGCCTGGACAACAGGGCAAGACTCCCTCTCAAAATTAAATAAATAAATAATAAAAAGTAAAAATGGGGCCAGGTGCAGTAGCTCATGCCTATAATCCTAATACTGTGGGAAGCCAAGGTGGGCGGATCACCTGAGGTTGGGAGTTCAAGACCAGCCTGACCAACATGGAGAAACCCCGTCTCTACTAAAAACACACAAAAAATTAGCCAGGCATGGTGGTGTGTGCCTGTAATTCCAGCTACTTGGGAGACTGAGGCAGGAGAATTGCTTGAACCCGGGAGGCAGAGGTTGCAGTGGGCCAAGATTGCACCATTGCACTCCAGCCTGGGCAACAAGAGCGAAACTCTGTCTCAAAAATAAAATAAAATTAAATTAAAATAATAAAAATAACAAAACAAAACAAAACAAAACAAAACAAAACAAAACTTTAGCTTTGCTGCCTGCTCCTGGGAAGCAAGCAGCTGCTGCCACCATGCAGTGTGGGGTTTGGAGTCCGATGCCCCACTCTGAGAGCCAGTGCCGGGGCTTTGCAATCCTGCTGTCCCTCACTCTGTCACCCTAGATGGACGACTGAGCCTGGCGGAGCTGCAATTCCTTATCTAGAGGTGGAAACCATCATAGCACCTACCCTGTAGGGTTGTAAAGATGAAACAAGATAATGCATGCGACGCCCTTGGCACTGTGCCTGGAACAAGGGAAGGGCTCATAAAAGCCCTCGGCTCTAGCACAATATCATTTACATATGAAGGGAAGGTCTTTGATCATATTTAAAACAAATACTTGTATAATACTAGTGGGCGAATTAGAGAAACAAAATGATTTTTAAAGTGATTTACTCGCTGGGCACGGCAGCTCACACTTGTAACCCTAGCACTTTGGGAGGCTGAGGAGGGCAGATCATGAGGTCAGGAGTTTGAGACAAGCCTGGCTAACATGGTGAAACCCCATCTCTACTAAAAGTACCAAAATTACCCAGGCATGGTGGTGCACGCCTATAATCCCAGCTACTCTGGAGGCTGAGCCAGGAGAATTGCTTAAACCCAGGAGGCAGAGGTTGCAGTTGCAGTGAGCCAGGATCGCACCACTGCACTCCAGCCTGGGTGACAGAGCAAGACTCTGTCTCAAAAAATAAATAAATAAATAAATAAATTTTTTTAAAAAAATAAAGAATTAAAAAAAAGGCCAGGCGTGGTGGCTCATGCCTGTAATCCCAGCACTTTGGGAGGTCGAGACAGGCAGATCACTTGAGGCCAGGAGTTTGAGAGCAGTCTGGCCAATGTGGTGAACCCTGTCTCTACTAAAAATACAAAAATTAGTCAGGGGTGGTGGCACACACCTGTAGTCCCAGCTACTTGGGAGGCTAAGGTGGGAGAATTGCTTCAACCCGGGAGACGGAGGTTGCAGTGAGCCAAGATCATGCCATTACACTCCAGCCTGGGCAACAGAGCGAGACTTTGTCTCAAAATAAATAAATAAATAAATAAAGTGATTTACTCTGTGAGTTATATGTGGATTCTGGCCCCCATTGCCTGTTTCTAACGTGAATTTGTATGAAATTGTGGCTTTAAAATGAAATTTGGAGACACTCGAAAGTATTTCTGGGCCAAGCCTGGTGTCAGCACGAGGTGGGGCTGAAGGCTCACCTCTGCGAGGTGCCAAAGCCTCAAGGAAGCCAGAGCAGTAGTCAAGTGTCCAGACCCCACCACCAAGGCTCTGGCCTGCGAGGTCCTGGGGGGAAGCCATGGCTTTGGAGAGCCTTCCAGGTGCATCTAGTGAGTTCTACCTTCAACCACCATCAGCAGAAAGCAGAGTCAGGGAGAAGCGAGCAGAGCATGGGAAGTAGGGAGAGAGGGAAGGGTGAGAGAAGACCCGGGGAACGATGGGCTGAACCCCCCGGGCACTTTAGCTGTGTCAAGGCAGCAGCCTTGGCATGGAAAGTGGGATGGTTGATGATTCCCGAGACAGCAACATGTGTTCATAATAGGAAGGGGATTCAGCTCTGCTAAGGTGGCAAGGTAGCCAGCTTATGGGACATTCTCTCAGGTGGAGATGCCTGTGCCCTGCACTGAGGCCTCCTCCCTGTGCCCCCCTCTGCCTGCCCATGTCCAGTCCCAGGGCTTCAAATGCTGTCTGTAAGTTGGTGGCATATTTGGAGAGGTCTTTTGAGTTTCAGCTTCCTATCTGCCCCTGGGGACCTGATATCTCCTCAGGGACATCTGAAAGGCAGCGCAACCTTGACACGGCCATGTGAGAACTTCAGCCACCCCGACAAGTCCCCTGCAACTGCCTTCAGCAGCACTGTCCATACGCCCAGTAACAGGCCGGCATTCTCTCTGTCCTTCTTGAGCCCACTTCTCCTCACACCCTGTAACATCACCATTTCCAAACCCCTCACATGCAGCCATTCCTACCATTGCCAAGGGTGGGACGCAGCAGACCACCCTGTCCCTTCCCTGGGACCCTGCGGTGGCTCCTCACTAGCGTCCCACACCTGCCCTTGCCCCCATAGCTTTGCTGCACAGCATCCAGGAGAGTCTTACAAAGTCAAATAAGCCACTCTCTTGTTTTACAAGCCTCCAGTGGCTGTCACTCTTTATAAACCCCCAAATCCTTGCCTACACAGTTCTGAGGCTTGCAGGACCAGCTTACCATCATCTCTGTGCCCCCTGCTTCTACGCTCTGATGCCCACTGGCTATGCAGAAGCCTGAGGAAGCCTCGGTGGCCTGGCCTGCCCTCCAATAAGCTGTGTGCCAGCCTGTCCTGGCCTCTGCCTGAAATGCTGTCCTGGAGACCCCCCAGCCTGCCTCCTCCTTGCTCAAATCACACAACTATGAGGGGCCTTTCCACACTCAGAGTGAAGCAACCCCCTTTGTCTTGGTCTGTTTTCTCTTCTGCATGGCACTTAACACCTGAAAGTGTCCGTTGTGTGTTTACCATCTGTTGAGCCCACTTCAGCGCAAGCCCTTAATGGCTGCCTGCAGTCTTGGCTGCTGCTCGCTTCTCCCTGCCCTCCCACTCACCACTAGGCCAGGTTCCTCAGGGCCAGAGTCTACACTGCAGTGCGTCCTGCCTGGCTCCTTCCCTGTCATCGGGGCTGATGCAACCAGCTGGTCCAGAGCTCGGGCAGAGGATGATTCGCGACACCACGCTCCATTTTGGTTTTGAACAAATTGCTATTGACTGCTGGATTTTTCTTTCCTCCGCAAATGAAAGATTCCATGCCCGGGTAGGCTGTTAAAACAGGCCTCCTAGAAAACTCTTCCCCAGTGGGCTCAGGGCTGCCCTGGCCAGCCGTGTCAAGTGACAGACCTGGAATGGAGAAAACTAGGCTCAGTGGTCAGTGGATCTTGCTGGCCCTGCCTGACTCTGGCCACTCGTTCCCAGGCTGACACCAGAGCCTTGTCCTCTCCAGGGCCTGTGCATCCTCTGCCCTCACTCTCAGGGCTATGGAGAACTTTCATGGGTCCCGGGCATTTTTGCCTTCCTGGGCCTTTTCCACTATAAAACATTTTTATTTTATTTAATTTATTTTATTTGATTTTGACTGAGTCATGCTTTGTCACCCAGGCTGGAGTGCAATGGCACAATCTCCTCTCATGGCAACTTCTGCCTCCTGGGTTCAAGTGATTCTCCTGCCTCTACCTCCCAAGCTGCTGGGATTACAGGCATGCATCACCACGCCCTGCTAATTTTTTGTATTTTAAGTAGAGACGGGGCTTCACCATGTTGGCCAGGCTGGTCTCGAACTCCTGACCTCGTGATCTGCCCACCTCGGCCTCTCAAAGTGCTGGGATTACAAGTGTGAGCCACCAAGCCTGGCCTAAAAAATAATATTTTACATTGATATTGGCATAAAGGCAAATATAATCTAGGCCGATGCATGATTATATACTCATTATTATTATATCTACTCATTTTTCTTCTGATTTTAAAAGAAATGAAAATGAAAATCATTTTCATGGGCCCCTAAAGCAAGTCTCACGGGTCCTGTGCTGTGCGCCAGAGGGAGAGTGGGCTCTGCTTCGCTCCCCTGCATGGCCCTGCCCTGGGGGGACGGTACCTGAGACAAGGAGAAAACTTGTGTTTGACGGCATATGAAAAAAATCCAACTTGAGGGTACACCTAGGGGAGGGCCAGCCCAGCCCTGCTTTAAACTTCAGCAGCTTTCCTCCACCTGGGTCTCTTGAAAGCCTCCCTCCCCTCGCACTGGCCGCCTGACGTTTCACATTCAGACCGCCTTTCCTTCAGAGCAGGGTTTCTGGAAGCATGGTGCAGACCCACTGGGGGAGGCGAGATGGTGAATTGCAAATTCTGAGTCCCACCCAGTTGGGAATCTACAGGGCTCAGGGTTCTGCATCATTAATAAGTCCTCCAGGTAAGGCTTAGGGCCACTGAAGTTTGAGAAAAGCTCCCTGAAGTCTAAATACAAACATCACTTCATCCCCGGCAAAGGACCTTGATTAGGAGGTAGAAACCAAGCAGGAGCAGGTGGGTCAGAGGGGCCCACAAGGGCTGAGTTTCAGCTCCAGAAAGCGCCTCTGAGCTGAGTGACAAGGAAACCCACGTGGCCTCTCAGCGCTCCAGCTTCTACAGCTGGACATTGGGAATGACAGCACCCACTTCACTGCGCTGGAAATCAATGGAGACCATGAATTTGCGTTCGGTAAGCTGTGAGGAGAATGTTAGGGACAGTTCTGCAGCAGTGGTCGTGGTCTTGGGGTTCTTGGCCTGCTGGGGTCCTTGATCCTTGTGCCCAGAGAGTCCATGAGATCAGCATAAAACACTCAGCAGCTAGGAATGAAAGAAAACTTTCTCAGGCCAATAAAGGGCATCTGCAAAAAGCCCACAGCTAACATCATGACTGAAAGCTTTCTTCTTTTTTTTTTTTTTTTTTTTTGAGACGGAGTCTCGCTCTGTCGCCCAGGCTGGAGTGCAGTGGCGTGATCTCGGCTCACTGCAAGCTCCGCCTCCCGGGTTCATGCCATTCTCCTGCCTCAGCCTCCCCAGTAGCTGGGACCACAGGCGCCCGCCACCGCGCCCGGCTAATTTTTTGCATTTTTTTTTTTTTAGTAGAGACAGTGTTTCACCATGGTCTGGATCTCCTGACCTTGTGATCCACCCGCCTCGGCCTCCCAAAGTGCTGGGATTACAGGCGTGAGCCACCGCGCCCGGCCTGACTGAAAGCTTTCAATGAATGGTTGATCGAATGATTGAAAGCTTTCCTCCTAAGATCACTCTGCTTTTGCTACTCTCACACTCAACACGATACTTCCAACACCAGATGTGTGGGTTTTCCCCATAAGGCAATTCTCCAGGGGACAGCAGCTGGATGTCCGACAATTTAACTCAGTTCTGACACTATCTACCCGGAGTTGGAGTCAGATGCCACAGGTTAAGGGCTCAGGCCCACAGGATCGCTCCAACTTCAGACGCCTATCACAAGTAGTAGGTTACCCACAACTACATGGAGGTTCTTTTTTCTTTTTTCTTTTTGAGATAGGGTTTTGCTCTGTCACCCAGGCTAGAGTACAGTGGCGTGATCTCAGCTAACTGCAGCCTTGACCTCTGGGACTGAAGTGATGCTTCCACCTCAGCCTCTTGAACAGCTGGAACAATAGGCATGTGCCATTACACCTGGCTAATTTGCATGTGTGTGTTTTCTTTTTCTCTGTTTTAAAAGTTTCTATTTTATTTTATTTTTTGAGACGGAGTCTTGCTCTGTCACCAGGCTGAAGTGCAGTGGCGCAATATCGGCTCACTGCAACCTCCGCCTCCCAGGTTCTAGTGATTCTCCTGCCTCAGCCTCCTGAGTAGCTAGGACTACAGGCACACGCCACCACGCCTGGCTAATTTTTGTATTTTTAGTAGAGATGGGGTTTCACCATGTTGGCCAGGATGGTCTTGATCTCTTGACCTCGTGATCTGCCTACCTTGGCCTCCCAAAGTGCTAGAATTACATATGTGAGCCATCGTGCCCAGCCTTTATTTTATTTTTATTTTTTATGAGACAGAGTCTGTCTGTATTGCCCAGGCTGGAGTGCAGTGGTGCCATCTTGGCTCACTGCAAACTCCACCTCCCAGGTTCAAGTGAGTCTCCTGCCTCATCCTTTGAGTAGTTGGAGTTACAGGTGTGTGCCACCACCACCTGGCTAATTATCATAGTTTTAATAGAGACAGGTTTTCACCATGTTGACCAGGCTGGTCTCGAACTCCTGACCTCAGGTGATCTGCCTGCCTTGGCCTCCCAAAGTGCTGGGATTACAGGTGTGAGCCACCACTCCTGGGCTTGTGCTATTTTTAAAAACTTTATTTTATTATAAATCCCATAGTAGTTTTGTGTGCATTGTGGGGGGGCCAGAGTGGGGATGGGGGTGTCTGGGTATAGAGCTTCACTCTTGTTGCCCAGCCTGGAGTGTCATGGTGTGATCTCGGCTCATTGCAACCTCTGCCTTCTGGGTTCAAGCGATTCTCCTGCTTCAGCCTCCCAGGTAGCTGGGATTACAGGCTTATGCTACTACGCCCAGCTAGTTATGTATTTTTAGTAGAGACGGGGTTTCACCAGGTTTGTCAAGCTAGTCTTAAACTCCTGACCTGAGGTGATCCACCCACCTTGCCTCCCAAAGTGCTGGGATAACAGGCATGAGCCACCGTGCCTGGCCCATAGTACTTTTTGTATTTTTTGTAGAGACTGGATTTCATCATGTTGCCCAGGCTGGTCTCAAACTCCTGGCCTCAAGCAATCTGCCTGCCTCAAGCTCCCAAAGTGCTCCCACCATGCCTGGCCTTCTTTTCAGGTTCAATTAATTTGCTAGAGTGGCTCACAGAGCTCAGGGAGACACTTAGGCTCCCTGGTTTATTGTAAAGGACATTACAAAGGATACAAGAACAGCCAGATGAAGAGGTGCACCAGGCAAGGTGAGGGGAACGGGCGCGGAGCTTCCCTGCCCTCTCCTGGGAGCCACTCTCCCAGCACTTCCACATGGTCAGCAACTCAGAAACTCTCTGAATTCTGTTCTTTTGGGTTTTTATGTAGGCTTCATTACCCAGGCATGATTGATTAGATCACTGGCCATTGGGGGTCAGCTCAACCTTCAGCTCTTCCTCCTTCCCTGGAGGATCAGTTTCAGAAATGAAAGTTCCAACCCTCTAATCACCTGGTTGGCTCACCTGGCAGCCAGCCCCCATCCTGAGGCTGCCTAGGGGCCCCAGCCATTTGAGCTATGTGCCAGGAAGCAGGGAGGAAGATGAAATATATATATTTATTATAAATCACAACATCATAATCACAGACAAGATAAATATATCCCTTCTTGCCACTTGTATTCAACATTGTCCTGGAGTTTCTAACTAGGGCAAGTAGTGTAAACTAAAATGTGTCTGAGACGGGTCTCAATCAATTTAGAAGTTCATTTTGCCAAAGTTAAGGAGGCGCCCAGGAGAAAGGTACACCTTTCCCTAAAGATGATTTTGAGGTCTTCAATATTTCAAAGATGATTTTGAGGAAAAGTGGGCTGGAGGAAGGAGAGGGTCACATGACTGAATCCACATGTTACAAGAGAAAGGCAGTAGGTAGGGGAATAGTCAATTATGTATTTATCTGGCACTCAGTAAATCAGCACTTTATTTTTTAAAATTTCATTTACTTATTATTTTTTAAAAATGTTATTTATTTATTTATTTATTTTTATTTTTATTTTATTTTTGAGACGGAGTCTCGCTCTGTCACCCGGGCTGGAGTGCAGTGGCCGGATCTCAGCTCACTGCAAGCTCTGCCTCCCGGGTTTACGCCATTCTCCTTCCTCAGCCTCCCGAGTAGCTGGGTTATTTATTTATTTATTGAGATGGATCTTGCTCTGTTGCCCAGGCTAGAGTGCAGTGGTGCAATCTCAGCTCACTGCAACCTCTGCCTCCTGGGTTCAAGCAATTATCCTGCCTCAGCCTTCCAAGTAGCTGGGATTACAGGCACCTGTCACCGAGCCCAGCTAATTTTTGTAGTTTTAGTAGAGACAGGGTTTCACCATCTTGGCCAGGCTGGTTTCAAACTCCTGACCTCGTGATCTACCTGCCTTGGCCTCCCAAAGTGCTGCAATTATAGGTGTGAGCAACCGTACCCGGCCTTATTTTATTTTTTGAGACACAGTCTCACCCTAGTTGCCCAGGTCGAAGTGCAGTGGTACAATCTCTGCTCACTGCAGCCTCCACCTTCCGGGTGCAGGTGATTCTCCTACCTCAGCTTCCTGAGTAGCTGGGACTACAGGCACGCACCACCATGCCTGGCTAATTTTTTGCACTTTTAGTAGAGACAGAGTTTTGCTATGTTGCCTAGGCTGATATCAAACTCCTGGACTCAAGCAATCTGCCCACCTCTGCCTCCCAAAGTGTTGGAATTATAGGCATGAGCCACCGTGCCCAGCCTAATCAGCACTTTACATAAGATAAGGTGAATATACAGTAGCTACCTGTAGTGATACTTAACCTTTTATCTGCAGCTATCTGCTTAGGAACAAAAGGAAAGGCAGCTTCTTGCAGGACTCAGCTTTCAGCTTAATTTTTTTTTCTTTTGGCAGAGTGAATTGAGGTCCCAAATTTTATTTTCCTTTCACACTAGACAAGAAAAAGAAGTAAAAGGCATCCCAGTAAAAAAAAAAAAAAAGTAAGAAATAAAATGTGTCTCTATTCACAGATGACATGATCTTATATACAGAAAATCCTAAGAAATTCACTAAAAAATTATTTGGACAAATAAATGAGTTCAGCAAGTCTGCAGGATAAAAGATCGATATATAAAAGTCAAATGTATTTCAATGTGCTTGCAAACAACAATCCAAAAATTAAAATTAAAGCAAAACAAAACAAAACAAACAAAAAAGCAAAAAACAGTTCCACTGAGTGCGGTGGCTCACACCTGTAATCCCAGCACTTTGGGAGAATGAGGCAGGTGGATCACTTGAGGTCAGGAGTTCGAGACCAGTCTGGCCAACACTGTGAAACCCCGTCTCTACTAAAAATACAAAAATTTGCTGGGCATGGCAGGGGACGCCTGTAATCCCAGCTACTCAGGAGGCTAAGGCAGGAGAATCGCTTGAACCTGGGAGGCAGAGGTGGCAGTGAGCTGAGATCTCACCATTGTATTCCAGCCTGGGCGACAAGAGCGAAACTCCATCGCAAAAAACAAAAACAACAAAACAACAACAACAAAAACCTTCCTAGGCCAGGCATGGTGGCTCACGCCTGTAATCTCAGCATTTTGGGAGTCCAAGGCAGGTAGATCAGTTGAGGTCAGGAGTTCAAGACCAGCTTGGCCAACATGGTGAAACCCCATCTCTACTTAAAATACAAAAATTAGCTGGGCGTGGTAGCAGGTGCCCATAGTCCCAGCTTCTCAGGAGGCTGAGGCAGGAGAATGGCATGAACCTGGGAGGCAGAGGTTGCAGTGAGCCGAGATCACACCATTGCACTCCAGTCTGGACGACAGAGCGAAACTGTGTCTCAAGAAAACAAAAACATAAACACAAAACCAGTTCCATTTACGATAACATTAAAAAAAATAAATTACCTAAACATAAATTTAACAAAATAAGCAACACTTATACTTTGAGAAATGCAAAACTGAAAGAAATTTAAAAAGATCAAAAGAAATGGAAAAACATCTCATGTTCATAGATCAGAAGACTTACCATTGTTAAGACAGCTGTACTTCCCATATCTCTCTACAGAGTTAATGCAATCTTTGTCAGAATTTCAGCTGGCTTCTTTGTAGAAACTGACATGCTGATCCTAAATTTCACGTGGAATTTAAAGGGATCTAGAAAACCCAAACAATCTTAAAAGTGAAGACTAATGTTGGAGGACTCATACTTCTTGATTTCAAAATTCACCAGAAAGTAACAATAATCAAGACAGTGTGGTACTTGCACAAAAATAGACCTATAAACCCATGAAATAGAATCAAGAGTCTAGAAATAAATCCATGCATCTCTGATCAATTGATTTTCAAGAAGGGTGCCGAGACCATTCATTAAGACAAGGGTAGTCTTTTCAGCACTAAAGTTGGACACTTAGCTCATGCCAGAAACAAAAATCCATTCAAAAGGCATCAAAGACCTAAATGTTAGAAGTGAAACAGGAAAACTCTTAAAAGAAATTACCTTGGATCTGGGCATGGTGGCTTACGACTGAAATCTCAGCACTTTGGGAGGCTGAGGCAGGCAGATGGTTTTTAGCTCAGGAGTTCGAGACCAGCCTGGGCAACATGGTGAAACCTTGTTTCTACATAAAATCCAAAATCTAGCTGGGCGTTTTTGGTGGCTTGTGCCTGTAGTACCAGGTACTCAGGAGACTAAGGCTGGAAAACCTCTTGAGCCCCGGAAGCAGAGGTTGCAGTGAGCCAGGATCATGCCACTGCTCTCCAGCCTGGGCAACGGTAAGACCCTGTCTGAAAAAAAAAAAAAAATTACCTTGGATTTGGCAAAGAACTCTTAGATATGACCTATCCTTAAGTATGATTTTACAACCTTGGATTTGGCAAAAGATTCTTAGGTATGATACCAAAAGCACTACCCTTCCTCCCTCCAAATACACAAATTGAATTTAAAAAAACAATTGTGCTTCTAAGGATACCATCAAGAAAGCGAAAAGACAACTCACAAAATGTGAGAAAATATGTCAAATAATATATCTGATAAAAGATTTTCAGGCCGGGCGCAGTGGCTCACACCTGTAATCCCAGCACTTTGGGAGGCCGAGGCGGGTGGATCATGAGGTCAGGAGATGGAGACCATCCTGGCCAACATGGTGAAACCCTGTCTTTACTAAAATATAAAAAATTAGCTGGGCTTGGTGGTGCACACCTGTAGTCCCAGCTACTCGGGAGACTGAGGTGGAAGAATCGTTTGAACCCAGGAGGCAGAGATTGCAGGGAGCCAAGATTGTACCACTGCACTCCAGCCTGGTGACAGAGCGAGACTCTGTCTCAAACAAACAAACAAACAAAAAACTTTCTTCAAACCAACCATCAAAAGACAAATAATCTAACTAAAAATGAGTAAAGGATTTGAACTGACATTTTTCTAAGATATACAAATGGCCAAGAAACACATACAAAGATTATTGACATCATTAGTCATTGGGAACATGCAAATCAAAACCACAGTGACATACTACTGGTGTATCTGCTAGGATGGCTGTAATTTTAAAAAGTGGAAAATAATAGGTGTTGGCAGGAATGCAGAGAAACTGGAACCCTCTCATATTGCTGGTGGAAATGTAAAATGATGCAGCCACTTTAGAAGACAGTCTGGTGGTTCCTCAAATAATTAAACAGAGTTACCATCTGGCCCAGCACTTCTACGCTGAAGGTATGAACCCAAGAGACATAAAAGCATATGACCACATAAAAATTTGTACACAAATGTTTATAATAGCATTTTTCATAATAACCAATAAGTGGAAATAACCTACATGTCCATCAACTGATGAATGGATAAAGAAAATGTGGTACATCCATACAATGGCGTATTACTCAGCCAAGAAAATGAATGAAGTACTAATACATGCTACAACATGGATGAACTTAGAAACATTATGTGAAGTGAAAGAAGCCAGTCACAAAAGACCGTATATTATAGGATTACATTTATACAAAAGTCCAGAATAGGCAAATCTATAGAGTAGATTTGTAGTTGCTCAGGGTTGGGGATGGGAGGTGGAGAGAGGGATCAAGGTACAGGGGGGTGACAGCTAACAAGTACCAGGTTTCTTTTTGAGGTGGTGAAACCATTCCAACATTGAATGTGATGACTATTGCCACCTCAACCCTGTGACTTAAAAACAATTTAATTACGGCCAGGCGCAGTGGCTCACACCTGTAATCTTTCAACAGGCAGGCAGATCATGAGGTCAGGAGATCAAGACCATCCTGGCTAACATGGTGAGGAGATCGAGACCATCCTGGCCAATATGGTGAAACTCCATCTCTACTAAAAGTACAAAAATTAGCTTGGCATGGTGGCACATGCCTGTAAACCCAGCTACTCAGGGGGCTGAGGCAGGAGAATCGCTTGAACCAGGGAGTCAGAGGTTGCAGTGAGCTGAGATCGTGCCACTGCACTCCAGCCTGGCAACAAGAGTGAGATTCCATCTAAAAATAATAATAATAATAATAACAGAAACAGAAACAAAAAGCAATTTAATTACATGCCTGAGTGGGTAAATTGTGTTGTATGTGAATTATATCTTTTTTTTTTTTTTTGAGATGGAGTTTTCCTGTTGTTGCCCAGGCTGAAGTGCAATGGCATGATCTGGGCTTACCGCAACCTCTGCCTCCCAGGTTCAAGCAATTCTCCTGCCTCAGCCTCCTGAGTAGCTGGGATTACAGGCATGCACCACCATGTCTAGCTAATTTTTTTTGAATATTTAGTGGAGATGGGTTTTCTCCATGTTGATCAGGCTGATCTCAAACTCCCGACCTCAGATGGTCATCCCACCTCGGCCTCCCAAAGTGCTGGGATTACAGGTGTGAGCCACTGCACCCAGCTGTGAATTACTTTTTTTTTTTTTTTTTGAGATGGAATGTTGCTCTGTCGCCTGGCTGGAATACAATGGTGCGATCTCTGCTCACTGCAACCGCTGGCTCCCTGGTTCAAGCAATTCTCCTGACTCAGCCTCCTGAGCAACTGGGACTACAGGTGTGCACCACTACTCCCAGCTTATTTTTGTATTTTTAGTACAGATGGGGTTTCACCATGTTGGCCAGGATGGTCTCAATCTCCTGACCTTGTGATCCGCCAGCCTTGGCCTCCCAAAGTGCTGGGATTACAGGCACGAGACACCATGCCTGGCCCATTAATTGTATCTTTTTTTTTTTGAGACAGAGTCTCACTCTGTCGCCCAGGCTGGAGTGCAGTGGCGTGATCTCTGCTCACTATAAGCTCCACCTCCTGGGTTCACGCCATTCTCCTGGCTCAGCCTCCCAAGTAGTTGGGACTACAGGCGCCCGCCACCATGCCTGGCTAATTTTTTGTACTTTTAGTAGAGACAGGGTTTCATTGTGTTAGCCAGGATGGTCTCGATCTCCTGACCTCATTATGCGCCTACCTCGGCCTCCCAAAGTGCTGGGATTACAGGCATGAGCCACCGTCCCCGACCCAAGAATTCTATCTTAATAAAGCCGTTAAGAAAATTGGAGGGACTTGGGGGGGTCCATAGATACCTGAGATCCACAAGGGGTCTGCTTGGAAGACATTTTCAGAAGCATCGACTAAGGCAATTCCACTGGACATCATGAATTTCAAGGCTCGGCCACAGTGATGATTATTCTTTAAGCAAAAATTCATTTATTTATCTTCCTTGACCAACATTTATGTAGATCAAAATTTGATGTCAAGCCTCAAGCTGGGAGTAACAGGAGGAAGTGAGCCTCTGGAAACTGCTGTTCTACTGAGGACTTGTGATTGGCTGCACCTGGCTGGATTCTGGACCATCACTGCCCTTACCAGCCAGCTTCGGCCGGCTAAAGCCAGCTGCTCTTTGTGGTTAACATAAATTTCATTTGACATTTCTACTGACTTCAGAAACGTTTGCCAATAGAACATGTGATGGGGAGACCAGTATGAAATACTGAACCTCCTCCCACAAGCCTCCAAGCCCATGTGTGACATTCTGATCATTATATATATACACACAGATATACATCAATCTTTATACACACACGCGTGCACACACACACACACACACAGTCCCTTCAGTGACACAGCATCACTGTGACAGCCACTACAGCAGCACTTGCAACCTGTCGATGGTTCTTAATTCTGGCTACATCTTAGAATTACCTGAGAAGCTTTAAAAAAAAATGGCAATGCGTGGGCTCCATTCCAGACAAATTGAAACCAAATCTGTTTCACAGGTAAGACCTGGGTATCTGAGTCTTTTAAAAGCCCTAGAGGTGATTCTCATGCACCACGCAGGGCTGAGAATCACTGTAACTAGGCAGGCAGTGAGATAACGCAGTCCCCCTCCTGAAGTGCAGGTCTGTAAGAACTTGGCATGCCAAATGTAAATTCTCGAGGCAGGGACCCAGGCACAAAATAATGCCATCATTGTTTACAGTTCTGATGGGACCCAATCCGTCATTTCATCCGATCTCCTTAGTTTTCACATGTGTGAATAACTCCAAAGATGTGAGTTGCCAAGGTTACCTGATTTGCTCTTGTCCCCAGAAGATCTGGGAGTCCCCCTCAGGCTGGGACCTCACAGCAGGGCACTGCTTTCTGGCAAAAGCCCTCCCTCTCCTGATTGTGACTGGCACAGCTCCCGGGGCGGGGCGGGGCAGCCCTTCTAGCACAATGCCAGATGTGGGCACCTTTCTAGCTAGGCCTCCCCTCACCCAGCTCAGCAGCCTTGCTCACCGGAGATGAACACCTATCAAGTCCCAGATGCCCCCAAGAGGGCTGGGGCAGCATCACTAAGATCACACAGAATGGGCCGCTGTGATCAGGATGTGAGCTGCCGCAAAACAAGATAGGGCAACTGCATTTCTGGAACTGCCAGAAATCTTAATTCATATAATCCCTACAAGTTCCTTCCTGAAGACTTCTGAGTAGGCACTGGTTGGTATTTAAAAGGACATTAAAAACCTCCCTCGGAAACACGAACTTTCTGTTTTGTACATGCTGCGGCTTTCTTCCTTTGTACCCTCTCCCAAGGAAGCAAAGCCAGACATGTTTCCTCGGCAGCTAAATGCTGTTATACCAGAAATTCCACACTGCGCCACAGTCCGACGGAACACGGGGCGTGTGATTTGTTTCCAAAGTGGCGGACTCGTAAAAGCCAAGCCTGTGCAGGAACACACTGGGCATGCATAAAAAATAATGAGATCAGGGGGTGCCTCAGCAGGCAGGTATCAGAGCAGAGACAGAGTCAGAATCGCTGTGCTGGAATTTGCTCAGAGGGTGCCTTTTACTCGTCCATTTAAGGCCCAGAGATAAAAAACAGCATTGATCTCCAAGGCCACACAGCTAGAGGCAGAACCAGAATGAGGCCATCGGAAGAGGTGGTGGCTGTCACAAATATCAATCCACCGCTTTTTAACGTTTCCATTTCTTTCAGTATTTAATTTTATATATGAATATGTCACCCTCAGCCCTAGGTGCTGGATGCCCGCTAGTGTCTGCCAGTCAGAGGGAACATTATAGCCCCATGGGTGCAGCTGGCAAGCTGGCTGTACAACTAGAGGTCTCCTGAGTGAGCAGCCACCTCGCCTCAATTCCCACCAGCCTGTCTGTGGGCCACTTCTCTCTAGGTGGTCTCCACAGAGCCCACTTGGCCTCAAGAATCCTGTGCAGCCAGTTGGCTCATTTAGAGATGAGCAACATTTAGAGATTTAGGGAACACATTTGCTTCAGTGGGAACACAAGGAAGTCCCATTGCTCAAAGTCAAACGGTCTACAGTGTTTTAGTGAGGCGCGTGTGTGTGTGTGGAGTGGGGTGGAGAGGAGGATGGCAGGCTAAGAGGCCATCCAGGTTAAAATTGATTTTAGAGTTGGCTGAGCTGAGAAGGTTGCAGCCAGGGTCCTGGGGCCCTGCAGACTTGTTTATCAGCATCCTGGAGCATGGCCCAGAGAACTTGTTGAAGAGCATCTTGATCCTGCTTACAGGACGCCTCCCCTTTCATAGAGGAGGTCTACACTAAGACCTGCTGGTCACTGGCCACAGAAGGAGGCAGAGCCTGGCACTGCTCCGGCTCAGGGTGAACATGCTCCTAGCTGGAAGGGAGGGTTCATAGCCCACAGCTCTCTAATGTTTGTAAACCCTCTCCCATCTCTACTGTTCCCAGGGACAGCACATTCCCCATTGGTCCTTCTCTTTTCTGTTTTTCAATTTTTATTTTAAGATCCAGGTTACATGTGCAGGATGTACAGGTTTATTACATAGATAAACGTGTGCCATGGTGGTTTGCTGCACAGATCAACCCATTACCTAGGTGTTAAGCCCAGCATGCATTAGCTATTCTTCTGATGCTCTCCCTCCCCTCCCCCTCAGTGTGTGTTGTTCCCCACCAGGTGTCCTTGTGTTCTCATTGTTCAGCTCCCACTTATAAGTGAGAACATGTATTTGGTTTTCTGTTCCTGCATTAGTTTGCTGAAGATAATGGCTTCCAACTCCATCTATGTCCCTGCAAAGGACATGATCTTGTTCCTTTTTATGGCGCATAGTACTCCATGGTGTATATGTACCACATTTTCTATCACTGATGGGCATTTGGATTGATTCCACATCTTTGCTATTATGAATAGTGCTGCAGTGAACATACAGTCATGTATCTTTATAATGGAATGGTTTATATTCCATTGCATCTATACCCAGTAATGGGATTGCTGGTTCATATGATATTTCTGCTTCTACATCTTTGAGGAATCACCACACTGTCTTCTCCAATGTTTGAATTAATTTACGCTCCCACTAACACTGTAAAAGTGTTCTTTTTCTCCATAACCTCACCAGCATATGTTGTCATTATTGTCATTTTTTTTTCCTACTTTTTTGAGACAGAAGAATCTCACTCTGTCACCCAGGCTGGGATGACAGGTATGAGCTACTGCACCTGGCCAATAATCGGCATTCTGACTGGAATGAGATGGTATCTCATTGTGGTTTCGATCTACATTTCTAGAATGATCAGTGATGTTGAACTTTTATCGTATATTTGTTGGCTGCATGAATGTCTTCTATTGAGAAGTATCTGTTTATGTCCTTTGCCTACTTTTTAATGGGGTTATTTTTTTTCCTATAAATTTGTTTAAGTTCCCTGTAGACTCTGGACGTTAGATCTTTGTCAGATGGATAGACTGCGAAAGTTTTCTCCCATTCTGTAGGTTGTCTGTTCACTCTGCTGATAGTTTCTTTTACTGTGCAGAAGCTCTTTGGTTTAGTTAGATCCCATTTGTCAATTTTTGCTTTTGTTGCAATTGCTTTTGGTGTTTTCATCAAGAAATCTTTGCCCATGCCTATGCCCTGAATGGTATTGCCTAGATTTTCTACCAGTGTTTTTATAGTTTTGGGTTTTACATTTAAGTCTTTAATCCATCTTGTGTTAATTTTTGTGTAAGGTGTAACAAAGGGGCCCAGTTCCAATTTTCTGCATATGGCTAGCCGGTTCTCCCAGCACCATTTATTAACTAGGGAATCCTTTCCCCATTGCTTGTTTTTGTCAGGTGTGTCACAGATCAGATGGTTGTAGGTGTGCAGTCTTATTTCTGAGTTCTCTATTTTGTTCCATTGGTCTATGTGTCTTTTTGTACCAGCACCATGCTGTTTTGGTTACTATAGCCTTGTAGTATAGTTTGAAGTCAGGTAGTGTGATGCCTCCAGCTTTGTTCTTTTTGCTTAGGATTGTCTTGGCTTTTCAGTCTCCTTTTTGGTTCTATATGAATCTTAAAATGTATTTTTCTAATTCTGTGAAGAATGTCAACAGTAGTTTAATGGGAATAGCATTGCATCTATAAATTACTTTGGGCAGTATGGCCATTTTCACGATATTGATTCTTCCTACCCATGAGCGTGGCATGTTTTTCCATTTGTTTGTATCCTCTCTGACTTCCTTGAGCCATGGGTCTTGAAGAGGTCCTTCACTTCCATCAATCCTTCTCTTATTGGACACAGTTATTCTCAACATGGAAGGGGGACAGGTGGTGGGCACATTCCTCGGAACACTGTTGGAGTTGGGTGGGTCTTAGGTGAGTTTTAAAAGCCAAACCTCAGGGGTGCACCTTGTACCCCACCACTGAGCTTAACCTGGGCCCTGCAGTGAGCTGTCAAGGCACCTGCAGTGAGATAAGACCTTGAAACTCAAATTGCCGGTTTTCTTGCCAGCTTTTGCACCCCTCCTCCCAAAAGCTTCAGGAAGCCAGCCTGCCTCTAGGAAAGTCAGGACTTTGTGGCAGGACTACAAAGATAACAGAAGAGAGAATGTATGGTCTTTACTTCTGAGACTCCAAAAGGAGAGAGGGCGCGGAGGTATCCCAGGCCAAAGGCAGTCAGGTCTGGGCACCCCACCCCCAAAGGGGTTCTTGGACTGGGGTAAGGGAAAGCAGTGTTAGGCCTCCCCTTTTGGGAGGTTAGGCAAACCTGAGTCGAGTGAGGTGGGAGAACAGGGTGATCAGAGGCTGCTGGCACCTTGGTGGCAGTGCTTACTCACTCATAGCCTCCCTTTATAAATAGTTGCTGAGTGGCCACCATGTGCCAGGCTGCTCTAGGTACTGGGGATTCTGCAGTGACAAAACAGACCAAAGCCCCTGCTCCCCTCAGAGCACATCCCTGGTAGGGGGACGACAGTGAACACAGGGGTTCAGTGAACACAGTGAACCACCCTCTTGGTTGTTCCTCACTTGCAGGAGGAGGTCCTCTCACCTGAGCTCAGATACCTCTTGGGGCCCAAGTGTACTCCTGGATGCCCGTGAGCTCCACATCCACTCCACAGGGTGAGGGTCTCAATGCCAGAAAGTGGAGGGGGTGGAAGAGAAGGAGCTAGTGCCTGGTCATGATGGTCTAGACAGGGGAGAAACCCATGGTGCTTGGGTATCAATAACCACCTTATCCAAATTGCATTTTGGCATAGTGCCCTGGACTTTCATTAGTGGGGAGACGAACTCCCTCCCTGTGGGCCGGCATTTCCTCCCGCTGTCCTGCCATCCTGGGGCTCTGTGGAAAGCAGTGGTATTTTTAGCTGGGACCAGGCTGAGGACCTCTATCACCTCATTCTGTCAGTCTTCTTGCTGAGGACTCTCGGGAGAAAAGTCACTGCTTATGGTGCCAGAAATGGAACTTTTTCTGAGTGCTGCTTTGAGTTTCATATTTTTATACTGCAAGTAACAAAACTGAGGTCTTATCTTTTTTCTTTCTTTTCTTTTTTTTTTTTTTTTTTTTTAGATGGAGTCTTGCTTTGTTGGCCAGGCTGGAGTGCAGTGGCATGATCTTGTCTCACTGCAACATCTCTGCCTCCCCTCCTGAGTAGCTGGGATTCCAGGTTCAAGCGACTCTCCTGCCTCAGCCTCCTGAGTAGCTGGGATTCCAGGCATGTGCCACCACACCCGGCTAATTTTTGTATTTTCAGTAGAGACAGAGTTTCACCATATTGGTCAGGCTGGTCTCGAACTCCTGACCTCAGGTGATCCACGTGCCTTGGCCTCCCAAAGTGCTGGTATTACAGGTGTGAGCCACCACTCCCAGCTGAGGTTGGTTTTTTTGTTTCTGGTGTGCGTGCGTGTGTGTGTGTGTGTGTTTTCCATCTGCAGAATGGAAGTGGCCTGGTGCAGTGGCTCATGTCTGTAATTCCAGAACTTTGGGAGGCCGACGCAGGCGGATCACTTGAGGTCAGGAGTTTGAGACCAGTCCAGCCAAGATGGCAAAACCCTGTCTCTACTAAAAATACAAGAGTAGCAGGGCATGGTGGCTTGCACGCCAGTAGTCCCAGCTACTCGGGAAACTGAGGCAAGAGAATCGCTTGAACTCCGGAGGTGGAGGTTGCAGTGAGCCAAGATTGCGCCACTGCACTCCAGCCTGGCGACAGAGCCAGACCCTGTCTCAATAAACAACCCCTCCCCAAAACAAAAAACAAACAAACAAAAAACCCCCACAAAAAACAAAACAAAACAAAACAAAAACTAGAGGTGATGATGCCCGCTCCAGGATCCCTTTGTGAAGGGTGAAGATTATACAGGCAGGGTCCATGTCTCAGAGGAGATCGTTTCCAAGGAGGCTGTGTGATTATTAACCACTTTTGTTACTAGGCTACTAACAAGTCTCATGATCCTGGTCAGCTTCCTAATCTCACCAATCCTGCTAACCAAGGAGTCTTCGAGTTTTTTAGTTTTTGTGTTTTACATTTTCCCAAAGGCCTGTGGCTAGGAAGGGGCTGAAATAGGGCTCAATGTGCCAGTGCTCTGGAGAGTGGGGAGCCAGACCCTCTGGCCCACCGCAGGAAGTCCACCCGCTGAGAGGGAATGTGGTCGGGGATAGGCTTGGAGAACCTTGGGCCATCCAGGAGATCCCAGTGGACAGAGGCAGGGAGGTGCTCTCATATTGGCTGAGTGCCACTACATGGCATGCCCTGTTAATCAGTTACCTCAGGAGATGGTGCTTGGCTCCTGCCAACCTCAGGGATATATGCTAGGACTGAATGAGAACTGGCTAGATGGAAGCCCTCACTTCAGGGGGCTACAGTTGGGGGCTCGTGGGGGTCAGGCACCATGTACTGCCCTGGCGCTTCCTAAACTACAAGCACTGTGCACCACCTTCACCGTTTCTGCTCTGATACCTAAACTGGTAGTTTCTAATACCTCCCTCTAAATCAACTCACACCTTTTTCTACGAAAAGAAAACAAGCAATGTTCTACTACGTTAAGAAAACACTTAAATATTAAAACAACAACAAATTGTTTACCTATGGGGTAGTCTACCCCATATCTTACTTGATAAACACCAGGGATACAAATAACCTGTGGGAAGCAGTGAACTTTTTGAAGGGATGCTCACCGCAGTTCCATGAGATTGGTTTCATCTTTCCCATATTTTAGATGGGAAAATGAAGGCCAAGATTTGAGGTCTTACTTAAGGTCACCTAGCAAGTAGTGGGTGGAGCTGGGACTCCAAGCCGAGTCTGTGTCCTTTTCACTACATGTACCTGCTCAATGAATCCTTTATTCCTGAAACCCTATTTCACATAGCATACCTGCACTTGGGGTGGGATGACTGATTTGTCCTCTCACAAACTCCCAACGCAACCAGAGGCTCAGGTCCAGCGAGGCGGTGATGGCTACCCCTCCTCAGAGAGCACATCTGATGATGCCCTGGGGCACAGAGGGAGTCCAATGCTCAGAGTGGCCTCATGCTGAGGGCTTAGTTTTTAACATCCCTGGACTCTCCAAGGCAGAATAATTAATCCAGATGCCTGTTTACCCAGGGCTTCCCCTTGGCCATGGCACTAAGCATGACCTCTTAAAAATACCTACAGTACGTCATTATGAGAAATATTAACTTCCAAGATGTCTACAGTGTCTACAACAGTATGTCCCAGCCCACGTGCTCCTTAGAACCTTGCCGCTCCCTATCGAGAGGCAAAGTCTATGCTCCTTCCCCTTGAAAGAAGGCAAACTTTTGTGCTTTGTAGACCAAGAGGTTACTGAGGAACTGACACTGACTTCCAAGGCCAAGCCATGAACCTACCATGCATTTATGTCTTGTTCTTTAGGGATGCTTGCTCTTGGAACCCAGCCACCATGCTGTGAGGAAGCCCAACAGCCTGTAGGGAGGCTCACATGGAGAAGAAATAAGGCCCTTGTTTCATAACCTCTGCCTTGCCTCAGAAGCCAGCAGCAACTTGTTAGCTATGTATGTAAGGTATCTCTAAAGTGGCTCCTTCAGCCCCAGTCACACTTGCTGTGTCCCCCAGATGACACAGCAAGTGGCAGAGATGAGCTGTTCTCACTAAGCCTTGCCCAAACTGAAGATTCACTAGCAAAATAGATGATTGTTGCCATTCTAAGTTGGTATGTTGTGGGGTAGCTTGTTAATCAGCAGTAGGTAACTGATATGGATACTACTAAATACAGTAAATAATGCAAAAACAATACTTTTTCTTATTTTTTAAAATTTATTATTATATATATATATTTGAGATGGATTCGCTCTGTTGCCCAGACTAGAGTGCAGTGGCATGATCTTGGCTCACAGCAACCTCCGCCTCCCAGGTTGAAGTGATTCTCCTGCCTTAGCCTCCCGAGTAGCAGGGATTACATGTGCCCACCACTGTGCCTGGCTAATTTTTGTATTAGTAGAGAGGGGGTTTCACCATCTTGGCCAGGCTGGTCTCGAACTCCTACCTCAAGATCCACCTGCCTCGGCCTCCTAAAGTGCTGGGATTATAGGCATGAGCCACTGCACCCAGCAATACTATATTTTAAAGAATATATATACAGTGGTGTGCTAGTAAAGGTTTGGTTCTCTAGATTGAAAAGGAAAAAGCCCCGATTACTGATTTCTATGGTGTAAATGCTCCCACCATAGCTGATTTCAAGCTCTCAGTGGTTTAACAGTCAGCTTGCTAAATTCCTGAAAATTGAACATTTGGTTCCATCTGGTTCAAGCACACCACTGTATGTGTAGTAAAAGGATTAAAAAATGCAGGGCAGACAAAATCCCCAAAAGGCTGGAGAGCATTCAGCTGTTACTAGCCTTTTTGGAAACAGCACAGATTTCACAGCTCTGCCATGTGAAGATGGCTGCTGACTTTGCAAGAGGGAGCAGCACACTGCCCTGGGACTCCCAGTCCAGCAAAGCCAGTGCTGGAAGGCCATGACTTTCCAACTTATTTTTTCGTCTCTGACCAGCAGACGCTCCTTCACATAGGAGAAGGGTACTCCATTTTGTAGATGGGTTGAAAACATCAATATAAAAGATATTTACTTCTGGTTCCAAATGGCACACACCCAACATGCTTTCATGACAAAACAATTTCTCTAATTCTATTTGTATTTTTCTTATTTAAAAAATACAAAACTGGCTGGGCGCAGTGGTCCATGCCTGTAACTCCAGCATTTTGGGAGGGTGAGGTGGGCGGATAACTTGAGGTCAGGAATTCCAGCCCAACCTGGCCAACATGGTGAAACTCCATCTCTACTAAAGATACAAAAATTAGCTGGGTGTGGTCACTAATCCCAGCTGTAATCCCAGCTACATGGGAGGATGAGGCAGAAAAATTGCTTGATCCTGGGAAGTGGAGGTTGCAGTGAGCCAAGATCACGCCACTACACTCCATCCTGGATGACAGAGCGAGACTCCGTCTCAATTAAAAAAAACAAAAACAAAAACAAAAAAACACTATTGGAGATGTGGTAAATGTAACTAAAGACCAGAAAGGAAAACTCCCAGGTGTCCTGGCTAAAGGAGAGAGGCAAGTGCAGTGCAGTGGTGTGTTAGTCTGTTTTCACACTGCTCTAAAGAACTTCCCTGAGACTGGGTAATTTATAAAGGAAAGAGGTTTAATTGACTCATAGTTTCACAAGGCAGGGGATGCCTCAGGAAACTGACAATCATGGCGGAAGGGAAAGCAGGCACCTTCTTCACACAGGCAGGCACCTTCTGCCGCACAAGGCGGCAGGAGAGAGCATGTGAAGGAGGAACTGCCAAACATATAAAACCATCAGATCTTGTGAGAACTCACTCAGTTTCAGGAGAACAGCATCAGGGAAACCACCCCCATGATCTAATCACCTTTCTCCCTCAACACATGGGGATTACAGGTCCCTCTGTCAACACGTGGGGATTACAATTTGAGAAGAGATTTGGGTGGGGACACTGAGCCAAACCGTATCAGGTAGATTGTGAGGTTGACACCGAAGTCCTGGCCAGGAACATGTTATATCATTTTGAGGAAAGGTTCAGAGAAAGAGGCACCTTATTGTCCATCACGTGGACTTTGAAAAGCTGTTTCTTTGGATGGGTTGAATAAACCTCTTGCTGATCTGCTTGTGTTTTCTAAGAGATGTTCCTCGAAAGATGTAAGAATAAAAAGTGAGTTTACTCCAAAGAGCATCCAGTTGACTTGGTCCCCTTTGAGGCTACTTCAGAAAGAAGAATGACTAGCTTCAGCCCTTCCCCCAGTGTCTCCATGACCACAGAGGAAGGGATGTGTAAGACGGACAACTGGATGACTTGTAAAAGTTAATAGAAGTGAAGCAGAGACAGAGAGAGGTAAAATGCATTCGTGAGGTATTCAGTTTGGGGACCGCCTTAGTTCAGGCTGCTATAATGAAGTACCATAAATTGGGTGACTTATAAACAACATATATTTCTCACATTTCTAGAGGCTAGAAGTCTGAGATCAAGGTGCTAGCATGGTCTAGTTCTGGTGACGGTCCTCTTCTGGGTTGCAGACACTGACTTTGTGTGTTTTCATGTAGTGGAAAAGGTGAGGGATCTCTCTGGGATCTCGCTCTCTCTCTCTCTCTCTCTCTCTCTCTTTTTTTTTTTGAGACAGAGTCTCACTTTGTTGCCAGGCTGGAGTGCAGTGGCACAATCTCGGCTCACTCCGCCTTGTGGGTTCAAGCGATTCTCCTGCCTCAGCCTCCCAAGTAGCTGAGACTGCAGGCATGTTCCACCACGCCCAGCTAATTTTTGTATTTTTAGTAGAGACAGGGGTTTCACCATGAGGCTGGTCTTGAACTCCTGACCTTGTGATCTGCCCACCTCGGACTCCCAAAGCGCTGGAATTACAGGCATGAGCCACCGCGCCTAGCCAGGGGCCTTTTTTTTTTTTTTGTTTTTTTTTTGAGACAGAGTTTCACTCTTGTTGCCCAGGCTGGAGTGCAATGGCACAATCTCAGCTCACCACAACCTCTGCCTCCCAGGTTCAAGTGATTCTCCTGCCTCAGCCTCCCAAGTAACTGGGATTACAGGCACGCACCACCACGCCGGACTAATTTTGTATTTTTAGTAGAGACGGGGTTTCTCCATGTTGGTCAGGCTGGTCTCAAACTCCCGACCTCAGGTGATCTGTCCACCTCAGCCTCCCAAAGTGCTGGGATTACAGGCATGAGCCACCACGCCCGGCCAAGGGGCCTCTTTTGTAAGGGCACTAATTCTTACCACTTTATTACCTCTCTAAATGCCCCACCTTCTAATATCATCACCTGGGGTTTAGGATTTCAACATATGAGTTTTGGGGGACACATTCACTTTATTTGCAGCAACCAAAGGATACATTAAAAATAAGTGTAAAGGCCGGGTGCGGTGGCTCAAGCCTGTAATCCCAGCACTTTGGGAGGCCGAGATGGGCGGATCACGAGGTCAGGAGATCAAGACTATCCTGGCTAACACGGTGAAATCCCGTCTCTACTAAAAAATACAAAAAACTAGCCGGGCGAGGTGGCGGGCGCCTGTAGTCCCAGCTACTCGGGAGGCTGAGGCAGGAGAATGGCGAGAATCCGGGAGGCGGAGCTTGCAGTGAGCTGAGATCTGGCCACTGCACTCCAGCCTGGGGCCTGGGCAACAGAGCGAGACTCCATCTCAAAAAATAAAAATAATAATAAGTGTAAAATTTTAAATTTTGTGTATCGGGGTTGGTCCAATAATAGGAGAATTAGTTGGAGTAAATATTGGAAGATGACCCAATGTTTGAAACATCTTCCAATGCATTCCATGTGTCCAATTCAAATAGCTCAATTTTTAATTTCTTACTTTTTTTTTTTTTGAAACAGAGTCTTGCTCTGTTGCCCAGGCTAGAGTACAGTGGCCTGATCTTGGCTCACTACAACCTTCGCCTCCCAGGTTCAAGCAATTATCCTGCCTCAGCCTCCTGAGTAGCTAGGACTACAGATGTGTACCACCACACCCAGCTAATTTTTGTATTTTTAGTAGAGACAGGGTTTTGCCATATTGGCCAGTCTGATCTCAAACTCCTGACCTTGTGATCCATCCCCCTTGGCCTCCCAAAGTGCTGGAATTATAGTCGTGAGCCACTGTGCATGGCCACCAGGCTGGTCTTGAACTCCTGACCTCAAGTGATCCCCCAGCCTCAGCCTCCCAAAGGGCTGGGATTACAGTCATGAGCTACTGCATCTGGCCTGTTTCACTTCTTAAGCTGGAGAATTTGATACTTAAGTATTTTTCTTCTTTCTTTTTTTTGGCAGGGAGGACAGGGTCTCACTCTGTCACCCAGGCTGAAGTGCGGTGGCACCATCATGACTTACCACAGCCTCTACCTCCCAGGGCTCAGGTGATCCTCCCACCTTGGCTTCCCGAGTAGCTGGGACTACAGGCTCACACCACCATGCCCAACTAATTTTATTTATGTATTTATTTTTTGTAGAGACAGTTTTGCCACGTTGCCCAGGCTGGTCTCAATCTCCTGGGCTCTAGAGATTCACCAGCCTCAGCCTCCCAAAGTGTTGGGATTACAGGTGTGAACCAGCATGCCTGGCCATAAGTGTATATATTATTCTTTATTCCCTTTTGAATGCTGTGAGTAAAGTATTAATTGATTGCAGGCCTCGATCCTGGACAGACCTAGGCCGCTTTCTCACAACACTGTTTCCTTGAAAATGTATCAAGTTCAATGTGGAATAATGTATGTTGGGAACTGGTCACCTGCTTTGTTTACTGTGAAGCCCTTGGTCTGTGGGACTATTCCTACCCTGGGAATGTGCACAAGCCTGGAGCCTTCATCACAAGGAGAATATAAAAGATTCATGGGAAACCAAGGCAGGGACTTCCGTCTGTCAACATGAACCACATACACCTTCATCTCTCTTTTTTTTTAATTGAGACAGAGTCTTGCTCTGTCACCCAGGCTAGAGTGCAATGGTGTGGTCTTGGCTCACTGCAACCTCCGCCTCCTGGGTTCAAGCAACTCCTGCCTCAGCCTCCCAAGTAGCTGGAACTATAGGCACGTGCCACTGCACCTGGCTAATTTTTATGTTTTTATTAGAGAATGGGGTTTTGTCATGTTGGCCAGGCTGGTCTTGAACTCCTGGCCTCATGATCTGCCCGCCTTGGTTATGTAGGTTTATGCAGGCAATCTTGGAAACAATGGCAACAAGACTGAATTGGAACGGACTTTCAGCTACTATAGACCACTCTGAAGTGTGTGGGTTGCTAGAAATCCTCCCGGCTTTGCTTTTGTTGAATTTGAAGATCCCCGAGGTGCAGCTGATGCGATCCGAGAGCTAGATGGAAGAACACCATATGGTCGCTGTGTAGGAGTGGAACTGTCGAATGGTGAAAAAAGAAGTAGAAATCGTGGCCCACCTCCCTCTCGGGGTCGTCGCCCTCAAGATGATTATCGCAGGAGGAGTCCTCCACCTCGTCGCAGATCTCCAAGGAGAAGCCTCTCTCGCTGCAGGAGCAGGTCCCTTTCTAGAGTTAGGAGAAGAGAGAGATCGCTGTCTCCGGAGAGAAATCACAAGCCATGATCCTTCTCTAGGTTTCGTAGGCCATCTAGGTCAAATGAGAAACAAACAAACAAAAAAAAGCTGACTCCATCAGCTACTATAAGGATTATTCACAATTGAATGGAATTTTACCATGGAATGCAAAGATGTTTCAACAGAAGAAAATCAATCAACATAATACATCACATTATTTGAACAAAAGAAAAAAAATCACATTATCATATCAATTGACATGGCAAAAGCATTTGAGGAAATAACACCCTTTCATAATAAATACTCTCAGCAAATTAGGAACAGAGGAAAAATTTCTCAACATGATAGAGTGTGTTTCTGGAAAACTTACAGCTAACATTATATTCAATGGTAAAAAAACTGAATGAGTTCCCCTTACGACAGGGGACAACAAAAAGATTCCCACTGCTATTTGACACTGAATTGAAAGTTCTAGCCAGACAAGAAAAGGTGTGGTGGCTCCCGCCTGTAACCCCAGCGCTTTGGGAGGCCAAGGTGGGTGAATCCTTTGAACTCAGGAGTTTGAGACCAGCCTGAGCAACATAGTGACGCCTTGTCTCTACAAAAAATACACACACACACACAAAATAAAAAACAAAACTGAGCATGGTGGCATGAACCTGTAGTCCCAGTTACCCAGGAGGCTGAGGTGGGAGGATTGCTTGAACCCGAGAGACCAAGGTTGCAGTGAGCCAAGACAGCACCACTGCACTCCAGCCTGGACAATAGAGCCAGATCCTGACTTAAAAAAAAAAAAAGAAAATGTCAGCTGGGCGCAGTGTCTCATGCCGGTAATCCCAGCACTTTGGGAGGCCGAGGTGGGTGGATCACCTGAGGTCGGGAGTTCAAGACTAGCCTGACCAATATGGCGAAACTCTGTCTCCACAAAAAATGCAAAAATTAGCCTGGCATGATGTCAGGTGCCTGTAATCCCAGCTACTCAGGAGGCTGAGGCGGGAGAATTGCTTGAATCTGGGAGGTGGAGTTTCCAGTAAGCTGAGATCGTGCCATTGCACTCCAGCCAGGGTGACAGAGTGAGACTCCATCTCAAAAAAAAAGTCATCCAAATGTAAAGGAATAGGTGAAACTATTTCTATTTATAGATGACATAATCCTTTGTATACAAAACCCCAGAGAATCCACAAGAAAGCTCAGAGCTAATAAATGAATTCAGCAAAGTGGCAGTGTACAAAATGAACACACAAAAACAAATTGTTTTCTATACACCAGAAGGAAATTAAGAAATTCCATTTACAATAGCATGTGAAATAGTTAAATACTTAGAGATAAATCTAACTGAAGAGGTCAAAGATTGATACTCTGAAAACTATAAAAGATAAAAACTACAAAAAAATTTAAAAGATCAAAGTAATTGAAAATATATTCTGTGTTCGTGGATAGGAAGATTTACCACTGTTAAGATGTCAATACTACTGAAAGTAATCAGCAAATTCAATAAAATATCTTCTAAAATTCCACAGACTTTTTTTCCCCCACAAATGGGGAAGCTGATCCTCAAATTTACGTAGAATTGAAAGTGACCCTGAATTGCCAAAACAATATTTATAAGGAAGAATAGGGTTGGAAGACTCACACTTTCTGATTTCAAAACTTACTTCAAAGCTACATTAATTAAAACAGAACAGCACTGGCATAAGGACAGGCATATCCAATAAAATAGAATAGAGAGTCAGAAAAAGGTCTCATATATATGGTCAATGGATTCTTTCTTTCTTTTTTATTTTTAATTGACACATAATAATTGCACATGTTTATGGGGTATTGTGTGATATTTCGATACATGTATACAAAGTGTGATGCTCAAATCAGGGTAATAATCATATCCATCACCTCAAACATTTATGATTCCTTTGTTGTAGGAACATGCAAAATCTTCTGTTCTAGCTATTAAAAATATGCAATAAATTATTGTTGACTATAGTCACCCTACAATGTTATAGAGCATTAGAACATTTTCCTCCTATCCAGCTATTATATTTTTGTCCATTAACTAACTCCCCCTATTCGTCCCACCTCCCTGCCTTTCCTAGCCTTTAATAACCACTATTGTACTCTTCTATGAGCTCAATTTTTAAATCTTCCACATATAAGTGAGAACATGTGGTATTTATCTTTCTGTGCCTGCCTTATTTCAGTTACCATAAAATCCTCTAGGTTCATTCATGTTGCTGTAAATGACAGAATTTTATTTTTTATGGCTGAATAGTATTCTATTTTGGTTATAGACCACATTTTATTTATCCATTAATGTGTTGGTGAGCACTTAGGTTGATATCATATCTTGGCTGTTATGCATAGGGCGGCAATAAACACAGGAATGCAGATCTCTCTCTCCCTCTTTTTCTTTTTTAGTAACCATGTGTTAGCCACTTTAATAGAAAATGTTATCAAAACTTGATTACAAGAGTTCAAAAAGGCAGAGAAAAACCAGTGAATTTCAATTTTATTACTAGTATTTAAATCTGGGACTAGTTTAAAAAAAATTTTTTTTTAAACTTAAATGCTAACTTCAGCCCAGGGGTTTTTCACAATCAAACTAAAAATTACTTACTACATGGAAAAATCAATGCAACAAACAAGTAAAATTTGTGAACTCAAGCTACGAACTTATAGTTAATAATCACGATAAGGGACATTGCCCAAGAGCAACTGATGCCTCAGTGAAGTTTGAAAGAAACTCTGCCTTCGGTGAAGGCAGAGAAAAAATATGCAAGCAATTCTGCTTCAAAGAAATTTGCATAGAAATGGAAAATGCTAGAACCTTTAACACAAGTGAAATTGCAAAGCCTTAACATGTTCAACTCAGTCCACAGAGCACCAAATGTTGAATTGGAGCCAAGGTAGGATTAAACATTGAATTTCCAGCTATGCCACTCGCAGAGCACAATTTCAGGTGTGGAAACCATCTGTAGGCAAGTTCTTTTAAAAACATGAATTTCATACACTGTAAATTCTAAAACACACACTTCTGCATTATTGTTCGAATTTCAGAAGGGCACCACAAGGCATCGGGGTCTTTCAAAGTCACTCACGGCAGCAATTGCATCTTTTTTTCCCAGCCTTGGTAGCCCCCTTCTGCGGTTCTCTAGCCTCTGCACGCACTGCAGCACACCACTGTTTGCAGAGTAACTTCTGACATTAAATGCAGTCATGGCCTAAGTGGCATGAGTCAGCTGTTTCCCAGGCACCTCCCAACTCCTTGGCGGGGGAGGCTTCCCAGCCACTTCTTCAGGCCCCACACAAGAGGCCACATCTGGAAGCACTAGTCCTCTAGCGCCCTCTGCTGGAGACCAAAGTGACAGATTGTTGCAAAGACTTGCAGAAACAGCTTACACATTCATTTTTGTACACATTTAGTTAATTGAGAACCTGGGACTTTTACAATCGATTCCCCAAACCCCTTTATGGAGAGTGACAGACTACGCAGCAACGCTGAAGGAGCACTGTTTCTCTCTCTAGGAAGAAGATTAGTAGACGTAATTGTGTGCGTCAAGAGAAATTTGTACTAAAAAATCAAAGCAAGACGAATGGCCCAGAAACCCGCGTTTTATTGACACTGTCATTTTCCCAGACAGAGAATCTTAGAAAGATGTCACGTTTTCTTTTAATGAATGAGAGGAGCCCGCTTGTATCCCTGAATCATTCTTTGGGAAAAGCAACAGAAACGATTGACAGTTATATTTTTAAAAATAAAACGGTCACTCCCTTCAGCCCACACCTCCACACCTTCATCTGCCTGCCCAATGGCTATCAGTTCCGTCAAGTCACCCTCTCCTTCTACTCTAGTATTACCACAAGAATTGAAATTTTCAAGCAGAAAAAAAAGAAGTCATGTTACAAATAAGCGAGTGGTGGCCCAAGGAAGCCCTTTGACTATGATTTCCAATTTTCTGTTCAGTCAACACTGCAGAGATACAAGGATAAACCACCATTTTGGTTCCCAAGTTTTATTCAAGAACTCACACAAAATATTCCAGATAAATGAAATTCAATCCTCGTCTTTCTCCTCTTCTTCGTCCTGGTTAATTTGGAAGCAACGTAATTTGTAACTCTTTTTGCTGTTAGCAACTGTGCACAACCAATCATGAAGATTATTCTTCTTCAAATATGTTTTGGTGAGATATTTCAAATATCTTTTGGAAAAAGGCACCTCGGATATCACGGTGATCTTGCTCTTGCTCGTTTCGACGGTCACCACCCCTCCATCAAGGTTCCCAGCTTTTCAGTTCACTTTGATCCTTCCTTGCAAAAACTGCTCAAAATTGGCAGCATCCACGATTCCATCTTCTACGGGGTGGGTACAACCAAGAGTGAACTTCAGAACCTGCTTTTTTTTTTTTTTTTTTTTTTTTTGCCCCCGTTCACCACAAGCTTTCTCACAGGCATCATGGCATCAGCAGAGGCAGAAAGCCAGATATCTCTTTAACATACTGATTTTCTCTCCTTTGGATGTATATCCAGTGATGGGATTGCTAGATCATATGGTAGCTTAATTTTTAGTTTTTTGAGGGACCTCCATACTGCGTTCCACAGTGGCTGTACTAATTTACATATCCACCAACAGTGTAAAAACATTCCCTTTAATCTGCATCCTCTCCAGTATTTGTTATTTTTTGCCTTTTTGGTAATAGCTATTCTGATTGGGGTGAAATGAAATCTCATTGCAGTTTAGATTTGCATTTCCCTGATGGTTAGTGATATTAAGCATTTTTTCTTATACTTGTTGGCCATTTGTAGATCTTTTGAGAAATGTCTACTTAGATCTTTTGCCCATTAAAAAAAAAATGGGTTATTTGTTGTGTTTTATTTGCTGCTGTTTGAGTTCTTTGTTTATTCTGGACATTAATCCCTTGTCAAATGAGTAGTTTGTAAATAGTCCCTCCCATTCTGCAAGTTGACTCTTGACTCTGTTGATTGTTTCCTTTGCTGTGCAGAGGCTTTTTGGTGTGATATAATCCCATTTGTCTATTTTTGTTTTGTTGCCTGTGCTTTTGTGGTCTCATTCATGAAATCTTTGTCCAGCTCAATGACCTAAGCATTTTCCTTAGGCTTTCTTCTAGTAGTTTTGTAGTTTTGGATCTTGCATTTAAGTCTGTAATCCATTTTATTTTTGTATATGGTGAGAGATAGGAGTCTAGTTTTATTCTTCTGCATATGGATATCCAGTTTTCTCAGTACCATTTATTTATTATTTATTTATTTATTTTGAGATGGAGTTTTGCTCTTGTTGCCCAAGCTGTAGTGCAACGGTGCAATCTCAGCTCACCGCAACCTCTGCCTCCTGGGTTCAAGCCATTCTCCTGCCTCAGCCTCCTGAGTAGCTGGGACTACAGGCATGCACCACCACACCCGGCTAATTTTGTATTTTTAGTAGAGACAGGGTCTCTCCCTGTTTGTCAGGCTGGTCTCGAACTCCCGACCTCAGGTGATCCACCTGCCTCGGCCTCCCAAAGTGCTGGGATTACAGGCGTGAGCCACCATGCCTGGCCTTCTCAGTACCATTTATTGAAGAGGCTGTCCTTTTGCCAATGTATATCCATGATGTCTTGGTTGAAAATCAGTTGGCTGTAGATACGTGTATTTATTTCTGGTTTCTCTATTCTGTTTCAGTAGTCTGTGTATCTGCTTTTATGTCAGTACTGTGCTTTTCTGGTTACAATTTTATGGTATATTTTGAGGTCAGGTAGTGTGATGACTCCAGCTTTGTTCTTTTTCTCAGGTTTGCTTTGGCTAGTCAGAGTCTTTTGTGGTTCCATATGAATTTTAGGATTTTTTTTTTTTAATTTTTGCAAAGAATATAATTGATATTTTGATAGGGATTGCAATTAGTCTGTAGATCATTTGGAATAGTGTGGTCATTTTAACAATATTAATTCTCCCAACCAATGAACATTGCATGTCTTTACATTTTTAGGTCCTCTTCAATTCTTTTCATCAGTCTTTTATTGTTTTCATTGTAGAGGTCTTTTACCTCCTTGGTTAAATTTACTCCTACGCTTTTTTTTTTTTTTTTGGTAGCCTTTTAAAATAAAATTGCTTTCTTGATTTCTTTTTCAGAAAATTTGTTATTGGTGTATAGAAATGTTACTGATATTTGTATGTTGATTTTGTATTCTCAACTTTACTGAATTTGTTGATCAGTTCTAAGACTTTTTGATAGTCTTACAACTGTAGACCCCAAATCCTACCATGACTTGTGTCTCTTTTCCTAGGTACATCTTCAACCTTGGCAAAATAAACTTCTAAAGTGATTGAGACCTGTCTCAGACACTGTTTTGGTTTATACTCGCTTTTTTTTTTTTTTCTTTTTTTAAGATGGAGTCAATGGTGCAATCTCGGTTCACTGCAACCTCTGCCTCCCGGATTCAAGTGATTCTCCTGCCTCAGCCTCCCGAGTAGCTGGGATTACAGGCACTTGCCACCATGTCCGGCTAATTTTTGTATTTTTAGTAGAGACGGGGTTTCACTTTGTTGGCCAGGCTGATCTTGAACTCCTGACCTCGTGATCCACCCTCCTCGGCCTCCCACAGTGCTGGGATTACAGGCATGACTCACCGTGCCTGGCCTTTACACTTGCTTTTTGAAATGAATTTGGAATTCCCTCCCTTTCAATTTTTCGGAAGAGTTTGAGAAGAGTTGGAGTGAGTTCTTTAAAAGTTCGGTAGAATTTAGCAGTGAAAGTTTTTCTTTATACACATGGGGAAAATTCTCTCCTCAAACCATGTTTTCCTCTACTTTCCTATCTCAACAATCACCTACACAGAAGAGAACTTCTGTGACCAGATGTGTGGGGATTTTCCCCGCCAACCAAGCAGCAGACACCAGCTGAATGTCCTCCAATTCCGTTCTAACACTACTTACGTGGAGATAGTGCCAGATCCCACAGGTTAAGGACTCAGTCCCCAAGCCTATTCTCTCCTACTCCTCACCCACTGGTCCCAAGTCCAGGCCTCTGGAACTTCTGATTGCCTTCAAGTTGGGGTTCCCACAACACCCTCTTTGGGTTCAATTAATTTGTTAGAGTGGCTCCCAGAACTCGGAGAAACACTTACATTTACTGGTGTACTAAGAAGTGTATTTTAAAGGATGCAGATAACCAGATGAAGAGATATATAGGATGAGGTCTGCAAGGGTCCCAAACGCAGGAGCTTCTGATCCTGTGGAGTGGGAGTGCGCCACCCTCCCAGCATGTGGGCGAGTTTTTCTTCACCTTCCTGTCGGCCTCCACGTGTTCGGCTAACAGGAAGCTCACTGAACCCTGTCCTCTTGGATTTTTATGGAAGCTTCATGGCAGCGGCATTCTTCCCCCAGAGGTATACGGTGAGACCCTCTCAAGACTCACAATCAGAAAGGCAGGGGAACATTAGAGTGAAAGGAGGGCAGGACAATGTCAGAGGCCTGTCCCTGAGGCCTAACGCCCCCAACATTATAACAAAAAAACTGCATCAAGGGCTATGGGAATTATGATCCAGAAACTGTGGATGAAAACGAAACAGGGACAATTTGATTTCCTCTTTTCCAACTTGGATGCATTGATTTCCTTCTCTTGTCTAATTGCTCTGGCTAAGACTTACGGTGCTATCTGAGTAAGAGTGGTAAAAGTGGGCATCCTTGTCCTGCTCCAATTCTTGGAGGAAAGGTTCCTAGCATTTGCCTGTCCTGTATGACATTGGCTGTGGGTTTGTCATCTATGGCTTTTATTATGTTGAGGGATGTTCCTTTTATACCTAATTTGTTGAGAGTTTTTGTCATGAAGGGATATTGAATTTTATCACATGCTTTTTCTGCATATATTTAATATTAAGTTATCTTTTTTTTTTTGAGTCAGGGTCTGGCTCCATCATCCAGGCTGGAGTGCAGTGGTGCCATCTCGGCTCACTGCAACCTCTGCCTCCAGGCTTAAGCGATCCTCCCACCTCAGCCTCCCGAAGAGCTGGGACTACAGGCAGTCGCCACCACACCTGGCCAATTCTTGTATCTTTTGTAGAAACAAGTTTTTACCATATTGCCCAGGCTGTCTCCAACTCTTGAGTTCAAGCAATCCACCTGCCTTGGCCTCCCAAAGTGCTGGGATTATAGGCATGAGCCACCGTGCCCGGCAGAGTTATCGTTTTTGCTATGTTATAGTTTCTATTGATGTGATATGTCACATTTATTGAGTGATGTGTCTTGAACTACTTTTGCATCCTTGTTTATTCCAAGGCCATAGCATATAATCTTTTTGATGTTCTGTTGGATTTGATATGCTAGTATTTTGTTGAAGATTTTTCTGTCTATGTTTATCAGGGATATTGGCCTGTACTCAGGGATATTGGCCTGTACTTTTCTTTTTTTTGAGACGGAGTCTCACTCTGTCGTCATCCAGGCTGGAGTGCAGTGGCGAGATCTCGGTTCACTGCAAGCTCCGCCTCCCAGGGTCATGCCATTCTCCTGCCTCAGCCTCTGGAGTAGCTGGTGCCTGCCAACATACCTGGCTAATTTTTTTTTTTTTTTTGTATTTTTAGTAGAGATGGGGTCTCACTGTGTTAGCCAGGATGGTCTCGATCTCCTGACCTTGTGATCCACCCACCTTGGCCTCCCAAAGCTCTGGGATTATAGGCGCAAGCCACCGCACCCGTCCTTGGCCTGTACTTTTCTTTTTTTGCTGTGTCTTTTTCTGGTTTTGGTGTCAGGGTAATGCTGGTATAAAAATAACAATTTCTGTTCTGTGAAAGACACTATTAAGAGAATGAGAAGACAAGCCACAGGCTGAAAGAAAATATTTGCAAAGATATATCTGATAAAGGACTGTTATCCAAAATATACAAAGAACTCTTTTTTTTCTTTTTTTCTTTTTTTTTTTTTGCAACTTTTAGTTTTGATTCAGTGGATATTCGTGCAGATTTGCTACCTGGGTATATTGTGCGATGCTGATGTTTGGGGTGTGAATGATCCTGTCATTCAGGATCAGTACCCAATAGTTAGTTTTTCAACCCTTAGCACCTCCCATTCTCCCCCCTTTATTAGTACCCAGTGTCTATTGCCCTCTTTACATCCATGAGTACCCAATGTTTAGCTCCCACTTATAAGTGAGAACATGTGGCATTTGATTTTCTGTTCCTGGGTTTATTCACTTAGGATGATGGACTGCAGCTGCATCCATGCTGTTGCAGAGCATAGGAATTTTTTTCCTTTTTATGGTTGCATAGTATACATGGTATGTATGTATCATATTTTCTTTATCAAATCCATCATTGATGGGCACCTAAGTTAATTCTATGTCTTTGCTATTGTGAATAGTGCTGTGATGCACATGTGAGAGCACTTGTCTTTTTGGTAGAACGATTTTTCTTTTAGATATATGCCCAACAACGGGATTTCTGGGTTGAATGCTAGTTCTGTTTTAAGTTCTTTGAGAAATCTCCAAACTGCTTTCCACAGTGGCTGAGCTAATTTACATTCCCACCAAAAGTATATAAGAATTCTCTTTTCTCCACAGTCTTGCCAGCATCTATTGTTTTTTGATTTTGTAAGAATAGCCATTCTTACTAGTGTGAGATGTTTTTTCACTGTGGTTTTGATTTGCATTTCTCTGATGAATTAGTGATATTGAGCATCTTTTCATATATTTCTTAAGCACTTATATGTCTTCTTTTGAGAAATTTTTTTTTGCTTGTTGATTTGTTTCCATTCCTTATAGATTCTAGATGGTAGACCTTTGTCAGACATGTAGTTGTGAATAGTTTCTCCCATTCTGTAGGCTATCTGTTTACTCCAAATTATACAAAGAATTCTTAACAGCCAATAATGATAAAATTAATGATCTAATTAATAAGTAAGTAAGAGATCTGAATAGATATCTCACCAAAGAAGATACACAAATGGCAAATAACTGAAAAGATGCTCAACATCATATGTCACCAGGGAACTGGAAATTAAAACAGCAATTACATATCACTAAACACCGATCAGAATGGCTAAAATCCAGAACACTGACGACATCGAATGCTGGTGAGAATGTGGAGCAACAGGAATTCTCCCTCAATGCTGGTGGGAAAGCAAAACGGCACCACTACATTGGAAGAGTTGGGCAGTTTCTTACAAAACTAAACATACTCTTACTACACAATCCGGTAATCAACCTCCTTGATATTTATCCAAAGAAGTTGTAAATTTATGTCCCCACCAAAAATGCACATGAGTGCTTATGGCAACTTTATTCACAATTGTCCCAAACTGGAAGCAATAGGTGATTGGATAAACAAACTGTGGTATATCTATATCATGGAATATTATTCAGCAATAAAAGGATATGAACTATATATATATATATATACATTTTTTTTAACAAGTTCTGGTTCTGTTGCCCAAGCTGGAGTGCAGTGGTGCAATCTTGGCTCACTGCAATCTCTGCCTCCCAGGTTGAAGTCCTCCTCCCACCTCAGCCTCCTGAGTACCTGGGACTACAGGCAGGCACTATTATGCCCAGTTAATTTTTCAAAAAATTTTGGTAGAGATAGGATTTTGCCATGTTGCCTAGGCTGGTCTTAGACTTGTGAGCTCAAGCGATCTGCTCACCTCAGCCTCCCAAAGTGCTGAGATTACAGTCACGAGCCACCACATTGTCCAGGACATGAACGATTAAGTCATGCAAAATCATGGAGAAACTTTAAATGTGTGTTGCAAGGTGAAGGAAGCCTGTAGGAAAAGGCTACACACCGTAAGATTCCAACCATTTGGCATTCTGGAAAAGGCAAAACTATAGAGACAGTAAAATGATCTGTAGTTGGTGGGGGATGGGAGGAAGGAATAAATAGGCGGAGCACAGAGGATTTTTAGGGCAGTAAAACTATTTTGTACGATTCTATGATGATGGACATATGCCATTGTGCATTTGTCAAAAGCCCTAGAAGTACAAAACATAAAGGCATAGCCCAGCCGGGGACGGTGGCTCACGCCTTTAATCCCAGCACTTTGGGAGGCCTAGAAGGGCGGATCACGTGAGGTCAGGAGTCCTCAAGACCAGCCTGGGCAACATGGCGAAACCCTGTCTCTACAAAAATACAAAAATTAGCCAGGCATGGTGGGGTGTGCCTGTAATCCCAGCTATTCGGGAGGCTGAGGCAGGAGAATCGCTTGAATCTGGGAGGCAGAGGTTGCGGTCACCCAAGATCACACCATTGCACTCAAACATGGGCAACAGAGGGAGATTCCGTCTACAAAAAAAAAAAAAAAAAAAAAAAAAAAAGCCCTAATTAAACCTAATTAAAATTAAGGATTCAGTGAATAATAATGCATCATTATTGGTTAATCAGTTATAGCAAATGTACCACAGTGAAGTTAATGACAGAGGAAACTGGAAGAGGGGCGATGAGGAGAAAGTGGGGGAGGAAGTATAGGAGACATTGTATTTTCTGCTTGGTTTTTCTGTAAAACCAAGCTCTAAACATAGTCTATTAGTTTCTAAAAAGGTAACGAAATGCTTGAAAAAAAGGTAAAGATATTGAGAAAAAGTCATGGCTTCAACAGTTGAGTAATGAACACAGCACATTTGATCGTCAACTCTGAAATCTACATGAAACATGCCAGCTAATTAGCTTCTATACATTTCAATAAATGTATAAAGAATTAGAACAAATGAACTAATTTTCCAAAACATGTAGAAGGATCTAAAGAGATACTAAATCAAACCACTGTTCTAGGTGGTGACACTGTATGTGGAAAATGTTTTTAAACGTGCCAATCCAAAATTATAAAAATGTCATTTCGATTTCTAGGAATGACAAAGTATTTGTGAAATCTCGCATAGACTTAAGTGATGTTTCCATAAATATTCTTCATTTTTTTAAAATTATACACAACAGATTATGCTGTGGTTTAGATGTTGGCCCCCGAACTTCATGTTAAAATTTAATACCCAGTGTTGGAGGTGGGGTCTAATGGGAGGTGTTGGGATCATGGGGGTGGCTCCCTCATGAGTAGATTAATACCCTCCCTGGGGGGTGGGGGGTGAGTGAGTTCTTGCTCTGTTAGTTCCTGTGAGAACTGGTTGTTAAAGGAACCTGGCACCACCTCCTCTTTCTCTTGCTTCCTCTCCCACCATGCAGTCTCTGCAAACCGACTCCCCTTTGTCTTTCTTCATGAGTGGAGACAGCCAGAGGCCCTGGCCACATGCCCAATCTTTCAGCCAACAGAATTGTGAGCCAAATAAATCATTTTTCTTTATAAACTATCCAGTCTCAGGTATTCCTTTATAGCAACACAGATGGGCTAAGACAGATGATATCCATTCTTAGTAACATAGCACAAATAATATAGTTATATGCCTTTCTAATCCTTGATTTCTTTATATATATAGAAACATGATTCATACAGCACCATGATCTTCTCAATATTACTGAAAATTTATTAAGAAAATACTCATTATCTTATCAGCATATGAGGTAATAAAAAATACCAGCTTTAGTAGTTAAGTGAATCTAATAGGTACAAAAATGAATATTTAATTACACTGAGCAAGAGCCCCAAATTTGGAAAATAGACATTTATGACTATAACATAATTATGACTAGACATAATCTAAATTAGTTTTGAGGTATAAAATTAGTTTTCCTTTCAAAATGATTCAAATCAACGACTCTAAAAAATGTTTTTTTAAATATGCCTGATGTTCAAGGACTACTCTGCCCCATAAGATCATTAATAGGCTCACGCCTGTAATCCCAACACTTTGGGAGGCTGAGGCGGGCGGATCACCTGAGGTCAGGAGTCTGAGCCTGGCCCACCTGGTGAAACTCCATCTCTATTAAAAAGACAAATTTAGCTGGGCATGATGGTGGGTGCCTGTAATTCCAGTTACTCCAGAGGCTGAGGCAGGAGAACCTAGGAGGCGGAGGTTGCAGTGAGCCAAAAGATTGCACCATTGCACTCCAGCCTGGGCAAAAAGAGCAAAACTCTGTCTCAAAAAAAAAAAAAAAAAAATCATTAATAATACCTACACACTAAACTTTTGGTTCAGTAGTAATTTCAATTTACTGTCTAAGGTAAACTAACTTTTGTTCCTGTCATTCTCAACCCAGTTGTTTAAGATCAAGGTTAGAATGCCATGGTCTGGCATTTCCATCAGACTACTTCTTACAGGATCCTAAAAAATATTAGGCTAAAGGAATTTTAAATTTTTTAACATTTATACCTTTTTTTTTTTTTTTTGAGATGGAGTCTCATTCTGTCACCAGACTGGAGTGCAGTGGCGCAATCTCGGCTCACTGCAACCTCTGCCTCCTGGGTTCAAGCAATTCTCCTGCCTCAGCCTCCTGAGTAGCTGGGACTACAGGCGTGCACCATCACACCCAGCTAATTTTTCTATTTTTAATAGAGATGGGGTTTCACCATGTTGGCCAGGTTGGTCTCGATCTCCTGACCTCATGATCTGCCCGCGTCAGCCTCCCAAAATGCTGGGATTACAGGCATGAGCCACCGAGCCTGGCCTAACATTTATACCTCTTTAAGAGGATCTGTCTCACAAATTCTTTTTTTTTTTTTTTTTTTTTTTTTTGAGACAGAGTCTCACTCTGTCGCTCAGGCTGGAGTGCAGGGGCACGATCTCGGCTCACTGCAACCTCCGCCTCCCGGGTTCACACCATTCTCCTGTCTCAGCCTCCAGAGTAGCTGGGACGACAGGCGCCCACCACCACGCCTGGCTAATTTTTTTGTATTTTTAGTTTCACCAAGTTAGGCAGGATGGTCTCAATCTCCTGACCTTGTGATCCGCCCACCTCGGCCTCCCAAAGTGCTGGGATTACAGGCGTGAGCCACCACACCCGGCCACAGATTCTTATCCTCTCAGTCTAAGCCAAATAAACAACACTAACCAACATACTTTCAATGGACTAATTACAAGTTACTGTTCCGTGGAAAATAAAACATTTTGGTTTTTCATTTTCTAGGTGTAAAAATTGCTTAGGCTGCATTACCCCTAAAAGAGTATTTATATTGTAGCCCCCAGTACTATTGCCTAACTCTTCAATTTTCTGTACAACAGAGAATCAGACACAATTCGAATTCTGTATTCCCCATTTGAAAAGCTGGCTTAGGCCAGGCACCGTGGCTCACGTGCCTTGGGAGGCTGAGGGGGTGGATCACCTGAGGTCAGGAGTTCAGAACCAACCTGGCCAACATGGTGAAACCCCTTGTCTACTAAAAACACAAAAATTAGCTGGGCGTGGTGGCATACGCCTGTAATCCCAGCTACTCGGGAGCCTGAGGCAGGAGAATTGCTTGAACCCAGGAGGCGGAGGTTGCATTGAGCCAAGATTGTGCCACTGTACTCTGGCCTGGGTGACAGAGTGAGACTCCATCTCAATAAATAAATAAATAAATAAATACGACTAGCTTAAAATAAACATGCATAGAAAATGAATTTACCCTTAGTAATAAATTAGAGAGGAAACCATATACTGCCTGAAATATCCCTACAATTTAGCATTTGTGAAACTTTTAGCGTTTTATTCACATGTCTATGAATTGCATTATGACTTCCCTTTATTATACGACTCAGATGATTTGTTCCAAAGTATAGAAACCTAACTTTGGAGTGAACACTCAGCTGAGTTTCTTTCAATGGAGAGCAGAGAGAGGTATGTTTGGTATGACCAGCGTTCAGAGCAACAGAATCGAACCGCCACAGCAGGGAGTAACACTGATACTCTTGCCAGCTGATGTGTGCGGCTTCATCAGAGGATGAGTGTGTCTTTAGTATCAGCTGAAACAGGAAAGATCACTTTGTTAAAGTTTACAAGTATTTGCAAGAAATACTTTCCAGTGCTGGTAAAAGCCATCTATATTGTCCTGAAAAGTCTCTAAGATGCTTTATATATAAGGTAATAAACCTATGGACACACAGATGAGTGGAGGCACCCTTTAAGAACAGTTCTGGGGCGGGCACAGTGGCTCACACCTGTAATTCCAGCACTTTGGGAGGCTGAGGCAGGTGGATCACCTGAGGTCAGGAGTTTGAGACCAGTCTGGCCTTGTCAGGCGTGGTGAAACATGGCAAAACACTGTCTCTACTAAAAATACAAAAAATTAGTTGGGCGTGGTGGCAGGCACCTGTAATCCCAGCTACTTGAAAGGCTGAGGCAGGAGAATTGCTTGAAGCCAGAAGGCAGAGGTTATAGTTAGCTGAGATCATGCCACTGCACTCCAGCCTGGGTGACAGAGTGAGATGCCATCTCAAACAAAACAAAACAAAACAAAACACTTCTAATAGGTGCAAGATTAGAAACTTTGAGAAATAATTACAATTATTATTTAATATGATACAGTTGTTTTTAAGAAATTTAGCCTAATGAATGTTAGGGTTGTCTGGAACTTGACTTGATTTTTAGCTACTGACAAGGTCACATAATGTGGTATGTTTTATGGACAATACATATGCTTTGTTGAATATATATTTCTTCCCTCAACAATAAAACCTGTTCCATAGCAAGTTACACCATTTGTTAGCTTATCTCCAGAAAAAACTGTGATGTCCTACAAGAGTCCCTTTAAAATCTATTTGGATGATAGTGAGTATTACAGTCATTCAAACTTAATTAAAATTAACGACAAACTCAAATATATGAAGAGATTTCTCAATGCCAGCTCACTTCTTTTCTGAGCCTCTAAAGCATTTTATAGATTTGTTTATGAATTTTGGAATTTTCAGTATGCTAGAAGTTTGAGTGTGTTTAAATCATGTATGGCCAGAAATATGCAATTCTCTAAAGTACATCACAGGCTGGCAGTGTGGAAGACATGCTAAGTTAACATTGTGACAACATGAATGGCTGCTGTGAACTAATTCTGGTCATAGCACAAGAGTAGTGCATACAAGCACAACCCATAGGAGATTGTGTGGGTAAATGATACTTTCGCTGAGTTCATAGAAAATACAGGAACCATCTAGGTGTTCTGGGTTATCTAATGGTTGAAAGCAGCAGCAGGGCACTTTGTAACACCTGAGCTTAACAGAGCTGGACCTGAGATTCCTCACAACTGAATGAGGTTGAACTAAATGACTGGTGGATTCTCACCTAGCTACACTGCCCTTCTCACCTGTCCTCATGAGGCTGTTGCAAAAATTTGATAAGATCAAAGACTTTACATGGTAGCTGGCCTCTACTTAGTGCTGAACAGGTAACAGGAATCACTACAATAATAATAATAATAATTATTATTATTATTATTTCGATTCAGAGTCTTGTTCTGTCACCCAGGCTGTAGTACACTGGTGTGATCTCGTCTCACTGCAACCTCTGCCTCCCAGATTCAAGCGATCCTCCTGACTCAGCTTACTGAGTAGCTGGGATTACAGGCGTGCACCACCATGCCCAGCTAATTTTGGCACTTTTAGTAAAGATGGGGTTTCACCATGTTAGCCAGGCTTGCCTCATACTCCTGACCTCAGCCTCCCAAAGTGCTGGGATTGTAGGCGTGAGCCACTGCGTCCGGCACCACTACTATAATTATAAAACCTATTTATAACACCCTATTTATAAAACCAAAGTAATCTACCTTAGGCATCAGTCAGGTCCCTACACTAGGGCTGTTTAGGAACAGGCTGGATGATCCTTTGTTGACAAGGATTTAGTAACTGGTTAGAACTAGGACTAGGACTCGGACTCAGGGAGCAAGGGAGAGGGGTCTAGATACCACTGTTAGTTCTATTTATGTGAAACAAATTACCGGAAACCTCAAATTACCAATCGATTTATGTTGAATGTCCCTCAGACTTCCTTCACTTCTGACCCGCAGATTCTCTTCCAAAGGACTCTTCTAATTAGACAACAAATATCTCTTGATTATATCACAGTCAGAATACTATGCACCTTAAATACATCTGCAATCCCCGCCCCCCCAGCATTGCCATGTAAGGTTATCTAATTAGGGAAATTTAAGAACCCAATTCTGAGTTCTTAAATGAATTGCGGGCTAAAGGATTCTTTTCAGAAGTCCAGGCCCCCCTCAATGGGAGGAGATTTTACAGGGGTGGACTGCAGGAGACAGAAACTCGGGAGGTGTGTTAGAATCGTGTCTACCAAAATAGCCTTCCGGTCCCCTTCCAACTTGGAAAATCAGAGATTCTAATGTACAAAGAGTAGCAGCTCAAGGTTTATCAGAAAGAACTGGGAGAGATGAGAGAGTGAAACAACAGGAATTGAGTACCCGCTGTTCACCAGCGAGAGTGATCTGTGTGCTTCAGCTGATCCGATTTTCACAAGAACTGGTAGCACCCTCATGAGGAGGTGCGAGTTTCCCAGGACAGCACACCCACATCTTCATTGCACTTCCTCTCCTTTTTGGCTGTGATGCTCTAGATACTAAACCTGACACGCCTCATTTGCCTCATCAGTGCCTTGCCTGTCCAACCCTCTTCCTTCTTTCTGCTCCTACTGCCCTTCATTCCCTGCCACTAGTCCATCCCTGCCCCAACCATAGCTGGGGACACTCACCCGCATACTGCATGCTCCCTCGGAGTCTCTTGCCTATTTCCTCCCTCCTAACCTCCTCTCTCTGCCCTCTCCTCCTGCCTGTCAAGGTGAGGAATAATCATGGGAGTGTAGGTGGGAAAATATGGACAGGTTTGACATTTTAAAGGAACAATTATATTAACATCAGACTTCAGATAAATTATGTGTTATTTATCCACGTTCATATAAATATTTGCCATGTGTATGAACATGTAATACTAATATAATGGTTAAGATGCATAATTTTGTGTCCTATGTTTCTCAGTTCATATTCAGTTATTTTCTGATGGATCCAAATTTCTACTAATAAAATTATGTTTAGAGCTGCATAAAAAGCTAGAAACTGACCAACATATGGTATTTTTCAGCAACGCTGGCTGCATGTGTATTGAAAAGTATTAATCTGTTGAAAAGTATTTAACCTTTACCCTCATCACTTATTACTTGTCACAAAATTTTGCATTCAACAACCCAAATCATATCACAATCCTATTTTTATCTTACTTTTAAAAATGGAGTTACATGGCAAAATTCTGAGTTCTTAAATGAATGGTGGGCTAAAGGATTCTTTTCAGAAATTTTTCATTTTTATTTTTGTGGGTATGTAGTAGGTACATATTCATGGAGTATGGGAGATGTTTTGATTCAGGCATGCAATGCATAATAATCACATCAGGATAAACGGGGAATCCATCCCCTCAAGCATTTATACTTTCTTTGCATTACAAACAACCCAATTATACTTTTTTAGTTATTTTAAAATGTGCAATACATCATTGTTGACTGTAGTCACCCTGTTGTGCTATCAAATACTAGATATTATTCTTTCTACCTAACTAAATTTTTGTACCCATTAATCACCCCTATTTCCCTTCACCCCCTACTTCCCTTCCCAACCTCTGGTCACCATCCTTTTGCTCTCTGTCTCCATGAATTCAATTGTTTTGATTTTTAGCTCCCACAAATAAGTGAGAATATGGGAAATCTGTTTTTCTGTACCTGGCTTATTTCACTTAACACTACGACCTCCAGTTCCATCCATGCTGTTGCAAATGACAGGATCCCATTCTGTTTTTACAGCTGAATAGTACTCCATGGGGTATATGCACCACAGTTTCTTGATGCATTTGTCTGTTGATGGACACTTGGGTTGCTTCCAAATCTTGGCTATTGTGAATAGTGCTGCAGTAAACACGGAGTCCAGATATTTCTTCAATATACTGATTTTCTTTCTTTTAGGTATATACCTAGCAATGGGATTGCTGGATCATTTGGCAGTTCTATTTTTCATTTTTTGAGAAACCCCCCAAACTGTTTTCCATAGTGGTTGAACTAATTTACATTCCCTCCAACAGTGTACAGGGGTTCTCTTTTCCGTACGTCATTGCCAGCCTTTGTTACTGCTTGTCTTTTGGAAAAGAGCCATTTTAATTAAGGGGGGATGATATCTCATTGTAGTTTTGATTTGCATTTCTCTGATGACCGATGATGTTGAGCACCTTTTTATATGCCTGTTTGCCATTTATACGTCATCTTTGAAGAAATGTCTACTCAGACTTTTGACCCATTTTTTAATCACATTATTAGTTTTTTTCCCCATAGAGTTGTTTGAGCTCCCTATATATTCTAGTTATTAATCCATTGTCAGATGAGTAGTTTGCAAATATTTTCTCCCATTCTGTGGATTGACTCTTTACTTTATTGATTGTTTCCTTTGCTGTGTATAGGCTTTTTAACAAGTGACCCATTTGTCCATTTTTGCTTTGGTTGCCATGCTTGTAGGGTATTACTCAAAAAATCTTAATCTAGGCCAATATCCTGGAGAGTTTCCCAGTGTTTTCTTGGGGTAATTTCATAGCTTGAGGACTTAGATGTAAGTCTTTAATCCATTTTGATTTGACTTTTGTGTATGGCAAGAGACAGAGGTCTAGTTTCATTCTTCTGCATTTGCATATCCAGTTTTCCCAGCACGATTTATCCTTTCTCCAATGTCTGTTCTTGGCACTTTGTTAAAGTTGAGTTCACTGCAGATGTATGGATTTGTTTTCGAGTTCTATATTCTGTTCTATTGGTCTATGTGTCTGTTTTTATGCCAGTGCAATGCTGTTTTGATTACTATAGCTCTGTAGTATAATTTGAAGTCAGGTGATGTGATTCTTCCAGTTTTTTTGCTTTTGTTCAGGATAGATTTGGCTATTCTGGGTCTTTTGTGGTTCCATGTAAATTTTAGGTTTTTTTGTTTTTTCTATTTCTGTGAAGAATGTCTTTGGTATTTTGATAGGGATTGTATTGAACCTGTAGATTGCTTTGAGTAGTATGGACATTTTAACAATATTGATTCTTCCAATCCATAAACATGGAATATCTTTCCATTTCTTTGTGTCCTCTTCAATTCTTTCATCAGTGTTTCGCAGTTTTCATTGTAGAGATCATTCGCTTCTTTGGTTAAGTTTATTTATAGATATTTTATTTTATTTGTAGCTATTGTAGATGGGATTTTTCCTTGATTTCTTTTTCAGATTGTTTACTGTTGGCATATAGAAATGCTACTGATTTTTGTATGTTGATTTTGTATTCTGCAACTTTACTCAATTTACCAGTTCTAATAGTTTTTTGGTGGAGTCTTTAGGTTTTTCCAAATTTAAGATCATGTCAAATATAAGAATAATTTGACTTCTTCCTTTCCAATTTGGATGCCCTTTATTTCTTTCTCTTGTCTGATTGCTCTAGCTAGGACTTCCTAAAGGGTTCCTTAGAGTTTTTTCCTGGTTTGAGTTTTCTGACGAATTCCAGCAGATAGTTTTTCTACTTTGACTTTAGGATTGGTATTGCCCCACTGTGAGAACTGTAGTACTGACTGAGGAATGAGTGATCACTGGGCCCTGTCCCTCATTGGTTACACTGAAATTGTTCTGTAGCATGTGAATCCTTGTGTGCCTACAAGAGTTTCTCTGTGAGTAAAGGGTTTCTTATGTTTATTTCACTTCCTTCTCCAGTATAAATTATCTGATGTTCCTCTATTCCATTTTAACCACACCAGGGGTATATGGAAATCCAATTCTGACACTAACTATCAAGAGTTAGCATCAGACTTCACATATTTAAAGGCTCATTCCCACCAAGCTGCTCTTAAGATTTCAGATGCCAGGCACACATTGGGGGGCCCCAAGCCACTTGTACTTCTACACAACTGGCTGTAAAATCAGAGGTTTTCATTTCTCCTCAGATTCAATAATTAACTGAAATGACTCACAGAGCTCAAGAGTAAGCAATAATTATGATTACAGGTTTATTATAAAACATACAACTTGGTAACAACAAATGAAGGGATGTATAGGGCGAGGTCTGGAGGGAATGTAAAGCTGTGTGCCCTCTCCCCATGGAGTCACTGCTGGTTACCCTCCTGGTCAGCAAAGTGTTCACCAACCTAGAAGCTCCCCTGAGCCTCAGTGTCTAGAGATCTTTCTGAGGTTTCATTATGTAGGCTAGGATGATTAAATCATTGACCACATAATCAAACTCAATCTCCTGCTCCTCCCACCCCCAGGTTGAGCTGGCTCAAAGTATCAACCCTATAATTGCATAGTTGATCTTTCTGATGACCAGTCCCCATCCTGAAGCTATCTAGGGGCTCACCACAGTTACCTCACTAGCATGTCTAAGACACTTCTATCACTCTGAAAATTCCAAGGGTTTTTGAAGCTCTGTGATAGGAACTAAAGACAGTGTTAGATGTATTCTCTACTATACCACATCCTCCAGTATTTCCCTAAAACACCCAGGAAGCTTCCTCTTCCTGATTCAGAATGTCTATCCTATTTCTTGTTAGAGACTATTTCTCTTCTGGGTTTTCTTGTGCACACTGAGGCTGGACCTCTACTGAATGCTTGTTAAAGGTGATTACAGACCAAGGGCTTATCCCCAGTACAGTTCACTCCTGTTGTTTAAAGGATCAGTTAGGTATGAAGGCATTTCCACATTGATGACAGGCATAAAGTTCCTCCCCCATGTAAGTTCTCTGGTGTTTATGAAGTTTAGAGCTACTGCTGAGGGCTCTTACGCACTTATTACATTTATAATGTGGGTTCTCCCAGGTTGTCCATAGACAGAGAATTGGCCGAAGGCTTTCCCACATATCTGACATTCATATGATTTTTCTTCTCTATAATTCTTTGTGTGTGTGTGTGTGTGTAAATACAGTGAGAGCTCTTGATACCGGAGAGAGAAAGAAATTATTTAGGCAGATAGTGAGGGCCAAAGAGTACTCGACAGAACTTCCCTTCTAACAAAAAGCAGCCCAAGAAATCATTGCTTTTCTAACAAAGAGAAGCCTGAAAGATTGAGCTGCAAGCATTGACAAGGAAGCTGCAAGCTTTCACAGGGGGAGGCCTACGGCTACACCCATAGAAAAGGGCTATCTGGGGCCAGGCATGTCCACCACGGGGCTCCACCTTCCCTTTTTTTGTTACCATGTATAGAGTAAGAAAGAAATAAGCAACATGGAGTAGCTACCCACCTGCCTAATAAAAGATTGGAGTGGGGGCTGCCAGAGATTCATGTCCTATGTAAATGGCACAACTGGTCCTGGCCGGTTTCTCGTGCCTTGTGTAGATCAGACACCATCTCCCCACTGGCTCACCTGTAAAAACCCCCTGCATCTCACCACAGATTGGCAACCCATTTTCCTGGGACCCCTCTCTGTAGCAGAGAGCTTTCTCTTTCTTTCACCTATTACAGTTCTGCTCTAGACCTCACCCTTGTCTGTGTCCGGGTCCTTAATCTCCGTGGCCATGAGACCAAGAACCTCCCCCAGACAACGAGGCCACTTCACTCTGATCTAAAATCCTGGTTACAATCATTTTATTTCTTTAGTGCAAATTCTCTCATGTTTACTAACCAGAAATTTGACCAAACTCAAGACATTTTGGGAAATTAAAAATTATGAAGTATTTTCAAGAATGAAGAGAAAAATAAAGAGGTGATATTGGAGATGTCATGAAAAGGAAAATCATCAAAGGGAAGGGACCAGGGCAAAGGCCACAATGTGAAGCTTTAACTCTAATGAAGACATGAATATATGTGAACAAAATTGGTTTATACATGAGAAATAATAACATTATGTGTGGAATTTTTCTCCCAACGGCTTCCCATAGGTTTTTTTTTTTTTTTTGGACAGAGTCTTACTATGTCACCAGGCTGGAGTGCAGTGGCATGATCTTGGCTCACTGCAACCTCCGCCTCCCTGGTTCAAGCAATTCTCCTGCCTCAGTTTCCTGAGTAGCCGGGACTACAGGTGCGCACCACCATGCCTAACTAATTTTTGTATTTTTAGTAGAGACAGGGTTTCACCGTGTTGGCCAGGATGGTCTTGATCTCTTGAACTCATGATCTGCCTGCCTTGGCCTCCCAAAGTGCTGGGATTACAGGCATGAGCCACCGCGCCCAACAGCTTCTCACAGTTTTCTAAAAATATCATTCACTCAAGGTCATCTGCATTTGTCATTATCAAAGTTCTGTCCCTCACCGACCAGGTACTCCCTGCACTGAGCATATCTGTCTGTGAGAGGAGCCGGGCACATTCCTCAGCCCCGGGCTCAAAACAAACAAGCCCAGTACAAACACACCCCATCCTCCCATCTCACCACATATCGCCACATATCTCTCAAACTTCCTGAGCCCAGTACAAACACATCCCATCCTCCCATCTCACCACATATCGCCACATATCTCTCAAACTTCCTGAGCCCAGTACAAACACATCCCATCCTCCCATCTCATCGCCACACTTCCTGAGCCCAGTACAAACACCACCTCCCATCTCACCACATATATCGCCACATATCTCTCAAACTTCCTGGGCCCAGTACAAACACCACCTAGAAAGTCTCCGATAAGGAGACAGCCGTTCAAAGTTTTACAGAAAGCGCGGGAACCAAAAGAATTCCTTTGTTTCCCTGTAACTTTCGGGCTATAAAAAGCAAACACTCGCATTGTTCGGGGCCCTCTTGTATGCTGTGTAATGGAGGGACCAAGTTTGAACTTGTCATAAAGATCCTTGCCGCTTGGCTTTGACTCTGGACTCTGGTGGTCTTCTTTGAGGAACAGAGGGTCTGGGCATTACATCTGCAGCCTACCTGGATTTGGGCTCTGGGGAAATCCTTCCTTCCCTCCACAGCACTGTTCCTTGCTTCAACTGGGAAATCACGAATGATTTGCAGAGCTGATGTTCTGTGGGGAAAGTTGCATGGATTTTGAATTCTGTGTGAGAACTGTGCATGATCTTCAGATCTGGGGCAGGCTCCCAACAAGGCAAGGTGAGCATAGAAGGGCACCCGGGGAAGAGCACCTTGAACACCAAGGACATTGAGGGCCCTTCCCTGGAGTAGGAAGGAGAACCCCTGACACCAAGCTCCAGACAGTCTCAGAAGCAGTGAAGATTTAAATATTTCCACCGTGGGTTGTGGAATTTATTCTCATAATTAATCCAATAAAATTAAGATCCATTGAAACAATCTAGGTTCTATTTGGAAAAGAAAAATGGCTGTTATTTTTATTACTGTGGTCTCAAACCCTAGCTTAGTGCTTAAAACAGTATTGTCACTTAGTAAAAATTTAATCCATTTATTTATTCAAAAAAATAGTCATTGAGTTCCCAGCATTGTTCTTAATGTTGGAGATGGAGTTGTAATAAAGACAAAAAGCTGTGGTCAGAAAGACATGTTCTAGGGGTTGATAAACTAGATTTAAGCAAACAAACAATGTTGAGGCAGTTGTAAGTGCTGTGAAAGAAAACAGATGAGGATAGAGACAAAGTAGCGTATGTGGAAGCCGCCTGGCCTGACGGACTCAGCACCTGATGAATCACCTGCCTCCATGCCTGACCTTCAGCACCTGCCGTCACACATCCCTGTCACCTGTGGTCACCACACACCTAAGACCCCTGCAGCCTCTGACATGGTTGATTGAGTGAGTCATTTCCCCAACACGGCATTGGATGGATGAGAAAAGGACAGCCCTTCACTTATGTTCCCTGAAAGGATATCCTCAATGGAGAATGAAAAAATTGGTGCACATGTTGGGAAGGACATGATCTCATGATCAGTTCCTGACCTGCCATGAGCATTCCAGGGTTCTGGAGAAACAGAACGTTCATGAATACTTCTCAGACACACTTACTAATAGAAGATCCAGGCCAAGAGGAGAAATGTGCTCATCTGCTGGCAAAGGGTAATCAACTCAGGAGAAAGAGCAAGTCCCCACGAACCCGTGGGTTCCTTGCCAGGAACTCGGCCGCCACCTGTCTTCCTTCACATTCTCCCTCAGGATAGTCTGAAAACTAAGCAGACAAAGCTGAAGAAGGATAAAGAAACCATGAGAGCCCAGTCTTATTCATCTCGTCATGGACCTCCAAGCCTTCATCTGGGAGTGAGTGCCACCAGGTCCAACCCACATGCACCTGCAGGGTGATCTAAGACAAACAGGAGGAGCCCTTTTTCCCAGGTCACAAGGAAGAAGGCTTTGGCTACAGCAGCTCATAAAGAACATATGAAAATCCTCATTTTATAGAAAAATAAGAGGACAATTATAGTGTTTTATGCTTTGCTTAGACCTGGTATTCAGGGATGTCATGTAATTCCCTCCCTGAGGGCAAATCCTAGGAGGACCTGACTCATTGCCACATGGTGATTCTTGTTTGCACAACCAAGAACAAAACTTTGTGACTTAATACTTCTTGGTTAGGTGCATTAGCATTCTTTCCCTAACACTCACCCAGCCCTGCAGAGCGACAACCTCCCTGCTGTGCCCGGCCCTGACCCTCCCTGTCCTGTCCCGCCCTACCCCCTTCCTCTCCACCCTGCCCTGTTCCCCACCCCCTATGCTTCCCCCTGCCCCCACCCTCCAATGCACTTGCCCTCAATCATCTTGATTCCGCAACGTGTAGGTTCAGGCAGCACCAGAGACTCAATCCTAGCTCCATGCCCCAGGGCCTGAATGCGCAGCCAAGCACCTTTGGAATCTGTTAAACAGTGGACATAACAGTTCAAAGCCTCATCCCCTGCTGGGAGGTTCAGTGGCTCACTATGTCAGTTTAGCAACAAAACCCCTTTTACCAAAAGGAAGAGGGATTGAGCCCTTTCTAATGCTACTGCTGTGTCTCACAGTCACCCTACGGCAGTAGAGCTCATAGAATACAGGAAGAAGGAGCTTAGTTTTGGGGGACATTTGATTCCTTTGGAAATCTGAGTGAAATGGTAGCTGGAGTTCTGCCTTAGTAATTATCATTGCAGGAACATCTCAGCATTTCATAATTTATGTTTTTGAAGCATTTGCCAACAGCAGACTACTTTCCAGAACAACGTTAATAATTGGATGTATTGCATGGACAGATAGTGATAATGAGTCATGAACAGGGTGGGAAGACAACTCCTTGAGTGAGGTCCCCAAAAGAGAAAAAAATTCCCATAGCATTAACTGAGACTCTCTGAATCAGTTACTTGCAATTGCTTATTTAATCCTCCGGGTGTGGTGGCTCACACCTGTAATCCCAGCACTTTTGGAGGCTGAGGTGGGTGGATCATGAGGTCAGGAGTTTGAGACCAGCCTGGCCAACATGGTGAAACTCTGTCTCTACTAAAAATACAAAAGCTAGCTGGGCGTGGTTGTGCGTGCCTGTAATCCCAGCTACTGGGAAGGCTGAGGCAGAAGAATGGCTTGAACCCAGGAGGCGGAGGTTGCAGTGAGCCAAAATCGTGCCACTGCACTCCAGCCTGGGTGACAGCACAGGACTCCATCTCAAAAAAAAAAAAAAAAAAAAAAAAAATCCTCACAATAATTGTGCTATTTATGGATCAGCTGTCCATATAACAAGTGATGTGAAGTAAGTTCTAAAAGCTTTATGAATGTGACCAAGTCTCATGCTACAAAATGACAGAACTAGAATTTAAACCAAGCTCTGCCCATCTCTATCTCAAATTTCTACATGTGTTTGTCTTGAGAGAGGTGGACACCAGAGCCAGGTTTTACCGGGATATGTCTCCTGTCTGACCAGCGAGGAGAGGCTTTTCCTTGTTATCACAGCCTTGTCTTTTCAGTCTGTATGCACGGTCACTACCTACCCCATGCCCAGGTTCTACTCCATACCCCAAACATCAGCTCCCACGTCTCCTCATTTTTACTGTAAACCAGTAAGTGCCTGAGACAGATCTTCATTGATTAGAGGTTTATTTTGCCCAGGTTGAGAATATACCCAGGAAAAAGAAATGAGAGTTTTGAGAGCTTCAATATTTAAAAGGAAAAGAGCAAGCAGGAGGGGAGGAAAAAAGAGGAGGGAGGGTAGGCAGCGAGGCAAGTGCTTTCATTCTTGTGGGGCTCTGATTAGCGCTCAATGAATTCACATTTCACATAACACAAGCATGTGGAATTACAGCCGTCTGTTTGGGAACAAAAGGAAGGCAGTTTTTGCCTGACTCAGTCTCCCATGCTTAACTTTCCCTTTGGCATAGTGAGTTTGGGATCCCAAATTCTATTTTTCCTTCACATTACTCATCCTTACTCATTGCAACACACACGTACCAAAGACCAACAATTCTCACGTCCATCTGACATTTCATATCTATTGATCAAGAGTCCAATCCCAGATGATTCCAAATATCACCTTTTCCCTGGCTGTATTTGCCCTAACACAGATAGGTGCTATGTCAAAGCCACCCTTTGACTGACAACAATCACCAAGGATCTTCCTGTTCATAAATCTCGGTAAGATCACAGTTACCGCCCTATCATTAAATTCCATGGAGTGTTCCTCAGCCTTTGGGTTGGAACTAAAGCAGAATTCAAACATAACCTCTTTTTGGGAACTTTATTTTTCCTAGTATGCTCTGACAGTTCCAATATCTGTCTATTATCAAACTATTCTAGTCACTCTGAACATGTGGATAATTGGAATAGAAGAGGGAGACCAAAATTAGACCCATGTAATGCAGCCAACCGATCTTTGTCACAGAGAAAAAGGAGCCTTTTGACTTATAGTCTTCTTAACAAATAGTAAAGGAAAACTTTGGTGACCATATGGGGAAAAACGAATATAGACATAAACTTTACACATAAAAAAATTTACTAAGAATAATTCACAGACTTAAATGTAAAATATAAAACTAAAAATCTTTTAGAAGAAATGTTAGGAGAAAATCTATGTGGTCTTGGGTTTTGTATGAGTGTTTATACACAAGTCCAAAAGCATGATCCATAAAAGACAAAAACTGATAAAATGAACTTTTTTTTTTTTTTTTGGAGACGGAGTGTTACTCTTGTCGTCGAGGCAGGAGTACAGTGGCGTGATCTTGGCTCACTGCAACTTCCACCTCCCGGTTCAAGTGATTCTTGTTACTCAGTCTCCCAAGTAGCTGAGCTTACAGGTGCCCATAACCATGCCTGGCTGATATTTGTATTTTTAGCCGAGACGAGGATTCACCATGTTGGTCAGGCTGGTCTCGAACTCTTACCTCAAGTGATCCACCCACCTCGGCCTCCCAAAGTGCTGAGATTAGAGGCGTGAGCCACCGTGCCTGGCCGATAAAATGAAATTTATTAAAGTTAAAATTTTCAGAAGTGTGGAAGACCTTGTTAAGAGAATGAAAAGACAGGACACAGACTGGGAGAAAACCTTTGAAAAAGACGTAACTAAAAAGGGACTTGTATCTAAAGTACTTTGTAAAAATTAACAACAGGAAAACAAACAACCCAATTAAAAATGGGTAAAGATCTAAACACCTCACCAAAGAAGATATACAGGTAAGCAAGGTAAGCATAGGAAATAAATAGGAAACATACAACATCATTTTTCATTAGGGGAAGAAAAATTAAAGCAATATGAGACAGTCCTAAACACCGATTAGAAAGGCTAAAATCTTAAAATTAAAAAAGAAAAAAAAAGACAATACCAATAGTCATACAGGATGTGGAAGAAATTAAACTCTCATTCATTACTGGTGGGAATGTGTAATGCTACAGACACTATGGAAGACAGTCTGACGCTTTCCCCCCAAAGTTAAATATAATCTCATTCTATGATCCAGCAAATCACACTCCTGCTTATTCAGCCAACTTTTAAAAAAGCTTATGTGCACACAAAAAGCAGCACATAAATACGTACAGCAGCTCTCTTCACAATGGTCAAAGGCTGGAATAAATCAGGATGCACTTCAATAGGTGAATGGATAAGCAAACCAGGCTATATCCATGCAATGAAGCAATAGAAAAAAAAAAAAAACAGTTATCAACCCATGCAAAGATATGGATGAACTCAACTCTATCTATATTGCTAAGTAAATGGGTCGGTCTGATGAGGCTATGTGCTGTATGATCCCATTTACATGACATTCTGGAAAAGGCAAAACTGCAAAGAGGGTAAACAGATCTGTGGTTGCCAGGGGTTTTAGGAGCAGGGAGCTTGAAGAGGAACATTTTTTATGATGCTTTAACGGTGGACACCTGCTGTTATGCATTAATTAAAACCCATAGAAGGTTACAACCCAAAGAATATGTGGTAAGGTATGCAAATTAACATAGTCACTGAGGAGGTTAGAGGATGTCAGGATGGAATGCAGAATGTGACAAAGAACCTAACCGTGTCACAAATGTATGAAACAAACATACCACCGATGGTGGGGGAAAGGTGCGGATCGAAGTGGCTTTGGAAATGACGGAGATCCAGAAAGCTAAAGGCAAAGGGACTGGACTTAAATGGTGCTGTCTCTTTTAGAAAGTTCCTTCCCACAAGGGTAACAGTTAACAGTTCTGATGCCACTCTACCTCTAGTGTGGAATTGCACAATGAATTAAATACCTGGCAGATGGGCGTGAGCCTGGTTTCTCACTGCTGGAGTGAGAAGTTACAGATGAGAAGAGAAGCTAGAATGAGCCACACGCTAATGGGTTAGTGCTGAAGACATCAGTGTGACTCATGCTTACCTTAATTTAGACACACGTTCCATGAGTCTGTGTCCACGTGAGAATACACACATTTCCTTGTACTGTGAGCCGACAGCACTGAGAAGCAAGGCTTCCCTTGTTAGGATGGCTATTATCAAAAGGACAGGAGATAACGATGGTGGAGAAAAGTGAACCCTTGTACACTGCTCTTGGGAATGTAATGTTTCTCAAACAAGTAAAAATAGAACTACCATATGATCCAGCAATCCCACTTCTTGGAAGATACCCAAAGGAAATGAAATCAGTATCGTGAAGGAATATCTGCATTACATGTTTAGTGCAGCATTATTCACAAGAACCAAGATATGGAAACGACCAAGTGTCTGTCAACAGGTGAGTGGATAAAGCAAATGTGAGGTATATATAGAATATAAGGCAGAATGTTATTCAGCATTTAAAAGCAGGAAATTTTGCCATTGGCAGCAACAACATGGGTAAGCCTTGAGGACATTATACTAAGTGAAATAAGTCAGACAGAAAGACAAATACTGTGTGATCTCATATATATGTGGAATCTGAAAAAGTCAAACTCATAGAAGCAGACAGTAGATTGGTGGTTGCCAGGTGCTGGGGGTGTGGGAGGTGGGGAAATGGGGAGGTGCTGGCCGAAGAACACAAACTTCCAGGTATAAAACAAACAAGTTCTGGGGATCTAATGCACACATGGTGACTCTAGTTAATAATGCTGTGTTGGATACTTGAGTTTGCTAAGAGAGTAGATAGCGAATGTTCTAACCCCACGTGCACACGTGATGCAGGGGATGTGCTAATTAGCTTGATTGTAGCAATCATTTCTCAATGTATATGTATATCAAATCATCACCTTGCATACCTTAAATATATACAATTTTCATTTCTCAATTATACCTCAATAAAGCTGGAATAAAAGTTTCTCCCAAGGACAAATCTTATTCAGAGGAGAATGCTCTGGCATATTTCAAAATGGTGCCTGTTCTCCTCCACCTGCCTGAAGCCCTCTGAGATTTCTCTCCAGGATTCACTGTGAGAATCTGGTGGAGCTCCAGGAGGTAAGGCTTACAAATGTGCCCCCATGACTGGCTTCCCCTGCAGCTATCAGAATCATCCTCACTGAGCCCAGAGCCACCAGCTTTGCAGGCTCCCCTCCCACCTGGCACTCTGGTTCTGCTGTAGTTGTGGTTCTTTTTTTTTTTTTTTTTTTTTTTTTGAGACAGAGTCTTGCCCTGTTGCCCAGGCTGGAGTGCAGTGGCGCAATCTCGGCTCACTACAACCTCCTCCTCCCGGGTTCAAGTGATTCTCCTGCCTCAGCCTCCTGAGTAGCTGGGATTACAGGTGCACACCACCACCCCCCACTATTTTTTTGTATTTTTAGTAGAGACAGGGCTTCACCATGTTGGTCAGGCTGGTCTTGAACTCCTGACCTGTGATCCACCTGCCTCAGCCTCCCAAAGTGCTGAGATTACAGGTGTGAGCCCCCGTGCCCAGCCAGTTGTGGTTCTTTGTGTCTAACTGTTGGTCTCTCTACTCTGGGGGGCTGAGGCTTGTCCTGTGACCTCACTTCTCTTACGGATCTAGGAAGAATTCTAGATATAAGTTTTTAATACGATCTTCCAATAAAAGAAACCAGAGCTTCTTGGAGAAATTGATAACAATGGGACTGGGGCAGCAAAAATACAAGATTGGATAGTAAGATTGAAAATAAGAAAGTGCTCAAAAAACAAAACTAAACAAACCCACAAAAATCTAATGTCAAACAAAGAAGGAGCTTTTGGAAAGCCCTCCCAGTGACCAAAGCAGGAACAATTTGAGCATCAAAATAAATAATGTAGTATTAAATTATAATTGAAAGCTCAAAATAACTATCCAGGTGTCCATGATGGCATATATAAATGATTAAATGAATAAATGAATGAATAGAAATCTCTTATGCAGAAGAACTCCTAATGATTAATGCAGATAACCAATCAACAAGGAGGCAGCACAAATTACCCACTTCTTAAGTGAAGGCTTTGCATAGTGATTTCCTTCCAAAGGCCACATGCAGTATAGACAGGGGAAAAGTAGCTTCCCAGTGAAGAAAGCTGATAAACATAACCTCAGCCAGGTGATCAGCATTAATGTGAACAGGGTCTTGGGAGCATGTGCCCTTGCTATGATGTAAGAAGAATGGCACTTTACCTCAGATCATCTTTCTCAGAACCAATAGCCCCAATCTAACAATGAGAAAAACATCATTTAAACTGGAGGACATTCTCCAATACACCTGACCGGCACTCCTCAATATCATTCAAGGTTATCAAAAACAAAGAAAGTCTGATGAACTGCCACAGCCAAGAGAAGCCAAAGGAGACATCATTACTAAGTGGTATCCTTGATGGAACTCAAACAGACAAGGGAAATATATCAGTCCTTTCTCACGCTGCTATGAAGAACTGCCCCAGACTGTATGAAGCAAAGAAGTTTAATTTACGAAGCAAAGAGCTTTAATTGACTCACAGTTCTCCATGGCTGGGGAGGCCTCAGGAAAGTTACAATCACGGCAGAAGGCACTTTTTCACAGGACGGCAGGAAACAGAATGAGTACCAGCAGGGGAAATACCAGACGCTTAGAAAATCATCAGCTCTCCCAAGAACTCACTCGCTATCAGGAGAACAGCATGGGGGAAACCGCCCCCATGATTACATTACCGCCCACTCAGTCCCTCCCACCACACACCTGAGGATTGTGGGGATTGCAATTCAAGATGAGATTTGGGTGGGGACACAGCCAAACTATATTAGGAAAACTAAGAAAATCTGAATAAAGTATGAACTTTAGTTTGTAATAATGACTTAATATTGGTTCATTCATTGTGATAAATGTATATACTGATGTAAGATGTTAGCAAGAGAGGAAATATACGGATGGGTCTGGACAATGTGAAAAGTCTTTGTGATATCTTCCCAAATTTTATGTAAATCTGAAACTATTCAACAACAAAAACTGTTAAAAAACATTATTTTTTCAAACACCTATTTGTTTAATTAGTTGTACTATTAATCACTAGTAATTGACAGTGATAACTGGCTGTACTTTTTTTTTGAAACAGGGTTTCCCTCTGTTGCCCAGACTGGAGTGCAGTGGCACCGTCATAGCTCACTGCAGCCTGAAACTGCTGGGCTCAAGCGTACCACCACGCTTGGCTGTTTTTAATTTTTATTATTTACTTATTTTTTTTTTTGAGACAGGGTCTCACTCTGTTGCCCAGGCTGGAGTACAGTGGTGTGGTCACAGCCTCAGCCTCCCACCTCAGCCTCCCAAGTAACTGGGACTACAGGTGCATGCCACCACACCTGGCTAATTTTTAAATTTTTTGTAGAGACAGGGTCTCATTGTGTTGTCCAGGCTGGTCTTGAACTTCTGGGTTCAAGCCAATCCTCCCACCTTGGCCTCTTGAAGTGCTGGGATTACAGGAGTGAGCCACTGCACCTGGTCCCTACCGTTTTTTAATAGGAACATTAAAAACATTTATTATAATGAAAAGTAAATGATACAGACTAACATAATTCCAAATAACGTCACTTTAACATATTTTATGATAATGCATATAATTATTTGTTACATTATTATTACTTTCATTGTTGTGTTGCTATGTCCTGAGCTCATTCTCTCTCTCTCTTTTTTTTTTTTTTTTTTTGAGACAAGGTCTCATTCTGTCACCCAGGCTGGAGTGCAGTTGTGTGATCATAGCTCACTGTAGCCTTGACCTCCCCGGCTCAAGCTATCCTCTCCATCAGTCTCTGGAGTAGCTAGGACTATAGGTGTGCACCATCAAATTTTCGTAGAGATGGGTCTCTGTATGTTGCCCAGGCTTGTCTTCAACTCGTGGGCTCATGTGAGTCTCCTGCCCTGGCCTCCCAAAGTGCTGGGATTACAGGCATGAGCCACTATGCCTGGCCAAGGGTTCACTCTGTAAACAGCTGATTACCTTTCACCAGGGAAAGATGCAGACTTTAGAGAATCTATTTCAATTCACAGTCAACATTTCCAAAACAGTAGCTTTATAAAATGATGCTTCAATGGTGAGCTCTTTCCTTGTGAGTGGCTCTCTTATTCCAAAGAAACTTCTCTTAGTTCTGTTTCATGAACATCTTTTAGCAGTGATACAAATACTTGCCACTAGAAAAACAATATTCAAGGATTGGAAGAATATTAACAATTTATGATGATGATTTGATGTTTCGCTGTGATGTTTTCTAAAACAAGTGATTGTTTATTTTTTTAAGAAGTGTTAAAAGAATATTCAATCTCATAATTTTCTAGATGCTTTGCAGAAAGTGATGAAATCAGAGAAACAAAAATTACAGGATACTGTAAGAGTGATTTTAGGTGTTGTTATGTTTTGTAAAATAGAAAATTACCTCATAGAGCTATTATTGGAAGGAATTATTGGAAGCCCAAACACTGGAATGTTCCCAATTTTAGCTGACGTTATGATATCCATATAGCTAGTCATGTAGCTAACGATAAAAAGGAATCTGTGCCTTATTTGTATAATAAAGTTCAAAAGGAATTTTTAATGCTCTTAGGAAGTCACGTTAAACCTGAGATATAATTAAGAACACCAGAAGTAAAATACTCTTCCGACCTTTCAATCTGTATAACAGAAGTAGCCAATCATGACCAAATGTATCATATCACAAGCTGTGTTCTATTAGCTATGCATACTTAATAAATTAATAAACATATCTTACCAGTTACTGGTATTGTATTGCATTGTAATTGCTACAGTACTGGTAATGTTCCAGTAACTATATAACTATATATATATATATATATATACACACACACACACACACATACACACACACACACACACACACATACACACACACACATATATGCACACATAATACATTACTGAGTCATAAGAAATTGTCAAACATAGCAATTATGTCACTTGAAAACAAAATACTCTAAGAAATATGTTTTAAGAATATAGTTTTACTGATGGAAAAAAAAAGAATAAAAAAGTAGATAAAATTAAGAATCCTGGGCTGGGTATTGTGGCTCACACCTGTAATCTCAGCACTTTTGAAGCCTGAGGCTGGCGGATTGCTTGAGCCCAGGAGTTTGAGACCAGCCTGGGTAACATAGTGAGACCCCTGACTCTAATAATAATAATAATAATAATAACAAAGTATTCTGTATAAAACGACAAATAGAGGATAAATCAAGTCTTTTAACTGAACAAACTGGAAACCCAGAGGAAATGGGTGATTTCATAGGAAAATGTAAATTACTAAAATGGACCCTGAAATAAGGAAAACACAAACTGCAATTTGCATAAAGAGCTGCCATATGACCCCAAGACCGTATGGGTTCACAGCTAAAGGTTAACTGACTTTCAGCTAATTCCGTATTGCAAATGGTCAAGACCAAGAAAAACAAACAAACAAACAAACAAAAAAGGGATTCTCCTGAATTCATCTTGTGGTTTAATATGAATACTTGATACAGCTAACATTTCCTCTAATCCACGACTCCGATGACGAAAAACATGCATTACCTATGCACACCTATAAATCTGCTGCCAATTAAACGGTGACTTTCTTAACAAAGGAATGAGAAGTATTGTTGATGCAGTTACTTCCATTATAGCCAGGAAAAGAAGACTGTAGTGAGATCTGATTTTGTTATAAATAATATATTTAAACGTAATGTAGTGGATTCCGCGCAGCTGTTTTCCACGCGTGTGCAGGGCTTTGGCCCTGTGGGAAAACAGACCAGCAAAACCTTGGCAACCGGGGCGCCCACCCCGCCGGCCCCAGCGTCTCAGCATCGGGGACTCTCCCAGAAACAAGCCAGAATCCGCAAATACACCGCGATAGGCAATGACCAGGAGCGGCAAAGCCTCGAGGAGGCGAAACTGCTAAAAAGTAAGTGTTTTAAAAATGTTCTCTGAAAAAGTAAAGAACCACGTGGGAAAATCCCAGAAAAGTGACCGCTTCCGTGGGCAGTTTTTAAGAGCGGTCCGAGGGCCGGGCGCGGTGGTTCATGTCTGTAATCCCAGCACTTTCGGAGGCCGAGGAGGGAGGATCACTTGAGGTCAGGTTCGAGACCAGCCTGGCCAACATGGTGAAACTCCATCTCCACCAAAAAATGCAAAAAACATTAGCCAGGCGTGGTGGCGCGGGCCTGTAATCCCAACTACTCGGGAGGCTAAGGCACGATAATTGCTTGAACTGGGGAGGCAAAGGTTGCAGTGAGCCGAGATCGCGCCACTGCACTCCAGCTGGGAAGACAGAGTGAGACTCCGTCTCAAAGGAAAAAAAAAAAAGGAACTGTCGGGAAAGCCGCGGCAAAGCTCCCTCCTCGGTCCGGGTCGCTCCCCTCCGCGCTCCGTGCGACCGAACTCCTGGGAAGGGAGCTCGGTTCTTCCCGCGCACGCCGTGCACCGGCTGCACACCGCGCACGCATGCACGGCGCGCGGGTGGAAAATAGCGGGATCGGGCGCACCCTGCCGGTGGTCAGCACACAGTGCAGGACCACCTGAGCCCACTATTTTGGAGTGAGTTGCATGCATCGCTTCGCGGCTGCGCCAATGCGTCACTGAAATTCAGTGTACAGATTATGCCAAGCGGTAATTTTGGAAATTCATACTGAAATGGAGCCTGCTATTCTGTGTCTTGATTAGAACGGATGGATATAAGAATCAAAGTAAAAAAGGGCAATGGTACAAGTTAATTGATTTCCTACACGTCGGTAAAGAACAATTGGAATTTGATTTGAAATGAAAGAAAAATCATTTACAATACTACCCCCAAAACTGAAGCCCATATATAAACCTAACAAAATACGTACAAATGTTCATTCAGAAAACTTTGAAACACAGTTGGAAAAATAATTAGATAAAAGCTAAATCATAATTCCTCCAAACTTGATCTATAGATCCAGTGTAATTCCAGTCAAAATCCCGGCAAAGACACCAATAAAATGTTTCTAAACCTAAAATAGGCAATATAAGACCGAGGAGGAACAAAGTTGAAGAATTTACACATCCAGATTCCAAGATTTATAAATTTATGAAGAGAGAGTAACATTGGGGAAGAAATGGTCACACAGACAAACGGAACAAGTAGACCAACATAAATATAGCCAACTGATTCTGTACAAGAGCAAAAGAGTCTTTTCCACAAATGGTGATGAAACAGCCAGATGACCTTGTGGGATCAAATGAATGTACAAATGAACTTTACAACTCCCACAAAAATACATACAAAATTATTCATAGACTTAGAATTTAAAGTAGAAAACTGTAAAAATTCTAGGATAGAACAGAGAAGAAAATCTACCTGACCTTGTATTTGGTGATGAGGTTTTATACACAACACCAAAAGCCAGTCCATGAAAGGAAAACTTGATAATGTAGACCTTATTAAAACGAAAATGTCTACTCCATAAAAGACCCCATTAGGAGAATGAAAAGGCAAGGCACATACTGGGATAAAATATTTGGAAAACATCTATCTAAAAAAGGACGATTATTCAAAGTATACCAAGAAAGTAAAACTCAACCAGAAGGAAACAAACAATCTAATAAAAGTGGGTGATGATCTGAACAGACACCTCACCAAAGAATATATAAAGATGGCAAATAAGTATTACCAAAAGCAGCACAATAGCATATGTCATTAGGAGATTGCAAGTTACAACAACAGTGAGGTAGCTGTGTGGCTGTGAGGGTGTTTCTGGAAGAGATGGGCACTGAATGGGTAGCCTGAGCCATGCTCACCAGTGTGGGTGAGTGCCATCCGATCCACTGGGGGCCCAAATAAAGCAATACAGTCTCTCTCTTTTTGAGTTGCAACTTTTGTCTTCTGTCCTTCCTGGTTCTCAAGCCTTTGGGCTCTGAGACTGCACCAGTGGCTCCCCACTTGACTATCTGGTCTTCAGGCTTGTGTGTTATACCACGGGTGTTCCTGGTTCTCCAGCTTGCAGGCAGTAGGCTGTGGGACTTCTTGGCCTCTATAATCATGGGAGTCCATTCCCATAATAAATCTCTCTCTCTCTCTTTTTTCTTTTTTTGAGAAAGAGTCTGGCTCGGTTGCCCGTGCTGTTGTCCTGCAGTGCCACCTCGGCTCTCATTGTAGCCTTGACTTCCTGGGCTTAAGCAATCTTCCCACCTCACCTCCCCGAGGAGCTAGGACCACAAGTGTGCACCACCATGCTGGCTAATTTTTTTTGGAGACAGTGTTTCGCCATGTTGTCCAGGCTGGTCTCGAACTCCTGAGCAATCCACCCACCTCTGCCTCTCAAAGTGTTGGGATTACAGGCATAGGCCACTGCACTGGGCACAAATATCTCTTTCTATATAGAGATATGTGTGTATATATATATATGTAAATATATATGTATATAAATATAAAATTCCTATTGGTTCCCTTAGAACAACTCAAATATAAAAGCAATGGCAATAGCAATTGCTGTGGAGGATTAGGAAAAACAGGAGCTCATCACTGCGGGTGGAAGGCATAATGGTACAGCCACTGGCAGTACCAATGATAGTTTTGTATCAAAGCTAAACATAGTCTCTCAACCTAGGTGCTCCTAGGTCGACAACTGCTTTGAAAACTTATGTCCAAACAAAAAAAATGCAGTTATGTACAGCACCCTCTATTCAGATACTTTAAGTTTCCAGATACTTTAAATCAGGATGTCCTTCAATAGGTGAATAAAAAACAAGCTGAAGCACATTCACACAATGGAATACTACTCATTGATGAAAAGGAATGAGCTGTCAAGTCGCTCAAAGGCAGGAGTGAGCCTTCAATGCATATGGCCAAGTGAGAGTGGCGGAGAGAAGAGGTTGCGTTCTTCTATTTAGATGCCCTTCTGGAAAGGTAAAGGTAGAGATGCGAGGAAATCAGGGCTTGCTAGTGGTTTGTGCGGAGGCTGTTGAATAGGGGAATGGGGAATGGCAGGAGGTCCCTGGGGCCAGGGGGCCATGGGCTCCCTCTGGCTGTCAGCCATGGGGAGAATTTGCGGAGAAGCTTAGCTGGCTTACTAGCGTGAGCATGGCTGCTTTCCCCTAGGAAGGTCTTCTCCCGTCACACATTTATCTCTTTGGGGGCATTCTAGGGAGGATGTTTTACCCACACTTTGTGATTCCTCAGGACCACATGGAGGCCCGTCCTCGGGCACAGACCCAGCTCTTCGTATGAGCAAGGTGAAGACGCACAGATGGAAACAACTTCATTCTCTGGGGCTCAGTTTTCCCTCTGCAGTGAGACCAAGCTCCAGCATTTCATTCTCGGTTTTAAATTCAGTTCCTTTTATCTCATCCTGCCATTCAATGGGTCTTAAGAAATGTTTTCCAGAACCTCAAGGGGTGGACGGGACACTTTCTTTAGGGAAAGGTTTTGTCACGCACATGGCATGCTTCTTGGTCCCTGCAGAGGCTCAGGCCTTAGGGCAGCTGCCTCACTAGGCTTCAGGACCTCACAGGTGTCCAGGAGACCACAGGGGTCTGCACGTGAGGGCAGGGGCAGCAGGCGGGCACATCACAATGAGGTGTCGGTGACAGTGACATCCTGCAGGTTCCCCACCTGCCACCTCCGTCCAGGGAGGTCTCCCTTGGGCCCACCCCAGCCGGAGAGGCCTTGCCCGGAGTCCCCCGCTTCCATGCTATGTGCCCTGTACTGCAGTTTACTGGTGAGCTTGGTAGGGCACAGAGAGGACGGCGCCACCAACTGGAGGGGGACAGGCCCCAAGCTGGGGCCCAGGATGCACAGAGCGGCAGGGATCGTGGAAGCCCCCTCAGCTCTGGTGTCCTGGCTCTTCCTGCACAGGCTCTCCACGTGACGCCCAGCAAGCCGGATCTCAATTTGTTCACCCATCCTTTATTTTCTGTATTTATGATTAATATTTCTCCACTTTGTCTTTTGTCGGCCTTAGTGACAGTGAGTTTTCCTGTTGAGTTTCTATTCTGTTGGATCTTTATTTGAACAGCGGATAGGCAAATTTGGGGTGATGTTTATTAATGCAAAATGGAAGGTGATATGTCACACACATCCTTCTGCTTCCTGCAGCAGTTTCGCTGTGTGCTGCATCAAAACAAAAACAAAAACATCAAAAAGAAAACAAAAAAACAGTAAAGAGTGATGGGGAGGACACTTCCTGGAATAATTCCCTTCGATGCCCATTGCGGGTTATGTCAGAGATGAACTGATTTAGGAAAGGAGCTGAGGAAGAAATCCAAGAATTCAAGAAAAGAGGTGCTGTAACTCAGGCTGTATTTCCGCAGGTGAAGGGAATCTTGCCTGTTTCACTCTGGTAAATTACTCATACTAGTTCCTACTACCATGAGAAAACACCGTCTTCAGAAGTTGACAATTAGCAAATTAGAGAATTGCAAAGCCTGTTTTACCCTGAGAACCTGAACCCTTTCTTGTTCCTGAAGAGCCTTCCATCAAGGAGTCTGTGTGGTGGACAAGAGACTGGATCAATTGAAAATAACAGAAACTGTCACCGTGTTCTTCTAGCAACTGTCACTCACCATAACTATCCCACCTGAGGCTTAACCAGAACCCTCCCCTCCAAGAGCTGAAGTCGCCCTGAGAGGGAATGAGCAGGACACCTCTCCACCCCCACAGGGGCCAGCGGGTTGCCGTGGAGCTGGGCTGTCGGAGTCTTGGTCTGACCTGTCCCTGGCCCTCATGTGGGGCCCTAAAGTATGTCTTACACGCTACCTCTCTCACCATCTAAACATGAAGAGGAAGAAAAGAGAAGCTGATTCCTGGGTCTAACGCACTTTAGTGTGGAAGCCAAGTCAAGGCCTCAGAGTCACTCGTCTTCTGTCTTTGCTGTTTCACTCCAGTCTCAAAAGCAATCCTGGTCTTAGGTCTTGGTCAGAGTTTGCCAAATGACAGCGCCTGCCCTCAGTTCATTTTGTCGCACTTCTTACTTTGACGGCGCCATTTGTGAGATTCCTGTTTGCCCATCTTCCTTTCATGCCGAGGAGGTAAGTGCATCCCTCAACCAGGCCACCACTGCAGGTGTGTGTGTCAGAGTGAGGAACAGCAGGGAGATGAGAACAGCATACGGTAGGCGGCCCAGGGGAAGCGTGCTGGGCCCTTAACCCAGAAGGAGGGTCTTGGTGTGTCCAGTTGCTCATTTCCCTGAAAGAAAACCCAGATGTCCTGTGAGGTGAACCTGGTGATAGTTTTCCCTTGTAGTTTTAAATGTGCTCATTCAAATTAGAATGCTTAGCCATCCGTCCCTTATTCCAGCATTTCTCCTTTAATCTATGTTTGCAGGGTTGTGAGTTGCGCTGGATAGTATGAAATGTGTTATCAGTGGACGCACAACTGTTGACCTCAGAGCATGTGACCAGACAGTGCAGGAGGAGATGTTGTTAAGTTACTTTGGATGGAAAATGTCCCTCGGTGACCTTGTGGGCCTGATCCAAGGTGAAAGGTGGGGAGAGGACAGAGGGACTGGATGAGCCTGGGTGGGGAGGAAGGTGTGACTGAGGGAAGACAGCTCAGCCCCCAGGGGAAACCTGAGCCCAGTGTTGGGGAATGTGAGGACACAATGGCGGGGCAAGATGGCCTTGGCACCAGCAGCACTGGGGACCGCAGGAGGCCGTGCTTTGTGAGAGGTGAACTTGGCTCCAAGGATGCGAGGCTGGGAGCATGGGGGTGAAAAGGCAGAGAGACAGAGGGGAGCTGAGGCAGGCAGGGCAGAGACAGGGGGCCCAGCAGGGTCTGGGGCAAGAAAGCAAGTATGGGGCAGGGTACCTCCAGCAACTCAGTCACACTGAGGGGATGGCAGGGGCAGCAAGGGACTGGGTGGGGATAAAGTGACAAGACGGGGAGTATGGATATGGGCACTAGTTGGTGTGTGAATAGATCAGCAAGTCTTTTAGAGTCTTGGGAAGTAAAATAAAAATTAAAACAGCAAAAACAAGCTGAGCATGGTGGTACACACCTGTAGTCTCAGCTACTAGGGAGGCTGAGGTGGGAGGATCACTTGAGCCCAGGAGGTTGTGTCTGCAGTGAGCTACCATCACCACTGCACTCCAGCCGGTGACAGAGCTAGACCGTGTCTCCAAACAAAACAAGCAAAACCAAAACCAAAACCACACAAATCTCATGTTTTTGTTTGGGATTATTGCCTGACTCTCATTCCACCCCTGAGAAACCCTCCTCCACTCCAGAGACACCAGCACAGCCAAGTGGTCATGCACCTCTGAGAAACCCTCCTCCACTTCATAGACACCAGCACAGCCAGGTGGTCGTCCCACCTCTGAGAGACCCCTCCCTCAGCCAGGTGGTGGTTCCTTCTCAGAATTTCAGCCCCACTCTCTATCTCTTCAATCATTTAGGTTCTGAGAACCCCAAACTCTTACCATGGTTCCTCCAGTCTTGGGGTTGGCACAGTTTTAGATCTGTGGCATCTTTTTGTTAAATTCCCTATATTCAAGTCTCTTTTTTTCGTTTTTTTTGAGACAGAGTCTTGTTCTGCCGCTCAGGCTGGAGTACAGTGGCTCACTGCAACCTCCACCTCCTGTGTTCAAGTGATTCTTGTGCCTCAGCCTCCTGAGTAGCTGGGATTACAGGTGCATACAACCACACCAGCTATGTTTTTGTGTTTTTAGCAGAGAGGAAGTTTTGCTATGTTGGCCAAGCTGGTCTTGAACTCCTGGCCTCAAGTGATTCGCCCGCCTTGGCCTCCCAAAGTACTGGGATTACAGGCATGAGCCACTGCACCCAGCCAGATCTCTTTGTTATAGTAAGCTTGTGAAGTTTCTGTTTTCCTGACAGATTAATGACCAATACAACTGACGAGGGTAAGACAAATTTAGAAGCTCATCTTCTCCAGCGTTGATGATGCGTCAACATACGGGCACTCATTCAGTGTCAGGAGTGTAAATTACTGCAGCCTTGTAACAAAAATCTGGCAGTAACTCTTATCGTTCAAAATGCATAAGCAATTCAGCTGAGCAATTTTACTTCTACGTCCCTAAATTAGAGCCGCATTCTCTAATGTGTCTAAAGGCACTCTTGCATATTTATTACTGCAATGTTTGGACTTAAATATCCACAACTGGATAACAGGGTAATTAAACAGTTAATTATAATATGGCTCATCCATCTGTTATACAAATGAAATCAATCTCTGTGCACTGTGGTGGAAAGATTTTCTGAACATAGTTCAGATTTTTTTAAAAAGGCCAACTGTTGAATAATGCTTCTGGTGTAACACCACATACATGAAAACGTATGCAATACACCATAATATCTAACGCATGTATATATCCAAATAAAAATTTTTATTTTAATTTACTTTTTCTGTGATATTTTTGAACTTAATGGTAATTTCCTACTATGAGCCAAATAACATAATGACAATTTGAAATACTTAGATCTATGGAGTATTCAATTATTACAAGATAATTAAGATAATCTGCAATTATTAAGTGATTCAGCAAAATGTTTTTATTATATAATGTCTACTAATATCATTCTTAGCCTGTTTTTTAAAAATATGCTTTTTATTATACTTTTTATATTATAAAATGAGATTTATTTTATGAAATAAAATTTATATTATAAAATGAGATTTATTTTATAGCTCATCTCCCTTGGACCTTATCTAAAGGGATTTAGTTCTTGAGCACAAAACTAAAGGGATTTAGTTCTTGAGCACAAAAATGATGTCATTACATCACAACATACCTTAGGGCAGGATAATAATAAGACTCTAGGGTTAGGAACTTTGACTGCATTATCCTAGTAATGAGAGATATTAACTAGATCAATGTAATGGATTAAAAATTAAACAAGTTAGAGATATATTTATATGAAATGACAACATTGGTCAAGCTATGTATATTTTGCATGTTGATTGACTGAATGATCCAATTCCATTAAACTACTGAAAAAACCAGGTCATGCTTGAGATAGTAACATAGAAACCAAAGCTACTTATTGTGGATAAAGAAACCTAAAATCTAATATCAAATATCTTTGCCTCTCCACACCTATGTTGTGTTATAACATTCTAATGACTCAACATTTTCTAAATAAATACATGCTTAGTTTTTGTTTTGGTTCTTATTTAAGTAACTCAGCATTCTTTTATGAGTTACTAGAAACTATTCAAACACTGCTTCTTAAAAGAGAAATCTTTATTTTTTTCTTCTGGGAAGTTTACACAAAGTAAACATATTTACCTCTTGTGTAATTATTAAAACATTAAGAAGCCTGGTTCAGTGGCTCACGTCTGTAACCCCAGCACTTTGGGAGGCCGAGGCAGGTGGATCACCTGAGGTCAGGAGTTCCAGACCAGCCTGGCCAACATGGTGAAAACATGTCTCTACTAAAAACACAAAAATTAGCTGGGCATGGTGGCACGCACCTGTAGTCCCAGCCACCCGGGAGGCTGAAGCATGAGAATCGCTTGAACCTGGGAGGCAGAGGTTGCAGCGAGCTGAGATCGCACCACTGCACTCTAGCCTGGTGACAGAGCAAGACTCCATCACAAAACAAAAACAAAAACAATTAAGAAGTATTCTTTAACCATGTATGTTAAAACCTATAAAAAATCAAAAGCATCAGCTGAGTTTGGTGGCCCACGCCTCTAATCCTAGCACTTTGGGAAGCTGAGGGGGGTGAATCACTTGAGCCCAGGAGTTCAAGACCAGCCTGGGTGACATGGTGAAACCCCATCTCTACAAAAGAATACAAAAATTAGCCGGACATGGTGATGCACACCTGTATTCTTAGCTTCTTGGGAGGCTGAGGTGGGAGGATCACCTGAACCCGGGAGGTCAAGGTGCAGTGAGCCATGATTGTGCCACTGTACTCCAGCCTGGGCATCAGGGTGAGACCCCATCTAAAGAAAAAAAAAAATCAAAAGTATCCAAGTAATGAAGGCCAAGAATCCCAAGGGAAAGTGGTTCAAGGCAGAAAGCGTGATTAAAAATGAAAAAAAAAAAAAAGAAATGTAAAATGTGAAATATAAATACACCCCTATAATTGATGATACAGAATTCTGCATTGAGCCCCAATTCTTTCAGGACATGTGATCTTAGATAATACACTCAAGCTGCTTGACGCTGAATTTTCTTGAGGGTAGTGTTTGAGAGGTGTCTCCAGCTCTGCTGCAGGAAGCACATCCGTGTGTGTTAATGCCCTTCCATAGTGCCTGCCACACAGTAAACACCAAGACACAGGCAGCTCTTTGACTCGCAAAACTGTCAAAATGGGCATCCCCCAAAAGCAGAATGCTGGCAAGTGTCTTCAATGACACAAAATTCTGGCACCCGGCACATTTCCTCCCTTCCTCCCTGCTCTTTTGTATGGATCCATTCTCTCCCATAGCACAGCCGTTTCCTTCCACTCCAATGTGGAAATGCCTTTCTAGTGGAGAGAAGAACATGAGTGACACACAGAAATTCCTTTCCAGGGCTGCTTGGCCAAGCTCTTTCTCTGCCCGCCTCTCTTTGGCCACCTCCTGTTGGGGTGAGTGACAGCAGAGAGGGTACCCTGAACAAAGCCCAGCAAGGTTGCAGGGCTACAGTGTCCAGCAGCCAGGAGCTGAGGTGCCTACCCACATGCCCAGGCCCTGGCGCCCCTGGCTCCAAGCCTCGTGCATCCTCCCAGGCTGACATGGGAAGAAAAGATGGGGATCTGGGAACATTTTCATTTGGCAGAGGTAGATGAGCAAAGCCCACACAACCATGCTGACTGTTCTGGTCTCCTGGCCCGTCCCCACCACCTCCCTGTGCAGAGGAGTTGTACTGCTGTACTCCCTGCTGCCCCAGAGTGTGCCACGTGGTGTGATGGTTAATTTCACTGTCAGCTTGACTGGGCTATGAGATGCCCAGATAGCTGGTAACGCATGATTTCTGGGTGTGCTTTTCAGGTGTTTCTGGAAGAGATTAACATTTGAACCAGTGGACGGAGTAAGAAGATCTCCCTCACCAGCATGGGCGGGCCTCATCCCATCCACAAGGGCCGCTCGGAGCAAGACAGCAGAAGAAGAGCAGACTCTCTTTCCTTGAGGACTGGAGTCTCCCTCCCCAGCCCACCCTCACCTTGTCCTGAGGCCTTTGGCCTCATGCTGAATGACACTGTTGGCTTCCCTGGGCCTCACACCTTCAGACTCAGCCTGAATTATGCCACCGGCGTTCCTGGGTCTCCAGCTTGCAGATGGCAGATTGTGAGACTTCTCAGCTTCTATAATGGTGTGAGCCAGTTCCCATAATAAATCTCCTCTTATCTATATGTCTATGTATATATCCTATTGGTTCTGTTTCTCTGGAGAACCTTGACACACACACATATGGAGACAGGCAAGGGGAGCTGGTGGGAGCTGACACCCTCCCCAAGCTTGTGAAGCAGGGAGTGCCTCTCCCCCAGCTTATGTCAGGAAGGGCGTGGGGTCTCAGGCACAGGGAAACCTGAGCCCCACCAAGATATTCAGGGGCATGGATTTCTCCCCACCCTTCTGAACTCAGGGCTGCCCACCCCAAACCTTCAAGTTCCACTTTTGGGATATGCGAGGCCTCTTGTCTTTCACTCTCCCTGGATGCTCCGTGGGGAGATTCGGCCCCTAAGGCTCACAGCCTCCTCCACTACGCCTCGGGCCAAATGCATCTCCAGGCAATGGGGGAGGCCTGAGAGGCCCAGGGCATGGGGCTTGTTCTTTTTTGAGCATTTTCACTTTTACGAGCCCCGGAACATTTGTTCATTGGGTTTGTGCTTTGTCTTTCTAATGACAGTCTATTAAAAATAACAATTTTTCAGCCAGGTGCGGTGGCTCATGCCTGTAATTCCAGCAGCTTGGGAGGCTAAGGCAGGTTGATCACCTGAGGTCTGGAGTTTGAGACTGGCCTAGCCAACATGGTGAAGCCCCATCTCTACTAAAGATACAAAAATTTGCCGGGTATGGTGGTGGGTGCCTGTAATCCCAGCTACACTGGAGGCTGAGACAGGAGAATCGCTTGAACCAGGGAAGCGGAGGTTGCAGTAAGCCGAGATCACACCCAGTGCACTCCAGCCTAGGCAACAATAACAAACCTGCGTCTCAAAATGAATGAATGAATGAATGAATAAATAAATAAAAGGCTGGGCATGGTGGCTTATACCTGTAATCCCAGCAATTTGGGAGGCCGAGGCGGGTGGATCACTTGAGGTCAGGAGTTGGAGACCAGCCTGGCCAACATCGTGAAACCTCGTCTCTGTTAAAAATACAAAAATCAGCCAGGTGTGATGGCGGGCGCCTGTAATTCCAGCTACTCGGGAGGTTGAGGCAGGAGAATCCATTGAACTGGGGAGGTGGAGGTTGCAGTGAGCCGAGATCGCACCACTGTACTCCAGCCTGGGTGACCGAGTGAGACTCCATCTCAAAAAAAAAAAAAAAAAATAAATAAATAAATAAATAATAAATAAATAACAATTTTTAAAATGAGATAACTTCACAAATGCAAGTGAGTGAAACAGGACGATGGCAGGGCAGCAAGCTACTGTTATCCTCTCTCTCTGATTCTTTCCCTTCCTAGAGGCCACAGCCAGCTCTCAATAAGAGCCGCAGCTGACCCATTCCTTTCCCTAAGCCCAGGCTCCTAGGAAGCCCCAGACCTTCCCCCACAGGGCACAGACAGATGATGCCTTCTCTTTTGTAAGGAACAAATATATTTGGGAAGACTAAATGTCTTTGATTGTGAGAATCAGAGGCCATCCTGTTTGGAGGATGTGGTGGTGTAAGAACTGACTGATGTTCTGTATTTGTGCTAAGACCCTTCTGGTGACTGTGGAGGAGGACATGGGCCTCAGACATGGCTTAGGGGTGTCCAGGGCTGTGCTGTCTTTCCTGGGGAGTAAAAGAGTGGGATTGCTTAAAACCATGGCATGACCTGCAATCTCACAGATCTCAAGGCACATGATCCCGTCTCAGGCCCCTCTGCTCTACCTTTCAGCTCTACTTGTCCTCAAGTTCCTCCCACGTGGGATTTCCTTCCATGTATCAACCCTGCCCGTGAGCCCAGGTGTCTCTGGTAGGACGCTGGTATGTTCCTCTGGTTTCATAGCTCTTTGCCCACAGCAGCTCTGATGTCAGGTGGCCTGGGCCCTGCACAGGTCTGTGGGAAGGTGCAGGCCCTGGGTGAGGAGATCAGGGGCGTGATGGCTCACTGGACCTCAGAGGTGATGGGAAAGAGCAGTGTCTTCTCCCGCTCCCCACGTAGCAGTACATAGCATTGACACTATATTAGGTATTATAAGGAATCCAGAGATGATTGAGAGTACACAGGAAGATATGCTCAGGTCATAAGCAAATGCTACACCATTTTCTTTTTTTTTCTTTTTCTTTTTTTTTTTTTTGAGACAGAGTCTCGCTCTGTAGCCCGGGCTGGAGTGCAGTGGCCGGATCTCAGCTCACTGCAAGCTCCGCCTCCCAGGTTTACGCCATTCTCCTGCCTCAGCCTCCCGAGTAGCTGGGACTACAGGCGCCCGCCACCTCGCCCGGCTAGTTTTTTGTATTTTTTTTAGTAGAGACGGGGTTTCACGGTGTTCGCCAGGATGGTCTCGATCTCCTGACCTCGTGATCCGCCCGTCTCGGCCTCCCAAAGTGCTGGGATTACAGGCTTGAGCCACCGCGCCCGGCCATGCTACACCATTTTCTATCAGAGACTTGATTGAACCTCTGTGGATTTTGGTGTCCTTGGGGGTCTGGAGTCAGTCCCCCATGGACCGTGAGGGCCGAGTGTGCGTTTATCCTGGGATTGATCAGTGTCTCCTCAGAGTCTCCTAGAGACTCAGTCTTGCTCTCACAGTGTGATTTTGTGATATTATAAGCATGTGTCTGGTCTGTGTCCCCAGTCTCTGGCACCGTAGAGTTCCTAACCCCTTGCAGTTTTCTGAGACCTGTAGGGGTGACAGGAGCTCCTTTTGTTCTGCGGTGACTCTTGGTAGGCCCCTAGGAAGCTTCAGTGTGGCCCCGGTCACCAGAAAGGCCACTCACATGATCAGAGGGTTGAAACGGTCTGTCCCACCTCTGCACCCCCAGGGAGAGAAGAGGGCTGGAGATTGAGTGAGTCACCCGTGGCCAGTGATGTAATAAATCATGCCACATGATGGAACCCCCATAAAGCCCCCAAGCAACTGGGTTCTGAGAGCTCCCAGGTTGGTGACCACAGGGAGGTGCTGGGAGGGTGCTGTGCCCAGAGTGTGTGGGAGCTCTGTGCACCCCCCACCACAGTGCCCTGTGCATCTGTTCCTCTTGGCTGTTCTGGAGTAGTGTCCCTTGTAATAACCAGTGATAGGAAGCTGAGTGCTTTCCTGAGTTCTCTGCATCATTCCAGCAAACCATGGAGCCTGGAGACGGGGTTATGTAAACCCTCCCTTGATGGCTGGCCAGTCAGAAGTACGAGAGGCCTGGGGCTTGTGTCCAAAGTGAGGGCAGCCTTATGGGGCTGAGCCCTTAACCTGTGGGGTCTGCACTAACTCTGTTTAGTAAGTGTTAGAATTGAGTTGTGCATAAAAGCAGTTCAGACAAGGCTGGCCTTAGAGGAGATGACAGGCCTGGTGCAGATTCACCTGGGAAGGGAAGGCAGCTGATGAACAGGGGCTGGGGGATACTCTCCTGGGCTGCCTGGAGCACTCACAACAAGCCAGTCCATGGCCCCAAAAGCATAGCGTGTAGGGTTTTAGCCTGGCATCCAGGAGAGACTGGAGAGAAGCCCCGGTCTGCCCTCCACCACCCCCTCCTGCCCTGCCCAACCTGTTCCTCTAGACTGATGTTCTCCTCTCTCCTGTGACTTTCTACCCTGGGGGGCGGGAGGGGGGTCATCTCTCTGAGCTAATCATTGATTTAGAAAAGCGAAAAGAAAGCAAATGAAACCAAGAGTCAGACTCTTTTAGTGGGCTGGGCTTAGGGTTCCTTTACCAGATGGATGTCCCTGTCTTTCTTGCATATTGGTGACTTTTGGACGAACTGAACGCAGTTGCATTCAGTTGTGTGCACCCCACACAAATAATGGAAGAGGCGTCCAAAGCCCCAGGCTCACCAAATGCAGGAGAAGCCACCCTCTAGTCATCTAAAGTGTGCTGCTGCCTCACCTACAGGCCAAGAGAACACTCAAAATGGATGTTGAATTCCAGGCCCGAATCACAGCACTAGGGGAGGAAACTGCTCTGGGCCCATCCGGGCAGACCCACTCCTCCTAGCATCTAGATCCCTCCATCCTGGTCTGGGACTACCTGTTTTTCATCAAACTTACAAGTTTTTTTTTACTCCACTTACAATCGAGACAGAGTTTGTTGGCAGAGTTTCCCTCCGGTCCTTAGAGATAGAGGGTCAAACCACATGTCTGGAGGTTTCAAGATTTCTCAGAAGTCTTTTTCTAATTTTCTGGCATTAAATAAAAAAATAGAATGCACAGATGAAACATACAAGGCGATGAATTTTCACAAAGTCAATATGCTGTGCAAGTAGGACTTAGGTCAGCAAACAGATTTATCCCAAATTTATCTGATAAGAGGACCCCAAATGCTCCCCAGGGGTGCTGACTGCTCAGCTTCCTACTCCATGACATCTCCATATGTGCAGCGCCGCCTCCCCACAACGCCTGTGGAAGGCCTGGATTGCTGCCACGTGACCTTGGAAATGTCATTTCTCCTTCTGGCCTCATTTCTCTGTCTGCACCATGAAAGTGTTGAAGTTAAATGACTTCATATATTGTCTTCCTCTGTTGATCCTTCCAGTGGCTTCTCTTTATATCCAGATTCAAACCCAAGTACCTTTCTTGCCTATGTAGTAGGCAGCCTCCCTAATGGCTCCCTGTGATCCACACCCCTGAGATACACATCCTTGTGCAACACCCTCCCCTGGAGTGTGCACTAGACCCTGTTCTAATCACAGAATGTGGCAAAAGTGATGGGATATCTCCTCCAAGGTTTAGTTGTTAGTAACCATGGCTGACATTTTCCCAGATCTTCTCAGCTCTCTCTTCCCCCCTCTCTCCCTCTCTTCGCCTCCTCTCTCTTTCCCCCTTCCTCTCTCTAAGCCCTGGCTCTGGGGAGCAGCTGCTCTGTTAGGAACTATCCTCAGGGGAGGCTCCTGTGGCTTAGGACCCAGAGAGGACAACAGAGGGGAACCTGGCCCTTCAGTCCACATGGAATCCTTCCAATAGCCCCATGAATGAGCTTGAAGGTGGATCCTGCCCCAGTTGAGTCTCAGAGGAGACCTTAGCCCAGCCCCCTGAGAGACTGTGTGGTAGAAGCACCCTGTTGAGCTGGGCTGGGCCTGGGCCTCCTGTGGAAACCAGAGATGGTGAGTGCCTGTTGTTATGGGCAGCTATGGGTGGGGCAGTGTTTCCACACAGCAGTGGGGCCCTCATACAGCAGACCTGGCCCAGGATCTGCTCCACCCTTCCCTCCCTCCCCTGCTCTGCCCCCAGCTCCCTCCAGCCACACTGTCTCCCTTTCTAAGCTTCTTTCTGGACAAACTCGTCTGCCCTGGAGCCCCTGCACAGTTTCACCTCCCCACATTGTGCTAGAAATGTCTGCAGGGCCGGCTGCCTCTTATTGTTCTGCTCATGGCATGAATGTCACCTCAGGGAGGCCTTTTCAGATCCCCTCACCAAGAAGTGGCCCCCAGCCTCCCCTGCAGCAGTTGCTTTACTTCGACACAGCACTTGCTCCTTTCCCCACTTACATGTTTTGTGGTTTGGTCCCTCTCCCCCTCCAGATGGTGCCTTCCCAGAGGGCAGGGACCATACCATGTCTGTCTTTTTCATGGGGGCACCCAGGCTTAACTCAGGCCCCGGAACAAGGCAAGTGCTCTGGGCATCATGACTGAACGAGTAAATGGGAGGATCTGGAGCCCCTCGCTCCCACATCCTACCACGGACCAGCTCGGACTGTGGAGATGGATGCTGACAATAGGAGAAGCAGGTCAGGTTGGAGGCGGGGAATGGCCTGAATGACCCCAGCTCTTCCCTGGCTCATGTGCTCCCGTAGAACACAGTGGGCACATGTCTCCACCTGGTGGCCAGAGCTAGCACTGCATCCAAAGAAGGAAAACCAGGACACAGAGCTTGCAAGGCAAATCCACTCTCCTGCATCCCAGGCGGCAAAAATCCAAGAGGATTGAGAGAAATATCAGAAACCCTTCTTACCCCTACTGCCAGCATTGTCCCGGGGTCCAGACACTTCCAAGGCCTCCTCACCACATCCAGGGAGGTGGCCCCAGCTCCACTTCCACAGTAGGAGGACCCGAGCCTCCCACACTGGCGTCTTTGCTCTTGTCCAGGGATGCACGGTTCATGCTCTGCCATGTCCTGCGCCGCTCCAAGTCTCAGGACACCAACTGCCCTGCCTTCCTCTGCTCAGAAGGACCTCCAGGGGTAGAAAGCATTTTCTAAGAACCTCGGAGCACAGCGGGTCATCTATGGAGAGCTGGGGCAACGGAGGCTTTCTGAGCCTGTGGGAGTCTTGGGGTGACCCACGCCCAGCACCTCAGTATGTGGGGAAGGAAACTGAGGCCTTCTGTCTTGTAGCCCCTTCAGTCTAGGGAGCTCATCCTGGTGGAAGCTGCCCAGAGCAGTGGACACAGGACTCCAGGCCCCGCTCTCCCCTGACTGCCCTGGAGGTGGCCCCAGACCAGGCCGACCCGGGGGGACCTTAGGGATCCCCTAGCCTGGCCTCTTGGCATCTCTCCCTTTCCCATGCTATGGGCCCTGGTCATGGTGCTGGTGACTGGATGCTGCTGTCTGTAGCAGAGCTGCCTCAGCCTCTTTCTTCTTTCCCTTTGTTACCTCCCCAGGATCCGCTTCTCCTCCCACCCCACCCTTAGTCATCCCCTGTGATGTCAGCTTGTGTGCGCCTGTGGGTATGCACCTGTGGGGATGCTGAGAGGAAACAGCCTCTCCTGGGAAAAATGAGCAGAGATCTGCAGAATTTTAGGGGCTCCCATTCCCAAAACAACCCCATGGGATATGGTTCAGCTCTGGCCTAGGAAGCGGTAACTGGACTCTGCTCATGTCCTGTGTCCTGGGCCAGCCCCTCCTCTCTCTGGGCCTGAGTTTCCCAAGTGTCTAATGAGGGGTTGGACTGGAACTGCATATGGAGGCCTCACCGTGGACCCTGTCCAACTTCTCCATACTTGGTGGGTGTGTGGGATGTGCTCTGGGTGCCCTTGGGCCTCCTAATGAGTGGACATGTGTGGACTTTGAGGGGGATGCCTAGGCCTCATGTCCATGGCCACACGTGCACACAGGGTCTGCATGGGCCCCAGGTGGCAGGTGCACCAGAGCCACACTGCACAGCACATTGCATGGTACCAGTGGTTCCTCCAGCGTGTGTCCCACATGTCCCCTGGTTCCTGTCTCCTGCAACCAGGAAGTAAGCTAACCTTACTTAACCACATGGACTTGGAGGAAGGGAGTAGTTCCCCAAGGGGAAACTGGACCTCTGTGACTACTAGAAGTGGCCATGGATGTGGGACCGGTGAGAGCCCCAGATCTTTATAATCATGCCGGTCGCCTCCACCCCTGCCTCTTGTAGGAGCGTGTGTCCCAGGGAAGGGTAGGACTGGTCCCAGCTCACAGAGATTCAGGGAAAAGTGAGTATCTCTACTGGAGTTAGATTTGTCTACACACGCAGAAAGTTCAGAACAGTTGTGGCATAGACCAGAGAGAATGCTTTCTTTCTCCTGTTAAAGAACTCTGGAGGTGGCTGTCCATGCTGACCTGGGTTGTCCCCATGGCCATCAGCCAGCACCTGTCCTGCTGTCCCAGAGTCTCAGTAGCTGACTTCTGTCCTCAATGCTGTCTCTGGACCCCAGAGGGCTGTGCTTCAGAGGTAGGCAGAGGAGAGAAGGAAGGACCAAGACCCACTCAGCTGGCCAGGCGCGGTGGCTCAAGCCTGTAATCCCAGCACTTTGGGAGGCCGAGACGGGCGGATCACGAGGTCAGGAGATCGAGACCATTTTGGCTAACCCGGTGAAACCTCATCTCTACTAAAAAAAATACAAAAAACTAGCCAGGCGAGGTGGCGGGCGCCTGTAGTCCCAGCTATTTGGGAGGCTGAAGCAGGAGAATGGCGTAAACTCGGGAGGCGGAGCTTGCAGTGAGCTGAGATCCGGCCACTGCACTCCAGCCTGGGCAACAGAGTGAGACTCCATCTCAAAAAAAAAAAAAAAAAAGACCCGCTCAGCTGTGTGAGTTCCAGGCAAGCAGCTTCCCCGAGCCCCTCACAGTGCCTCTGCTCATGCCCAGTTAGCTTGGACTTGTTCTGGTCACCTTAGCTACAAGGTAGGTTAGTTAGGAGCAGTAGCCTTTTTGCTTGGCAAATTGCTGCCCAGGATAAAACCGAGCCGTCTGTTCTTAAGAAAGAGGGAAATATGAAAATCCCAGGTGAAGACCAGCATTGTCTCCCTACACTGAACTGCAAGATGAAGGGGAGGGACTGAGTTACCCTTCGATAAATTGGGAATTTATTTGTCTAAAACAGACTCTCTTTTCTTGGTATTTATTCATTGAAGAGAGAGAAAAAGTCACGACTCTTCGCCAGGATGTGTGAGTAGGACGGCTGTTTTCAGTGCCTAAGCAGGACGATAGGAAGTAATGTGTTGGCTTCTACCTGCCTGTAATTTGTAAGGAGCTCTGAGAAAATCCTCTTCTGTTTCATCAATGGGGCAAGGCCAGCACAGGGGTTTATGGAGACGTCTAGGCAAGCAGCATGTTCCTAGAAGCTAAGACTAATTTAAATCTCTGTAAACTAAAAAAGTAAAATGCTTTGACCCCACCGTTTTGACTAGAGATACTTTAATTCTCATAGTGAAGACTAATAATACAAATAATGCATGCAAAATGGATAATGGTTAAAACTGTATGTGGTACAACTTATGATGACTAAAAATTGTTGGAAGAAAAAGATTTTGGAAAATATTTTGTTGTGTTTCATTTGATCTGGAAAAGTTGACTTAAAGAAATACTGATTCCTGAATAAAACTTATAATAGCAGAATCTGTAGTCAGTTAATTTTGATGTGGCCCAAAATGAAGTCATTTAAATAAAAAATAAATAATCCTGATAAAATAGTTCTGGTGAATTAAAAATAAGAGTTGATGAGCTAGAGGCTGGGCATGGTGGCTCACATCTGTAATTCCAGCACTTTGGGAGGCCGAGGCAGGTGGATTACTTGAGACCAGGAGTTCAAGACTCACCTGGCCAACATGGTGAAACCCTGTCTCTACTAAAAGTACAAAAAGTAGCCAGGCATAGGTGAGGCATGCCTGTAATAACAGCTACAAAGGAGGCTGAGGCAGGAGAATGACCTGCGCCCAGGAGGTGGAGGTTGCAGAGAGCTGAGATGATGCCACTGCACTTCAGCCTGGGTGACAGAGCAAGACTCTGTATATATATATATATTTAAAAAGTGGATGAGTTATAATTGGGTTTCTATCCTGTAGTTTTATAAAATGGATCAAAGTTTTAAAATGTCTGAATAAAATTTGCCCTGGACAGCTGCCCAACCTTGACCTGCTCAATCTCTTCCAGACCTTCTGCCAGAAAGGGGGCCTGTTGTGCACGCTTCAGGGTAAGTAAGCTGCAACCCTAGGACTGGATGTCGTTGGCCAGACCGCTGCAGGGCCTGCAGACACTACCGCTCATGGCTCTGTGGCAGGCCTCCCGCCGCCCCCACCACTCCTATGGCCTCTTCTTGTGCTACCGTGTGGAGGCCCTAACCCTGTGTGGCATCAGTAGCTTCCACCAGTACCAGTATGACCTGCTGGCAGTGGGCAAGGCTTTGGAGGGCATGTTCTGCAAGCTCAACCACCTCCTGCAGCACCTGCACCAGCCGTTCTTCCTCTACCTGCTCCCCACCCTCTCTCGCTTCGTCTCCATCGGCCTCTACTTGCCTGCCACCGACTTCTTGCTCCTGGTCCTTGGTTTCAAGGCTCTGAAACTGTGGATGCAGCTGCCTGAGGCTGGAGCAGGCCTTGAGGAGCCCAGGGGGGGTCCCCGGCCCCAGTGTCCCGCCTCCCCCAGCAGAGGGTGGTAAGCCCTCAGGTCCCAGACAGGGGCTGGATGGTGCGGAAGCTGGTAGCCCTGATCTGCCTAGCACTGCAGCTGGGCTGCATCATCCTCACCAATTTCTCACTGGACTTCTTGCTGGCTGCCACTATGGTGCCTGCTGCTGCGCTCGCCGAGCCTCATGGGCCCCGGACCCTCTACACTGCCCTGCTGGCGCTGACGAGCCCGGCGGCCACGCCCCTTGGCAACCCATTCCTGTGGCAGGAGGTGCAGGAGGCACCACTGTCACTGGCCAAAGGCTGGCAGCTCTTCCTTGCAGTACTGGCCCAGCGTGTGCTGGAGCACCACACCTAAGGCGCCCTGCTCTTCCCACTGCTGTCCCTGGGCCTCTACCCCTGCTGGCTGCTTTCCTGGCATGTACTCTTCTGGAAGTGAGATCTGCCTGTCCAAGGCACCAGGCTGGGACAGAGACTCCCCAAGGACCCCATTCTGCCTCCTTCCGGGGAAATAAACAAGTGCGTGTTTCAGCTGCTTTAAAAAAAAAATGCGCTGGAAAATACTTTGTTAACAAAAAGATTTAAATATTGGTATAATTCTGATTTAAATGTTTTATTTAGCACAGAATCAAATATAGCACAGGAACAAAGTTTTCTGAGACAAAATGGCTGGGTTAAAATGGGTTTAAATGTCTAGAAAAATACTTAGCTAAGTTAGCAGTGTGGTTACGTTTTTACTTATTTTGTTTTTGAGATGGAATTTCACTCTTGTTGCCCAGGCTGGAGTGCAGTGGTGCAATCTCGGCCCACTGCAACCTCCATCTCCAAGGTTCAAGTGATTCTCCTGCCTCAGCCTCCTGAGTAGCTGGGATTAGAGGCACTTGCCACCACACCCAGCTAATTTTTGTATTTTTAGTAGAGATGGGGTTTTGCCACGTTGACCAGGCTGGCCTCGAACTTCTGACCTCAGGTGATCCATCCTCTGTGGTCTCCCGAAGTGCTCGAATTACAGGCATGGGCCACTGCCTCTGGCCAAGTTTTTTTTCTTTTTTCTTTTGAGATGGAGTCTCGCTCTGCCGCCCAGGCTGGATTGCAGTGGCGCCATCTAGGCTCACTGAAACCTCTGCCTCCTGGACTTAAGCAATTCTCCTGCCTCAGCCTCCTGAGTAGCTTGGATTACGGGCACCCATCACCACACCTGGCTAATTTTTTGTATTTTTAGTAGAGATGGGGTTTCACCATGTTGGCCAGGCTGGTCTTTTTTTTTTTTTGAGACGGAGTCTCGCTCTGTCGCCCAAGCTGGAGTGCAGTGGCCGGATCTCAGCTCACTGCAGCTCCGCCTTCTGGGTTCCCGCCATTCTCCTGCCTCAGCCTCCCGAGTAGCTGGGACTACAGGCGCCAGCCACCTCGCCCGGCTAGTTTTTTGTATTTTTTAGTAGAGATGGGGTTTCACCGTGTTAGCCAGGATGGTCTCGATCTCCTGACCTCGTGATCCACCCATCTCGGCCTCCCAAAGTGCTGGGATTACAGGCTTGAGCCACCGCACCCGGCCGCCAGGCTGGTCTTGAACTCTTGACCTCAAGTGATCTGCCTTCCTTGGCCTCTCAAAGTGCTGGGACTACAGGCGTGAGCCAATGCGTCCGGCCCCGGGCCAAGGTTTTAAGCAGATGAATTAGTTATATTGTACTGAAGTACCAGATGACTCCCCCAGATTTCATTGACTTCACATATTTTGGGCCCACCAGAGCTTGCTGGCTGGGCGTTCAGGATAGAGGCTGCTCCCCTCTGCATGGCCATGCAGGAACCCAGAATCTTTCCATCAGGTGCCTTCGTCATCTCTGGGACCTCCTCCCACCTGCATCTACCGGTAGAAGGGGAGAGTGTGAGAAAAGCATTGGAGGCTTTTGTGGGCCAGCTCTGGAAGTGGCTCACGTTAGTCCATTGTCTCCCTTTGGCAAAAGCTGGTCATAGGACTACACCTAACACAAGGGGACTGTGAACTAGACTCTTTCTTTCTCTCTCCTTCCTTCCTTCCTTCCTTCCTTCCTTCCTTCCTTCCTTCCTTCCTTCCTTCCTTCCTTCCTTCCTTCCTTTCCTTCCTTCCTTCCTTCCTTCCTTCCTTCTTTCCTTCCTTCCTTCTTTCCTTCCTTCCTTCTTTCCTTCCTTCATGAACTAGACCCTCCCTCCCTCCCTCCCTCCCTGCCTCTCTCCCTCCCTCCCTCCCTGCCTCCCTCCCTCCCTCCCTCCCTTCCTTCCCTTTCTTCATTCATTTATGGTTTAGGCCCCATAGCCTACAGTCTTCTATTAGCGTGAGGGTCCCAAGGACCAGCCCCCATATATGATGGGTCCACTTGAGCCTCCTTAGGCGCCCCATGAGGGAGTGATATTTTGGGTAGGGAGCCAGGGACCTCGCCCGGCCTGACACCTGAGCCGGGGAGCCGCCCCAGTCCCCACCCCCAACCTCAGCAGAGGGCGGGGCGCGAACCGGAGTCAAATGTCTGGCCGGGTCCGAGGGCCTGAGCGCCCGGTTTAGGCTGGAAATGGTCTAGTTCTCAGAGGTGGTCTGGTCCCTAACCCGTCCCAGGCCCAGCCCCAGCCCGGCACCACCTGGAAGGTTCAAGTACGTGGAGGAGAGGAGTAAGGCGGACTTGGGCGTGTGGAGAAAGGGGTGAAGGGAAAAAGACTTGCTCTCAGGAGGGAGCGTGGCCTAGGGGCGGGAACCACGGGTCCTGCAGCGGGCGTGGCCGACTGTGCGGGAGGTCGCGGATCCACCGTGGGCGAGACCAGGCCCCAGCCCCACCAGGGCGCGGGGTGCACGGCCAGGTGGCGCCCCAACAGCTCCTGGTGGAGAAAACCTTGCAACAGGCGGGGCAGGGCGCGCTCTGGCCGGTGAGTGCGCATGTGCACATTGAGCGAACTCTTCTGCGTGAAGCGCTCGGCGCAGACAGCGCACTGGAAGGCGCGCACGCCGGTGTGCGTGACCGTGTACTTGAGCAGGTAGTCGCGCAGCAAGAAGGATCGCCAGCACACGGCGCACTGGTGCGGCTTCTCCCCCGAGTGGATGAACGTGTGCTTGGTGTAATTTTTCTCTGAGCTGAACGTCTTGGGACAGTGGCCGCACTCATAAGCAGGTGGCTCGGCACCTGGAGTGCGAGCAGAGGTGCCTAAGGGGGCTGTGGTGGGAGCAGCACAGGGAGCCGGGGCTTCCCACAGCTGAGTGCCGGGGGCTGCCTCGGGTTGGAGTGTGGGGTAGAAGGCGGGTGAGGGGGCAGGGCTGGCCCGGATGGTGCTGAAGGGAGTGGTGCGGGGGGTCCGGGAGCTCCCAAGTGAAAGGGGAAGGGTGCGACAGGCAGCCCTGAGGTCTTCACGCCAGGCGGGCGGGGTCCAGCCAGTATGCAGTCGGGCTGGACAGGGGTCTCGGTGGGACAGCCTTCGGGGACAGCGCCATCTGGAAATACGTCCTCTGCTGCCCCAGATCCCCGAAGAAAATCCCTCCCGCACCACTGTAGTCAGCGAGACCAGTGGGTGCAGGGAACTCCTCGCACGCGCTGTCAGCAGCAGCAGTGAGGAAGCCGGCAGCACAGTCTGGGAAGGAATGAGGGGCCTGGCTCTCTCCTGGGCCGCCACCTTCGCCGTGCTCGCCATCGGTCTCATCGTCAGTTTCTTCGTCATCGTTGTCACCTCGGTCGTCAGGGGCCGCGGACAGTGAGGGATCAGCACCAAGCCCCTCGGATTTGGCAGGTGTGGGGGGCGCAGGCAGCTGCAAACGCGCAGGCTGGCGCTGCTTACAGCTGTGCGCGGCACAGGGGTGCCCCGGGGGTGCGCAGCCAGCAGGTGGCGCCGGCGGCGACGCAGCTGCGCAGGTGCCCGTGGCGGGGGCACAGGGGTGGGCAGGGGCGCGGGTGCAGAGGTGCTTGGGACTCGAGCGCCTGCGATAATCTGTGTGCATTTGTGATAACTGTCTGTATGCGAAGCACCGACGAAGCCGTGTGCACCTGCAGGGCTTCATCTTGTGCCACAAGGAGCGAACTGCCGTACAGGAACTCGACTAGCTGGCGCATCGTCTGCACGGGCACCACCGAAGGTACACGGATCTCAGAGTGGCCGAGTAGCAGCTTGTCTTGGAAGGAGGGCGAGCCGACTGCCAGCCGCAGCGATGTGCACGCAGCGAAGATTCACGAATGCACACAGTCACGTCGCTGAAGTGCCCACCCAGCTTCTGCCCATTGAGGGTCTCAAGCAGAGAGCTTGAGAAGTTCTGCGGGTGTATATGGCGCACAGCCTCTGCAGCCGCCAACTCCGACTCCTCTTCAGGCTCCAGGCCCGGCGGTGGCCGCCTTCTCCCCGACTCCAAGGCGGCACTTCCGGGCGCTTCTCTTTATTTTTATACAGTTTTATTGAGATATACTTTACATGCTATCCAGCCCGTCTATTTAAAGTGTACCATGCAAGGGGTTTTTGTATATTCACAGAGTTGTGTAGCCGTCACCATCATTTTAGAACATTCATCACCCCAGAAGAAACCGTGTGCGCATCAGCAGGCACTGCCCATTTCCCCGATCTGCCCCGACCTAGGAAATCCGTAATCACTTTCAGTCTATGGATTTGCCTGTTCTAGACCATTCATATAAATGAAGTCACACAACACTGGGTCTTATGTGACTGGCTTCTATCAAAGTTTGCAAAGTTTATTCATGTTCATGGCGTGTATCAGTAGCTTGTTACTTTTTAGGTTTGACTTCTGTTACTTACCTTCACCATATTTTATCTCTTCTGCAGTTTGTGGGATTTAGGTTGTTTCTACCTTTTGACTATTGTAAATAATGCTGCTCTGAGCATTCACATACAGGCTTTTCACATGATTTCATTGCTCCAGATCTAGGAGTGCAGTTGCTGTATTATATGGCAAGCCCGTGTTTCACTTTTTGACGAAGTGCCAGACTGCTTTTCAAAGGACAGCAGCATTTTATATTCCTGCCAGCAATGTCGAGGGATCCAATTGCTACACATTCTCACAAACACTTATTGTTATCTGTGTCTCTAGTTATTGCCTTCCTGACGGATGTGGAGTGCTTTCTCATTGGTTTTGATTTGCACTGTTTAAATGAGTTATAAGATTGAACATGTTTTCATGTGTTTATTGGCCGCTTGTATATCTTCTTTGGAGAAATGTCTATTCAGATTGTCTCTCCATTTTAAAATTGTGTTATTTTCTTTTTTACTATTGACTTGTAAATGTTCAAACATATATATATATGTGTGTGTGTGTATATATATATATATAGAGAGAGAGAGAGACGGGGGCTTGCTCTGTCGCAAGGCTGGAGTGCAGTGGCACGATCTTGATTCATTGCAACCTCCGCCTCCGGGGTTCAAGTGATTCTCCTGCCTCAGCCTCCTGAGTAGCTGGGACTACAGGCGTGCCCCACCACACCCGGCTAATTTTTGTATTTTTAGTAGAGATGGGGTTTCACCATGTTGGCCAGGATGGTCTCGATCTCCTGACCTTGTTAATCCACCCACCTCAGTCTCCCAAAGTGCTGGGATTACAGACGTGAGCCACCACGCTTGGCCCAAACATATTCTTATACAATTCTCTTCTTAGATACAGGATTTGCAAACATTTTATCTCACATTGTAATTATTTTTTCATCTTCTTGAAAGTCTGCTTTGATACACGAATGTTTGTGATTTTTATAAAGTACAGTTTATGTATATTTTCTGTTATACTTGTGGTTTTGGTATCATATCTATAAAATCATTGCCTAACCCAAGGTCACAAAGTCTCAGTCTCATATTTTCTCCTACGTGTACTAAACTTTTGGCTCTTATATTTAGGTGTTCCATTTAGGGTTAACTTTTATAAATGGTGTGAGGGAGGGGACTAACTTCAGTCTGTACATGTGAACATCAATCTGTCCCAGGACTTTTTTTTCTTTTCTTTTTTTTTTTTTTTTTTTGCGATATAAGCTTTATTCAGGGAATTTATGTACAGGGAGCCCAGGAGCAGCAGGCGAGACAAGAAATCCCCTCGTGTTTGTCAAACGCATGCAGGTTATATGATATTCTTCCCAGAGCAACCTCCACTTAGCAACCTCTGCCAAGAAACCCCCACCTAGCCCAAAACAAAAGGGCTTGGTTCGTTGCATGACCTCTGATCCAAGGAATGTGCCAGCGCTGAAGTGTTCCTTATAGGTATGATGTAAACATTTGGATTAGCCTTTTTGTTCAGCTGGGAACGCTGAACAAAAATTCACCGAGGAACGTACAGTCATTTTCAGAAGATGCTTGAGTTGTAGCTGTCTGACAGGACAAGCCAAACCTGCGCTGCACCCCAGCATACCTTTGAATGGCCCTCAAATTCTCACCACACTGTTTTTCTGTGGTTTCCCTGGGGCCAGTTTTGGGGAAGAGCATTGCTGCCAAACAACCCAGCAGCAATATAAGCCACAACAAAGGATTGTAAATGCAGTTGCAATTACACTAGATACAAAGTTCCTCCATGTGTCTGGGACTTGATTAAACCATGAGGTGATAGGACCGTAAGACAAAGACTATGACTGGACTCTGGTTATCTAAAGCCAGCATAGCCTGTATTATGTTATGAAAGTAGTGAGGGCTATATACACAACATTTTGTTTTAATTAATGCACAAGTTCCACCCTGGGCAGCAGTTACGGGATTTTAGGTCATATGTCCTGGGTCACACAATTTTGCAGAGGAACACACCTGACTCGATGGTTTCTTCATTGAGAAGATTAAAAGGATGATGAGTATCACAAAGGCTGCAGCCATGTGTTTAGCCAGGGCCTCAGTTGCCACTCTGCGATTATGGTTGCCATTTTGGACGTAAACATGGCCAAAGGGAAGAACCACCAGGATGCACATTTCTGGTGATGTCTAGCTTCTCCTGTTTCCCAGTAATTGAGGGTCGTGTCTAAAACGGGCACTATGTGCTCTGGCCATTCAGGATGCCCAGAGGTGCATCTGCCAGTCTAACTGAATGGCAAGTAAGGCCAGGTGTGGGTGCCACAGGCCCACAGCCATCTGCATGGAGAGGGGGAGGCACTCACATGTAGGGACTTGTTCTACATCCCAGCGGTGTGTCATTGCTTTAGTGTCCCAGGACATTTTTGAAAAGACTATTTACTGCCCAGTGAATTGCCTTGTCTCCCTTGTCAAAGTCACAACAATTACTCTCCTCATTTTTGTATCTGGTCACATGTTCCTAGTTGGTAATTATAACTACCTTCTTGTACTACCCATTCTGTATTCCCTTAGCTTTCAGCAAGAAACTCAGTTGGTCTTGGTTCTTTATATGGGATGATGACCCAAACCTTCCTTCCTGAAGGAATTGGGCCATTGGCAGCTGTGCTTGAATTGAGTTGTTGTAGTTTTCTGTTAAATTAATCACAGGGCATGGTAGTAGGTAGCACTGAAGACACCCTAGAAGATCTCCTGTATTCCCAAAGTATTATTTCTTACTTCTACTGTGGAGTAGAAGCAATTTCCCCTTGGTAGTCAGGATCAACCACCCCTGCCAGCACGGTAGCTCCCTTCTTTGCCTGTTTATTCAGAGGCATGAGGAGCTCAGAGTGGACAGGGATTATCTTAACTTCCAGTTCAGTAGAATCATTTCTTTGTATTCTGTGGGATGCACTCCTCCTTTTGGGACCAAGACTTCTAGACCAGCAGAGCATAAGATTGAGGGACAGGAAATGAAAATTTTGCTAGTGTGTCACTAGGGGTAATAGTGATGATGAGAACCAATTTGTGTGGGAGACCACAAGGATGGATAAGGCACTCTGTAAGTCTAGACAGTAGTGTAATTTTTATGAAGCACAATTTATCAGGTGTAAATTGTATGGTGACAGGAACATTGAGGGTAGGAGGGGAAATTCTCATATATAGTGTCTGTTTCAGTGAAAACGAGACTCTGCCCCTTTTATGATGGAAGTGGTTCAGAGCCACAGCCAGGTTGCCTTGGGAGTGGAAGTCCATGTTGCAGAGCCCAGGCATCACCTCCGACCCCACCACCATGGCCACTGTATCCATGAGCCCATTGAGCAATGACAGGGGTGGCTGGGGAAAGAAGCACAGAACAGGTCATCCTGTCTGCTTGATTATTGAAACCCTTCTCCACCAAGGCCACTTTGGAGAGCATTTACATAGCACTCAATGCACTCTTGCTTTTGGTTTACTATTTCACTAGGTCGAACCAGTCCTAGTGCCTTATAATTGGGTTTTCCTATCATAATTGTCCTCAGTCCATAGGTGAGACAACAAACGTAGGGATGCTGAAAGTTGCTGGGTATGTGTCTATTCCAGCCACAGGGTGGGTTCAGGAACACATTGGATCCACTGTGATACAGACATGAGCTAACACTCCATTCACCAGCTGACCTCCATAAGTCCCTACTCCGGTGGACCACAGTGATGTTTTTGGTCTCTGGGAATTCCTGCCAAATCAGAGCGAGTGTCCACTAATTCCCCAAATATCTGAGAATTTTTTTTTTCCCCAAGTCACAGTCATACTGGTAGAAGGCTGTAGGTACCTTTGGGGAAGACTGGGAGAAAGATTAACAATGTAAAATTTTGGCAATGTAGCAGCATACTTCCCCAAGATCACCCAGCCTCCCCTTCACTTAAGGGGTTGTGGGCCTGTGAACTGGCTCAAGTCTGGGAATTGACAGAGGGTTTTAGATCCGTGTGTCATTAACTTGAGTTAGTCTTCTATTCAGTTGACCTAGAATTCTTCATTTTTTAAAGAACAAGTAAGACTTTGGTACAGCCCATTAGCTCTCCCCTGTGGATACCGTGGACTGCACAACGCTGTGGGTTTCTGTGAGTCAAACCATTCTGACTGCTGCTTTAACACTGCTTTCCACTGTGGTGATCACACTTACCTCATCTTTGATGATTAAGGACAGCTCATGTTCCCTGCCACCCCAGGATTCAATTATCCTCGTTTTATTTAAAGATCCCAGTCCAGTAGCAGCAATTCCTGCTGTAACATTTTGCCTACTGAGAGCACAAGCTCAAAGCTCTTCCAGGATACTGGGCTCCTCTCACAATATTCTTTCTCGTGATCGTTGTGAGAAGTATGTTCTCTAAACCCTCCAGTGTGAGTGAGCAGGTCTGACATAATAAATCCAATCTTCCTCATGTGCACAGGAAAGTTATGTGCACAACCTTCCTGTGCACATAAACCAAGGAAGTTGTGGCATCTCAACTTTGTGTACCTTAGGTAAACTCTGATTCTGTTTCAACCAACCAACCAAGCAACCAAACAAACAAGCAAACAGCCAACAAATCAACCAACAAGCAAGCAAGCAAGCAAGCAAGCAAGACACAAACCAACCAAACAAGCAAGAAAGCAAGCAAGCAACAAACCAACCAAACAACCAAGCAAGCCATGAAGCAACCAATCAAGCACCAACCAACCAATCAGGCAACCAACCAAGTAACTGATCAAACCAACCCTTGGAGCCCTTTCGAAAGCTTTGACCTGCAACCCTGAATCCAGAATCTCTGTTTAGTGGGCCCACATTAATACATTTAGCCTAATCCAACTTTATGTTACTTCTGCCATTGTGCCGCACACTTAATATCCATTCCCACATATACTCTCCAGATTTCTTTCTGTATAAATTGCGTGTGTGTGTGTGTGTGTGTGTGTAGAAAGAGATTGTCAACTGAAAAATCACACAATTTATAAATTTAGAAAAGAGAGCTTTATTTCTTATAAAGGTTTGCAGCCTGCAAGGTGGCCATTATGACAGGCTGGGAAGTGTGGCCTACAGCCAAGGCCAGAGGCAGGCACTTCTAGGGAGGGAAGGAGAGGACAGGAATTTGAGCCGAATGAGTTGGCTACCTATACATATTCAACAGGATATCGGAGAAGCTATATCATTTTATGAGAATACTCATAAAAGAGGTTCTAACACATGCGTATTCAATAAACATGCATGTTCATTCTGGGGTGGAGACTTGACATTTAAATGTATTATAATTAGGCCCTACACATCAAAAAGTGAAGCAGGGACATGAAGGTACACAGCCTCTGTAAAGGCACAGCCTCTAAAACTGGCCAGAACCAGTCCATGGAGGATGGTCTCTTATCAGGAGGAAGTTACTGAAATCAGTCCCTTGTCCACTGAAAACTGTTGTTAAGGTTGGTGGGGCAGGAGGTCAGTTACTCAGTGCCTGTGAACTGGGTGAGTTGTAATTGTTTTAATCCTGCTTCTCTCACGGCCAGTGCTTGCTTGGCTGCTAGAGAAAAATAAAAACCATGTGGTAGTTAGAACCTAGTTCATTCGTTAAGGGTAGGGTGCAAGACTTAACCCTTGCCTGGCATGGCCCTAGGTCCTGTTTATAATTTGGGGTCTTATTGCCACAAAGAGTCTGTTCTGTCAGTCTCACAGTCTCTATTTTAACATTAATGCTTTTCAGTTGTTGGGTCTAAACCATAAGAGGGAGGGACGTACAGGGAAGTATGTCTGACCTCCTGTCCTGTCATGGCCAAGAACTCAATTTTAAGATTTATTTGAGGTTCGTTGGCCAAGAGGGGGTCTGTTAAGTCGGATGGGGGGCTTAGGATTTTACTTTTAGTTCTCAAGGAAAAGAATTTAATCTATTGGCCCCTGTGACTGTGTGTAACATGGCTATGACCTGTGGGACAGACTTCAGGCTGGCCCCCAGGAAAATTCTATGCTGTAGTAAACGCATCATGAACATTTGTAACAACATGTACATAACAATGTCACAAAATGCTTTCACGTTGACACCTAGATGAGTGTTTTATTGAATAACTGATGATATAACTTAGCTCATTTGATGCCAAGACTGACCATCACCACCATACCAAGGTCATCACTGATCAGAGGCTTTACCCAAGAAGGGGGTGGTGTGCAGACCCAGCAGTGGGGAGGAAAGGTGCTGCAGAAGAGATGGGTGCCCACATAGGCCCCTGAGGGGACATAATGCTCACTAAGTGGTAAGTATAGACTTAACGCAGACTGTTAGTTTATGCCCTGTGCAAACGGGACCCCATCCACTTGAGAGTCCAGGGTCTGTTTGGGTGGCCGGGATAGCCACTTGTGAAGGTAGAAAGGAAGATAACCCACCAAATTGATAGCTTTCTGAGAAATAGACATCGTGCTTAGAATCTCCATTTTCCCCACAACCCGGAGGAATAAGTATTGTCATCTGCATTTTATAGCTGAGGAATCTGACTCAAAATTAAATTACTTGCCTAAGCAATTAGCAATTAACCAAGTCTTTCTGACTCAGAAATGCAGCTGTTGCCTGTTCACATCCAGCCCCTACACTGGGGTCAAGATCTGCCCTGTTCTTAATGCAGCAAGATCCGGCCAGGTCACACTGGACTCCCAGCACTGAATGTGGCTCAAGGGGACATCAAGCTTGACTGGGTCATGGGGCTCAGGAGCATCACTCTCAAAAATAGCAGCACAGGAAGAGGTGATGGCCCTAAACAGCATTTGCAGGCAGATCCCATGTTAATCATAAAGGTCAGGACTCTCTCATTGTCTGTCTCTCTGTCTCTCCTCTAGGGCTGACCCCACACTGGACACCGCTGCATCAATGTCCATCACACACCACAGCTGCCTTTTCTTCTTCTGCCTGCTCATGGGAAAGTCCCCTCCTCTCCTCCGTTTTCTTCTCTTCCTGCCCTATCACACCATGCACTTCTCTTCTCCCTTTCCTTAAAAAACCACCATGAACTTTAAGAGGAGGGAAAGGGGTGGCTCTGGCAAGAAAAGCCAGAATCCCCGCTAGACAGCAGAGAGAGAGAGGAATGGCTACATGTTTTCTCCCCCAGTCCAAGGCACTGGGTCTTGGCTGGGGTGCAGGTTCCAAGCTGTTCTCCTGCTGTGTCGGTGAGTTCTGGTCAACCTGCAACCTCCTGATGTGGTCACTGCAGTTCGAGTCTTCAGGGACTCCCCATGGCCTGGAGTGCTTTGCCTTGCTTACATGGGAGAGGATAATGGATTTATAGAGAACATCATCTAAATCCAACTTGGCCATTTTCTGACCACACTTGCCAGATTACTGTAGTCTAAATCTACCATTGTAGAAAGACGGGGGAGCTTAGGGCTGCACAAACCCGGGTCTGGAACTGGCTCCTTACCTTGGAAGGTGAATAATCCTGGCAGGACTCTTAGCCTCCCTGGGCCTCAGTTTCTTTATGTTTCATGGGAATGAGGATCTCTGCTGGGTGGTTGGGTAATGTGGGGGCTGTGTGGAAGCAGTCTATCAATGCAAGCTGAAATAGAGATATTTCTCCACAGAGTATGAAGGTCAAATGAGAGAATACACTTAAATTAAATGGAAAATTAAAATGGCAAAAAAGACAAAGCTGTACTGAAAGTTCCAAACTTCTCTATAAGGAGCTTTTTGACTATGAAGGAATCCTGTACTCATTCCCCCTAAATATAAAACAAAGAGTTGAAGGAGGCAGAAGGGAGAGTGATGTATGATGGGCGAGGACTTCACCTGCTGTTGCTGGCTTTGAGGATGGAGAAAAGAGGCCACAGATCTAGATGCTGGAGCCCCTAGAAGCTGGAGGCGGCAGGGACCTGATTCTTCCCTTGAACCTCCAGAAGGGACACAGCCCTACCAGCACCTTGACTTTAGCCGGGTGAGATCCTCTTAGGACTTCTGGTAACCAGAACTGTAAGACAGAAATGGAAGCCACTGAGTCTGTAGCTGTTTGTTGCAGCAGCAATAGAAAACGAATGCAGAGCCCAAGAAATCACTGGTGATGAGATCGGGAAAGTGGGCTCAGGAGGTCTGGATCCGTGACAAGATGGTTAAGTGGGCTCAGGAGGTCTGGATCCGTGATGAGATGGTTAAGTGGGCTCAGGAGGTCTGGATCCGTGATGAGACGGTTAAGTGGGCTCAGGAGGTCTGGATCCGTGATGAGATGGTTAAGTGGGCTCAGGAGGTCTGGATCCGTGATGAGATGGTTAAGTGGGCTCAGGAGGTCTGGATCCGTGATGAGATGGTTAAGTGGGCTCAGGAGGTCTGGATCCGTGATGAGATGGTTAAGTGGGCTCAGGAGGTCTGGATCCGTGATGAGACGGTTAAGTGGGCTCAGGAGGTCTGGATCCGTGATGAGATGGGGGAAGTGGGCTCAGGAGGTCTGGATCCGTGATGAGATGGGGGAAGTGGGCTCAGGAGGTCTGGATCTGTGAGGAGATGGTTAAGTGGGCTCAGGAGGTCTGGATCCGTGATGAGATGGTTAAGTGGGCTCAGGAGGTCTGGATCCGTGATGAGATGGGGGAAGTGGGCTCAGGAGGTCTGGATCCATGATGAGATGGTTAAGTGGGCTCAGGAGGTCTGGATCCGTGATGAGATGGGGGAAGTGGGCTCAGGAGGTCTGGATCCGTGATGAGATGGTTAAGTGGGCTCAGGAGGTCTGGATCCGTGATGAGATGGTTAAGTGGGCTCAGGAGGTCTGGATCCGTGATGAGATGGGGGAAGTGGGCTCAGGAGGTCTGGATCTGTGATGAGATGGTTAAGTGGGCTCAGGAGGTCTGGATCCGTGATGAGATGGGGGAAGTGGGCTCAGGAGGTCTGGATCTGTGATGAGATGGTTAAGTGGGCTCAGGAGGTCTGGATCTGTGATGAGATGGTTAAGTGGGCTCAGGAGGTCTGGATCCATGATGAGATGGTTAAGTGGGCTCAGGAGGTCTGGATCCGTGATGAGATGGGGGAAGTGGGCTCAGGAGGTCTGGATCCATGATGAGTGGTTAAGTGGGCTCAGGAGGTCTGGATCCGTGATGAGATGGGGGAAGTGGGCTCAGGAGGTCTGGATCTGTGATGAGATGGTTAAGTGGGCTCAGGAGGTCTGGATCCATGATGAGATGGTTAAGTGGGCTCAGGAGGTCTGGATCCATGATGGGATGGGAGAAGTGGGCTCAGGAGGTCTGGATCCGTGATGAGATGGTTAAGTGGGCTCAGGAGGTCTGGATCCATGATGAGATGGGGGAAGTGGGCTCAGGAGGTCTGGATCCGTGATGAGATGGTTAAGTGGGCTCAGGAGGTCTGGATCCGTGATGAGATGGGGAAGTGGGCTCAGGAGGTCTGGATCCGTGATGAGATGGGGGAAGTGGGCTCAGGAGGTCTGGATCTGTGAGGAGATGGTTAAGTGGGCTCAGGAGGTCTGGATCCGTGATGAGATGGTTAAGTGGGCTCAGGAGGTCTGGATCCGTGATGAGATGGGGGAAGTGGGCTCAGGAGGTCTGGATCTGTGATGAGATGGGGGAAGTGGGCTCAGGAGGTCTGGATCTGTGATGAGATGGTTAAGTGGGCTCAGGAGGTCTGGATCCGTGATGAGATGGGGGAAGTGGGCTCAGGAGGTCTGGATCCATGATGAGATGGTTAAGTGGGCCAGGAGGTCTGGATCCGTGATGAGATGGGGGAAGTGGGCTCAGGAGGTCTGGTTCTGGGGTGGGAATCTGGAGTGGATGGGGAATTCATTTGTTCATTGTCTATCCTTTCGCGATGATTGAATTTTTTAATATATATATATGTGAATTTTCACAATAAAAGTTTTTTCCAAAATAAAATAAAAGAAACAAAAGGGGCTTTTTGCAACCCAATTCCCTTCTGTGTCTGAGCCCACTTGCATTGAATGAGTCTTTCTGCTAACGTCTTTATATTTGGGTGACAATCTGAATGTCAGTGACCAATCAGAGCAGAGGCAGACCTTGGAGTGGGCAGGGCATCCTGAGGGCCCTGTTTCCCGCCATGAGGCATAACCCTTTAGGCGCCAGACCATTGGGAGGTCCAGGGGTTGCAGGGTAGGGCCATGCATCTGCAATGGCTCTCAGGGGGCTCCCGGTGGTGGCAATTGGTGAACCTGCACAGTGGTGCTTCAATATTGTCACAACCCTGCTGTCTCTCATGCCCTCGAAAAGCATTTCTCTTACCTGTGACAGACTTCTATACCTAACAGCTTGCAAAAATGTTCCAGGTTAATGAGAATAGTCTCTTGGAGCCATACCTTCCTGCTTGGAATCTCAGTTTCCCCAGCTGTCTCCAGAGAGGTTAGGCTAGAAGGCCCCTGAGCCTCAGCCCCTTTATCGCCCTCCTGTCACCCAGACCTGACCTGGGTCTTGCATCCTGGGTGCAGTATGACAGGGGTGGGCAGGGGCTGGCTCTGGGCCAGAGAACCCTTTCTGATGGACTTCAGTTGTCGGCTTTCCAGGGGAGACTGATCAACCTCGCAAGAGTCATAAGGTGAGCAGCAGTGGGCAGATCCATCCCCCTCATCTTAGATTTATGGGGATACAGAGGGAAGGAGGAGACGCTCCAGGAAGACTGGCGGGTGGGAGTACCAGGTTGAAACCAAGGACACCTTCCTGGAGGAGCGGCTGTTTGAGCCAGCTCTGAGAACAGGTGGGGTCTGGACAGGACTGGAGAGGAGGAGGGGGTTCCCTATGAGCAAAGACTGGCCATCACCCCATCCAGCACCCCCACCGGGCCCCTCCGGCATCCCTGACCAGGCCCTGTCACCACCCCGTTTTTCCCTCTAGCTCCAAGAATGCAAAGTAACCAAGAAGGTCCGCTGTTCCAGTTGGCTGCAAATAATTACAATCTCGAGCCTAAGCAGCACTTGGGTCCTGGTTTGGGACCATGAAGCAGCTTGGTGAGACTGTGTAAGGCCAGGGCAGGAATTGGGACAGTAGGTTTGCATTCTCCCTGGGGGCCCGCCTCGGAAAGCCTGTGGCCATGTCCTCTTGGTCAGCATCAGACCCTGCGGTCTGGCAATGCCTGGGACACCCAGACCTCACTCTGGACAGGCCCTAGGAGGGGGCCCTGGTGAGACTCCTGGTAGCCTCACAGCCACCCTTCTGTCCATAGCTACAACCTGTCACACCAGCTGGCTGCTCCCTCCCAGTTGGCTGGGAGCACAAAGGCCAGGAATACAGACATCACCCACCACAGGGGCCAGTCAGGGCCTGAACCAGGGCGGGCAGAGGTTGGCTGCCTTGGGCTATGGATGGGCTCAGGGAGTGAGACAGTAAGGGACTAACCTCCAACCCTACTGCTGACCAGCCCTGTGACTGGGGAGAGTCATCTTACTTCTCTGGGCCTCAGTTTCCCCCTCTGTGGAGTGACACTAAATCATCTCTGGAGACTGGGATCAATAGGGCCCTGGCGACTGACCAGTCACTCAGCACGTGCCTGGAGCACACAGTGCAGGGGCTGTGGTGGGCAGGTGATCTGAGTCCCTGGGGAGGCACCCATGTGTGCCTGCCCTTCCGACCAGCCACCAGGCCCTCAGGGCAGAGCCCACTACCAGCAGCAGCTCACACCCCGAGACCAGTTCAGAGGTGGCCTCTACCTTAGCGGCAGGGACACCACAGACACTTTCAGCTGGTACTAGGGCGGCTTCTCCAGCTCCCACGTGGAGAAGGGAGCCCACCTGAGTCCCACTCACGTGGAGTCTCATGCCCCTGAAAGTGCCATTCACCACTGGCCAGGCTCAGGAGGCCGCATGAGAGGGGGGTCACTGGGGAGGAGATATGGGGGGAACAGAGGGGTGGTTGAATTTTTGTATAATAGGCAGTGCAAGTGTTTACCATTTGGGAGGGGAAATGTTTGTTATTATGAGCAATGCTACACTTGAATATTATACTAAAATCCAGTTTCTCTATAACCCGGGAGTTGCTCTTTTGTTCTTTCTTTTCCTGTCTTAATTAAAATGAGATGCAGACTCTCACGGTCCACAGTCGATTAAGACATCTTGCAGGGTCATCAGGTTATGTCTTGGAGAGCAGGGTTTTAGTACCATCAGCCTGGCAAGGAGCCTGGCCTGCCCCTCAGAGCTCCTGGGACTGCGAGATTTGGCACATTCACAGGGCACCGCTACAGCCTCTGAAACATGCTGTCTTTAAAGACATTTGTAGGCTGGACGCGGTGGCTCACTCCTGTAATCCTAGCACTTTGGGAGGCTGAAGCGGGTGGATCACCTGAGGTCAGGAGTTCGAGACCAACATGGCAAAACCCCATCTCTACTAAAAATATAAAAAATTAGCCAATTGTGGTGCCTGTAATCCCAGCTACTCGGGAGGCTGAGGCAGGAGAATCACTTGAACCCGGAAGGTGGAGGTTGCAGTGAGCAGAGATTACACCACTGCACTCCAGCCTGGGTGACAAGAGCAAAACTTCGTCTCAAAATAAAATAAAACATAAAAAAGACATTTGCAAGGACCACATCCTCACCAGGAATGGTACCTGCCTTTCTACAGTTTTTCAGGAAGAGGAACATTTTCTGCTTCTCTCGCTGAGGTTTCTTTTAACCACCCATTAGGAACCTATGGATTTCAGGATCAAACACTGGGATTCCCTCAGCACGAAGGGAGGAAAATTGCAAACAGAGCTGAAAGTGCAATGTGGAAAAGCCAGGCTGAGGAAGGTTCTTAGCCAGTAGACCAAGGGCAGGAAGGACACTGCCTCATCAGTCTCCCACTAGGGAACTCGTGGTTCTTGTCCTCTGACCTCAGAATTCCTTGTCATGTTTGTTTTGCCTCCAAGGGAAGGGTTTGCATTGCAGAGTTTAAGGCTAGAGTGGGCCTCGTGCAGTTAACGTTAACCCTCTCTCTCCTTCGCTGGCCGAGGTGAAGTCCGGGACCGTGTAGTTCTGACGTCCACTCTCTCGGTGGGTCACCAGTTCACCCACCTCACCTGGCAAGCTGGGCCTTAGTTTGGTGACAGGCATCTTCTACCCACCTGAGAGGCAGGGTTCAACACTCTGTCTCTGACCTTGTTTCCATCCTCTGCCACCTCTTAGGCAGCCAGAAGGGGTTGTCCTGCCAGCACCTGGGCTTTGGCATTCCTCGAGCAGGTGGAGGAAGTTTCAGGCACCTGGCTCCTCAGGTGTCTGCATCCAGGTGCTCTTCAGGCCTGCCCAGCAGGGCTCTCTTGATCCAGTTCGAGCTGCCAGAACTGACTGACTTAGGAAAGTATAGACTTTGGCGTCAGGGGCTGCTTTAATTTGCACAATTTCCAAATACCTCTTTTTTCTTCTTTTTCCTGATGAGTCATCTCCCTAGACTTGCATTTTAAAGAGATAGTTATCAGGTTCTAGAGAAGACGTGGTAGAACATTTATATCTCAAAGGCACAGAGCTGAGACTTCAGGTTTAGATACCATCATTTGCCTAAACCAAAAAGGAGGGTGTAGGTAAAGTTCTAGTTAAGACAGGATGGCCAGGAAAAACACCTTAAACAAAGGGACGGCTTGCTTTGCTGATTTAAGCCAACGGCTTCTTTATCGTAAGACTTCCCAGTGATTTAGTCCTCCCTCTCTTCCAGTGCACAGAGACATAACCCTCTTTACAAATAAAAATTTTCTCTATAGATGTAAATTTATCTTACAAAAATGTTTCAAAATAACCAGATGAAAACTGTCCTTATGCCAGAAAGGCTTTTTTTTTTTTTTTTTTTAAATTAATAGAAACGAACAGTATTTGTTGTATTGACATACTTAGGCTTAGACCTATGTTTAACAAGAAAGCCTAATAATAGCACTGTGGTTAGACTCTAGCCTATTTTTCCAAGCCATCATTTTATTATTAAGGAAACAAGGGATCAAATACCTTTTATTCATCTGATATGATCGTTTTAAACACATTCCACTAATAAGTCCCATTTGGAACAGCTGAAAATCCTTTAATAAAAGCTTTTTAAAGATGAGCTCATGGGCTTAGTGTAAGTTTCACAAGCTTAATTAGGTCAAATGGAAGGAACTCAGATGAGTGGTTGCCCAATCAGAGCCCGTTATTTCTACGTTACCAGCCCTCCTCATGACCTTGAAACTCCACTCTGACCTAATTATTGCAAAGCTATATATAACAAAGTGAAAGGATTAATTTTCATTCATCAACCTCTCAATCCCAGGTTTTCAAAGAAAAAGCCTATCTAACGAATACTTACCAAAACCAGACAGGAATATTAGAGCCTGCCTACTTAACAGTCACATTTGTTCTACTACAGCCGGGTCGCATGCAATTACATCATTTGGTTCTTCATACACTCTAGAACTGACCAGGACAGAGTTTAGCGCAGAAAAACTATAAGAAATAAGTTCCTAAACATAGAAATTGCAAAGTTCACAAGGGTATGAAAGAAACTAATGTAAATGAGAGACTCCCCTCCCTTTGTTTTAAAGAAATTGACGTTCTGTAAAAATACACACAATTTTTACAGACAAATACATTTACAAGTTGTTTTTATCTTAAAAATTGGGGATATTTCATATTTATAACTAATTATTGAGCCTTAAGTTTTCTTGGCCATTTCTAGGCTAATAAACTAACAATCATTTAAACTAAGCCAAAGTAGAATAGATATAAAAGTCCTGAACACTTCAGCTTCCTATTCTTTAAGAAGTATACCCGGGAAAGCTCATTTGAGAGAGGAAATGCTTTCCTCCACCCTCTGTTTTACAGAGCTGAGGCTTCTCATCACGGTTCTACGACTTGTAGCTTAAATCCATGTTACGTGGTCACTGGCATTGTTAGCGCGTCTCTTTTAACATGGTAGGAATTAATCAACTTGGTGGCGTATTCAATTAATTCTATCACGAGCCTGGCTACTGGCCACCCTTTTCTTCTCAACAAGGAAATTAAGTCAGAAAGCTTTGTTTTCACTAAGACTTTGGGAGCATAGCCAAGTTCATGACAATAAGAAAGAAGCGGCAGCAAGGGTTTGAAAAAAGTGGTTTCAGTCAACTGAGGGGTCCCTATGGGAGGAGCAGGATCAAAGAGAGAGAAAGAAAAAACAGGGAGGGCTAATTAGATGAGTTGATAGTTGTCCCAAGACTGATGCCATTGGGGGCTTCCCTTAGTGGGGAAACAGTCCAGGTCAAAGGGATGACCCATGAGATGGCTGCTGTAAAAGGGGACAATTCTTTTTCCAGTGGCCTGGCTATTTGCAAAAAAAGGCAGACATCTTAGGGCACAGGGGTCTTTAGATTGCATGCACAAGTACAAGTACTCTCAATCCCTGCAGTTGCTGTAACTGGGAAGACATGCACCTGCTTACCTTTGTAAGGGTTTCCCCACTGTTGCCACTGTAACTCTAGGTTATGTTTAGGGAGGCCAAACTTACTATCTACTGAGCCCAGTCCAGTTTCCATCTGATCATCAGACTGAGTGACCTCCTACCTGGATCCAATACGGTTCGCCGTCAAATCCAATTTGACGTTGGACTCAGTTCAGTTTTTTGCCAATGACTCATCAGCTACCCAAACCTCAAAAGGCCATATGTCATCTCACAGCACAAACTGGCCACTGGCACCCACCCCAAGGTTATTTGCCCTCTCACAGCACAAAACCCTGGATTCGAAACCCAAAAGGATCAAGGTTCAATGCAAAAAGAATAGAGTCTGGCCTAAAAGGAATGTACAACCCTCGGAAGGAGGGCCAAGGAGCCAGTAGTGTCTTTCCTGCGTTCCTCAAGGGGTCTTGGGAGGTGGATCCCATCCAGCTTGCCAGAACTCTCAAAAGACAAAATTACAACAAATTTAGTTTAAAGATCTCACTTAGCTTTTATTTATTATTTCAGAATCAATTTCCAAACCCAGTCTGGATTAAAAAAAAAAAAATTTGCTTAAACAAATACATAGCTCAAAACACAAATTCTTGGAGCTTCAAAATTTGAGAGAGAGAACTTGCCCAGACCTCTGCTGCTGTGAGAGATCTGCGTGCACAACGGGCTTGGGGGGTCGCTGAGCTTGGGCACTCCATGCTTCTGGGGTTTGATGGAAATTCTACTTCAGATTGCATTTCCTACACTAATCTGTTAAAAAAAAAAAAGAGCTTTACATACATTAAATTTAGCAGAGTTTATTTGAGCAAAGAAACAACTTAGGAATCAGGCATCAGTTTGCACCAAAAATGGCTCAGAACGCTCCATGCCACCATATGTGCAGGGTATATTTACAGCTAGAGAAAAAGAAGTGCACAGAAACAGCCTGATTGGCTGCTGTTGGCATTTGCCTTATATAGTCATGTTTTGTCAGCTTTCAGCCTCTGATTGGCTGAAGGCTCAGCTGTTTTCATTGGCTGAGACATAGTTACATGTTATAAGACTATAGTCTTGGGTTAAATTACAGTTATTTTTACACATTAAGTTAGGTTACAACTAGCTATGTATAGAGAATTCATTAGGCCAAACTTAAAATAAGTATGGAGGCAGCTTTAAGACAAAGATAATTCAATTTAATAATACCCTTATGTATATATTTACTCTTTTTATGTATTTCTATATATATTAATAAATATAAGTAGTTGTATGTACATATATAAAAACATACCTATGTGTGTGCATACACATGTGAGTATATATGTTTGCTTCTACCCTGTGTGAGCAAAGTATGCCAGAGTGGCAGAGTGCTACATGTATATGTGTAAATTTTTATATTAAACATATTTATGTATGTTACCTATATATTTATATGCTCATATATATGTTTCTTTGAATAGTCACCTATGTTCTGTATTTCTAAATTTATAAATATGCATATTTATGTGTGTGTGTGTGTGTATATATATATGAAGAGGTGTCCTGCCCCTCCACACCTGTGGGTATATCTCATCAGGTGGGATGAGAGACTGAGAAAAGAAATAAGACACAGAGACACAGTATAGAGAAACAACAGTGGGCCCAGGAGACCGGTACTCAGCACACCAAGGACCTGCACCAGCACCGGTCTCTGAGTTCCCTCAGTTTTTATTGATTATTATTTTCATTATCTCACCAAGAGGAATGTGGTCGGAGACCAGGGTGATAATAAGGAGAAGGTCAGCAAAAAAACGTGAGCAAAAGAATCTGTGTCATAATTAAGTTCAAGGGGAGGTACTATGCCTGGATGTGCGCGTAGGCCAGATTTTTGTTTCTCTCTGCCCAAACATCTCAGTGGAGTAAAGAATAACAAAGCAGCATTGCTGCCAACATGTCTCGCCTCCTGCCATGGGGCAGTTTTTCTCCTATCTCAAAATTGAACAAATGTACAATTGGGTTTTAACACTGAGACATTCAGTTCCCAGGAGCAGGCAGGAGACAGTGGCCTTTCTCTATCTCAACTGCAAGAGGCCTTCCTCTTTTACTAATCCACCTCAGCACAGACCCTTTACGGGTGCTGGGCTGGGGGACGGTCAGGTCTTTCTCATCCCATGAGGCCACATTTCAGACTATCACATGGGGAGAAACCTTGGACAATACCCGGCTTTCCAAGGCAGAGGTCCCTGCGGCTTTTCGCAGTGCATTGTGCCCCTGGTTTATCGAGAATGGAGAATGGCGATGACTTTTACCAAGCGTACTGCCTGTAAATATTTTGTTAACAAGGCACGTCCTGCACAGCCCTAGATCCCTTAAACCTTGATTCCATACAACACATATTTCTGTGAGCACAAGGTTGGGGCAAAGGGGCTGAGGCAAAGTTACAAATTAACAGCATCTCAGCAAAGCAATTTTTCAAGGTACCGGTCAAAATGGAATTTCTTATGTCTTCCCTTTCTACATAGACACAGTGACAGTCTGATGTCTCTTTATTTTCCCTACATATATATATGTATATTTAATTTTTATGTGTTTGCTTCTGCCTTATTGGTAAGGTAGCCCAAAATGGCAGAGAGATTACATATGTATACTATAAATGTTTATACTATATATTTATGTTTATGTATGTATTTATATATTTATATATGTTACATAGTTCTTTTTTCAAGAATTTGAAAAAGTTTCTAAATTGAGGAAAAATTTACATAAGATTAAGCTCTTTAAAGTATATCATTCAGCGACATTTAGGACATTCTTAACACTATCTAGTTCCAGAATTTTTTTCTTTTTTGAGAGGGATCTCATTCTGTCCCTTAGGCTGGAGTGCGGTGGTGAGATTTTGACTCACTGCAATCTCCACCTCCCAGGCTCAAACAGTCTTCCCACCTCAGCCTTCTGAATAGCTGGGACCACAGCTGTGTATGTGTGCCACCATGTCCAGCCAATTCTTCGGGGTTTTTTTTTTTTTTTTTTTTTTTTTTTGTAAACACGGGGTTTCACCATGTTGCCCAGGCTGGTCTTGAACTCCTGAGCTCAGGTGATCCACCTGCCTTGGCCTCCCAAAGTGCTGGCAGTTTTTATAGTTCGAAGTCTTACATTTGAGTCTTTAATCCCTCTTGAGTTAAATTTTGTATATGGTGATAAGTAAGGGTCCAGTTTCATTCTGGCATCTAGATAGCAAGTTATCCCAGAATCATTTATTGAATAGGAAGTGCTTTTCCTATTGCTTGTTTTTGTCACCTTTGCCAAAGATCAGTTGGTTGTAAATGTGTGGCTTTATTTCTGGGTTCTTTGTCCTGTTCTAATTGTCTGTGTGTCTGTTTTTGTACCAATACCATGCTGTTTTGGTTACTGTAGCCTTGTAGTATAGTTTGAAGTGAGGTAGTGTGATGCCTCCTGTTTTGTTCTTTTTGCCTAGGATTGCTTGGGTGATTTGCACTCTTTTTTAGTTCCTTATACATTTTAGAATAGTTTTTTTTTTTCTAATTCTGTGAAAAATGACATTGGTAGTTTGATAGAAATAACATTGAATCTGGAGGTTGCTTTTGGTAATGTATGGCAATTTTAACAATATTGATTCTTCCTATCCTTGAGCATGGAATGTTTTTCTGTTTGTTTGGGTCAGCTCTGATTTCTTTCAGCAGTGTTTTGTAATTCTTGTTTTCTTGTTGTAGAGATCTTTCACCTCCCTGGTTACCTTTATTCGTTGGTATTTTCGTGTGTGTATGTGTGTGTCTATTGTGAATTAAATTGCATTCTTGATTTGGCACTCAGCTTGGATATTGTTGGTGTATAGAAATACTGCTGATTTGTGAACCTTCATTGTGTATCCTGAAACTTTGCTGAAGTTGTTTATTAGATCTAGGAGCTTTTAGGCAGAGACTGTGGGGCTTTCTAGGTATAAACTCATGTTATCTGCAAACAGAAATAGTTTGACTTCCAGTCTTCCTATTTGGATGCCTTTATTTCTTTCTATTGCCTGATTGTTCTGGCTAGGATTTCTAGTACTGTGTTGAATAGGGGTGATGAGAGTGGGCATCCTTGTCTTGTTCCAGTTCTCAAGGGGAATGCTCCCAGCTTCTGCCTGTTCAGTGTGATGTTGGCTGTGGGTTTGTCATAAATGGCTCTTATTATTTTGAGGTATGTTCTTTCAGTACCTAGTTTATTAAGGGTTTTTAACATAAAGGGATGTTGAATTTTATTAAAAGTCTTTTCTGCATCTATTAAGATGATCATGTGGTTTTTGTTTTTAGTTCTGTTTATGTGATAAGTCACATTTATTGATTTGCATACGTTGAACCAACCTTGCATCCCAGGGATAAACCCTGCTTGATTATGGTGGATTAGCTTTTTGATGTGATGGTAGATTCAGTTTGCTGGTATTTTGTTGAGGATTTTTGCATCTGTGTTCATCAAGGATATTGGCCTGTAGTTTTTTCTTTGTTATATCTCTGAGGCTTTGGTATCAGAATGATGCTTGCCTCATAGAATGAGTTAGTGAGGGGTCTCTGCTCCTCAATTGTTTGGAATAGTTTCAGGCAGGGATGGTAGCAGCTCTTCTTTATACGTCTGGTAGAATTTGGCTGTGAATTAATCTGATCCTGGTCTTTTTCTTGCTCAAAATCATAAAATTATATGGAAATTATTTTATTACTGATTCAAATTCAGAACTCATTATTAGTCTGTTCACGGTTTCAGTTTCTTCCTGGTTCGATTTTGGGCTGTTTTGTTTTCAGGAATTTTTCCACATTTTGTAGGTTTTCTAGTTTGTGTGCCTAGAGGTGTTCATAATGGTCTCTGAGAGTTTTTCGTATTTCTGTAGGGTCATTGATAATGTCCCCTTTGTCAATTTTGATTGAGTTTATCGGGATTTTCTCTCTTTCTTCCTCTGTTAGTCTAGTTAGTGTTTTATCTATCTTATTTAGTCTTAAAAAAAAAAAAACTTCTGGTTTCATCTTTTGTATTTTTTTTCATGCATCACTTTATTTCAGTTCAGCTCTGATTTCGGTGATTTCTTGTCTTCTAGTTTTGGGTTGGTTTGATCTTGTTTTTCTAGTTCTTCTAGGTGTGATGCTATGTTGTTAATTTGAGGTCTTTCTAACTTTTTGATGTGAGCATTTAATGCTATAAACTTTCTTCTTAACGCTGCTTTAGCTGTGTCACAGAGATTCTGGAATGTCGTATCTTTGTTTTCCTTGATTTTGAAGAATTTCTTTATTTCTGCCTTAATTTCATTATTTACCTAGCAGTCATTCAGGAGCAGGTTGTTCGATTTCCATGTAATTTTATGGTTTTGAGCAACCTTCTTAGTATTTGCTTCTATTTTTATTGTGCTGCGGACACACGGCATGGCCTTCATCAAATCCAAAAGGATGAGCTCAGCCGAGAAATAGCCACAGATGCTCCATGAGGAAAATCCCTGTCCACACTCGAATAAAAAAGACATTTTTGTTACAAAAAGTTTGCAGTATAATAGAGTTAACAGTACTGTCTAGGCTGTTGCAATATATTCTGTTTCAACATGCCTTCCTTCTTCACCTCGTGGTATATATCCTCGTGAAGTATTAAAACAGTATTTGAGTTTAAAAGAGTTTGTACATATTTAAATGAATAACTTTTTATACTCTTTGTTACATGTTTGTATCAGTATTTAGTGGAACACGTTTTCAGTTGTTTTGGGTTAGAATTTTTCTTTTTGTACTGTTTCTTTAAAACAGAGTTCTTAGTAACGGGGCAGTTCCTGAATTCAAATAAATGATTTTGTATGTTTTGAATTTGAATGGGTTAATTAATTTCAGGCTAAAATAAAGGCTTTTTTAGTGTTTTTAATTTTTCGAATTCACTACATAAATTATAAGTAATTGTGGGTCTCAAAAACACTAGGAACTTTTAAATGTCTTAGCACCTCCTCAATGCACCTGCTCTGAGGGAGTGAGTGCACGTTTGAGACAACCGCACTCCAGTATAGGTGTGACTTTGACTTCCGGCCATGCCGAAGGGTGTTTAAAGCAGCCTTGCCGGTTGCTCCTTTCCCAGCCATGGATAAAAACTGAAGCCAGGACTCTAATAAGGAATGCTGATTTCCTCAATTTCATTTTGAGGAATGGGGAAGGCTATGCTAAAGAAAAAAAAAATGGGACTAGTTTTCAGGGCAGATCTGCAAGGCTGGCTTTAAGAGCACAAGGAGGGAAAGTAACAAAAGGACTGGACAACTATAAAAGTTACAAATACGTAGTTAGACCGATAGATCTATATAGTCGGGTTTTTGTCATGTAATTTATTAACTATTACAGAAACACAACTAAGAATGTCAAGTATTTCTCTGGCTCTTGATAGAAAAAAAAACAGTCGACTTAATCCTTTGTTGTCAAAAGAGTTGGCGTTTCCTGTTCTGCGTGCTACTGCCAAACGTTCTGGTACTTAGAGTTGGGATGCACGATGTCAACCACCGACTTATGAGTGCAGCTGGCTGTCTATCGCAACTGGCCGTTACCTTAAGCACTGAGCCACGAGGGATTAGTTCTGCCATTTCAAGAAGTATGTTTAATGTCGGTAGTTCTGCTTTACTAAAATGCAGTAGAGGTACTCTTCTGTCCCTTCTGTTTATAGTTCTCTGCGATAGTTACGTTTTTTGGTTTCATTTTGTGTTTTCTTTTGCATTTTATATCTTGTATTTATCCCTGAACATGTTTTGTACTTTTTTTTTTAAGAAAAGGAATTCTTTTGTGTATATATAGATACTTGCATGATATACCATAGTCAATGTTCAGTTCCTCAAAAGGTCTTGCTGCTGTCAGGTGTTGTACACTCCATCCATCATAACTGTACGAAACACGTTTCATATGTAAATAAACGTGGGACATTTGAAAAAAATATTTTGTTCTATGTAGTTGAAAATCATTGGCTAAGTTCATATAACCTCCTTTCTGCATCTTACCCTCATCCACACTCTTACAGCATTTCATTAATTGTAAATTCTTATGTCTATATTTTCCATATCTTTTTAGTACTACTTTTTGGAATGAATCTTTTATGCTCTGCTCTGGTCAATGATCTTGGGTGAAACGAGAACACAAAGCCAGAGAGACCAGGTTTCTGTAGCTCTCTAACATCGGATTTGTAGACAAATTCTGCTGTGCAGTGCCCAGGCATTGCCACCCTCTGGAGAGAATTCTGTGGCTACATCCCTGAATGTCAACAGTTCCATTTCGAGGCTTGCAGCAGGTTCTGGTGTCTTAGCTACGGATCTCCCAATACCTGCTGGTCACAGGGCAATAGAGACTGGGCTTCTAGGAATAGAAGACACAGAGCAGTGAACAGGAGCTAGTTTCATTCTGCCTATGGATAGGCAGTTATCTCAGCACTATTTATTGAATAGAGAGTCCTTTCCCTATTGCTTATTTTTGTCAGTTTCGTGGATGTTCACTTGGTTGTAGGTGTGTGATTTTATTTCTAGGTTCTCTATTCTGTCCCACTGGTCTATGTATCTGTTTTTGTACCAGTACTGTAGTGTTTTGGTTATGCAGTCTTCTAATATAGTTTAAAGTTGGATAGTGTGCTGTCTCTGGCTTTTTTCTTTTTCTTTTCTTTCTTTCTTTCTTTCTTTTTTTTTTTTTTTTTTTTTTTTTGGCTTAGGATTTCTTTGTTGATTCCTGCTCTTTTTTTCATTCCATATGGATTTTAGAGTAGTTTTTTTCCTAATTCTGTGAAAAACAACATTGGCAGTTTAATAGGAATAGTGTTAAATCTAGAGATTGCTTTGGGCAGTATGGCCATTTTAATGATACTCATTCTTCCCATCCATGAACATGGAATGTTTTTCAATTTGTTTGTGTCATCTGTGATTTCATTCAGCAGAAATTTTTGTGATTCTTGTGGAGTTCTTTCACCTCCTCGGTTAGATACATTTCTAGGTGTTTTTGTGTGTGTGTGTGGCCATTATAAATGGGATAGCATTCTTGATTTGGCTCTCAGCTTGGACGTTATTGCTGTATACAACTTTTACTGACTTTTGTACATTGATTATATATTCTGAAATTTTACTGAAGTTATTTATCAGTTGTTGGAATTTTTTGGTAGTCTTTAAGGTTTTCTAGGTATTCAGCAATATCGTCTATGAAAAGAGATAGTTTGACTTATTCTTTTCCTATTTGGATTTCCTCTTTTTCTTTCCCTTGCATAACTGCTCTGCTATGACTACCAGTACTATGTTGAGTCAGAATAGTGAGAATGGGCAACGCTGTCTTGTTCTGATTCTTACGGGGAACACATCCAGCTTTTGCCAGTTCAGTATGAGCTTGGCTGTGGGTTTGTCATAGATGACTCATTATATTGAGGTATATTCCTTTGATGTCTAATTTATTGACAGTTTTTATCATGAAGAGATGTTGGGTTTCATTTAAAACTTTTTCTGCATCTATTGATGATCATGAAATTTTTGCTTGTGTTTGTGTCTTTTGCAAATTTTGTTCATTTGGTGAATCACATTTATTTATTTGCATGTGTTGAACCAACCTTGCCTCCCATGAATAAAGCCTATTTGATCATGGTGAATTAACTTTTTGATGTGTCGCTGGATTCAGTTTGCTAGTATTTTGTTGAGGATTTTTGTGTCTGTTCATCAGGAAAATTGGCCTGTAGTTTCCTTTTTTTGTTGTGCCTGTGTCCGATTTTGGTATCAGAATGATGCTGGTTTTATAGAAAGAGTTAGGGAGGAGTTCATTCTCCTCAATTCTATGGGGAATGTTTCGGTGGGATTGGCACCAGCTCTTCTTTGCATGTCTGGCAGAATTTGACTGTGAACTAATTGGTCTAGGACATTTCTTGGTTAATAGGCTTTTTATTACTGGTTTATATTTTTTGAACTTGCTATTGGTCTGTTCAGGATCTCAATTTCTTCCTAATTCATCCTTGGGAGGTTTTGTGTTTCTAGGAATTTATTCATTTCCTCTAGATTTCTAGTTTGTGTGCATAGAGGTGTTCATAATAGTCTCTAAGGTTCTTTTGTATTTCTGTGGTATCAGTTCTGATTGTATTTATTTGAATCTTCTTTCTTTGTTAGTTTACCTAACATTCTGTCAATCTCATGTATTCTTTTAAAGAAACAACTTACAATTTCATTAATCTTTTATATGGCCCTTTGGGTCTCAATTTTATTTCTGCTGTGATTTTTGTCATTTATTTTATTCTGGTAGCTTTGGATAAGTTTGTTCTTGGTTTTGTTTTGTTTTTTTTTTTTCAGGTCTTTTAGGTGTGATGTGAGATTGATAATTTGATATCTTTCTAGCTTTTTGAGATAGGCAAACCATTTAAGCATTATAAACTTTCTTCTTAATAGTGCTTTTTCTGCATTCCAGAGATTTTGGTAAATTGTGTCTCTGTTTTCATTTATTCTAAATGATTATTTGATTTCTACTTTAATTTTGTCGTTAACTCAAAAGTTATTGAGAAACAAGTTGTTTAGTTTCCATGTTATTGTGTGATTTTGAAGTGTCTTCTTGATACTGCCTTCTATTTTTATTCCTCTGTGGTCCAAAAATATTCTTGTTGTTATTTCATTAAAAAAAAAGTTATTGAGACTTGCTTCATGGCCAAATATGTGGTTGATCTTAAGGTACTGCCATGTGCAAATGAGAAGAATGTATCTTCTGTGGTTGTTGGGTGGAACATTTTGTCAATTTTTATTAGGTCCAATTGGTGAAGTGTAGAAATTAAGCCAGAAATTCCTTGTTAGTTGTCTGCCTCACTCATCTATTTTTCTGATTAGTATGATTCAGGTTTTTTTTTTTTTTCTGACATGGCAGTTTTCTGCACCTATCACAACACTTCAAGAAGACTATTACAAGAACACTACAAATTATACATGGCAGCACATAATATCATCAAAGGAGTGACACATTGGAGAAAAACCATAATAAATATTCAACACTAAAACAAACATTTGTATATTCTTTCACTAATTGTATTAGTTTTTTCCTCTTTTTGTGCCCATACTTATTAGAATCTTTTTCATAAAAAGCAGTTTTCTTTTCTTCTTTTTTTCTTTTTGAGACAGGATCTTGTTCTGTCACCCAGGCTGGTATGCAGTGGCGTGATTATGGCTCATTGCAGCCTTGAATTCCTAGGCTCAAGCAAATCCTCCCACCTCAGCCTCCTAAGTAGCTGGGACTACAACTTTGTGCCACTAGACCCGACTGATTTTATTTTATTTTATTTTTGTAGAGTCAGGGTCTTGGTATATTGCCCAGGCTGCTCTCAAACTCCTGGGCTCAAGTCATCCTCCCACCTTGGCCCCCCAAAGTGCTGGGATTATAGGTGTGAGCCACCACGCATGGCAGCAATTTTTGACTAGAGCTGATTGCAAATGTTTGTAGAGAAGAATTGAGAATAATAACAGTGGATGACCAAAATTCAGTGTAGCTATGGTTAAGATTTGATGAAAGTTCGCAATAGACAAGGAAATTTTGTAATTTCTATTATTTGCAGCATTTTAAGATAACAACAAGAATCATTATGACAGTATCATATTAGAGTCATCAGGCTTTCATAAGTTTTACATCATCTTTAGAATATTCACATTAATAACATACCATGCAAATATAACTTAAGATTTAACATAGTAATCAAAATAATGACTGATAACCAATTAGCTTTTTGTAAATTTATGTAACTTTTGGAACATTTATGTCAATAACATACCCATAATTGTAACAGGAAGAAGATCTAGTATCAATTATCATTTGATAATACTTTCCACATAATCTACCAAATAAGCCTAATTATTTAATACAAAAAGACTTAATTTAGGATTTTCATCCTGGGGGATCATGACAAAGATGTCAAAAGTTTCAAAAAACTAGATCAAAATAGAATCATATGTCACTGGAAAATAAAAGTTATTTACATAATTAAAGTGGTAATCAAAATACTTCAAAAGAAATACAGAAATTTTTATGAATGTAAAGTCTTTAACCCTTTTAAATTTAAGTTTTCCTAAGTAATATGAACCTAATAAGGATAATGCAGAAATTGTTTTGATAAAACATAAAATCTTTGCTTTTTAGACCAACTATTATAAAGGTAAACAAACAAACAAACAAACAAACAGAAATCCCCACAAAACCTCCTGTAGTGTTGATTCAGTTTGGATGTGTGTCCCCTCCAAATCTCATGTTGAAATATTACCTCTAGTGTTGGAGATGGCCTAGTGGGAGGGGTTTGGCCATAGAGGCAGATGCTTTATGAATGGCTCATTGCCATCCCCATGGCAATGAGTAAGTTCTTGCTCTGGTAGTTCATGCAAGAGCTGGTTGTTTAAAGGAGCTTGGCACCTCCTCTTCTTTCTTGCTCCCTCTCTTGCCATGTGACACACCTGCTCCTCATTCACCTTCCACCATAATTGTAATTGTAATCTTCCTGAGGCCATCACCAGAATCAGACACTGGCACTATTCTTGTACAGTCTGCAGAACCATGAGCCAAAATAAATGTCTTTATAATTTACCCAGTCTCAGGTATTTCTTTATAGCAATGCAAAATGGACTAACACAAGTATGACTAATTCTCCTTATGGGGAGCCCCTTTAGGTAGCCTGGAAGTCAAGCCTGATAAAAAGGGTACTTGAGCTTAATCAGATGTAAGAACAGTGTGTTCAGGGTTATATGTGTACACTATAGTATAAAGGAATGTAAACAAGAAAACTCATACCTTGAGCAGAGAAACATATGGCTCTCAACAAAAGCATGAGAATTCACCTCTACTGAAGAAAAGCCAGGAGTACAGAATCAAATTATTCTAGAGGAAAGCACTGCTATTTTAGACCTTCAAGATAAACATTTTAGTGTCCAGCCACAACATCAGAGTTAGAGTGGAAGAAAATCACATAGTTATGGCAGTTAATAAAAAGATTGAAGAAGAGAGTTATCATCCCAGCTAAGCAAAAAGATGTAGCTTTTAAGAGAATAAAGAACAGAAGACAACGATATGTAAGCTGCAAATCACATTTAGTGAGATAGAGCATAATTTGAACTTCTGAGACATAAATTTGAGAAGTTTCAAAAAGAAACTTTATTTTCTTTAGAAAATTTTATTAAGTAATTTTATTGAGAACAAATAAATACTTTCAGAAAATCTTACTCTAACAGAGGGGACCAATTTTTAGTTTTGTATTAGTGTATTTTTAGTATCAAAGCTCCATATTTAGAAAGATAATCAATACAAACTTCCTTTAAATAAATTCTTTTGTTATATGCAAACTATTTAAATCCTGGGACTTTTTTGCTTTTTCTTATACTTCTTCTTTTTTTTTTTTTTTTTTTTTTTTTTTGAGACGGAGTCTCGCTGTGTCTCCCAAACTCGGCTCACTGCAAGCTCTGCCTCCCTTTAAATAAATTCTCTTTGCAAGTATCTTATCATGACGCCACAGACTAGTTTTTTGTATTTTTAGTAAGACGGGGTTTCACCTGGACAGGATGGTCTTTTGCTTCGTGATCTTATAGCCTCTGCATTAGACGAAATTTTCTTTTTCTCAATAAGAACATTTCACATTTCATCTTATACCTTTTCTTTTGAAGCCTTTTTTTTTATCAGAAATACATCTTTTTATCTCTCTTTTTGGCATACTTTAAATATACATTAGACGAAATATTTATGCCCTTTTTGAATTTAGTTATACATCTTATTTTTTGGCAAACTTTATATACAAAATTATATGTTAGTTAGAACTTTTAACTCTTAGTAACCTTAAATTTTGGTGTAAACTTAGGAAGTAAGATCTTGACTTGTCTGCCACATATCAGTATTTTATAGAAAAGAGCCATTTCATCATTTTTAAAAAACATGTTTCCTTATAATATTTTCTTAATTGAAAATGACATTTAATGAGTTTCTACCATTTAATTTATTATAAGTTTAAGATTTCAAATTACATAAAAAGTTTATAAGCATTTTTCATTTACATTTGCCTAATTTACTTACTTTTAACAGTATAACAAGATTACTCTGCAAACTGAGATATTAGACAAAGCTGGTATTTCAAGTTATTTCCTTGTTAACAATTTTTGTAGCCTATGAATATCAAATGTTCATTTAAGTAAGAACCTGAAAGTTACATATATGGGTATTTTGCCTCTAACTCATAAGATATATCTGTTTTCATGAAACTAACAATATTAAATCAGCCTTAATTATAAGAAAACACACAAAGATCATTCTGGTTTTGGCTTGATTTATAGTTTTATGGCCTTCATACCAAACCCTGACACCTTAAAATATCTAGCAGAAACAACTATAAAACTTTCTGATCTGTAAACTCAGGCAAAAATGTATGCTAACATTTCTGAAGACATTTCTATCTATATTTTATTAATAATTTTAAAACCAACTTACTTATTAAAGATTTAAGTCATGCGAACTTGGAAAATATTTGTACTTCCTAAAGTACACATGTTTATTTATAAGTCAATTTGATACCATATAGACAAAACATAAATACATGTTTGTACACATAAACACATCTAAGCACATACACACACATAACTAAATATCTTGTATCTTTCATTTTATAATTTTTGTCATGAGATAGTAATACAAACTCACTGGTTTATCATAGATGGTTGGATCCAAATTGTATTTCTGACAAAACTGGAACCTGTTCAGATGGCTAAATTTCATTTGCTCCAGTGGGTAATGTAATGAAGGCTGTGAAGCAAAGTTTTGGAAAAGCAGTTTCCATGGCAGTTTGATTAAAAAAACCCCACAAAACCTTTTCATTTTTCTTTTTTTGCCTTCAATTTCAATTGAGTTTAAGGTTAAATTTTCAATTTTTGCATTTTAGCTAGAATTGGCTGAATTATATAAGAAAAACAAAATCTCCAAGAAGCTTTGGATTTGCAATACCATATGTAAGCGGTGCATTTTATCTCAGCACCAGTACAAAAGTCAGCAAATTCAAGGTAGGAGAGAGAGAGAGAGAGGGAGGAATTAGAAGACTCTACGTTTTAACTCTATAGCTGTAGGTTGCCCATTTGAGCTCTGACTTTTTCTTGATGTAATTTGCCCGTTAGTTTAAACACGCACACAAGAATGAGCCATAATATGTAGCTAACTAGAGTCCTAGAAAACCTGTCATGCCTTAATATTTGAGAATCCAAGTTTTGGCCATTTCAGTGTTAAATCTTCTGTAGTAAACCCCTCCCATTCAGGGAGATACTTGTAAGTGTAGGCTCTGTATGTGTTATACATGAAGCCTACTGGATCCTGACTGGAGATTAGTAGCCAGGTACCACTGCTGTTTCAGTTTTGGATAATTTATTTCCCATTGTGAGAACTCAGCAAAGCATAATGCTAGCGAGAAGTGCAGTGGGGTCAGGTTTGCTGCTTTGAGCATTGCCAATAGTTGTTTGTTTTACATGTCTCGGTTTCTCCCTCTGGTTATCAAAAGCAATCATGGAGGCTCAGACCACCGGGTGACTGACCATCGTGTGTGCTTCCCCAGATGAGCCAGCTATTAATTACCAGTGAAATGGAATTTCCTATGGGACCACTGCACATTACAAGGATTGTACCTCTGACACTTTCACGAGATTTGCAGTCACCCAGGAATGCCAAATCAGAATCTGGCTGGAAGGGGCAAGTGTCCCTTGTCTTCAGAATTGACTCAGGTCAAATCCTCATATATTTTTAATAGTTTCTGTCCTGTGAGCCTTGTTCATAAAGTCCAATTGAAAGGGAAAGTACTAGTACAACCTAGCCATTCAGACAGCTTCACACACCCATTCCTTCCTAGTATCTTTTAAGTAGGAGAATTCCTCTTCTTGAGAAATGAAAAGTCTCAAGGAAGAACTTACCTTTTTGTCAAAGAGTGAAAGCAGCTAGCTGAATAAACTCAGCTCTGAGGTTCAGGAGAGACACTCAGTCATCCACAATCATGGAGGAGCTGGAGGGACTGCAAGGGCTCGCTGGTACTGAGGCGCTGGTTCCCTGCAATGTTTTAGATGACCTTGGGCAGTCTACTCTGTGTCCTTTCATGGTCATCATGATTCTTAACCAAATTTTAAAAATCAAGCTTCTAAAGAATTAAAGTTCTTTTTATTCAGAAGTCTTATTGAGGACTATAGCCTAAGGCCTACAGCCCAGGAGCAGTTCTTCAGGAGGTTCTGTCAGACTGCTCTGGTACTATTTTAGCTCACAGCTTATATATGGGTCATGTGGGTTCGTTATGTGCAAAATTACATCATACCCGCGCAGCAGTTACATTAACGCGGAATCGCATCAAGGTTCAGGTGTAAAGAGTACATCTGGTTATAGACCATAGAAATGTAATCACTAACTCTGCCAGATGTTACGTTATAGGCAGGAAAAGGCAAGGACTAGGGTCATTCATCTTTTAAGGAAGATAGTGACTCAGGCAAGAGATGTGGGGGGCCGTGTGCTATGTTTTGTCTTTAGTGCAGAGCATCTTTCCAGAGAGCTCAGGTCTTCAGATGGTCAGGGGCTTTGTGAAAATATGTTGGCATGCAGAAATGAGCAAACGTGACTTCTTACATTCGCTACTTTGTCTCATCATACGTAAGTATGTATACATCTATGTAATCATAGAAAATATCTATATTTATTTATATATAGATTTATGTGCATCTATTTCTCTCCTATATGGAGAGAGACCATCAGAGTGGCAGGTAGCACTACCAAGTTATATGTATAAATATCTGTTTTTAATTTTTATTTCATACGTTGCTTAAATTTATGTTACACATTTCTTTATATATTTTTAAAATATGCACATTTAAGTGTCTATATATAATTATTTCCAGTTATGTCTTTGTATGCGTCCTGTACGAGTAAAAAACTCCAGGCTGACTGACTTCATTGTTCCTTGAGAGCATTGATTCCAGCACATGGAGATGCCCCAGAGTGTGTTATTCGTCCAGTGGATGCAAAGATGCAGCTGTGCATGTGACTCTGAGTGTCAGGGCCACTTCTTCCCTTGTCATTTGGGAAAAGCTGATGTCCTACTCTAGGAGAGAGCATGGATAGGGGACTGGCTTTTTTACTTTTTGGATGAATGGGGTGCCAAAAGCCTATGGGACCAGGTAATGTCAGATGGTCTTATAATTAATTCCTCTGTGGTTGCTACCCCCCGCCCCCGAGATTCTAAGAATAAAAGAGATGAACTTTCTGCATGGCCACACACTTCTCATCCTGGCCTTAGGACCACAGTGCTGCCCTAATGCAAGCCGAGCTGATGGCCCCAGGCCAAATGGCAGGTCCAAGGTTTGGGGGCTCTGTGTTGCATCCTGCCCTGTGCAGGTGCAGTTCTCAGCCATCATCATGAACCCATCAAGTTGCACAAGCTAGGCACTAGTTTGGCCAGCTTCATCCATCCATCTGGGCTGGCAGTGTCTAACAGTCTGCCTCTGATCTGGTTTTCTTTGCCTGCCACCTACTTCGGAGTTTAGAACAATTTTTTCCAGTGAGACCTCTGTTTTCCTTGCTGAATGGACGTACGGAAGAAGCCTTAGGCACCTGGCTCCAAGGCTATTTTCAATTCATGTGTTTTCAGGTCTGTCTGTAGGTTTCTTTAGACCCAACCAGAAATGGCCAGAGGACTGTGTAGGCTTCAGCATCTGGGGCTACTTCCCTTGTGCCGAAAGTGGCTATCAGTGCCGTCCCAACCTGGCTTGGCTGTCTTTCCAGCCCGGTATCATTTTATTGCATCCATACCTGCAAGTCCCCCAATGTCCCCAAACTATCCTAAGGGCTCAGACCTTTTTTATTTTTAACCTCTCTACAGAAAGCCTCTTCTCCACCTACCCAACCTCTGGCCATTTCTGGTTGGGTCTAAAGAAACCTACAGACGGACCTGAAAACACATGAGTTGAAAATAACCTTGGAGCCAGGTGCCTAAGGCCTCTTCCATACGTCCATTCAGCAAGGAAAACAGAGGTCACACCGGAAAAATTGTTCTGTACTCCAAAGTAGGTGGCAGGCACGGAAAACCAGATCAGAGCCAGACTGTTAGACACTGCCAGCCCAGGTGGATGGATGAAGCTGGCCAAACTAGTCCTTAGCTTGTGCAACTTGGTGGGTTCATAATGGTGGATGCAAACTGCACCTGCACAGGGTGGGGTGCTACACTGAGCCCCAAAACCTTGGACCTGGCATTTGGCCTGGGGCCATCAGCTTGGCTCGCATTTTCTGCACCCATCTTAGCCGTTGGAAAGAAATGCACCTATCTAGATTGAAAGATAGGAGATGCGGACAGCTTTACTACCGGACCTTTCAATCTGGAGGACACACGGGCTGGGTCTGGTGTTTGCCGTCAGGGTAGGGTTACATGAAACTGGGAAGGAATAAACATACGTGTGCATGTGTCTTTATAGCAGCATAATTTATAATCCTTTGGGTATATACCCAGTAATGGGATGGCTGGGTCATATGGTACATCTAGTTCTAGATCCTTGAGGAATCGCCATACTGTTTTCCATAATGGTTGAACTAGTTTACAATCCCACCAACAGTGTAAAAGTGTTCCTATTTCTCCACATCCTCTCCAGCACCTGTTGTTTCCTGACTTTTTAATGATTGCCATTCTAACTGGTGTGAGATGGTATCTCACTGTGGTTTTGATCGGGGCCTATCATGGGGAGGGGGGAGGGGGGAGGGATTGCATTGGGAGTTATACCTGATGTAAATGACGAGTTGATGGGTGCAGCACTGCAACATGGCACAAGTATACATATGTAACAAACCTGCACGTTATGCACATGTACCCTACAACTTAAAGTATAATAATAATAAATAAATTAAAAAGAAAATAAATAAATAAATAAATAAAAAAGAAACTGGGAAGGAAAGACTCCAGTGGCCTTATAGTCTCCCCTTTTTGACAGTAGGTAGCAAGAGAGCCCAAAGGCCCCTAGTATAAATGTCTATATATCGCTGTGTGTGTCAGTGTGCATGTATTTCTGTGTGTGTGTTTTTTGGATATAATTTATTTTATACATATGCATTTATATTTATGTAAATTTGTTTCTATATGTAACCATATACAATATCTTTCTTTGTGTGTGTATGTGTGTATATATATGTATGTGTGTATATACACACATATATACATACAGGTATATATATGTACTAGGTATATACAGATACATATGTACAGACATATATGTACGTGTGTGTATATATATGTGTGTATATATTTCTCTCTTATATGGAGAATGACCACCATAGCGTAGCAGGCAGCACTTCCATTTTGTATGCATAAATCCTTAATTTTAATTTTCTGTGTTGATGCCTATATTTATATATATTACATAGGTATTTACATATTTCAAAAAATCCACATTTATGTCTGTGTCTATGTTTATTTCTGGTTATGTCTTTGCTTGTGCGTGTGTGTGTGAAAACTCCAGATTGACAGGCTTCACTACACTCACTGTTCCTTGAGAGTAGCATTTCAACAAACCGAGACGCTATCCACCGTTATTCCCTGGCCCGCTAGGAAAATGCAACTGAGTATTGCGCTCTGCATGTGGGTCCATTTCTTCCCTTGGATTTTGGTTAAAGTTGAGTGCCTGCTCCAGGAGACAGCATAGAGTGTTGTCTGTTTTGAGGCACATGGATCCCCAAAAGTCCATGGCACCAGGCAATATGAGGTGGTCTTCCATTTGAATCTCGTCTGGTTGCTCCCTCCTGGAGATTCTTAGAAGAGCTGGGGCCTTCTGCTTGGTCATGTACTTCTCGTTTCAGCCTTGGAACCCACAGGCTGGCTGGAAGCTAAGAGATCTCCTGGCTCAAGGCCACTTGCTTGGCCTAGATGTGGGCCTTTGTGTAACTTCCCACACCCCCAAGAGCAATGGCTGCTTCAGCAGGGGAGAGCTACTCAGAGCTGCCTCTTGCAGTGTTGAGGGTCACCCAGACAGACCACTGGAGCATCGGGGAGGCTCAGAACACCCTCTCTACCCTATTCCCTTCTATTGTTTCCTTTTCCTAAAGGGCTGCACCCTAACCCTTTTTGGCCAGTACCTTGCATGTCATTTTGGCTCCAGACATCTAACAAACCTGAAATGCTCCCTTCTCGGCGCCCCTTTCCAGCACCCACATGACACATCCTGGGGACTCAGTCATTGCGAGCCCCATGTGAAGCTGTCCCTAAGGGCTTTGGCCCGGAGTCCATCTCACTTGCCTCCAGGCTCCTCCCTTTGTTCCAGTTCGTCTACAGGGCTTGGCACTCAGTTCTATGCTGCTCTCCATGCTCTTGCCTGTGTGCCCGTGTGGCCTCCCCAAACGACTGTGTGATCTCTGGGTTGGAGGCTGTGTCATTACAATCAATTATATGCAAAAAGTCTTTATGGGGATGGGTGAGGGAAGGAAAATAAAATGTAAATAAATCTTTATAGGCCACTTAATACCCTGTACCTGCAAAGCAGTGTTCTCAGGGGGGTGTGTGTGTGTGTGTGTGTATGTTGGTATATCAGCATGTCTATGTGAGTGTGAGTGTGTGTCTGTGTATATGTCTGGGTGTCTGTGTCTGTGTGAATGTGACAGTCCATCTTTACGTGTGAGACACTAAGGGGAATGAGCCACACATCCTGCTCTGAGGCACTCAGTCTAGATGGAGGGTAAACTGTGGCACAATAACTAAGGTGGGAATCGGGCACACGATGGAGACAAAGGAGGGGGAGATCATGGAAGGGGCCAGGAAGAACTTCGTGGAGCGAGTGGCATCTGCGGTGGGCTTGAGAGGGGAAGCAAGTTCCACCTGGGGTGGCAGTGGGAGGAAGGACCTTCTGAGGAGGGACCTGCTGGAGCAAGGCCCAGGGGGCAGGAGCATGAATGTCACTGGGGGAAGCGGGGAGGGGGTCAAAGCTCCAGTTTGATGGAGGGTTGGCTCTGGCTGTTCTCAGGGAGTCTCCTCTGGTGCTGGCCCCTTAGTGGGATTTAGGGGACTGGCCCACAGGCACCACCTGCCTCTCTCTGTTCAGGAGGTCGGCTGGAGTCAGGAAAGGATCTGACTACTTGGGCTCCTCAGAAGCCACATTGGAGACTCGGAGACTCCCCTTGGACACTCAGCCAAGAGGCGTTATGGAAGATGGGGCGTGGATGTGCTGTGGCTGCACCTACATTCTTGGGGCTCCCCCCAAGCACTTCTCGCCCCTCAATCCAGGTGTCCCAAGTGAAGCTTTTGCAGGCACCAAGGGCCCACACTTGAGTGAGAGGACTGAGGGTCAGACTCAGCGATGGGAGTCCACATTAATTTTGTCAACCCATGTGACTTTATTTTCCCTCACCCCAAAGGATCAAAGACAGAATGCAGCACAAGCTGAGGTCCAGGCTCTGAAAGAAATCTGAGTATTCCCTGCAGGAGCATATCATAAACTCAGCACACATTCTGAGCTCAGGTTCCCATTCGTTCCTACCAGGGGAACCTGGCTGTGTTCTCAGTGGAGAAGGCACCTCCCACAGGTGACCACTGCAGTAGCCTGTGTGTCTCAGTGCTCCCTGTACTGGTGTGTTGGCTGAACCAACTCCCTCCTGTACTTGAGCTGCCAGAAGCCACTTGGAGGAGCAGGGACAGCTCCCACTCCAGGTCCTCAATCCTCTGGGCCAGGTGGACTCTCCTCATTTCCAGCTCTAGAGCCTTGTCACTCTTCAGGGCCCAGATTCCCAGCTTCTCCCCACCTGGGCCACCTGCCTCCGGTGGGTTAGGTCTGTCTTCCTGCCTCTCACAAGGGAAGATGCTGGGAGCCACCTGGAAAGGACAGATGTGGAACCAGGAGAGGTGACCAGTCCTCCACTCACTCTGGCCTTAGCCATGATCTTTGCCACTCTGGCACTCTTGGGGCACCAACACCCACCTCACACTTGGGAAAGGGCCAAGAAGCTACCTCCAGGGACTGACCTCATGATTAGCTAATGACGACACTAATGTCCCCTGAGTCTATGTTACCACATTAATGCACAACAGCCAAGTATATTATGACACAATTGTCACTTGAGCAATTTGGAACAATTATTAAATGATTAAATCTCACTGCATTTCATAGTCCCTTGCCTAATACTGTTTTTTCCTTCCTTAATACCTGGGCTATTTATATAGGATTTTATTTTTTAAAGAATGAAGTTCTCCTGTTGATCTATTCTCATCAATCACTGTCTTCTGACCCCTCGACACAGCCAAGGACAGGTCCCTGCACCTGGTCCCTCTGCAGTGGAGCTGGCCTCACAGCTGCCAGTCTCAGGTGGAGTAGGGGCAGATTCAGAGAGGAATGACTCCTCCACTAGCACAAACTCTTTGGAAGGCATCCAGATAAGGCCCAGGGCAAGAATAATTGGTGTGTTGAGAAGAGAACATAACAGTAAGCTGGAGTTTGCATTTGGGCTTCATGAGAGGTCCCTTTTCTGGGGCTCAGGAATGCTGTAGGGCCATAAGAGACACAGTTCCCATAGCCCCACTGGGAAGGGGTTTGTGCATTTCATGGCCGTTACTTGGACCCCACCCTGCCTTGTTTGCTCACAAGATACATTTTCCCTCAGTTGTTCATGAACATAGTTATCCTTCCTTGCCATTTTTGTCTTGAGAGAGAGGTCACTTTGACCAAGAACACTGATGCTCCAGACATCAAGACCCAGGTATACGTGATGTTCTCCTGGAACTTTCCATATTCAGGAAGGATTCTGACCCTCTTCACTGTGTGTAAAAATGAGAAGAGAAGAAAACCCACTCAAGGCTACTTCTTGGCCCCATTCCCAGGGTTTCTGTGGCAGGGGGTATTCCCTGACTAGACAGAGGGGATTCTGTGGTGTCTTGGGGTATGCCAGCCTAGATATCCACTGGGGGTAGGCTTGTGAGGGGAGGTGCCCACCTGCACCCTTCCAACACCCAGGGTGTTACCCATTTTTAGCAACTCAAGAACTATGGTGTGGTAAGAGTGACACTGAGATTAGGTGCAAAAGTCCAGGGGGACTTGCAGTTTAGAAGGGAGGGTGAAACACGACACAATGACTAAAGTGGGTATCAAACACACAGTGAAGACAAAATGATGTGAGGGGATACCAAAAACCTCAAGTTAGAATAAATTTTATGCAGTGTTAAAACAGTAACACTGGCAACCTAAGGCCCACAGGCCAGCTGCAGGCTTTAGCAAATAAAGTTGTGTTGCACTGAGTGCAGACACAACTGCATGATTATTATTATTATTATTATTTTTTTTTTTTTTTTTTTGAGACAGGGTCTCACTCTGTCGCCCAGGCTGGAGTGCAGTGGTGCAAACATGGCTCAATGCAACCTTGACCTCCTGGGGTCAAGAAATCCTCCCACTCAGTCTCTCACATCATGGCAAGGGTGCTACCACACCCAGCTATATTTTAAATTTTTTGTAGAAACAGGGTCTTGCCATGTTGGCCAGGCTGATCTTGAACTCCTGGGTTCCAGCAGCCCTCCTACTTCAGCCTCCCAAAGTACTGGAATTGCAGGTGTCAGCCATTGCACCTGGCTTGAGTCATTTCTGTCTCTAGTCTTTTTTCCCTCCAGCCTTCCCTATATCTGCACCTCTAGAGCCTAGAGCAAAGATGGAAGGCAACCTAGATGGAAGATGCAGCTCACAGAAAGCTCCTGATTCGAGGCACATACTGTCCAATAGGCTATATTTACACAGTAATTTTTATTGTTTGCTTTCCATGATTTTCCTCAATATTTCCAGGCTATGGATTTACTTAGAGAGCTGCAACCCTAAGCTGTTGGCATGGGCTTCCCTGTCTCCGGCCCCAGCTCCAAGGCTTCCTGGCATAACCTTCCATTCACCAAACCAAACATGCAGAACCTGACTTTTTCTGGTGGACATTCTGATCAGAGCTGACTGTTCTGATCCCAACTCCTCCCTGTGGAAGGACCATAACCCCATGGGACACGCCCCTATAGACAATTCAGTACCTGAGACCTTAGGCTGCTGGGCTTACCACAAGCATGCCACCTTCACCTGGAGGCAGTGGGTTTGGCCTGTCCTCCTCTTTCTGGAGCTCCAGGGCTTGAACGCTGAGCTGGAAGAACTCCTCATTCAGTGCATCCAAAGTGTCTTCCACCTGCCTTATCTTTCTCTACAAACAAGGGCATATGGTCTTCATTACTTTTATGAAAACTGCATTAAAATTTTCTTGTGCTCCTGCTCCATGACAGGCAGCAGGGCAAGTGTTGGACATACAGAGTCAAAATCCAGTGTTATTCTCCGAGGACTCAGAGCCTGGAGGCCAGATAAGCCAGACCTATAGTCCAGCAAAGCAAAGTAGGAAAAGCTATTGTGGAGAGAGGCACTGGGCATTTTGGAAGCAAAACGTGGGACACCTAGGCTAGGTAGAGTTGTCGGGGAGTGATCTCTGGATTAGGGGACATATCAGCTGGATCTTAAAGGATGGACAGTAGTTAGCTGTGTGGAGAGTGGGAGAAGAGCAATCTAGGCAAAAGGAACAGCACGTAGGAAAACTGTTAACAGATATGAGAAAGCACAGGGAAGATTTATTTAGCCATCTGTTCATCCATCCATCCACCCCTCCATCCATCCATCCACCCACCCACCAACCTACCCATCCATCTATTAATTCACCCATTCATCTATCCATCCACCCATGCATCTATCCATACATTTATCCATACATACACTCATCCATCCACCTATCTATCCATCCATGCATCCATTAATTCACACACCCATTTATCCATCTATTAGTTCATCCACTCATCCATCCGTCCACCCACCCATCCATCCATCCATTTATTCATTTATCCATCCATTCATCTTCCTACCCATACATTAACCCAGCTGCCCATTCATTCATCCATCCATTAATCTACCTACCCAGCTATTCATCAATTCACCCATCCACCCATCTACTAACTCACTTATCCGTCCATTGATTCATCCGCTCATTCATTTATCTATTCATCTACCCATACATTCTGTGTATTCATCTATCCATCCATCCAACCATCCATCCATCCATCCATCCATCCACTCACCCATCCATGTATTCATATATCCATTCATCTTCCTACCCATCCACTAACCCATTTACCCATCCATTCATCCATCCACTCATCCGCCCATCTACTTACCCACCTATTCATTCATTCATTCATTCATCCATCCACCCACCCACCCATCCATACACCCACCCATTCACCCATCTACTCACCCATCCATCAACCTACCCATACATCTACCCATCCACCCACATCATCCATGTATCCATCCATCTATTCACTCATCCACTCACCAATTCAACCATCTACTCATCCATCCATCTATCCATCCATCCTGCCACCCATCCATCCATCCATCTATCCATGGGTGGATGGATGATTCATACATTCATCCATCCACCCACCCACCTATCCATCTACCTACCCACCAATGCGCCCATCTACTCATCCATCCGTTCATCCATCTATCCATTCATCCACGTCTACCCACCAATCCATCCACCCATCTACTCACCCACCCATCCACCCACCCACCCACGCATCCATCCATCCATCCACCCACCCATAAGTAAAAAAAAGACTTATTGCACACTTAGTATGTATCAAAACAAGGATCCATTCTGGGACTCCATTAGTGAACTTCCATGGAGTTTGCGGTATATCAAAGAAGGCAGACACAGAACAAGAAATGATATGTGATGAGGGTTACTTGATGACTATTTGGGTTGCTGTGGGAAGTAGTAGCATGAGATTTGTTTGGAAAAATGGGAGGAGATGATGTTAGAGACATGGGGGTGGTGTGGGGCCTGGGGACAGCAGGAGATGAAGGGCCTCTGTGCTCTTCTTGCATTGTGGGATCACATAAAGCCCACGACGTCGGAGACTTTCCTATTAATAGAACCCTCATTTTCTTGGAAATGCCAGTGTGCCCAGCTGAAAAATGACTTATCTCAGACTCTCCTGTAGATAGAGGTGATCATGCAGCTAAATTTTGTCCAGTGAGATGTAAAAGATGCTGTTGAGGAGGTGGATTCTGAAAAACGTCTTTAAAAAGGGAAGCTGCTAAGTTCCTTTTTTACCTCTTGCATTTCCAACAGCTATCTTGTAACCACAAATGAACATGAAGATGGAAGTCACGTGCTAAGGTCATAAAGCAGAAAGACAGAAGGATCCTGGAATTTGTAGATCCCTGGATGCTGATGAATTTGCTTTTGAACACATTAAATTTAAGCCCTCTGTGGGCATTCCATGAGCTAACACAACCTCAATTGCATGGTGAGTTTAGCTGTCACAGAAAACCCACTTTTTGCTCCACACATGAAATAGCAGCTAAAATAAAAATATAAATGAAGAGCCATGTTTAAAAGAAAACTCTTCAGACACCAGAGATGATGAGACAAGTCAGGGGTAGGAGGGAGGTGAAGACACGTGGCATGTGGGTTTTCCTCCTTAGAAGCCAAGGAGTTAATTCCCACCTTAGTCAGGTGTTAAGCTGTAAGCACCACTATGGTGGGAGAACTGGTCCAGGGGTGCCTAAGGAAAGTCTGGACCGAGGAAGTGGCTGTCTGTTCTCTGAACTTGGATTAGAAACCTCTATCCAGCCTGAAGATATGGCCCTGTAGCTGAGTAGGTTTCTTGCTCAAGGGTGTGGTTGGAAAAGAATTGATGTGAGAAACTGGAAGCACAAGGCCACCCACCTTGGAAGGCCAGAGCCTAAGAACAGGACTGGAAAAAACCAACCCCATACACGGTAAGCAGAGACAACCACAGTTGCAGCACCAGAAGGTCTGCACAGAGGAAAGTCCCACTGGAGATGACACAGACAAAAACACAAAACCTACAAGGAAAGCTGATGACGTGAGAATCAACAACAAAAAACACACCCAAGAAACCAAAGATAATGGTGAAGTCTGACCATGACTGTCATATGGATTCTATTCCTCCTTTTGTTTTTCTTCATACTTAAACAATATGAAGAAAAATAAAAGGAGGAATAGAATCCATCAGACAAGAACAGGAACACTATAGAGAGAGAGAAAAAAAATTGTAGAAGTGAAAAAATGTTAATAAAATGACATTGTGTCTGGTGGATTACAGACAGAGCCAACTGCGGTGAGTTGCTAGAAAATTATGAGGAAACAACCTGGGATGTAGCACAAAGAGGTGAATGGATGGGAAACAAGGAAGCACACGGGAGGCAGCGATTTTCAGTATGGTCCAGCAGTACCCATTAACAGATGGTGCTCTTGGCACGCAAGCATCTGTTCTTTGTGTAGAGTTTCCCTGTCCTCACCCTGGGATGCGCAAGGGAGTAATACTAGGGAAATGCATCAGATTACTACATGCTTAGGAGTGGAGTTGCTTGTTTTCAGTGGAAGGGCAAAAGCATGCAGTTGGGAGTCTCCCTACTGACAAAAAACAGGTTTCAAGGTTTTCTTCCCTTTTCTTTTTCCTTCTATATCAGATCTGACTTACTATTTTCTGATTAAAAAGAAATGAAAATCAAAAATATACCAGAACATAAAAACTCCCACCTTTCATTTTTTTCTAATTTTCAAAGATAACACCTACTCAGTGGAGAATACTAGTAAAGATAACAATTCAAGGTACAAACAAGTACAGTAATGTTGTCCGTAACCTGCCGAGATAGATTGCACCGATGGCCCCTCTTTGGGCATGTGTCCTCGCCCTGTAGTTTGGTGGTGTCCTCCCACAATGGCTGGTGCTTTTTTCTCACTCCTTGATCTGGGATCCACCACTTGACTTTCTTGCACCATTCGGATGAAGCCGAAGTCACAATTTGCCAGTTCTGAGCCTGGGCCTCAAAGAGCCTTTTGGAATTCTGCCATCATTACGAGAAGGACATGCCCAGCCTAGCCCGCTGCCCTGCGGGAGGAGGAGCGATCCTGGTGCCTGGCTGCTCCAGATGAACTGAGCTGGGCAAGCCCAGTCTAGAGCTGGGTTCAGGTCAGAGGCTGAACCCCCACACTGCAGGAGCAATGGACGCTTGCTTCTCTTTGCTGCTGAGGGTTTGCACTGTTTGTCCTGCAGCAAAAGTTAACTGATATCCAGTAACTGAGCTCACATTTCATGTCTTCTCCTTTCAGTTTCTCTCCCTTCCCCCAGGCTAGTCTCTCTCCTGTTTTTATGGCCCTGTCTTGCCCTGTTGCTACCTTATCTCTTTATAAGCACACATGTACTCATTTTTGAAATAATGTCATAATTGCATTCTCTTTTAATCGTTTAACCTAAAGACACTAAAAATTCTCTGTAACATTATTTTTACTAAAGGCGTAACTATGTCATGACGTTAGCATAATCCAGGTAACCCTTACATTACTGAAAGTTTAGGCCACCTCCACTCATTTTAACGTTACAAAAATTGCAGTGAGCATGTTTCTTGATGTTCACTTGTATTTTAAGATTATTTCCTTTGGAGAGATTCTTAGAATTGGAGTTAATGAGTCAAAAAGAGTAAGTATTTTAGAGGCTTCTGATACAAATTGCCAGGTTGCTTTCCAGAAAGGTTTTAACTTTTCACTTTAAAAGAAAATCAAAGGACTTCACCCCAAAATACCCTTCTTTGACATATTTTGAGAAGGCTGTTCAGGGGGCCTGCAAACAGAAGTAGCCTTACACAGCTGTCTTTGCTGGGGGAGAGCATCTGCATCTGTAGAGAACCTGCTTTGGTGCAGCCAGGCTTTCTTTGAGGCCCTCCTCTTTCCGAATCTAGGAAAGATTAGCTGAGAGTCTGACCTTTTCTAAGGTCTGAAAGAAACATTCACCATCTTTTCTGTCTGAGAGCTGCTACCTGTGAGGTTTCATCTGCATAGCAAGGCCACCTTTGCTAGCCAGGCCTTCTTTTCTGTCCATCCTATAACCTGTCTTGCCACCCTCAAGCCCCTCTTCTTTCTGTAACTTTAAGAGGGTATAAAAACTTCAACCATCTGATCCCCCTCCCCTGCTTTGAGCCTCATACTTTGTGTATGGCTCCCAGGCTCGCATGCGCATTAAAAATAATTTTGTATGCCTTGTTCTCCTTTAATCTGCATTTTGTCAGTTCACCTCCTGACAAAAGGTGAAAGGGGGAAATTTCCCCTCTTCTCCTCTACACTATTAGGGCCATTTACATGTTTTTCTAATAGAGCAAGGGTATCTATTAATGGTAAAATTTTAATTTAGCGAACTTATTTGATATTGTTATGGGATCATATCTATTGTTGCTTTCTTTTGGGTTTTCTCTCATTATTTGAAGATTCTTTAAACCTTCACAGGTTCCCGCCTCTTGGTCTTGAGAACATTGTAGACAATCAGTTAACACTTGTTGATTGAGTGAATTATTTCTCTTGACCAGTATTCTCCAATCTTAATTTCTTTGTCTGTAAAACACTCCTTCGAGTACTTTGTCTCCAACTTTGTGTTTGATTTCTGTCTCCCAGAGTCGCCTGTGACATGTAGTTAAGGAGTAGGGCTAAGAGGTGAAACAGCCGGACGGCAATGAGAAACCCTGGAGGTGAAATTAAATAATTCAGACTTAAAGCCATCGGAACTTATTCTGAGCCATGAGAGGAGTGTGGTGGCTATGCAGACTGAGTTACAACACAGGCAGCTCAAGCTCTTGTTTGTTTTCTGTAAATAATTAGGAAGACCAGGCTGTGGTAGAGATAAGACCTCCTACAGTAGTTAGTAATAAGGTAATCTTCCTTGGAACAGAGCAATCTGTAACCAATCTAATCTCTGTAAGATACGCACTGGCCCTGTGTGGAAAATGTTGTCATGCTGCTAACATCTCTGTGTCTGCCTATGTACGTGAAACCTTAACTTCTCCACTTTAGAATACTACCCCATTTATTTGGAGTCTAGAAGATAGTCCTAGGTGGCTATCTTCAAGCTTTGCGATTCAATAAACTCTGCGTAACCATATTTTCTGACTCTCATTATTTAAAATGGACATTTTGGTGCCTACCAAGGAACTAAAAGCAGACCTCCAGGGATCCACGTCACTTTTCTGACAGCTACAGCCCTAGTACCGGCATTAATGACTTTCATTCATCCGGCCTCACCAGAGTCACAGGGGATCTCTGGTACTGCCCCTCTCAGGTTCAGGTCTCTTGGCTTGGTTGAGATTCAGACTTTATTCAGGTACCACATGTTCCTAACTTGATGGGTTTGAAATTAAAGCTCTACTGCAAGGTAGGAGTTTTATTTGTTATTCTAGAGATTCTGTTTATCACAGATTTGTAATTTTCACTTTTCTCTGAAGTTAAGGTTTTGCTTGGAATTATTCCTTAGAGTTTTTCAATCTTTTCTCTCATTTAAAATTTTGATCACAGAGAAAAAGTTTCTTTTTGAAAAGAGGAAGTAAATCTTTGTGACTTAAGTGAAAAATGTGTAATTTTTAAAACTGGGGAGATTCTGAAACTTGGTTCAATTGCACTAGAGATATGGAGGGATACCCACGGGAGAGTGTATCCACACCATTACAAGTACTGGCAGACATGCCACTGAATGGGCACAGTGACTGGACGGTTATGGGCTAGCTCCAGTGGAATGTCTTGGTTATGCAGCACCAATTCCATGGCCAGGACTTACCCCCAGGATTGTTAGGACTGTGTTCTTTGGGTAACGGCTAGGCACCAAGTCACATAATTCATAACCTTTCAAAGCCCTCAGATCTTCCTCATTTATCATTTCATTGGATTTATTCTGTCTTCCATTGATGTGATCATTTAGCTTCCATCTTTCTGCCACAACAGGGTATTGAGAATGCAATTTAGCATGCAGAGGCCCTAACCAATTACACAAAGAAGATCCTTAAGGATAGCTGTGTGGGTGTCTCATTATTAAACAAGAAAGTTGTTCTTATGAGGCAGGCTGTATTAGACACACTCATGGCAGCCCATGGGGAATCCTGCACTACCCTAAAAACTGAATGTGTGTCTATATTCCAAATGATCAGATAACAACACTAAATTAATGGCTGATATGAAAACCCAAATACTTAACCTTTCAGAATCAACACCTTCTCTAAATGATTGGCTAAACAGCTGGATTGGATCCTGGCAAACTTGATGGCAGAGCTGTTATTTATTACAGGAATTATAATCATTTGTTGTGTTTTGTCCTGTTTTTCTGTTTGTTTGTTTTTTTCCCTCATTGCTGCCGTGGCATTTGTTCACAATGGAGTTGATGCGTAAGTGTAGTGATTAAAATAATGGTCACTCAGATAATTGCATTAATTAAAGATGTGGCTGTGTAGTTTGACTCAGGTGCAAAATCACCTGGTTCATATTGCTTTAAATTCAGCCTCTACTCCATTTGCCTTATAGCTTGATCTGTTCCCCAGCTGTGGGACATGACCCTCTAGGAATGAGCCTTCCTCACAACACAAAACTACGTTCCTGAACATAAATGGAGCCCAAACAGTTTGAGTTCATTTACAATACTTTCTTTGAAAGATCTTGATAAAAAGGGGGAAATGTGTAACTAAGTCATTCAAACTTAAAGCTGTTGGAACTTTAAATGATTCTGAGCCTTGAGAGGAGTGTGGCTATATGGCCTGAGTCACATGGTAGTTGCAGCTTTTACCTTTTTTTTTTTTTTTGCTGTAAATAATTTGGAAGACCAAGTGGCACCAGAGATAAGATCCCCTTCAGATCATTACCCCTCCTCAGAGAGTAATAAAGTAATCTTCCTTGGAAAGTAGTGATCCGGAACTAAGCGAATCTCTGTAATGTATGCACTGTCCCTGAATGGAAATGTAATCCTGCTAAAATCTCTCTCTGTCAGTGCCTATGTAAGTAAACCTTTACTTTTCCACTTTGAAATGCTGACCCCATTTGTTTGGAGGCTGTGTTTCCTGAGAGGTCATCCTCAATCTTTGTACTCAAACTTTATACTTAATTATACTCATAATTAAAGTTGCTGGAGGGGGCAGCATGTCCAGGGAATGAAGCTGCCTCAAGAGCTCCTGAGGTGAAGAGGGCCTCGTCCCAGAGCCATGCACCCACTTGCAGCTGAGGAGTGGCTCCATGCCTGTGTCCAGCCTCAAAGATCCACTCCCCAGGTCCTGGGCTCTCGGCATCTCTTCCTTTAGCATCACCCTGGGGGAGGTCTGGGGGTCCAGGGTTCTGCTGGGGTCTGAGAGTAAGAGGAAGGAAAGGTTCCCTTTCAGGCCCCTGATGTCCAGAAGCACATCCCACCTCAGCCAGAATCCAAAAAGAACACTGGCCACTTTCAACTCCTCCGTGAGTGTCTGACATTAGAAAAGGCTGTGATATTAATGTGATGGAGAAACTGATAAACTCTCAGAATCGCTGATGTTCCCCTATAGCCTGCTCCACCTCTGTGTACAGAGCAGCCTTCTCAGTGAAGGGCAGCAGAACATATGTTATCACCTCAAAGCACGCCATGCTGGCATACAGACTCTTCTGAGCTGAAGGCATTTGAGAAGAAGCAGATACAAGAAAAGCCCTTGGCCCTCCATTTGCCTAAAAGTAGGACATAAATTTGTAAAGGTATCCTCCCCTCCTCTCTCTACCTGGAATGACAGAGCCAATCAGTCACTGGAGGCAGGTACACGCAGAGGAATCTACATAACAAACTGCTAAAACTGGTCCTTATCTGCCATCCATTTCCTCACATATTTACCTTCCCTCAGCTTACCACCCTAGAAACTCAATGCCATTTTCCTTTGTTTTGTGCTTCTCTGAAAATGTATTATTCTCTTTTAAAGATGCTAAATAAGCCCAAGTTCTAACTACTCCCCTGAGTTACTCATCCTCGGGTGTCCCTGTGGGTATGCCAGATGCACGTGTTAGGAACTTCTGTTTGTTTATCTTTTGTTGGCCTATCTTTTGTTAGTCTCATTTACACCGTCTCAGATGGAAAGCCTAAAATGGGTTGAAGAGAAGGGTCAATTTTCTTTCCCCACCTCAGGCTAGCTGTGTCCTTGATAGGGTCAAAGACCATGGTGTCAGGCTCCCCCACACTGCACTGCTTTCAGGTCTGGGAGGGGAGACACTGCCCAGTGTGGTCACACATACCTGCCATACTTTTGTACACAGTCCCTTATTACGCTCCCAAGTTTTCAGTCTAGAATATGCCAGCTGTTTCATGCTGGAACCCTGTTCCATGCATTGCTATACTCTTCAGAGTCCCCTTAGGCAACTCAATTCTGATCTGTTTCCATGCCTTGAATTGAGAGGGCTGGGCCATCCCAGGGAGCCTTAGAACCTCTGGAACTGCTTAGTCCATGAGCCACACCTGGGCTTTCTCTCCTAGTGTCTTTGTCAAGAAACATCCTTCTGTACCTCTCCAGTTAGGAACCCACCCTTATTGTAAAGCCCATCTCAAATGATCCCCGCTTCACAAACCCTTTGCTGATCCTTACGAACTTTAAATCTCTGGAACCTGGTCACTTGGATTCAGCATTTCGCGCCTTTTCTTATCATTGTTGGCACCCTCAGGCCTATTCCACCCGACTCACTCATCTTCAAACCCTGCACAATGCCCCACATCAGATGGCCATCACTGTTTGTTGGATGACATTATCCTCAGATGGTAGCTCATGGAATTGGCTGGAGAAAGTGTTTGCTCAGGATCCACAACATTCAGGGCAGAGTGCATTCTAGAATCTGGAGACCCAGATTCTTAACTCTTCTTACCTCCAGGGTCCCCAGGCTCGAGGCTCTAGGAGAATCCAGACTCCTCTCTCCCTGCCTACGGGACACTTTAGTTACTTGTGTACACTTTCTGAGCCTCTTAAACAAAACAAAACAAAACAAAACAAAAAAACTAATAGCAGGGGTGTTTCTGGGAAGGAGGACTGACCATGGCTTTAGTGGAGGGTTGGAGGGGAGGCCTGAGCAGGTGAGCAGTACAGGCTGGGCTGTGAGAGTCTGACCCTCTAAGCTGAAATCTCAGCAACTTCACCCTCAGTTTCTTCATCTTTAAATGAAGCTAGTGATAGTACTTATGTCAAGTTGTTGTGAGGACTGAATTAGATAGCAGATAAAGTGCTTATCTTAATACCTTGTTTTTAATAAACGCAAGCCGTCAATGATTGTTACTACTTACTGTCATTAAAAGGGGATGAAGGAAAAAGAGACCATGCCTCTAAACATTCATAGAACTCATCAACATAAGCAAACAAATCCATCTTAGCCTCTGGGAAAACTTAGAGGAAGAACAAAGAGATCCCTTGGTTACACCCCAGAAGAGATGGCATATAGTTGAAGAAAACGAGAAGGAGGTGGGGGATGGGGTGTGACGTCTGGGGTCCACCAGCCTGAATGTGGCCTTGTTCCCATGGGTGGGAATAATTTCTCTAAATGACATGTGTTCCAAAGAGTTACTCAAGTCACTGGACCCTGTGGCTAACCAGGTGGGCATGACAATGGGGGACTATGGAAGCAGGGACCCCTGGAATCCTGTAGCTGGATTTGAATGGATTAAGGTGTTAAATCAGGTTTTGGGTATAAGATTGTCACTGCCAGGGAGCTAAGGTCGCCCCTAGGGACACATCTGCTGCTGCAGCAGCTTGTCTGGTTCCTGCCCCCACCTTGTGCTTTGGTGCTCCTCATCGGAGGGTGCAGGCTGGGCCGTCAGGAGCACATCCCGCTGGCAGCTGGAGGGAGGCTGTTCACCAAGCTGACCGGAGGCCTTGGAAGAACAGAGAGCCAGGCCTGTAATTTCCCCTCTAGGTTTTGGGCCCGGAGAAGAACAGCGACGGACAGATGAGGGCAGCATTGCTAAAGCAACGAAGGCACATGCCCTGAACTGAGCTTGGGATTCCTGTGACCTAGTTCCTGACCACGGGCTGCTCCCGGGGACACAGGCAACTGCCTGGCGGGAGTTAAGACCTGCTGTGGGCTGTGGTCTTGGCCCCTTGGAGATACATGCCACCTTGGTGTTATTCTGCTTTGTCCACTGTGGGGCACTGACAGGCTCAGGCAGGGGTTCCTGAACAGAGGCCCGCCGTGCCTGCCTTCCATTCCAAATGCTTCTCTGAGGGCAAGATCCCTTTGCCGCCTGAGCTCTGTATGGTGGGTTAGAAGACCAAGCAGTGGACTGGGGAGATAATCTCGGACACACATCTTGGAGGAGATGAAGAGCAGAAACTGGGGTTGATCTTCCAGTACAGGCAAAGTGCCCTGGGTTTCTGATCAGAGTGCAGAGCCCCAGCCCCGCAGGGGTATGAGGCCCCAGTGCATGAGTGAGGGGTGTGCGGTGTATGCGTATGTGTGCGTGCATGTGCGTGTGTGGATGTGCACACCTGAATGTACCTGTGTGTGATTTGTACATGTGTGTGTCTGTGTGCATGTGTGGTTGCAGATGTGCATGTGTGTGTGCCAACGAGTCTCCACGGGGTCAGGGGACTGGGCAGTGGTTCTGCATACACAAGTGTGTTCAGGTGCCCCCTGGCAGCCTTTCACCTTTCTGCTGGCTCTGGCTGACCGTCCCTGTGCCTGAGAAAGTGCCAATGCCAGGGCTGCGATGGTTTGGTCAAGCTCCAGCTGAAAGCCCAGGGCAGTGGCGCTGGGACTGCGGCCTGGGGAAGGAGGACACAGGAGAACAGAACGACCTCAATATGTTCATCTCACCCGGCCACAGACCTCCCCAACCCGACGTTCACGTCACTCCCCTGCTTTCAAAGCCTTGTGTGTGGTTGTGTGTGTGCCTCTCACCTTCTACTTTTCCCTCCATTTCCAGAGCCCATTTCCATCTCCCTCTGGCACTGGGACACTCACCATCCTGTGCTAAACACATATGGATAGAACCCTGCGGGACACATGGTGGTGCTTTGCATATGAATGCTTTGGTTTTCATACAACCTTCTTCCCTTCCTACGTCTTATCCTGTTTCTTACTTTTTTTAACTCTAAAATGTTTACAGACCCACCCATCTTTCATTTACACATCTCCTCTGTCCCTTCCACCTATTCTGACCCTTCCTCTTGTTGGCCACACTTTCTTGCACCCCAGGCACCCGCAGTCACCCACACCTGATGGCAGCCACGCCAGGCACCGTCTTCTGGGGCCCCACAGCGAGATTTTTGAAATAGCCACTCAGAGTAGTTTTTCTGAGTTATAGGATCATTTCACCAAAGTGTTGATTAATTGCTTTATTCTTATTAATTTGATAAGAGTTTCATCCCATCCTTTTTTTCTCTTAAAAAAAAAAGTCCCTTTCCAAGAAAAAAACTTAACCTGCTTTGCAGTTAGTGATAGCTGCGGAGGAATGCAAGGCTTCATGCAGCTTTGTAACCAGGTTCCACTCAGCAAGCAAAGGGGAATCTTTGGGACATAGAGGTTTGTTTGTTTGTTTGTTTGTTTCTTTTTTTCTTTTCTCTTTGTTTTTGAGACAGGGTCTTGCTCTGTCACCCAGGCTGGTGTGCAGTGGCATGATCTTGGCTCACTGCAACCTCTGCCTCCGCCTCCTGGGTTCAAGTGATCCTCCCACCTCAGCCTCTCGAGTAGCTGGGATTACAGGCATGCATTATCACACCTGGCTAATTTTTGTATTTTTAGTAGAGATGGGGTTTCACCATGTTGGCCGGGCTGATCTCTAACACCTGACCTCAGGTGATCCGCCAGCCTTGGCCTCCCAAAGTGTTGGGATTACAGGTGTGAGCCACCGTGACCAGCCTGGGACAGAGTTTTTAGCTTAGTCTCAGACAGGGTTCAGAAGAATGTGGTTTTCTTGGTCCCTTCCTTCTCACAGTCACTGGGTGTCCTAGCTCACCAGTGTACTAACGAGAAGTTTGAGAAGGGAACTGGCCTGGAGCAAAGATCAAGAAAGGCTCAACCCGTGCTCTGCGGCGTGGGGTGAGGACAGCAGGGTTTCCGGCATCTGTCTGCCCTGCTCCTCGACTCCCCACCAACTGGGCCCACAGGGCCTTGGAGGGCCCCTTATCCAAGGATACGGTCACAAAAAAGTGACACATTTTCGAAGGACCCACCCCTTTCTGGAGCACGACCTTCATGAAGGACAAGTGGGGTGGGACCCTGGCCTGGCCTACCCAGCTGTCTCCCCGGAAGGGCCAGGAGCTCCGTGGCAGGCCTGCGGCTCTTGGAACCGGAGCCTCAGTGACTGGGCAGAGCAGCCGCAGACCTTGGTCCGTAAGCCCCTTTATTCCCTTCCGGCTGGAGAGGAGGGGGTGTAGCTGAGACTGGGCTTCTGACAGGATTGTGGTTGGTTCTGTCAGCTTCTATAAGCTTCAGTTCCTCAACTATGAAATGGAGATGGTGATAATTTCAGTCACAGGTTTCCTGTGACAACTAAATGGGTTCAATGAGGCAATGTCTGTCCTGTGTGTATAAACCAGCTCCTCAGGGGCTGTGGAGGGACACAGTAGGGAGTCCCAGAATCCCCTATTCTCTGCAGGAGGGGTGAGGCCAGCTCCCTTCCAACCTCCTCCAGACGGCCGTATGTGATCGTCCCCCAGCGGGAGCGTCTCCACCCACTCTCAATGCTGGCAATACGACGTTGCTGTGCCCCCTATTATCTTGATCACTGGGCAATTCACTCCCCAGGTGTGCAAATCACTTCCTAGTTCATGCTAGGAGTTTTCACCTGCCGTCCTGCCCACCCAGGCCCCTGCCCTCACCTGGAGGAGGCTGCTGGCACTGCCTTTGAGAAGCTGCAGTGTGGCTGTCCCATGGTTCCTGGCTCTGCCCAGTGTCTTCTCTGAAAGTGGCTTTGGGATCTGTTTCAGGGACTCCACCCCTGCCTAGAGCTTGCTGCTCAGTCCTGCTGAGGCCCTGCAGAAAGTCCTGGAAAATCCAGGGCTGGGTCACCCTCTTAGCTGAGGGCATCCTTCTTGGCTCAGCAGTATCCAGAAGGGGTGGGTGGCTGCTCCCCGGGTGGCAGTCTGGGGATGGGGGCTGACCTGGAGTCCCTGGAGCTGCTGCGCAGTGGCCCTGTAGAAGGCCAGGGCATCACTCCTGTGCTTGCTCAGCTGGGACGCAACATGCAGGTTCTGGTCCTCGAGCTTATCGTACAGTGTGCGGATGCTGAAGTGCTCCAGGGTCTGGGACAGGAGCGGCTTTCCTGCAGGAAGAGGCCTTGGAGTGAGACTTCAGGATGAGGAGACCTTGGGCCAAGTGGTGGGCTCAGCAGCTTTCCTGTTTCCTTCAGGGCTTTGAAGGCAGCATGGGCAGGTGGAGGAGGGGGGAGGCCCGTCTGCAGGAGGGGCCAGCTCTGGGGAGGGAGTCAGCACTGCGGGGTGAAGGTGGGAGGAGGCTTGATGGAGGCAGAGGAGGAAGGAGGTCTCCAGGTGTAGGAGGTGGCAGGATGGGTGTGACACCAGAGCTGGGCGGCAGCACTGCCTCACACTTTGCTGAAAGTGAGTCTCCCTATCTTCATCCTTGCTGGGGAGGCTGTTTGCTGGGTTCTCCTGGGCTTTGTTTGACTGCCTTCCCCTGATTTCCCCTCCACCTGAGTTCCCCTCACTGTCCACCCGTTCTCACACATAGCAAAATGACAAAAGTAAGTCCCTCCTTATCATAACTACCTTAAATGTAAATACACTGAAGTCTCCAATAAAAAAACAGAGATTGGCAGAATGGACAAAAACACATGATCCAACACATGATCATAAAAACACATGATCAACTTTGTAGATTTGCTGTCTACAAAGTCTCATTTTACATTCAAAGACATAACTAGACTGAAAGTGAACAGACAAAGATATTCCATGAAAAAAGTAACCAAAAGAGAGCAGGGATAGTTATATTAGTATCACACAAAATAAACTTTAAACAAAAAAAGTTTACAAGAGACAAAGAAGTACACTATGTATTAATACTAATGAAAGGTTCAATGCAGCAAGAAGATATAGCAATGATATGCATGACACACTGAATGACAGACCACTAAAATATGCAAAGTAAAAACTGTCAGAATTGAAGGGAGAAATAGTTCTACAATAATGTTTGGAGACTACAATATCTATCTATCTATGTATGTATGTATGTATTTATTTATTTATTTATTTATTTTTACTTTAATTTCTGGGATACATGTCCAGAATGTGTAGGCTTGTTACACAGGTATGCATGTGCTATGGTGGTTTGCTTCACCTATCAACTCATCGTCTAGGTTTTACGCCTCACAGGCATTAGGTATTTGTCCTAATGCTCTTCCTTTCCTTGCTCCCCACCCCCTAACAGGCCCTGGTGTGTGATGTTCCCCTCCCTGTGTCCATGTGTTCTCATTGTTCAACTCCCACTTTTGAGTGAAAACATGCGGTGTTTGGTTTTCTGTTCTTGTGTTAGTTTGCTGAGAATGATGGCTTCCAGCTTCATCCATGTCCCTGCAAAGGACGTTAACTCATTATTTTTTATGGCTGCATGGTATTCCATGGTGTATATATACCCACTTCTTAATAATAGAACAACCAGACAGAATATAACTAAGGAAATAGGGGACTTAAACACACAATAAACCAACTAGATCTAACAGACATACAGAAAACGTTACCCAACAAAAACAGCATGCATATTTTTCTACAGTGCTTATGGGATGTTTTCCAGGATAGAGTATATGTTAGGCCACAAAATTAAGTCTCGATAGATTTAAAAAGATGGGTATCATAAAAAAGTATCTTCTTTAACGACAGTGGGATGAAGCTAGAAATTAGTAACTGAAGAAAAACTTTAAAATCCAAAAACTTTTGGAAATTAAACAGTACATTTTAAAACAACCAACGGATCAAAGAAGCAATCACAGGGGACATTAGAAAATAATTAGAGATGAATGAACATAAAAAAGCACCACCTACCAAAACCCAAGGAGCACCAAGGGGTATAATGTGTACCTATAAATATTTGTATCGTAAAACAAAAAATATCTCTATGAACAACCTAACTTTACAACTTAAGCAACTAGAAAAAGAGGAACAAACTTAAATCTAGCAGAAGGAAGAAAATAACAAAGATGAGAGCAGAGATAAACACAAAAAGAATAGAAAAAAATAGAATCAAAAGTTGTTTCTTGGGAGAGATGAACAAAATTGACATATCTTTAGCTAGATGAACTAAGAAAAAAAGAAGGAGACTCAAATTACTAAAATCAGAAATGAAAATGAGGACAAGTCTACAAAAACAAAAAAGGATGATAAGAGTACTGTGAACAACTGTATGCCAACAAATTAAGACAACCTAGACGAAATGGACAAGTTCCTGGAAACACAAAACCCACCATGACTAAATCATGAAGACATAGAAAATCTAAATAGACCTGTAACTAGTAAAAGGATTGCGAGGCCAGAAATAACCCCTTCCAGATACAGTCAAATCACCTTTGACAAGGAACCCAAGACCCTTCAGGAGGGAAAAGGACAGTCTTTTCAATAAATCGTGTTGAGGGAACTAAATATCCACATACAAAAGAATGAAGTTGGACTCCTTCCTAACACTATACACAAAGATTAGCTAACATGGATCAAAGACCTAAATGTATGACCTAAAACAATAACATTCTTAGAAGAAAACACTGAACAAAAACATCACAATATTGAATTTGGCAACTAATTTTTGAATTCAATACCAAAGACACAGGCAATAAAAGAAAAAATTTGCAAACTGAATTTCATGACTTAAAAAACATTTCGTGCATCAAAAACCGCTATAAACAGAGTAAAAAGGCAACCCACAGAATCACAGAAAATATTGTCAAATCATGTATGTGGTACGTAGAGAACTCTTAAAACTCAACAACAACAACCACAAAAACCAAACAACTTAATTCAAAACTGGACAAAGAACTCCAATAGACATTTCTCAAAAGAAGATATACAAAGGGCCAATAAACACATAAAAAGATGCTCAATATGACTAATCATTAGGGAAGAATGCAAATCAAAACTACAAAAAGATATCATTGTATATATATGCACCTAGTAGCATACTTACTATCTAGTAAAAGGAAAATAACAAGTATTGCTGAAGAGCGGTTGACTGCACACCAGCATGGTACCTGTACCCCGGCTCATGGCCTTCTCAGAGTCAGCTCCTTCCCCAGATCCCCGAGGGCCAAGGTCTTCATAGAACGGGAGGCTAAAAGGAAGAGCCAGCCTCAGTGCCTAGAGACAAGCGGCACTGCTGAACCCCACGTGGAGCCCACATCACAGGTTAACTCTAAAGAGCATCTGTCCCAAGTCCACAGGGTCAGGGGGAGCTTGGCCAGTGCCCAGGCTCCTGGGGAGTGGCCAGACCCGCCACAGCAGTCCCCGGGCTGGGCCAGGGCTGGGCCTGGTGTGTGGGGGGAAGGGGGGGACTCACCTGTCCCTAAGGATCACATACTCAGCAGGCACCTGAGGCTGTCCCAGGCTTCTCCACCGAGGCTTCCAAGCCTGCATGGGGCAGGCATGGGGCAGGGAAGGACTCAGCAGGAGGCCCAGGCCCGTCAACAGCACAGTCGCCAAGCCAGCAGCCAGCAGCATCCCTGGGAGGTGGGCGGGAGAGGGGAATGGGACTACATGGTGGCCACTCAGAGCCCCTCCAGGCTGCCTGGGATCGTGAGAACTGCTGTTTTGCATTTACCTCAGTGGCCCTGGCCTCCGCCCTGCTGCCCTTGCAATTGAACTTGTCACAGCTCCCTTCCTGCCTCTGGGCTTTATGCCATTAGTCTCCCGCTGGGAGGCCCTCCCCACTACCCTGTGCCCTTCCCTGTGAGGACCCTCCTGGGACAGTCCCGCATGAGGCCTGTGCTCTGAGTGTATGTGTGCGTGCATGCATGTAAGTGTGTGTGTGTGTGTGTAACAGAGAAAGAGTTGCTGCCCTGCACCCAGGGCTCTGAGTCTTAGCTGTCAGAGGGCTGTGTCCTCTCGCCCATTGGGCAGGCCCCAGCCTAAAGAGCTCAGTACAGGTTGCTGACCTCTGGAGAAAAGAAGGAAGGAAGATGGGAAACCCACACTGGGGGCTCGTCTAGGGTGTCTGTGTGATCCTGACTCCACTCAAGGACGCTGTCCACTGGGGCAGCTTTCAGGACCAATGGAGTATGAGAAGTGGGGAAGCAGAGGCAAGAAAGGAGGCCCCAAATGGGAAAAAATTTTGCTTGCAAATGAAGTCCTAGGTCAAGGACAAGCTGCACCATGCCAGTGTCACTGTGGGCATATCTGGAGTTTGGAGGCTACACCCAGAGCCTCAGAGAGGGCTGACACATACTAGGCGCCCAAGGCCTCAGACAAGGCTGACACACACTCAGGGCCCTGTGGCACGGCACTCCTCCCTGTATGCTCCAGTCCTGGCTGCTATGTCCTGTCAATCAGTACCTGTGATCACTGCCCAGTCTGGGCCCAGGTTTGGCAGCCTGTGCCTGAGGACGCCTTGCCTGCCCAGCTGATATGGGGATGAGGGCTGCACAGGGGACAGGCCAGGACCACAGGCCACCCCCTCCTCCTTCACCAGCACCACGGCCAGACTCTCTGGCTGCCCATTGTCTTGAAACGTGTATGTGCCTGGATCTAGGAACTGGTGGGCAAACCTGAGGAGCAGAGATCAGGAGTCAGAATGTGAAGGTTCACCTGGAACGGGCCGCTCACAGCAAGCCAGGTCTAAATGTCTCCCTGCATACGGAACAATGTGGTCCAGGGAAGCTGCTATAACCCCTGCTGGGCACCAGGAGGTCCCACCTGCCAAGCTCCCCTCTGCCCCGTGAACAGGAGGCCTCTCCTGCCCCTGGGCTCTGGCCTGGCCGCCTGCATGGTCTGCAGTCTCCTGTGTTCTCCCATTGGCCAGTCCAGGGAGAGGCTGTGAGCCACACGTAGGAACCTCACCCCTTCCCCTCCCACCTCCCAAACTCCAGGGAGCTCAGCTGTGTTACCTTGAGAAGTTGAGGTGCGTCTCTCGCACCAGGTGGCTGAGTCTGCGGAAGGCCCCGGAGTCCCAGTGGGGGTTGCTGTTGAACAGATGCTGCTTCTGGTACACAGGGTAGTGGCCGGCCGAGCGGTCTGGGGGATGAATGCAGGGCTGGGCTGGGTTCCAGAGCCCGTCCCAGCCCCCGTCCTGAGCAACCCAGGTCCAGGGACAGACCCAGTATCCATCCTCAGAAGATGGATACATCCCAATTCCCTGAGGGGAACTGAGGTATGCTTCCCATGAGATGCCACGATTCACCCTGTCACACCTGTGATGGTGCATTTAATGATCTGGGTGCCAGGGCAAGCCCTCCTCCCTCTGCCTACAGAGGCCACTGGCACACAGAGAGCATGCTTTCAGCAGAGCCCCCAGGTGCCACGCCTTTCGTGGTGAGCACGGTCGATGCCCTGGCCCTCTCCCAAGCGGGGCAGCTCCTCTCTGCACCCGCAGCAGGCAGCATGATGCGGGCATGCAGCAGGCACTAAAATGTGTGCTGTGGAGTGGCTGAGTGAAGGGGGTGGCAGTGCCTCTGACTGAAACCCGGGGGGCCCGGCCTGGCAGTTCCTCCACACAAGGAGCCTTTAGCTGAGCACGGCTGTCAATCCTTCTTCCTGAGCCCCCAGCTCCTGACCAACACGGGGCTGCACATGTGGAGAAAGGGGAAGTGACTGGGTTCACTTCACAGATGCCAATGCCAAAGCTTAGAGGGGGAAGGGGCTGCCCGGGTCCCAGCGGGTTACGGAGCGCACAGGCACCCTGAAGAGCGCATTTCCCGGGGTTCATTTCCCTCTTTGCTGCAGGTTGCCAGTGTTGGTCGAGGAGAATGGGAGGGAGCTGGGGTTGCTGAGGGCTCCAGGACCAGCGTTCAGTGGATGGAACGAGGATGCCATGTGTGGAGAGGATGCAGTCACAGCTGGGAGAGACGTGAGTGCCCCGTTCTCTCAGGGAGAAGGGATCAGGCCTGCTCTGCAGGTTCCCAGGGGTGGGGCCACAGCGAGAACACAGGCTTCAGCTCATCATGAGGAAGACATTCCTTATCAACTGAGGCACCCCAAAGCAGAGCGGTCTGTGGTGTTTTGGGGTCCAGCCCTGCAGGATGACTGTATGGCACGGCTGGTGCTTGCCCCTGCAAGGGTCGCCGGGCTTTGGGAAGCTCTGGGAGGCCTGGGGCCCCAGGCAGTGGTATGCTTGGCCTGGGTGAGTCCCCACCGCCCTGAAGTAAAGAGGTGCCACTGCCGCAGAATGTCAGAGCAGGAACACCTGTCCCAACTCCCTGATTCTACACACGTGGAAATGCAGCCCACGGTGAAGTGAATAACTGGGGACAGCGCAGGTCTGGGATTCCTGCACTGACAAGGCCTGTTCTTAGGCAAGGCCACCCAGAAGGCCAGGGGAGGGATCAGCGGGCCCAACCCGGAGGGAGGCCGGTTGAGCTCAGTGGGCGGCACTCACTGTGGGGAAGAATATGAAGCTGGAAGAGGATCACGTCCCCTAGCCCCAGGCAGACCACGGGGTTTGGAACACGAGGATTGATGCCAGGGACCTGGGGGCCGGGCTGCTTTGGGCCTGAGGTCCGATAATGCCTTTGCAGCTGGGGGCTGGCTTCAGGTGGTCCTGGGAGAGTTGGGGAAAGGCCTGTTGAAGACCTGGGCTTTGGGGAAGGCCCGTGCTCACCCATCAGCCCCACCCGCGTCCCTTCCCTACTGGGCCCTCTCCATGCAAAGGTCTCTCCTTTGTAACCATCTGTGTCGTCTGCCAGATTCTCCCCTCTGGAGCACCTAGGACACAGCTGAGAGGTTTCTGAGGGGCTGTAGGTGGGCCCTGCAGCCTCCATGCTTTGCCTTTGCTGGGAGAATGCAGCCATGCCCCACATCCGCCACGCTCTCCAGGAAGGCCCGGGTTTGGTGCCCTCTCCTCCACTTACCGAGAAGAAAGGAGCTGAGCACATCTGCTCTGAGGATGATGAAGCTGAAGATGCCGTGGGGGCCAAACTGGACCAGACGGACCCTGGCGCTCCCTTGGAAGAGCTGGTCTGGGCCCAGAGTGCTTGATACTTCCTGAGAAAATGCAGCATGAGATCCCAGGCCCGGGAGGAAGGGTGGCAGAGATGGACAGACAAAGACCCAGGTTGGGCCCTGGTGTTCCTTGGGACGCAGTGACAGCCACCCGCAGCCTCTCTAGTGTGGCCTCCTGGGCCCTGTTCCCCTCCTTATCTTCAGAACGCACCGGAACTCAATCCGAACCCTCTACTGGGTCACTGCGTGCCCTTTTCCCTCTACCTACAAACATCCTACTTAGAGACCGACTTGGAGACATCTCCCTATCACCCCCAATCTGCTGCCCAGTCCCAAGCCAGACGATCCTCCGTGGCCCTCCAGTGGCAGCAGACAGTGCACCACCCAGAACCTCATGGCAGATGCAATCCATGCAGGGCCAGCCTGACCCGCCTTCTGCATGTACTGGCCTGGCCTGGCCCAGGCCCTGGCCCCCTGCACCCTCTACCCCAAGGAGGCATCAAGGCCCTGAAGATGGCGGTAGCCACCACCTCGAAGGCCAACACGTGGCCCTGCCCTGTGGTCAGAGTTCCTGTTGAGAACAAGAAACCCAGGCTGGCTCCAGCAGAGCACACACCATTTACTGGGCATGGCAGATGATGCCTTGTATCCAGGCCTCACTTCACACATCTGTAAAGTGAAGCTGATGCTTTCTTGGGTCTCATTTGGCCTTTAAACAGAATGATTGACATTAATGTACAAAATACCACCTGCTACCTCCTTCCTGCCCTTGCCTTCAGCTTGCAGATTGGAAAGCCATGCAGATGGCAGGGCTGGGTGGGGAAGACCAGTCACCATGTGGCCTTTTCCCTCTGCCACCTGGTTTCCTTGACGTGGTGCCTGGGTGGCTCCATGTCTCCCGATCCCCACCCCAGAGTGGAGGGGTGGCCTCCCACCCAGCCTCCCTGAGCCAGGCTCACCATCTGGACGCTGTCCCCAGCCTCACTCTTCACTCTGAGAATCAGCTCCCTGCTGGGGCCCCAGGCCAAGGAGAGCTGGGGGGCCTGGGCCAGACACTGGGCGTCACAGAGCTCCTCCGCTGAGATATACTCGCGGCACTGGCAGCTGCAGGAAAGGAGGGGCGAGGGGCTGTTCTGGTGGGTGCAGAGAGGATGCCCCGGCCCCTAATCCTTGCAGCCAAGGCAGGTCCCTCAGGAGGGATGGGTGGGTTGTCAGCCTTTCCCCAAGGAAGGCGGGCTGCCTGCTTCCTCAACAGCCATTGCACTTCTAATGGAGGTCTGGGTTGCACACTGCAGCTTTGGTGTCCTGCTGAGGCAGGTGTGGGGAGAAAGCTGCTCAGCCTGGAACAGTCCTGTTGATCCAAAGGCAACTGCTCCCTGCTCAGTCCACAAGTCAGCAGCAGGATTGGGGCTAAGGACAGAACTGGGGGCCCCCTCTGGGCTTAGCATGTGGTAGGACTTAGCTCCTGCACTTGGCTCAGGGGCCTAGACCCCACTGTTCCATGGGGCCAGCATCTCTTCAGCCTTGGGTGGCTCTGCCCTGGCAGGTGTTGGCGGGGCCTCCTGGGGATGCTGACCCAGGGAAGCTTCTGGAAGGAGCTTGCGCTTGGCTCAAGCTCCCATCAGGGCTGGGTCCACTGACACCCTTCAGGACGGGTCCTGTGGGGACAGTGAGGGCCTGCCAGGAGACGCTACATACTCTTTCCTCACTTACATGCCCAGTTCAGCGCTGAGCTCCCCGCCCACCGGGTGGCAGAAGGAGGCGCAGTCATGCTGCTGCGGGGACACACACTCCCGGGTGGCGGCCAGGCGCACATCTCCAGGCACGCAGCGCTCGGCGACCTGCGGAGGGGTCGCAGGACAGTGTTGGCCCTGGCACCTCTGCAGGCCCAGGTGTGTGGCACTGTCAGCATTACAGAACATTCCAGAGACACAAGGCAGGGCCTCAGGGGAATGAGACTTCTCAGGAGGTCATTTACTCATTATGCTAAGTCTAGGGTTAGGCTTGAGGGTCAAGGGAACCCACAAAAGTAACAGAGGACAATGGGCTGCCTTGGAGAGATGACTGGGGCTCTAGCTCAGGACTAGTCAGGGATGGCTTCCTGGAGGAGGTGGTGGTGAGACTGGCTGTGAAGTAGGTGCAGGGAGGACACTGCAGTTTAGAGGTCAGAATGACCAGTGTTTCAAGAGAACAGGCTGCTCATCAGGGCCGGTGCAGACGGTCTACAAGAGGACACAGCATCAAGTGATGCCATTTCCATGACTCTCTCCTGAGAGCGTGGATCCAGGATAGGGGAGGACAGGGGAACTGCAGCCTCTGCCTGGGGGGTTGAGTCAGGGATGCTACACCCCCATCGAAACAGCCTGAGTATTTAGGCCAGTGGTAGCCAAACCTGATCATGCTCCATCAAGAGTAAAAAATTATTGTAAAAAATTTATAGCATATATTTTACTACACATAAAAGATAGACTAAAATATAAATGAAAAATGAATGAGAAGAAAACATGAATATGGGTAGTTTGCATATTTTCTTCTGCACCCCAGGGCTGGTCACACCCACTTTGGGGTGGGCTGGGAGGCCTCAGGCCTGGGCTGCCCTCTGCCTGGGAGAAGTCCTGGTCTCTCGAGGATGAGGGAGTCTGCCTATTCCAATCAGAGGTGAAGTAACCACGCCTCTGACTGATGATCTATCTGACCTCGGTGGCGAGCCCTGCCGTGGCTCCTGCGCTCTGTCCATGATCGCATTACTGGTCAGCATCTCAACCTCTTCAGGTGTGAAGGGGGCAGGTTTGACCCGCAGGGGTGAGGAGGTGGGCCAGTTGGTGTGTGTCAGGCTCACAGGGCTTGGCGTGTGTCAGGCTCAGAGACGCTATGGGAGGTTTGGGGCTGGAAGCCAGGAGGAGGGGGTGCTGGTGCTGCTCCGAGGATAGCCTGATCTCTGGAGGGGAAGGAGTGGTTAGGAGCTGCCCCAGCAACTCAGCCCTGAGGGAGGGAGGGAAGCTAGAGGATGAGACAGATGCCAGGGACTTGGTGTTCTTGGCTACTGGGAGGAGGGAGCTGTGTCCTAGGGCCTGTCGGGGGCCCTGGCTTTGGCCTCAGGCAGGGATGTCAGCATGAGGGACAGACTCCCAGGCTGACCCATGGGGCCGGCCCTTCAGCCAAGCTAAGGGGCTCTCAGCTGAAGTTGCCTTGGTAGGGGGCTAGGTTGAGTGGGTTTCAAAGGTGCCTGAAGAGCTTGCGGAAGTGCAGACAGCTGGGTCCCACCCCTGGCATTTCTGACTCAGTGGGCCTGGCATAGGGCTTGAGCATGCGCATTTCCAACATATTTCCAGGCGATGCTGATGCTGCTGGTGCAAAGGCCCCGCTTTGAGAACTGCTAGGCTGGAAGGCAGCAGGATGCAGAGCCATTTGTGCATGCAGGAGCAGAGTCAGACAGGAGAGGCTGCTGGAAAGTGAGCGCCAAGTGAGTTAAGGCCCCTGAGGGTGCTGGAGGCCAGCCAGAACAGGATGAAGTAGAGGGGCCAAAGTCAGAGGCTGGCAACGGCCACCGTGTGGCAGAGATGAAGCGGCAGGACACGTCCCCTTAGTTTTGTCCCTACCCAGAGGCTGGGTCCCCAGTGTCAGGTAGAGCTACCTCATCAGGGTGCAGATGAGAAGGGCGGGCAGAGAGTCCCTGAGGCTCCCGACATGACTGGGAGGGCCAGGCTGGCCTTGGGGTCTTGACTCTGTGGTTGAAATGCGGGATTGGGACCGACCGGTAACTGGAGACTTGGGTTCAAAGGGGAAACCTCTGAACAGGCACAAGCTGTCTAAAGTGGGGCCTGCAGTTGGTGGGTAGGAGGGATAAGGGGGATAGGGGGCTGTGCTCCGTCCAGGAGGGGCTGACTGAGCTGTGGGCCAGCACAGGGCTTTCAGCACCAAGTGGCTGATGGGATAAAGTGGCTCCCTCTAAAGAAGTCACTGCCTTTTCAAAAGTAATCCACTCCGGAGCCTCCAGACGTGAAAGGAAGGGGCTCCGGTGGATGCTGCTGTGGGGCTGTATGCCTGGGGAGGCGGGGACTCTGTGCTCCTCTGCTGGTCTCCCAGCCACATGGAACGTGGCCCCTCCTGCCAGCTGCCCCAAGCACGGGCACAAGGCAAGGTCACCCACAACCAGGGGGGACTCTGCCCACGAGGAGCAAGCCCACCTGCAGCCTCAGAGTCCCCATGGGTGGCCCCAAATGACTCCTCAGAGTCTAGCAAGCTCTGCACGTGGAGTGGTGGGAGCACATCTTAGAATTACTCTCTAAGATGCTTTGTGATGCCAGCATCGTGGTTAGATGTTAAGGAATTAACTCCTTCTCACTTGCAAAAGAGTAATGCACCTGGCTCAGAGGACCAAACAGGAAACAAATACCCAAGTCAAAGTACCTGGGCGCAGCCCATCAGCACCCCCTGACCTTCCCCTTCCCCTACCCTTGTGCCTGCTGGTCTAGGAGCTGCAGGGACTCACCTGGGGCTGGCAGTCTTCATGGCCACTGCTCTCATCTTCACTTTCCAGACCCTTGTTGTTGAAGGACACGTGTCCTGCTTGGCAGATGCAGGAACCATCCGACTTCTGGAAGACCCTGTTCAGGCCCCGACATGTGCAGGTGGAGGCACCTGGGAATAGAGAAGTCCCTTGGCCTCACAGGTACCCAGGAGTGAGCCTGGCTGGTGGCCAGCTCTGTCCCTGTCCTCAGGGAATGTATGGTCTCAGTAGGGAGATCAGACACCGACCTTTACCACAGTTCTGACCCTGGGTGCCTTTATAGGGATTGAATGAGATCTTCTCAGTCATTCTCAACCCTGACTTTTCATGAGAAGCTTTTAAGAAACACTGATGAATAGACACTTCTCAAAAGAAAACATTCATACAGCCAACAGACACATGAAAAAATGCTCATCACTGGCCATCAGAGAAATGCAAATCAAAACCACAATGAGATACCATCTCACACCAGTTAAAATGACAATCATTAAAAAACCAGGAAACAACAGGTGCTGGAGAGGATGTGGAGAAATAGGAACACTTTTACACTGTTGGTGGGATTGTAAACTAGTTCAACCATTGTGGAAAACAGTGTGTCGATTCCTCAAGGATCTAGAACTAGAAATACCATTTGACCCAGCCATCCCATTACTGGGGATATACCCAAAGGATTGTAAGTCATGCTGCTATAAAGACACATGCACACGTATGCTTATTGCGGCACTATTCACAATAGCAAAGACTTGGAATCAACCCAAATGTCCACCAGTGACAGACTGGATTAAGAAAATGTGGCACATATATACCATGGAATACTATGCAGCCATAAAAAAGGATGAGTTTGTGTCCTTTGTAGGGACATGGATGCAGCTGGAAACCATCATTCTCAGCAAACTATCGCAAGAACAGGAAACCAAATACCGCATGTTCTCACTCATAGGTGGGAATTGAACAATGAGATCACTTGGACACAGGAAGGGGGAACATCACACACTGGGTCCTATTGTGGGGAGGGGGTAGGGGGAAGGATAGCATCAGGAGATATACCTAATGTAAACGATGAATTAATGACGAGTTAATGGGTACAGCACACCAACATGGCACATGTATATATATATGTAACAAACCTGCACATTGTGCACATGTACCCTAGAACTTAAAGTATAAAAAAAAAAAAAGAAACACTGGTGTTCAGGTCCCCTTTAGGCCAATTAAATAAAAATAGGAGATGAGGTCAGGACATCTGCCTTTTTAAAGCCCCTTAGGTGCTGGGCTGAGAACTATGGATTCAATGGACACCGAAAGTGAGGCCTCTTTTCCATCCATGACCCCACAAAGCTGTGTGGGACAGTCCTGCAGCACTGCACAGGCTACTGCCTCCCGATGTGGGAGAAGTTAGGTCTGCAGAGATCAAGGCCTGAAGGGTGGAATGGATTTGACAGGCAAAGCTGGGAGGACAGGAAGGTGGGCAGTGGGAAATACAAGGTTTAGTTGGGAGACAAAAAGGGTCCAGGGGGATCTGTTCTCCTGGGAGAGGCATTGGGGCTGACGTGGTGATTGGGACCTGGTGGCCAACTGGGGTTCCTGCAATTCTGGCCTGTTTCCCACCGCTGAGGTTGGAATCTGCTCGGGGAGACTTGGCGACACACAATTAAAATTCAGCCCTGTCAGTGTGTTGCAGATTCCCACGCATATGCACATTCCACGTGTACATGGCACAGTGTCCAGTGAGCCCTCAGCAGGGCTTATTAACAGAGGTGATGGAAAGCTGGCATTGTTCTGCTAACGAACAAGAGAGAGAACTATTTCCACCATACAGAAGGAAGGGAGGTAACATAACAGGGACACATGGAGTTGTCTCCCCTAGTCTGGTTCTGGATGGTCAGGCCCTGTCTTTTGCAGGCTCCCTGCAAGACCGATGCACCTCTGTGATCAGGCCATCTGCCATGTCTTCTCATTGTCCAGGGCACTGGCTTCAAATCGGGTTTCTGGAGGCCTGTGGTTCCACAGAGGCGCTGCAGGGATGTGTTGGGTGAAGGAGAAACCAAATGGGAGCAGTTACAAGACCCCACCATTTGTTTAATCTGAGCCATCCTGCCTCACACGCTTTATGTTAATTCTCGAAGGGAGAATTCTTTTGAAAAAGTGTTCTATTGTTAAAGAACACTTCAAACAAAAGTCTGAACTTGGCCTGACATTCATGGCTGCAGAATTAACCACAGATCTGTATTACAAGTATCATTTAAAAAATATTTCCCCTCACCATCTCAATGCACCAAAGTTTCTCTCATCCTCAAGATCCAGCTTGTAAAAGAAAATAAAATTTCAGGGTCCTCTAAATTTATTATGCCAAAGGGGAAGTTAAGCCCCAGAGACAGAATCACATAGAGTGTTTGCAGTTCAGTTTCTTGTATTATAGATGAACTCACTTCCTCATTGTTCTTGTTCTGTAAATTACTAGGAGAGACCAGAGACCAGAACTTCCCTGCTTCCAATCACTGATCTCTGTTATAGATTAACTCCTCCTTTATTGTCCCGTACCTAACTCAGACTAGACGGCACCCAAGACCCCATGACTATTGTATCTTCAGTGTAGAATGTTAAATATACCCTTCCTGAATGAAAGACACCACCTTGACTAATTAGATCACTGTAACTACACGTTAAGCCTTGAATAGAAAGATGTTGAAGGGAAAATGTTTAGGGAAGTTTAGTTTTCCCAAACTTTATATAAAGAATTCCAAACTTCTACACTGCAGAACTCTGACTTCCATTCTTTGGAATCTGGGCTTCCCAAGCAGCTAACCTTAAATGTTGCTCTTGAATAAACTCTCCTTAAACTAGATTCTGACCCTTTTGATTATTTTATGTTGATGAGTTTAAATATATACCTCTTCCATAAGTTCTCCTGATCCAGTCATGAAGAAGCAATTTCTTCCTGTTTTAAACCATTCAGACTTTTTGGGCTGCCTTCTTGCAGCACTCAACACTTCTGGCACCACGGGTGTGAATATTTTCCTTCTTCCTATTATACCTATCTTAGTATCTTCCACAGTGCCTTTGTGGAACCGACAATAGTGGGAGGTTAGTGTCTGTGAGATAACCTTAAAAACAAATTAAGTAAAAAGCTCTGTACCTCATTCTCAAAGAGAAAGAGGCAGTTTACAAAACTACATATGCTTACAAGATAAAAATAAATAAATTTCTACCTTTGACAATGGCAGGATAGCTTATTTCAGACCAATCCTCCTATGATGTATAACTAGAAAGGTGGAAAAATATGTAGAGAGTATCTGTTTGAAAAATGGAGGACGTAAAGACTTAAGAAAAACATCTGGAGAGAAGGAAAATCCAGAGGGATGTGCCCCACACTCCGATCTGGTGTTGCATTTTCCCTAAAGGCATTTGCCACTTCAAAGGTGCAGTTGAGAAGCTGGTGCTATGGGCTGGATGTTTCTCTTCCCTCAAATTCTTATGTTGAAATCCTCAACCCCAAGGTGATCATGTTAGGTGAAGCCTTTGGGAGGTGATTAGGTCATAGGGGTGGAGCCCTCAGGAGTAGGATCAGTGCTCTTATAAAAGGGGCCCGGAGAGCTCTCTTGCTCCCGGCTCTCTGGCATGTGAGGACACAGCAAGAAGTCAGTAGTCTGCAACCTAGAAGCAGGCCCTCACCAGAGCCCAAGCATGCTGGCATCCTGATCTTAGACTTCCAGCCTCCAGAACCGTGAAAAGTAAATTTTTGTTGTTTATAAGCCTTCCAGTTTATGATACTTTATTATAGCTGAACTGAGTGAGACAGCTGAGAAGATGAGCACGGCTTCAGGAGGTCTCATAAGGATAAGGGAACAAACATTGAATCCACCAAGAATGAGAGTCTCTAGTTAATATCACAGGCTTTCAACTGGAACCACTGACGGGTTACACCCTAAGACCTGACTGCAAAGAAACTGACTCTCTCAAGACATGGAGCCAGAACTACATTTGCTAAATCCCTGATGAATTGAAGTCATTTGTTCCTACTCTAATTGCCTCCTAGAATAAAAAAAAATTCTTCCCTGGAGGAAAGTAACACCATCCAGAATTGGAAATTTTCTCTACAGTTGTCAACAGAATATCTAGCATTCAATAAAAAATAACCAGACATCGGTGAAACCCCGTCTCTACTAAAAATGCAAAAAATTAGCCGGGCGTGGTGGTGAGCGCCTGTAGTCCCAGCTACTTGGGAGGCTGAGGCAGGAGAATGGCGTGAACCCGGGAGGCGGAGCTTGCAGTGAGCCGAGGTCGCGCCACTGCACTCCGGCCTGGGTGACAGAGCGAGACTGCGTCTCAAAAAAAAAAAAAAATAATAATAATAACCAGACATACAAAACAACAAAAATCATTAAGAAATACTAATGTGAAGAAACCCAGACAATAGTTACACACTCTCAAGGGATCCAAATATTAAAGTTGCCAAACAGGACATGTACTTTAAACTGCCATTGCTATGTTTGATAAATGACAAAGTGGAAAAGGTCAGCAAGGAATAGAGAACTATAATGAAATAGAAGATTCAATAGCAAAAATTAAAATATCAATAATGCATTTAATAGGAGATTATATGGAACTGAAGATAAAATTAATACACTGGAATATAGGTCCAAAAAACTATCTAGATTGAAGCATAGAGAAAATTAAATATAAAAATGCAGAAAATAGTGCAAGAGACATAGTAAAAAGTGATAGCATGAGTAATTGGATATCAAAAAGGAAAGAATAAATATTTCAAAACAGAATGGCTGAGAATTTTATAAAATTGGTGAAATCCATTAAACCAGATTCGAGAAGTGATAAAGAACTCCAAATAGGATAAATCCAAAGAAAAACTACAGGAAGAAAACTTCAGTTACAATCCTAAAAACCAAAGACAATGAGAATCTCTTAAAAGCACAAGAGCAGAAAGACGTTTAACTATGAAGAGCAGATAAGACTAATATCAGAAAAAGAAAACCAAGAGACAATGGAAGGATATTTTTGAAATACTGAAAGAAAAAGTTCAAGATAGAGTTCTATACCTAGCTAAAATATGCTTCAAGAATAAAGCTGAAAAAATACACCTTTCAGACAAACAAAACATTACTAGATAAAGATTTATAAAACCTAATAACATTTACAACATAAAAAGTCCAACAGTAAATCTAATGAGATACACACCATCTCTACCCAAAAAACAAAAAATCCCCCACACAAATCTGCTTAGAAAAATAAGAGATAAATAAATGAGAGGATAAGCCATGTTCAAGGACTAGAAGACTCAAAATAGTAATAATGTCATTTCTCTGCCAATGGATCAATTGTTTCTATGAAATCCCAGTAGAAATCCTGGCAGGTTCCTGTGTAGATACTAATAATCTGATTATATGGAAATGCAAGGACCACGAATAGCCATTGTTGTTGAAAAGAACACAGTTGGAAGACAGACTACTCGATTTAAGACGTATATGACTACAGTGATTAGGACAGGGTGATTCCTGTACAGGAATAGAATGCAATACCAGTGGAACAGACATGAGATTCTCAAACACACCTGCATGTCTATGAAATGTTTGATCAATGACAAACCTGGGTATTATTTCATGTTAGGTTCCATGCCACTTGAATATCTATTTGGGAAAAAGATATGAACCTTAACTCATACCCTATACAACAAATCAACAGTTTGCAGGAAATAAAAAAGAAGAGTATATCAACTGGAGTGGGACTTACTGTAGATGTGAAGAAGCATAATTGGGACACAGCCTGAGAAGAATGTTGTTTGTTCTGGTGCTCTGCCCAGAGGCGATTAGGGTTCCCTTTATGGGCTGAATTGTGTTTCCTTAGATTCGCACACAGAAGCCCCATCCCCCAGTAGCTTAGAATGTGACAGTAACTGGAGGTAGGGCCTTTTAAGCGATTACTAGGTCAAAATGAAGATGTGGGAGGGGCTCTACTCCAATGTGACTGTTGCCCTTATCAGAAGAGGACATTTGGACACACAGAGACACCAGATGCAGGCACAGAGAAAAGAGCATGTGGGAACACAGGGAGATGGTGACCAGCTGCAAGCCAAGGAGAGAGGCCTTGGGAGAAACCAACCCTGCTGACACCTCGACCTTGGACTTGCAGCCTCCAGAACTCTGAGGAGGTAAGTTTCTGTTGCTCAAGCCCCACTGTCTGTGGGATTTGGCTATGGCAGACAAACACAGCCTAGAGAGTTCCACATCACAGAGAATGGCTGCAATAACATTAGCCTGGAAAAGGTTTTAGTGCTATCTAAGGGTCATTTCGCTAACAACATTACAATCACATGTCCAACCCAGTTAAAAATATACCCCTCAATAGCTGAAAAGCACACAAACAGCTGTACGTGATTGTTACGAACCCACCAGTGAAACGTAATTTAGACACAACCACCTCTGGGACCCACTTTACTCAGCCCCTGGTCTCCAGGTAAATGGAGGGATTACAAGATTCAGGGGTTGGTCACCTCAGAGATAGAATGCCTCAGCTGGAAGATAAGAAAGGACGGCAGAATCCCTGGACACCTCAAATCACAGCATCTGAAGGTGTCATGGTATGGTGGTTGACAGCAGGAAACTGCGAGTCAGCCAGACTGGGTTCAAATCCTGGTTCTGCCACCACTAACCTTCTGATGTGAGCAAGTTATTTAAACTCTGTGCCTCAGTTTACATACTCATAACACAGGGATCATAATGGGTACGTGATTCATAGAGTTGTCATGAGGATCACGTAAGCTGACATTATATAGCATTAGAACACGCCTGGCATGTGGTAAGCAGTCCCATTACCTTAAGAGAGGAAGCTTGCCGACACCATCAGCAGAGCTCTGAGGTCAGCCCTCAATTGGAGCCCCCATTGAGGCTAACTATGTATGACGCGTGTAACTTTTGGATTATCCATCGTAAGATTATCTGGTTACTTCTGTTTGTACAGTGGACTGCATACATATGGGTGCCACAACAAAGACCATGAGAAGACCACACCTCAAAATGGGGAGAAGTGGAGACATCAGCAGGGCTGCTGGCTCAAAGCTGGGAGCTGCGTGCAGCTCTGCCCTTGACCCTACGACCAGGGACTGACTTGGGTGAGCAGAACAAGGCTGTTCCCCGGAGAGCCATGCAGCATCGCAGCCTGTTGGACGGCCTCAGAGCGGTGCTGGCCCCATCCACCGAGCCACCTTGAGCAAGTGGCTGGGCCTGGTCTGAGCTGGTTCCCTCACACCCACCCCTTTGCCTGCTGGAGTCCTGGCATACACACTTGCTCCATCCACACACCCAACCCAGTGTGTCGGAGTCACAGAGAGGCTCCTGCCCTCACCTGCAGCTCTCCTAGAACAGCTCCACTCAGCCATAGGTGGCTCTTTCCTGAAATCTTATACCTTGGGCCCTCAAAGCTGCAGGCCCCAGACAGGGCATTAGGAGCAGGCAGACCTGACACTCACCTGGTGGAGAGAAAGCGATGCTCCCGCAGGTGAGGCAGCCCACCTGTCCGGGCAGGGCATTGAAGGTGTCCACAGGGCACAGCTGGCACTCTTCAGCTGCCCTGGCCCCGCTGCTGCTCCTGAAGGTCCCTGCTGGGCAGGGCCTTGGGCTGTGAGTCCCTGCAGGGCAGTAGTGGCCCACCGGGCAGGGATGGCCCTGGTAGCTCTCTGACCCTGGAGGAACACAGAGAGGAAATTCTGTCCCAGCCAAGGCAGGGACTGCGAGTGGGCTGGGACTGTCCAGGGGAGAGATGTGCCCGCTGAGGGAGAGGGGGAACCTCACAGCAAATCAGGGAAGAATCTAGGCTGTGGGGACAGTGGAGGGCTCTGTACCCTGTAAACCCCCTCACCTCCCACAGCCCCTTGGTCTCCCTCTCAGCCAGGTGCAGGGCAGGGTGTTGGGCACTGCGGGGCGCTGGACAGTGGCTGTCCTACTCTCCAGAGTGCCTGAGCCACTGGCTCCGACACATCCGTGTGCGTGCCGCTTTGCCCTGTGTCTGGAGGACTTTTAAACCTGATGCGGTGGCAGCTGACACTCACCTGCTGTGTGTCCCCATCCTCCTCATGTTCTTGGGTCTGTGTGTTAGGCTACTCCAGGCCTCTTGGGCTGTCCCCAGGCCCTAAGGGTCCCGCCCTGCCTGTGCCTCCACCCGCCTCACTGAGCTCCGCTCGGGGTCACCTCTAGGCCCGGTCCCCCTTCTCCTGCCCAGGCCTCCCAGGGACTCACCCCGGGGGCAGCTGAATCCAGGCGGGCAGGGCTGGCAGGGTAGGGCATCCAGGTTCCGGCTGCGGTAGGTGCCCGCTTCACAGAGGCGGCAGCACGTCTCCTCAGAGACCCTGAGGCCGGTCCCATTCAGGGCTTCGGAGCCCCCAGGGCAGGCACGAGGTTGGGCGCTGCCCGGGGGGCAGTAATGGGGAAAGACACAGCTGCAGAGACAGAGCCCGGATGGTGCATGCTGCTGGGACCTGTGTGTGTGGTGGTTTCTCCTCTCACTAGCGGGGGCCGACTGTCCCTGGCCTGGGGCCTCAGCTGCTGCAGGAGGGGGACTCTGCTACTGTCCCAGTCAGGGGTCCTGGGGTTGCCTTGTGTCTGGTGGGGCCACGCACCAAGCTGCCTTTCTGGTGGAGGATGAGCCATGCCCAGGTAGCCAGGCCAGAACTGCTCGCCCATTCCACCCTGGGCAGAGGGGTGTTGTGGAGTGGATCTGATGTCAGGGTGTTAGTCCCAGACACAGGATGGGGCTTACCAGATGAAATACTCCATGCCCAGTCCTATTTGAATTTCAGATAAACAATGAGCATGATTTTAGTAGAAGTGCACCCCCAATATTGCATGGGCCATACTTAGAGTAAAAATGTACCGTCCTTTACCTGTAAGGCAAATGTAACTAGGCGTGCTGTGGTTTTGTGGTTCCATCTGGCTGCCCCACCAGGATGAGCCTGCACTCTGACAGGGGCATCCCAGGGCAACGTGCTTCCTCACCCCGCCTTCCCTGGGGCAGAGGCAGGGGCTGGCCCTAGCTGGGAAGCCCAAGCAGAGGGTCACCAGGGCTTGCTTGTGGGCCCTGCTCTTTGGCTGGATTTCTGAGGCATACAGGCTTGTCAGGGGGGGCCTCACATAAGGTGCTGACAGCAGTTCCAGGGCTGGGGTTGAGGCCTTGGGGGGCGGGGGGAAGATGCTCACCGCTGCCCTGGGCCACTGTAGGTGGAGGAGCTGGCAGGGCAGGCGTAGCCCCTGGGGCAGAGGGGGGGCACCCCCGTCTGGGGCCCGCAGTAGGAGCCGGGCCTACAGGGGACCTCAGTCACAGCACCTGAGGAGACAGGGCCAGGGATGCAGGAGAGCAGGCCACGATGTGGGCATGGTTTGGAGGACACCCCCAGACTCCCTTCATCCATCAGTGGCACTTAGAAGCAGGGAGAGGTCCAGAGCTGGAGGAGAACCCAGGAGGGTGCCCAGGCTCCCCAGGTGGGGCCTGGGCAGGGAGGACAGCAGTGGGGTGAGGCCTCTGAGGTGGCGGGGAGCAGTGTGGGAACCAGGAAGCGGTGGGGAGCTTGCAGGTGAAGGGACATGGTGTGTGGTCAGGGAGGGTGACCCGTGCGGGTGGTAGTGTCATGAACGGAGATCAATGGCAGGCAGTTCCCTTGTCCTTGTGCAGCCAGAGGCTGGGGCGGGGAAGAAGGATGCATTTCATGAGGTGGAGGTAGGAGCTCTGATGAGGAGGCACAGGGCAGTGGCACTGAGGCCACAGCTCATCTGAGGGTGGGTGGCCAACAGGAGGGTGCTTTGGGTTGTGCCTTGAGCTGTGGCCGGTACTGGACACTTTGTACTGGGCATGCTATTTCTAGTTAAACCTCTGGCCGGCCTCCTTCTTGACCCAGATGGGGAGGAAGAGGTGGCTTGAAGGCACCTTGGTCTGGGGACATCCAGGTGGTGTGGATGCCACCAGAGACTGGGTGGGCCTTGTAGGGGCTGGTCAGGTGTGGCTGTGCCACATCTGTGGCCTGAGCTCAATCAGGGCTTCCTGAGGAGCCCAGGCCTGAGCCTCAGGGATGAGGGCAGGGATGGGAAGGGGCTGGGGTCATCCTGCGGCCTCACCTGCTGGGCACTCAGATCCGGCTCGGCAGGGGATGGGAAACACATTTGCACGGCCCTGAAGCTCAGGGTCTGGGCAGCGGTAGCCGGGAGGGCAGAGCTCACAGTCTTCCTGTGCTGATGCCCCCGGCTCTGACCGAAAGGTGCCAGGTGGGCAGAGAAAGGCACCCTGGTCACCTGGACACCAGTGGCCAGGAGGACATGGGTGGTCTTCAAAGGAAGAGAGACCTGGGGGCAAAAGCATCAGGCTAAGAAGAGTTGCCCGAGGGGCTCCTGACAGCCTCTTCCCTCTCCATCCCAAGGCCCCACATCCAGCCTGCAGACAGGCTCTTATCTGGCCACGGGCAGTGGTACCCGGCGGGGCAGGGGAGGCACTCCGCCTGACTCTGGCCTCCTTCAGCTGCCAGGTAGGTATGCTCAGGGCAGGCCTGGGGGGCTCCCGGGTGGGTCTCACTTCCTCCAGGACAGTAGTGACCAGAGGGGCAGGCCTGAGTGGCCGGGGTGCCTGCAGAGCAAGGGCTGCCCTCACTTTTCTCCCCAGATTCGGCTTCCCCAGGTCTCCCTCAGGAAGCAGCACATTCCGGGCTGTGCCACAGGTCCCACCGTCCCCCGCCTCACCTGCTTTGCACCAGCGCCCAGGGGGGCAAGGCCCACAGTCCTCTTTCTGCTTGGCTCCAGGGTCAGCCACCAGTGTGTGAGGTGGACAAGGAATGGGCTCTCCACTGCCCTCAGGGCAGTAAAATCCTAGAGAACAAAGGGGTGATGCTGGCTCCCGTGAAGGCAGGCAGGGGACAGTGGCAGGACTGTGGGGGACCCTGTCCAGGGCAGCCTGGGGTTGTGCTGTCCAGGAGTTGAGTGTTGGGCATTCGTCCCGGTGCACTTGCTTTTTATGTTTGTCAAATCAGCCACCATCTGAATGGCACTGGGAGCGGATTCATGTTACGTGCACACACATGTTAAATGTAGGAGGACGGGGGTGACCTGTTTTTAGTCTGTCAGTGGCAATTAAAGAACTCCATGTGCAAGTGGTCCTGTGCTGCTTTCACACCCACAGGCAAGATGTGAAGGTGGTTACCTGGCGGACACTGCTCCGTGCACAGCTGTCTCTGGGGACACGGCGTCTGGGGCTGCCTAGGACCTGACGTTCTCACTTCAGAGGCCCCCGGTGGGCAGAAGTAACCAGCAGGACATTTTCCCAACACCTGTCCACCTCTAACAGTCCAGGAGAGGGAGTAGAGTGAGAAGCCGGGAAGGAGGGGCCCATCTGAGTCCCGGAGCCTGGGCCCTGGGCTGGGGGAAGCCCCACCCGACTCGGGTTTTAGTTTTCTCTGTGCCCACAGTGAGACGTGCTTTTGCCTGTGCCCCAAGAGAACTTTGAATGGGCCCTGAGAAAAGAGAAGAACTTTTATCTGAGAAATGTGAGCCCTTTCAAATGATCAGGCCCAGAGAGGCATTAAAATGAGACAGCAATCCCGTCGACTCCCCGTTTGAGCTGTGTATTCATCTCTTGAAACTGCCTGCTATTGCCACGAACAGCTGTAACCTAACCTACTAAAGCCTCGCCAGACACTATAACCCATGCTCTATAGCTTAACAACGTCTAGCCAATCACTACTGTTTCTGCTGTAAACCAGCGAGAATTCCTGACAAACCACTTTGTACCAGCCCTCTCCCAGCATCCCCCTTTTTGCCTTTAAACGCCCGCTTGTTACAAAGGCCGGTAGAGCTCAGATCCAAGGCTACTTGGGTCTGAGTCTTCTGGGCAGCTATTCTCACTTTGGCTCAAGTAAACTCTGTAAATTATATTTTGTGGCTCAGCCTCTTCCCTTAGACGGACAGCCTGGATATACAACAGAGACAAGGCGAGGTGCGCGCAGCACAGCGGGGCCGGGAGGCTGACCCCTGGCCCGGGCCCAGCACGAGGCTCATAGCTCCCATCGTGTTCTTCCACCAGCAAGCGGCAGCTTCCCGCACATCTTTCCACCTTGGAGTATATGGAGCTCAGTGGACCAGGAGCAGGACTCAGGGCTGCCAACAGCGGACAAACCTCTCCTCCTCGAGAGCTCAGTGGCCTTGCTAGACTTGCAGTAAAAATGGGGACAGAGGGCACCAGCAGGTGCTGCACCTGCTTCCCGCACTGTTCCTGTGATGTCTGGGGCCTGCTGGGTCCCCAAGGGCTTAGTCCTAGGCTCCAAGGTAACCTGAGTCTGATCTCCAGCTCTGCAGCAGGAGAGAGCAGGCTAGACCTAGGGATGAACTTCCTGAGCCAAGGGAGACCAGCCTCCAGACAGAGCCTGAGGAATCTTCTGCTATCATCTTCTAAGCAGAAAAAAAATCTGCTTCGGAGCAGGTTCACTTCTGCCTGAAATATCAAGCAACTGTTCTGCGGATGAGTCGGACACCATCTCTGGAGTTGCAGGTGTTTGCCTTTAGCAAGTGCTGGGGACTTTCCTAGACCAGAGACCCCCGTGCTGTGGCTCCCTCTGGGTGTGGGCCCAGGGTCACTTTGAGAGTCAGGGACCCCCCCTCACCCCCCATCCAGCCCTAGAAGCTGTCAGTCTCTGTCTGACCCAGGTCCAGAGTTCTCCAGTGACTTCTACACTCCATGAGAATGTCCCTGCCATCCAGATGCGGAAGCCAGACCACACCAAGTGGACATAGGATGTTCAGGCGGAATTTGGTGCCCTCAGGCCTAGTGTCAGATCGTCCTGTTCAAAGGTACCATTTATTGTTTCTCCCAGACTGACCGATTACAAATGCTTTTCATATGGAAGACAATGTGGAAGTAGGAGAAGGAAGAACTGTCCGTGTTTCTCCTGAATGTGCATGCAGCACACCAGTGTTCCCTGGAGGCAAGAATTTTGCCTGCAAGGAGCTTCTCCAAGTTAAGGCAAGAACTGAACAGAAGTTTTCCACCGTATGCGGATCCTCCCTCAGTTTGAATGTATTTCGCTTTAAAGTTTTTAAAAAATCCAGTCCTGTGCTAATTGTTCTCTCTCTCCTTTACCTGAGAGTCTGGTTTTCTCTCCCCGCTCAGGCCTGGGTGGCCAGGCAGGGCTGTGATCTCACCCCCAGGCCCCCGTGCCTGAATTAGGGCAGCCAGCCTGCTCTCCCACCCACAGTGCAAGGCCACGGGTCAGGACAAGCAGAGCAGGCTGGGGGCTGCGAGCCACTGCAGTCTGACCCGGTGGCAGGAGGTGGATGGCTCTGGGCAGTGACTGACCTGCAGTAGTGACCCGGGGGACAGACGGAACAGTCACTCTCTTCCCGGAGGCCTGATACATCCTGGAGAGTGAAGGTCCCTGGAGGACACCGTGGTGGAGACCATGTCCCTGGAGAAGGGGGGCACATTAAGTGAAGATGGACTCCGGGGGCTCAGGTCACATCAGTGCTGTGGACCGGCGACCTCCACCCGTGGTCTGACCCGCGACGGACCCCCACTGTCCCCAGCATCTCGCTGCCCCAGGAGGTGCTGGATTTTTACGCTGCTTTCTCAGGGCCAATGATATGAATGAAATCACTGCCAGGCAACTTCGGTCTTTCCCCCCGGGATAACCGTCCTTTACAAAGCGGAAGAGGACAAAACCGTGCCTACCACCTAGGGGTCATCCTAGTAGAGGATTTTCAAACAGCAGCAAAGCTGCTTTGGAGTGAGGGGCCCTGCATCTAGCCAGAGGTTCAGTAAGGCGCTTACTGTGCACTGGACCCCTGTGGGCTCTCTGGGATGGGGTGGAGCCTTGCCAGTAGGACCTCATGTAAGTGGGTCTCTCTTGGGAGCTGCCTTTAGCCCTCCTCCCTCGGGCCTGCCCTGGGACCTGCAGGGAGGGATGTGCCTGTGCCACGCCCTGCTCCTCCCACAGCTCCACCCAGCCCGCCTGACACATCTGCGGCTCTGTTCCTTGGGAGCGGGGCTTTGTCAGCCTCAGCGTTGTCTCGTTGTCTCGGTGCATGGGGCTGGCTGTGCACACTAAGTACACACTGCCGGGAAATTGGAGAAGAAAGCCCCTGACAGGGAAAAAGCTTTAAATGGCACAGCTTGATCTACTGAAAAAAAATCTGACCAGCAAAGGAGGTAAGAAGCTGGAAGGGGAGTGTGGAGTTAGGGGAGTGAGGGAGTCCCCACTTCCCCAGCAGGGCCACCCCGTTTTCCCAACTGCTCACTGGGTTCATGCGTATAGTAGCAGGGCTGACTAGTAAAACAGGGAGTCTTGGTGACAATGAACCAGCTTCCTTGAACTTGGGATGTTCTACACAATCTGGGGTAAAAGCCTCCGTTGAAAGGGGCATGTGTACCTCTAACACCATGGTCATGGGGGGAGCATGTGTGTATGTCTCCCACAGATCAAATGCTCACAAAGGCTATGTGCACCCAGCAGGAGGATTTCTCCCTAGGTTTGCCTAAGATATGACATGCATTATGAACTCTGTGGACACCTATTTGTCTGTTGCGCTGCCTGGGGACCGCATCTGTGTGTGTGAATGTGCGCATGTGCATAAAGGTGTGTGTGTGCGCACATGTATGTGTGAGCATGTGTGATTGTGGCTCATGCATAGTGTGTGCAGGGCACTTCGACAAACTCAGATGAAGAGACGAAGAGCAACAGGGTTGGGGGGAGCGGGGAGGATTGGGCAGAGGTGAGGGGAGGCTGGAGGGGGGTACATTTTCACCGCTGGTAGTCCTGTTGTGAGCTTATGCCTGGCACACAGTAGGCAATCCATAGGGCGTATATAAATGAATGAAAGGCAGGCAGGCAGGGGTGTTGGGGAGGAGGAAGAGGGCCTGGGACATGTGTGGAGTTGAGGGCTCCTGACATACCAACCGGGCAGTAGGCATGTACTGGGCAGAGCCTGGGCGTGCTGGTGCCGGGATGTGGACAGTAAAAGCCTGGTGGACACGGTAGGCAGGCGTCCGAGCCCAAGGAGGGCTGGTAGTGCCCTCGGTGGCACAGGGTGGGCCAGGCAGTCCCTGGCTGGCAGAAGTGACCCTGAGCATTGGACACAAAGTGGCATCTCTGAGGCCAAGGATGGATGTGGTCAGGGTGCCAGCCACTGAGATGGTCAGTGCAGCGTCCTTCCTTCCTGCTGGTTCAGGTCTCAGGGAATGGAGGGGCAGGTGGCCTGGAGGTTGGGTGGGGCAGTGGGGAAAGGATGGGGAATGGGAAATGGGGGTGTTGGAGTCCCTCCCTCGAGGCACTGAAGGCTGGTCTGATGCCCACAGTTGGGAAGCTGAGCTCCAGCCTCAAGTCCGTGGCTGGACTCCCAGCCTCTCAGGGCCCTGGGGACTGAGCTCCCTCCTGAAGCTCCCGGGAGGTACCTGAGGGCAAGGGAGAGCCTTCGGGCTGTAGGCCCCGGGGTCCAAGGGGCACTCAGAGTCAGTCTCACAGGACCCAGTGGACAAGTTGAGGCCCAGCCTTGGGCAGAAGGAGCCAGCGGGGCAGGGCTCACAGCTGCCCTGGGAGGTGGCGCCTGGATGGGGGTGGTGGTAGTTCATGGGCTCTGTATCTCTCTGAAATTGCAACCCCGGAGGGACATGCCCTTCTTCCCTGCGGGCTCACTGCTGTGCCCTGGAGCTAGAACAGAAGGCACTGCGGGTCCAGGGTACAGGCTGTGGGCGGAGCAGTGGCCTGTCCTGGGGGAGAGGGCTCCCCTCCACAGCTCAGCCTGAGTGTCCCCTGGGGAACACAGCCACAGGAGGTCCCGGTTGCACTGTTTGTGTCGATGGGTCCAGTCAGGGACAAAGCTCTGAACACCACACTGGGGACACGTGGCTGGGCGGGGAGATTGGGCCCAGGACAGACGCTCACCTGGGCTGCTCCTTGTCCCCACGGGGCATGGAACCGGGAGCAGCGTCCCCTGTGGGCAGTAGTGGCCTCCAGGGCAGGGTCCGTTGAGGGAAAAGGACCTTCTCTGGGGCGTGGGGCTGGCAGAGCCCCCCTCGCAGTAGTAACCAGCTGAGTAGGGCCCTTGGACACGGAGGGGTGTATACAGGGATTTCAGGGCAGAAGTCTCCCCAGCTTGTATTTCAACCTGCCTGACTGTGGGAGGCCCAGGTCTTGCCCCTGCAGTGAGTCCCTGCCTCTGGTTGCTCTCCCTAAACCTGGAGAGGCACAGAAATTAAGGAAGAAAGCAAGGGCGAAGCAAGGAGCTGCAGAGCCGCCTCGGTGTCTGGGGCCCGGTGCCCACAGCCTGCAGCTGGCGGTGTCCACACAGCTCTGGCATCGGTGTTGGCAAGGATGCCAGCAGTGTGAGGAGTGACAACTGGGGGTGACAGCGGTGGGCACTGTCCAAGCCAGTCCGAGCTCCTGACAGCAATGAGTTCACTCTACACAGTAGCTGCAGGAGATGAGTGCTACTGTCAGCTCAGTTCATAGGCAGGAGACCGAGGCCCAAGAGAGCAAGGGCTTCATCTAGCATCACACCAGCACTAAGCTCCGAGTGAGGCTGGCGTGGCTCAGTGGCCCTGCTCTTGGCTGTGAGGCTGAGACCTCTTAGGGAAGGAGCAGGAAATGGCATGAGGGGGTGGGGGGGCGGGCCGCAGGCCTGCGCTGCAGCCCTGTGGAGGAGCTGGACATTCGGGACCCCTGAGACCCTGAAGCAAGGATTCAGGGCATTGGTTTTGAGTTCTGTGTGATGCTGCAAGCCTGCTCTCTGTTCCTGACACCTCACTAGTCTTTGCAGCACCAAGCCGCCTCCCGCAGGAGTCCTGATGGTCCTGTTCTCGCCTCAGCTAGCAGGCTATGCCATGGGGCCAGTCCCCTGGCTACCCGGTCAGTTCCCAGGACACACTCTGTGTGGGCATGGGTACCTACCCTCAGGCTGCCCATTGCCCTCTCCCGGGCAGTACGTCCCTGCAGGGCAGGGCTGGCAGGCCCCAGGGGATACAGCACCCTCCCGCCGGCTCAGGGTTCCCTCCGGGCAGGGGCGGGCAGAGGATGTCCTGGCTGGGCAATAGTGACCTGCAGAAAAGACCAGGGTGAGCGCCAAAGTCCCAATCCCATGGCTGCCTGGCACTCTACAGCCTCCCATCCTTTATGGAAGAGAAATTAGTGCAGCCCTGAGGGTGCAGAGGCCACAGCCAGAGGGCCTGAAGGGGATGCTGGTCCAGAATCCGGGCCAGTGGGGTGGAGTCTGTGTCGGGGCAGCTGAGGTGTGGGTGTGACAGTGAGTGTGTGTGTGAGCAAGTGTGAGTGGAATGTGAGCAAATGTGAGTGGAGTGTGTGTGCAAGTGAGTGTGAGTGTGACGGGGTGTGCGTGTAATGGTGTGAGTGAAGTGGACGTCACAGTGAGTTTGAGAAATGTGAATGTGTGTGAGCATGCCTGCGTACATGAGTGTGTGCACACGAGCACATGTTTGTGTCTGTGTGTGCACAGGCTGTTCCTTAGGGAGAGGTGGGCCCAGGGCAGGTGTGGTCTGGCTCTGCAGGGCTGAGAGGGAAAGAGCTTCTTGTCCTGGAGAAAATGAGTCCATGTGTCCCTGTCACCCCTGCACTGCCCTGGAGCCCCACAGGCACCACCAGGTGCCCCAGAGGTGACCTGGAGTCTCAAACCAGATCAGCCACAGTCCCCTCTGGGGATGTTCCTGCTGGGATGGGGCGTCCACAGGCACCAGGCACCATGGTCCCACTTGCAGATGGGTTTGGTCTGCCCAGGGGTGCAGTGCCTTCCAGCCAGGGAGGAGCCGACCCCAACACCCAGCCTCTCAGGACAGGAGAGTACACTTCAGGAGGCTGCCTGGCCGTGTCCGGTGTGTTCCTTCCTTACCCCTGCGCAGCCACACGCTGGGGACAGCTGAGCAGTGCCTGTCACAGACCGTGTAGGGCAGGGGCTGGCAAGTCCCCAGACATTGGGGCCCCCCAACACCCTTCTCCCGACGACCTCCCTCTGTCACATGATAAGCCCATTTCATAGGTGGGTCAGCAGGGGCAGCACAGGGTGAGGCGACACTCAACACCCAGCATGGCACTCTGGACAGACCTGAGCTCAGGGAGCCCGGGGTGCGAGATGCCAATGTTCTTTGCCCTGGAGAGCCAGGGCAAGGTGGCCTGAGGATGTTACCTTTGGGGCAGATGGTGGGCTCCACGGTGGCAGCCTGGTGGCAGTAGGTGCCCTCTGGGCAGGGCAGGCACATGGCAGCCTCAGGCAGAGGGCTGAAGGTGCCAGGCTCACATGGCAGCTCCCTGTGGGCCCCTGGGGGACAATGGAAGCCAGGGGGACATGTGTATCCATGGGTTCCATTGGAGGGTGAGGGGACAGCGCTGCCCTCTCGGCAGATGTACCTGGGGGAGACAGAACTGTGGCTGAAGTCCTTCAGCTGCCGGCCGGGCTGTTTGGAGCCCTGGATATCAGGCTGTGCTGCGGGGACAGCAAGTGTGGCCACAGCCGAGGGTCAGCGGCTGAGCTGGGCCATCCCTAGGACCAGAGGGCGCTGCAAATGCAGCAGGAATTCTCTGATTCATCAACCTTAAAACATGCTTCTGTCCCTTAAAACGTGCTTCTTTCCATGGGAAGCTAAGTAGTAGGGGCCTCAGGAAAACAGTCCTGGAAAATGTCTGGCATTTCCCAGAACAAGGACGGCTCCCATCCCCAAACTGTCTCTGTTCTCAGGACCCCTGAGCAGATGAGGCAGGTCGTCCGGCACACAGGATCCGGCTGGAGCCTCTGGTGGTCATGGCTAGTCTCCAGCCCTCTGGACAACGAGGGAAAATGCACTTATTGGGAGCCTTGGATGGATGTTGGCAGAGGATGTTGGCCAACGGGGTGAAGACCAAGGCCTAGCAGGGGATGTGGAGGGAGTGCAGGCGCCCTGAGGAGGAGGGAGACCTTAGGGCTGTTCCAGCACACCCAGGGCTCCTTGGACCGCAGGTCAGTGCTGGGCAGCCTGTGAGGGTGTGTCCTGTTCAGCCCTATGTCTGGGGATGGAACGTCTGAGGCCTGCAAGCAGCGAGAGAGTCACCTGGCCTGTGCTCCCCAGAGGGGCTGCGGAGAGACCACGGGAATTTAGGACGTGTTTGTGACCTGGAGGCCCTGGCAGGCTCTGGCCTGTGCTGGGGACCCTCCCGCCTCCTCTTCCTGAGGAGCTCAGGACCAGCACCCCCTTACCCTGCATCGCAAAGCCCTGCCTCCAGGGTGCTGGTCAGCCCCGGCCGGCTGCAGTAGCGCCCTGGGGGACATGGTTGGCACTGGTCCTTGCTGCCCAGGCCTGGAACGGAGGAGTAAAACCCAGGAGGACAAGGCACTGGAGAGCTTGTTCCTTTGGGGCAGAAGAAGCCAGGGGGGCAGATGTCATTCCCAGAGAGTCCTGGCGCGTCCACCTGTGCAGGAGAGAAGCAAGAAACGACTTCAATCAGGGCCCCTGTCTCTGCTGCATATACTAGGGGTGGGACCTAAAGGAGAAACCGGGACCAGCGTCTATTTGGATGCTACATTGCAATTAAGATTACATGTGGGCTGGGTGTGGTGGCTCACATCTGTAACCCCTGTACTTTGGGAGGCTGAGGCAGAAGAATCTCTTGAGCCAAGCGTTTTGAGAACAGCCTGGACAACACTCTTGTTTCCTGAAGAGATTTAGTCCCTTCAGGAAATAAAAAGGCTAGCTAGGTTTCAACCATTGGGGAAGACAGTGGCAATTCCTTAAGGATCTAGACTAGAAATACTATTTGACCCAGCAATCCCATTACTGGGTATATACCCTAAGGATGATAAATCATGCTACTATAAAGACACAAGCACATGTATGTTTATTGTGACACTATTCACAATAGCAAAGACTTGGAACCAACCCAAATGTCCATCAATGATAGACTGAATTAAGAAAAGATGGCATATATACACAATGGAATACTATGCAGCTATAAAAAAGGATGAGTTTGTGTCCTTTGCAGGGACATGGATGGAGCAGGAAAGCATCATTCTCAGCAAACTATCACAAGGACAGAAAACCAAACACCACATGTTCTCACTCATAGGTGGGAGCTGAACAACAAGAACACATGGATACAGGGAGGGGAACATCACACACCAGGGCCTATTGGGGAGTGGGGGCTGGGGGAGGGATAGCATTAGGAGAAATACCTAATGTAAATGATGAGTTGATGGGTGCAGCACACCAACATGGCACATGTATACATATGTAACAAACCTGCACGTTGTGCACACGTACCCTAGAACTTAAAGTTTAAAAAACAAGGCTGGGCGTGGTGGCTCACGCCTGTAATCCCAGCCCTTTGGGAGGCTGAGGCAGGTGGATCACGAGTTCAGGAGATCGAGACCATCCTGGTTAACATGATGAAACCCCGTCTCTACTAAAAATACACACATACACACACAAAATTAGCTGGGCGTGGTGGCGGGCGCCTGTAGTCCCAGCAGGAGGCTGAGGCAGGAGAATGGCGTGAACCCGGGAGGCGGAGCTTTCAATGAGCCAAGATCACGCCACTGCACTCCAGCGTGGGCGACAGAGCGACACTCAGTCTCAAAAAAAAAAAAAAAAAAGTTACAAAAGTTAGCTGAGTGTGACGGCGCACGTCTGTACTCTGTTATTTGGGAGGCTGAGGCAGAAGGATTGCTTGAGCCCAGGAGGTCGAGGCTGTGGCAAGCTGTGATTGTGCCACTGCACTTCAGCCTGGGCAACAGAGTGAGACCCTGTCTCTAAAGGAAAATAGTACATGTAAAACCACCTCACTAATGTGTGTTTTGGCTGTGTCTGTGAGGCCTGTGGAGGATGAGCTGGGAGGACCCCATGGGAGGGCTTTGGCTTCTGAAATCCTAATGCTGACTCAGTGACCTCCTTTCCCTCCTTCCGTCATCTCCTGGCTTTTTCTCTCCTCTGTGGCATTGATATGGAATTCTCAGAAGAAAGAGCAGTCTAAAGGGAGGCTGGGCCCAGAGGGGAAAGGGCCATGCCTGCCTCAGGTCACAGAGCAAGTCAGTAACAAGATGAGAGTCAGTCAATCAACAAACACTGGCCAGTGTCTCTCCATCCATCTGCCTAGCCCTTGTCTGTATGTTCATCCTCCCAGCTACTCTCCACCACTCTAGGATATGATGATTCAACACACAGATGCCTCTGGCATTTCCTGGAACAAGGATGGCTCCCATCTCCAAACTGGGTCTGTTTTCAGGGCCCTGGAGCGGGTGGGGCAGGTCATCCTGCACACAGGACCCAGACTCCCAGGCTCTGAACCTCCGAGGTTCCAGCCTCCCCCTCCCTAACCGCCCCCCACAAGACAAGGTGCCTTATTCTTTGATTTCTGGGCATGCTGACCATCCGCAGAGAAGCTGCACGACCCAGGAAAACGCCCCACACGGCCTTGAGCAAGCCGATGACCCCATGCTCCGGGTCTCCTCATATCTAAGATGGGGTGACTCTGCAGCCTCGTCCCAGCTGTGAGGACTCCTAAATTCCCACGGACATGCAGAGTGAACACTTCGCGCGTCAAACCCAAGATGACAATGGCTGGAAGACAAACCGTTATCTCACAGACCATTTAAAAGAAATAAACCCCTGCTAGCCTCAATGGTCAGATACCATCAATTGTAAGATGCTGCTGAGTTTAGGGCTGTTAAGTGTGAACAAGATGCATATATTAGAACCAAGGAAATGTGCTATCCCTGGGCCCTGTGCAGGGCCATGGAGACAAGGAGGTGAGGAGGGTCCTGCCCTCAGGGAGCTTCAGCCCTGCTGGGAGGAGCCCCTGGTCAGCCTCATGGTTCTGAGCCAATACACATCTAGTGTTCCAGGGTGGTCCTGACACCCATCTGGGGTGCCAGGGCCTAGCAATACCTACCTTGTGTTTGATGGGGGTGGGGGACACAGCCCCCGCTGTGCAGTAGTGGGCAGAATGGCAGAGCCCCGAGGGCTGGGGTAGCCCTTCCGATGAACAGAACATCCCTGGAAATGGCAGATTCAAGGAGAAACAGGTGGCAGAAGGATGCCTGCTGCTTTGGCAGCCACCCTGCCTGTCTCGGGCCTTGCCCCACTGCCCCTCCCTCCCCAGGCTCAGGCAAGCAGCAGGTGTGGTGGCTGGCAGAGTGAGGGCAGCCAGAGAGATGTGGAGCTGTACCCCGGGGCAGGCCTCTCTTTCTAGCAGCACCTGGTCTCTGTGGGGAGCATGGGTTGGTAATGTCCTGAGTCCTAGAGGTGAATGTGGGGCAGGCCAGGATACAGGGAATGAGGATGAGGATGCTGTGAGAATCCCAGGGACAGTACAATGGGTGCTATGGGCTCATTGAGAAGTTGAGGGGACCAGCCCACATGTGGGGACCTGCCTGGTGTTCCTGGACCCAGCAGCTCACAGAGCAGGCAGGGCCAGGTGCCAAGGCCCCATCCCTGGGGGACTTGTTTGCTCACCTCCTCCCACTTTTCCTCATTCTCACCCTGCCCTTCCACCTAGGCTCTCTGAGGGCCCACGGTCCAGAGTCATGAACCTGCTGGGCAGGGCTCACAGTCCAGCTCTGTAGTGGCTCCTCGCCTGGGCCCAAATGTCCCCCGAGGGCATGGGTGGGCTGTGGCTGAGCGGGATCCTGAGGAACAGAAGTAGCCCCTGAGACACTGGCTGGGGCCGTGGGCTGCAGGGTCTGTGGGGCGATGGTAAGGCTGGCCTGACTTGAGATGGATCCCCACCCTCTGAGAGTCCTGGGCAGACCTGGACTCCCAGGCTCTAGACCTTCGAGAGCCCAGCCTACCATTCCCTATCCACCACGGCCAACACGTACAATGTCCTTATTCTTTGTCTGATTTCTGGGTGTGCTGACCATCTGCAGAGATGGTGCATGGCACAAGAAAGTTCCATCCAGGGGCCCTGGCCATTGACTGTAAAGCTCCCTTTATCTAGAATTGGGGCAGTCACCCTAGCTGGCCACCAGGCTACCCCTCGTTGCCAGCTCAGCAGCTGTGGACTCTCCCCCACCTACTCAGGCTGTCTTGAGCTCGTGTGTGCTGTGCATGCCTTGAGGACACTGAGTCAGACCATGGCCTGCTAGGTCCTAGGGGCCTGGTTCTCAGACTGCCCTGGCCTGCACCCACGTCCCCACTGTGCCCAGAGCTGAGCTGGGCATGAGGCAGTCCTGGTGGTGTGGAGGCAGGCACCGTGGAACGCCCCATCCTAGTATAAATCCCCAACATGCTCTTCCCTCGAACCTGCTTGTTTCAGGGTATCCCTCCCCGACCTGCTGTTATTTGCTCAAGCAATGCATGTGGAACATTACGCTGACCTGTGGCACTATGACAACCAAGCTTCTGATGTAAGAAGGATTCCCCAGGTACATCTACAGCCACATCAAAGTAGGCACAGGCAATTGAGGACACAAGGCTCCCAAGTGGGCCTGAGCTACCGCAGGTCACACTTTCCCTGTTTGAGTAACCCAGGAGGTGCCATCTTCCCATCTCACATCACAGATGAGCACAGGCACTGCTTCTGCAAGGGCTCAGGAAGAGCTGGGTGCTCCTGAGCTGATGCTGTGCCTTGGGACCAGTGCCCAGAAAGGGCCTCATGCCAGCCCCGATGAACCCACCTGGGCGGGAGGCTTTGCAGTAGAATCCCAAAGGGCAGGGCTCACAGGAGCTCTGGGCCTCCTGGGGCTGGAAGGTTCCAATCTCACAGGCCCTTGGCTGGGGTGATCCCTCAGGACAGTAGAAGTCCTGTGGGCACCGGAAAGACGTAGGGGTGGCTGAGGTCTGGCCAAGGGGACAGTAATAGCCGGCTGAGCACGGCCCATCCGGGAGGCGCTTCCCAGCCCCTGTGGAGAGAGGATGTAGACAGGCTCCATCCAGGACAGTGAGCTAGGCTTCAGAGAAGGAAAGAGTGCCCAGGGCTGAGTCTGTGTTTGGTGGTACAGTGGGCCTCAGAGCTCCGGGCAGGAGGCTGCTTTCAAGGACTCCACAGTCCCTCCTGGCTCCAAGGCCGCGCCTGGCTCTGTGGCCCACCGTGACTCTGTTGCTCACAACCTATATGGCTGTGCAGGGCCCTCCCTGAGCTCAGGCTTTTCATCTGTGAGATAGTAGCCATGTGTGAGGACAAATAAGGTCCCCTGCGGTCCTGCCTCCCACTGCTTCCTGCACAAGCTTGCAACTCCTGTTTCCTTTTGGTCTTGGCTTGGATGTGGTCTTGCCCTTTTTCTTCCTCTAGTTCCTGCCTCCCTAAGTCCTAGGGTGCTTCAAGCCCAGAGCAAGAGCTACAGCTAGGCTCCCTAGGCCCCTGCCCTCCCTTATGGGATCAAAATGACCCCTTCCTAGGACACCCATAGCACCTGGTCTGCCGCTATGAGAGCATTTGCTAGAACTCAGTGTGCTCCTGGGCCGGCCACTGATGCTTTTGTCTGCCCCCTTCCCATCTTCCTTCCACTGCGAGCTTTCCTGGCTTCTCCCCTCCCTCACCCTTCTAGGCCTCACGCAACTAGGATGTTTGCCCATAGGCAGGTGAAGGCCCTCTGAGACACATGGCAAAGTACCAGAGAAACAGCTCTCGTCACCTGAATCAGAGCAGAATTGTCCTGGAGGACAGGGTCTACAATCCTTGGCGCTGCGTGCCCCAGGCCTCTCTCGGAAGGTGCCCCTGGGACATGGGTGCTGGGTGGGGGTCTGGGTACCCAGAGGGCAGTAGTAGCCGGCAGGACAGTCCATTGGCCAAATGGGCTTGGCCTCTGGCCCCTGGGTCCCCAAGGGACAGAACCTGTGGATGCAGCAGGTGTATGATCAGGAATGAGGGAGGGGAGGCCTCCGACATCCCCAGGCTTTCTCAGTTTTTCTAGGAAGCCAGGCTCCTCCCGTGGCAAGAAGCTTCCAGGACCTGGAGGATTTGGGCAGAACAAGATCCTCGTGGGACCATCTGAAGCGAGAGGAGATGGAGAGTAAGTGGTCAATGACCTCTCGTGTTTTGCTGAGTCTTCTGCATGAACCCGCAACCCTCCCAGGCCCTGTATTGGTGCCAGAGTCTTTATTATACTGTGCACTGCAGGGCAACTGGGGGGTAGCAGGGCTGTGGTCACTGTCCAGAAGGGTCCCCTGATGTGTCTGAGACCTTTCTGGTCTCAGGGAGGGTAGGGAAAGTCAGGTGTCACTGGACGGAAAGGAGGGGCCCCAGCCCAGGTGCCAGTGACTCACTTCCCAGCAGGGCAGGTCTTGCAGGTGCTGCGTCCAGGCTCATCCTGATACTGCCCGGGAGGGCAGGGGTGAGGCTCCAGGCTGCCTGGGGGGCACGAGTGCCCAGTGGGGCAGACAGCATCTAGAAAAGCAAAGGAAAAGGACATTCCTGTTGGGGATTTCCCTACCTCCTTAGTCCTGTGGCCCACCTGGAGAGGAGGCATCTCCAGGCAGCTTACATTCTTAGAAGTGTCTAGAAGAATGTCTTGCGGCTTTGGTGTGAAGGAGCCAGGTTCGTAGTGACAGGGACTAGGGATTGTGCAGGGGACCATGAGGCAGCCTCAGCCTCTGGGGCCAGGTATCTCTCATCTAATGTGTTCCCAGGGGTCTCAGTCCTGTGAGGTATTTCTCAAAAAGCGTGCACATAAGTTTGGGCTCTGGAATGAGCTTCTGGGAGCCTCATGACCTTCCTCACACTGAGCAGAGGCAGGCAGGGAGGACGCAGCCCGAGCCCCAGCACCTGGCTTTACCATGAGCCCTTTGCTGGAGAGGCGCTGCTGCCTTCACGGTGGAACTACCTCAGGAACGGGTGTGCTGGGCTCCTGCACACCGCACCCATAGTCATGAGGATAGAGCCCTTTTTACACTTCGCTGTTTCCTGGGAGATTTCACCACGTTCTTTTGGAGATCTTGGCCTAGCTGGCTTGTGCTTTGGAGCCAGGCTGTGTCCATGCTGAGGCCAGAGCTTCCAAGTGGGGCAATAGGGGACCCTCCTTAGGGCCTTCCTGGGGAGGCCCACAGCACCAGGTGAAGCCTTCCCTCAGGAGGCCAGCCTGAGGCCAAGCGCCTCTCCCACCAGACCCTCAAATTCAAGGAGACTGGGGCGCGGGTTGAGGGTGGGATCCTCTCGAATCTCTGCAGAGTGTCTGGCATTCAGCTGGTTCTCTGTGAATATCATGACAAAACTGCATTAGGGTGGAGGGCGCCCCTGAGTCGTCCACAGGCTGGCTTGGCTTGCACAGATTTAATCTTTTTTTTTTTTTTTTTTTTGAGACGGAGTCTTACTCTACCGCCCAGGCTGGAGTACGGTGGCCGGATCTCAGCTCACTGCAAGCTCTGCCTCCCGGGTTTACGCCATTCTCCTGCCTCAGCCTCCCGAGTAGCTGGGACTACAGGTGCCCGCCACCACGCCCGGCTAGTTTTTTGTATTTTTTTAGTAGAGACGGGGTTTCACCGTGTTAGCCAGGATGGTCTCGATCTCCTGACCTCGTGATCCGCCCGTCTCGGCCTCCCAAAGAAACCCAGTTGCCTGGATTTGCAGCTTCACTTGAGCCTTGATGTGCATCATGGGTTTCTACCCACCCCACCTGCACATGCACAGTGGGCCTGGACGCTGCAGGGGTCCCATCTCATTCCCAGGAGGGGCTCGCTGACACCCTTCCAAACCTGTTTGATTGGTGCTCTGATGACCATTCACATGGGTCTGCAAAGACTATTCTCAGCTACCCCATGGGGTGCACAGGCCTTGCCTAGGCCAGCCTTCAGCCTGTTTCCCCACTTGGCGGCTAAACTTTTCATGCACAACACACACCCTGAAGGGTCTCAGGGCCACACATGGGCTCCAGGAACCAGCTGTGCCTGCACCTCTTTTTCCTTTGACACAAGAAAGTGTGTTGCTGTGTGACTAATGTGGTGATAGGGCCAACCTGCAATCCCTGCTGATTAAAAAAAGGAAACCTACTCTAATCACTGGTATTCTATCCTAGTCACTGACATGCCTCAAAACTGGTTACAACCAGCCAGGTATGGCAGAGAACTGAGCCTGTGAGGTGAAATAAGCAGGAGCCCAGTAGCCTGAGGCTGTCTTGCATTTCCAGCTCCCACAGAACAAAGGACAACCTCACATAGTAAGTAAACAAGCAGAAACCTAATTTCGGAGTACATTCTTTGTAACAAAAGCCAGGTTTCAGCCAGTCACAGGTGGCCAGCTGATCACACTAGGCACAGATAAGGCAAAGGCCAAGCCGTGGCCAATCCCAGGATTTCTCTACCGTGCTTCCATTCTCAGCCTGAAGGAGCTCCCTGTCCTGCGGTCAAATGGGGCTCTTTGAGCCTCTTCTGGTCCTAGTGCATCCCGATTTATCGATTCATTGTTCAAATAAACTCCATTAAATATAATTTGTCATGTTTTTCTTTCAACAGGCCCCAGAAGACAGAATTGTGCCGCATCCGCTAAGGAGAGCTCGGACCCACCTTGTCTCTGGGGTCATACAAATCCCCTTCAGTGCCGGCCCCAGGTCTCACTAGAGGAATCTCACCTGGCCCTAGAGTTCCTTTATCTCCTTCCTCAAAGCATGAGATTCTCCACATTTAACCGACTTTTAAAAAGTCGGTTATATATAAGCTCACGCCTATAATCCCAGCACTTTGGGAGGCTGAGGCGGGCAGATCACCTGAGGTCAGAAGTTCGAGATCAGCCTGAACAACATGGAAACTCCGTCTCTACTAAAAATACAAAACTAGCCAGGTGTGGCGGCGTGTGCCTGTAATCCCAGCTACTCGGGAGGCTGAGGCAGGAGAATCACTTGAACCCGGGAGGCAGAGGTTGTGGTGAGCAGAGATTGCACCATTGCACTCCAGCCTGGGCAACAGAAGCTAAACTCCATCTCAAAAAAAAAAAAAAATCCTTCTTGGTTCTTCCATTTCTTCCCACAAGGATTCTCCCATCCCCCTTTCATATCAGGGTGCTGAGCTCTGGGTGCACGAGGAGCCTCGAAAAAACAGTGTTTCCCACCCTTCCTACCACAGGCTTGGGAGCCAGAGGAGCAGGAACTAAGAGCAGACGGGGAGCTCATGGCCGTGTCTCCCTCCCAATCGACTCACCGGAGGTCCCACAGCACCAGCCCTCACCCCTTTCTGGATGTTGAGGAGGGTCTGCTCTTACCTGGACTGTGCCCAGAGATGGACGCCCTGGGGCAGTACCAGCCTCCATCACACAGGGCCTCCGGGGAGCTCAGGCGGGCCTGGGAGCAGAACCAGCCAGCTGGGCATGGCTGGCAGTCCTCCATCGACGTGGCACCCGGGATGGGCAGGAACGAACCTGCAGGGCCACATGATGTGGTTGCACCAGGGCACCCCGGATGGAGACCCATGGTGGCCCATCTTAGATGGTAGAGCCACGCACTCCATTCACTCAGTCTCATGGGGCCAGGGGGTGGGGGGGTGACTCCCTGCCCTGAGACTCCCCACCTAGTACGCCGAGTCCTGGGCTCAGTCACCACTCTCCCTCCTCACTGCAACTCTGCAGCCCCCAGACCCCTGCTTCAGGCCCGTGCAGGCAGCCTGGGCCCCAGCTCTAGCTGGTCCTACTCATCATGGCACCGCCCCCCATGCCTCATGCTGCTGTACAGAGGGTAGACACTGCTTTGTAGGTCAGTTGGGGGATTTCTCCTGTGTCCTTCCCTGGGAGGTCCCTGAGGCAGGGCCCCAGCTGCCGTCTCCTCTCGAGAACAGACAGCAGACTTCATTATCCCGCTGTCGACTCACCTGGGGGGCAAGGAGCAGGCTGGGGGCTGCCCTGGGGACAGAAGTGGCCTGGAGGGCAGAGGTCTCCAGTGACCCCATCGGTGGGATTCGGGACAGATGCTCCCTGGGTACAGTGGAACCCTGGACTGCAGGGCCCTGACACAGCCACTAGCCCAGGCAGGAGACAATAGGAGCCTGGAGGGAAAGACAGGACCCCCTGGGATTAGGGGTTGAGGGCTTGGGACACCACTTCTCCAAGGGCTGATCTCTGAAGGTACATCTTGGGCTGTGACCCACATGTCCCCACGTGAACCAGTCCTGAACCCGGCATTCTCTGGCCAGGGAGGGCATGGCCCAGTGTGGCTGGGAAGGCTTTTGCGTTTACCTGGCTCACAGGGGATGCAGTCTGACTGCTGGACACCCCCTCTCTGTGGCTTGTAGGTGCCCCTGGGGCAGGGGAACTGAGAAGCGAAGGCGGTGGAGGCGGGGCAGTAGTGGCCAGCAGGACACTCACTTCCAGCCACAGAGGAGGTGTTGGCCAGGCAGAAGAAACTGCAGAGGCGAGAGAGGAGGAGGTCAAAGAGCTGGGTGGCCACTGCAGTATGGTGTGGCTGGACACAGCCACCTGCGCCATCCTTCATGGCTGAACTCAGGAGTTATGGCTCAGCTGGGGCACAGTTCTGCCCAGTGCAATGCACCAGCTGGGGAATTCGGGGCTAGGCAGAGGCTAAGTGGCTGAAATTGCAGCAAAAGAGACCGAGGTTTGAAATTAGGAATGACTCAGTGATATCCAACAAAGAGATCAAAAGACACAAAGAGAAGTAGAAGTTGTGGAAATTCCCCCACGACTTCTGAAAGTCAGAAAGCTCCGGTTGAAAGGGATCTTAGCCAGCACCTGGCCCAGTGCCTCCAGCAGCAGGAATGAATACCACATACCCGGAGACCCCAGGGATGCCTCCCAGCACTCACCCCTGAGGACACGGTGCACAGCGACCCTGAGCCGCCAGGGTGTTGTAGGTGCCTGCTGGGCAAGGCCTTGGGACAACAGTCTCAGGGGGGCAGAAGTGTCCCGAAAGGGAGGCAGACCACACAGGTCAGCAGGAAACCCCAATCCCTGGTGCTCAGAACAGCTCCGCCCTAAACCCCAGGTCCTGCAGGGCCCAGGAGACAGGTGGAGGTCTCCTCAGCGCCCTGGCCCTGTCTGGGTGGCAGAGGCTGGGAATGGAGAGAGCCTTGCAGCTCTCTCATTCCCCACTTCGCAGCTTCCTCCCACCCTAAGGAGAGGGTACCTGTGGGGCACAGGCCACCGGTCTTGTCTTCTAGGGAGCCACTGGGGATGAGGGCCCCCCGGAGGCAGAAGAAGCCTTCATCACAGGGCCCAGAGGGGCGGGTGAGGCCAGCAGAGCCGCAGTAGTGGCCGGGCAGACACGGGGAGCAGGCAGCCTACAGGAGATGCCACCACTAAGGATGTGCAACCCCCGGCTCCTGCCAGGACACGGAGGCAAAGGGCCACTCAAGGAGGGAGTCTCAGGAGTGCTTGGTGTGGGAACAGAAGATCAAAAGGGGCCTTGAATCTGGAGACGGTCTCCTCCCGCTCCTGCTGATCCTGGAACATCTCCCCTGCCCGCAGCATGCCACGGGCGCTCCTGCCACTCTGCCCACCACCCCGCACCTCCGCCGAGCCTCACCAAGAGCGCCGCCCTCCCTACAACCCCCACATGCACCCACCGCGAGGCCATGTTTGCTGCTCCCTCTGCACTTTCACCATCAGCTTACGGTAGTCACACATTCGTCCAGCCAATGCCTGGACTGGAGAGGAGTCAGCAAAAAGCCAGGGCTCCCTAGCTTTGTGGTGCTGAGATTTTAGTAGGGAACACAGAAAATAGTCAACAAGTAAAACATGGTCTCTGACTGTGCTATGTGCTCAGGCAGCCACGGCAGGTCTCCTTGGAAGGTGACTTTTGAGTAAGACCTGAGGAGGGAGGTGGCTGGCCAGGTGGCCCTGTAACCCAGTCCTCTGTACCTTTGACCTTGGGAGCAGTGCAGTTAGAACCCATCCAAACAGGGCCCTCCCCACCCTGGTTTCCTGCGGTGGCTGGGATCTCCCTACCTCTGAGCTGAGCTTGATCCGTGGGCTGAAGGTGCCAGGTGGGCAGGGCTGGGGCATGGCTGAGCCCCTGGGGCAGTAATGTCCTGGAGGACAAGGGCCAGCTTCCTCTGCAACCAAGACGCAAGGTCAGCCTGGGGCCAGCCTGGGCAGGGTGAGGCAGGTGCTCCTGCAGCTCCTGCTGCATTCCTGGTGTAGGACGTGGGCCCCATGAGATCAGGCTGCTGATTCCCAAGGACACTGTGAGGGAGTTCCTCCCGCAGAATGCCCCCTCTGCAGTCTAGTGATTCACCCACTGCCCCTGTTGCTGGTGCCCATGGGAGGAGATTGGGGTAAGTGTTCCTGACCCAGGAGGTACCCAGGCAGGGGTAAGGCCTCCTTCCCGGAATTCTAAACCCTGGGGGCCAGGGGTACTGGCAGTTTCTGAGACCAAGGCAGGGGCTCTGTAGATGACCATCTGTCCCAGCTCTGCTGTGAGGCTTGTGCAGACCTCCCATGCTGGCTCATGTTTTAACATCTTCCCAGTTACACTCACAAAGCAGGGCAGTTTCTGGGGGTACCTAGCCGTGACTCTCTTTGACCCCCCTCCCTGCCCTGCATGGGCCACGTCCCAAGAGGCCACTCGGTGACAGAGGTTGGGAACAGGTCAGTTTGAGGCTGCTGCTGAAAGCTGGTGGGTGGGGAGCAAGGAGATGAGCTGTGTGTCAAGACAGTGTCCCCAGAGCTCCCCCATCAGTGCCCAGGCCACCGTGAGGCTGGGGTGACTCCTGTGGCCCAAGGGAGCTGCAGAACGGCAGACAGCTGGGCTGGAGTCAGCAGCCTGGGCGCCCAGCTTGGAGACGGACAGCGTGTCCTCAGGCAAGGCCATCCCTCTTCTGGGGCCTCAGTTTCCTCATCTGCAGTGACAGGGATTAGACTAGAGCACAGCATTTTGTCCTACAGTCCCTGGATTCAGGCATCCAGGGACTCCATGGAAAGCCCTGGGTCCCTGTGTGTGTTGTCATGGAGGTGTGTTCATAGATTCTAAAGGGGATTTTACCTCTGGAAGATGAAAACCTCTGGATTAATCCCCTCGCGGCACATGAGAACCACTGGGAAGCCGAACAAATTGGCCGCCTCTAGGTGGGTGCCACCTCAGGCATTCCAGTTTAATGACTAGTTCCCTGCTCCCCCCCCAGTGCATTTCAGAGCCCTCTGGGTGACTCCAAGGAACAGCCAGGTTGAAAACCACTACGCCATGATCCCTAAGTGAGCTTCCTTGGGACAGACCCTGCATGCAACACGGGGGCTCCCCCAGGATGGTCAGTGGGTGGAGGAGACAAAAGCCAAAGCACTGCTCATCGCCAGGCTAAGGTGTCCTGCCCGCCACGCAAGGAAGCCTGGGAGCATGCGAGGAACCCCAGGGGTCTCCGAGAGAACAGACTCCACAGTCTCTCTGGGTTGACCAGAGAGTGGGTGGGGTTCCTGAACCTGTCCCCCATCTCTCGGTAATGGGGCCTCAGGAAATGGGGGAGGGCTCAGTATCCACAGGAGGGTGTGGTACCTTCAGTGCCGGCCTCCGGGTTGGGCCTTGTTGACCCTCTGGAGCAGAAGAAGCCCTCCCAGCACTGCCCGCTGGCCTCCGTAGCATTGGCTCCAGGGCAGAATCTGCCCCCGTCACAGGCTTGGCACCCTGGCAGGCTGCTTAGCCCGGCTGTGGGGCCATAGGTGCCTGGGGGGCAGGGCTGCCAATCCAGCCCTGTCCCTGCAGGGCAGTAGAACCCTGTGAAGGGAGCAGGAACAAGATTGCAGCCTGGGAGGGGGGCGAGGAGAGGAAGACCAAGGAGGCCCCCAGCAGGGTTGGCCCTGGGGCTCAGCCCGCCTGGAGGCTTGGCCCCTCTGCAGGGCAATCCCACCCAGGAAGTCTGAGTGCTCCATAAATGCAGGGATTCCAGCATCATAGTCTGAATCTGCAGCCCAGCTCTTGGCGGTGCCCAGAAACTTAACTAAGGCCTGAGAGGATGCGGGGAGATAACGGGCAAGTTAATTGTCCACAGACGACTTCCCCCACCCCTAGCCACTGGACCCTTGAATCAATCAGCCAGGTGGCTGGCAGGTCACTAACCTCTCGGACACAGCTGCGGCCTCAGCCCTGGAACACAGTAGTGGCCACCAGGACAGATGTGACATTCCATGGTATGGGTGCCGGAAGTGTAGGAGCCAGGAGGACATGGAGTGGGGCCAGCCATTCCCAAAGGACAGACGTGTCCAGGGCGGCAGAATCTCCCAGAGAGTCCCTCCATGGGACTGGCAGGGACAGTTCCCCCCGTGCAGGAAATGCTGGAAAAACGTGGGCCAAGCGAAAGGGCCTCAGCCGGTGGGCGTCCTCAAGGAGCAGGCAGCCTGTGGGCCCCGACGGCCTTCCAGCAGGCGGGGGCACCCCCAGTCAGGCCCTGGGGCTGGGACCCTTGCCTGCCTGCTCTCTGCTGAATCTGCCCCTCATGGCCTCCTCCTGCCTCTAGCCTGGCCCTGTCGGGTGGGTGAGATGGGAGGTGGCAGAGGTGTGGTGCGCTGCCACGTGTCTGGACACTGGTGTCCTTTCAGCAACCTTGTCGGCAAAGCAGTCAGGTCCCAGGCGTGGGACCTCTGCATGTGGCCCACAGGCCCCACAGGGCAGTTGGGGTGACTCTTCTCTGCCCAGCACGGGTTTTCCCCCCTTGCTTTCTGGCTCCTCACTCTGTGGATAGCATCCCTGTCCCTGGGAGCCCGGAGCAGACACACTGTGTGCCCACCCTGGGTGGCAGGCTGTGGGCCGGAGGGGCGGGTGGCTCCCAGAGCAGAGCTCTCCTCCAGCGCAGTCCCGGCATCCTTCGGGGGCTCCATTCCCCTCCTCAGACCAGGTGCCAGGGGGGCATCGGGATGGGATGGGCGCCCCTGCAGGAGGCAGGGAGGTGAGGGCAGAGGCCAGGTGGTCTGTCAGCTCCTCCCTGCCAGGGCCCTCCCGCCAGGCAAGAAAAGGAACGTCCCTCTCAGGTCCAGAGGGAGGGACTGGTTCAGCTCCAGAGTTTTTGGGTCAACTTCACCCACTGGAATGAAAGCTGAGTGGGTGAATGGACAGAAACCTGTGCCTGACTCAGCAGGGTTGGTTCAGGGAAACAAAAGGCTGCAGGCCGCTTGCCATCCGGTTGGTGAGGACCCCAGATGGGGAGGAATAACCAGGCCTGAAAAGGCCTCTTCTCAGTGGGAATCAGCTGAGGCAGGAGTGGGAAAGGAGGGACAGCGGGTACTGGGAAAACCTTTTCAAACAAAGGTTTCCTGGGGTTCCGATGTGGGGAGGTTTTGAGGATGGGAGGGTGGGGCTGCTGAGCAGTGGGGAGGTGTCCAGAGTAAGCGTTTGGTGCCCACTGTGCCTGTGTGGGAAGCAGGGCTCAGAGCCCCAAGCCAGCAGAAGGCTAGGAGAGACGCAAGGGGCCCTCCGGGAATGAGGTACCCTTGAGGCAGTAGTGTCCAGGCGGGCAGAGGAGCCCTCGTGCCCCGTCGGTGGGGTCCTTGATGGCGGCTCCTCCCTTGCACCAGTGCCCTGCAGCACAGTCTCCTGGGGAAGAGGACAGCTGGTCAGCCTTCTCTGTGCTCCTCGATGGAGATCACAGCACCAGGCGCCTGACGGCTTGCACTGTCCCCACACCTCGGCCATAGGCTGCAGGGGTCCCTGCCCCAAAGCCAGCCTGGCACAGGGCTCTGGGAAGAGCAGGGTCCTGAACTGGCCCCACCAATGCCTGCTTCAGTCCGTTCTGAGCTCTTGGGTCAAAGCCCTGTGGTGTCTGGCCCAGTTCGAGGTGTGGCCTCCTCAGAGACCATCAGCGGCTGGGCCTGGATTTTCCTTATAGATTAAAACATTTCCAGTCGTTTCACAAGGAAGCCACCAAAATGACCCAAGAAAGCGTTCCCCGCCCCCAACACCTAAATCACTGGACCAGGGGGAATGACCAGGGAGATGCTAAGACCCTTGGGAGGAACCCTTGGCTGGCGTTGGGAGGAGACGGAGCCTGTGCTGTGAGTGGGTGTCTGGGTGTAGCGCTGCTTCAGGAAGGGTTGAGGTGTGTGGGCTTGCAGGGCTGGGTGACATCAGAAGCAGCTGGATAGCTTTCTAGGACCAGGCACTGAGGAGTGACCCCACACCTCCTGTATTCCTGGGGTGAGGGCTGGGGACACGGTGCTTTCAATAGTCACTGGAGTGTGAGTGAAGGAAGGGGCATTTGGAAAGCAGTGAAAACACAGACCTCCTCCTATCCCAACAAGTCCATGCTGCTCTGATCCTTGGTCAGCAATCCAGGGCTGTGAGCTTCTCTGGAGCATCTCCCCATCCCTGGTCATCCACCCGTCAGGCTCAACACTCCCAAGGCTTTTTTTTTTGTTTGCCTCTGAGGGTGGCCTGGGTGTATCTGTACCTGTTGGTGCTGTGAGTCCAGCCAGTGCACAGAATTTCCCAGCAGGGCAGGGTTGGCACCCGGTGACTCTGGTCAGCCCCTTCTGAGGGCCATATGTGCCCACTGGGCAGCTGTAGTGCGTGGCCCTGGCTGTGCCCAGGGGGCAGTAATGTCCTCGGGGACAAGGGTACAAGCTGAAGTCCTGGATGGGCCCAGCGCTGGAGTCACAGTAATAGCCTGGCCAGGAGTGACAGATGCTGAGGACAAGACCTGGCCCTTCCTGAGACATTTGTCTCTCATAGCGTCTCATGCCACAAGGACCCATGCCCAGAGAGCTCCCCCCAGAGCTCCCACCCCAGCCTCATCCCCTTTCCCACACCCCAGGGCTTCCCTCCCTCTCACCTGCCGGGCACTGCCCACTGGGGACCTGGAGACCAGCCTCCTTGCAGTAGAAGCCCAGTGGGCAGGACTGGCATGCAGAGAGCATGGTTTGCTCAGGGAGGCTGGAGAAGGTGCCGGCGGGACAGGCTGTGGGCTTGTGTGATCCTGCAGCTGGGGGCACAGGGAGGGAGCGTCACCTGGCTAAAGAGAGCCCACAGGTACAGGGAGCAGAGACTCCTCATGGGCAGCAGGAGCAGGCTCAGCCTCAGAGCACTGGACAGCCCATGAGATCACAGATCTAGAGGACCCTCTGCTGCCCAGCCCCTCTGCCAGCCTGGCACAGGCCCTTCCCCTGCAGCTAATGAAACATCACCAGGGCTCAGAACACTGACAGCTGACAAGGCTCCAGATGCAACCAGGTCATTGTCATTGACTCTTAGCTGTCCCCACCAAACAACCCAAGCCACAGCAAATGCCCAAAGTGTACTTTAACCACACCCCCCTGCAAGCCTTCTTGCCTCAGGCCTGACTCTAGCGGGGCACCTCTCTTCCCTCTGGCTTCCTCCCACCTGCTCAGGGGCACAGGTGCAAGCCAGAGGAATCAGATCTGTCTGCAGTCCTGGGACAGGAGGGCGAGTTGGGCTGAGAGCGGAGCCCAAGGACACACTCACGGCAGAAGTATCCTGGGGGGCAGGGAGCCCCTGGGTTAAATGCTGAGTAGACTCTATAAAGACGTTGGCCTTTGGAGTCAACTGGGATCCCTGTGGACATCAGTCCTCGGAGGGCTTGCGGTGTGACTGGAGTACTCAGCTGGGACTGAGAGTCGTACTAGTGGTTATGCCTTTGCTGAGCCTGCACTGAGCCTGTGTTGAGCCTCTGCTGAGTCTGTGCTGAGCCCTGTGCTGGGCCTGTGCCCAGTCTGTGCTGAGTGTACGCCGAGCCTGGGCTGGATCCTTGTCCTGAGCCTGCAGTGAGCGTGTGCTGATCCTGCACTGATTCTGTCCTGAGCCTGGGTTGAGCCTCTGCTGAGTCTGTGCTGAGCCCTGTGCTGGGCCTGTGCTGAGTGTAGGCTGAGTTGTGCTGAGCCCTGAGGCTGAGGCTGTGCTGAGCTCTGATTCTGTCTGAACTGAGCCCGTGCTAAGCCCTGTGACTGAGTTTGGGCTGAGCCTGTGCTGCACCTCTGTGGAGCCTGTACTGATCCTGGGCTGCGCCTGGGCTGAGCCTGGGCTGAGCCTGAGCTAAGTGTTCCATCTGCTCCTGCCCAACCCTGTGACATGGGTATACTCTCGTTCACAAAGAGCCTCAGGTCATCGTAGTAAGGTGCAGTGATGAAATTAGCATACAAGTTGAGCCAACTCAGCCTAAGGTCTGGACTTCAGGGGCTGTAGAGCTGAGAGCCTCCCAGGGCAGGAGGAGCCTGGTGCATGCCTGGGTGCTCAGTGCCCAGCAGGGCTGTACACAGCAGGTGCTTGGGAAGTGCAGGCACTCAGACACGGGGAGTACAGAGAGGGATGAGGGAGGTGCCACTGAGCGCTTCCCTGTGCACAGAGACCTGCTGGCCTGGCCACTCCTCCCCACCTTGCTGTTCTGTGGTGGCTGGCCTGCATTCACCCAGAGTGACAGCAACAGTGATGGTTTATGAAGCACAGTCCTGCCAGGAGGCATGCCAGGCACAGCCCCCTGAGGTAGGCAGGCAGTGCTTCTCACTGGACAGGGAAGGATGGTGGTTACGTGTTCACCCTCATGTTGGTTCTCCCACCAGCGACACCCTGAGCCACAGCACGATAGGCCCTTACCAGAGGTGCCACAGAAAGAGCCTGGTGGGCAGGGCATGGGCTCTGGGCTTCCCTCTGGGCAGTAGGAGCCAGCAGGGCACTTTCCCCCTGTGGCCGTGGCTGGGCACAGGCAATTGGTGCTGGTGTAGTTGTCCAGGTCGAAGGGGCGGGCAGTCCACACTGCAGACACACAGAACCATCCTGGGGTAGAAACCAGTGGGGAGGGGTGGGTGGTGGGCCAAGGAGTCCAGGGCCAGGCTTACCAGGCTGCAGGCCCACCCACCCCTCCCGTTAGCTGCTCCAGGAGGTAGTCCGGGTGACCCCAGGTCCAGGAGCAGAAGTGGGAAGCGCAGAGATGGACAGCGGGCGTCTTAGGGCAAGGCAGGAGCCTCACCCGCCTCACAAGGCCCAGAGGCCCGGGTCAGGTTCTCCTGCCCACAGTAGTGGCAGGGCAGGCAGCTGTCCAGGCTCTGGGTCAGCGGGTCTGGGTTGTAGTAGCCCCGAGGGCAGGGGAACTGGGTGGCGTACTTGGTGCCTGAGAAGCAACGTTCAGAGGAGGGGAGCCCAGCTTGCCGGTTCCTGAAGGCACCCTCTGCTCCAGGCCCTGGGGCAGGGGACGCTCAACGTGGCCAGCTGCTCCCTGCACCCCTCCTCCTGCAGGGCTGGTCCTTGGCAGACTCCCTGCCTCGGCCCCACCACTCACTCACTCCGGGCTTCCTGGGGTAGAGAGTTTGGCTCCCGGGCTGGGTGGCCCTAGGCCCAGGCTCCACAAAGCCACAGCATATGGGTGCTATTCCCCTTCCTGGGGCTCAACTTCACTGAAAGGCATGGCGACCGAACTTTCTACGCATTGCTAAAGTAATTTCACATCTTCGTTTTTTAGCCAACACAGATATGCTACGGAATACAATGTAAAACCTTCAGGCATTCTAAAACGCAGCTGGAGACTTGGATGGAACTCATACTTGTCACCACCTGCTTAGAGCTCATCCTTGGAGCGCCCTTATGTCCCTGGCCTTCAGGACGGGTGGCGGGAAAGCCCGGAGGCAGAGGACACACCTACGCATGTGTCTGTGGCTGCAGCAGTTTGCATTGATGTGAGCCCCAAGTCCCCAGCTGAGCCTAGAGCAGCTGTACAACTCTGCCCAGCCTCGCCCCGGGAAGTTGTGGCCCTGGTGCTCACCTCTGGGGCAGTAGAAGCCAGCGGGACAGGGGTGCCCGCTGTAGTTGGTGATGTTCTCGGGGCAGTAGTAGCCAGCGGGGCAAGGGAAGCAGGAGGCCTGGCCAGTCAGGTAGCTGTAGGAGCTGGCAGGGCAGGGCTGTGGGAGGCTGGTTCCCCTGGGGCAAAAGGGGCCTCGGGGACAGGGGCCTCCCTGCCCTGAGTGGCCTGAGGGGAGGAAGGAAGCTGAGTGAGGAGTGCACATCTCAGTCCCAGCAGAGAGTGCCAGAGCTGGGGGAGGGTTGTGCCCTGTCACCAGGACCAAATGTGGACTCCAGTTTAGGTCAGAGGTTTGTTTTTGAGAGAAGCAATGCTTGTGACTGGCATCTGTACCACACCTTACAGATCAAAAAGCACATGTTTTACACAAATGTCACGTTATTCGGGCCTCAGAAAATCCCTCTTTGGTAGGTGGACAAGAGCAATGATTGGTTTTTACTGAGGATGAAGTCCTAAGACGTTAGCGGGCGAGCCAGGGTCTCCCCGGACTCTGCCTTGGCTCAGAGCCGGTTTTCCAGACATCCCTCCTATTGCTGTTTCCAGGACACACCGCAGTTGTGTACTTTTCAGTAAAACAGGCTGACAGACCAGGGCTTTCCCACTGAGTTGTACTAAGCCAGGCCGGCTGCTTCTGTTTTGGTCTTTTGTCCCGGCTCAGCAGCCTGAGTGGGGGCTTGGCTCTGGCTCTCCAGCCCTCATCCATGATGCCCCAGAACTCGACCTTCCATCTGAGAGCTGAACTCTCGCCTCCAATGTTCTCTGAATAATGGAAATGTCAGAGCAGAGGGATTCAAGGGTCCTGGCCAAGGATCAGCTGCCCTGTCTGCCCGTCACATGTTCCTGAGGACCCAGAGACTCCAGGCTGCCCCCTGACCACTGGAGATGGCCGCACAGGAGGTGTCCTCGGGAAGACGGTCAGCAGCCGCTAGTGGGAGCAGAGATCCTGGACATTGACCTCCAAGGCCTAATGCACCACCCCCTCCCCTGACCGGCACCTCGAGGGGGATGTGTAGAGGGTCTGCTCTGGGAGCCTTGGCCTTGGCCCCCACCTTCCCAAGCGAGCCAAGGCCCACAATCAGCTCAGCCTGTGGGTGGCCCATGGGGCACCATTTCGGTGCCCACTGACTGCAACTTCTTACCCACACACCCGTCCTCTCTGTCCACCTCCCGGCAAACCTGTGGTGGATTCAGCAGGTCTGAGTGAGACAGAGGTGGGCTGGGAGGATGCAGGTGTGACTGCGAGTGGGTAGGGCAGCCAGACCACAGCACACTTTGGCCAGAGATGACTCCAGCCCCTCTCACATATGTCCCCTCTGTCCTCAAACCACCCACAGCCCATCGGCGCCAAACCATCAGAGCCCCCACCTCAGGGCATTGGGTGGTACAGGGCCCACCCACTCCCAGGGGGCTCCATACCTGTCGGGGTTGGGGAGAAGGCTCCTGCCAGACAGAAGTAGCCGGGGGAGCAGGGGCCGGAGGGCGCAGCCAGGCCAGAGGCACCGCAGAAATAGCCGTGGGGACAGGACAGGCACTCAGAGGCCGTGGAGAGAAACATCCTGGGGAGACACAAAGAAACCCAGGAGATGGGCCAGGAAAGGGAGCAGGTGGGAGGAAGGGGCTGTGAGACCAGGCCACTCTGAAAGGGTGGACCCAGGCGCACCCTGGCAGGGACCGCCTTTTCACAATTTCCTTTTCATCTCTCCTCTCTTAGGTAGCATTTCCGGCAGGTGCCTGAGGGAAAGTGTGGCTCTTCTCTCTGTTTCTCTCTTTCCGCTCTGAGATATGAACCTGGTTATAATTCTTCTCTGTCTTAATCCCAATTCAAGCTCAGGCCATCCAGGGCCACAGACCTCTGTGATCCGGCAGCTACAATCACAACATCTAACTGCCCCACACTCCCCTGCCGCCCTCCCCCAAGCCATTGGCTCCATGACTGGCCCTTGCTTTGGGCTGTCTTCTCTTGGGAGCTGGGAGGGTCCTAAAGATGAGGAGAGGGTCTGGTCTCAAAAGAGACATCGGCAGACACATATTCTTAATGGCTTTGCTTTCTTGAGTATGACGTGTTCTCAAGCCCCTCAAAGCCCGCATGGCCTGCCCTCGATCTGGCCCCTCCAACCCACACTCCCCAAGGCTTTCTGCCCTCCCAGCCCGGGTGGAAGTCCTGCTGTCCCAGCCTCACACTCTCCCATGGCTGAGGGATATTGTTGGTCAGCTGGTCAGAGGAAAGGAGGACCGAGAGGAGGTCTGGGCTCAGCCTCTGGGACCAGGGCAGCAGCACTCATACTCACCGATCTGAGAAGGTGCCCACAGGGCAGGGCAGGGGCACCCCCGTGCCCACTGGACAGAAGTGACCTGGAGGGCAGGGCCCCCCTGCACTCACATGGATGTCTTTATTGGGATGAGTGACCTCAGCTCCTGCCCAGAGAATCAGAAGTGGCTGAGATTGCAGGGCAGCCCTCCCTGGACCCCTGTCAGGCTCTCGACCACCCCCACCTCACCCACCCCTGCAGGGGGACATTTCCCAAAATAAGGGAGCAGAGCTTGCGAGCTGGAGTGACAGTGCCCTCCACTGCCAGGGTGGCTTTCAAGGCCAGGGATGTCAGTGGGCCCTGAGATGCGGCCCCTTCTGAATTAATTCTTGCCTATCTGTGCCAGATCCTGCTTAGGAACCCAAAGCTGGGGAGAAAGCATGGGGGTTCCAGGACTTGTCCATCCTAGGGAAAGGTGGGTGGTGCCTTCAGCCCCACTCTCGGTGTGGAAGGCACTGCAGGGCACTGAAGAGTTGGGGCTCCACACCCCACTCGGGGGGCCTCCAGATGAGTGTTCTAGAAACCTGTTTCCACTCCAGCTAAGCTTGTTTTCATTTACACATTGATGATGTCATCACTTATGGTTTGTTCAAACCCTTTCTGAATGAGATGGACCTAATTTAACAAAAATTACACTGACAAGCACTCTAAGGAGAAGGGGCCCTTACATTTCTATGGGAAGAGAAAAGAAAGAGTAATGTGTGACTGTCCCTAAAGCCGACGGCTTTGTCTGTGTGAAGACATGTCTTATATGGGAGGGTAGGGACACCTGCGAAAGACGACGCGTCACCTTCCCCACACAGGTAGCCAAAGGTGCAAAAAGAAGGTGGAGGAGCTCAGGTGAAAGCACTGGTGTCCTCACAGCGTGCATGAAAGTCATCTCCACAACCCCCCAGCCCTCAGGTGACTCGGGAGGGTTAGAGGTCACCTCACCTCATGAGCTGTCTCAGGGAGAGGGAAGGTGGGGCTGGGGTTAGGGCTGGGCGTGGTTTTATTAGCCTCTCCATCCTGGGGTGTCCCCCGACCCCGTCCTGGAGTCACTGCCTGTGAAGCTGAAGCGTCACTTGGTAGAGTCTGCTGGGTGAATGTTAATCCCACAACATAGTCCTCAGAGCCCTGCCTGTGGGCTCGGGGCCGCCAAGGTCATGCTGGGACCATGCCAGGGCTGAAGGCTGGGCCTGCCACTCAAGGGCCTTGGGGAACACAGGTCCAGGCTCCCTCTTGTGGCTGCAAGGACATGTGGGAAGTTCTGCTCCTAAAGCTCCTCCAGCCCAGTGCCCTGCGATTGTGACCTTTTTAGGATCCTCCTTCCTTAGCTCAGCCTTGAACTTCTGCTTCGGGAAAGCTGTCGTGGTGCTTTCCTGATCTTTTGGGCAGCGTGGAAGCCTTGGCCAGGCACCAGCAGAGATGGGGCATTTCCTGCACTTCAGAGACCCTGCAGAAATTGGATCCTACCTTTCTCTGTTACGCTCTCCACCCCTGCCGCTCGCCTGCCCTGCAGGAGGGGCCATCGCTGTGGTGGGGTCCATGCCCAACCGTGCCTCTCCTCAGGCTTATTCTCCTCTGCAGCCTCCTTCAGGACAGGTGTTTCTTTACTGCCCTTCCTGAGGTCCATCTTATTTAATGCTCATCTCAGCTCTATGAGGGGAGAACTCAGGATTCCCGAGTTAAGGGATTCCCCACAGTCAAAAGGCCTTGCCCTCAACCTCGGGTCACAGACCTCTGTTTCCCAGGAGCTGCGTCCCTCGGGCCCCACTGCACAGCCTTGGCCCCCCTCCTCACCTGCAGGACATGGTGGGCAGCTGTGGGCCTGGCTTCGGTCCTCCCAGGGACTGGACACGCCTGGAGGACAGGGCCTAAGGAGGTGGCTAGTGCCCGGGCAGCAGTGATGACCTGGGGAGCAGGTCCTCCTCTGGTGGGTCTCTTGGCCTGGAAAAAGGTGACCTCAGTCATCCCAAGGCCTCGCCCGTCCCATGTGTAGGTGTCCTTAGCAACCCTGCTCTGCTTTCTGAGTAGGCCAAGTACCTGGGCTGTCGCTGTCCTCCCCATCTTGCCGGGGCGTGGCCGCCAGAGAACCCGCGAAGTGTTCCCACAGCCCACCAAGGGGTGTAGGGGTCTGCGCCCCTCCTGGGCAGTGGAATCCTGGAGGGGGAAGCACCAGGCTGGCCTGCTGTCTGGAGAGGCGCGGCTCCCACCTTCCCATGCACGAGGCTCCTGCTGCAGCCGTGACTGTGGTGGTGGGATCGAGCTCTGGGGGTGCCCTGGTAAGCTTATAATGTAGGACCTTCTTAAATCCACATCTTCACATCTGTGTCCCCCACATGGCCAAGTGGAGGTGGCGGTGTGGGCAGCAGCATAATGGAGGACAGTGCCCGCCTCTCATCTGTCTGGACCCAAACTTTGCCCCTCACTAAACCCAAGGATCACCTCCTGTGCATGGGGACCCCAAGCCCATTGGGGAACTTTCAGCCCATTTCTCAGAGGCTGGTCCAGATGTTGTCCAGGGACAGACGGGCAGTGCTTTCTGGAGAGGTGGCAGGCCTCCCTGGGCCAAGCAGGCAGAATCCTGCCCTCACCCTCCAGGACCCTCCCCACCTCCCCTTCGCCTCCCCCAACACCCGGACCTTGAGCTTCGAGGATGTGAGCAGCCTGGGAGCAGCTGGGTGCTGCCGTCTGAGACTTCACCCCACCATGTTCAGTATCCGCCTCTGGCCAGTCTCCAGCCTGCCTCCTCCTCATTCACACAAGCCTGGCCCCACCGCCCAGGCACACCTGCCCTGGGCTCTCTCCAGCGTGCCTCCTCCCCAGGCACTGAGGCTCCCAGGGTGGCAGGTCCCAGCCATGCTCTGCTTCGTGCTCAGGGGGATGTAGGCGTCCTTACCTGGTGCACACGGGCCCCCAGGGGCAGCCTGGCCTGTGGTGGCACAGAAAAGCCCAGGTGGGCAAGGCAGGCACCAGCTCATGTCCTGTGCCCCTCTCTCTGCATTCCAGGTGCCAGCCGGGCATGGCCACTGCCTGGGGTCCTTGGTGCCAGCAGGGCAGAAATGACCCGGGGGACAGAGGTCACCAAAGGGGAGTTCCTCCTAGAGGAAGAGGGGTCTGTTGAGGTTTACAAGCTGAGAGAAAGTGGGTTCTCTCCACCGGCTTCCCTCCTCTTCCTCCCTGAGCCTCTCTCTAGGGAAGCCTGCCTCGCTCAGCCCAGCCACAGCTGTTCTGCAGCCCCAGGAACCCTCTGGGAAACACTCAGGAATTTAACTTCAGGAAAAGAAAGCAAATTTTGATTGTTAAGTTGTTAAATAACCTCAACAATTCCAACTCTCTGCTAACATCACCAACACACAGCTTTAATTGTGATGAGGTACAACTACCATCTATCAATTCATCTATATTTATCATCTCTCAAATAATCAATCAATTATCATCTATCAATCATCGGTGCATCAAATGATGTACTTATTTGTCATTATTAATGCTTACCTAGCATCCCTCTAAGTTGATAAGCCATATCTCTGTCTAGATATTTTCTTATTATTGGGCCTTTGTGTTGGTTTGTTGTTGCTTTGAATGTTTTTTCACAAATGACTTTTTTCCCCTTTCAGATTCTTTCCCACATTGGAATTACTGGATCAAAGTTTGCGAGCTGCCCTAGGCTCTTGTTAGGTATCGCAAGACTGCAGCGGCTCCAGGCCCAGGCTGCAGCGGAGAGCATGGACTCTCCCACAAGGAATCTTCGTGGGGCCTTCAGCACTTGCTTTACTATCAGCGGTTGGTAGATGCATCGGGTACTGAAACGGCATTGCTTCATGTGCCCTTAATGTCAGCCCACTGAGCCTTTTCCTGGCTGAAGACATATTTGTATTTGGCGCCGTTTCCAGTGGGTGCCGGATGCTAGCCTCTTGGGCCCTTCCTCACTGGTTACATGTTTTCACGGGCCGCGTATAATGGCTGCAGTTCTACCTGCTCTGCAGTCATGTCATTCTATCTTCTCAGGGCTACTCTGCCCCTCACAGGGCAGTAAGCCCCATGGGGCAGGTGCTGGGCCTTTGCCCTGTGGTGTCCCTGACCCCGGCCCTGGGAAGGCCTGATGGGGCCTGCACTCACCGGGGATGAGGTGTTGGAGCCAGGCCCACAGTGATGCCCAGGGTGGCACAGGCCCTGGGGCTTGGCCAGGCCAGCTTTGCCACAGAATGTCCCCGGGTGGCATGGCTGGCAGTCTTCCACGCGGGCGGCCCCGGGGGCCTTTCGGAAAGTGCCCTGGGCAGACAGAGGGACGCCACAAGGGTCAAGGTTCTGGAAGCCACAGTGGGGTCAGGGAGGAAGCAGAGCAGGGCCCGCCACCCTCTCTCCTTGGGCACCCAGAACCAGGGAGGAGGAGACAACCTGTTCTCACCGAGGACACAGCCCTCAGGACCCATCCACCAGTGCATGGGACTGAGGTTTCCATAGATTGAAATCTGGTTGCAAAACAGAGGGGAGGCTGCCCCCATGGGGAGTGCCACCTGCACCTAACTCTGCAGCTACCTGCCCCCCTCCCTCCTCTTCCCCACCTCCTGCTCTCCTGGGCCTGGGTTACTCTGTCCCTTGTGACCTTCTGGTCTGGCACCATAGGGAAACTAGTAGTGGGAATATGAGCAGCCCAGCCCTTATCTGAGGGGTGGGGGAGGCAGGGACTGGGTGTGGCCATGTCATGCTGAAAGGACATTGTCTCTCTCAACCACCAGTATGGGGCCAATGGCTCCAGAGCTTTCCCATGCAGAAGCAGAAACACGCGTCGGGAGTCCCAGGGGAGAGGCTCACCGTGGGGCAGGGGATGGACAGCAGGCCCTGGGCTGGACAGTAGTGCCCAGGGGGACACGTCATAGGGCCAGGTAGCTTTGTCTGGTTGCAGAGTTTTCCTCCTGAGCACTCCTGGCACCAGAGACGACCTGGACCCTGGAAACAGGTGTGGACAATAAGGTCGAGGTTCCTTCCACATCTGGAATGTGCAGGGGGGCCTGGTGCATGACAGGGACTGAGGAAAGGTATGTGAGACTGCTGCTGGCCAGAGGCTCAGTGTGCACCTCCCCTATGAGGAGGGCGGATGCCACAGAACCGGGGAGCTCTCCAAGCACATGGCTGCAGGATTGGCAATGCCCGGAGGAGGAGGGCCCAGGCTGGGGGCTCCACTGATTCTTGGGGAGGCCTCTGCGTGAGTTAGGAGAGGCTGATGTGGCCCTGCAGGGCCGTGTTCATGAGTGGTCTGGGCAGGGCAGTCACGAGGGCTGCACAGTGGGCCATACTGTGGGCTCTGGGTCACCCACCCTGCCACCTCCCCCTGCCTGCAAGCACTCTCGAGGTGTCCACATAGAGGCCTGGGCTCTCTGGGAGGACTCAGGGCAGAAGGTTGGGGGCTGCTGTGCCAGGTGAGTATTGGTGCTGGAGCCCTGCGGGGTTTGCCTCCCAGCTGTGCCATCTGCAGACCCTTCCTCATCTCGAAGGGGAAAGCTATGCTGGGGGTGCGGGCATCCCTGAGCTGACAGAGTGAGTGCTCTGTAGATGGCAGAGCTCCAGGTAACTGTAAGGGGCGATGACGGTGCTTCCTGAGAAGGAAGGAAAGATTGTGTCTGAAACACCATTTGGGCTCCTTGGGCTGCAGCGATTGGCCACAGTTGCCCTGTGTGGAAAGCTGCGAGATACTGAATAAACTGCACATTCTTTGACTCTGCACAACTCCGCAGGGCCACCTGTGGCTTCCCTAAGCTTGATGTTGTTTCTTGGAATGATCACCAAGCTTCACTGAAGAAGCCTGCAGAGATGGCATTAGCAGAGCAGTGAAGGACTCGTGCAATGCCATCCTCTTCCCAACACTTGAGTGCACATGGCAGGCAGTGGGGAGCAGGGTGCCGATAGCTCCTCTGGGTCTGGAAGGCCAATGTCAAGCAATGTCCCAGGCTCCTGATCATTGCTTACCTGGGTAGTGGGGGAACGTGGGGTGTAAAATGGAAGTTTGCTGCCTTCATCACCCATAGCTCCCTGTAGAGGGAACTAAATGCAGACACCTATCCCAGTGGGCTCAGGGCAATGACTCTGTCCCCCCATCTCCCTCCCTCTGCTTCTTCCCCTTCCCCTTCCCCTTCCCCAGCAGGCACCAGGCTGGCCCAGGGAGCAAGGGCCCAGGCCTGCCCCTCTGCCCTAGAAGAAGCATCTGGAGGCCTGCCCAGCTCCCGACTCCACACTGGAGCAGAGGATTCTCCCTGCAGTTGTGCGTTCTCCCTGCCTGAGCAGAGCTCTGGGGAGTCACCATTGGGGCAGGCTGGGGCAGGCATCTCCCGACTTTAGGATCCCCCACTCTTCAGAGCCCTCTGAGTATGGAGTCTGTTCTGGGAACACTTACAGAGAAGCTGCCAGTGCTGCACGGCTGTGGCGTGGTGGTGCCCCTCTCGGGGCAGTGGTGACCAGCAGGGCAAGGCACACAGGCCACAGCCAGCTTGGCAGCTGGACCTTGATGGTAGGTTCCCCTAGAGGGGGTGAGAGAGCTGAGGGTGGATGCCCACAGCCTTCCTGGGGAAGAGTCCCCACCCATGAAGTCACCATTTCTCCAAGGCTGGAGCCCTCCACTGTCCCCCAGCTTCCCCTCAGAGTGTAAGGGCAGAACTCCCAGCCCGCCTGAGCCTTAGGAGACCCTGTCGGGGAGGTTGAGGGCGTGGCCTCAGCGGGAGATTGCAGGGCAGGAGATTTAAAAACCAGGCTCATTGTGCTTCTTTCTAAAGTTGTCTTTGAGATGCAGCAGGGACCCCTCTTAGGATCCTGCTACCCACCACCCTCCCAGCATGGAAATAAAGACAAATCTTGAGTTCCTTCAAGGGAAAGGCCAGCACCTCACTAGCCCTGAGGAGTGAATGAGCAGCCCGATAAGTGAGAAGGTAATTGTAGCTTTGAACAGTGGCCAAGGAAGTCAGAAACACAAGAGGTTTGGTTTTCTCTGGAAGCTAAAGATGCCATCTTAGCATATGCCCCTGATTGCTTTTCAGAAACCAGGACCCCCAGCAAATGGGCCCCTGGCAGGCAGTCCTCAGATAAGGAAGGAGTGAGGACTGAGCTCTGACTGCTGCAGTGCTTTGTTCTAAATTTCTGCCTGGGGGCTCCTGGCACGCCCACAGGCCAGACCTTAACATCCCTTTCTCCTGACCCTAAGCGATTAGACAGAGCTTCAATGCCTTAACCAATCAGAGAATCTTTGACTCCACCTCTGACCTGGAAGTCCCTGCTTCAAGATGGATTGCCGTGTTAGGCCAAACCGATGTGTAACCTCCATGTCTTGATTTACAATTTTGCCTGTATGAGGGTAAATTTCTTTCCTGAAATTTACCCCTGCCTTTATAAACCCTTGCTTGCAAGCTGCCAGGAAGGTTGGGTCACTTTTTTTTTTTTTTTTTTTGAGACAGAGTTTCACTTTTGTTGCCCGGGCTTAGATTTTCCACATTCTGTCAAATTTTATAAACACCTATTTATGCTTTGTGATGTTTATGATTTTGGCTTTTTAAAATTGAAATCTGCATTTGATCTGAAATTTCTTTTGATCGATGTCATTTCCACTTTTTACATGAAGAATGTGTCTTGCTTTGTTTTAGTAAGACCAACCCTAAGTTTTCTTTTTGACCAGTGGAATAAAAGGCACATTTTAACGGAACAGTAAAATCCACAGATAATCCCACAGCTTGGGCTAAATGATCTCTCCTGAGATCTCTGCTGCAATTAGCTTCAGGAGGGGTTTGGCCTTTAGAGTGGGCAGCTCTGCGGCAGCTTCTTTCAGGGTAGTGGGCTGGACAGGGGCTGCTTCAACAGGGATACCTTCACACCCCTCCTTGGATTCTGCTCATCTTTTAAATTAATTTTTTATAATTTTAGAGATGAGGTCTTGCTCTGTTGCCCAGGCTGGGGTTGAATGGCACGACCATAGCTCACTGCAGCCTGGAACTTTTGGGCTCAAGTGATCTTCCCATCTCAGCCTTCTGAGTAGCTGGGACTACAGGCCACCATGCCTGGCTAATTCTATATTTTTTTAGAGATGGGGTTTTGCCATGTTGCCCAGGCTGGTCTCAAACTCCTGGCCCCAAGTAATCTTCCTGCCTCAGCACACAATCCTCGCTCACGGTCAATCCAGGCCGGTTACTCCAGTCACTGGGATTACACATGTGAACCACTGTGCCTGGCACCCTGCCCATCTTTTAAGACTGAATCGAGTGACCTCAAGCTGATGGCTTCTCCACTGACTGTAACCCAGAGTGATTCCCCCTTGTTCAACATACTGACTGTAAGGGTGCCCTTCACCTGGGACACCTGGAGCCCTGGGTCCAGCTCATCCTGTTTCTGTGTGTCCTGTTTCAACAAGGTGGCCAGGTCCTGAGGGCAGGCCAGGCCCTCCTCTCCCTTGGTACCAGTGTCCAGTGCTGGGCTCCAGGAGGCACACAATAAAGGTGGTGATTTGGCCTCAATAACAACCACACATGCGGCCTCCTTACCGTGGGCAGAGCTCCGGCTCAGGGACCCCACTGGGGCAGAAGGCTCCTGGGGGACAGGGCAGGCAGTCCTCGAGCTGGCTGTTGCCTGTCTGGGAGCTGTACGTGCCTGCCGGGCAAGGGAACTGTGTCCCCCACTTCGTCCCTGTTTCAGAGAGAAGAGGGGTTCAGAGGAAGAAAAAGGAGTCAGACCTGTGTCATCACTGGCACACTGGCACACCAGCTCCTCACCTGCTGCCTGGAGACAGTTCCCAGGGGAGGCCACTGGGGATGGGGCAGGGAGAGGGGGTGTCACTCTCCAGGACACCGTCTTTAGAAAGCTGTGCTTTGGGCTGAGACACCTGGGAACCCCCAGTTAGGAGGCCCGAGGCTGACCAATCCCTTCCAGCCGCCAGCCTGCTGGTGGCCTCTGTCCACACAGCCTCCCCAAGCTTCCTGCTCCTCCCAGCCCTCCTCTCAGGAAGGTGGTCCTGAAATAGAACCTTCGTCTCTCCCTTTGCACACCAGGCCTCCCCTGCTGCATCTGCTCCAGAGGAGGTGCACAGGCCAGCCCATGGCACCCTCTCCTGGCACTTGCCTGCAACTTTGCCAGGGCAGAGTCTGGCCCCACTCACCTCGTGGGCAGTAATGTCCGGCCCTGCATGTCCCGGAGGGCACCCGAGCTCCACTGACACAGAACCAGCCCCTGGGGCAGGGCACACACTCCTTGCTCATGGTCAATCCAGTCCGGTTACTCCAGGTGCCGGGAGGACACTGGAACCGAGTGGGCTTTTTGGTGCCGGGAGGGCAATAATGGCCAGCTGAGCAGGGGATGGGGGGCTAGTCTGGGCCCCCGGTTCCTGCAAACACAGTCTTGAACTAGGCCTGAAGGGCTGCTGCCCCTCTCCAGCCACAACCCCTGTCAGGCGGCAGGGACATGGGCTAGGGCCTTGTCTCAGGGCAGGGGGTATCTGGATTAACAGCCCCTGAGACCGCCTTACTCGAGATAGCAGGGTCGGGACTCAGGGTGCTTTTAATGGCCCCATCCTTTGGGCTCCCCATGGAGGGGTCGGCAATGCTCTTTGTGAGGAACGAAGGGGCTATGGGTCAGGGTCTGTTGTCCTGGCCTCCCTGCCCTGGGGTGGGACTAGTTTTTCACCCAAAGGCAGGGTCCTGAGGTGGTAAGACCACTGTCCCCCTCCTCACTTACCCCCAGGACAGGCTAGTCCCTCGGGGCAGATCTCACACTGCGACGGGTCGGAGAGGTCACTGCGGTTGCTGAAGGTCCCGGGAGGGCAGGCATGGGAGGGAGCGTAGGGACTGGAGGAGCCTGAAGGGCACGCGTACCTACAGCAGCAGGGGAGTTGGCACCTGGTGCCTACCACGCAGAGCCCAGCATCTTGGAGAGTCATGGCCAGATCCTGCTGTGCCCCCGGCCTGCTGTGTGAGTCTGCATGGTAACCTGGCCTCTCTGAGCTACTTTCCCCATGGACAAAGCCAGGAAGACGGCTCCCTAGATGCCTCCTGAGCAGGGATGGACCCGAGAGTGCTGAGCCTCAGTGCTCGGGGGCAAGTCCAGGAGCCCTGGGCTGGCTGAGACAGAGCCTTGATCTGAAGGCACAGCCCTCTCTGAACCCTGAGAGAGTCAGAGGCTGGAGAAGTCTGGCCTTGACCAGGGACTGACTCTCTAAAGGTGTTAGGAGGACAGCTCTGGCCCCCATCGGGACACTCATCACTGAGAAATGGCGGGCACTTACCCCGGTGAGCACGCTGCATCGGGCTGTGTCAGCCCAGCCTGGGTACAGGCCCTGCCTGCTGGGCAAGGGGTGCAGTCTGTGGCTTCATCCTGGCCTGAGCGGGGGCCAAATGTACCCGGCTGGCATGGGATGGGGCGGGTGGCTCTCTTGGGGCAGAAGTGTCCCGCAGGGCACCGAAGACACAGGCTGAGAACTGGGGAGAGCAGTTTTCTCTCTCAAGGGAAGCAGTGACAAGAAAAGCAGCAAAAGCTTCGTAGGCCTTGGCCACACCTGACCCTCCCATGGGCCTGGGAGTGCAGGAGCTTCCGCCATCCCTGGTTACCAGGAAAGGGGTATCACTGCCTCTAGCGTAAAGATGAGACTCAGAGAGGCAAAGGACCTTGCTGATATCACACAGCCTGTGCATAGCAGATCTGGGCCGTCCCTGGCCCGGCGTTTTTTAGGTCCAGGCTCCTGACCGCTCCCAGGAAAGGCCTCCCATGTACCTACTGACATTCTTGCTCTTCACTTTAAAACTTCTCATTTCTTTTTCTCCTGTCCTCAGCACTGGGGATTCCCAGCCCTGTCAACCCTCTGTCTTTACTGGCAGCTCTGGGTTGAACAATCCAGGCTGCCTTTGACCTTTCTAGACAGGCTCTGATTTCCCCAGCTGAACCCAGAGAACATGGAGTTCCCAGAGCTGGGGCCTGTTGAGGCCTGGCTGCATCCCGGGTGTGGCTTTCCTGGGGGGTCTTGACTGGTGCCCGGACTTGCTGCCCGGGCTGCTGTGAGTCCCCTGACATGAGCCTCCGTTAGCGTTTGATAAGTACCCAATGAGCAAGGTAGAGTCCAGGCCACTCTTCCTGTCTTGCAGGCAGAAGGCAGAACTCAGCACTGACCTGCTGAGCAGAAGCTGGCGTCCTGGTGGGGCGCCTCCCTCTTGTCCTTGCAGCTCCCGGCACGGCGCGGCACAAAGGCAGCTCCACATGACTGGAAGTAACCTGTGAGGGGGGCCTCATGGGGTGGGTCCCACCGGGGCTTGGGGTCCTCATCCCCTGGGGAGTCTGCCGGCTGTAGAGGGTGAGCTGGAAGCCTGGCATCTGGGAGTGGCTTCTGAGGGGGTCTGCACCATGCAGGGTGGGGCTGGGTCCCACCCCAGGCCCATGTGCCATCACTGCCAGGGAGCAGGGTAGGGCGGCACGGGCTACTCGCTGCTCCTACACAGAGCTGCTTCCTCTGTGGGGAGCTCTCCCAGCCTGGAAGGCACCCAGCCCAACTCGCACGCCCCTTCCTCCAAGAAGCTTCCTGGGCTCCTCCCTGAGCAGACAGACTCTCAGGGGTGCCTCGTCTGAGCCTCAAGGGCCCCGTCTCCACCCTGATTCAACACTTCCCAGGTCGCAGCTTTAGGGAAGCTCTGGCATCTGCCGCTCCCCTGGATGGGGAGTATCTGGACCCTCAGTGCTGCCCCAGGACCTGGCACATGAGACGGAAGTAGGAGTGCACAGAGGGCTGGAAGGATGCTGGGACCCCTGTCAGCTCTGCTCCTCTTCCGCTTCTGCCCCTTCAGCCCCTTCTTGTCACTGCAGTGTAAACTGTGGTCCTCTCCAAGACCACCAGACACTTAGCTGAGGCCCTCACTTCTTACTGACAGGCAAAGCGGGCACCAGGGACTGTTCTTTCCCACAGAGCGGTTCTGTAGACCATGCCCCCTCCTCTGCACGGGCCCCCTCCCGGCCCTGGCACCTGGCCTGCCCCCAACACACACCAGAGTGGGTGGGCAAAGGGAAAGCTGAGGGCCTCAAGGTGGGGGTGGTAATGCCTTGCAGAAGTGGAGGTGAGTTGATGAGAGAACCTTGCTCACGTGGTGTCTGAGCCGCTTCCTTCCTGCCCTCTTGTGCTGGGCTCCCCTCCACGCCCTCGCCCCTGCTGCCCTGTGGCCAGAGCACTGGGAATGAGTGACGCATCTCATTTTCACCCTGAACAAAACTGAGGAGGTAAATCTTTTGCCATTGTGGGGGTTTGGGGGGAATCTTCACAGTCTTAAAGTTAACAATAATGAAAATAACGAATGTTTTGAGATGCCCCTTCCCCTCCCCCTCTTCCTAATCCTCAGGATCTGGAAGGATTTTCTCCATGGCTCACATCCTCAGCTCTAGTGATTTCCAGCCACATCGTTCCTCTGTCTTGACTAAAGCTCTAAGTTGAATAATCCAGGCTGCCTTTAAACTTGTACGGGTCCTGATTTTCCTAGCTGAGCCCAGAGAACACGGAGTTCCCAAGGCTGGGGCCTGCTGGGCCCTGGCTGCACCCCTGAGTGTGGCTTTCCTGGCATTCAGCAGCACTGCTGATGGTCAGCAGTGGTGCCTGGAAGCCTAGTTCCTGGGGTCCTCTCTTCCAGCCACCCCTCTGAGCCTGGGGAGCCCTGGTTATTAGGAACCTGGCACTCTCTGGTGTCCCCATTTTCTCCATAACATCGCCTCCCACAGGCTTCAGTGTCCCCTTTGCTCCCTGTCACTGCGCACCGAGCTCTGCATGGCAATGGAGTCGTCTGTGCACCTCTGGGTGGGCTGGGATGCCCAACATCTTCCCTGAGAAGGTGCTTACTTCACACCCACGGTGGCTGGTGAGGGGACCACTCATTTTTCATGTCTGTCATCTGCGGGTTGGGAATGAAGATGGACCCCACCTGGCCTGGCCTCTTGCCAACTTGCTGCCGTCTGGGTTACCTGCTCCCACTTCTAAGAACACGGGCAACGGTGGGGCTGTGGAACACTCAGGAGCCGGGGAGTTGGGAAGAACAGGGGCTGCGTGTGTTGGGGGCTGCAGGGTTGACCGAGGGGCTCCTTACTTATGAGAAGTGACAAAGCTCTTGTCTCCGAGGTAAGGCACTCCATGCCTGTTATTTTATTTAGATGCAGAGGTCCAGCCCCCATTGGGAGCTCTCCATTTAAATTGGTGGCCACTAACCATCAATGTAGAACCAGTCTGGCTCTAACTGCAGTAGCTACCATTCACTGAGTGTTGACTTTGAGGTTTCTATGTAGCACTTCACCTAACAGAAATGCTCAGGCAGTGTTATATCAACCCCACTTTAGAGATAAAGGAAAGTGAGGCCTGAGGAGAGTTAAATAACCTTCCAGACTCACACAGGTGGCCATAAGGAAAGTCTCGATACATTTCAAAAGATTGAAATATGAAAGACTATGTTTACTGATCACAATAGAGTTCAACTGGAAATCAAAGGCACTCAGAAAAGCCCCCAAACACTTAGAAATTAAACAAAACATACTGAAACAATCCATTAGACAAAAAAATCACACAGGAAATTAGATAGCATTCTGACTCAAAGGGTAATAATAAAAACACACCGTCATAAAGTGTGTAGGATGTAATTAGGTTCAAATTTACAGGATTCAATGCCTAATCAGAAAACAAGGAAGATGTAAAATCAACTAACTACTTTCACCTTGGGAAGCTAAAAAGAGATGAGCAAATTTAAATCAAGGATTAATAAAATAGAAAAATCAATAAGGAAAATCAATAAAACCAAAAGCTAGTTCTTTGAAAAGATAAATAACATTGATAAAGCCCTAACTAGACTGATAAAGAGAAAAAGAGAACAAAAGTACCAATATCAGGTATGAAAAAGCTGTCACTGCAGATGACACACTGAAAGGGTAGTAAAGGTGTGGTCTGAACCACTCTCTGACAATCAACCTTATACCTAACAAGAAAATGAACAGATTCCTTGAAAGACAAATTCCCAAACTGTCACACGAAGAAACAGAAAATCTGAATAGCCTTAAATGTATCAAAGACATTGAATTCGTAAAGATCCTTCCACCAAGAAATCTCTAAGCCCTATAGCTTTACTGAGCTCTATACAATATTCAAGGGAGAATGCATACCAGATAGACACGAACTCCTCCAGAAAAGAGAGGAGCAGGGACTACTTTGCAACTAATTTCTTGGAAAATTAGTTGAGCCAGCGTTACTTTGATACCAAAGAGACCAGAAAAGAAAACTAAGAACAATATCCCTTATACACGTAAGATTAAAAAAATCTTACAAAAATATTAGCAAATCAAATTCAAAGATATGGCCGGGCGCGGTGGCTCAAGCCTGTAATCCCAGCACTTTGGGAGGCCGAGACGGGCGGATCACGAGGTCAGGAGATCGAGACCATCCTGGCTAACATGGTGAAACCCCGTCTCTACTAAAAAATACAAAAAAAACTAGCCGGGCGAGGTGGCGGGCGCCTGTAGTCCCAGCTACTCGGGAGGCTGAGGCAGGAGAATGGCGTAAACCCGGGAGGCGGAGCTTGCAGTGAGCTGAGATCTGGCCACTGCACCCCAGCCTGGGCGACAAAGCGAGACTCTGTCTCAACAAAAAAAAAACAAAACAAACAAAAAAAAAAATTCAAAGATATGTAAAAATAGCATCATGACCACAGGAAGTCTATTCCAGGAATGCAAGATTGGTTTAACGTCCAAAAAACAATGATACTCACCACTGTATCAGAACAAAGGAGAGAAAATCCATATGCTCACCCTGATAGGTTCAGGAAAACACAGGACAAAATTAAATATCCATCCCTGATAAAACTCTTAGCAAGAAATAGAAGAGAATGTCCTCAACCTGATTAAGGGCATCCATAAACTACAACTAACAGCATACATTGTGATTAGAGACTGAGTGCTTTTTCCCTAAGATCAAGAACAAGCCAAGGATGTTCAATTCTATTCAAAATAGTAGTGGAGTCCCTAGACAGTATAATAAGGCAAGGAAAAGTAACAAAAGGTGAATGGATTGAAAAAGTAGAAGCTGGTCGGGCGCGGTGGCTCACGCCTGTAATCCCAAGACTTTGGGAGGCCGAGGTGGGCGAATCACCTGAGGTCAGGAGTTCGGGACCAGCCTGACTAACATAGAGAAACCCCATCTCTACTAAAAATACAAAATTAGCCAAACATAGTGGTGCATGCCTGTAATCCCAGCTACTCAGGAGGCTGAGACAGGAGAATCGCTTGAACTCATAAGGCGGAGGTTGTGGTGAGCTGAGATTGTGCCATTGCACTCCAGCCTGGGTGACAAGAGTGAGACTCCGTTTCAAAAAAAAAAAAAAGAGAAAAGTAGAATTTAAACCATCTTTGTTCACAGATAACATGATTACCAGCACAGAAGACCCTAAAAAATCTACACAAAGACTACCATAACAAATAAATGAAGTAAGCAAGATTGAAGGATACAAGGTCAATATACACAAATCACTACCATCAATGAACAAATGGAAATGGAAATAAAAAATACCATTCCACTTACATCATCATCCAAAAACATGAACTACTTGGGGATAAATTTAACAGGACCTGTAAACTGAGTACTGCAACAGTCTGCCAAGATTACACCCTAGCCAGGAGCAAAACAGGACTCCAGCCATCCTCCAACGTCCCGTTCCCCAACACTTTGCATACTTCTTTCTTCTGCATCATCTCTTGTCATTTGTGCCACTTCCTGTGTTGACAGTTCTTTGAGTATTTGAGCCCAGGGCTGGCTGGGCTTTACCCCTCAGAGGCCACCTGGGCTCCTGGTATGGACAGTGTAGTCCAAACACAGGAGACCCAAGGACCTTCCCAGCTCACTCCAGGGTCTAGTGCCTCCCGAATATCATTGGGGAAGCCCAGACACACCTACCTGAGGGGCAGGGCTGGCAGCTGGGGCTTCTGCCTCCAAAGTAGTGCAGAGAGCAGAAAATGCAGCTGGAGCACTGTGGGCCCGGCTCCTGTCCAGGTGGGCACTGCTGAGGGACAACAGGGCCCAGGGTGAGAAGGCAGTGAGATGGTGACTGATACCCAAACCTGCACGTGGCTGAGTCGGGGCCTCAGCTCAGGTGTTCACTCTCCTGAGACTCTTTGGGGATCCCCCAAGCTCTCTGTCCCTCCAACTGCCTCTGAAAAAGAAAATTCCCTGCACATGGTAGTAAGCAGGAATTAGCCCATGTGGTCTGTGGAGCTGTGGGGCTAAGGAAAGGCTCTCGCCTTCTCCTCCAAATCTCTGTGGCTCTGCAGTCCCAGCAGTTGCAACTGTTCTAGGACACTGCAGGGGCATAGCCTGCTCCCAGGAGGCCTGCCTGGTCCTCCTCTGCACCTGTACTGCACACATGGGGCACCTGGCAACACGTGGCACGCATGGGAATGGCCGGGTCACGAGGTGGCTGCCACGAGTGTGCGCATCACTCTGCACCCCACATCTCCATGGCTTCTCTCCTGAGTGCTGCATGGGCATGGTGGCTCTGAGCCTCCTCACACTTCCCTGTGCATCTCCCATTCCATCCCCACAGCAGCCCTGGAGGTGGGTTAAGCTCATTTCCAGGTTAAGCCGGTGAGGCAAGTCCCGGGGTGCACCGTCAAACTGCGCGGGAGGTGTTGGCTAATCTCCAAGGCTGCTCCCCAAGGACAGCATGGGCACCTCATGCGTACCCCACACGTGAGGCAGGGAGAATGAGGCTTAGTTCTGATCCCCAGAGATTTAGCCTTTTCTGGGGACTTCCCTATAACCTCCTTGCTTCTCTCCCCAGCAAAGAAAGGTTGAGACAAGGAGCTGCCCTCCCCTCGGGGTTACCTGGCAGTCCTCGCTGTCTGTGAGTTCTGGGAGCCCACGGCAGGTGCTGGTGGGGCCTGGCCACGGAGTCATTACTCCATCCTGGCAGCTGCAGAGACCAGAGGAAACAATGTGGCTGAGGAGAAGCCCTGGGTGCCGGCCGAGGAGGTGCCCAGCCAGGGGACTGCTGGGCCTCCACGGCAGCAGAGATGGCATGGAAGCCCCTCACACCAACCAGCATGTACAGTTGCCTGCCCCACTGCCTGGCGGAATGTTTGCCCATCCCAGCTGGATGGGCCGAGATGGAGAAGGGAGGGTGTCCTCAACAGGATGACTCAGAGCTGGTGTCAATGCCAGGAGGCCCGAGGACAGGGTCTTTCCACACAGACCTTGGGGTGTCAGTGTAGGCTCCAGACCAGTCTGATCACTCTGGGCTCTCCGTGGGGGCCCAGGAGGAGGGACTGGCGCAGTGGGATCATGGGCAGAGAGATGATCTCCTTCATCTGGTCCCAGGGTGGAGGCCACAGCAGCAGGAACTGCTGATGGTGAGCGTGGAGAGGGTGTCCTTTGGAAGCAGCACCTCTAACCACCAGCCCCACTTCCCAGGTGAGGACTCGCCCAGGCCACAGGACAGGTGAGAGGCAGAGCCAGGCCAGAGCTCACTTCTGGTGTAGCACCCACCCTCCATCAAGGTCAGAAGTCGCAGGGGCTATATCCTGGGGTGGGCCCCGGCGGCTCCGGGCATGAGATTCCTGGCACGCATCTCCAGGCAGCGTTCACCCCCCTGGGAGCTCCTTACACTCAGGGTCATTGTGGAAGGAACCTGCCTAGGAGGATTGCCCCTCCCCGCCTCCCCTCCTGTCTTCCTGGAACACCGGGATGTCTGCTCCTTACTGAAAGCCCATGGGGCATTGCAGGTTGCTCCCAGCCATGGAGTGCTGGCCTGCCGGGCAGACAAGGCACAGGCAGTGACTGTCAGCTCCACCTTGGGGGAAGAGGACAGCCATTCCTGCAAAGAGTGAAGAGCCTGCATGAGAGCCCTGCTTCCCCTCCATCTCTGCAGATGGTCCCTCTGAGCTGGCCATCTCCATCGGTGTGACTTCAGCCCAACACTGTAATTCCTGACAGCTGTAACAGCAAGCCTCCACTGAGGACACGAGGCGTGGTGGCTGGTGCCGACGTCGGCTGCTCAGGACACAGCTGGCATGAATTGCAGGGAGAGAAAAGCACAGAGGTCATGTAACATAGGCCACGGGCTGGCTGCGAGGCCCAGCAGCCTGGGAACCTGAGCTGGGAGGAAGCCACAGGGGCTCAGTTATTATCCTCACCTCCTAGAGTTTCCAGGAGCTCAGGGCGCCCTGCAATCAGCATCATAGAAGTAGAATAGTGGAGCTGACATTTCATCTCCTGGCACAGAAGCCCTCTCATTTACACCTGGGGAGGCTGAGGCCCATGGAGGTTGAGTGACCTCACAAAGCTACCCTGAAGCCCTGGAGGGAGGGCTGGCCTGGGTGGGGGTGCAGTGCATCTGAGCCCCTATGTGTGCCCCTGGCAGGTCAGGAAGCTTGGTGTGGGCTCCTGTCTCATCCTCAGCCACTCATCCAAACCAAGCCTGTGCTGGGCACGAAGGCAGCTTGTGGCCTCCTTCAGGACTGAAGACCAAGCAAGGGGCTGACTGAGCTTTATTTTGAAACTGCTCAGCAAATCCTTTTGGAGGCCTTGAGAGGCTCCGGGTTCCAGCGTGGAAGCCGCAGGCTTTGGGGACAGACAGACAGATCTGGTTAAAATCCCAGCTCTACCACGCACCTGCAGTGTGACCTTCGGCAAGTTAGCAACTTCCTTCAGACTCTCATTTATCACATGCAAAATCGGGACACAGTACCTACCTCTGGATTACAGGCACTAAACGGAAAAGATTATATCTAGAATCATATGCATTCCTTTGACAAAGCAAACTCCTAGTACTTGTGTCATATGAAGCCCAGAACTGCTGCTTCGCAAGGAAAGGAGACAGACAATTCACAGAGAAAAGCTAACGTCCATTAGGGCATCAGGAACCTCCTGAGGCTGCATGGGATTCAGGGGCCCCAGAAAAGGTGCAGAGTGGGCGGAAGAGGGGGAGCCATCCCCGAGAGCCCCGGAAGGGAGGAAAGCTGTGTGGGAGTCACCTCGCTTGGGTCGGGGGTGAGAGCTGAAGCCTGAAGATGAGGAACAGAGGGTGGGTCAGAAAAACCCAGAAAGGGGAGGCTGGTGAGCACGTGCCCCCTCCCGCCCCACAGCACCTCCCCAGCAGCAGTGAAGGCTGTGTCTTCATTTCCTACCTGGACCTGATCCTTACCTTACTGGAGGCATGCCCTCAGCCAAGCGATTTACCTCTCTCAGCCTTGCGTCCTCACTACACAGAGCTGTGAGGCTGACAGAGAACGCAGGTGAAGGCTCTAAGCCCTGTGCAGGGTGTTACTGTGTTGCCCCGCTATTGACTCACCTGTAGTGGCGGCGACCAGGAGAGGGACCAGGCCCACCCAGAGCCCAGGCTGCGACATGCTGCAGTGGTGGCCAGGAAGGACCGGGCCAGTGGATGGGCCAGATGCTGGGTCTGTCTGGGTTGGAGCAGGTGACCTGTACTGCTGTAATCTGACCCAGGATTGTCCCAGGGCCCCAGGGAAATGTGACCTCCCTGAGAGCGTGAGAAGAGAGCAGGGGTAGGGGGGTAGGGGGGGTGGTGGGGGGGTTAGGGGGGGATGTGTTCTATGTTCTGCTCTCCTGCCCTGTCCTTCCAGAAGAGCCAGACTGCCAGGCTTCGGCCCCCTGGGAACTTGCCGGCTGTGGGGTCTGGGAAATAACTTACTGTTTTTCTGTCTCAATTTCCTTGTCTGACAAGCAGAGGTGCTGGGACAGCCCATCTGCTAGACTGTGGGAGGGCTAAAGGAGGAAAGCCCTGAGCGGGGCCGGCCCGCACAGGCACACTTGGCATCATTACTAATTCATCTTTCAATGCCTTGAGCATTTATTGGGCACCTGCTGTTTGCCTGCAGAATAGAGGGGCTGTGAGGGGGAGGCAGAGATGCCAAAGTCTGATTCATGTCCCTAAGGGTCTGACTTAAAGGTACCAGACTAGCCCCCAGGAAGCAATCATGAGCATCTGCGTCATGAGCCAGCGAGCGGTTATGTGGCCTCAGTGTGGGCCAGGCCCTGTGCTTGACTTTTTCCCACGGGCAACCCTGCCTAGGGGTGTCGTCTTTGTGAAAGCAGGGAGAACAGTGACCTGCATGTGGTGCCCCTGCGAGCCAGAGGCGGAAGCCGGTCTGCATGGGGTTGAGTTGAGCCCATGCTGACTCAACACACTTCCAGTGGTGAGGTGAAGACTGTGGTGCAATGCTCACTGTGGCCCGCTCGCCAAGGACCTTCTGGACTCTAATGTAGAGGCCCCTGCATTTGCCCAGTGATGGCCTCTCTGAGACACAGCGACCCTGGTGGCTGGACCTCAGCTGTGGGACTCTCCCTCATCCCACAGTCAGCCACAACACTGCCCCTCTGCTCCTCACTCACTAAGGACCATCTCAGAGTTCTTCTTAAGTGTCTACCACATTGTTTTAATTCTCCACTTGCACTCAGTCCCATCATTATTCATCTTATTTGTTTGTTTACAGATTGTCCGTCTTTCTCCACCAGACTCCAAGTTCATGAGGGCAGGGACTGGGTTGGTCTGTCCTCTGTGGCCTCAGTGTCTAGCACGGTGCCTGGCACATGGTAGGAACCTAGTGAATTCTCAGGGAAGGGATGAGAGATGCCCCAGCACAACATCTCTGTTAGCCGCAGAAGTTTACTTTTCGGGTTGATATAGACTCCCAGTAAGCAAAGCAGATCAGAGTGAAGCAGCTCTGGTTGACTTGAAGGCATGTGGGGGCCCAGGGGCCCCTGCTGTGCTGAACTTCCTCCACAAGCAGCCCCTGAGAGTCCCATTCACAGCCCCCAGGGCTCAAAGAACACAGTTTGAAGAACCACTGGTCTGGGACAAGCTCCTCATTTTCCAGTGGATAAATAGAGGCAGAGAGGTAGGGTCATGTGCTTCAGGTCACGCAGTGAGAGACAAGCTGAGAACAGTACAGGGTCCCCTGTCCTTGCTGTCACCCACATGGGTGTTTAATCAGTTGTCAGGCCCAGGACCCTCTTTGGACTGGCCATCCCGACACCTGCCCCGGTTTCCGGGCTCTCAGATGGAGGCCGGAAGTGAGCCCTAGACCTAGCCTCCCTAATGGGATGCACTCCAAAAGGCATCCTGGTAAAGAATGAAGGGGCAGGTGTGTGCTGTGCGTCCCATAAAGGCCTGGCCTCTGCCTGCTGCACTGCATCAAGTAAGTTAACCATCCCAAAAAGAACCCAGGTGTATCTATTTTTTACAAACTTGGTAAAAAATTCCTGGGAATTCGTGTCATTGTTCTTAATTATAGATGAGAATTGCCAGTTACAACTCAATTTGTAGTGTGGAAAGGGAGGCTGGGAGCCAAGTCTGCCTGGCTAAGGCAGGTCTGTGGAGCAAGGCGCTCACCAACACAAGGCCTCAGGAGAACAAGAAGACCCGGCCAAGTTACCTGTCAGAACCTCAAAGCCAGGGGTGGTTTCAGGACGCTGTTTCTGAAACTCGGACCTGGCCTGATACTCAGACCTCTCCCAGATTCCAAGGGAGGGCAGCTAGGGCTGCAGGCGGCTGTCTGGCCGCATTTCCCACTTCCCTTTTAATCGCTCCTAGGTGCGGCTTCCGCGTTAGCACTGATAAAATCTGGTTCCCACTCCACACATAAAGCAAAAACTGGTGAGCTTATGGCAGATGTCCAGTGGAGGGATGGCTTTTTGTTAAGGCAACTGCTCCAACAAATTAAGGATGCCTGAATCCAATAGGCTTGGGAAGCAGGAACTGTTTTATGTTTTTGTTTTTGTTTTAGCTTTTGATGTGAGAGCCCTCACTTCAGAAGAGGACAGTGAGAATCAGGGAAGGACCCTGGCCATTTCAAGTCATATGGTCATTGTGGTGGTGATGACGTTGGATGAATGTGATGATACTGGTGATGGTGATTGGTGATGATGATATGACAGTGATGATGAAGATAATGGTGATGGTGGTGGTAATGATGATCATGTTGATGATCATGTTGCTGATACGATGGTGATGGTGATGAAGGTGATAACAGCAATGATGATAACGGTGATGGTCATGACGATGTTATAGGACTTTTTCCTTAGTTCAGCTAAGAGCCAGGTTCTTGTCACAAGGTCATGGGAGATTAGGCTTGCAGACACCTTGAAGAGTGAGAAAAAATGGAGCTTATTGGACAAAAAAGGGAAAAAATGGGAAACAGGGACCCTCCACAAAGCCAGAGTCCCTGCTGGTGCGCTTCCTGCCTTGCAGATTGAATCCCAGGTTCCACCCAGGAAGAGGAGGGGCCAGGCTCCTCCCTGCTGCAAATAGTGTGAACTTCTATAACTCCACCCCAGGGTGCAGGCAGGTTGGAGTTTCTCTGGGGACCCCTTCCCACCTGGCTGTCTCAATGACAATCATTTCTTGGGGACTTGCTTTCTTCCAGACATCATATGAACATTACTTCATCTGCTCCGTCAATCATTCTGTGAAGTATCTATTATTATTAACTCCATGTTATGGATGAAGAGATTGCATCATTTCCCTACATCACTTTTCTATTGTGATGCCAAGATGTAACCAAATTCAGGCCTGTCTGGCTCTAAAGCCTATGATTTTAAACACACTGACAAGATTAAAAATCCAAATATCCAACCTCACGAATCCCCACTAGTTAAGCACCTCAGCGATATGCCCCAACACCTTACCCATACCTCAAAGGTCGCTGTCCCTTCTGAGCTGGTTCCGCTTTGGTTTCAGGAATTTGCAGTATCCTGGGGCAGTTGCTGCTGTGCCACACAGAATGCGAAACTTCTCTTCCCACAGAGGAAAGGTTAGCTCAAAAAATAAAAAAACATAACAAAACATAGCTTTGCAAAATCAGCAGAAATCAATCTGAAATTGGTATACCCATTAAACCCGTGCTTCTTCTGTGTCCTTCCCCTCACTAACTCCTGCCAGGAAATGAGTGGATTTGAAGATAAACCTGCCCACCAGCTTGATTTCTGCACAGAGCCAGAATTCTGGTCAGGAGAGGTGACATTTCACCGGTTCAGAACTGTCTCACCCTTTCTGAGGTCTTGCATAGGTTAACACACTACGGTGAACTAGCAGCCCTCATTATGAATGTCTGGAAGACCTCTTCTTTGGAAAACAATAATTGTGGTTCTCATCTACACACTGACAAACCAGATAAATTGTTGTAGTTTATATAAAGCATGATCTGTATCTGCATTCTAAGTGTTGAAAATAAAAGAAGGCAAATTTGTGGTCTGGGATGCTTTCAGATTCTGCTGTTTTGAATATTCTTTCAAAATTTAGAAATCATTATCTGATTCAGCAAAAAAGTTGCTCATGTTATTGATGGATGAGTAAAGTTGTGACATATGTACGCATTGTTTTTTTGTCCACCTCTTTAATTTAAAGGAAAATATCAACTATCATTTATATTGGAACTATTCTTATTTGTCAATTGTACCCATATGTTGGCTACCGAGACAATAATTTGTCAAAAATTAACAAAAGCATTCTTTGAGAATCAAATGGAAATATGGAATTTGCAACTAAGAGGATTGTATACTTTATTATTATTTGTAAGTAGTGTGGCATATATTCCTCACATCAAAAATGTTTTATAATAAATGTATGCATATATATACACGTTTTTGGAGAGGTGGTTGTTAAACATACTCCAGCACATCACTGTGTGAATCTCAAATGAGTTTCAACAGGCCCCTTAATCTTTGAGATCAATAATGGAGGATCAGCTGAGATATCTCAAGGTGCTCTGTGAACAAAAGTGTTGAGGAAGGAAAACGACAATGATTTAGTCAAGACACCTAAAATGGACCAGGAAGGCCATTTCAGCTGAGCCTCAGGCACGCCTTAAGGGGAGAATGCATGACTTCCAGAACTTCTGCCGCCTTCCTCCTGCTGAGCTAGGAGGCCCCTGACTACAGATCACCTTTTTTGACTGGAAAGCAATACCCTAACTTCTGAGACTGCTCTAAAGATGATCACACCAATTGTAATGGTTGAAAAACAACTTTGGTAATTGAGCCCTCTCCTAATTTGTCATATATATGTATTTTTTCAAAGCTTCAGCTTCTCTTTTGTTCTCTGGAACACTTCCCAAGGTAACCTGGAAGTATTTCCCAGGCGATAGTCATTTAAATTTGGCTCAAACGAATTATTCATTGTATAAGCCCTGCCTCGGCTTTTTCCAGGCCACAGCGTGATGCTGGACTGGCACACGTAAGCTGCTGCCGGCAAGATAGTGCCTCATGATGAGGTTCTCTTCAAATAATCTGATCAATCTTTTATTCTTTAATTCATAGTACCCCTCCACCTTTTTTCCTTTTTCTCCTTTTTTCCTTTTTGCCTTTGTTAGATGCCCAGGCAGGCCACAGTACCAGGCGTTATCAGTAGCAGCGCACATTCCTTTCCTTATTTGGAAAGAGGACTAACTTTCTAGCTCATTACAGACACCTCTTCCCCTTCCTCTCCACTTTCTTTTACGTGTCCACCTTATCTAAAAAAATCAAATGTTTCGCCAACCAGGATTAGTTTAGATTGTACGACCCGACCCCGGCCAATGGGGAAAGGACACAGGGGCAGGACTTGCGTCAGGAATAAAGGCTCTCGTGCCCTTTGTTCAGGTGTGCTCTCATGGCGACTGGCCAAGGAGGCACCCTCTGCGCAATGGTAAAATTGCTTGGCTAAGAATCCTTTGTTCGAGTGTCCAATTTCTTTAGGATTTTGAGCGTTATTCCTGACAATAGGGTGTGAACCATGTACTCAGGAGAGCAAAATAATCTAACCTATTTTGCTTTATGAAATCACCCTAATTTTGCCATTCAACTCCATCCTGCTGCATTGGTTTAAAAAAAAAAACAAAAAAAAAACAACAACAAAAAAAACACCTAACCTCAGACATTTTTGTGGTTCAAGTCATTTTTATGGCCAAGTCCCCATAGTTGGATCAACCTAAAAGGCAAAACCCACACAAGAAAAGAGTTTATTTGGACCAAGCTTGAGAACTGCTACACTGGAGTACAGATTCAAGCTGCCCTGAATATGCACTTCAATAAGCAGCAGTTACAAGTGGGTTTTTAAAGGAAAAATGAGGGACAGGAAGTGGCTGATACAAAGCTGTTTGTTAGGAATTCTCACTGGATTATAGAAATAACATTGATTAGTGATTGGCTATACGTTGTGAAGCTATAGCATGTGGTTGCAGTGTCTGATGCGGTATTATTAGGCTAATCTACAACTACTCGTGGCAACAGCAAGCAGTTTCAAGGGGCGAGCACTTAGCTCAAGGGGAAAGCCAGTGGTGATTGCTGTCTCATTTTAATGTCCCTTTTGGCCTGATAATTTAAAAAAAACTCACATTCTTCAGATAAAAGTTCTTTTCTCAGTTCTTCTGTTGCATCAAAGCCCCGGGGAGGCCCTTCTTCTCTCTGCAGGTACGTCAGCCATCTTAAACACACTCCTCTGGTCTGGAGGCTCTGAGGGTGGGTGCCCAGTCTGGACCTGGGGTCTTTGTCAGGCTGGGAATGCTGGTGTTACAGGCGGGTCTTTGTTCTTAGAGCTCCCAAGATGGTGGCAGGCTGCTCCCAAGATGGCGGCAAGCCTCTCGTTCTCTGACTTGGGATTCTTGGCCTCAGGGATTCCAAGGAATGGAACCTTGGGCCATGCGGTGAGTGTTACAGCTCTATTAGAAGCCATAGGTCATGGAAGAGAACCGTGGAACCCAGCAACTAGTGTTCAGCTCCATTAGGTCGAACCCAGGCACTTAGCTGCACAGGAACGATGGCGAGCCTCTAGCCCCATTGGGAGTGGCAATGGCCGCCTCACTGCATCAGAAGCGCAGTGGACACCCTGCCAGATCCGGAAGGGTGGAAGTCAATGGCGGGTCTCCAACGGCGCGATCAGCAGTGGCAGACGGCAAGCTCAGCTCAGCTCGAGCAGGAACAAACACGGAACAGACGAGTGTGCAGTTGCAAGATTTAATAAAGTGAAAACAGAGTTACCATCCAATGGGAGGGGACCCAAAGGGGGTTGCTGCCACCGGTTCAAATGCCTGGGTTTATATCCCAATCATTGTCCTTCCGCCTGTGCTCTCAGGCGATAAATGACTTGATTATTTCTTTACCCCCTGCTTTTAGCCTAATTGGTATTTTAGTGAGCTCTCTTTACTACCTTATTGGTCAGACGTGAGCTGAGTTACAAGCCCCGTGTTTAAAGGTGAGTGTGGTCACCATCCCCAGCTAGGCTTAGGAATTCTTAGTTGGCCTGGGAAATCCAGCTAGTCCTGTGTCTCACTGGTGCTGAGGGGTTGGACTTCTTTTCAACTCCTGGGAAACACTCAGAAAGATTGGAGGGAGCCATCATGACCACAGTGCTCCCTGCCTCTCTCCCCAGCCTCAGTCCTGGGGCATCTGCCCCTTCTCTCTTGCTCTCAAATCTCTGGCTCTCCCTATCCCTCCCGGATATCTGTCTTTCTGTGATAGGCCTGAGCTTCCACAATGGGCGGAAACTGCCTCTGGCTGCAGTAACTGACCACTGTTCAGCTTTCTTTTCTATTCCTTTCAACCTCACTCACAGTTTCTCTTTGTATTACATTTAGAGGGAGACAATTAACATGGACATACATGCATCAGGGATATTGTGACTCCCACTTAATAGTATCTCAAATCCTTAAAGCCAACTTGGTAAAGCAGCTAGGTAAATTTTAAGGGTAGCTGGCTATTGCCAGCAATGAATTCCTAATTCTGCTGCTATTGCCAAACCACTGTATGCTCTCTCTCCACATGCCAGTCAAGAGCCCATCCTCTGGTCCTTACAGGCATTAACTTCCTTTGAAGCCTGAAAGTTAGCATTGTCTACCCCCCTGCCCGCCCCACCCCAGGCTTACCTAATTTTGATAAACCTTTTCACCTACACAGTCATGAAAATAATGGGATTACCGCAAGTTTTCTAGGCCAGCCCTTTGCCTCTCAGATATGCCCTGTAGCATATTTCTCATGCCAAGTGGATTCTGTGGCAGCAGGCATGCTCCCATGCCCACAGGCAGTGTCAGCAGCTGCCCCTAATTGGTAAAGCCAGCACGTTTACATTAGGCTCCCCCATTTGCCTCTGCGTTCCCCATACTCTCTCTGCTCTTACAAGTTCCTAAGGCACATCACCTCTCTACACGAAGACACGCTACATATGAATAGTCCTGTTAATCAATCCCTCTATCATCTTACATCTTCATAGCACCTTAAATCCTGCTATGCTCCCACATCTTCCTCCCATTCCACAGGATTGCCTAGCAGCTATAGAAATGGCTTCAGAGCCACAAGAGGGTCTCTCAGACACTCCTTTAGACAACATGTTAGCGGTGGCAGAGATCCGAATTACCCCGAGTTACCAGTGGCATATCTGTATGGGTCCATAGCAACTTCAGTCCCTGCCTCCTCAGAAGAAAGAATTTGACTGAGGGGTATAAAGCAGAAAAAAGAGACCGAGGCAAGTTTCAGAGCAGGAATGAAGTGTATCAAACAGGCTTTAGAACAGGAAAGAACCCTTGGAAGAGATCCTAGCGGGCGCCTGAAGGTCAGAGAGAGAAAAGGAGAGCAAAAAAGGGCATTTAACATTGATCTTTGGACTTCATAGGCTCGCATCCTTCCCATGATTCTTCCCGTAGGGCGGGTTTCCTGCATGCTCAGTGCTTTCTGAACCCTTTGGAATCGGACAGCTCAGTGTGTTTAGGGGGTTGTACACATCTGAGCCCATCTGAGCCTTCTTCCTTTTTCTCTTGGAGTGTGCCCAGAAGATGCTTTGCCATTTTCGTCTCTGAATGTGCAAGCCCAGGAAGTTTCTTCTCACTGGGGTCTGCATTCAATTAATATTTTGATTTTAACAGATGTAGATTATCAGGAAATGGCCTCTCCCTGGCTGCCAAATTATCATTTTTAGAGAGGAAGTGTGATAATCATTGAACCATCACCTGACATTTCTAGTGGGTGGGGGGAGAGCCCTCTCCTGCCCCCCGTTGCCTTATCTAACTAACTGTAACAAATCCAGATTTCTATTTTATGATGGCTCTCATAAATGACATTTTAAGGGGAACAGCATAACTGGTTATGCCATAATTTCCCTGCATGAAGCCCTTGAGAGCCCTTTGCCTTGAATCTGGCCAATCTGCTGAATTTAAAGCTTTTACTAGAGCTTGCACACTGACAAAAGGAAAAATTGCCATTATTTATACTGACTCCAGATATGCTTTCAGAGTCTGTCATGCTGCCAGCACAATCTAGGAAGCCTGTAGATTCCTAACCTCCGCTGGCACTCCTATTGCCAATGGACGTGTGATTGCTGCCTGTAATGAACACGCTATTCATCTCCTACTAAAATTGCTATTGCTCATTTTCCGGCCCACACTAAGGAGACTAATACTATATCTTTAGGGAATGACAGGGAACACAAGGCTGCCAAGCACACAGCCCAAAAGGAACCCCTGTATCCATTTTCCACACAATTTATCAAGTTGCCTTTATCCCTGACTAATATTATTAATAAGCATATGCTCCAAAGATAGACTTTCCATAGCCCATTTCTTTTCACCTTTCGGCTTGCAGAGGGGGCTCAGTTAAGAAACTAAACAATAATTGTTTTTCCCTAAGATTTACAAGATTTCTGACCAAATTATTTCCCATTGCATTACTTGCAAATCTCACCAAAGCTCTGGAGAAAAGCATCTTCTTCAGGAAGGCCCACACTTTCCCTTGCAGCTGTCCAAGTGGATTTCATAGGTTGACCTTCAGCTTTAGGCTATTCTCAGTTTGGTTATTGTCTATGTTTAGTGAACGGACTGAATGCTGTCCCACTTCCTGTTCTGATGCCACAACGTGGTGCAAACGTTCATAACAGATTCTTCATTGCTTTGGCATCATTTTATGGATTGTCAGACCAAAGAACTATTTTGTTTTGTTTTTGAGACAGAGCCCTGGGTCGCCCAGGCTGGAGTGTAGCTGTGCCATCTCGGCTCACTGCAATCTCTGCCTCCTAGGTTCAAGTGATTCTACTCCCTCAGCCTCCCAAGTAGAAGGAGTTACAGGTGCCTGCCACCACTCCTGACTAATTTTTGTATTTTTAGTAGAGACGGGGTTTTGCCCTGTTGGCCAGGCTGGTCTTGAACTCCTGGCCTCAGGTGATCTGCCTGTGTTGGCCTCCCAAAGTGCTGGGATTACAGGTGTGAGCCACCATACCCAGCCAGGAACTCATTTTACAGCATAAACTACTTGCCTGCAACCACTCTAGGGTACTCCAAATGTTATAGCCCATACCATCCCCAATCCCCAGGGCAAGTGAGGCATACAAATCTAAACATTAAATGAAATTTGAGAAAAGTCTGTCTAGACACCAGAATTAAAGGGCCGGAAGCATTACCTCTAGCCCCTATAGAAATTTAGAATACTCAGAATAAAAGACATGAATTACCCCTTTTGAAATAGTGTTTGGCCGGCATCTCTAAATCTTCCATTCTTAGGTTGAATGAGTACCATGGGGCCATATGAACAATTTGATGCTATGACTAGCTATGTACAGGCACTAATATATTTGGAGCGCATCATCCACAGCTACAAAGGGCATGGTCTCCACCAACTGACAAGACTGGCCATGCTTTTTGACCAGGAGATGATGTGTACATAAAGGTTTTTAGAAGAAGGCAAGCACTGTCACCTCACTGGAAGGTCCATGTGAAGTACTGCTGACTACTTACACTACCATCAAAGTAAAATAAAACAACTCCTCGTTCATGCAAGTCACACCAAGCCAGATCCTGCTTAGCACTCTCAAGAGAATTGGAAAATCTCCCCTACAGGTCACCTTTACATGAAAATTTTCAGGGTCAATTTCCAGGCCCTAGAAGCAGATGGTATTTCTTCAAAGTAGACAGCTTTCCCAAGACCACAGATCAAGAAAGTTTACTTCCACCTATGTTCTCTCCGTTTTAGGACTCTGTATTACCCTACCTTTAAAAACTTTTTTTTTTTAAACTACTCTTTTTCTGGTTGGCAATTATTTTTTTTTTTTTTCTGTCTGTTGATGGCCTGTTAAAAAGCTGGCTAGGGACTTTCTCAGTCTATCCTACTCTCTCTCTAACCCTCCACTATAAATGTTTTTTTCAAATTGTATCTTTTTTTTTTTTTTTTTTTTTTGAGACGGAGTCTCGCTTTGTCGCCCAGGCTGGAGTGCAGTGGCCAGATCTCAGCTCACTGCAAGCTCCGCCTCCCGGGTTTACACCATTCTCTTGCCGCAGCCTCCCAAGTAGCTGGGACTACAGGCGCCCGCCACCTCGCCCGGCTAGTTTTTTGTATTTTTTGGTAGAGACGGGGTTTCACCGGGTTAGCCAGGATGGTCTCGATCTCCTGACCTCGTGATCCACCCGTCTCGGCCTCCCAAAGTGCTGGGATTACAGGCTTGAGCCACCGCGCCCGGCCTCAAATTGTACCTTGCTCTAATTAACACTTACTAGTTTTCCAACAGGTTGGACACAGACCTGGCACCATTTTACGTTAGTCTTTCAAACCCTCACTATGATAATTAATCAATCTGGTTACTGGTTAAGCAACATCTAGGTTATTCAAAAGAATGTGAACTTATTTTTGTTTTTGCCATTATAAGTGTCTAGTAGATAAAGTCCAGAAAATAGACGTACAACAAGAGGAAACAGTGTCGTGCTATTGTCCTTTAGGTAAATCAGTTAGACACAGAGAAATCTTTATGAGAGCTCAAGGACTGTCTCAGCTCTGATAAAGTCATTAAAATATTTTTCCTTCTACATTAGAGCAGAAATGATGCTGGACTTTTTCTTAGGTAACATACCAATGGGGTATTGCAATCAAACCCTGTGCTTTGATTCCATCATTGACATTCACAAATGTCACAAATCTCACAAAGGTCAAAAACAGTCCTGATCTGACTCTCATGATATAAACATTTGCCAAATCACCAGATCTTACAAAGGGCTCTCAAGTTAGAAGAAGCTTCCTTCTTTCCTTTATGAGGCCAGCAGATGCCAAAGGTCACATGTGGATAGATCAGAATCTGGACTAACTTGGCCAGGTGACAAAATTAAGTCCTATAGCTGCCAAAACAAAACTAAAGGCCTTCTCTATCAGATTTAGCAACCCGTTCTGCTCCTACGGACTGACAGAGACGTGTGGAGGATGAAGATGCACAGATGTCGCTATGACAGAAGACAAGGCACAGCAACAAACCCCAACGTGGGAATCACAAGTCCCACTCTGACCTTGTTTGTAAACAATTCTGGTCTTTTTATCTTTGGTGACAAGGTGTATCAAAGAGCCCCACCTAGATGATCGGAGCAATGTGGATGCAGATACCGAATACCTCTGTCGCCAGGTACTCTAAATGCTAGAAGAGTCACTGCACTCCAGCCTGGGCAACACAGGGAGATCCCTGTTTCTTAAAAAAGAAAAAAACAAAAAGGTAAGAAAAAGAAAAGATGTAGAACATCTCCTTCCCCACAGGGATCCCTCATGCTGCCCTTTTTGGCCAAACTCATTTCTCTCTTGTTCCTCCTCTCCTTAACTCATCTGTTTTTTATTTCTAAAATTTTGTCATTTCAAGAGTATTATTTAAATTGAATCACACCATGTATAACATTTCAGCACTAGGGTTTTTTTTGTTTGTTTTTTGTTTTTTTTTGAGACGGAGTCTCGCTCTGTCACCCAGGCTGGAGTGCAGTGGCGCAATCTCAGCTCGCTGCCACCTCCACCTCCTCCCGGGTTCAAGCAATTCTCTTGCCTCAGCCTCCCGAGTAGTTGGGATTACAGGTGCATGCCACCATGCCCATCTAATTTGTGTGTGTGTGTGTGTGTGTTTTTAGTAGAGACGGGGTTTCACAGTCTTAGCCAGGATGGTCTCGATCTCCTGACCTCGTGATCCACCTGCCTTGGCCTCCCAAAGTGCTGGGGTTACAGGCGTGAGCCACTGTGGCCAGGCTAAGATTAGATTTTTAAACTCCGTATAACTCTCTGGAAATTTGTCCAAGTTGTATACATCAGGAGTTCATTCCTCTGTTATTGAGTACTCTTCTATGGGATGGATGCGCTACAGTGTTTAACCAGACACCAGTCAAAGGACGTTTGGGTTGTTTCTAGATTGGAGCTTTTACAAATAAAGCTGCTATGAACATCTGTGTACAGATTTTTGTGTGAATGTAAGTTTTCATTTCTCTGAAATAAATAAGCACCCAGGAGAATGATTGCTAGTTATCCGCCTTTTTTATTTTAGTCATTCTAATAGGTGTGTGGGATATCTCTTTGTGTTAATTTTCATTTCCCTGCTGGCAAACAAAGTTCAATATTTTTGAATGTGGCTCTTGGCTATTTGTGTATATATATATATATTTCACCATTCAGATCCTTCATCTACTTTGTAATGGAATTTTTGTCTTTTTATTATTGAGTTGTAAGAGTTCTTTCTGTATTCTAGATACAAGTCCCTCATCAGATATATGCTTTTCTCCATTTTATGGGTTATCATTTCACTTTTCTTGATGGTCTCCCTGAAGCAAAAAAGTTTTTAATTTTGATGAAGTATATTTTTTCTTCTCTGCCATCTGTGTTTTAAGGCAAGGTCCAGTTTATTTTTTTCTTCTGTTGCTGATACTTTTGGCATCACACCTAAGAAACCTCTGCCTAATCCAAGATCATGGACATTCACTCCTGCGTTTTCTCCTAAGACTTTAGTGGTTTTAACTCTTACGTTTTATGTCTGTTATATATTTTGAGTTAGTTTTTGTATGTGGTGTGAAATAGGGGTCTACCTTCATTCTTTTGCTTGTGGATATCCAGTTGTTCCAGCACCATTTGCCGAAAAGACTATCCTTTTTTGGTTTGTCTGTTTGAGACGGAGTCTCCCTCTGTCACCCAGGCTGGAGTGCAGTGGCGCGATCTCGGCTCACTGCAAGCTCCGCCTCCCGGGTTCACGCCATTCTCCTGCCTCAACCTCCCGAGTAGCTGGGACTACAGGCGCCTGCCACCACGCCCGGCTAATTTTTTGTATTTTTAGTAGAGGCGGGGTTTCACCGTGTTAGCCAGGGTGGTCTCGATCTCCTGACGTCGTGATGCGCCTGCCTCCCAAAGTGCTGGGATTACAGGCGCAGGCCACTGCACCCAGCCTACCACTATTCTTTCTCCATTGGATTGTTCTTGCATCTCATATGGTCTGGCTGTGTCCACACCCAAATCACATCTTGAATTGTAGCTCCCATAATCCCCCAGTGTTGTGGGAGGGACCCGTGGGAGATCATTGAATCATGGGTGGTTTCCCCCATACTATTCTCGTGGTAGTGATTAAGTCTCGTGAGAGTTGATGGTTTTATAAAGCGAAGCCCCTCTTCCCTGGCTCTCATGCTCTTGCCTGCCACCAATGTAGGATGTGCCTTTCACCTTCCACCATGATTGTGAGGCCTCCCCAGCCACGTGGAACTGTGAGTCAATTAAACCTCTTTTTCTTTATAATTTACCCAGTCTTGGGTATGTCTTTATCAGCAGTGAGAAAACAGATTAATACAGCATCCTTGTCAAAAATCAATTGACTGTGAATGTGGCGAGTTGCTTCTGGACCCTTAATTATATTCTGTGGCGGTGATGTCTACACTTTTGCTAATACCACTTTTACTGTATTGATTACTGTAGCTTTGTACTAAGTTTTGAAAGCAGGAAATGTGAGCTCTCTACTTTTGTCCTCCTTTTTCAAGATCAAAATCATTTGGGCTATTCTGGGTCCTTTGCATTTCCGCTTGAATTTTAGGGTCAGCTTGTCAATTTCTCCAAAATTGCCATTTCCCATTGGGGTTTGCTAGTGATTGCATTCCTCTGTAGATAAATTTGAGAAATATAGCCTTCTTAATATTAGGTCTTCCAATCCATAAACATGGATTCCTTTCTATCTATTTAGGAGTTTTTAAATTTCTTTCAACAGAGTTTTGTAGTTTTCAGTGTACAAATCCTGTACTTTTTAATTGAATTTATTCCCATGTTTTTCTTTTTGATACTATTTACATAAAATTGTTTTCTTAATTATACTTTTGGATTGTTTACTACTAATGTTTAGCGAGCAATCACTTTTAGTAGACCTTTGATGAAAATCATTTGCTTTTTTTTTTTTTTTTCTGACAGGGTCTCACTGTCACCCAGGCTGGAGCACAGTGTTGTGGTCACAGCTTACTGCAGCCTTGACTTCCTGGGTTCAAGCAGTCCTCCCACCTCAGCTTCCAGAATAGATGGAATATAGGCACGTGCCATGATGCTTGGCTAATTTTTTAATTTTTTTATAGAGATGGGGGTCTCACTATATTGCCCAAGCTGGTCTCAAACTCCTGGGCTCAGGCAATCCTCCTGCCTCGGCCTCTCAAAGTTCTGGGATTACAGGCTTGAACCACTACACCTTGCCAACACTTGGTGCAATTGCAAATTGAATTAAGGAAATATCTTCCAACATTCTAAACTGCCTTTATAAGTTTAATATACTAATTTTCCCTTTTAGTTATGTCAGTCATCTGACAATAAATTGGTTTTCAGTCTCTTAAATGAGCCGTTATATCGAGTAAGTTAAATTTGAAATATGATGAACTTTATATTCTCTTAAATGTTCCAACAGTTTGTTAACTTAGATTTCAACCTAAAACCACAAGTCTAAAGTAACTATGCAATTACACACCAGAGTCTAGGTCCCAAATCTCTAATATATTATCTGCAGAAAATTCCCAATGTGCAGACTTCTTAACACTGAGACACTAACACCTAAACTTTCCTGAACTCATGCAAATACTTTTGAGACTGGCATGTGTGTGCCTACTGGGAAGGGCAGTTGCTATCCCAGTTGCCTGCAGAACTTGTTGGCAATTTCACTCACCTAAGGAATAATCTAAAAGTCTTAATCAGTAATTGTAGCTGGTTCAAGCAAATGGACTTACACAAAAAAGTATGTACATAAATGCAAGCCCAAGTTTCTCATTAAGTTTTTTAAAAAGTCTTTATTTTGATGTTTTGTATCAATTCCACCTTTAATGCCTCCCAATACCTTTAAAATTATTTTTATTGTAATTAAATGTATACAGAAAGGTAATGTAATGATTTTTTTCCCTACTCTATTCCATTGTGCAAAAAAAAAATGTATTGTTTTCTATGCATTCCATGATGTGTAAAAAGATTGGGAAGTAAAATATAAGAAGGTTCTACTGTGCCAGGATCTTGATCCACATTTCCTTATTTAATTCTCACAACAGAAGGCAAAAAGGTGAGTGAATTGCCCAGGACAAGTCTCTGACTCCTAACCAGCTGGCTCTCAAGAGACACTTGCCAAAGGAAGAAATGGCCTATGCCTACCATTCACACTGAGGTATGAATTTATTTCTACAGTATTATTTCTACTCTGCGTCTGAAATGAAAGACAAGTGTTTCATGTAAGCTGCACCAGTAAGAGATGGCTACGAGGCTGGCTGGTTTTTGCCGTGCAAGTGGTTCGACCAGGGGTTGCAGAATCCTCTGGCCTCATTCAGAGCTGAAAACACAGACGCCGTGGGGCCAGGAGTCCACCTGCCTTGGTTGTTGTGACTGCACTTGGGCAGGAGGGGAGTCAAGAAATAAAAGCAGAAGAAGCCTGGCACATAGTAGAACCTTCTTATATTTTATTTACTTCCCAACCTTTTACATGACATGGCATGCATAGAATACAATACATTTTTTTTTTTTTTTTTTTTTTTTTTGCTGAGAGTGTTTCCCCAAGGTGGAGGCTGTTTGGGGGAGCCTTGCTGATGTTACCATCTTCCCGAACGCATGGGAAATATTACCCATTTATCACACAAGCTGTCTGAGGACGCAGTAGCCTGTGAGGCCAGGGGAAGAGCCCTGGCTCCTCTGAACCTTCCCCTTGGTAACCTTCCACAGGCCATGGCGCTTCGGCAGGTCAGACCTAAGCCAGAATGCAGCCTCCTCAGTCACCCAGGCTGTGAGCTGTGGGCTGGTAGCCTGACCTGTCTGAGCCCAGGTGGGTGAGGAACCCTGCCCAGGGCCATAGTGGGGTGGAAGGACCAGATGTCACGTGCCTGGCACATCCTGAGTCCCACCTCATGTCCTTTCCCTCAACCTCCGTGTTCCCTCAGCTGAGCTGGGCCCAAACCTTCACCCCAGGGAAATGGGACCCAGTGACCAACTGGCCTGTGCTACCGCAGGCACCTTTGAAATGAGCCCATGGGAAGCAGTAAGAAAGCAGCAGGCTATGCTTGGGGAAGCGCCCGTCCTGTCCACCATCCCTCCACCTTTCGCCATCACTCCTTACCTGACCCACTCCAACACAGGTGGCCAGAGGCAGGAGGGCTCCCCAAAAGCTCCTACAGGTGTCCCCTGCAGCTTCCAGCCAATTCTTACACAGCGACAGCTGTTCTTCTGGCCTTTGCTTGGGGTCTGAGCCCGAGCACACGTATCCACATGTGCGAGTTCAGGCTGAGCTCCCACGGTGGGCAGCACCCTGTGTGTGTGCCTGTATATGTGTGCACGCATATGTGTGAACTAGGCAGGCTGTAGTTTCCAAAACTAAATTTGGCTTTTTGTGATTTGTAAGTTATTTACATCAAAGAATTTTAAAGCAGCACAAAATGAAATTAATTAAGTTAGAGTTTTAGTGGATCATCTCTGAAAAAGAAAAACTTTTAGTCTGTGAAACTGGATTTCTAAAAAATTCCAGGATTCCCCACAGCTAAAGGCACAAGGCAGGGACAAATTCTGGCCAGGATCACATGCAGGGGGCATAGGCAGTAAGAGTAAGAAATGGGGTTCAGGGCTCAGTTCCCCAGCACCTTGCTCTTCCTCTTTCTAGCTCCCCTGGTTTGTCTTTTCCGGTGTCTGTGAGCCCCTCAAGGCCATTTCTCATTCATCCTAGCACCCAGTACCCAGGGTCCAGCCAGCCATGAGTAGGTGCCTAGCAATCTGACAAAGAGTATTTAAGACTGGGTCCTGATTCTGTCTTTTGTCCCCTCCTTGGGTTCCCAAACTCTCCGTTTTCTGCTCCTTCACATTTAAATGGACCCCCAAATAGGACCTCCCAGCTTCTTTGGAGGTGTGGGCTCCATGCAGGGATGACAGAGGCTGGGGTCTGGAACCTTCCCCCAGTGCCGCCGAGCTGGAGCCTGCTTAGAGTTCACAAGTCATCACAGAGAATCCTTGGATCCTTCAGAGATACCATCCCTGGGCCTACTGGGTTCTGAGATGGCAGCCCTAGGGCCAACCTCATCCAGAAGTCATCACTCCCTGGGGGACTGTGAGGGTGTCATCGAATATCTGCCACATCTGCTGACAAGTAGACATCCCAGTGGCTATGGAGAAAACGTCTGTGCAAGGGCTTTGATCCTCCGAGGCTCCATGAGAACACTGCTATTATAATAGTTACTGAGCCTAGTAAAAAGTGTAATGATGCCCATATGTGTCATGATGTGGACCCAAAAAGGCAATGTTTAGTTCTTAGCGAATTCAAAGTACACAGATTCTTGAGAAGGACACAGCTGCCAAAGAGACTCAGGTCACCTCCCTGCGGTGGCCACCCTCCCCAGTGGCCAGTGCAGGCACAAGGATCTGCCACTCCCTGTTTAAACCCCCACGCCCACCCAGAGCTCCCCATTCCCTGTGGGAAGTCACAGGAACACCCAATCCCTGTGAGCCGGACCTTGGCCCAGGCCCTGTCGCTGGTCACCAGCTACCTGGCTGCCGCTGTGCCGGTGCCTTTCCTCATGCTGTTCCCAGCGGACTCTCCCCACAGACTGCCCTTCATCCTCCAGAACTCCAGCAGGGTGATCCTAGACCAGAAGGGTCCATGCGCGTGACCTGAGATCATTCTAGTAACTTTTGGGAGGTCACACTTTCTAGGAGGTCCCTAGTAAGTCCCTCCCCTCCACTTCCAGCTGGGGCTGGCGACCCCTCACCCTAAGACATGAGGCCTCTAGGTCTGTCTCATTGCGCTCCCGGCCTTCCAGGTTCTGGTGAGCAGGAGACCCTGGCCCAGGGTCAGGCACCCAGCGATGCTCAGCACCCATGCGTGCAACAGAACTCAAATCTTCGAGCTTTGGCTGAAAGCAAACATCATGGCTGTCCCAGCAGGCACGTGCTCCCAGGGTTACACCCTTCCTGGAAGATCTCAGCTTCTCTCACATCTGTGTCTCCTGAATCCACACCAAAGGAGCCTCGTTCAGAAGGGACCCCAGGACAGGGCACAGACACCTGTAATCCCAGCACTTTGAGTGGCCGAGGCAGGAAGATGGTTGAGCCCAGGAGTTTGAGACTAGCCTGGGCCACATGGCCAAATCTGTCTCCACAAAAAAATACAAAAATGAGCAAGGTGGGTGGTGCACACCTGTAGTCCCAGCTACTTGGGAGGCTGAGGCGAGAGGATCGATTGAGCCTCACAGGCCAAGGCTGCGGTGAGCTGTGATCTAGCCACTGCACTCCAGCCTCTGCAACAGAGTGAGACCCTGTCTAAAATAAATAAATAAATGAAAAATTAAAGGAAGGGGCACTGGGTTTGACTCGGGCCTCACGACATGCCCTCTCACTGCACGAAAGTGGCCCAGGGGCACAGTCTGCCCCTCTCTAGGAGGTGGCAGTGACCTAGGAGGGCCTTGGAGGGTATCTTCGCATGTTCATCAGTACATGGAGAAGTAAACTGAGGCACAGAGAGAAGGGCATGTGTCCCAGATGGTGGGAGTCAATGCTCGCTGGGGCAGCCCCTCCTCGGACCCAGGGGCAGAATTTCAGCAGCAGGTGGGGCCAAATAATATGGTCCAGGGTACGAGAAACACCTGCCTAAATTCATCTTATAGGGCCCTGGAGAGGGAGGGTGGGAGCTGGGGCAGGTCAAGGTGCCCCTGGAAGCTTCTAGAGACCTGGATACACACCAGACAGCAGCGGCTGATGAAGGAAACAGTTCGGCTTTTAACAATGTGTGGACAGTCATGATTCTTCCCCTGTAGCCCTGAGACCCCAGCGTCCTTAGCCACAGTCCCTCAGCTGCCCCAGGAGCTGCTAGCATGAGCTGGTGTCCTGTTTTAGTGTAGGCGTGCCCTGAGACACTGCGGGTGCTCAGTGACCTGACTGAGCAAAAAGGGGCTTCAAGTGGAAGTCCCTCTTTCAGTCACCTCCGTGTCACTCCTGCGCCTGCATGGGGTGCCTTCCCGGTAAGATTCTGAGACCGTGCATGGGCCGGCCCCAGCTCCTGGCTCTGCCCACCTGATGTCACCCGAGAACGGCCCCTCCTAGCCTTCGCGCGGAGCCCAGGCGCCACCCAGTGGGGCATTTGGGTAACCGAACCCAGCTCTCAACCAGATCCCCGCGTCCAGCGGACTCCCCAGTTATTTTCTCTTAAAAAGGGCCTTAACTCTGCAGCGAGACATAGCTCCATGATCTTAATGTAAAAGTGGCGGGATTGTTTCCTCTCATGGTTGAGGGCATGTCGCCGGGTAGGTTCCTGCCAGGTGTGATGATGCAAATCAGTAATGATTCTTCATAGGCTTTCAAACCTATTTCAGGCGTACTTGCACATGTACCTCTCACCTGCACCTTGGCATAACCTTACCAGCTTGGTCAGCTGGAGCCATCGTAACAAAACACCAGATGACTTAAATAACGACATTTTATTTCTCACAGTTCTGGAGGCTAGAAGTCCAGGATCAAAGTGCCAGGTGATTCCATTCCTGGTGAGGGCTCTCTTCCTGGCTTGCAGGTGGCAGCCTTCTCACTGTCCTCACATGGCAGAGAGTGTGAGCTCTCTTCCTTTTCTTATAAGGACACTGGCCCTATTGAATGAGGGTCCCATCATTATAACCTCATTTAACCTTAATTATCTCCTAAAAACTCTGCCTCCAAATACAGTTACATTGGGGGTTAGGGCTTCAACCTGTGAATTTGGGAGCTGGCGGGGAGGACACAATTCAGTCCATAGCACTCACCTTGACGTAGCTACAAATTAACATGATGGCGCCTTGACATAACTACCTCTTACCATATCTAAACCTTGAAGTAAATGCACCTTGACGTTGCTACACCTTGTTGTAATTATACCTAACTGCACCTTGACTTAACCTAACCTTGGAATAACTCCTTGGCAAGATGGAATGAGCCACCTTGATGTAACTTACCTTGACATACGGTGTGGGAACCCCTATGCATCCCAATTTATGAACAAAAATTTGAGTCTTTCAGCAGTGGCATGACTTTTATGAGCTGGCAAGGCCAGAAAGAAGCAGAAGTGACCTCCTTCACGTTCTCCTTCCTGCTTCCCTGATCTCCAAATTTGGAGCCTGGGTCAGGTAGCTTGTGGGCGTTGACTCTAAGAGAGTCATTCCCCCCCATGCTCCCTTCTTCCTAAAAGTGACAGTGTGTTTCTGAGATGTAAATCCCATTTCCTTCCTACTGCTGCTCTCAATGCTTTACTTCTGATACCAGAAGTGTGGGCATTTTCCCCACACCAATCACTTCTCCAATTCTTGGAACACCAATTGGGTGTCCTATAATTTAACTCAATTCTAATACCATCTACCTGGAAGTAGTATCAGATCCCACCCATTATGGGGTAAGTCCCACAAAACCACCCCCATTTCAGCTGCCAACTGCTAGTCCAGGTTGGCACCTGTGCTTCTGACCAGCTATAAACTGGAGGTTTCCACAACCCCCTCCTCATACTTGATAGTTTGCTAGAATGGCTCAGAGAACTCAGGGGAACCGTTTAGTTATAAACGATAGAACTCAGGGATGCAAAGGCATAAGAATGATATAATGGACTCTGGGGAGTTGGGGGGCAGGATGGGAGGGGCGGAGGGATGAAAGACTACACAATGGGTACAGTGTACACTGCTCAGGTGGTGGGTGCACCAAAATCTCAGAAATCTCCGAAATCACCGCTATAGCACTTATCCCTGTGTCCAAACACCATCTGTTCCCCCCAAACTATTGACATAATAATAATAAAAAGGATAAAACTCAGTGACAGCCAGTGGAAAAGAGGCACGGAACCAGGTATGGGGAAGGGGCATGGAGCTTACATGCCCTCTCCAGACACACCACCTTCCCATCACCTCCCCATCACTTCCACGTGTTCACCAACCCAGAAGCTCCCCCAACACCATCCTTTTGAAAGTGTTCATTATGTTGGCATTTTTCAATGGAGGCTTCATTTTGTAGGCATGATTGATTAAATCTTTGGCCACTGGTGATTAACTCCATCCCCAGCTTCTCTCCCAAACCAGAAGTCAGCAGTCAGTCGGGCTGAATATTTCAACCGTCTAATCACACGGTTGGTTTCCCTCACAACCAGTGCCTTCCTGAGGCCACTCAGGAGCCCCTATCCCCCTAGTCATCTCATTAGTTACAAAAAGTCATATATCACTTTGGAGATCCCAAGGGTTTTAGGAGCTCCATTTCTTATTATAAGTCACAACGTTGGTCTTCACCTAAGAAGCAAAGGCAGGGGAAGGAGGTGCCCTGAGCAGAGCTGCTCCAGCCAGCTCCGGCTTCCTTCACGGGGACTGAAGACTCCTGCTCCGTCTCACTCAAAGGCCACAATTGCTACTCCTGGCCCCCAAATCCACCTGCTTCTCCAGTGCAGCTCTGGCATTTTTAAAGCCATTGTTTTAGCAGTTCCCTCAGAAGAGGTCCTCATACACAGGTCCTCAGGGCTCTGGAGGCACTCAGTGCATTTTTATCAGCACTATGAAGAAAGAAAAGAACTTTTACCTGAGGTCTGAGGGTCCTTTTAAATTATCAGGTCCAGAGAGACAATAAAATGAGACAGTAATCAACCTTGAGCTACGAATTCAGCTCTTGAAACTGCTTGCTAATCACAAGGAGCTATAAATTAACCTAATAAAGCCACACCAGGCACTAAACCACGCAGTGCAGCCTCACAATGTAGAGCCAATCACAAATCAACGTTATTTCTTTTTTTTTTTCTTTTTTTTTTTTTTTTTTTTTTTTTTTTTTGGCGATGGAGTTTCACTCTTTCACCCAGCCTGGAGTGCAGTAGCATGATCTTGGCTCACTGCAACCTCTGCCTCCCTGGTTCAAATGATTCTCCTGCCTCAGCCTCCTGAGTAGCTAGGTAAAGGCACCCACCACCACACCTGGCTAATTTTTTTGTATTTTTAGTAGAGACAGGGTTTAGGCATGTTGGCCAGGCTGGTCTCAAACTCCTGACCTCAAGTGATCTGCCCGCCTCAGCCTCCCAAAGTGCTGGGATTACAGGTGTGAGCCGCCGCACCCGGTCTCAATGTTATTTCTATAAACCAATGAGAATTCCTGATGGATTTATATCAGCCCACTTGTTGTCCCCCCTTTTTGCCTTTAAAAAACTGATTGTAACAAAGACCCAGTGAAGCTCATTTCTAAGCTTCCTTGGGTCTGAGTCTTCCAGGCAGCTGTCCTCACTTTGGCTCAAGTAAACTCTTTATATTTTATGCCTCAACCTCTTTCTTTTAAGTCAACACCTACTAGTGCTGAGTGCAGAGCCAGAGGTGGCCTGGAATCAAGCTGGGCCCTTCCTCAGCTGGCCAGGCTTCCCTATAGCCAGGGCAGCCTTGGCTGTGCATGGTGCATGGCCCTGTAGGGCCACCAAAGCTGGACCGGGTCCTGGCAGTGGCAGGCCAGTGTCTTCCTCTTTGTACAGGTGGGAAGCTAGAGTGAAAGGAACTAATCCACTACAGCGCAGGCCAAGGAGAAAAGAAAGAAGCAGAGAACACCCCTTTTCCCCTGAGATGTAGAAGGTGGGTTGGGGGTGAGGACTGGGAGGGCTTAAGAGCCAGCCATGTCATCCATCCCTGTAGCCTGGCTGTGGCTTTTGCAAGTCCCCATTCTTTTCAACAGTGTGAGCAGAGCACTCAGAGCTGAGGTTGGTGGGGACAGGGAGGGTGCTGGGCATAAGGAAGGGCAAAGATGATAAAAACATCCAAGAACCAAACCCCTGCTCATGGAACCTCATAGTCTTGTGGGGGAGACCAGCACTGCATGAGCGGGTAACGCAGGGCAGCACAGCACGGCACGGCATGGCATGGCACGGCACGGCACAGCACGCACCCCAGGTGCAGAGGCACCCAAGGAGGCAATGATTAACTTCACAGAAGGGCCAGGGGTTTGAGAAAGACTTTGAGATAAAAAGATAACAAGAGTTTTTCATGTAGACAAGAAGAGGGCTTCCTGTTCCCAGGGAGAGAGAATAGGGAATGGAATGTCCACTGCATGCATGGATGCAGCAGCAGGGCTGAGCTGGCCACAGCTGCTGTGCTGACACTGGACCATCAGGGCTGGACGACGGGGATAGCAGGAGCTGCAGCTGGACATAAGGCAAGGTCATACCTGTAATTAAGGCCTGGGAGGTCACTTTCATGAAGGTTTGAACTTTATTGTGAGGGCAGGGAAGGATTTGGGGCCAGAGATGGGCTGAATCTGACCATGGCTGAGAGACTGGCCCAAGTCCTTGGAGATGCTGCCTGACTCTGGAATGCAGGTTCTGCAGTACCCAGGGCCTGGGAGGTAGGAGGAAGAAGACCAATTCCAGGTCCATTCTGGACGTAGAGTCTCTGGATCAGGCCTGAGGGAGGACCAGGCTTTGGAGCGAAGTCCCTGGTGAACCTTCGGAGGGAGTGGAAGGTGTGAAAGCGCATTTCTACTGGGCTGCAGTGCGTTCGGCTGCATGTATCGTGAGCTCAGCCTAGTGGGGAACGGATTTTGTCATCTTGGACTTCTTACGAAGTTCAGGCAAAGAGGTGGCTGGTGTTGGTCGAACAGCTACCAGCATCTGGGCTTCTATTTTTGCCATCTCTTTGGCCGTGAAGTCCTTATCCAAGGCAGGAAGAGGAGGTGGCAGTGTAGTGGATGTGGTGGCACCCTGCCCAGGTCACCTGTTCAAGCCAAGGCATTCCCTACAGGTGCTGGGGAGAGCAGCTGCTACAGATGCCTTCACCCCTGCCTGGGAACTACTGGCTGACATGACAGACGAAGTCTGAGCCCACTTGACTCAAGGCAGGGCAGCTGCAGGGCCAACCAGCTCCAGAGCTCCCTGCAGTATCAGCCACAGCCTCAGCTGCAACCTCGTTTCCAGCCAGCTTTTCCCCCTGCCCCATCCTGCCTCCCTCATCTGTCCCAGTTGCATCTCCCAAAAGCCCCCACAGTAAACCTGCATGCACAGGGCTCTCTGTCTCAGAGTCTGTCCCCGGAAAGTCAGTCTAAGACAGCCAGTTGTATCTGACCACCGTCTCAGCAAAGCAACCCCAGCCGTGGAGCAGACCTTGGCTTCTCTCTCAGTGGCCAGAATTGAGCCCTGGTTGCAAGGGAGGCCAGGCACAGTACAATCTCAGGAGTGTGCTAACAAAGGAGAAGGCAGGAACGAGTGTGAGGGGCACTGACTGTCACAGAAGTTTCAGACACTTAAAACCACACATTTAATTTATCAAATCCCAGAGAATGAGAAAGTGAGAAGACAGAATGCCCCGAGACAGTTAATGTTCCTGGGATGATGTTTTGCATGTTCTGATAAGCTGGGTCTGTCCTTTGAAAACTTCTTATGGCTATGGGCTGAGATGAGGAAGAAAAGGTGGAGAAATACAGAGGTTGGCATTTAAGAAGCCTTGATCTAAGTGTTGACTGCAATGTGTTCTGGATGTGAAATCTGGGCTGTTTGCTCATCTGTCAGATGAGGACATGATGCCTCTGAGGAGTGGCTGTGACCCAGCAAGGGAGGCGATATTGTCATTGTACTGAGCAGGGCTGAGGATGGCCAGGCAGGAATGAGGCTGGGAGGAGAGGACTGGGGAGCAGGGTGGAGTTCCTCAGGGGCTGTGTCAGGCGAGGCAGGGCGGGGAGGAGACAAGCCAGAGATACTCCACCTGGCTAGAATCTCCCACAGGTGTGACCCAAGGCACAGAAACTGGGGTGGAATGAGGGTGGACTCTGGTCAGTGGGATGCAGTAAAGTGGGGTGGAACCAGTGAGCTGGATGTGTGGCCCTTCAGGGGATAGAGATCCTAGATGTGGACTCAGAAATCAGTGTGTTTCCTGGACCCTGCTGGCAAGTAAGTTAGAATAGAAGAGGCATCTGCGTGGGGCCTTGACTCACCCCGGGTATTTTGCCACTAATTCCAACATTCCTTCTCTGAGAACACAAACATACATGGAGGTAGAGGGGTTTATCTATCAATCCCATTTTACTCCTATACACAGAGCCCTGGGCCATCAGTAAAAGTTCATGGTGATTAAGCTTCTGCACGGGGGTGGTCCAGCATCACCATGGAAACCTCACACCCTTCTCCCAGCCCAGGAAGTGATGGAGGGTGATGGGTAGCCACAGTGCCAGGAATCAGGCTTGGGCAGAGGCACGTGCAACACTGGAGATGACTGATGGAGGGCGAGAGAGGCTGTGGAGCAAGGGAGCTCATCACCTGCTGGTGTCCCATGGAGGACCAGATCCACCTGAGTGAAACTAACAGCACATATTGGGATCTGAGCTCTGCAGATTTTGGGGAGGAATTGGTAATCCTCCTTCACAATCCCTCCCTTTGAACAGGAGCTCGCCTTTGACTCTCAAGTCCAGCCTCTATTATTACTGAGATGTGCTTCCCTGCAGATTCCTTCTAGGGTGGGAAGTAGGGCCGTTAGTTTCTCTGCAGCCAACCCCAGAGATGAGGATGGTGTTTGTTTTCCAAATTTTAACACTTTATTGTGCTTTTCCGTATTTTAAAGATCATAGCCCAGTCATTGGCCAAAGCAGAGCCTCTGGCTATTTTGGACAAAGCTGCAAGTCAGAGCTGCTCGCTCAGTGTGGGGCATCTGGTGTGGCTAGTGGGACCCTGTGTCTCAAAGCACTGCACCCCCAGTGCCCAGCACGTGCTGGGGCCTCAGGAGATGGTTGTGGGATGTCCGGGTCTAAGTTTCCCCATAGCTAACCCTGAGACAGGACGGGTGCAGGATCCTGGGAAGCCCAGGGGAAAAGATGGGTGCAGAGCCTGGAAAGGAGAAAGCCTGTGAGGCTCACACCAGAGCCCACTCCTGCTGGGGCCCCTGAGGAGCCTGTGGAGAGCCTCGGGGTGTTCCTTCCAGAAGACAAGAGCCTGCGGAGACCCCTGCACTGAGAGGAGGGCTGCCCTTCAAACAGAAAGGCAGCAGCACTGCAACAGCGCCAGGTGGACTCTGGGGGCCCAGGATGAGCCTCTAGTGTCTGCACAGGGGATGGGAGGCCGGTGTTTGTTGAGACTTGGACAAGCCTTGCAGGGTGGCAGGAGACGATGGCCAACGTGCAGCAGAGAGCCATGCGGGGGCCAGCTCTCCTCCTACTGAGCCCTCTTCACCTCTCCCAGCCCCTACTGGTGCGCTCCCAGTTTTGCCTAAGCTGTGTGAGTTTGGTTTCTGGAACTTGCACCCAAACTGTCCTTACTGAAGAACAAATGACATTATAAACCCAAAGGCCTGGGGACAAATGTGACCTCCCTTTGCTCTTGCTCTAGAAGCAAGGCTGGGTGGCTGGGGAGCTGCGGTCCCAGCCTAGGAGAACTTAGGTTGTGAAATGCTCCTAGGGGTGCTTTCAGTGAAATTACTGACAGCACCTAGGACCTGATGGCCAGTTCCAGATGCCAACAAGATGAAGTCGACCAACTGCTCCTTTTTACCATACAAACAACTTTTATTTGCATGTGGCTACTAAGTAAATATTAAATAGTGCTCATCCTAGACAGCTGCCAGGTAACAAAAAGAGAGACACATAGAGGCTTTTCAAGGTATCAGGTTGCAAAAAAAAAAAAAGTATCAAAGTGATCAGAAAGTGAGCAGCAAGCAGTAGTGAAGCCAGAATTTTCTTTGCCATGACTCCTGTAGTTCTGTCCCTGCCCCCGCAAACCCCAGGAGGGGAAACAGGTTGATACAAAACTGTAAGGTCTCAAACCAGTTAGGACAAGTCCCTTTCTCATAATAATTTATTTCATTCCCAATGACAGAAGGCATGTGCAGTTAAAGGGCTGTGCCCCACTCGTCTGGGTCAGCAGAAGAGTACAGCTTTCTTTGGAAAAATATTTACTTTAAAACCAAGCACCTTGATTTGATATTTCAGTGTGCACAACTTTGCCCATCTAGGTCCTGGTGAGCCCTGGCCCAACCTCGTGGGCACCACCATTCTGCCAGGCCTCAGAGGGCCACCGGGTGCTTAAGAGAATGCGAGGGGGGTGAGTGCAGGTGGAGGAGCACGCTCCCTGGGACACGAGTCCTTCACTCCTCGCTGAGATGATGCGGCAGCCTTTTCTTCCAATGTGGCTGTGGCGGAAGAATGCATGGATGTAATGTTTTTGCCTTCTTCCCTGGGGGTCTTTTCTGAGGAACCAGGCACCGTCTGGTTCTTAAGAGGTGGAGTCCTGGAATCCTGACCCAGGCGCCAGCAGCTGCGCAGTTTCTGAGATGTCAGACTCATGGAGGAGCAGGCTATGCCCTTCCCTCCCCACTCCCCACCCCTCAATACCCAGGTCTAACTATATAATGATTTATTTTCCCCACAAATCTTCCTCAAAATTGGTTTCATGCAGATTTTCCTTGGATCCCAATGCTGGAGAGGAAAGGGGAAGGGAAGTGGGAGGCTGGTGGGCAGGGTGGCTTGATCCTGTCAGCCTCCCGGGGAACTCAGGACCACAGCTCCCTAGCGCAGGCTCAACAAGGCACCAGGAACAAGGTCTGTGCATCTGCATTAGATCTGAAGGCCTTGGCAGCACCTCTTCAATTTTAAGAGAATCAGACGGGGCGTGGTGGCTCAAGCCTGTAATCCCAGCCCTTTGGAGGCCGAGGTGGGTGAATCACGAGGTCAGGAGATTGAGACCATCCTGGCTAATACGGTGAAACCCCATCTCTACTAAAAATACAATAAAATTAGCTGGGCGTGGTGGCGGGTGCCTCTAGTCCCAGCTACTCGGGAGGCTGAGGCCAGAGAATGGCGTGAACCCGGGAGGCGGGGCTTGCAGTGAGTGGAGATCACGCCACCGCACTCCAGCCTGGGTGACAGAGCGAGACTCCGTCTAAAAAAAAAAAAGAGAGAGAGAATCATCAGAATCAGACTGAGTATTCCCCTGGACCTACTCTACGGAAACCCACAGCTGAGGCAAAATCCCCAAACAGACTTGACATTAGTGGAACTGGGATTCTCCATCAGTGGAGTGAGGGCTTTGATGTGAGTTGTCTAGAAGAGCAAGTTCATGGTCAGATAATTCCAAGAGACAGTTGTTTTCCCAGGAGAAAGAAAAGCGTCGTCCTATTCAGCAGAGTGAATTTAAATGTCCAAACAAAGTGTGGTGTCATCGCTCAGTCTGCAAGGATGCTCTGTTAATCCTGTGGACGTTTTTTGGCGGATCTTCTGTTTATCATCCAGATGGCAAATGTTGGAAGCTGCTTTTGGGGACCAATAATTGGGGCCCAAGGAGCATTTCCCCCTTGGCCTGGCACCTGTGCATCAATGGTAATAGATGCTGAAGGCATGGAGGATGTAGAGCAGCGTGGTGATGAAGGCGAAGAACTGGATGGAGGTGGAGAGCGACTGTTAGAGACAGCAGCGAAAACTCTTGCCCACCCGCCAGGGACCCTCAGCCCCACTGCCCAGGAGGCCACCCATGACCCTGCCTCCTCATGACGCTGCCTCCTCGCCTCCTGCCTGGCCTGAGGGCAGCAACCCCTGGCCAATGACTCCCTCTCCTGGAAACTCTCCATCATGGCATCCCTGGGGCCATCCTGGTGTCCTGCCCTGACTGCAGTATCTGTCTCACCTGCACCTGGCTGTGAAGCAGGTTCACCTCCACTCTAGCCCTGGGCCCATATCCCACACTGACCTCCTGCCCGAGGCCCACTCTCCTCTACCCACCTCCAGCAAACCTGTGTTCTGAGCACTCCTACAGCTCCCCTCGCTGGTCCAGAACTCTGCTCTGAGCGGCTGCTTATCAGCTCCTTGTGACTGTTCAGACCTCCTCCCGCATTTCCTGGCTCACACTGAGCCCCTGACATTTCCTCACAAGCCTCACAAGCCCAGTGGGCCCCAGGGTCCTCCTCTCGCCCCGCTTCCTGAGCCTGACGCCTGTGACCCCTGACTCCTCCTGCCTCCCTTGCCAGCCATGTGCAAAGCCACCCCAAAGGCTACTGATTTCCCTGCCTAGCTCATGGGACATGCATTTCTCCCTTGTCTCAGCCACCAGCATCCCTCAGCAGGACTCCTCATGGCCTCACTTGTCCTTTTCTGCCTGCCCTGACCCTTGAATCTGCTGCACCATTCAGGCAGGGCAGGCAGAAGTGGACAAGTGAGGACACTTCTCACTCATGGGGAGAACACGACCGTGTTGCCCCACATTGAAGCTGTGTGATAGCTCTGCTCTTTTCTCAGGGTAGGGCCTGTCACCTTCACCTTTCGGGCCCTTCCAAACATCCCAGCCCCACTCTGCCCCACTGTCCACTCACACGCTCCTCATTCAGTCAGTCAGTCAACAAATATCTTTTAAGCACCTGCTTTCCTTCAAGAACAACTGTGGGTATAACAGTGAAGAAAATATTCAAACATTCCTGCCCTTAGGGAGCTTACATTTGAGAGATAAGAAGCAGACAGCAGCAAGACAGACAAGTAACACATACATGGGTTAGATGGAGGTAAACGCCACCCACTGTGGGGTGCACTGTGACCCTCTGGGGTGGCCACTAGATATTTCAGCTGCCTTCCAGCCTGTCTGCCTCCCTTCCCTCCTCATCAGGGGAGTTTAACTTCCTAAACCTGCAAGTCCAGCAATGGCCCCTGCAGCCCTCCATGGCCCAGCCTGTCTGCAGCATGGCACCCTGCTATTCACCCATGGTCAGCTGTCCCAGCCACACCACCCTCCTGGCTGCCCTTGAGCATACAGAGGGACCTTGGCAGGGGTAACTGCCTGCTGGGATCTCAGCAGGGGTAACTGCCTGGTGGCCCCTGCCTCCTTCTGTCCTCTTGACAGGGACTTCCTTGATGCCCCCTCCCCTGAGACCTTGGCATTCCGCTTTCCCCTTCCCTGCTTCTTCTTCTCCCAATAGTTCAGCCATGCCGAGGGATGTGGGCTCCATTCCAAAGACAGTGGGTGCCACTGAAGGATTTTCAGTAGGAGAGAGACACCTGTTCCAATTTGTGTTTTGGAAAAAAAAAAATTCTGCAGACAGTGTTGGGGGTCTAAGAGAGAGGAAAGCTGGAGTGGGAACGATAGAAGGTAAAAGAGGACCCCTGAATGTGGGTGCACAGGTTTACAGGGACACACATCCCTCTCCCCTGCTCGCGTGGCTCCTTCACTTGAGGGCTCAGGGTCTATGCAGCACAAGGCAGAGTTAGACCTCCTGCACTAAACATCTTCTAGCCAAGACTGCTATCCGTGGCCAGCCCACTCACCGAGGCTGCCGTGTTAATGTAGTAAATTCTCGGGTCCATGCTCTCAGAAACAATCGTGGCATGTGCTTGTAGGACGGCAGCACTCATGTACAGGATGCCAGTGGTCCCGTGGTACAGGCTGTCCTGGAAATGCAGAGCAGAGCCACGCATGGCCATGTCAATCAGGTGAGCATTTTCCTCTCTGACTACATAGCTGTAAAGAATGAGCAAACGAGGCAGGCCAGCTCCCCGAGACTCCTGCTTTTTTTTTTTTTTTTTTTTTTTTTTTTTTTTTTTTTTTTTTTTTTGCAGTGTGATTTGGTTTGGCTCTGTGTCCCCACCCAAATCTTGTCTCGAATTGTAATCCCCACGTGTTGAGGGAGGGACCTGCTGGGAGATGACTGGATCATGGGAGCAGTTTCCCCATGCTGTTCTCATGATAGTGAGGGAGTTCTCATAAGATCTGATGGTGTAAAAGTGTGACACTTTCCCTCTCCTACTCTCTACTGCTGCCATGTAAGGCATGCCTTGCTTCCTCTTCGCCTTCCACCATGATTGTAAGTTTTGTAAGATCTCCCTAGCCATGCAGAACTGCGAGCCAATTAAACCTCTTTTCCTTACAAATTACCCAGTCTCAGGTAGTTCTTTATAGCAGTGTGAGAATGGACTCATACAGAAAATTGGTACTGGGAGTCAGGCACTGCTATAAAGATACCTGAAAATGTGGAAGCAACTTTGGAACTGGATAATGGACAGAGGTTGCAACAGTTAGGAGTACTCAGAAGAAGACAGGAAGATGTGTGAAAGTTTGGGACTTCCTAGGGACTTGTTGAATGATTTTGACCAAAATGCTGATAGTGATACAGACAATGAAATCCAGGCTGAGGTGGTCTCAGATGGAGATGAGGAACTTATTGGGAACTAGAATAAAAGTCACTCTTGCTATACTTTAGCAAAGAGACTAGTGGCATTTTACCCCGTCCTAGAGATCTGTGGCACTTTGAACTTAAAAGAGATGATTTGGGGTATCTGGCAGAAGAAATTTCTAAGCAGTAAAGCATTCAAGATGTGACCTGACTTTTCCTGAAAATGTACAATCATATGCATTCACAAAGAGATGGTCCAAAACTGGAACTTAAGTTTAAAAAGGAAGCAGGACATAAAAGTTTGGAAAATTTGCAGCCTGACCATGTGGTAGAAAAGAAAAACATATTTTCTGGGGAAAATTTCAAGCTGTCAGCTGCAGAAATTTTCATAAATAATGAGGGGCCCCAAGACAATGGGGAAAATATCTCCAGGGCATTTCAGAGATTTTCACAGCAGCCCCTCCCATCACAGGCTCAGAGACCTAGGAGGGAAAAATGGTTTTGTGGGCCAGGCTCAGGGCCCTGTTGCTCTGTGCAGTCCTGGAACACAACACCCTGCAACCCAGCTGCCCCAGCTCCAGCAGTGGGAGCCAAGTTACAGCTCGGGCCATTGTTTCAGAGGGATAAGCCCAAAGCCTTGGCAGCTTACACATGGTGTTGGGCCTACAGGCATGCAGAAGGCAAGAATTGAGGTTTAGGAATCTCTGCCATGATTTCAGAGGATGTATGGAAATGCATGGATGTCCAGGCAGAATCTGCTGCAGGGGTGGAGCCCTTATGAAGAACCTCTACTAGGGCAGTGCAGAAGGGAAATGTGGGGTCGGAGCCCCTACACAGAGTCCCCACTGCAGCACTGGCTAGTAGAGCTGTGAGAAGAGGGTCATCATCCTTCAGACCCCAGAATGGTAGGTCCACTGACAGTTTGCATCAGGCACCTTGAAAAGCCACAGACACTCAATGCCAGTTTGTGAAAGCAACTGCAGGGGCTGTACTGTGAAGAGCCACAGGGATGGAACTGCCCAAGGCCTTGGGTGCCCACTCTTTGCAACAGTGTGACTTGAAAGTGAGACATGAAGTCAAAGGAGATTTTGGAGTGTTGGCATTTAATGGCTGCCCTGCTGGGTTTAGGATTTGCATAGGTCCTGTAGCCCCTTTGTTTTGACCAATTTCTCCCATTTGTAATGGGAGCATTTATGCAATGCTTGTACCCTTATTGTGTCTTGGAAGTAACTAACTTGCATTTTGATTTTACGGGCTCATAGGCAGACAAGACTTCCCTTGTCTCAGATGAGACTTTGGACTTAGACTTTTGGGTTAATGTTGGAATAAGTTGAAACTTTGGGGGACTGTTGGGAAGGCATGATTGTATTTTTAAATGTGAGAAGGACATGAGATTTGGGAGAGGCAGGGGTATAATGATATGGTTTGGCTCTTTGTCCCCACCCAAATCTCATCTCCAATTGTAATCCACATGTATCAAGGGAGGGACCTGGTGGGAGGCAATTGGATCATGGGGGCAGTTTCCCCTGTGCTGTTCTCATGATACTGAATGAGTTCTCGTGGAGTCTGATGGTTTAAAAGTATGGCACCTCTCCCTCCCCTCTCTCTCCTGCTGCCATGCAAGGCATGCCTTGCTTACCCTTCACCTTCCACTATGATTGGAAGTTTCCTGAGACCTCCCTAACCATGAGGAACTATGAGTCAATTAAACTTCTTTTCTTTATAATTTACCCAGTCTCAAGTAGTTGTTTATAGCAATGTGAGAATAGACTAATACACAGTGTTTTAAATGTAATATCTATGTCATAAGCAATGGCAGATTAATAAAGATCAGTATATTTCAGTTACCCAAGTAACAGTTACCCAAGTAAGATCTATAGTAAGAATGAATTGTCTATCTGTGAAATTGTGAAGAAGAAAAAAGAAGTGCATGCATAGCATAATTGGGGTTCAGTACTATCTGAGGATTCAGGCTTCCCTTAGGGGTCTTGGGACTTGTCCTCCAGAGATAGGGGGACCACTGTATACTGTCTTAGGTATGCTGAGGAATTGTTTACTTTGTATACATGTGATAATGTGAGAAAGTTGGCGGGTTTTCTGGGAAACATACTGAAGTGTGTTGAATAGAATGGCATGATGTTTGGGGTTTGCTTTAAAATTCCTTAGTGGGGAAAAAGGCTAGATGAAACAAATGTGGTAAGGTCTTGATAATGCTACAATATGGGTTATGGCTACATGAGGGCCTATAATACAATATTCTGCACTTTTAAATATGTCTTCAATTGTTTGGTATGAAACACTTTTAAAGGGTTTTTTGAGATTATGCAATAACATAAAAATTAGTGATGTAATATTAAATGAAAGCATCTACATCCAAAATTATTTGTAGAGTATAATTTATATAAATATGTGTGTATATATATGTGTGTGTGTGTGTGTGTGTGTGTGTGTGTGTGTATACTTTGCATATAATTCATGTGGGATATGGAAGAAATAACCTGTCACAGGGATTGTGATTGAGATGGACTGATTTTTTCCTACTAGCATTTTCTTCAGTGTTGCTCCAAGGATTTTACCAGGAAGAAAATTTAAGGGAAATACATCAGAATATGCTTGATCACAGGGCATTGTGTGTTCTCCTAACAGGGAAGGCAGTGAAGGGGAATACAAGGAATGATTTACTCTTGCAGAGAAATGTCTTCATTTTGGCCTGGTAGTAACATACTAAGATAAAATGTCTTGGTTCCATAGAAGCCTAGCCCAAGATACCTCCCTGCCCAGAAAGGCCAGTTGTCCTCACCCAACCCAGGACGTCCACCCAGGAGGAGCCATGCTGCTGGTTCTTACCAGAACTCTCCAGGATTCAAATCTTTTGTAAAATCCAAACAAGTAAGACAACAGGAACATCAAGGAGATGAGAAACGAGGTGATTGAGACATACATCACCCATCCTTGCAGCAATGGGAATACTACGTCGGTGGCGGCTACCAGGGTCCAGACCAGGAACCCAAATATCTGGAAGATAAAAGCATAAAAGAAGGGGCTTCATTAGCTAGTATGGAGCATGTTTCCCTTTGCAGGGCATCTCTTTTCTGTGTCTAGCTACAAGTTCAGGTGAAATTAGGAGGGAACCAAGAGGGAAATGGGGAAGGAAGCCTGGCCCCTCTGAGTCACGGTAAAGTCAGGTCTGATTGTTAGAAAATTCAAGGGGTTAATGCAGAGGTCACAAACAGAGGGACCCAGCCAAGTCTGGCCTGTGAATGTGTCTTTTGGCTCAAGCAGTACTGGCATACAGACTTTTAAACAATTCTGAATAAGTTCCCAATGTTTAAAACAGGATATTTCACATGGAAAATCCAGATTTGGGATATTTCTTTAGAAATCTGTGGTTCTGGCCACAGGGTACCCATTTCTCAGGCCAGAGTAGGCTGAAATGAGTTGTGACTGTCTCTTTAAAAGGACCTGGAGTCCTCAGTGGACCACATCCCCTCACCCAATTAACCTCACACCATGCTGTGGGACATTCTCTGTTGCTCACTGACACTGTGGAATTACTAATGAGATAGAGCTTATTTTTGTGTATTTGTTAGCCACTAATATTTCTTCCTCTGTAAAGTTTTTTATTTTTTTAATCAGTTAAATATTTTAAAATAGATTTTTCTTTTTCTTATTGATTCATAGGAATTCTTGCTAATGGTGTGGATTTCATGGACTGTCATAAACATTGCAAATATATTCTGCTAGCATTCACATACTTTATGGTTTCCTTTGATTAACTAAGCCCGTAATTTTAAGGCAGTTGAATATGTCAGTCTTTTCCTTTATTGACTATGTTTTTGTCAAGTTTAAGAAATTCTTCTCTATTTTGAGTCATGAAGATATTCTTGCATCCAAGATTTTCCTCCTGAGATAATTTTCCTTCTTCCTGGAGTGCACCCTTTAGTAATCTCTTTAGTGAAGGTCAGTGGGTAGTAGTCAGTTTGATTTATTAGAAAACGTCCTTAAATTTCCCCTGACAATTATTTTCTCTCCGCACTTCCGAGATGTAGTTCCGCCATGTTGTATATTTCCCGTATGCTTCTGTTGTGTTTTGGCTTCCACGGTTGCTGCTGAAAGGTCAGCTGTCAGTTGAACTCTTGCTTTGTAGGAGTCTGTCTTCCTTATTTGGCTGTATTTAGTCTTCACTCTGTCTTTGGCATTCTGCAGTTTGTGAAACAGTGATACCGTGTGTCGAGATGTGGATATCTTTTTATTACTCCTGCTTAGTGTTCATTCTACATTTAATATCTGAAAATTCCATTCACTTGGCCTTAACAGCTTGATTCTGCAGTTTGTGGCTTCCATTAACTTCTATTCTTGTTCACTTGTTTCCTCTTATGTTTAGTGAATTTTGACTGGGAGCTCATGTCTGTGGAGGTAGCTCAGTTCTGAAAGATGTATCAGAAACTTTCTAGACCAAACAACTTCACTCACTTTTTTTTCTTGAGGGAGTCTCTCTCTGTCACTCAGGCTGGAGTGCAGAGGTGCAATCATGGCTCTCTGCAGCCTCCAACTCCTGAGATCAAGTGATCCTCCTACCTCAGCCTCCTAAGTAGCTAGGACTACAGGTACATACTACCACACTTGGCCAATTTTTATTTTATTTTTTGTAGAGACAGGGGCTTGCTTTGTTGCCCAGGCTGGTCATCCCTGGCCTCAAGCAATCCTCTTGCTTTGGCCTCCCAAAGTGCTGAGATTACAGGCATGAGCCACTGTGCCCTGTCTTCAAGCCCTTGTCTATAGCTCAGCCAAAAGATATACAACTTGAGTTCTGCTTTCCAAACTATATCCCTAGCTTTCTGGGACCAGCAATTCTTATATTACAACTGGCCAATACATAGACATAGATATGTCACCCTTTACTTTCTGAGGCTTCCCCTTGCTGTTGTCAGCTGTTGTCTTTGAATTTATGGAGCATTCTTGGGCTCTCAAGGAGAAAAGGGGAAAAGGAGATGAGAAGCTAGAATAGAATAGGAAGTTGACCACAAGGCAGAGACTCCTCAGCAAGGAATACAATCACAGCTTTACAGGCTGGAAAACAGCTCCAGCAGCCTGGTGCCTCTTAAAGCACCAGTTCTGGGAGCAAATTCCCCCTTAACAGTCAAAATCCAAGTGAATTTTGGAAATCTTAGGCTGGTCTGAGACTGCCGGAGAATGAGTCAAGGCCTGCTTGTCCTAGGAAGGGGGCGGGAGGGATGGGAGCCGCTGTCCTCTGGCTCCCCCTCAACTGTGCTGTTGCGTGTCAATCCCAGTGACAAGGGCTGCTGATGCTTCAGAAAGGTACCAGGGCTCAGCTTTAAGGCACTTGCCAAGAAGCTATGAGAAGTACATTAAAATGCTGGCACATGAACAATGCTGGTTATTAGTGATTCACCAGGTACTTTACAGTTTTTTAAATGCATTCACTCAGACTGCCTCATTTAGTCCACACAGCAATTCTAACTCCCTTGGAAAGACCAGAGAACTACCGTTTGATACCTTCCACTGCTTACTGCTAGCTCGTCTGTGCCAGGCATGGGGACAGCAAGGGAACCTCAGCCACGTCTTGCCAGTCAGTGCCTGCAGACGGGTCCTGGTCCCCCTCTTGCCATCAGCAGCTTCCTTGGCCAGACACAGTCATGCATGTTACTTACATTCTCATGTTTAATCTTTGCCACAGTCCATGAGGTAATACTGTACCAGAGGGGACTGGGGCCTGAGGTCACACAGGCAGTGCGTGGTGGGACTAGGACATGGTGTAGGACACTTGTGGTTCTTGCCCCAAAAACCAGATTTCAAGGCCAAAGGCAGGGCCAGGTGGAGGCTCCTAGAATGTGCCAGAGGGTGGCCTGCTAGAGCCTCAGCCAAGTTCTGCCTGGGGCATTAAGGGCCTTGATGGGGATATCATACCTGCAGTCTCAGGGAGCCCATCAGCGGCCTCCTCTCTCTGGGTTCCAGCTACGGCTTAGGGATCACTGTCCTGCCTTTCACAACAGGCCAGGGGCCTCTGAGCATTTGGGAATCTACTCAAATGTCACGGGAACCTTCCTGCAATGGCTTCAGTGTTGCAGAATCAATGTTCTGCAGAAGAAAGTCACTCACTTTCTTATTTCCACACCCCTCTACCTCCTGAACAGTAGGAGGGGCCAGAGCCAAGGGCTACAGGTGGATTTAAACCCGGTGGAGTTCGTGATCTCATTTCTGTCTCAAGTAGTGTAGCTTGGATTCCTTATAGTTGTGAAAACTTTGAGTGTTTGTTTTTACTTCTTCTTAAAGCTCACATTTGGCTTTCCAAATTTCCTGGTGGCCTAAACTGCTTTCCCATTTTAATGCTTATTTTTGTATTTCCTCAGAGCAGGAGATATTTTTTTTTCAATGGTTGGGGCTGGCCCTCAACGTGGAGAAATATTTGATTACAGCGAGCCATTTAGAGCAAGTAGATTTCAAGCACAACTTTGGCAGATCCTTTTCTTATAAGCAAACACACACAGTCATATATAAATTTTCCAAAAGGCTGAACGGAAACTTGAAAGGACGTCTTAAGGAAAGATGGAGCTTAACAATAGGTTTTTAAAACCTGTTCTTCTCTAGAACATGAAGAGCTCCTTCATTTTTCAGAAAGTTTGTTAAGAACTAGAATATGAGAACTGGGGTAACAACACCCAGACTGGAGTCCAGGAAGAAAGGGCTGACACCAGGTTTGGAGAGGGAGGTTGAGCCTGGATGTTACCACACCAGATAGTGAGAAAACTTCCAAAGCCTCCTCGGGTCCGGCCAAAAGGAATCAGCAGGCTCCTGCTGGTCAAACTTGGGTCCCTCCTGGGACCGCTTGGGCTTCTTACAGCTACAATGGATTGGAATGCATCAACTAAGGTAAAAATCCATGAATTCAAAATGATACTTAAAATAAAAACTTCTTTGGTCACTTTTGGAGGATGCTTATTATTTTGAAAACTGCTTTAAAAGAAAAAGAAGCTGGCAAAAAATGTGGTGTGGGGGCAAAGAGCTTCTCAAATACACACATACCGGAACACTACACTCCAGGTGGCACTCTTAAGTCCTACTACTCCTAGAACCCTTTGGGAACTTCAAGAAAGCCCCAGGGTCTGGGTCCTGCCCCCAGAGAGTCTGCTTGAACAGGCAAGGGAGGCTGCGTTGTTGAGAGTTCCCCAGGCGGGGTGGCCAGGGCTGAGAAAGCCTGAGGCCAGCTCTCTGCTTCTACTCTCACCTCCAGTCCATGCACCGTGCAGTACCTTTCCTCCTGGGTTTGAGTCCCAGCTCTGCCTGGTGGGCAGGCCATTTAGCTTATCTGTGCCTCTGTGTCCCTGTCCATCAAATAGAGGAGGTGGGGGGTCTCACTGGCCCCTCTATCATCCGGCCCTTGTGATGGTTTGGTGGGTCTGTCTGGCACATGGTGAATGTCGGCTGTAGTAGCCATAACCATTTGGAATGGCACAGAGGGCAGGAAGGGACGTTCCATGAGAAAGATACAGAGGAGGGAATGTCCAAGAGAGGCCTCTCTAAAGGATGGGAAGTTCACTTTTGGAAAGGAGGGATGAGAGATCAGCTGGGTGGGTGAGATAACATTTAGAGGGCACAGACCCTTCTTATGAGTTGATTATAGCTTTGGTCACCAAGAAAAATGTACCTACACCACACACACACACACACACACACACACACACACACACACAATTTTTGCCTACAAATCTGGGAACTCATAGACCCCCAATGTCCGCCTGCAACTTCCCAGTTGAAGTCCATTGCCACCTCCAGGTTAAATAACTTTGCCATCAACGACTCTATTATTTTGGCAATATTGATCAAAACATTAAATGCACATACTGTTCAACTCAATAATTTCACTTGATGGAATTTGTCCTACAAATGATGCACATGAGCAAAACGACAAAGATAAAAGTTGTTTATTGCAGCCTGTTGATTACAGGAAAGCTAGGAAATGACCCCTTTATTCAGAGGGAACCAGTTAAATCAATTATGTCTACAAAGTGAAACACTCAGCAATCTTCAAAAAAATAAAAAATAAAAGAGAAAATTCTATATCCCAAAATGGAACAAGCTCCAAGAATTTGTAAAGGCACAGACCAGTGTACCCAGTGTGCTATGATTTGTGCAGAAAAAGAAGAAAATGCGTGCATGAGTGTGTGAGTGTCTGTGTATATGTGCATTTGTTGCGGGTGAACAGAATATTCCCAGAATGAGACCCAATCAGCCAGTCAGTGCCTTGGTCTCGGGGGAGCAGAACCTCCTGGCTTGCAGACAGTTTTGAATGTAGGACCACGTTCACATTTAAAATAACCCAAAACAAAAAATAAGTAAATTTAAAAAGAAAAGAAAGCTGCGTGGGCACTGGAGGCTCACTGGAGAATTCTGACTGGGAAGAGATAAGGAGGACGGCCTTTGGGGAGAGTGGATCTGCTCACCCACACAGAGCAGCTGGAAGCCCCTCATGGGCAGGAGAGGGGCTGCTGCAGGGGCCGGGATCACACACAGAGGCTCTGAGACAGAGGCTGCCTGAGTAATGACGCCCTGGGAATGGTGAAGGATATGTCAAAAAGATGTATGGTCTCTGGTCTGTGTGGCCAGGGCTCTGGGCTGTGGCTGGGAGGTGTGGGTTTGGGGTGGAGCAGACAAGGAGCTGAGAAGCAGGGAGGCGTGCCAGGGGTGGGTACCTGGTGGCAGGTTTTTCTGCATAGCTGGGCGTTGCTTCAGCATGGCAGGTTTCATGTACTGCCAACCCCAAATTCCTTTGCTTACTGCGTCTCTTCTTTTTTTTTTTTTTTTTGCTGGGTCATGATGAAAAATGTTTATTTTAGTGCAGATTGCTATCAAAAGTTTTACAGCTTTTTGCAGGAACGGGTTGTGTTAGTCCAGCTTTCGTGACAGCTTTGCCTCTCCTTTTCTTCCCTGGTACTCAGGTGATCACAGGCTTCATAAAGCCTCAAAACCTTCAGGCTGAGAGGAGGAGGCCCCAGTCAAGATGGGTGTGGCTCATGTCATCAGCAGAGAAGTGAGCCGGGATCTCCTGATCCTACCACGGGCCAGGCAGGCATGGGCTCTGTAAAGGACACACACGGGCGTTGCCCACAGTGGGAACCTGGATACCCCGAAGGCTCCCTCTGCCACTGTGATGTTTCAGGATGAAGGAAACGATTGCCCCTCGCATTCAGGTGTGCAGAGTACATGCTGTTTAAGTCCAGGCTCTCTTGTTACTATATGCCTCTCTCTCTTTTTAAAAATTGTGGTTAAACACATATAACAAAATCAACCATCTTAACCATTTTTCAGTGTACAGTTCAGTGGCATTCATGTTCATTCACACTGTCACGCAACCATCACCACCATCCATCGCCAGAGTGCTTTCCATCTTGCAGATCTGAAACTCTGCACCTGTTAAATAATAACTCCCGATTCTTCCCTCCCCACAGTCCCTGGCAACCACCATTCTGCTTTCTGTCTACTCTGGGTACCTGATATGAATGGAATCATGCCGTGTTTGTCCTTTTGTGACTGCGTTTCCTCACTTAGCATAATGTCCTCAAAGTTCATCTGTGTTGTAGCATGTGTCAGAATGTCCTTCTTTTTCAAGGCTGAATACTGTTCCATTGCATATGTGTGTCACGGCTGGTTTATCCACTCATCTGCTTATACACACTGGGCTTGCTTCCACCTTTGGCTATTGTGAATAATGCTGCTATGAACATGGGTGTTAAAATAGCTCTTTGATGCACACCCTTCAAATGAAAAACCAGCGGGGCGCAGTGGCTCACACCCGTAATCCCAGCACTTTGGGAGGCCAAGGTGGGCATCACTTGAGCCCAAGGGTTCAAAAGCAGCCTGGGCAACATGGCAAAACCTTGTCTCTAAAAAAATACAAACATTACCCAGACATGGTGGCACATGCCTGTAGTCCGAGCTTCTTGGGGGTCTGAGATGGGAAGACCACTTGAGCCCGGGAGGTGGACAGCCTTGACTGTGCCACTGCAATCCAGCCTGCGTGACAGAGTGAGACCCTGTCTCACAAAAAAAAAAAAAAAAAAAAAAAAAAAAAAAAAAAAAAAAACAAGACAAGGCCTATCCTGGGGCTGTGCTTCAGACCCCATCAGGCAGTTGCCATACAAAATACCTCAAGAGTCACAGCTCTGTCAAACAGATGTGCGCATGTTCCTGCCACAGTAGCATCCCTCGGGAGTTTGGTTCTGTTCACGCAAAATGAGTGAGAGTTTGGTTCTGAACACGCAGCACTAAGGGGACCTCGCAAAGGACACCTTACAGCACGAGAACTCAAACAGGAAGGCAGAGTGTCACCTGGCTTGACCTCAGCTGGGAATGTGTGTGCGTGTGTGGCAACTCAAGTTTTTCGCTGCTCTGAGCATGTCGGTGACTGTGAAAGTGCCAAGTGTATTAATTTGGGGGTTACAAATACATCTTAGCAAAAGTGGGTGAATTTGCAAATACAGAATCCAGGAGTTATGAGGGTCCACTGTATTTTCAGTGTCAAAATTATCTTCCATCAAGTTGATAAAACCTCATTTACTCAATTAGGCCCTAATCAGGGTATATGGGGGTTTTTAGCGTTTTCCTGTTACAGATGATGCTGCAGCAAATACCTTGTTGCAGAGAGCAGAATATATTCTCTCATGATAAACTGTTTCTGTGGAATGAGTTCCCCAACTGGCCTGACTGGTGAGAGGTATAGGCTCTCACCGGTAAGGGGATGTCGCTGCCCACGCCATTAGGCTCATCACATTCCCTACTAGGGACACGTACTTGACTTAGTCCTGACCAACGAGACAGAGGGAAAATCTTCCTGGTGCCTAAGAAGGGGGCACAGGGCACAATGGTCCCTTTCTTGCTCTGGCCATTACTGTGCAGTGGTGAACCTGAAGCCACGAAATGAAGGAGGAGAAAGATGAAAGGAGCCTGCATCCCAGTCAACAACCGAGCTGCTGACCCAGATCCCACGACACGAGATAGTGCATTTCCCTTCTGTTCAGGCCAGTCCAAGCCAGCGGCAGCCCTTTCACAGCACTGCTGAGGAGTCCCGGGGATTCGAGTGTGTGCATGTCACTCATACCCCTCATCTTCTCTTCAAACACTCCATTGACTCCCATGACTCCCAGGCCAGACTCGGGACACCCACCCTCTGCCTTTATGCCAGGCTCCCCAAGCCTCCACCACATCCCCCAGTCCTGGGACTGGCAAACTATGAGTGAGACTCATTCATGGACTGCGACTCCATTTAGAGGATTATCAACCAGCCTTAAGAACTGGAGCCGACCGGGCATAATGGTGCACACCTGTAACCCCAGCCACCTTGGGAAGCTGAGGTGGGAGGATTGCTTGAGGCTAGGCATTTGAGGCCAGCCTAGGCAACAAATTGAGATCTTGTCTCTAGAAAACATTTCAAAAAATTAACCGAGCACACCTGTAGTCCTAGCTACTTGGGAGGCTGAGTGCGGGGAGGACCCTTTGAGCCCAGGAGTTCCAGGCTGCAGTGAGCTATACTTGTACCACTGCACTCCAGCCTGGGTGACGGGCAAGACTCTGCCCCCACTGCCCCCTCCGCGAAAAAAAAAAAAGAACTTAAGCAGACTAGGATATAAAGTAGAGGAGTGTATTTTGTACAGGAAAGGGAAATACTGTTTCCTGGATCTTTTGTTTCACTTACACACACACACGCCTGTAGTGTACCAGGGTGTGATGGAAATCTCTCTTTTTTTGTGGATGAGTTTGTGGGAGCCTTTGCTCCAGCGTGCCTTCCTTCCTGCCCGCCCCTGGACCACTCCTCCCCTTCACAGCACTGTCCCATGGGTAGGCCACAGCCCAGCACAGGCCCCAGCCTGGCGCCTGCAGCATCATCCCAGCGCCTGAGGGGCCATGCGGGGGCCTGGGTGGGAGTGGGAGTCGCTGAAGAAGGTGAAGGGAAATGTGGTGAGATGACAGGCCCGTTGTCAGGAAGAGTGGGAGGAGCCCTGGAGTGCCCTACCTCTGTGGGGCTGCAACGCCCTGTACCCCAGCTAGGGTCTTCCACACGCATGCTCCTACCTCAAGTGCCACAGCTGGAGGCCAGGGACCCAGCCACGCTGTGCTGGGTGCTCCTGGGCAGGGCTCACCTGACTGCAAGTCTCCCTGTGGGTGGCTCAGAGACCCAGAGCCCACCTGGGTGCTGCTTACAGCTCATGAGGCAGTTCCCACGCCCGTGTCACTGGCCCTGCAGCCTCATGAAGCCTTCTGAGCAGCCATCCTTATCTCCTTTGTGCTTTGAATACGGGAGGATGCTGGCTCTAAAAGGCAGAGGGGCATCCTCAGTTACCCAGCAGGGGTGTGGCAGGCCTGTCTCCTGTACCCCAAGAGGACCCTGAAAACGAGTAGCATTGCATGGACGTTCCACACTCCGCAGTTCAACCTAGCACACTTCCAAACCCTGAGTCACTGCGTCCTGACTCATGGAAGGAGAATTTCTTTTTCTCTGGCTTTAAGGCTAGCAGGAAATTGCCAGCCCAGGCCCCTTAGGCCTCCAGTGAGGGCCGGGTCTCATCTCCCACTGGAGAACAGTGTTGGCGGGAACTTCCATCCAGCATTGGTGGGAACTCGTGTCCACAGCTGCTCCTGGCTGAGCGAGTCATATAAGGGGGTCCTAGGTACTCATAAGCACTCACAGAATGGGGCTGGCAGTGTGCCCGACCTCTCTGGGATGGGTCCAGAGTGGCAGGAAGCGCAGTCCGGGAGGGGCCCTGAGTCAGGGCCAGGCATCCCCATTCCTGCTTCCTCCTCCCCCAGCACCACGTCCGCTCATTCAGACTGACTGCCTTCACTTTTTATTGACCAAATGGTACAGATTTACAGATTTACAATGTCATATAAAATTGACTAATTAGAACATTCTTTTCCATCCAAAGTCTAAAGCGCTCTTCCTTCTTGTCTCTTAAAGAAAAGGAAGGAGACAAAATTAAGCACAGCATTTGGGGGGCGTATTTTCCCTTTTGTCTACCTGTGCACCTTAGGAAAGCACAGACACGCTGTAAAGCGGCAAGGGGAAGGCATCCTGCTTCCACCGCGGCCCCGTGGCTGGGCTTCCCCACGCTCCCTGGCCCCCCGCCCCAGTGTCCTCTTTCTCACTTTCCCTGTTTGGTCCCGTACATTGAGTAACTTCATGTTCCTACCCATGTTCCCCGCAGGAAGTTGCCTGATGATCCCCGGACTCAGGCTCAGGGGAAGTCCCCATGCTCTCCTTTCTCCTTAGGAGCCCACAGACATTTTGTGACGAGTAATGTACCTGCCCTTCATTAGGCACCAGGTCACTTAGTCCTAGTTGATTGATTGCCTGCTTGGCTCTCCCCAGCTGACCCCCAGTCTGTGTATGACCAGACCCTGAAAGGCAGGGACCAGACCATGTCACCTCCTCCAGGAAGCCACCCTTGACTACCAAGCCCCCCACCCCAGCATACCTCCCCTAGGGTCACTCTCCACTTTCATTGTCTCTCTTTGTCTCTTCCCTGCCTCCTGCCGGGACTCTGAGCTCCTGGAGGCAGGACTGTGCCCTGAGGTCTCTGTCCCTGGGATACAGCACGGAGCCTGGCATAAAGCAAGTGCTTGGTGCATGTCACTGACTCACTTGAGAAAGGAGGAGGGGGCTGCTGGACACACCACTCACCAGCTGCTCACAGCCTCAGCTTCCTGGGACAGATGCCCATGAAGGTGGCACCGCTTGCTGCCTTCTGGGCCTTCCACTGTGGCCCGGCCACAGACTGGCATTCCTGCCAGGAGCCTGAACCAAATGGGGACAGACGTGTATTTGTTTCATCCTCACTTATTTCCTGCTCCATCACCTCCCAGGCCCCAGAAATTCTCCCAGTAGGGTAGGGAGCAACCTTCCCTCAGGATTGCCCCGGAAGGCTTTTCCCACCACCCTGCCGCCTCCCTGACCCCACCGGCACCCCTCGTCATCCTGAGACGCTCCACCGCCCTGGTACATGGGACAGACTACTAAAAATTGTGCTGTCAGAGAGGACGGTGCTCAAATAAATACACCTCCCCCTCCACATCTCCCCCAATATCACTGGGGCAGAGAGAGAGTCCGGATGGGCCGTGCTGGGGGGAGGCTGGTGGGGGTATCTGTGAATAGTGCCGAGGTAGAAAAGCAAAGCTCAAAGAATCCAGCCTTCTTTGAAAGAGGTCTGAAGACTCTGGAGTCTCAGACCCATGATAGTCGGCCCCTCTGGATGGGGAACCTACTGAGGCTGTACTCTGGGACCCCACTGGTATCTTCTAGAGACAGCTTGTGGCCAGGGGACAGAAAGTGGTGCCATGGGGAGCTAGTGCTGTAGAATGTGGTACAAGGGTTGGCCCTGTCCAATGAGGTGGGCCCTGTGTGGGGCCTGAGCAGCCATCCATTCTGGCCGAGATGGGGGAGTCTGACTAGGTAGTGACTGAGGGACAGGCTGGTCTCTTCAGGAGGCAAGAGGGCCCGAGGCTAGGGGCTGGGATGGGAGAGGCAGGGGAGGGGCTGGAGAGGATGGGCGAGGCAGGGGAGGGGCTGGAAAGAGATGAGGGGGGAAAGGCCAGGGTCCTCGAGCTCCTCCCCACTAGGGCCCTTTGCCCTGAGTGTTATTAGTCTGGACAACACTCTAGGAGCCTCTCCTGACTCCCACAGATCTGCCCTGCCCAGGGGAAAGTTCTCCAGGGAGAAAGCTCCTGGGAATGGCGGAGAGAGCCAGCACTTCTACTGGCAAGGCTCCTTATCTGGGGCTCGCCCTGGGTCCAGTGGGTCAGACTGCCCAGGCCTCTCTGTTAGGCTCCATGCCAGCAGCCGGTGGCTCCTTCAGGGCAGCCGTCAATTCTGTGGACCCCTCCAGGTGGGCTGGCCTTCTGACAGTGTGCTTGGTTGTCTGTCTTGGCCGAGCGGAGAGAGGCCACTGGTTCAGGGACAGCTGCTCATGGTCCTGCTGGACGGCCAGAGAAAGACCCGGGCTGGAAGTTCAGACAGGGGCCGGCGTGGCCAGGGATGCGGGGCCAGGCTAGGTAGTTCCCCACGTCTCTCTGCTGTGTGGTGTGGGCTCCCTCGGTGACTGGGTGTTTGCTAGGTTCTGGCAGGGGAGGACTTGGAGGGAGGCTGGGATGTTAGGAGAGAAGTGGGGGAAAACTTCCTGCTGCCTTTTCCAGGTCTTGCCATTGTCTTTCCAGAATCAGCAGCAGCAGCTGGAGATGAGGGTCCCAGTGCCCTTTCTTTAGGGTGACCACTGTCTCCCAGCACCCACACTGGTCTGAGCACTGGCAAGGCAGGGACAGCTTCATCTACAGGTTTGAGCATCAGCCTCGTTGCCCTTCTGTGCCCGATTCTGGGGGTGGGCGGCAGGCACTGTAAGCACTTATTATTATTCTCTGGATTGTTCAGTGGCCCCTTTCTGTTCATCCAGCCTTCCAACGACTGTGTCAACAAGTCCCTGTATTGAATCCCCTCCGTGTGAAGCACCTATAATGGTTTCTGTTTCCTACTGGACCGTGACAGGCACAGCACCTTTACAGATTTGCTTGGCTGTTCTCCATTGCCCTCATTAAGCATCAGGCTCCATAGGCAGGGGCCATGTCTGTCTTGTTTGTTTTTGTATCGTCAGTGCTTGGCAGAGAGTAGGTGCTCAGCTTGAATGAATACTTGGGATTTAAGTGGGGGATTTAAGTCTTCCTTGTACCCTGACTTTATGTATTTGTTAACTTCCTGGTCCTAGGCAGCCCTAATCTGAACAAGAAAATGCGTCACCCATCAATCCAAGCCCTTCAAGAATGTCAAGATCCTCCTTGAGTCAGCTTGTCCCGACACCACCTGGCTCCCAGGGCCGCTGGGCAGCTGTGGTTGGCTGTGCAGCCCTTGCTTTTCACCTGTCTCCTGTCCTGGAGTGCCCGTTGCATCTTCAGTGTGATAGTTGCACCACTCCTTTAAGACAGGCTCATGCCTTACCTTATCCCCTCAATGACTGTCTTATTTTTGTCTGTCCCTAAGAGCAGAGCATGGGGCTAGAGTGGCAGTAGTGTTTCAATAAACACGTGTTGACTTACAATTGTTACTTGTCTTACAGTAGGCTTTCTAATAAGAGGTCCGATGACCGCCAACGATAAAGTAGTATGGGCTGGCATTATGGAGCACTCACTCACCATGTCCTGATACTTCCTGTGAAGTCCACATTCAAACCCCATAGCTGTCTTACAGGATCCTTGTTTCTCTTTATTGTTACTCTTTCCATTGTTGATGAAACTGTGGCTCAGAGTGATTAAGTAACCTGCCCAGGGTCTCACAGCAATGAAGAAGCAGAGCCAGACTTTAGGCCCCATCCTGACTGACTCTATTTTACTGAACCTGAATACACCGTGGCCTCCCAGAGTAGGGCCTGGGCCTGGCCAAGGGGCAGGAAGGCCAAGGTGGCCACAGGCAGTGTGGGGAGGTTCACATCCAACTCCTGCCCCATGGCCCTTCTCATCTTCTCTCCTGGGAGGCCTTGCTCTTCCCCAGCCCAAGGCCTTCCCTTTCCTCATGTCCTCCCGTCCTTGTCTTCCAGGGGACATCCTTGGCCATTATTCCAATGGGACCCCATGGTCCCGTGGGCACAGTGGTTGGTGGCTCCCATGTCCTGCAGGAGAACAGAAGAGAAGGGTGCTGCCCTGTGGGAGCTGGACCAAGGATAGGGAGAGGCCATGTGGCAGTGAGGGGAGTGAAGGGAGGGACAGAGACAAAAAGGCTAAAGCGTGAAAAGAGAATTATAAAATAAACTGGGGTAAACTGAATTAACTTTGCTGCTCCTGGAATTATAGAGAACTGACAGGGGAGCAGAGGAAAGCAAGGGAGATGATTTTTCCTCTTGGAAAACTCAACTTCTAAGGCACAGTTAGAAGGAAGAGGAAGATTCCTGCCCTAAGGTCAGGCCTAAGAGGAGTCCTGATTTCTTCTCCCAGCCCCACCTAGTCACTTTCAGTGCACGCGGAGTTGGCCCTAGGGGATTCCCAGGGGGCCCCTGGCTTCTGTGAGTTTCAAACAGGCTCTTCCATATAAACAGAGTAGAAGCAGCAGCAGGTTGGAACGGAAGTGATACTGGCCATTTGGGTGAGACATACAATACACTTGCTGAGCTGGAAGAGCTCAGGATGAACTTCTAAGGGCTCAGAGGATTTCCCTCTGACTGACATGCTGGTGAGTTAAGCAGCTAAAAGGAAAACATCCAACATCAAACAAAGAGTTTGCATGGTCTCCCCTTTTAACTTTCGGAACCTCTAGAAATCGTAGCTGTTTGTTTTAAACTCGTCAAAAATCTCGTAAGTCAACTAGTGACAAGGTTGACAGTTAAAATAATTTATTGGAGTCATATTCATAAAGCATGTCCTTGTTCACAGTCACCTGGGTGAGCTTGCAGCTTCCACCCTTAAGCTTATAAAAAAGCCGATGAGTCACCTCCATCAAACAGGTAATGGCATGGTCAGTCCCCAGCACCCACAGACAGCTGGCCCCAGAGCTGGGCAGGGGTGTGAGCCACACCCACCCCAGGCTCCCCCAAGGCACACACACTTGCTGCATGAAGGAGAGAGTTCTCATCTTAAAATTCATCCATTCAAACCTTTTTTGCACTCGTAGATTATGTTTCAAAATTAATATTGTCTTTAAGAAATCTAAATTCACCAGTAAACTACATAAAACACGAACTTTACTGATGAAGTTTCAGCAGTCACTAGTGGGGACGTAAAACGCAGAAGTTACTCTCCAGCCACTCTGGAAAATTGTTTGTCGGGGTTTCTTAATACTTAACTACACCACCCAGCAATCATACGGGGGCATTTTCCTGGAGAACTGAGCATTCCCCCCACACAAAAGCCTGCACACAAGTTTTCACAGCAGCCAAGAACTGGAAACAGGCAAACTGTTTCTCAATAGGCGGATGGTTAAACAAATGACGGCAAAGCCAGACCACGGAACGCTACTCAGGAGCAAGAAGGAAGGAGCTATTGACATAGGCCACAGCTTGGATGGTGCTCAAGAGCATTAGGCTGAGTGGAAGACGCCAAGCTCAAAGACCCGTGTACTGTGTGGTTCCATTTATTTATGTAACTTTCTGGAAATAACAACATCGTAGGAATGAAATTTGTGGTTTTCAGGGGTTTGTTCAGGAGGGGTTGAGGGAGGGCAGCGTAGGGGGTGCACTCTGAAAGGGTAGCACGAGGGAGCTCTTTGGGGTGAGTGGCAGCCCTGTACCTTGATGCAGTGGTGATTCCCTGAATCTACATATATGAGAAAAGTGGAGCCCCAAAGTACCAAAGGCAGTTTTCGGGCTCTGATACTGTACTACCATTAGGAAAGATGCAGCTACTGGGGGAAGCTGCGGACGGGGACAGGAGGCCTCTCTGAATTATCTTTGCAACTTCCTATGAATCTATAATTACTACAAAATAAGTTTTAAAATGTGAACTGGCAAAGACTTGAAAATAAACATTTTAGGCAATTATCCATGAGAGCAAGCTCAGGAGAGGAGAGGTGGAAGAGAAACTGCAGACTCCCCAGGGCCTGGCCCATCCCTGTCTGTCATCACCAAGAAATACGGGACCTGGCCTGGCCAGCAGGGTGGCTCAGGGTCTAGGGAAGTTGAGAGAGGAGCCAGGGCCTTGTGTGAGCGCATCTGACTATGCTTTCCTGGCACATCTGGCCTCTTGTTCATATGGAAAGTCTGTAGCACGGGTCTGCTCTCAGGTCCTTGGGGTATCTCGTCAGCAGCAGCTGGAAGAAAAGATCCTCCCTGGGCTGCCCCCACCGTGGACAGCATCAGAATTCCATTATTTGATTTAGAGTTCTTTGTCCCTTTGCTGGCCTGATTTTACAACTCACTCTCTGTACTAACACCCTTAGAAAAACAGGCCTGTTCGTGAGGTCTTAGGCCCTGAGACAGAATTTGCTGGGCCCCCAAGGCCTGGTGCTCTGGGATCAGCCCCAGTGGGCAGCAGCAACTGCACCCCCAGGAGACCAAAGCAGAAGAGGGGCCTGTGCTAGGCTGTTTCTGCACTCGTCTCTCCAGCCAGCACGTCTTCTGTTCAATGGGATCAGAATCATCCACCCACCTCAACATTGTCTCTCTCTCCCATCTACCTCGCCATTCCTCACCCCAGATATAAGGCCCATGTGATTCTAGTTTCGTGCTAGGAATGCTTATTTAAGGGAAAACCAGGTACAGAACAGCAGGTACAGAATAACCCCATTAAATAGGTGTGTACACATATACGAGTATGTGCGCACATATGGATCATATTTATTTCTGAACTTTCTCAATTTTCAATAATGAATAGGATTACTCCTGAATTAAAAATAAATGAAGTTACCATGAGGAAACATCAGACAAGACCAAATTAAAAGACATCGTACAAAAATAACTAATCAGAAGGCAGAGGGGATCATGGCAGATGGAAGGCAGGACTGGATTGCAGTTCCAGACAGAGCAGCATGCGAAGGCTTGCATTGTGAATTTTAGCTACAGATCAAACACAAGAACAGACCAGCAATCCTGAGAGGACCCACAGACCCTCTGAAGGAAGCAGACTGCTCTTGCAGGACCCGGGAGACACCCCAAATACTGTGAGTGCCCCAAGTGAGGAATTAGGAAAGGGAGACCCTCCTCTTCCAAACACATCCCTCCACTGGAGAAGCTGAAGGTCTGTTTGCAGGAGAAGTTTCCAACTTCACCTGGAGCTGAGTCAAGTTGGAGAGCTGAGCAAAATACGGGGGTAGAGGAAGCAGCAGAAAGGCCCTGGGAGCTCACTGGGTCCCCAAGCAGCCCAATCCTGCCTGGCACCACAGGGATTCATCAGGAGGGTGGCCAGAGGAGCAGGGGGTAAAACTCCACAGGGAGAAGGACTTCTCTAGCTGAACTTTGTAACAATTTGAATGGGGAGAGATGCCTCCTGGCCAGAACTCAGAAGACCTGGTCAGAACTCAGGAGAGGTCACAAATTGAGTGTGCAGACTTTACAGGCAGGGGAAGAACTAAAGCCCTTTACTCTTGCTTTGGGAGGAGGATAGCCTTGGGCAAGTTTTCAAACCCATCCTGCCCTCTGCCTGGAAACAGACTTGGGGCTGTTGTGAGGGACACAGTGGGAGTGGAACTGGCCATTTGGTTTGTGTGGGAGCTGGGTGAGGCCTGTGATTGCCAACTTTCCCCCATTTCCCTGACAATCTGCATGACTCAGCAGAGGCAGCCATAATCTTCCTAGGTGCACAACTCCCGTAACTTGGGAATCTCACCTCCACCCCTCACAGCAGCCACAGCAAAACTCATCCAAGGAGAGTCTGAGCTCAGACATGCCTAGCCCTGTCCCCATCTGATGGTCCTTCCCTATCCACTCTAGTGGAAGACAAAGGGCATATAATCTTGGGAGTTCTAGGGCTCCACCCACCACTGGTCCATCTCCATACTACTACAGCTGTTGCTTTCTGGAAAGTGCCACCTCCTGGCAGGGGGCCAACCAGCACAAAAATAGACCATTAAACCACCAAAGCTAAGGACCCTCACAGAGTCCACTGCACCCTCTGCCACCTCCACCAGAACAGGCACTGGTATCCATGGCTGAGAGACCCATAGACGGTCCACATCACAGGACTCTGTGCAGACAATCCGGAGTACCAGCCCGGAGCCAGGTAAATTCGCTGGGTGGCTGGATCCAGAAGAGAGACAACAATCACTGCAGTTCGGCTTACAGGAAGCCACATCCATAGGAAAGGGGGAAGAGTACTGCATCAAGGGAACACCTTGTAGAACAAAAGAATCTGAACAACAGCCTTTAGCCCTAGACCTTCCCTCTGACAGAGCCTACCCAAACGAGAAGGAACCAGAAAACCAGCCCTGGTAATACGACAAAACCCTATTGAAAGGCTCTTCAATACCCCCCATAATCACACTAGTTCACCAATAATGGATCCAAACCAAGAAGAAATCCCTGATTCACCTGAAAAAGAATTCAAGAGATTAGTTATTAAGCTAAACAGGGAGGGACCAGAAAAAGGCGAAGCCCAATGCAAAGGAAGTCCAAAAAATGATACAAGTGGAGGGAGAAATATTCATGGAAATAGATAGCTTAAAGAAAAAACAGTCAAAAATTCAGGAAACTTTGGACACAATTTTAGAAATGTGAAATGCTCTGGGAAGTCTCAGCAATAGAATTTAACAAGTGGAAGAAAGAAATTCAGAGCTCAAAGACAAGGTCTTTGAATTATTAACCCAATCCAATGAAGACAAAGAAAAAAAAAAAAAAAGAAAATATGAGCAAAGACAGACCTCCAAGAAGTCTGGGATTATGTTAAACAACCAAGCCTAAGAATAGTTGGTGTACCTGAGGAAGAAGAGAATTCTAAAAGCCTGGAAAACATATCTGGAGTAATAATCAAGGGAAATTTTCCCAGATTTGTGAGAGACCTAGACAGCCAAATACAAGAAGCACAAAGAACACCTGGGAAATTCATCACAAAAAGATCTTTGCCTAGGCACATTGTCGTCGGGTTATCCAAAGCTAAGACAAAGGAAAGGCTCTTAAGAGTTGTGAGACAAAAGCACCAGGTAATCTATAAAGGAAAAGCTATCAGATTAGCAGCAGATTTCTCAGCAGAAACCCTATAACCTAGAAGGGACTGGGGACCTATCTTCAGCTTCCTCAAACAAAACAATTATCAGCCAAGAATTTTATATCCAGTGAAACTAAGTATCGTATATGAAGGAAAGATACAGTCATTTTCAGACAAACAAATGCTGACAGAATTTGCCATTACCAAACGACCACTACAACAACTGCTAAAAGGAGCTCTAAATCTTGAAACAAATCCTGGAAACGCATCAAAATGGAACCTCTTTAAAGCATAAATCACACAGGACCTATAAAACAAAAATACAAGTTAAAAAGCAAAAGCAAAACCAAAGTAGACAGGCAACAAAGAGCATGATGAATGCAATGGTACCTCACATTTCAATACTAACATTGAATGTAAATGGCTTAAATGTTCCACTTTAAAGACACAAAACCACAGAGTGGATAAGAACTCGCCAACAAACTATCTGCTGCCTTCAGGAGACTCACCTAACACATAAGGACTCACATAAACTTAAAGTAAAAGGGTGGGAAAAGGCACTTCATGCAAATGGACACCAAAAGTGAGCAGGGGCAGCTATTCTTATATCAAACAAACTTTAAAGTAACATCAGTTAAAAGAGATAAAGAGAGACAGTATATAATGGTAAAAGGCCTTGTCCAACAGAAAAGTATCACAATCCTAAACATATATGTACCTAACACTGGAGCTCCCAAATTTATAAAATAATTACTAGTAGACCTAAGAAATGAGATAGACAGCAACACAATAATAGTGGGGGACTTCAATACTCCACCGACAGCACTAGACAGGCCATTGTAACAGAAAGTCAATGAAGAAACAATGGATTTAAACTATACCTTGGAACAAATGGACTTAACAGAAACAAAACAGGAGATATTACAATTGACGGAACATTTCATCCAACAACCACAGAATACACATTCTATTCAACAGCACACGGAACTTTCTCCAAGATAGACCATATGATAGGTCATAAAACGAGACTTGATAAATTTAAGAAAACTGAAATTATATCAAGCACTCTCTCAGACCACAGTAGAATAAAACTGGAAATCAACTCCAAAAGGAACTTTCAAAACCATTCAAATACATGGAAATTAAATAACCTGCTTCTGAAAGCATTGAGTCAAAAATAAAATCAAGATGGAAATTAAAAAATTCTTCAAACTGAAAGACAATAATGACACAACTTATCAAAACCTCTGGTATATAGCAAAGGCAGTGTTAAGAGGAAAGTTCATAGCCCTAAACACCTACATCAAAAAGTCTGAAAGAGCACAGATAGACAATCTAAGGTCATACCTCAAGGAACTAGAGAAACAAGAACAAGCCAAACCCAAACCCAGCAGAAGAAAGGAAATAACCGAGATCAGAGCAGAGCTAAATGAAATTGAAACAAACAAACAAACAAAAAACCCATAAAAGATAAATGAAATAAAAAGCTGGTTATTTGAAAAGATAAATAAAATTAATAGACCATTAGCAAGATTAACCAAAGAAAGAAGAGAGAAAATCCAAATAACCTCACTAAGAAACAAAACAGGAGATACTACAACTGACACCACTGAAATACAAAAGATCATTCAAGGCTATTAGGAATACCTTTATGCACAAAAAACTAGAAAACTTAGACGAGATGGATAAATGCCTAGAAAAATAGAACCCTCCTAGCTTAAATCAGGAAGAATTAGTACACTAAACAGATCAATAACAAGCTGCAAGATTGAAACAGTAATTTAAAAATTACTGACAAAAAAAAGTCCAAGAACAGATGGATTCACAGCAGAATTCTACCAGACATTCAAGGAAGAATTGATATCAATCCTTTTGACATTATTCCACATGATAGAGAACAAAGGAACCCTCCCTAATTCATTCTATGAAGCCAGCATCACCCTAATATCAAAACCACGAAAGGACATAACCAAAAAAGAAAACTACAGACTGATATCTTTGATGAACATAGATGCTAAAATCCTTAACAAAATACTAGCTAACTGAATCCAACAACATACCAAAAAGATAATCCACCATGATCAAGTGGGTTTCATACCAGAGATGCAAGGATGGTTTAACATACGCAAGTCAATAAATGTGATACACCACATAAACAGAATTTAAAACAAAAATCACATGATCATTTCAATAGATGCAGAAAAAGCATTCGACAAAATCCAGCATCCCTTTATGGTCAAAACTCTCAGCAAAATCGGCATACAAGGGACATACCTTAATGTAATAAAAGCCATCTATGACACACCCACAGCCAACATAATACCGAATGGGGAAAAGTTGAAAGCAATCCCTCTGAGAACTGGAACAAGATAAGGTCGCCCACTCTCACCACTCCTCTTCAACATAATACTGGAAGTCCTAGCCAGAGAAATCAGACAAGAGAAAGAAATACAGGGCATGCAAATCAGTAAAGAGGAAGTCAAACTGTCACTGTTTGCTGACGATAAGATCGTTTAACTTGAAAACCCTAAAGACTCTTCCAGAAAGCTCCTAGAACTGATAAAGAATTCAGCAAAAGTTTCTGGATACAAGATTAATGTACACAAATCACTAGCTTTTCTATATACCAACAGCAACCAAGCAGAGAATCAAATCAAGAGCTCAACCCCTTTCATGATAGCTGCAAATAATAATAATAATAATAATAATAATAATAATATACTTAGGAATATAACTAACAAAGGAGTTGAAAGACCTCTACAAGGAAAACTACAAAACACTGCTGAAAGAAATCAGATGACACAAACAAATGGAAACAAATCCCATGCTCATGGATGGGTAGAATCAATATTGTGAAAATAACCATACTGCCAAAAGCAATCTACAAATTAAATGCAATCCCCATCAGAATACCACCATCATTCTTCACAGAATCAGAAAAAACAATTCTAAAATTCATAGAACCAAAAAAGAGCCAGCATAGCCAAAGCAAGACTAAGCAAAAAAAAAAAAAAAAAAAAAAAAATCTGGAGGCATGACACTACCTGATTTCAAACTATACTCTAAGGCCATAGTTACCAAAACAGCATGGTACTGGTATAAAAACAGGCACATAGATCAATGGAACAGAATAGAGAACCCAGAAATAAACCCAAATACTTAACAGCCAACTGATCTTGGACAAAGCAAACAAAAACATAATATGGGGAAAGGACATCCTTTTCAACAAATGGTGCTGGGATAATTGGCTACTCACATGTAGGAGATTGAAACTGGATCCTCATCTCTCACCTTATACAAAAATCAACTCAAGATGGATTAAGGACTTAAACTTAAGACCTGAAACTACAAAAATTCTAGAAGATAACACTGGAAAAACCCTTCTAGATACTGGCTTAGGCAAGGATTTCATGACCAAGAACCCAAGAGCAAATGCAATACAAACAAAGATAGATAGCTGGGACCTAATTAAACTACAGAGCTTTTGCACAGCAAAAGGAACAGACAGCAGAGTAAACAGATAACCCACAGAGTGGGAGAAAATCTTCACAATCTATACATCTGACAAAGGACTAATATTCAGAATCTACAATGAAGTCAAACAAATCAGTAAGAAAAAAACAACAAATGCCATCAAAAAGTGGGCCAAGGACATGAATAGACAATTCTCAAAAGAAGATACACAAATGGGGAACAGACATGAAAAAATGCTCAACATCACTAATGATCAGGGAAATGCAAATCAAAACCACAATGTGATACCACCTCACTCCTGCAAGAATGGCCATAATCAAAAAAATCAAAAAACAACAGATGTTGGTGTGGATGTGGTGAACAGGGAATACTTCTACCCTTCTGGTGGGAATGTAAACTAGTACATCCACTATGGAAAACAGTGTGGAGTTTCCTTAAAGAACTAAAAGTAGAATACCATTTGATCTAGCAACCCCACTACTGGGTATCTACCCAGAGGAAAAGAAGTCATTATTCAAGAAAGATACTTGCACACACATGTTTATAGCAGCACAATTCACAATTCCAAAATTGTGGAACCAACCCAAATGCCCATCAATCAATGGGTGGATAAAGAAACTGTGAGAGAGAGATATATATATATGGTTACAAATACGGTGCAGTGTACACAAGGATGATGAGTGCACCAAAATCTTACAAATCACCACTAAAGAACTTACTCATGTAACTAAATACCACCTGTACCCCAATAACTTATGGAAAAATAAATTTTTCAAAAGCAAAAACAACAACAACAACAACAACAACAACAACAACTAATCAGTACTCTTCAGAAGTGGCAAGGTAAGGACCCAGGTTGTCCCAGATTAAAGGAGATGAAGGAGATATGACAACTAAGTGCCATGTGGGATCCTGGCCAGGATCCTGGATCAGAAAAAGGACATCAGTGAGGAAATTAGCAAAACTGAAGTAAGGTTTATAGAGTACTTGATAGCACAGTATCACTGTTTCCTGATTTCAAGAGTTGTACCATGGAAGATGCAGGCATTAGGGGCAGCTGAGGGAAGAGTACACAGAACTTTCTGTACTATTATTGCAGCTTTACTGTAAATCTCACATTACTTAACAATACAAGTAAATGAAGACAATTGGGCCAATGTCAATTTTGATTGTCATTGAGCCCCTCACCCCCCACAACACGTAAGGCCTCAGAGCCCAACATGAGCATGCACTTTGCTCTCCCAGGAGTTTCACTGGCAGGAGCAGGGCAGGTGGAGCCACCACGACCTCTCACAGTTCTCACCCTGGGAGCTATCCTGATTCCGGAAACACCGTGCATCTAGCCTGCTTCCAGGACTTCTCCCCTGGCCTCTAGGCCTTTCCCTCTCTTTCCCCCCAGCCTATGAATGCCTGTTCTTTGAGGTCCAACTCTTGGTGGCAGGCCTGGACCCCTCCCTGGCCTGGAGAGTTCAGAAGGTCCCTCCTTGCTGAGGCTACCATCCAACTGTGGGGGGGGAGATGCTCACAGTCTCTCCCCAGCAGACAGGAAATCACCAGGAGGCAGTGCCCTGTCACCAGGGGCTTGCAGGACTGACATAAACCACAGGCTCAATAAAAAGAGGCAGAGTCAACCAGTACCCCGGCCGCCCATGTGGCTGCTCCAAGGTGAGGGGCACACCCAGGGCCTGGCACATAGGACTCATCAGAGCAAGGTTATGTCATCAGTCTGGCAGGATGCCCACGCTGTGCTGGGGATGGTAGCCTTGGCAGAAACCTGCCTCTTAGGTGGAGTTTCAACTGGAGCCACTCAGATGCTAGGCCCACCCTACCTGGTTCTCTTTCTGGTTGCCATCAATGGTCACCCATTAGCCAGTTTGCCTAAAAGTGGCTCGATCAGGCCCAACTTTGCAGGCAGATGACGAGAGTGAGAAGGGCCGGTCACGTCCGATTTAAAAGTAGATCCACTTTCTATCTTTTCCTCCCTGCTCAGAGACAGCACTGCCAAATTCAGGGCAGGTAAGAAAATACCACCCACAAGCTAGATATTTCAGAAGGTGCTGGAAAAACAAAACACACTCTTTTGCCCTGATTGGACCCCAGACTTCAGTGTGCTCCTCCATGAAGAGGATGTGGTACCAGCCAGTTCAGAGGGGACTTGTGCAGTGTGGAACACTGCATATGCACAGCTCTGCAGATGGGAGCAGGCAGGCTTCCCAGGGATCAGGGCCACGACTCAGCCGTAGGGCGCCCCAGAGAGTAATACAGTGACAGGTTCTCATTTGCAACCAGGGTGCCTCACACGACTGTTTTATGGCAGATGCTGTCATAGTTACCTTGTGTGGGGGACCCCACAAAAGTCAAAGTTCAAAGTCAGCAGACATGACAATTAAGAAAACCTGCTCCCAGAGGGAAACACAGTCTCCCCACTTCAAATCAGAAAGGCACAAATAGTTGGACAAAAGAAGCCATGTAATTATAATTCATTTCCAACATTTTCCTGGGAATCCTGAGTATTTTAGCAACGTCCCCCCAGGCCTCCACACCCAAGTGGGTTTTGTTTTGGAGGGCGGAACCCCCCTGGCGGCATCAGACGGGGCGCAGAGTGGGATCTGTCTCTTGAGTACAGCTGCACCCCGCTGTGCGCCCGGTGGGAGACTCGCAGCCACCGCAGCCCCTGCGCTCCGTCCCCCTTGTCTCAGCGCGGTCTTGTCTGGGGCCGAGGCCGGTTTCCCCCTTCCTCTCTCTCTGCAGGTGGCCGGGGGGCCGCACTCACCAGCTCCGGCAGGAAGAAGGCGAAAGGGATGGTGAGGAGCAGCGCGATCCCCGAGGGCACATCGGACGGGGCGTAGCTGGTGACCGGCGGGTCGGGCGAGGCCATGCTGTCAGCCCCTGCTGGGCACTCCCGGCAGCTCGCCCGAGCGCAGCCCGTCAAATATCACCTCCTGCGCGACACACCCATCGGACGTCGTCTGGGAGGGGAAAAAAAAGTTCCAGCCGAGCAGGTCCTTCCACTCGCTGAAGCCAACAGATCCTCAGTGAGCGGGCCAGCGGCATCGAACGGCCCTGCCTGGCCGGCGGGGGACACAGCGCTGGTGCAGGAGGGAGCAGAGCGGGAGTCTCTTTCTAGACCTTTCCAACTAAGGAATCTTTGACTCCTAGGGCCTGTTACTCTAGGGGATGCCAGCGACAGTCACTCCCCTGGGCCCAGAGTGTAGGCTCAGGCTGCTTGGCTATGAGGGCTGTGTACTGAGGACCAGCAATGAGCCATGCTATCTGCAGACAGCCCGGGTGCCCACCACGGCCTGCACGTGGCTGTTTTGCCCTTTTCCAAGTGAGGAGACTGAGAATCAGTGAGGTCAACTCAAGGCCACAGAGCTGGTTACTAACAATGCTGGATCTTGCCCAGCTCCCTCCCTTTCCACTCTTGGTGGCAGCTCTCGGTCGCCAGCCTCCCCTGGGAGGAGCAGCCCTCCCTTCCAGCTCATGCCCCTGGGACTTGGTGTTTCCTTCTTTCTCTGGATCCCTTTCCATGGTCCTCCACTGCTCTTTTCCTCATGGCGCAGATGGAGGAAGGCCCCCACTCTCTGGGAGAGGACCACAGCAGCAGGCACCAGAGAAGGGCTGGGCTGGCTGGCTGCTGCCTCTGGCGGACAACCTCCTTCCTTCCCTGACCTTCCTTCCAGCCAGTGCCTTGCCCCTAAATGGGCTTGGGGCCAAGAAGTTTCTTCCTGACTCCCAGGCAAGTAGGGGAGCTGACTGCAGGGCTGTGACCCAGAAGCAAGCAACTCCTTTCACACCAAATACAAGTCCCAAAGGCTGAACCATTTCCCCTCCGCCTTTGAATTGGCGAACCTTCATTTTCCCAACCTGCCCTGAAAGAGTGTGCTCAGGATGCTGGGGATTGGGGTCCCTTCTTCCTGCCCCCAGCTGCTCCCTGGTATGGAGAGCATGTGGGGAAGATTGTGTGAGGGCTGGATTAATTAGAAGAGCCCGTGTCCTGATCTCATTAGCAGAAATGGGGAATTCCAGGTCCTGTCCTCAGGGCCACAGGTGGGGAGATCAGCCAGCTCAGCCTTTGCCTTGTCTGGGGAGAGCCCAGGGAGAGAGGAGTTTGGACAAATGAAGCTAAGAGCAAAGGCATTGCAAAGAAAGGCAATGAACCCCCCAGTGGATCTCAAACCAGACTGAGCATCCCTTTTCTCCAGGCTATGGAAACTAGGAAGTAAGGGAGACGCTAATCCCACCTGCCAACCGCAGTCTCACCTATGCCACCTTGTTTACAGGACTAATCCAAGCAAAGCAGGGATTTCTCCATGAATCCCACATCTTGCCACCTCTCTTAAAGGTTGCAAATAAGCACTGTGCCACTCTTACGGGCTGTAGGATACCTTTGACTTGCCCATGGACAACATGGCATAGTAGGAAAAGCTTAAGAAGGAAAACAACCTTCTTAGGCTCATATCTATGAAATGGAGATAATAATACAACCCATAACCCCTTAGTCTCAAGTTGAGAGGCCCTGAGCCACCTCCACCTTCTGAAGCAATTAGCATATTAAGAAATGAAGATATGCCTTGGTCCTCCGGCTAAAGACCAGGGTTTTCATTTTCCTCCTCTGCTGTGCACTTCTTGTGACTGTGTCTATCTTCGGGACCAAAGCAATGTGGGTGTCGGGGTTTGGGGCGGGGGGGGGGGGGGGGGGGAGAGAGAGAGAGAGAGAGAGAGAGAGAGAGAGAGACAAAGGTAACAATTATTCCCCCCATGCTTTTAGGATCATGGTTCCTCTGGTCAGAGACAAAGGTTCCCCTTTCTCAGAGTTCCAGGTACCTGCCTGGCTGCTACTTCCATTGCCACCATCACTGTCACTTGATTGCCCAGGGGCTGAGGAAGGAAAGAATAAACAAACAAACAAAACACAGAGATTTTCTACACTCCCTCTGACTCTTTGGGGCCCCCTTTCCCATTCCTCAGACCAGAAACAGGGATTCTTTTGGAGACGTCTTTGTCCGCATCCTGCGTACAGTTCTGGGTTTCAGGTGGTCTCTGACCCCGGCTGAGAGGTACCAGAGGAAAGAAAATGGGAAACTCACCAACAGCTTAGTAGTGTTTTGAATTCTGGTTTCCTTCCAAAATATTCCTGCTTTTTTTTTCTAGAATCCTCAGTTAGCTTCTCCATGCATTCTGTCCAGGGCTGTTAATTGCATTTAGTGAAAGGAAGAGAAGGAGTATCCTTCTCTACTTGACCAGAGCCCAACTTGCAACATCCTGCTTAACTCTTCAAGCACTTTTCACTACCCAAGATTTCCCTGATTTACTAATTTGCCTATTGTTTGTCTCCCTGCCCTGCCCCTCTCCAGGATGTGGGCTTAAGGAGAGCCAAAACTTTGCTCATGTGGTGAACCACAACCATATCCACCATCTTAAATACCGTCTGGTACACAAAAGGTACTCAATAAATGGTTTTGAATAAATGTTTTTGAATGATTGAAACAGTCATGAAAACAGTCATAAAGACTTTGAAGACAACTGCTTATCTCTTTTTTTTGACTCCTCTTTATTAAACTCTTTTCCCACTAAGAAATTGCTTTATCATTTTTCAGAAACAATTTACTAGTTCCATGAAGAGACAGGCCAGAAGAAATTCAGAGATACTTGGGGGAAAGAATAGACAGTTGTATCCATTGGGATTCTTTCAATAACAAATGTTAAAAAAACCCATTCCAACTGGCTTTAGTGATGAAAGGAACTTATTACCTTAGGAAATGAGAGGTTGAGAGGTAATAATGGTTTCCGGTGAGACTTCATCCAGTGACTTGAACAATGACACTCAAGGTGGAGGTGATGTTACCAAGAGACAAGTATATGGAGGCTGGGTAGCAGAAACACCAGATGTCCACTACAGTAGCCTCCCCCTGTAGGAGCAGAGCTCTCCCCTTTTCTGCTGCAAGAACACACATGTCCACTGGTTCTGGCCTGCTAGACACAACTAGATTGCAACTATTATTTCTACAGATCAAGGTCTCTTTAACTCTCAGATGGGGTAGATAGAATGCACACACTGATAGACTCAGGAAGACCCTGTGATTAATGTTCATAGCCATGAGGCAGAACTGAGTCTGGTTTCTTGTGTCCCTGGAGTTGGGCAAGTACCGAACAGCTGCCAGGAAAAAGGAAGGACTCAATGGGATAATGTCTGGGTCATCCAGAGATTCCTACCTGGAGAAGAGCTCAGAAAGCATGGAGACCTTTTTATTCCCCAAAATGGTCTCTTCGAAAGGACAAAGTTCTGCAAAGTTAATCTTTTCTGGCAAAGTCAGATGCAAATGAGCAGGTTAAGGTCCAGTCTGTCTTACAGAGTATCAGAAAAGGGCTAAATGACAGACACACTATCAAAGTCCCAAGTGTGAGCCGTACTCCATGAATGATTTTTTATATTGCTGCACACAGACCTGCACGCCTCATTCAGTATCAGCCATCACTGAGCAGAACATCCTCAACCTCCATTTTCCTGCCTATGAGACAATATAGCCCATAGCCGTTCACTTGCCATTCACTTACTATTTTTTTGAGACAGGGTTTCCCTGTCGCCCAGGCTGGAGTGCAGTGGGATGATCACAGCTCACTGCAGGCTCAACCTCCTCAGCTCAAGTAATCCTCCAACTCTGTCTCCCGAGTAGCTGGAACTACAGACCTGCGCCACCATATCCGGCTAATTTTTGGATTTTTGTAGAGATGGGGTCTCATCATGTTGCCTAGGCTAGTCTTGCATGCCAGGGCTCAAGCACCCTGACTGCCTTGGCCTCCCAAAGGTGTGAGCAACTGTGCCTGGCCCATTCACTTATCTTTATACCCATCCCTCTTTATCCAAATTGACTTGGTTACTGCATTCAAATATCAGAATTCAGAGAGCAAGTTTGAGTGTTGAGGGATACAGTGTTACGAAATCCATGTGTCCTTGAGTTTCAGGTAGTAAATGTGGCAGTTCAAATAGTGAGGGATTCATCTGAAAATGTATTTAAATCTAACTGGTCCCCAACAACAGAAAGTGGCGTTGGGAGAGGGAGAGTGAGGATAGGAAGGAACACCCGTACACTTACCATTGACTTCGTGCCTGCCACAGGGCCACTAACAGCCCTGGCCATAGTACTGTTGGAATTATTTTTTGTGTTTGGGTGATTACTGTCCACCTCATGTATTGTAAGGACAGAGATCTTGCCAGGATTGTTGTCACTCTATCTTCAAAGCCCAATGCTGTGCCTGGAGCACGGCAGGTGCTCAACACTTATTAAGTAAATGAGGAATGGACAATCGTAACACTTAGATGCAAAGTGCCCTAAGTAAGGTTCTTTCTCTGCCTCTTTGTTTTGAGGAAACAGATCACAGCAGCTAGGTGACAGCTGTCTTTGATCACCTCCACACCCCAAGAAAGCCTTCCAATTTAGAATGCTTCACACAAGAGGAAGCTGAGGCAGTTCACAGCAAAGGATATCCTATAATGCTGCAAATTGAAAAAGCCCTCAACTGGCAGAGGACACTGCTGGCTTCCTCTGTTAAACTGATAGTTTCCCAACTGCTACTGGGTTGGCAAGTCAAACTTGCTCCATTTGTACACAGGGTTATGTATTTCAACTGGTTTTATGTGAGTTGCTCTGGCCTTGCATATGAGATCCTAAAAACATTGCAGACAGACTCTACCTGCTCTTTAATATCTGCCTTTGACCCTAGACTTTCATTCCAAGCACCCAGGCAAGCGAGTTGCAACATTTTTCACCTCTGCAGACCTGACGGATATGACACTCAACCAATTAAGAGGTGGGGAGGGTGGGGAGGAGTGGGCCACATAGTTTACAGTTCAGACACCCCGCCCTGCCTGCCCTCCCATGGTTCGGGTGCGGTGAGTCCCCCTGGCCTCACAGGTGGGCACCACATGTGTGGTCACTCGGCAAAGGTCTGCTGGTGACCCTGCTGCTGCCCGCCCCCCACAACTTACTATTAATTCCGTGAGTTGCCGAAGTCATTCTCCTTGACACAGACCCATGAAGACTCATTTCCAGGATGTTTTTGGCTCCCTGACAACCTTTTCCTGTTTTGGAAGCCAGTAAGTGGCATTTAAAGTCACAGAGATTTTGTTGTTTAAAAAAAAGAAAAAGATTCCACTGACTGAAGAGAAGGTGGAGTCTCTTAACGGCAGAAATGCCCACGCCCCTGGGTCTCCCCCTTCCGTATGTACCTCACTTTCTGGCCTAAGCTTCACTTAAGCTTTTTCTCTGGTGTCCCTATACTTTCCTAATGTGTCAGAAGCTATGAAGTTGTCCACATTTGTCAGCTCATGACACATTCTCAAATGAACATGGAAGACAGTCTTGGAAAATGCATTCTAAAAAAAGCCTTCTCTTCATGTTGTACATGCACTGAAAGAAATGCACTAGCATATTCTTTCACTCAAAATGCCCCACCCCTGGCTTAACACTAAGAATAAGCCAAATGGTTAAAAAAAATAAAAAGATGGCCAAGCATGGTGGCTCTGAAATTCCAGCACTTTGGGAGACTGAGGCAGGAGAATTGCTTGAGTCCAGGAGTTCGAGACCAGCCTGGGCAACATAGTGAGACCCTGTTTCTACAATAAAAAACACAAAAATCAGCCAAGCATGGTGGCATGTGTGTGTGCTCTCAGCTACTCAGGAGGCTGAGGTGGGAGATCACCTGAGCCCGGGGAAGTCAAGGCTACAGTGAACTGTGATTGCACCACTGCACTACAGCCTAGGTGACAGAGTGAGACCTTCCTCAAAAAATAAATAAATAAAAATAAAAAATAAAAAGGTGGAGCTTAGAAATTAAAAGTCATTTCTACAGAGAAATGACTTTCACAGTGAGGAGTGACATGGGCTCATGTTCTTTCAAAAACAGGACTGCAGGGGACTAAGAGTAAGAGGAGGCAACTCAATAGGAGTAGGGAAAAGTCTCTGTCCACACTTACCACCTCCATTTGAAAGGCAAAACTGTCTCCCTGGGAGGAGGAGCTGGGGAGGGCCACGGTGCTAGAGAAGTGGGAGCACCACTTTGTAAGTGTGCCCAAGCAACTGATGGGCAAAAGGAAGGTGTTTGCCACACTCAGCCTTGTATCATGTGGTTGAGGGCAGAAGGGCACGCACAGGGAGAGATCTCCTGAAATGAGTTCCTGGAGAATGAAATCTCTTTTCCAAGGCTCAGTCCTCACTTGTCACATTTGTGGCTGGGAACCCTTTCTTTTTTTTGAGACGGAGTTTCGTTCTTGTTGCCTAGGCTGGAGTGCAATGGCGCAATCTTGGCTCACTGCAACCTTCGCCTCCCAGGTTCAAACAATTCTTCTGCCTCAGCCTCCCAAGTAGCTGGGATTACAGGCACGCACTACCACACCCAGCTAATTTTGTGTTTTTAGTAGAGATGGTGTTGGCCAGGCTGGTCTCGAACTCCTGACCTCAGGTGATCCACCCACCTCGGCCCCCCAAAGTGCTGGGATTACAGGCATGAGCCACTGCGCCTGGTCTGGAAACACTTTCATACCATGTTAATTTCTGAGACTGGGGCTCAAGGTAAATTTAGGTTAAGGGTTTAGGATAAGTTAGCTAGGATAGCCCAGAAGTTTCATAATACGACAGATCTCTAAAAATAAATGGCTCTTTTAAGGCAGCATGCCATTAAAAGAAAGTACCTCTAATGGGATTCTAATTATTTAGGTTAAACTCTTTCTCCTATTTTATTTTCATATGGAATTCTAAAAGGTTTGCACTGATGAGGCAGAACATCTTAGGCTGTTTAAAATTATACACGGTATCTTTACTTGGAATATTAGCTATGCCACTTATTAGCTGTGACCTTAGGCAAGTTACTTCACCTATTTGGCCTTGACTAGTAATAATAATAATAATAAAAAAAACAGTACCCATCTCCTATAGCAGGTGTGAGGATTAACCGGGTTAATGAGAAATGCTCAGGCACACAGTAGGTGCTCAATTAACGCAGGCTGTTACTATTTATCACTAAAAGGAAAGGCTTGGGACATTTTACCAGCAGTCACAAGTTTATCTGAAATGCAACAAAACCTGAGTACCTCATCCTTCTTCTCTGAAAGGGTGAATCAACTCCAGTCTCCAGTGCCCGAAAGTCTGTTTTTGTTCTTTTGACAGAGCACTTATTTTCTTGACTTGAAAAGGCAAAAGCGATTCTGCTTTTGTACTTAATTAGGGTAAATCACATTCAAGTATCAGACTGAATTAAGTGATACAACTTTCTCAAATGGATCACTTTAACTTCCTCTTCATTGAACAAGATACATTTTATTAACACTCATAAATTTAAATATTTTGGATACTAGACCCTTATCAGTTAGATGATTTGCAAATATCTTTTCCCATTCTGTGGGTTGTTTTTTTCACTTTCTTGAATAATCATAAATTTAGTTTTTGACAAAATCTTGCTTTTATAGAAATCTATACCATTAACTTGAGTAGCTGTTTTTGAAAAAGATATTGTTTAAATTTAGATATAACAGTATTCCTTATAAAAATTTATTTTATGGTTTTAAAAAATATTTAAATTATTGCATAAGCATTTCTTTAAAAATACGGTCCGTAGAAAGAAAAGAGTAAAACCTAAGTTGTAAAGTGACAGTAATTTTTGGTTCCATCATTTTATTCACATAATCGTGGAGGATCCATCTGATTCTGTGGGAAGCTGAGGGCTAGAGGCTGTCACCATCACACTGCATTCTTTCTCATTTCACCCAAGAAGTCATAGGTCTGCTCTGAAAGGTCAAAAGGTTCATGAATTCCGTCTGGCGACAGCAGAGCTTGGAGGGCACCCTGGTTTTCTTGGTTTTGCTTAAGGAAGTCAGTGATAACTTTCCATCGTGCAGTCTCAGACTCCTCTTCTGCCCACCTGAATGGGGGCAGGCGTGTGGAGTGGAGAAGTGGGAGCACGCAGTCATGGTAAACCAGGAGAAACGTGGACTTCAGGAACTCTTTGTCTCTCTGGGAAAACACCACCCCCACAAATAACATCGTTATTTTTAAAGTGTTAAAGTCTATGAACTGTATTAACTAAAAGCCACCTAAGACGTAGGATGGAGGGTGCCATTAGCGCCTGGCAGGTATCGGCTCTGAGCCAGCTGCTCAGGCAGGACGTGGTGCTTCAGAAGTGGAAGCAAGCAAGAGTTACACAGAGTCCAGCGGAGCAGTTCTCCCTGAGAGCCTCTACGTGGCTCCACGAGACCAGGGTGTCTCCTAAGCTCCATGGAGGGTGTCTCAACATTCTGTCAAGGTGTTGCAGTCTAATTTTGGTGATGCCAGTGTGGTGACAGGTAAATATAACTAAAACAATGCCAAGTCAGCTGTACCTACTTACTGACAGCATATCAGAGATAACTGTCATGTTATCTAAGAGAATTGTAGCAGGCGTTCTGCATGGGATCCAGAGTTGTTGGCTTATTACCAGCAATGCCTGGGATGAAGGTTGAGGGGTCCTTTGGTGATGAGGATGTCAGACCCTTCCCCGAGAAGAATGGTACAATAGCTGTACCCATGTCAACCCCTGATGCCCACAGGCCATGGTGGGAATCTCAGAGAGCACAGCAAGCTGAGGGCAGAGCTGTCCACAGGCAGCAGAGTCTACACAAAGATATCATCCATTCCACCACACATGTCCACATGAGGGCAATGTCTACAGGCCCAAGGCTGCTGTACTAGAATAGTCACATGTATGTAGATGGTACTGATCAAATGGAGGCTGAAATAAGGATACAATGTATAAACTGTTTCCCAATTTTTAGGGTTTCCAGCTCATTTGTTATTTCATTTTCCTTGTAGATAATGAATCCTTTAGATTAGGATTGGTAAAGTATAGACTATGGGCCAAATGTGGCCTGCCACCTCTTTTCATAAATAAAGTTTTATAGGAAAACACTCACATTTGGTCATTTACATATTGTCTGTGGCTGCTTTTGTGTTACAACACCAGAGCTGAGTAGCGTGACCAAGACTATAAGACCTGAAAGGCCAAAAAGATTTTCCATCTGGCCCTTCCCATTTGCCAAATCCTGGATGAGAGCAGTCAAACCACTACTCACGGATTAAAGCAAGTTCAGATTGGTAATTACCATGATTTTATAGCAATGTAAGCAGGAGCAATGCATTGTTTTCAATATATGGTACAGCTCAGGCCATTTTTTTTTCCTTCTCTCTACCTGATACAGGCTTTGAGAGGTAGAGAAGTTTTTTAAAATAAAAGAAATTTCATATACAATTGAGAGACTTTGGCTTAGAAACTTCCCCTTTATTTAAATAAAACTCAGTAATCCGAAATGGCTGTCCTGAACAAGTGCTCCTTCTCACATTAGTTAACGACCATGCATAACCCTTTTGGAATGTGTTTTTGCAGCCATAATGAAACAGTTTCCCTGGTTAAGAGGGATTGTGACTATGGCTACTTTTGCTAAAAAAGAGACATTATTCGAATGGGCAAGCAAACACCAGGTGCTGCAAATATGAAGTTCAGTGTGGAAAATCATATTACCTTCTCTGATCTTTTTAACATACTTTCTTTTTCAGCCCATGAACTCTAAAGAGCGAACAGAGATATTATATTAGTCCAAGTAGTAATAAGTCCTCACAACACTTCTGCAACTTTACTCTGTAAATAAACTTATGGACAGGGTTAAAAATGCTGTACAGATTCTAAACAAGCAAGAAGTGAATCTGTAATCAGGCATCTATTGCAAACGACCCAGCACCAGAATGACTAGGAAGATGTATCTGTGAAAGATGATGTAGAAACCCATAATTATAAATCAAAACGAACTTGAGAATAGAATAAGTGAAACACTAACACATTCACGCAAACTGTACAAACACAGCACCTGAATAATAAAATAGTATTAAGCTTTCCAAGTAAGACAGTAATGAAAATAGAAAACATTGCCAAATACCAAACTTTTCTAAAATTATCTCTGTCATGATGATGACAATGGTCAGAATGAGACAGATTGAAGTACAATTTTGTAAGTAAATATTTCTAATCTGTCCACAAGGCTTCACAGAAACTTCCTTAAATAAATAAAAACCCCAGAGTTAAATTAGTCCCACAAAAGTATGAATTTAAGACTTTCACTGTGCCAGTTCCTGGCAAACTGAACGCGTGGGTGGAACATGACCAGTCTCACGACTGCCTGTTCCAGGGTCTGGGTTCTGTGCATGTCGGTAGATATCCTCCTGTTGGCACCTGATATCATAGGTAACCTGAAAGCATCAGACCTTTCTCGGCAGGGGGGCCCTGGGATGAATATAACATATGGCACCAATAAGGAGATTCTCCATAAAATAAATGATGCATTGACAGAGCGCTTCTCGGCAGGAGATAACAGACTATGCCACTCATGAGAACATTTTGGAATGTTCATACCTATTACCACGTGAGGGGACTATGGTCCTCCACCCTATTAACCGCTGTGCCTATGGGTCCTTCAGAGTTTGAAGAGGACACTTACAGAACCGGAGTGTTTTACTAAACAGGCCAAGTGTCATTCTTATTATTATTAAAATGTCATCCACAAACTGAACTGTGCTAGGTAAGTAAACACTAGGAGGCTCACATGCTGTACATTTTAAATTTTATTAGGTTGGTGCAAAAGTAATTGTGGTTTTTGCTACTACTTTTATGACAAAAACCGCAGTTCTTTTGCACCAACCTAATAATATGGCTTAACGTGAATATCACTTAGCAAATTTGGACTTAGTGTTTGGTAAAATTTGTCTGTTTTTGTTAGTTACATGTCAATGTCCTACCTTATTTTTCATGAAGCCACCAGCAAACAGTAGGATGTTTCACTTAGAGTTACTCATCTGGGAATAGTAAACATGTTACGGGACACTATTACCTCACCAAGATCCACTTCCTTTCTTCTGGAAAAAGAAGACTATACCTCCTTTGAAGTTAAATGGACTGTATGACTGGTTTTGGCCAACGCAATCTGAGCAGAAGTGGCCCAGGCCCCTTTGGAGCAAAGGCAGTAAAAGCCCAAGAACAACTCTCCATTCTTCCTCTTCTGAAGGAAAACTGGCAACAGAGGTAGCTACTTGTTCCAGATGGTGCTGTGAGACAGCGGAGGCTCCACCAGCTTGTACCCTTGGGTGACTGTGGAGCAGCGTCTTCCACTGATCCATGCTGGATACATACCATGGGTGGGAAATAAAACTGTGCTAACCACCACAGCACAGCCGAGCTTCTCCTAAGTAACACACTATGCCATGAAGAGAAGGCGGCTCATGAGTGTAGAAACCACCACTTTCTTTTTCAAAATTATCATTATACAAATAACTCAATGTGAAAAAATTAAGAAAATGTAGATAAAATAATCCAAGATCCAGAGGTATTCACTGATACCTCTCTGGAATATATTCTTTCAAATCTTTTCACAGGCAGGTATATAAATATATCTATATTTATACTTACTATGGCTCAAATGGGGTCTTTTCACTAAATAACATGTGCACAACTTTACCCACGTGCCTTCAAGCAGCCTGTGGCACGTTCCGGGTGCACCCAGAGCTGACCTGCAGGGACAGCACTGACCGGTTCACTGCTGAGCTCCATGGCTGGCCAGGTCACTGCACGTCTCTGAGCTGTCTGCTCATCAGGGAAATGTAGATTTTAGACTAGATTGGGGTTCCTAAGGTTCTTCCTAAGAACAAGGTGCAGATTCCTGACTGTTACATACCTAGGGAAATATTCCTGTGGCCAGCACAGTGCCTTATATTAATACATAGTGGGCTCTTGTGAAATCTTTGTTGAATGAATCAGTGTATATATATGTTCTGTATAATGAATAATTATTATGAAACTAGTGACTTTACAGAAGAAAGAGAAATTCTGCATTATCTAGCTATAGTGCTAGATGAACCTATCTAAAATTACAGGAGATCATATGCACCATGAACATTTTCTTAAACATCTCTGTTGAAAATTGTCATTATTACTATTGACAACCCCCAACCCAGCCAAGCTAGCATATGAATTGGTTTCAAAGTCTAATAAGAATCTTTGGAGATGACTGAGCCCTCCTTCCATTTCTGCTGTCAGGCCCATATGGCCTCTTTTTTAGCAGCAGGAGTCACCCCCTAATATGCTCACTTCCCTCCTGCATATGTTCTGCCTCTTTGCACTTGGCAGAGTTTGCCTAAAGAAGAAACCTTCCAGGGTTACCCACCACCTACCACCGCCCGCAGCCCCACACCGACACTCAGGCTTACCTTGCCCATCTACCAACCACTCCCTTACTTGCATCTGACATACCAAGCTGGACTGTCAGCTCTATTCCTTCCTGCCTCAAATATCTGCTCATGCTAACCCTTCCACCTGCAATGTCTTCACCCCCATCTCAGCAGGTCAAAATCCTCTTGGCCCTGGCCTTTATTAGGTTCTCTCATTCAGGACCTCTCTAATGAAACGTAATTTGGATCCTTCTTTGCTGCCTTCTTTAAATCTTCAAGGTCCTGGGTTATACCTCCCCCATGGCACTTGTGATGTTACCTGTGTATCTGCCTTGCATGCATACAGCTCTTCTACTTGTTGACCCTGATGTATTAGGCTAAACCATATGAAACTGCCACTTAGAGAGGCCAAAAATGGCTGAAAATTGGAGATTTCATGTGATTTAACACCCAACAGTTATTTCAGACAGCAACAGCACACATGGAATTAAATTAAAGATGATGTGCATGCCCTGATTCTCCCCCGGAAATTCAATTGATTTATCTTACAGACCATTTTGGATTTTTGCTCTTAGGACACAATCAGTCAAGGAAAAAATGGGCATAAGATTACAATAGTGTACACAGCAGGCACTCCATCTGCTACCTGGGTCAGGGAAGGCAGCCCTTGGGAATTCATGCTAAGATGGGAAAGATGAGGACTGAGTTAACTAGACAATGGACAGGGATTGGGAGACATCATCCTAATAACAAAAAAAGGGCCTAGACCAGATGACAGAACTCATTAACACAGAGTATGTAACTGCTTCCATAAGCTAGCAGGTTTCCATTGCAATGCATGCTACCCACCCTGAGGGCATCCATCACGTCAGGCTGCTCCAAGAGCATGGGGAAGGTGGCCAGCATGGGATGGCTAATTAAATCTGAAATGCAAAATAACAGAAAGAATTTTATGCAAACTTCACTCAATGGATTTTACTGCAATAGACACAAAAATATTCAGATGAAAATTATTGTGCCAAATGATTTCTTGATAACACATCCTACACACTTTGACTTCTATGAGAGCTCAAAGCTGTCCCTTCAACCATCATTTGCCCCTATACCCATATCCTGGTGAGTTCCTGTACCAAATTAATGGAGCTTTTAGAGTGACGGCAAGGAGGCTCTGAACAGAATAAGACTAGAAAATTTTGTTCTGTGTTTTTCTTCAACTTCTCTTTCTTCCTTATGGCTGTGGCATGGTAAAAGGAATCTTCCTCTTAGAGGTAGCCCTGCTCTTGGGAGACTGAGCAGAAACCAGGAAGCATTGGGGGAAAGGAGGCAGAGGGACTGCTGCTCAGGTCTGATTCCAGTCCACCAGGGCTCAGGGAAGGACACAAACTTGTGTCTGGAGCCAGCAAACAGTGGTAGGTGAAATTGGAAGAATTAAGAATTGAGGATTCTGGCCATATGACCAAACACAGCAGGGGAGAATATTGACATTTCACAGTAGATAATGGCACATGAAAATTCTGAGAAAAAAAGCACACCAGGAAAGACATGTCTTAGTCTGTTTGCACTGCTGTAGTGGAATACTTGAGACTGGGTAACATAAACAAAGGAAAATTATTTCTCAAAGTTCTGGAGGCTGGGAAATCCAAGATCAAGGTAATGGCATTTAGTGTCCGGTAAGGGGCATCTTACAACATCCTCCAGAGGGGAGGAACACTGTGTCATCATGTGGCTGAAGGCAAAACAGTAAGCGAGACAAATTCCCTTGTCAAGCTCTTCTGTAAGAGTCTCTAATCCCATTCATAAGGCAACAGCCCTCATGGCCTATCACCACTCAAAGGCCCCACTTTTCAATACCATTACATGGGTAACATATGAATCTTAGATGAGACACATTGAAACCAGAGCAGACACTTTTGAAATGGCAAGGGCAAGGTATTCTATAATCTGGTGTCCTCAGTAGAGAAAAATTCATTCTTTAGATATTATTAGGATATTTTATTCTAATGATTAAATTCAAACGAAGTCAACAATTCTGAGTAAACTTCTTACCTATTGGGAAAACTAACAAGCCTTATCCTCTTTAAGAAGTCATATCATTCATGAAGTTTCTCAAGAGTCATCAAAATGAATTCAAAGGCAATGGTGATTAAAAGGCTTACCTGTCCTCTCCCTTAGAGTTATAATGATTCCTTGGAACTTTCTGTGCTTCTCTGCCTTTGAGTTCCACTTCTGCCTATATATCCAGGTGATAAGTCCCTGGGAGAGGACTTCTACCTATGAATGTTATTTGTCCACAAGTGCTAAGCCTCTCACTCACTCTGCTCCATCCATACTGGCCTGCCTCAATTTCAAGCCCTCCAACACATGCATGTCTTCTTTCCTTGGGTCTTCAGACCCAAGGAAATGCTGGCCACTCTACCCAGAAAGAATCCTTCCCCACACACTTCCCTCATAGGTCTAATTCCTCTCTCACATCTTTTGTTAAATATTACTCACTCAAAGAAGCCTTTCCTTGCCCTACACATTAATCAAGTCTTCCCAGTGCATGCTCTCGTTGCATATTTTCCTTCACAGCACTTACTTCAAAAAGGTGGCATGGATTATTCATGTAATTATGTGTTTGAGGTCTGGGACGCCTATGCCTGTCTCATTCACCACTGGGCCTAGCATAATATCTGGCACATACCAGGTACTCAGTACATATCTGGTTACTGATTTACTTAATTGAAAGAAGAGCCAATAAAATTAAACCGTTTTTCTTTTTGGAGGCAATTATTATAACACATGCATTTCTCTTTGTAGGTTCAATCATGTATGGCAACTCATTGATTTTTAAAATTATTTTTTAACATTTTACTTGGTAAAAATTTCAAACGTACAAAAAAGTTTCAAGAATAAAGACAGTACATAGGACACCCAAATACTCCGTATCTGGATTCACCAATTTAAACTAATCCATTTGATACTTACACTTCATGCACTAAGGACCAGCTATTTTGGTTGAGTTTGGTTTCTCTTCAAAATGATGATGTGCACACCAAACACATGGGAAAAAACAGATTACTCAGAGACATTAAAGGAAAATATGCCTATATCTGACTCGGGATCTCAAAACTCTAGAATCTGAAATGTGAAAATGCGTATGTTTGAAAGAACTGAATATGTGTTGAATTCACAAAGCTCAATGCTTTGGATCCGAGGATGTCCCATAAGTAACGTATTAACATTAATGCTGTTCTAAATATTTTATTCCAAAAGTCACAATCAGAAACAGAAGATACAAGATGGTATAGGTTACGTTTACTCAGAGCATGAAGCATCACTGCACAAAAGGAAACGGCAAAGCCCACTCACCAGTACTTTGCAAGCTCATCCTGTCTTTCAGGAGCACATCTCCAAGAATTTGTCGATAAAATATCAACAAGTGAACAGAACACATACTTCCAATTAATGTTTCCGGCAGTAGACTATTAAAGAAGAAAAAAATGTATTCATCAGACAATCCCCTACAATCCAACCTATAATGTTTTGATGTATATTACTTTAATAAACAGTCCCAAATTTTGCTTCATTACTGGAACACATTTTTAACTATTTAAAGAAAAATTTCTACTACAATTAGGCCACATTATATTTCAGATAACTTTTTTTATTTGTTTACACTTTCAAGTCTCAACTCTGTGTTGCCATTTTTGTGCTTCCATGTTAGCATATATACCGATGTTAAATGTCAAATAAAAAAGGGAAGCCACTAATTATATGTTTTGGAAAGAAGGGGACTAGTCAGTCACAAGCTTAAACAAGGGCATGTGGCTGCCATGCCTGATTTGGCGAATGCAGAGGAAATACAAATTCAGGCTGTTCACAGTACTGGGTGGAACATGGGAGGGTGTGACAGACCTGGAATAAGTCCTGACTTTGTCACTTCTTAGCTATGTGACTTTAAATTAATTAATTAATCTCCTTGTGCTTTGGTTTCCTCATTTATTGGATACCAATAGTAATACCTGCATTTCAGAAGGTTACTAAAGGGATTAAAATGAAGTAAGTGTGGGCTGGGCATGGTGGCTCACACCTGTAATCCTAACACTTTGGGAGGCCGAGACGGGTGAATCACTTGAGGTCAGGAGTTCGAGACCAGCCTGGCCAACATGGTGAAACCACATCTCTGCTGAAAATACAAAAATTAGCCAGGTGTGGTGGTGGGCACCTGTAATCCCAGCTACTCAGAGGCTAAGGCAGAAGAATCCCTTGAACCTGGGAGGTGGAAGTTGCCGTGAGTCGAGATCGTGCCACTGCACTCCAGCCTGGGTGACACAGCAAGACTCTGTCTCAAAACAAAGCAACAATAACAACAACAAATGAAGTAAGTACAGAGTGCTTAATGTAGTGTCTGGTATATAATAAGGGCTAAAAAATAGAAAATAATTCAATATTGAAGTTAAATTGGTATCGGTTTGAAATAGATTGCTATAACCTTAGGATGTTGTATGTAATACCAAGTTAAGTTGGTATTAGTTTAAAATAGATTGTTATAACTTTACGATGTTATATGTAATACCATGGTAACCACAAAGAAAATAACTAGAATATTTTCCAATGGAAAGTAAAAGGGAATCAAAATTTGTCACTATGAAAAATCAAACACAAAGGAAATCAGTGAGGGAGGAAATTAAGAACAAAAAAAGCTATAAGATAAGAAGGAAATGAGTAATAAAATGGCAAAAGTAAGTCCTTTTCTATTAGTAATCACTTTAAATGTAAATAAATTAGACTCCTCAATCAAAAGATATAGATTGGCAGGATGCACTAAAAAAGCAAGATTTAATTATATGCTATCTATAAGAGACTCACTTTAGACTTAGGACACTCATGGCTAGAAAGTGAAAGAACAGAAAAAAAATATTTCATGTAAATAGCAACCAAAAGAGAACATGTTTAGCCATACTACTATCAGACAAAATAGACTCCAACCCCCCAAAAAAGTTACAAGAGACAAAGAAAGATATTGTACAATCATAAAAGAGTCAATTCAGAATATACAACAATTATACACATATATGCACCAAACATCAGTGCTCCTAAATATATGAAGCAAACACTGACAGAATTGAAGGGAGCAATACACAGATCTATAATAATAGAGAAGATTTCAATATCCTACTTTTGATACGGTATAGAACAATGAAACAGAAAATCAATTACACTGTAGACTAATTGGATCTAGCCGACATTTACAAAACCCTCTACCCAGCAACAGCAGAATACACATTTTCCTCAAGTGTACATGAGATAATTCTCCAGGAAAGACCATATGTTGAGTCACAAAGTAAGTCTTAATAAATTTAAAAAGATTGAAATCATACAAAGTATCTTTTTTCAATCATAATGAAATGAAACTAGAAATCAAAAGCAGAAGGAAAACTGGAAAACACATAAATATGTGGAAATTAAACACACTCAAACAACCAACGGCTCAAAGAAGAAATCTCAAGAGAAACTAGAAAATTTCTTGAGAAATGAAATGAAAACACAACATATCAAAACATAAGATACAGTGAAAACAGTCCTAAGAGGGAAATTTATAGATATAAATACTTACATTAAAAAAGAAGGAAGAGCTCAAGTCACCAACCTAACTTTATGCCCTAAGGAACCAGAAGAATAAAACTAGCAGAAGGAAAGAAATAATAAAGATTAGGTCAGAGATAGACAAAATAAAGAATAGAAAAACAATAGAGAAAATCAATGAACGCAAGAGTCTGTTCTTTGAAAAGATGAACAAAACTGACAAACCTTTAGTGAGAATGACTAAGGAAGAAAGACTCAACTAAAATCAGAAATGAAAGAGGGGATATTACTATTGAGTTTATAGAAATAAAAAATGTGTAAGAGAGTACTATAAATAGTTGCATGCCAACAAGCTGGATAACCTAAATGAAATAGGCAAATTTCTAGAAACACACAACCTAATAAGGCTGAATCACAAAGAAAGAGAAAATCTCAATAATAATTAAGGAGATTGAATCAGTAATAAAAAAAAAATCTCCTGATAAAGAAAAGCCCAGCATCAGATGGCTTCACTGGAAAATTCTACCAAACCTTTAAAGAAGAATTAACATCAATTTTCCACAAACTTTTCCAAACAACTGAAGAGGAATAAACACTATCAAACTCATCATGAGGTCAGAATTACACTGGTAAAAAAGCCAACAATACTATAAGAAAAAACAAAACAAAAAACTACAGGCCAATATTCCCGAATATTGATGCAAAATCTTCAACAAAATAGTAGCGAAGTGAATTCAACAGCACATTAAAAAGCTTGTACACCATGACTAAGTCAAATTTATTAATGAAATGCATCTTCTATCAAAAAGGAAGATGTCTTTGGGCTGAGAAAAACCACCAAAGATTCAAAAAGAGATCTTTTTGTAAATTAATCCTTTATCTTAATTCCTAAGATTATATTTTTAGAAGAGAAAATCATCACAGAGCTAATAATCAGTCTTCCAGCCTGCTGGAAGAGAACAGAATGAATGTGACCACTGTTCTGAAGTAAGAGCAGTGGATTCCACAAGTAATTAAGTTTCATGGAATTAAAGAGGTATCCTTGACCACTCTTTAAATCCTGAATTTCTGGAAGCATCTGAAAATATAATACAGGTTCTCTTAGCACAGTTATATTGATATACAGCATTTGATACATAAAGTCAGAAACTGTCTTTTTCCAACCCGGCTAAATTCTGATCCTGTACACATTTGACCTACATTTTAAAGACTGGAGGCAGGGGACCATTTCAGCTGCCTCAGTGTCACCACATGCTTTCTCAGGGATCAGGCTGTGATTCTGGGTTGTTCTAGGACCATGGACATGTTCATGAGCAGGGAGCAGAACAACCTTAGTTCATGAACAACATGTTCATGCTCTGCCCGTTGGTCCACGGTCCCACTACACAGTGTTTCAGCTGCATGCCCAGCTCAGGGCTCATGATGAAGAACAGCCATGGTTTTGCCAGGGAAAGGGGTGGGAACTTCCTTCCTTCTGCTTGGCCCTCTCCTTTTCTGGTAGACCTGCCTGCTTTGCCTGGCAGGCACTGGTCCACCCAGTGTGGGCACTCCTTTCCTTCTGGCACCTTCTCACAACATGAAGCAACGCTGCTTGCCCTTTATTAAATTTTCTTTAGGAAAAGCATCCGATTTTCCCAAACTTAAGATGACTAGAAAATTCTGGGCTGCTAAAGGTTAGCTGAATTAAGTAAGTAAAAATATCCTTCCTCCTGAATTCACATGTAGACCAGCAAATTCTGGTGGCAAATTTCAATGAACACAATGAATGGGCCTCAAGTATTCAAGCAACTAACATTATTACCTTATTTATTTTTAGCAACAATATAAGGAAAGTAAAAGAGAAAAAAAGATGGAATTCATCAAAAAAGAAAGATAATGAATTTATAGCAAATTTACACACACACACACACGCAACCTACTTCTACAGATCAGGGTTTCTTGATATTTAGAACTCATGTACTGGAAATCTGAAGTCAAATTCTGGGCTTTCCCTCCTCAGGGGTTTATACACATGCCTTTGTTCAAATCACATCGAGTTCAACCCTTTCGAAAAACAGCTCCAAAAGACAAATCTTGGTGAAACTGAAGCATCTATTTGCTCTCTTTTTCTTATGTTGACAAGGTCACCATGATCACAACTGACTCCACAAAACAAGACTGCCAAGACCTGTGAGCAGGACTCTGGTGCCATTGGTCTACACTGAATAATTCACATTTTCACATGTGAATTTTCATCTTTTCACTTCCAAAAGATACACATGTGTAGGACTGTTGGCTGAGTCAAAGAGGGCAGTGTAAAGGCAAACAGTAAGGGCACTGGGTAAAAATGGGCACTAATGCAAACTCTAACTAGGCTTTTTGCCCTTGGCCTTGTCTCCATTGTCTTATGTCCTTTGACATCATGGAAAGAGCCCTTGTCCTTTCTCCTTTGAGCAGCGAAGTTTGCATAAACAAAGGTGAAGTTTGTAAAGAAGGGAGGGTGAAGATGGAGGTGGGGCGTGCCTTTGAAGGAGAGGAGGAGAAGGACTACTGGTGTCATTACCTGTCTTGTTCTCCCATCCACTGAAGGTTTCAGGTCAGGGGAAGAGAGGATGCTGAAATGAATCAGTCCTGCCTCAGTCTCCACCTCCAGGGTGCTCAGGCTCAGTGATGTCCAAAAGGGCGCAGGCTGGTGCCTAGCCTCTTACCCTGAACCCACAGCACAGCTCCACCCCACCCCCTGACTATGAAACCAAGGCCCAGGGCCTCTGGTTTCACTGTCCATGAGCTGGTTTCTGTGCAAGCCAGCCTGGAGTTGCACCAGCAGTGTGTCCCAACTCACGTTTGAAATTCCCAGGAGTATATATTTTGGGGTCATGCAAAGTGGAGAGGCAATTTCAAGCTAGCACTCAAGTCTCTCTGTGGAAGAGCACACACCAAGATGAGGCAGAGGGAGGCCAGGGACAGGTGGAGGCTGTGCAGAGGTCCTGAAGAGTATACTTTTACACTAGCAGGGAGAGCTCTGCATTGAAATTATTTCACAAACATTTTTCGGGTGCCTATTCTGTACTGTAATGAAACAAATGATGCAGTCCTGAGGTATGGAGGACAAGGACACAGGACCTTTAAGAACCCAGCATACAGAAGAGCATTCACTGCTTAAGAAGAAGGGGCTGCCTTGCTAACTTCTGCACAACACAGTCCAACTTGATCTTGAGGTCATACAAAGTATCTGAAAACCAGTATTTGGGGCCAAAGAAACGCTATTAAGAGCTATACTTGAAAGACATGCATGGGAGTGCTTCCGGACTCTTGGAAGCTTATTAACAAGATGAGTAGTGGGGAGGCCAAAGATGCAGGAAGAATGGGGCCAAACAAGATTTGGCTTTTCTTTCACAAAGACTACTACTGTGCTGCTTTCTTTCTAATCTTGAAAAATAACAATTTTCCAAGGAAAGACTGGCCAAAAAAGAAGATTTACAGGCTCTATGAACATCCAAGGGGGAAAAAAGCTAAGAGAGTAAATACTACCCACAAACACATTATTAATGGCTATTGAAAGATTGAACTGTTAACACTATAATTATAAAATAAATTTCAGTAGTAGTGGTAAGAACAAGGGATATTTAAGCTAAGACTATGATCTGGAATGAGAAAAACCATTCAGAGGAGCATGCCAAGTCTTCACTGACTTCCCTACTTCTTAATAATCTGTGAGCGATGAGCAGGTCATGGTGGGACAGTTCAACTGCAACAGTCTCTGTCCCATACCATGCTCTTCCTTCCCCCTCTTGTCCTCGTGCCTCCTCTGTGGAGCTCCTTTCCTCTGCATCTTCCCAGTCCTTCAAAGGTGATTTCAAATGTCCTGATTTTACCAGCTACACATCTTCATTTGAACAAATTTTATGATATAGCACCATCTACCTGGCTTTATATTTACATGTATCTATATATAAGACAATTATAGTAGTAAATAATTATAGCTAACACTATTGTGTTAGTTACTATGTGCCACACACTGTAAATACTGGCTAAGTGTTTTATATGTTTTCTTTCCATTAAACCTCACTACAGCTTTATGGGGTTGATATTATGATGTCCATTTTAAAGATATAGACATTAAGACCCTGACAGAGATGTTAAATGACTAGTCTAGGAGGGTACTGAGTGAGAAACTGATAGATCTGAGATTTTATTAGTTTACAAACTCCCTGAGGAAACATGTAAATTTAAAACACCATGAGAAACCACTACTCTCATTCATTAGAATGGCCAAAACAGAAAAACTGATCATATCAAGTGCTGTCAAGAACATGGAGTAATTGGAACTCTCATACATTGCTAATGAGAGTGCAAAGTGGTACAGTCATTTTGAAAACAGTTCGGTAGTTTCTTATAAAGTTAAACTCCATACGTCCCAGTAATCTCACTCCTAGGCATTTATACCCATGACAGATGAAGACATATATCCACATGCAGAAAATTTGTATACAAATGTTTAAAGCAGCTTTATTTATAATTGCCCAAACCTAGAAACAACCCAACTGCCCATCAACTTGTGAATGAATAAACACATTGCAGTGTATCTATCGAAGGGAATTCAGATGCTTCTCAACTTATGCTGGGTTATGTCCCCAGACACCCATCATAAATTGAAAATATCATAAGTTGAAAATAATATCGTAAGTTGAAAATGCATTTAATACACCTAGCCTTTTCTATTTTTTTTTTTTTTTTTTTTTTGAGTCAGGGTCTCACTCTGTTGCCCAGGCTGGGGTGCAGTGGCACCATCACAGCTCACTGCAGCCTCAACCTCTTGGGCTCAAGCAATCCTCCCACCTAAACTTCCCAAGTAGCTGGGACTACAGGTGTGCATCACCATACCCAGCTAATTTTTTTTTTGTTGTTGGTACAGATGGTGTCTTGCCATGTTGCCCAGGCTAGTCTTGAACTCTTGGCCTCAAGCAATTCTACCATCTCGGCCTTCCAAAATGCTGCAATTATAGGTGTGAGCCACCATGCCCAGCCTACAACTAGCCTATTGAACATCAGAGCTTAGATAGGCCTACCTTAAACATGCTCATAACACATTAACCTACAGTTGGGCAAAATCATCTAATACAAAGCCTATTTTGTAATAAAGTATAAATATCTCATGTAATTCATTGAATCTGTACTGAAATATAGTGTCTACTGAATGGGTTTTGCTTTTGCACCATGGTAAATCTGAAAAATCTTGAGTAAGTCAGGGACAGTCTGTACTATTTAGAAGAAAAAGGAACAAACTACTGGCACATGCAATGGCATGGGTAAGTCTCAAATGCACTAGGCTAAGTGAAAGAAGCCAGACTCAAAAGGCTCCCGAGTGTTATGATTCCATTTGCATGACATTCTGGACAAAGCAAAACTGCTGGGAAAGAAAACAGGTGTGACTGCCTGAGGCTGGGGCTACAGAGCTGACTACAAAGGGGCATGAGATAACTTTTTAGAGTGAGGGAAAGTTCTCTATCTTGACTATAGTGGTAATCACAAGACAGTATACATTTGTCAAAACACAAAGAACTATAAACTAAAAAGAGTAAATTTTGCTGCATGTAAATTATATCTCAATAAACCTGACATTAAAAAAAGTTCCCTGAGGGTAGAATCATGCATTGGTAAGCCCCATTTAGTCAAGTCTTCTATTTACTAGTGAGCTGAAATGACAGATTTGGTTAGAAGAGCTAACTAGTAAATAGAAGAGTAAGCTAATTTCAGCTTTGTAACCCATTTCCCTTCTGACCTTTGGAGAATTGAAGAGGACAAAACTATTATAACAATAGACGGCTAAATAGGAGGAGAAGCCAAAAGCAGAGATGGTCTCCAAGTGCTGAATGATCCCAAATTCACTGCACAGGTAAAAGCAGGTACTAACCTTAGTACATTTCTCGATCTTCTGTTCAAGGATCTCAGTTTCACTAGAAGTTGAGGCTGCCTTCTCATTGCCATCATCTGGTAGAAAACACTGCCATGTGCTTTTAAGAAAAATCAAAAATAACTCATGAAACTTTAAGTACTTGAGACAGTGAGTATAATAAAACAAGTATTTCATGAAAATATACCATCCAGTAGTGCTGAATTGAATGAAAGGCAAGAGTCACCCATATACCCTAAATGAGCTGAGAGACCTCCCTAAGGGCACAGGATTGTTTGCTAAATCAGATGAGTTACAGCATTACTGCTGCCAGATTACAAAGGAAAACAGCATATCTGACTCCAGGTAGAACCAACTGCATCCCAGACCCCAAACTCCTTTCTATTCCAAGAAGGCAGGAATAGCATTGTGGGGGCAGCGGAGGTGGCGTGTCCTGAATCACCAAACAAGTAGAGGGGTGGCTGAGGAGTGGAAATGGAATTCCAAATCTGCCAGGCTCTGAGCCCCATGAGGCAATGACCATATCAGTCTTGCTCTTCATTCTCCCATTATCTAGCACAATGCCTGGTTAATGAACATAGTAAAAGATGCTCAATATTTCTAGAGGGCAATTTGGCATGTATATTAGTGTTTCAAATGTCTGCATCCTTTGACCTAGCAACAGGCAGTCTCTGTATTAGTCACAAGTATCAGTTCAGTGGTCAGTGAAAAGGAACTAATGTACTAATTCTCATTCTTCATGATTTCATTCTTCATGATTTCTTAGAGTCTCATATGTGTTACCAAGACAATAAGTACTTAAAAATGATTAAAATTTTTCTATGAAATGACATATTTTTAAAAGAGTGAATCCAAGTAAAAACTGCTATGCTTATTAGAATGTAGCTACCTCTTGGATGCTTCTATTCGTTCAATCTTTAAGGAAAGGAAGACAACACATGAGAGCCATACCTCTTCTGGATACTGAAGGGTCCACGTCAACACCTTTTTCATAAGGAGTACCACCATTCAAGAAAAGCTCATAAGTTCTATAAAAGAATAACATACAATGACAGATAGAAGCTGTGGACATTTAGAAAACACTGGAGTCAGTAGTTAAACATTTTTTAGCACTAATATACTCACAGACATTTCATTTATGCCTCACTGGTAAATGAAAAGAATAATTGTTGATCCCTCCATGAGGTACTATCTGGGCTAATAAACAGTCTTTCTTCCTAATTATAAGCGCAGAAAATTATCTTTCCTAACTATGCACTGTAGAAAATACATTTTTCCTTGAAAATGAGAAAAATTAATTCAAGTCATTAAAGTGTTCAGACCTTAATGACTTATGTTAATGACAAGTGATTGTTTTTTAATGTATTTTTCAAATGTGTTGAATCATTATTTGAAATGAGGCCATTATGAACTTATATTATTTTTAAAATATAAAAGTAATATGTAGATTGTTATAAAAAGTTTGAATGGCAGAGGAATGATAAGTAAAAAGTGAAAAAATCCCGCCCCATGCCTTCTTCTCTAGTTTGGTTAATCTCCTGCCCTATCTTTTTCTATGAAAATGCAAACAAATGTATAAACACGGTGAACTTCAAAACTAACACATGCTTCAAAACTAACATACTACATGCTTTTCTTTTGAAGTCACATACTAAGTGTAGAAAGAAGAAGGTAAAAGAGCCCTTTAATTGTACTGCACCACCTTCTCAATTCTGCTCCTCAGAAGTAAATTCTGGGAACAGTTTTGCTTTGTTTTGTTTTTGCTTTTTTTGAGGCAGAATCTCGCTCTGTCACCCAGGCTAGAGCGCAGTGGCATGAAAACTGCTCACTGCAGTCTCGACCTCTTCGACTCAAGTAATCCTCCCAGCTCAGCCTCCTGAGTAGCTGGGATTACAGGCGTGTGCCACCATGCTTGGCTAATTTTTTTATTTTTGTAGAGACAGGGTCTCACCATGTTGCCCAGGCTGGTCTCTAACTCCTAGGCTCAGGTGATCCTCCCGCCAAGGCCTCCCAAAGTGCTGAGACTGTAATCATTGTGAGTCACCTCACCTGGCCCACAAATAGTTTTTAATGACCAAAAGTGGAGTCGCAGTATTCAAAATATTCTGCAACTTTTTCCATATACTGATACACTGAAAATGTGTCTATATTAATACACAGAGCTCTACCTCATTTAAAAAAATAGCTGTGACTTCACTTTCAGAAAGATGGAATAGATATACAATTCCTTATTTCTTCCACTAAGCACAACTAAAAACCCTGAGCATATTAAAAGACAAAAACAAAAAAGCAAATAACAATCACAAGAAACCTGGCACCCCGGGTAATGCACCCTCCAGGATGATGTCAAAGGACTTGTAGAGTCAAGACTACTACCTCTGCCCAATGGCAAGGAGGCCACATAAGGTGCATTATCTAAATTAATCCTCACAACAAGCCTTTGGAGTAGGAATTATTACAGTCTTCCAGATTAAAGATGGGTGAAATTCAGACTTGGAAATGTTAAGAAATCCACCTACAGTTACACGGGTAGAGCTGGGACTGGAGCCCAAAATTTTATAATCCAAATTTGGGATCTTAATCACCATCCTACTGCCTGCCCATTTGTGTCCCTTCTTGAATTTCTTGTTTATATCCTAGATTTAGATCTTTCTTTTCCTCCATTTTAAAATATGGATTATCTTTTTCTCATTCATTTTTGAGAGTTCCTTTTATATTAGGGATAATGGTCTTCTAACTCTTCTGTACACATTGCAGTATTTGCTTCCAGTCTGCCTTTTGATGTTAAAGTTTAAATCATTTACCGTGGTTGCCACTATGATTTCAATGTCCCACCTACAGAGGAAGGGTGGAGACTCACAGAGGACCTCTGGACTCTGGACTTAACTTCCCCACTTTTTGAAGACAACTAGGCTCTGTTTTCGGCATGGTGAAATGTGTTAATACCATAGGAAATTACTGAAAGAATATTCTCAGCAGACAGCTAGTGCAACCATCTTTTAAAATACTTCTTCTCTAGGAGTCATTTCCTCTTCCTTAGGATGAGACTGTGTGTGCTGTTTCCATACACCACCTAAACAACACTCAAGTCAACATTAAAGGCCCTCTCCCCAAAAGTTATTGGCATGCTCACAGAACAAACCTGAGGCATCTAGAGTCTAAAAAGTGAATTGTTACAGAAGTATTCATTCGTTAGGAATATATAGCCAACTTACTTTGCTGGAATAGGAACTCCACTGGCATCAAAAAGTTTAAGAAACACCCAGCCACAACTTAACTCTCCTCTTTCTCCAGTTGACTAGAAAATAAGACAAGTATATGAAATTTAAGGTCTGAACCCATCAAATTTATAAGCACATACCAAGTCCTTTTAAAGGAACAAAATAAGTATTCACCTTTAGAACTAAAAAGTTCTTCACAAGAAAACAAAATGAAACATAGTAGAGTCCCATTTTGCCTGCGGGTCAGATATTAAAGGCAGTATATCAAGTGACAATCATATTTTGTCAAAATTGCTCGCGAAAATCCCTTAAACCAATGATGTGGCAACTGTTGCCACTGTCTCTTGACTGATATAAGCATTTTGTGGAGTGATCTCAAATCACATCAGTACTACATGGGATTATGAACCTTTGTTTCACTGACAGAATGCAGATATTAATCATTCAAGGGCTTTTCTGCTTGGAATTTTACCCCCACCGTCAGTTGCTAGAGGCCCCCAAGGCTTCCTCTGGGGGGCCTGCTCCTTTCCCCAGGCCTACCCCCTCCACAATACATATGGATGAATTTGCCTTAAACAAATGAATGGACAGTGTAATACCATTAATGTAACATCTCTATAATGCTCTCTGGGTTACCATGAGGTCAAGTACCTATACTATACCTATCAAGCTATTATTAGTATGTGGAAACATTTCATTGCTAGCACAGAGCTGCACCCACTGGTTCAGTAGTTTATATGACATAAGTTAACCCAAATTCCTGGTGTTCGCTTTATAAAAGTCACTACTCTGCCAAGTCCCTTAATTAGAAACCTTAGTTACAAGGCTAAGTATACTCTGCTCCTGGAGGACAGAGGTGAACCATGGGGCTGGGATGCCAGTGAGCATCTTTTATCACTTTCTGCAAAGTCCCATCCTTTTCGAATTTTTATTCTTTAAAAGCACTGGAGTTCACTCAAGCTATAAATGTGAATAAATACTCTTTTATTTTAAATGCTATGAAAACAAATCAGCACACATAAAATTAGAATCACTAGCATTCTCATTCCTCAAGGGATTAAAATTCTATTACACATAAAGACCCCAAGGATTTCCTTGTCAATAGGCACTTTTTTTTTTTTAATAGGCACATTTTTTAACCTTCCCTTTTAACTGATACATTAGAAAGCCTTATCTTTCAACAGACATACATTGCGAATATAAGAAATTCCAAGTTCAAATAATATTCCAACATCTGGAGATGCAGAATTGGACCTGATAAAGCAATCACCATCAAGCAAACATGGCAAGATGCGACTAACCTGAAATGATAAAGAAATTACAGTTATTGATTAAAAATAAAAAATGGGAGGAAGGGGGTTTGACATAGTTTGAATAAATGTCCCCACCAAATTTCATGTTGAATTGTAATCATAATGTTGAAGGTGAGGTCTGGTGGGAGGTGTTTGGGTCACGGGGGCAGATCCCTCATGGTCTGGTACTGTCCTCACCATAGTGAGTTTGTTCTCAGGAGATCAGTTTTTTTTAAGTGTGTGGCACCTCCTTCCTCCTTCTTGCTCCTGCACTGTCATGCGAGATGCCTGCTCCCCCTTCACCTTCTGCCATGATTGGAAGCTTCCTGAGGCCTCCCTAGAAGCTGAGCAGATGCCTGTGCCATGCTTCCTGTACAGTCTGCAGAACCATGAGCCAATTAAACCTCTTTTCTTTGTAAATTAACCAGCCTGAGGCATTTCTTTATAGCAATGCAAGAACGGCTTAACACAGGGTTTCAGCCCTATTTGTTAGTAAATAATTTATGCCTTTGCATTATAATAAAAGTCTTTTAAGAAAACAAAAAGCAGATGGACTGAATTCATCTGCACCAATTATTATAAATTTTAAAAATTTAACTTCTCTTTTAAAGGGAAAATACCTTTACCTTCACTTATCCTTTGCTTAGAGTAGAGGCTAATAGTACTGTGCCTAGGTCTCCAGAGGTGTTACAAATAATAGTTTATAGACATTATAAGATATTTATATCAACCACTGTTCTTTGTAAACAGAACAAAAATTCAAGACTTAATACACATATTTGCTCAACTTTCCTGATGTGTGCCTTCTGAATTTTCATTTCTCTTCTCTTTTGCTCATTCAATTCCCTTTCCCCAGACAATCGTATCCCTCCCTTCTTTGCTGTAAAATCTATCCATCCTTCAAGATCTAGTTTCTCTTCTAGAAAACTTTCCCTGAGCCAAAGGACTAGAATTAACTTTACCCTCCTGTGTGCTTCCAAAGCACCTGGAGCTCCAAAACCATTACAATCTGCCTGAGTGGTAGTTACCAACAGTACTCACCCCACACGGCTACTCTGATTAAATAAGGTAAGTATATAAGAGCCTGGCACAGGGCCTAGCACACAGTTAGGGTTCCAAAAATAGACGGTATTGTTTTTCTTCATGTATGTATTTTCCCCTACTAATTTTGCTGGAATAAGAACTCCACTGGCATGAAAACGTTTCCACATGCCTAGGAAAAAATGCTTGCACATAATAGATATTTAATTTCATTCAACACAATAACACATACTCCCAACAGTTCTTCTTTCTACCCCAGGAAAAATATTTTAAAATTCTACCCTAAATACTTCACATATACAGAGATGCAATAACAGAATTGTGAAGTACTGTGCCAAAAGAGAAGCTGTGCTTCTCACCGGAGGAAGGGTGCTAAGAAGATCAAGATGGAATTTTAGGAGGTGTGCTCTCAACAAGTGTAGACAGGCACAGCACACAACTGAGGTGGCTGGCCTCATCCACACCCTGAGTCCTCTCACTGGACCTCCATCTTGCCTTAAGATCTTTTGATGCAATAAGAGGAAAGGTAACTAAGGGTTTTTAGGATGCAGTTATACAAGGGAGTTAGCTGTGGGAAGGAAGTAAATACTGAATTAATGAGACCTTGGAGGTAGATGAAAGTATGTAAAATAAAATATAGACAATTGATATTATAAAAACAACATGAAGACATCCTTGTCCTCCCTACATCTATGCAATGCTGACTTAGTGGTTTAAACCCACCTAACGCCATTCCAGTCTTGACAGTATGTGGGTGTAATGTAGCAGTCCCTTAGGCGTCATCCCTGACTTTATCTGAAGAAAGCACAGCTTTTATTAGCACAGTTGGAAGATTTCATCTTTGAAAAACACCCCACTTCCTAAATGTTATCTTTATGTTTTCATTTTTCATCAAATGAGAATTTTCTAAAAATGAACCCTGAAACTGATTGAATGGGATGATTCATAGGAATTATAACATCGGTGAGTCAGAAACATGAGTAATTTTTATCAATGTCCTCAAAGAACACCAAAGAATATAAAGATTTTTATCTGTCCCCACATATTCTGTGCTATTTATAGAAATATGAATATGTTCTACTTTGAAATGCACTCACTCCACTCATTCAGCAGATTACTTACCTGGGGAGAAAAGGTCCATGTTTTGGGCTTTTTAGATTGCCATGTGGCTCTGACTGTATGAATGTTGCTCAGAACCTGAAATGAGATTTTCCCATTTGAAATCATGCAAAAAGCTCTTTGAAACATCACCACTTCCATGTCCCAAAGAGTTAACAGTGGCTACACTGAGTGAGGAAGATGGCGAGGGGAGAACTTTCACTTTTTACTTCATGCAATTCTGTAATGTTTTTCTTTTTATATCAAGTATGACAAATGAATTCAGAGTTGGACTCCTATGCTAGTAATAAATTATATTAAGTGAATTCCTTAATATCTAAGATAGGTTTACCAGAAAAGTAATTGAAATTTTAGGTAAAAATGGCCTTTTCTTTATCTTATTTATTTACTTGTTTAGAGAGGGAGTCTCGCTCTGTCACCCAGGCTAGAATGCAGTGGCATGATCTTGGCTCACTGCAACCTCCGCCTCCCAGGTACAAGCCATTCTCCTGCCTCAGCCTCCCAAGTAGCTGAGACTACAGGTCCCTGCCACCACGCCTGGCTAATTTTTGTAGCTTTAGTAGAGACGGGGTTTCACCATGTTGGCCAGGATGGTCTCGAACTCCTGACCTGCGGTGATTTGCCTGCCTCGGCCTCCCAAAGTGCTGGGATTATAGGCATTAGCCATCGCACCCAGCAAAAAAAAATGGTCTTTTAAAAGAAAAGATGTGACCTGGTTGAGCACAGTAGCTCACGACTGTAATCCCAGCACTTTGGGAGGTTGAGGCAGGTGGATTACATGAATTTGGGAGTTTGAGACCAGCTTGGCCAACATGATGAAACCCTGTCTCTACTAAAAATACAAAAATCAGCTGGGTGTGGTGGTGTGCGCCTGTAATTCCAGCTACTCAGGAGGCTGAGGCATGAGAATCACTGGAACCTGGGAGACAGAAGTTGCAGTGAGCTGGTACCACACCACTGCACTCCACCTGGGCAACAGAGCGAGATTCAGTCTCAAGAAAAAAAAGAAAGATGTGACCCATACAAGCATTTCATAGGCGGTTCATTTACTCTGTCACTAAGACAGACAATCCTAAGAGTTCAGATACAGTTATATTTTTTTCCTCAAGATCTCTAGGCCCATAAATTATATTTTTCTTGAAATTCAATCTCTTATAAAATGCTCTATGCAAGAAGTTCACCATAAAATTTACATAAAACAATGAAACACAATGGGAGCAAAAACTTTATGGAATGGAGAATTCAAATGCTAAAATGCTATGGCCAAAATTGACATCTTCCAAAGGAATGGATAATAGATAATTTTTATTTTAGATGAAAATATTCTAGTATAACACTTCCAAAACAAAGCTTTAAAATAATAATTTAAAATAATCCCAAATGTGTTAAATTAGGTCAAATTCAACTCACTGTATTCCACATCCCCAGTAGTAGGAATATAGGAGTATTTTATGGGCAGCTGGATTGTCTTCCACATTAATAAAATCCCACTTCCTTCAATTACTAATATATATTTGTTTAAACTTTTCCTGAAATTATGTATATTTACCACCCAGACTCTTGGAATACAAACTCCTTGTAATTACTACCTTGTGATTACTGTAAGACAGAATATTATTTATTCTAAGGTTCTTCTTTGTTTTTCAAGAAATGTTTTCTACTTCTAATGGCCAAGAAGTCCTTTGCTATAATCAAAATTGAAATCCTATACTATCTCTGCTTTTATCTTTTCAGTTGGGAGAATCCTAATTTTGAAGTTCAGAATCAAAAGTAACTTCTTCTGTTTGATAATTTTATATCTTTCTTGACATATTGACTCTAAGAACTAAAAAGGACTTAGTCCAACCATCTCATTATGCATTTCAGAAAACTGCAGCCACAGAGGGTGAATGACTGGCTTAGAATCACACTGCTTTCTGTACAAAACCAGACCCAAATAATGAAGAAACGAAGAGTCAAAATAATTTAGAGATATTTTGTTCAGGAAACTGCATTAAAAACACAAGAGGGGCTAGGTGCAGTGGCTCGTGCCTGTAGTCTAACTACTTGGGAGGCTACGGGAGGGAGATTGCTTGAGCTCAGGAGTTTGGGACCAGCTTGGGCAGCATAGTGAAATCTTGTCTCTATTTTTTTTTTAAAGAATGTACAAGAATTTTTCAACCAGTTTATGCTTCAACATAGCCATTCTGCTCCATATATGAAGCAATGAAGCAGTGATAGTTAAAAAGACAGAGTAATACTCAAAAGTAAGATGAATATGTCAATGGACCACAAATAGAAGATAGAAGAGTAAGGTGAGACTAAAACCAGAGGTTTCCTGGGCTCTGAGTCCAGAAGAAGCAGGTGGTAGCAAGGGGCTGGATTTGTATGTTACATAGGCTGAAGGTACTCACTCCATAATAGAGAAATAGATACTGCTTTACTGCTGCTGGAAGCCAGTAGGGTTTTAAAAAAAAAAAAAAGTTGCCCCTCCTTCTCATAAAAAGTAGTGAGCCTAAGCAAGCAGGAGGACAAAGACATAGCCATGACACCAGGATCAGAACCATGTCAACAAGTGGGCCTTTTAATGGATCAGTGACATATCTGACATCATCTTAGATTAAGAACTCTAAACTCTACTTCAAGATCTGGTTCTGAACTGGGGTTGGGAGAGGAGAGTGAGGTACTGTTAATAAAAACCACAACACTACTAGATAGAGGGAAAAGGTACTGGAAGAAATAATTGGAGTTGCAAAGGTATTTGAGAAAATAATGGCTGAAAAAAAATCCCCAAATGTGTTAAAAGACATAAACCTATAGAATGAAGAAGCTGAGCAAACCCCAAGCAGGGTAAACCAAAGAAATTCACGCCAGATACACCATAAACTTCTGAAAACTGAACATAATGAAAATACCTTGAAAACAGTAAGAAACAACATTTAGGTTAGCCAACAGGAAAAAAACAATTTGAATGATAATGAATTTCTCATTAGAAGCCATGGAGAACAGAAAGAAATGACACAATAGTTTTCAAGTGTCAAACAAAAATAACTGTCAACTCTGAATTCTCTATCTAATTAAAATATCCTTTTGGAATGAAGAGGAAACAGGGACAACCTCAGATAAAGTCTATAAATCTGTCACCAGCAGACCTACCCTAAAAGAATGGTTAAAAGAGATTCTCTAAATAGGACATGATAAAAAGAAGACTCTTAGAACATCAGGAAGAAAGAATAAACAATGGAAATGGTAAAAATATAGGTAAATATTATGGATCTTCTTTCAGGTTTTCCAAATTATGTTTGGTGTTATGTGATAAGATTCTCAATGTATGTAGAGGAAATATTTAAGACAACTATATTACAAGCTAGGGAAGATAAAGAACTAAAGGAAGGTAAGGTTTATACATCACTCCAACTGGAATGTTAACACTAGTAGACTGCAGTAAGTTACGCATGTATAAAATTAATACCTAGAGCAACCACTAAGGAATCTAGCCAAAAAGATACACTCATCAACACTACAGATAATTCAGAATGGAGTTCGAAAAAATGTTCAAGTCGGGCAGGTGTGGTGGCTCACAATTGTAATCTCAGCACTTTGGGAGGCCGAGGCAGGTGGATTACCTTACGTCAGTAGTTCAAGACTAGCCTGGCCAACACGGTGAAACCCCATCTCTACTAACAATACAAAAAATTAGCTGCGTATGGTAGCAAGTGCCTGTAATCTCAGTGACTAGAGAGGGTGAGGCAGGAGAAGTGCTTAAACCCAGGAGGCAGAGGTTGCTGTGAACTGAGATTGCGCCATTGCACTCCAGCCTGGGTGACAAAAGCAAAACTCCGTCTCAAAAAAAAAAAAAAAATGCTCAAGTAACACTCAGCAAGTGATAGGTTTGGCTGTATCCCCACCCAAATCTCATCTTGAATTGTAACTCCCACAATTCTCACATGTCATGGGAGAACTCAGTGGGGGGTGACTGAATTATGGGGATGGGTCTTTCCTGCACTGTTCTTGTGATAGTGAATGACTCTCACGAGATCTGATGATTTTAAAACTGGGAGTTTTCCCTGCACAAGCTCTCTTCTCTTGTCTGCCACCATATGAGATGTGCCATTCACCTTCCACCATGATTGTGAGGCCTCCTCAGACACGTGGAACTGTAAGTCCAATAAACCTCTTTCTTTTGTAAATTGCCCAGTCTCAGGTATGTCTTTATCAGCAGTATGAGAATGAACTAATACAGTAAATTGGTACCAGGAGTAGGGTGTTGATGAAAAGATATTCAAAAATGTGGAAGCAACTTTGGAACTGGGTAACAGGCAGAGGCTGGAACAGTTTGGAGGGCTCAGAAGAAGACAGGAAAATGTGGGAAAGTTTGGAATCTCCTAGAGACTTGTTGAATGGCTTTTTGACAAAAATGCTAATAGTGATATGAACAATAAGGTCCAGGCTGAGGTAGTCTCCAACGGAGATGAGGAACTTGTTGGGCACTGGAGAAAAGGTGACTCTTGTTATGTTTTAGTGAAGAGACCGGTGGCATTTTGCCCCTGCCCTAGAGATCTGTAGAACTTTGAACTTGAGAGAGATGATTTAGGGTATCTGTTGGAAGAAATTTCTAAGCAGCAAAGCACTCAAGAGATGACTTGGGTGCTGTTAAAGGCATTCAGTTTCACCAGGCAGGTGGAGCGTACAAAGGTTTGGAAAGTTTGCAGCCTGACAATGCGATAGAAAAGAAAATCACATTTTCTGAGGAGAAATTCAAGCCGGCTGGCAGAAATTTGCATAGGTAATGAGGAGCCAAATGTTACTCCCCAACACAATGTGAATAATGTCTCCAGAGGATGTCAGAGGTCTTCACGGCAGCCCCTCCCATCACAGGTCAGGAGGCCTAGGAGGCAAAAAGGGTTTCATGGGCCAGGCCCAGAGTCCCCATGCTGTGTGTAGTCTAGGGACTTGGTGCCCTATGTCCCAGCCACTCCAGCTGTGACTAAAAGCAGCCAAGATACAGCTCAGGCTGTGGCTTCAGAGGGTGCAAGCCCCAACCCTTGGCAGCTTCCACATGGTGTTGAGCCTTCAGGTGCCCAGAAGTTAAGAATTGAGGTTTGGGAACCTCTGCCTTGATTTCAAGAGGATATATGATATGTCTGAATGTCAAGGCATAAGTTTGCTTCAGGGGTGGGGCTCTCATGGAGAACCTCTGCTAGGGCAGTGAAAAAGGAAAAGGTAGTGTTGGAGCCCCCTCACACAGAGTCCCTACTGGGGCACCACCTAGTGGAGCTGTGAGAAGAGGGCCACTGTCCTCCAGACCCCAGAACAGTAGCGCCACTGACAGCTTGCACCGTGCTGCTACAAAAGCCATAGACACTCAGCGCCAGTCCATGAAAGCAGCCAGGAGTGGGGCTATACCCTGCAAAACAACAGGGGCTGAGCTGCCTAAGACCATGTGAACCCACCTCTTACATGAGTGTGACCTGGATGTGAGACATAGAGTCAAAGGAGATCATTTTGGAGCTTTAAGATTTGACTGGCTGGATTTCGGACTTGCATGGGGCCTGCTGCCCCTTTGTTTTGGCCAGTTTATCCCATTTGGAATGGCTGCATTTACCCAATGCCTGTACCTCCATTGTATCTGGGAAGTAACTAGCTTGCTTTTGATTTTACAGGCTCATAAGCAGAACGGACTTGCCTTGTCTTGGATGAGATGTTGGGACTGTGAACTTTGAGTTAATACTGAAATGAGTTAAGACTTTGGGGGACTGTTGAGAAGGCATGATAGGTTTTGAAATGTGAGGACATGAGATTTGGGAGGGACCAGGGGAGCAATGATATGCTTTGGCTGTGTCCCCACTCAAATCTCATCTTGACTTGTAACTCCCTCAATTCTCACATGTCATGGGAGGAAATCAGTAGGAGGTGACTGAATTATGGGGGCAGGTCTTTCTTTCTTTTCTTTTTTTTTTTTTTTTTTTGAGACAGAGTCTTGGTCTGTAGCCCTGTAGCCCAGGCTGGAGTGTAGTGACGTGATCTTGGCTCACTGCAACCTCCACCTCCTGGGTCCCAGTTCAAGCAATTCTCCTGCCTCAGCCTCCTGAGTAGCTGGGATTATAGGCACATGCCACCATGGGGGCAGGTCTTTCTTGCACTGTTCTCATGATGATGAATGACTCTCATGAGATCTGATGGTTTTAAAAATGGGAGCTTTCCCTGCACAAGCTCTCTTCTCTTGTCTGCCGCCATGTGAGATGTGCCTTTCACCTTCTGCCATGATTGTGAGACCTCCTCAGCCATGTGGAACTGTAAGTCCAATAAACCTTTCTTTTGTAAATTGCCCTGTCTTGGGTACGTCTTTATCAGCAGTGTGAGAACAAACTAATACAGAAAGATAGGAAAAAGAAAAGAGACAAACAAAAAAGACAGAAAACAAAGAGAAAAAAATAAATCAGTAGACTAAAGGCTTGAGGCTCCTCTCCAGTGTCTGCCTGCTTCTGAATGCTCTGCAGTGCCTTCAGGTAGTTGCTTTTTATTTTGCCCAGAGTTTACAGTTGCTATCTCTGGGTGGGGTGGTCCAAGAGGAGCTGACTCAAACATTACTGGAAGTTGTGTCTCATTAGTTAGTTTTAGCAATAATGCCTTTGGTTGTGTGCGTGTGTGTGTGTGTGTGTGCATGTTTTGGTTTTTGGGTTTTTTTTTTTTTGACACAGAGTCTCACTGTCGCCAGGCTGGAGTGCAGTGGTGCAATCTTGGCTCACTGTAACCTCTGCCTCCTGGGTGCAAGTGATTCTCCTGCCTCAGCCTCCCAAGTAGCCGGGACTACAGGTACACACCACCACGTCCAGCTAATTTTTGTATTTTCAGTAGCAACGGGGTTCCATAATGTTGGCCAGGATGGTCTCAATCTCTTGACCTTGTGCTCCACCCGCCTCAGCCTCCCAAAGTGCTGGGATTATAGGCGTGAGCCACCGCGCCCAGCCCAATGCTTTTCATTTATAACTAGGTTTAGATTTAGAAGCACTCCTACATAAGCAGCACGAGTATCTGTGCAGCTATTAAATATGTTCCATAACTCTCAATTTGGAAATCTCACATAAATTTCTTTCATGAAGTAAATTTCATTATTTTGATATATTATTCAAAATAAAATTCCATTCCTTTTTATGTTCTTATATAAGAGAACATGGAGAGGTACAGGAAAAAGTATCAAACCAGATGTATGAAACAGAAAGCATTTCAGCTCTTGGTCACTGAGGACACCTACTGGCTCCTTTGTGCAGTGATTTTGTGCAGAAAGTATTATAGAAGTGAGGGAAGATCACCATCATAACAGAAGTTCATTTATTTACCCCAAGTTCAGATGAAATAAAGGCACTTTCTTCATGCTGGGGGTTTGCAGTATACTCAGCCTGAGCAAAACCAAGCTCATGTCAACTCCTCCAAACCTGGTCCTCTTCCAGTGTTCCCCATCTCATTGAATGTTGCCACCACCCATCCAGATGTGGAAGTCAGAGACTAGGTATCATGCCTGTATCTCATTCCCCCTCTTTCCTGCATATCCAATCCATCACCAAGTTTTGTTGATTTTTACACCCAAATATCTTTATCCACATCTCTCATCTCCACCTCTACCTCTCTAAGTTAACATCACCACCTCTTATCCAGACACTCTTTGAAAGCACCTACTATGTTCTTTCTATGTATTACATCATTCTGATAACTTCCCTTACATTAACTCATTCAATCTCACATTGACCGTTATCAGCTCAAGCAGCACTGTCTTCTCAGGAAGGCGCTTTGACTGTAGATTTGAGAATTCTTTTCTAATGTAAGCATCTAGTGCTATAAATGTCCCTCCAAGCAATGCTTTAGCTAACATCCCACAAATTATGATATGTTGCATCTTCATTTTTTGTTCATTTCAAAATATTTTCTAATTTCCCATGAAATTTGCTTTTAACCCTTTGATTATTTAGAAGAATTTAAATTTCCAAGTATTTAAGTATTTTTCCATTTATTTTTCTGTTACTGATTTCAAATTTAATTCCATGTGATCAAGGACCGTATATTATATGATTCCAATTATTTTAAATTTGTCTAGGTTTGTTTTCTGACCCAGGACTGTCTATCTTGGTGATTATTCCATATGTACTTAAGATAATGTGTATTTTACTATTTTGAGGTAAAGTGTCATGTGAATATCAATCTAATCCAGTTTGTTGATATGTTATACAGTTCTCTTATATCCTTACTAATTTTCTGTCTGCTTGTCCTATATTACCGAGAGAGAAGTGTTAAATTCTCCAACTATAATGGAGGCCCCAACTATAATTGTGACTTTGCCGATTTCTCTTTTCAGTTCTAACCATTTTTATTTCATGTACGTTAAATGTCGGATGTTAGGTATGTACCAACTTAGGATTACTATGTCTTCTTGGTGAACCATCTCTTTTATCGCCATGTAGTGCCTGGAGTCTACTTTGTCTGATATTAATATCTTTTGAATGGTATATCTTTTCCCATCCTTTTCTTTTAAGCCACCTATAGCATAATATTTAAGGTGGGCTTCTTATATGTAACATATAGGTCAGTCTCTCTCACTGTGGTTTTCATTTGCATTGCCCTGATGGCTTCTTACATGTTGAGTATCTTTTTTTACTTCTAGTGGTTTTTGAGACTTCTTTTTTGAAGAGGCTATTCAAGTCTTTTGTCCCTTTAGAAAACTGAGTTATCTTTTTATTTTTTGGATATCTTTGACTTGTTTCTGGTCTTAGGAAACAAGTGTTCAGTATTTCACTGTTAAGTATGATAATGCTAGTTTTAGGTTTTTTCTTGTTGCATTTTATCAATTTGAGAAATCTCCCTTCTATTCCTAGTTTGTAGAAAATTTTTCAAAAATCATAAATGGGTGTTGAAATGTGTCAAATGCTTTTTCCTTATCTCTTAAGATGATCATATGATTTTTCTTATGGCAAATTATAATGATTGATTTTCAAATGTTAAATGTGACTACTCAGGCAAGTACATTTGAATTTCTGAAATAAACTCCAATTGGTCATGATATAATGTTCTTTTTATATATTGCTAGATTCAATTTAATAATATTTTGTTTAGAATTTTACTTTCTATATTTATGAAGGATACTATCTGGTAATTTTCCTTTCTTGTAATGTCTTGTCATATTTTGGGGTCATGTTTTTTCTGGCCTTATGAAATAAGTTGGGAAGCATTTCTCCTTAATCTGTTCCTTGGAAGAATTTGTATCAGATTGGTATTATTTCTCCTTTAAATGTTTGAAGAGATTCACAAGTGAAGCCACCTAGGCCTGAAGTTTTCTTTGTGGGAAGATTTTTTTTAAATTATAGGTTTAATTTCTTTAACTGAGGTTATTCACATTTTCTATTTCTTCTTATGCCAGTTTCAGTAAATTATGGTTCTCCAGGAATTTATTTATTTCATCAATGTTATCAAATTTACTGGTATAAAGCTGTTTATAGTATCTCCTTACTGGCCTCTTAATGTCTGAAGGATCTGTGATAATGTCTCTATTTCCGTATCAGATGTTAATAGTTTGTTTTCTTTTACTTTTTAAAAAATGTCTTGATAGTCTCACTATGCATCTTTCAGTTTTATTAATGTTTTCAAAGAATCAACTTTTGTCTTTTTTTAAATTTTCTCTTTGGTTCATCTGTTTTCTATTTCATTAATTTCTACTCTCATCTGTATTACTTCCTACTTTCTACTTTCTTCAGGTTTAACTCACTCTTCTTTTTCTAGCCTCTTGATTTGCTAGTTTAGATCACTGACTTTAAATCTTTTATCTTTTTTTCTAATATATGCAATTAAAACTATAAATTTCCATCTAAGTACTGTTTAACCTGTATCTCATTTAAAAAATGAATTTTTTAAAGAGTCATTCAAACTTTTCTTTGGTACTAGGTAAAAAATACTCTCTTAGGAATTGGGGAGGAGTTGAATGGAAAAGAATCTAAGGAAATGTTTCTCCATAATCCTAGTATGAATTGATTTACTTCTCAGTAAGCTTACCTTATTACCATCAAATAGACAGAGGCGTACATGTCTGCTGAGAACCTGTATGCTCATTCCTGGAAGAGGAATCATTTTACAGCTCCATAATGTCAGAATCAATGAAATACGACTTGGTCTTGACCTAATCTAAAAGAAAAATTAGTTATAAAAGAGTTTATTTTTATGATTTCTAACACAAATCTGTCTTTTGTAAATTCAGCTTACGAAAATGTATACAGAATTTTTAAAAAAGAAAAAAATTTACACATATACAATAAAAGTTTCAATAAAATTAAATAAAAGTTCATTGAAAACTAAAATCAGTCATTTTAGGTAAATTTTTCATAGAGTTACATTTGAAATATTTGCATTTTTCTTAAATACTTAAAAACTGTGATGAAAGGAACAATAAATATTAGCAGGTAAAATGTATATGATCTGACTATAGAATCACTGTATTCCAGTCCCCAGGTTCACTCCCACAGAATGTGGGTAAGTGCAGAAGGCTAACACAGCATAAAACCAATGCCACCTGGTATTAAGATTATCCCACTATTTTTTATTCCAAGCAATTATCTACATTGTTCCTTAGTTTCTTAATAGGTGTTTTAACAGAGAGAATGCACTATTTGATATATTTATTCAGATCTACTTCATAGGTATAATTCAGATTATGAGTAAATAAATTGGTATTCTGATTTTTTATTTTTTAAGAACAGCTTCAATTAAACTTTACATTCTGCTTTATAGTCATAAGCCTTTTCATTTACATAACTTAGATTGGGACTAGTGGCTCACACTTGTAATCCTAGCACTTTGGGAGGGAGAAGAGGGCAGATTGCTTGAGCTCAGGAGTTTGAGACCAGCCTGGCAACGAGGCAAAACCCATCTTTACCAAAAATACAAAAATTACCTGGGCATGGTGTGTAGGCTGGTGGCCCCAGCTACTCAGGAGGCTGAAGTGGGAGGGTCACTTGAGCCCAGGAGTTTGAGGTTACAGTGAGCCATGATCACACCACTGCACTCCAGCCTGGGTGACAGAGGGAGACCGGTCTCAAAAATACTACTACTACTGCTACTACTATAAATGATAATACTGGCTAACATCTACTGAGTTCTTTTCATATGCCAGGCATTATTCAAAACCCTTCACACACATAATTTTCAAAATAACTCTATGTTGGAAGCATTACTATTACTCCATTTTTACAGATGAAGAAATTGAGGCAAAGAGTGATTAAGATAGAAACCTAGTATTATTTCCTTTCTAACAATGAGAGAAGAATGCAATGGAGAAGAGAAACAAGATAAAGTCATGGTAGCAAGTCCAAATTCTGCCTTAGTTATAAAAATATCACTATTTCAAAATTATCATAGAGAATCAGTTTTTTTTTGTTTTTCATAATGCATTAGTCAATTAACATGTTGTCTACTTGCAACTATGACAAAATCTGGAAGAGTTACAGTTTACTGATAGTAACTATACTTACAGTGCCTTCTGTAGCATCCCACATCAGATCTCTGAAGGCCAGTTGTGAAGGCATGAGCTCTGGTTGTAGGAAGTAACTTGCTCGAAATTGATTCCCTGAAAAAATCATTTTTTCTTAATTTTCTTACAAAGAAAAACTCAAAATCAAAAATCCATAATGTTATGCTGTGAACTAGAGTACAGGCACTTCCAAAATGCCACGCTGCTTACTAAGAACTTGCTTTCCAAAATAGGAGCACCAATATAGATTTATGCATAAAAACAACAGCATGAAACTTACAGATACAAACACATAAAAGATCATTTAAAAGTACCTTTAAGAAAGACTTTTAGGCCAATAATATGCCCCATGATGACAATGATTTATTCAAATATTTCTGTAAAATGCAGAAATCTATAAGCACTTTTTGGAGACTTTAGAAAAAATACATAGTCATTAGTTTTACTTCTTAACACAAAAGCATTTTATGCTCTTCTTCCATGCTTTAGTCATGAATAATACTTATAATAACATCATTTATCCATTCAAGAAATAATTTTTGAGTTTCTACTCTTGCCAGATACTACACCAGGTTCTAGATATACAAAGATAAATCAGAGATATGTCCCCTGCCCTCCATAGTTTACAGTTGAATGGGAGAACATTTTTTTTTTAAGAAAATAAGTAGACAGGCAAATAAATAAAATAATTATTAGAGGACTTAGAGCTATAAAGGTGTTCACATGAATGGGAGTAGGGGAAACCCACATTACTCAAGGAAGGCTTCTCTGGGAAGGCAGAATTTACCCTGAGACCTGAAGGATGAGAAGATGGGAATTTAGGGAGTGCTGCGAAGAATCTTCCCAGCAGACGCAACTTCAAAGCAGCCCTTCCATGACAGCTCAACAACACAGGGTATACAGGACACTCCTTGTCCCCCAGCATGATTCCTCTTTAAAATGAGCTTATAGACAGAAGTTGCCAAGTACAGGGAAAGCCAAGAATGAGTAAGCAAAATGAAAATTCCAAATGGAGATAATTCTTCGGAAAAGTCTTGCTTGGAAGATCAGAGAAAAGGAGGTTTTGGCTAGAATTCGATAGGATTCAAGGGGCTGATCCTTAAAGGTGGGAGGAATTAGGTGTGCTGATATCACAGATAAGGGAATGAACCAGTGAGGGGAAGGTGGGTCAGCTAAAGACAAAGGAAAGGACTGAAAATTAAAGGAGTCACATTTTTTAAAAAAAAGAAAGCGGCTGGAACCCAGAGCACTGGTAAACACGCTGGCCTCTGATAGGATCAGGGATCTTTCCTCACTGTCATGGGAAGGATGAGGAAAAGATGAGCATCAAAGAGATGTGAGACTCAACATCTTCTTCAACAATGTGTTTTGCCTGTGATAGAAAAATTAGACGTGGATCTTGACTGCATTGCTGAAAGAGTGCAGTGGCTGATAGGCACGCGTTACCTTCCTCCAGAAGCTGCGAGAGTGTGGAAGGCCTGAACCCTGCAGGAATAGCTCCCATCGTGGTTAACACATCAACAGTGTTTATCTGCTGAAGATAGTAACATCAAAATGGATTTGTTTTCAGTCATGTTTCCGCATCTCTATAATACTTTCTCTTTATCACTAGAGTAACTATAACCCAAAAAAGAAAAATATAAACATACGGACTTTAGTGGAAGAATAATACAACTTGGCTCCAAATTCCTGAGAGGATGCCATCACAGCACCCTGGCCTCTCCTAAGGACCTAAGCCCCATACGGTGCCCAGCATGCAGAGCTCTGTGTTCCGGAGCGGCTGCTTCAAGTAACCCTTATCAAAACGTCCCTGCTCCTGTCCTGCTCCACCCTGCGCTTCCATTTCACAGGTAACTTAATGTCTATTGGCAAATCATACGCGCTGAAGAATTAATGGATTCTTTTCATATATACAAAACACACAACTCATAGACACACACCCTCACACATACAAGCATGTACTTATACGTAACAAGTAAAGAAAAAGGTCAGGAAGGATACTTACTAAATTGTTAATGGTGACTACTTATGAGTTTGAGGAGGATAATTTTCATTTGGCTATATAATTTTTTTTTTTTTTTTTTTTTTTTGAGATGGAGTCTCACTCTGTTGCCCAGGCTGGAGTATAGTGGCGTATTCTCGGCTCACTGCAACCTCTGTCTCCCAGGTTCAAGCAATTCTGCCTCAGCCTCTCCAGGAGCTGGGACTACAGGCATGCGCTACCACGCCCAGCTAATTTTTGTATTTTTAGTCGAGGCAAGGTTTCCCGTGTTGACCAGGTTGGTCTTGAACTATTGACCCCAGGTGATCCACCTGCCTTGGCCTCCCAAAGTGCTGGGATTACAGGCATGAGCCTCTGTGCCCGGCCTGTAATTTTTTTTTTAATGACAGAATTATAGATCATTTCTTCCTTTAAAAAAATTTAATTAATTACTTTTTTTTTTTTTTTAGACAGGGTCTTGCTCTGTCACTCATGCTCTGGAGTGCAGTGGCACAATCACAGCTCACTATAGCCTTGACTTCCCAAGCTCATGCGATCCTCCCACCTCAGCCTCCCGAGTAGCTGAGACTACAGGCACAAGCCACCACACCCGGCTAATTTTTCTTATTTTTTTGTAGGATAGGGTCTCATTATGTTGCTCAAGCTGGTCTTGAATTCCTGGCCTCAAGTGATCCTCCGGCTTCAGCTTCCCAAAATGTTGGGATTACCGGTGTGAGTCACCATGCCTGGCCAATTTCTTACTTTTTATTAAAGCCTTTCAGGATTTTTCAAATCGTAATTAAAATTTAACATGTGTTTCCACTCAAATGATAGGAAAGCAGGACCAATGAGAATGTTTCCAAGCCCTCAAGTGACACTATGAGTAAGATTATCTATTCTTTTTATACAAAAAAATCTAATGAGAAATGTTATTTGGAGCACAAGCTTAGAAACCAGAAAGAAATATACATCCTCTGCTCTGTACATTCCATGTCCTGAACCCCGTTTCAGATCCATTGCTATCTTCCACAGTCTCCATCCTGTTTCGCATCAGAGCTATTAGGTAACAAAACAAGACATCATTAATAAGACAGAAGATACCCACCTCTGAGATTGCTTTTTGAACAGCACTCCAGTGGGAATCAGTTCTGGGGAGACAAAATAGCAAAGTGAGTCAGGTCAGGTTATGCCTATTCACTCAATTGGGGAACTTCTTTAATCACAGTTTATAACCATCAGTATGTTTTGAAAACCTAACAGTTTCCAGATGAAAACAAGGTAGAACTAAATGTATTAAAAATAATTACAAAATTAAAATAGTAATGATCTTTAAGCAGACAATAGTATGAAAAGTTCTCCAGGTACAAGTTGTCTCCATTTCAAGAAAGTATTGAATTATTTATAACAGTAAAAATAAACAAATAAAATGTTTCCTAAACCTACTTTGATATCCTTTCCCACTTTTGTACCTTTGCTTAACTTCTGCTCCATCTGCTGTTTCATCCACCACCTCTACATCTTCTTCACTGCCCTCTTCAATTGATTCTTGGCCTTCTTCTTCTTCTTCACTATAAGGCTAAAAAGACATTGAAATGTGAAGTGCTTTTTAACTAATGCAAAAAACAACCAATAAAAATACCAGTACTGCCACCTAAACCTCCAGTAAAAACGAAAACAAGCTTTTCTGTTTAAAAAGAAAAACCAAAAGCGTTAGTACTTTTAGAAAACCTCGAGCATAGACGGGAATTTAGTATATATGATAAAACTCAGTGGGAAATAAATTTTCAACACACGGTTAATAACTTCGCTATTTCAAAAAATAACAGCTGAGATAGACAGCGAGTTTAATCAAAATAAATTCCAGATGGAATTTACTCAAATAAAAAATAAAAGAAGTAAAGATAAAAATAAAAGAAATATAAAAGCATTAGAAGAAAACAATCTAGAGATGGGGAAGCCCTTTCCAATAGTGATACCAAAATCAAGAATCATAAGTGGAAACACTGACAGACTTAGCTATGTAAGAAATAAACATGAGCTAAAGTCAACAAAGAAAATATGTAACACATAACTTAAGCATATCCTGAGGGGAAAAAAAGAAAATAGCTCACACAAATATCTAAGGATTAATATCCTTATTATTAAAATATTATAAAAGCTCTTAGAAATCAATGAAAGAGTTTTTTTAAATCCCTTAGAAAAAAATATCCAAAAGAACTGAAAAGGTACCAACACATAAAAATGATAAGCACTCAAGTTGATGGAAATCTCAAATACCCTGACTTGATCATTACCCAGTCCATAGAAGTAAAAAGTACTCACACAAATACAAAAATACTATGCGTCAATAAAGAAAACCGAAAGGGCCATTCGCAAAGAAGATATACAAATGGTCATAAAGCATATGAGATGATGCTTAACCTCATTAGGAGTACAGTAAATGCACATAAAACCACTAATGACACTTTTTTTGTTGGTCATATTGGCAAAAATTTTAAAGACTGATAACAGCCATCACTGGCAAATGTGTGAGGAAACAGCACTCTCTGATTGTTAGAGGTGGGAGTACAAATTAGCATAACTTTTCTAAAAGGCAAATTGGAAAAAGAAATCAAAATATAAAGGTGTAAACCCTTTGAACCAGTGACAAACATCTAGGAATTTATCTAAGGGGATAATCGGGCAAGTGTGCAAAGATGCACGCAGACTTGATGACAACACAAGTTGCCGGTTGGCTACCACCTATTCCCCACCTCCTCTTTCAAACAAAATCCCTGATTTAACAATGATCCAGTTAAAAGACTACATTTTCCAAGACTTCCTTGCAGCTAAGTATTGCCAGAGAACTAAATGCTGGTCAATGAGCAACAATTGAAAGTTTTCTGTGTAACTTCCAAGAAACCTTTTTAAAAAGGCAGCAGCTTACGTCTTTTGACTTATTTCCTCTTTTGCTCCTTGGAATCCTTAAAAGATCCAGCAGCTGACTTAAAACTAAAGAGATAACTCTAGGAAAAGCAGCCTCACATCAGAAACAGGATAAAATATTGGATAGGATCTTAACCAATTCTTGATTGCCTTTCTCCACACTTTTACCCTTGAGAAAAATACGCTTCTACCTTATTTAAGCTACTTTTTGGGGGGATCTTTCTGTGACTGGCAGCGGATGCTAATCCCATGTTCTTTGCAACGTAATCGATAGTGATTATAAGTTGGAAACAACTTAAATGACCATCTAAATGAGATTAGAAGACTTGCTGCCGTTGAAAAAGATGATCTAGACCTGCCCTATGTAATACAATAGCCCTTTGGCCACGTGTAGCTAGTGAGCTCTTGAAATTAGTCCAAACTGAGAAGTGCTGTAAATGTAAAACACACACTGGATTTTGAACTTAATGTTGAAAAAACAAAATGACTCCATATTTTAAAATATTGATTATATGTCAAAATAGTATTTTTGATATACTGGATAATATAAAATATATTATTAAAAATAATTCTACCTGTTTCTTTTTACTTTTTAAAAATGTGTGTAATGAAAAATATATGTTTGTTCTTTGTCACTGGTTCCCAGCACAAAGCTCCCAAAATCTTTGGAATTTCCTGAATGATAGAAGTATGTTTTCTTATTCATCAGGAGTCCCTTTCAGTCACTCCTGAGTTTATGCTAATGAGGTTAACTCTAGGTGGGCACCTAAACAGCTTCAGGAAGGGGACAGGTTACCAGAAAAACCAACCCAGGTATTAGAGGTTAGAACTTTCAGCCCCACCCTCCAACCTTCGAAGAGGGGAGAGGAGCTGGAGACTGAGTTAATCACCAATTGCTAATTATTTAGCTAATACGACTAATGAAACCTCCAGAAAAACCCCTAAATGATGGGGTTCCAGGAGCTTCCAGGATGGTGAACACAGCAAGGTGCTGGGAAGGTGGAAGGCCCAGAGAGGGCATGCCGGCCACCCCCCACTAATACCTCACTCTATGGCTGTTCCTGAGTTGTATCCTTTTATAATAAACTGGTAAATGCAAGGAAAGCGTTTTCCTGAGTTCTGTGAATTATTCTAGTAAATTACTGAACCCCTCAGGTGAGGGTGTTGGAACTGGTGAATGTATAGCCAGTCAGTCAGAACTATGGGTGGTTCCTGGGACTTGTGACTGGCAACAGAAGTGGGCAGCAGTCTTGTGAGACTGAGCCTTTAACCTGTGGGGGTCTGTACTAGCTCCAGGCATTAGCATCAGAATGGAATTGAATTGCTGACACTGGTTGGTGTAGAAGAACTGATGTAGTAACACATATGGTGTCAGAGAAAAACCACATACTTGGTTTAAGAAGTGGTGTCAGCAAAAAGATATCTCAATGTGGCTACTGAAAAATTTAAATTACATGTGTGGTTTGCATCATAGGTTTATTGGACGGTGCTGATCCAGACAGAAATCTACATATCTTGGCACAGAAAATGACCATGTTATTTTATGAAACAAGAAAATATAAGCTAGGAACACACATGTATAGTATGTTCACATTTTAGTAAGGGGATCATGTATTTGTGGAAGTTAACACAAAGTTAACTGTGGTTATGTTTCACAATAAACAATAGAGACCTAGTATTTGTTATGATCAGCATTAATCCACAAAGCATCCCCTCACTGTGAGATCACGCTCCAGGGCTCAAATGCCTAAGAGCACTTCACAGGTCCCCAGGACCATTAACACACGATGTTTTCCCCAGGTCCTGTCCCTCCAAAATTAAAGCAAATTCTATATCTCAAGTCATTCACTAGTCAACTGACAAAAGAACACAGCTAAATGTTTTATTAAAAGTGAAAAAAAAAAGTCTTAGAAAAGGAAAGCATAAACCAAGACTAACCTCTAGGTAGGTTCTGGGAACGAGACCTTCATTTCCTTTGGCATCCTTAGCTATCCACCAACCATCAGGTTTTTTTTCAATTACAAGGAGAATTTCCCCTTTCTTAAAGCAAAACAAAACATTTTAAATAAAATTCAATAATCATGAGTCTATATCATTACCAATGATTCAAAATAAGTGCTGAAAAAAGGCAACATTTTTTTAATCCAATATTTATCAAAAGCTTCCCTATCACCCAACCCCTATGTATTCTGCCTAACTCACCTAAAACCATAAATGTGACATCATTTAATGGATCATTCCTTTTGGTTACCTATCATACACTTGAACCATTTATGCAAATGGGAACCATTTTTCACAATCATTTTTAAGGTCCCAAACTTACTCCAAAAGTTCAATTACTGTGTAAAATATTTTTTAATGTTGTAATATCTCTGGAAAAGTGTCTTTCAGAAGCAGCATATACATTCCCAAAGAAAATCAATTCCATTAAAGTTAAACCCTATACTTGAGCAAAGATAGTATTTACTGAATGCAATTACCCACTTAATTCACCAGATATGTTTTGAATAACACTCACTCATTTATAAAAATAAAGTATCTTTGAAGACAAAAGCATTTCCACCCCTGAGGACACTACAAAAGCAAACACTTTCTTAAAATACACATTATTGTCTAACATTGATGCCATTTTCCAGAAGAATTTGAAAAAAAAATCAATAAATTAAACCATATAATTATTTGCATAATATTCTTACGTATTTTATTATTAATCAGTTACTAAACTTTGAAGTTTAATATAAGAACCAAAATTCATATATTCACTTAAATTTCTTTGACTCATTTCTCTAGCAAAAAACACAGGCTCAAAATCACAACTTCAAAAATCACAACTTTATTGTTCTGTCCCACCTGCCACTTGTTTATGCCCAGGCCAAGCAAGTATGGACGCAAGCCCCTCTCACATCTAAGCTAACAGGAAAGACTGCTACAAAACGGCAGGAAGTGCTCCCTTCTACCTCCACCTATGGACATTGCCTAACTCACTTGAATGAATTTCTACATGTGACATTCAACAACAAATTATAAAATTTTACGCCTAAGTTAGGAATTCTCAACATTAAAGCCATTTTCAAAAACCTATTTAGAGGAGGTAACTTTAGTAACACAATCTCATATTACTACTGCTTGTAAATCATAATTATTACTTATTTAAATAGAACATTAAAAAACTTCACTTTAAGAATCTGTAATACAGGTGTACAGGCAGAGTTTTCTTATTCTGTTCGGTATGGACATTGATCCTTAGGTTAGGTTTCAGTCTTATTCTACCTACCTTAAATGTAAGATCTCCAGCTTGCTGAGCAGTGAAATCTCCAACAGCGATGTATTCTTCACCGGTTGATGGTTTGTGATATTCATTTTCCTCTTTCTCTTCCTCTTCCTCCTCTGTATCTTCTTCCTCCTCACCACTGTCTTCACTTTCTTCACTTTCACTTTCTTCCTCTTGTTCAGTAGGTGCCCCAACTCTACAAAAAGTGTTTCTGAGTAGGACTTCTTGAAATAATATATAAGAACAGACCAGCTATGAGCATTAATTCTAAATGTACATGAATATCCCATATTTGAAGCTGGCAAATAAAAGAAATAAGGGAAAATACAATGAACAGTTTCTACCAGCTAGCTAAGAAGGTGTGCCTAGAGAGACTGAGGCAGAGAGGGAGCTGAGTCAGGTATGTGAGATGGCAGGGCATTACTGGACTTGAGGCCAGGAGACTCGAATTCAAGTCTTGGATTCGTCCATTAAGCAAATGCTGTTCAAGCATTATTATGAAGTACTTAGAGCACAGGCTCTGCTAAATTTAAATTCTGGCTCTATTCCCTCTTTGCTGGATGACCTTGAGTAGGCTTCTTTTAAGCTCTTCATTTCTCATTGGTAAAGTGGAGATAATAATAGAACCTGCCTCCTAAGGTTGTCATGAGGATTAAGATGAGTTACTACTTGCAAAGTGTTTAGAACAGTGCTTGCCCATAGCAAGCTTTCCATAAAAGTCAGTTATGACAACGACACTGATGCTGTAGGTCAATTTCCGTGTCAGAGAGACACACAGTGGACACAAAGGTAAACCAGACATGATTCTCCATCCTCAAGGAGCTTGCAATGAGACAATCTAGAAAATGGAGAATTATAAAATAGTGCAATAGGTACTAGAGTAGAGGTATACACAGGATACTAAGAAATCAGTCACACAAGAGGGACACCTAACCCAGGCTGCATGAATGGGAATCAGAAAAGGCTTTAATTAGGTCTTGGGAAATGATATGGAATTAATCAGGTAAAATGGGAGTAGAAAGGAAGGGCAGGGAGAGCAGAAAGGAGATTTGAGATTAGGAAAAGTCAAGTAGCTCATGAATGGCAGGGCAAGGCTTGAGGAAAATGAGTGAGTTGAGGCTGAAAAGAAGTATGCAGAATGTAGCCCAGGTGAGCTTTACCTTTAAAGTCGTCCCTAAAAATGAGTAGGGGAAGGACATGATATGATTCCCACTTTAGAAAGGAGACAAAGCTACAATGTGGGGAACAGATTAGAAGAAGGGCTAAAGGTGAGGGTGGTTGTTGAAAGTGAGAAGTGACAACACTATGAACTAAGAAAACAGCATAGGGATGAAGAGAAAGGAGGTGAATAGGAGGGTGAGGAAGAGAGAAATGCCAAAATAACATTAGCTTGGGCATGTCACTAAATCTTTCTTTTATTTATTCACTCAACGTTCAGCAAAGTTTAAATTTTGGGGGGCACCTACTGTGTGACAGACACTATGAGCTTGGGCTATAACAATGAACAAATCCAAGATCTTTGCCCTCCTAAAGCTTACATCAGAGAAGCTTGTCTTTAAAATGGGAAAACAATACTTAGACTAATGCAAATGAACATCATTAACTATAAAACTAGTCAAACATAAGATTTGCTCTGGAATAAAAAGGAGTATTAGCTTAACTTTGTTTAAAATAATGGTAGGACACTCTTATACCACAGTGATCTGAAACATAAACAGGGATGTAACAACCATTTTTATACCACAAGAATAAAAAAATCCATAAAATGTCATATTGATTTTCAATGTGTCTCTTTCCTTCTTTAGGAGTTATTTTGTACATATTTTATATGGGTCAATTATTCTAAAATGTTGCTAAAAATAATGTAAACTTGATACGCTTTTTCTCCTTCATTAATGTAGTGCATTTCAATGATTGATTTTTTAAAGTTAAGTCAACCTTACATTCTAGAACAAGTTCCACTTGGTCATGATGTATTACCCTTTTGAAATGCCTCTAGATTTTACTTGCTAACATTTTATACTGAGTTTGTGCATCTGTTCATGAGGGCCTTGTAATTTTCTTCTAGTGTTCTTGTCAGGTTTTGATATCTGTGCTATTGAAAGCTTATAAAATGATTTGAAAGTGTTTCTTCTTTGTCTGTTCTCTAGAACGATTTTGTAATATTGGTACTATTTCTTTCTTAAATGTTTATGATAAATTCACCAGTAAAGCTACCTGAGAGTTTAATCTGTGGAAAGGCTTTTAATCATAGATTCAACTTCTTTAGTAGATATTTTAGTAGAACTGTTAAGATTGTCTATTCATCTTGTGTCAATTTTATTACATTTTCTTTTTAAAGAAACTGATTTTATCTAAATTTAAAACTTATTCACATAAGTTGTTCATAGTACCTTCATAGTACCTTTTTAATGCTTGTAGAATCTGTATTAATTTCTGTTTTTTTCTCTTTCTCTTTTCTTGATCAGTAATGCCAGCAGTTTATCTATTTAATTAATTTTCCAAGAACCAGTTTGGCTTTGTTGATATTGCCTACTGTAGGTCTGTTTATTGTTCACTGTTTTCTGCTTTTATTTTTATTATTTCCATCCTTCTGCTTTCCTTGGGTTTGTTGTCCTTTTTCTGGCTTCTAAAGTTGGATGTTTTAGTAATTGATTTTCAACTTTTTTTTCAAACTATACATTTAAAGATATAAATTTCTGGCCAGGTGCGGTGGCTCACACCTGTAATCCCAGAACTTTGGGAGGATGAGGTGGGAGTATTGCACAAGCCCATGAGTTCAAGACCAGCCTAAGCAATATAGTGAGACCTTGCCTCTACAAAAAATTTAAAAAATTAGCCAAGCATGGTGGCACACACCTGTAGTCTCAGCTACTCAGGGAGGCGGAGGTGGAGAGGATCACTAGAGCCTGGGAGGTGGATGTTGCAGTGAGCCGAGATTGCACCACTATACTCCAGTCTGGGTAACAGAGACCCTGTCTCCAAAACAAACAAACAAAAGATAGAAATTTTCCCTCTAAGCACTACGCTGCTTGCAACCCACAGTGATTTTATTATCATTCCAAATATTTTCTAATTGCCACTGTTATATTTTCTTTGAATCACGGTTTATATGGAAGTGTGTGACAATCTGCAAACATGTAGTAGTTTTTCTTTTTTTTTTGAGATAGCGTCTTGTTCTGTCGTCAGGCTGGAGTGCAGTGCTGCAATCTCGGCTCACTGCAATCTCTGCCTCCCGGGTTCAAGCAATTCTCCTGCCTCAGCCTCCCGAATAGCTGGGACTACAGGTGTGCGCCACCACGCCCAGCTCATTTTTGTACTTTTAGAAGAGACGGGGTTTCACCATGTTGGCCAGATGGTCTCAATCTGTTGACCTCACGATCCACCTGCCTTGGCCTCCCAAAGCGCTGGGATTACAGGCATAAGCCACTGCGCCCGGCCACATGTAGTCATTTCGAATTATTTTTCTGTCATTGGGTTTTAATGTCATTCCAAGTCATCAAAGGAAAAAAAAACCAAAATATACATATATATACACATTACATAATTTCAAACTTTTGAAATTTGCTGACAATTACTTTATGGTCCAATATGGTTCATTTTGGTTAATGTTACAGATGCACTGAAAAGAGTATGTATTTACATAATACCTACTTGGGTGCTGTGTTCTACACATATATAGTCATGCGCTGCACAACAATGTTTCAGTCAACAATGGGCCACATATACAATGATGGTCCCATAAATCTAATACCATATTTTTACCATACATTTCCTATTTTTGGATATGTTTAGATACACAGATACTTACAGCATTGTGTTACAATTTAATTGCCTCCAGTATTCAGCACAGTAACATGCTGTACAGGTTTGCAGCCTAGGAGCAACAGGCTATACTATATAACCCAAGTGGATGGTAACCTATACCTTCTAGGTTTGTGCAAGTACATTCTATGGTGTCTGTACAATGATGAAATCACTTAATGACTCATTTCTCAGAACATATCCCTATCATTAAGAAAGGCTTCACTATACATGTAAGATCAAGGTGGTTAAGGATTGTGAATTATCTAGCTCTGTTTAGTTCTGGCAACTTTTGCTTTATACATTTGAACCCATGTTACTAAATGCACACACATTTAGGAAGATTTTTTTTCCTACTGAATCGACCCTTTCTTTTGTCATCATGAAATGTCCTTTCTTAAACAGCAAATTCCTTTTAGCCTTAAATATCTGATATTACTGTAACCATATCACCTTTGTTTTGGTTATAGAACAAAGAATATCTTTGTTATAGAACATGGAATATCTCTTTCCAGTTCTTTACTTTCAATCTCTCTATAATGGTATACTAAAGTGTATCTCTTCTAACTAGTATATATATAGGTTAAAAAAAAAATTCAGTCTGACAATCTTTGTTGTAACTGGAGTGTTACTCCATTTATATTTAATGTAACTATCCAAATGGCTGCATTGAAACCACGTTAGTATTTGGTTTCTATTTGTCTCATCTGTTTTTTTTATTTCTCCTTTCTTGCCTTTTTTGGGTTAATCAAATCACTTTTAGTATTCCATTTTATTGTGTTGTTTTACTAACTACACTCTTCTTTGTATTATTTTGTTACTGATTATTTTAGGTATTACAATATGCATCCCTAACTTATCAGTCTAATTGAAATATCACATTTCACCAAAGATAAAACAACTTTAAGATAAATAATATAATTCCACTGACCTGCCAGCCTTTGTGCTATGCTGTGCTACTGTCACATTTTCCTTCTACATATAGTCAGTCCTTGCAACATGCAGATTCTGTATTTGTGAATTCATTGGCTCACTAAACTTTATTTGTAAACTCCCAATTAACACTCACAGTGCTTTTGTGGTCATTTGTGGACATACACAAAGCAGCAAAAAAACTGAGTTGTCTGGCATACACATTCCCAACTGAAGTCGAACATGGTGACACCTGCCTTTTTTTTTTCAGCTCTCATACAGGAAAGTGGCCTTTTTTGCAGTCTATGTAGTGCCACACGTTTTGCACTTTTGTGGTGGTTTTATTTGTTTATTTATTGTGTGTGATTTTGTTGTTTAAAATGGCTCTGAAACATAGTGCTGAAGAGCCGTGTGGTATTCCTAAGCACAAGAAGGCTATAATGTACCTTCTGGAGAAAATAAGTGTGTTAGGTAAGACTTGTTCATGCATGAGTGCAGTGCCGTTGGTGTGAATTCAATGTTAATGAATCAATAAAATATACGAAATAAGATGTCTTTAAATAGTAACACAAGGTTGTATGTTACTCAGTTGACAAAAACATTGTGACCAGAGGCTCACAGGAGTCTTAAGTCTGTATTTCCCCAGGAGTAATGGTTTAGTATTTACTAATCAAGTGTTCATGGCAACTTTACACAACATAGCTATTGCAAATAATGAGAATCGACTGGATATCTTAAATCCCCAAATATATCTTTTGCTTTACACAATCGTCTTTTAAAGGCATGTAGAAACGAAAAAAACAGGCTTTTATATGTACCTATATACCCATCTTCTTCAATCCTTTTTGAAGATCCAAATTTCCATATGGGATCATTGTTTGCTAGCTGGAAGAACTTCCTTTAACATTTCTTATACTTCAGATCAGTTGACAAATTTTCTCAGGTTTTGTTTGCCTGAAAATATCTTTATTTCACTTTAATTTTTTATACTTTTGCTGGATACAGAATTCTGAGTTGATAGTTTCTTCTTTCAATGTTTTCAAGATGTTACTGCATTGTTTTCTGACCTGTATTTTTTCTCATAAGATGTCAGCTCTGATTCTGTCATTTGTCTCTAAATGTTTCCTTTTTTCCCTTGGCAGGTTTTAAGATATTCTATTTATCTTTGGTTTTTCAGTAGTCTGGCTATGAGGTACCTGTGCGTGGGTTTCTTTATATTGATTCTGTTTGGGGTTCCCTGAGATTCTTGGATCAGTGGATTGATATCTCTCTTAGATCATAATTTTAAAATGTTTTCAGTCACTATCTCTTTAAATATTTCTTGTGCTTCATTCTCTCTCTTCTTCTGAGACTTCAATTACAAATCTGTTATAACTTTTAACAGTGTCCCACCTCTCTCTTACATTCTGTTTTGTCCTTTGCATTTTTTTATTTTTACGTATCAGTTTGAAAAAGTTTTAAGCTATCTTCGGGTTCACTGATCCCTTCCTTCTTCTGTTATATCCAATCTTCTGTTAAACCACCCAGCAAATTTATTTCATATATTGCATTTTTTTAGCTCCAGAATTTTCATTTTGGTCTTGATTAGTTTCCGTTCATCTGCTTAAGATTCCACTCTATTCATCTTATCTTTTCCTATAAATTATTTAACATATTAAAAATTGTTGTTTTATGGTTCTTATTTGCTAATTCTCACATCTCTGAGCTACTGATTATTTATTCTCTTGATTTTAATACATTTCTCAGATTTTTGAGTCTATACATTGAGTCAGATTTTGGAAGTTCTCAGCCATTAGTTTATCAATTGTATTTTTTAGTTATAGAATGTTCATTTGATTTTTCTATACTTGAATTATCTTAAAATACACCCATTTCCCATATCATTCATCTTTTCTTCTATTTTCTTTACCGCATTAATCATATTATTTAGAAGTCCTTGTCAACTAACTCTGTATCTGGATCATATCTGGGTCTGTTTTTATTGACCGTCTTATCACTTGTCACTTATTGATCATGTATTTTCCCCTGCCTTTTTGCATTTCTAATTTTTTTTATTACTGGTTACTGTGATGGACACATTACAAGACACACTTACAGACTTTGGATTATGTTAGATTCCCCTAAGAAATTTTAAATTCATTTAATGTTACACAGTTAAATTATCTTGTTTCTGATAAGGTCTGCTTTTAGGCTCCTTTACAGAAGACCTACTTCAGCTTTGTCTTTATTCCTAGATCATGGTTGTTACTCTCAGGGTGTTTTCTTTACTCCTAAGGCCTGGGTCTTCTGTGATCTCTATCAAACGCCTGAAGCATTTCCCAAGTCTCTTTACTAGAGCTATGTACAAACTCCAGTGTTTTTCCAGGACCATATGATTTTCAGAATCCATTAAACTCTCAGTCTCCCACCAGGTACTTTCTGCCAGGCCTCGCAGGCATCATGCCCCTAGACAGCCCAGGAGACCTTTCAGATTGCTGGAGTTGTTTCTCTGCAGTTCCCTCCTCTCTATGGCACCTTGCTCCACAACTCCCAGTGAACTGGGCAGCTCCAAAGTGTGATCTCTGTCTCCTCAGTCGAGTAAGACTACTATTCCCTGCTTGGAATCTACCTTCCTCCACCACAGCCCATAAATTATTCCCAGGGAAAAAGTCTAGGTGAATGTAGGATTCGCTTCATGTGTCTCCGTATATCAAGAATATCAACCCTGCTTGGTAGATGCTCAATGGCTTCAAACGAATACTTTGTATATTTTGTCCAGACTTTATAGTCATTTATGGTGGGAAGGTAAGTCCAATACCAACTACTCTGCCATTCTCAGTACTAAGAATCGGTGGAAATTCTAGATCCTCGCATCTACCACCTTTAGCATTTTTTCCCCAGGTACAGTATAAAGGTTGGAGAACAACACTGAAAGAGTCTGATTAACTGGTTTTTTTCTTTTGCTTCCCACAAATTGAGTTTGTTCATACAGGTTGGTATCCCTAATCTGAAAATCCAAAAGACTCCCAAATCTGAAACTTTTGGAGCGTCAAAATAACACTCAAAGGAAATGCTGATTGGAGCCTTTCAAAATGTAGATTTCCAGATTAGGGATGCTCAACCAATAAGTACCATGCAAGTATTCCAAAATCCAAAACAATCCAAAATTAAAGATACTTCTGATCCCAAGCATTTCAGATAAGGAATACTCAACTTGTATATGTAAGTCTTCTTTACAACTTTTAGAAGCTATTATTAACATACACTCTGGCAGAAAAACAATGCATGTCCCTGCTTCAATTTTTATTTTTATTTTATTTTTTTTAAATAGAGACAGTGTCTTACTCCATTGCCCAGGCTGGAGTGCACTGAAGTGATCATAGCTCACTGTAGCCTGGAACTTCTGGGCTCAAGCACTCCTCCTTGCCTCAGCCTTCCAAGTAGCTGGGACTATAGGTACGTGCCACCAAGCATGACTAATTTGGGTTTTTTTGTAGAGATGGGGTCCACTATATTGTCCAGGCTGGTCTTGAAGTCCTGGCCTCAAGTGATCCTCCTGCCTCAGCCTTCCAAAATGCTGGGATTACAGGTATGAGCCACCACACTCAGTCTTTGCTTCAAATTTTTAAAGAATGTTTATGAAAGGGAGAATGATGCAAGTAGACTTTCCAAATCATTTCCCTTTTACACATCAACATTGACATTAAATATATCATCTTTATTTTCTAACATTTGTTCATTTAGTTTTTCAGATCTCTGTTTTGTTTCCTCAACTAAATTATAAATTGCCTGAGGGCAGAGACTATGACTTACACTTCTTTCTGTCTCTCATGGGATCTAACACCTTCTATTACAGACAATAAATAAATGCTGACTGATTCTATTGTTAGTGTCATATGTTTACATCTCTACTGTTATATGTCTTTGAGTTAAACATTAAAGCTATTGGTGACATATCTTTAAAAAAGAAAAAAGAAAGATAGAAAGGAAGCATACTCAGTTATATTTTTTCTACTTATTGTCACAGCAAGGCCCTGCAGTTGTTGGGTAAGCTTGTCCAAAAGAGTATGCTCCTCTTCTTTTCTCTGGTTATAGTTTGCAACAGGTGCAGATTCATCAGCCTATGAGAGAATATAGGTCAGTTTCACTGAAAAATTAACTGCAATTTACTAATTTCAAAAGAACAACAAAAAATTCCAATAAGTGCTATAAAAACAAGTAAATATCAGTGTGACATTACACCTATCTTAGAGAAATAAATTAGATTTAAAAGAAACAGGCGATTGTGTTGGAATGCAAACCAAATGAAAAAATAAAATTATACCACTTGTTTTAGGTTTTTGTTTTATTTTCTTGCTAAGTACTATAGACCTTCCATAGTCAGTCAGAGATATGTTCTGGCAGAAGATTGGCTTTAGGGTCAACAAGACGGCACCAATCCCAAGTTCTGCCACTTATTGACAGAAGAGGCATGGCTGCTTCACCACTGAGAGCTTCAATTTCCTCACCTGTAAAACAGGAATAATTAGGTTTTCAAACAGCCTAAGTTGAAAAGTTTTGTGCCACTAGAGAAATTTGGATGAGCTCTTCAGTGACCACATATCTCAGATGCAATAAAGGGGAGTAATATACAGCTGGAGAGCTGACTTTCAGGTGCCTTCCACTTTAAAGGCTCCATTAGTCTCTGGACCTGGACATCTAGGGGTAGCCAAGGCTCATGCAAAAAAAAAAAAAAAAAAAAAAAATTCCTGAAGGGATTGTCAAGGTTAAATTCCTGTTCCTCCTATTTTTGCAGAGACATTGATATCAGAGTTGCCATTTGATACAAGAAGCTTCTTTACCACTTACCCTCAGGGCCAGACTATGCATTATTTCCCCATGAAGAAATTAAAATAAAAACAATTCTAAACTATAAAACAAAGAACTCACAAAATGCAAAAATAAAAATAGCTCCTTCCAGGATTGTCTGAATCCTTAATAGCAGGTGAGTTCATCAAAGCTGAATATTTTTTGGTAGTTGGAGCCTTGAATTTTGCTTTGCTCCCAAGCACAGACTTAGCAACCCTGTTTGGCAAGCCAGCACTGGCTGCAGTTAGACTACATTGCTAATGTAAACCCAGGAACTTACCGGCTTGAATTAACTCCCACTGAATAAAAATACTTGTATAAGAAGAGATGTTTTAATAATATGATTAACCTCAATACTTACTTTGCTTAATTTTTGAAGAGCATTTTTATTTTCATCTATTGCCTGCTTTAACTGGATACATCTAAATTAAAAAAAAAAAAGAAAATATATTTATTTTTCTATTGTCAGAACCAGAAAGCTACTTTATAAAATCATTCAGTCATTGAGCAGGCAAGGCAATTAGCCACTGTATGAACAATGCTAAAAAACTGACATATAAACGCTTTTCCACCTATTAGCTCAGATGATCCTCATAGCCAACTGTAACACACATAGACATGATAACCAAGCTTCAGAAACCTTCAGTGTCTCTGGGCATCAGTTTCCTCTCTCTAAAATAAGGACGAATGTTGGACTTTAAAATGCTTCTCCAACTCTACAACTCCATAAACCTAGGACCCTCCATAAGCCTCAGAGACAAAACTAAAGTTTATTGTGTGCCAACCATGTTAAGCAGTTTACAAGCATTACCTCATTTAAGCCTCATAACAACCCTCACTCCACTTAAAGAAAGTGAAGTTCTAAAAAGTGTCCAAGTCCACATAGCTGCTCAATGGTACAGCAACAATATGAAGGCAGTTTAGGATTCCACAGTTGGCCTATTTGAGGCCACTACAGCACATGCCTGCTTTGAGCTTGGCTTGTCCAGACAGGTCCAGAGTTTTATTTATCCTACAGATGCTTCAATTCAGCATTAAGTCTTAGATACCCAAATGAAAAGTACAAAAAATGACCAAATATGAGCTATGAGCTATAGCTCATGATATTTTTTTTAAAATCAAATGCTTTACCAAACAATAACCTACAAAAGTCATCTTTTCATGCCGTTAGAGTCTTTTTTTTTTTTTTTTTTTTTTTGCTTATAGATGTGAGTGAAATGAAATAAGCATGAAAAAGGGAATAACAACGTTGATCCAAGATGGCCGATTAGAAGCAGCTGTGGTCTGTAGCACTCACTGAGAGGAATGAAGAGAGGCAAGTGAATTCAGCACCTTCAACTGAAATATCCAGGTTCACACATTGGGACTGACAGGGCAAACAACTTGACCCATGAGAATGCAGAAAAGCCAGGGAAGAAGGGGAACAACAGCCAACCCGGGAGTGGCATGGTGCCAAAGGAACCCCCATCCCCAACCAAGGGAAGCAGTGAGTGACTGTGCAACGCTGCCCAGAAAACCATGCTTCTCCCACAGATCTCTGCAACCCACAGATCAGGAGATCTCCTGAGTTCATGCCACCAGGGCCTTGGGTCCAATACACAGAACTGTGTGGTATCTTGACAGAGCTGCTGCTCAGGCACACACAGTGACCCAGGAATTTTACATATTCTGGCCCCAGGATCCCCAGCAAGGGAGGATATCCATCTGTATATATCCCCAGAAAGGGAGCTGAATCTAGGGAGCCAAGCAGCATTGTTCCATGGGCCCCACTTCCATGGCCCCCACTTCCATGGCAACTCACAAGTTAAGACCCACTGGCTTGGAATTCCAGCCAGCCAACCAAAGCAGTCTGGAATCTGTCTGAGGCAGTTCCGAGTTACCGGGGGCAGGGGTGGCTGCCATCTCTGTGGTTCAGTAGACTTAGCCATTCTAGCCTGCTGGCTTTGGAGAATACAAATGGTCTGGACAAGAAAAAGTCCCCCCTAATGCATCACATGTGCTCTACCAAAAAGCAGCCAGACTGCTTCTTTAAGTGGGTCTGTAATCCCATTCCACCTGACTAGGTGAGACCTCCCAAAAGGGGATTCCAGCCACCTCCTACAAAGTGTATTTGGGCTGGCAACAAGTCAGTACTCTCCTGGGACAGAGCTTCCAGAGGAAGGAGCTGGCTGCCAGATTTGCTGTTTTGCAGCCTTCACTGGTGATACTTCCAGGTATGGGAAAAACTGAGGCAATTAGGGTCTGGATTACAGCAAACCACAGCAGTGCTACAGTAGAGTGTCCTGACTGTTAAAGGAAAAACAAACAAACAGAAAACAACAACAACATCAACAATAAAAACCAAACAAAAATCCTATTTAAAGGTCAGCAACCTCAAAGATCAAAGGCAAATAAGCCCATAAAGATGAGAAAGAATCAACACAAAATGCTGAAAACTCAAAAAGCCAGAGTGCCTCTTCTGCTCCAAATGACCACAACCCCACTCCAGCAAGGGCACAGAAGTGGGTTGAGGCTGCGATGGCTGAACTTACAGAAGGAGGCTTCAGAAAGTGGATAACAAAAAACTCCATTGAGCTAAAGGAGCATGTTGAAACCCACTGCAAAGAAGCTAAGAATCATGATAAAACAATACAGGAGCTGATAGCCAGAACAGCCAATTAAGAGAGGAACATAACTGACCTGATGGAGATGAAAAACACAAGAACTTTATAATGCAATCACAAGTATCAACAGCAGAATAGACAAGGCAGAGGAAAGAATCTCAGAACTTGAAGATTATCTTTCTGAATTAAGACAGGCAGACAAGAATAGGGAAAAAAGGATGAATGGGATTATGTATAGAGACCAAACCTATGACTGATTGGGGTATCTAAAAATGACAGGAAGAATGGAACCAAGTTGAAAAACATAACTCTCCCAACCTAGCAAGACAAACCAACACTCAAATTCAGGAAATCCAGTGAACCCCAGTAAGGCACTCCATGAGAAGATCAACCCCAACACACATAATCATCAGATTCTCCAAGGTCAAAATGAAAAAAAAAAAAATTTAAAGGCAGTCACAGAGAAAGGCCAGGGCACCTACAAAGGGAAGCTCATCAGACTAACAGCACACCTCTCAGCGGAAACCCAAACCCTACAAGCCAGCAGAGATCAGGGACCAATATTCATCATTCTTAAAGAAAAGAAATTTCCAACCCAGAATTTCATATCCGGCCAAACTAGGCTTCATACACGAAGGAGAAATAAGATCCTTTTCAGACCAAGCAAATGTGCGTAGGGAATTTGTCACCACCAGGCCTGCCTTGCAAGAGCTCCTGAAGGAAAGGCTAAATATGGAAAGGAGAAATTGATACCACCCACTATAAAAACACACTGAAGTACACAAACCAGTGATACTATGAAGCAACCACATAAACAAATCTGCAAAATAACCAGCTAACATAATGATGATAGGATCAAATTCACACAAAACAATACTAACCTTAAATGTAAGTGGGTTAAATTCCCCAATTAAAAAGACACAGAATGGCAAGCTGCATAAAGAGCCAAGATCCACTGGTATGCTGTCTTCAAGAGACCCATCTCATGTGCAAAGACACACATAGGTTCAAAATAAAGGGATGGAGGAAAATTTACCAAGCAAATGGAAAACAGAAAAAAGCAGGAGCTGCAATTCTAGCTTCTGACAAAACAGACTTTAAACAAACAAAGATTAAAAAGAAGACAAAGAAGGGTATTACACAATGGTAAAGTGTTCAATTCAACAAGAAGAGCTAACTATCCTAAATATATATGCACCCAATAAAAGATCACCCATGTTGGGAAGAGACCCCCAAATCTGGCCATAAACTGGCCCCAAACTGGCCATAAACAGAATCTCTGCAGCACTGTGACATGTTCGTGATGGCCATGACGCCCACAGTGAAGGCTGTGGGTTTACTGGAATGAGGGCAAGGAAGACCTGGCCCACCCAGGGCGGAAAACTGCTTAAAGGCAGTCCTGAACCACAGACAATAGCATGAGCAATCTGTGCCTTACGGACATGTTCCTGCTGCAGATAACTAGCCAGACCCACCCCTTTATTTCGGCCCATCCCTTTATTTCCTGTAAGGAATACTTTTAGTAAACCTATAACCTATAGAAACAATGTTTATCACTGGCTTGCTGTCAATAAATACGTGGGTAAATCTCTGTTCGAGGCTCTCAGCTCTGAAGACTGTGAGACCCCTGATTTCCCACTCCACACTATTTCTGTGTGTGTGTCTTTAATTCTGCTAGCGCTGCTAGGTTAGGGTCTCCGTGACTGAGCTGGTCTCGGCAACCCAGATTCATACATCAAGTTCTTAAGATTTTCAAAGTGACTTGGACTCCCATACAATAGTAGTGGGAGACTTTAACACCCCACTGACAACATTAGGCAGGTCATCAACACAGAAAATTGAGAAAGATATTCAGGACCTGAACTCAGCTCTGGATCATGTGGACCTGATAGATATCTACAGAACTCTCCACCCAAAAACAACAAAATATGCATTCTACTCGTCACCACATGGCACTTACTCTAAAATTGACCACATAATCGGAAATAAAATATTCCTCAGCAAATGAAAAAGAACTTAAATTATAACAAACAGACCAAAATGCAATCAAATTATAACTCAAGATTAAGAAATTCACAAATGACACTAGCGGCAAACCTGACTGGTAGTTCCTTCCCCAGAAGGAGAGATTCCTCTGCCATGGAGTCCTACGATGTGATCATCAACTGGCCTGTCATGATCCACAATGGATCTGGTGTGATTAAAGCTGGTTTTGCTGGTGATCAGATCCCCAAATACTGCTTTCCAAACTATGTGGGCCGACCCATGCACATTCGTGTCATGGCAGGAGCCCTTGAAGGTGACATCTTCATTGGCTCCAAAGCCAAGGAGCACCAAGGGCTGCTCTCGATCTGCTATCTCATGGAGCATGGCATTGTTGAGGACTGGAACAACATGGAACACATCTGGCAATATGTCTATTCTAAGGACCAGCTGCAGACTTTCTCAGAGGAGCATCCTGTGCTCCTCACTGAGGCGCCTTTAAACTCACAAAGAAACCGGGAATGAGCTGCCAACAATTTCTTCGAGAGCTTCAATGTGCTCGCTATTTTCATCTCCATGTAAGCTCATTTGAAACTAATGAGAACAAAGAGACAATGTATCAGAATCTCCGAAATGTAGCTAAAGCAGTGTTAAAAGGAAAATTTATATCACTAAATGCCCATATCAAAAAGCTAGAAAGATCTCAACTAAAAGAACTAACACCTCAACTGAAAGAACTAGAGAACCAAGAGCAAACAAACCCTAAAGCTAGCAGAAGACAGGAAATAACCAAGATCAGAGCTGAACTGAAGGAGACAGAGACATGAAAAACCCTAAAAAGAACAAATTCAGGAGGTAGTTTTTTTAAAAAAAATTAATAAAATGGATACACCATTAGCTAGACTAATAAAGAAAAGAGAGAATAAACACAATCAGAAATTATAAGGGGGATATCGCCACTGACCCCAGAGAAATACAATCAGCAGAGAATACTATAAACACCTCTATGCACATGAACTAGAAAATCTAGAAGAAATGGATGAGTTATTGGACACATACACCCTCCCAAGACTGAACCGGGAAGAAACTGAATTCCTGAACAGACCAATAATGAGTTCTGAAATTGAAGCAGTAATAAATAGCTTACCAACCAAAAAACTCCCAGGACCAGATGAATTCACAGCTGAATTCTACCAGAGGTATAAAGAAGAGTGGGAACCATTTCGACTGAAATTATTCCAAACAACTGAAAAGTAGAGACTCCTCCCTGACTAAATGTATAAGGCCAGTATCCTCCCAATACCAAAACCTGGCAGAGATACAGCAAAAACAGAAAACTTCAGGCCAATATCCTCCATGAACATCGATACAAAAATCCCCCACAAAATACTGGCAAACTGAATCCAGCAGCACATCAAAAAGCTTATCTACCAGGATCAAGTTGGCTTCATCCCCAGAATGAAAGTTTGGTTAAACATACGCAGATCAATAAATGTGATTCATCACATAAACAGAACTTAAGACAAAAAAAAAAAAAATGACTATCCCAATAAATGCAGAAAAGGCTTTCAATAAAATTCAACATCTTTTCACATTAAAAACTTTCAATAAACTAGATATTGAAGGAACATACCTCAAAATAATCAGAGCCATATATGATAAACCAACAGTCAATATCATACTGAATGGGCAAAAGCTTGAAGCATTCCCTTTGAAAACAGGCACAAGACAAGGATCCCTCCCTCATCACTCCTATTCTATGCAGTGTTGGAAGTTCTGACCTGGGAAGTCAGGCAAGAGAAAGAAATAAAGAGTATTCAAATAGGAACAGAGGAACTCAAATTATCCCTGTTTGCAGATGACATGATCCTATATCTAGAACACCCCATTGTCTTGGCCCAAAAACTTCTTAAGCTGATAAGTAACCTCAGCGAAGTCTCAGGATACAAAATCAATGTGCAAAATTTGCTAGCATTCCTGTATACCAACAACAGGCAAGCAGAGAGCTGAATCCTGAAATCACATTCACAACTGCTACAAAAAGAATAAAATACCTAGGAGTACAGCTAACAAAGAGAGTGAGAGGGACCTTCTCAAGGATAACTACAAACCACTGCTCCAGAAATCAGAGATGACACAAAAAAATGGAGAAACACTCCATGCTTGTGGATAGGAAGAATCATATCGTGAAAATGGACATACTGCCCCAAATAAAGTATAGATTCAATGCTATTCCCATGAAACTTCCATTGACATTCTTCACAGAATTAGAAAAACTATTTTAAAATTTATATGGAACAAAAGAAGAGCCCAAATAGCCAATACAAAAAGAACAAAGAACAAAAAGAACAAAGCTGGAGGCATCACGCTACCTGACTTCAAACTATATTACAAGGCTACAGTAACTAAAACAGCATGGTACTGGTACAAGAACAGACACATAGGCCAATAGAACAGAACAGAGAACTCAGAAATAAGACTTGCACACCTACAATCATCTGATCTTTGACAAACCTGACAAAAAGAAGCAATGGGGAAAGGGCTACCTATTTAATAAATGATGCTGGAAGAGCTGGCTAGCTATATGCAGAAAATTGAAACTAGACCCCCTTCCATACACCATACACAAAAATTAATTCAAGATGGATTAAAGACTTAAATGTAAAACCCAAAACTATAAAAACTCTAGAAGAAAATCCAAGCAATAGCATTCAGGACATAGGCACAGGCAAATATTTCATGACAACAAAAAGCCTAAAGCCATTGCAACAAAAGCAAAAATTGACAAATAGGATCTCATCAAACTAAAGAACTTTTGCACAGTAAAAGAAACTATCATCAGAGTGAACAGACAGCCTACAGAATGGGAGAAAAGGTTTGCAATCTATCCATCTGATGAAGGTCTAATATCCAGAGTCTATGAATAGGCAAATTTATAAGAAAAAAACAACCCCATTAAAAAGTGAGCAAAAGACATGAACTAACACTTCTCAAAAGACACACATTCAGCCAAGAACATGAAAAAAAGCTCAACATCACTGATTAGAGAAATGCAAATCAAAATCACAATGAAGTATCATCTCACACCAGTCAGAATGGCGATTATTAAAAAGTCAAAAAACAGAGGTTGGCAAGATTGCAGAGAAAAAGGAACACCTATACACTGTTGTTGGGAGTGTAAATTACTCCAATCATTGTGGAAGACAGTGTGGTGATTCCTCAAAGACCTAGAGGCAGAAATACTATTTGACCCAACAATTCCATTACTGAGTGTATATCCAAAGGAACAGAAATTGTTCTATCAAAAAGACACATGCACACGTATGTTCACAGTAGCATACTCACAATAGCAAATACATGGAATCAACCTAAATGCCCATCAGTGATACACTGGATAAAGAAAATGTGGTACATATACACCATGGAATACTATGCAGCCATAAAAAGGAACCAGATCATGTCTTTTGGAGGGACATGGATAGAGTTGGAAGCCATTATCCTCAGCAAACTAATGCAGGAACAGAAAACCAAACTCTGCATGTTCTCACTTATAAGTGGGAGCTGAATAATGAGAACACATGGACACATGGAGGGTAACAACATACACTGGGGCCTGTAGGAAGGAGGAAATGGAGGAGAAAGAGCATCAGGAAGAATAGTTAATGGATACTGGGCTTAATACCTAGGTGATGGAATGATCTGTCCAGCAAACCAGCATGGCACACATTTACCTATGTAACAAATCTGCACAATGCTATACATGTATCCCTGAACTTAAAAGTTAAAGAAAATAAATTAAAAACCATAATAAATAAAAAAATTTTTAAAGCGAACAAAAGTCTCAAAAGGGTAGAAAAAGAGAAGGGGAAACATCAAACTGGGGCTGACCCCACTAGCAACCTCCCCAAAAGTCCCTCTCCCACCCTTCCTCTTTGCTGGCAGTCAGCTTCCCACTGGCACCTATGTTCTCAGCCTCCACTGCAGGCAGGGTGGGCAGGGGGCCCAGGGCTCCCAGTGTAACAGAAAACACGTATATTGGGATTGCCTCCCATTTTATCCTCCCTTACCAGGCATGAAAAGAATCCCTCCTACATCTGCTCTTAGATGCTGAGGGTGTGGACTTTGTAACCATGAGGAGAGACATCACCAACAAGCAAAAGATGGCAGAGTGGATTGACAGCAAAGGCTGGTCTTTGAGGATATCACAAGCCATGAATCCACCCTGAGAGAAGCTAGCTGCAGGCTTTTGTCAAATGAGACTAACAGTAAAGCTGCTTATTTTGGCAGGTGTCATGTTACTTGACCAAAAAAATCTTTACTGAAACTTAGACTCAGAAATTTCACTAAAAGGCCAGAGTGGAAAACTATTTTAATATAATGTACCAAGAAAATAAATTATTTATTACAATTACCTCCTTTATAACTATGTAATTATTAAAATCCTCAAACAGTTGATATTTTAAGACTCCTGGTTCAGGATAAAAACTAAGCACACAGTCATCTTCACTGCCTCCTGAAACCCCACAAAAAATGATTAAAACGTTTGAAAAGGTAGCAAACCCTGAACACTGCAAAGAAGGAAAGAGGGACAAGTAGCCAGCAAGAGATTTCAACAAATTTCTGCTCCATGGAAAAAGCCTGGAAGCATGTTCTCCTATAAAGGGTGGAAGATGCAACACAAGCATAAGAGGGAGATAATCTACCAGGCCAAAAACTCTAGGACTTGACTCAGCAGACATAAAGGACCAAAGGTTAAGTAAACTAAATCATAGAGGAACACATTATGAAACCCTGCAGATGAAAAGACATGCACATGCTTTCCCTCCTTACCAGGGGATTCTTCCCTAAAAAACAAAAAAACAAACAAACAAAAACAATTAACAAATGACCTAAAGAGAATCATGACTGCTAAAGAAGTTTTCACACACCAGGGTTAGAGCCTGCCCTATTCTGGCACTGGGAGCTTCTCAGAATAAAAGCTACTTCCCAGCCTCTGATAAGCCCTATCAACATACAGAATTTCATTCTTATTCAGGGGATGGTACTAGCAGGAAAGACCCCTCTCTATCTAACAGTAGAAAAGCCCATGAGAGCTCTCTGGGCTAGTCCCTCATTCTTCAGTAAAAACAGATAAGCCAGACCTAATAAAGAAAACCGGCAACATGAAAGATAAAAGTTAAGAATAACCAAATATAAATTAATTAATTAACTAATTAAAAAGAATCTGAGCCCAGAGAAAGCAAAGACAATTCAGAGAACAGAAGAGAACTTAAGGAAAAAAAAAAAAAGCTTCCTAGTCATGGAAGTAGTAACAAGGCAATCAATATGAAAACAGGAACATGATGCTATGAAAAAAGAACAATTAAGAACAAGAGAAAACACTTGTAAATTAACAACATGACTGATGGCCAGGCATGGTGGCTCATGTCTGTAATCCCAGCACTTTGGGAGGCCATCAGGGGCAGATCACCCGAAGTCAGGAGTTTGAGACCAGCCTGGCCAACGTGGTGAAATTCTGTCTCTACTAAAAATGCAAAAACTTAGCCGAGTGTGATGGTGTGAGCCTGTAATCCCAGCTACTCAGGAGGCTGAGGCAGGAGAATCACCTGAACCCAGGAGGCAGAGGTTGCAGTGAGCCAAGATTGTGAGACACAGTGAGACTCTGTCTTAAAAAACAAAAAAACAATATAACTGCTGAAATAAAACAATATGGCTGTTGAAATAGATAATAAAGAAAAGTGTTAAAGTCAAGAGAATTGCCAGCATGGCAGCTCACGGTGGGGGCGGGGGGCATCCCTTGAGCCTGGGAGGCAGAAGTTGCAGTGAGGCGTGATTGTGCCACTGCATTACAGCCTGGATGACAGAGTGAGACCCCCTACTCCCCTCAAAAAAAACAGAAACTATTAACAGGAAGTTATGAGATCTAGAGAATCAGTCCAGGATATTCAATACCTGACTCAAAGGTATTTCAGGAAGAAACAGACAAATGGAATTAACGAAATAATGTTTTTGTAAAATAAAATCTCCCAGAGCTCATGAGACATGAGTTTTCAAACTAAGACTCAGAGCACTGAGCAGATAAAAATGACACCTACATGACATTTTCAGACATGCAAATGTCAAAGTGAGTTTCTAAATGACAGTAACGATCTTCTTTTCATGCACAGAGAAGACTATGGTTACTTGGGCTTAAAAATAATTATTAGGGGCCAGGAGCAGTGGCTCACGCCTGTAATCCCAGCACTTTGGGAGGCCGAGGCGGGCAGATCATGAGGTCAGGAGATCGAGACCATCCTGGCTAGCAGAGCGAAACCCCGTCTCTACTAAAAATACAAAAAATTAGCCAGGCGTGGTGGCATGCACCTGTAATCCCAGCTACTTGGGAGGCTGAGGCAGGAGAATCACTTGAACCTCGGAGATGGAGGTTGCAGTGAGCTGAGATCACGCCACTGCACTCCAGCCTGGGCGAGAGTCTCAAAAAAAATAAAACATAACAATTATTAGGCTGGGCGTGGTGGCTCACACCTGTAATCCCAGCACTTTGGGAGGCCAAGGCCAGGGGATCCCTTGAGGTCAGGAGTTCGAAACCAGCCTGACCAACATGGATGAAACCCGTCTCTACTCAAAATACAAAATTTAGCCAGGTGTCGTGGGGCACAACTGTAATCCCAGCTACTCAAGAGCCTGAGGCAGAAGAATCACTTGAACCTGGGAGGTGGAGGTTGCAGTGAGCCAAGATTGTGCCACTGCACTCCAGCCTGGGCAACAGAGCGAGATTCAGTCTCAAAAAAGACAATAATTAATATTATTATTTTATATTATTATAATATATTATTATATTATTATATAAAATATTATATATAAAATATATTTATATTATTATAATTATTATTATTTTTTTTTTTTAGTTTACTAACATAAAATTTAAAAAGTTTTCCCTGGGACTTCAAATTCCGTCTATAAATCTTATTCTGTTTTTAAACCTAGTAAAGCAAGAACAATAACCTTTGCTTTTCTTTCATTACTGTTAATTAAACTTGAACTAAATCCCTTAAACAATCAATCCTACTATTATAAATGAAATTCACTTGACATTTCAAAATTCATTTGTTTTTCCTTTAAGCACTCTGAATGCCTGACGTAAGTAAAACTTTTCCAAACAATTATAATTCACTTAAATTAATAGAATGAATCTCATGTTCTTTGGAATGTAACAAAATCTTTAAATATCTCAAAAACAAAGATTATCTTAATGATGTCCTAAACTTAATACAAATGTTATGAATTAATAGTCTAAATTTGATTTAGTTCATCACATCTATTTAACTTTAAACTCTCCCAAGGATTTTTTTTTTTTTTAAGTAAAAACGAATACAAAACAAAAACCACCCACCTAGAAAACAGTGTTGTCTTCTCATGGGAGTTAAAGTTAATATCCCAATGAAGGACTAACTGCTTATAGACAGAGGTTTCTGACCAGGTCACAGGATCTGGGCTACATAGGCCAAGGATTTAAGGTAATCCTGCCCAAGTCACCTATGTTTCCATTAAGCAGTTTTTATAGTTGCTTTCATAACAGCAAGTCCACAACCATCACGATTAGGTTGGTTTCTTCTACATTCAACTTACAACACTATGTGATTCTTCCATTTGATTCCAAAGGACCAATCTCTATGCCTTAAATACTATGCATTGAAATGTAAGTGCAGTTCCTGGAAAGCTTATATAAATTAGCATACTTTACCTTTGATAAATATCTTGTCTTTTATTGGGTTCTAGGGCTTCTTCTTTCAGTTGGCTCTCAGAAAGCAAATTATCAACCTACGGAGACCATTTAAAATATCACATTGTTAAATACCATATCACCTTAGGAAAGAAAACTTCTCTTTTTATCCAGTATTTTATAATGAACACTTTTAAACATACAACAAAGTTTCAAAAATTTTACAGTGAAAACCCATATACCCACTACCTAGAAAAAACATTAACATTTTACTATACGTATTTGATCTATCCATCAATCCACCTTAGGCCTTTCAAAGTAAGTTACAGTTATCAATACATTTCTCCCTAAATAATGGACTACGGATGTCACTAACTAAAGTTCAATAGTTGATGCAATGTATGTATACAGTGAAATGCACAAATATGAGGCATACATTTGCTGAGTTTCGACAAATGCATCCATCTGTGTAACCAAAATTCTTATCAAGATGTAGAAAACTACCATCACCCTAGTAAGTTCCTTCATGCCCTTGCCAGTAAATCCTCTCCTTAATCTTCCATAGAGAAACCTGTTTTGATATTTTTCCAACATAAATTAGTTTTGCCTGCTCTTGAAATTTTATATAAATAGACGTATACAGTAAGCACTCTTGTGTGACCTTTCCATGAAGCATGTTTTTGAGATACTTCCATATTGTTGTGGGTACCATTAGTTCACTCCTTCTTATTACTGAGTGGTATCCATTGTATTGAATGCATCATGACTTTATCTTGACTTAGTAGTTTAAGTTTACTAACACTATATGTAACTTCGTCAATATACTCTCCAAAAAGGCACATACTTCTTTGGTCTGTTTTCTATAGATTATGTAGAGAAGATAAAGTGGATGAAAAAAAGAGAAAATTCCACTAGTTTCTTCTCTACTCTTGCAATTTGGCATCCATCTGAGTGTTATTTACAAAATTCACACACCTAGTGATAGAGCCAATCATCGCAGGCCTGACCCAGAGGGGCTGTTGATTACTTGTCCTATGGACACCGAATAGAAAATCTGTTCCATTTTCGGCTTCAGGTGTCCTCTGTGAAGACAGGGAGGAATTAGCTAATACTATCAAAATACACTTTCCAGATAGTCAAGGTATCAAAAGGCTCCAGAGCCAATATTTCTCCCAGGAGAATAATCTTTGTAATAGTTTGTTTTAATAATCATTTTTATAGTTTCCTTCTAAAACTTTTCCTGGTTCTCCTAATGTCCCACTAAATTTAAAATTAGTTCATCATGACTAATCATCAGAGAAATGCAAATTAAAACTACAATGAGGTACCATCTCACACTGGTCAAAATGATTATTATTAAAAAATCAAGAAATGACAGATTCTGGTGAGGCTGACAAGAAAAGAGGACACGTGTACACTGTTGGTGGGAATGACAATTAGTTCAGCCACTGTGGAAAGCAGTTTGGAGATTTCCCAAACAACTTAAAACAGAACTACCATTTGACCCAGCAATCCCATTTCTGTGTATATACCCCCCTCAAAAAAAAAAAAGATTCTACCAAAATGTCACATGAATGTGTATGTTCCCTTCAGCATTATTCACAATAGCAAAGACATGGAATCAACCTAGATGCCCACCAATGGTGGACTGGATAAAGAAAATGTGGTACATATACACCATGAAATAATATGCAGCCATAAAAAAGAATGAAATCATGTCCTTTGCAGCAACATGGATAGAGCTGGAGGCCATTGTCCTAAGTGAATTAACATAGGAACAGAAAACCAAATACCACATGTTCTCACTTGTTGAGTAAACACAGACATAACGATGGCAGCAATGGACACTGGGGACTGCTGGAGTGCAGAGGAAGGAAGAGGAATGAAGGCTGAAATACTGCCTATTGGGTACTATGCTCACTGCTTGAGTGATAGGATCATCTGTACCCCAAACCTCAGCATAACACAGTGTTCCCATGTGACAGACCTGCACATGTACCCCCTGAATCTAAAATAAAAGTTGAAATTTAAAAATAAGATACAGAACCATATTAAGAGTCCAGCAAAGTTCAGCATAAGTCAATGCCCCATCAAGTTCATTTTTTATTTCTACCAGAAGAGTATTTAGCTTTTGTTGCACCGTTCTGATTCCAATACACAGTCACCTAAATATTTACCTCCCAAATCCTTTTTACTTTAAACAAGAGAACAAAAATGGATAAAATAAAAGTATCAGTGAATCTCTTACTGGCCTAAGATTATGAAATAATTTTACTCAGTGGAAAAATACTTAGTAATAGATCACATGAAAAAAAATTAAAATAAAGTAAAATAAAAATGTCAAAAAATAAACCCACTGGTTGCTATTTACTGTTTTCTTATTTTTAATAAGAACTCAGTGTATTTTTAAAAAGGTTTTTTTTTTTTTTTTTTTTTTTGAGACCAAGTCTTGCTATGTTGCCCAAGTTAGTCTCGAACTCCTGGGCTCAGGTAATCCTCCTGTCACAGCCTCCCAAGTAGCTGGTACTACTAGCATGAGTCACCATACCTGGCCTAAATATTTTTATAAAGATAAAAAAGAATAAAGAAAATCCTAATAATCATCGGCATCCTGTCACACAGAAATACCACATTAGCATGTTCCCTTCTATGCTGTTCTGTGTATATTATATAAGTAAAAATGTGATGAATACTTTTATACATCAATCTCAGTCCTACTTTCTAATTATTACATATAGCAGATGCCTGGAAATGTAATTTTTGAGCCTAGGTGCATACAAACATGCTACACCTTGTCAACCTGCTTTCCTGAAATGCTGTACAAGCACCTTATACATGGGAGCAGTGAATGTGTCTGCTTCATCACACCTTCCTTAAGACTGAGTGTTGTGATTTTTAAAATGTTTGGGATACCTTATGTCCTTTGCAATTACGTGAGTATCTTTGAAGTTAACATTCCTCGTATGTTTATGAGTTACTTGTTCACCTCCTCTGCTCATTTATCAGATCTTAATGTTCTTGCATATTAAGACTATTCCTTGACACCTATTTCGCTTGAGTTCATGGAGGCAATAATAATCTCCATTAGAGGAAGGCTCAAAGGAAACGGGCTTGGAAAGTGGAGAGAGGAGCTAGGCTCAGAGTTGGGTTGGAAATGGTTACCACTAAGTTTAGATTGGGAGATGAGGTGGGTTAGTGAATTGTTAGGGCAGGAGGTTGAAATGTTAGCTGGGAGTAAGGGTCGGAGGAGGGGGCGCTTAGTTGATGGTCACGAATTGTGGCAGGTTTCGCCTTTGCCTGAGGGTTGAGTTGGGATCAGAAGGGGTTTGAATCGGGGTTGGGTGCTCGAATGTTATGGGGTAAGGGAGCGTTACAACCTGGGAAGGTAAATAGGCTGGGGACAAGCTCCCAGGATTAGGTGGGGTCACGGTGGGAAGGCGCAGTGCGCGCAGCTGCGTCTGCCTGTCGTCCGCCCCAGGGCCCTCTGCACAGCCTGACCATACCTGTTGCTTCAGCTCCTGATTGCGGCGCCGCAAGGCCTGGAGAGGATCGCGCTGCCGCCTCGCCAGCATCTCCCTTGCTGCGGCGCCCGGATTGCTCCAGTTGCCAGGGAAACCAAGCGGCGGCGCCGGAAGGTGACGCCATCGACGTGCGCCCGCCTCCCAGGCCCGTCCCGCCCCGCCCGGGCCGGTCCCGGGAAGGGTCAAAATGATTTCTTGCGGTGGTCATCCCACGCCACCAGGCAGGTCGCGGCCGGGGGAGTCACTTTTCCTCGCCAATTCCTAAGGATAGGGGAATGTCCCCCGGCGTCTGAAACTACATTCCCCACAATACATAAGTAATAACATCAGTAATAACACCACCTGCTTGCTGGGATACCTGTTTTATGGCATTTGCTTTTTGATACCAATTTTGTAAGCTAACCTTAAGATACAATTTTAGCATCTTAAACTCTTTCATTAACTGCAAGAATAGCTTTCCTATGGGATATATGGTTCTATTCCATATCTCACTTCAAAAGGCGGTTTTTAATTCTTTGCCATTTAGGCTACTGAAGTTTCATTTCATTCTAATATTGCACGTTGTCCATTCTGAATTCTGTAAGGATGGTAATTGTTCTACAGCAAATCTATGAACAAATTATTAGTTCTCATTATGATTCCCAGTTTACATCAACTCTCAGGAAGGTTGTCATGTTTCCCCCACATGGGACTGCATCCCATGAATCCAATTCCAAAACTCCACTACACCAAAATTGGACTTGAATAAGAATGATAATGATTGGAGCTCACCTTCCAAATGATGGACCCCATTGATATAAACGAATGTTCTTCAGTACAACCACAGGCCAGGCTGAAGCATTATTTATGTACATTTTTCTTCCAGTATAATACATACAGAGAAAAGTGTACAGAGAAAAGTATAGAGAGAAGTGTACAGAGAGAAGTGTACAGAGAAAAGTATAGAGAGAAGTGTACAGAGAGAAGTGTACAGAGAAAAGTGTACAGAGAAAAGTATAGAGAGAAGTGTACAGAGAAAAGTGTGCAGCTCTGAAAACCCAAAAAATGCTCTAAAACAGCTATTACTTATGAAATTCTCATTCACTTAGTCTATAAATTAGAAAAATTATCTATATCTACTTATTTATAGGGATTTCCATATTTTAAATAGAAAAGTTATAGCATCATGGATACAGTTTGATTCTGTTGGTAAAAATAAACTAATAAATCCCCCTAAATATGTGTGAATATATGAACAACAATGAGGAAAGGTACAAAAAAAGTATATTACTCTATTCATGTCAGGTGTAAAGATGTTTGACTGTATACATTTTTGCACCATATTGTTTCAGTTACAGGTATTCATTATTTGCGATTCCTAGATCAGCATCAACACCACCTGGGGCCTTGTCAGAAATGCACATTTTCAGACCCTACCACAGCCCTAGGAGAATCAGAATCTGTATTTTAACAATACCCCAGTGTTTCATGTGCACATTCAAGTTTGAGAAGTACCACTGAGGTATTCACACCTCAAATAAAAATGGCAAATATATATGAGCACCTTGGTGCAAGGCACTGTTTGGGCCTGTGGTACAAGATGTTTAACACTGATCTCAAAGAGCTTCCAAGCTACAGTAATAGACTAGAAACACAAAAACCGTACCAACCACTTACCACAGAAGTACTACCTGGTATACAGAATTCCCTGCCAAATGAACAGCTTATGATTAAATACACTGAGTTCTACAGTAAGGTCTTGCATTGAATATGTCTACTAGACAGCTGAAAGAGCGAAGCTGGAATTGAAGAAAAGACTCAGAGGGAGGGAGGTCTGCTTGGATGTGCTAGTTAAGCCAAGACAATGGCTAGGATAATCACAGGAGAGGACAGAGCAGAGAACCAAGGGCAAAAGTTTGAGGAACTTGAGAAAGGCAGCAATAGTAGCAGTTTGGAAACTTGATAAGCTTTTGTATTAGTGAAGCAAGGGAAGGAGAATTTCAAGGGAGAAAGTGGCCTCATCAAATATCCTCAAGGTACAATGTGAGCATTCAGAAAGAGCCATAGATATTAATGTTTCTGGAAGGTGCAGAGGGCAGATCACAGCAGGTCAACGGGCAAAATATTTGGAAAGAGACAGTGAACCACATCTAATTGGCAAATGATAGCATCAATTAAAACAAATTTTAAGTCAAAATCCATGCATTTGTTAGCCAGGCGTGGTGGCAGGCACGTGTAATCCCAGCTACTCGGGGAGGCTGAGGCACAAGAATTGCTTAAGCCTGGGAGGCAGAGGTGGCAGTGAGCCAACATCACACCACTGCACTCCAGCCTGGGGGACAGACTCAAAAAAAAAAAAAAAAAAAAACCCGAAAAGAAAATGTGCATTTGTAAATAGAAAGCAGGGAGAGACTGCAGATGCAAGAAAGAGGTGATGTACTGGAGAAGAAGGAAGGTCCTGAGGGAGGTGTAGAATTCTGCAGAGGCCGAAGAGGAGACAGCCTTGGAAAGGGCCTGTGTCTCTTCTCTCCCGGTAAAGGAAACCTAATGAGACAGAGCTTCAAAAACAGTAGTTCTCAATCTCAGCTGACCATCACAATCACCTGAAGAACTTCAAAAATCCTGATACCCAGGCCATATTCCAAATGACATGAATCAAAATGTCTGGACAGTGGCATGCAAGAATTAGGATTTTTAAAGCTCCCCAGATGATTATAATGTGTAGTCCTGTTGAAAACTGCTCTAGACAAACTATGGAGAAAGACGAAGGAATTCCCAGCTAACGGCCTTTATCTTCTCATATGGTTCATCTACTAGGAATGGAAGGCATCAGGTAAACTGGGAGTTGAAGAAACTCAGGTGCTAAGAAACGAGCCAGATGCAGTCACCATAGAACCCATTAGTCGTGAGCCAAGTGAGAAAGGTGAAGTCTTTCTTTAAAGTTCAGTGGCTCAAAAGAGCAAAAGCAGTGGTGAAGGTCAATGTACAAGCAGAGATGGAGTCTAATCTAACCAGGGAGCCCAGGATGACTTATGAGGTTAACTGGGTGAGACAACTAACAGTCTCCAGAGTGGGCAGTTCTATAGGAGATGTAGAGGATGTTAAGCTGTCCTAATGAGGTGGGGTTACCTTGAGACTAAACAGACCAAGTACAATGTAACAAAGTCCAAGCCTGTTGATGACAAGGTCCAGAGTATGGCTGAAGCAATGTGGGATGGAGCAGGTGGTCTGGGAAGCCCATACTGGGGGAGAAAAGGAGGCAGCGTAGGGCAGTACAAGTGGGCCAAGACAGGTAAATGTCATGACTAAATGGCAGTGAAAAATGGAGGTGGGGGAAATACAGATTCAAGGAGTCAACAGTGTGTCATTTCCAAGTTATGACTGGCACTGACTCCCAGCTTCCAACTTTCCATTGCCAGTTTTGACTAACGTAGGAAAAGTACTATCTCCATAGTATTTTTGGGGTGACAAAACTACCACATTAAAGTAGGGCAAAGGTAGAAAAAGTGACAGAGGTAACATCAGAGGTAATTGCCCACTACAGAAATGGGGAGTACACAGTGTAAAGAGGTAGTAAGCAGAAAACTAGAAAATTAGGAGTGGCACCGAGTGGCTAAAGATCCCATAAGGATATGGACAAGACTCGGAAGTAGCACATGCCCAGAGGCAGGGATACCTAGAGGAGAGACAGAAGAAGGGCATGACTGTGTCAGGGTGCTGTACATAAGTAATGAGAGAAAGAATCAACACTGGAAGGACCAGGTCCACCAGGAACATGGCACAAGAACAGGTCCAAACAGGCAGAACTAGGCCAGTCACAATCCAGATGCTTAACCAGGTACATTCCAACAGGTTGGGGGTAGTATGTCCCTCAAGAACTCTACCTTGCCTCAAAGACTCTCAACTCTTGGAGCCTCAATTAGGGGTGGACACTAGGAAGCTTCAGCAAACTGCAGCCCAGACGGGACTGAGCTCCAAGAACCATTTCAGTCCTTGACTACTACATTCACAGAATGAAAACAAAGTTGGAAGTAATAGGCATAATAGCCCCACTAAAATGGGGGGGAGGGTGGGGGTGCTTCATGTGGAAACAACTTTCCTATATTAACATGGAGTTGAGACACGAAATTAATCTTTGTAGGAATGAGCAAGGGTGGTATTCTAGAAACACTCCTTACAAATCAAAGGAACCAGGCACTCACTCCTGATTTTTAGATACAGGTAGGATTTATCACTAAGCTCTGTTCAGGAGGGTTTCTCCTTCACGTGTGTATTCCATAATAACACATAAAAGACATTTTTCCCAATAAAAACTTATACACTGGCTGAGCACAGTGGTTCACGCCTGTACTCCCAGCACTTTCGGAGGCCAAGGCCAGTGGATCACCTGAGGTCAGGAGTTTGAGACCAGCCTGACCAACATGGTGAAATCCCGTCTCTACTAAAAATACAAAAATTAGCCAGGCATGGTGGCGCATGCCTGTAGTCCCAGCTACTTGGGAGACTGAGGCAGGAGAACTGCCTGAACCAAGGAGGTGGAGGTTGCAGTGAGCCGAGATTGTGCCATTGCACTCCAGCCTGCGCAACAAGAGTGAAATTCAGTCTCAAAAAAAAAAAAAAAAAAAGAAAAGAAAAAATTTATACTCTGTACTTGGAACACATTTTGTTTTGGGTTGAGACAGGGTCTCGCTCTGTCATCCAGGCTGGAGTGCAGTGGTGAGATCACAGCTCACTGCAATCTTAACCTTCTGGGCTCAGGTGATCCTCCTGCCTCAGCCTCTGGTTTACAAATTAGCTGGGCTCACAGGTATGTGCCACCACGGCCAACTACTTTGTAAGTTATCTGTAAAGACTGGGTCTCCCTATGTTGCCTTGGCTGGTCTCCAACTCCCGGGCTCAAGTGGTCCTCCCTCCTCAACCTCCTAAAGTGCTGGGATTATAGGCATGAGCAGGGCCAAGGAATACACTGTTACTCTTGGAAGTTCAAAGGTCTTACATACAGCACCCTTACCTCAGTTATGTTTACACAGCCCCTTGCTTTCCAACAAGTTCAGTAAAAGAACCCATAATGGTCCCATAGCCAAGTCTGCTTTGTGGTGTACCAAAGAAGGGGCACAAGTTACATAATACATCTTCTCAAAAACACTAGTAAGTCAGTTTTGAAAATGCAGATCTCTTGATGCAGTAAACTGCATAAAAAACATGATACTTCCCCTTATGATAAAAATAAAAGGTTCAAAGATGTTTAATTTTTTTATTTTAAAAATAAAATTGATTCATAAAGTGCAAGAAGAAGTCGTTTCTTTCCAGTAGTCTATATGCATCTTCAACAAGCTGTTAGAAAAAAGAAAAGAATTAGAAATACACAATCTGTAACTTCAAACTGTACTGTGGTATTAAACCATGAACCATAAGATCTGGTGTTATGACTAGAAAACTGAGGTCCTGAAAACTTATGATACACAGCTCTTCTGAAATGAAAATGCTAAGGCTGGATGCAAGGTTCCTGACTTCCAGGCCACTGCTCTTTCCACTTTACCAGGCTGCCAACAACCTAAGAATTCAGTTTGGAGTTTACAATCGCCAAAGATGTGCTACCAAGGATGTTAAAATCACCTCCCCGGTTCCTTTTTTCTTTTGTTCTTTCCAGTATTTTCTACAATGTTGTCAGGATGAGCGACATAGCACCGATAAGACATTCTCATTATATAGTCAGTGAACTAAACTAAGACACCAAAGAGCAAGTTATTAGGGAATACAAAACTTCCACCCTCTGGTGTCTGTGGGAGTAAGTCCTATCCTAGCCAGAGTTGATCCTAAGCTATCCGCCCGACCCCAAAGTCTCCCTTTGTAATGTCACTATGTGTACTGCTCACCAACACTCCAGGACGAGCCGGCCATGGCAGGCGGGGACTGTGTGACAAGCCTGGCTCTGGCCACCGCCGGACCGGAGCTCCGGTGAGGACAGGGCAAGGTGGCCATGCGGTGGATCGAATAGGGCGGAAGGCGCGGAGTCTCAGGCCAGGTCCAGCTTCTTCTGCGTCGCCGCCAGCTTGTCCTGCAGCCTCCGTTTCCTCCAGTCCAAGTAGCGCCTCCGCAGTCGGTTCGCCTGCCAGCCCAAGAGTACTCCAGATGCGAAGGCTACTAGCACGGACAACTGCAGCGTCCTCTCCGACACCTCCGCCATGGCGGTAGCCGGCGTGCAGCGCGGTCTACGGCGCGGCGGCGGGGTCAAAAGGCGCAGCGCGTTCAAGTGTGGGGCGCAGGGCAAAAATGAGGCCAAGGCGGCGGGGCATGCCCCGCGCAGCCGGCAAGGCGTTGGTCCTCTTGAAACTCACTAATAGTCCCATCTGCCTCGCCTTCAACTGAAGACTTTCCCAGCCTTTGGACGATCCCACCTTCCCTTTCCTGAACCCCGACAACATTTCTTGTTGAGGCCTTTACAACATTAGTTAATATTGCGGGGGTATCTTGCTAACCCGACAGTAGTAAGCTCTTCACCGCTCTGTTTTCTCTCAGCAATAGAATGGGAGTGACTTGTGTAACTTTAAATTTTCTGGTAACCTGTTTTGTAAAAAATAAAAACAAAAACATGGAATTGTTTTTAATAAAGTATTTACTTATCCCAACATATACAGGATGTTATTTCAACATATAACTCGTTTTTAAATTATTAAGGATATGCTTTGTTTTTTTCCTACCAAGTCTTTGAAAACTGGTCTATATTTTACAGGGAATAGCGCATCTCAATTTGAACACTGAATTTTCAATGGAGATACTTATCAGTGTCTAGATTTCACAAAATGTACAGTTGAAAAAGTAGATTCCCAAGCTGTTCTAAAAACACATTTTTCCAATAACCGAATGGAGTACCAATTTTTAGATTAAATTTAAATTCATTAAAATGTTTTAAAAATTAGAAACTCAGCTCTTCAGTCACACTCACTATATATGGAAACAGTGGCTACCATATTGGACAACCCACGTCTGGGGGCCATGCTGTACCAGAACTAACATGGGGTCAAAATTGTTGGGATAGGAAACAAACGCATTTCTAATGATGAAAGTCATTTTAACACCTCCTGGTGTTCAGGCCTTTGTGTAATCCTCTCCCCTTGAGTGTGGGTGTGACATGTGACTTGCTTTTAACTAATATAATAAAGCAAAGGGGATGAGGATGTCACTCCTGTGATTACCACATATTTTAATCTATTCTCACAATGCTAATAAAGACATACATGAGACTGAGTAATTTATAAAGGAAAGAAGTTTAATTGACTCACAGTTCCACATGGCTAGGGAGGCCTCACAATCATGGCAGAAGGCAAAAGAGGAGCAAAGACACATCTCACATGGCAGCAGGCAGGAGAGCCTGTGCAGGGGAACTTCCGTTTATAAAACCATCAGATCTCATGAGACATATTCACTGTCACAAGAACAGCATGGGAAAGACACCCCCTCATGATTCAGTTACCTCCCACTGGGTCTTTCTCATGACATGTGGGAATTATGGGAGCTACAATTCAAGATTTGGGTGGGGACACAGCTAAATCATATCACTGTGTATATAAAATTTTTTAGCTAGTTAAAGACTCTCCTGTGGCTTGATGAAGTGGACATTCTGGAGAAGCTCATAGAACAAAGAGCTGCAGTGGCCTCTAGGAAAAACCTCCAGCCAACAGCCAGCAAAAAGCTAGAACCCTCAGTCCTAAAACCACAAGGAAATGAACTTTGCCCACAACCTGAATGAGCTTGGAAGCAGATTCTTCCCCATTTGAGCCTCCAGATGAAAACACAGCCTTACACATTCATTGCAGTCTTGTGAGACTATAACAGAGGACCCAGCTTAATTGTGCTTGGATTCCTGATCCATGGAAAATGTGAGATAATAAATGTGTATTGTTTTAAGTGACTACATTTGTGGTAATCTGTTACACAGTGTAATATATAGGAAAAAAAAAAGAGTGTTTTTCCCACTTTAATTCTCAATACAGACCACCTCGGGTCACTAAACAATACATTCAATACTCTGACACCAGAGTTGGGGTGAAGAAGACCTTTTTCCTATATGCCAATGAATTCTGCAGCAGACAACAGCTGGGTGTCCTCTAATTCAATTTAATTTTGACACTTACCTACCTGGATACAACATCAGGTCCCATAGGTTGAGGGCTCAGTCCCGCAAGACTTCTTCCTACTTCCAATGCCAATCACAAAGAGTAGGTTGTCACCTATGCTTCTGAAGAACCAGCTATAAATCAGGAATTCCAACAACTCCCTCCTTAGGTTTGATTAATTTTCTAAAGAGGCTTAGAGAACTCAGAAAAACACTTTACTTACTTTTACTCACTTATAATAAAGGATATTACAAAGGATATATTTAAACAGCCAGGTGGAAGAGATGGATAGCGTAAGGCATATAGGAAAGGGCATGGAGCTTCCATACCCTATTTAGGACCACTATCCTCCAGGAACTTCCACATGTTTAGCTATCCAAAAGCTCAATCAAACCCAATCCTTTTGGGGTTTTAAGGAAGCTTCATTACATAGGCATGACTGATTACATCATTGACCATTGGCGATCAAATTAACCTTCAGGCCCTTTCTCCTCCCTGGAAACTGGGGAGTAGGGCTGAAAGTCTAATCATGCCCTAGTCTTTCCAGTGGCCAGTCCCTGTCCTAGGGACCTCCAGTCATCTCAATAGCATACAAAAGGCATTCTTATCAATCACTTGAGATTCCAAGGATTTTAGGAGCTGGTATGCCAGGAATCAGGAATGAAGACCATATATGTGTGTGTGTGTGTGTGTGTGTGTGTGTATATGTGTGTAGATATATATGTGTATATATATATGTGTGTGTATATATACATATATATGTGTATATATACATATATACACACACACATATACACACATATATATATTCACAATATCACAGACAGTAATATAAAATGAATAAAGCCCTGAAAGGAAGGTCAGCAAGTGGAACCTGAACTCAGCCTCTCTGTAGAGATCAGCAAATGGACTTTCACACTTGAGGCAAAAGGTATCTTAGGAGGGAGATGATAAGGACAGTGTTGGGTCCAATGTGAATTCACATCTGCCACACTTAATGTTCATTTACTCAACAAATATTTATTGAATGCTGCAGTGGGCATTGGGAATGTAAAGGTGAATACAACACAAGGTCGGCCCTTAGCTTAGCACAAAGTAGAAGAAGTAGAAAAAAAAATTATGACACAGTGTGATGAGTTGGAATATGTGTGTAAGTATGTTGCTTAGACTTATAAAAAGAAGAAAAAATCCTCATTATTGTAGTTTGGGAAAGCAAAACAAACCAAAACAAAACCCTCAGAGACATTCTTTCTCTTAAAATCCATCCAATCTCTCAGCCAATCCTGTTGGTTCTATTTTTAAAACATAGCCAGAATGAAATTGCTTCTTACCACTCTACTGCTACCAACAGATCCAAGCTGCTGTCACCTCTTTTCTGATTGCAATAGCCCTATCAGATTTCCATGGTTCTATATCTGTCCACCACATTCTCTTCTCAATACAGCAGCCAGAATGGGCCTTTGAAATCAGAAAAAGTTGAATCATGCCACTTGTGAAAGTTGATCATACCATTTGGGTCATTCTTGTCATACTCAATTAAAATAGATTTGAGAAGGCAGAGGGAAAGGCACTCAGGACACAAAACATTGCTCCAAGAATATAATTCTTTGCAAGCCTGGCTGCTGAAACTACCTGCTATAACCTGAAACCAGTCTTATCTATAGCTACTGAAACAATCTCCTGGAGCTCTGAGAATAGTTTAACCCATTGCTGTCACTTACCAATCAAAACTTGTCAGTTCCTCAAAACTTTTCTAGGACCAAAGAACTTTCTGAGAGCAAAACATAACATTTCTCTTTTTACAATGAAACCTTCAAGCTTCTCTTTGTTCTGCAGACATACCAAAGATCACCCAGACTGTATGTATGTCCCAAGTTGCAATTCTGTCTTTCCAAATAAAATTTCCAAATTTCAGAGATTTGTCTCCATGTTTTGACTTTGACACACTCTTCTGCTAGAACTCTGCAGTGGCCAAAGCCCCTATGGTGGTCCCAAGTGTTCTGCAAGCCCGTTTCCCTTTCGCCCCTGAAGCTGTCACTGGCTTGCTCACTGTGTCTTGGGCTTACCAGGCAAGGTTCTACATAATAGCATTTGCATGGGTGGTCCCCCTACGTGGCATACTCTTCCCCAGATCCTTGAGTGGGTAACTTCCTCAACTCCTTTAAGTTTGTGCCAACTGTCACCTACTCAACTATTTAAAAATCACAGACTCAACCATCTCCCACTCAGGCACTCCTGATCCCCATGACCCTGTTCCGTTCTCCTCCAGAACTTGCTGTCTTCAACATTTATCATACTCAACTGTTTACTGTCTGTTTCCTGTGCTAGAATGTAAGCTGCTCCAGGGCAGGGATTTTTGTCTCCATTGTGGACTGGTGAATCCCAAGTGCCTAAAACAAGAACTGGCATATAACAGACACTCAGTAAATATTTGGTGTTGATGACAGTGGAGAGCGGTCAGGGATGGCTTCTGAGTGGATGGCTAAACTGTATCTTGAAAGATACCTCACAAACTGAGAAGAGACTAAATTTCTCTGTGTCTCACTTGACTCATTTGTAAAATAAGGAGTTTAGTGTTACTCAACAGCTCTAAGACATTTTAAAGAGCCACTTTTGGCAGCCTCAAGTTGCATACTTGGGCCACTGGTGTTACTGCAAATTTGAACCTCACTTGGAATTCTGGTCTCATCCCTAAGATGTCTTTAGACTAAAAATAGGTTAGATCATGTACACCAGAGTCTGGAATATGGGAAAGCCTTAGACACATAGAAATGGAAGAGAATATAGAAATATTTTTGTTGAAGCAGAAGGAAACTCTGGCCACTGGGGAGAATACAGCTGCTGGGGAGAAGGCAGGGACATAAACTTTAAAATCCCTCTTAAAGAGCCACTGTGTCCCCAGCTTGCCACTTTGTGTTTTACCCCTGAGTGAATTGTTTCAATGGAGCATTTTAGTGAACTTCACAATGGTAAAGCAGCTTTGAGGTAATGCTTAAATTTGGATTAACAGGCTGAATAGTCAAGCATAGTAAGTTAATTGATTGCAAGAGTGCCTTTTGAAAGATGCATTAGCTGCTACTGTTGAGTTTGCTGTTTGAAGGGCTTACCAAGGGGAAAGACTTTACCATTTATAGTGTTAGATCTTTATTGCTTGTAAATAAGTTCATTTAAAGTGTATAAAAGAAATCAGTTTCCTCTGCAACTCCTAGACCCTAAACAACAAAATGATTACTTTATACCTTAAATTTAGCCCCATAAAAGGTATAGCCTTGCCATGACTAAAATGGAACACTCACCTCAATAAATCTTTGAGTTCTGGCCCTAAAGACTCTTGCTGGGCCTGTTTCACCCGAGACACAAGCAGACAACCCAGTGTCTTGGGAGTCTAATCACCAGGTCCTTTGTCTCCCATTATCTTCCTCTGAGCTGTTGGGAATGGGAAGGGAAACCCCTGTAGGGTTGGGTGATGTGCTCAAGTTCTTCACCTGCCCTGACCAGTACCAGCAGACACACACCCACAAGGCTGAGACTTAGAGGAGGTAGGCAGGAATACCAAGTAGACAGGCCAGGTGTGTCATTCCAAATGTGGATCATTTTCTCCCAGTGCAGGGCAAGAACACAAGGAGTTCCATAAGGCAAGGCTGAGCCTCGAGCTTTGATCCTTCTTTTTCACAGGAACAAGCACTTCAAGTCTGCCTCTCCATTCTGTAATTCTGAAGACACACTGTACAACAGCCTTCTATAACCCTTTCAGGAAGAACAGGAAAATCCTTCTGAGTAACCTCCTATACCTAAGACCTTAAGTGAGAAACAGGAGTAGAAATGACAGGGAAGGGATTTTTGTGGGCTGAGAGAATGCATTTGTGAACATTCTGGGGCTGCAAAAAGCTGAATCAGGCTGGGTGCAGTGGCTTACACTGGTAATCTCAGCACTTTGAGTCTCCAGGGTGGGAAAACCACTTGCCTCCAGGAGTTTGAAACCAGGCTGGACAACATAGCGAGACCCTGTCTCTACAAAAAATAAAAAAATTTAGCCGGGTGTGGTGGTGCGTGTCTGTATTCCTCGCTACGTGAGAGGCTGAGGTGGGAGGATTGCTTGAGTTTGCAGTGAGCCATGATCTCATCACTGCATTCCAGCCTGGGTGGCAGAGTAAAACCCTGTCTAAAACAAAATTATTTTAAAAATGCTGAATCAGCAAGAGTTAGAGGAATAGGAGTGGAAGAAAGGTAGAACAAGAAGACAGAGCCTTGCAGGCCATGTCAATGACTTTGGATTTTATTCACAGTGAAATGAACAGCCTTTTTTTTTTTTTTCTTTTTTTCTTAAGCAGGGGAATTGCATAATCCTGTTCACATAGTAATAACATTAATCTGATTTCAGATGGAGAATGGATTGGAAGTCACCAAGGATGGAAGCAGGGAGGCCAGTTGGGACACTATTCCAGTAGTTCACATAAAAGACAATAGTAGTGTAGCCTGTGATGGACAATGTTTGGTAGATTTGGTGTAGTTCTGTGCAGAAAACAAAAACACATGTGGGGGAGAAGAAAAGACACACACACAATACCTTTAAGGGTAAACAATCTTTATCCCATGTAAATGGCAATGCAGATACAATAAGCAAATGATATAATAAGCAAATTGATATAATAAGCAAATTGCAATGGGAAGGGAAGAAGGGAAAAGATATATATATATATCTATGTATATATACACTCACCAGACTATGGAGGATTCATTGCCAGACCGGGAAGCAACAGCCTGGGCTCCAGAGTTGGACACTACACTCATCAGACTATGGAGGATTCACCACCAGGCCGGGAAGCAACAGCCTGGCCTCCAAAGTCGGCCACTCATTCATGCACAGATGAGAAGAGGTCTCCTGAAGCTTCAGCATGGTCTGAGACCCTAGCTCTTTTTGTAACAAGTCATTAGGGCCCCTTGTGACTGGGCTCAAGGAACACAAAAAGGTCAACTTGTTTTTGTGATTATCTATTGTTTTTCAATAACTAACATATAGGAATAGATTGAAATAGAGATTTCTCCGAAACAGCGCTGGATGAATGCCTCAAAGGGGCTCACACAACCTGTTCTGGGACTTGGTGACCATTATTTGTGTCCATGTTCAATTGAGTTCAAATGTAAAATTTAACTTTTCCTCCACAGGTGCAGATGATAAAGCAACTCCATCTTGCTAGTCTACCATATTGACTTCTGATTAACCTCTGTTCTGGAAATGCCTCTGAGATTTCTACTTTTTCTACTGTTCTTTCTTGCCTCTCTCTGAGGGGTTGATTTCAATTGTTACACATTCCTTCCCTGTGGTGTATAATCTTTGGGCCTGGGGGATAAGGACTCAGGGATCCACTATACCTTCTCATGGCTGCCAAAGTCTATCTATCACTTCTGTTTGTAAGTCCCTCTTAAATGTTTCTTTCTGAGAAGCCAGACATGTCAGCCTTCTTCTTTCACCTCTCAGCTTCCTGGGCTTTGGGGTTAAGTTTGCATAGACTTGCTCATCACAGAACATTTAGGGTTGACAGCTTTTTTCTTTTAGCACTGTAAAGATGTTCCATTGTTCTGGCTTATGTAGTTTTGGAAAAGAAGTCTGCTGTAATTCTTTTTTTTTTTTTTTTTTTTTTTTGAGATGGAGTCTTGCTCTGTCACCCAGGCTGGAGTGCAGTGGTGTGATCTCAGCTCACTGCAAGCTCAGCCTCCCAGGTTCACACCATTCTCCTACCTCAGCCTCCCGAGTCGCTGGGACTACAGGTGCCCACCACCACACCTGGCTAATTTTTTGTATTTTTAGTAGAGATGGGATTTCACCATGTTAGCCAGAATGATCTCAATCTCCTGACTTCATGATCCGTCTGCCTCAGCCTCCTAAAGTGCTGGGATTACAGGCATGAGCCACCATGCCTGGCCAGTCAGTTGTAATTCTTATCTGTATATAATGTATCTTTTTCCCAATAGCTGTTTTTAAGACTTTATAAGGATGTGTGAGCAATTGGTCATGATATATTTTGGTATGTTTTTACAAAGTTTATTCCGTTTCAGGTTTGTTGAATCTCCTGGATCTGTGGGCTTATAGTTTTTACCAAATTTAGAAAACTTCTGGCCATCCTTCCTTCAAATATTTTGTGTCTCTCTTTTTTCTATGACTTCCATTACATGCATCTTAGACTGATATCCCACAGATCACTGAGGCATTATTCTCTCTCTGTTCAGCAACTTTATTTCCTATACTTTGCCTGTAAATTCTAGTCACCTGTGCCTCCCAGGATGCCAGTCTCCATCCCCTCGATTCAGTGGGGCTCTGTTTGCTTTTGCCTTCCCTGCACTATGGCCTGGAAACTCTCTCCAGGCAGTAAACTGGAGCCATCGTAGGACTGAATTCACTTGTTTTGTTTCCTTTGGGGATCATAGTTCTGTGCTACCTGTTGTACCATGTCTGAAATTAGTTGTTCGATTAATTTTGTGCATTCTTAAATAGTTATTTATGGTGGGCAGGTAGTTCCTATAGCTTATAATCTTTCATGGGTGGACACAGTTAAAACGTTTTATATATTTTGGTATGTTTATTTGATTAATGTCTGCCCTTCTCCACTAGACTGTAAATTTCATGAGAGCAGGGACAATTTTTGTTTCTGTTTAACATGTTTCCTCATAGTATGTGCTTAATAAGTACTTGTAGAATAAGACAATTATTTTTAGATAAAAAATATTTAGAATGAGGAATCACAAAAATCATATTTAAAAATCAATTTAAAAAAAATTAACAAATACCATCAATAATACAGAGTCCAGATGAATGATATAAAATTGCAATTATGTTGAACGAAGAGGGCCACTTCTTAATATCAGAAATAAAAAAGCTGAATTTATCACTTTGTAAGCAAGTTAGAGCTGTGCCTGTAAAGCACAGCCTCTCTCAGCAATGCAGAGTTGGTTTTGTAAGACAGAGTTCAGAGATTGGAGATTTTCAAAAATAGGATGTTGGCTGAGTGCGGCGGCTCATGCCTGTAATCCCAGCACTTTGGGAGGCCAAGGTAGGCAGATCACTTGATGCCAGGAATCCATGACCAGCCTGGTTAACATGGTGAAACCTTATCTCTACAAAAAAAATTACAAAAATTAGAGGGGCATGGTGGTGGGCGCCTGTAACTCCAGCTACTTGGGAGGCTGAGGCATGCAAATCGCTTGAACCTGGGAGGCAGAGGTTACAGCGAGTTGAGATCCTGCCACTGTACTCCAGCCTGGGTGACAGAGCGAGACACTGTCTCAAAACAAAAAACAAAAAACCCAGGAGTGTTTAGGGTGCTTTTTTGTTGTTATTGTTTTATTGTTTTATTTTTATTTTATTTATTTATTTTTAAATGTTTTTTAATGTTTAACTGTGAAAGCAAGTAACACCATTGATGGCTGGTTAACTTTCAGAAGCTTGTTCGCTGAATAGAGTGAACAACTGTTGCTAATTGGCTGATTTTAGGGAGTGTATTTACTGATGTGAAGTTGTCATGATTGATTAGGATGGGTTTAAAACTGGCTTCGGTCATTATTTGTTGCCATGGTCAGATAATAATAATTCCTTTCTAGGAGAATAGAGTTTTTTTTCCTTAATCCTCCTTTTTAATCATCCATCAGAGTTGCAGAAAATACTCTATGAATTCTCCAGAGCCTTACCACTGTTCCTGACTCTTCTTAAACATATGTTTTCATTTTCAGTGGTCTGATTTCCTGTTACCTATCAATCAACATATTCATCTTGTTTTGTCTTTGATCAATGAACATTTGTGACACTGGATAACAAACACTGAGCTATGAGAGAGACAAAAATAACTAATAATAAGATGGGACTAGTAGGCACTTAGAAACCAATCACCCAATATGTTTTCCAGGCTTGAAGACAAGTCTCAGATTTGTTGAGTCAATAACTTCCCAACACCTCAGGTAGACAGGTTGCCTTTTCTCTTAGTTGTCCCAGCACCATTGTTGAAAAGATTATCCTTTCACCATTGGATGGTTTTGGCAGCCTTGTCAAAAGTAAGTTGACCATTATGTCTGTCTTTACACCAATAACATGCTGCCCTGATTGCAGCAGTTTTGCAGTACGTTGAAATTAGATACTATGATTCCTCAACTTCAGTCTTCTTTTTCAAAATTGTTTTAGCTACTCTAGATCCTTTGCTTTTGTATAAAAGCTTTAGAATTATTTATTAAATCATCAATTTCTATTTCAAAAAATCTGCTGAGATTTTTATTATAATTGCATTGAATTTACAGATAAATTGGGGGAGAATTGATATCATAATGATACTGAGTGTTCTGATCCATAAACAAAGTATCTCTCTATATTTATTTATTTACTTCTTATTTCTCCTTATTAATGTTCTGTAGTCTTCTTCATAACAATTTTTCACTTAGATTTTCTCTAAATACGTAAAGATTTTTGATGCCACCGTAAATGGTAGTGTTTTTTACATTGTAATTTGTAATTTACAATTGTTTATTGGTCATATATGGAAATACATTTAATTTTGTATATTGCTTTTATGTACTCTGATATGACTAAACTTCTGGTATTGTTTCTCTAGATTCTTTGGAATATTCTAGGTAGACAATCATGTTGTCTATGAATAAAGACAGTTTTGTTTCTTCCTTTCTAGTCTGTAAAATGTTTTCCTCTCTCACTTTATTGCACTTGCTAGGCCTCCAGTACAATGTGGAGTGAGTGGAAATCCTTGCCTTGTTCTCAATCGTAGGGGGAAAGCATTCCACTTTTTCCCTTTTTTGTCAGAATTAAATTTTATTTCACATTGAAAGAAACCGTGAAAAGGATTTACATTTTCCCATATTGCAGCACAACATCTTAATGAATGAAATATTTCTTGCCATAATAAGATCTTGCTAGTTTGAATAACTGAAACAACAGTTTATGTTCTTCAAGGTAAAGCAAAATGACTTAGCAAATAGTGGTTTAAAAGTTTTAAATCCAGACATAAACATATGGCTTCATTATTAACATCCTTTATAGTCCATTACAAAATTATTCCCACTCTCAATTAGCACCATTTACAAAGATGCATTCCTAACATTGTTTTGGTCAGTTGGAAAACAGCAGAAAAATTAAAGCTCAGAAATCTCAGGCTTACATTTTTGCTGCATATTAAACTGTGTGGTAACTACACCATACATATACAGTTCTAGCTAATCTTTATTACCCACAAATTTGTTTTCAAATAATTTTTACTAATCTGAAAAATTTGACTATTTAAAAGCAAATGACTGTAGTTTTTATGTTTGCACAAAATACTAATTTTTAAGCCATTTATGCTAATATTTTAGAAAAGACATTTTAAAAATGCATTCAGAATGTCAATTCTGATATTTTAAAAAGTTAAAAATAAAAATTAAAAGTTATTCAGAAAAGTGAAATTTTCAAGTAAGTTCATTAGCAAATAAAATAATGCAAATTTTCTAATAGATTGCTCATTTTATACAGTAGTTGGCTTCAAAAATACATACAAAATAAGTAAATGTAAACATTTACTTATTTAGTAACAAGGAGAATCATCTTAGAAATTAGTTTTGAGTTCAGTCTTAAATATTTCAGAACATACTAGAATATGACCTATTCATTCTTTCAGTTGATTACAGAAAAATAAAACCACAGAATTATTTATGTTAACTGGATTAACAATTCTAATTACTAAATAGGTCTAGATTTGGGCTAACGTACAGTTTTTTTAAATATGTAGGAAATTTTGAGTAATATTTACTCTCTTTGTAAAGTATACATACACTTTAAATACCATGTGTTTGTAATTCAGGATGTCAAATTATAGCATGCATTGAGAATACATGTCTATGGCAGGGAGATAGTATTTGGTCTGTTAGGGATAGTAAAGGAAGAAAGAATATTTCTTGAGAGAAAAAAAAGAATATTAAATAGAAACATCAGGGAAAAGAAAAGCCTGGTCCTCAAAATAAAAGGGCCATTAATTGAAGAGAGCACTTAAAAGCATTATCTCTGTTATTAGGAATAATGAAATACTACCTTATTCTTACTACATATTACAATCATGTATATTTGTGCTGAGTGTGTATATATATTTACACAATTCAACATATATATTTATGTATATTTATTTATACACAAACTACATGTAGTATAGTATATATATAGTGTGTATATATATAGTATAGTATATATATAATGTGTGATTGTGTGTGTGTGTGTGTGTGTGAGTGAGAACATGTGGTGTTTGATTTTCTGTTCCTGTGTTAGTTTGCTGAGGATGATGGCTTCCAGTTTTATCCATATCCTTGAAAAGGACATGATTTCATTCTTTTTATGGCTGCATAGTATTCCATGGTGTATATGTGCCATATTTTCTTTATCCGGTCTATCATTCATGGGCATTTGGTTTGGTTCCATGTCTTTGCTATCGTGAATAGTGCTATAATAAACATACATGTGCATGTGTCTTTATAGTAGAATGATTTATATTCCTTTGGGTATATACCCAGTAATGGGATTGCTGGGTCAAATGGCATTTCTGGTTCTAGATCCTTGAGAAATCACCACAATGTTTTCCACAATGGTTGAACTAATTTACATTTCCACCAACAGTGTAAAAGCGTTCCTATTTCTCCACAGACTCGCCAGCATCTATTGTTTCTTGACTTTTTAATAATTGCCATTCTGACTGGCATGAGATGGTATCTCATTGTGGTTTTGATTTGCATTTCTCTAATGATCAGTGATGATGAGATTTTTTTTTCATATGTTTGTCGTCCGCATAAATGTCTTCTTCTGAGAAGTGTTCAGATCCTTTGCCAACTTTCTGATGGGGTTGTTTGTTTATTTCTTGTATATTTTTTTAAGAATCCTTGTAGATTCTAGATATTAGACCTTTGTCAGTTGGGTAGATTGCAAAATTTTTCTCCCATTCTGTAGGTTGCTTGTTCACTCTGATGCTAGTTTCTTTTGCTGTGCAGAAGCTCTTTAGTTTAATTAGATCCCATTTGTCACTTTTGGCTTTTGTTGCACTGCTTTTGGTGTTTTCATCATGAAGTCTTTGCCCATGCCTATGTCCTGAAGGGTATTGCCTAGGTTTTCTTCTAGGGTTTTTATGGTTTTGCATTTTACATTTAAGTCTTTAATCCATCTTGAGTTAATTTTTGTATCAGGTTTAAGGAAGGGATCCAGTTTCAGTTTTCTGCATATGGCTAGCCAGTTTTCCCAGCACCATTTATTAAATAGGGACTCTTTTCCTCATTGATTGTTTTTGTCAGGTTTGTCGAAGATCAGATGGTTGTAGATGTGTGGGGCTATTTCTGAGGCCTCTGTTCTGTTCCATTGGTCGACATGCCTGTTTTGGTACCAGTATTATGCTGTTTTGGTTATTGTAGCCTTGTAGTATAGTTTGAAGTCAGGTAGCATGATGCCTCTAGCTTTGTTCTTTTTTCTTAGGATTTTCTTGGCTATAAGGGCTCTTTTGGGGTTCCATAGGAAATTTAAAGTAGTGTTTTTCTAATTCTGTGAAGAAAGTCAACGATAGCTTGATGGGAATAGCATCTGAATCTATAAATTACTTTGGGCACTATGGCCATTTTCACAATATTGATTCTTCCTATCCATGAGCATGGAATGTTTTCCCATTTGTTTGTGTCCTCTCTTATTTCCTTGAGCAGTGGTTTATATTTCTCCTTGAAGAGGTCCTTCATGTCCCTTGTAAGCTGTATTCCTAGGTATTTTATTCTCTTCGTAGCAGTTGTTAGTGGGAGTTCATTCATGATTTGGCTCTCTGCTTGTCTGTTGTTGGTGTATAGGAATGCTTGTGATTTTTGGACATTGATATTGTACTATCAGACTTTGCTGAACTTGCTTATCAGCCTAAGGAGTTTTGGGGCTGAGACGATGGCATTTTCTATACATACAATCATGTCATCTGCAAACAGAGGCAATCTGACTTCTTCTCTTTCTATTTGAATACGCTTTATTTCTTTCTCTTGCCCGATTGCCTGGCCAGAACTTCCAATACTATGTTGAATAGGAGCATCGAGAGAGGGCATCCGTGTCTTGCAGCGGTTTTCAAAGGGAATGCGTCCAGCTTTTGCCCATTCAGTATAATATTGGCTATGGGTTTGTCATAAATAGCTCTTATTATTTTGAGATTGTTTCATCAATACCTGGTTTATTGAGAGTTTTTAATATGAAGCGATGTTGAATTTTGTCAAAGGCCTTTTCTACATCTATAGAGATAATCATGTGGTTTTTGTCATTGATTCTATGTGATGGATTACGTTTACTGATTTATGTATGTTGAACCAACCTTGCATCCCAGGGATGAAGCCAATTTGATCATAGTTGATAAGCTTTTTAATGTGCTGCTGAATTCAGTTTGCCAGTATTTTATCAAGGATTTTCGCATCAATGTTCATCAGAGTTATTGGCCTGAAGTTTTCTTTTTTTGTTGTGTCTCTGCCAGGTTTGGGTATCAGGATGATGCTGGCCTCATAAAACAAGTTAGGGAGGAGTCCCTCATTTTTAATTGTTTGGAATAGTTACAGAATAAATGGTACCAACTCCTCTTTGTACCTCTGGTAGAATTTGGCTGTGAATCTGTCTGATCCTAGGCTTTTTTTTTGGTTGGTAGGCTATTAATTACTGCCTCAATTTCAGAACTTGTTATTGGTCTATTCAGGGATTCAGCTTCTTCCTGCTTTAGTCTTGGGAGGGTGTTTGTTTCCAGGAATTTATTCATTTCTTCTAGGTTTTCTAGTTTATTTGCATAGAGGTGTTTATAGTATTCTCTGATAGTAGTTTGTATTTCTGTGAGATCAATGGTGATATCGCCTTTATTTTTTTTTTTTTTTTTTTTTTTTTTTTGAGACGGAGTCTTGCTCTGTCGCCCAGGCTGGAGTGCAGTGGCCAGATCTCAGCTCACTGCAAGCTCCGCCTCCCGGGTTCACGCCATTCTCCTGCCTCAGCCTCCTGAGTAGCTGGGACTACAGGCGCCCGCCACCTCGCCCGGCTAGTTTTTTGTATTTTTTAGTAGAGATGGGGTTTCACCGTGTTAGCCAGGATGGTCTCGATCTCCTGACCCCGTGATCCGCCCACCTCGGCCTCCCAAAGTGCTGGGATTACAGGCTTGAGCCACCGCGCCCGGCCGCCTTTATTTTTTTTATTGTGTCTATTTCATTCATCTCTCTTCTTCCTTATTAGTCTAGCTAGCAGACTATTTTGTTAATTTTTTCAAAAAAACAACTCCTGGATTCATTGATTTTTTTAAGAGTTTTTCATGGTCAATACATGGTGACATTTTAGCAATTTTAGAATAAATCCATAGACTAAATCACAGCATGCATAAATCATTTATATCTTAATGGCTCATTTAATTATTTTATTTTATTTTACTTTTTTTAGAGACAGGGTCTTGCTCTGTTGCCCACGTTAAAAGGCAGTGGCAATCATAACTCACTATAGCCTTGGACTCCCAGGCTCAAGTGATCCTTCTGTCTCAGCCTCTTGGGTAGTTGAGACTACAGTTGTGCACCACCACATCCTGCTAAATTTTTAATTTTTTGTAGAGACAGGGTCATACTGTGTTGCTCAGGCTGGTCTTAAACTCCTGGCCTCAAGTGATCCTCCCCCTTTGACCTCTCAAAGCACTGAGATTACAGGCTTGAGCCACCATGCCTGGCCTTAACTGTTCATTTAAACCTGAACAAATGTTCATTAAGCATACTAGTAATTTTTTTTTTTTTGAGCTCTTTAACCCAGGCTGGAGTGCAGTGGCTCCACCTCAGCTCACTGCAACCTCTGCCTCCAAGGTTCAAGCAATTCTCCTGCCTCAGTCTCCCGAGTAGCTGAGATTACAGGCGTGCACCACCATCGCTGGCTAATTTTTGTACTTTTTGTAGAGATGGAATTTCACTAAGCTAGCTTCTTTTTCTCAAACATAATTATTAAAATAAGTGAAAAAACTTCATTTATTGTAATACTGATATATTCTACCATATATCTGTGTATAGAAATGTACAGAAACTTAAAAGATCATAATTGCCCATGAGGAGCCATAAAGTTAGTTCATGCCATTGGCGTGTATTTGCAAAACATTTTCACACTGCAAACATTAGAAGTTTAAAGATCTGGCTGGGGGAAAGGTTTATACTCTACTACAGTGATGCTGGTGTATTTCTGCAGAAGGCCTTTGTAGTGAAATCTATCAACAGGAGGTAGGAGTTTATCAACAAATTGCTTGATAGCCATCATTGCCTGGCGACAAGCTGTGCATCACGCCTATGAAGGTTTTGAAGTTTACTTTGGCTGGATATACCAATGCTTTCAGATTTTCAACAGTAAGAAAACCAAACATTAGTGAAACTAAAGGATCACAATTTCCAAGGCACTGGAGAATAGAAATATCTCTATTTGTGCCACAATGGCACCCTGTAGAAATGGATCCCAAAGTGGGCAACTCAGTTGCCCAAAGTCAGCAACTGAGTGCAGTGACACTCAGTGCTGATTTCTGCTTTGTGGTAAAAGATGTACATAAAGACAAGAGCTCCTCCTTGAGAAAATCCTCCCAAAACAATTCTGTAGAAATGCCATTCTTCACCTCTTGATTTATCAATGCTTTTACATTTTCTGTTGCCTGTTTAATTCCAGGTTCACCCTTCCGTGAATCTAGCGAAAGTCGTAAAATATCAAACCAAGAGGTCATAGGCAGATTCATACTGAATGTAGCAGGCACCACTGTTACATAACTGGAGCATGCAGGCAGATATATTGATATGTGAACTGATACATGCAAAGGTTTCTATCCATCCATGCCTTGTGTCTCTCAATCTATAAAAGCAAATCATCTCGATTTAAGACCCTCTCCACTGATGCCCGTCCCTTCAATCTGGGACTGGGCAGCTGGAGGTCCTGAGGGTCCCATGGGTTACATTCTGTCCCCAATGCAGAGGGCCCCAGGAAAAGGAAGGCTGTGATGCCCGCACCTTCCCCACACAGCACAAGCCCAGTCTATTGGACCATCCACAGCCTACCCTGGGCAGGGCAGAGCCTCAATTTTTCAATATTAAGAATGATTTGGCCGGGCGCGGTGGCTCAAGCCTGTAATCCCAGCACTTTGGGAGGCCGAGGCGGGTGGATCACGAGGTCAGGAGATCGAGACTATCCTGGCTAACACGGTGAAACCCCGTCTCTACTAAAAATACAAAAAAATTAGCCGGGCGTGGTAGCGGGCGCCTGTAGTCCCAGCTACTTGGGAGGCTGAGTCGGGAGAATGGCGTGAACCCAGGGGGCGGAGCTTGCAGTGAGCCGAGATCGCGCCACTGCACTCCAGCCTGGGAGACACGGCGAGACTCCGTCTCAAAAAAAAAAAAAAAAAAAAAAAAAAAAAAAAAAAAGAATGATTTTAGGTCTGGGAGTTTTACAGATGGAGTTTAACAAACACCACATGTTCTCACTTGTAAGTGGGAGCTAAATGATGAGAACACATGGACACGTAGAGGGGAACAACACACACTGGGGCCTATTGGAGGGTGGAGAGTGGGAGGAGGGAGAATATCAGGAAAAACAACTAATGGATACTAGGCTCAATAACTGGGTGATGAAATAATCTGTACAACAATCCCCATGACACACAGTTACTTATGTAACAAACCTGCACATCCTGCACATGTACCCCTGAACTTAAAATAAAAGTTAAAACACAAATTAAAAAAAAAAAAAAAAAAAAAAAAGGCCGGGCGCAGTGGTTCACGCCTGTAATCCCAGCACTTTGGGAGTCCAAGGCGGGCGGATCACAAGGTCAGGAGATCGAGACCATCCCGGCTAACACGGTGAAACCCTGTCTCTACTAAAAATACAAAAAATTAGCTGGGCGTGGTGGCGGGTGCCTGTAGTCCCAGCTACTCAGGAGGCTAAGGCAGGAGAATGGTGTGAACCCGGGAGGCAGAGGTTGCAGTGAGCCAAGATCATGCCACTGCACTCCAGCCTGGGTGACAGAGTGAGACTCTGTCTCAAAATAAATAAATTTAAAAATGCAGGTTAAAGAAGTTTCCTTTTATCCTTAGTTTTCTGGGAGTCTTTACCCTGAAAAGAGGTTACATCTGGCACATGCTTTTAGCATCTATTCAGATGATCATATGATTTTTCTCCTTTAGTCTACAGATATCATGAATGACACTGATTCAATTTCAAATGTTGAATCAGCCTTAAATTCTTGAGATAAATTGCACTTTGTCATGTCCTTTGTTGTTTCCTTTATTACTGTTATCTGTGCTCAATTTTATTGATTTCTGCTTTTTGTTTTTTTGTTTTTTAAGACAGAGTCTTGCTCTGTTGCCCTGGCTGGAGTGATCTCTGCTCACTGCAATTTCTGCCTCCTGGGTTCAAGTGATTCTCCTGCCTCAGCCTCCCAAGTAGCTGGGACTATAGGCATGTGCTAAAACATTCGGCTGATTTCTGCTTTTATCTCTTGTATTTTCTTCTTTCTGCCTGTTTTAAGTTTAATTTGCTCTTTTTTCCCCTAGTTTCCTAAGGTGGAAGCTTAGATTATTAATTCAAGCCCTGTTTTATATTTAATGCTACGCATTTCCTCTAATGGCTAATTTAACTACATTCCACACATTTTGATATCTTATGTTTTTATTTTCATTCAATTAGAAATATTTTCTGATTTTCCTTGTAGAGTTCTCTTTAAAACGTGGGTTATTTATAACTGTGTGATTTAATTTCAAATATTTGAAAATTTTCCAGATTTTTTTGCTTTATGCATTTGAAAGTATATTGTTAGAATCATGCTAATTTAGAATTATTATCTCTTCCTGGTTGATTAACTCTATCATTACAAAATATCCCTCCAGTTCTGGTGGTTCTTATTTTAAACTATCTTATTTCTTATATTAATAAAACTAAAATGTCTTTCTTTTGGCTTTCATTTACACAGGATATTTTTCCATCCTTTTGCTGTCAACCTTTTTGTATCCTTATATTTGTGATGTTTCTCTTGTAAGCAGCAAATAATTGTAGTTGTCTGTTAGTCCAGTCTGACAACATAATTGAGGTATTTTGCCTCTCTATTTTTATTGTAACTATTGATATATTTGGCTTTACATCTATCATCTTACTATTTGTTTTTCATTCATTCAATCTCTATGTTCCTTTTTCTTTTTATTCTTTTTTTGAAATAAGTATTTTTATTATTCTTTTTTCTCTATTAGCTTATTAATTATATGTTTATTTACTTTTACCATTTTCTTTTTTTTTTTGGAGACAGTCTCACTTTGTCACCTAAGCTGGAGGGCAGTGGTGCAATCTCAGTTCACTGCAGCCTCAACCTCCCAGATTCAAGCAATCCTCCTGCCTCCGTCCCCCAAGTAGCTGGGACTACAGGTGCACAACACCATGCCTGGCTAATTTTTGCATTTTTTATAGAGATGGGATTCCACCATGTTGCCCAGCCTGGTCTTGAACTCCTGAGGTCAAGTGATCTGTCTACCTCACAACTGCTCAGTGCAGCAGTTGTGAACCAGCCTCATTTCTTAGCTGTCTCCCCTGCCTGTGGGCGGCAAGCCACCCAGGTGTCAAGGCAAGAACCGAGGGCACAAGCTGTTCCAGTATAATAAAGAAAATATACAGAATAAGAATAGTTATACTAGAAATAGATTATAGATGTGATTATATATGAATATCATTCATCACTAGTTTGTAACATTATTCTGTTCCAATATTATACTAATCTTTGTTCTACAATTATAACCTAGGAAAAATCAGGCCATGCAGAGATAGGAGTTGAAGGGACATGGTGAGAAGTGGCTAGAAGACGAGTGTGAGCCCTCTGTTACGCCTGGAAAGGGCCACTAGAGGGCTCCCCGGTCTAGTGGTAACGCCAACACCTGGGAAGACACCCCTCACCTAGTGGACCTTGGTCTAGCGGTAGCCTCAGTGTCTAGGGAAGGCACCCGTTACTTAGCAGACTGGGAAAGAGAGTCTCCCCTTCCCGGGGGGAATTAGAGAAGACTCTGCTCCACCACCTCTTGTGGAAGACCTGACATCAGTCAGCCCCACCCACAGCCATCCAGAGGCCTAAACATCCCCCTGTGATGCTGTGCTTCAGCAGTCACACTCCTGGTCCACTTTCATGTTCCACCCTCTACATATGGCTCTGCCTTCTAGATAGCAGTAGCAGAATTAGTGAAAGTACTAAAAGTCTTTGAAATGCATAGAAGAAGTAAAGGCATAAGCTCTCCTCTCTCTCTGCCTCGGCTGCCTAACAGGGAAGGTCTCCTGTCCGGTGGACACGTGACTTACGTGACCTTATCAATCATTTGAGATGATTCACACTCCTTCCCCTGCCCCTTTTCCCTTGTATCCAATAAATACCAGTGCAGCCAGGCATTTGGGGCCACTACCAGTCTCCGCGTCTAGGTGGTAGTGGTCTCCCGGGCCCAGCTGTCTTTTCTTCTCTTTGTCTTGTGTCTTTATTTCTACAATCTCTCATCTCCACACATGAGAAAAATCCACAGACCCTGTAGGGCTGGACCCTACACCTGCCCCATGCGGAGTGCCCTTTGAGGGGAAGGAGCTCACTAGATCCTCTGTGCCTTACCACCAAAGGGGCTAAATTCATGTTTTGATGATGGTAGATTGTTCTTTTTACTTATATTTTTCTAAAATACACGAGGTTCTTCTTTCGGCCATCTTCAGCTTAATCTCTTGCCCATAAACCTGACATTAATAAAGATTAATAAGGGTTTTCTGTATTCTAGATATTCGCATCTCTGTTTCTAGGCTACACCTCCTTCTTTTTAACACGTCAAATTGAAGAGAAGGTCAATAGGGTGTAGTGTGGAAGGATGTCACAGTGTGATTAATAGCAAGGGCTCAGCCCTCAGACTGTCAGGGTTCCAGTCCCAGCTCTGCCCTCAACTAGCTGTGTGATCACGGGCTACATGGTTACCCTCGCTGTGCCTCAAGCTCCTCCTACAGGAATAGTGCCCACCTAATTGGTGTGATGAGTCTAAAATAATCTGCAAGAGGTGCTTGTTATAGTACATGGAACACAGTAAAACGTCAAACATTAGCTATTATTAATATCATACTACAAAAGTGGTACTATGCTGTCTATGAAACTTGCTTTTTCACATAACATTGTGCCTCTCCTGGGTTGGTGAACCCCCATTCACTGTCCTTGGACAGTGTAGTACTGACATCTCGTCCTGTGTCTCTCACAGCTGACCTCGATCCATCTGATTTTCTACGGGTCCCTGGAAGCTATTAACATCCGCAGCGTCAGATGGTCAAGGGCCTTAAGGCCAGTCTTCCTAATTAACTTCCCTAAAAGTCATCAGGTAAGCATATGATTTAGGATACGTGATGGTTTGTTTTGCAGAAAAGTTAGCTGGTTTCTTGTAAATAAAATAACATTTTGTCTCCATAGATCCGAAGGGCTTTCCGAAGCCTCCAGAGCACCCTGCCCAATATCCTCTCGTCTTCCATTGTTTATGTTCAGAGTGCTGATGTTCTCCCTGATGGCCTTGAAGCTTTTTGGGAATCAGTGAGCACATTTCTCCGGAAGTTTCTGCCTGGGAATTCTCCCATATTTAGGTTGAGCCTGTTGGTGGCACAATCTGTCACCAAACACAATCTTCTGTGTTCAAACACTGCAGGAGTGCTCTTGAAAGGGGAAAAGTGTGTCCGTGTATTAATTTACGTGTGTGGTTTTCACTTTGTGTTTTTGGTTCCTCTGTAGGGGTCTGAAAACAGCAGAGGGATCACCTTACTTTGAAAACCTTCTGGAGATAGCACTTGAGCTCTACGTGCTGGTCACTACAGCGAACAGCCCTGACATCATGTCCGAGCATCCTTGATCCATGTTCATGAACATCTTTTACCATAACAGAATTTGCGCTATTCAAAGCAGCTGTCTCCTGACTCTAGTAGGGCTGAGAGAGGACAAAGAGTGATTTTCTGTTTAGTCCTATTCACTGTAAAGGTTTTGAGAAAGATAAACTTTTACACCACTAATAGCCTATCCTCTCTACTTAACACTAAATTTAAATGAATTCTTTCAAAATGGAAAGGAACAGAAGACACCTCTTAAGATACAATTCTTAATATCTGAGCCCACTTTCTACTCTGGGATCTTCTTTGAGTCTTGAATTTAAAGACATAAGCCATCTTTGTAAAGGAATCTTGGCTGGTTCTCCTAAGCATTGATACAGTTTTTTGGCTACATCAAACAGGAAATAAATGTAAACATCAGTAATTGTTGGGGTCATCAGACCCAACACCAGGTCGTGGGGGTGACCAAGTCTGGCGTAGTCAAAGGATTGAGAAAAGACTGAGAGAGAGAAGTGTGACCAAGGGGCCATCATGATCACGGAGGCTGCAAAGGCCTCGAGCTCTGGGAGCCCAGTGCTATTTATCGTTAATCCAACAAAGAACCAGGTGGTGAGAATGTGGAGGTCAAAAGGGCACACTGCATTAAGCACATGATTTACAGCTGTGATGGTTTAGCATTTGCTCTGCTACTTGAGATAATGGAGAGCAGGTTCTTGTAACTCAAGTTACAATCGATCCTGGGAGAGCAGGGAGCGAGGAGCCAGCAGGTCTAGACACATTCCAGAGCCACAAGCCCTGGACGCTATCCAAGCCACGAGGGGTTTTATGCCCTGGGCTTAGATTATGGTGCGTCAGGGTAGCCTTCCACACTTTAGCACAGAGTTTGGTGTTCCAAAGGCCACAAGGGGTTTTAGACCCTGGGCCCTGGACATGTTCCAAGACTCTTTTACGTTGTCAGACATGCAAGCCCTGCCTCAGCTTCCCCCAACACTCAGCTTTTTCCCAACATGCTCCCCCTTCTCTTTTTTGTAAAAGAGAAAGTATCATTATTACTACCATTATTACTAGTTGTCATTATTACTAGTATAAAAGGTGGCCTCTTTTAATTGAGCAAGGTGATTGCAGACTGTGTAGCCCTTAACTGCTGGTTGGTGATCTAGCTTCATTTTTCTTAGCCCTTATTCAAACTGAAGTCACTCTGGTTTGAATGTTTCCCACATATCTTCCCTTTCCCTTTTACAACAGGACCGTTAATCCTAGGGGTTGCAGAAGGATGAACGTCCATCTTCTGTAACTTCTTCATGCTGAATAGGGACGATGATATTCCTATTAGAGTCTCTTGTATTCAGGGTAGAAGGAGCTGAGTCAGAAAGCTTTGGTCTGTTAAGTATCGTGACTCCGGTTAATCTTTGTTCCATCTTTGCATTCAGATTCAACTGGCTCATGGCTCGTACTGGGGGAGCCGGTCCATGGTTAGGATCCATGGGTCCCTCCAGTCTCCTGTTCCATGGTTGTACACATCTTGAGGGCATGCACACGGTTCATTCATCTCCTGCAAAAACACAAGCATACCCTCACCCCCATGTTAGTAAATCTACTGAAACAGAAGCAAAAACTTTTGTGGCTGTAGCTGGGAGGCCACTGATAATGAGAAACAGGCCCCTTCTAACAGAAGGCACAGGGAAAGCAAATGGAGTCTTTTCAGACCTTCAATTTGCACTGTACAGGTGGATCTACTAGATGTGTTGGCTCATGATAGATCTTCAGATGTTTGGTGGGCACCCACACAGGCACCTGATAGTCATCTGGAGAGACACAAGCAAATCCTCTTCCCCATATAATTATCTTTCCTTCTTCCCAGCTCTTTGTATGTGACCATATCTTTTTCTAAGGCCTGCGGCGTTAAGATGAGTTAAAGAATGGAATGCTTGTGCATTAGCAAAAACTGCAGACACCAATGCATCTGCTCTTTGTTTAGTTAAAGGACCAAAAGGTCCTGTTGGAGAGAAAAGAAAGAGCATTTTTTTAAGACATAAGAGAATTTTAATCTTTTCATTATGGCAATGTAAGCCTAAAAATATATAAAATTGACCTAATAGAGAATAACTCCCCTCTCTTTTCATTCTAGAGATATACGACCCAAGGGAAAGGCCTAGGCTAGACCAGCAACCAACGTGAAGCATCCTGAGGAAATAATTTATCTTCTGAATAAATGAACGATGAGAAAGAGCATTTTTATCCTTACCTGCCTCCCCTCTATTCCTTTTATATTTGCCCTTTGAGCTCTAGCTAATTTCCATAATTCAGAATGTTCTTCTCCCTGCAAATCTCTGCTTGTCTTTGCTAGTCTCAACTTTTGTACCTCTTTAGGGCACTGATCAGTACCTCTGTAGGGCATTGACCTTATATTGCTAGTCTTCACCTATCCCTATCTGTCCCTGTGGTACCTGTTAGTACCTGTGAGTTCCTGTAAGTCTCTATTTATCTCTATCTCTATTTATCTCTCTCTATCTCTATCTCTGTATATATATTTGTCTCTATCTCTATCTGTATATTTATCTCCCTTATCTCTACTCACTTATCTCTGCTTACTTGTCTCTACTTACTTGTCTCTTCTTCACTTACTTGTCTCTACTTCACTTACTTATCTCTACATCTTTCCTGGAAACCTTTTTTATGACCCTGGGTAGAGCTCAGAAATCCACCCTTTCAGCCTCAGCAAGAGACAAAAGAGGGACCCTGGACCTGGCACCAGATTGAAGGGAACAGGAAGTGCTCTCCTCTCCCCAAAGCAGGAAAACCAGTTTGGCCCTTGCAAATTTCCACTCCACATCAGCATCATCCTCAATTTCCTGGAATGAATTGTTGATCATGGCAATTAACATATTTAGCAAAACAATGACCATTGTAACATTATAGACTCCATAAAGAATATAACCAATGTTTTCAATGAATTTGTGGTTATAGTTGATGACTACTGATTTCACTTCAGAAAGTTCAAATATAGCCCAGAACACTGTCTTAAAACTCTTGTGAAGGCTTCATTTTGTTTTGCACCAATGTAGTGGGAGTAGCGGTTGAACATTCCCATCATAAAGGCCACAAACACCACAATGAACACATTCAGCCCATATCATGCCTGTGTGCTCTTTAAATCTGTTTTTCTCTAGCAGAGGCAGGTTAACCATGAAACTGAAGCTTCAGGATGACTTTACTTGCCCTATGCAAAGCAGCCCGTGATTTATTTTTTCCAGGGACTACTGCCCACCAGGCCTGTGTGTCAATTTGTAAGCACCCAACAGCAGGTCTACTGTACAAATAGGTCTTTTGTCAGACACTTGATTAACCCTATATACAGCCTTTCCTGTTGGATTAGTACTACCAAAGCCTCCTGTTCTTTTCACTGTGCTGCTTCCCAGCTTTATGTCAATGACTGAGCAATTCTCTCTCCTAGGGAAGCAGACCACGGAGTTAAGGAACTAATAACTAATTGAATTTCTCCAGTATAATCAGAACCAATCATTCCCGTATGCACAGTGACACCTCTAGATCTTTCAAGTAATAGACCGACTGTTCCTGAGGGCAAGGGCCCCCTAACTCTCATGGGGACCTTCTTTGGTGGCTCCCCAGAAAGTAAGGAGATAGGAATTGTGCTGCAGAGGTCTATGGCAACACTGCCTGCTGTGGCAGGAGACAGTTGTTGCTGTTTGTAAAGGCACTGGCTGTGCCGGATATGCCTTGGTTTATTGAGGTGCTCTCTGAATAAATAAGCCTCAAATTCCACTGGGTCTTACTACTACCAATTGCTCCAGATTTTAATGTTGCAACTACAGGAGCGGTAAGTTTTGTAGCTAATTCATTTTCTCGCCCATAAAGGGGAGAGCGAGGAGGTGGCCATGCACTTAATTCAGCAGGTGGAGCCAACAGATTAGTAAAACAGTTTTTTCAGTTTCCCTCTCTTTTCTTTCACTTCCTCTGGTTTCTGTTTCTCACATTCAGAATCTGAAGTTAGTATTTTACACTCATTCTCCTCTTCCTCATCTGAATCTGCCTCATCATCTGTTTGAAATGGCTCAAGAGCTGCTTTTATTAGAGCCCACACTGACCAAACCAAGACTGGAATTTTTGCTTCATTTTATATGCTTTTTTAAAATCTCTGCCAATTCTCTCCCATTCATCCAACTCCATAGTCCCTTGTTCCAGGAATCAAGGGAAAAACTGCTTTACTGCACTAAAGAGTGATAACAAATTCTGAGTACTAAGTTTCACGCCTCCTCTTTGTAATACATGCATTAAGAAATTTTAATAAGCAGAATGTCTGATTTCACTTTGTCCCATTGCTACCCTGGTTCTTCTGAGCACTCAGCTTTCTCACTGAGTTTCTTTTAGATGTCCTCAGGTGTCCTTTGACGATGCGTCCTCCACTTTCACACGCTCTAGCGTTCCTTTACCAGGGTCTTTGTCGCCCCACGTTGAGCAGTCACGAATGTTGGGGTGATCAGACCCAACACCATGTCGTTGGGGTGACAAAGTCCTGTGGAGTCAAAGGATTGAGAAAAGACAGTTTGAGAAAGAGAAGTGGGACCAGGGGACCATTGTGATTGTGGAGGATTTGAAGGCTCTGAGCTCTAAGAGCCCACACTATTTATTGGTAATCCAACAAAGAAACAGGTGGTGAGAATGTGGAGGTCAAAAGGGCACATTGCATTAAGTACATAATTTACAGCTGTGATGGTTTAGCATTTGCTCTGCTACTTGAGATAATGGAGAGCAGGTTCTTTTAACTCAAGTTACAATCGATCCTGGGAGAGCAAGGAGCAAGAAGCCAGTAAGTCTAGACACATTCCAGAGCCTCGAGTCATGGATTCTATCCAAGCCATGAGGGATTTTATACCCTGGGCTTAGATTATGGTGCATCAGGATAGCCTTCCACCCTTTAGCACAGAGCTTGGTGTTCCAAAGGCCACAAGGGGTTTTAGACTGTGGACCCCAGACATGTTCCAAGACTCTTACATTATGTCAGACATGCAAGCCCTGCCTCAGCTTCTCCCAACACTCAGCTTTTTCCCAACAGTAATTGCCACCTTGCTTGCAAAATGCCAATTCTCCACCCATTTGGAAATTACTTAGGAGAAAAACCTCATGGTTTTTTCTAATGTCTTCTTATTATGGATTTACCTCATGCATATGAGTAAAGTTATTAAGTGGTACTGCACAGAGTAGCTAGTGCTCCAGCTCTAGAGAGTGGGCAGAGCCTCACTGCAAACGTCAGTCCACATCTGCTCCAATAGTGACCTCAGAGAGGCAGGTTTTCTGTCATCTTGTGATGCATAGGATCATCAGATCAACTTGCTCTTAGTTGTTGCTCCCTCTTGGGCCTGGGCCTGGTCCTGCTTATGTTCTCTTGGGTCTTTCCTCAGACCCCTGGCTGACAGCCTAGCCAGCAACCCCTGATGTCCCCTCCTGTAGGAAATTAAGTTTCCATTAAAAGTAGAGTGAGCACCTGTCACAACTTGCCATTCCACGATTATCACCGGGTACCTTTTATGCATTGTCCCTGCATGGTTAGAATATGACCTGGCCCCCAGCCAAGGCAGTTGGGTGTCCCACAGAGCCCTGAATTTGCACTGCACAACCCTCTTCCCAGCCATGCTTCTTATTCTCTTTGTAATTCCTAGCAAGTCACTGTCCTTTCTAGGCCTCAATTTTCTCATTGTGAAGGGAGAAAAGTGAATTGGGAGATCACTAAGGTCCTGCCACTGTGAAAATTGGTGCCTCTGTAAGGTACTAAGAATTTCAGAAAGTCAGGTGTGAAGCAAGCTGTTCAGCATTAGGGATATGGCTCTGAGGCCCCATCACACCCTATGGGGGAGAGCGAGTGTTAGAGGAGGCTTTCCAGTGCCTTGTGCACATGGACTGTGCATGTGGGATGTTGCCTAAGGTCAGCCTTATATGCATTGTGGAACTAGGGTATGGAAAACCAAGAAACATGATTATTTTGTTCTAGGACGCCTGCCTATGACTTCAATTGGTGGTATTCTTTGTACTTTATAATCTACATTATCATCAATACCTATATCTTCATGTCTGTCTTTCTGGCCATGGTGTATAGCAATTATAGGAAGCATTTTCACATGTTGCATGTGTATGTGTGTGTGTTTTGTGGTGATGAACAGAACTTGTTTTTTACCCAATTCTATTCTCTATCTCTATTATAATAGCAAATTAGCTACTATAATAGACAAAAGTATGATTCTCAGTTAAATAAAATAGATTTTTAAAAAATCTTGTTACAGAAGAAAAAAAAAAACAAAAAGAGGATTAAGTACTTTTACTACTGGGCCGAAGGTTAGAATCATTGATAATAAAGTACTTTCACACATCGCTTCATTTAATCTTCACAGCTCCTGGGAAACGGACATTGTCTCCTACCATATAAATGAAGAAACACTCAAACTGGGCAATACATTTTATGATAATCAGTCACAATTCATCTCGTGGATGTTTCCAGGCTTTACTTTGGGGTGATTTCTATTAACATCTGCCCTAATAACAGTTTTCTAAGGGTGCTACCCAGCTGGTTTCATCTCCTGGGGGCCCTCCTGGTGCTCTGCAGTGCAGGGTCTGGATGGTCCCAGGGACTTCTCAGTACCCTGCATTCTAGCACTCAGCACCCACATCAAGATGGCTTATGCTCCCGCTCACTAGCCTGTGAGGGTTGGAAGAATGGGACTCTCTTTTTTCTGTGATCTCTGGACCTCAGCACACTGCCTGGCAAAGAGTGGTCATCACAAAAGAGGGTGTTGTCCCCAGGCTCCTGCTCTAAGCCAGATCTGGCTTGGTGCAGACTATGGAGAACACAGATGACTCAGGCATGGGTCCTAGGAATCTTCTGTTCCAAGTCCAGTGGGGGCACCAAGGGAAAAGAGTGCCCGTGTTAGCCCCTAGGCTCTTTCTATGGGATGGAGAGGTAGGAGGCCCATTCTCAGCCCCTGTTCCATTGCAGACCAGACTTGCTCATCTGTCCACAAGGGAGTGCCTGGGAACCCCTTGCTACCAGTGTAGGGCCATTTTCCCCAGCCTGCTGACCCAGATTCAAGGCTGGAGAGGGGTTTGCAGGCAGAAAGATGCTGACCTTTCACCCTGCCATCCCATCCCAACCCCAGTCCACGAGGCTTCATCTGTGTTCTATACTTGGAGTCACAGGGGCCAAAGGCCTGAGACCCCACCCTACTCCAAACTGGCTAAGACAGCTCTCAATTCCTGGCTCCCCAGCTTGGTCTCTGACCTGAAGCAGGGCACTGGACTCTAGGCTGTTTCTCCATAAGCAAAGTGGGCATATCTTTCTAATCAGTTAATGGTCAACAGTGTCCCCAAGGATAGTGATGGCTTACATGGAAACCCTCATTCCTGGAGATTCCAGACCATTCTCAAGTCTACAGCCACAGCAAGAAGGAGCCTGATACTCTGATTTGGTGACATAAGCCCCACCAATTGTTAATGCAAGTTTTTATTTGGCTGTATACACAATTTAAGCTATTACAATTTGTACAGTATTTAAAAATTAAATAATACTCTGAAACTGAGTAAAAAAAATTGGGGTGGATGGGATGTCGATTGCTGCCGAGAACAAACTGCTTCTACTCATTCCCAAAGTGAACTCTCTTCCAGGGCCCAGGAGCCCATTTACCTGCTCTGGGGTTTGGGCATCCTTGGTTTCCACCTTTGCACTGCTCTCCTGACCTATTAACCATGCTGGACGTTTTCCCTCACTTACTCCTCACTGCCCAATTCCCCTCACACACACCCCCACCCCATTTTCCACTTCCTGGCAATCCAGAAAAGATAGCTTATCTATTTAGAGCTTCCCAGATTGGTGTTCTTGAGTTAGGGGACAAGAGGAATTGGTGATGGGGAGGAGGACAGCACTGTAAGGAGCAGGAGGAAGGTATTCTCTGGAGAAAAAGTCATTCCCTGAGCAAAACATTTGTATAACTTAAATTTGCATAGTTGTTAACCAAGGAGCTCCTCAGGCCTTTCATATGTTAACATGCTGGGGGACTCTCCAAGATGGGAAATCAGTGGGCTCTGTTTCCTAGGTTAATTTCACTACATATCCCCAGTAAAATCCTCAGGACACAACTAACTCTTCGTTCCCCCCATTGAAATCTGACTGGCTCTGGCCTGCTCAGACTCCTCCATCTTCTAGTGGAAAAAGCACCACTGTCTTCATTATCACCAGATCCAGCTGCTTTGTAGTTGGACGTAGTTTCCATCCTGCCTGATCATATTGTGTTTATACCCTTAGATAACTTCCCTCCTCCCAGAGTCAATTCAAATATTTATCCCACCTCAAAAACAGCCCAGATTGACCTCTGGGAACTTCCAGGAAAGCAATGAAAAAAGGGGTAAAATGCTCTAGGCCAAGAACTCCCAGCCTGCAGGCCTCAACACCCTTGGAGGCTGCAGTTTTGGTCACATCCGTGAGTCTTTTTGAGAGCACGCTGCTCCTGATACTTGGACCGCTGCACTCCAAATGACTCCACAACCAACCCCATGCTTTATGGCAATGGCAGTGGAGGAGGAGAACAGACCACTGGATTCTCCTGATGGAGATTTTCTCTTTTCTCCCCGTCAAGTCTGGATTTTCATCTCCATGGTAACAAGGTACAGGAAGGGCAATCAATTGCTGCTGCAGCCAGTAATAACCAAGACAAGCCAGTTTATGGAAGCCCACAGGAAGCTTCTTTGAGCAGTATGGGTAAATCAATGTAGACCCACAATAGTGTTTTCCCCGCTGGACCTGGTGATGCCAGTCGGAGGGAAACAGGTGGGTGCAGCCTGAACTGAAACACTGTCTATCCTGAACCCTCATCAGTCCACACCTAAGTGACTGAAGTCAGGAGACTTCATGCTGCTAAAGTCAGGGGACTTCATGCTGCTAATGTCAGGGGACTTTGTACTGCTCAGATCAGTGGCTCCCAAGTCGACCTCCACTCTGAACATGGCATTGGGAAGGGGTCTGTCTGCCGACTCGGCTCCTGCTGTATATTTGGGAGTCACACAGACACATCTGCTACTTCTAGTGTCCCTCAAGAGCTTGCTGCTGCACAAATAAAAAATCAAGTTGTCCTGGTTTCTCAGTGTCTTTCCTGATGCTGTTTTAGATGAATAGTGACTGCTTGCTTTGCCTAGCTTCAGGGCACTGTGCTCCCAGGACTAGTGGCCACAACCTTGTCCTGCTTGAAGGCCTGCAGGAAGCCCTTGGGACGTGAGTACTTCCACTGTCTAGTGCTCTTGAACTGGTAATTTTAGGGAGATAGGGTGTGTCCAGCTGTGGGCTGGTCTCCGGGGCTGTGACAGTTCAAAGTGACAGTAAAGGCACTCAGTGTTAAGGGGTTCTCTGTGTCAGGGGTGCCTGGTGGCAGAGGCTGAGATAGATGGGCGCCACCTCAGCAGAGGCTGAGATAGATGCCCTGCCTGACCTGTGCTCTCTAGCCCCTCCCTCATCCATCTGAAGCATGTGGGTTGAAGCGGGAGGCAAGTAAGGCTATCCATGCACAAGGCTGCCCCTCTCTGTGGTCTGGCAGAAGTGCATGTCTCTTTATTTTTATTTCTTTTTTCATTATTATACTTTAAGCTCTGGGATACATATGCAGAATGTGCAGGTTTGTTACATAGGTATATATGTGTCATGGTGGTTTACCACACCCATCAACCTGCCATCTAGGTTTTAAGCCCCGAATGTATAAGGTATTTTTCCTAATGCTACCCCTCTCCTTACCCCCACTCCCCGATAGGCCGCAGTGTGTGATGTTCCCCTCCCTATGTCCATGTGTTCTCATTGTTCAACTCCCACTTATGAGTGAGAACATGTAGTGATTGGTTTTCTGTTCCTGTGTTAGTTTGCTGAGAATGATAGCTTCCAGCTTTATCCATGACCCTAAAAAGGGATATTAACTCATTATTTTTTATGGCTGCATAGTATTCCATGGTGTATCTGTGCCACATTTTCTTTATCCAGTCTATCATTGATGGGCATTTGGGTTGGTTCCATGTCTTTACTATTGTAAATAGTGCTGCAATAAACATACATGTGCGTGTGTCTTTATAGCAGAATGATTTATACTCCTTTAGGTATAAACCCACTAATGGGATTGCTGGGTCAAATGGCATTTCTGGTTCTAGATTTTTGAGGAATCACCACACTGTCTTCCACAATGTTTGTACTAATTTACGTTCCCACCAACAGTGTAAAAGCGTTCCTATTTCTCCACATCCTCTCCAGCATCTGTTGTGTCCTGGTATAGACACTCGAGGGAATCTCCTGGTCTGCGGGTTGCAAAAACTGTGACAAAAGCATAGTATCTGGGCTGGATAGTACTGTCCCTCATGGCACAGTCCCTCATGGCTTCCCTTGGCTAGAGGAGGGAGTTCCCAGTCCCTTGCGCTTCCCTGGTGAAGCAACGCCCCATCCTGCTTCTGATCACCTTCCAGGGGCTGCACCCACTGTCTAACCACTCCCAGTGAGATAAACCGAGTACCTCAGTTGGAAATACAGAAATCACCCGCCTTCTGCATTGGACTCACTGGGAGCTGCAGACCGGAGCTGTTCCTATTCGGCCATCTCTCCAGATCCCCTTTGTTTTTATTTCTATTTCTTTTTTTCTTGCCCACTCTTTTGTTTCCTTTATCTGGCATTCCACTTTCCACAAAAGAACCATGCCTTCTCCAGATGATCCTAGTAGAAATATCTCTCAGTGTCTCACCTGCCCTTAACACATCGTCTTTTCAATATAAACATACGAAAGAGAACCTCTCTTCCTCTTTCTGGGCTCCTGTACTCAAAGGCCCATGAATTCCACCATCTACTTGAAACCAAGCAGAGCTGGGGCTAGGAGGAGACACAGTGCTGAAGTGCTAGTTACATTGTTTAAAGCCCTGGGGAGCTGAGTTGCAAGCCAGCTGATCCCTTGGGAAGTCTGGCTGTATGAATCAATAAATGTTCCATTTTTACTCTAAAGAAAAAAAGTTGACAGAGGGAGAATGAAAGGAAACGGGCCCTTTATAACAATACAACTATCACTATGTAGAGATTACAATCCTCTAAAGAAGTCCTGCCTTAGGGGGCCCGGTCTAGGGACCTTTTGCCACTCATCAATCCAGAGGGGGCTCACTGAGTGACAGCTCTCCGGTGGAAGCACGGTTGGGGGTGCTGACTGGGACTACAGTGGGGGCCTGGCAGCATGATGAAGTAGGAAAGCAAAGCTGGCCTCTAGTACCAAATCCACATCCTAGGAAGGAACTCCACTTCTGGGGCTAATGGCAGAAGCTCAGACTAAGAGGTAATACTGTTTGTCCAGAGTTAACAGCAGACTCCAAACAAGTCATCAGAAATGTGGAAGTAGGAAAGTGAAGTTGAAGATGATGAAGGATTGGGACGCTCCCCTACCCATAAATGCATCAAGACCCTGAAGGCAGAATCCAGGGAAGGGTACTTGGAAAGAATGGCGGCCACAAGCTCTGCTTCCAGGGACCACAGCTCTGGGTTAGGAATTAGAACAGGATTCTGGCTCCATAAAGGTAAGCATCTAAGAGCAAGAAAAGGTTCCATGCTTTGGAGAAAGACCTGGGAATGAGAAAGGATGAAATATAGGAACGGCAGGTTTGTTACATAGGTATATATGTGCCATGGTGGTTTACCGCATCCATCAACCTGTCATCTAGGTTTTAAGCCCCGAATGCATAAGGTTTTTTTCCTAATGCTACCCCTCTCCTTACCCCCACTCCCCGATAGGCCCCAGTGTGTGATGTTCCCCTCCCTATGTCCATGTGTTCTCATTGTTCAACTCCCACTTTTGAGTGAGAACACATAGTGATTGGTGACCAAAAGCAGGAGTCCAGTTCTGAATCTGGCACCACTGGGAGAAGAGTAACTTGACTCAAGTATAATGCAAGTGGGGTCCAGTTCAAATAAACAACGACGATGATTCACTCCAAGAGCAGAAACAGTTTGGAAATCGCATGCCAGGACCACTCAGGTGGAGTTTAAAGTATGAGTTTGTCTGGGTCAGCCTTGCCCCTTTTAGCTGACTTAACATACCCCCTCTCTGGCCAGCACACCACTGAGCTGCCAGCCCCACTGTGTCAATGACATCACTCAACAGAGCCTTCTTGACTTGCTCCCCAAATGCTCTTGTGTCAGTTTAGTTTCCATCCCATTGCTGCTTCCTTGTTCCATCCCCTATCCTGAACAATTCAAGGTTTGCTCTTTACTCCATAAAGTCTTGCCCCCTTGGCTGCTTCCTTGACTTGGATCTTCTCTTCCATTTCTCTCTGCACCAAGTGTTTCCTGTGGTGACTAAACACACAGACGTGGGAGGTGTAATAATTAAAGAGGAAAGAAACATGAAGGGTGGCCTGACGGTTAACAAGGACAGGTTTATTTTAGAAAACAAACCTGGGAGGGGGTTTTGGCCAAGTTAGGTTAGAATCCCACTTTCTTACAGACTAAGAGCTTTTAAGGATTCAGGGTGGGAGAGTTTATTAGAGGCTTGTACTGCTTTTGTGTTTCTTTGTTGTGCTTATTAGGGAGGGAGAGTTGTGTGTTTGTTTTCATACATCTTTCTGCAACTGCAGGCATACCCCCGAGTCTGCTTTTAGCTTCCCTATCTTAGTGGACCTGAAAGGAAAAGAATGTGCTTATTAAGGCCCACTGTTTTACTGGGGCCCATTGTATGACAGTGAAGTTTGGTAGTTACCCAAGAGAATTTCCCCCCACCTCCCTCTGTGCCTGAGCTGTTTTATCTGTGTTTTACTGTCTGCTCTTTCTGGCTGTTTGTAGTTAGAAGAGAAATGATTCCCTTGAAATGCATGAGGCTAGAAAGGGAGCTAGAACTTAAAGTGGTGGTGTTTGTCCAACATGACAGTGTTCCTGCTCTGTCAGGGGGATCAATGGGCCCCGACTTAGCGGGGGTGTTGGAAGGCAGAGAATGGGATGTAGCAGGGTCTGAAGAGTTCTTTCCTCTACCCAGCCATTCTCCAGGCTTAGGGATTCCCGAGTACAGTTGGGAAGGGGAAACATTGAAGGAAGTAAGGTTTCTAAATTTGCCATCAGGATAGAACTAGGGAAATAGTCTCTCCCGACTGATCTTTCTTGGTTAGATAGGCTGCCCTACAAATTTGTATACAGTTAAACACGAAGGATACATGGGGAGTGGGTTCTGATAGCACATCTCTGATTTTTCCTAAGGAAGTGGTGCTAATTCTTAGTAGTGAGTCTGAAGGAATATTTAGGTAGGATTCTTTTCTGTGTTTCCTGCTGCCAACGTGCTACCTGGCTGTTTCTCTTTTCCTTGGAAACCTTTATTGCTGAGTTATTCTCCACCCCACTCCCACTTTTCCTTTTCCTCCTGCTTCTAATTCTGATTTGCTCAAAAAGTTTAATAACTATTAAAATGTTTACTCCGCCCTGTTTTTCATACTTCCTCTTTAACCCACCTCTGCCTTCTCCCAAGCAAACCAACTAGTGTTAAAATAATAATAATCTTTCTTATCTGTCTCCTAATCACATGGAAAACTGAATTTTTGACCTTTGTTTTTACAGTGTTGGGATTATATTTTCACTTCTGCCTCTTGCTTTTCACATGTAATTGAACATAGGAGAAGTGCTCCCAAGTCATTGCTGTAAACCAGAATCAATTCTTTAATGTGTAAAATATTTTGGGGTAAGAGTGTTTCAAAACTTCACTGCTGCCTGCTTGTTTGAGCACACGCTATGTTTCCCATGTGGAGCCACTGCCCAGGGGCGGCAGAACACCTTTTGCACACTCCTCGCCTGCCACTGAGCTTCATTCCTTGGATTCTGTCCCTAGGAGGGGGCTGGCTGAGTTTGTTTTTGTTTGGTTTTGTAGATAGATATTGACATTACTTTCCAAAACAGCTGTAGCAATTGTCAATCCCAGTGGCAGCATTTGGGAGTATAATTTTTTCCCAGATGGGACCATGAGCCTAGTTTTGCAGCACTTGGGTTGATGGGGCCTGATAAAAATGGGTTACACAAAATGGCTCATTCATTTCACAGAAAACCCTAAAGGGCATCCAGAATGCTGTTTAAACCAACACATACCAGCATTATCTTGGGAATAAGGCATTAAGAACATTCTTGACCTATTTGTAGGCGTGAGGATCACATTCATTCCACTCTCATGAGCAGCTAAATAAACTCACTATACAGTTAAAACTTTACTCTTAAACAACTTTTATCATAACTATTGCTATTGTTTTATTTTTTATTTTTTTTTTAGAGACAAGGTCTCACTCTGACACCGAGGCTGGAGTGCAGCAGTGTGATCATAGCTCACTATAACCTCGACCATGAGATCCTGAGTTCAAGTGATCCTCTCACCTCAGCCTCCCAAAGTGATGGAATTATAGGCATGAGCTACCATACTCGGCCACTATTGCTGTTTTGAAAGGGAGCCCTCCTCTCCCTTACCACATTCTATATTAAGAAATTCCAAATTAAATGAAGAGATAAATAATTCAAGGATAATAAAGTTAGTAACTGTTCATGTAATGATAATAAAAATAAGAGTCAATTTTGTAAGAGGTGTATTAAACTGTATAAATTGTCCTGGCTGAGGTGTGGGGGTCGAGGGTACCCCAATGACTGATGTATATATAAAATAAAGTCAAAACTCTTGTTAATGTCTCAAAGACAACTACGAACAGAGTTAGGTTCATTGGCTCACTGCCTCAAGGGAGCCAGCATGCTATGGGAAACATGTCTCCCTAAGAAAGCACTAGAAGGACTGGTTGTAGGATTTGGGTTTGTGTTAGGTCATTGTATAGGCCAGGGTGTGGGGGTTCCAAGAAGCAGGCATTTGCTGTGGATTGGGTGCTGTCAGGAAGCAGGTATACATTTGTGAGTAGCCTTGTTTGATGAGAACATTCTGTGAAATTGTTTATGTTCAACAAGACACCACCACAGCTTAGCGACAGGCCAACTCTTGACTCTGAGGAGTTGCATTTGCCTTTCTCCCACTGAAGAAATTGAGTTCATAGAGGACAGATGATTTGACCAGTGGACCTGCGTCCCCCTCAATAGCTGGGTAACTCCCATTAGGTGTCCTGCCCTGTCAGACCCTCTTCACCCACCTTGAATGGTTGGTGTCAAGAAAACAACTGGCATTTAGAAATTAGTTCCTAGAGGTAAGGGAAATATGGCCAAACTGAAGAGTTATTTGGGACCTGTATTCATTTGCTAGGGCCACCATAAGAAATTACCCCAAACTGCAGGGCTTAAACAACAGAAATTTATTTTTTCACAGCTCTGGAGGCTGGAAGTCTGAGCTCAAGGTGTTGACAGGGTGGCCTCCTTCTGAGGACCATGAAGTAAGAGTATGTTCCAGGCCTCTCTCCTTGGCTTGCAGGTGGCCGTCTTCTCCCTGCCTCTCCACATTGTCTTGGACACGTGCCTGTGTCCAAGGTTCCTCTTCCTGTAAGGACACTAGTCATATTGAATTAGGGCCCACCCTAATCACCTCACTTTAACTTAATTACTTCTTTAAACATTCCATCTCCAAATAAGGTTACATCCTGAGGTATTGGGGTTAGGACTTCAATATATATGAATTTGAGGGGAGGGACAAAATTTAGCCCCTCAGAGGATCTACTTCTGTGAAGATGGAGGCTTCTCTCCCACCAGGAGCAAAACTGCAAGAAAAGCTCATAGAAATACAACAGGTCATTATTGTCAAGCGCGTCCGTGTGAAGAGACCATCAAAACAGGCTTTGCGTGACAAACAAGGCTGTTTTTCACTTGGGTGCAAGTGGGCTGAATCCAAAAAGAGAGTCAGAGAAGGGAGATAGGAGAGGGGCAACTTTATAGGACTGGGGTAGGCAGTGGAAAGTTACAGTTAGAGGTGGTTATCTATTGTTAGCAGGGGAGGGGTCTGTCACAAGGTGCATGGTGAAGACATCATAAGACTCATCGTCCAGAAGAACAATGTCATGAGGTCAATTAATCAGCTGGGGCAGGGCAGGAACAAGTCATAATGGTAGAATGTCGTCAGGTGGGTTAATTAGTTAAGGCAGGAACTGACTATTTCATTTCTTTGGAGCAGCTTTTCGGCTGCTCCAGACTTCTTGGCTCCTGCAGGCCATCTGGATGTACATGTGCAGGCCACAGGGGTTACAATAGCTGAGGTTTAGCTCAGAGGCCTGACAATTATGCTTTCTGCAACTAATTCTTCTCTTTTTTGCTTTCGAATGCCATGAAAGTGCAGTGACCACACAAGAAACAAGATGGCACCCATGACTGGTGCATCTGGTAGTCATTCCAGCCTTGTCTCTGATTGGCTTACAGGCCTGTTTTGTTTTTTGTTTGTTTGTTTTTTTTTTTTTTTTTTTTGGTCATTCTTCTAAGAATGAGTCATAAGGTTGTTCTTGGAAAGAACTAAAGAGGAATCACCAGTTAGTGACTGAAGCAGTTGAGGTTTGCAGTCTGCCAGAGTCACCCATTTATTTTCAGTGGTTTTTAAGTTTTCTTTTCAAAGTCACAGAGAACTATGCTAAGAACTTACGCACAGTTACCTTGTTGGTTGCCTCCCCAGGACATACTCCCTATTTTACTTCCCAAAGCCCCTGATTTCCTTAGGTCATATGCCCATGTGATTCTGAGAAGCCTTTAGAAGAAGGCAAGAAACTTAACCAGTTCAGAGTGACACAGTGCATTTGAGACTTTGGAGAAAACAGATGAGACAAAGAACTGTTATAACCGTTTTGCTATCACGAAGAAAATTGGCATAAGGGCAAAGTGAATAAAGAGAGATAGCAGAGTTGAGGGAACCTGCAGACAAAGGGAGCTAGAGTCTCAATCAAACTGTACCCGAAACCTACCTCTGGATTTTTCAGTTAAATGAACCATTAAATTCACTTTACTGTTTAAACTAGCTTGAGTTGAGTTTTTTGTTGACTGCAACTCAAAATATCTGGATAGATTCATCAGCATCTCTGAAATGTTACCAGTGTTCTTCCAAGTGTGTACCAATTACTATATCATGACATACTAATTAATGTCCAGGATGAGAGATACTGATGTAGATGTACCTTGAATTTTAGAAAAATGAAGGAGACTATCATGTGGGAATAAAGGAAAGAAAACAGATCTCTGTGGGATTTGATTTCAAATTTTCGACATCATCAAAATCCTTACCAAGCCAACTGGGTCTAGGCAGGCATAGCATATGTTCAATAAACATAGTATATATTCAGTGATGTGGAAGCAACTAAAGAATGAGAAAATGCTGACAATGGCAGAAGCAGCTAGAATGCAAGTTTGGCTTGAAGCTTTTAAGTGACTACTATAGAAAATATTTAAAGTGAATGTAGAAAACAATCTCCACTGTTTCTTGGAGAGTTGATCTTCCTACCTCTTATTTCATTTGACCCCCAAATATGTGAACCAAATAAAAAGTCCCTCCCACAATGCTGGTTGCAAAGTCCAAGTGGACACTGAGGTCCAAAGGTCAGAGATGATCAGAAAGATAAACTGGTCAAGGGAATTTAATGGTTCAAATTGATTATCCATCAAGAAGTCAAAATGGGCAGTAGGTCCAAAAAAAGAAGCCCAAGAAGTCAGAAAACCAGAAGCCCTAAGGCCTATCCAAAAGAGAAGCAGAAATAGAGAAACACTGCCCAGTGAACCAAGTATCCCAGGGAAACAGCCCTGGACGAATACAGCACATGAATTGCAAAGAGCAACAAATGCAAAGACAATCTCATATTCAAAAGCATAATGTCATGCACTAATATGCGAAAGGAAGGAGACTGCAAAGATTAACGAATACAAGATGAAAATTTAAGAGTACTAGCAGCAGCAGTAATTGCAACAGCAGCAGGCAAGGCAGAAAGTCCTGTCTAATGGAAATACAACTTACGTGAATGCTGACTGAGGCTGAGCAACCATTTTAAAGTAATGTACATCTGCTAACATTACTTCTGGATAAGACAACTCTCTGGCAGGGAAATTATAGATAGGAAGACACGAAAGACTGGGATTGAAATGAACCAAGGCCATTACAATGTTGCCTCTAGTTACCTGTGCCTAGAAGCTTTTGTCATTCCCTGGAGGAAGAGAAATCAGCAGTTAAACATGAAGCATGTCTGTGTAGTAGATATGATAATTCACCATATGAATGCCCAAGCTAAGCATCTGATAAGCTAGTCTACACGTAACTTATAGTCTCACTTCAGTTTTTCTCATTATTTCTTTGTTTCCAAAAAGACAAGCTAAAGAATATTATTTAGACTTTGATACACACACAAGAATTATATTAGTGCCCAACTATATAAACATCTGTGAGGGGCCAGGTGTGGTAGCTCATGCCTATAATTCCAGCACTTTGAGAAGCCAAGGTAGGTGGATTGCTCAAGCCCAGGAGTTCAAGACCAGCCTGGCCAACATAGGGAGACCCCATCTCTACAAATAATTTAAAAATTAGTGGGGTATGGTGGTACATGCTTGTGGTCCAAGCTACTTGGGAAGCTGAGGTAGGAGGATCACTTGAGCCTCAGAGGTTGAGGCTGCAATAAGCCATGACCAAGCTACTGCACTCCAGCCTGGGCCACAGAGCAAGACTTTGTCTCAGAAAAATAATAATAAAATAAACTTCCATCAGGACTATCCCTGAGATTGGATGTTTTTAAGTAACCAGGTCTGAGACTTGCTCACCTCTCTTTTCTGTAGATTAGTAAATGTCCAGCTCTTTGAAGGGCCAGAAGCCGATACAAGCTCAGCAACAATGATGATTACTTCCCAACTTGGTAAGAGGACAAGGTTGCTGTCCTGAGAATATGATTTTATAAAAGTAGAGATGCTGTTAAAGCTCAAGAAATTTTAAGCTTATGTTCAAACATGCAGATCACCTCTTTTGTATAATAAAAAAAAATTCTGCTGGTCATTTTCCTGGGTTCCTGTTTCAGAGCTTCAAACACCCTTGGAATTTCCTGTGTGATAGGAGTGTCTTTGTTATGCTAATGAGGGGACCTCATCTGATGACTGAAGAAACACCATCATCCTTTGTCTCCCGCTGATTAGATAAACTACATGGATACAAGTGGAGTGGTTTTAAGGAGCGGGAAGTTTAATAGGCAAGAAAGAAGGCAAAAAGCTCCCCCATAGAGAGACTGAGGGAGGGGGACTCCTAACGGAGAGAAAAACCCCTGTGTGGCAGAAAAGTCATCAGTTATATTGGGAGGCTGGAGGAGGTGGTGTCTTATTTGCATAGGGCCCAGGGGATTGGTTTGACCAGGTGTATCATTTATGTAACTCATGAAAAACCTGGTCCTCCTACCCTAGCCTTTTAATATGCAGATACAGGTAGCCATGATGTCCTGCACAGGTGGTGTTATCTGTAGGCGGCTATGACACCTGGCACACATGGTGACAAAGAGAAGAGGGGAGGAATTGCCAATTGGATAGACCTAGTTTCTAATTGCTGGCATTTGCGTATCAATACTTGCCAGCTTGGCTTTCCAAGCTGCTTTTCTATTAGGAAGGAAATGTTTTGGGAGTTGCTTTTATTAAAAGAAATGTCCACTGAGAACCTTCACCCTTTCTACCTACCTAAAAATTATTTCTTAGTAAATCCTGTATTACCATGGGGGGGCCCCTAGACGTCTTCAGGATGGAAGCTGGTCAGCAGAAAGACCAAGCACCTGATAATAGTGTTGATTGAGGCTTTGAGCCCTATGAGATCAGCTTGTTCGCCAGACCTCCAAGATGCTGAAGATTGATTTCAATGAAGTAGCTAAGTATTTATTCAATCATGCTTATGTAATGAGACCTCAATAAAAACTCTGGACACTGAAGCTCAGTGGAGCTTTGTGGTTGGTGAACACATTGATGTGACAGCAGAGTGACATACCGAATTTCCCAGTTAGGGGGGCATGGAAGTTCCATGTCTAGGACCCTCCCAGACCTCATTTTATGTGTATTCTTTATAATAAAATTCTAATAATAAGCTTAGGGCTTTCCTGAGCTCTGTGAGCCATTCTAGTGAATTAGTGAACCAGAGGGGGTCATGGAAACTCCCAACTTAGTGGCCAGTTGGTCAAAAGTGCAGGTGGCCTGAGAACCCCTGAACCTGCAGCTGGCATCTGAAGTAAGAGTAGTCTTATTGGGGACTATGCTCTTAAACCTGCAGAGTCTGATGCTAACAATGGGCAGTTAGTGTCACAACTGAATTGCAGTACATCTAGGTGGAGTAGAAACAGAACACATTCTATCAGAATCAGGAAAGGGATTGACCAGTCACCTCTCAAGAGTGATGTGGTCAGCTGTCACTGCCTACATGCCCAAACCACCACCTTTAAGATAAATCTGGCCAGGGCCTAGTGGCAGGTGATAAGCTAGTCTACAGGTAACTTAGAGTCTCACTTCAGTTTTCCTCATTATTACTTTGTTTCCAAAAAGACAAGCTACAGAATGTTATTTAGACTTTGATATACACACAAGAATTATATTAGTGCCCAGCTATATAAACATCTGTGAGGGGCCAGGTGTGGTGGCTCATGTCTATAATTCCAGTACTTTGAGAAGCCAAGGTAGGTGAATTGCTCAAGCCCAGGAGTTCAAGACCAGCCTGGCCTCTTTCCTCAGAGCTCAACACTTCCCTGACACATGATTTGATTTTTTTTTTTTTTTTGAGACGGAGTCTCAGTCTGTCACCCAGGCTGGAGTGCAGTGGGACAATCTCGGCTAACTACAACTTCTGCCTCCCAGATTCAAGTGATTCTCCTGCCTCAGCCTCCCTGGTATCTGGAATTACAGGCACCCACCACCACGCCCAGCTAATTTTTGTATTTTTAGTAGAGATGGGGTTTCACTGTGTTGGCCTGGCTGGTCTCAAACTCCTGACCTCGTGACCTGCCCACCTTGGCCTCCCAAAGTGCTGGGATTACACGTGTGAGCCACCTTGCCTGGCCACCTGACACACGATTTGAATGGTGATTTTTCCAGAGAAGCCAGAACTCCTCCCTTCTTTCCCAGTAAAGATGATTTGTTATGCTTAGAACTAAATGTGATTTAACTGTTGTAAGCACGTGTAAAATAAATTCCCAAATAAGAAAAAAATCTATTTGTGGTCTAAGGGTGTTTCAGTTCTGAGGCCAGTTAGGCAGTCTAATAAATGTCCATCCTGACTGGCCATCTCTCTACTGAAAGTGAGCACAGAGCAATTCTTTTACGGAGGAAGCAAATGATGAAGTAAGATTCATCATCAGTCAGCAGAAGAGATAGAAAAGACTTCGGAAAACATATAAAGAAAGAAGCACAAAATATAGATTAAGCAACAGCTCCTGAACACTACAAAGCATTTTAAACATATCCATTTTGGCAGACTTTCAAAATAAAAGCCTCTGTTTTTCAGGACTCCAAAGGAAAAATGGTGGGATCTGAAGAGGCTATTCTCATCCATCCTATTTTGTGAGTAAGTCATAAGAGATCGAAAAGGTGATAGCAGCTGTGAAGAAGAAAGGAAAACAACCTTTGTCCTCAATGCCTGAAGGCAGAGAAAGGCTTGGAAAAGCTGTTGGTCTCTGGCCTTGCCCATAGGGATCATCCCACTAAACTAGGATTTAGGAGCCTAATTGGAGGGGATTGAGACTACAAATTTAGAATAATGCCCTTAAAGAGGAAAGTGACATGCTCCATGTATGCTTTCACTTCCAGGACTAAAATTTGCTGGATCGAGTTTCCTAAGTATTAGGACAGTCTGCCTCAGAATCCAAGTCAGCACAACTTACACAGCAATGAAAGAATCCAAAGTTCAAGAACAGAAGCTAAGGAACTCTGTAGCTGACAAGAGGGAGGAAGTCTGAAGAAGTGCACAAAGTGAAGTTGGGCCAGTTTGGAGGAAATACAAGCAGCCATATATCAGTGCTTAGGATTCAAGGCCTAGCTTCTGAACAATCAAATTGCCTCCAATAGGAAAGGGCAAGAAATATGGCCTCTGGTCTCTATTACTGATATGGTTTGGATCTGTGTTCCCACCCAGATCTCATGTCAAATTGTAATCCCCAGTGTTGGAGGTGGGACCTGGTGGGAGGTGATTGGATCATGGGGATGGATCCTTCATGAATGGTTTAGCACCATCCCCTTGGTGCTGTTCTCATGATACAGTTCTTTCGAGATCTGGTTGTTTAAAAGTGTGTAGCATCTCCCCTCTCTCATTTTCTTCCTCCTGCTCCAGTCATGTAAGACATGCCTGCTGTCTCTTCACTTTCCACCATGATTGTAAGTTTCCTGAGGGCCCCCCAGAAGCAGAAGCCACTCTGCTTCCTATACAGCCTGCAGAAGCATGAGCCAATTAAACCTTTTCTTTATAAATTACCCAGTCTCACGTATTTCTTTATAGTAGTACGAGAATGGACTAATACAATTACCACACCTAAAATGGAATTAACATTTAGGGATCACTTGAGACCTTCATATAAACACCAGGATGATGTGCTGAACTGCACAACCTATCAAAGATTACTGGGGAGGCTTCTTGAGGGAGTTGGGATCCCATTCCCCTATCTCCCCTCCATCTTTCCTCCCAGTCTGCAGTGATACAGGGTAGAACAGGGCTACCATTGGTCCCATAGGTGTCCTCCAAAATCACAACACACACACAGATGAAAAATGTCTAAGATGGAGCTATAGATCTCCTTTTCTGCCTGTTGACTTTATTCTTAATATTCTACAGTCTCCTAAATCACTCCTTTGTTTTCTGAAACTATTCTAATTATAAATCTCCAACCTTATATAATGTTTCAGGGCACTATGTGCTAGCCACACATCTAGTACTACTACTTTGAATGTCTCTGAATTTCTCAGGGAAATGAAGATACACAAGTATCTGGGATTATTTGCTTAGATCAAATCTGCAGAACCTAGAGAAAGTCATTTTCCTTTGTGAAACACAGCACTAATTTTGATATTATGTGTCATTCCAAGATATGTTAGGAATTAAGTTGAAAATCTTATGAGGTTATTGGATAGTGGAAGACAAAGGACCGTTATGAAGACAAAGGGACAGGTTTCTTCATTCATTTCACAGATCAGGAAGCTGATACCCAGATTGAGAGTTTAGGTCATTTGCCCCATTTACTGCTTCTTAGGAAAATCAAGGTTGGATCTTAAGTACACTGATGTGGCCTGATTTTCCTTCTCCAATAAGTTTGGAATTACGATGTTGGAATCGCAAGACATTGAAAGCCCATATACAAATGAATATACTTTATTTATTGGCCTTCATAATAGAGAAATTTATCAGAGTCATTTTTAGATAGATGGACATTTAGTATTAAAATCATAAGGGGAATTGGAGTCGGAAAGGAAGACAGATTAATAGCTGCACATTTCCGCATCAGATGCATATATTTAGACATAGCTAGATCTGCTGCTCTGACCCAGACCAAAGCACACCTCTCCTCTCACACTCTGGGGTGGGTTTGAGGAGACAAGGTAACAGAAACACTAAAGCAACAGTAATGCCAAAAATAAGAGGGAGTGCCACATTAATGAAGCAAGAATTATCATTTAATAGACTTTCAGACATTCTATGACAACTGCTGCACTCTCAAGTTAGGCCTGAGACAAAATGGCAGAGGAATAAGATTAAAGACAAGGGTGAGAGCAGAGAAATCGGAGTGCCATCAGTGGCACGAGCTTCCAATTGGTGAATTTTTTAAAAATGAGCCACACATTTGCCAGCCCTTTGGTATTTTCTGCTTATATCGATATATATAAATGGCCAATGTGTATTTCTTTGAGGTTTACAGATTTTCTTTATCAAAGTATCAAAATATTCAGAGATTCTTCATTTATCCCTGACATGTAGAGATAATGTGGAGCTCTTAGGAAAAAAAAAAAAATCATTCTAGGCTTAGGAAGTGGAACCTGAAACTTCTTTCAATAAGCTTCTGAAGCCTGTGAACCAAAGTTGTCTGCTCTTTTACAAGGCCTATTGTGTAGAAGAAAAAGGCCTGGTAACCCTCCCAACTCAACTTTGTTAAAACGAAAGTAGCAGCCTTCCCAGCACCAACGGCCTGTTTCTAGTAATTCTCCTAGGCTCTCCAATTATCTTGGATTCTTTTCTTTTTCCTATATATTAAGGACATCATTGTGTTCTGAGAATTGTCCTTCCATGTGATCTGATTCCCTCCTTCATCTTCCATTCTCTCTGCCTGCAACGCCAGTTTGAAGTCTGCAAATTACTTTTCTCTGCCTTTTCTGCCCATCCCTCTCCCTGTCTCCAATAAATCCTGAACACTACCAGGTTCAGGATTTAGGCTCTTTAGATTTTTATGTTATTAGCCAAATAGGGATATTAAGATGAACACATTGTGTCGGCAGATCACTTTGATTTTTCCTCTAAGAATAATGGCAGAGGAGAACTGCCATAAGTGAAAATAAAGGGAAGCCATTGAATAAGCCAGGACATTATTCCTAGGAAAATGTGGGTCTCTAATTACTGCTGACAATGCTAGTATTTTATTTCTATGACTCCTGGATATACCTGCGGTGATTGGCATTGGAGTTTGACAAGGAGTTAGTTTGCTTTTTTTAAGGGCAGTGTAGAACAGCATCTATAATACCTCACCCATAAACAAGCCTGGTGGGAGAGGAACCCCCAGTAACAGAAGTGAAGGAGAGTAAACAAGTTCTGTGGCTTTTAGAAAACAGGGTAGAGCTAAGTGTAACTATCATGAGGTCCATATGATCATATGCTTATTTGCTTCAAAAAGACTATTACTAAAGTGATGAAGTACAAACTTCTTAGTGTAGCATTCAAGATGTAACATCAAAATAACAAACCAGTCTTTCAAAAAAGAACCTCTAATGCTCATGAATCCTCAAGAGTGATTTCCTTCTAAAATCTTGATTTACACATGGAATGACCTCCCCAGGGTTCTGCCAGACCCATATCCATCCCCACTCCCTTCAAGGCCCAATTCAAGCCCCACCTTCCCTATGAAGCTTTGTCTGGCCAACAGGTCCACAAGACCTCTTCCTCCTCGGAATACCTTTAGCACAGGGGTCTCCAATCCCAGGCCACGGGCTAGTACCTGTTCATGGCCTGTTAGGAACTGGGCCGCACAGTAGAAGGTAATTGGCAGGTGACGGTCTGAGCTCAACTTTCTGTCAGATAAGCGGGATGTTAGATTCTCATAGGAGTGCAAACCCTATTGTGAACTGCCCACATGCGAGGGATCTAGGGTGCGAGCTCTTTATGAGAATCCAACACCTGATGATCTGAGATGGAACACTTTCATCCTGAAATCATCCCACCCACTGCCCACCCCCACAATCCCTCGCCCCCGCCACCACCCCACCATGAAAAATTAAAAATTGTCTTCCATGAAAACCTGTCCCTGGTGTCAAATAGGCTGGGGACTGCTGGCCTAGCAGATACAGTCTGAACTCTTTTGGCTCTTAATATACATATATACCACCTTTAAACAATTCTTTATTTCTGTGTCCTCATTTCCCAGACTAAATCATTAATTCCTTCAGGACAGGCTCTGTTTGACTTAGACAAGGTTATAATTAGCACCTAGCTCATGATGGCTTCTCAATCAACATTTCCTAATTGATTACTGATTGAGCCACTATCAGAAGCAGATGAAAACTTGAGTTGATGGGACCAAAAGTGTCCTAGTTCCTGTGATGGTTAGCGGAATCCAGCACTTATTTAAAGACCTCAGAGTTTATTACCTTTTGAGTAATAAACCCCACAAATTGGAGACTCAGGTAGATTCAAAGCCATCAACACACTGGAAGAAATTTCGGACTCAGTGACCATCGGAATTTCCAGAAGCTAAATTTTTGTTTAGGGTTTTTGTCTGTCTTTCTCTCTTTCTTTCTCTCTCTCTTCTCTCTCTCTCTCTCTCTCTCTCTCTCTCTCTCTCTCTCTCTCGGAATTTCACTCTGTGGCTCAGGCTGGAGTGAAGTGGTGCAATCTGAGCACTGCAACCTCTGCCTCCCAGGTTCAAGTGATTCTCCTGCCTCAGCCTCCTGGGTAGCTGGGATTATAGGCACGTGCCACCACGCCTGGCCATTTGTTGTATTTTTAGTGGAGACGGGGTTTCACTATGTTGGTTAGGCTGGTCTCAAACTCCTGACCTCTTGATCCGCCCATCTCAGCCTCCCAAAGTGCTGGGATTACAGGCGTGAGCCACCGCGCCCGACTTTTTGCTTTGTTGGGAGGAACTCCCCTCTCTGTCGCTGGAGTGCAGTGGCACGATCTCAGCTCACTGCAACCTCCGCCTCCCTGAGTTCAAGCGATTCTCCTGCCTCAGCCTCCGGAGTAGCTGGGGGGATTACCGGCGCGCACCACCACACCCAGCTAATTTTTGTATTTTTAGTAGAGACAGGACTTAGCCGATTTTTGTATTTTTAGTAGAGACGGGGTTTCACTATGTTGGCCAGGCTAGCCTCCAACTCCTAACCTCAGGGGATCTGCCCGCCTCGGCCTCCCAAAGTGCTGGGATTACAGGCGTGAGCCACCGTGCCCAGCCTTATTTTTTTAGGTATTTAACTCAAGAGGCCAAGGAAGCAGAACCTCCACCTAACCTCCTTCTAGCATGAACAGCTCTTTATTTTGTATTGTCAAGTGACCCTTGAAACACTTTTGAGAGGTAGAGTAAAAAGGTATTAAAGACCAAGGGCAGAGAAGACTAGGCTCTTTCCCAACTCACTCTTAAGAAACATCAGCGTATTACATATTACTTTATTAATTTTTTTTTTTTTTTTTTTGGAGACGGAGTCTCGCTCTGTCGCCCAGGCTGGAGTGCAGTGGCCGGATCTCAGCTCACTGCAAGCTCCGCCTCCCGGAGCCATTCTCCTGCCTCAGCCTCCCGAGTGGCTGGGACTACAGGCGCCCGCCACCTCGCCCGGCTAGTTTTTTGTATTTTTTAGTAGAGACAGGGTTTCACCGTGTTAGCCAGCGGTCTCGATCTCCTGACCTCGCTGATCCGCCCGTCTCAGCCTCCCAAAGTGCTGGGATTACAGGCTTGAGTCACCGCGCCCGGCCTACATATTACTTATTTCCTCTTTAGACATCTGGACTCCTCTACAAAGAAGTGTCTATTTTTGATTTTATGGTGTCTAAGAACTTGGTCTCCCAGAGTGCCCTGTCCCCCAAAAGATGTTGAAAGCGGACATTCTGTAATCTACCCAAACTTTTCTGCTTTTATGTTAATTACAGCTGACTGTAGAGAAAGTCCAGTCCCGTGAGCCCCACCTTCCACGTGAAGCTGTTTGACAGTTCCCCTGTGTGGCTCAGGGCCCAGCCTTTCAGATCAGTTAAATAAAGCCCAGGGGTCTACTCCAAGGACACTAACCCATCACTTTCCAGTGCCTCGTATAAAATTACGCAGCCGACCCTAGAACGCCCCTGCCCCGCCCACGTCCCCTCTACATGAAGGCTGAGCCAAAAACTCCTCAGGTTTTTCCACAGGCCGTCGTCACTCCCTCTTTGCCACGGCATTTGAGATTCTGGGCTAAGACTATTGGTTTCAGCATCTGGGATATTTTCTCACAGCCGAGGACGCTGATAGAAAACTGCCAGAAAGCGGGAGGGGTCCCCGGCAGCAGGTCCCGTTTTTTCTCGCCTCCTGCCTCCCGGGTGCTGCGGATTACGCTACGACAGTCTCGACCCTGCACACGGATTTTTTTTCTTCCGTTCCATGAACCAGACATAATGATTCTGATTTACATATTTAAGTGAAGGGGAGAAGAAACACGACTCTCAGGACCCAAGGACTGAGGCACGGTTTTTCTTTCTCAAAGAATTCCAGTTAAGACATTTTTCTCTTGCAAAGTCTTTCCTACAATGATGGTTTAATCGTGTAATTATGTAGACCAGCTACAACCTGGATAGCTAAAACAAAAAAGCCAATTCCCTACGCCGAGCCAAGCCAGCTCCCCCTCGCCGCGCCGCATCCCAGACACCCGGTGCTCGCTCAGCAACTGCCAGGTTTCGGTTCAACCGAAAACCACGGGAAATGGGAGGAGCTACTGGCCCAAGGGAGGGAGGCGGGACTTGATCGCCGAGCAACGGCCCCGGCGATTGGCCAGCCTTCTGCCGCCGCCACCAATGGGCAGGCTCCCTGAAACGTTCGGCGAGCCGACTGCGGCTGCGCGGGGTATTCGAATCGGCGGCGGCTCCTGGTTTGTGGCTGAAATTTGGCCGCTGCCGGCCAGCGTCCTCTGGCCATGGACACCCCGGAAAATGTCCTTCAGTAAGTGTCCGTCTGGTGGGGCGGGGAAGCCCAGGGGGCTGGGGCGGCTGGGGTTAGGGCCTGGCCTGCCCCAGATCTGCCTTCTTTTGCCCCCTCCGCCCCCTTCCTGGGTTTGGAATGTGTCCCACCCAGCAAGGCCGTGGGCTGCGTGAGAGCCGGGGAGGGCTCCGGCACCTTGGATTCCGCTGAGGCCTGGAGCTTGTCCGCCCATCCACGCCACAGTGGCCGTTTGGAGGAATCTGGATAATTCGTTAGGTCCTCAGAGCTCTCGTTTATTCTTTGTAAGGAATCCCCTCCTGACGGTTCAACCTGAGAAAAATCCTGAACCTTGTGTTTAGATTTTATGATACATTTTCAAAATCAGGTGTTTAACAATTCGACTACAGTAGGGAACGAATTTAAAGTTGCTCTCCTATTCATAATCTCACTGCTGTTTTTTAAAAGTCTTTGAATACAGGGTACTTTTAAGAAAAAAAAACTGAAAAAAAAAATAGCTTTGCCTATTATTGAGTGATGTGTGCCAACCCGCCAGCATCAGTAACTTTTGAAGTTCCCACGCTTTTGTTTTATGACTTAGATGATTTACCCAGACTGTGACTTAAAGGCATTTAAAACGATTAAGTCATAGGTGCAGGAAGTAAAACTGGTCCGTTTTATCAGTTCCTTGGGATCAGAAGACCGAGATTGTTAAATATAGTCCAAACAAAAATCCATTTACTCTAAGACTTTTTCTGTAGCCTTCAACCTAGCCGGCAAATTATTTTCTTTCAGAAGTCCCCCGCCCCTTTTTTTAAATGGAAAGCAAATATTCCTGGTCCTATTTTGGCTTACTAAAGATGAATTTGCTTTAATGAACTGGATGTTTTACTATTACAGGGTATTCAGGTCATTTTACTAGAGAAATGTGGTTGGTGTTAGAACATGAAATGTTTACCTTGGGCGGGCCTACTAGACATATTTTGGAAGAAAGGTTCTGAAATAGGGATTTGTCCCTCTGCTATAAAGCATGAGAGACATTTAAAATTCAGAATTTTTTTTTTTTAGTTTTAAAAATAAGCAATACATTTATATGACTAAAAGAATATTTAGAACAGTATTTACCAAGAACTCCTGTACCTGTCTACTCTCCTACTCTGTCACATGTAACCGTTTTTCTAGTTTCTTTTTGGAAATATAAATATTTACATTATTATAATATATTAAATGTCTGCATGTTTGTATACATTTTTTGCCTTTACCACACATAAAATATAACAGTATGTACACTGCTCTTTTGCCTAACAATATCCCTGGAGATCTCTACCAATACATAAAGTTCTTTCTTATTCTTTTTTTTACAACCGTGTAATATTTCATGTACCATAATTGATCTAAGCAGTCAACTATTGATAGACACAGATTGTTGACAGTCTGTTTCAAATGGTGGCACAGTGAAAAATTTTGTACAAAACATTTTGCGGATACACATGTGTATGTGTCTTCCAAATCTGCAGAAGTGGTTTGCTGGATCAGAAGCAAATCAGTCCAGTTTTGGTAGATAATCCCCTTGGCAGGAATTGAGCGCATGCCCACCTACAAGCAAGATGTGACAGAGAGCCTGCTTCCCATTGCTGCACCTACACAGTCTTGTCACGGTTTTTATTTTTGCCAATCTGATGAGTGAAAAATTGTGTCTCAGCGAAGTGAATTTCTGTTTTGAGAGGTTGAACATTTTTCATGTTTGTGAGCCATGTATGTTTTTCTATGAAATAATTTCTTATGTCCTTTGCTCGTTAAAAAAAAATGGGTTAATAACTTTTTTTCTCAGCTTCTAAAAGCTCATTGTTTTTCCAGTTTATCATTTTTGACTCTATTTTGTAGGTTTTTTGTTTGTTTTGGTTATTTGCCATGCAGAAGTTTTTATTTATATATAGTTGTCTTTATTTAGCTTTTCTTTTGTGGCTTCTGGATTTTGAGTCATAAGAAACATTGATTTCATTTGTATACCAAGGTGATAGCTAGAAGTAAATATTGCTTTTTAGGCAGGACATGGTGGCTCATGCCTGTAATTCCAACACTTTGGGAGACTAAGGTGAGAGAGTCACTTGAGGCCAGGAGTTCAAGACCAGCCTGCGAAATATAGTGATACCTCATCTCTGCAAAAAATAAAATAAAAAATTAGTCAGACATGGTGGCATGTGCCTGTAGCCTCAGCTACTCAGGAGGCTGAGGCAGGAGGATCACTTGAACACAAGAGTTTGAGGTTACAGTGAGCCATGATTGCACCGTTGCACTCCAGCATGGGCAACAGAGCAAGATTCCATCTCTAAAAAAATAAAAATAAAAATACATATTGCTTTTTTACATCTTTAAAAAAAAAAATCGTATAGTGTCTCAGACAGAAAACCTAGGAGTCTTCCTGACTGGTTTCCCACTTCTATTCTCACCTCTACCTCCTCCTTCACACAGAGGTACATTAAAATGCAAATTAGGTCTTGTCACCCCCGCATTTTCCTGCTCATCACACTTAAACCACACTGGCTTGCTTTCTGTTCCTGAAGTTCTCTCAGCCTTGACCATTTCCCCCTCAGATAGCTACATGGCTGTCTGGCACTGATCACATGTCACCGCCTCTGAGAGGCAGGATTTCCCTGACCAGCCTGTCTAAAACTAGTAACTCTTATCACATTCTCACCCTTTCTCCTGTTATATTTTATTTTGTTTGTTCTTCTAAGTACTTAGTGTAACCTGACATTACTTTGCATGTTTCTTTTTGTTTGTTTAGCCCCTCTAGCATCTGAATTCCCAAGGGGAATTTTGCTCTGCCTGACTGATTTTTTTCAGCTGTGGTTGAGTATGTGGAAGTGGGGGACGCAGAGTTCTCTGGGAGCTCTGTGGCTGATTTCTGAGCACTGCTATCATCTACTGTTCCTCTGGGACTTTGTTACTTTGAAGCCATGAAAACTGTGTCTGGAACTCTACTTTGTGGTACTCTGGGCTGCCTCACACCCATTTACAAGTCCTCTTTGACTCTTGTTCCAGCCATGTCTCAGCCATGCTCCTGGGAAGCAAAGGCAGGGGTGTGAGTCAGTGCCATGCCTGGATCCCACTGGAAGGGCAGGGATCTGAGTCAGTGCCATGCCTGGATCCCACTGGAAGGGCAGGGGTCTGAGTCAGTGCCATGCCTGGATCCCACTGGAAGGGCAGGAGTCTGAGTCAGTGCCATGCCTGGATCCCACTGGAAGGGCAGGGATCTGAGTCAGTGCCATGCCTGGATCCCACTGGAAGGGCAGGGGTCTGAGTCAGTGCCATGCCTGGATCCCACTGGAAGGGCAGGGGTCTGAGTCAGTGCCATGCCTGGATCCCACTGGAAGGGCAGGGGTCTGAGTCAGTGCCATGCCTGGATCCCACTGGAAGGGCAGGGATCTGAATCAGTGCCATGCCTGGATCCTCTTGTTAGGAGGAGGAGCAAACTTCTGGACACTGCCCCTCATGGTGGTAGTGACATTGGGGTTCTGTGAGAGGAGAAGGACACTTGGGGACAGAGCTGGGACTTCTGGAAAAACACTGGCTGCTTCTGAGTTTTCTATGTCTGAGCGAATGCTTCTTAAAATTTTAAATACTATGTGGATTGATATTTAAGATTTTCATTGTAATGCATATAAATGGTATATGTAAAATGAAGTCTATCTTTTGCTTGTAGGCAGTATCTCTAATATCCCATGTGCATACCTTTCTCTCTTCTAGGATGCTTGAAGCCCACATGCAGAGCTACAAGGGCAATGACCCCCTTGGTGAATGGGAAAGGTCAGCATTTAGTTATTTTATTTCCCCTAAACAAACTATATGCTGTCCCGTGGAAAATTAACATTATCCATATTTTTCTAGATACATACAGTGGGTAGAAGAGAATTTTCCTGAGAATAAAGAATACTTGATAACTTTACTAGAACATTTAATGAAGGAATTTTTAGATAAGAAGAAATACCACAATGACCCAAGATTCATCAATTATTGTTTAAAATTTGTAAGTATACTTAAGATGTATAATCAAATCTATAATATTGTTGTACTTTTGCTTTTTAAACTTAGATTGTAAGATCGTTTTAGACTTTTAATTCCTTGTTTCTAGTTCTGAAGATGTAGAGAGGAAAGACTGTTTATTCTCTGATTCAACAGACTTCTGTGTCACTAGTGATTAAAAAATATGTAGGGGCTGGGCACAGTGGCTCACGCCTGTAATTCCAGCACTTGGGGAGGCCAAGGCAGGTGGATCACTTGAGTTCAGAAATTCGAGACCAGCCTGGCCAACATGGTGAAATCCTGTCTCTACTAAAAATACAAAAATTAACTGGGCATGGTGGCAGGCACCTGTAATCCCAGCTACTCGGCAGGCTGAGGCAGGAGAATTGCTTGAGCCTGGGGGGTGGATTTTGCAGTTAGCCAAGATCATGCCACTGCACTCCAGCCTGGGTGACAGAGTGAGACTCTGTCCCCCCAACCAAGAAAAAAAATTATGTGCGGACTTCTCTCTACCAGCAACCAGTCAGTCAACTCTGTAATTGTGTCTCCAATTCAATTCGAGCACTACCTGAAAATACCTTCAGATTCCACAGGTTAAGGGTTCTGTTCCACAAGACTGCCTCTCACTTCTAATGCCAGTTGCAAGCCACAGGTTGTTTTACCTGTGCTTCTGACTGGCTGGCTATAAAGCAGAGTTCACACAACCCTCTCCCTGGGCCTGGGTTTGATGAATTTGCTAGAGTGGCTCACAGAACTCAGGGAAACACTTACTTTCGGTTAATGTTTTATTATAAAGGATATTACTAAGAATACCGATGAATACCAGATGAAGAGATGTTTAGGGCAAGGTATTGGGGAAGGTGTGTGGAGCTTCCTTGCCCTTTCCAGGTGTGACACCCTCCAGGAACCTCCATGTATTTAGCTCTCCAGAAGCTTGTCTAAGCTCTATCCTTTTGGGTTTTTATGGAGGTACCTTACACAGACGTGATTGATTAAATCATTGGCCATTGGTGATTGGCTTAAACTTCAGTCCCTCTTCCCTCCCTGGAGGTTCAGCGGTGGGGCTGAAAAGTCCAACCCTCTAAACCTGCCTTGGTTTTGCTGGTGACCAGCTCCCATCTGAAGCTACCTAGGGGCCCCCAGCTTAGCTGGCTAACTCCTCACCAGACGTAGACTAGCAGTTCCATTATTCTTACGTCTTTTTGTTTTGGGTTCCCGTAGGCTGAGTACAACAGTGACCTCCATCAATTTTTTGAGTTTCTGTACAACCGTGGGATTGGAACCCTGTCATCCCTTCTGTACATAACGTGGGCGGGGCATCTGGAAGCCCAGGGAGAGCTGCAGCATGCCAGTGCTGTCCTTCAGAGAGGAATTCAAAACCAGGCTGAACCCAGAGAGCTCCTGCAACAACAGTACAGGTGCTTACAAAGTCAAACTCACTGTGATGATTCTGACTTTGAAAAGGAGTGTTTGCTGTTAAAAATTGTATCGTTAGCAATTTGTACAGGGAAATCCTTCTAGTTTTGGAAAATGTGGATAATATAGGATAGTGTAAAGAAAAAAACTGCTCAGAAATATTACTGTTAACAATAACTGGCACATTTCCTTCTTGTATCTTTTCCTGTGCCTGTGTGGGTATCTTTGTGTTTATATATTTTAACAGCAAGTCATATTGTATGTCTGGTTATACATACAAAGAAATACTGAAGAAATTATGAACTTTTAAACTACTTCTGTAGTAGTTGTGAAACCTGTCACAGTGTTGTGTCATAATCCAACCACTCTCCAACTGGACATTGAAGTTGTTTACATTTTGATTTTTATAAACGGCACTATGATAAATACCGTTTTTTTTTGGAGATAGAGTCTCACTCTGTTGCCCGGGCTGGAGTGCAGTGGTGTGATCTCAGCTCACTGCAGCCTTCCACTTCCGGCCTCAGGAGATTCTCCTGCCTCAGCCTCTTGAGTAGCTGGAACTACAGGGACGTGCCACCATGCCCAGCTAATTTTTCTATTTTTAGTAGAGACGAGGTTTCACCATGTTGGCCAGGCTGGCCTTGAACTCCTGACCTCAAGTGATCTTCCTGCTTTACTCGGCCTCCCAAAGTGCTGGGATTACAGGTGTGAGCCGCTGCGCCTGGCCTGTGATGAATATATTTCTTAATGAATAACATTGTTCACATTTTTAAAACTTTTTCTATGATCAAACATATGTCACTTAGGGAACTGTGAAAATACAGAAAACGAAAGAAAACCTTTTGGCATTTTCCTTGGCACTTTTTTTCTTTGTTACAGGATTGCATGCATGCTTTATATACATATACAGCTTTGTTTCAACGTCTTTTTCCTTCATCATAAAAGTATTTTTTAGTATATTTCCTATTTTTACTTAGTTTCTACTCATAGATTCTCAGAATTGAAACTGTTGAGTCAAAGGGTGTATGAAGAGTTTTTACACTTGTGGTGCATGTAACCAAACTACCTATTGAAGGTTATACCAATTGTTTACTCTTCTCCTCTCATTAGTAGAATTTGAGATCCATTATCTACTGCACCCCTTGCCAGCCTTTAATATACTCATCTTTTCAATTTTTCTGTATTACTCATGCCTTTTTAAGATGTCATTATGAGATTTTTCAAACACACAAAAAAGAAAAAATTAGTATAATAAACTTCCATTTATCTATCACCAGCTTTTAATAATTAACATTTCATGTTTCTCAATGCTGAGGAATTTTAAAGCCTATCCATAACAGCAAAATATTTTTCCCCAAACCCTATTGTAAACATCTCTAAAGTCTTACTTCTTATAGAGCCTTATTCCATAATCATACCTAAGAAGACTAACAATAATTATTTAATATCACGTAATTTTCAGTCTTTCCTCATCATGTAAAATGGCTTCTTAACCATTGGTTTGTTTGACTTAAGAGCCAACGAGGCTTACCACTTGGTTGCTTTATAGCGTGCACTTTGGCTCGCATCGCTGAGAAATGTCAGGCGTGGGAATTGCACATTACTCGACAGGTAGAGTTGAAAATGAAATATGCCATGAAATGACATATTTGAGAACTTCTCACAGAGCGTGAACAATGATATGTCTGCCTTTCGAAGCAGTAATCTAAGTACTTTTGTACTTTCACTTCTTTCTTCCAAATATATTCATTATGTTCCAAATGTATAAAGTACCTAAAGTAGGAGTTCAAACATCGTGTGTTAGAACATTTGCAGACTTGACACATGGAGAAAGAGGGTGCATTTTTATCTGAATTTGAGAAATACTGACATAAACTAGGCAAAAGGAGGAAGTTTTGTAATACAGATAACGTACTGGATATAAAAATATTTCCAGAATTTTATTTTTTAATTTTGAAGCAACTCTAAAATTTAACTGTACATTCTCTCTTGACATCAGACTTTACCAGCTTATAATAAGTTGTCTATGGTATTTAGTTTTCACTCTAACAGCTGTGTACTGTTTTATAATCTATATTGATGTCTTTTCTGCTATCATTTAGGTTATTTCAGACACGCCGCACTGAAACCCATTTGTCAGCTCAAGGTAAAATCAGGCTGTCTAAAATGCCTGTTGTTGTCCATTTAGTCTTGGATTTGTACTAGTATTTTCTTTTCTTTAAAAAACAAACCTGGCTGGGCGTGGTGGCTCAGACCTGTAATCCCAGGACTTTGGGAGGCCAAGACGGGTGCATCACCTGAGGTCAGGAGTTCAAGACCAGCCTGGCCAACGTGGTGAAACCCCGTCTCTACTAAATACAAAAATTAGCCAAGTGTGGTGGTGGGCACCTGTAGTCCTGGCTACTCAGGAGGCTGAGGCAGGAGAATTGCTTGAGCTCAGGAGGCAGAGGTTGCAGTGAGCCGAGATCATGCCACTGTATTCCAGCCTGGGTGACAAAGTGAGACTCCGTCTCCACAAAAAAAAAAAAAAAAAAAAAAAGAAAACCCATCCAATTTTTAATGAAAACCAAATTGTACTCTCAGGTGACAGAGAAAGCATTCTGATCATCATAATCCCACTAAATAGCCCCAGAGAGCAGGGGCTTTGTCTTAGCATTTTAAAAGAGCAAACCTGCAAGAAAAGCTTGATAATGTCACTGTATTTCTAGGATTTTTTTTTTTAATTCAAAATTGACCAAAATACTTAATCTGGACTCCATCTATTTGTAATGGAATCAATGTGTTTAATGCAACTTTTAAAGAAATATAGCCATTTCTTTTTCTTAGAACTAAATATCACATTTCAGCAATAAGCATTGCCTATCCTATCTGGTTGTTTAAAATTACTAGTTAGGTTTTACATTTCTTTTGGGGACTTCCTGGCATTTTGAATTGGTCAGAAAATTGTGTAATACTTATTTTAAAAATGTTTTAGTTGCAATTTCTGAGACAGTGTAAATGAGTTGATTTACTTCTTATGATTCCTACTGGAAGGATCAGGGGAATTTATTATGTGTGATAATTTTACTTAATATGGTTTTACCCTTAATTTCTCCTTACTTTATTCTCTTTTCCCTCTTAGCTAGAACCTCAGAACCTCTGCATAATGTTCAGGTTTTAAACCAAATGATAACATCAAAATCAAATCCAGGAAATAACATGGCCTGCATTTCTAAGAATCAGGTAATAATGACATTTGTAGCTTGTGTGGAAACTGGGAATGGTATTTAATGGCCAGCCTGGCTGCCTTCTACATCCACTTTGACATCTCATTTCTTTGGTCTTTCATGGCTCTAACCTCCATGTCAGCCATCTGCTCCTGTGGCAACTTCCTGGGCCTGTTATTCTCCCCGACTCACCTCAAATACAATTTGTTGTCTAACCCAGGGGCCTTCACCACATAGCCTCCTGTCTTTACTCTCCCCACCAGCTTTTCCCTTACCAATGAGTGTCCTTCGCTCTGTTCTGCTGGCCTCTGCATAGGCTCTGGAAATCCCTACCTGGGATTGCACCCATCTGGGGGCTCCTGAGCCTGGCTTTCAAAACTCAGAGCCTCAAAGGTTGGTGCCTGTTACCTCAAGTAACAGGGAGGTCTCATACTTCCAGGCACTGGGACATGCTTCCAGTGTCCAATTCACTCTTGATGTTTTGTGTATCTCTTATGTTTCTAGGTTCACTCTTTAGTGCCAAAAGATAGTGATTTTAGACTTCTTTTCAGTCTCTTCAAACTTGGGACCTGGCTACCTCTAGCCTCCATCTCAGGAACTTCAAAAATACTATCTCAACAGATAGCAGATGCCATCAAGTGACATCTGTCAGTTTTCTGCCACCAACCAATAAATGTAACTGCATCCTTCCCTGTGAGAAAAGGTGGCCTTCTATCTGTGCTTGTCCTTATCCTCATCAAGATTTTTGCCCTGTGGAGATCTCGTCTGCCTCCATGGCGTATCAACATGGGAAAATGCTCAAGTCTCTTCTTCCCTCAGCCTCATGTTTCCCAACTATGTTTCCCATGTTACCCTCCACAGTACAACTTTCTTTCAAAGTTCATCAAGGACCTCCTTGAAGCAAAAGCCAATGGAAACGCCTCTGTTCTTAGGGTGTATGTACAGGTTTTATTAATGTAACACGTTCTTAGAAGTGGAATATGCATTCCTAACTTTGACAGGTAATGCAGCTTGTCCCAATTTACATTTTACATCCTATACTTGCTTGCCAGCCTCCTGACCTCCTGTTGCCCTGTCTAATCTCTAGACAGAGATGGGTCTTGATTGCAGTCCCAGTTCCCAGACCTAGCTCAGAGTGTGACATGGAAGTGTCTGGTAAATATTTGTTTAGTGAATGAATTTGAGAACTCTTGAGGGCAGAGTAGTGCCTGAGGAAAACTTTAATTAAAAAAAAAAAGTTTAACACAGCAGTTGGGAATGTCAGTCGCATAATGTTCAGACACTATGGTCTAGCTCCTAGACTATGAATTGAAGGGAAATAAACTATGGTTCTTCTCTACTGCTGAGTAGGACTTTATTAAAAAACAAAAAAGTCTTTCTTTGATTAAGTTGCAATAGTTATTGTGAGGTTGTGGATACAAAGTAAATCTTTTGATATTAATCATAATTTAAAATTACGTAAATCTTGGGATTAAGGTCCCTCTTCCCCTCAAGCATTTTCATATTGTTTTCTGAAGTAATTTGGGTGACGCTTTCTTCTCAGATAAGTGAATGCTGATGGTTGTTTTTTGTTTTTTAGGGTTCAGAGCTTTCTGGAGTGGTATCTTCAGCTTGTGATAAAGAGTCAAATATGCAAGTATAATCAGTGCATTAATCTAGTATTAGTTTCCTTTAAGTGCTCTTCAGTACATTGTTGTAAATAATGTATTTTCCCCCCTTATAGGGAACAAAGAGTGATCATGATTTCTAAATCAGAATATTCTGTGCACTCATCTTTGGCATCCAAAGCTGATGTTGAGCAGGTTGTTATGTATTGCAAGGAGAAGCTTATTCGTGGGGAATCAGAATTTTCCTTTGAAGAATTGAGAGCCCAGAAATACAATCAACGGAGAAAGCATGAGCAATGGGGTACTTGCAATCTTGTATTTTGAGTTATTCTTATGTCACCTAAAAAAATCCTCATCTCTGCGTAATTACTTTTTTATAGAATAATTGACTATGTTGAAAGACTGCAAAAGTCTTCATCTCATCCCATCAGAAGCCCGAAATCATTATTAACCCATTTTGCCTTTGCCCCGAGAGTACTACGCTGGCAGCGAGCTGCACCTTTTTTTTCTGAATTGAAAATTGCTTAACCACTAGTGTAGCAGCCAAGTTAGTCCAAGGACTAAATTGATGTCTTGGCAGCAAACTTATGGTTGAAAGAGTGCTAAATTAGATATACATACCACTGTCATCTTAGCTTTAGTGAAATAAATATTTTAAAATTTTTCAGTATTATCTGTATACAGTAATTCTAAACCCCTAGGTCAGTTATTTGAACCTTTATTCCACTCAGAACTTGTATACCATCTAAGTTATTTGGGCTGTAGCCATTCTAGGCCTTCCTTTTTTGTTCATTTTCATACTCAGTTGACAACAGAGAAGACAAGTCAGTTAACACAGAGGACTCATTTTGTGCTGGGCATAGATGCATTTTTCTTTCACATGCCATGACTGAAAGTCTTAAGCCAGACTCTTTGACTTGTCTGTGGCATGGCTCTGTTAACCAGTTGTTGGAAATGGGACTGACCACAGCATGCTTGAAGCCCTGATCAGTTAATGCACTTCACTTCTACTTAGAAAGTCTCTAGAAATTTTTATCTTTTAAAAACAAATAAAAACTTACTTTAAAATGATTTGGCAATCATGGTTGTTTACAAGAACAATCATGTATATGATGGTTAAAAAAATCTTTACTATTATACTGTGCTATTATTATTATTTTTTATCAGCATGTAGATTTTTTTTTTTAGTAATTTACATGCCCTGAACATACAGCAGCCAAGCTGTGGGCAGGTAAAAATTAAAAGGTAATACAAGTTTCGCTTCTAAAACCAAATATGAGAAAGACAAAAAAATCGGCCCCCTAAAATTTCCTCATTTTGCATGTATTCCTATGATGACCTGGATTTAAATTTTGCATGCACACCATTTTTATCTTTCCTAAAGTAAATGAAGACAGACATTATATGAAAAGGAAAGAAGCAAATGCTTTTGAAGAACAGCTATTAAAACAGAAAATGGATGAACTTCATAAGAAGTTACATCAGGTGGTGGAGACATCCCATGAGGAGCTGCCCGCTTCCCAGGAAAGGTCCGAGGTATGTTGTGCTCTTCATGACACGTCCTGTACCCAGCAGCAGGAATGGCAGTTTGATTTGTTCCTTTCTATGTGCTGTTTTAGAGTTAATTCTGATGTTAATTTAGCTAGTAACTTTCTGAAAGTCTAAAATAATTTGACACAGAAGTTCAAAAAGTAGAGTGAGAGTAGAAAGTTATAGAACAGAATGGTAGTATGTTTTACATGTTTGTGTGTATGTGTACATGTCTATACATTCATGTATTTATATATAGACCTTTTTCTGGTTTTTGTACAGTGACTATTGTGTAATGAATATTGGAGTATAGTACTCTCAATAATTTATCATTTAGATAAGTTTTTTGTTTGCCATTATTTCATCTTGGAAAAGGAGGTAAGTGATGAGTGTGTTAGAGCCACATATATTTTCTTAAAATTAGAAGTGAATGAAGGAGATTGGAAATAAACTCATTTAAGCTGTATAGTGGTTGCTTAATCTTTCATAGTATATGTCTGTCTATGACATAGGATACCATGAAGATAAAATAGTTTATTTTCTTACATATTTGGAAAGTATAAAAATATGTGACTATATGATGGTTTTTTAAAATAGCACATGAAATGTGTGTATATATGTATATATGAAGGAGAGCATTCATTTTTATATATGTATGTGTGTATGTATGCATATATACACACACACACACACACGCAAAAATTCTTTTTTTTTTTTAAATTTTTAGACAGGGTCTTTCTCTGTCACCCATGCTAGAGTGCAGTGGTATGATAACTGTTCATTGTATCCTCCATAGTAGCTGCGACCACATGCATGTACCACCACACCACCTAATTTTTTATTTTATTTTTTATAGAGATGGGGTCTCGCCATGTTGCCCAGCCTGGTGCCAAACTCCTGGGCTCAAGCGATCCTCTTGCCTCAGCCTCCCAAAGTGTTGTGATTACAGGTGTGAGCCACCACGTCTGGTCTGAATGTTCTCCTTTATTGCTAACTGCTGTAGTTTGTATTTTTCCAGACTGACTGTGTATGAAAACACATAAATATGAATACAATAGAATGTTCTACATAAATAAGACTTATTTTCTGCTTTTTCTACCTAACACCTCTGATAGATCTTTCACTACTATTGCATAGATATCTAGCTAATTCTACTTGCAGCATAGTCTTCTGTCATACCTTATAAAAGGGAGTGTATCATGTAGAAACTGTTAGAAGTCATGCTGCCTTTCAAGTGTATGTACCTAAAATGCTGTCAGTCTGCCCTCTATAAACTTAGGATTGTGCACTCACATTAATAGTGTGTAAAAGGACTTGTTTCTTGTACACATTTGGCTAACATTAACTATACTAAATCTTTTCAAGCACCTGATGTAGTTTCTTTAATTATAGGTGGATTTGGACATTTTTGGGATACATTTAGTGGCTGTTTAACTTTTTTTCCTTTAAATTGACTGGATGGCTTTGTCCATTTTTCTTTTGAGTCATTTCATTTTTTTCTGATTTATTTGTATTTCTTTTTTTGTATAATTTATATTTTCCCTGGATAGTCGTAAGAAATTATTAATAAATTGTTCTTCCTGGCTCCTTTCCTGTGGTATATTCCTGGTTCCCATGTCTTTATTTCTCCTTAATGTCCTCATTTTGAAGGCACACATTCTCCAATAGCTTATTTAAAAAACAAACAAACAAAAAAGAAGAAGCAACAGCAGCATGTTTGAGGGGTTAGTTTTTGAGGTCTTTTGCATGTCTAAAAGCATCTTTATTCTACCCTCACACTTGGTTGATAATTTGGTTGGGCACAGTGTTCTAGGAAGGAAATCACATTCACTCAAGAGTTTTTAAAGACACTCCTTCATTGTTTTTTGGCTTGCACTGTTGGTGTGGAAAAACCCCGAGTCCTTCTCATTCTTGGTTCTTTGAGATGATGTTTGTTTTTCTCTGGAGGGGTATAGGATCATTTTTCCCCGCTGTATTGTGACATAGTGATGTATCTGGTATTTATCTTTTCATCCATTATACTTAGTGCTTAAATGTTCTAGTTTTGCAACTCTGGGGAATTTTCTTAATATATATTTTTAGAGGTGGATATTTTTTCCTCATACTCTCTGTCAGGCTATCCTGGACTGGTCATTTAATTTTCTTAATTTTCTTAAATTTCACCGTTTTTTCTATCTTTGTCCTTTTTTCCCCCTAATTTTCTTTGAGATTGCCTTAATTTTCATGGCCATCTTATTAAATTCTTTTTTTTTTTTTTTGAGACGGAGTCTCGCTCTGTCGCCCAGGCTGGAGTGCAGTGGTGCAGTCTCGTCTCACTGCAAACTCTGCCTCCCGGGTTCACAACATTCTTCTGCCTCAGCCTCCCGAGTAGCTGGGACTACAGGCGTCTGCCACCACTCCCAGCTATTTTTTTTTTTTTTTTTTTTGTATTTTTAGTAGGGATGGGGTTTCACCGTGTTAGCCAGGATGTTCTCGATCTCCTGACCTCGTGATTTCCCCACCTTGGCCTCCCAAAGTGCTGGGATTACAGGCTTGAGCCACCACGCCCGGCCAGCATCTGCTTTTTAAACAGACTTTTACAATGTTCCTATCTTCAGCTCCACCTTTACTTCCATTCCCAGGTGTAGATTTCTGAACTTGTCTAGCAATTAGGGACACACCGCTCCTAGCCGCCTTCAACAGCTATGTTAAGTGTAGAATTCCTTCACTGTCATTTTGGTGAGATTTTTGGAGTATATCAAGCCACTGTCTTTAACTAGAAGCCTGCCTTTTTCAAACTTACTTCTCTGTATGAATAGCATCAGGTTATAATTTCCAAGTGGATTGCCTGTTGTCTCTAAATCATTTATTGATCTGCTCAGCCTTTCTCCATTGATTTAAAATATCTTTACCATGTACTAAATTTTCATGTATACAAGATCCAATTCTAAAATATCTATACCTTTGTTTTAGTCAGTAGATCTCTACTTGATCATTTCATAGATGTATTTACTACAACTTTCTTTTTTTTTGAAACGGAGTCTCCCACTATTTCCCAGGCTGGAGTGCAGTGGTGCGATCTCTGCTCACTGCAACCTCCGCTTCCTGGGTTCAAGTAATTCTCCTACCTCAGCCTCCCGAGTAGCTGGGATTACAGGCGCTGGCCAAGATGGCAGGCTAATTTTTTGTATTTTTAATAAAGATGAGGTTTCACTGTGTTGGCCAGGCTGATCTTGAACTCCTGACCTTGTGATCCACCTACCTCGGCCTCCAACTTTCTTACATGTTTTGGTATCTGGTGGAGAAAATCTCTGGTATTGTTCAGAATATTTCTTCAGAATTGAATATTATGATTATTTATAATCTTTACTAATTTGGTAGGTGAGAAAGTGGTGTCGGTTATCATTTTTGCTGACAAAGGAGGATGAGGTTTTTGTATTTTTTTCCATTAGTCTGTAAAATAACTATTCTTGCCCTAGATATTTGGTGGTGTTTGTTTGTTTGTGGTTTGAGGCAGGGTCTCACTCTGTCATCCAGGCTGGAATGCAGTGGTGCAATCTCGGCTCGCTGCAGCCTCCTCCTCCCAGGCTCAAGTGATCCTCCTGCCTCAGCTTCCTGAGTAGCTGGGACTACAGGCACTTGCCTCCATGTCCAGCTAATTTCTTGTATTTTGTGTAGAGACAGGGTTTTGCCATGTTGCTGAGCCTGGTCTCAAACTCTGGAGCTCAAGCAAACCACCAGCCTTGGTCTCCCAAAGTTCTGGGATTGAAAAGTTACAGGCTTGAGCCACCCATGCCTGGCTGGTGTTTTTCTTAACAATTTATAAGCATACTTTTATATGGTGAGAAATTAACTCATCTAACTTTGTAACACTAAAGCATACAATTACAATCTTATATTGATGTGAGTAGCAAAGCAAAGATTTTAAATTTAGAGCTTATTATCCTTCCTGTGGTGAGACAGGCTTTTGTGGCAGTTATTATTGCAATTTATATTTGTGTTTCCTATTCTTCAAAGTGAAAATGGCTACGAAAAGTATTTTATTTATTTTTTCCCGATTTCAAGTCCTATCTCATATACCAATCTAAGGGTATTTTAATGGGAGGAACACTATAATGAGCTTTTGATAACACTGATTTGTTGACCTTTTCCCAAAATTAAGTAAAGAGAAATAAGATAATACTTAAATGCTGATACAACTACAGAGACTTGTTATTTCAGTGGTTAGAAATTATGAGCTGCTAATGGTGTCTGTGGTTCAGAAGCTACAAAGCATCCGTTTTGTAGAGTGGTCTTTTTGTTGTTGACTGTACATTTCAGAATGCTTGAAGAAGGAGTATGGGGAAACGTCAAGGAAAAAGGAATCTACTGAAGACAGATGCCATGCTTTGAGAAGTTGTAATGCCTGATTAGTAGTAGTCTGGACTTCATGGTTTTGTTTTTGTTGTTTGTTTGTTCAACATGAAAGGTTAATCCAGCATGTATGGGGCCAAGTGTAGGCTCCCAGCAGGAACTGAGAGCTCCATGTCTTCCAGTCACCTATCAGCAGACACCAGTGAACATGGAAAAGAACCCAAGAGAGGCACCTCCTGTTGTTCCTCCTTTGGCAAATGCTATTTCTGCAGCTGTGGTGTCCCCAGCCACCAGCCAGAGCATTGCTCCTCCCGTTCCTTTGAAAGCCCAGACAGTAACAGACTCCGTGTTTGCAGTGGCCAGCAAAGATGCTGGGTAAGCTGAAGGTAGTCCTAGAGATGACAGTGATGTGAATGGCACTTGTCACCTTCTCTACATGACCTGCATTATCAGGAACAGTATGTAAAAGATGAATGACGTCTGCCTTTTATTTTTAGATAGGTATGTTGTTGAAAAAGCAAGTGGCAAAACATTGCTCCCAATCCTTTAGGCTTACTTATTCCATGCTTCTTTTAGAGTATTTATTTTATTTTATACGTTTGTGAATTAAAAATTTTCAATACTCTGAAAGTCAACAGTCACTTGGTAACTGAAGAATATACAGCTTTTAGGCTAAAATTGCCTTTGGTCACTGACTTTGAATACCTGCAGAGATCATAACTATCTAGACAATTACTTGACATGTATTCTCATATTCCTTCTGTCTTCCCATAGAGAGCAGTTTGGGATTAACACACATGATTCTGTCTCTCAAAATGTACCTCTGCATTGGAAGTTTTTACCCCAATTTTGAGGGATTTCTCCAGATTTCAGAAATTATAATTAATGTCATATCACTTTTTCAATTACCTCCAGTGATTTCGACTCTTTTAGCTCGTTTTTATAGGGATTTGTAAAATTAAAAATGCTTTGCATGTTTTACTTTATACCTTAACAGGGTTTATTAAGGGAACTCCAGCAATGTTAAATAGACACATTAGATCTACTACCCCAAGTGCACTTAAACTGATGTAAATGGCTTGCGTATCATTTTTTTCTTTCTTGATAACCATTACTTTTAAAGGCTGGAGGACATTGCACTGTGGCTGCTGGCTCATCACAGCAAAGGTGTCCTGCACAGCTGAGGCACACCAGTGCTTCTCCATGTCCTGACTCTGGTTAGCTGCCCGGAGCCGGGCTCAACTCTTTAACCTCTGTAATGAATGGGATCATTTGAATAGTCATAGGACTTTACCACGTATAGAGATGGTTCTTATTCCTATAATCACTGTGTCACACAAATGTTTACTACCTGGTCTTTTCTGTAAAAATTCTTTTCCTGAAATGGAACTCAAAGGAAAAAAAAAAAATTTTATTTACTTACACTGTAGACCCTAAGTGGTTCCATCTGTATTTTGACAGGCTTGTAATTATTGACTGATTTTTTTTTTCTTTCTATTATTTCTTGAGAGTTAGTTAAAAATTCTAATAGATCAAGCATTTTTTTTTTTTTTTTTTTTTTTTTGAGATGGAGTCTCTCTCTTGTTGCCCAGGCTGGAGTGCAATGGTGCGATCTTGGCTCACTGCAACCCTACCTTCCAGGTTCAAGTGATTTCTCCTGCCTCAGCCTCCCAAGTAGCTGGGATTACAGGTGCCTACCAGCACACCTGGCTAATTTTTTTGTATTTCTAGTAGAGGAGGGGTTTCACCATATTGGCCAGGCTGGTCTCAAACTCCTGACCTCAGGCGATCCGCCTGCCTTGGCCTCCCAAAGTGCTGGGATTACAGGCGTGAGCCACCGTGCCCAGCCTAGATCAAGCATTTTATTCTCTAGTGTGTCTCAAGAGTTTTCTCTTCCAGATGTGTGAATAAGAGTACTCATGAATTCAAGCCACAGAGTGGAGCAGAAATAAAAGAAGGTAATGTTTAATTATAATAAATGTGTTTCTGTCCATATTCCTCTATATCACTTAGAGGTGTGTTTTATGACTGTGGTTTATGAAGGCTTCAGGCCTTAATGAACCTGAGTGTTAGATTTCCTGTTCTTAGAGTATAGGTTATTTATCTGTGAGCCATTTCAAATAAATGTAGAAATCCACTTGTTAGTCACATCTTTTTAGTTTAACATTCTTTGGAAATGTAGTTTGTGAATACATTTCTAGTAAATTTCTCAGGAAATTAATCCAAAACAGAGTCATCTTTAGTATGTTAGGTAGGAAAGGTTATCAAAAGTTTAGTTAGAAGTGTTACACTGTTATTTGGTACTACTTTGTTGGAGGCATTTTCATAGAAGATAAGTTTTATAAATAATAAGACACACAGATTGGACTTTCACATCCCCCCTGTGTGACTGGGACATCTTTTTTCTGGACAGTTTGGTGAGGAGCAGGGCTGTTTGAAATAGCTGGAGGCTCATTAACTGAACCAAGACTTATTAAGCCTGCTCTGTAGGTGCCAGGCACTGTTATACATAGTTAGGGATGAAGTCATGAACAAAAAAATCTCCACGCACACAGAGGGGGAAAGAAATGTACTATTGGAGTTGTGGGGTTGAAATTTCAGAGAAGGTGATATTTAGGTAAAGGGCTGAAGTTAGGGAGCTTACCATGCCACTAGCTTGGGCAATCTTTTCAGGCAGGGGGAATATTAAGTGTTAAGCCCTCAAGCAGGAAAATCTCTGATATATTCCAAGCACAGCAAAGGGACCAATGTGGGGAGGTAAGCAGGGAGAGGAGGAAGGTGAGGCCTGATCAAACAGGACCCAGGCTGTGCAGGGCCTTGTATTCTATGCCTGACTGCAGTGGAATGAGATGGGAAGCCAGTCTTAAGATTTACATTGTGACAATGAACTTGGGATAGGATACAGTGGCACTAAGGGTATAATTTATGACAAAGTTGCTAATCTGGTACAATCTAGACCAAACACTCAATCTCTTTAAGCCTTCATTTCCTTTTCTGGAAAAGGATAATTTTCACCTTATTTACCTCATAGGACTATTATAAAGATAAAAATGAAATATATGAAAGCACTATAATACTGGAAATCATTAGTGATAATTTTTAACGATGACAAACTGGTTTAATTGTAACTTGCTTAAATTGTGTGTCTTTTAAGTTATTCTGATTTGCCTACTGATACCACATTTTGTCTCCATTTCTTTGCTAGGGTGTGATACACATAAGGTTGCCAACACAAGTTCTTTTCATACAACTCCTAACACATCACTGGGAATGGTTCAGGCAACGCCATCCAAAGTGCAGCCATCACCCACCGTGCACACAAAAGAAGCGTTAGGTAAACTATTTTATCTGAGTGTGTAGCACCTGATGACAAGTTAATGAAAGCTCTTTTGCAACCTTTTTACAGTTATTCTTTTTGTTCTTTAAGGTTTCATCATGAATATGTTTCAAGCTCCTACACTTCCTGATATTTCTGATGACAAAGATGAATGGCAATCTCTAGATCAAAATGAAGATGCATTTGAAGCCCAGTTTCAAAGTAATAACTATTTAAAAGCTACTAAGTGCATAGCATTATAGGTGGTTATCACAGAAAATGTCAGGAATTATATAAGAGGTGGCCCTGCCCTTGATTAGCTTGTCACATAAGGGCAGGGAATGCATGAAATAAAAATAAGACAGTTCTTGACAAGGTACTCAATGTGTGTGATAGATTTGCTTGATTAAAGGAAAAAAAAGAATAGTGCTAAAGAAGGACAAAACCCCTATGGGTAAGAAGGGCTGAGTACTCAAGGTGTGACTTGAGCCTTCACTGGTAGAGGAATGGCTGGGGCAGAGTGTTAGAGGAGGCTGGCAGCTAGCCCACATTTGTTTAGAGTCAGGGGATTCATGCTAGAAGCCAGAGATCATGATAAAGATAAGTAGGAGCCAATTAGACTTAGGAGGACTTGAAATGTAAAACTCAGAGGTTAATTCTTTCTTGAAGGAAATGGAAAACACCCTGAGAGCTTTTATTGAGTGAGCCAGGTGACAATAGTAGTGATTTAGGAGAATGATTAACACCTTGCTGATATGTGGCAGGGACTCCCGACCTGGGACTTGAGTACAAAACCCTGTTACCATACTTAAGTCACTTCATCTCACTATAGTGCTTTATTGCCTAGTATTTGAAAAGCTGGTATTAGTTATTTTCTGTCAGCTGTTACTCCTTTTTCTTATTTGTAGTTGAAGTGTAACGTAAAGGATGTTTTTTCCTAGTACAATAATTAGATGCTATTTTTTATTATATTGCAGAAAATGTAAGATCATCTGGGGCTTGGGGAGTCAATAAGATTATCTCTTCTTTGTCGTCTGCTTTTCATGTGTTTGAAGATGGAAACAAAGAAAATTATGGGTAAAAAAAAATACCATCTAGTTAATGGGTTGCAGCAGTTTTCTCTGGGACCAGAGGTGGTGGGGTGGTGAGGAGAGAATGTGAACTGCTAATCACATGGTCAAATGAGCCTTTTGACCACGCGACCGGGGGGGTGTTGCCAAAGTTCTCCAGATCTACAGTACTGCAGGAGTTCCAAGAGAGCAGGCCTCCCATAGCCAAAGCATGTGTTGAAAAAGGAAAACAGTGATGAACTAGCAGAGAACTGAGGTTTCTGTGGATTTGAAATCATATTAGGTGTGAATGAATTCACCAGTACAGGTATCCATACATGCTCTGTTTATATTTGCAGCACTGATAAAGTAGACAAGGAAGTGGCTTATACTGGGTATTGCTGCAGATAATGTGTTTTAAGGCTAAGGGATATTACATTAGAGAGCTTTTACCTCGGGGTAGAGAGGGGTCACTCCAGGAATTTTCGTTGTTAAAAGTTTGAACCATGGAAAGAGAGGTGTCAGTGTGAACTAAAGGTTTTATGGTATTTAAGAAATTCATAGTGAGGTAGAAAGGAGAAAGGGCATGGCTAGCTGTCAGAGAGGAATTCCATAGCTAGACAAGTGCTGAAAATTAAAAAAATATGTTGGCATCCATGACTTTCCACTGGCCATGGCCTTAATTCATTTTTGGCTTCTAAAAGTTGAGTGACAGAAATTTCTGTATTTTCCACCCTCACTTAAGACCTATCATTATAGGTCTACTTTTATAAGTCAAGTTAATTCAGTTACACTCAGTGTTGCTAGAACTGCTATAAAAGCAAGGAATATCTATATAAATATTAACTCATTAAATAGGATAAGTAGAGAACTTTTCTAATGGTCAAGTGATACCATTTATTTCCTTAGCATATTTTACTATTTATAATTTAGCAAATCTTTCCTTAGATTACCACAGCCTAAAAATAAACCCACAGGAGCCAGGACCTTTGGAGAACGCTCTGTCAGCAGACTTCCTTCAAAACCAAAGGTAAGCAAACCTGTTTTATCTATGAAATGGGTCCTACAACCCCATCCACTTTATTCTACCAAATGATTATGCCGGTCAGAGGATATTGTGTATGAGAAACTGTGCTGAAAAATATGAAACATAGGAAGAATATGTTTCTTTTAGGACATTATGTAATAATTATTCAAGAAGAAATAGGGTATTTTCCAAGTGTACTACCAAAATTATTTATTAATATTAATTACTATGGCGGTTTCACATTTATCCACATATTCTTTGAATTTTTTCCTCCAGTTTAATTCATCTCCATTTGAGTGTGGCTAGATTTGGTGACTTGCTTCAGACAAAAAGGAAAGGGAAAGGGAAAATTAGATTACAGTAGGGAAACATGGCAGATTCTGCCTAACCATGTGATTTGGTCATGTTGGCAGGAATCAGTCATGTTGACAGCAGATATCCGCTAATAGGATGTAATGAGAAGAACACTTCACCTCTGATATCCTTTCCCAAAATCTGTAACCCCAGTCTAATCATGAGAAAACATCAAATAAGCCCAAACTGTGTAGGGACATTCTACACAGTTTCTGACTAGTGTTCAAAAGTGTCAGTACAAGAAAAACTAGGAAAGGCCAATAGACAATGACAGACTCAGACTCAAGGAGGCTAAGAACACTTGACAACTAAAGGTGACATGGGATCCTGGATTGCATCCCTGAACAGAAGAGGCACATTAGTGGGAAAAAAAGGTGAAATCCAAATACTCTACAGTTAATAGTACTATTTCGTTTTTACAAATGTGCCACGGTTCTATAAGAAGTTGACATTAGAGGAAGCTTGGTGAGGAGGGTATGTGGAAATTCTGTGCTATCTTTGTAACTCTTCTGTAAATGACAACTTTTTCAAATTAAAAAATATATATAAAATTTGAAAACAAAAATGTGGCTCTTGCTGTAATGTAACTCCACTGATTTTCCAGTTCTGGGGAAAAGAACTGAACCATGATACTGTGGGCTGTGTTAGCCAGGGGTTGACATCTGTTTCTTCTTTAATTCCTATTTCTTTGGATCGTAAAGTGTTAATGAGTAAGGTTTCAGGGACAAAAGAGGGCGATTGCTGCTTTTTTTTCATTTCATGTTCTGTTATAGGAGGAAGTGCCTCATGCTGAAGAGTTTTTGGATGATTCAACCGTATGGGGTATTCGCTGCAACAAAACCCTGGCACCCAGTCCTAAGAGCCCAGGAGACTTCACATCTGCTGCACAACTTGCGTCTACACCATTCCACAAGCTTCCAGCGGAGTCAGTGCAGATTTTAGAAGATAAAGGTGTGTGTTACACTATTTTAGTGTTTGTCTTCTGCCAACTTTGATTCTTTCCGTTTTCTTCATGAAGTTTGATTCTTATAGTTTTCTTCATGAAAATTCCACATGGGAACTTGAGAATCATAAAGAAGAAACTTAAAATCTGTTCATTGTATTTTTGCTCATAGGTTTTTTTTCCTTTGGCATATTGTCGTCCTAAAGTCTATGTATTTTTAAAGTATAATAGCTTAGATTATAGGTAGAATGGGAGAAAAATCTATAGAAGCATTTAAAGGAAATAAGGTCCAACCCATTGTGTAGATAGAACATGTTTATTTTGTTTCATAGCAAACAAAACAGCCACTACAGACAGATTAAATTATTTGAATGCTAAAAATAATGAACATTTATATTTTCTAATTTAATAAGAGTAACAGCCAATTTTAGTCCTAGATGTGTGTCTACACACATATATGTCAACTTTATTAGACATATAGCCAAGTATGATAGTCAGAAAGTCTTATTTTTCTTACTTTTAGTGATCTGACTTTAAGAAAGTAATGATAAAACTCACAAGTAGTCCTTATTTCTACCCTGTTTCAAATCTGTCACCCTATATATTTAAAAGTTCATCATATATCTGAATTGAATCCTAATATATGACATTGTCATTGAGCACAGATAATTCTTAACTATTTATTAAGTACCAACCTACAAACTAGATAGTCCTCTCAGAGGATTGGTTCCAGGAACCCCTGCAGATACCAAAATCCAGGTGGATGCTCAAGTTGCATAGTTGACCCTGCAGAACCTGTGGATACGGAACCTGTGGATAGAGAGGACTGACTGTATGCTAACTGTATCATTGCTCACACTTTTAAAATACAGCAATTGTTTACCAAAGCAATAATAGAAGAGCTGCCAAAGAATTTCACTTCACTGGATGGAAGCATATTTTAATGTGGGTTCTGAGCCTATAGACCTAAACATTTTTGACCAAGGATTTCTTAGAGTGTTAATCCAATATAATACGTTTCTTTTCTGAATCTTAAAGGAGAGGTCAGTTGAAACTTTGACAATTGCCAAGCACCATCACAAGCTTGCCTTTAATTTAAAAAAAAAAAAAGATTAAAGCCTTTTCCATCCAGGAAAGGTAGTTTAATGAGTCTAAAGAATCTTTCAAAAAGTCAATATTGGCTATTCTTAGAGTATTTGCCACTTTGGCTCTATAAACAGAAACTAATGTTCTAGTGCTAAAAAGTAATAACACCTGTTCAGTGAAGGAATATCTGATAAAATGTAATCCAATATACTTGGCTGTGTACAGTATTACAATCACTTGGTAGAAGTTTATTCTGTATTTCTGCCCTACCTAGTTTATCTATCTATAGATTTTTTTTTTTTTTTAATTATAGGGAGTAATAAATATTGCCAGGTTGCTTTCTGATTTAAACACAAAATCGTTTCAATAAATTAAATGCTAATTTAGTCAATCAACTAATTGACTACAACATGTTAAAGTGAAAGACACAAAATCTCTGCCCTACAGAAACATTGTAGCCTTTTACTCTCCATGTTCTTGTCTCCAGGTTCTCCTGAAGCTGGGTGTAGCCCTGCCATCCATACCAGTAACTTCTCATGGTCTGGTCATCCTGTCCACAATGGACTTGCCACTCTCTCGACCCCTTTTTTCTTGAAGGATTGTTAGGGATTAGATGTAGAGTTGAAATGCTCACATATATTAGTAGTAGATTTTATTTGTTTGCTTGTTTTTAAGAGATACGGTCTTGCTATGTTGCCCAGGCTGAGTGCAGTGCAGCCTCAAACTCCTGGGCTCAAGTGATCCTCCCACCTCAGCCTCTTGAGCAGCTAGGGCTACAGGCTCCTACCACCACATCTAGTTAATTTTAAAAAGTTATTTTAGGGATAGGGTCTCGCTATGTTGCTCAGCCTTGCCTCAAACTACTGGCCTCAAGTCAAGTGATCCTCCCACCTCAGCCTCACAAAGCACTGGGATATAGGCATGAGCCACTGTACCTGGCCAGTAGTGGATTTTTTAAAGTGATTTTTTTCCTCCCGTTTTTGGAATCTTATTATACATTTTACAATGGAACACTATTTTGAAATCATAATGCAAGTCAGTGTCAAAAGAAATCCTAGACTTTGTAACCATATCAAATGGTGTGTGTTGTGCACGCATGTGCATCTAACGTATCTGTCTCTAATTTTTGAATCTTTCAGAAAATGTGATAGCAAAACAGTGCACCCATGTGACTTTGGATTCTTGTGAAGAAAACATGGTGGTGCCTCCAAAGGATAAAAAATTCAGGTATTGTGAGGGTTTATTTGGTTCTGTCATTCTTGTCATTTCCATTCTAACATTGCTTACCATTTCCATTCTAGCTGTGCCTTTTAGGCTGTAATAGAATACCTAATTTTAGCCTTAAAAGCTGATACAGATTTTATGGACTAGTAACTTTAAGTCAGAAGGTACTCTCCGTGAATATACATACAACAGTGAACCTAAGCACTTGATATATCAGGCCAGTGCTTGATGAGGAAACATCAGAGAAACCCAAGTTGAAGGACATTCTACAGCATACCTGGCCAGTACTCCTCAAAACTGTCAAGGTCTCAGGAAACTAGGAAAGACTAAGAAACTGTCACAGATGAAAGAAGAGTAAAGAGACATAACAACTAAATGCAACATGGTACCCAGGACTAGATCCTGAAGCAGAAGTTCCTTAGTGAAAAGAGTGGTGAAATTGAATGATGTCTACAGTTTAGTTAATAGTAACAGAGCAAATGTTGGTTTATTAGTTTTGACAAAGGTACCATTGTAATAGGAAATGATAATCTTGGCAGAAATTGAGGGGTACACAGGAATTCTCTATTATCTTTGCAACATTTCTTTATACCTAAGATTATTACAAAAAAAGTATAGTTGAAAAAAGTTTACAACAGGAAAATGTGACAAGTGAAAATAGCAGTGTATGAAATTGCATGTCTAAATTTATTTGTATAAAAATACATACTTCAGTATGTTTAGGTAGATATTTGGGTGTGTGTGTGTAGATATATGTGCAGTCAGTTCTCATTATTCACTGTAATTCTATAGAGTCACCACACTATAGAGTTTGTTCACACAAACACTGAATTAGTGAATACTGAATATTCTTAAAGGGAATACAGACAGCATGCTGCAAGCCTCTGATAACAACATTTTGTTGAAAAACACCTTATGTATTATATATTGTCAATTCATTAACATTGAATTCATGTCCAGCAACACTGACTTACATCTAAATAAAGCTTATCTAATACACATATTTTCACAGGTTTCTAGTGCTTAGAACATTAGAGAGCACTTCAGCACTATACTTTGGGACCATTTTCAATACCAAAATCATCAAGAAAAAGCACAAAGACACAAAAATTGTGGCACTAAGTATAGCTCGAAAAGGATGCTTGTTTACAGTATGAGAGCTGGAACAGGAAGGCTGAGTGACACCTTGTTCAACCTTAGCTGAGAACATGTATGTTAGGTGGCTCAATTTTTCACCGCTCTGCATATATGTAAATGACTGAAAAATCACTGTATTGATTTGAAGCTTACAAATAAATTTTAGCATGCAGGTGAATTCACAAATATGAAATCCATGAATAATAAGGATCAACTGTATACTGTGTGTGTGTGTGTGTGTGCATGTGTACACGTATGGATGTAAGTGTACACATATACATCCATATACAGTCATGCAGTTGCTTAACAACTGGGATACATTCTGAGAAATGCGTCCTTAGGCAATTTCATTGTTGTGTGAACATCAGAGTGTACTTACATGAACTTAGATGGTTTGATTAGTTTACTACACACTTAGGCTATAAGGTATAACCTGTGGCTTGTAGGCTACAAACATGTACAGCATGTTACTGTATTGAATACTGAGTGGCGTAAGAATTTGTGAATGTAAACATAGAGAAGATACAGTAAAAATACCGTGTAAAAGATAAAAATGGTGTTCTGTATAGGGCACTTCCCATGAATGGAGCTTGCAGGACTGAAGTTGCTCTGGGTGAGTCAGTGAGTGAGTGAGTGGTGAGTGAACATGAGGGACTAGGACATTACTGTATACTGCTGTAGACTTTAGAAACACTATAGTTAGGCTACACTAAATTTATAAAAAAAAAAAAACTTTTTCTTCAGTAATAAATTAGCCTTAGCTTACTGTGCCTTTTTTACTTTAAAAACTTAAAAACTTTTATCTTTTTGACTTTAGTGATAACACTTAGCTTAAAAAACAAACACATTGTACAGCTATACAAAAATATTTTTTCTTTATATCATTCTATAAGCATTTAAAAAAATATTTTTTTTCACTTTTTAAACTTTTTTGGTTAAAAACGACCACACAAACATACACATTAGCTGAGACCTACACACCTAGGGTCAGGATCATCAGACATCACTGGGAGACCAGAGATTTTCTGCTCCATTATGATCCTATGGGGCCACCACTGCACATGCTGTTCTCTGAATTGTTATTATGCAGCACGTGACTGTATATATGGAAGTATACTAGAGTGTTGTATTGTGATTGACATTTTCTGTTTGTTTCAATGTTATAAAAGGAGCCATTTTTGGAATAAAGTTAAATATTCAGTCTTGATGATAGTAGTGTCACATAGATGCAGCTTGGAGAAATAAACCCACTCCTACTAAATTTCCTACTAAAGAATATCCCATGTATTACCTCGCCTATTTATCTAATACAACCATATCTTGATTTTATTCTGTTCATATTGTACTAGCTGTATATTTTCATAGATTTGTCTAAAAATGCTTTAATCAACTTTTAGTCTGTGAGGCTATTGTGAAATGTCATTTCTAGAACGAGAAGGGACTTTTATGTGACTGAATCTAACAGATTTCTAATCATGCGGTGTTTTGGTTTCTTTATTCCTTTCACACGTCCAGTCCAATTCAAGAGAAAAGCCCAGAACAGGCCTTCTCGTCTCACATGTATTCAGCATCGTTACTCCGTCTGAGCCAGCCTGCTGCAGGTGGGGTACTTACCTGTGAGGCAGAGTTGGGCGTTGAGGCTTGCAGACTCACAGACACTGATGCTGCCACTGCAGAAGATCCACCAGATGCTATTGCTGGGCTCCAAGCAGAACGGATGCAGATGAGTTCACCTGGGAATGCTGATGCTCCAAGTACGAACACTCACTCTTTGTTATGCCCTTGAATCAGGACAGTAGCGTGGGGAAAGCTGTCCCATCAAAGAAACCCACAGTGGGACTTGAATGTCATTGAGTCATTGAGTTCAGACAAGACTTGCATAATGCATCACAATGGAGTAACAGTAGCATACTTGAAGGGCAAATCAATCTATTTTAATTTTAGAAGGTATCAAAATAACTACTGTTAGAAGAGGGAATTAGAATTTGACAGCCTGCTATGTGCAAGGCATTTAATCTAATACTATTATATTTTACATTTTACAGAAAAGTAAACTGAGGCTCAAGGTTAAAGAGAACCCCCTCCCCCTCACCATGTTACACATAAACAGTCTGGCATAGTGGTTAAGAGCACAGAGTCTGGAGATGGACTGACTATGTTCTAGCTCCCTCACTTAAGTAGTCACGTGATCTTGACCGAGCCCATTTCAATTTTCCGTATCCCTCTTTTCTGTAGAGTTGAGCTGATGCTAGTACCTACCTTAGAGGCTTATTGTAAGAACCAGTTAAATTAAAGTACTGAGAACAGTGTTCTGCGTGTGCTTAGCACTGAGTGAGTGTTAACCATGTTGGATTAGTATTTGATAACTGCCACTAATATAATTTTTTGTAACATTCCAGGTTGGAGAGAAAGCTTTTTCTTACTTTTAGAAATTATTTCTCTTTTGTGGACCCAAAGTATATCTCATATATGCAAATTGCAGATAGGTAGTATAAGTTTTATGGATGTAAGTGGAAAAGCGATTAAATAATATGTGTTTATCTGAGCACATTAGAATTAACTAATGTCCACATCTGCCCTTAAGACATGTATCCCCAATTGTGTTAAAGATAGAATCTAGCCGTTCAGTTGAGTGGAGAAAATGTACCTAGAGTTGATTCCCTTTGTCACAACTGAATATTGATCCAAACTTGTAGATATAAAATGGCAAATAATAAACTGCAGAGCTACCAATTTTGATTTTTAAAAATAGTTCTTTTTAATTTTGAATCAATGCTCTTAAAAGTATAAGGCTTTGAAAGCTTATTTAGTAAATATCTCTACTCACTTTGTCTACAATTTATTTGGTAAAGTTCTCGAGTTCTAAATTCATGTTCCTTTTTTTGTTGTTGTTCTCATTCCTTTAAGACTTCATTGTTGGGAACCCATGGGATGATAAGCTGATTTTCAAACTTTTATCTGGGCTTTCTAAACCAGTGAGTTCCTATCCAAATACTTTTGAATGGCAATGTAAACTTCCAGCCATCAAACCCAAGACTGAATTTCAATTGGGTAAGAATTATTTGGATAATATAATTTTAAATTCTTGTTTGTCTATGAGAAGTTGATGGTAACTTGTGTTTGTATGTGTGTGAGATTCTCCTATTTGCCCCCCTACCTCCAGTAGGGAGTTGTATCTGTAATACTAAACTGAATATTTTGTTAAGCCATGATTGTAGGATTGTGCTTGCTGTTGGGACTATAACTCCTATAGCTCATAGAGGGCAATTTGCCAATATCTATTAAAATTAAAAATGCATGTACTTTTAAACCCAGCTATCCACTTTTAAGAATTTCCCATAGATATTATTATATACTTCTGTAGTAAAATACTATAGTAATATTGGCAACAGAACAAGAAAGCTCACTCTGTACTGATAGGGAATGAGTTCCAAAACATACCATACTGTTAAATGAAAAGGGCAGAGCCGTATGTATTATATGCCACAATTAAAATGGTTAGCCGTAGGTGGGAGTGGGAAACAATGGGAGCAAGACTTCACAATATTCACAATATTAAAAAATTTAAAATTTTTTAATGAATAGACTTTAAGAGAAGTTTTAAGCTTACAGAAAAATCCAGCATAAAGTACATATTCCTACTTCCCCATATACACACACAGATTTTCCTGTTATTAACATCTTGCATGAGTGTGGTACATTTGTTAAAATTAAGCCAATGTTGATGCATTATTAACTAAAGTGCTAGTTTACATTAGGGTTCACTCTTTGGGTTGTATATTCTGTGGGGTTTGACAAATGCAGTACAATGACATGTATCCATCATTACAGTATCACACAGAATCGTTTCCTCATCCTAAAAATCCCCTGTGTCTCACCTATTCATCCCCTCCTCCTTGTCCCCCAACCCCTGGCAATCACTGATTGTTTTGCTGTCTGTGTAGTTTTGCCTTTTCCATAATGTCATATAGTTGGAGTCATATAGAAAGTTGGCATCTTTTACTTAGCAATATGCATTTAAGGTTCCCCTGTGTCATTTCGTGATCCGATAGCTTTTTTTAAATCACTGAATAATGTTTATTGCATGAACATACCACACAGTTAAACCTTTCTGCTCATCTAATGAAAGAGATCTTGGTTACTTCCACGTTTTGGCAATTATGAATAAAGTTGCTGTAAACATCAGTATGCAAGTTTTTGTGTGGACATAAGTTTTCAACTCATAAGTTGGGTAAATACGAAGGAGCGTAATTGCAGGGTTATATGATGAGCGTATGTTTACTTTTGTAAGAAACTTCCAAGGTGGCTGTACCATTTAGCATTCCCACCAACAGTGAATGAAAGCACCAACAGTGAACTGAGAGTTCCCCAGTCTTGCCCTCATTAGGTGGTTGTCAGCATTTTGGGTTTTAGCCATTCTGATAGGTGAATAGTGATATCTCAATCTTGTTATAAGTTTCAATTCCCTGAAGACATACGGTGTTGAATATTTTTTCATATGCTTATTTGCCATCAGTATATCTTCTTCAGTGAGATGTCTATCCAGATCTTTTGTCCATTTTCTAATTGGTTGGTTGGTTTCTTATTGTTGCCTTGTTCCTGATCTTAGGGCGAAAGCATCTACATAGTTTATTACCTATAAATATGATTTTAGCTGCAGGTTTTTGGTACATGTTCTTTGTCAGAAAGTATCTATTCCTAGTTTGCTGAGAGGGTTTTTTTTTTTTTTTTTTTTTAATCATAAGTGGGTGTTGGATTTTATTTTCATGCTCCTTTCAATATTTTCTGCATTTATTGATATGATTATATGATTCTTCTTTGTTGATGTGATGGATTTCATTAATTGAAATTAACTAATTAATTAAGTGTTGAACTAGCTTTGTATACCTGGGATAAATTGCACTTGGCTGTCATAGTGTATAATTCTTTTTATGTGTTGTTGGATTGGATTTACTTACAATTCTTTTTATACATTGTTGGATTGGATTTACTAATATTTTGCTGAAGATGTTTGTATCCATGTTCATGAGAGGTACTGGTCTATAGTATTCCTTTCTTGTAAGATCTTTATCTGGTCTTGGTGTCAGGGAAATGCTGGCCCCTTAGAGCCCCTTAGAATGAGATAGGAAGTATTCCCTCTGCTTCTTTCATCTGCAAGAGATTGTTGAGAATTGATATAATTTCTTCCTCAAATGTTTGAAGAATTCACTAGTGAACCCATCTGAGCCTAGTGCTTCCCGTTTCGGAAGGTTATCAGTTACTGATTCCATTTCTTTAACAGCTATAGGACTGTTCAGATTATCTATGTCTCTTTTGTGAGCTTTGGTAGATTGCGTCTTTCAAGGAATTTGTTCATTTCATCTCAGTTCTCATTTGTGGATATGGCATTCCACTGTTGATTTCTACTGTAATATTTATTTCTTTTATTCTGCTTACTTTAGTTTTAATTTGCTCTTTTTTCTAGTTTCTTAAGGTAGAATCTCATTGATTTTTAGATCTTCTTTTCTAATGTATGTATTTAGTGCTACAAATTTTCCTTTACTGCATCCCACAAATTTTGGTAAACTGTATTTGCATTTTCATTTGGTTCAAAATATTTTAAAATATCTCTTGAGACTTCTTTGACCAATGTGGTATTCAGAATTATGGTTAATCTCCAAGTATTTGGGGGACTTTACAACTGTCTTTCATACTGTGTATGATTTCTGTTCTTTTAAATTTGGTAAAATGTGTTTTATGGCCCAGAATGTTATCTATTTTGGTGAATATTCCATGTGAGCTTGAGAAGAATGTATATTCTTCTGTTATTAGATGAAGTATTCCATAAATGTCAATTAGATCCAATTGATTGATGCTACTATTCAGTTCAACCATGTTTTTACTGCTGATTTCCTGCCTGCTTTATCTGCCCCTTCTCATCTCTCCCTGTCCCTCCCCTCCCCTCCCCTCTGCTCTCCTCCCCTCCCCTTCTTTTCTTTTCCTTCTTTGTTGAAACAGGGTATCACTCTGTCATCCAGACTGGAGTGCAGTAGCACAATCTTGGCTCACTGCAACCTCAAACTGGATTCAAGCAGTCCTTTGGCCCCAGCTTCCTGAGTAGTTAGGACTACAGTCATGCACCACAACATGCAGCTTTTTTTTTTTTTTTTTTTTTTTGGCAGAGATAGGGTTCTCGCTATGTTGCCCAGGTCTTGAACTACTGACCTCAATCAATCTTTTTGTCTTGGCCTCCCAAAGTGCTGGGATTACAGGTGTGAGCCACCACACCCAGTTGATCTGTCCATTTCTGATGGAAGGGTGTTGAAGTCGCCAACTATAATAGTGAATTCATCTTTTTCTCCTTGCAGTTCTATTAGTTTTTGGTAACTTTTGACTCACATATTTTGCTACTTTCTTGTTAGGCTTATACCCATTATGTCTTCTTAGAGAATTAATCCCTTTAACATTATATAATGCAGGCCAGGCACAGTGACTCACACCTGTAATCCAGCACTTTGGGAGGCCAAGGCAATAGGATCAACTGAGGCCAGGAGTTTGAGACAAGTCTGGGCAATGCAGTGAGGCCTCGTCTCTACAAAAAATTTTTTAGAAAATTAACCAGGCATGGCAACATGTACCTATAAGTCCCAGCTACTTGGGAGGTTGAGGCTGGAGGATCACTTGAGCACAGGAGTTCAGATTAGCCAGGGAACATAGCAAGACCTTGTACACACACACACACACACACACACACACACACACACACACACACACACACACACACACACACACGTAATGCCCTTTTCTATGCTGATAATTGTTTTGCTCTGAAGTCTGCTCTATCAGAAATGAATATAGCTATTACACTTTCTTTTGTTAGTGTTAGCATGGTATATCTTTTTCTATTCCTTTACTTATTTATTTTTTTTTTTGAGAAGGTCTCTCACTCTATCGCTCAGGCTGGAGTGCAGTGCCATGATCTTGGCTCACTGCAACCTCTGCCTCCTGGGTTCAAGTGATTCTCCTGTCTCAGCCTCCTGAGTAGCTGGGACTACAGGCGCACACCACCACGCCCAGCTAATTTTTGTATTTTTTTTTTTAGAGACGGGGTTTCACCATATTGGTCAGGCTGGTCTCAAACTCCTGACCTCAACTGATCCACCTTCCTTGGCCTCCCAAAATGCTGGGATTACAAGTGTGAGCCACTGCGCCCGGCCTTATCCCTTTACTTTTCATCTGTCTTGGTATTTAAAGTGTCTTTGTTTTGATTGGTATATTTAGATCATTGATATTTAAAGTGATTGTTGATATAATTGGATTGTCACCATATTTTTCTATTCCTTGCCCTTGTTCTTTGTCTTCTACTCTCTTTCTTCCTTCTCTGATTTTGAGTTATTTCATAATTCCATTTTGTCGCCTCTCTTAGCATATTAATTATACTTCTTTAAAAAATTTTGTAAGTGGTTACCATAGTGTTTGCAATATACATCACAACTAATCTTTTTTGCTTGTGTAAGGAAGTTTTTATTCTTCATATTTGAAGGATAATTTTACTGGATACAGAATTCTAGATTGGTGGATTCCAAATTTCTAAGTACTTTAGATATTTCACTCCATTCTCTTCTTGCTTGCATGGTTTCTGAGAAGTCCTATGTAATTCTTATCTTTGCTCCTCTATAGGTAAGATGGTTTTATTTATCTTGCTTCTTTCAATATTTTCTCTGTGTCTTTTTCTGCAGTTTGAATATGGTATGCCTAGGTGTTGAATTTTCAGTATTTGTCCTGCTTGGTGCTCTCTGAGCTTCCTGGATCTGTGGTTTGGTGTCTATCATTAATTTTGGAAAATTCTGTGCTATTATTACTTCAATTTTTTTTTTTTTTTTTTTTTTTTTTGAGACAGAGTTTGGTCTTTTTGCCCAGTCTAGAGTACAGTGGCACAATCTCAGTGCACTGCAACCTCCACCTCCGGGGTTCAAACGATTCTACTGCCTCAGCCTCCCGAGTAGCTGGGACTACAGATACCTGCCACCATACCCGGCTAATTTTTTGTATTTTTAGTAGAGATGGGGTTTCATCATGTTGGCCTTGAACTCCTGACCTCAAGTGATCCGCCCATCATGGCCTCCCAAAGTGCTGGGATTACAGGCATGAGCCACTGCACCTGGCCTCAAATATTTTTGTCTGTTCCTTTCTCCCTTCTTCCTTCTGGTATTCCCATTCTACGTCTGTTACACATTTTGTAGTTGTCCCACACTCCTTAAATACTCTGTTCTGTCTCTTTCTTTATATATATATTTTTTGTTTGTTTGTTTGTTTTTTGCATTTCAGTTTTGGAAGTTTTTATTGGCCTATCTTCAAGCTCACTGATTCTTTTCCCTGCCATGTATTGGTGAGTCAATCCAAGGCATTCTTTATTTCTATTACAGTGGGTTTTTATTTCTAGCACCTTTTTTTGCTTCTCAGTTTCTCTCTGCTTATATTACCCATTTCTTCTTGCACACTGTCTACTTTTTTCATTAGAACCCTTAGCATGTCAACTAGAATTCAAAAAAAAAAAAAAATTCTAGTGTGGACTGGGCATGGTAGCTCATTCCTATAATCCCACCACTTTGGGAGACTGAGGTAGGACGATCATTTGAGGCCAGGAGTTCAAGACTAGCCTGGGCAACATAGCGAGACTCTGTCTCTGCAAAAAATTAAAAGAATAGCCAGTCTTGATGGTGTGCACCTATAGTCCTAGCTACATGGGAGGCTGAGGCAGGAAGATCACTTGAGTTTGAGGCTAGAGGCTATAGTGAGCTATGTTCATGCTACTGCACTCTAGCCTGGGTGACAGAGTGAGAACCTATCTCTAAAAACACAAACAACAAAATCCTAGTATGATAATTCTAAAATCTCTGCCATATGTGTGCCTATTTCTGATGCTTACTCTGGTGATTTTTTGTTAAGAGCCAGACCTAATATATGAGATAAAGGGAAATGAGATTAAATAGACCTTTAGTGTGAGCTTTCATGCTTAATCTGTCTAGGGTTAGGCTGTGTTTACAGTTTGCTGTCACTGTATCAGAGGCTATAATTGCCCTTTGTGTCCTTATTTTTGTTTCCTCTGTTGTCTTTGGGTTTCCCTAGGGACTTCTTAAATAAGGTCTGAGATGTGCAGTTCTTTACATTATAACTCCCCCAGTACTGGTTCCAGCAGTGGTTTCTGTTCCTGGCCTTCTACTTTGGCAAGCTGTGATTCTCTGTGTCCACCTGTCTGTCTCTCCAATTTTGGAGGAAGCAGATTGTCCTTTGACCTCAGTTCTCCAATGGATCTCAGAAGTGTTATTGATTTTCAGCCATTTGGCTTACTATGAGGGTGGAGGGATGACTCCAAGCTCCTCATATGCTGGACCAGGAACCAGAAATCTACTTCTTTACATCTGATTTTGAACATGTGAATTCTTTTTTTTTTAATTTAATTTAAAAAATCTAGTAAAGTCTAGGTGTGTTTTCTCACTCCTGTAATCCCAACACTTTGGGAGGCCAAGGCAGGAGGATCACTTGAAGCCAGGACTTTGAGACAAGCCTGGGCAACATGGTGAGACCCCATCTCTACAAAAAATTTAAGAATTACCTGGGCATGGTGGTGCACGCCTGTGGTCCTGGCTTCTCGGGAGCCTGAGGTGGGAGGATCACTTGGGCCCAGGAGGTCGAAGCTGGAGTGAGCTATTACCTTGCCATGGCAACCCAGACTGGGCAACAGCAAGACCCTGTCTCTAAAGAACAAACAAAAAACTACTACAACTTCACCTCTGTGGTCTTCCCCCAAAATCCAGTAACTCCAAAGTAACCACAAGAAACACATCAAACGAACCCAATTTGAGGGCCATTCTACAGCATACCTGACCAGTACTCTTTGGAACTGTTAAGGTCATCAAAAACAAGGAACATCTGAGAAACTCACAGCCCAGAAGAGGCTAAGTGGACATGATGACTAAACATAATGTATCCTAGAACATAGGCAAAAACTAGGGAAATGTGAGTAAGATGCAGAGTTTAGTTAATAGGAGCGTAATACTTTGGTTGATTATTTGTGACAAATATACCATAGTTATGTAAGAGTTAACAATTGCAGACAGTGGATGCAAAATATACAGAAAATTCTACTCTCGTAACTTCTCTGTAAATTGAAAACTATTTAAAATAAAAGGCTTACATAAATTAAAATTTTCAATGATCTTCTAAGGTTCTAAGCTGGTCAACGTCCATCACCTTCTTGGAGAAGGAGCCTTTGCCCAGGTATACGAAGCTACCCAGGGAGATGTGAATGATGCTAAAAATAAACAGAAATTTGTTTTAAAGGTAAATGACCTGTGTTGTTTTTTGTATGATATAGAAATGAATTTTAGATCTTGAGTTTGCCAATCATTTTTTTTTCTTTAAGATAGTGGTGTTTTTATTTATGTCTATAGTTGGCAATTAAAAAACAAAAACTACAAAGGATTTAGAAATTTTTTTCCCACTAGGATTGTCTTGCAGCAAGTCCCACATTGCAGCAACAGTTCATAGCTTGTTATCACTGTCAACACCACATCCTTATTGGGATAGAGGTTGCTTGATTGCTATCATTTTTCAGAATGTGAGACTGGATATGAATTTCACATACCTGATTTGCAGGTCCAGAAGCCTGCCAACCCCTGGGAATTCTACATTGGGACCCAGTTGATGGAAAGACTAAAGCCAACTATGCAACACATGTTTATGAAGTTCTATTCTGCCCACTTCTTCCAGAACGGCAGTGTATTAGTAGGAGAGCTCTACAGCTATGGAACATTATTAGTAAGTATTCATTTTTATGATGAGCACATGAATTTAAAATGCATTTTTGGCTTGTACCTTGCATGTACTTTTGTGGTTGGGGCTTTTGTGGAGTGGTGGGCAGGGGCAAAGCTCTCAATTTGAAATTTTATTAATCTTGTGCCGCTAACTCAGGATTCCTTTTTCCATTGTTCCTAGAATGCCATTAACCTCTATAAAAATACCCCTGAGAAAGTGATGCCTCAAGGTCTTGTCATCTCTTTTGCTATGAGAATGCTTTACATGATTGAGCAAGTGCATGACTGTGAAATCATTCATGGAGACATTAAGCCAGACAATTTCATACTTGGAAACGGGCAAGTGTTATGCTTTTAACAGGGTTCTTCTCTTCCTATTTCCATAGCAGCCTTTCATCATTTGTGCTCATGCAGCCCGGCTTTGTTTGTGTTTAATACAGATTTTTGGAACAGGATGATGAAGATGATTTATCTGCTGGCTTGGCACTGATTGACCTGGGTCAGAGTATAGATATGAAACTTTTTCCAAAAGGAACTATATTCACAGCAAAGTGTGAAACATCTGGTTTTCAGTGTGTTGAGATGCTCAGCAACAAACCATGGAACTACCAGGTATAAAAGTAAAGTGAGGGACTTGGAAATATTTTTCTGTGTTGCACTCATCAGATTTTCAAAATGAATTTGGGGATCTAGGTAGTTTGAGGTGGTCTCTTGAGGAGCAGTTGAAGGAGAGATGAGCCTAAGGCCGACATGGCAGGGATAGAATTCTATTCCTGAAAAATACTCTACTTTCTTATTAGTCCATTATAGATCCTATTATCAGGAAAGGGGAGCAGATATATTCTGTGGTGTTTGATCATCGGGAAGAGTATTTAATGATTAGTGAACCCTTCAGAAAGGAAGTCATGCAGCAAACAGACAGCTTGGTGTATTGCGGTCAAGGTAGGCCAGCCCGATTTCCTAAATCAGGGATAACAGGGAGACCCGCATGCCCACTCTGGGTAGAGCTGAGCACATGTTGGATATACCTGGGATGCTCTCAGGCAGGATGGTGGGTTTGACTATAATAGATGGTATAGCCAGATTCCCAACTGGTCAGATCAGGAAATGGATCATTATTGTTCTAATGGAAGATTGCAGAATTTTCAACCAACTAGAATATTAGGTGGCCAGGGGGGAGAATGCTAATTGGGATAAATGAAAAGTTTTGAACCTGGGTTAACAAAACCAACCACCAAGTTCCCTGGTGAGAACTGTGTCTTTCCGGGAGCCCGTGGTAAAAGGGGCAAAGATTCGGAGGTGGGGGTCTTGTTTCTAGTATGCTGTCACTGCTAGTGAGGCCTTAGGAGACGGTCGTTTTCCATCCTGTGGATGTGGAGGGGACTGGAGTGTTCTTTTCAGTTATGAACATGTCACACAACAAGAGGCCATGGGGGCAAGTTAGAGAACGACAGCCAGAGTCCCAGGGGAGTGAGCCGGGAGGACTTCCAAGCTGTCCCTGTGGAGGAGGGCTTAGAGTGTTGTGTCTGCCCCGTGTGACAGAATGAAGGACTTGAGAGGGTCGTGGTAGCTCACGAGGGCAGAGCTTTCCAAGAGACTACCTTAGGAGGTGGAGGGTCGTCTGCTATCCGTGGAAGCCTCTGGCAAAGCCTAGATATTCAGTAAGACATGTTAGTGGGGTGGTTGAACAAATGCCTTCCAAAATGTTTTCAAAGTAAAATCCTGTGAGTATTTAACTTGCTGCCTTAGACAGGCATCTTCATATAGTCATGTGTAAATTACCATTTAAGTCATATACACCTCTGTCTTCTTCATAGATTGATTACTTTGGGGTTGCTGCAACAGTATATTGCATGCTCTTTGGCACTTACATGAAAGTGAAAAACGAAGGAGGCGAGTGTAAGCCTGAAGGTCTTTTTAGAAGGTGGGTATTAGCGTTGGTGCTGTAGTGAAAAGAGAATAACTAGAGCAGAATGTTAGGTTCCATCTGGCAAAAAAAAAAAAAAAAGGATCTCTGTCACCACATGGAAATCCTATGCCTTGGGCAGTATGGTGACAGGACAGTCCTGGGCACTGGGCACAGGGAGCAAGCTGCATAGCTTTACCACTTCTGTCTCCCCACTGGGGCAGCTGATGTTCTCACTGAAAGCTCCTGGTCAAATGGTTGACATCCTGTACACATGCAAATGTTTCCACCCCTAATCACCTAATGTCACTAGTCCTCAGGTTTTCACTTTTTTTTTTTTTTTTTTTTTGGTCTGTGGAAATACTGATCCTGTTTTTGTCAGATATTTGTAAGAAGCAAAGGAAATAGTGTGTGTGAAAGTGCTTCATAAATTATAAAGTAATATGATGAGTAGCTCTCTCTCACAGGACAGTCCTAGCCCTGTGTTACTTGAGCTTCTCAAAGATTTTTTCTTTTCTTTTTTTTTTGTCTATAAATCACAGTGAAAATTCATGATTAGGCAAGAGTTCTTCCTGTCAACATGGATGGCTCTCCTAACACAATGTGTGAACACACTGTTGGAATGTTTTGTTTAAGCTGAGTTTTTGGTACCTGCATATTCATTATATCACTTATACTTTCTTTTTTGAGGCATAAAAACATGCAGAAAAGTACACTCATCTTAAGTGTACAGCCTAATGGACTTTTACATATGTTTATATCTTCTTGAGAAAACATAAGATGGGATTCCTGTGAACCTCATCTCCCCCAGCCCCCACTAAAAAAAAAGAAAAATAGCAATAATTTTATGAAATGTCATATACTGTACATAAATAAGGTGAGGTTCAGGCCCTGGAGGAAAGCTTATAACAACTATTCTTTATTCTGCATAATGAACCTCGTGTTTGGCAAATACTTTATTCCATCTTTGGCTCAAAATTGAAGGAGCAGATAGTTACATCTCTGACCACCAGTGTGAAGAAGAGCTGGAAGTTAACCCTCAGCAGACCTGATGGCATTTCCTGTCTGGAGCACAATTCCGTTACATTCTACTTTCTCTCCAAAGCCTTATCTCCACGTTCTGGAGTTTCTGCAGTTAATTTTAACAATTTTAGTAGTTGGAACTCTTAACTCTGGGCTCTCTCCTGGGCAGTCCAGCCTGTCTACCTGGTCCTGGTGCATGTGCAATTAGGCTTGACAGAAGCATTTGGCCAGATTATCCAATTCTGGCAGTATTGTATGTATGGCTAGCCAGAAGCAGACAGTTTGGGTTTTTATTTAAAGAGAGAGAGAGAAAATGTTTTGACTTGCAGTATTGCTAAAAGATTACTTATATTGTTTTTTGGAACAAGATGTATAAGACGTTCAATTGGCTCTTGAATCTCTCTCATATGTAATAGATACAGTGTTTCCATCCTTGCTGCATTGTATTGTGTTTAGCTGAGAGTTGTTACACTAAACTGTCCACGCCTGTGGAAGGCAGATGCAGGGGTAGGGTTATCCTGCATATTGAAGGCTACATTTTAGCCATTATTTATGCTTTGTCTTTTTCAGGCTTCCTCATTTGGATATGTGGAATGAATTTTTTCACATCATGTTGAATATTCCAGATAGTCATCATCTTCCATCTTTGGATTTGTTAAGGCAAAAGCTGAAGAAAGTATTTCAACAACACTATACTAACAAGATTAGGGCCCTACGTAATAGGCTAATTGTACTGCTCTTAGAATATAAGCGTTCACGAAAATAAAATTTGAATATAGACAATCCTTAAAAATCACACTGTAAATACGAATCTGCTCACTTTAAACCTTGATTTTTTTCATTTGCTGTTTATGTAAATGTTTGTTAACAATAAATCCCACAGAATATTTCCGTGTGACTTAGTTGTTAAAATATTTCAACAAAATACACAACCACATAAGGTCCCTATGTAGCAGGCTTATTGGGCTGTTTCTGGGATGCACACATTCGTGAGAATAATTCAGATGTGAGCATTGAGAAATCACTTTTTAAACACTGACCTGTTTAAGCCAAAAAAGGGCCAAGGCAGCTATTTTCCCAATTTGAAGTTTGGTGTCTGTGTACACACACACACACACACACACACACACACACACACACATTTCCCTAACATTTCCAAGGGACTTCAAGTTTTTATGAATAAAGCTTGCCTGCCCTTTATGGTACCTGTCCTTCATTAGAATGTATATCAATACTGACATTTTAATAATGCTGTTGATCAACTTAACAACAGTTATATTGATAGTTTCTTAGCTTGCCAATAAGACCTACATGGATCGAATAGAAATCTGAATGACAGAAAGGAAAATTGTTCTATTCCATACCTCATATATATGAAGCCATCCTAGGTTCAATAAGATCTTCAGCGTGTTATATTTCTTATGCATCAGAATTATGATTTCCAGGGTTGCATCCACACAGAAGGAAGAACTTATTCATGTATTTATTCATTCCTTCATTCTTCATGAATTTGTTTAATATCTATTCAATCAGTCCAAAACCTATTTATTTAACGTTAATCTTGAGCAGTACACTATGACAGACACAGAGAAGGACAGAGTGAAAAAACCAGATTAGAAAGGAGCACAGCCTGATCTTTTCCGTATTTTACCTGTACTCCCAGAGCCTCTGTGTTCTGCTGATTTGCTCTGATGTGACTTGATAGTCTTAGTCATTTCAATATGATGTAGCCTCATATGAAAAGCAAATAACTCCCTGAGTGTCTGATTTACTACCAAGAGGAAATACAATCAGCAAGGGAAATCAGACTCAATGTATGCAGCCTGCATGTGATGTTTGCAGAGGGTGTTGAAACATAAAATACAGGATATAGTATATACATGACAAGAACTCATGCATTGGCTTCAGGAATCTGGGCTGCTTTGGACCTTATTTATTTATGTATGGACCTCACGTAAATCCAGGCTGTCTCTACCTCCTGATAACAACATTCTACTCTCTCAGGCTGAATTCTTCTACAGTCTAACAGCCCATAATACCCTTGTAAAAGCTGTGAATATACCTACTCACTTGAATATCAATTACGTTAACACGGCAATCTTCGTTGTCTCCAGTTGCCCATGAAACGGAGCCTTGAAATTCCTCCAGAACCTAGGTCACCTTCATGCCAGCAGTCTGCTCAATCACCTCGATGCTTAGTCACTAAAAGGGCTTGCTAAGTTAGGGAGCCTCGTGAAAATAAAGTGATGTAACTATCAGGATCTTGTTCCTTTTTTATTGCACTAACAAAATAGAAAATATAAATGGTTCCCCAGAATGTAATATTTAAAGACCTATCTCCTTTAGTGAAAGAAAAAACCTCATATATTATGCTTCCTTAGACATATTTTTTGTCTTTTTCGTCCTTTGAAACATAGATATTTCCTATATATTTTTCTTGCTAATAAAAATTTGAGGCAATTTTGTTAAAAAAAAGCACAAGGATATTTATATGTGTGTGTGTATACATATGTGTGTGTGCATGTATATATACACACATACAGATACGTATTTCCCCTTCTCACTAAAGTAACTCAGTAGACATGTGCTCTTATTTACACAGTAAATGCACACACATGTGTACAGACACCCAACTTGACTGAAGTCTTAAAAATCTCGGCCTTCTCTCTGACTCTTTACATCTAAGAGCATGTTTTCTATATGAGAGATGTCTAAAAAATCACAGTAGCCAGTGACTGCACACCAATGCTGAGCAGATTTTGAAAATATCAAGTCCTAGACACATACTGTCTACATGTAAGACAGACTATGAAATATTAGTAAAGAATGAGAATACTTCTTCTTTTAATTCCTTAGGCTTCACACCTATAGAAATTAAAACCACAGTCTATTAAAATGATTCAATGAAAAAGCTGTGGCTCATTTCAGTTTTTTATTTTATGCCAGGGATGAATAGCAGTATGGACTTCAAAACAATAATTACCAGGGCCTGAAAATGTACTTCTGAAAGTAACCCTGTGGAGAATTATGAGAAATATACTTGGAATATAAGCAGAAACTGGAAGGATTAATAGAATAAAAACAATGTATTTTTTCTTCTTTAATTTAGTGAAATCAGTAAGATTGACTAGCATCAACCACTGAAAATGCAGGGAAGAATACAATTTTAATATTTTGTTTAACAAAATGTGCCACTTCTGTATTTGAAGGGCTTCAGTTTGGGTCCTACTGTTGTCACTCAAGAACTGTGTGACATTTATGATATCATAAATTGATTTCATAAATGACCAAATATAGGGTTAATCTATATCTAAAGGCATAATTTTAGCTAGAATCAATATAGACTTAGATTTCAAGTAATTTGGTAGGCTCTTCAATTTCTGGAGACATCCCGATTTATTTTAGATTATATCTATGTAAAATTTTTAAAGTAAAGTAAATCAGCTTAAAAGTGATTAAGGTAAATCAGCTTAAAGTCCATACATGTAATAAATATTTCTTGTGATTCATTATACTATAGGTACTAGTTTGAGAGTTAGAAACTGAAGATACAAATTCATAAGCATGTTGAGTTGATGGATTAACCACACACCACACATCAAATTAGGGTGTCACTGCATGCCTTACAGTTTCAAGAGATATTACAAAATAGTAAACACTAACTACAGCCTATTGTGTAAAAGATGACTTATTAGAATTTATGCCCCATCCCATGTGGTTAGAACTTCCTTGAGCGCCAGAGCCTTCTATATTCTCAGTAAAAAAGGCAGTGTGCATTTTAGTTTGTTAAATGAAAAGTGTAAATTAATGATTAAGTTTCTAAGTGAGTCATTATCATACTACCTTTCCAAAATTTTAATAAACAATATAAAAATTGATAGGAAAATTCTCATTGTCAAATATCATACAGAATTCTCTAATTAATCTCAAGGAAGAATGATAATTGGGTGGGGTTTCATGAACAAAGACAAAGTTGTTTCTATTCAGCTTGCTCTAAAAAAGAAAAGAAAATTAAAAGGATCTAAAGCCAAACTTTTAGTTCACATTAAGACATGTAAAATCTAAATACATTACACTTACTATTTTTTTAATTTTCAAACTAGTACATAAAAATAATGAATCACAAGGAATATTTATTACATTTACGAACTTTAAAATCAAAATATATTCACTTTTAAGCTGATTTACCTTATTTTTAAAACTTTATATAGAAATAATCTAAAACAAATCAGGATGTCTCCAGATATTCAAGAGCCTGCCAGGTTACTTGAAATCTAAGACTGTATGGATTCTAGCTGAGGTTATGCCTACAGATATAGATGAACCCTATATTTGGAAATGTGAGACTCGTTTTCCTCATTTTTACTTGACTATTTGTGCATTTTTATTAATATTTTAAGACTCCTTTCTTTTTCACTTTATCTGATACAAAAGTATTCTTGATGCTGTACCCAGAAAACATGAGACAATAATTTCTTCAACATAACAGCATTATTTGTAAGATTTACAGTAGTATTTAGTGATATGCCAACTAATACAGAGCAGTGAATTTGGTAGGAAGTGGATATATTTAAAGACTAGTATAAACTAATTATAATACACAAAACTACTCTGCTTACTGATTAAATTTTTTGTTAAATTTGTTAGTCTGGAGGCAACAGTCAAGGTGGGTCAAATAGTTGAATGTACCTGTGGAAGCATTCAGCTAGCTCATTACTGAAAAGCCCCAGTGATATCTTAACCAATACCTTGTTGGAAAACAAAAGGTCCATAGAATTATGCTTCCCAATAGGAAACTGTTTTAAAATATACATATATTACATTTAAGACCCTTTTACAAAATGTGTGTTTCTTCTTTATTCTCTTTAAATTTGGTTGATATATTTACATAAACAAATTTTAAATACTACAAATATTGAATATTGGAATGAGAAGCTTACTTTGTTCTCTAGGTCATTTTTCCAAATGAGTAAACAAAAAATGGTAAGTACAATATAAGAGGAAATTATCCACCAACGGTACAGTGCATTGCAAACAAGCTCTCCCTCTATCCTCGCTTATCTCAAAAGCAAACTGAATGTGGAAGAGAAACTAAAAATACTTTTTTAGAAATAAAAAGAATTGTGAAAAGATAAGAGTGTTTGTTGTTTGGCTTTTTGTAGTGTGAAAAAACAGACGTCCGATGACACAGAAATTTCAAATGGACACCCAGGCTAAATTTTAAAAAGACAATGCTGTTATCACAGATTTATTTACATTGTCTATTTATTATTACTTACGTATCATTATAAATACTCTCTTGAATAAAAATTATAAAGAGAGAAAAACTGAATAGATGTAATGACTATATTATCAAAACCCTAAAGTATTTATTATGTACCTTAGAAAGAACTCAAAAGGAATGGATTACAAATTATCACATATTTAGTCAATGTATTTATTTAATTGTGACAAGTGAAATAATATTAAATAAATTATGTTCTGTCTTCAGACTAAACTCATCCCAATTAAGGGTAAGCATTTTGTAAGTACTTAACATATGTTATTGTATTAACAACTCATGTAATACCATGGAGTTTCACCAATGGCCCTGGTGGAACTATGACTGCTGATGAAAACATGTTGCATTTTGCCTCTGGCAAAATCTTTTTCATTTGCTCCAACTGTAGTCATCCATTTTCTAGAGTGGTGCTACTTCGGTTGCTAATATCACTAGTCTGTCAAAATATATGAGGGACTTAAATCTTTTATCCAAATAAAGATTACAGGGATTTTTTTTCCCCCAGTGTACTAGCCATTTGCTTTCTTCTAATAAACAAAAGAAATGCTGAGATTAAAAAATTACATTTAGTATTCTGAATGACAAAAATATTTTGACCTATATTTGAACATGAGTAATCTGTGTATTTGATAAATGTTAAATTATTATATTCTTCATTGTAAGAATATTTCAAATGTTTATTTTTACTATTATTATTAAAGTAGCAACCTAATATTTTTCCTAATTCAGGTAACTTTTTTATTAAAGGAAGTACATTTTATTTTTAAAAGTTACATGCAAGTATATAGGTATTTAAATTTTTTTTTATTTTTAACAAAAAATAAAATCCTACCTTTGCAACTAACTTATTTTCATTTATCACTCTATTAGGGATATTTGTTCAGACATATCTCTCTTTCTCTCTCAATAGGTAGATAATTATGCACTTCATTTTTTACATCTCTTAAACATTTGACTTTGACTTTTATGACTTTTAATCATAGATATTTCCAAGTTTCAGGAATCTTTACATTTTATTTTAGAATAAGATAAACAGCTTGCAGACAGAGTACTCACTAAGTTAGTGATGAGAAAACTGGTAGTTCTCTACAAAGTACTAACACTTAGTCACAACACCAAACTAACTTCAAAATGCAATCCTAACATTTGTTAACAAGGAGAATCAGTATATTTACTACTGATTACCGTAATGTGTGTTTGCGTGTGGGGAGGGTGTTCTAAATTATTCTAGTAGAAATGTAAAGGACTCTTGAAAAAAGTTATAGAATATCATTGCCCTTGATGTCAAAAATCTGTTTTTAAATCTATTGTTTCCTAATTAATATAAGAATTTTGGCAATGTATACTACATTCCCAATTTGCTTTGAGACTAGACACATTTATTGTGTCTATGTGTAAGAATGATGTGGAGAAATCTACAAGGTAGAAAATTGGCATCTCTCATTTCTGCACATCTTATAGAGCAGAGCCAATGATCACCTTTGTTCAGATTTTTTTTTTGAATGTTTTTATAGCAAAAAGCTTTGGAAGATAGAGACAGTGTCTCACTCTTTGAAGCAAAGGGAAGATTTTTTATTGATTATTATAATGAAAATAATGCTTCTCTCTTAACCATAAAAAATGTTCAGAATAAGAAAATGTCTTTTTTTCTACAAATTATTCTAGGGTTCCAGGCTTTCGTGGTTTGTCTGACTGTCATCATTTCCAGACACCAAAATGAAACAGTGGAAATCCAGGTCAGAAGTTAATTTTAACAAGGTTGCCCTTCTAATTATCGGGTTGGCTGACATTTACTCACGTGGTCACACTTAGCCAGGAAAAATACTGGTGAATGTGGTCTTAACCTGAGTAGCCATGAGGAAGGAGAGAAAAAGGTTGGATAGAGACAGGCTGAACAACCACTGATACATGGTCTTTAAAAATCCTGGGTAACAGCTACTCGGGAGGCTGAGGCAGGAGAATGGCGTGAACCCGGGAGGCGGAGCTTGCAGTGAGCCGAGATCGCGCCACTGCACTCCAGCCTGGGCGACAGAGCGAGACTCCGTCTCAAAAAAAAAAAAAAAAAAAAAAAAAAAGAATAAACACAAGGAAAAATTTTTAAAAAGAACGACTATGTGTAATAATCCGAATAAAATCTAAACATGATAGCTGGGAGTTGGGTGGACACCAAAGAGAGATAAGTGCAGGACAAAAGAACTTAATAGGAAGATATAAGCACTGGGATATTTTAAAAACTTAGGTTATACAAACATGAACACTGGTCAACAACATACTGGCTACCAAGACTCAGAGTGTTAAAATTAAAATAATGAAATATGTATATTATGCAAATACATAGCAGCAGCAAAAAAGAACAGAGAGGAAGATAAAAAGGAAGGAAAGAAGGAGGGATGAAGGTAGGAAAGCAGATCAAACAACTCAGTAGCAAGGAAAAACCCAACTGAAAAGGTGTAAATGATATAAATATGTATTTCTCAAAGGACATAAAAATAGCCAACATATATACGAACAAAATGCTCAAAATCACTTATTATCAGGGAAATAAAAATTAAAACCACAATGATATATCACCTCACACCTGCTAAAGTAGCTATTACCAAAAAAATAGCAAAGATAGCAAGTGTTGGTGAGGACGTGGGGAAACAGAAAACTCCTATACACATTTGGTGGGAGTGTAAATTCGTCTAGCCATCGTATAAAACAGTATGGAGATTTCTCAAAAAACTAAAAATAGAACTATCATTTGGTCCAATAATCCCACTTCTGAGTATACATCCAAAGGACTTGAAATGAATATTTCAAAAAGATATCTGTACTCCCATGTTCACTGCAGCATTATTCACAATAGCCAATACATTGAATCAACGTAAGTGTCCAACAAACAATGAATGGATAAAGAAAATGTGGTAACACAAACAGTGAAATACTATTCAGCCTTAAAAGGAAAAAAAATTCTTGTCATTTACAACAACATGGGTGTATTAGTCCATTCTCAGACTACTAATAAAGATATACCTGAGACTCGGCAATTTATAAAGGAAACTTACAATCGTGGTGGAAGGGGGAGTAAACCTTTCTTCACATGGTGCCAGGAAGGAGAAGAGCAGGGCAAAAGGGGGAAAGCCCCTTATAAAACCATTAGATCTCATGAGAACTCACTCACTGTTACTAGAACAGCAGCATGGGAGTAACCACGCCTATGATTAAATTACCTCCCACTGAGTCCCTCCTACAATTCAAGATGAGAATTGGGTAGGGACACAGCCACACCATATCAACTGACAAACCTGGACGACATTACGCCGAGTGAAGTAAACCAGGTACAGAAACACAAATACTCCATGATCTCACCTATATATAAAATCTACAGAAGTTGAACTCATAAAAGTAGAGTACAATGATGGCTATCAGAGGCAGGGTAGAGAAGGGAAATGGGGAGATGTTGGTCAAAGGGTACAAAATTTCAGCTAGACAGAATAAATAAGTTTTTGAGATTTATTATACAGCATAGTGACTACAGTGAATACGAGGGTAATTTACATTTCAAAATTGCTAAAAGAGCAGATTTTACATGTTCACACCATGTAAAATGATAGATTTGATGAATATATTAATTAGCTTGATTTAATCATTTCAGAAAGTATATATATATATCAGAACATCACAGTGTACCCCATAATATATACAATTATTTCTTGTCAAAAATGAAGGAGGAAAGAAGGAAAAGAAAGAGAGGAAAGGAAAGGAAAGGAAAAGAGAGAAAAGAGAAAAGAGGGAAAAGAGAAAAGAAAAGAAAAGAAGTTGTAATCTTAACATTCCTACATTTAAATATAAAGATGAAGACAGTTTCTTCTTCTGAGTGTTTTGAGGGCAAGAGGATGTGAGTTATGCATGACAGTGATACATAGGGGCGAATAAAACTAGTGAGCGCTCCACATAGAACAACAGGTCATGATGCAAGCTACGTGATTAAATTGCACTTTTCCACTTGAAGTCCAAAAAAGGGATGCAACATATATTACATAATACAGTCATGTGCTGCACAATGATGTTTCAGTAAAAAGTGGACAGCCAATAAGACAGTGGTCCCATAAGATTACAAAGGAGGTGAAATATTTCTATTGCCTGGTGATATTGTAGGTTTTCCAGTGGGACAAGCTATGCAGGTGGAAGCCAGTGATAATGATGATCTTGACCTTGTATAGGCCTAGGTTAAAAAGTGTGTCTGCGTCTCATTTAATCATAAAAAAATTTAAAAGGTAAAACAAAATAAAAAGAATTAAAAATAGGAAAAAGAGTCAGAGCAAGATGGCTGAAAAGGAACAGCTCCAGCCTCTAGCTCCCAAAGCGAGTGACACAGAAGACGGGTGATGTCTGCAATTTCAACTGAGGTACCGGGTTCATCTCACTGGGGAGTGCCGGACAATCGGTGCTGGTCAGCTGGTGCAGCCCGACCAGCGAGAGCTGAAGCAGGGCGAGGCATCGCCCTCACCTGGGAAGCACAAGGGGGAAGGGAATCCCTTTTCCTAGCCAAGGGAAACTGAGACACACAACACCTGGAAAATCGGGTAACTCCCACCCTAATACTGTGCTTTACCAAAGGTCTCAGCAAATGGCACGCCAGGAGATTATATCCCACACCTGGCCCGGAGGGTCCCACGCCCACGGAGCCTTCCTCATTGCTAGCACAGCAGTCTGAGATCTAACTGCAAGGCAGCAGCGAGGCTGGGGGAGGGGCACCCGCCATTGCTGAGGCTTACGTAGGTAAACAAAACAGCCTGGGAAGCTCGAACTGGGTGGAGCCCACCACAGCTAAAGGAGGATTGCCTGTCTGTAGACTTCACCTCTGGGGACAAGGCAGAGCTAAACAAAAAGCAGGAAAAACCTCTACAGATGTAAATAACCCTGTCTGACAGCTTTGAAGAGAGCAGTGGATCTCCCAGCATGGAGGCTGAGATCTGAGAACGGACAGACTGCCTGCTCAAGTGGGTCCCTGACCCCTGAGTAGCTTAACTGGGAGACATCACCCACTAAGTGCAGACGGACACCTCACACCTCACACAGCTGGGTACACCCCTGAGACGAAGCTTCCAGAGCAAGAATCAGACAGCAACACTCGTTTTTCAGCAATATTCTATCTTCTGCAGCCTCTGCTACTGATACCCAGGCAAACAGGGTCTGGAGTGGACCTCAAGCAATCTCCAACAGACCTACAGCTGAGGGTCCTGACTGTTAGAAGGAAAACTAACAAACAGAAAGGACACCCACACCAAATCCCCATCAGTACGTCAGCATCATCAAAGACCAAAGGCAGATAAAACCACAAAGATGGGGAAAAAGCAGGGCAGAAAAGCTGGAAATTCAAAAAATCGGAGCACATCTCCCCCTCCAAAGGAACGCAGCTCATTGCCAGCAACGGATCAAAGCTGGACGGAGAATGACTTTGACGAGTTGAGAGAAGAAGGCTTCAGCCGATCAAACTTCTCAGAGCTAAAGGAGGAACTATGTACCCAGCGCAAAGAAACTAAAAATCTTGAAAAAAGAATGGAAGAATGGATAACTAGAATAATCAATGCAGAGAAGGCCATAAACGAACTGACAGAGATAAAAACCATGACACGAGAAATACGTGACAAATGCACAAGCTTCAGTAACCAACTCGATCAACTGGGAGAAAGAGTATCAATGATTGAAGATCAAATGAATGAAATGAGGCGAGAAGAGACGTCTAGAGAAAAAAGAGGAAAAAGAAATGAACAAAGCCTCCAAGAAATATGGGATTATGTGCAAAGACCAAATCTACGTCTGATTGGTGTGCCTGAAAGTGAGGCGGAAAATGGAACCAAGTCGGAAAACACTCTTCAGGACATCATCCAGGAGAACTTCCCCAACCTAGTAAGGCAGGCCAACATTCAAATTCAGGAAATACAGAGAATGTCACAAGATACTCTTCGAGAAGAGCAACTCCAAGACTCATAATTGTCAGATTCACCAAAGTTGAAATGAAGGAAAAAATGTTAAGGGCAGCCAGAAAGAAAGGTCGGGTTACCCACAAAGGGAAGCCCACCAGACTAACGGCAGATCTCTCGGCAGTAACTCTACAAGCCAGAAGAGAGTGAGGGCCAATATTCAACATTCTTAAAGAAAAGAATTTTAAACCCAGAATATCATATCCAGCCAAACTAAGTTTCATCAGTGAAGGAGAAATAAAATCCTTTACAGACAAGCAAATGCTTAGAGATTTTGTCACCACCAGGCCTGCCCTACAAGAGACCCTGAAGGAAGCACTAAACATGGAAAGGAACAACTGGTACCAGCCATTGCAAAAACATACCAAAATGTAAAGACCATCAATGCTAGGAAGAAATTGCATCAACTAACGAGAAAAATAACCAGCTAATATCACAATGACAGGATCAAGTTCACACATAACAATATTAACCTTAAATGTAAATGGACTAAATGCTCCAATTAAAAGACACAGACTGGCAAATTGGATAAAGAGTCAAGACCCATCAGTTTGCTGTATTCAGGAGACCTATCTCACATGCAAAGACACACATAGGCTCAAAATAAACAGATGGAGGAAGATCTACCAAGCAAATGGAGAACAAAAAAACGCAGGGGTTGCAATCCTAGTCTCTGATAAAACAGACTTTAAACCATCAAAGATCAAAAGAGACAAAGAAGGCCATTACATAATGGTAAAGGGATCAATTCAACAGGAAGAGCTAACTATCCTAAATATATATGCACCCAATACAGGAGCACCCAGATTCATAAAGCAAGTCCTTAGAGACTTACAAAGAGACTTAGACTCCCATACAATAATAGTGGGAGACTTCACCGCACTGTCAACATTAGACAGATCAACGAGACAGAAAGTTAACAAGGATATCCAGGAATTGAACTCAACTCTGCACCAAGCAGACCTAATAGACATCTACAGAACTCTCCACCCCAAATCAACAGAATATACATTCTTCTCAGCACCACATCACACTTATTCCAAAATTGACCACATAACTGGAAGTAAAGCACTCCTCAGCAAATGTAAAAGAACAGAAAGTATAACAAACTGTCTCTCAGACCACAGTGTAATCAAACTAGAACTCAGGACTAAGAAACTCAATCAAAACCACTCAACTACATGGAAACTGAACAACCTGCTCCTGAGTGACTCCTGGGTACATAATGAAATGAAGGCAGAAATAAAGATGTTCTTTGAAACCAATGAGAACAAAGATACAACATACCAGAATCTCTGGGACACATTTAAAGCAGTGTGTAGAGGGAAATTTATAGCACTAAATGCCCACAAGAGAAAGCTGGAAAGATCTAAAATTGACACCCTAACATCACAATTAAAAGAACTAGAGAAGCAAGAGCAAACACATTCAAAAGCTAGCAGAAGGCAAGAAATAACTAAGATCAGAGCAGAACTGTAGGAGGTAGAGACACAAAAAACCCTCCAAAAAATCAATGAATCCAGGAGCTGGTTTTTTGAAAAGATCAACAAAATTGATAGACCGCTAGCAAGACTAATAAAGAAGAAAAGAGAGAAGAATCAAATAGATGCAATAAAAAATGATAAAGGGGATATCACCACCGACCCCACAGAAATACAAACTACCATCAGAGAATACCATAAACACCTCTACGCAAATAAACTAGAAAACCTAGAAGACATGGATAATTTCCTGGACACTTACACTCTCCCAAGACTAAACCAGGAAGAAGCTGAATCCCCGAATACACCAATAGCAGGCTCTGAAATGAGGTAATAATTAACAGCCTACCAACCAAAAAATGTTCAGGACCAGACAGATTCACAGCCAAATTCTACCAGAGGTACAAGGAGGAGTTGGTACCATTCCTTCTGAAACTATTCCAATCAATAGAAAAAGAGGGAATCCTCCCTAACTCATTGTATGAGGCCAATATCATCCTGATACCAAAGCCTGGCAGAGACACAACAAAAAAAGAGACTTTTAGATCAATATCCCTGATGAACATCGATACAAAAATCCTCAATAAAATACTGGCAAACCGAATCCAGCAGCACATCAAAAAGCTTATCCACCATAATCAAGTGGGCTTCATCTCTGGGATGCAAGGCTGGTTCAACATATGCAAATCAATAAACATAATCCAGCATATAAACAGAACCAAAAACAAAAACCACATGATTATCTCAATAGATGCAGAAAAGGCCTTTGACAAAATTCAACAGCCTTTCATGCTAAAAACTCTCAATAAATTCGGTATTGATGGAACGTATCTCAAAATAATAAGAGCTATTTATGACAAACCCATAGCCAATATCATACTGAATGGGCAAAAACTGGAAGCATTGCCTTTGAAAACTGGCACAAGACAGGGATGACCTCTCTCACCACTCCTATTCAACATAGTGGTGGACGTTTTGGCTAGGGCAATCAGGCAAGAGAAAGAAATAAAGGGTATTCAGTTAGGAAAAGAAGAAGTCAAATTGTCCCTGTTTGCAGATGACATGATTGTATATTTAGAAAACCCCATTGTCTCAGCCCAAAATCTCCTTAAGCTGATAAGCAACTTCAGCAAAGTCTCAGCATACAAAATCAATGTGCAAAAATCACAAGCATTCTTATACACCAGTAACAGACAAACAGAGAGCCAAATCATGAATGAACTCCCACTCACAACAGCTTCAAAGAGAATAAAATACCTAGGAATCCAACTTACAAGCGATGTAAAGGACCTCTTCAAGGAGAACTACAAACCACTGCTCAGTGAAATAGAAGAGGACACAAACAAATGGAAGAACATACCATGCTCATGGATAGGAAGAATCAATATTGTGAAAATGGCCATACTGCCCAAGGTAATTTATAGATTCAATGCCATCCCCATCAAACTACCAATGACTTTCTTTACAGAATTGGAAAAAACTGCTTTACAGTTCATATGGAACCAAAAAAGAGCCCGCATTGCCAAGACAATCCTAAGTCAAAAGAATAAAGCTAGAGGCATCACACTACCTGACTTCAAAGTATACTACAAGGCTACAGTAACCAAAACAGCATGGTACTGGTACCAAAACAGAGATATAGACCAATGGAACAGAACAGAGCCCTCAGAAATAATACCACACATCTACAGCTATCTGATCTTTGACAAACCTGAGAAAAACAAGAAATGGGGAAAGGATTCCCTATTTAATAAATGGTGCTGGGAAAACTGGCTAGCCATAAGCAGAAAGCTGAAACTGGATCCTTTCCTTACTCCTTATATGAAAATTAATTCAAGATGAATTAGAGACTTAAATGTTAGGCCTAATACTATAAAAACTCTAGAAGAAAACCTAGGTAATACCATTCAGGACATAGGCATGGGTAAGGACTTCATGTCTAAAACAGCAAAAGCAATGGCAACAAAAGCCAAAATTGACAAATGGTATCTAATTAAACTAAAGAGCTTCTGCACAGCAAAAGAAACTACCATCAGAGTGAACAGGCAACCTACAGAATGGGAGAAAATTTTTGCAATCTATTCATCTGACAAAGGGCTAATATCCAGAACCTACAAAGAACTCAAACAAATTTACAAGTAAAAAACAAACAACCCCATCAAAAAGTGGGCAAAGGATATGAACAGACATTTCTCAAAAAAAGACATTCATACAGCCAACAGACACATGAAAAAATGCTCGTCATCACTGGCCATCAGAGAAATGCAAATCAAAACCACAATGAGATACCGTCTCACACCAGTTAGAATGGCAATCATTAAAAAGTCAGGAAATAGGTGCTGGAGAGGATGTGAAGAAATAGGAACACTTTTACACTGTTGGTGGGGTTGTAAACTAGTTCAACCATTGTGGAAAACAGTATGGCGATTCCTCAAGGATCTGGAACTAGAAATACCATATGACTCAGCCATCACATTACTGGGTATATACCCAAAGGATTATAAATCATGCTGCTATAAAGACACATGCACATGTATGTTTATTGCAGCACTATTCACAATAGCAAAGACTTGGAATCAACCCAAATGTCCATCAGTGACAGACTGGATTAAGAAAATGTGGCACATATACACCATGGAATACTATGCAGCCATAAAAAAGGATGAGTTCGTGTCCTTTGTAGGGACATGAACTCCTTTGTAGGGACATGGGTGCAGCTGGAAACCATCATTCTCAGCAAACTTTTGCAAGAACAGAAAACCAAACACCGCATGTTCTCACTCATAGGTGGGAATTGAACACTGAGATCACTTGGACATGGGAAGGGGAACATCACACACTGGGCCTATTATGGGGAGGGATGGCATTGGGAGTTATAACTGATGTAAATGACAAGTTGATGGGTGCTGACGAGTTCATGGGTGCAGCACACCAACATGGCACATGTATACATATGTAATAAACCTGCACGTTGTGCACATGTACCCTGGAACTTAAAGTATAATTTAAAAAAATTTAAAAAAAAAAAATAAAAAGGACATTGGTGAAGAAGTAGAAAAAGTTTGAGTAAGGTAGATAGTCTAGTTAGTAATATTGTACTAGTGTTAATTTCCTGTTCTTGAAAATTGTATGTTTTTGTGAGACACTAAAAATAGGAAAAGTTGAGAGACAGATGAGAACTCTTTGTATTATTTTGGCAACTTTTTCATTAATTATAAAACTGGTTCAAAGCAAAATGTCTATGAAGATCAAATAGTGAAAATAATAAAGAACTGGGAAATGCAAAGACATGGATCGAAAAGAATACAGAATCTAAAACTTCCATCTATGTATTATACTTTGTATATAATAAAAGTCGCTTCAATAATCAGTGGGTAAACTAAAAGGTTTCTTATTAAATGATGTGGGAAAACTGGTTCACTATTTTGTGGAAAAAAAAAAAAAAAGATCTTATCACACCAAAACCAATCTAAAAGGATTAAATACCTTATAAAAAGCAAAAACTAAGACAATAATAGAATAAAACATCAAATAGTTTTGGAACATGTGTATGTAGAAATATGTTTTATCTTTTTATAAAGACAAACTATAATCGGTACAGATGAGTATATCAAAACTAAAGATTTTGGTTCAATAAAAGACAGCAAAAATATATCCAAATGTTGTAAGACAGAATGGTGATGTATGCAATTTCTAAAACAGCTACAGATTTAAAATTATATTATTTTAGAAGATCAATTCTAGTTTTGCATTAGATTGAAACTCACTTTTTGATGCGATTCTGCAGGACAGTCCTTTCAAGGCTTTTCTTTTGTTGTGTCCATCATCCTCAAGAAGGCCACAGTCCTTGGGGTCCACGTGATCAGTGAGCTTCCCATCTTGTACTTCTTCCCTTCAAGGAGGAAGAGATAACAGAAATGCAGTCAGGTCCCTCGGCAGAGTCCCTCACGTGGCCTCCCAGGCATGGTCTGGTGGTCAGTGGCCAGCTACACCCAGGGCACTCACCTAGAGAGACCCCTGACAACGGGCACACGGGGCCAGGCTAGGTGCCACCAGGCACCAACAAGGTTAAACACAGCAGGGTCTTTGAGTGTGGCCCACCTCTAAGTCTGAGGGTCACCCAGGGAGATGCTCTACTCCGTCTTGGATTCCCACTCCGAGCTCTTGAATCTTCTCTTCAAAAGCAGTTTCCACTTCACTTTTTTTCCTAATGAATATGCCACAAAGAATGCCTCCGAGACAAATGCTATGAAAATCCTGAGGAGGAAGAGGTGGAGGGGGTTAGGTTGAACAGCCACGGTCTAGGTGACAAGGAATCCTGGCTCCAAAGGGCGCTTGGCCCAAGTACAAAGGCAGCCTATTGCTGCAGAGAAAATGCAAGACACGGGGAGAAATGACAACAAAGTATGCCCCAAGGACTGGACAGAACTTCCATTCAATCCGGAGACTCATTCCTCCTCTACATCCTAATTAAACAATGAACATCAGGAAGAAAATACAGTTTATTTGAAGGGGAACCTTAGGCCAAATAATTGCTGGAAGACAATTCTCCATGAAAGTCTCAGGTGTCTGTGGAGTCAGGGTCTACTGCACAAAGGCCTCTAGAGCCAGTTTAGGAATGTGTCTCTAAGGAGGTGTTCCAGGACAGTGACACAGAGGGAGGGCTCCCTCCCCACGGACAGTCCAAGGCAGCAAAGATAAAGACCGTACATTATCTCCCAGGAAATTTGCTTGCATTCCAGAGTAAAGATCAAGTCAGTCTCTCTCTCTCCTCCTCCTCCTACTCCTCCACCTTTTTCTCTCCCCTCAGCAAGGAGGATGAGCAGGTCACCAGCAGCCCTACATGAGATCAGTTGCCTGATTTTGGAGTCCCGTGCTGCACCACAGCCACTCCCATCCGGTCCTCACCACACTGGCCTGTGGAATTAGGGCTCAGGAAACTGACATGAAGCGTTGCTGGGGCTGCTACTCTTGCCATGAATAGCAGGCCGGCCTGTGTCTGGCCCGGGATCCGGTGTTTCCTGTTAGTATGTGCATTGGCAAATGAACATGTTAGCTTGCCAGCAGGGTGACATCTCAGAGCCTTCATGTTCCTGACTTGACAGTAATGATGACATAGCCCAGGGCTGTCACAGCACTCGCAGGCTTTTTGGAGGGCAGTAGAAAATATCTGGCCAGACATAATGGCTCACATCTGTAATTCCAGCACTTTGGGAGGCAGAGGTGGGAGGCTCCCGTAAGCCCAGAAGTTTGAGACTAGCCTAGGTAACATAGTGAGACCTCATCTCTATACAAATTTTTGAAAAGAAGAACTCATTACAGCCTTTTTAAGAACTCCAGCCCCAGCTCTGAGAGGGGTACGATCCTGATGACCAGAAAACGGCCACGTGAAAGAATCACAACGATCACAGGTACTCAAATGCAGGCCACTGGAGTCACAGATTACAAGAGAAAGAAGAGTCATTTTGAGAGGGGACATGTCATAGCAGCTTTCAAATGCTTACTGAGTTTTCCCATGGAAAAGAGATAAGGACAGAACTGGGAGCAGTGAGTAAAATTTGCCTGGGGGCACATTCCCCTCCCACTAGAACCCACCATGGGGCTTCCACTAGAATTCACCTGGGGGCACATTGCCACTAGAATTCATAAGGGGAGGCCAGGTGCAGTGGCTCACGCCCATAATCCCAGCACTTTGGGAGGCTGAGGTGGGTGGATCACCTGAGGTCAGGAGTTCGAGACCAGCCCGGCCAACATGGTGAAACACTGTCTCTACTAAAAATACAAAAATTAGCCGGGCTTGGTGGCGGGCTCCTGTAATTCCAGCTACTGGGGAGGCTGAAGCAGGAGAAACGCTTGAACCCAGGAGGCGAAGATTGCAGTGAGCAGAGATCCTACCAATGTACTCCAGCCTGGGTGACAGAGTGAGACTCTGTCTCAAAAAACCAAACCAAAACAACAACAAAAATATTTCACCAGGGGACACATTTTCCTTCCACCAGAATTCACCAGAGGTCCCTTCTACTAGAACTCGGCAGGGGACACATTTCCCTTCCACTGGAACTCACCAGGGGGCACATTTCCCTTCTAGAACTCACCAGGTGAACCATATCCCTTCCACTAGAACTCACCGGGGGACTCATTTCCCTTCTAGAATTCATCAGGGGGCATATATCCCTTCCACTAGAATTCACCAGGAGTCCCTTCTACTAGAACTCACCTGGGGACACATTTCCCTTCCACTAGAACTCACCAGGAGTCCCTTCTACTGGAAGTCACCTGGGGACTCATTTTCCCTCTACCTGTGGATGTGCTAACTACCAGAGCAGGATGACAAGGGAGCTGACCCCTTTGGCTCTTCGGAGTCCCATTGGTTAGCTGGATTTCAGTGGAAGCTGGACAGCAACTCAGGGGGCATGTTTCAGAGATGATTCAATCTTAGTGGGGAAGGGTAGGTAGACAAGCCAGGCCTCAGTTCCCTTCTGGTCCACACTACTTGGAAGGCTCCGAAACGTATGTTATATACAGATGTGCCACATGCTGGTGACACCGCAGGGAACACAGATATGGACAGAAAGAAGACCCTTCCCTCCAAGAGCTTAGCACCCATTGGGAAGATGCCGCCCACCCAACCTACACCAGGGTGGGACAGGAGAAGAGGGGCGGTCCCTTAGGTGTGCTGAAAAAGGAGATCCAAAATTCCCAACGCGGCTGGTGGAAACTCGCTTAACAATGACGATGACGACCACTATGTGGAACAAGATGAAGTACAGCTTTGCAGCCTGGTGGGTCACCAGGGTAAAGCCATCTGGAAGGAGTAGGAAGTTAAGGAACCAGACCTTTGAGAAACTCCATGGGTCCCCTGAACTCCAAGAGGCCAACAGATAATCCTCTTCTGAGGATTTACTTTCCACCTTTTCTACCTCACCCCAGGGTGCAGACCATCCCATGGATCTCCACCTTCTCAGAGAGGACACTGCGCCACCGGTGAACCACTGTGAGCTCCGTCAGCACAGTGAATGCAGAGGCCGAGTCACTGAAGTTGTTCTTGCAGTACCTGCTTCAGGCAAACGCAGAGTCCTGTAAGGCTCAGTTCTACAAACCAGGGCGTCAGGAGCAGCGAAATTCGGATCAAAGGATTGAACTTTGCCATGGAACACTCCCATCCTGACGATGGCAACGACATAGAAGACCACCTAGGATGGGAGACACTGGGTCACCAGCAGGCGCCCAACGCTGCAGAGGAGCAGGCAGAAGCAGTGGGAAGAACTGTAGGTCCAGCCAGTCATGCTCCCAGGGCCTGGCAGAAAGGGCATTACTAGCTTGTATTCCCAGGGAGGGTCACCCTCCCCAGTCAGGAGTTCCAAGCAGCCAGAAGAGGGTGGGCAGGGGTCGGCCAGTCTGCCAGGAAGCCTGAGCTATTTGCAGAGGGACAGAGGACGCGGCCAGCTGGGCCACACCTTGACCTCCCCAGAGTCTATTTACAAAGTCAGAAACGAAGCTCCTAGCAAGTTAGTGGGTTAAATATTCAAAAATATAATAGTACTCTAGGGAAAAAAAAGTAATAAAGGTCAATCTTCACTTTGTTCTTTATACTAAAATAAATTTCAAAATAAATAACCAAAGAGTTAGATGTAAACAAACAAAAAACGCATACCTGTACTACAAAAAAAAAAAAGTAGAAAAAGCCCTTACTGAGCATGATTTAAAACCTAGAAACTGCAAAAATTGACAAGTATGATATGTAATAAATCTAAGCTTTTATACACTCAAAAACCAAACCAAAACAAAAAGCCTTTATGTCAAAAAGGAAAAAAAGGTAGCAGATAAGGAAAAAGGAAAAATAATTGCTCTGACAGCCTACCAAGGCCCTATTTCCTTTAGAGGTCAAAGGCATATCATATCAAAAATTAAACAAACGGAAGAACAGACCAAAGATGTGAACAGGCTGTTTACTGAAAAATAAGCATAAATGGCAAAAAGGACATAGAAAAGATGCTTGGCCTCATGAATAACTAAACAAATGCAGTCCAAATGATACAATGCTGTTTCCTCACCTATCAGATGAGGAAAAAAATGGAAACATTTAATAACCCCCAGTGGGGAGGGGTGCAGAGAAACACATGCTGTTGCGCACTGTGGTCTGGAGTACCTGTGGCAGCCCGTCTTTTGGAAGGCAGGTTGCCATTATCGACCCAAATTTTAAACCCATTTACCTTTGGCCAGCAGTTCCACTTCTGGGAATGTATGCAACAGATCCACGCACATAAACCCACAAAGATGCATGCACAAGAAGAGTCCTTGCTGCATCATTTGTGATGGCAAGAAGGCAAGACCACTCAGCAGTCTGTCAGTAGTGGGGCTGGGCAGACACATACTGGACTCTTCCATCCATGGAGCACTTTTAATCACGGCAGAGCTTACCTGCAGGCACACGCCTCCCAGAACACAGGAAGAAAATATTCAGAAGAAAGTCGTACAACAATATTTTGAATGTGTTATCCCACTTGACTAAGGATAAACTGGATACCTACAGGCATGCATGTGATACTCATATATGTTGAAATATTTAGGAAGAGTAATAAGAAATGCTGAATATTTGCCTCTGGAAAAGAGCCATGTTGGGGGTAGGCATGGGCGACTTATAATCAATCTTTCACTCTTCTGTGCTAATGGAATTTTTTTTTTTTTTTTTTTTTTACCATTATCAATGAAAAGAACAATAAATGCTCTGTTGCAGCCTCCACCGCATCCAGGTGGAACCACCCTAGAGTGGGAGGCTCCTGGTCCCTGTGCAGCCTTGTATGGCCTCATTGTTGCTACTGCGGACCTCAAGGAGCAGGTGGGCCCTCTCCACACCAGGGCAAAGGAGGCTGTCCCTGGCACTCCCTGAAAGGAAGCTGGCCCTTAAACCTACATCCTTAAGAGACTACGTGCTTACCTGCTAGCCGGGAATACCCATCTGGACTGTGGATGGGAAAGAAACTGGGTCAGCCCACTGGGTTGTTGGTGTTTACTGCAGCACCCAGTGTACCTAACTGGTGTATGCCCAATGTTTCTAGAAACTTCAGGTTGCTTAAGAATGGCTACTGGAAACCAGTGAATTTCATTTACTTATTCTCCCTTTCTTTCTCTCCCTTAAAATAAGGCTTACTTTGGGAGGCCAAGGTGGGCAGATCACGAGATCAGGAAATCGAGACCATCCTGGCTAACACAGTGAAACCCCGTCTCTACTAAAAATACAAAAAATTAGCCAGACGTGGTGGCGGGTGCCTGTAGTCCCAGCTACTCAGGAGGCTGAGGCAGGAGAATGGCGAGAACCTGGGAGGTGGAGCTTGCAGTGAGCCGAGATCGCGCCACCGCACTCCAGCCTGGGGACAGAGCGAAGACTCCGTCTCAAAAAAAAGAAAAAAAAAAAAAGGCTTATTGAGAGTTGCCAAGAATGAACATCTTACCACTTTTGTTACATCAGATAGCAACGAGAACAGCTACTTGCAAAGACAAGTCCACCAAACATCAGCATCGTGGGCCCGACGTTAATTAATGTGGTCACTAAAACCTGGAATCTAGGACAAAACAAAGTCACTGACACAAGGCAAAAGGGAAGGTGGGAAGTAAAACTCACACCCCACCGCCATGTTCCCCTCCACACCTTTCCCCAGGCCTGAATCTGTTCTTTAAATGTCCTCAGGAATTTGCCTTTGTAGCTGCGTCAGCATCGGTCCACCCACCAAGCTAACAGGGAGTTAACCGGTGGCTTCTCCTGAAGCAAAGCAAGGCAGGCTGGACCAAAGCAAGGAAGGCAGTCATAGAGAAACTCATCAGGAAGACACGGGTGGGTGTGGAGACGGGAAAAGGATTTAGCCTCATCTGTTTTTCTCCCCCAACTTTTCCTCCATCCAAATCTAGCCTGTGTTAAGGCTGTCCTGGAGGCTTACGTTGACAACTGAACACCTTCTAGAAGGGCAGGCCCGTCCTCAGTGGGAGCCATTTCCCTAGCACTCCCTGGAAGAACACTGGTCTATCTAACACCGAGGGCAGGGCTTACCTGGGCTCTGGGGTCAGACTCCTGGGTTTGCATCCTGATCTGCCTCTTTCTTGCTGTGCACTATTGGGAGAGTTACTTAACCTCTCTGAGCTTCTGTCATCAACTGTAAGCTAGGGATAATAAAACTAGAGCTATCGGGGGTCACAGGTGGGATTTAATAAGACAATGGTTAACACACTCGAGTTAGCACTAGCTGCCATCATAACTCTTAGTCACCGTGCAAGCAGGCACAATGCAGGCCAGTCACAGGGATGAAAGTGACTGTCACAATCCCTGTCCTCAGATGCTCTTTACCCATCTTCATTGGCTTCGGTCCCCACAGCTGTGCACCCCAGAGAACCCCAACAAGTTACATCCTGGATTCATAATTGGGCACATGTACAGTAAGCACGTGAAGGTGCTTTCCACAAGGCCCAATGTGGGAACCCCTCAAGCCCAGCTATTGCATGCCACTTTCTCTTTATCTTTGAAGGCTGAGGATGACCCTTAAGAGCCGGAGTATTCTCAATACCAAGACAATATCCAGGATATGCTGACTGTTATATTCCCTGGCTGGAAAAGAACACAATCGTTTAACATTCCATTGTCTCAGAGCCTCTGGCTTGTTCCTTTTACGCAGTGAGGTCTGAGGCTCTGTGGGTACCAGGGATGATGTAGCTTCACTTCAAGGACAGACAACGGCTGTGAGCAATGAGGAAGCAAGAGCTGCCTGGAAACACCAACCACTCTTGCACATCAAAGCCGGGGGCCAGCTTTAAAGAGATGCCCAAGTGAGCGTTTGGTGTGATGGATGCTTACAAACAAAATCTCTAAGATACAGCTAAACACAAACAAAGCCACCATCCTCCCAAGAGGATGCAACATTTTAAATTATTTTTTGTCCCCTTTTTCTGGCTCCAAACATCTTAACAGTGCACAGCAGGTGTTCAACAGACTGATGAAACGTTCAACAGATTGAATGCAGGATCCCCACCCCAGGAGGTAGTGAAGCTGAGAACTGGCAGCACTGACCTGACTGAATGGTGGCATTGGCCACAGTGACCGCCAGGGCAGCAATGATGATCAACGTATCAAACCCAACAGTGCAAAAGCTAAGTCGGTTATGAATCAAGAGAAAGGCCTGTCAGGTTTAAGACACGATGAATTCTGAGAAAACTTCAAATCCAGTATCGCATGCAATGCAATGATTCAGCCATAAAACTGATTTCCATCATTTTTAGGATGGTAGACATGAAGCCAGAAACACTGTTTGAGCAACCTAATGAGCATCCCTTGGCTGCTCCAAATAACCACCTCTGGGCATTTGTAGAAATCATCTAATTCATATCATAGTAATCATCTTCCAAAATAGGTCTAATCTGTAAGAATACTTTGGCACATTTTCAGAATACACAGTCCAATCTTGGTTGGCATCGATTTTACTAAATGCATTGTAACTTTTTAATTGAAGAGGAAATTCATCACCTTGTTACTTTTCTGTCTGACAACTGTGCCACAGGACAATAGAATATTGGACAACATTAACCCATTCCCCTTTGGTCATATGCACAGCATAATGAGTTCCTGACCCTCAGAGTGGTCAGACCTGCATTTGTGTCTCTGTGTCCCACAGGGCCTGACAGAGTCAGGCAGTCTGCAGCATGTGCAAGATGGTTCAGGACTGGGGGTAGGCAGTCTGGAAAAGAAACAGCCCACCGGTAAATACATTCCCCACCCAGGGAAGAGTTTGCTAACAGTCCTCATTGTAAGATGGCAAAGGGAGGTATGGAAGGAATTGCCTTGTTGGGTGTGACGTTCTAAGACTGTAATAATAAGAAATATATATTTGGTCTTCACCACTACACTTGGTTCCTGACCAGAGCCAGAAAATCCTTGTAATTTTCCAACTCATAAAAGTATACCATGCAATTTTACACAGCCATAAAAAAGAATGAAATCATGTCCTTTGCAGCACCATGGATGGAGCTAGAGGCCATAGTCATGAGTGAACTCACACAGGAATAGAAAGCTACATGCTGTCACTTACAAGTGGAAGCTAAACATTGAGCACATATGGACATAAACATGGGAACGACAGACTCTGTGGACAACCAGAGCAGGGAGCAGGGGAGCAAGATGTGGGTTGAAAAACTAACTATTGGATACTGTGATCACTACCTGGGTGCAATATACCTATGTAACAAACCTGCACATGTACCCCAGTGCCTAAAAGTTGAAATTGAAAAAAAAACAAAAAAAAGTAGGCTAGGTGCAGTAGCTCATGCCTGTAATCCCAGCACTTTAGGAGGCTGAGGCAGAGGATCACTTGAGCTCAAGAGTTCAAGACCAGCCCGGGAAACATGGCGAAACCCCGTCTCTACAAAATACAAAAATTAGCCAGGCATGGTTGCGTGTGCCTGTGGTCCCAGCTACTCAGGAGGCCAAGGTGGGAGGATCGCCTGAGCCTGGGAGGTCGAGGCTGCAGTGAGCTGAGATCACACCACACTGCACTCCAGCCTGGGAGACACAGTGAGACGCTTTCTCAAAAAAAGGAGTAATAAAGGTGAAAGGAGAATCTTGTAATTCCTAACAAGCACCTTTCAGCCCCACCTGAGTTCATGTTAATGAAGTGCCTTTGGAAAGCCCTTAGGAATGGGGTTTGTTGCCAGGGGAACTACTGTGCCATTAGAAAGTTGGGACTTTCAGCCCCACCCCTTCTCCAACTCCCAATCTCTATGGAGGGGGAGGAGCTAAAGGTTTAGGTGATCGTCAGTGGCCAAAGATATAATCAATCATGCATACATAATGAAACCTCCATAAAAATTCCAAAGGATAGTGCTGGGAGAACTTCTGGCTTGGTGAACACATGGAGGTGCTGAGAAGAGAGAGTGTATGCTGGGAGAGGGTATGGAAGCTCTGTGCCTCTTCCCCGTACCTTGCCCCTGTAATCTCTTCCACCGGCTATGCCTGAGTTGCATCCTTTTACAATAAACTGGAAATCCAGTAAGTAAATTGTATTCCTAAACTTTGTGAGCTGCTTAGCAAATTATCAAACCCAAGGAGGAGGCCGTGGGAACCTTGGATTTATAGCTGTTCACTTAGAAGCACAGGTGACTCCCTGGCTTGTGCCTGGCCTCTGAAGTGCAGGTGGCCTTGTGGGACTGAGCCTCAACCTATGGAATCTGACAGTAACTCCAGGTAGATAGTGTCAGAATTGAGTAACTTGTAGGACACCCACTTGGTGTCCAGAGAGTTGAGCAATTGGTGGGTGTGAGGAAGAAAACACACACATTTGGTGTCGTAAGTATTGTGAAGCAGTAGAAGAGGACATTTTGCTTTCATTTTAAAAAAGATCCTTTCTAAATTCAAGATGCCATGATCTGTGATTCTAATTTTAGCTAAAGTCAGTTCAAACTGACATCATGAATAGCAGTTTTTACTGAGCCAGAGGTTCAGGATCTTATTAAGATGCCTCCAAACTGGGCAGATGGAACTTGGCGAATGGCAGCCATATTCCCCACAATGTGGTAGGAAATCCCCTCTCACCCCTATGCCAACTCTCCCCTCCCGAGGACACAATCTCACCAATTCCAGAACTGCCTCCTTTTGAAATAGGCTCTGGGCTCACACGTGTACAGCTTCAGGAGTATCTTCATGATGTAGAGAGATAGGAAAAGTCATTCTGCATAGGAAATGAAGGGGTTTTCTCATCCAGAGCCATGAATATGGCATTTATTGGAATGATGACATCAAAAACCCAGACAAAAGTCCTGGCATGAGAAAAAAAAAAAGAAAAGAAGAGAGACATCCTGTCATGCCACATTTCAGTGACAAGAACATCAGCCTGTTCAGAGGGGCTGTTCTGTTTCCCGGCAGCACACACACTCCTCATCTATGGAAGGTTCCAGTGGGGCTGGGTCCTGACATGCACCTGCCTCCTGCTGCCCCTGGTGCAGGCCTTCTCTCCAAGGAGAAAATGAAGACAGGGTGAGAAGAGACAAGAGAGCCATGGTTTTCAAAGGTGCCTCTTTGGGAGCAGAGCATCTGGGCCCGATGACAGCTCAGGGGACAGGGAGAAGGTTTAAGGTTCAGCACAAGATCATCACACCGTTGCTACTTGCCCCTGGAAACTTAACATGCTTCACTAAGAAAGCTTCTGAAAACCTCTTTACCCTTCATACACCCAGGTCTTCCAAGAGACTGGCACGTTAATCTTCTTCACCAAGTTCAGAGTGAAAATGGGTGAAAAACATGACAGCTGGGCTCAACTCAGCTTTTCAGCTCCAGAGCCAAGAGCAGTGGCACAGGGAACACTGGCTAAGTCAGGGGCGTGGCTCTGAGAAGACCGAGGAGGGACTAGCCCAGTGTTCTCTGTGATGCCTATACTCCAGGCCCAAACACTTGGGGCTGCATATGGACATGCCAACCTCCACCACGTGAAACACATTGATAGATCAATGTTGGAGTTCAACATTGGGACTGACTTCTGTCGATCCCAAGAAGACAGCCTCTCCATGTAGGGCTTTCCTAAAAATAAGATATGGTCAGCTAAAAGGAGTATTTACCTACTTCCAAGGCTGAGCTGCTTGCAAGGACTTCTGAACCACACGCTTTAGTGAAACATTAAATTCAAAGAAAGCAAGAGGCCACCATGGCTAGGAATGAGCCTCTAACAAGAGGGGTATTCCAGGTCACAAATATTAGAAATTGGATCTCAAACTAGGATAAATGGCTTTTTCTGGATGTCATCTACTTGAAAATAAAAGAATTAACTGGCCTCCTCAACAATCATTCCAGCAACGGTAACTCGTGAGTGCTTACCATATAATTCCCAGCATCAAAGGCCACATTTGATATCAACTTCATATTTACTCTGAAGGGGCTGGAATCTCCTGAATTCAGAGAGTGATGACCTTCCCTGGCTTAGAGAGCATATTTAGTCTGTGGCCCTTGATCATCTTAGGAAACATCACAGAAGGAAGCATCATCTAGAAGCCTGTCCTGGTGAAGGTCAAACAGTGTGTTCTGAGGCCTTTCCATGCCTCCTGAGACACCAAAGGCAGGGAGCAGGGGGATAATTTGTAGCTTCAATGATGAAACACATTCTGTAGAGTTGGCATAGCAGATTCCTCTGTTTTTAAAACAGCTTGAGAGAAAACTGCCCCTGTCTCATTTGCTTGTGCCAAACCATCTTCTGGACTAAGAGGCTTGTAGATAACTGGTATACCCGTGGCATCCAGGCTTCCAACAAATGTCTCTTGATGTTGATGGTGACCACTTGGATGTTGAAGAGGTCAGCCAACCGTAGAAAGTTCATTTTGTCTGCAATGGAAATACAACCCCAATATCCATGGCCACTATAACACGAAGGTCCAAAGGGTGAAGCCAAGTCAGCACAGACTCTTGGCTCCACATTTCACAGGTAAATATCTAGAGCCCTAAAGGGTGAAGGCTCAAGGCCAAGGAGCCAGTGAGAGACAGAAAAAAAGAGAGAGGTAGAACCAGCAAGAGGCACTGCCAGCCTCCAATCCCCCAGGCCTCCTTCCTGTCCTTCCACAGGCCCCTCTGCCAATCCCAAGTAGCTGAAAGCGATTGTGCTCATTTGCAGAAGCCACACCTCACACCCTGCCTTCCACCCTGCGTTCCTCTTCACATGGGCCATTGCTGCTTTCAGTGTCTGCCTTGACCTACCGTTCTAGCCTCAACTCCACTTTCCGTTTCTCTCCATGTAGTTTCCAAAGTATTTGTGATCCACACCCTTGAATTTGAGTTCCTCCCTCTGCACACTCCCTCTCCCTGCCTTCTTCTCAGGGATTCACTCAAACCTGTAGCTTCCAAGATGAGCTCACTCACCACCCCAGGCCAAAGCACAATGGGTGCTTCCTTGCTTTCTTGACTGACTTAGACCCACCGGACTGATGAACTGAACTGATGCTCTCCAGACCTGCTGAATGCCTGGGGCCAAAAGGTTATGCTCCACTACTCCATGTACCTCTCTCTCACCGGTGGGGTCACTGGGCTGGTTCTCAACTATTTATGTATGAACATCCGGTAATTATGTATAACTTAAATAGTACATCAGTGGATGAAATCAGAATGTGCAGAGTGTTGCTGCTTCTTTGAAAACTAAACTGAGTGCTTTGGAACCTCTAAAGCAAGTTGCTGAAATAAAATGCAGGAGCAAATCAGGTGTAGCTGAGACCACAGGGAAAGGGTGGGGCGGGAGTTTTAGAAACCTAGAAAGTTTTCCATGGAGCATGCCTGGCAGATACCCAGGTCTCCACTTCAGTTTTCAGAAGGAAAAAAAGAATCATCATTCCACAGGTGGCACACATTAAACACACATGTTGCTGTTTCCGTCAATGCCATACGGTGCTAAGAACATGAAAGCACACGCATCCATCAAGTTGGATGAAAAACATCCTTAGATATCTTAGCATCTGTCAAGTTTCCAGATCTTTAGAGTTAGAAGGAAAATACACATATACATTTTAATGACCCTTTTAATGCCCATTCAGAGAGAAGTCCAGCCTCAGGGAATTATGTACCTGGATCCGGGGACCTGGGCGACCCGAGCTCCACCATCAGAGCTTATGGAGACACTAAGATGACAACTATAACTACGATTCAGGGTGAACTGGTGAGGTCACTGACAAGGAATCCAGCCCAAACCCTCACCATTAAACAACCTCAATCAACAAGGGACAACTCAGCAAAGTCCCTGGAGTCACATCTTTTAATCCAGAAGATTCAGCAGAGCAAGAAAGATGAAAGAAATTCAAAACTAGTCAGTTTGTGTTCAGAAAGAACTTGTACCCATCTGCAACTTCACTTTGTAGCTTAGGGGTCCACAAACTCTATAAAAGGCCCGAGAGTAAATGTTTTAAGCTTTGCAGGTCACACACTCTCTGTCACAACTATTCAACTCTGCCATTATATATAAAAGCAGCCAGAGACTATATGTAAATGAATGAGCATGGCTCTGTTCCAATAAAATTTTATTTACAAAACAGACAGCAGGCCATATTGGGCCAGTAGACTATAGTCTGCAAATCCTTGTAAATACCACATTATTTCCCTCATATTCTCTTTGTTAAGTATTCTATTTAATCCTTTTCTTTCTGTACTTGTAAGATTTGTGTTTGTCAGTTAACACTATTGTTTAACACTTTTGGTACTATCAGAATTCCAGGGTTTAGCCTTGGTGACTACAAATCCTTACAACTGCTGATCAAAGGGAAAAATGGGAATGTTCACAAATGTCTTGCTAATCCTCGACTGCACAGTGTTGAGACCATTGTGAAGCATGTAATCCTGTTTTCCTGTTTGGCTTTCTGTTACTAAGGCTGTCTTCGCAAGTGTTACTTGAGCAAAGAAGACTCTTGGGGCACTTAGACAGCAGAAATTACTACTACATCCTGTGAACTATAATCTAGGATCCTCCAAAGCCAACCAATCTGACTGGCTGTCTTTTTCTTTCTTTCTTCTTTTCTCTTCAAGATAGAATCTCGCTCTGTCACCAGGCTGACCTCTTGGGCTCAATCGCTCCCCCCTTCTCAGCCTCCTGAGTAGCTGGGACTACAAGTACGTGTCCCCACACCCAGCTAAGTTTTGTATTTTTTGTAGAGATAGACCACATTGCTCAGGCTATTCTCGACCTCCTGGGCTCAAATGATCCTCCTGCCAAGGCCCCCCAAAGTGCTGAGCTTACAGGCGTGAGCTACAACACCCAGCCTGTCTTTCTTAAAAACATGTGTGCCTGATAATAATATTTAAATGGACACAGCTGTTTTGTAGAAGGTAAGACTGGGGAAATGGGTTAAACCATCAGCTCAGTGGACTTTCTTTTGGCCACATTTATGGAGCTTCAGTAAAATCTGTGACTCTGGTAGATTTTTATATTCAAACTAAATGAATTTTTGTCCTCATTTAATTTACAAATAGGACCACAACTCAGGTAACAAAACTAAGCAAGGCTAAAGGCTGAGGACCCAGCCATCTTGGTGACTCCAATCATGGACTACCAACTGGAGGTCAGAGCACCCGTGGGGGTGTGTGTGTGTCTCAGGGGGCACCTGCCTTTTCTGATGTCCTAGAACAAGTGCTCCCCAAAGGGTGGCTGCTGGAATACTGCTGGTCAGTCCTCATGCTCCCCACCCTCCCCGAGATAAGTACTGAAATTTCGAACCTTGCAGAGCAATTGACAGAATAATTTCATGCCTGCTGAATCTAATCATGAAAACCTGAGACTTGTATTTTGTATGCTGTTTGTATGTGTTACTGATTTTTATTGTATTTTACTAAAGTCTCAGTCAATGACAGATTGGAAATATAAAAAGCTTCAGCACATTTTGAAAAGTGCTGTGCTCCAGGGTTGCCTGATGAGGTGCCCTTCCACTCCCTTCCCCACCATTAGTACAGCAATCACACACTCCATGGCACCTCCAGTAACTGCCTGTCCCTAGCAGGGGGCAGCACAAAGGAATCTGTTCAGAGCCTGAGAAGCCGGACCACCTGAGCAGACACTCTGCACTGTGACATTGGACCATGTGGCCGAGGAGACGCTGCTCGGGTTCCTGCAAAGGCCTTCTTCCATGGGTACAAAGAGAATAGAAAGAATGACTAAGACCTACGATTTAATAGCTCAACAGAGTGATGATAGTCAATAATAACTGTATATTTCAAAATAATTTAAAGAATGTAATGGGATTGTTTGTAACTAAAAGGATAAATGCTTGCAGGGATGGAGAGTCCACTGTCCATGAAGTGCTTATTTCACGTTGCATGCCTGTATCCAAACATCTCATGTACCCCATACATATAGGCACCTACTATGTACACACAACAAATATTTTTAAATCATTTAATTTTTTTTAAAAAGGCCTTCTTCCATCCTGAATCCAAAGCTCTTACTGGAAGATGCTGGCACCGCCCAAAAGTAGTAGTGTCTTGCTGCGCATGTCTCTTTTTCTCCTGAACACCAGATTCAAGTAAGTCCCAGAAAATATTTGTCATCTTCTTCTCACACATGTGTGGAGACATCATGAAGCCCACAGTACTGTGGGACTAGTTTGAGAGTCCTTGTCTCCCTTAAATGAACAGCTGCGTATAATCTCGCCATCCTATCAAACCTACCACTCCATCTGGGTGTGTTCCTATCGGGACTTTCTTAAAACTGGTGAAATGGGAGTGCCCTGCAGCTGGGGGTGTATGAACATCTCGCCTATCCCGCGTTGCTACCTCGTCTTCACAGTCATTTTTAATGCTATCAAAATCTCCCATTAAATGACTATCAAAATGTGGGTAGTTTAGCACAAGGATAAAATGCACAAGCCTTGGAGCCTTATGGTCTCTGTCACTTGTGTGGCCTTGGACAAATGACTGAACCTCTTTGAGTCTGTTCCCGTGTTAGCAGATGAAGATAACAAAAGCACCTCAATGTCCCTGGGGGAAGATGACACAAGCGCAGTGCATGGAGAACAACCATAACAATGGTTCACACATGACAAGCACGCCACAAATACGAAGCATCTTAATAATGGCTATCAACCCTGAACATGTAGGGTACCTTTAACTTTTCACTTTCAAATGCAAAATGCAAACTGAACATGAATGTATGTATCTCTTTTCCAATTTCTGATTACTTCCCTAAAGCAGAACTGCAGGAATGGAAGGACCGTATCACCAGGTAAGGGCTCTGGGATGGCCGTGACCTGCTGACACCTGCCTGGGGCCATGTACACTGGGACAGGGCAGTGAGAGCACAGCATGAGGTTGTTAACTCCATGGCATTCTTACCAGCAGGTACACATTTGTATGTGCTAAGCTAAACACATTTTAAAACAGTGCTACTGCTTTACCCATTATTTTGTGAGGCTCAGTTTCAGAGCGCACAGGGAAGAGGACAGTCAGAGGCAAAGCCTTCTTACCCATGTGCCCTGTCTGTCCCTCATTGGAGATCCTCAGGAGAAGCTCCAGGTGGGTCCTGCTCATGTCTGGCATCACTACCTGTGCCAGCCGCCTCCACTGGGCCTCCTCGACCACAAACTCAGTGCCCACCATGACTTTCAGAACATTGAACGCCTCTATCATTTTATGACCTTTCAGGTATGCCAGTTTGCCAACCTCATTCTTTAAAAAACAGATTTGTGTGTTTTAAGAGAAAGATTCAAGAAAGCATCCCTTTTTTTTTTTTTTTTTTTTGAGACGGAGTCTCACTCTGTCGGCCAGGCTGGAGTGCAGTGGCGCACGGTCTCCGCTCACTGCAAGCTCCGCCTCCTGGATTCACACCATTCTCCTGCCTCAGCCTCCGGAGTAGCTGGGACTGGGAGCCTGCCACCATGCCCAGCTAATTTTTTGTATTTTTTTTTTTTTTTTTTTTTAGTAAAGACGGGGTTTCACCGTGTTAGCCAGGACGGTCTCGATCTCCTGACCTCGTGATCTGCCCACCTCATTCTCCCAAAGGAAAGCATCACTTTCTTACCCCAACGTTTCAAGGTATTCAAAGAGCCAAAGAAACATCACCAATGGGTGGGCTCACAAGCAAAGTAAATGACGCCTCCCGGATTCAGGAGTACTTAGCTAACCCCACTGTGCATCAACAGAACTCACCTTACCAAGCTGAAATGAGGTAGCCCGGGAAGGAAAGTCTGTGCAGTGAGAAACAGAGCAACAAGAGGCGGCCAGCTCCCAACTCCACCCTGCCCAGGTGGAGGGAAGATTCCGGAAAGGAAGGAGATCAGTTGTGGTACTGAGAGGAGAGAGAGACACCCAGCAAGAAGGTGAAGAGAGATACATCATGCAGTCAGTCGAGAAAGAGAGGAGGAAGAGGAGAAAAGTGAGGGAAGTGAAACTAGGCCAGATGTGGTCTGGGGCTAGAAGGACAACTAGGGTCTGCTTGGAGCTGCCATCTTGCGTGGTCACAGGGAATTCTGTGGGAGCGGGGAGGCTCTGCAGCCCTCCTCAGGGCCATCCAGCTACCATGCCCATCTCCATTGCTCCTGTAAGTCTGTCGCCCACTATCATTGCTTCACCGATGACACAGCTAGACTGTAAATTCCTGAAGTGAAGGGCTGGTTCCTCACCATCGTTGTGGCTCTTCAGGACCCTGCATGGTGTCTGGCACATACAGCGTGTCTAAAATGTTTGCTAAGGCATGTTGCAGAAAATTAATTTCCAAGGGGTGTTCCTTGGGTTTGGGAGGGGCATAATAATACTTCTGTTCCACGGTGAAGGAGAGGAGAGGCGCACCAGACTCTCTGGAATGTTCTCTCCTACCAGAAAGAGGAAGAGGCCAGAAGAGGCCTAGCTTTGGGGTGAGGAGGAGCTGAAGTTCCTTCTGCACAGAGACTCCTTGTGACCTGGACAGAGCCAGACACCTTCAAAGGCCAGACCGACCCAATCTCAGACTTGCCCTGCCATCCCCTTCTCTTGAACTGCATTGAAGTTGTCCTGACTTCGGCTCGCCCTCAAGTGGACACTCCATTAGCAAGAATACATTCAAAACAGAACCAAAAGGCCAAAAGCCCTAAGGTATGTCTTTCCTTAAGGAAAATCACCCTTGGAAGAAAGACTTCTCTGTACAGTGAGTTTCATAATAAAGGAAAGAGACACCCAAAGGTCTATGCTGGTGAGCGGCAGTGGAGGAAGGGTGGATGAGACAGCCGAGGTGCCCCGGGGGATTCCTGGGTGCAAATCAAACTTCCTTCTACCCCAAGCACCCACTCAACATTTCCACAAATTCTCCAGACATCAATCAAGGAGGCAGGAACCAGGGCAGGAACTGCCGGTTTTAAGAAGTTTCTTTTGTTTGAAGGGAGAAGGGAGCTGGAAGCTTAGAGAATATCCTCACTCCAAATCACACTGAGAAGATATCAAGGAGCCATTAGCTATTTGATGCGTTAAGAGCAAGAAGCAAAGTAGCACCTGACATTGCCCATGAAGGGGCCAGTGCCCCGGCCAAGTCCTCTGTCCTGTGGATCTCCTGAGACACGTCACAGCCATCACAAAGATGGAAGAGCCGCCCCGCTCAGCAGAAGGAAGCAAGACATCAAGTCGTCAGGTCCACCAAAGTAAATAGGATCAAGGACACTTTCAAATATTTAACAAACGCATTCACTAGCCTCCCAGCCACTGCACCCAGCCCCACCCCCTACCCCCAGCTCACGCCTGTTACCTTTAAGTGCTTCCTATAATTGCGGTACACCATGGCCAGAAAGATGGACGTTAAGATGTAGGTATTGACGATAATGTGGATTATAAAGTACAAAGAATACCACCAGTTGAAGTCATGGGCAGGCATCCTAGAAGAAAATAAGCATGTTTCATGGTTTTCCATACCCTAGTTCTGCGTCCGGAATTGGTGGGTTCTTGGTCTCGCTGACTTCAAGAACGAAGCCGCGGACCCTCGCGTTCTTAAAAACAGTGTGTCCGGAATTTGTTCCTTCTGATATTTGGACGTGTCAGGAGTTTCCTCCTTCCGGTGGCTTCGTGGTCTCGCTGACTTCAGGAGTGAAGCTGCACACCTTCGGGGTGAGTGTTAACTCTTAAAGGCGGCGCGTCCGGAGTTGTTGGTTCCTTCCGGTGTGTTCGTGGTCTCGCTGACTTCAGACCTTCGGGGTGAGTGTTAACTCTTAAAGGCGGCGCGTCCGGAGTTGTTCCGTCCGGAGTTGTTGGTCCTTCCGGTGGGTTCGTGGTCTCGCTGACTTCAGACCTTCCCGGTGGGTGTTAACAGCCCTTAAAGGCGGCGCGCCTCCGGAGTTGTTCCTTCCGGACTTGTTCATTCCTTCTGGTGGGTTTGTGGTCTCTATGGCTTCAGGAGTGAAGCTGCAGACCTTCACAGTGAGTGTTACAGCTCATACAGGCGGTGCAGACCCAAAGAGCGAGCAGCAGAAAAGATCTATTGCAGAGTGAAAGAACAAAGATTGCACAGCAGGGAAGTTGCTGCCCCTGGCTCAGGTGGCCTGCTTTTATTCCCTCATTTGGCCCCACCCACATCCTGCTGATTGGTCCATTTTACAGAGTGCTGATTGATCCGTTTTACAGAGTACTGATTGGTCCGTTTTAACAGAGTGCAGATTGGTGCATTTACAAACCTTTAGCTAGACACAGAGCGCTGATTGGTGCATTTACAATCCTTTAGCTAGACGGGAAAGTTGTCCAAGTCCCCACCCAACCCAGAAGCCCAGCTGGCTTCACTTCTCAGTTCTACAATGCATATAAGGCTGACCTTGGGCAATATCCCACATGCACAGTCCATGTGCAGGAGGTACTGGAAAGCCTCCTCTAACATTCGCTCTCCCCCATAGGGTGTGATGAGGCCTCAGAGCCATCACCATCCCTAATGCTGAACAGCTTGCTTCACACCTGACCTTCCGAAATTCTTAGTACCTTACAGAGGCACCAATTTTCACAGTGGCAGGACCTTAGTGATCTCCCAATTCACTTTTCTCCCTTCACAGTGAGAAAATTGAGGCCTAGAAAGGACAGTGACTTGCTAGGAATTACAAAGAGAATAAGAAGCATGGCTGGGAAGAGGGCTTTGCAGTGCAAATTCAGGGCTCTGTGGGACACCCAACTGCCTTGGCTGGGGGCCAGGTCGTATTCTAACCACGCAGGGACAATGCATGAAAGGTACCCGGTGATAATCCTGGAAGGGCAAGTTGTGACAGGTGCTCACTCTAAAGGAAACTTAATTTCCTACAAGAGGGGACATCAGGGGGTGGTGGCTAGGCTAACAGGGGTCTGAGGAAAGACCCAAGAGAACATAAGCAGGACCAGGCCCAGGCCCAAGAGGGAGCAACAACCAAGAACAAGTTGATCTGATGATCCTATGCATCACAAGACGATGGAAAACCTGCCTCTCTGAGGTCACTGTTGGAGCAGATGTGGACTGATGTTTGCAGTGAGGCTCTGCCCACTCTCTAGAGCTGGAGCACTAGCTACTCTGTGCAGTACCACTTAATAACTTTACTCCTATGCATAAGGTAAATCCACAACAAGAAGACATTAGAAAAAACCATGAGGTTTTTCTCCTAAGTAGTTTCCACGTGTGTGGAGAATTGGCATTTTGGGCAATTACTGATGTTTACATTTATTTCCTATTTGATGTAGCCAAAAACCTGCATCAATGCTTAGGAGAACCAGTCATGATTCCTTTACAAAGATGTCTTATGTCTTTAATTTCAAGACTCAAAGAAGATTCCAGAATCGAAAGTGGGCTCAAATATTAAGAATTGTATCTCAAGAGATGTCTTCTGTTCCTTTCCATTTTGAAAGAATTCATTTAAATTTAGTGTTAAGTAGAGAGGATAGGCTATTAGTGCTGTAAACTTTTATCTTTCTCAAAACCTTTACAGTGAACAGGACTCAACAGAAAATCACTCTTTGTCCTCTCTCAGCCCTACTAGAGTCAGGAGACAGCTGCTTTGAATAGCGCGAATTCTGTTATGGTAAAAGATGTTCATGAACATGGATCGAGGATGCTCGGACATGATGTCAGGGCTGTTCGCTGTAGTGACCAGCACGTAGAGCTCAAGTGCTATCTCCAGAAGGTTTTCAAAGTAAGGTGATCCCTCTGCTGTTTTCAGACCCCTAAAGAGGAACCAAAAACACAAATGAAAACCACACACGTAAATTAATACGCTGACACATTTTTCCCCTTTCAAGAGCACTCCTGCAGTGTTTGAACATGGAAGATTGTGTTTGGTGACAGATTGTGCCACCAACAGGCTCAACCTAAATATGGGAGAATTCCCAGACAGAAACTTCTGGAGAAGTGTGCTGATTCCCAAAAAGCTTCAAGGCCATCAGGGAAAACATCAGCACACTGAATATGAACAATGGAAGACAAGTGGATATTGGGCAGGGTGTTCCAGAGGCTTCGGAAAGCCCTTCTGATCTATGGAGACAAAATGTTATTTTATTTTATTTTATTTATTTTCTGGTTGACGGAGGATATTTATTGAGGGTTTACTGGGTACAGGGAGAAGGGTTGGATGGCTTAGGATGCAGAGACCCCTCCCCTGGGATCCTGCAGCTCCAGGCCCCTGTGGGTGGGGTGAGGGCTGGGAACCTATGAACATTTTGCAGGGGCCACCGTCTTCTCCACGGTGCTCCCTTCATGCGTGACCTGGCAGCGGTAGATTCTGCGGAACCTCGGCTGCTCGGGCGTCAGGCTCAGGTAGCTGCTGGCCGAGTACTTGTTGTTGCTCTGTTTGGAGGGTGTGGTCATCGCCACACCCTGGGTGATGGGGGTACCATCTGCCTTCCAGGTCACCGTCAAGATTTCCAGATAGAAGTCATTCATGAGACATACCAGTGTGGCCTTGATGGCCTGGCGCTCCTAAGAGGATGGCGGGAACAGTGACTGAGGCGGTGTCCTTGGGCTGACCTAAAACGGTGAGCTGGGTCCCCCTGCCAAACACATGCTTCAGTGAATTATGCTTGGATTGAAAACCCTGGGGCCAGTCTAGGAGCTGTGCTGGAGCAGGAACCTGCAATTTTCTGATTGAAAATCTTGTCAAAGGTTATTTCATTTCTCTCTGCAAGATACTTCTGCATCATACTCCGGACACTTGGCTCGGGCAGGACGGTCCTCTTGCTGGCGCGGGCGGCCGGGGTCGCCTTGCTCTTCTCCGTGACCATCAGGTAACTGGCATGGGCCTGCACAGCCTCCAGGTCCGCCATGTTGGCGAGCTTTGGCGGCGGCGGCGGCGGCGGCGGCGGCGGTTACTCGGGACCCGGATGGGACCCGCGCCAGCTGCAGCCGCCGGCCGCGCCCGGACCTGGCCGTGGGCAGCGCCGCCTCCGCGCGCGCCACCAGCGCCCTGCAAACCCTGCAGGCTGTAGCCCGCCGGGGTCGCCGCGCACCTCCCCGCTCCACCCCCTCGCGCGCTGCCCAAAATGTTATTTTATTTACAAGAAACCAGCTAACTTTCTGCAAAAACAAACCATCACGTATCCTAAATCATATGCTTACCTGACGACTTTTAGGGAAGTTAATTAGGAAGACCGGCCTTAAGGCCCTTGACCAGCTGATGCTGCGGATGTTAATAGCTTCCAGGGACCCGTAGAAAATCAGATGGATCGAGGTCAGCTGTGAGAGACACAGGACAGAGTTGTCAGTACTACACTATTCAAGGAAGTGGATGGGCCAGGAGAGGCACGATATTATGTGAAAAAGCAAGTTTCATAGACAACATAGTACCACTTTTGTATTATGATATTAGTAATAGCTAATTTTTGACGTTTTACTGTGTTCCATGTGCTATAACAAGCACCTCTTGTAGATTATTTTATTTTAGACTCATCACACCAATTAGGTGGGCACTATACCTGGAGGAGGAGCTTGAGGCACAGCGAGGGTAAGCAAGTAGCCCCTGATCACACAGCTAGCGGAGGGCAGAGCTGGGACTGGAACCCAAACAGTCTGAGGGCTGAGCCCTTGCTATTAATCACACCGCAACATCCTTCCACACTACACCCTATTGACCTTCTCTTCAATGTGAGATGTAAAAAAAAGGAGGTGTAGCCTAGTAACAGAGATGAGAATATCCAGAATACAGAAAACCCTTATTAATCTTTATTAATGTCAGGTTTATGGGCAAGAGATTAAGGTGAAGATGGCCAAAAGAAGAACCTCGTGTATTTTAGAAAAAAATAAGTGAAAAAGAACAATCTACCATCATCAAAAAAACCTGAATGTAGCCCGTTTGGTGGTAAGGCACAGAGGATCTAGTGAGCTCCTTTCCCTCAAAGGGCACTCCGCATGGGGCGGAGAAGACAGCCAAGAAAAGAGGCTAGTTCACATCTGCTGCACTGGAGGGAACCAGTGGCTGTCCCAGGGGAGCGGGGATAGGTGGATCACCAAGGGTTAAGATATTTGAGGGGCTTCACGGAGGAGGCACTCTTTGATGTAACCTACAGCACAGCAGAGCTTTAAAAAGAAAAAAAAAAAAGAACTCAGGAAGGTCAAGAGCTAAACAGAAGATACCATAAAAGGACTCTTGAGGAAGTACTGGGCTGGCATGTTGGGAAGCAGAGAGTCCTGGGAGTGGGGGCAAAGGAAAGCAGCAGAAAGTGACAGGGACCTATGGAAGGTGACTTTGCAGGCCAGGCTAAAAAGGCAGGTCTCATTCCCAGGGCCGTTCAAATAACAGATGGAGCAAAGGAGTGAGAGTACAGTACAGGAGGCTGCGTGAATATATCACATTCTACTTAAGACATATGTCTTGTAATTTTTGTCAGGAAATAGGGTTGTTTCCAATTTTTCCATATTATAAACAATCAGCCACCACCAATTTTGTGGCTAAATCTTGGAATGCATCCTTCTTTCCTACAGATAAATTCCCAGGAATGGGAGTCCAGGGTGAAAATATATTCACCTTACAGGCTTTTGAAAGGAACTGCCAAAGAGCCTTCCAGAAAGATAGTTTTATTCCTTTCTCCAGTAGGGTGTAAGAACATTTGTCTTATGGCAAAGACATGGAATCAACTTAGGTGCTCATCAATGGTGGGTTGGACAAAGAAAATATGGTACATATACACCATGGAATACTATGCAGTCGTTTAAAAAGAATGAAAGTCTGTCCTTTGCAGTAATGTGGATGCAGCCGGAGGCCATCATCCTAAGTGAATTAACAGAGGAACAGAAAACCAAATACTGCATGTTGTCACTTATAAGTGGGAGCTAACACTGGGTACTCATGGAAACAAAGGCAACAGTAGACACTGGGGACTCCTGTGGGGGAGGGACACAGGAGGGGAAGGGTTGAAAAACTACCTGCTGGACTCTAGGCTCACTACCTGGGTGATGGGATCAATCGTACCCCAAACCTCACCATCACGAAATATACCCATGTAACAAACCTGCACGTGTATCACCTGAATCTAAAAATTGAAATTACACAAAAAAGTTTGTTTTCAATCTTGCTAAGATTGTTTTATAGGCAAATACATGGTATTTTATTGTTTTATTCTATAATTTTTAATTAGCGATGTTAAACATCTTTCCTATCGGCCATTTTACATATTTTTTTCTTATGAGTTGCCTTCACTTATCTTCAGAGAAATTATCTATTGACATATCTCTTTTTCCTTTAATTTGGAAGTGCTCTTGATATGTTAAAATGTCTGCACTGCCACATTTTGCCGTATTTGTTCTTCAGTTTGTGGTTTGCTTGCAGCTGTGCTTATGGCGTTCTCTGTATGGAAGTGTTTTATCAAAAACAAATCTATGGAATTTGTTTGCTGCATGGCTCCTGCCTTGGGTCATAAACTCTTACAGGTACTACAATGAACACTCGCCGTTATGGCTACCATGATGCAGATGTTTGGTGTATCCTTCCAGAAAACCATTGGAGGAGTGACTTTTGCAAAATGTACCAGTCTTCCAAAGTATGCATTCAGGCAGATTATGTCTGCTATTGAGGTGGCCTGCAAGGAGAAAACAGAGGCTGAGCACGAGGGCTTGCCATGGGGGGGCTCAGCTTTAGTTATCTAGTACCACCCCCTGACCCCACTACTATATTACCTTTCCTGTCTGGCACCCTCTGAGAATTTGCTATGCCCCTTAATTTTACTGAAAATTGCAGCAACATTTTCTGCCGGTTAGAATGGTTTCTTCCTGGCCGGGTGCGGTGGCTCAAGCCTGTAATCCCAGCACTTTGGGAGGCCGAGACGGGCGGATCACGAGGTCAGGAGATCGAGACCATCCTGGCTAACACGGTGAAACCCCGTCTCTACTAAAAAATTACAAAAAACTAGCCGGGCGACATGGCGGGCGCCTGTAGTCCCGGCTACTCGGGAGGCTGAGGCAGGAGAATGGCGTGAACCCGGGAGGCGGAGCTTGCAGTGAGCTGAGATCCGGCCATTACACTCCAGCCTGGGCGACAGAGCCAGACTCCGTCTCAAAAAAAAAAAAAAAAAAAAAAAAAAAAAAAAAAAAGAATGGTTTCTTCCTCTGAAAAGAAAACCTGCCACTGAGTCACAAACTCCATGACCCATACTGGCAGGGATTCCTGGGAGGGGCTGCACCAGCAAGCTGAGGACCAAGAACACATTTCCCCAGAAAAGGGGGAGGGGGAGGTCAGAGGCAGGCACCGTCTATGCTCTCAAATTCCCCATGTTCAAATTCCAGACACCTAGAAGTCCCATTTCTCTAACAGTAAGGTCATTCCCCAAAGATGTGTTTGGGAATAATGGATCCTTCCGTAAAAGTCACAGCAGTGACTTTTCTCCCACGGCTGTCGGGCTGAGCGATCCCCTACTGGCACCAATCTGAGGTCCTCACAGGAGGTTTCCAGGATGTTCTTTCTGCTCGTTGCCGTTTCCAGGCCAGGAGGAGCGGAGGCTGAGGCGGGGATTGTTCCAAGGGCAAGACCTGCTCACAGTTCACAGGGCAGACACAACCTTATTGTCCCAGGCCCCTGCCAGACGGAGGGCCTCGCTGGGAGTCCGTGTGCCAAAACCCGAGGTGAGGATTTCACTGAAAGGCAGAAAACCCTGCAGGCGCGGCAAGCCCCTCCACCGCTCCTCGCGGTTCCCCCCGCCCTTCCTGCCCAGCCGGGCATGGACGGGTCGGTGTTGGTGTCCACAGCCGGGCGGTAGCGCCCCCTAGTGGCCGCCTTCCTGCCGCCAGGCGGAGAACAGAGGTTTCTACAGGAATGGCTTCAGCAAGGCTGACTCCCGGCCCTCCCGGAAGGACTCACGCAAGGTTTAGTCCCCTGCTCTTTAATGGTGAACACAGGGAACAGGGTGTAGGTCAAAGAATGAGTGAATTCTTAAGTCATGAGACGTTGATGGGACGGAATACTCAGCACTGTGTATGTGTGTGTGTGTGTGTGTGTGTGTGTGTGTGTAGCAACGTGAAACAACCGTGCTGATGAAAATAGCAGGTTGTGGAACGATACATATGAAATATGTCGTAATATCCCATTTAGAACTTAGAAATGCAATTATACGTTAATATATCTAATATACATGACGGTAGTCAGGTTCCGTTCCAGGATAAACAGCACACTCAGCAGGCACCCCTGGAAAAGGGGTGTCTGACTGAGTAGCCGGGGCGTGAGGAGAAGGAGGAATAAGGAGCAACTTCCAGCTTCTTACTCAGGTTCTGGATTGAATTATTTAAATGTCTTTGTATTATTGGCTAATTAAATGTCTTTGTATTAATGGCTAATAATGTTGAGGCTCCTTTCACGTTCTTAAGAAATGCCGGCCATATATAACATTTGAAAAGATTACATTGTAACTCAATACATTTAGTATAATGCTTTACGTAATAATAGATATTATACATACAAAGAAATAAGAGAGCCATCTCAGGGATGCCAGGACTCCACACACCGCAATGGCTGAGTCAGCGAAAACCCGGCTCCCGAATCCTGCTGGCAGTGGTGCTAGAGCATCAGTGCAAATGCCAGGCATGGTTTTAAGGCAGGAAGAGAGACTTGTCAGAGCACGCTCCGCCACAGCTCTGACCGAAGCCAGTGCTGAGTCAGCATTGGGCCTGTCCTGGGCCGCCAGGGGCTCCCACAGTCCTGGGAGGGAGGTACCATTTGTCCGGAGTTTGCAGATGAGGAAATGGGCCACAGAGAGGTACGGGTGGCGGAGAGCCAGGTGTGAAACCAGACAGTCTGGCCCTGGAATCCATGCCCCAAAGTCCTTAGCTTTGCTCCTGCAGGACATAGCCCAGAGGTCACTCTCAGAACCAAAGACCAGATGTCCCTCCCACGCTAGCTTCAGTTGCCACCCTGACACATGACATGCCACACATCTCAGGTCTCGCTGCACTGAAACCTCTCGGGTCATGGGGACGCACTCCCACTGATTCCCCTGCCTGATGGTGGGGCCCGTGACAAGACTTGGGAGAATGAGGGGCACAGTTGCCGGCTCTGCAAAGGACCACCTGTGCTCAAGATGCCATGGCGATCTGGTATAGCCAAACCCTTAGGGACGGAAAATAGAAAGATGGGTGCCAGGGACTTTGGGGAAAGGGAGATGGGCATTGTTTCATGTGGACAGGGTTTCAGTTTTGCAAGATGAAGAGTCCTGAGATGGATAGTGGCTGCACAACATGAGTGTACTTAGCACTTAGACGTTACATTGTGTTTACTTAACCACAGTGAAAAATTGTAAAAATAAAATAGGTCCCTTTTGCATTCCCAGAAGATGCGTTTGCTGTCCTGGGAGATTTCCAATGCGGAAAGTGACGTCAGAAAGCAAGTGCTTCTAAAAAATACAAAAATCTAGCCGGGCGAGGTGGCGGGCCATCGTATAGTCCCAGCTACTTGGGAGGCTTGAACCTGGGGGGCGGAGCTTGCAGTGAGCTGAGATCCGGCCACTTAAAGAAGCTTTGAGAGCACACTCCAGTCCCTGAAATAGGCCGTTGTGACAATTATATTTTCATATTCATATTTTTCTTCATTTTGAATAAGCTCTGCCTTTAAAAGCTACTGTATTAGAACATATTCCTTTAACATATTCATAATTCATTTACGTAACAATGTAGCACAATATTAGTTTAATAGAATAGCAAAATACCATATAAAAATAATTGAAAAGCTTTTATAGACTCACTGAAAAGACTACACGTGTACATATATGTGTACAGCAAGTGCTCGTCACAATCTCTTCAACAATTTTTCTTGCCTTATGTCCATGATCAAACATAAGAACGACCCCCAGCGGGGCCCACCTGGGTAGCCTCTCCATGCCATTCAGCTGACCGCTCAGGCCAGGCCAGGCCTATTCATAGGCTCATCAGAACACTGAAGGGAGCCTGGGCTGGAAACATCACCTCCAGACAGCACATGCAAAAAGAGGTGACAGCTTGTCTCGGTTTCTAGTTGTGGACCCTTCCAAGCCCAGCATCATGCACTGGTTTCAAAATTGGGATTCTTGGGATATATGTCACTGGGTGAGAAGTTCAGAATCTCATCCAAGGAAGGGCCTTCATCCTCTGGAGCAATTTCAGACTTGAACATCTGCTGTAGCAAGGCATCCATGGTCCTGTATTCTAGGAGGAAGGAGAAAGAGGCATATGGGCAGGGTGTGGTGGCTCATGCATGTAATCATAGCACTTTGGGAGGCTGAAGTGGGCAGATCACCTGAGGTCAGGAGTGCCAGACCAGCCTGACCAATATGGTGAAACCCTATCTCTACTAAAAATACAAAAAACTAGCTGGGCGAGGTGGCGGGCGCCTGTAATCCCAGCTACTCAGGAGGTTGAAGCAGGAGAATTGCTTGAACCCAGGAGGTAGAGGTTGCAGTGAGCCAAGATCATGCCATTGCAATCCAGCCTGGGCAACAAGAGCGAAACTGTCTCAAAAAAAAAAAAAAAAAAAAAAAGAGAGAGGCACATGGACTCCAGATGCGCTGAGGTCCTGGGGAGCACCGAGCAGGCCAAGGCTTTCCTGAAGGCTGGCCCTGAATCAAAGACAAGGCTCTGCACACAGTAACCAAACACTTCTTGAAAAGAAAAAAAGCACTCATCCATCCTGCTGCTGACACCCACAGAGCTCCCCCACCACTGGAGGCACTGAACACAAAGAAGATGCTTCTAGAAGGCTAGGGGAGAACAGCCACCCTTAGGGGCTGCACTCTCACACCACTCCTGCAGTCTGGGCTGTAACCTCAGGCTGAGCTCATTGTAGGGTGCCTCTGCTCACACCTGTAATTCCTTCCAGCAGGCAGAGGTGGGAGGATCACTTAAGCCCAAGAAGTTTGAGACTAGCCTGGGCAACATAGTGAGACCTCATCTCTACAAAAATTTAAAAAAAAAAACACGAACAAACAAAAAACAACTCCTGACAGCCTTTTTAAGAACCCCAGCCTTGACTTTCAGGAGAGTCTTGATAACGAGGAAACACCCATGCAAGAGAATCACAATGATCACAGGTGCTCAAATGCAGGTCACACGAGGAACCAGGGTGCTGGAGTCACACACTCTACCAGAAGGAGACCCGTTTTGAGAGGTAAGATGTCATAGCAGCTCTCAAATGCTGACTGAGTTCTCTCATGAAAAAACATCAGGACAGAACTGGGACCAATGAGTAAAATTTACCTGTGGGTGCATTTCCCTTCCACTGGAGCTCACCGGGGAGGACACTTCCCTTCCACTGAAACTCACCAGGGAGGACACTTCCCTTCCACTGGAGCTCACCGGGGAGGACACTTCCCTTCCACTGAAACTCACCAGGGAGGACACTTCCCTTCCACTGGAGCTCACCGGGGAGGACACTTCCCTTCCCTTCCACTGGAGACACTTCCCTCCACAGCTCCGGGGAGGACACTTCCCTTCCACTGGAGCTCACCGGGGAGGACACTTCCCTTCCACTGGAGCTCACCGGGGAGGACACTTCCCTTCCACTGGAACTCACCGGGGAGGACATTTCCCTTCTAGAACCCAAACTGAGATGCAGACTGATTTGGGTGTACTCAGCCAATTTTATTCATTGCGAATTAATGAAGCAAGTAAATGAATAGTTGTTAAGGGCCTCTATGTCCCAGGGACACTGTTAGACCCTGGAGATACCATGAAGACCCAAAAGACATGGCCTCACCCATGTGGGCTTCGTACCTACCCATGTGGAGTCAGCAAGGAAGACAGATAGTGATCGAAACAGTCACTCAGCGATGAACGTCCTGCTGTCATGTGCAGAGAGGAGGGAAGAAGAGCTGGGGGACCACAGAGCACCTGACCTTGTCGGGGACACGAGGGGCTTTTCTGAGGAAGGGCTGCCTGAGCAGAGGCCTGAAGGATGAGGGACCTCAACTCCCCAAAGTGAGGTGAGAATGAGCCCGAGGAGAAAGCAACATCTGCAGAGGCCCTGGGGTGGATGGAGCAGGGGAGTTGAGGGGCTGAGAGGCCCGCGGAGCTGAGGAGCAGCAGGCATGGTGGGTTGGTGGGAAGGGAGAGAGGCTGGGATGCTGAGAGGAGACAGGTGCAGGGATGAGGCCATGGTGAGGGGCCTCATGTTTATCCTTGAACAATGGGAAGCCACTGAGGGTCAGATCTGCCTTCTGGAAACATTACACTGGCTGTTGTGAGAACAGAGTGGAGGAAGATCAATTGTAGTTTTGCATCAGATTGAAACTTACTTTTTGATGCGATTCTGCAGGACAGTCCTTTCAAGGCTTTTCTTTTGTTGTATCCATCATCCTCACAAAGACCACAGTCCTTGGCGTCCACGTGATCAGTGAGCTTCCCATCTTGTACTTCTTCCCTTCAAGGAGGAAGAGACAACAGAAATGCAGTCAGGTCCCTCGGCAGAGTCCCTCACGTGGCCTCCCAGGCATGGCCTGGTGGTCAGTGTCCAGCTACAACCAGGGCACTCATCTAGAGAGACCCCTGACAACGGGCACACGGGGCCAGGCTAGGTGCCACCAGGCACCAACAAGGTTAAACACAGCAGGGTCTTTGAGTGTGGCCCACCTCTAAGTCTGAGGGTCACCCAGGGAGATGCTCTACTCCGTCTTGGATTCCCACTCCGAGCTCTTGAATCTTCTCTTCAAAAGCAGTTTCCACTTCACTTTTTTTCTAATGAATATGCCACAAAGAATGCCTCCGAGACAAATGCTATGAAAATCCTGAGGAGGAAGAGGTGGAGGGGGTTAGGTTGAACAGCTGCAGTGTAGGTGACAAGGAATCCTGGCTCCAAAGAGCGCTTGAGCCCAAGTACAAAGGCAGCCTATTGCTACAGAGAAAATGCAAGACACGGGGAGAAATGACAACAAAGTATGCCCCAAGGACTGGACAGAACTTCCATTCAATCCGGAGACTCATTCCTCCTCTACATCCTAATTAAACAATGAACATCAGGAAGAAAATACTGTTTATTTGAAGGGGAACCTGCAAGGGGTTCCCAGGCACTCCCTTGTGGTCAGATCAGCAAGTCTGGTCTGCAATGGAACAGGGACTGAGAATGGGCCTCCTACCTCTCCATCCGGTAGAGAGCGCCTAGGGCCTAACATGGGCACTCTTTTCCCTTGGTGCCCCCACTGGACTTGGAACAGAAGATTCCTAGGACCCATGCCTGAGTCATCTGTGTTCTCCATAGTCTGCACCAAGCCAGATCTGGCCTAGAGTGGGAGCTGGGGGACAACATCCTCTTTTGTGATGACCACTCTTTGCCAGGCAGTGTGCTGAGGTCCAGAGATCACAGAAAAAAGAGAGTCCCATTTTTCCAACCCTTACAGGCTAGTGAGCAGGAGCATAAGCCATTTTGATGTGGGTGCTGAGTGCTAGAATGCAGGGTACTGAGAAGTCCCTGGGACCATCCAGACCCTGCACTGCAGAGCACCAGGAGGGCCTCTAGGAGATGAAACCAGCTGGGTAGCACCCTTAGAAAACTGTTATTAGGGCAGATGTTAATAGAAATCACCCCAAAGTAAAGTCCAGAAACATCCACGAAGATGAATTGTGACTGGTTATCATAAAATGTATTGCCCAGTTTGAGTGTTTCTTCATTTATATGGTAGGAGACAATGTCCATTTCTCAGGAGTCGTGAAGATTAAATGAAGTGATGTGTGAAAGTACTTTATTATCAATGATTCTAACCTTTGGCCCAGTAGTAAAAGTACTTAATCCTCTTTTTGATTTTTTTTTCTTTTGTAGCAAGATTTTTAAAAAATCTCTTTTATTTAACTGAGAGTCATACTTTTGACTATTATAGTAGCTAATTTACTATTATAATAGAGATAGAGAATAGAATTGGGTAAATAACAAGTTCTGTTCATCACCACAAAACACACACACACACACACACAAAACATGTCATTTAAATATGCACCCAGAGGTGCTGGAAATAGTAATATCTGTGTATTGACTCTTAGTTCGAATATTAATATTTTGCTTTTATTACAGTATAACATACCTTCCAAGTAGCATCCAGATAAAGTAAAATAACCAATATTTTTCACAGTTGAGCTGCTAAACATTAATCAGGATTTTACTATTATTGTTTTCTAAGATTTACTGGTATATTTTGTTGCCTGTATTCTATAGTCTCAATTCCAGTTATATATACAAATTGGAATTATTTTAAAAAATAATTCCAGTTTAAAACAATGATTCTACTTTGTGTATATGACAAATTGAGTGGCTGTTTTCATGCAGAGCTCTGTGTTATTTCTCGAGAGTGGAATTGAAAAGATATAGCTAGAAAGTGAAACTGCAAGAAAAATTACAATAGAAAAGCTGTTTTCTGGACCTTTATCTTGTGGAGGTTCTTTGGGATGGGAAGTGTCTAGTCATAGTCTAACAAGCTCCCTGGCAGAGGAGTTGTTAAGGGGCCTCCAGCCTTGGACAGGCTGTGGGAATAAGTGACCTTTCATCTCTGCCAGGGGAAACCAGACCATTGCAGAGTCCCTCTGGCACAGGGTTGCCAGATTTAGCAAATAAAAATACAGTATTCCCGGTTACATTTGAATTGTTTCTAATTGCCTATGCATGTGTGATTCAGATAAAAGAAAACTACTACGTGAGATATAGTTATGCTAAAAATACCCTGAAATAAAATGAAAATATGTTGAAATAAAGAATAAATACCTAAATTATATACCTCTTTCTTTAATTATATTTCCCTGATGATTTGGCTTCTTAACAATTCCTTCTTTTGCAGGATTTGCTTACAACATTCTTTGCAGTTAGTCTGTGTTCCATTTACACTTAGCTTCTGCAAGAATCACATGAAACTTATTTTGTGTTTTTTGTTTATTGAACATTATTATTATTATTAATGAGAAAACATGCCCACCATTAGCATTATGAGCCAATATACAGAACATGTACCGGCAGAAGGTTAACTCTGGGAATCACTGAGCCAATATACGGAACATGTACTGGCAGAAGGTTAACTCTGGGAATCACTCTTTACATCTGATTTAAATACATAAAATTATTTATGGCTGATTTGCTTTCCCATTCCTTTGGATTACATCATATCTCTTGATCAACAGCTTTTAAAAATGAGCGTTGTTCTCAATTTATATTCCCTTCGTCAACACTACACATGATTGGTTCACTGGTTTCCATGCTGGAAGGGTACTTAGTTACACTGATGTAAAACAAATCAAATTCTTTAAGGTATAAAATCCATTTCAAAAGATAGTCATGGCAATGGTCACTTTTAAGTCAGTTTCTTTTCCTTTTCCTAAGTATACTTCCATTTAAGAACAGACTTGACACTTAAAGAGTTAACACTTTCAAACACTTTCAATGCTTCTTTCTTTAATGCAATGAAGTTCCTTTGAGTGCTTCAGTAACACGGGTTTTCTTTTTAATCTGCAAAATCCTCTACACAATCCTATTGCTAAAGAGATATTGAAACTATGAACAAGAAAGAAGCAGGTTTCACCGGATGAATTACTTAAAATATCAAGGATTTGTGAGGCCTTTTCTTTAGAATTAAAGTATGATTTCAATGCTTCAAATAAAGAATTCTCTCGACTACATTTTTTAAAAGGAACCAATAGCTTTTCGAATGCAAAAGAGTTGAAGAAAACTGAATGCCAACAAAATCACAAAAAAATTCTTTCATCACTCAGTTTGGATAGCATAAATACAGAAGAGAACAATTTTATGACAACTTTAATACCAATGGGAAGACATCGGCAGCTTTGCAAGCAGCATTACACACAACATGAGCGGGACACCCAAGACCCTCTGTTGCCTCGTCCATGCCTTGTTTCCACTTTGAGTAAGCATTGTTTGCACCCCTACACAAAGATCCACCAAATTTTTATCTTATTATCTCCATCGAAAGCAGTAATTTTTTTGCTGTTGTTTCCAAACTCTTATTTGCAAGGATTTTTCTGGTAATAAACTTACAAGCAGTCTTTTTCATGAGAAAAAGGGAAAATGTTGTCTATATTATGAAAACTTTGTGTTTATGGCTATGCTGTAAAGAGGTGAGGCACTTAGATCTTTGATAATAGTCTCTGTAATTATAAATTAAGCTAATACTTTTTTTTTTATTATTGCAGTAGATTTTGTCCTAGCAGTAGTAAGTTTGCTTACAGTTTTAGAAAACACTTCAGTAGTATGTTCACACCATCATTTAAACAGAAAAACTACTGTTGACATTCAGTGTGGGAAGCCGTTCCAACTTCTGTTGTAATTATTTTATCCTCTTTGTCGAAATTTCTCTTAATAAAATTTTTGTTACTTATCACTTGCATTTGTCCTGTGAATCATACATCTCTGTTTAGCCTTTAGCTTTGCTTCTCTAGTTTATACAGGATTTTGTTCTGTAAAAGGGCCATATATGCAAATGCTGAAGGAACCTAGAAACTAAAGAAGGAGGCAGACAAATTCAGTTTGTAGGTTTGGGGTGATTTATTTGGGAAACTTGCAGCCACAAGGCAGGTAGGTCTCTGCACTGCAGCCCCCTCAGAGCCAGGGCTTTACCTTGTGGAAACCATATGTGTTCTAGAAGGAATGTGTAGGTGGTTACAGGCATCACAGCCTACGATTTCTGCAACAGCATCAAGGGTTCTTTTAGAGGAAACTTACAGTGAATAGGTGTTCCTGATAAAGAGTTATACACAAACTAGATGTTTTGGAGGCATTCCTGGACTCAGGGTTAGTCAGAAGTTACACAGCAGATTAGCATTTAAAATAAAGTCACTGTTTTTCCCATTGATTTTCTGCTATTCTTGATGTTGAATGACTGATTGAAATATGCACAGAGAGCTTCAGAATAACTTATTCCTCGCTGAATACATGTTCATTATTCAGAAAATTTATCACAAAATTTACACATGCATTTTGGCATTTGGAGGTTTAAATATACAGACAGTCCCTGACTTAAGATGGCTGGATGATTTTTCAGCTTTAGGATGGTGTAAAAGCAATATGCATTTAGTATAAATCGTACTTCAAATGTCCATACAAACATTCTGTTTTTGACTTCAGTACAGCATTCAGTAAATTACATGAGATATTCAACACTTTATTATAAAATAGGCTTTGTGGGCCGGGCACAGTGGCTCAAGCCTGTAATCCCAGCACTTTGGGAGGCCGAGGCGGGCGGATCACAAGGTCAGGAGATCGAGACCACAGTGAAACCCCGTCTCTACTAAAAATACAAAAAATTAGCCGGGCGCGGTGGCGGGCGCCTGTAGTCCTAGCTACTCAGGAGGCTGAGGCAGGAGAATGGCGTGAACCCAGGAGGCGGAGCTTGCAGTGAGCCGAGATCGCGCCACTGCACTCCAGCCTGGGCAACAGCGTGAGACTCCGTCTCAAAAAAAAAATAAAATAAAATAAAAAAAATAAATAAAATAAAATAGGCTTTGTGTTAGATGATTGCCCAATTATAGGGTAATATGTAAATATTTTGAGCATGTTTCAGGTAGGCTAGGCTAGGCTAAGCTATGCTGTTTGGTACGCTAAGAGTAATATGTGCATATTTTTAACTTACAATAGATTTATCGGGACGTAACCCCATCACAAATCAAAGAGAATCTGTATACAAATTAAAAAGTTGACACTCAGGACCACTACTGGATTTGAACATACTGAGTTCGATGACCTCAAAGCTGTATCAGTGCATCTGTCACTCACAAGTCTGAACCTAAACTTTTAGGATTGTAGGGTACCAAACTAACAATAAGTTGAACTCTGTCTGATACCAAAAAAGGATAAACTTTCCATTTACCTGAAAAGGAGAACTGTAGGGTAGAGTCTCCCCTGACAAAGACAGGTGTTTTTATATAAGATTTTGGGCAGCCTGATATTCAGGGACTGGTGGACTTTCAGAAGTGGGAGTGTTCAGGGATTACCAGACTTTCAGATATCTTAGCATGGACATGAGAATAAGGATGCTGTTGAACCACTGACTTTCAGAAGCATGGTCACTGGAGTGAAGTGGCTTGCTGACTGGCTATTTTCTAGAAGCGTGAGGTTGTCAGCGATGGGCTAATTTTCAAGTCTGGGATTTTAGCATTGGCTGACTTTCAGATGCTTTAGCTGTCATTGATTTGCCAGTGTTCACGAGCTTGGCTACTGGAGGGAGGCTGTCACTGGTTGGCTGATTTTCAGAGCACCTGTGCTAATTTTAAGTTACCACTAATTAGTGGTGATTTCTTATTTGTAACTTGGGACTCTGGCCAAAGAAAAGTCTTTTCCTGTTTTGAATATGAAAAGTAAATAATTAATTCTCAGTGCTCCCATTTAGTCTTCCTTTAGCTAAACCTGAAGGAGAGACAATGTGGGATTGTCCAGATTCTCACATTTAATATAAATGGGATCATATAACACATGGCATTTTGTGTCAGGCTTCTCCACTTAGCACAATGTTTTCAAAGTTCATTCATGTTGTGGCATGTGTTAGTACTTCATTGTGACTGACGTATTGAATAATACTCCGTTTTGTATGACTGAATAATATTCCATTGTGTAGATATACCATATTTTGTACATTTACTCATTAGTTAACAATTATTTGGGTTATTTCTTTTTGACTATAATCAACAATACTGCTTATGAACATTTGTGTACAAGTTCACATTTAAACACATGTTTTCAATTCCTTTGGGTTTTACACCAAGGAGTGGAATTACTAGGTAATAAAGTAATTCCATATTTAATTTTTTGAAGAACTACCAAACTCTTCTCCACAGTGACTGCACCGTTTTACATTCCTGTAAGCAATGTATTAGGATTCCCATTTCTCCACAGCCTCACTAATACCTGTTATCTCCCCTCACCCTTTTTAAAAAATTGTGGCCATTTTAGTAGACATGAAGTGATTGTGGCCATTTATTAATTGAATTGTTTTCTTAAATTTCATTTTTGGAATGGTATATAAAATACAGTTGATTTTGTATATTGATTTTGTAACCTGCCACTTTGCTGAATTTATTTATTAGCTCTAATTGTTTTGTGACTGATTCTTTAATATTTCGTATATATAATATTACATCAAGCTGGGGCAACATGGCAAGACCCCATTGCTACAAAAAATTAAAAATTAGCTGGGGAAGGTGATATGTACCTGTAGTCCTAGCTACTGGGGAGGTTGAGGCAGGAGGATCACTTGAGCCCAGGAGTTTGAGGTTATACTGAGCTGTGACTGCACCACTGCAACTGCACTCCAGCTTGGGCAATAGAATGAGACTCTGTCTCAAAAAAACAAAACAAAACAAAACAAACATAAGATGGCATCATCTGCAAATAGTGATAGTTTTACTTCTCTCTTTACAAATTGGGTGCCTTTTATTTTTTTCCTTGCCTAATGGTCCTGGCTAGACATTCCAACACAGTGTTAAATAACAGTAATGAGAGCAGACATCCATGTCATGTTCCTGATATTAGGGTGAAAGCTTTCAGGTATTCACCATTAAGTATGATGTTAGCTTTGGGTGTTTCATGGCTTCCCTTTGTTAGGTTGAGAAAGTTCCCTAGTTTGTTGAGTATTTCGTTTTGTTTTTTATTATGAAAACATGATGGATTTCGTCAAATGCTTTTTTTCTGTATCGATTGAGTTGGGATGATCATGTGGAGTTTTTTCTTCATTCTATTAAAACGATGTATTATATTGATTGATTTTCACATATTGACTCACTCTTGCACTCATGCGATATATCTCATATATACTTTTTTAAAATGCTGCCGGATTCAGATTATTTGCATTTTATTGAGGATTTTTGCCTCTGTATTCATAAGGGATATTGGTTGCTAGTTTTCATCTTTGTGATGTCTTTGTCTGGCTTTGGTATCAGGGAAATACTTGCTTCATAGAATGAAGAAATGGTCTCTACTATTCCAAATTTTGGAAGAATTTGAGATGGATTGGCATCAATTCCTCTATAAATGTTTGGTAGAAATCTGTTATCAAGCAGTCTGGTCTTGGGCTTTTCTTAGTTGGAAGATTTTTTAAATTACCAATTCAGTCTCTTCATCTGTGGTATTCAGATTGCTTATTTTTTTTTCTTCAGTCAGTTTGACTAGTTTTGTGTGTTTCTAGGAATTGGTCAATTTCATCTATGTCATCTATTTTGTTGGCATGCAATTGTTTATAGCACTCTCTTGTAATTCTTTTGATTTCTGTTAGGATGGTAGTAAAGTCTCCACTTTAATTCTTGATTTTTTTCCTCTCTCTTCTTTTAATCAGTCTAGCTAAATGTTTGTCTTCATTTTTTAAAGTAGGGATGGGGTCTCACTATGTTGCCCAGTCTGGTGTCAAACTCCTGGCCTCAAGCAATCCTCCCACCTCAGCCTCCCAAAGTTCTGGGAATGCAGGTGTGAGCCACCATATTTTGCCAGCCAAATTTGCTTATTTTATCAATTTTTTCTAAGAATAAAATTTTGGTTTTGTTGATTCTTTCTGTCATTTTTCTGTCTTCCATTTCATTTATCTTTGCTCCAGTCTTTGTTATTTTTTCTCCTTCTGCTCTTTGGGTTTAATTGCTTTCCTTTTTCTAGTTCCTTAAGGTTGAAGTTCAATTGATTTAAATCTTTTTTCTTTTCAATGTGGGCACCTACAGCCATATATTTCTCTCTACCTACTGCCTTTGCAGCATCTCATAGGTTTGGGTATGTTCTGTTTTTCTCTAAATATTTTCCATTTTCTCTTGTTATTTCTTTTTGATCCATTAGTTATTTAAGCGTGTGCCATTAATTTCCCCAAATTTCTGAATTTTCTAAATTTCCTTCTGTTATTGATTTCTAAGTTTATTCCATTGTGTCAAAGAAGATACTTTGTATGCCTTCACTTGTTTTATACTTACTGAGGCTTCATTTGTGGATTAACCTATGGTCATCCTGGAAGCTGTTCCAACAGCACTTGAAAATTATGTTTTGCTGTTGTTTGGTGAAATGCTGTATATATGTTTGTTAGATTTAGTAGGTTTAAAGTGTTGTTCAAGTCTTCTGTTTCCTTGTTTATCATTTGTTTAGTTGTTCATTTTTTTTTTTTTAAATGGAGTCTCACTCTCACCCAGGCTGGAGCAAAATTTTGCTCTAATCTCGGCTCACTGCAGCCTCTGCCTCCTGGATTCAAGCGATTCTCTTGCCTCAGCCTCCCGAATAGCTGGGATTACGGGCACTCGCCACCACACCTGGTTAATTTCTGTATTTTTAGTTGAGACAGGGTTTCATCATGTTGGCCAGGCTGGTCTCGAACTCCTGACCGTAAGTGATCCACCCACCTCAGCCTCCCAAAGTGCTGAGACTACAAGCGTGAGCCACTGCTCCTGGCCATGATTAGTTGTTCTATCCATTATTGAGAGGAAGGTGTTGAATTTTTCAATTTTATTATTTAACTGTCTATTTCTCACTTCAATTCTGTTTTTGCTTCATATATTTTGAGACTGTTATTGAGTGCATATAACTGTTATATATCTTAATAAAGTGACCCTTTTATCATTATATACAGCCTTCCTTGCCTCTTGTAACAATTCTTGTCTTAAAGTCTATTTTGTCTGACATTAGTAGCCACTCCAGCTCTCTTTGGGTTACTATTTTCATGGAATATCTTTTTTTGTCCTCTCATTTTCAACCTATTTGTGACTTGAAACCAAAATGAGTATCTTGTAGCTAGTGTATAATTGGGAAATGTTCACCCATTCTGCCAACATCTGGTTTTTAAATGAAGAGTTTAATCTATTTTTATTTAACGCGATAACTGATCATTACTTCTACATTTTATTTTTGTTTTCTAAATGTCTTACATGTTTTTTGTTCCTCAATTCCTCTGTTTTCCCTTCTTTTGTAAAAAATATATTTTATTTCTTTTTTTGGTGTTGTCTGTCAGTGTGCACAGAAAGATATTTTTTATAGTACCATTTAGATTCCCTTCTCATTTCTTTTATTACATGTTTTTAGTTATTTTCTTAGTGTTCGCCCTGGGGGTTACAACTAACATAATTTATAACAATCTAGATGAAATTAATATCAATTTTTCCTTTTTAAAAAATTTTTTGAGACAGGGTCTCGACTGGAGTGCAGTGGCATGATCTTGGCTCACTGAAGCCTCCGCTCCTGGGTTCAAGCGATTCTCCCACCTCAGCTGGGCAAGTAGCTGGGACTACAGGTGCGTGCCACCATGCTTGGCTAATTTTTGTATTTTTTGGTAGAGACAGGGTTTCACCATGTTGGCCAGGCTGGTCTTGAACTCCTGACCTCAAGTGATCTGCCTGCCTGAGCCTCCCAAAGTGCTGGGATTACAGGTGTGAGCCACCACACCCAGCCTCAATTTATTCTTGATAGTGCATGAAAATTTTGCTCCTATGTATCTTTGCTTCCTCCTTTATTTTGTTACTGTGGGAGAAGGTGGAATTGGGTTCCTTACTGCTTACATGTCTTCAGAATAACCAGTGATTCCTATCAGTATATATGTGATTGTTATTAAGAAGTATAGGAGTGGAGAGGGGAATTAATAGGCTCTGGGAGTTAAAAGTTTCTAAGATTATTTACTCTTAAAAGCAGCAAAGCTGTAATGAGATATTTGAGGTCGTTGTTCATAGATAGTATCTAGGATTGAACTTCACTCCAAGTAATTAAAAATTTTACTTTTAAAATTAGGCAGGTTCTGGGGGCCTATAACTACTCCCTGGTTCAGTAATTCACTAGAAGAACCTACATAACTTGGCATCAAATTATACTCACCGCTAAGGTTTATTGCAAAAAATACAGTGCCAGAACAGAAAATATATATATATATATATGTACAGGTGAAGGCTAAAACACTCAGGAACAGGCTTTCATCCTTCTGCATAGGTTACACAGACACATTTTTCTTCCCAGCTTTGAACAGCAGAGAATTCAGGCACATTTCTGGTGCATACCTGCTATGCAAGCACTCATGCTGTGTGCTTCAAACCAGGCACCAGGCGTACATCATAGAGGTTCGTGTTTGCTTTAAATGATGTTGATGGTTTGGTACATCCTGCCCCAATGTGCTGGGCACAGAATGACATCATTTGTGAACATTCCAAGGTTTAGTTCTTAGAGCCTGGTTCCAGACATCCTCAGAGATAAGCTAGAATTGAGCAAAACAGATTTGCTGCACTGACTCTTTCCCTGCAAGGGGTTACCGTAAAAGTGGAATATGAAATGCCTACTTAAGTTCATAGTTGTGCAGTGTTCTATGTGTCTTAGGGGAAGAGTGTACAAATATAACCCAAACAAACATCCTTTGAAATAAAGAAAACTGAAAAAATCAAATCATATATATGTAGAGATTTAGCAGATGAATTTTTCCTGGCATCAGACAACTGACTCCAGTTGTCCATGATCAGAAAATAGCAAAATTCCTATTTCCCCTTGTTGCAGTGAAGCTGGGCTTTCTGCTAATTTCTGACCCTCTGGGTAGAAATCCCTAAATAAGTGGGAAGACAAGGAAGCACCTGAGCTCCAAAGGAATCTCCCGAGATTGTCTGAGTGGAGTCTGGGCAGTGATGACAGTGGGAAGGCAACAGTCTTGGGTCACTTCTGAAATTTGGCCCTTCCTGGGGCTCTCCAGCTTGAGCATGGTGCAGCTGCCCTCATACTGAGGGAGCTGAGCAGTGTCCTTGGAGATGCTGCACACCTTAGGCCAGAGCAGCACAGCATCACACTCCAGGTAGGCTTGATCTCTGCCTCCCTGTCACAATGCTGCTCCTAATTCCTTAGGCCAGATGCCTCACTCCAGGGGCAGAGCCACCTCTCTCTGTTCTGCAGGAGCAGCACTGCTGGGACCATTTTCCCTCCTCACCCTGCTGGTCTGGACAGGGTCCATCACAGGGCTCCTGCCTCTGGCCTCCACTGGACCACAAGGACAAAGTCAAAGCCCTCCACCTGCCATGTGCAGTCACCACCACCTTCCCCCTTCTCCCTAGGAGGTCAGGCAGGAGCTGGGGAAGATCTGTGTTCCCTCTTCTCCCACCCCAGAAGCACTGTGCTCCTGTGGACTCTCGCTCTTCCCCTCCTAGACCTCTGTCTTGGTAACCAGCTTCCAAGCCGGGCCCCGCCAGTCCCTCCCTCCTGGTAATCCTGCCCGTGTGTAGTCCCCTCCACACTAAGTCATGGCTGGCCACGTCACTGACAGAATCCTGAAAAAATGAGACTGCGTGATTACTTAGGCTACATTATAAAATATATTGAGATTTCTGCTATGCCATCTTAGGATTGCTCACTTTGGGAGGAGACATCTGCCACATGATGAGGACATTCAAGCAGTCCTAGGGAGAGGTCCGGGTGGTAAGGAGCTGAGGCCTCCAGTGAACAGCCGGGATTGGTTGGCCAGTCACCTGCATGAGCCACTGTAGAAGCTGATCCTCCAGCCCCAGTCAAACCTTCAGATAACTGCAGCACCATCTGATGTCTTTATTACCACCTCATGAGAGACCCCAGGCCAGAACCACCTAGCTAAACTGCCTTTCAATTTCTGATGCACAGAAACTGTGGGAGATAAAAGATGTTTATTGTCTGTTAAGCTGCCAAATTTGGTTAATTTCACAGCAACAGATGACTGACACTTTGCCTTATCACACATATGCTAAGACTTCTTCCTCCTCCCTGGAGCTGCTCTGCTCCTGGGCCCAGTCAGATGCCCAGTCTGCGTCCCCAGGGTGTGTCCTTTCTTGGTCACTTTCACTAATGATCCTCTCCCTGCTCTCCTTCTTCATCCAACTCTCGTAAAACTTTGGGAGTCCCTGCACAGTTTCTTCCCCTGTCCAAAGTCCCTCTTTGGAGTGGCTGAGAAACAAACAGTCTTAACCGAAACACTCCAATATTACCCCTCTCTTTATATCAAGGGTCTAATAATAATAGTTAACACTTATTAAGCACTTGTTATATGCCAGAGTCTTTGCTACATGTTTTCCAAGAATTGCCTCATTCAGTCCTTAGAACAATTCCCAGTATACCATCTTTACCTTGAGTTTTTCAGATAAGAATATAAAAGCGTGGGTAGGTTACTCAGGTCACACAGCCATAAACTGTGGCTGCAGCCTCCTTCCTCATGAACTCTCCTTAGGTCTGGTGTGTCCTGAGACGCATCAGAGATGTCATCCTTTTGAAAGTATATTCTCTTCTTAATTTTCTTTGGGGTGGGTCTGCTGTCTGTTCAATACAATTGACACCGATTCTCTAGCCTCATCTATCTTGGAGTTGAGTCCATGGTGACCACAAGGAGATTTTCTGCCCCTTGAGCAGAGGATTACCCTCTGTGGGATGCAGGACCTCTTAGACAGTCTAGCTTTGTCACACAACAGCAGGACTGGTAAATGACTCATCTTGACTGCCACAAAGTCATATGACCTATCGTCAGCACGGACACACATTCCACCCCAAGTGGGGACTTGTCAGGTGGTGTGACCTTCAGAGGCTGGCTGTAATGCTTCTTGCATTTCCTGACTACTGTTTTATAGCATCACACAGGTATTGTGGGGAGCTGCTGCCACGGACAACTTCAGACACTGAAATAGCTTTTTCTTTTAAGCTGCACATGGGTGTAGTCCCTGGAGTTTTTGCCCACAATATCTATCTCAAAACAGGGGTCCATGGGTGAATCGACCTTCTAGAGATGCGAATGAAACCAGCGTCATTGTTCCTGGTGTCATTATGTCTATAGATTCAGGATGTTAGAGAGTGGTGCTGCAGTCTTTTCTGTTTGAGGCAAAACATAAACAGCAGGTCCTGGAGGGTCTTGTCTTATGGATGGTGTGAATCATGTTGGAATTTGGAAGCCTAAGGGCCACCCGAGCCCATGGGCTGGGCAGTCTCTTCCCATGCATGCTCTAACATTCAGATGTGCCTACAGATTCTTCAGTGTCTTCATGGCTCATGGCACTTGAGCACCCTTCTCTAAGGGATTCCAGACTTTCCTGGGTGGAAGGAATAAAATCTACCCCATATAATCAGTTCCATAGGATGCTGAGGGGTAAATATACTAAGATGGAAGCAGACAGAGTCATATAGGAATATAGGATCCCCACATTACATCCAAGATCAGTGAGTGCTTTAAAGCTAGTTGTGATATATTCTCTTCATCCCTTTTTGATTCCTTGTGTAGGGCCTAGGAAGATTGTCTTTCTAATGCCATTTTGTGTCTTTAACTGGGATTCATGCAGCCTAATATCCTGAAATCCCTTTCACTTTGTTCTGTCGTGATTTAGGGTGTAGTTCTTTCTGAAATTTTTTATCTTGTTTGTGTTGAAGTTTTTATGTACTCTTGTTTCCTTTACTGCTCCTTACTGTAAGGATGCTAAGATAAGAAAGAAGTTGAATTGTAGAGAAAGACTGAGATTTTACAAGCTTTAAAAAGAGTTCACACCCTTGTTGGGCTGAAACACTGCACCATTTACTCCTGTACCATCTTTGATGTTAAATCAAGTTTAATAACTTAATACTGCCTCCTTACATATTTTAAGTTCGGCCTACAGGTTTCTCTGTACAGCGTGAACTACAACCTAAATGTAGTTGTAAACAGACTGTAGCCTCCTCTTGTGCCAACCACCAAGTCTTGGCCAATCAAAGGTGGCCAGCTGTTCAAACCGTGTGCAAATAAGGCACAAGCCAAGCTGTAACCAATCTGGCTGTTTCTGTACCTCACTTCCATTTCCTGTACTGTCACTTTCCTTTTTCTGTCCATAAATCTTCTTCCACCACATGGCCGCACTGGAGTCTCTGAGCCTACTCTGGCTCGGGAGGCTGCCGGATTTGCGGATCCTCCTTGCTCAGTGAAACTCCATTAAATTTAATTTGGCTGAAGTTTTTCTTTTAATGTTGGCCATCATGAAACCAATAAAATCTGCTGAGAACCTAATGACTAGATTTCTTTTTGACTTTTTCTGTTTTGTTTGTTTTTCTTTTCTGATCTATTTTGTCTTTTCTCCGTTTTCTGGTCCTTCTTTCCCTCCTGGCTTATATTTCTAGCATCACACGGGGAAATATTTCTTTTTCTGGTAAGATATTAGAAATTTGGCCTGTTTAGTCCATCTCATGGTTTTCTGTGTTCTGAAATATCTTTCAGTTTTCAGTCATAATTTGAAAGCATTGTTAGCCCTGGTTATACAAACGTGCCTAGGATGTGACTCAGGTAAGCTTTTCCATATTTGCTGTATTTCACGTCTGAAGCATCTCACTGGTAATGTCCAGCCAGATCTAAAAACCTCTCTCCCTGGGCAGTCCTTCCTGAAGACCCCTTTGGTTTTCAGAATTAGTGGTATTAGCCTACCCAGCAGTCATGTGCCAATTCTCCTATTCAAAAGATGCTCCTTGCTAAGGAATTTATTATCTCCTGGCAAAGTCTGATGAATTAATTTCATAACCATCTCTCTCCAGAAGGCGTCTGATGAAACCTCCTATCATATATGGTCCTTGGTAACTCCTAAGCCCCTTTTGCCCCTCTCAGAGCCACAACCTGGCTTATGAACAAATGGCCACAGCTTTCCTGCTAACCACCATGGATTTCAGTGGGTCTAGCTGGCCTCCATTCCTGGTCTTCCCGAGAAGTAAGGTCAAGAGCAGCAAGGGCAGTTGGACTTAGGTCTAGTGCTCTGTTTCTGGTCGTCAGGGGGAGTGCTGCAAGATCCACCAGTTCAAGGTGCTAACCTGAGCCTATCACCTCTGGACTAAATGGGGTAATGCAGTTGGGTGATGTTGGACAACTGGAAGGAGGATTCAGGTAGCCCCAGCCAAAACAAAAGAGCTGAAGAACAAAAATATGCTGTCTGGCTGACATTAATGGCCAATATTTAAAAAACTTACATGTCCCCTTGCCAGTTTATAGCTCTTAGATTTTTAAATATTTATCTTTTTACGTACAAACATACTTAGTGTTGTTTATATTAAAAATTTGAAAAAGATCCTATATACAGCATATAAACAGACAAGAAGGAAACCTACTAAAACATTAGTGATTAAAATCTCTAGGTGGTGAGAGTATAAGCGATTTTATTCTTTACAGTTTTCTTAGGTTTCCAAATATTCTCCCATAGGAATATGATATTTTTAGACTCAGAAATGAATATACACAGTATACACATTTCCATTTTCATTGTGACTGTGGTGAGTTTTTTTGAGTGTCCTTATCCTGTATTCTTTGAAATTTTCTCTAAAGAGATTTATGTTCTTATTGAAATAATAAATTTTATAAAATAACTTTGTTTATGGTCTGTTTCATTGTACAGATATTTTTCCATACTGCTCTATATGCTTACATTTTATACATATATACACATGTGTGTATCTTTTAGTTCTTTTTCCAGTATGAATACAAACCAATATACTCTATATCATTTTTTCTTTTTTTTTTTTTTTTTTTTTTTTTGAGACAGAGTCTTGCTCTGTCGCCCAGGCATGCAGTTGGATCTTTGCAAGGTACCGTTTTTCAGCCTCCAGTCACCTCGCCCGGCTAGTTTTTTGTATTTTTTTAGAGACGGGGTCACCGTTTAGCCAATGGTCTCGATCTCCTGACCTCGTGATCCGCCCGTCTCGGCCTCCCAAAGTGCTGGGATTACAGGCTTGAGCCACCGCGCCCAGCCCATTTTTTCTTACATATTGGCTTTAAGGTATTTTTCCAGTCACTTTTAGGTCTTTAATCTTTCTAGAGATTTAGAGAATATGATGCTTTAGGAATCTGGCTTTATTGTCCAAATGGATAGCTAATTATACCAACATCATAGATTGAAAATACCATATTTTCTCCACATATGTTAAACCATTAGTAGGCATAAATCTTTCTTTGCCATAAAAAGCTGAAGTATACAGTAGAAAATGAACATATATGCCACATAGCTTTGGTATTAAACACATATGACTACAGATTCATTTTCTTTTTTGTAGAAAAAAAGACTCTCACATTTTTCACACTGTCATAATCCTAATGGTTCATCTTTTCTCCTGATGACAGTATGTAGAGTCATCAAATGCCCTTGACTTTCCATGCCACAACCTCCTTTCTGTTCCAGAGGGACCCCTGCCAGCCTTCCCAAAGAATACTCTCTTGAGAATTCACTCACGAAATTTTACAAAACTGAAAATCACTCAGTGCTGACTCAATTTTTCCTAGAGTGTTCAGCATTATCTATTCATAAAATACTTAATTTATGCCCTGTTATGTAAATGTCCTCAGTGACACTACAAAGGTTTCTTCTTTGGGAAAATTATACTGGAACACAGGCAGTTTCCCTAAACTTTATCTCTTTAGACACCTTAATTGTGCATACAGTCTAACCAGATTTGTTACTGTAGATCTAAACTGCCTTGACACTGATGTAGCTGATAAAGAATTATGGGAAGAACATTTCCTGCAACCTTCAGTTTCTGTGGGGTGGGGTGTGGGTGACAAGCAATCGAGAATCGGTGGTGCATTCATTTCCGAATTGGCATGCAATCACATTGCATTCCAAGACTACATTACTTATAGGGTTCTGTGTTACAGACACATGGCTGCTATGTAAAAATAGAATGTTTTATAATTCTCACCAAAATATTCTTTGAAATATACAGTTACATGAGTCAAAATAAATCACAAAAGGAGTTCAAAAACATTTTGAACTGAGTGATAATGAGAAAGCAGCACATCGAAATTTGTAAGAGGCAGGTCAAGCAATGCTTAGAGGGTAATTGTATAGCTAAAGAGAAGAAAGAATTCTGCCTTCAGACTGGAAATTGCAACATTGACTCTGCCCTGGATCCCAGTCTGAAAATTTTGGACTTGCCAGCCCCCACAGTCATGTGAGCCAATTCCTTAAAATAAATATCTTTATTTCTACACATATGCACACCCACTCCACTTGCTCTGTTTCGCTGAAGAACTTTGACTAATACAGATTTTACTACAGAGAGTGGTTCTAGGGAAATAGTCTTAAGGTTGAGTTTCTGAATTGGTTCTGGGGCTTCTGGAATTGGTTCTCTAATCTGAACACTAATGACTCTATTTCCAGTAGCAAAGAAAACACTGATAGTTTATGGCATTATGTGATGATGGAGATAGGTAGAATATCACTATTGAAAATGTTTAATCAAATATTTGTAAGACATAAGACTATGAGTGCCCATGTATTTGATATCTTAGAACATTTTTGTTAAATTAATGAGGATGAGATTGGCTGGTTGCTCTTAATGTCATTGGACAACATGGAGAGAGAAAAGGATGAGCTCAGGGATTCAAATTTTCAGCTTAAGCCTTATATAAGTGATTTGAAATGTATGTCCTGAAAGAGACCCTTATCTCCTGTAGCTTCAGGGCTGAGATTGCTGAAAGCCATAAAAATGATGGGGTATTTTTTATCAAAGTTCCCCTACTTATTATTAGCTGTATAGCTTTGGTTTGGGGATGCAAGTTCATTCTCTGCATGTTAATTTTTGAACTGCTATGCATTATCTAACCTAAAGATAGCGTGTAAGGTTAAAAAAAATAGGGACTTTTGTCTTGATTTCACTTCTTACTGGCTGTGTGGCTCTGGTCCAGTCTTAGTGAGACAGCTTCCTCATATAGTCAAGATGATGAAAACATGCTAGACTTATAGAATTGTTGCAAGAAAGAAATTGAGGGGACATTTTGTCAACTGTAAAATATTAATACACAACAAGTAACTGTTACTATATTATAACATTAATTTGTAGTACCTTGCACTAGAGGGATTGTTAGAGGCAAATATGTACTCACAGTTTTGCATGTCAGCTGGGCGCAGTGGCTCATGCCTATAATCCTGGCATTTTGAGAGGCAGAGGTGGGAGGATCGCTTGAGCCCAGGAGTTCTGGACCAGCCTGGGCAACAGAGGGAGACCCCGTCTCTACCAAAAACAAAAAAAACAAAAAAAACCCCAAAACCAGGTGTGGCAGCACATGCCTGTAGTCCTAGTTATTCAGGAAGCTGAGGTGGGAGGATTGATTGTGCCTGGGAGGTTGAGGCTGCAGGAAGCTGTGATTGCACCATTGCACTACAGCCTAGGCAATATAGCAAGATCCCATCTCAAAACAAAAAAAAAAAAAAAAAAAAAAAATTTGCATGCCAAAAACATTTGTAAGGCACAGGAAGAAGTTTTGGAATAGAAACTGGCCCAACCATACGCCCCGTTAAAAGTCCCCAAGATCCCAAACTCCTCACCATGTAATTAGCACACATTCAAAAGCTTTTGGCCCAAACTGTTTGGACAATTATATAAGAAATAAAAGCAACTCTCATCATTCCCACTCCTTTACCCTTGTCTGAAATAATGATTTTTAAAAATCAAATCTTTTTTTCTAAATTTGGAAATAATATAATCTTTTATGGCTTCAATTCCTACTATAACTTCCCCACAAAACAAAAACATTTATAGCCTTAATTTGCTTATGCAATGAAAGTATAGAAAAAAGTGATCATTTTCTCACTGGTCTGAAGCTGCTTTCAGGAGGCTGTTCATCTTGCCTAAGAAATTGCAGCACAAAATCAGCCCCATATAGAATTGAACAGATAATCCAGTGGACACTCCTTAATCCAAGTAGCCCAAGCCTCCATGGGCCCCTCCCCTAATGTAGTCAGACCATGCTCCTACTTAAGCTCCCACGAAGCATTCCTGGCCACCTATTCAACCCGGAAAGACCAAAATACCTTTTCTCCCCATGTCTAAGCCCATGTCAGACAATCCCAATCAAAGGCATAAATCGCCTCTCTTCCCCGCATCATTTGTCTCCTATGTTGCTTACAGCACACGTTTCCCTGAATCCTCATAACTTGGCTATGAGCAACTATAAGCTGTTTTCAATCCATTCAGGCAACCCAGGGACTCTCCTCATCTTACTCTGATGGGCTGACTGGATGACAATATTGTCAGGCTACATGGCTCTCTCCACTGAGAGCAGAATGGCAGGGGTCTTTGAGATACCCATTCTCTTACTCCATCTGTCCTCACCAGGGTGTCCCATGGCATGTGTTTTGAAGGAGCAGGTGTGGCACGGTGTGCTGCCATGGGATGGAGAGAGCTGGACTGGGGCCTAGGGGGCAGAAAGAACCTGGCACCAGAATGGTCAGCTCCAGCATGCTTCTTTCGGCCCAGTTTCAACACCCTTTTACTTGGCACAAAGATTTGAGAATTTGCAGGTGGTCTTGAAGTTACCAAATTACACATGTGACAGGGTTAGGGCCTTCCCTCCCCTACCACTGCCCTGCCTTGCACCTGGGAGGAAGGGGATCTTTCAATATAACAAGGAGAGTGACGTCCCTTGAGGTGTGGTCAGTGGAGAAAGCAGTGCTGCCATGTAGATACTCCACTCTATGGATCTGGAAAGGACCAGGCATGCCCTTGCAGAAGACTGAGAACAGTTGGGTGCAGGTACCAACTGGATGGAACCCAGAGGGAGAGGGCAACAAGCATCCACCCATCCAAGGCAGACTGGAAGACTCACTGGTGGGCAGGGGCAGGGAAGGCCCATTGGCCCCAATGCCCTCAGCTCCACATCTTTCTGAGCAGCTTTGTTTCCTTCTTGGCAATACACCTTGTCACTCTGTGGTAGGTTAGCAGGCTTTCCATGCCCATGTCCAAATAGATCCCAAAGTATTTCAAAGGCCATCTCCCCCCGACCTTTGCCCCAGTCCCTAGAAGCTCAGCACTCAGTTGGCCCTCAGGAAATGTGGGCCAAATTGAATTACTAACCTGTTGTTACCCATGAGATCACAGCCAGTGATGCTGTCGGCAGGATAAAACCTTGACATTTCACCAATGGCACATATCTAGGCAGGCCCACAGCCAACAGTTCCCTGGCAGTGCCTGGACATAAGGGTGAATGCTCATAAGCCCACCAGCAATCAACCAGCTCTCCTGATCTCCACCCTCATGCCGACGTGCCAAGAACCTGAGCTTTTGATCTTTGCTCATCTGATGAAGAATGGTATCTCCAATCTGGGTTGAAATCTACATTTCTCTTACTGTGAGTGTGGTTTAACATCTTTTCAGATATACTTGTATATTTCAGTTTATACTTTCATTGTTAACATTTAAAGTGTTTGGTTTTATTGTATTTATTTTTGTGAATTCTATTTATGCTACATGAGATACTGCTTTCCATTTGTGGTAATAACATCAAGTTTCCTTCAAAAATAAAAGTTTTACTTAAGTAAGTTTATTTAAGTACAAAGAGTGAATTGATTTCAACATAGATAGCAAACTTCCATTCGAAAATATGTACTGAGTACTTACCATGTACTAGAGAGTGTCCTAAAACCTTGGGACATAGCTAGAACCTTGGGATATAGCATACAAAGAAGAATCCCTGCCTTCATAGACCTTAAGTTCTAGTAGGGAAGAAAGCCAGATACTAAAGAGGATAAATATATAAAGGCAGGAGGAGCAGAGATTGAAATCGGGAGACTGAGCTTTTTTTTTTTTTTTTTTTTTTGAGATGGAGTCTTGCTCTGTCGCCCAGGCTGGAGTGCAGTGGCACAATCTCGGCTCACTGCAACCTCTGCCTCCCGGGTTCAAGCGATTCTCCTGCCTCAGCCTCCTGAGTAGCTGGGATTACAGGCGCGTGCACCCCCATGCCTATATAATTTTCGTATTTTTAGTAGAGATGAGGTTTTGCCATGTTGGTCAGGCTAGCCTCGATCTCCTCACTTTGTGATCCGCCCACCTCAGCCTCCCAAAGTGCTGGGATTACAGGCGTGAGCCACCACGCCTGACCCAGAGCTCTTTTTTTAAAAATCTGGTTGTCAATCAGTCTTGTAATGCCAGTAATGTATAAGAGATCAGGAAGCCAGGAGTCAGGCCCAGTGAAACTAATGTATTGCTTACTATATATTGGCATTGATAGTATCATCCAAGAGATGTGACTTCATGAATACATTCATTTCTCATGTTAATTCCCTCCCCTCCCCTCCCCCCTCCCCCCCCCTCCCTCCCCTCCCCCCCTCCCCTCCCTTCCCTTCCCTTCCCTTCCCTTCCCTTCCCTTCCCCCCCCCTTCCCTTCCCTTCCCTTCCCTTCCCTTCCCTTCCCTTCCCTTCCCTTTCCCTCTGTGATCTGAAAGACAAACCAGAGCTAGAGTCAAGATGATGGGAAAGCTTTCTCCAAACGATGATGAGAGGTCTGGTTTGTGGAAGGCGTACAGAATCACACAAGTGTTTGTATCCTGGCTCCAGAGCTTGACTGCTTTCTTTCTTCCAGGCTCCTGCTTCTTGCATCCTAGTTGTCTGACTTCAGGAAATTAATCTCCCTGAGCCTCAACAGACTCTACTGAAATTGGGGATAATAATTATTCCGCTGTGAGGATTCAACCAGAACATTCATGGAAAGCAGTCATTGCAGAGTCTGGAAACATTGTAAATTTAGCTAAGCAAATGTTGTTATTAACTATTATTGCCTATAATTAATTTCCTTCTTAGACTTTATGTCTGAACCTAAAATGAACTTGGAACAGGTGAAACACTCCCCAAAAATAAAAGTGCCACTTGTTTCAGAATGCAAAAGAAAAAAAAGAAAAGTGATGGACTGGGTTTAATAATGCCCTCTCCAAATCCATGTCCTTCCCAGAACCTTAGAATGTGAACTGAATTGTAGATATAATTAGTTAAATAAAGATAAAGTCACACTGAAGTAGGATGGGTCCCTAATACATTGTGATGTATGGTCTTTTAAGAAGAGAAGAGGAGACACAGAGACAGAGACACACAATGTAGAGGCTGGATTTGTGCTGCAGAAGCCAAGGAATGCCAAGAAGTGCAGCAACCACCAGAGGCTGGGTAGGAAGCGTGGAACAGATTCTCTTTCTGAGCTCCCAGGAGGGAACCGGCAAATACCTTGATTTGGACTTCCGGTATCCAGAACTATGAATTATATTTTACATTTCTGTTGTCTTAAGCTACCTAGTTCAAGGTACTTTGCTATAGCAGGCTGACATGGTTTGGATCTGTGTCCCCACCCAAATCTCATGTAGAATTGTTATCCCCAATGTTGGAGGTGGGGCCTGGTGGGAGGTGATTGGATCATGAGGATGGTCCTTCATGAGTGGTTTTAGCACCATGCCCTTGGAGCTGTTCTCATGATAGTGAGTGAGTTCTTGTAAGATCTTGTTTAAAAGTGTGTAGGACCTTCTGCTTTTCCCTCTTCCCTTTGCTATGGTCATGTGAAGCTCCTCGATCCCCCGTTGCCTTCCACTATGATTGAAAGTTTCCTGAGGCCTCCCCAGAAATGAAGCAGAAGTCAATATCATGCTTCCTGTACAGCCTGCGGAACCATAAGCCAATTAAGCCCCTTTTCTTTATAAATTACCCAGTCTAGGTATTTCTTTATAGCAATGTGAGGACGGACTAATACATAGCCCTAGGAAACGAATACAAATGATAATCCATGTTTTTTAAAAATAGCATTTCCTCCTCTTTTAAGTCATATGGTATCCTGGAAAAAACATAGGCTGGAGAATCAGAGGACCTAGCTTTTAAAGATTTAAAAGGTAAAGATTTTTGTCTTAACTTCTTTGTTTCTCTTCTACTAAAATCTTGGATTCTAATGCCATTTATTCAATTACTTATTTGCTTTATATTACAACATACATAAAAAGTTTCAGAATAATAACAACATTACCACTAACAACAAGACTAGTGAATACGGTTTAAAATTTCTCTGCAGTTCTTCATTAGGCTGTATTCCTAGTGAGCTATGCAGTGCAAGTAATGTCTTTTAAGTGAACTGAAATAACTCTTCTCTTGTAGTTATGCCAGCAACCTGAAGCAGAGTTGAATAAACGTGTTTCAGTTTGTTTTTCATCTTTAGTGACTGCATTTTTTTCTGTTAGATTTAAAATTTTAAGGTTATGTAAAACATTTACCAAATTCCAAAGTCAAAAATTAAAAAAACAAGGTCAATTCAGGGAGGAGTACCTTCCATCCCTACCCCCTCCTCAGTTCTATCGGTAACAATTTTAATCAGCTTTTGGTTTATCTGGTCTATTTTTGAAAATATAGGTAAATGTACACACACACAACTACATACTATATAGATTCCTCCTGTCTTTCACATGGAAGGTAGCACATTTTACACACTGTTCTTCACTTGCTTATTAAACAACAGTACCTCCCATAGATGCCTGCATGTCACCATACAGAGAGAAACCTCAGAGTGACGTAGGTGGGTCCACGGACTCACATTGGGCAGTTTTATTTTGGACTAGGAATGTGTGTCTTGGAGGAGGGACATGGGAAACAGAGCTGGCCTCAAAATCTGCTGGTCTTGCTCAGGGAAAGTCACCATCACAGTTCACAGCCTGATTGTTTCCAAGAATGGGGTGCATGGGAGTCAGCGTGGGAGACCCTGATGCCAGCCTGTCTGCATGGGGATTCAGGGGGTGTGAGTGTGTGTCCCCAGCATGGGCCACTTGTGCCTGGTGGGGCCAGTGGAGGCTGAAGTGGGCCTGTTGGAGCCTACTTATAGGAAGACTTTACCCTGGGGGAGAAAAGAAGGCAGTTATGTTAGGGGTGATTCTGGAACAAAACCGTGGCTGTGTGGAGGGGAGGGCATTCTTGAGGACCACACGGTGGCTGTTTCAGAATTTGTCCCTTCCCCAGGTATGTGTCTGGCACTTGGGGTCAGAGAAGGCAGTAAGTAAAAGCTGCTAGAATTTTCCCATTGCAACCTCTGCTCTAGGACCCTGTTCCCAAAGTGACAACATAAAGGGAAGTCATATTTCCTGGATCCTGTCCCCACATGCCAGCCTTTCATCCCACACAGGGGGCTCCTTGTCCAGTGGGGAGGTAGTAGAACTGCTCAGGAGCATATGGGAGAAAGCCCTCAGGGTCCCTGGAGGTGTGTCAGTGTGACAAGAAGGAGGGACTTCTTAGGCTGTGTGGGAGGTGAAGAAAAACCAAAATGAAAGAAAGAAGAAGGAAGGAAGGAGGGAAGGAAAGAAGGAAGGAGGGAAGGAAGGAAGGAAGGAAAGAAGGAAGGAGGGAAGGAAGGAAGGGAGGGAGGGAAAGAAGGAAGGAAGGAAGGGAAAAAGGAAAGAGGGAGGGAGGGACAGAGGGAGGGAAGGAAAGAAAGAAGGAAGGAAGGAAGGAAAGAAGGAAGGAGGGAAGGAAGGAAGGGAGGGAGGGAAAGAAGGAAGGAAGTAAGGGAAAAAGGAAAGAGGGAGGGAGGGACAGAGGGAGGGAAGGAAAGAAAGAAGGAAGGAAGGAAAGAAGGAAGGAGGGAAGGAAGGAAGGGAGGGAAAGAAGGAAGGAGGGAAGGAAGGAAGGGAGGGAGGGAAAGAAGGAAGGAAGGAAGGGAAAAAGGAAAGAGGGAGGGAGGGACAGAGGGAGGGAAGGAAAGAAAGAAGGAAGGAAGGAAGGAGGGAAGGGAGGAACAGAGGGAGGGAAGGAAAGAAGGAAAGAGGGAAGGAAGGAAGGAATGGAGGGGGGAAGGGAGGAAGGAAGGAAGGAATGAGGGAGGGAAGGAAGGAAGGAAGGAGGGAAGAAAGGAAGTGAGGGAGGGAAGAAAAGAAGGAAGGAGGGAAGGAAGGAAGGAAGGAAGAAAGCAAGGAAGGAAGGAGAGAGGGAGGGACAAACGGAGGGAAGGAAAGAAAGAGGAAGTAAGGAAGGAGGGAAGGAAGGAGAAAGGGAGGAACAGAGGGAGGGAAGGAAGAGGGAAGTAAGGAAGGAGGCTTATCAGGGGCCTAAGTCTTGGCATAGACAGGTGAGGCCCACGCCACGTAAATATGAGCTATTACCTTTACTGGGACTCCTGAAGTGCTCAGTCTGGGGAGTACTGGGAAGCATGGGGGACACTGTAAATTAGGTTCCCAAATCATCCTGTTTGTCCCTCCTCAAACCCTGCACAGCAGCCATGCCCTGCAGTGTCCTCACCTGAAAATAAGGGACCGACAAGCTCCAGGGTGCCCCCGGCTCTGACATTTTATGGTTCCATGATTTCTACAAAGCACACTGAAGTGCCCCTGAGAACAGACAGTGCCTCTCCACAGAGCCCCGAGCCGTGGATTGTAACGTTCATGCCCCAGGCCTCCATAAAAACAGCATGCATAATGTTTGCCAAGCCCCCCAGGTTAGTCCTGTCTCTGTAGCATGATGTGCGTGTGACTGAAGAGTGTGTGAGCCTGGATAGGCCATTTGGAGGCCTGGGTCCTCTGACACTGAGAGCCATGTGCCCTTGGGCAAGTCAGTTAACAAAAGGAAAGCTGCCAGCAAGATGCACACGGCCACATTAAGATCCACAGAGCCACCGTATGTGGGAATGCCCTCTCTTACTGAGGGGTCAGGCTCTTATACCAGGGCCAATGGTCTAGAAGCAGCAGAGTGAAGCTCGCAGCAGCTTATGGCCCCACTATTGTACTGAGGGCCTAGGAGTACAGAGAGCCCCTGGGCGAACCCAGATGCCACCGCCAGGCCACTGTGGATCTGTGCATACTTCTCAGAGACCCGTGACTGCTGTGGCTTCCTCATGCTCCTTCTGCGGCCCAGCTGCAGGGATTCCAGTTGTCAGCGCAGCCCACCTCTGCAGGCCTTCCTTCCGGCAGCTCCTCGGGGAGGGTTTTCTTAGCCTGGCCCCAGGGAAGCTGGTACATCTACCTTGTGTCCTTCAACCTCTCATATCCTATTGATGGCCTTGAAGGAGGACCTCCATAGAATGTTATTTGGGGCTCCTTGTCCAGTGGGGAGGTAGTAGAACTGCTCATGAGCATATGGGAGAAAGCCGTCAGGGTCCCTGGAGGTGTGTCAGTGTGACAAGAAGGAGGGCCTTCTTAGGCTGTGTGGGAGGTGAAGAAAAACCAAAATGAAAGAAAGAAGAAGGAAGGAAGGAAGGAGGGAAGGAAGGAAGGAAGGAGGGAGGGAAGGAAGGAAGGAAGGAAGGAAGGAAGGAAGGAAGGAAGGAAGGAAGGAAGGAAGGAAGGAAGGAGGGAAGGAAGGAAGGAAGGGAGCCTAGAGGTCCCTCCGATTCTGAAGAGGATGGCAGTCCTGTCCTGTTATGCTGCCTGCAAGGGTGAAGTCATTAGGGGAAAGGGCTGGGAAAGGATTCAGGGGGTGGGAGATGTGGCTGCGAAAAGCAGCTTGCAGAGGGCAGCTGGATGGGGCGGCGGAGAGAGCACCACCTCCCTACCAGACCCTGTGGCTGCTTTGCCACATCCTTACATAGCTCCTGTGGTGCCTCTCCCTACCCCAAGTCGTGGTTCAGATATATGGGCACCTGACCCCACTCTAAGCTGATCCCAGTCCTTTCTGAGAGTTAGTGCCATTGGAAATGAGGAACCAGCAAGGCCCTTTCTGATGGCAGAGGCTGAGGAATGTGAAGCTTGGGAACTGTTGGCCTCTGTGCTTTCTGGCTGGTGGAGGAGTTAGAGCCCCGAGACCTGGGTTTGTGGAGATGGGGGGTGAGACAGAGAGAGTGAGACAGACAGACAGAGAGAGACAGAGACAGACAGAGTGAAGGCTGGTGGATTTTGGAGTTGGAGCAGCTGGCCCCAGTTGTCTGACATCAGCCACACTCCTGACCTTCTGTAGTTAGGATATGCACGTCTTCCCTGAGTTTCATGAGCCAATACATTTCCATTTTGTTACAGAGAATTCAGATCGGTTTTTACTACATTCTTGCATCGCTTAACTATGGAGATATGTTTTGAGAAATGTGTTGTTAGGTGATTTCGTCATTGTGCGAACATCACAGAGTGAACTTACACAGACCTAGATGGTACAGCCTACTACACACCTAGGCTACAAACCTGCACAGCATGTTACTGTATTCAATACTGTAGGCAATTGTAACATAAGAATAAGTACTTGTGTATGTAAACATAGAGAAGATATAGTAAAAATACAGTGTAAAAGACAAAAAAATGGTATACCTGTACAGGACACTTCCCATGAATGGAGCTTATTAGGGCTGGAAGTTACTCTGGGTGAGTCAGTGGGTGAGTGGTGAGAGAATGTGAGGGCCTAGGACGTTACTGTACACTGCTGTAGATCTTGGAAACACTATAGTTAGGCTACAGTAAATTTATAAAAAAAGAAACCTTTTTCTTTCTTCAATAATAAATTAATCTTAGGTTACTATAACTTTTTTACTTTACGGTAAGATTACTGTAACTTCCTTACTTTATAAACTTTTTTTTTTTAACATTTGGACCATTTCATAGAAATATTTTAAAACACAAACACATCAGCTATGTAAAAATATTTTCTTTATATCCTTATCCTGTATTTTTCTAGTTTTATAATATTTATTTTTCAATTTTTAAGCTTTTTTGTTAAAAATGAAGATACAAAGGCACATTAGCCTAGGTCTATACAAGGTCAGGATCATCAATATCACTGTCTTCCACCTCCACATCCTGTCCCACTAGAGGGTCTTTGGGGCCATAACACTCATGGAGCTGTCATCTCCTAGTATAACACTGTCTTCTTCTGGAATCTTCCTGAAGGACCTGCCTGAGGCTGTTTTACAGTTAACTTTTTAAAAAATAAGTAGGAGTACACTCTAAAATAATGATTAAAAGTATAGTACAGTAAATACATAAACCAATAACATAATCGTTCACTATTACCATCAAGTATTATGTACTACTGTATATAATTGTATATGTTACACTTTTATACAACTCGTAGTGCAGTAGTTTTGTGTTTTTATTAACTTGGGCTCTATGGATCTGATCATAGTAGTTTGTTGACCAGATCGCCAGAAACAAGTACTATGTTGGGCTAGGACTTAACGACACCAATGATGTCATGCGGTGATAGGAATTTTTCAGCTCCATTGTAATCTTACAGGACCAATGTCATATATGCAGTCTGTTGTTGACCAAAACGTTGTTATGTGGTGCGTGACTGTACTCATAACTGAGAAAGTCCTGCCTAACATAGGTAGTCCAGGGAGCCACATTTTATTCTCTCTCTCTCTGTGTGTATATTTTTCAGACTCATTTGGAGTAAGTTGCCCCTTTACCCCTAACTACTTGAATTTGCTCCTAATGACAAGAACATTCATTTAAATACCCACAGTACAACAATCAAAACCATAAAGTCAACATTGATACAGTATTGTATTAGCCATGTTGTTTAAATTTCACCAATTTTCCCAATAATGTAGTAATCCCATGTAGCAACATTGAGAACCACTGGACCTACGCCCATGGGCTGAGTCCTGGCTGTACAATAGTAGAATCACCTGGGGTGGAGAGGAACTTTTAAAAACTACAGATGCCTACCTCTAGAAATTGGACCGATTGGCCAAGTCGTGTGTATTTGTGCGTCTGTGTGCATGGTTACTCTGATACACAGTTAGTGCGGAAACCATTGATCTAAGCCAGTGTATGGTCACTTCCTTTCATTTCTTCCTCGTTTGTCAGTTCCATTAGCTCTGGGTGGGTATACTGGTTTGAATAGTGTTCCCTAAAAGTTCATATCAGGAAGTGACCTTATTTGAAAATAGGGGTTTTGCAGATGTAATCAAGTTGAGATGAGTCATGTTGGGTTAGGGAGGGCACTAAATCCTATGACCAATGTCCTTCAAGAGGAGAGAGATTTGAAGACATAGAGACCCACAGAAAGGAAGGCCAGGTGATGGGGCGGAGTGTGAAATGATGATGCTATAAGCCAAGTAATACCAAGGATTGCTGGGAGCCAGCAGAATCTAGAAAAAGGCAAGGAAGGATTCTCCCCTAGAGCCTTCAAAAGTAACAAGGTGCTGCTGAACATTTCAGATTTCTAGTCTCCAAATCTGTGAGAGAATTACATTTCTGCTGTTTACCTAACCAAGTTTGTGGTAATTTGTTACTGTAGGAAAATAATGTAGTGGTCAAGGGACCTAGTTAAGAAAAGATGGCCCAAGGGCAATTTTATTGGTCATTTGACAGCTTTTCCTTCCTAATAATCAAAGACTCACAGGAGTGTGGTAGTCTTTAGGGTTGGCTGGTGGGGGCGCCTGGGAGGATCACACTTCTCTGGCTCTTAGAGAGAAGTGTGGCTTGTAAACAGATTCTTGAGGTATCTTCCAGGATAGGCTAGATTATGCTTGACACTTCTGGGTGTACCTTTACAAGACTGTGGGTGATTCAAACCGTACTCTCATTCTCTGACGCAGAGATCAGTGATGCTTTAGATGGCGGTTGTTTGGATGGACAGGGCCTGGGAGTAAGATGGTTTGCTGGGAATCCCCCCAACCTATTTGCTACAGGTTTCAGGTGAGATTCTTGATTCTGTTCTTGCCACAAGGGGCAAGGGAGTAGAGGCTGAGGTTCCTGGATTTTAATGGGCTTTTGTTGCTAAATATTTCTCAGTTTTATCTTTTACCAATAGAACTTGTGAAGCAGTTGCCTCTTCCAACCCTAAAAGTCCCTGAACTTGTGGACTCTATTCCCTTCCATCTCTGCTTGCAAACTGGTCAATTCTTTTGTAAGCCCATCTCTTTCTTATAATGTCTTGTCAAACACAAGCGAAAGCAGCCAACATGTAACGCTAATCTTGTGTTTTCAGCATCTTCTCTTGGAGTGATAAGTTCCAAGTTAGGTATGTCTTCTCTCAGTGGCAGCCTTGTCAAATATTTGCTCTCATAAAAGGGATCATCTTCAATTTTGGTCAACACCAGTGCTTTGGTCAATAGCATCCACCTTGCCTCTCCCAGCCTCTAAGCCAGTGTACCTATTTTAGTTTTTTATTTCATCAGCAACATTCTTCTAGTATCTTCTATGATTGTCTAGGTAACAAATAACCCTCAAAAAAATCTTAGTGGTTGGCCGGGCGCGGTGGCTCATGCCTGTAATCCCAGCGCTTTGGGAGGTTGAGGTGGGTGGATCACGATCACCTGAGGTCAGGAGTTTGAGACAAGCCTGGCCAACATGGTGAAGCCATGTCTCCACTAAAAATACAAAAAATTAGCTAGGCTTGGTGGCGGGCACCTGTAATCCCAGCTACGCAGGAGGCTGAGACAGGAGAATCACTTGAACCCAGGAGGCAGAGGTTGCAGTGGGCCAAGATCATGCCACTGCACTCCAGCCTGGGCAACAAGAGTGAAACTCCATCCTCAAGAAAATAACAACAACAACAACAACAACAACAATCTTAGTGGCTTCTAAGAACAGAGGTCTTTTTTTTTTTTCTCACTCAAGCAAACATTCCCTTGGAAGTTAACTTAGTAACCTATGTTTTCAGTTTATAGGTCTCTGGATCAAGAGGACCCACATCCTTACTTGATGCAAGGACTACTCTGTGCCCCCAGGGGCCTCAGACTTGATGTTGTGGAGGTGTGGGGCTTTGGCTGCTTCCCTGGAAGGGTGGAGAGTGTATTTTGCCTGTGGAAGGGAGAGCGTGACCAGAGGGGCAGATTGAGTAGTCACTAGCTCAGCTTACAGATGATTTTGAGTGTTGGCCTCCCGCGCATGTCCAGGGTGGTACTTCCCTTCCCCCATAGAGTCAGGAGTGAGCTGCTTTGTCCAGGGGATAAAGCAGAAGTTACGTGTGTCTCTTCCAGCTGGAAGCTTCAAAAGCCAGTGTGGCCACACAATCGTGGCTGTTCTGTCAGCCGGGACCTGGAGTGAGGGGATGTGGAACAGAATCCCCAGGTAGCATGAGTGAGAAACAAACTCTTGTCTTTTTAGGCCCTAAGATTTGAGGGTTGTTGGTGACCGAGGTGTATGTGAAGTCATTTTGGGGTTGTTACCACTACAGTATTTTGGCCGATATAGAAAGAAATACTCCTCTTTTGCTTTGCACAGGTGGTGCTTGGAGCTGCAGCATCCACCTTACAACTCAGAGAAGATAAGCTAAAAAAAAAAAAAAAAAAAAAAAAAAAAAAGTAAAGATTACATACAGAGAAAGGATGGTGGATGGTGGAGCTGAAAGACGCAAAGGACCTGGGTCCCCGAGGTAGAGCCATCAAATTTGCCCCTGGGGCTTTCCTACCACCAGGCTTCCTGTGATGTGAGAAAACAAAGCCCCTTTTTATCATGGACGATTGGGTATTATTACTTGCAGCTGCACAGGTGTAGCAGACCGAGGAATGGCTCAACAAAGGTACTCATGTTTTAATCCCTAGTACCTGAGAATGTGTTTCTTATACGGCAAAAGGGACACTGCTGGTGTGATTAAAGTGTGGATCTTACGATAGGAAGATTATCCTGGATTATTCCCATGGGTCCATGTAAACAAGTCCTTTTAAAGGGAGGCAAGACGGTCAAACTCAATAGAAGATGGAACCATGAAAGCAGAGCTTGAAGTGATGCATTTTGAAGACAGGAGAAGGGATCAGGAGCCAAGAAATTCAGGCAGCCTCTAGGAGCTAGAAAAGACAAGGAAATACATTTTTCCTTGGAGCTGTGAGAAGGAACCGCTCTGCTAACACCTTGATTTTGACCCTGTAAGTCCTATTTTGGATTTCTGACTTCCAGAAATGTAAGAGAATAAATTGGTGCCATCTTAAGCCACTCATTTTGTGGGAATTTGTTACTGGAAACGAATACAGATGGCATCCACTAACCTCATAACAGCAGACCACACCGTCATCTCCCCAGCAAAGTAGCCTCTGGAAGGGAACAGCTAACATTTCCTTGAATATTTAAAAGGAGACTCAACAAGGTATATGAGAATTAGGGAGCAGAAAGGAAGGAACATTTTCCACTTAGGTTATAACTCATTTCCCTCCAGCCACAACAATAAAAAAAGGAGGGCCCTGGGAAATGAGTATCGTGTTCGGGTTGATCGCCTGGTCATGAAAGGAGCTCCCAGCTACCCTGGACTGCAGTGCTGTAGACCTGAGTCCCCTTTAGATTACAGTGATGTTAGAGTTCACAGTAATGCCCAGTTCAGGGAAGAGGTGAGATACAGCTGAGGAGGGGCCAGAGCTGGAGCCAGGCTATCTTGGGTCATGGGGGTCAGGCAAAGTGGCTGGTCCGGGGATTTGCTGAGAGGGGCAACCGGCTCAGTCCTGAGCAGCCGGGCCTCTTTCTAGGGATCTAATACTTGTTTCTTGTGGCCCACAAATCTGGAGGGACAATTGATAACTGGAGGATAGAGCTTCCGGTTCCTCGGAAGGGCAAGGGGAGGCCACCGTAGGAGCGCCCACTTGCGCTGTACCGCGCGCCCAGGAAGCCAGGGAAGGGCGGGGCCAGGGAGGGAGGGGCCAGGAAGGTGAGGAGGGAGGAGACGGGCCCGGTGGGGTGGAGAGAAACAGGGCGTGCGCCGCGGGCCCCACCTGCAGGGAGCTGGAGGAGGCGCGGAGCAAAGCCGGCCCTGCAGCCACGCGGAAAAGCAGTGAGGTGAGCGCGATGGAGCCGGCGCCAGATTTGGGGCTCGGGGACTCCTCCCTGCACCGCTACCTAGACGGCAACTTCTGGAGCCTCAAGAACGAGCTGCGCAGGCTCCTCGGCGGCTGCCCGCTCTTCCGGCAAAGGTACCGCGCTGCGGCCGTCTACCCTGCCCGCGCCCACGAACCCGCCGAGCTTGTCTCCTCGGTCCCCGGCGCGTCGCTGCGGACACCGCCCCGGCGAGGGCGAGGTGGGGTGTGCGCTGCGCCTGAGAGGCAGGCCCCTTCCTCACCTGCAGATGGTGGGCTCTCCCCCGCCAGGTGTGTGGGCGCAGCCGGCCGGCCGCCGCCGACTTCCTTGGCCCCCTGAGAGGCGTCCCTCGCCTCCTGAGCTCCCTCCTCCACGAAGAGTCGGGTGCGGGGCTGGACCCCGCGGTGGCGGGCGCGGTGTCTGCTGAGACAGTGTGGCTGGAATATCGGCCTCGCTGGTTTGCTAAATCTGTTTCTTGAGTCCCCACCCCGCGATGTCCCACCCTTGGTGGGGAGAAGGGGACAGAAAAACCGGGCTGGGATGGGATGGGCGCACAGGGATGGAGTGGCCCGGTCCAGGGCGTGTCTGGGCATCGGGGTGGGACAGACTTACAGGGCCGCCTCTGGGTGCAGGTGTGCGGAGTGGGGCAGCTTCAGCGGGGCAGTTTGGTTATAAGAAGAACTCAGGTCCTGGATGTCATCCGATGCCAGGACAGCCCTGAGAAGCAGGCAGAGGGGTGAGTGCAGCTCAAGTCTGGAGAAGGAGAAATGGCTCAGTCACCGGACAGAACTCGGCATTCGTGTCTCCTGTGGACTCTCTTTCTCATACCCATTTCAAGCAGTCTGAAAAGCCCAGTTAGAGCCATGCTTTGGAGTTCTAGCTCAAGAAAGCCCTATTAAAAATGTCAGTATGTGCCCGTAGAGGATTGATTGGTTAGCCATGCCCACTTAGCCCTCGTTTAATTTATTTTGCGGAAACGAGAGGGAAGGAGATGGCTGGAGTGAACGTCACGCTGTCCTTGGAAAATCTGGGGTTCCTGCACTGGTGTTACCTAGTGGGAGTTGGGGGCGTTTGAAAGTTGAAAAGTGAGAAGTGTGGGATGGTGGGTGTGTCCATCGGTGTCTCCCCTACTTCTCTTTCGCCCTGTTTCATACATAGTTCTTTAAGTTATGGTTCTCAAAGTGTGGTACAGGGAGCCCTGGGGGTACCCAAGAGCATTTCAGGGGATTCATGAGTCCAAACTGTTTTTATAGTAATACAAAAAAAGTTATTAGCTTTTTCACTCTCATTCTCTCACTGATGTACGGTGGCAGTTTCCAGAGACCACATGATGTGTAGTATTCCAACAGAAAAAATATAGAAGCAGATATGAGGATACAGCTGCTTTCTATTAAGACAGACGGTAAAGGGATTTGTAAAAATGTAGAACAATTCTACTGTTCTTGCTAATTTTTTTTGTTTTTGTTTTGGAAAATAGTTATTTTCATAAAACACACATAGATTTATTAGTTATTTTCAAATGAATTAATAAATATTTGAAAACTTTTCTGTTTTAATTTCTAATACAGTAAATATCAGTGGATATAACCCACCCAAATAAAAGCTCTTTAGGGACCTCATAATTTTTTTTTTTTTTTTTTTTTTTGATATGGCGTCTTGCTCTGTTTTCCAGGCTGGAGTGCTGTGGTGTGATCTCGGCTGATTGCAACCTCCACCTCCTGGGTTCAAGCGATTCTCCTGTCTCAGCCACCATGTCTGGCTAATTTTTTGTATTTTTAGTAGAGATGGGTTTCACCATGTTGGCCAGGCTGGTCTTGAACTTCTGACCTCAAGCGATCTGCCCACCTTGGCCTCCCAAAGTGCTGGGGACCTCATAATTCTTAAGAGTGCAAAGAGTTCCTAAGATCAATAAGTTTGTGAATGGCTGCTTTAAGTCATACTGAGTTCAGTTGCATCTGATTAGACACACATCCCTTCCTATATTCCTCAGTCTTTTCAGTTTGTTCCTGGGCTAATACTCTTTGTCTTTCAGTTTAGATAATTGCAGTTTAAAAGATGGAACAAAATTGTAATAACCAAACTACTGATATGAGGCAAGCAGAAGGGACTTCCTTGTGAATTCCATAGGGACAGAGGAGAGGCATGCCTGGATAGGGGAGCCAGTGCAGTAGTTTGTTTCCTGTGTGACTGCTGTCCTGTGATTTGTTTTTTTTGAGATGGAATCTCGCTCTGTTACCCAGGCTGCAGTGCAGTGGCGCATCTCGGCTCACTGCATGCTCCACCTCCTGGGTTGACGCCATTCTCCTGCCTCAGTCTCCCAAGTAGCTGGGACTACAGGCGTTCGCCACCACGCCCGGCTAATTTTTTTGTATTTTTGGTAGAGATGGGGTTTCACTGTGTTAGCCAGGATGGTCTTGATCTCCTGACCTCATGATCCGCCCACCTCGGCCTCCCAAAGTGCTGGGATTACAAGTGTGAGCCACCTCGCCCGGCTGATTTTTTTTTCCCCCTTATTGACTTTACATTTGCTCATCCACAGAATGCAGATAGTATCAATGTTGATGTATTATGAAGCTTCAATGAAAAACTGTTGCGTGGGCATGGAGTAAACACTGGTTGTGGTGGGCTACCAAAACACACATGCACACAAAGGGCAAAGCAAAAATCCCATTGCCCTGACAAACACTTTTCCATTCTTTCCAGTTCTTGTTTATTTACTTTAAAGTTAGAGTTGTAGCAATGGCATGAACAACATTTCATATTTTTTCCCAGAATGGTTAAAGATTCTGATATCTGTCTATTTGAAAGTTCATATTGTACTATCAGATTTTACCTTAGCCCGTGTTAGAAGACGGTGATCTTGATTTCTGGATGTTTTGACATTCTGCTAATGTAAAATGTTCTATAGGAGATGAGAAATAAAACTTTCTTTTCTCTGAGGCAATGCCAGATCTCCTGTGGCTTGTCCTCACCTTACCCCAAACAGGTCTTTGCAGTTAAAGTAGGTGTAGGGGAGAGGGTTGTGGCAGCATAGTGGCGAGTGCTGTGTGTACATAGTGAGAAGTTTGTACAGGGCCCGGCAATCCCAGGGCATAAGAGCTCAGGAAACAGTTTTCCTCCAAAAGAGGTTGTGCAACTTCCTACACACACAGTGGGTGGCCACTCTCCTCAGAGGAGGAGTTCATTTCCAGAGTGCTGGCCATTGGCTCCCAGGGGCAATGTGTGCACAGCCCAGGTTCCTCTTCTAAGGAGCGGCTTTTTCTTTCCCAAGGATGAGCCTGCTGGACTGAGTCCTCAGACTCCGGGAGCGCCCTGGCTGCTGTGGCTGCCCCGTCCTATTGTGCATCTGACCAGGTGTACTGCTTGTTGTGACAGCGGGAACATTCTGGGTGACTGGCGACTCCTCATTGGGGTTTGCAGGGAAGGTTAAAAAGCAACATCTGAAATGAGATAAGCTTTTGAGATTGTTCTGAGTTTGTTTATTGGCGAAGGGAAGCTGTCTCAGGAGAGGCTGGCTGGCAGAGGCAGGTACAGCACACACCCCTCACCCAGAGAACTGAGAAAGCCCCTCCACAGGATTCTGTTCTCCCAGGGCCTTCTTACACCCTTCTTCTCCCACTTGTAGCTCCTGGCTGCTTCCTTCTCCCTTTCTTTCTCTTTATCCCCTTCTCTTTCCTTCCCTAGAGCAAGGCACATTTCTCTTCCTAACTTTTTCGTACGTTTAGTTTTTCCCCTGAGTATTTCACAAACACGTTCTCACTAGGAAGAGTCAAATAATTCGGAAAACTTGAAAGTTTCCCAAAATGTTTCCTCCTGCGCCATTTTTTAAAAAATTGTGGCAAAATATACACTATATAAAACTGACCATTTAACCACTTCTGAATGTACAGCTCAGTGGCATTAAGTGCATTCACATTGTTGTGCAACCATCACCACTGTCCAGCTCCAACACATTTCATCTTCCCAAACAGAAACTCTGTACGTGTTAGACACTAACTTCCCACTCCCCTCTTCTCCCAGCCCCTGGCAGCCTTTATTCTACATTCTGTCTCTCAGCATCTGACTATTCCAGGTACGATATAAGTGGATTCACGTAGAATTTGTTCTGTGACTGGCTTATTTACTCAGTATAATGTCCTCGAGGTTCATCCATGTTATAGCATGTGTCAAAATTCCCTCCTTTTTGAAGGCTGAATAATATTCCATTGTATGTATATACTACATTTTGATTACTCTTTTTTTTTTTTTTTGAGATGGAGTCCTGCTCTGTCCGGCAGGCTGGAGTGCAGTGGCACAATCTCGGCTCACTGCAAGCTCTACCTCCCGGGTTCACGCCATTCCCCTCTTCAGCCTCCCGAGTAGCTGGGACTACAGGCACCCGCCACCATGCCTGGCTAATTTTTTGTAATTTTTATTTAGTAGAGATGGGGTTTCACCATGTTAGCCAGGATGATCTTGATCTCCTGACCTCGTGATCCACACATCTCAGCCTCCCAAAGTGCTGGGATTACAGGCGTGAGCCACTGTGCCCAGCCTACATTTTGATTATTCTTGTATCTGTTGATAGACATTTGGCCCCCCAGCCACTTTTACTACTTTACTGTGGTTGTTTTAGTGTGTTTTTCTGTGTTAGTGTGGTTTTTCCACATTTTTCTATTTTTCTTGGAGTGCATACACATATATGCACATCATTTTGTTATATAAATAGGATCTCACTGTGTGTTTTGTTCTACAGCTTTCTCTTTTAAAGTTTAATTCTTATTTTCATTGATGAAATGTATGAAAATATTTAATGAACTTATACTGTGAGGTTTATGATGAAAAACAGCCATGCCCTGCCTCAACCCTCTTCATCCCTCATTTCTTTTCCCTGTGGGCCACCACTCTCAATTCTCTTACTTCATGCTCATGTAATTTACTCCATATTCCTAAGTAACATGTCTAAAGAGCCACCTCTTGGTTATCTACTGGCTTACTCTTCTAGAAAATGAATATTTCTCACTACAGCACCATTTTCCTTTTCCTATTCTCTGAAACTCAGTGTATCACCATTTTTACTTAAATCAGTATCCAATGTTCACATTGTTATGGCTATAAAAATACTATTTCCATCCACGCCCCATAGTGTACCATATTTTATTTCCTTCTGTCACAGCCTTTTTATTTCTTCAGAGATAATCGTCTCCTTTGTCCATTTCCTTAGTTTTCTATAAGCCCATCACTCACTGACGTCCACACTAGATGGATGTGAAACAGAAAAGATAAAACAGATTTATCACAGGACAGAGAAGTTCCACTTGTCCCACTGTGGTCAAACCTGTCAGGTAATTGGTAGTTCCACCCCTCCTGCCCAACATGGACACATTCATTCTGGAGGCCTCCTTCCACGGCTTCAGTCCGGATGGGCTCTCCCTGCGTCTTCACCACCCCCTTGGGAATTTTCCTTGCATTTCCTCTATGGTCAAGTCACAGTTTTCCCAGGCTTTCTCTTTCTTGGTTACCCTTTGTAGAAGCTTAGAGAGGACACCCCTCCTGCCCCACATGGACACATTGATTCTGGAGGCCTCCTTCCGCGGCTTCAGTCCGGATGGGCTCTCCCTGCGTCTTCACCACCCGCTTGGGAATTTTCCTTGCATTTCTTCTCTGGTCAAGTCACTGTTTTCCCAGGCTTTCTCTTTCTTGGTTACCCTTTGTAGAAGCTTAGAGAGGACCAAGATTCATTAAGGCTACTCCTGTTGAGAGGTGTGGTGTGTGCCACCTCCCCTTGATCTTGGGTAATTTTATGACCGCTTTGGTCAACAGAAGATAGCTGAGATGACAGTGTGCCAGTTTCCAGACTCAGGCCTGAAGAGACTGGGAGCTTCCATTTCCCATCTCTTGAGGCCCTGAGCTTCCATTTAAAAAGTCATACTTGCCTGTGGCTGCCATTGCTGTGAGGAAGTCCAAGCTGATGCCTGTTGAGAAGCTGCATCGAGAGAGGTAAAGAGATGCTAACATTCCCAACTGCTTCAGCGCACAGCTGTTTCTGAGATGGGACCTGAGACACTGGAGAGCAGAGACAAGCCATCCCTGTTTGTTTCCTGTCCAAATTTCATGGAATAATAACACACTGTTGTTTTAACTTGCTGAGTTTTGGGTGCGTTCTTACGTAGACATAGATAACCAAAACAGTCTCTCATCTGATAGCTTTCTAAGAGAGGGTGCCTGGGAATTAACTTTTCGAGATTTTTAAATATTTTCATGTCTGAAAATGTTTACTGTTCAATTGACTGAAAGTTTTTGTGGGTGTAGAGTTCTAGGCTGGAAATAAATTTTTCCTTACATTTTTAAAGTTGCATGCCATTACTTTCTAGTATCCAACATTGCAATGAACAGATCTGACCCTTTCTGCACCTAAATCTGTTATATATAACTTGTTTTTGTCCCTCCCTTCTGGAAGCTTCTTTTTGGCATTGTTGTATTATAGAATTTCATGATGGGGTGACTTGACATGGGTTCTTTTAGTTCATTGGGCATGCAGTGGACCCTTTTAATATGGAAACTCGTGTTCAGTTATCTGCACTGTTCTGTCATCTGGAACTCCTTTTGCTCTGATGTTGTACCTCCTTGCCTTGTCTTCTAATAGTTTTTCCTTCCTTTTTTATTTTCCATCTCTTTATCTTTTTGTTCTGTGTCCTGGTGAGATTTTCTCAACTTTATCTTCCAACTCTTCTTGAGTGATTTTTTTAAATATCTGCTGTCATATTTTTAATTTTCAAAAGTTCTCTGTTCCTTTTCAACAGCATCTGTTCTTGTTTTGTAGTTACAAAAATCTCTTATTTTTGAGAATAGTTGGTGGTAATTTTTGAAGTGTTCCCTTCTATTCTCTGCTTTGTCTCTGTTTTCTTTGAGTTCCTTTATTCCATTTGTAATTTTTTACCTTTTTTATGTTTGAGGCTTTCATTAAACATCAAGTCAGCCATGGATGTTTCTTCACAATATGAGAAATGTGAATAGAACGCTGGTTGCAAACGGCGGGGTTTGTTGGGCCCGGGCTTTCTTGATCACAGAGTAACTTCATTTGGCAGGTCAGTATTGCTGTTTTGTTTAGGACAGGGTTGATTCCTCCAGTGATGAGTCTTTTAGTCTCCGGAGAGGTGGATGGGTAGAGAATGAAGGGCAGATCCTAATCCTGCTTCCTGGGACCTTGGAGCCCCCAGGCTGTCCATACACAACATGAGGCTAGTTAGAAAACCATCCTCCTTTCTGAAGACTTGCATTTGTATACCTGACTTTGTTAGAACGAATCACTTGATGCCATCCTCTGGGAAATGGTCTAGGGTGTCCACAGCATGGAGGCCACCCCACATGATTGGCTGCACCTTGTGCATTGGTAAGTGGTGGCTCTCGCTGAGGGGTCTCCTACTGGCTCCAGTGTTCCCCATGTGAGTCCCACGGTTATCCTCCAGTGCCACCCTCTCCTAACAGTAAACCCTCAGGCTTTGATGGACTTGGAGAGGGGACTTGAAGATGCAGCTGCTTTCAGAGGTACATGGAGCCTCCACTTCCCAAACGTTTATACAACCCAGTGGCACCAGCTAGTTGGCTCCCTCAGCCCTGTAGACTTATCATCCTCTATTCTAAGTGAGTTACCACTTGCCTGTTCACTGTCTAACTGACAGTGTGTTGCTGCTATCCCTTGTGGAATGTCAGTTTCTCTTGAGTTCTTGGTTGGTCCACCTGGTTTTATGCCATAAATCATTTTATTATTGAATATCTCTGTTTAAATATGTTCTGATATCCAGAATTTGTAGACCTGTATTTATGTGTTAGTGTAGATAGGATTGTCTCATTCTTTTAAAAGCTGCATCAGTTACAATTGTACCAAACTTAATTATGCCATGCCCCATCAAAGGACACTCAGGTTGTGTTCAGTTTGTGTTATCTTAAACAGTGCTGCAGGGAACACCCTCGTATTCATAAGAAGAGATTTCTCTGGATTAGGTTCTAGAGGTGACACCGATGGGACAGAGGTATCTGCATGGAAAACACTGACCAATATTGCCAGATTATCTTCCAAAGGCTCCAGTTTTATTGCTCCCAAGACTATATGAGGCAATTTCAAATCCAGTTTAATTGTGGGTGTGTAGGGCCTAATCTAAATACCAGTGTTCATCTGTTCATCATTCGAGATACTGTATCAGGTCCTGGAGATGGGCTGGTGAGTGGTGAGGTGGGCCCTGGCTTCTAGGAGCTTCTGTAGCACATGAACTGTGACTGACCTATGACACTGGCAGCCTGCAGCCCCACAGTCACCTTTGGCATTCTCGTCTCTCCATTAACGTACATAAATATCCCAGACATCCTATTTTCTACCATTCCCAGAATTTCAAGTCTCCAAAGGAGCACAAAAATATTTTGGCAAATCGTAGGTTTTTAATGTTTAAAATATGTCTTTTGTATTTGTAAACTTGAATGTTAAGTTTTATGAACATTTATTGGATGTAGAGTCCAGACCTCCAGATAGGCAGTGGAGAGGGCTAAGGATGCTCCATAATACAGCCTGGGACAGGACCTCTGTCAGCCATCATTTAGGGACCTGATAGTGGGGAATCCACTGGCCCTGTCCTGTGGAAGCTACAGTCTAATGTGGCCAGGTCTGGTGGGACACTGGGATGTCAGCATGTTTGAAGGTTGGAACGGGGGGATTTTTCACAGTGAGAACACTGTTAGGTTGTGGCTGACGTGGGCAGTTGTCCTTGGTCCTGTATAGGGGCCATAGAAATATAAGCTGTTCGTGTTGGAGGGAACCTTGCCTTTTTTTGAAGGAGGAAACAAAGGCTCAAGGAAGAGAAGTGACTTACTCAGGTGTCATTCTCTTCTCCATTAAAATATGTAAATATCCCAGACATTCCTGGGATGTGGAGTGGCTTGGAGTGGCAAAGCCAAGAGCAGGACCTCTGGGCTTCTGATTCCTAAAGCAGTGATTTCCAGTGTGTTTTTCTGGAGTATTATGGTGTTAGCTTAATAGGGCTGCCATAATAATGTACCCAGGCTAGGTGACTTCAATAACAGAAGTGTATTGTCTCAGAGTTCTAGAGGCTGGGAATCCAAGATCAAGGTGTCGGTGGGTGTCAGCAGGGTTGGTTGCTTCTGAGGACTGCAAGGGAGAATCTGCTCCAGGCCTCTCTCCTCGGCTTTTTGGTGGCTGTCTTTTTTCCTGTCTTCACATGGTCTTCCCTCTGTACTTGTCTGTCTTCAAATTCTCCCTTTTTATAAGGACACCAGTCAACATCTGAATTTTTAGGGGAGTAGGAGACATGATTCAGCTTGTAACACGCAGTGAGTGTGACAGAGTAAGAACAAGAAGTTACACATACACCCGCGTGTTTGTGTGTGTATAAAACAGAGTTTTATACATTTAAATAGAAACTCCCTACCTCTGACCTCAACTGGAAAGTCATTTCTTGAGAAATGCTGGATCCCCAAGCCCAGCACAGTGGTTGTCATTGAGTAGCATCTCAGAGAGCCTGTGCTGAGTAGATGGGCAGCAATGAAGAGGTAGGAAGTCAAAACCCTCAGGGCTGGGAGGGCTTCTAAGGAATTTAGTTTAACCAATCTCTTATCTGTGGTTTCCTTCCGTGCTATTGCACGCAAGCACTCAGAGAAAATACAAACTGAAGAACGGTGAGGGAGTGGGGGCAGGGGGTTGGCTGATGGTTTTGCAAGTGTGTGCCACCAGCGGCGAGAGAGGAGAGAGGCAGAGAGGTGATTGCACGTTTTCTTGCAAGTCTCACAAACCTGCAAGGGATAGACTTTTTCCAGTCCTTGGCAGACTCTGTGCCCCCTGACTGTGTTAAAATAGGGAGACATTTAGCATGGCTTTCAGTCCTGGATGGAAACAGCACGGTGAGAAAGAGGGTCCCAGCTGGGGAGAGGGTCCCAGGGATGGGGACAGCTGTTGCTGTCTTGCCTTACACGCATCCACCAGCTAAAATCATGACAGTATGTGGATTTAAACACAAGTCATAGGAGAACAAAGCATGTTTTTGATATGGGTGATTTTGTAAAGGTTTTTTAAGTATTTGGAGACCATCTCCTCCCAGGTCCAGCATCAAGACAATTATTATAGTGCTGCTTTGTACTCTGTCATGTGACTTTATTAAGGGGCATTGTCAACCTCTTAGATCACTTTCCTCAACCTTAAATGAATAACTGTACACTAGAAAAAATATTGTTGACTATGTATAAAGAAAGTTTTCCTTCTTGTTCTGCTTTCCTTGGCAAGAAATTTTGGGGTGATATATTGTTATATTAATAACTTGCTTTCCTGGATGGGAGGAAAGTTTTGGTGTCCCTGACACCTTGGATCCTGATGCCATTGGGTAGCAGAGCTCCTGGGGCCCTTCCTTACCACGCTGTCTGAGTGCTGCAACCACTTCTACAACATGGGCGGTAAAAAGTGAAGGACAGAAGGTGGGTGAATTTGGGGAATTCTCTAGTTTTCTTTTCTGTCACACCAAGACTTGGGGCTTTCCTGAACTCTCAATAATAATAGCATCATAAAATTTTTTGAGTGCATACAAAGATAACTCAAAATGGATTAAAGACTTAAGACCTGAAACTGTAGATCTACTAGAAGAAAACACAGGAAAAAAGCTTCTTGACATTGTTTTGGGTAAAGATTTTTTGGAGATGATCCCAAAAACATAGGCAATCAAAATAGATAAATGGGATTGCCTCAAACTAGAAGAGGTGAAATTCACATAACATACAACTAACCATTTTAAAGTGTACAATTCAGTGGCATTTAGTGTGTTCTTAATGTTGTGGAACCATTGCTTCTATCTCATTCCAAAACTTTTTAATCACCCCAGAAAAACAGGCTGTACCTATTAAAGAATCACTCCCTTTCACCCTTCACTTATTTCCCTGGCAACCACCATCTACTTTCTGTCTCCATGGAGTTGCCTATTCTGGACATTTCATATAAAAGGTTACAGTAGGTGACCATTTGTATCTGGTGGCTTAGCATGCTTTGGAGTTTCATTCTCGCTGTGTACTTCTACACCTATCAACTATGTAATATCAGTACTTCAGTTATTTTTGTGTTTGAATAGTGCTGTGTTGTATGCATATATCAGGCAGATAATTTCCTATATTTAAAAACACAGGTAAAGTCTCATACAGTTTGTTTTGTCCCAGGCCACGTGGGAAGGTGGCAAGTGGGGCTGAGCCTTTTGGCTCCCCAGTCCCTACATTTTTTCTAGAATATGTTTCCTTTTCTTAAACAGTCATAGTGACTGTTCTGATTTATTTTCCATAAATTTACTAATTTTTCCAGTAACTAACATTATGAAAGAAGAGTGCAAGGCTTTGGGAAAAACAAACCCAAGTTCAGAGGCTCAGGGAGAAAGGCTGGGTGGAGCTCAGTGGGTGCTGCCAGGCCTCTGGTGGGACACGGGATCCTTGGTTGACCAGGACTGAGGCTGGCGGAAGGACCGATGCACCACCCAGAGCACTTGCACCCTCCCTTTGAGATCATCCATAATTTCTGTGTCTCTGCCCAAGGCTTTCAGAATTTTTCCTAGCCCTTAGAACTCCCCTCACCTGCCTTCCCTTGTGGTGCCTTCCGGAGCAGCCACGTCACCACAGGGATGATTTGTATCCTTGTGAATGTGCCTACACAGTTCTCCTCTTCTGCTCCTCCCAGTGAAATCCCATCGGCTGACTGGGGGCAGCAGACAGCACCTTCTGTTCTATCCTATGATTTCCTCTTGAGGTAAAATGCTCAGTCCTTTTAGGGGACTCTCCTTCTGCTGGGTACAGTTGGGGTGCTGCCTCTGGGGCCCCCCAGTCACCGACCCTGCACCCTGTAGCATATGTCCCACACCTAGGCCCTGCCTCCTAGTCGTGCCCTGCCTGCAGCCAAAGAACTCTGGCATCAGTGGAGAAAGAGAGAGAAAGAGAAAGAGAGAGAGAAGAGAGAGAAAATGAGGGAAAGAATGCAAGACAGCACTATTAAGTGAAATGAACTAAAACCTTTGCTTGTAAAATGCCAAGAGACCCAGTGGTCCCACTTTACCCTCATGGGGCTCTGGGCCCATGGAACATAGTTGATGGCATGATTTTTTATGTTTTATAATTTACTTGACTATTAAAAGTGTTAATGATAAAGTTTAGAAAGGGAATTATTTTGACAAAAAAAAGTAGAGAGGACAGAGATAAGAGGCAGGATCTGCAGGGTTTGATATTATAAATTATGTCTATTAATCTAATTTGAGACATTCCCTTCTCAAAGGAATTTGAGGTGAAGAAAATGGTGAGGTGGTGATAATTTCTTTTGCTTCCTCATTAAGCACAGTATCAGCGAGGTAAGCACTTGTCCTTACTTCATGCCCCCTCCCTACATTACCTACAACCTTCTCCCACAGTCGACCAGTCACTTCGCACCCCTCCCACACTTTGCAATAGGAACTATCTCGTCAACCCTGGAGGAAGCCATTCAGGCATAGCCACCCTCTTGCCACAGGAGTTGGTTCAGAAACAGTCATGTGACCTGACTGTAGTCAATGAAATATGAGGGGAGGAGTTTTTTTGATGTGCTGGGAAAAGACACTTCCTTGCTGACTTGAGAGATCTGTCAGAGGGGCATACCCTCTCGTCTTGGAGAGGGTGGAGTTCGAGTATGAAGCTAGCCCTGGTGCAGTCATTTTGTCACTTTGAGGGAGACCACTCCTAGGATGAAGTGGCCCATGGAGGCAGAGTAGACAGACACTAAGTTCTGAGGACATACTTGAGCCTCAGAATCAAACCTGCTCTGAAGCCTGCTCCAAGTTTGCCTTGCCAGTTCCCTGAGGTAGCGACTGCCCTGTACCATTCAGGTCAATGCGTGTTGATTTTCTGTTGCTTGCAACCCTAAGCACCATTATTAGCATAAGTAGTTGCTCCTGTTTCAGTTGTAGAGTCAGAAATGCAGCTCACATTGGCCTCAGGTGCAGAGGCTGGAATCCAGGTGCTTAGGTGGCACTTTCAGGAATCCCCCGCCTTGCTCTCTTCCTGTCCAGACAGGCCCTGTCTACCTCATGGCCTTCAGAACTATGGTGCACATACAACAGCTCAGCAGTCAGGCAGGAAGAGAGGGACCCTTTTTGGTTTTCAGCCTAACTGACCCAGCTGGCCATGACTCTTCCTTGCAGTGGTCACTGGGGCCAAGAGCGAGGATTGGCCCTGTGTAGTCAGTGTCTGCCCACTCCAGAAGGGGTGGGGTCACCAACTGGCATCATGCGGTTTCGGGAGAGGGAGTGGGTGTCTGCAAGGGAAAATGGGTGATGTAGGTCGGAGAAGGGACAGCAGATGCTTTTCCTTAGTCTCTGGACCATTCTAGTGATCGAAGTAATGTCACAGAAGAGAGCCTGGGAAGCCACAGGCCAGGCATTTCTGCCTTAAATGGGAAGTTAGGGGGGTTCTACCGCCTTCCTTTTCTGTGACTTTGATTCGAAGATCAGCAATATTTTTGTTTTTCTGGGTAGAGACTTGCTGACTGATTCCAAATGAAAATATTTCCAACGCAAAGAACCAATGTCTGACTAAAGAGATTGTGGCTCATCAATACCCATTCCTTACTGCTTCTGGAAGTGGCTGCAATTCTGAGGAATCCTGGGCCGGTTTTCTAGCTAAAGCCATTCTCACTGTGTCTTGAGACTGCAGAACTTTGATCTGCACCATAGGGAAAGCAGCCACTTCTGCCCCTTTCTTTTCCTGCAAGGGACTGGAGAGTCTCCTGTCACCTCCTATTAGTGTGTATCATTTTTATTTTTCTGTACCCTGTTGCACTGAGTGTTGATAGTATCTCTTCTCTTTAAGTCTCTTCACCGTATCCTCTACCTTACAACGTCGAGGCTGGCGACATTTATACTTTGTTCTCACTCTATAAATAAAGCTTTGCCAGTGGGTTGATGCCAGGAGTTGAGAATGATTCTTACCAAGATTACAACTGTAGACAGATGTTGACTGCAGAGTTGAGCAGGGGACTCCGATTACCGTCTTTCTCTTCATAACGATGCCTTTATGTAACATATACAACCTCTGTTTTTTTTCCAACACTGTCTATGGGCTTATTGTGAATGCTGCAGACATCACCGCGACCTGCAGATCCCTGGCTGTTCTCTACCTCTCCTCATAGCCATGGGAGAATACTTGACTCAACCTTTCCTTGGTTCCTCAGTGGTCTCAGACCCTGAGATCCAACTACAATTCAGATTGTAGTTGGCCCTTGAGGGAATCACCATGTCTGCCTTCCTACTTCCCATTTACTTGTAAACGGACAAGTAAGTGCATGAGTGGCTCCCGATTCCAGCATGGGACCCGGCTCCTGGGCATGTTGCCTGCCTCCAAAAGGGTGCTTCCTCCACAAGGGTGCTTCCTCCACATGTATGTCGAATGGATTTGTTGTTGAAGATGATGAGTTTGCACTGTACACTCCTGCAGAATTTGTGCACGTCACACTCCACCATGAAGGAAATAATGTATACAGTGGTCCATTTCCAAGACAAAGTGCCTTAAATTGACTTAGGTCAGCAAACTACAGAAGTAACAGGATATACTAGGCCCCTGCTTAAATAGCAGATGCCTGCTTGTCAGCCTCCCCCTTTCCCTCTCTTCTCCCTCTGCCCCTTAGTTGCCTTCACCCGAACCAAAAAAGTTTAGTCTAAGATGAAAGCTTAGTAGTCTCCAAAATAGCTCACTTTGTCTGTTCTTATCAGTCTGCCCAGCTACTTAGGTCATAAGTCAAATATACTTGAAGAGCCCTGAGCTAACTAGGATTGCAATGCACTGTGGGCTGCAATAAAATGCAGCAAAGACAACCCTAAAAAAACATCTGAAGCCCCTACCCAACAATCAGTAGGTGACGTCCAGGAAGATTGTGACCCCATAGTACTCAACCTATAAGGAACTGGGAGAGGGACCTGCACACTGGGGGATAAATTGCTTGTTGAAACTGTGCTGGGGGTGCCTGCCTATCAGACACCTGATCTTGCAAGACTGTCATTAAAAGTCTCACTTTGGCTGTTCTCCGGGTCTCTCAGTCCGTTTTTGGGTTTGGACGGGTGAGTTTGTTTCTCACAACTAGACACATCCTTTGGGTGACCAACTGCATCACATTTAAACAACAGCCAGAAACAGCAGACTCAGCCATCCCGTGGGCAGAGCACAGCCCCAGGAGGGAGTCAGGACTGGTTGTATCTATTGGCCTCGGGACTGGGTGCCCCTCTGGTATGTTTAACAGCTGGGACTGCACACCCACTTTTGTTTCCTCAGCTAGCCTCTCGTGTGCCACTCCAGCCTCACGGTCTCCTAAATTCACCCTATAAAAATAACCATCCTTGTTTCAAGCAACAAATCTCATTTCTAAGCTGATCACTTTCCTGGAGGTTGGGACCCTGGATGACTTGAGCCAATCAGACCTGTCCTGGGGCTGGGCAGTGGAGTGACCTCAGAATCTTCGCACGGGAGGAAGAGCCACCAGCAGTGTCTGCCAAAACCGACATATCTTTACCTAGTGAAGGAATGTTTTCATGTTTTTTTATGGCTTGTATTGTTGTCTTAGGAGGTTGTATCTGTTTGCATCTCTGCTCATGTGGCCCTGTTTCTCCCTTCACTTCCTGTCTGCTCCCTTCCAGCCCTTTCTACCTTACCACCTCCTCCCCATTCTCCCCTCTTGGGGGCCTCCTTTCTCTGCCCACAGATGCCTCACTTCTTGGCATGTGCAGAGGGATATGGTTCTCACTCTGCCTTCTTTGCCACCCCTGCAGCTCATCCTGACAGTGAGTACAGGTAGTTGCTGGACTAAAGGCTTTCTTCTGCAGAAAACAACCATGCCATCCATCCCCTGGGAGGCGGCAAAGCCCTGGCCACGTGGGACTTAGTGATAATGTGAACAATTTCTCTCCGTGCCTTGCTGGGACACTCCTGCTCCTCTGTCTTCTGTGCTAGAGTCTGAGCTCTCTGAGGAGAGGATTGGGCCAAGGTATCTTGGATTCTTCCTACTTAGTGTGGTGCAGGTGCCTAATGAAAGTTTAAGTAAAGAGGCAAGGAAACAAGGAAAGATGGGAGAAAGGAAGACTGGAGAGGCGGCGTCCCTTTTCCTCACCGCACTCCATGAAGTGCACAGGATGCAGAGGCGTGGATTGGAAGTGCCTATCAGACTTTGTCTCTGGTGCAGGGCATCTTTGCTTCCTCTTCCTCCCTTTTTCTATCTCCTGAGTCTTTCTTCCCTGCTACCTTTGTAGACTTTGCCAGTTAGCAACTGTACGTTTCCCCGGCTGAGTGACTTCACAACTGAAATTAAACCACAGTACTTAGAAAGCCCTGTCTTCGCGTTTTCTCAGTCTCCCTTGCTGGTTCAGATCTTGCAGTCTTTGCCAGTTACCACAAGATGATTCAACAGTTTCTGTTTCCATTCACCGTCAATTCATCAGGCTGTGCAGGTGGCTCCTGGGGGTGGGGTGAAGGCTTCAGTGGTAGGAGGTTGAGCTACGGGTGCAGCTGTGGTGTTTACTAGAAGGCAGATGGTTTCCTTGCTCTCTGCCTTTGGGGATTTGTTCTTCATGCCCACCTGTCATTTGTGTGAGTGCTTGGCCGTGGTTTCACCTCGTTGGTGTTGGACATAAGGCATTTTTGACTCTTGCCGTTTTCAACAAGAAGAGAATGATGTAGGGAATTATCATGGGCTGAATTGGAGGTGTTTCTGGAAGCAAACTTGCAAAAGGGACCAGGAAAAAGGGGCAGGTTATTAAAGCGGGAGCATGCTGTGAAAGCAGCTTGAATTTGAAGTTCATGTTGATGCTTCGTTCCACAATGTCTGTGCTACCTGGAATCATTCCATGCGTGGTCAAAGGGTAGACACCAAGGGTGTCCCTGGTCATGATGGCATTCAAATTTGGTATCTGAAGATGTGTTTTCCACTAGATCAAAACTGATTTTTGACTTAGATTTTGAGAAAACCATGCACAAAGACTGTTTTTAAAAATGTTTCAGTTTTTTGTTTTCATTTTTAATGCACAAAGGTCATTTTGTTGTTTGTGTTGCCTTGGTTTTTCCTTCTTTTTAAAATAAACTTTTTTATTTTGCAATAATTTTCAATGTGTAGAAAAGTTACAAAGCATAGTACAGAGATTTGCCGTATACCTTCCCCTGTTATTCATATCTTACACAACCATAGCACATTTGTCAAAACGAAGACAGCAGCACTGACAGGCCGGGCGGGGTGGCTCACGCCTGTAATCTCAGCACTTTGGGAGGCTGAGGCCGGCGGATCACCTGAGGTCAGGAGTTCAAGAGCACCTTGGCCAACATGCCAAAACCCTGTCTCTACTAAAAATACAAAAAAATTATCCGAGCGTCATGGCAGGCACCTGTCATCCCAGCTAATCAGGAGGCTGAGGCGAGAGAATCGTTTGAACCAGGGAGGTAGAGGTTGCAGTGAGCCGAGATCCCACCACTGTACTCCAGCCTGGGTGACAGAGGGAGACTCCATCTCAAAAAAACAAAGCAGCATCTATTAAACTCTAGACTTTGTTTGTGTTTCTTTAGTTTTCCCACAGGTGGTCGATTTTTGCTCCAGGGTCCCGTCCAGGATGCCACACTGTGTTTTGCTGTCACATTTCAGTGTCCCCTGGTCTGTGACAGTTCCTCCGCCTTTCATGCTTTCCATGACCCGGCTCTTTTGAAGAGTACTGGCCAGGTGTTTGTTGAGTGTCTCTCAATTTGGGTTTGTCTGTGTTTTCCTTATGACTAGATTGGGATAACGGGTGTTGGGAAGAATATCCTGAGGAAGTGCCTTTCTGGTCACATCGTGTTAGTGCGTACGTTCCATCAACATGGCTTATCCCTGGTGATGTTTGTAGTGCTTGTCAGGTTTCTCCACTGTACAATTACTTTTTCCCTCTTTGGAAGCCAGTCATTCAATCCGTCCAACACTCAAGGTGGGCGAGTGGGTTGGCGGGGCTAGTTAAGCTCCATGTTCTGGAGGAGAGAGTAGCTACGCGAATTATTTCTTATAGGAGATTGATCTCTTTCCCCCCATGTATTTATTTATTAAATCATTTACTTATATCAGTATAGACTAACATATGTTTATTTTGTGTTTTGGGTTACAATCCAACAGCACATTTTTGTTGCTCAAATTGTTCCAGCTTTGGCCATTGGGAGTTTCAGCCTCATCTTATATTTTCCCTGCCCCTGTCCTGGAATCAGCCATTTATCCGAGGAGCCCTAGTTTCTTTTATTTGAGAACAGTATTTAGAAACCAACTTTGGTGCACAAAGTTCTTACTTGAGAAAACAATGGCCCTACCATAATTCCAGTTCTGATCATCTTTTTTCCACTGCTGTATATACACACATATATAAATTACATATTATATATAAGGAAACATATACATATTATATATAAACAAATACACATATATTTGTCTGTATGTGTATATATGTGTGTGTATATATATATGTAATTTTTTTTGAGACAGGGTCTTGCTCTGTTGCTCAGGCTGGAGTGCAGTGGCACAATCATGGCTCACTGCAGCCTCAACTTTCCAGGCTCAAGTGGTCCTCCCACCTCAACCTCCTGAGTAGCTGAGACTACAGGTGCTCTGCTAATTTTTGTATTTTTTGTAGAGATGGGGCTTAGCCATGTTGCCCAGGCTGGTCTTGAACTCCTCAGCTCAAACAATCCACCTGCCTTGGGCTCCCAAAGTACTGGGATTACAAGTGTGAGCCACCATGCCTGGCCCCGACACTTTATATTTAAAAAAATGCACAAAAATGGAAAGACCTTGACATTGAGTATGTTTCTATCCACTACCTACATTCTGCCATTAACATGCTACTATACTTGCTTTATCACATATTTGCCCATCTATTGATCTCTCTATTCGCCATATCCCATTTTTGGGTGCATTTCAAAATTACTAACATAAATATTCTTCCCCCTAAATAACTCAGTGTGCATACCACTAGCAAGACTTCAATATGTGCCAGATCTTTTTCATTTGCTGTAAAACTTCATACAATGAAATGCAAAAATCTTCAGTGTACATTCTCAGTGCTTTGCCAAATATATACACCTATGTAACCCAATCACCATCAAAATACACAGAACATTATTATCACCCCAAAAAGTTATCTTATACCCTTGCCAGTCAACCCCTGCTCCCACCCTCCTGGAGGTAACCACTGTTGTGTGTGGTTTTTTCCCCCACTATTGGTTAGTTTTGTCTGTTTTAGTACTTATTATCAGAATCACACAATTTGTTCACTCAACATATTTTGGTGGTATATTAATTCAATTCAATCCTGTATAATGATGAAAGTGAATGAACCACAACTACAACAGATACTAAAGATGACTCTAATTAGCCATACTAAGGGAAAGAAGCCAGACACAAAAGAATACATAGTAGATAATCCCATTTCATTTCTTTTCTTTTTTTTTTTTTTTTAGATGGAGTCTTGCTCTGTCTCGCCCAGGTTGGAGTGCAACGGCACAATCTTGGCTCACTTCAGCCTCTGCCTTCTGGGTTCAAGCAAGTCTCCCTAGCTGGGACTACAGGCATGTGCCACCACACCCAGCTAATTTTGTATTTTTAGTAAAGACAGGATTTCACCATGTTGTCCAGGCTGGTCTTGAACTCATGACCTCAGGTGATCCACCTGCCTCAGCCTCTCAGAGTGCTGGGATTACAGCATGAGCCACCGTGCCTGGCTTGTTTCTTTAATATTCAAAAGAAGCAAAAAATACGTTGGGCATGGTAGTGTACTTATAGTCCCAACTACTTGGGAGGCGGAGGCAGGAGGATCGCTTGAGGCCTGGAGTTCAAGACGAGCCTGGGCAACATAATGAGACCCCGTCTCAAAATAAATAAATAAAAGAAGTAAAAAATAATTTATGAAGTTATAAGGCAGGATAGCAGCTAGCACCGTGTAGGAGAGAGAAAGTAGTGATTGAGGGGGATCTTGTATGCTGGTTCTGGAATGTGATTTTCCTTGGCTTGGGTGTGGATTACACAGTTGAGGTGACTTGGCGATAATTCACTGGGCTGTACATTTACCACTCATGCCTTTGTTCTTGTTGCATCGTATGTTGCTACAGTGCTTTAAAAATAAGATACTTGTCATGTCCATCAATTTTGTGTGTGTGCACGACACTACTGTGTGTATTAGCTGTCTACTGATATGTAAGAAATTACTCCAAAATTTAGCAGCTTAAACCCCCATATGTATTGTCTCACATAGCGTCTGTGGGCCAGGAATTTCCAAGTGTCTTCATTGGGTCGCGCTGGGTCCGGGTCTCCCGTAAGGTTGCATTTAGGATGTTGGCCTTGGCTTGACTGGGGCTGGAAGAGCTCCTTCTCCAATATCTCATTGGTATAGCTTCGATGTTTGTCCCTTCCAAACCTCATGTTGAAATGTGATGCTGATGTTGGAGGTGGGACCTAGTGGGAGGTGTTTGGGTTATGGGGGCAGATTCCTCATGAATGGCTTGGTGCTGACCTCTTCCTGGTGATGAGTGAGTTCTCACCCTATTAGTTCACTTGAGAGCCAGTTGTTTAAAGGACTCTGGCACCTCCTCCTCTCTTTCTTACCCCCTCTCTTGCATGAGACACACCTGCTCCCCCTTTGCCTTCTACTTCTACCATCAGTAGAAGCCCACTGAGGCTTCATGAGAAACCGAGCAAATGCTGGTGCCATGCTTGTACAGCCTGCAGAATCGTGAGCCAAATAAACCTCTTTTATTTATAAATTACCCGGTCTCAGGTGTTCCTCTGTAGCAGTGCAAAATGGACTAATACACTCATTGACAGGGCTATTGGAAGGAGATCTCAGTTCGTCTCCAGGTGGACTATTTATAAGGCTGTTTGAGTGTCCTCACATCTTGGCAACTGGCTTCCTCCAGAGCAAGTGAGCCACAAGAGCTCAGTATAATGTTTCCTAGGTTAATAGATGTCATTTATTGTGTATCAGCAGTATGTTCCTTTTTACTGCTAAGTAACATTCCATCCTATGAATAGATCATAGTTTACCAATTCTATTGATGGACACCAGGGCTGTTTCTAGTTTGGAGCTATTATGAATAAAGCTGCTAAGAACATTCTTCTATGACAGTTTGTGTGGGCATGTAATTTTATTGCTCTTGGATAAATACCTAGGAATGTAATTGTCAGGTTATGGGATAGGTACCTGTTTAATTTTATGAAATCTCTGAGATCTTTTTCCAAAGTGGTTGTACCATTTTACATTTTTATGACGAAGTATGACAGTTATAATTGTTCCATGTCTTTGCCAAATGTTGTGTTGTCATTATTTTAAAAAATTTGTATATCCTCTTGCACACGCGCACGTGTGTGTGTGTATGTAGTTCTATGAATTTTTTTTTCTTTTTGAGATAGGGTCTCACTCTGTCACCCAGGCTGGAGTGCAGTGGCATGATCTTGGCTCACTGCAGCCTCAACATCCTGGGATCAAGCGATCCTCCCACCTCATCCTACCAAATAGCTAGGACTACAGACATACCTGGGCCATTTAAAAATTTTTTGTAGAGAAGGGGTCTAGCTGTGTTGCTAGGCTGGTCTGGAACTCCTGGGCTCAAGTGATTCGCATGCCTCAGCCTCTCAAAGTGCTGGGATTACAGGTGTGAGCCACCATGCTGCCCTGCCTAGTTCTATGATACTTTATCCACTATGTAGTATTGTGACCAACACCATGATCAGGGCACACAACGTCACAAAGAAACTCGCCTGTGTTTTTCCTTCAGAGTCAGAATCCCCACAGCCCTAACCGCTGGCAGCCACTGGTATGTTCTCCATTACCATAATTTCGTCACTTTGAGAATTTATACAATTGGAATTACATCATATGTAACTGTTTTGAGATTGGCTTTTTTTTTCACTCAACACAATGCCCTATCCAAGTTATTGTGAGCTATCCAAGTTGTGTGTGTCAGTGGTTCATTCCTTTTAATTGTCGAGTAGTAGTCCATTGCATGGACGTGCCACAGTTTATTTATCCATTTGCTAGTGGCATTTGGGTTGTTTCCAGTTTTTGATGATTGTAAAAAAGCTTCTGTAAACATTCCTGTACAGATTTTTAAAATAAGTTTTGTAAACAAAGAATTTCTCCTAGGGTGTGTAACTGGGAATGGGATTGCACATGGAAAGTCTATGTTTAACTTCATAACAAACTGTCAGACTTTTCTAGAGTTCCATTTTACATTCCTGCCTCCAGACAGTGAGAGGTCTGGTTGCTCAGCATGCTTGTCAACACTTGGTATGGTCAGCATTTGTTTTGCCACCTTGCCAGGCTTCCTAGAGAGGTCGCTCTCTCTCTTTCTCTCTCCCCTCTCTCTCCTCTCCCCTCTCTCTCCTCTCTCCTCTCTTTCCTCTCTCCTCTCTCTCCTCTCGTATCTTTTGCTTCAGTTCTTGCTCTGGTGGCCTGCTTTAGCTCAGAGGTTTGCAATCTTGTTCTTAATCACAGGACCGTTTTACAACCTGAATCCTACACAGAATGCCAATAGGGAAGTCACATGATGGTGGAGCTGCTGGGCAGAGCTAGGCCCTCTCTAGACCTCATCACGTCTCCGACAGCTGTCCCCAGATGCCCCTCACATGTGAGGCCTGATGCCCACCCCCAGCACTGATGCCATAAACCCAGGGCCTCTGCCTGCAGCCTGAGATCTAGGAACACTAATATTTGCCTTATCTCCATATCTTAGAGACCCAAGAAGACAGAAAAGAGAAATTATAGCTGAGAACATGTCAAAAAATCATTGTTTATGATTTTATACGCCATTGTTATACAGATAGTATTTTAGGAAAACTACCAAGATTGTTAAATGTGGCGGTTTATATTTGAAGACACAGCTATGCATATCGCTTAGGGGATTGGAGCATAAGGATGTATTTCTAAAATCCTGATTTTTCCATGGCAGATTGTCACCTGTTTGCTCGAACAGTGTTAGCAATTTAGATACTACGATGATGATGATAAACCAATGTTCAAGCTTTCAGCTAGAGAGTTTCCAGAATAGTTTTTCATCCAGCTTTAATCTCTTTATGAATCTGTTATGGCAGCAGTTCAAATGAGGAACGTGCTCCATCTAGTGGTTCTTTTTAACTATACAGTTTAAAATAAAATTTAAACATTTATTTGGAATAGGTGTTATTTTAACTTGGTTCAAAAGTCAGCATAAAAAATAGAGTACTGTTTCCCATCTACTGAATTTTCCCACCTCCATCCCACGTACCCAAAAGGTGAAAACTGTCAGTTTCTAGTGTGTCCTTAAAGAAATTAAAATAAAAATACACACATATGCAAGCAACGTGTGTATTGTTAATCACTATTTCTGCCTACATAACATTATTCTCATCCTTTGTAGGGCATTTTGAGAGTGGGAATGAGAATAAACCTGTAATTAAAATGTCTAACATGTCTCTGTTGAGAAATTTATTTGATATAAGGAAGTTGGGTATTAATAGTTGAGAGCTGTTTAGTAATAGCCCACTTTCTTAAGTCCTGTTTTGTTTTGTTTTTTTTCTGAGGTGGGATCTCGCTCTGTCACCGAGGCTGGAGTGCAATGGCACGATCTCAGCTCACTGCAGCCTCCACCTCTCGGGTTCAAGCGATTCTCCTGTCTCAGCCTCCCAAGTAGCTGGGATTACAGGCCCCCGCCACCACGCTTGGCTCATTTTTTCTGTTTTTAATAGAGACGGGATTTTGTCACGTTGGGACAGGCTAGTCTCAAACTCCTGACCTCAGTTGATCTGCCTGCATTGGCCTCCCAAAGTGTTGGGATTACAGGTGTGAGCCACTGTGCCGGGCCAAGGCCTGTTTATTTTATAGGTTTTGATCATTTCTTCAGCTCTTTTGGCTGATGTATATATTATCTGTGCATTAGTGGCCCTCATCTACTGATGTGTCGTGTCTTATTTTTCTGCATGGATTGCACAGAATCGTTACTAGGATTTGACACTTAGGAGATGTTTATAATTACGAGCAGGAAACCTTACCATGTGAGAATAGATGTGAGTTCGGGATTCTAAAATAGATGAATAACAATGATTTTATAGTAAAGTTACTGGAATGGAAATGTAAAGAAATAGCTAATAACCTGTGTTTCAGAATCTTACCTATAATGTACTTCATGGCATTCCCGTAGGCTGTGCTATCTAATTTTTGTAGTTTGAGGTTTCTCTCGATTCACATTTTTTCTTTTTGATTAAAGAATTTATAGTTTAACACATCTGAGTGTGTGTGTGTGCATATATATATATTTATACACACACATGCATAAATATATGTCTGTAATGCTCCATAGCTTACATTGTTCCATACTTATGCATACTGCTAACATGTGTGAAGACATTCAAAGAACCACATTTCTGGAAGTAGAATTGCTGAATCAAAAAGTAGGGTCAGAGCCAGGATGGTGGTGTGCACTTGAAGTTCTAGTTAGTCAGAGGGCTGAGGCAGGAGTATTCCTTAAGCCTAGGAGTTAGAGAATAGCCTGAGCAACAGAGTGAGACACCATCTCCAAAACAAATAAACAACCAAACCCCAAAAGGTAGGTTCATTTGTAATTTAATTGATATCATCTAATTGCCATAAGTAGAGATTGTGCCAATTTATACCTTGCCTCCCTTCGTCCCACCCTCCCTCCTTCCCCTGTTCAGCCCTCCCCTGGGCTAGCATATGAGGGCGTCTGTTCCCCACAACCTTGCCAACCTTGATAGTGTGTTATCACACTGTCTGGACTTTGTTCATTTGACAGGCAAAAATTGGTATGAGGCAAAAATTGGTATGAGTGTAATTTTAATTTGTGCTTCTTTTAATACATCTGGGAGCAGGGATTTTAAAGATATGTTTAAATGCCATTTGTATTTCCTATTGTGTGGTGTGGACCATCTGTTCAAATCGATTGTCCACTTGCTCTGGTTTTTTTTTGTTGTTGTTGTTTGTTTGTTTTATTTTTATTTTTTTAAATTGTTCTTTAAGTTCAGGGATACATGTGCAGAATGTGCAGTGTTGTTACATAGGTATCCATGTGCCGTGGTGGTTTGCTGCACCCATCAACCCATCACCTACATTAGGTATTTCTCCTAATGTTATCCCTCCCCTAGGCCCACCACCCCTGACAGGCCCCAGTGTATGATGTTCCCTTCCCTGTGTCCATGTATTCTCATTATTCAACTCCCACTTATGAGTGAGAACATGCGGTGTTTGGTTTTCTGTTCTTGTGATAGTTTGCTGAGAATGGTGGTTTCCAGCTTCATCCATGTCCCTGCAAAGGACATGAACTCATCCTTTTTTATGGCTGCATAGTATTCCATGGTGTATATATGCCACATTTTCTTTATCCAGTCTATTTTTAATGAACGATAGGAGCTCAGTAATTAGGAGGATTGGCCCCTTTGCAATGACATCAGTAACAAATACTTTGTCTCAGTTTGTCATTTGTCTTTTGATATCCTTATGGTCTTTTTGTCATGCATAAATTTTTGTTATTAGTCACATTTATCAGTCTTTTCTTTATGGCTTCTAAATATTATGTCATATTTAGGAAGATTTCTTGGATTAAAATTATGAAATAATTCTTCAGGTTTTATTTTAATATTTTGTGGTTTTATTTTTCTTCATGTCAATTGTTGATCTATTTGGAATTTATTCTGGTACATGGAGTGAAATGGGGATCTGACTTAATTTTCCTTTCCAGTTGGCCACCCAGCTGGATGTTTCAATAATGTTTGTTTTTCCCATGATTTGATATACCAGGTTTGTCTTACATATATTAAATTTCCATATATACTTACTTCTGTTTCTCAGTATTCCATCTTATTCTATCGGTCTATCTGCCTGTTTTGCACAATTTGAGTTACTTAAGGCCTTATCACACATCTTTTAAAAAAAATTTTTTTTAAGGGAAATTTGCCCCTTTTATTTTTTCTTCAGCTTTTTTTAAGTTCAGGGGTACATGTGCAGGATGTGCACATTTGTTACATAGGTAAGCGTGGGCCATGGTGGTTTGCTGTACAGATCATCTCATAGTCTAGGTATTCAGCCCAGCATCTATTAGCTATTCTATCTGATGCTCTCCCTCCCCTAACCCCCCAAGACAGGCTCCAGTGTGTGTTGTTCCTCACCATGTGGCCATATGTTCTCATCATTCAGCTCCCACTTATAAGTGAGAACATGTGGTGTTTTGGTTTTCTGTTCCTGCATTAGTTTGCTGAGGATAATGGCTTCCAACTTGTCCATGTCCCTGCAAAGGACGTGATGTCATTCCTTTTTATGGCTGCATAGTATTCCATGGTGTATATGTACCACATTTTCTTTATCCAGTCTATCATTGATGGGTCTTTAGGTCGACTCCATGTCTTTGCTAATGTAAACAGTGCTGCAGTGAACATATGCATGCATGTATCTTTATATTCCTTTGGATATATACCCAGTATTGGGATTGCGGGGTCAATTGATATTTCTGCATCTAGGTCTTTGAGGAGTCGCCACACTGTCTTCCACAATGGTTGAACTTTACACTTTTACCAACAGTGTAAAAGTGTTCCTTGTTCTCTGCAACCTTGCCAGCATTTGTTGTTTTTTGATTTTTTAATAATCTCCATTCTGATTGATGTGAGATGGTATCTCATTGTGGTTTTTATGTGCATTTCTCTAACGATCAATGATGTTGAGCCTTTTTTCATGTTAGCCACATGTATGTCTTCTTTTGAGAAGTGTCTGTTCATGTCCTTTGCCTACCTTTTAATGGGGTTATTTGTTTTTTTTTTCTTGTAAATTTGTTTAAGTTCCTGGTAGACTCTGGATATTAGACTTTTGTCAGATAGATAGATTGCAAGAATTTTCTCCCATTCTGTAGGTTGTTCACTCTGATGATAGTTTCTTTTGCTGTCCGGGAGCTCTTTGGTTTAATTAGATCCCATTTGTGAATTTTTGCTTTTGTTGCAGTCACGTTTGGTGTCTTCATTATAAAATCTTTGCCCATGCCTATGTCCTGAGTGGTATTCCCTAGATTTTCTTCTAGGGTTTTTATAATTGTGGGTTTTACATTTAAGTCTTTAATCCATTTTGAGTTAATTTTTGTATATGGCATAAGGAAGGGGTCTAGTTTTAATTTTCTGCCTATAACTCGCCAGCTCTCCCAGCACAATGTATTAAATAGGGAGTCCTTTCCCCATTGCTTGTTTTTGTCAGGTTTGTGAATGATCAGATGCTTGTAGGTATGCAGTCTTATTTTTGAGTTCTTTATTCTGTTCCATTGGTCTATGTATCTGTTCTTGTATGAGTATCATGCTGTTTTAGTTACTATAGCCTTGTAGTATAGTTTGAAGTCAGATAGTGTGATGCCTCCATCTTTGTTCTTTTTGCTTGGGATTGTCTTGGCTATCTGGGCTCCTTTTTGGTTTCATATGAATTTTAAAATAGTTTTTTCTAATTCTGTGAAGAATGTCAATGGGAGTTTAATGTGAATAGCATTGAATCTGTACATTATTTGGGGCAGTCTGGCCATTCTCTGATGGTTGTATTTTTATGGGGTCAGTAGTGATATCCCCTTTATCATTTCTGATTGAGTTTATTTGATTCTTCTAACTTTTCTTCCTTATTAGCCCAGCTGATGGTCTATTGAATTAATTTGTTCAAAAAACCAACTCCTGGGTTCATTGATTTTTTGAAGTGTTTTTCACATCTCTATCTCCTTCAGTTCAGCTCTGATCTTGGTTATTTCTTGTCTTCTGCTAGCTTTGGGAGTTTATTGCTCTTGGTTCTCTTGTTCTTTTAGTTGAGATGTTAGGTTGTTAACTTGAGATCTTTCTATCTTTTTGATGTAGGCATGTAGTGCTATAAAGTTTCCTTGTAACACTGCTTTAGCTGCATCACCGATATTCTGGCACATCGTCTCTTTTTTCTCATTAGTTTCAAAGAACTTCCTGATTTCTGCCTTAATTTCATTATTTACCCAAGACTCATTCAGGAGCAGGTTGTTCAGTTTCCTGTAGTTGTGTGGTTTTAAGTGAATTTCTTAATCTTGAGTTCTAATTTGATTGCTCTGTAGTCTGAGAGACTGTTATGATTTCAGTTCCTTTGCGTTTGCTGAGGAGTATTTTACTTCCAATTGTGTGATCAATTTTAGAGTAAGTGCCATGTAGTGATGAGAAGAATGTATATTTTGTTGTTTTTGGGTGGAGATCTATCAGATATCTACAGAACTTCTAGGCAACCCTCAAATATGTGAGAGTCCAGCCAAGGTCAGAGGAGCTGTCTGTCCAATTCATGGCTGACTGAAATTCATGAATGAGTTTAATTGATCCAAACCTGAATTCAGGTCCTAAATATCTTTGTTAATTTTCTTTCTTGATGATTTGTCTAATATTGTCAGTGGGGTGGTAATGTCTCCCAGTATTATTGTGTGAGAGTCTAAGTCTCTTTGTAGGTCTCTAAGAACTTGCTTTATGAATCTGGGTGCTCCTGTATTGGGTGCATGTATATTTAGGACAGTTGACTCTTCTTGTTGAATTGAACACTTTGCCATTATGTAATGCCCTTCTTTGTCTTTTATAATCTTTATTCGTTGAAAGTCTATTTTTTTCAGAAACTAGGATTGCAACCCCGATTTTTTTTTCCATTTACTTGGTAAATTTTTCTTTATCTCTTTATTTTGAGCCTATGTGTGTCTTTGCACATGAGATAGGTCTCTTAAAGACAGCATACTGATGGATCTTGGCTCTTTATTCAGCTTGGCAATCTTTTCACCCATTTTATTGTCTGAAAAGATCATACTTTCTTGGGTTTAGAGTTTTCTTCACTATTTTTGTTTGTTTCTTTTTATACATGAATTTTAAAATCACTTGTTGGCATTGTTATTTGGATTATGTTTAATGTATGAATTAACATAAGGAGAATTGATTTCATTATGATATTGTCTTCTGTTAAAAAACATGGCACATATTTCTATTCGTCCAAGTCTTCTCTTGTATTCTTTAGGTATATTTAGATGAAAGTTTTTCAAACCTGCACCATCATTTGTAAGGTGGTTTACACCTGCATTTGTAAGGATGGTTTATTTTTATCCCAGAGACTCTAGACCAACTCCGGTCTGGCCAAATCAGCTAACTTCTTTGCTGTTTGATGGGCTGAACCATACCCTCTCTAGTGAGATCTGTGCCTCTTCCAACATTTTCATCTTTTTAGGTGCTCTCTCTCTCAGCCTGAGGGTACCATATGGAGTTTCCCTGTTTCTTATAGTGATTATTTTATCATAGTAATACTTTGTATTAAACTTTGTCTGTTTAACCTATTGCATGATTTCTTTCTTCTGATTGGCCCTAGACTGCTACATCTTGCGATTTATCAGTTTTTGTTTTACATATTTGAGGCTTTGTTGTTTGGTGTGTACACGTTTGGGATCGTTATGTCTTCTTTGTGGATTGATCCTTTTGTAATTATAATGTATTTTGCTATCTTTAGTGATGTTCTTTTTTCTGACATCTACTCTAGCTGATATAAATATACCCACTTCTACTTTTTCTTTTTGATTAGCATTTACGTGGCTTTTTAAATCTTTTAGCTTTCAACTTGCCTATGTCATTATATCTGAAACGGATTTCTTGCAGATAGCATATTTTTAGACTTAATAAAAAAATTCATTCTACCAATCTTTGTCTTTTAATTGTGGTATTTAAACCATTTACATTTAGGGTAATTATTGATATGTCAATGTTTAAATCTGCCACTTTATTATTTGTTTCTTCTGTCTCTTATTTCTCTCTCTCTTTTTTTTTTTGCTTTCTTACCTTCCTGTGGATTATTTGAACATTATTTTAGGATACTGTCTTGATTTGTTTATTGTGTTTTAGAGTATATCACATTCTATATTTTCTTAGTGGTTGCTTGAGGTATTACAGTGCATACATAACCCACCGTAGTTTACTAATACTGTCCTACCACTTTGAGTGAAGTATAGAAACCTAACTTTCATTTAGGTTCCTTTATCCTTCCAATTTTAAAATATTTTTTAGTCCTTTTTTAAAAATTTGAGACAGGGTCTCACTCTGTCACCCAGGCTGGAGTGCAGTGGTGTGATCTTGGCTCACTGCAACCTTCCCCTCCTAGGCTCAAGCAATCCTCCTACCTCAGCCTTCCAAGTAGCTGGGACTACATATGCACACAACCACATCCAGCTAATTTTTTGCATTGTTAGTAGGAACAAAATTTTGCAACGTTGCCCAGGCTGGTCTCAAACTCCTGGGCTAAAGCAATCTGCCCACCTCAGCCTCCCACAGTGCTTGAATTACTCACTGGCACTGGCCAAATTGTTTGAAGTATGTCTTCAACCTACGTGGAGTACCACATCAGATGGTTTTATAATTTTTTGCATTAGACATTGAATATTATTTCAAAAAGTCATGAATGAAAGAAAATCACTAAATAAGTGGTGGGAGAGGAAACTTAATGTTGTTAAAATTAAACATCATTTCAATCAAAATCTTGGAAAGTTATTTTGTGGATATCAACAACTGATTCTAAAGTCTATAAGGAGAGGCAAAAGACTCACAATAGCCAATACAAAATTGAAGGGGAAGAACAAAGTTGGAGGACAGCCACTACTGGCTTCATGACTTACTACAAATCTATGGTAATTAAAATAGTATAGTGGTGGTGAAAGAACAGACAAATGGATCAATGAAACAGAATAGAAGGTCCAGAAATGGACTCACATAAATAGAGTCAAGTGACCATTGACAAAGGAGCAAAACAATAAAATGGAGAAAAGATAGCTTTTTCTACCAGTGATGCTGTGATAAGTGGACATCAACATACAAATCCCACCCCCCCCAACATAAATCTAGACATTGACCTTACACCCTTCACAAAAAGTAACTCAAAATGGATCACAGGCCTAAATGTAAAATATCAAACCATAAAATTCCTAGGAGATCTAGAAGAAAGTCCTTAGGACTTTGCATTTGGTGATGACTTTTTAGATATAACACCAAAGGCATGATCTATGAAAGAAAGAATTGGTAAATTGAATTTTATTAAAAGGAAAACTTTCTGCTCTGTGAAAAACAGTGTCAAAAGGATGAAAAGACAAGCTGTGGATTGGGAGAAAATATTTGCAACAGACACATAGACACGTCTAATGTAAGACTGTTATTCAAAATATACAAAGAACATTTCAAACTCAACAATAAGAAAACAAACAACATCATCAAAAAATGGGCCAAAGACCTTAACAGACACCTTACCAAAGAATATATATAGCAGGCAAATGAGCATATTAAAAATGCTCAACATCATATGTCAGTAGGGCAACACACATTAAAACAACAATGAGATACCACTACATGTCTTTTGGAATAATCCAGAACACTGACAACACTAAATGCTGACAACAAGAAGTCTTATTCATTGCTGGTAAGAATGCAAAATGGTATAGCTGCTTTGGAAGACAGTTTGGTGATTTCTTACCATATGGTCCGGTAATCATTTTCCTTGGTGTTTACCCAAAGGAATGGAAAACTTATGCGCACACAGAAACCTGCACATGAATATTTATAGCAATTCTAGTCATAATTTCCAAAACTTAGAAGTATCCAAGATGTCCATCAGTAGTTGAATGGATAAATAAACAGTGGTGCCTCCAGGCAATGGAATATTATTTAGTGCTAAAAAGAAATGAGGTATAAAGCCATGAAAAAAACATGGAGACTTAAAGGTAAGGACTTAAGTGAAAGAAGACAACCCAAAAGTCTAGTTGAAATACTGCATTATTTCAACTGTATGACATCCTGGAAAAGGCAGAACTATGGAGACAGTAGAAAGATCAGTGGCTGTCAGGGGTTGGGGGAGGCATGGCACAGAGGATTTTTAGGGCAGTGAAGCTACTCTGTATGATACTACAATAGTAGATACATGTCATTATAAATTTATCCAGACCCACAGAATGTACAATTCCAAGAATGAACCCTAATGTAAACTATGAATTTGGGTGATAATGATGGGTAATGTATATTCATCACCCATAACAAATATACCACTCTGGTGGGGGATTTTGATAGTGAGGGAGGCTATGCACATGTGGGGGCAGGAACTATATGGGAAATCTCTGTACCTTTTAATCAATTTTGCAGTGAGCCTAAAACTGCTCTAAAAAAGTCTATTAAAAACCCGTAATAAGTAATCTAGTCTACTATATTTTTACTCATTCTGAAGTTATTTCTTTTCTGAAAGTTCTAACCTTCTTCTCCTATCATTTCCTGTCTGTTTAGAGAACTACCTTTAGCCATTCTTTAAGTCAGCTTGCTAGCAAACATTCTCTTACATTTTTTTGGCCTGATAAGATGTTTATTATTCCTCTTCTTCATTCTTGGAGGATATCTTCACTGAATATAAGATTTGCCATTGACAATTATTTTGTCTCTGTACTTGAAAAATGTTGAGCCACTTGTTTCTGGCCTCTGTAGTTTCCAATGAGAAATCTGCTATCATTCCAATGGTTTTCTCTCTAGCTGCCTTCAAGGTTTTTTCCTTGGCCTTAGTTTTCAGAAATTTAATTATTATGTTTTTTGACATGGGCTTCTTTGGGTTTAGCTAATTATTTGCTCAGCTTACTGAACCTGTAGGTTTATTATGTCTTTTACCAAGTAGGAGAAGTTTTTAGCTATTATATCTTGTACTATTTTTTTGGTCCAGTCTCTGTCTTTTTTTTGCTTTTCAAAACTGAAGATGTGCATGTTGGCTCTGTTGCCATTGTCCCAAATGTTCCTGAGAAATATTTGTCTTATTTTTCAGTCTATATTTTCTTTGTTGTTCAGATTGAATAAATTCTATTGATTTGTGTTCCAGTCCAAAATAAAATATCTTAGATCAGGTTGCCTTTAAATAACAGAAATTTATTTTTCATATTCTGGAGACTGGGAAGTCCAAGATCAAGGTGCCAGAAGATTTGGTGTCTGGTGAGGGTCTTGCTTTCTGGTTCATAGATGGTGCCTTCCTGCTATGTCCTAACATAGTGGAAGGAGCAAGGCAGCTCTCTGGGACCTCTTTTGTAAGGGCATAAATCTTACTCATGAGGGTGAACTGCTCATGACCTAATCATCTCCCAGAGCCCCTACTTTCTAATATAATCACCTTCATGATTAGGATTCAACATATAAATTTTTGAGGACATACAAACATTTAGACCATAGCAATCTGTCATCAAGTTCACTGATTCTATTTTGTCATCTATACTGCATTCTTGAGTTCATCTAGGGAGATTTAAAAAATTTTGGTTATATTTTTCAGTTCTATGATTTCCATTTTATTCTTTTCTATAACTTGTGCTTCTTTGATACAATTTTCTGTTTTTGTTCCATTTATTTCAAGAGAAATTATAATTGCTTATTGAAGCGTGGTTATGATAGTCGCTTTAAAATCCTCATCAGATAATTCCAATGTCTGATTAATCTTGGTGTTGGTATCTGTTGATTTCTTTATCATTCATGTTGTGATGTTCCTTGTTGCTGTGATGGTTCTTAGTAAATTCTTTGTATGTGTTCTGATGGTTCCTTGGTATGATGAGCAATTTTTTATCATGTCCTAGACATTTTGGATATTTTATTATGTGGCTCAAGATTGATCGAATATTTTTAGCATGGAGTCCCTTGTTGAGGTATATTGAGATGTCCACTGGCCATGTATATTCAGCTTCCTGTTGAGCTGACCTACAGTTGTTGAAAAGGTATGGAGTAGAAATTCAGCTCCCCTCTTTGGCCCTGCCAACACCTACTCAGCTGATGTAGGGCATTGAATCTCACGGCCTCAGTTGCCTTCAAATGGGAATATGAGATCATCCCCTCCCCACTGGGCTGAGCTGCCATCAGGAGGGGGGAAGTTGAAAGCTGATCCACATCACTTTGTTGTCACCTGGTTTGGGATGGAAGCTCAGTTCTCTTCTGGGCGCTAATGGCACCAGGGAAGGAGAGGGGTGAATTAAGTAGGTGAATGTGGTAGGAGATAGGGTGCCAACTGACCCTATCTCCTACCACATCCTTTTTCCTTGTTAATACCAAGTAGGGGTGAAGTCTCAGCTTCCCATTGGGTCCTGCTGATGGGGTGTTGGTATGAAGCAGGGTGTGACTAGACTTACCTTGCATATTCTTGCTAGGCTTTGTATAGATGGCAGATTGAATAAATTCTATTGATTTGTGTTCCAGTCCAAAATAAAATATCTTAGATCAGGTTGCCTTTAAATAACAGAAAATTTATTTTTCATATTCTGGAGACTGGGAAGTCCAAGATCAAGGTGCCAGAAGATTTGGTGTCTGGTGAGGGTCTTGCTTTCTATAGTGGAAGGAGCAAGGCAGCTCTCTGGGACCTCTTTTGTAAGGGCATAAATCTTACTCATGAGGGTGGGTCAACATATAAATTTTTGTGGACATAACAAACATTTAGATGGCCATGCTACTCCACTACTGGACTCCACTAATGCTACCCTGGCACCACCTGCTTTTGCTGTGCAGGAGATAGAAGATCAGTTCCCTAATTGGCCCACCAAGGTGTACGCCCGGTCAGGAACTCAGACACTCCATCTGCTCTGCAAGACAAGAGGTGGAAGAGGTGGAAGACTAATTCTCCCCTCAGCCTTGCAGCGAGGAATGGGAGCGCCCCCTCCTGCTTTTGCAGGGTTAGGGGGTAGAGAGGAAGAGCAGCGCCCCCCTGAAGCTGCGGGAGAGGAAGAGATGTCCACTGGCCATGTATATTCAGCTTCCAGCGCGCCCCCCTGAAGCCGCAGGAGGGGGGGAGAGGAAGAGCAGCGCCCCCCTGAAGCCGCGGGAGAGGAAGAGCAGCTACCACATCCCCCCTGAAGCCGCGGGAGAGGAAGAGCAGCGCCCCCCTGAAGCTGCGGGAGAGGAAGAGCAGCGCCCCCCTGAAGCGCGCGGGAGGAAGAGCAGCGCCCCCCTGAAGCCGCGGGAGAGAAGAGCAGCAGCGCCCCCCTGAAGCTGCGGGAGAGGAAGAGCAGCGCCCCCCTGAAGCCGCGGGAGAGGAAGAGCAGCGCCCCCCTGAAGCCGCGGGAGAGGAAGAGCAGCGCCCCCCTGAAGCCGCGGGAGAGGAAGAGCAGCGCCCCCCTGAAGCCGCGGGAGAGGAAGAGCAGCGCCCCCTGAAGCCGCGGGAGAGGAAGAGCAGCGCCCCCGTGAAGCCGCGGGAGAGGAAGAGCAGCGCCCCCCTGAAGCCGCGGGAGAGGAAGAGCAGCGCCCCCCTGAAGCTGCGGGAGAGGAAGAGCAGCGCCCCCCTGAAGCTGCGGGAGAGGAAGATGGGTGTGTTTTGCTCTGGTGTTTTTCTCCTGTAGGGTGGGTATCTCCAAGAAGATTTTCTGTCATTAGGCCATCCTTTTCATATCCTCTGGCTCTGAAATGTAGCCTGAGTGCGGTCTTCCAGGCTCAGGCTGTGCGTTGCATGGAAACATGCTAGGTGGCCAAAGAGGAACCTCTCCTCCTGTGTCAGTTTAGGTTCATTGAGAAGTGGGCACCAAGATGAGACTAGATGTACAAGAGATTTAATTGGAGAAAACACCTGTGAAGGTTAAGTGGGAGGGAGCTGGATTGGTGGGGAGAACCCCCAGAGCAAAGGCCGTCAGGTCTGGCCCCCTTGAAAAGAGAGGGGCAGGAAAGGGTTGATCTGCGAAAGCCACAGACCACAGTGAAGTGATGGCAAATCTCTGCAGGCAAGTGGGGGTCCCAGAGCAGGTCACCTCTTGGGCAGGCATGGCCTGACTCTAGAACCTTGTGAGGCTCAACCATCAGCTGGTAGCAGCCAAGAGATGAGCAGCCTCACGGTGAATGTAATTACCATCACTCCGTTAATTCAAAGGTGTGGCAGCTGGAGGCAGGTATTCTCAAAGGCAACCCTGAGTGGCAATCCTTATGGCCACTACAGTCCACCTCTTGTAACATGCATGACACTCCCTCTCCCCTATCTCCCAAATGCTGCTTTTAAGTCATCTCAGACAATTTTCAAAGCCCTGTGGAGCAGGAGGTGCTGCAGTCTTGTTTTAAGATGGTCTTGGCCGGGTGCAGTGGCTCATGCCTGTAATCACAGCACTTTGGGAGGCCGAGGCGGGTGGATCACAAGGTCAGGAGTTCAAGGCCAGCCTGGCCAATATGGTGAAACCCTGTCTCTACTAAAAATACACACACACACACACACACACAGATTAGCTGAGTGTGGTGGTGGGCACCTGCAGTCCCAGCTGCTCGGGAGGCTGAGGCAGGAGAATCGCTTGAACCCAGGAGGCGGAGGTTGCAGTGAGCCGAGATCGCACCACTGCACTCCAGCCTAGGCAACAGAGTGAGACACCATCTCAAATAATAATAATAATAATAATAATAATAATAAGATGGTCTTGTCTGGAAATCCTGTCAGACATCCCTCCTGGTGTCTGACTGTATTGAACACCCAGTCTATGTAACACACACACTGTGCACAGTATCAAACAAGCGTTATGATGGACACAGCTTTTCTTTCTGAGCCCAGGGTCAAAGTATCCACAGCCTCCCCTCAGTCACCAATTATTGGCTGTCTTGTTTTGTATCTGTTCTTCACAGGTATGATTTAAGCTTGGATGAAATGAGAGCTTTGACAGTTCAGAGAGTGAGGTTTGCCAGGGGTCTACCTCTGTTAAAATGTGCAGTTCAGGATCTGGTAAGTGTCACTGTTATTTTGGTATGGGGGGTGTGTGTGTGTGTGTGTGTGTGTGTGAGAGAGAGAGAGAGAGAGAGAGAGATTTTTTTTCTTTCCAACTTTTATTTTAGGTTTAGAGGGTACATGTGCATTTTTGTTATATGGATAAATTGGGTGTTATGGAGGTTTGATGTACAGAGTATTTCGTCACCCCAGTAGTGGGCACAGAACTCACGATAGGTGGTTTTTTGACCTTCACCCTTCTCCTACCCTCCTCCCTATTGTTTTCTTCTTTGTGTCTGCGTGTACTCAATGTTTAGCTCTCACTTATAAGTAAGAACATGCGGTATTTGGTTTTCTGTTCCTGTGTTAATTTGCCTAGAGATTTTGTTTTGTTTGCTTTTGTGACTTGCTAAGCCCATTGATCTCATGCTGAGGGCAGCTGACAGACACGTCTCGGTGGAGGAGAACGTCTTCCTCAGGCCCCTTTTCTGCCGCACTCCCACTAACCTAAGGAACCCTTCCTTCGGCCCACACATTCACTTCTCCAATCTCACAGGCAAGGGAATAGGAGTATCAGCAGGAGTAATAAAATATTTGTACACAAAACCAATATAATTTAGGGATAAAGTTAAATAGCTGGGAAATAGAAATAACTCATCTTAAGGGCTTTTAAAGCACTTTAGACTTATCTAAAGTTTATGTCTTATTTGTCTAAAAACTGTCATTCTAAATTTAGTGATATTATTTTAGTCAATTTAGCCTCATGAAAAAAGGAAGAAACAAAGAAAAAAATACGTGTTTAGTGAGTTCCTTTGTATCAGTATTAGGAATGATATATTTTAGCCAAGTTCATTCAGCTTCATGGCTTTCTTAACATTTTACATAGGAAAAAATATACCTCAGCAGGGTGTGGTGGCTTACATCTGTAATCCCAGTACTTTGGGAGGCCAAGGTGGGCTGATCCTGGGCAGAGCCCAGGAGTTCAAGACTGGCCTGGGCAACATGGTGAAACCCTGTTTCCACAAAAAAATGCAAAACTGGCCAGGCACAGTGGCTCATGCCTGTAATCCTAGCACGTTGGGAGACTGAAGCAGGTGGATCACTTGAGGCCAGGAGTTCGAGACCAGCCTGGCCTCAACATGGCAAAACGTGGCCTGGGCAACATGGTGAAACACCATTTCTACTAAACAAACCAAAACAAGACAAAACAAAACAAAAGTTAGCCAGGTGTGGTGGTGCACGCCTGTAGTCCCAGCTACTTGGGAGGCTGAAGCATGAGAACCCCTTGAACCAGGAGGCAGAGGTTGCAGTGAGCTGAGGTTGCACCACTGCACTCCAGCCTGGGCAACAAAGCGAGACTCTGTCTCAAAAAACAAAAACAAAAACAAAACAAAACTCAAAAAGCCCAAAAAACTAAACAAAACAAAAACTAGCCAGGCATGGTGGCTCACACCTATAGTACCACCTACTTGGGAGGCTGAGGTGGGAGGATCACTTGAGGCCCCGGAGGTTGAGGCTGCAGTGAGCTATGATCGCACCACTGCACTCCAGCCTGGGCAACCAGAGTGAGACCCTGTCTCAAAATGAACAAACAAACAAACAAAAAACCCCAAACCACCCCTCCTGTGAGAGGCCCTGGGGAGGGGCCTGAACTGGGATAGCTGCGGCTCAGTGGCGTGCTAAGGAGCCGGCCCTGTCCTGAAGCAGCCCAGCCCTCTCCCCACCCAGCATGGTCTGGGAGGGAGAGTCTGAGGATTGAGGGATGGAGTCCTCCTCGTTCAGGAGACCGCAGGGGCGCCTTTCTTTGTGGAGCGTAGAACAGAGCTAGTGGAGGCCTGGGATCCATGCTTGAACGTAGATCCTTCTCCTTTCCCCACAATCCCACCAACCTTTGGTAGGTTGTCTAAGGAGACAAGGACCAATCCTGGAGTCTTCTCAGGAAGGAATTACAGGCAGAGCCTTGGCACCACCTGCACTGCAGTACTGCAGGCACCTCCACACTGATGAGGGCACTGCAGTGTCAGCTGAGCTGGAGAATGTGCAGATGGAGGTTCACTTGGCACAGGAAAACTCCCACATGACAGAGTGGAGCGTGCTTGCAAAGTGTAAAAAATCATTTCATACCGAGCAGTTTGGCAGAGATTTTCAAGCTAGGAAATTGCCTCTTGATGGAGCATCCATTTAGAGCTGTGAATACAACCAAAAAAGAAAAAAAAAAATACAAAAACAACCAACCTCTTTGCTGCCAGCCACTCTCTGTATCAGACTAGCCTCCAAGTGCATTCGGCATGGGGCTGGTTGGAAGGTGAAATCTTGGCCTGTGGCCAGCTTCCTGCTCCCTTAATCAGCCCAACATGTCTGTGGCTTAACTTAGTGTCAATACTCGAGACCCGGACGTGAGAGCTGATCCCTTAATGAGGCTTGTTAATTGCCACCCGACCCGCTGAGTCTGAAGGATTAGCCTCTGTAATCTCGTTCCTGATGAAGCGTATTGAGCTCTGGATCCAATTATCTTCCTGTTTTCCTGGCTCACTCAGTGGCCTTAGGCAGCCTGGACAACTCTCTGTCCTGGGTGATTAGATATAATTCCTCCAGGAGGCACAGGATTGGCCCTAGACGATCCCTCCAGTCATTTCTGTGAATTATCTTGGCCCGTTTGGCACCTCTTTCTGTATGAATTCGCAAAAGCCAGTAAACCCGAAGGAAACCAAACTGTCCATCAGTGCGGCAGGCTCATCTCGCTGGGCGGATGTCATGAGACTCAGCGGCACACGTCTGTGTTTGAAGGCTCTCAGATTCCACCCTGTAAAACAGCTGGAGGAGCTGTCCACATCCAGTAATTCTAGAAGAAGTGTTACATGATTCGTCCTGCCTCTTAATAAAACGATTGAGTCATGGCTGTCCTGCCTGCTCAGGGAGCGTGGCAGGCCCGTCTTTGTTTCCCTGGACCCCCTTTCGTGTTGCTCTTCACTTTTGTGGATGATCCGATGAGCTCTGAGGCAGAACGCAGTGTATAATGTGTAATGATGATGTTCTAGGGGACAAATGAGGAGGGAGTCTCATTCGCTCCAGGTCTCTATGGACAGTCCGCAGGCCAAGAATAAGCCATTAGAATATTTCCACGCTGTGTTTTCCCCTCTGCCATCTGTAATAGATTTTAGATGTTTCAATCATTTTAAAGGGAAAAAACAGTATGAGTCTGATTGCAGAGTGTGCGTGCACACACACACAGACACACACACACACACAGTGTGAACACTATCATTGTTCTCTGTGCCGACTTCTGCACCTGTTTCTAGTGACGTTACCTTTGTGCACCTCAGCCAAGAGCTCTCTTGTTCCCCTGAAGTTTCCAGAATTGGATCCTGGGCAGGGAGAGTCACCAACTGCCTCTATTTCCAGATGCAGAGACAGAAGACCCAGGTCTTAACATCTGCTTTGTGGCAGTGTCTTGTCCTATGTGGGGACAGCTTCCTCAGAGATGCTCATCCCTGGAAGCTGACAGAGTCTGACAGCCTGCACTGATCTTCACCATAACAGACAGTGACAACTCAGGTTGACTGAGTACATGTTCTATGCCAGTCCCAGCACTAAGAACTTTAAATAGATGATGTCATTCAATATTCACAACATCCCTCGTGGCATTCCCATTTTACAGATAAGTAAACTGAAGCTGAGTAATTGGACTGAGGTTAGTTATACAATTAGTGAATTGTATATATAAATGACTAGTGAACCAGGGATTCAAACCCAGGTGCTCTGCTTCCTGAGCCCATGTCAAACAGGTGGTGCTTGGCTCTGTCTGCACGATAGAAACAGCCAGACAATTTTCAAAGCTCCTGCTGTGAAGGCTTTTGCTCGGGCCACTGAGGTCCTTCCAGGTGACCCACTGTGCATCTGGGGTTGAGGACTGCTGCACTATGCCTCCTTTCCTGCACCCTGTCTCCCCAAAATTGTTCCCATTAAGCATTTGGTCCCTATCAATCAGGGTTTGCGGCTGGCTCATAAGGAAACTGCATCTCAACATTAGCTTTCCCCAGGAGGGAGCCAGCTGGGATGAGGCTACTTTCAGCCAAGTGTAGTGCGGGTTGGGGACAGATACCTGGATAATGAAAATCCTACCCCTGACTCCTTCCTCCCACCACCACTCTACAACCATTCTCTCTCTCACCCAGAGTTCTAGTTTTTATCCCCATGATCCACACGAGTGAGGGGCATAGTTGCACCATCATTATCTAAACCAGTGATTCTCAAAGTAAGGTCCTATGTGTCCCCAAGACCCTTTCAGGTGCTCCTTGGAAAGTATATGTCCAACTACGTGCATGTGAGACACTGGATATCCATCATAAACTTCAACCAAAACAACATAACACAACAGACAGCACAAAAGCAGACGTGAAAGTGCAGCTATCTTTTATTGAGCCAGATATTAAAACAATGTGAAACAATGCCATTCTTCTCATGAGTTTTTTGAAGTTATGATTAGTTTTCGTAATAATTCTGCCATATGATAAATTGACAGCTATAGCCTGGACAAACAAAACCTCTTTGGAATCCTCAAAAAAGGTCCAGGGATCATAAAGGTTGAGAGTCACTGATCTAAATCATCTACTATTTTCTCAGGAAGCTCAGTCTCAGCAGATCAGAGGGGAACTAGTAGGACATTGGTTGCATTTCATTTATATTACATGTATTATGATTATTATTTTTATCAGAATTTTAGGTAATCTCCATTTGAGGTGTTTTTGTATTTAGAGAAATACCAGGTGGGTGATCAGATCTAAAATGGAAGAACGTTGTAAGGTCAGCTCACCTTAGAAGGTGTTTGGGAATGCCGGGGAGGATGGTTACTTTTCTACTCACACCCTGAGAGAAGAAACAGCCTTTCCCAGGAAGCATTTACATTTAAGCCCTGAGAGTGTTGTGCAAAAGGAGCTGAGCCAGGAATCTGCCAAGAGGCTGACATGCCTGTCCTGTCCCAGTCCCAACTCACCTGGGCCCCGCCCTGTTGCCCACAATTTCCAGTGCCAGCCCCAGTGAGTGCCTCAGACTGTGACCGCTATACTCCCCCACCCATGCCGGGACTGGCTCCTGACTGACAGACAGACTCTGAGCTCTTGGCTCTGCTGCCCTGGCCTTGGCTCCCCCTTGGCCCTCTGGCTTCTGTTTGTACTGGAACCCAGGCTTTTCCTAGTGGGCTGTGACAGGCTCCCCTGGCTCTTAGTTCTATGTACTGTCTTTGGCAGGAGTCCCTGTCCCGGCTCCAGCTCCACAGACTTGGACATTGGCCACTTGGCCAGCACTTTGGTCAGGCCAGCCCTGGCTGCATGGGATATCTTGGAGGATTTGGGCAGAGACGATAGGACAGAGCAGTCTGTTTACAGAAGTCCCTCTGTGTAGATTGGCACCTGAATGCAGTTGTCCTCTGTGATAGCCACAGGGATTACTTGAAAGCGGGGCATGTCAGGGAGTGAGCTGGACCTGCCCCGGGACTCCAGTGCAGCTGGAATCATGGTGCTATTTGTTTTTTGACACTGCAACCATTCTGCATAAAAAACACCCTTTTCATTCTAAGCCTTCATTATTACTCGTGCAGTGAAATACTATGTAAAAAAACAATAATTATTTCTTGCTACCTTTTGCCAAGTCCCTTCCATGTGCCAGGTGAGGTGATTCGTTCATTTTATAATTATTTATTGAACACCTACAGTGAGCCAGGCATTGCTCTAGGGGCAGTGAACAAAGCAGGCAGAAATTACCTGTCTCAATGGAGCTTACATTTTTGTCTGGGAGGAGTCAGACTCTAAACTAATAAACAGTTAAATTTCTGGTATGTCAGATGCTGGGGACAAAAATCAAGTGTGGTAAATTGGAAAAGAAGAAGTTAAATAGTCTCTGTGAGCAAATGACAGGATCTTTTATGTAGAAAACCCCAAGATTCTACAAAAAATCTGTTAGAACTAAAAAATTCAGCAAAGCTACAAGATGAAAATCAACATGCAGAAATCAGTTGCATTTCTATACATTGATAATGAAGAATCCAAAATGAAATTGAGAAAACAATTCTACTTATCATAGCATCAAAAAGAATAAAATACTCAGGAATAGACTTATCCAAGGAGGTAAAGACTTGTACATGGAAAACTACAAAATTGCTGAAAGTAATAAAAAGAGATACAAATACATTGAAAGGCATCCTATGTTCGTGAATTGGAAGACCTCATATTGTTAAAATGTCAACACTACTAAAGCAATCTACAGTTTCAATGCAATTCCTATCAAAATCTCAAAGATGATTTTCGCAGAAATAGAAAAACGCATCCTAAAATTCACATGGAATCTCAAGGGACTCTGAATAGCCAAAACAATCTTGGAAAAGAAGAATAAAGTTGAAGGCCTCTCACTTCCTGATTTCAAAATTTACTGCAAAGCTACTGTAATCAAAACTGTGGAACTGGCCTAAAGACAGGTGTAGAGACCAACGGAATGGAATAAAGAGCCCCTAGAAATAAAACCTCACATACGTGGTTAATGATTTCTGGCAAGGGTGTCAAGACCATTCAGTGAGGAAAGGGCAATCTTCTCAACAAATGACGCTGGGACAACTGGATATCTACAAGCCAAAATGTGACGTTGGAACTTACCTTACAGCATATCCAAAATTTAACTCAAAATGGATTAAAGACCTAAATGTAAGAGCAAAAACTAATAAAAAATTCAAAGAAAACATAAAGAAAGGGCTTCATAACGTTGGATTTGGCAATGATTTCTTGGATAGAACACCAAAAACACAGGCTTTTGGAAAACATAGGTACATGTTCAGAATAAAAATTATCTAATCATTAAAAACAATTTTAAAAATAGTAAAAATTTGTATAAAAATAAACTGGACTACATCAAAATCAAAATCTTTTGTGCGTCAAGGGACACTATCAACAGAGTGAAAAGGCAACACATGGAATGGGAGAAAATATTTCATGTTATATATCTGATAAGGGATTGATATCCAGAATAGATAGAGAACTCCTTCAACTCAACAAGAAAAAACCAAACAACTAGATTTAAAAATGGTCAAAGAGTTGGAGGATGTTTCTTCAAAGATATACAAATGACCAATAAACACATAGAAAGATGCCCAGCATTGCTAATCATTAGGGAAATGCAAATCAAAACCATAATGAGATACCGCTTTGCACCCATTAGGATGGTTACTATCCAAAAAAACACAAAAACCAGAAAAGAACAAGTGTTGGAGAGGATGTGGAGAAATTAGAACCCATGTGCATTGCTGGTGGTGATGTGGGAATGTGAAATGAGGTAGCCACTGGGGAACACAGTATGGCATTTCCTTAAAGAATTAAATACAGAATTACAGTGTGATCCAGAAACTCCACTTCTTGGTATATTCCCCAAAGAAGTGAAAGCAAGGGCTCAGACAGCTGTTTGCACATCCGTGTTAATAGTGGCATTATTCCCAATAGCCAAAAGGTAGAAACAACCCAAATGTCAATTTGGCAGATGAATGGCATAACCAAATGTACAAAATGTGTGTAATACATACAATGGGATGTTATTCAGCCTTAAAAGGGAAGAGAATTTTAATACACACGATAACATGGATGAACCTGGAAGACATTATGCTGAGTGAAACAAGCCAGTCACAAAAAGATAAATGCAGTATGCTCTTACCTGAAGTATTTAGAGTGGTCAAAATCATAGAGATTGGAAGTGAAGTGATGGTTTCCTGGGTCTGGGGGAAGGGGCAAATGGGAGTTAGTGTTTAATGGGTGCAGATTTTCAGTTTGGGAAGATTAAGAAGTTCTGGAGATGGATGGTGATGATGGTTGCAAAACACTGTGAATGTACTGAGTGCCAGAGAATTGTACACTTAAAAATAGTTGAAATAGTTTTATGTTGTGTATATGTTAATTTTTTTAAGTGAAGATGTAAAGGTGCTCGGAAGAGTCGGAGGGACAGGTGGGGGCCTCATGATGAGGTAACATTGGAGCAGATGCCTAAGAGGTGGGGGAGCGAGACAGCTGGAGGTCGGTGAACAGCATCCAGGCAGAGGGAACAGCAGTCATGAAGGGCCTAAGGCGGGAGTGTCCTGGGCTTGTTAATCGAATGACAGGTGCCATGTGGTGTGAGCAGAGTGAGAGAGGAGGACAGAGGTGGTGACAACCAGGGAGATAGTGAGTCTCTGGAGTATGAAGGGCCTTATGAGGCATTTGATTTTCTTCAGACCGGATAAAATGGAAGGCCTTGGAAGGACTGAGTGGAGCAGGACCTGTCTGACTGGGTCTCCGGGCTGCTGGCTTAGGAGTATACTATATGAGAGGCAGGGCTGCAGACAGGGAGCTGAGCAGTCACCAGGGAGAGAGCAGTCACCAGGGAGAGAGGTGGTGCTAGCTGGGACCAGAGTGACTGCAGTCAAGGTGATGAGAAGTGGCAGGAATAGAGATTCTACTGAAGGTCAAGCAGTAGACAGACACTGATAATGGAAGTGGAGTGAGAGACAGGAAAGAAAACACGATTCCCTGGTATTTGGTCTGAGCAAGTCAACTAGAAGGATGGGGTCACCATATACTGGGTGGGAAGCCTAGAAGAGATGTTAGGTTAAATCTGGAGCTAGTCTTTAGATGCGATCATCTAAAGATGTTTGCGATGTTTAGGGTCAAGGTACGGGGAAGCCATGAGCATAGAGATGAATTTAGAGCCATAAGGCTGGAGAGTCCCCATGGCATGGGTGTTGACAGAGAAGGGGAGGTCCAAGGGTGGAGCCCGGTGCGAAGGACCAGAAAGGAGCCTGGAGAGAAGTGGCCATAGAGGTAGGGACAAGTGTAAGAGGGCTCATAAGCATTTTACATACATTACTCCATTAAATTATCATAGCAAATCATAAAGTATGGTGCTCATTTTACAAGTCAGGCACTAAAATGTAGATAGAAAAGGTAACTTGTCTAAAGTTCAATAGTAAATGAAGCAGAGGCAGGTTTCAAGCCAGCTGGCCCAATTCCACAGCTGTGTGTGGTGAAACTCCACCCTGCAGTCTTTCTGTTGTGATGGGGACAGAATAGAGGGATGGGAGAATTGAATCTTGTAACTCATGATGAGTAGGAGACCCTCTCTGTCTTCCATGTGTGCACTGTCTTGTGGGCCAGGGGCTAGAGTGCATCCATCACAGGACAGTGGCTCAGACAGGGGCCATCAGCACAGGCAGCCCTCCTGGTTGAGCTGGGGTGGACACTGGCCACGGAGGCTGCACAGAGCCCAGCACTGACCTTCTGTGTGTATGTGGGGTTGAAGGAGGCTGTCCTCATGGTAGCACCTGGGGAGAGGCCACACCACTTCAAGGATTTGGGGCAGATGTCCTATTTTGGGGCTGTCCGAACATAGAATGCGGGTAGCATTAGTGGTTTCCAGTGGCTGCCTTCCTGCCACAAGACAAAGCTGGTCTTGGGCTTGTGAGCCGAGTTCAACTATTGGAAGCTCCCAATGGGACCAGCCAGCAGGCAGGAGTTTCATGCAGGTAGAGAAGGCAGGGTTAGGATTCATGTTGGCAGCAGCGGCCATGCCCGGTTGGGGCCGTGACTTCTGGGCCACATTGAACCTGAAACACTGCAGTGTTTTTTCCTTTGGTTCCTGGCACCGGGGCCAACTTGGCTCTTACCAGTTTTGTAAGTCTGCTACCTTCTACTGATGTTGTGAGGCTTGGATAGATGAGTCAGTTACAGATAGACACTATGCAAAGATGCACAAACCATCACTGGGAAAAATGCTGAACAATTTCTCATTATCCAAAGTAATGCATGTTCATTACAGGAAAGTTAAAAATACAGACAGGTGGAGACACATACACAATTGCAAAATTCTGTTGTACAAAAATAGCTGGTAACAGGCTTACATATCCCAATCTGGTCTTTTAAAATATATCATATATGAATTTATACTTATATTGTTTTTAAAAGGGCATATGGGATGGTCATAGTACAATTTTCTCACCATCGTGCAGTGGTTATGGGTTTCTGATTTTGCAGTCAGATAGAACAGGGTTCATGACTGGCTCCTTCACTGAGGAGCCCTGTGGCCTTGGGCTAGTTTTTGAATTCTTTGCATCTCAGTTTCTTTCTCTGTGAAGTGTGAATGATAACAATACTTACCTTAAAGGGTTGATGTGAGGCTCAAATGGCATAACACATGTTAAGTTGTCCAGACAGTGCTTGGGCACGTAGGAAGTGCTGAATGAACGCTCAGCGGTAGTACTGCTTTTTTTTTTTTTTTTTTTTTTTGAGACGGAGTCTCACTCTGTTGCCCAGGCTGGAGTGCAGGGGCTGGATCTCAGCTCACTGCAAGCTCTGCCTCCCAGGTTTATGCCATTCTCCTGCCTTAGCCTCCCGAGTAGCTGGGACTACAGGTGCCCGCCACCTCGCCCGGCTAGATTTTTTTGTATGTTTTAGTAGAGATGGGGTTTCACCATGTTAGCCAGGATGGTCTTGATCTCCTGACCTCGTGATCCACCCATCTCGGCCTCCCAAAGTGCTGGGATTACAGGCTTGAGCCACCACGCCCGGCCGACCATCCAGTTTTTAAGTAGTCATGTGGTATACTTATCTCTCACAATGTAGAATAATTGGAACAATATTTGCTCATGGGCCAGAAATTATAAGCAACCGTTAATTTCCATTAAAATGAATATAGAATACTGCATAAAAGTAAGCTTGTACATCAAGCTGGTAATATCAGTAAGATATATTCATTATTACCTGCCACCAATATCAATCAATTCTGTAATTACACTAATAATCATAAACATTTTCAAAGTAAGTAGGAATTTGGTAGTAAGCATGTGCTGCCAGGGGAAGAGGTATTAAATTTGAGGCAAGAATTTGGAAAATCCTACACTGTCAGGGTCCTGCAATAATGTCGTGAAAAGAGAAAAATATCTTTAGACAGAGCCATGGGAACGTCACCTTTCATCAATCCTGCACTGGACTTTCCTGGAGTACTCAAAGGCCCTTGGAGAGAGCAGAAGTACATGGCTACAGCCTTTGTTACAGAATGCTCCCAGGATCTGTGCAGCTGGCCTACTATGTGGCCCCTGGAACCAGCAAGAATTAAGAAGGGCCACACAGGGAGGACATGGTCAGATGGTTAGATTTTCTTGCAGTGGTAACTGGAGTCATTGGAGGTGTTCGCTATGGTGCGGGGAGAGAGGAGGGAAGAAGAAACACAACGTGATGCTTAGTTTAAAAATGTTGTTGTACCTTGATCCAAATTTACAGATTGATTCAAAACATATATGGAAATGCAAAAGACCTAGAAGAGTTAAAGCAGTTCTAAAAAAGGACAAAGTTAGAAGACCCACTACATGACTTCAGCCCTTATATTATAAAGCAGCTCAAGATCATGGGGTATTGGCATAAGGAAAGACAATGAGATCAGTGGAATGGAATGGTAAGTCCTGAAAGAAACTCATACATATATGACCAATTGAGTTGCCAAGGCAATTCAATGAGAAAAGCAGTGTCTTTGCAATAAATGATGCTGGAACAAGTACATAAACGTACAGGAAAAAAGTTAACTTTCATCCCTACCTCATGCTACACACAAAACTAATTTGAGACACATTAGATGCCTAAACAGAGACTCAAAAATTACTACATTTGTAGAATAATAGAGGAGAATGTCCTATTAGGATAGGCAGGGGTTCTTAGAGGAGACTCGAAAATCACTTGAACATGTAAAACAAAATATGTTAATGAACTATCTACATTAAAATTAAAAACTGCTGTTCATCAAAAGACACCATTAAGAGAATAAAAAGGCAATGTACAAAGTAGGAAAAAACCTGTAATGCATTTATCTGACAAAAACTTGTGTCCAGATATAAAGGATTTGTGCCCGTACTATATAAAAATCCCTAGAACTTGGTGATAAAAAGACAAACAGTCCAATTTTTAAAATGTGGCAAAAGACATGAACACTTACAAATGGCTGTTAAGCATATGAAAATATGCTCGTATTTCTAGTCACCTGAGAAATACATCTTGAAGCTATAGTGAGATAACATTATACTCCCTCCAGAATAGCTAAATTTGAACAAGACTGACAATGCTGGTAGGATGTGGAGAAACTGGAACTCTCATTCATTGTTGGGAGGAGCGTAAAATGGTACAACCATTTTCAAAAACTGTTTGGCTGTTCCTTATAAAACTAAACCTACACTTTAACCCCGCAGCTGCATTCTTAAGGATTTACAAAAGAGAAACAGACACATGTCCCGAAAGATTTGTACACAAATGTTTATGTCAACTTTGTTCATAAGAGCCTGAAACTGGAAGCCACCCAAATGTTCACTAAAGAGTTTCGTTTAGACAAATTATGAACTATTCATAGATGGAAACCATTCAGATAATGAACTATGGATATCCTTAGTTTAACACAGATACCTCTTTTGCATGGAAGAAGGCAGACCCTGAAGAGCATATACTGTTTCCTGCTTGTGTAACTTCAAGAACAAGCCAAACTAGTGGGTGGTAATACAAACAGAAGTGTGAGGCTGGGGGCGATAGTGGCTCATGCCTGTAATCCCAGCACTTTGAGAGGCTGAGGCAGGAGGATTGCTTGATACTAGGAGTTTAAGACCATCCTGGGCAACACAGTGAGACCTTTGTCTCCAGAAAAAAAAAAATTAGCTGTCTGTGATGGCAGACCTGTCATCCCAGCTACTCAAGAGACTGAGGCAGGAGGATCCCTTGAGCCCAGGAGTTTGAGGCTACAGTGAGCTACGATCACACCACTGCATTCCAGCCTGAGCTATGAAGTAAGACTCCATCTCTAAGAAACAAAGAAAGAAAAGAGAACAGTGGTTGCCTGTGAAGGTGGGTACTAACTGCAGAGGGGCATGGGGATGCCTGCTGGGGGAAGGGAATGCCCTGTGCTCTTGATTGATGTGATGGTTACACAGGTAAATAATTGAACTTAACTCATGTGCTTAAGCTCTGTGCATTTCACTGGCTGTAAATTTTACCTTAATAATAACTGATAATAAAAAGCTCATAGTGGCTGATGTTTGGGGCAGGGTGGACACAGGAGGCCAGTCAAGAGGCTGTTACTATAGTCCAGGGCACAAGAGTGTGTTGAAGAGATGTAAAAAGTGGCCAGACTTAGCTAGGTGCAGTGGTTCACGCCTGTAATCCCAGCACTTTGGGAGGTGGAGGCGGGCAGATCATGAGGTCAGGAATTCGACACCAGACTGGCCAGCATGGTGAAACACCATCTCTACTAAAAATACAAACAAATTAGCCAGGCGTGGTGGCATGTGCCTGTAATCCCAGCTACTTGGGAAGCTGAGGTAGGAGAATCGCTTGACCCTGAGAGGCTGAGGTTGCAGTGAGCCAAGATCGCGCCACTGCACTCCATCCTGGGTGACAGAATGAGACTCCATCTCAAAAAAATAAATACAAAAATAAAAATAAAAAAATAAAAAAAAAGAAGTGGCCAGACATGGGGTCTTTTGGAGGGAAGGCCAGGGCTGGTTAGCCCAGGAGGTGAGAGTCGTGCTTAGAGCTGGCAAAGGAGGCCGTGTGGGCTAACATCAGAGGAAAGACAGCTCAGATGTAAAAATATAAAAACATACATTTTTTCAGAGTTTATAGCAGATTATTACATCACAATGATCTGTTACATCAAGTGTTCTACAAAGAAAGGGGAGTATTTTAAGAAAAACTATCTTCCTCTGAGGCTGAATTTATTAAGTATGCATGTGAATAGCATGGGCTGTAATTTAGGATAAACTATAAGCTTGGTATAGTATTCGTACATTTATGGAATTATTATTTAAAATCACTAAAAACTTACATGCTACTATGGAGATTGCATTTGGTTTGAATATATTAAGTATAAATGAAGGCAGCTATTGATACAGTAGAATTGCTGCAAAGATGAATGTAGAAAAGCACATAATTGTTGATTGATCATTATCATCATAGACCATTCAGTTAGTATAACTATTGATTGATCATTATCATAATAGACCATTCAGTTAGTGCTGCCATTTCAATGAGAGGTGAAACTTGTCAATATTAGACATTCTTTAATTAAGAACAATTAATCAGGAATAAAATAAGAGTTGAAGAAAATAGGGAATTTATGTGTGAAGAAGATGTTAAAATGTATACCAGTAAGGCAGTCATTCTTATTAAGCCTGTTCTCAGTTCTGGAACTTTGGTTTGGCATCTGGAGATGGATGAGTACAAATATATGCTTAAATCAACGTCAGAGAATTAATGGCAAACTCCTATTGTCATTTCCCATCAGATCTAATAGCAAAGATCACTATCTCCTGCAGAGACAAGAGAAGGGAAGTAATTGTCAAGACAATTTATAACACTCTAGGATGGCTAAATTTCGAGTTGATTCTTCAGTGAATGTCCTTGCAATTTATTTCAAAGTGATGAGTAAAAGTGACTGCAGTTGGACACTATTAAGGGCAAAGTCATACTCCTGCATTGACAGTGTACGTGAAGAGAATGAAATACGAAGAAAGCTATGAATAGTTGGAAATTCGGGGGGCTGTGCTTACTCCTGATGATTTCAGTTTGGCTAAAACAGAGCTGGTGACGAGGAAGGGTTTGTTGTGATGATTCCAGAGAGGGTGACTCTCAGGAAGATGAACTGGGGGCCCAAGACAGGTTGATGTCAGGTGCTTTCTGGGAACAAGGCTGGTGGTGAAAAATATGGGTGGACCGATGAGGAAGGCTGGGTCACTTAGAGTCCCGAGACTTCCTCCGGCTTAATAATGAGGAGCAGGGAGGGCTGGTGGCAAGACATCCAGATGAGAAACCTGAAGCTTCGGATTCTGATACAGGATACTGCTCTCCGCTTACCAGGTGACTCTCGTGGGACAAGTCATTTGACCTCCCTGAGCCTGGGATTTCCTATCTGTTTCTTGGGGTCAGTCTTTCCGGTCTTGTTAGCCTCCTGTGTAGGAATGTTGTGAGGATCTTTGCAGCAAAGGACACTTGGGCCCTCTAAAAAAGTCTGCAAGTATCTGCTTTAGTTGTCTTTTATTATTTGTTGGTAACAACTTCAGCAGTATAAACTGAAGCTGGAGTCACGCAGTGGTTTATGTACTCAAGCCTGGAGATATTTTAGGAAATAATCAATACAAGATGTATTGGGTTGGAGCCATGATAAGAGTAATAAATCTTGACAGCCTGCTGTTGGAGCAAATTAATAATGATTGAGAGAAACGTAAAAATCTATGCGAGGGGAAAATCTAGAGTGTGTTTGGGGTGAGAACTTTAGCCAATGTGGAAACTGAGAGTCATTCAACGAAAGTTAGTTATCATCCTACTACTGGTAGAGCAGTGTATACACACACACTCACACTCGCATACACACATACACAGCCTGCTGTTGAATCAAATAATGCTTGAGAGAAACATTGCAAAAACCTATGAGAGGGAAAAGTCTAGAGTGTGTTTGGGGTGAGAGCTTTAGCCAATGTGGAAACCGAGAGTCATTCAAGGAAGGTTAGTTATCATCCTGCTGCTGGTAGAGCAGTATATACACACACATACTCACACACACACACGTGCATACAGATGCACACACACATATAGATACATGCATACATGGACACATGTGCACACAGACACACACACACGTACATACACATACACACATGGGTAACAAGCACCTTTTTTTGGTTGGATCTCAGAAGAGACTGGCAAGCAAGGACAACTAGCACTGATTTCAACAACGGACAGCTGCACTTTGTCCACTCAAGGGCCCACCACCTTCTAAGGAAATGCTGGCTGCCTCTGAATTTTTAAAATGAAACCTGTACAGTGTTTCTGACATGCCTCATTTATCACTGGTGGAGAAGAGTGTGTTCGTATAGCCTTGGGATTTGTTGCTGTTGTGTACAGTGAGTGAGGAGAGGGGATTGGGACCCCATGATTTTTAAATCATCAAAGCCCTGAGATGGTCTATAGTTACAAAGTAGACATACTGCTTTTCCTGTGTCCAGAATGCTCCCACACTTCCCAATCCTCCACTCTCACATCAAGATTGTCACTGAAGCTGGGTGCCGTGGCACATGCCTGTAGTCCCAGTTTCTTGGAGGGCTGAGTCACGATGATCGTTTGAGCACAGAAGTTCATGTACAGCCTGGGCAACATAGCGAGACCCTGTCTCTACAAAACAAACAAAACAACAAAAGATTGTCAACAGAGCTCCACCCAGACATTCTCTGTTGGTTGGGGCATCAATGCAGAGAGACTGCAGGCTGTGGCACACATTGGAGGAGCTGGGCAGAACCGTGGGGGTGCCGGCCTGTAAGGGGAACACCAGGAGCTGGGAAGGACAAACCTGGAGAAGGCAAAGCAAGGCACGAGGCAAGTCGGTTGCAGGGTCGCAGGCTGGCCTCCATGTGGATGCAGTTGACTATTGTATAAGAAGAGTCTTTAACACTAAGAGACCAGAAAGCCACATTAAAAAAAAAAAAAAAAAGATGAAAATGTTTACTTTAGTAGAATGATGGAGTTGTTTCTTAATTTAAAAATTGCTTTTATTGTGTTTATTTTTTATTATAAAAGTAACATGCATTTGTTATAAAAACTGTGAATTTAACAAGTCAGAAAACCATAAGGAAACCTTGATACTGAGTCTGTCACGTTTTCAGGCAGAGAAAAACAAAGAATTTTGTTAGCCGAAGCCTCGTCCTAGGAGAAGTCGTCTCCATGGCAGACATGGCCACAGGAGTGAAGGTGAGAGGCGCCGGGCACCTGCCCTTCATGAACTCATGCTCGCTTTGCATGCCAAGGAATGAAAACTATAATCCTGTGGGCTCTCTTAGTCTATGTAGAGGCACAGGTGTGGGTAAAATGGCATACCTCAAAACCCATCCCTGACTTCCCCTTTAACCATCATATCCTATCCTGTTTTTGTTTCTAATTTGCTTTTCTTCTCTGTATAGTTTTGTTACATATGCATCAATTGGTTATTTTCCTTTGTCTGAATTTTATGAAAACAGTACCATAATCCTTTGTGATTTTCTTTCTTCATTTAAATATTATTGCTAAGATTGATTCATATTGTGTGTTCCTGTATTCATTAGATTTTAAAATAAAAACCTTTTTATTTCAAAATAATAATGTTCACAGAAAGTTACAAAAATAGTGCATAGGGTCATGAGAACCCTTTAGTCATGGTGACATCTTATATAGCAGTAATGCAATGTAAAATCAGGAAATCAATATTAGTACAGCACTGTTAAATAGGACATAGACCCTATTCAGATTTCACTGGTTTTTACATGCACTCAATTGTGTGCGTGTGTGTGTGTGTGTGTGTGTGTGTGTGTAGTTCAGTTCGATGCTGTATGTAGATTCATGTAACCACCACCACAATCAAGATGGAGAACTATTCCATCATCAGAAAGAAACTTCCAGGTGCTACCCCTTTATAGTTCATTTGGCCTCCACTCCACCCCTGTCCTTTGGCAACCACTAATCTGTTCTCCATCTCTATAGTTTTGCCATTTGGGGAATGACATAGCAATGGAAGATTGTTCATTTTTGACCACTGTATAATATTCCTTTGTGTGAATATACCGCAGCATTTATTCAGCCACTTTCTCATGTTGTTTCTGGGATTTTGCTAATGTAAAAAGTGCTGCTGTGAATACTGTTGTCCACGTCTGGGTGTTGAACATGGGTAAAATCTTCACTTAGGTATTCAACTAGGAATGGAATTGCTAGTTACAGGATGAATGAATGCTTAACTTTAAAGAGTAGTGTTAATCTATTCTCCAAAGTTAGTGCATCAATTCACATTCCCACCAACAGCATGTAAGCGGATCCTGTGGATCCATGTCCTCTCCCATACTTGGAATTCTTAGATTTCTCCATTTTTTTTTTGTAAATGGTTATAAAATGGCATCTTATTGTCTTGAGGGAAGACAATTATCTTGCATGTTCCAGCTTACCAAGGAAGACGAACAGAATAGCTCAGGTGGGTGTGTTTGCTGCAGCCCCTCATGCTGCCCAAGCCTTCCAGCAGAGTCTCCTTCATGGGGCCCTCCTTTTCCTCCCTGAACACCACTGGGTCTCAAAATAATTCCTCATATCCAAACACCCAGTCCTGATGTCCCCAAAGAGGAGAAATTACCACTAGAACATGAAGACAGAATGATCAGACAAGAAGCCAGGTCAGTTGGCAGTGAGTCCAATATGGTGGTGATTTCAGTTTGGTGTGAACATTGTCTATTGGTAGGTAGGAATTAAAGACAAAGAAATCTGTGAGTGCCGTCTTGTCGTGAGGGTGTCCACCATCAGGTTTTTCCAGGAAGACTGGGCTCACTCTGATTTCAGCCAGGCATGATCTCCTCCCTCTTGGATGGATTGACTGTGGCTTTCAGAGAGAGCAGTTAGCTGAGATGCAACAGATAAATAGATAAATCCCCTCTCAGAAATACCGGAGGATCCTGGACTCTCATGATCCCCAGTTTGTGCTTGTACCATATTGCACCCCCACCCTACTCTGCCATCTACTTTGTCTTCAGCAAGCCTCCATGGATTGTGACCATGAGGACAGCTCCGCAGGTGGTGGCAGCTCTCTGGGTGGGGAGCCCTCTCCTCTGGTCTCCAGGGTCTTACACTGAGCCTAGTCCATAGAGTTTCACAGGGATCATCTAAATGAATGAGGGAAGGGGCAGCCTGTGGCGTAAAGCAGACTTAAGAAGCATTTTAACCAATTGCAATGTGCATGTGTCTTATTGACATCCTGGTTCAAACAACAAACTATTTGTAATGAAAAATTATTTGTCAGTTGGGGAAACCTGAGCATTGGACATTTGACGATATTAGAGAATGATCATTATATTTTTAGGTGGGATAATGGTTTTAGGGCTATGTTTTAAAAAAGAATCTGAATCTTTTACACATGTATTGGAAATATTCAGGGAAGACATGATATATGATGTCAGGGATAAACGTCAAGATAACCTGGGGTATAGGAAGGGAAAGTACGTGGGGGTGGCGGAGGGAGGGAGATGAAGGAAAATGGACCATGAGCTGGCCATCCTTGAGTTCATTAGATGCTTCTATTTTGTTTGAATATTTCCATAATAAAATTTTTGAAAACTCCTGAGTATCCTAGAAGGAAACTGGCAAGGACTTAAAAAGTCCTTTGAAATACTTCTCTGAGGCCAGGTGTGGTGGCTCACACCTGTAATCCCAGCACTTTGGGAGGCTGAGGCGGGTGGATCACGAGGTCAGGAGATCGAGACCATCCTGGCTAACATGGTGAAACCTCAACTCCACTAAAAATACAAAAAATTAGCCAGGCGTGGTGGTGGGCGCCTGTACTCCCAGCTATTTGGGAGGCTGAGGCAGGAGAATGACATGGACCCGCAGAGCTTGCAGTGAGCCGAGATTGCGCCACTGCACTCCAGCCTGGGTGACAGAGCCAGACTCCGTCTCAAAAAAATAAGAAATACTTCTCTGATCACTCCACCCTCTGCTTAAAACCTCTTCCCTCCCATTATGCTTTAGAAACATCCTCTAATCCTTGATGTTGCCCATGGGTCCTTGCAGGTGTGGCCCTGGTCACGTCTGTTCCACTCTCCCCTTTTTCTGGTTCCTTTTACCCACCTTTGGACCATTTGCTGCCAGCCCTAGCTTGGTCTTTCCCCTCCTTCTCTTGGCTGACACCTATTCATTCTTCATGTCCCAGCTAATGTGTCCTTCCTGGAGGGATGCCCCTCTCAAGCCTTGAACTTGAGTCCCATCCACTCGCTGTCACCTGTCTTTGCTTCTTATAGTTTTCTGCCATAACGTGCACCCATTTTGAATCTGTGTATTTACTCATGGAATTACTTTATGGCTCTCACTACCAAGAGAGGGAAAACTCCTTGAAAACTATAACCTTTTCATTCTTGGTACATAATAGGTGTCAATACTTGAGTATTAAGTAAATATATAAAGTCAAAACGATATGGTTTTTTCTCAAAAAGTAGGACATAAAAATTACCATACAGCCCAGCATTCCACTAACTGGATATATACCCCAAATAATCGAAAGTAGGGACTGAAACAGTACTTGTGTGCCAATGTTCATTGCACATGATTCACAATAGCTAAAAGCTGGAACATGCCAATGTTCATTGCACATGATTCACAATAGCTAAAAGCTGGAACATGCCAATGTTCATTGCACATGATTCACAATAGCTAAAAGCTGGAACATGCCAATGTTCATTGCACATGATTCACAATAGCTAAAACTGGAAACAAGCCACATTTCCATCAGCAGCGGAGTGGGTAAACAAAATGTGGTATAGACACACAATGGAATATTGTTCAGCCGAAAAAAAGAATGAAGTTCCCCCACATGCCACAATGTGGATGAACCTTGAAATTATTAAGTGAAATAAGTCAGACATAAAAGGACAAATATTATGTGAGTCTGCTTATATAAAATGTCTAGAATAGACAAATCCATAAAGACAGAAGGTAGGTTAGAGGTAACGAGAGGTTGGAGGGAGGGGAGAATGGGAGTTATTGCTTAATGTACAGAGTTTTTGTTTGGGATGATGAAAAAGTTTTGGAAATAGTGGTGATGGTTGTACAACGTTGTGACTGTACTTCATGCCACTGAATTGTATGCTTGAAAGTGGCTAAAATGGCAAACTTTATGCTATATATATTTTACCACAAATAAAAATGACAATTAAAAATTATTATTAAGTATGCTGTCCCACACATCAGTAATTGTGGGAGATTTTTTTTTCCTGGAGCTTGGAAATCCGAGACAATTAGAGGAACCTATAGATTGCGCAGCCCCCAAGTCCTGACCAGGAGGACCATGGCTCTTTTCTATTGGTGGTAGAGGAGATGCCAGGAGGGCATGTGGTGTGCTGGGAACAGTTCCTGTGAGCTCTGGATCAGTCGGGGGTTCCCCAGATCCCCCTGCCAGCTCAAGAGCCACTGGTGGTCCCTGCGTTTCACAGGCGCTGGCTGTCAACCTGAGGAAGGGGTGCCAGCATCAATTCATCAGCATCAGCTGTGCCCTGCGTGTTCAAGTCCCTTTTCTCTCTCTCTCCAGGTCTGTTTATCCAGTGGCTTTGCATTTCCCTGAACACCTTGGACAAACTCATTTGTACTCGCACAGCCAAGTACTGGCAGGACTGTGGGCTGGCTCTGAGAGTGGCTCACAGCGAAAGGGGTGGGCACACTAACAAAATGCCAGGGAAAAAGATTGTCTTTGTTGGTGCTTTGAATCCCCACTCTAGCTTGTGAGCCAGCCCAAGTTTCCTGCCAAAAACATGGGTGCAATCTGGAAGGATTCTAACTAAAGCTGAAAGAAATGAGACATGCTTCCTTTTCTGCTTCTCCATGGCTGTTCTGTTTTCCCTTATTTGAACCATCCTATTATCTGTCATAGCCTGCTTGGACTGCTATAACAAAATACCATGGGCTGGATGAGTTCAACAGCAGAAATTTATTTTCCCACCTTTCTGGAGGCTGTAAAGTCTAAGATCATGGTGCCAGCATGGTCAGGTTCTGGTGAGGGCTCCTTTCCTGGCTTGCAGACAGCCACCTTCTCATTGTGTCCTCATTGGTGGAGAGAGGTGCTGCTCTTTTTTCCTCTTCTGTAAGGGCACCAATCCCATTATGGGAGTCCTACCCTCATGAGCTCATCTAACCTTGATCATTCATTGCCCAAAGTTTCCATCTCCCAATACCATCACATAGAGGGTAGGGCTTCAACATGTTAATTTTGCAAGGACAAAATTCAGTCCATTTCTGGAGTCCCCATTGTCTCAAAAAACACTTCCAGTTTTCCATTTGTGGAAATTTGCTCTTGGCATTAGGAGATCCTGAATACACTCGAAGTCTCTTTAGGAGACCCTTGTTGGGCTGTAGTATAGGAACAGCCTGGCCTATTGCAGCCGGGAAGCCAGCAGGCTTCCTGCCCACGGGACAGACCTCACTGGTCCATTGGGGCAGGGGCACACTCAGAACAACACAGTTGCACATTCTGCTTCTAGGACTTCCCAGCCACACTTTTGGCATGTTCCTTTGTACGTATGTACCTTAGCTTTCTCTTCTGTAAAGATGGCATTGCTAATGCCCATTCACAGGCTATGTATAGATTTAAATCAGTAATGCCTGCAAGGATCTCCATGCCAAGCCTGGTAGGTAGCAGGAGCCTCCATAAGTGGTGGGGACTGTAACCTCCTGGGACATGGCTGGGGGCCCAACTCCACGGTCTTCCAGGTATTGGCTTCATTGGTGGGTTGAGGTGATACCAGCCTGCCTTCTCAGCTGTAACACACCAGATTTCCCTTCCACTTCAGGATGTCTCCTTTTAGTCTTTATTTAGAAGCTAGGAAGCCCTGCCATAGCCCCATCCTTTAGCCCCTGTGACCTGTCCTGGCTGCACCTCCCACTCCTCAGCTGTCTCACACTGTGGCCTCTGGAGGCTGCTGCTGGCCCTCATTGGGCATGTTGTGATCATTACCTCATGTGCTCGATGTCATAGCTGTCCCTTTTCTTCTCCTGATAAGTGAGAAAAGAGAGAGGAGGCTTTCTCAAACAAGGTGGGTGCATGTTTGAAGTTCGAGTTTTCATTGGGTGTCCCCCAGCCAACTCTACTTTTTCCCTCTTACCACTGCTTTTTGCAGTCTGTCTCAGAGCAAATGGTCCTCTCTGTGTCCTGTTCCCTGAGGTCTGCCAGGGGCAGGACACTGGGGAGTCTGACAGGAGTGCCACAGCGTCCTCTCGGAGGACACTCTGCGACACTCCCAAGTGATGGGTTGATGCCTACCTCCCATCAGCCTCAGCATTTCTGTTTTAAGGAGTCCATACCCTCCTTCTGGCTCCTCTCAGCCCCTCCTCCAAGCTGCTGTACTGCAATCAATGGGTCTCCATCCTCCTGGAAACTCAGGCCACAGACTCAGGTGTCTCCCGGAGTCCTCTCTTTCCTTCTCCTCCCAAATCCATCCCATCAACTCCATCTCCAGAATCTACCCTGAATCCCTCTACTTTCCCCCTTCCCTGTCTGCCTCCTTCCTGGCCTGTGGGCTGGGGCCCATGTCCCTCCCAGAAGGCAGCTGCTGAAAGCATGTCAGGCCAGGGAGCCCTCCACTTCCAATCCCCAGGAGCTCCACCTGCATTTGGTCCAGCTTGGTTGGATTAGCTGCCATTCAGAGAATGTGACTTTTGTGGGAAATGAACCCCACACTTCACCTGACTGTGTGGATTGAGGTCACGCAGACTCTGCCTCTGTCAACTGCTGCCGTTTCCTGCAAACTTACAGGTTCACTTCTACAGCCCAGGGTGCCTGCTAAGACATTTAGTGAATAGGGCTTTCAAAATGTGAATAAAATGCTCTAGGTTTTTTTCCCCTCTTCCTAAAGAGGAGGAAAGGATTTAAAACCTAGAAGAGGAATATATTGTCAAGAGTGCGTTAGGCACCAGCCAGAGAGATTTAGAGGTGGAAAACCTAACTTGTTTTAGTTTTAGAAAAATATTTTTTTAAAACTTAACTCCCAAGATGGTTTAGGGAAAAAACATGTACCATTTGGGTTGCTTCCATTTCCCATGTTGGAATTAGTAATGCAATTTGCAGTGCCCACGATGATTCTGTAGAGAAGTGAGCTGAGTCATCGGGGTGTGAATCATCTTCCCAGGATATTTTATGATTCTCCAAATGAAAAGCACCTCACATGTCAGATGTGATTAGTGAAATTCGTCTGTCCTGATGCCAGAGCGTGTTAACTGGTCTGAGCTGCTAGAGTTGATCCAGTACCATTTCACAAAATTAATATCGGGTTGTTCATACACATGGGGTATGAACAGAGAGCTCATCCAGATGCAGTGACCCCAGGAAAAAAGTCCACGCTAACCTTGCCTAAGCAAAAAAGGCACGTATTGGCTGCTGTAATTCAGGAGTCCAGGGTGTACCAGGCTTCAGGTCTGGGTGTGCATGACCTGGTCTCTCCCATCTCTCAATTCTGCCTCCTTCCCCTAACCTGGTCCTCATACTTTGGCTTCATTCCCCAGCTCATGGCTATACGGCCCCAGGCTTCCATCCCTCCAGATTCCATAACATCACAAAAGAGGGCTTCTCTTCCACAATAGCTCAGCCTTGTGTCCTGGCTTCCACTCCAAATGGACCCACCCAGATCGTGAATCCATCCTGAGAGCCATGTCTGGCCAGATCAGCCAGTCCTGGGCTCCCAACTCATCCTAAAGCTGGGGGTGGGGTCAACATCACCCACAAACCACTTGGACAGATTCTAGGGGAGGAGGGCTCCCCAGATGAAAATTGGGGTTGTATAGCTAGGAGGGGGAAGGAACTCTGACCTGCAGACACAGCAAATGTCCCTACATTCAAGTTCTTCTGTCTTCGCAGTCCGTCACCCTGCTCCTTCCAAACGGCCCTGCTCAAGCCACTCTGCCTCTTCCTGTTTCTTCTCCTCCTTCTCCTTCTCATCCTCATCCTCTTTCTCTTCCTCCTCCTCTTTGTCAGTGACACTTTTCCAGGGTTTACAAAAGACCAGGCAGCCTAGGCATGGTGGCTCATGCCTGTAATCCCAGCACTTCAGGAGGCCAAGGTGGGAGGATTGTTTGAGATCAGTAGTTTGAGACCAACCTGGGCAACATAGCAAGACCTCATCTCTACTAAAAATAAAAAAAAATTAGCCAGGTGTGGTAGTGTGTGCCTGTAGTCCCTAATCCCAGCTACTCAGGAGGCTGAGGCAGGAGGATCGCTTGAGCCTGAGAGTTTGACAATGCAGTGAACTATGATCATGCCACTGCCTTCCAGCCTGGCTGAAAGAGTGAGATTCTGTCTCTTAAAAACAAACAGAAACAAAAACCAAAACCCCACAAAAGAGCAAGCAAAGGGCTTGGCAGTTGACTCTCACTGAATCCTCATGGCTACCATATGAAGTACTATAAGGCATTGGGTAGCTTGGGTTTCAGCCTCAGCCCTTCCCACTTTCTGAGGATGTGGCGTTGGGTGAGACACTTTCCCTCTGTGAATCCCAGTTTCCGGTGTTAAATGGGGATGACGATGCTTTCTCTCCAGGGTTGTTGTGAGAGTCAATGAGCTTGTAAGCTCAGTAGCTCAGTAAGTGGGTACTCACATCATTCATTTATCAGATGAGGAAGCTGAGACTACTATGTCGTTTGTCCGAGATCCTGCAGCCAGTGGGTAGCTGAACTGGGATGGAAACCCAGGGCGCTCATCCCAAGCTGCGTGCTTGCTCGTTTTGCAGCATTGCCTCTTCCATCCACCTTCCTGTAAGGAAACACTGTTTCTCATGGCAGACTCACCTCCGCAGACAGGGGTCAGCATCGAGGGTCATTGCACACGCACTTTGTTACATGTCTTCTGCATCAGGCCCTTAGCTAGATCCTGAGAGGACAAAGCAGAATGAGCATTCGGAGCATTCATTTGATGGGGGGGGATCTGGGAGGCCTGAGGATGGAGGACTGACTTTCTGTGTCAGTCCTGAGTGACTCATGAGCCATGTCTGTAGAGAGAAACTGGAGCTCACCAGGCAGTGAAGAGGAAGGGCAAAGAAGCAGGCCACTTGCAGGGCTTAGGTAAAGCACAGGGGGCTGAAGAGCTGCTCCCTGATTGGAGTTTGGCCGTGGATTGAATTGTCTTTAGATTACTGACTATTGCTAATGATGGTTTGTATTGTCCTTGTTTCCAGTGTGGAATAGTTTATTGGCTATTTGGTGGTGCTATCAGGAATGTCGGAAGCCCTGAACATGTTACTAAGTGGTTTCAGCCTCTCCAGGTATGGTATTTTCCTCAATATCAGTCTTCTATGGAGAGCCTTAAAAATCGGTAGTAGATAGATATGCATGTGTGTGTGTGTGTTTGAAGAAAAATAAAACAGAATTTGTGTCAGCAAAAATCTTGTTGAAAATGAGAATTCCGAGACTATCTTTTTTATGTTGCATTGAGCCTGTCAGTGTTGTTAAGCTCACATTCGCTGTTATCAGACTGCATTTTTATAATTTTCTCCACAACACACCTGTCCCTCTCTCACCACCTTTCTTAACGGCCCAAGGGGTCTGCATTTGGAGCAGCTGCCTGACCAGCTAATTCCCTTCTAACATCTGGTAAACTCCAGAAGCAGAAATACACTGGGATGTTTGCAATGACCGAGAGGGGCCATCGAAGCAATGTGAGAGGGATCCAGACCGAAGCCACCATTGACCTCTCTGCCCAGGTGAGGAATCTGTCCTTCTTCTGCCGTCCAGGGCAGCAGAAAACCTGGACAGAACCAGATCTCCTTCTTTCTGTGTCCAGCTTCACACCCTCTGTGTGTGCTCTCTGGCCTCAGGAGCTGAGATTCAGATCAAATGTCTAAGTGTTTTAATAGAGGTGGATATTTGCTCAGCCTTCATGAACCCAACACAGCCAACATTTATATGGTGCCTTTGAGACTGAACACTGCCGCAAGCACTTGGTGTGCACTTGTGAATGTAATCCCTTGTCATAACTCCAAGAGAACAACACTAAAGCCATTTTGTTCTCGTTGCTAGCAGTAGCAGGAAAGGACTGGAGGAGATGCCTTTGTTGATCCTCTCCATTGTGCCCTGTGTCAGGAGGGCACTGTGCTGGGGCCACCTTATCAGGAGCTGAGTCTTCTGTACTGTGATCACGCGCTGTCCCTCACCGTGACCTGCATTGACATTTTACATGACAACAGAAACAAGAGTGTTACCAAACAATCTGACTCTTCTACCTTTACTATATGTGGTCAATGCTGAGGTTTTTCCTTTTCATTCTTTCTCTTCCTTTTCCTTTCGTTTTCTTCTCTATTTTTCTTCCTTTCCATTCCCTTCTTGCTAATTAAAAAGATGTTGGCTAAGTCTCTCTACATTGCTAGCTCTGTCCACAGTGGGTCACAACATACCCTGGGGACGCTGCTTTGTAACCCTCATTCCCATCTCTTTAACTCCTACACACACCCGCCCCTGCTCCCCACCAAAAAAGAAAGTGACTGTGTGCTTATCTCACTCTCCTTTATAGTTTCTTGCTTGATATTGGGTGTTCCTAAGAACTACAAAGGGATAAACAAATGTTGAGGTTCTTTCTAGAAATGAAGCTGTGTCAGTCGGTGTGTGCAAGCACGTGCCCGAGCGTGGCTGCGGGTGCCGCCTGGCCGTGTGGCTGCTCTGCTTCATCTCTTCTTTATTTTTGCAGTTTGTCCTTGAGCGTGTGGATTTTTGTTAGCGGGTTTCCTGACCCGGAAATGCTGGTTGGAGGTGGCCGGCGTCTGGAATGACAGATGCAGGGGTGGGGTATATTGGAGGATGCCCTGCTTTTCCTCCTGCCCGGATGTTAGTTCTCTCCAGCAGCCAGTGATGTCCAAGATCATGGTAAGAACGAGAATAAGCATTACCCTATGCTGACCACTTGCGAAGTGCCATGCTCTGTATCAAACTCCCTCTGTGTAGTTATTCTATGTTTCCTCCCAGCAACAGTTCCAGAAACGCAACATTAAACTGGTCCTGTAAACTGAGCACGGATGTGCCACGTACCAGGCTAAACAGTCTACTTGTAACATCATTTCAAATGTTCTGTAATCTTATAAAGAGGCATTATTGTCCCTACTTTAGAGATGGGGAAATGGAGGCTCATAGAGGTTAAGCAGCTGACTCTGGCTATGCAGTTAATGGTGAGTTAGGTTCCGCTGGGACTGCCCTCAGCAGCTTGGCTTTTCTGCCCGTGGTGGCGTGCCGACCTAACATCCTCTGGCTTTTGGCTGGCCGATTTTTTTCCTCTCCTGAAGCCATGGTATTGAGGTCACCTTGCTGTCATTGATGGGGGAAAACACCCACAGCTTTTATTTACTTGTTTCTTCTTACAATTATTACTTTTTTACAAAAATAATTTCCTGTGTTGGTCCCATTTTCCCCAAACAGCATAAATGACTTAGCTACCTGGCGTGCCTCAGCAGCTGCCACTGTCTGACAGGGGACCTGCAAAGTTGCAATCATAATGACGAGGGGCCTCTGGTGAACACCGTCTCCCGTGGGGCTGGGAGAGAGAACAATCCCATCATAAACTCATACCACCGAGAACTGACATAGCAGGAATGGATTTCTGCCTTCATTGGGTTCTGTGTTTTCCCCTTCATTTCCCTTTCAAAATGCTAGAGCTTGTTAAATAAGTGTTCTGTCCCCCAGGACCATTTAAATCTCTTACATGTTTTGGTTATTCATTCTTGTGGGTTGGTTGTTTTACATTTATTTTTGGGAGGTGGATTGGGTAGTGGTATGGATAGTTAAGAGATAAGAGAGAGTTTTGTTTTTATGCTTTATTCTAAATAGCAAAAATAAATGAGGTTATGAACTCTCTGGCCAAAGGCATCATTTTTAGTGCCTACAACACTAACCATTTTGCTGGCCTTCAACAGATAATTATTACAGAAACCGACACACATGGTGTGCGTTATTTAGATGCAGCTTTAACGCCAGGGTTTTGGCTGATGCAAACTTTCCAAATCAAGCATTTTGCCAGAAGTGGCCAGAGCGTAGCAAATGTTTATGGGACGAGTGGCCTCCTTCTCCCTTCCCCATCCCACCAGATGGTTTCTGCCAGGCCAGTGTTTCCTCTGCCACTTCACTTTCTTACCCTGGGTATAAGCATGCCCCCACCCACATGGGTTGTATTTTTATGCTGTTATTTTTCACTGCACTCAGCCTCAAGTAATGCCTCTCCTTGAGAAGCCCTGGCTGCCCTGATAAGACAAGGGTGGCCTCCAGAGACGTCTCTTAAAAAGATCCAGCATGTCCGTTTATGTTTCTGAAAAGCTCTCGCACATGTTAAAAGTTTCCCTGTGCAAACATCTGTCAGAGAATGTTTTCTTAGGCTTCAAGACTGTATTTCTTGGCCAGCGGGAAAGCGTTGTCTATGTACTTTATAGTCTGAAATCTGAGACAATCTTTGCATGATCAATAGCTTGTTGGTTTAGTTCAGTCACATCTTCAATATTGTCAACTCCAATTAAATGTGCAGTTCCACTCTCTGCCATTTCCCCTGGGCTCCCAACTTGCCCCAGGTGCCCTGTATTCAGAGCTGGCATCAGGGCCAGTTGCTTTTTGGCAAGAGGCTTAAAGGTAACCCAGGTGGCAACAGAGATTGGGGAGAGCCAAGAAGTGAGGGGAGCATTTCCATTGTGACCCTTATGTCAGTTTCCAGAGAGGAGGAAAGAGAAGACGGAGTTTTGAGTTGAGCCTGAGAACAAAACCCCTGCATTTTCTTCCTGTTTCTTCATGACCAGTGTTAGTTTCAGACTATTTTGAGCTGGAATCCTTGGACATATTCAGAGACAAACTGCATGGTACATTCTAAGATTTTTCCCTCCTAGGAAAGACTCTCATTTACAAGTTCTTCTGTTTTAGGCACTTGAACATATGAACCTCTTTTGGGAAACTTTAATTATTATATTCGTTGATCAGGAAAATAGACATTTTCAAAAGCTTAAATGAGGGATTTCTTTTTATAAAAATAAAAATTGTTTGGGCTGATACTGTAAGCAGCGGCGGGGATAGGTCGTGGCTGTCTATTGGTGTTGCTTTATCCAAGCATACAGTTTTGGCCTTTGATTACTTGGCTTTCATTTAAACAAAGACGTCATGGAGGCAGGAAGGTTCAGGGCCTGGGAAGCAGTGAGGAACCAAGTGATTTGCCCAGAAGGAGTGAACACCGGCAGATGAAATGCAACTCACAGATGTGGACCCTGGAACAAGCCATCTAAGGGCCCAGATCATTGGGTGCTGCATCCTGTTTTAGAAATCTTGCAGGTGGGCTGTTTGGAGGTGAGGGGTGTGGAGAGCTGAGCACGTACCACCAGAGTTTTTAGAGGTTTTGGTGTTGGATGATTGAAAGGTCAAAACTTTGCTATGGAGTAGTCTAGAGAGATAATTGAAGAAAGCCTTTATATATTAAAGCCAGACAGGCTCAGCCAAACAGCACACATGTCAGCCCGGCATTATAAACAGGAGAGACTGGGAGGGAGAGAACGAACACCTTTTAAAGGTTGAAAATTGGCAACTTATTTTCTGGATTGGATTATTCCTTGAAAAATCACTTTAATCTCCAGCCATTTTCAAAGTTGAGGTGGAGGTGGAATAAGTGAATTGAGGTGATAGCACAGTCGTGTTGGTTTCAAGACATGGAGCCAGGTGACCTTCTGGTTGTCTTCTCTTCTGCTGTGAAATCCCCTGGAAATGGCACCCTGCACCATGTGGGTCTGTTTGCACAGTATTCATTGCCTTGAGCCAGGGAACTGAAATGAGCCATGGGAAGGGAAACACTGTTGCTCTGCTGTTTCTGTGTAGGAGTTTGTAATTGACACACCGTGTGAAAATGCCGAGAAGATGTATATTGGAAATGCCATGTACAGGAATTACGCAGCCGTCTTTGCCCAGCTCATCGTAGATGGAAGATCTCAAGGTTTGTTACCAACACAGACAACTAGAATAATTCTCTTCATTAGTACTATTTACTGGTGAAAACCCATTTCACAGAGCTGCTTTTATCTTGTAAGTAATTCAGTACAAACTTTATCTCCTAATATGCATGAAGAAATTTATCATTACATTTTGACATTATATGCTCTCATGTGTGGTGCACAGATGTAGAACTGAGTGAGTCTGAGAATCACAGAAATGTTATACCATTCCAGGAAATAAGTAAAGCTATAGGAAGGAGAGCTTAATAATGATCTCGATGCCTTCCTTAGGGCCCCACTGTTTCATCGTTCTTGTCCGGGATGAAAATGGAAGCTTGTACCCAGGAGTGACAGCTATTGATAGGAGGATGTACAAGGAGGGTGAGTCCCCAGGTGCCCTTCTCCTGTGCTTACTCTTCCCACCTGCTCCCCCTCCCACTCAAGGAGAATCTAACCTACCTTACATTACCGAAACAGTGAGGGTGGAGAAAACTTCCCCAGAGAAGATGTCCGGATTTTGAAGCCTCATGAAGTCTTTTATGTAGAACTGTTCAGGAATGTTGTAGATTGCCTTTTATGAACGTGCATTGGTCTCAGTTTCTCCCAGCTTCTCAAATTTTCCAGTAACGAGGCAGTTTTGTCCACAGTGCTATTCTGTCTTCTCTCATCTCAGACTTGGGGGCTCTCACGGGGCAGGCTGTGGCTCTCTTCTTTGCACCCCTGGCCACCTGCCTGCTGTCTGTGCTCATGAGGCCCTTAGTGAGTACTGAGGACTGACTCAGTGCCTTAGTTTTCTAGGGCTGCCATACCACTAACTGTGGGGCTTAAGCAATAGAAGTGTATTGTCTCACAGTTCTGGAGGCTGGAAGTCCAAGATGAAGGTATCAGCAGGGTTGGCTCCTTCTAAGAGTGGTGATGAGAGGTGAAGTCAGCTGGACTTCCTGGGTTGAGTGGGGACTTGGAGGACTTTTCTGTCTTACAAGAGGATTGTAAAATGCACCAATTAACACTCTGTAGCTAGGATTGTAAAACACACCAATCAGTGCTCTGTGAAAACACAGCAATCAGTGCTCTGTAGCAAGAGGATTGTAAAATGCACCAATCAATCAGTGCTCTTTAAAACGTACCAATCAGTGCTCTGTAAAATGCACCAATCAGCGCTCTCTAAAATGCACCAACCAGCAGCAATCTAAAAGTAGCCAATCCTGGGGAGGATTGAAAAAAGAGCACTCTGATAGGACAGAAACAGAACATGGGAGGGGACAAATAAGGGAATAAAAGCTGACAACCCCAGTCAGCAGTGGCAAACCGCTCCACCCTGTGGAAGCTTTGTTCTTTGGCTGTTCACAATAAATCTTGCTGCTGCTCACTCTTTGGGTCCGTGCCACCTTTAAGAGCTGTAACACTCACCACGAAGGTCCACAGCTTCATTCTTGAAGTCAGCAAGACCATGAATCCACCAGCAGGAACCAACTCCAGACGCAGTGAGGGAAGGATTTGTTCTAGGACTCTCTCTTTGGCTTGTAAACGGTTGTCTTCATGTTAACCTGGTGTTCTCCCTGTGTGCATGCCTGTCTCCAAATTACCCCATCTTATAAAGGACAGAAGTCATTTAGATTACAGCCTACCCCAATGACCTCATTTTAATTTGATCACATCTGTAAAGACTCTATCTTCAAATAAGGTCACATACACAGGTATAAGGATTAGGGCTTCAATACATGACTTTTTCGGGGGGTAGGGGGACACAATTTAACCCATAACATTTGGTGAGATCAGGACATGCCTGTATGCTCCAGTGACCGCTCATGGCCAAGGTCATGCCAAGCCAAGAAAGGGGAGAGAAGGAAAAAAAAGAAGGAAGAGCAGTAAGAGAAGAAGGAAGAAGTGGCCCATCCTTTGGTGGAGGGGACAGTCTATCCTGGCCCCTTAGTGTTTACTGTCCACTGCCACGACTGCAGGCATGGCTGCAGGTGGGTTTGTGAGGTTTTAGATGTATCTCCCAGAGGTGACCGAGACCCTGGCTGGGCTGGGCTCCTTGAAAGTTCCTTGCATGTCAAATATTGCTGAGAGCAGAGGGGTAGGCTGAGTTCTGTGAAGTCGTGCCAGACATTGAAAATGCTGGCAATGGCAGAGAGTCTGCTCTGGTGCCCTTGTAAGCTGCTAAACGCACGTGTGTCCTTGTCAAGGGGTGAAGCTCTGAATAAAGACAGATTGTTTTCCCCTAGATTAAATCTCTCTAAGTTTTCACAGAGAGAAGACCCCAGACTCTGGCAGATATCTTTAGGAAATGTGTCTGCCAGATTTCAGGACCACCCCTCCCCGCTACCCACTGCTTCCCCCATTTCCTGCTGTCCTTGTGGCTGTTTTCCCTTGTCTTGTGGGCATTTGCTGTCAACAGTTTGCTCTGTGTGCAGAGGAGAGAGCACTGGGAAGGAGGAGGGATTTGAGCACTGCATTCCTAGGGAGAGCAAGCCTGCTTCCCTGCCTCTGTCTTCAGCTTCCCATTCTTGCAGTTGCTTAGAACTCTCCCTTTTTTTTTTTTGAGACGGAGTCTCGCTCTGTCGCCCAGGCTGGAGTGCAGTGGCCGGATCTCAGCTCACTGCAAGCTCCGCCTCCTGGGTTCCCGCCATTCTCCTGCCTCAGCCTCCCGAGTAGCTGGGACTACAGGCGCCCGCCACCTTGCCCAGCTAGTTTTTTTGTATTTTTTAGTAGAGAAGGGGTTGCACTGTATTAGCCAGGATGGTCTCGATCTCCTGACCTCGTGATCCGCCCGTCTCGGCCTCCCAAAGTGCTGGGATTACAGGCTTGAGCCACCGCGCCCGGCCAGAACTCTCCCTTTCTTAATCACAGTCACTGCTCGGGAGGTAGGTGTGCATCCACTGCATGCCCAAAGCGTGCAGGCTGCACAGAAGGAAAGCCCATTCTCCTCCATTCTCGCTAGGGAGGAAGGGGCCAGGCTGGTGGAAGAAACAGGTACAGCTCACCAAGGAAACAGCAGACAGCATCCCCATGTCCATCCCAAAGGAAAAAGCACCAGCAATTCTGGAAGTAAAATAAGGGGCTTTGTATTTTAGTGGCAACAGGCCTGGGAAGTAGCAGGGAAAATACTTCTGATGCTGCATCCATTCCCCTTTTCTGTTCTTGCCAGGTCTGCATGGTGTGGACAATGGGATGGTAATATTTGACAAGGTTCGGATACCCAGGGAGAACCCGCTGGATAAGTGAGTAGTTTCTCCTTTACTCAGGTCAATGGTGCAGATGACCTCACTGCTCTCCAAAGTTGGCTTGGTTCTTGGGTCTCGTGGGCTGTGTATCTGGGCAGTCTACCCCTAACTACCCCTACAGGTTTGTTGACAACTAATTGGAAAAGATACATCTGCAGATAGAAAAAAAAAAATGTAAAATTATTCAACATGCTGTTGTCCAGACGTAATGACCATTACACTTCAAATGTACGTCTTTCCAGGCTTTTCTCTATGCCCATATGTCTAAAGAGAGAAAGGTGTCAGATTTTTACTAAACGAGATCCACTTCTAGATTCTGTGTTTAAAATAACCTGTACTTTCCATTTAACATTATATAGCAAATGCTTTTATGTAATGCTAAGCACACACATGCATTATCATCTTTAATATCATTATAATAGACTGTTAAATAAATGGTTTATAAGTTATATAATCAATTTCTTATTGTTGGACATTTAGGTTTTTTCCTCCCCTCCCCCCATTATAAACAGATGGGTGCTATTGCTTCCTTTGTGAGTGGCAGGGGATAAGGCACCATCTTTCAGCTTGCAGGTGTGTTCTGGGGGTGGAGCTCTAGGGGTTAATGATGCTTTTCACAGAAGCTGAGAAACACCAACTACTTTTAATTTTCTCAGCAGCGTTTCATGCATCCAATAAAAATCTTGAGCCATAGTCATGTTAAATCTGTGACGAAGCCAGCAATCAGGGTGCACACAACCAGCTGTCTTCCTGACTCCCCATGGATTTCCCTTGAATGCTTTGCTCCTTTTTGTTGCCAGCAGATACGTGTAGTGGATGCCAAAAGCTTAAGAAAATTGTATGGGAAAAAAACTTAAAAATGATTGGTCCAACAAACCCCCATGACATAAGTTTACCTATGTAACAAACCAGTACTTGTACCCCTGAACTTAAAATAAAAATTAAACAAATGGAAGGATAAGGAAGTAGAGGATAGAATAGTGGTTACCAGGGGCTGGGAAAGGTAAGGAGGAGGAGGGGATGGGGAGAAGTTGGTCAATGGATACTGTTAGAGTTGGATTGAAGAAATAAGTTCTGGTGTGATATTGTACAGGGTGATATCGTTAACAATAATGTGTTGTATATTTCAAAATAGTTACAAGTTTTAAATGTCCTCATTCCAAAAAATTGATAAATGCTTCAGAGGATGAATGTGCCAATTACCCTGATTTTATTATTATACAATATATACATGTATCATAACATCACACTGTATTCCATCAATGTATGCAGTTATTATATGTCAATTCACGAAATAAAGCAACAAGAAAAAGAAAAAAATCTTAAAGTGGACCAAATTCTGCTTAACATTTTCCTCCTGTGAATTGATAGGAAATGAAATGGAAGCAATAAAAGCATCTTCACAGTTATCCTGGTGGGTGCTAAAGTCCCCCAGGCCCTTTTAGGACCACCAGCATTCATATGGAAATGCGAGAAACTCAGGATAGCTAAAACAATCTTGATAAAGAAGAACAAAGTAGGAGGACTCACACCTGTGATTTGAAAACTTACTATAAAGTAATCAAGACAGTGTGATATTTGCATAAGGATAGATATATGTACAATGGAATAGAATGAAGAGTCTGGAAATAAATCCCTACAGTTGCAGTCAATTAATATTCCACTGCAGAGCCAAGACAATTCAATGGGGAAAGAATAGTCTTTTTGACAAATGGTGCTGGGACAAACTAGGTAGCCATGTGCAAAAGCATGAAGTTGGACCTTTACTTCCTACCATATACAAAAATCAACTCAAAATGGATCGCAGACCTAAATGTAAGAGCTAAAACTACACAACGCTTAGAAGAAAACACAGGTGTGAATTTTTGTGACCTGGGTTTAAGCAATCTATTACACATGGCACCAAAAGCACAACTAACCAAAGAAAAAATAGATAAATTGGACTTCATCAAAGCTGTAAAAAACTTTTTTTTGAATCGAAGAACACTATGAATAAAGTGAAAACCTACAGAGTGGGAGAAAATATTTGTAAATCATATATATTAGTATCACAAGGGTATAGTATCCAGAATATAGAAAGAACTATTACAACTCAAGAATAAAAAGACAAATAACCCAATTTTAAAATGAGCAAAAATCTGAATAGACATTTCGCTAAAGATTTACAAATGGCTGCTAAGCATATGAAAAGATGCTCCACATCACTGCCATTAGGAAGATCCGAATCAAAACCACCACGAATACCACTCTGCACCTACCTCCCAAAGTGCTAGGATTACAGGCACAAGCCACCATGCCCAGCTGATGTCTCTTATTAAAGGGACAGACAATAACAAGCGTTGGGGAGGATGTAGAGAAATTAGGACTGTTTGTTATACATTGCTGGTAGGGCTGCAAAATGGTGGCACCAACTAGGAAAACAGTTTGGCCATTCCTGAAAACTGTAAAGTTATTATCTTATGACCAGCAATTCTACTCCTAGGTATGTGTGAAAACATTGTCCACAAGAGAATTGCAAACATATATCCACACCAGAAATTATACACAAATGTCGGTAGCATAATTATTCACAATAGCAAAAATGGGAAAATAATCCAAATATCCATCAACTGAGGAAATAGGAAATAAAATGTGGTATATCCATACAATGGAATACTATACAACCATGAAAAGAAATGAAGTACTGACATGCTACAACACAGATGAACCCTGAAAACATGTGAGTGAGAGAAGCCAGACATAAAGACCACATATGATATGATTCCATCTATGTGAATTTTTTCCCAGCACAGGCACCATAGAGAGAGAAAGTAGGTGAATGGTTACCAGGGGCTGGAGGGAGGGGAGTATGGGGAGGGACTGCTAGTGGCGTGGGGTTTCTTTTTGGCGTGGTGAGATGATTTGGAATAGGATCATGGTGATGGTTGTACAATTTCATGGCTATACTCAAATCCATCGAATTGTACACTTTGAAGGGATACATTTTATGGTATGTGAATTACATCTCAGTTTTTAAAAAGTGGGTCAGTGCGCGGTCTGCACAGTCAGGCTCCGGTGCTGGTTTAATGTCTCAGGAAACCACTACCTCCCTTGAGTCAAGCCTTTCTCAGCATCTCTTGGAGAGGGACTCCCCCTGCCCTTATCTGCTCTCTGTCTCAAGGGGGAAGTTCCACGATGGGGAAATCCGAGTGCTTCCCTGCGTGTGCACATGGGAGCCACCTGACGTCATTTCTCGTGGTGCTATGTCCTGCTTTTTTGTGAAACCCCCCCTCTCTTTTCCACAGGTTTGGTTCCGTGGCTCCAGACAGACAGTACCATTCCCCTACGAGGAACAAGAGCGCAAGATTCAGTGCCATGCTGGCAGCACTGACCCCTTCGAGATTAGCTGTGGCTTTCCAAGCTATGGGTGCCATTAAGGTAGTGGACTCTGATTTTAATTTATCTACTGTGAATTCTCTCGTGGCTCAGGGATGAGTAACAATTTCAGGAGCTGAGCTTCTTGAGCCACAGTTGGTATAATATGGCCAGGGTTCCCGGTTAGATGCTGGGGAGTGCCAGGTGGCCATCCACAGGGAACATTTCTACACCCTTCTTAAGAGGGGATCCCGCCCATCTACATCCCAGATGTGTGCTGCTCACCCTGGGGGTGGAGCACAGGCATCGTGGTAATAGAGCCAGGAGAGATGACCAGGGAGAACGGGATGTTCAGAGCAAACACATCTGCTGGAGAAGCAGCTAAGGGTTGGTCCATGTGTGCAAAGGTTGGTGTGTCTTGGCTGAATTCATCCGGGAGTGTTGATCCTCATGTGTCTATAGAGGGCGTAACGTTCTCCCATCACAGTCTGGAGGCCATGAGGCCAGACCTCCAGGAGCCATCTCTGCCTCCCTGCCCTGACTCTCCCGTATATATTGGTTTGGACAGAGGAGCCTGGAGAGCAAAGCTCTGGAAGGGCCTCCTTCTCCTCCCCAGGGCCTCAGGCTACTTTGTTCTCTGGGCCTTCTCTGTCTCTTTGCATGAAGGAAAAGCCTGCTTTAAGCTCCACTGAGCTTGGTGAAGCTGGAAGAAAAATTAAGTCTCCCCAGGAATATACATCTGGGGCTTGAGTCCAACTTTTCCATCAAGAAGGAATAAATTTCATTCACTTGACTCCAGGCCTGACATCAGCCCGGAGTCGTCTGAATAGCAGGAAAGCCCTTTACTTGCTTCGGTGTCGGCCACACTTCACAGATGGCCTGCCCTGACCCAGGCTTCCCCTTACGGTGCTTCCTGTGAGGGGCACAGCTGTGGCCATCAGCATGCGTACTCAGCCTGGCCTCGCGCCCGCCCGTGCACCCCAGTTCCTGTGCTTGTTTTGTGGTGGTTCTTTCAGTGGGGCCAGGTGGGTGTTCAGGTCTGAAGTCCCATGTCAGGAGGGGCTCAGGACCCTTGGCTGAACCGTCTGAAATTGAATGGGGCCCCAGAGAGCCTTGCAAAGGCGTCAGCACAGACAGCAGCAGAGTGCGGAGGAAAACTGGTTCCTCAGGTCTGCAGTTGAAGCCATTTCAGCCATCCTCAGGACTCCAGAGAGAGGCAAAAATAGAAAAGCCAGACGAGCCTAGGATTGCGTGGAAGGGAAGATTGGTTAAACATCAGATGCAGGGTTAGCTGAAGCCGTGATAGCAGTCTCTGCACAATATCCCCTCTAATTGCAGTAGCCTGCAGACCGTCCTGACTCAGGGGCCCTCTGAGGAGAGTGCTGGGTGCATATAAAAAACTCATGGTGGACAGTGGCCAGGCAGGCTGCTGGGAAACCCCGCTCTTGTTGGTTTTGATGGGGTGATGATGTGTGAAGGACGTCCACGCCGCCAGCAGCCCTGTAGGCTCATTGAGGTCCACAGTGGGGTTGCGTGGGACAAGGCGTGGGGTGGTGCAGACCAGACCAGGCGGAGGTGGGAGCCTCCAGGAGGGCTTTGGTTTTAAATACCACCAGATCTAGAGCAGGGTGGGGGTGGTGTCTCAGGGAGAGGAGCCAGAGTGAGTGATTCCTAAAAGGTTCATGTTCTCCTTTCTACTGGATATTATCATGGGCCAGCCCCTGCCAGGCCCAGGAGGGTCTTGGGGGCCACATTCGCATCAGTTCCCTTATTGGTTGTCTGATGTGCAGACTTCATTCCTGGCAACACAGAGATCATGATCACGGGCAGGAAAGCCCTGGGCTCAAGTCTCATCCTGCCCATGACCAGCAGTGGGGCTGTGAACAGGCCATAGCGCTCCCTAGGGCTCAATTTCTTCATCTGTGAAATGGGTCTTAGGATGGTGGTGAGGCGTGAGAGAAGGGTGTGTGTGCAGCGCTGGCCCAGTGCAATGCTCCATAGCTCGTGGCTGCTATTTGTGGGATGGTTGTTGTTGTTGTTGCTGCTGCTGCTGCTGTTACTGGGAGGACAAGAGTTGGCTAAAGGAAAGGAAGACATGGGCATTCTCATGAAACAAATACCTGGTATCGTGGCCTCCAAGTAACAAGGCAATATGCAGTGTTTTGCAGAAATGCATAGCATCCTTTGAATTCCCGGGTGTCTGAAGCAAACCTTAGTAACCCGGAATTAGTATCTGCCCTGCCCATCCAGACCTTGCCAGGCGATGGGATTGTCAGGCAGTGGGCAGACCCTGCACAGAGCCGAGCAGGGCTCAGACCCCGTGTGGTCCAGGCACCCTGCCGGACGGCGACCTGGGCCGCTGTGATCTCATCTCCAGCGTCTCTGGCGAGGATGATCTCACCGGCCCTCTTGGCAGCTCCTCCTCCCCTATGGCTCAAACACATGACATATGTTTTCCCGGCTGAAACCTAAGATGGTCCTTCTCCTTCTGCTCTTGCTGATGAGTGGAAAAATGGATCCGTTTCTCCTACGTGCGTTCCTTGTGTATTAGAAAACTGTCACTGCAGCTCCCCACAGTGACATTCACTCAAGGCTGAGCGTGCCCGGTCATTTTGAACTTTTCCCAAATGTCGTATTTTTTCATGGTTCTCTTTCATTTCCATGGCATTCCTCAGAACTTTCAGGTTTTCTCTTAAAGCCTTGCCGTATTAACCATCATCTAATTTGTGTCAGAAATGCCTGGGTAAATTCAATGATTACCAAGAACACGAGGAAAAGGAAGCGAATGTGTTTGGGAGGGGAGGGAGTGGGGGCTTGGGAGCCTGTGCCGGGATGCTGGGAAGCCTTTTCAGAAGGAGGAGGAAGCTGGGGCACCTGAAAGAGTGAGCAATGTAAATGAGGTCTGGCCCACTTCTCTTGATTTTGCATGGAGGTAAATATTTTAGCTAAGACAAGCTCCTCTTGTAAATTTGGTGCTGCACAGTAGCTGGTTCCCACCCCCAGGATGTGTGATTCCGCAGCGCTGGGGTAGGGTGGAGAATCTGCATTTCTGGGTTCCCGGGTGACACTGCTGCTGTGGGCTCTGCCACTTGAGACCCCTGCACAGAACACATGGATGTGGTTGTGAAATATCAGCACTGTCTCAGCCTGCTTGTCACCCTCTGGGTCCCCAGGATCAAGGCCCAAGTTCTGTTCCTGTATCCAGGATCCTTCATGACCCCTTACTGTACTGCCCATCTCCATTGGCCTCTGTCGCTCTGGCCTCATTTCTGTCTCTCCCCTGTGCCTCTGCGGGAGGGGATTCACCCATGCCGCCGTCCTGCTGGAGATGCCCTCCTTTTGCATGGGTAATTTTCATGTACATTTCAGAGCTTGTATGACTGTCCCCTCTTTGGAAAGGCCTCAGCCTGCGTGTGGTTCCTCTGTCACCTGTTCCCAAGGCACTGGACTCCCCACTTGCAGCATGTATTACAACTGATGAGTGTAACAACTCATGTGCAATAGATGGGCTGGGTCTCCTTCACTAGCCTAAAAGCTCCACGCAGCCGGGGTCCTGCCAGCCTCATCCGCTGCTCTGTGCTCAGCTTCACACACAGGGCTGGGCACACAGTAGACACACAGCAAATAGGAGTGGAAAGAGTGAATGAGGTCTGAATCAGGATTCACATCCGAAGCCCCTGGCGTAGCTCTTAGCAGAGGGAAGCCCTCAGTGCCTGTTGGTTCTTGTGCTCCCACATACCAATCCCCACTTCCGGGTCCACATTGAGTGGGGAGGAGGATGTTGCTGCCTCTTTGATCTAACTCCACGTGGCCCTTCTGTCCAGAATCAGGAATCTTCTTTCTTTCTTCCTCTCTGCCCCAGACACTGCTCCCCATAGTATGTGCCTCACGTGTACGCACTCGTGCATTGTGCTGCAATCAGGTACTGGGGTTGTGCTCACCTACACTTGGCAGTGTGGCCCTGGTGGTCCGGGAGTGTGCCCAGGGCTGGGGCTGCAGAGTCCGCATGCTGAGTGCAGCCAGCATTCTGGGCTGTCTTTTCAGGCACGTGGGTGCTGGGCGACAGACAACTCAGCCAGTCCTTGGGACCTGAACGACCATCTCCAAGTGGTACAGGTGCTGCATGTGAGATAGGGGTAGCTTTTCCCAGCCCCAGGAGCTTCAGGGAGAGCAAAGGGAAGACACTGGCTTTAGAGGATTCTCAGAACCGGCGATAGACACAATCTTTTCCTACAGTGTGCGTTGTTGGGTGTAAGTGAAGAGTCTCAGCAAGGCACGGGGGAGTCTCTCCCTCCTGTTGATGGGGGTTTGAAATGGGATATTGCATCCTCGAGTAACCCTTTTGTGACCTTCTGACTGCAAGGGTTCATGGAAGATTTGAGCAATGGAGAGGAGGTTGAGGGCGTCTGAGTCCCCTTGAGAGCCAGCAGGGGTTGGTCAATGGCCAGCGTGGCCCCTTCTCACTGCGCAGGGAGTGGTGGTGTGGCTCTGTGGGCCCGTGCTGCGTTAGGTGAGCACAGCAGGCTGCATGCGGCCACTGCTGTGGGGTCTTGCTTGGGATTGCCCCATCACCCAAGCTCTGACACAGCCCCAGAGAGGTCCTGATGTCGATGTCCTCACCGCGGTGTCTGGCTCCTGGTCATCCGGCTCTCCACCACTCTGCCTGTGTGCTTCAGCTACTGGCCGGGGCTGGGGCAGATTAGCAGGTGTCAGAGTGTGACATTCTATCTGTCCTAATGGCCACAAACCAGGTGCCATGACACTTCCTCCTGAGCAGAAGGTTACTCAACCTCCTCACATCAATCATCTCAATGTTTGTGGCTATTGCCGTAACACGATCAGGCTTTTGTCTGTTTTCTTTTTGCTTGGGGATCACCTACTTTTATTTTCTTCTGGAATCACTTTGTGTTCATCTGTTCTTGTCATAGGTTGATCTCATTTTGTATCATTACTAACACAACCTTTAGTGGGCAGGGATTGTTTTCTTATTTAGTCTCTGCAAGGCCTAGTAGAGCCCTACATGTCATGGAAATCATTTTACTCTTCTAACCGTGCTTCCATCTATTGCCTGTTCATTCACCCACCTGTTCATCCACCTGTCCGTCTGTGTCCATCCACCTCTCCACCCACTCACCCGTTCACCCACCACCCATCCATCTACCCGTCCATCATCTATTCATCACTCATCCATCATCTATTCATCCATCCATCATTCATCATCCAGGCATCATTCATCATCTATTCCTCCATCCATCGTCCACCCATCCATCATCCATCCATCCAACCATCATCATTTTTCCATCCAATAATCCATTCATCCCACCCATCCCACTACAAAGACGCCGAGCACAAGAGTGATCAGCTCATGTATAATTTAGTAGTTGAGGCGGAGTGTATTAGTCCATTCTTACACGGCTAATAAAGACATACCTGACACTGGTTAATTTATAAAGAAAAGATGTTTAATTGACTCAAAGTTCAGCATGGCTGGGGAGGCCTTAGGAAACTTACAGTCACGGCAGAAGGGGAAGCAAACACGTCCTTCTCCACATGGCAGCAGCAAGGAGAAGTGCTGAGCAAAAGGGGGAAAAGCCCCCTTATAAAACCATCAGATTTCATGTGACTCACCCACCATCACAAGAACAAGATGGGGGAAACTGCCCCCCTGGTTCAGTTAGCTCCCACCAGGTCCCTCCCATGACATGTGCGGATTATGGGAACTACGATTCAAGATGAGATTTGGGTGGGAACACAGCCGAAGCATACCAGGGAGTTATGGAATGTCCTAGAGAAAACCATTCGCCTACCTGATGGACACCACACTTGACAGAAACTCCCCAGGCAGGAGTGTGCAAAGAAAGGACAGAGGCATTCGCCATCCTCAGAGCCTGCCCTTCCTTTAGCAGCAAAGGGCAGAGTAAGGAGTATCTCCGTAAGGTCTTGCACGGGGGGCTCAGTGTGGGGACTGAGTTGAATGGGGTTGGTGGGAACGGAAGCCCTCTGATGTTGAGCACAGTGGGACCTCTGCCTCTGCAGACAGTGTGGCATAGCAGAGGGCGATGGAAGGGGAGGCTATGGCTGTCTAATGTCCTGAACATGTGTGGTGCTCACAAGAGTGTGTTTGCCTGATATTAATAAGGCAGAGCTGACTGAGGCTCATTCTGTTGACACTTTTGTGATGTGGCCAGCCTCACGTATCTGCTCAGATGGAACATGGTGTTGGGGAGTTGAAAGCGCAGCTCATTTGCTGCAGTTTTATGCCTTTTCGGGTACCTTGTGTGTGCTTGGAGGAGGCGGGGTCACATTGCTCATCCTGTTCTGCTCAGGCTGATGTTATCCTTGTTTTTTTTGCACACGCACACACACACACGCACACAGACACACACACACACACACACACGCACACAGACACACACACACACACACACACACAGACACACACACACTCGCGGGGAGGAGAGAAGCAGGACCTGCTTGGTTGCCAGGGAAGTCCTGTGGGATGAAGGCTTTAGCCTGGGTGATCCTCAGGCCATCTGTGAAATACAGATTGTTTCCTGATGTGGAAACTTCCTGGACTTGACCACCAGAGGGCAGCAAATACCAATAATGACCTGCAGGTTCTGTTTTCTTTGCGTTTATTTACTTTTGTATGTAAGAAGTGGGGAGGTTTTTGCTCTTGTCATGAGTTTATTTCGCTTCTCAGCAGGCATCAGTGTTGATTTTTAAAAAGTGTCAACATAAGAAGAAGGATGCATGAGCTGAGTAATTGTCGGGCTCAAGACCAAGATTGTAAATAGGATACAGTTATTTTGACGACTCTTCAGGATATAATTTGACTCATAAACGTCTTTAAAAACATATGTTTGCAGCATTTTGGGTGGGTATAAAATGGTTAAATGTTTTTTGGTTTTCTATAGCAGTTGTTTACATATTTAACCACCGAAATTTAAATAGTTGTCTTTTCTGTAACCTTTTATTTTAGGTTGGGGGGTACACGAGAAGCTTTGTTACATAGGTAAACACATGTTATGGTGGTTTGTAGTAAAGATTATTTCATCACCCAGGTATTAAGCCCAGTACCCAGTAGTTATCTTTTCTGCTCCTCTCCCTCCTCCCTGCTCCGCCTTCAAGTAGACCCCAGTGTCTGTTGTTTCCTTCTTTGTGTTCATAAGTTCTCATCATTTAGCTCCCACTATAGGTGAGAACATGCGGTATTTGATTTTCTGCTGCTGTGTTAGTTTGCTGAGGATAATGGCCTCCAGCTCCATTCACAAATATTTCTCCTTAAAAGATACATCTACTGCCCTTTTTCCTCAAAGACCAAAGAGCTAGAGAAAGTGCAGCCAGTGATAGTAAGTAGCACGGGATATGTGTATCTGAAATGGATATTTGAAAGAATTTCCATTTTGAAATTTGCTTCAGTTCCATGAAGACGTGTTGTACGCCTTCCTCTCAGCACTGTGCATCATGCTAGGAGGTGACAGAGATGAGCTGGAGCAGGTGTGTGCCCTCCGGGGACTCATGGTGCATGCAGGTAACTGAAACACTCCAGTGCTGTGTGGAGCCTCCGTGGTTACACTGGCAGGAGGGGACACGTGGCAGCAGGTGCTGAGAGTAACATGCGCTACAGAGACAGTTGTGGGGCTGTTATGGTCAGGATCCAGTACATGTCCTTTATAGAAGCTTTTTCAAGTGAGTCCTCTGGGTCTCTGGCACAAAGACTTGGAGCTGGCATCCAGCCCTTCCCCATTGAGTAGAGTATCTGGGTCACATTCTCACATGGGCAGCCAGAAGGCTTTTGGTGGGGTGAGGAGTTTTTCTCTCCTGCAGGAGAGGAAAGTCCTTGAACATCTCTCCCCATTTGGTGTGGCCCATGAATGTTAGATGTTTGTGGCTGTGACATTTCAAGGAACAGAACTCCCTTTAAGTAAGTCATCAGAGGCTACACAGGCATTATAGGAAACCCCAGCCTCCTCAGACCTTGGGTTGTGGCGGTGGCAGCTGTGAGGGACGGTGTGATGCTGCCGTAATTGTAAACTGCTTCCCAGTGCTCCCAGCCTGGGTTCTGCTTGGGGGAGGCTTGCCTTCCTTGGTGCCAGCAGCCAGCTCACCTACTGCTGGCAGAACGATGCCCAGGCTGCAGCTGTGAGGCGCTTCACAGGCTTCACTCCATGGACGTCCTTTCGGCCACCCCTGGGGAAAAGCATGGCCTGTGCCACCTGGAAGGTCAGATATGGACGATTGACAACTGGCCTGCTGTCCTTAGGAGCTTTTCCACCCAAAACTTGATAGTCCATGTAGCATAGGTGCTTGTACAGATCACCGTCCTTTTCCCTCACTCCACATCTCTTTGCTCCATTCCTTTGTTTCATCCTGTAGTGGATTCCCATAGAGAAAGTCAGCAACAGCTCAAGCCACAGTCAAATAGTAACTCACTTGTATCGAGTGCTTCCTGTTCAGGGACAATTTTCTGAGCACCTCACATGTAATTGTTCATGTGAGTTGAGTGCTGTCCCGATTCCCATTTTCCAGATGAGAAACCTGAGATGTAGGAAGATGTAACAGTTTGCCCCGAGCTTTCTGGGCCTCACACTCTGGTATTCCAGCACTGGGGTCCGGCCCTTTCCCAATGCTGGAGTGGCTTCGTAGTCCTCAAGACAGATGTTCTTGGGATAAACCCTGCTCACTGGCATTCTGGAGCACTTTGTGCATGGTTGGATTTGCCTTGGTTAACCAAACCAAACCAAAGTTTTAAAAAATTTGTTGTCCACATTAAAAATGTAGACATTTCACTCAGACTGGGATTTGGTAGATGTTAAATGGTTAGTGGCTGGGCCAGAATCCAGGCCTCCTTCCCCACTGTGACCTGAGGCCTGGTTTAATTTTTAGTGGCACTGCTGACTTTGCCTCACAGCTGTATGTCACTCTGGTTCTGAGCACTGTGTGCGAGGAGCAGGAGTGAGAAGGGAAATGAGTTGATCCAGCCTTTTCATTGATGACTTTTTATGAGGAAAAGGGTCATTTAGAATGAACATTTATTAAGTGTGTCCAATGGATTTTTTTTTTAGTTTAGTTTAACGGAACGATTTTGAATACCTTTGCCTACCATAATGAAATTTAGTAAGCCAAAAAAAGTTCACAATTCCTTAGATAAATTTTAAAAAGTGAACTGGGCCATTGAAATTTGTTACCACAAAACCCTTACAGGCTCTAAGAAGAGAAGCACAATAATGGTTAGTAAAATATTTGTGGGTTATAAATTTCTGTATTATTGTTATAAAGTTTGTGTGTTATTAAGGCCAGGGCTATGAAGTATTGTTCGCTGTAGAACCACATAATATATGAGGATCATGTTTCTTCTCTAGAAGTCTAATGTCAAAATATCTTTACAATTTGAACAACAATATTTCTAGCATCAAGAACAAATGGAATCACTTTTCTTATACTCTGTAAATTACTCAGAATCGTATCATGTTTTTGTTTGCTTGATATTTTGGTAATTGTAACTTTTTAAGGTTTTTAGTTTGTCCTGGAATTTCTAATTGCCTTTGTTTTTTCTTGTTAGGAGAAGAAACATATGCCTTCATCACTGTATTAGTCGGTTCTCATGCTGCAAATAAAGACATACTGGAGACTTGGTAATTTGTAAAGGAAAGGTTTAATTGACTCACAGTTCTGCAGGGCTGGGGAGGCCTCAGAAAACTTACAATCATGGTGGAAGGGGGAGCAGACATGTCCTTCACACATGGTGGCAGCAAGGAGAAGTGCTGAGCAAAAGGGGTAAAAGCCCCTTATAAAACCATCAGACCTTGAGAGAACTCACTCAGTATCATGAGAACAGCAACATGAGGGTAACTGCCCCCATGATCCAATTACCTCCCAATGGGTCCCTCCCACAACACGAGGAAATTATGGGAGCTATAATTCAAGATGAGATTTGGGTGGAAACACAGCCAAACCATATCAATCACTATAGTAGTAATATCTTTAAGCTTCTTGATCATTTTGTCTATTGTATGAAATCTATTTCATATTCTCCTTTATTAATTTGGCCTCTATCTGATGCTCTTTGGTTTATTTCTCCATTTGTGTAAAATCCAAGAGAGGTGTCTTGAAAAGTTCAATACAGGGACCTTAGAAGGAGGGGATGTTTTTCATATTTAAAATGTATGTGCTGCCATGTCCACAATAAGAAGCACAGCCCCCTGCTTCTGTGAAGATACGTGGCTTTTCCAGATTATTACATGGTTTGCAGTGGAGAGAATCTTGCCTGCATCATAGGGACTTCCCTCTGGGTCAGGCTCGATCTGAGTTTGGAGAGGCTGAAGCAGAAGGAGGTAAACTGAGGAGCAGGCATTCTCTGCCTGCAAGGTTGGCCCTGAGTGTAGGGTGCCCAAGGGCTTCTGTGGAACTATATTTATTTGTCGCTCAGCAAACTCAGGGGTAAGAAAGTCTTGCTTGGGGTGCCTGACCTCCAAGGCTGGTCACTGGGAATGTCAACTTCAAGAGGACAGAACCTGTGTCTTCTTGGTCACCTCTGGATGAACAGGGCCTGGTACTTAGTAAGCACTTAGTGAATGGGTGGATGGATGATGGGTGAGTGGATGAGTGGATGGAAAAATGCATGTATAGATGGATGAATGGATGAATACATGGATTAATTGATGGATGGAGGGATGGATGGGTAGATGAATAGATGGATGAATGGATAGATGGGTGGGTAGATGAATGGATGGGTGGATGGATGAATGATGGATGCATGGATGGATGGATGGATGAACAGATGGATGAATGGATGGGTGGGTGGATGGATAGAGAGATAGATGAATAAATATAGGGGCAAAGGGAAGGCTTATTTGGTGGAGAATAAGTCAGTCCAGATCATAGCCCTGTGGAGATTGGGTGTGGGTCATCTGGTGGCATTTAAATGTATTAATGGCCCTGGAATCATGAATTGAATCTTTAGAAAAACAAGCATTTTCTGTTTCTGATGTGTATATGGAGATCTTTTGGACTTGTCCACCCCAGGATATTTTCAGTTCATGCAGGCGTGTATCTGGGCAGTGACTGTTTTGTTTTTATTTCCTGCAGTGCTTACTTGCTCCTTGGCTCACCCTTGCAGATTGCTCATGGCTGAGTCTCCTGGGTCTGATGACATTGTCAGTGTGACTGGAGTGCTATTCTGGGTGGATGATAAACAGGTCCGGGGATAGTCTCCTGTTCTCTAAGGACAGCTGTGTAATAGGATTAAAGCTTCAGAGAGCAGCCCTGGCCTAAAGTGTAGAGGAACTGGGTTAAGGGGAATTCTATCTGGGTGAGAGAAATGAATCTTATACTCCAGCAATACAGACCCGGTTACAGCTCCTCAAACAGGCCACTCTGGTCACCTCTGGACTCAGGACAGATTGGCCCCTCTGCCCGTGACCGTCCCTGTCTTCATTTCTTGCTCATCCGTTGCCTGGGCATGGATGTTGCTTCTCTGGGAAAGCTTCCTGCCTTTGGGACTGCTCTTAGTGCCTGGCTTATTCCAGCCTCAGGCTACGAAAGGGCAGGAACTTCACACAGTGCGAGGCACACAGGGGGCCTTCAATAGCTGTCTGTGAACTGAATTCAGCCCTGCACCCAGTCAATCACAAGCATCTTTGTTCTAACGCAGTCCAGGAGGAAAGAGAGCTGCCACCTGCTGATGGTCTCCCATGGGCCAGGCTCTTGAGGTTCCATGTGCGTGTTCTCATTAAGTGCTCACAGCAACTCCACCAGGATTCCAGTTTCACAGCCAAGAAAACAGACGCTCTGTGAGGGGAGGCAGCTTGGCAAGGCAATCACCTCATATGGGGCAGTGCAGTGTTGTACACATTCGTGTCCCACTTGGATGACTTGAGGAATGACTTGAGGGTCCCACAGAACCCTTCTTGTGAAAGACCCTTTATTTGGAGGCTGCACTGGAGAAGGGATGCTGGACATCACATTGGAGTGTCAAAGTGCAGCATCTTCAATTTCTTGAAACTTCTGTGCTTCTTGCTTGGGCAACTGTGCCTCCTCTGACCTTTGGGCCAGCCTGGCCCATGAGAGATTCCAAGGATTTGAACTGTCTCCAGGGTCATGGGGCAGCCTGCATCTTGTGCTTGATTTTTCTCCAGGGATATCCTGGGTCAGGTAGTTAGGGTGATGGGCATTGGCTCCAGAGTCAGCCTGATGGGTTGTGTGTGTGTTTTTTTTTTATTATTATTAACTTTTATCTGGCAAGAGTGTTGAAGAATCAACTTTAAAAAATATTTGCATATCTCATTTCTTTGTCTAATTAGTGTTGTGAGAATGATGTCCCAGTTTTCATGCTTGAATAAATAGCTCATGGTGTAAGGCGCTAAGGGCTGGCTCACTGCAGCGCGTTCCCTTCTTTTATTTGCCATCTCGTCCAAGCTTTGTTTCAATCCATGCTCCTGACTGTTTTTTTTAAAGGAATGATCTCATCAGCTAAATGATACCTTTTACTGCCGTGAAATACCTCCTTAATTTAGAGGATATGTTTGTCAATGTTGCAGGATAATTCCGAGCATCAAATCACTAGAAGTGCTTACTACAAAAAGTATACTTGGCCAAGTGCGGTGGGTCACGCCTGTAATCCCAGCACTTTGGGAGGTTGAGGCAGGGGGATCACCTGAGATCAGGAGTTCAAGACCAGCTGGTCAACATGACAAAACCCCATCTCTACTAAAAATACAAAAATTAGCTGGGTGTGGTATGGTATGCACCTGTAGTCCCAGCTACTCAGGAGGTGGAGGTTGCAGTGAGCTGAGATCATGCCACTGCCCTCCAGCCTGGGTGACAGAATGAGACTCTGTCTCAAGTGTATATATATATGTGTGTGTGTGTGTGTGTGTGTGTCTGTGTGTATTGCCTTTGCTCCATTTTAAAGTGGAATTTAAGAAAAGACAGGGGATGGGGGAGATTTAGGTTAAGTGTGACATGACCCCATTTTTATGTATGACCTTACAAATCCTCTGGTTTATTCACTCCAGCTGGACTGAAGACATGTAAGCGTTGGAGGATGGAACATAGAAATTCTTTCCCTTGAGGGGTTTTCAGTCCTATTGAAAAAGCAGAGCGTAAACCTGAAATGTTTCTGTGCTGATGTCAGTACCCTGGGAGCACACGGAAGCTCGTGTTCAGCCAAAGCTGACTCGGCTGCGACGCTGAAGCTGGAATTGGCATATTGGGCAGGCACAAAGAGGACAGGCTGCATTCTAAGAAGTGTAATTTTCAGAACACTGGAGGGCATAGTTCTATTCAGCACCTAAGGTGCTGTCCATTTCTGGGCTTCATTTTAAAAGAGACACACAGGCAAATGAAGCCAGTCTGGAGATGATCTCCAGGACAGTCGACGGTTTTGACACGATGCCACGCTAAGAATTGCTGGAACCTGTATGGGTGCTTAGCTGGGAAAGAGACTTTGGGGAGGAGAGTCATAATAGCAACTGTCCAGTAGATTTGTGCAGTTGGAAGCAGCTGGGAAGGTGGTTTGGACCGATTTAATGAAGGGATTTGGTTGCCTTGCTAAAGATTCTGCAGTTTATTCTGTTGGCAATGGGGGGCTACTGGAGGCTTCTAAGGAAGAAGCAATGAGATTTACTCATGGTTCAGGAGCACCTTGGTTAAACTTGGAGAACGCAGAGGAGGAACAGGTTTAGGGAAGGAGGCATGGGTTTGCTGAGGTGTCAGGCAGGTTGGAGGCTCTGGGAGGCACTGACCGAAGTTGGGGGAGAAGGTGACGTTGTGCAGGAACAGGGAGCTATGAGGCACTCTCGAGAAAACCTACACTTAAAGGATGAGCCCAAGAGGATTATGGGGAATGCAAGAGGTGGGTCAGAGAGGCAGGCGGACAACTAGGAGATCATAGCTTCGTGGAAGTGAAGAGAGGGAATTTCAAGACGGAATGCATGGTTGGTAATCCTATGAAAATCATCCCCATTTTTTGAACAATGCTCATTTATTGAGTGCTGGACATTATGCTAAGTGCTTCGTGCACATCATTTTCTTTAATTCTTATAGGAGCTTCACAAGGTAGCCAATAACAATGATATTCTCTAGAGAAGGGGCTGAGGATAAGAGCATTAGGCATCCAGGAGATAGTGGAGGATAGAATGTGGGCTTGGGTGTGACATAGGCCAGCTCCCCTGGCTCCACCTCTCCCCCGTTTAGCTATGTGAACTTGTACAAATTACTCAACCTCTCCAGGGCCCAACTTCTTGTTCTCTGAACAACACAGCATCCCTGTCTCCTGAGGATGCTGATGGGGTTCTGCCAGCTTGGCATCATTGTAAGTAAAGTCCCTTGCATTGTGCCCAACATTCAGGGGCCCCTCCATAGACTTCCGTGTGGTTGTGGTTTTTTCCCAACATTCCCTAGTCGGTAAGAGGCAGACCTGAGATCTGAACCCAGGTTCATGTGAGACCATAGCCTGTGCCTGGTGCTGTAACAATGGAGGTTATGTGGGACAGGAGTTTGAGTGCTGTGGGGTTGAGGACTTGTGTTTTAGCAGGAGGAACAACAGGAGCATGTCTGAGCCCAGATGGGAAAGAGGAAGTGAGAGGAAGAGACCGATGCTGCTAGAGAGAGGAAGTTAACTGAAGGGAAGGTCACAGGTGGCACGTAGAGTGTAACATTAAGCATAGGTGGAGGATGACCCTTGAAACCAAAGCAAGTATTTTTTCCTCACAGATAGGAGGGACAGAAAGTCTGAAGAGAGGAGATACAGAGGAATTTTCTAGCAGGTGCAAGAAAGCTGAGGATGCCCCAGCAAATGACTTCTGTTCTCTGAGGAATGCAGAGATAGGGTCAAGGTCTGAGGAGAGGGAGTGGGGCTGGACACTTAGGAAGAAGAAGCTCAATCTCCACAGCCACCGAGAGCGATAGACTGAGGAGAAGAGAGGCCAGAAGAAGAAGGCTTGTGGAGACTGTTGTGCCCCTGGTCTTGAGTGGCGTACCTTGCTCTAATTTGTATTTGTGGCAGTGCCAGGCAATGTGAAGATGTGGTTTGTACCTGGGGACAGAGGTAGGAAATTAGAATGGTTGGGTTGGCCCAGATTTGGAAATTCCCCAGTTGGGTTGCAGAAGGACAGGATGTGGCAGTGAAGTGATAGCTTCTGGGAAAACTCTAATCAAAAAAGCTCAGGAGATGAGGGTGGGAGAAGGTGTAGGGAGGGAGACTGTGGTTGGGAATATGCCCTCCCTCCTGCTATTGCTGGATACCCAGAGTGTGGTTTGGACCTTTCAGTGACGAACATGTATGATCCACCTTTGGATCTCACATCCCAGCAAATATGAAGCATCTGTATGGAAAAATCTATGGCAAGAACTGCTGTCGTACCTCATAAGTTCTCCCAAACTTTGACCTGAAGCACAATCCACTAAAACTGGGCTCTCAGAGGTCCTGGTTCCATGGTCACGTGGCAGGGGAGGCCCTGCCCTTCCTCAGTTTGATGCCATTCTTTCCTGGATGTTGAAGGGGTATAAGTGAAAGATTTACAAGGATAAGATCTCTTTTGAGGAGCCGTTCAAAATACGTTCTCTCTCTCTCTCTCTCTCTCTCTCTCTTTTGTTAACCTATTTCTGCTAGTTTCTATTCATTAATGAAGGTGCCAGCAGATCAGAAGATCTTGAAGTCTTGAAGAGATGGCCCCAGACAGGCTGGTCTGGGCTCCAAAGAAGAGCTGGACCGCCATATGCAGCGGGGCCCAGAGCTGCCTCCCACCTGGGTGGAGGGAGAGCCCTTCTCTGGGTGTGGCTCAGAATTTGACACCTTTGAAACTAAGAGGGACCGTCACTGAGACCTTTGGGGCTGAGCAGGTGCCCTGTCCATCTCTTCACCTGTCCCAGGTCAAGCAGTTGCTGACTTAAGGTGTCCAAAGTCGAACTTGTCAAGTTTCTCTACTCTAAAGTTACTCTTTTTCCCCCTTTTCATACGATCAGCCCGCACTTAAGATGTGGGGAGTTATGTTCCACCTCCTCGAGGGTGGAGTATCTGCAGAAATTATTTGGCATTCTTTTGCATGGGAAATTTATCTTTTCTCCCTCATTTACTTGTTTATCCAATTACTTCTTTACGTAAGTATGCACTCATGGATATTTAATTTAAACTTTGGGTTATAATCGAATACTGCTTTCTTTTGTTGCTCAAATTGTTTCAGCTTTGGCTTTTGGAAGCTCTTTCAATTGGCTCTGTTACCCTTTGACATTCTTCTATCATTGTGTGTGTGCTTGCATGTGAATGTGTGTGTGTTTTTGTGCATGTGTGTATGTGCACATATACATGCGGCTGTATACAAGATGCCCGAGGCTCATTGTATTTATCTGCCCTAGGCCCTAGGATCAACCCTTTTCCTGGTTCCTTTTATTAAAGGATGTTTTAAGAAACTAAGACTTGGGTGCTAGGTGTTTCCTTCATGGCTGGGATGTTGTTACTTCTAGGCCCTTCCAGTTGATAAACCAAGGAGATATTTGTGTGTAAAGCAACCTGTGTATACAACATATCTATAAACATGTATTCATTTGTATCTATGTTAAGCTAAACATGAGTCACAGTCATGTCTCAACCCTAATACCTTTATAGTAGGGTCTTCTAGCCTCTCCTTGCTTGTCTGTAGCCCACTCCAACGGTGAGAAACATGGTTGCCACCATCTGCCATCTATGTACTCAATTATTCAGTTCCAGCATTCATGTTTGCCAGTTTCTGTCTTTTTAACTCATATTCCGTGCAAACAACTTTATCATCTAGAGTACAGTGCTGATGTACAGTTCACTTTGCCTTTAGTCTTACTACATTTGGTTCCAAAGTTACTTAGTTCAGCACCTTTCTTTCTTACCCCCTTCTGTGAGGTTGTTTCACACATATGTCATACAGTTATGTTCTTTTATCACAGTCTACATTCCATTCTGGGAGCCCCTCAATGTTAAAATGTTTTTTAAAATTACATACATTAGATTTTACTCTCTGTGCTGTAAAGCTCTATGGGTTTGACAAATGTGTAGTTTCATGTATCTCCCATTAAAGTATCATAGAGAGTAGCTTCACCACCCCCAAATAATACCCTGTGCTTTGTCTATTTAATCCTTCTCCCTCCCCTTCATCCACCCAGAACTGTTCACCGTCTCTATAGTTTTGCCTTTTTGAGAATGTCATATAAATAGCATCATACAGCAGGTGGCCTTTTCAGACTGGCCTCTTTCACTTACAGTAATATACATTTAAGATTCACCCAGCTGGGCGCGGTGGCGCACACCTGTAATCCCAGCACTTTGGGAGGCCGAGGTGGGTGGATCACCTGAGGTCAGGAGTTTGAGACCAGCCTGGCCCACCTGGTGAAACGCTGTCTTTACTAAAAATACAAAAATTAGCTGGGCGTGGTGGCGGGTGTGTGTAATCCCAGCTACTCGGGAGGCTGGGGCAGGAGAATCGCTTGAACCTGGAAGGTGAAGGTTGCAGTGAGCCTAGATCACGCCATTGCACTCCAGCCTGGGTGACAGAGCAAGACTCCATCTCAAAAAATAAAAAAAAGATTCATCTATGTTTTTTCATGACTGGATAGCTCATTGTTTTTATTGCTGAATAGTATTCCACTGTATAGATGTACCACAGTTTGTTTGTCCGTTCATCCATGGAAGGATATCTTGGTTGCTTCTAGTTTTTGGTGATTATGCATAAAGCTGCTATACACATTTGTATGCCGGTCTTTTGTGAACATAAGTTTTTAAAATCATTTGGGTAAATAACTAGAGCACTATTGATGGATTCTAAGGTAAGACTGTGTTTAGCTTTGTAAAAAACTGACAAACTGCCTTCTGCAGTAACTGTATAATTTTGTATTTTCACCAGCAGTTAATGAGAGAGTGCTTGGCCGGGCGCGGTGGCTCAAGCCTGTAATCCCAGCACTTTGGGAGGCCGAGACGGGTGGATCATGAGGTCAGGAGATCGAGACCATCCTGGCTAACATGGTGAAACCCCGTCTCTACTAAAAAATACAAAAAAAAAAACTAGCCGGGTGAGGTGGCAGGCGCCTGTAGTCCCAGCTACTCGGGAGGCTGAGGCAGGAGAATGGCGTGGACCCGGGAGGCGGAGCTTGCAGTGAGCTGAGATCCGGCCACTGCACTCCAGCCTGGGAGACAGAGCGAGACTCCTTCTCAAAAAAAAAAAAAAAAAAAAAAAAAAAAATGAGAGAGTGCTTGCCATTCTGGATCCTTGCCAGTTATGGTATTGTCAGTGTTTGAGATTTTAGCCATTCGAATAGGTATGTAGTGGCACTGCATTGTTGTTTTAATTTGCATTTCCCTGATAACAAATGATGTTGAGCATCATTTCATATGCATGTTTGCTCTCTGAATATGTTTTTTTTGGTGAGTGTCTGTTCAGATCTTTTTGCCCATTTTTTTTTATAGTTGAGTTGCTTGTTTTCTTATTGTTAGTTTTAAGAGTTATTTGTATGTTTTGGATATCAGTCCTTTGTTAGGTGTGTGTTTTGCAAAGATTTTCTTCCAATCTCTGGCTTTTTATTCTCTTAACAATGTCATAGAGCAGAAGTTTTAAATTTTAATAAAGTCTAATTTGTTTATTTTTTCTTTCATGGATTGTGCTTTTGGTGCTATATCTAAAAATTCATCACAAACCCAAGGTCATATTGATTTTATCCTTTGTTTTATGGTTTTGCATTTTACATTTAGGTTCTTGACCAATTTTAAGGGAATTTTGTTTAAGGTGTAAGGTCTGTGTCTATATATAAATATAATGCGTATGTGGGGATATTTCTGAGTTCTCTCTTCTGTTTCATTGACTTAGGTGTCTATTCTTTCTCTGGTGCCTTGCTGTCTTGATTACTATCATCTGGAAATAATCTAATGTGAATCCTTCAACTTTTTTCTACTTCAATATTATTTTGGCTTTTCTAGGTCTTTTGCATTTTTAAATAAATTTTAGAATCAGTTTGCCAATATCTAGAAAATAACTTGGTGGGAACTTGATTGGGATTGTGTTAGAGTCCCAAAAAGTGACACCTTAACAACCCTGAATCCTCTAATTCATCCATATAGAATATCTTTTCATTTATATCTTCTTTGATGTTCATTTTTAAGTCTCTTTTTCTCTCTCTTTTGTGTAATTTATATTAATGTCTTTTCAAGCTCACTGAATTTTTCCTTTTTCATTTCTATTTTGCTGTTATGCTTATTCAGTGAACTTTTATTTTCAGATACTGTATTTTTTCATTCTAAAATTTTTGCTTATTTCTTATTTTTATCTTCCATTTCTCTTCTGAGATTCCCTATATTTTCCTTGACCTCATGGAGTATGGCAATAATATGTGCTTTAAAGCCTTTATCTAATGATTTGAACATCTGGATCATCTTTGGGTAGGCGTTTACTGATTGTCTTTTATCTTGGGAATGGGTTACATTTTCCCGATTCTTTGTAAATGAGTAACTTTGGATTGTGTCTTGGACATTATGATTGTTGTGTTTTGGAGACTCTGAATTATGTAATACTCTTCTGAAGAAAGCTGATGGTTTGTTATAGCAGGCAATTAGCCCAGACTCAAGGCCTGATCTTGAGCTTTGTCTTACCTTTTGTGGGTTCAAGCCTCAGTTCAATACTTTAAGCCTTTGCTCCATTGCTTTGAGTTTGTCCCATGCGTGCAAATTTAGCGGTCAGCCTGAGATTCATCCAGAGTTCATGCACAAAATTAGGGGATCTACTCCTTCTAACCTTTCTTCTCTTGGATTCCTTCTCACACTCCAGTGACCATGGTTGCCTTTGCTCAATCTTCCTGGTTCCTTCAAACAGAAAGACAACAGATTTTTTCGCAGAGTTTTAGCCACTTATACTGCACTAGTCTTCAATTGTGTCCTGCTTTCAGGGCAAAAATCAGGAAAGAACTATTAAAAAACAGGAAAGCTAGCTACCCTGTGCCACTCTCTACTTCAAATTTGGACTCCCTTCTATAATCTATCTGCTTGGTTCTACTCTCCAGAATCCTCAGTAGTAATTTTTCTTATTTTGCCCTGACTTTATCATTTTTATTCATGGGAGGGTTGGTCTGAAGGGGGCTCACACTGCCACACCAGAAGTGGACGTCCTCCTGCTTTTTTCACTGAGCACCATTTCTTGGAGATTTTTTCCAAATTAGCATATAGACAACATCCTTAATTTTTTCCCACAAATCACAGAGTGGATTTCAATATCCTTAGTCTTTTTGATAGTACATAGTAGTCCACTATAAGCAGACCCCTCCTGGTGAGCATTTATGCTGTTTGCAAGGTTTTTTTGTTTTAGAGACAGGCTGCATCAAATGTCCTTGTACCCCATGCCTTTGAGGCCTTAGTGGATAAATGTCTTGGGCCCCCAGCCACAGGGGAGATTTTTCTTGGAATCCTGAAAAATATTCATTTCTTTGGGAGTAGCATGGTTTCTTTGTCCTTCTGGTTGACTGGAGGCCTGGACCATGTTTCTGAGCATATCAGCAGCAGGAAGGTGTGGAGGAGAGAAAGATAATGAGGGGTGCTGAGTATTCAGAAGTCTTAGTGATTGCAACAGAGTGCTCAGCTGAGAGGAGCCAGGCAAGTCTGATACAAAAGGACAGTGACAGCCCCAACAACCCCCAACAAATTTCGGTGGCTTTATTTAATTGCCTCTTTCCAAATTGATTGTCTATCAGCAAATAATGAAAGGCCACTTTGGATAAAAATGTATCCCATTAAAGGAAAGCTTTATCTTTTTGCTGACCTCTCCTATAATTCCTCTTATGCAGATAACTTTTCGGAATCATTACTGAGTGTCCCTTGTTCACACACCTTCATCATCTCCCTGTTGTCTCTAGGGTGAAAAGTACCCAAAGTTTATTATTGTACCCAAGGCCTGCAAGATGCCAATCCCGAATATCCCCAGGTATTCAGTCACCTTCTAGCTGTGTGACCTTAGGCAAGATAGCATATTCTCTGAACCTCTGTCACTCCATCCACAAAATGAGAAGAGTCATGCTTCCTTCTCAGAGTTGATGGGCTTAGGTGCAGCACTTGGCACCATGTTTGACCTGTAGAAAGTGTCCAGTGGTTGCCACCCATAGCTGTGTTATTGCCCAAACCTCCTGTCTGACCCAGATTCTAATCTGAATCTTGTATTTCAGATGCATTAAATGACCAGTTTCCACACACAGAGAAGCACACTTTGTTGTTGGTGACCATTGGTTCATAGCAATGCAATGGCCATAGTGATGTTAAAAACATGTGAGGTTAAAGTTAGAAGACATCCAGACAGCCTTCTGAGATTTGGAGATGTTGTTTTGCTATTTTCTCTCTTGGCTTTTTTTCCCTTTATTTTTGTTTTAAGGAGCAATTAGGATTTTTGGTGCACATTTCATCTGGTGTACAGTTTTGGTGTATAGTCCTTCGGTGTACAGTTCGCCTGTACACCAAAAGATCCTAGTCTCTTCTCAGCTGGCTGGAAAGCATTTCCCACAGTTGGGTGCTGTGTTCAGATGGGCTCGTTCTCCATGGTGAGATGTGGTGTGGTGGCACCAGAGCATGGGCTTTGGCGATGGCTATTTTGTTGGCTGCTCGAGCCCAGGGGGCAAATACAGACTTCATGCAGCTTAATGTGCACAGACAACTGCATAACCACATTAAAGAAGAGAAATGAAGGAAATACAAACCTGCTAATTTTAACCAACCCTCCCTGAGCTCCGGCTGTGGTTCTGGCACTGGATGGAAGATGAACACGAAAGTTTGCAGGATGGTGGGAAAGGATCTGTACACAGGCACTGACACCCATGTATACCCTGCAGGAGTAGCCAGAAGAGGGACGGATAAAAGCCAGGGTAGGGCATAGACTCTCCCAGGTCATGATGACATCTAGGGGGGTTTCTAGGATGAAAAGGAGTTTAAAAGGTGAATAAAGGTAGAAGGGCACGGCAGGTGAATGAGCTGGCATGTGGCGGGCAGTGGAACAGTGCACTGCATTTGGGGTCTGGGTCTGATGTGGTGTGCTGGATAGCAATGAGGAGGTGGGGTGGCTGGAAGGGGCAGGTGAGGTGGCCCTAGAGTCTTGGCTTCATTATGTGACCACTGAGCACTGAGAGTCCGAGAGGGTTTCCAGCGGGATTCAGTGAGATCAGCTCTGAGTTCTCGGCTGGAGGAGGGCAGCTCCTTAAGAAGCTCTCGCTGAACTTCCTGTGAGAGAGAAGGCAGCACTTTCAGGGTAGTGTCAGTTGGGTTAGTGGAGAGGGGCAGAGTGGCTCAGCTGGAGACATCAGCTGACCCTAGAAAGGAAGGTGGTTGGGCATGGGGTGAGGATGAGGGGAGGAGAGGAAGGGAAGGGGAGTCACATGTTTTACTTTCAATGTGGCTATCACCTCCGTGCAGATTGCTTCTGTTCTGGCTTTGTCACATTACATCCCAAGCATCTTGCTCATGTTGCTAAATAATCTCCTTAACTGCAATTTTTAATGGCAACAAAATATTGAGTTAAAAGTCTTATTATTGACTTATTATTCTCCTATTATTATTATTATTATATTATTATTATTATTATTTGAGACAGGATCTTGCTCTGTGGCCCAGGCTGGAGTGCAGTGATGTGATCTCAGCTCACTGTAACCTCCACCTCCTGGGTTCAAGTGATTCTCCTTCCTTAGCCTCCCAAGTAGCTTGGACTACAGGCACATGCCATTGCGCCTGGCTAATTTTTGTTTTTTGAAGAGACAGGGTCTTACCATGTTGCCCAGGCTGGTCTCAAATTCCTGAGCTCAAGCAATCCACCTGCCTCGGCCTCTCCATGTGCTGGGATTACAGGCATGAGTCACTATGCCCAGCCTATTTTCCTATTATTAGTAGATATTTACATTATTTCAATTTTTACTTTTATATACAGGGTTCTAGTGTACATATTTGGATTTTCCTTTCCTTTAGATTATTTCCTTAGGGACAACCTAATGGTGTCAGTACTGTCATGACTCTTTAATACATGTTGTCCAATTGTCTTTCGAAAGAACTGTGCTGATTTGTAATGCCAACAATAGTCTGCGAGTGCACTCTGCTTGCTTTGCTGGTGCTGACGATCGCCAGGCTGTCTTTTCTAGATTGAATTCCTGTAAATATCAACAATGACTAAGAGACACAGCGTATGAGTGTTGTACTATCCTTGTGCTGAGCACTTTGCATACGCCATCTCATCAGCCTTCTCAACAAGCCTGCGAGTAAGGAGCAATTGTTATCCCCAAGTTAGACCTGGGAAACTGAAGCACAGAGAGATTGAGTCATTTACCCAAGATCACATGGTTATTCAATGGTGGGCTGTGGGGTGGAATTAAGGATGTTTCTTTGGGGAGCTCTGGGGAATCACCCACTTGTACTAGCTTGCTTTTTTTTTTTTTTTTTTTTTTTTTTTGAGACGGAGTTCTGCGCTCTGTTGCCCAGGCTAGAGTGCAATGGCACAATCTTATCTCACCACAACCTCCGCCTCCTGGTTTCAAGCAATTCTCCTGCCTCAGCCTCCTGAGTAGGTGGGATTACAGGCGTGCACCACCAAGCCCAGCTAATTTTGTGTTTTTAGTAGAGACAGGGTTTTTCCATGTTGGTCAGACTGGTCTCAAACTCCCGACCTCAGGTGATCCACCCTCCTCGGCCTCCCAAAGTGCTGGGATTACAGGCGTGAGCCACCGTGCCCAGCCTATCTTGCTATTTAAATGTCTATTTTGGGGGTTTTGGATGAGGTTGAGTATTTTCCTGTATGTTTGATACTTGTTAGATTTTCTTGTTTAGTGACTTTTCCTTTTGTGTCCTTCGTAGTTTTCTATGGGCTGAACAGTTCACACCCCATCCCCACCCCAGTTTGGAGTGCCAGTGCATGATAGTGTAAGTTCAGGTGGTGAGTTCGTTGGGTCCAGGTGGTGGTCCGCACTGGTCTCCTGCCTCACTGACAGTCTTGGGGTGTGCTGATCTTCCCTTAGCTGTGTCACTTGTCTGGGTTACTCCTTGGGAAGTTGGTTCTTTCTCTTCTGAGAAAGAGAGAGCTCCTTGGGGAATTGTCCTAGAAATATTCAGAAAGCTCAGCATGTACTATCACCAATGTAATGCCGGGTAGCACCAGGTCATAGCAGTGTCTATATACTATTGAGGGTGCTTTTGCACCAGTGTCTTTGTATGGTGGCTGTTTCTTCTCTGTGTCACAGTGACCACACTTCTGTGGAACTCTTGTCTATTTGTGCCCTGCCGGGAGCCTGGTCTGAGGCAGGGGAAGAAGGAGGAAGGCGTCCTTGATTTCCCTTGCATATCTTGTGTACATATCTGTTTTTGCCTCTATCACATCTATCACATTAGACAAATTCAGTTCTTTCCGGTCAAATCTGAAGTAACCACCTTTCGATTAAACTGACCTAAAGAATTAAACCATGAAATGGAGCCATTGTGAGCCTGTGTTTGGAGTGGGAGTGAGATAATTATTTACAGAGATTGCTTCCTTGTTCTTTCTCTGCTTTCTTGAGCCCTACTTTTGAGTGTTTGTCCTTTTCATTCAGTGTGAATATGAGTGGAGGTGGCTGGTATTTTACTATGTCTCTGACAAAGCACTCATGTTTCAGGCTGGTAAAGACAGCATCTTAAGAGAAAAATTGTGTTCTGGTACATAAAAAGTCAAATTGTGGTTCATAGCATTTTGCAATGTAAGATTTCCTCCACGGTTTTTCTTTAGTAGATTTTTAAAATAATTATTCACTAATATCAGCTTATCTTAAAGCACTTACATCAGACATTAGAGAAGAGAATAAAATATTAATGAGTGAAAGTCTTTTTCCACCTTATCTTCTCCTGTGCAACAATTTGATATTCAGTCTTTCAGAATTCTCTCCATATAATTATATAATTACCTAACATCAGGTATTGACTCAACACATACTGTACACATCTACATTGTGTCTGCAGTTCCTTCCTCCCTCCCTCCCTTTCTTTCTTTCTTTGCATAAAAATACGTGTCTCTTTCCACAATAAATCTGTATTTAAAAAAAAAAAAAACAGCTGTGATCATACTTCATAGAAAGCTTCATCTTAGCTTGTATTCTATATTCCTGGTAAAAGGCTCAGGTTTTTTTGGATTTGTTTTGTATAAATTTTTATTGGTAAAGACTAGATAGAGAAGAAGATAAGAAATAGCTATAAAAAGGATGTTTTTCAGCAATATTTGACAAAATTCAGCACCAATTCGTAATTAAAACTCTCAGATAAATAGGAATAGAAGGGAATTTCCTTAACTTCATAAAGAACATCTACAAAAACCCTACAGGTAACATTATGTTTAAAGATGAAATACTGAATACTTTTGCCCCTACAATTGGGAACAAGGCAAGGATGTCTACCCTCATCATTCTTAATCAGCACAATGCTAGGGGTACTAGCCAGGGCAATAAGGCAAGGCAAGAAAATAAGAGGCATAAAGATCAGAAAAAAGACCCTATTTGCAGATTACATGATTTCTTATGTAGAAAGCCCAAGGAACCTACACCCACGTACACACACCTCCTAGAACTAATAATTGAGTTTCAGAAGGTTGTAGAGATACAAGAATTAATTGCATTTCCAAATATTAGTAATAAACACAAATTAAAAATATATAATATATAAAAATAATATATACAAATATATAAAAATATAATTGCTCAAAAAATATGTATAATTAACTCTAGCAAAACACGTATAGAATTTGCATGCTGAAAATTATGTAATGATGATGAAACAAACCAAAGAAGATTCAACGAAATGGAGACATATACCATGTTTATACATTGAAAGACTCCACATGATAAAGATGTCAATTCTCCTCAAACTGATATACAGATTTAATGCAATTCCTATCAAAATCTCAGCAAGGTTTTATGTAAATATATCCAGGATTATTCTAAAATTTATATAGGAGGGCAAAAGAATAAACAATTCTGAAAAAGAAGAATAAAGTAGGTAGAATCAGTCTACCCAATTTCAAGATGTTTTCTATAGCTACAGAAATCAAGACTGTGTGGTACTGGCAGAAAGATCTACAAATAAATCAGTGGAGCAGATTAGGCATCCCAGAAACAGACCCAAACCAACTGCCCAGTTGATTCTTTACAAAGGTGGAAGAGTGATTCAATGGAGGAAAGATGACCTTTTCCAGAGACAGTGCTGGAGTGACTGAACATCCATACATAAAAAACAAGCCGTATACAAGTCTTACACCTTATATCAAAATGACTCAAAAGGGGTCACAGACTTAAATGTAAAATTTAAAACCATAAAACTTTTAGAAAAAAAAAAAAAAATAGAAACCAGCCTGAGAAACATAGTGAGACCTCCTGTCTAAATAAATAAATAAATAAATAAATAAATAAATAAATAAAATCATCCGGGTGAGATGGCACGCACCTGTAGTCCCAGCTACTTGGGAGGAGTTTGAGGCTTCAGTGAGCCATAATCATGCCACTGGACACCACCCTGGGTGACATAGCAAGACTCTGTCTCACTAAAAAGGAGAAACTCTTTGAGGTATAGGGCTAGACAAAGAATTCTTAGACATACACTAAGACATGATCCCTTAAAGAACAAACTAGTAAGCTGGACTTCATCGAAATACTCTTTCCCTCTGTGAATACCTTGTTACAAGGATGAAATGACAAGTACAGACTGGGAGGAAATATTTACAAATCATGTATCTGACAAAGGACTAGTATATAGAATATATAAAGAGCTCTCAAAACTCAACAGTAAAAGCCGAGCAATCCAATTATAAAATGGGTAAAAGAGATAAAGAGATATTTCCCTGAAAAAGACATACAGTTGGCAAATAAGCACAAGAAAAGATGTTTAATATCACTAGCTATTAGGGAAATGTAAATTAAACCTACAGTGAGGTATCACTACATATCTATCAGAATGGCTCAAATTTATAAAGTGATAATGCCAAATGCTGGTGAGGATGTAGAAAAACAGCTTCACTGGTGCATTTCTGGTGAGATTGTCAGGACTTTGGAAAACAGGTTAGCAGTTTCTTATAAAACTAAATATGCAACTGCCGTATAACTGAGCAATTGTATTCCTGGGCATTTTCCCAGGGAAATGAAAATGTATTTTTTTCCGCAAATACCTGAAAATGAATGTTTTTTTTTTTTTTTTTTTTTTTTTTTTTGAGACGGAGTCTCGCTCTGTCGCCCAGGCTGGAGTGCAGTGGCCAGATCTCAGCTCACTGCAAGCTCCGCCTCCCGGGTTCCCGCCATTCTCCTGCCTCAGCCTCCTGAGTAGCTGGGACCACAGGCGCCGCCACCTCGCCCGGCTAATTTTTTGTGTTTTTAGTAGAGACGGGGTTTCGCCGTGTTAGCCAGGATGGTCTCGATCTCCTGACCTTGTGATCCGCCCGTCTCGGCCTCCCAAAGTGCTGGGATTACAGGCTTGAGCCACCGCGCCCGGCCGAAAATGAATGTTTATATCAACTTTATTCATAACTCGTAACTCAACTGGAAATAACCCAGTTATCTTTCAACAGGTGAAAGGTTAAACAAACAGTGGTGTGTCTATACCATGGAATACACTACTTAGCAATACAAAGGGATAAACTATTGATACGCATTGCAACCCCCATGAATCTCTAGAGAATTATTCTAAGAAAGTCCAATCCTAAAGGTTACATCCTGCATGATTACATTTATATAACATTCCTGAAATGATAAAATTATAGAAACGGAGAAAAGATTAGTGGCTGCCAGGGGCTAAGGAGTGGGCTGGGGAGGGAGGAAAGTTGGTGTGGCTATACACCGTTGCCATGAGAGATGCTTGAGGGGATGGAGATGTTCTGTGGCTTGACTCTATCAGGGGAGTATCCTGGGTGTGATATGGTGCCAAGTTTGTGAGCTGTTACCATTGTGAGATACTGGATACAGGGTACCTGGGATCTCTCTCATTTCTTAGACCTGCATGCGAATCTACAATTATCTCAAAATAAACAGCTTAATTTAAAAAATCTGTTTATTTTCCCTGCAACCGATCTCCTGCACTCTTTTTAGCAGTTGCTGTCGTATTTCATGGACTGCCTCATATGCTTGGGTGGAAGGTTTTTTTTACTTGTTTTGTGGATTTTTGGAGGGTAAGAATTAGATCGAGGAACAGGTAGCTGAAAGCTAAGAAGGAGAAAAAGTGTTTTCCTGTCTTTCTATGAATGCCTTAAAACTCTCTCTGGGTCTTACATTGAAAAGCGATGTCCTTTCTTAGGTTTTGACTCTTGACTGTGACAGGGCCTGGGGGTGGGAGGGATCCACGAGCTGAGGTGAGGTCTCTCAGCTGCTGTGACAGCCCATCAGTGGCCTTGCACTTTCCTGTATTTAACGTCCCCAAATCCCCCTTGGAAATACCCTAACGTTTTTGTTACTGACCATGTTTGCGGGTGTCACATTTTTCCCCCTTAGTCCTTTCACGGTTCCTTTTCTTCTCTTTGTCCTCTTCCTCCTCTTGTGGCTGACTCTCCTCTGCCTTAATAATCAATAGTGGTATTTGCCACGTAATAAGAATCACTTAAGTGATTATTTACCACTGAATGTTCCAGAGTGTGAGGTGTTCTGGGATGTAAGGGACGCACAGAATCCACAGTCATTGTCATGAGAATTTCTTTTAAGGGACGTCAGCTTTCTCGGAAAACACTGTGTGGTTTGTTCATACTATCCATTAGCCAGCCCTTCATTATCAAGAGAAGCAAAGGAACTAGAGTGCACAATTCTTTTGTTTGAAACCTAAGCCTAAGAAAAATGTATTCATTGACAAGCCGTACACAGCAGAGAGGAACTACCTGGAGTGAATTCAGCGGTTCCGGAGTCTTGGTTAGCAGCCCTGGGTGTGGGGCGCACACACACAAGTAAGCAACCCTGTCCTGCCATAGTCCCGGTTCACTGTGACAGATGATGGTCACTTCATAGAAATGACAAAGGTGACAGCCAGTGTTCCTAAAGCCCATAACCATTGCCAGGTTCTTGCTCAAGAGCTTCCTGCCTGCTGTCTCCTGGTTAGAGTTCCCTCTCTGGAGAAGAGGTTGAGAGCAGAGCGTCCTGTGACCACCAAAGCCCCCAGCTTATGGGACTCCATCCATGAAAAACACCGAGCAGAAGGGACCTAAGATGCCATTGCTGCAGAGACAGCAACTGAGTACTCACAACTTTTCAAGTCTGGGTAAATGAGAGACAAAGCAAGTCCTTGTGAAGTGCTCTCCATGCTTTTCAAGCAGGGTTGTAACTTTGAGTCCAAAAGGTGGTGCCTGGGTCAGGCTCTTTGTGGGGAGCAGTGAGGAATAGCAGCATAATGGGTCTTAGATTTTCAGTCATTTGGGGCCTAAAGACTTAAAAACAACCTGCTTCCTTAGGTGAAACAACCACTGCCTAGGTTTCAATGTTAGTTCTATGTTGATTTCCGTGGATTTAACAATTTGTCTTTTACATCAGCTTTTGAAAATTTCAGATATGAATTACTAGGTTTCCAGCAAATCTGGAAAGAGCCTACATATTCTATTTATCTCTTTTTTTAACTTAAGTGTGGCTTTTTCTTTAATTTCTTTTTTTAAAATTTAATTCCAAGGGATCAAGGAAGGGTAACATCATAAAGTAAACTCCATAGTGGAAATACGTTGCTGCTTTTCCTCCTCTTCCCTGTCTTGTTGTATTTTTCCTCTTTTGGTGGGAATGACAGAAAGGAGCACAGAAAGGTGAGGGTGCTGCAGCCTGGTGAGGCTCCAAGGCTTGCCCTTGGCCTTGAGGAAGCTGGCTCCATCCTTGCTTGTCAACAGCACCATGCACCTCAGCAGAGTGCAGACACCTCTCCCTGCCGATCTCCCGTGAGCACCAGGAGGCCTCATCTCCTCCAGACCTGCCAGTGGGCCTGAACTCGTGGTGATCATGATATGCCTGAGGTTGAGTATAGAACATTGAAGTGACATTAACAGGACATGAAATGCGAAAGAATTCACTTTGGGCTGTGTCGTCATTATCTGGCAGCTAATGAAAGCTTTGTCAGTACCATGCAGGTTGCTCAGTTCTTTCTATACATCATCTCATTCACTGCCTCTCAAACTTGACTCTTGTAGAACCAGCTGGAATGCCCAAGTTTGTGACCCAGTAGGTCTGAGTTTGGACCTGATAATTTGCATTTCTCACAAGTTCCCAGGGGAGACTGATACTGCTGGTCCTTGTTTTTGAGGTCAAAGTTAATCTGCCTAAAACAACCCTGTGGAGTAGGTAGCATAATCCTTATTTCACAATGAAGAAACAGGCTGGAAAGGTCGGGGGTTTGGCCATAAAACTCACTGTTACTTCCACCAGCATCTCTAAGCATCGTTAGTTTATCAGCAGAAGTAGCAAGTACCTAAGAAAGTTCTAGGAAGACATCTGTGGCAGAGACCCAGTGAGCTGTGGTGGGTGTGATGGGGTTTGAGAGTCAGGCCCATGGAATCAGTAAGATCTGGGATAATACCTGCGGATGACCAGCCTTGGAGGGGGCCGTTGGGGGTAGTGTGCTGGTCTTGCTTGTTTTCATGAGAGAGCAGTGCTAGAAGGAGACCTGGGAAGGGGTTACAGAAATCTGTCCTGTGGATCCCTGTCTTCCAGTCCTCATGTCCTTGCTGCCAGCATCTCATGGCCCTGTTTGAGTGGTATTCTGTGCATGCCATGGCCCTGTTTGAGTGGTATTCTGTGCGTGCCATGGCCCTGTTTGGTATTCTGTGGGTGCCTTGGCCCTGTTTGAGTGGTATTCTGTGGGTGCTGTTGCTCTATTTGGGTGCTGTTCTGTGTGTGCTGTGGCCCTGTTTGCATGGTATTCTGCCCATGTCATGCCTCTTCTTCCCTTCACGTTTCTTTTTCCATATTTTCTGTGAAAAGGGGATAAGAACAGAAAAAGCATACAGAAGAAAAACAAATACCAATTTCTTTTAGTGTTTATTTTGTGATGTACATTTCTTTAGGCCTTTGAAATGAGAAAAGGAAAAGTAAAGAAAAAGCTTCCCACAAGTATGGAAAAGGGAAGGAAGCCTTGGAAGAAATAGGCAGGCTCTTTCGAGATTTGTCACCCATGCATAGGTTCAGATCTGCAGACCTGCGTATAAACTTGGCAGCAGGCAGGGTGCAAGGCAGGTTGCAGGCGGGCGGCCCCCTCACCAAATCCTGTTGACACGTTTTGTTTGGCTTGAATCATATTTGAAAAATATTCAAGTTAGTTTAAAACGTGGAAATTTTCATAATAAAAAACCCCATTATCCAGCTTTCCTTGAAGAATTGGGAGTGCTGGCATCAGGCTGCTGGTGGGTTGGTGGCCTCCTCTGTGAAAAGACCTGGCTCCTAGGTCATGGCCCCTCCAGCATGGGACAGGGGCTCTGGAGCGTGCTGCTGTCCCTGGCCTAGAAAGTTCTGGACTTGGACTTGGACTTGGAGCTGGGAGACTAGAGCTGGTGCTTCCTGGTCTCTCCTCTTCACCTGCTCTTGGCAGCCGTGTGTGAGAGAGCACATCTTCAGCATGAGGTCCTGGGTACCTGCAAAAGATCAGATTGCCAGTGACACAGGGACACAGGGACCCTTGGTCAAGTGGGCGTTTGGGATGTGGTGGTGCTTGGTAGCAATCGTGAACATGTAAGGGAATCTCTTTGCTGCCTTCTAAGATAGTGTAAACCATTCCTTTCTTAAAAAAATTATAATGTGTTTTAAAAAAATGTGTTTTTTAAAATTATTATTATTATTTTACAAGATCCATGAAGTCCACGTGGTGCTTGATAGGGCGTATCTGGCTACAGCTGGTGTATTTCTGGGTGTTTTATGGCAAATTATTCTCAGATTACCCTTTAATGCAGGAAGGTCTGCCTGTTGTCTGAGCTCCCTGGGTCATATGGAAACCCCTCCAACCTGATGCAAACCAGCTGCCTCAGTCAGCTGTTCCAAGAAAGGAGCATTTTCAAGCCGAAGTGGCAGGAAAAATTTTGAAATGTTGAATTACTCTTTCCTTGCCATTAAAATGTGATTTAATTTTGATACTAACAAATTGTATAAATCTAAAATGAAGTACTCGGAATGGAGTTTGTGAAGTGTGTTCTGGCAATACTTACAGTATGTCCTGGGGCGGGGGGGGTGTTCCCCAGGGAGGGCAGCACAAAATCCCGCTGACCTCCATGTCCCAGGACCTCAGTCCGGCTGGGCCAGGGTCAGGGGCCAACCCACGGGCCTCCCTCCCCTCTCTCTTCTGGGTCCCTGCTGAGACCAGCAACAAAGGGGTCAATTGTCTGAGGCCTCCTTTTGTCTGAGGGGCTCCATGAGCCTCTCTAAATGCCAAAGTGTATCCATGCACGTGGGTGAGTGTGTGTATGCACATATGTTATGAGTGTGCATGTGTGCACATGTGCTGGTACACACGTGTGTGCATGGAGCATGTGTGCTTGCATATGCATGCATGTATGCACATGTGAATAAACGTGCACACAAGCACTAAAAGACTATACGTATGCATGTGCATGTCTGAATGTGGATGAGTGTATGTGTGTGTGCCTGCATGTGTGCACATGTGCATGTGTACACCAGGGTGCATATGTGTGTGTGTGCAGTGTACGTGTGTGGTGTGTACAGGCAGTGGTGAGACTTGCTTAAAGCGTTTCTGAGTTGCTGATGCATCAGAGCAGGGCGAGGGGCTTTGGAAAGGCCTAACTAGATGATGGAGGTTCCTAAGGCCAAGGAGGAAAATCATTTCATCTCTCAGCAGATCGCACAGTTGCCTTTACCTGGCATTTGCTGTGGTACAGAAACCCCAGAGAGGCTTCTACCTCCCCTGCTTTCTCTGTAGGAATGAGGAAGAGCAGGCATATGGAAGCTTCTTACACAGCTCATTTGCCTCATTGGTCTGTTGCAACCTGGGGTTTCAAGGGAAGACTCACAAGAACTTTTCTACACTGTTCCAGCCTCTATTCAGGCCTTCCTCATTGGACCCAGTGCATTCTGTGTGACATTTCAGCCATGTTTCCAGAATTACTGTGAAATACCCTGTTCCCATGCACCCTGGAAGTGGATTCCCATGTAGTACAGAGGCTTTGCCCCTTCCCCAGTTGTCGTGTGCCCTTGCAGGTCCTGTTCGTGCAGAGGCCTGCCAGGAGCCCTGGCTGCTCTGTCGTTTGGTTTGAGCCATCCCTGTCCACTGGAGTTTCCTTGATTCACACCTTCTTCCTTAATAAGGTGTCCTTTTAAGAATGACAATAAAACATATTTTATTCAGAAGCTGGGAAAAGACTCATAAAAACCCTTCATTGAAATTCACCTTTGTGAAAGATTCATCTCTCAGCCCCCTTTAACCAGCACAGCTGTCATGAACAACTTTTTCTGTGTTTTTTTTTTTTTTCTTCTTGTCCCTCCCACCCCATTTCCTCTCCCTGCTCCAGCAAGGGCTTATCTTTCAACTGTGGAAAAGCCACCAATTAAACTGTACTCCAAAGCTTATCAAAATATTCAGTCAGTAAAATTATCTTATAATTAGCCTCACTGTAAGCCAGAACGTTTTAATCCCAGGAAACGTAAAGTCATCCGGCATTTGAAATCTGTAAATTGCTCATCCTGACCTTCTGTGCACAGCTTCTGCTTTTATTTCTTTCCCAAAGTAATTTCTTCCTTGTTCTTCAAATTCTTGATTGTCTCAGAGGCATCTTCCTCTTCTGTTTGCTTAAGTTGCAAAGAAAACTTACTGTTAGTTGAGACAGAGAATTGAAAAGTTCAGGTGAGGGTGATATGCAATCAACCAGATTTTATATATTTCATGCCTTCACTTTTAGCTGTTCTTTTTGCAAACACAAGCCCCGATTGCTAATGGCTTGCCCTCGTGGGTCCCGTACTTCGGATGCCTGCAGTGATATGCATGGCTGAATTATTCTGGAGCCAAGCTATTCAAACAGTATCTGGGGGGTTCTGCAGGACGTCAAGCTGGGCAGGGGCATTGGACTTTTTATTTCAACCATTTCTCTTCTCATAGCTCTCCCTGCCCTTTCACCCTCTCAGCCTGGGGATCCTCCTGTCGTCTTGCACCGCCTGGGATAGCATCATGAATGTTACCTCCCCACCCAATCCTATTCGGACCCACATCAAGGGAACCATAAGTGATGTTTGGGAATCTTAAGGTTAAGGTGCAACTTAGACTTTGGCTACAGAAATGATATTCAGATGATGCTTAGGTTCTTTTTTTTTTTTGAGATGGAGTCTCACTCTGTCACCCAGGCTGGAGTGCAGTGGCGCAGTCTTGGCTCACTGCAACCACCACCCACCAGGGTTCAATGATTCTCCTGCCTCAGCCTCCCGAGTAGCTGGGATTACAGGTGCCTGCCACCGCACCTGGCTAATTTTTTGTATTTTTAGTAGAGAGGGGGTTTCACCATTTTCACCAGGCTGGTCTTGAACTCCTGACCTCGTGATCCACCCGCCTCGGCCTCCCAAAGTGCTAGGATTACAGGCATGAGCCACCATGTCTGGCCGATGCTTAGGTTTTTAATGTTGTGAGCCTTCTTAAACTAGTCTTGCCGTAGATACGAGTGGGCTAGTGAAACTTACACAGGCATGTTTGACTTGGTCATCACTTGTTGCATGATGAAACATTTTGAAAGTACCCAAAACTCGTTGAAAAATTAAATTTTGGAATGTACTAACATTTCAATAAATGGAGTATTGCCTGTGTATAGTGCTAGTAGTGGTAGTTATTATTTATAGATTTTTTTCCTATCTGTCACACAGTAGGCATACACATACACACAGAGAGATACAAACACACAAATATATAAAAATTGCTTATCCTTACATTAATTCTGTGAGAAAGTAATTATTTTGCCCATTTTACAGTTGGGAAAATTGAGGCTCTGACAGTTTCAGTAACTTACTGATGCAGCTGAACTTGACTGGCTGGCCTGACCCTTGTAATCCCTTCTGTGAACTAGCCAGGGCCCCTGTCATATGATTTGACCCCCACTTACGCCTGAGAGGTTTCCTCATCATCCCTGCAGAGTAAGAGGAAATCATAGCTTCACCTCAACCTCCACTTGATGCAGCGCCCAGCAATTGCATGCACCATATCTTGATGTCGCGTGTTTATTTCAGGCTCAATTTATTTGCTGACCTCAGAGCTGAGACTTGCCTGCCTTGAGCTTATGGGATCGGTGTGAAGGCTGTGATGATCCCCATAGGGAGACTCTGGCCTAGGTGGCCTGGGCTCTACTTGGTGTTCTTATGGGAGGAGATAGAGGGGGGACCAACTCCCAGGATCCCACCATGTATGGGCATGTTTTCCTAATGCCAACCTTGGCATCAGCTACATGCTGCAATCCCATCCCTTCACGACTGTGTCTCGGAGCTAAAAGACCCTTATTTTGGAAACTATTCCTATTGAGAGACACCTCCTGTCTAATCCACAACTAAATATTTTTTGCCTCTTTAAGACTCTTGCAAAATACAAATTATCTTTAAAAGCTAAGATGAAACTAAACGTCCGTCATTAAAATGTGTTATTTTTGAAGCATTAGCTGTAGGGCATTTTAGAAAATCTTTAAAACATAATTGGCCATATCAAGTTAATTTTCTTGTGTGAATTCTGCATATTCTTGATATTACTTAATTTGTTTTTCTCTCTCTTTAATTATAGCTTGGGTTGACGATAGCCGTTCGCTATAGCCGTAGGTAAATGTTTACATTTTTGTTTCTTTTAAGAATTATCCTTAGCAGTTTATAGCTCTTGGTTTGCTTATGCCTCAGACTTTGAGCTTTTTTTTTTTGGTGATTGCTTTCCTGTGATGTCAGTGTCACAGGTGGAATTGTTCTAGTTGCTTGATTGGTAAGAGCACATTGCTATTTAGAGGAACGAGATCTTTGTGAAAACATGGTGGTAGATAGCACATTTATTTTAAAACAAAAAAAAGGGATATTCTAGGGCATGACGCAGATGCACTATCTGGGTAATGTTCTCACTCTTAAAGAGTGAGACACTCTTAGGGTGTCTCTGAAAACGGGACGCCCCGCATGACAGGCGAATGCCAGCAGAGAGAAACCCAGCAAGGGCTTCTCTGTGAAGCCCTCGCCACCCCTCATGCCAGGCCTCTCTCTATGTCTTAGGATGTCTGACAATGGCAAAAAGCCCTATTTTTGTCTTGCTTCGTGATTTCTGCCTTGGTCTCAACTGTATCACGCTTATGAAAAATGTTTGTTTGTTGCGTTGGTATCAACACAAGTAACAGAGAAACCTTTGCATGTGTCAAAATGCATTGAGATGTTTAAGTCAGATCCAGCCCCAGTTGGAGGGGTGATAAGCAGGATCCTTCCTGTCCTTACGAAAACTGTGCTCACAGCCTCCAAAGTACCACCCTGTGGTCATAGGCTTCGGGCTTGGGGAATGTCTGCTCAGCTGCCCACGGACAACCCAAAGTCACCTGATTTCAGAATAGGTCTGCCTCCTAACAGTGCTCAAGTGTATACATGGTTTCAATACACATGTGAATTGGGCGATCGTAGGCAATTCCTGAGACCTAGAAGCTGCGGGGGAGCATGTAGGTTGTAGCAGGAAGAGGGCAGGAGAGGACCCGAACCCTTGGAATGAGCCTGTGGGGAGAAAGGTTCTCATGTGGGACATTTCTGGAGACCTGTGAAAAAGGTTCTCATGTGGGACATTTCTGGAGACCTGTGAAAGAAATTGCTCCAGAGACGCTCAAGATCCTGCAGGGGAAAGAAATACATTTTCTTGGCTCATTGCTAGGGGCACGGCTGAGTCCCCATACAAAAGAGAGATTAACTGGAGAAAGCATGCAAATTTATTTAATATAAGTTTTACATAAAATGGGAAATAAAGACCCCAAGTGACAGAGAAACCTGCATGTTTTTAATGTTAGTTTGATGGAGAAGTGCACAGTTGTAGAGGTGGATAATTGGACAAAGGGGGTATGATCTAATAGTGATAAACTGGGTGGGGAGTTGGGGACTTAACAAACGTAGGCTGTTTGTTCAGATTCTGTGGTCCTGTGTCTTCAGAGATAAGTGTGTTTCTTTTCTCTGGGTATATGGAGGCTACCTCTCAAATGAGAGTTTTGTGGCCTGTATCGGGGAGGAGGGGAAGGGGAAGGTGAGAGTGACCTTCCTGCTTCTGCTGTTTTCTCAAATGCCAAGGTGCCGGTTTTTAGTGTAGTGTGTCCTGAACCCCATCAATTGTTTGTATGTTTCCGGTCCTGTGCGTGCATGATGCATGCCCACGACAAAAGTGTGGCGTCCTGCAGAAGGGTCCTCTTCCCTTGTAACCCCCGCCAGGCTGCTGCAGCTGCTGAGGCACACAGCTACAGCACGCTTAGGAAGAAGCATGGCGCGCACACAGACCCCTAACCCTAAAACCAACTGTGTGTGTGGTATGGTGGGGTGCGGTGGGTATAGAAGTGCTCTCTCCGGAACTTGCAGGAGCCTCTTTTTCTAGAATGTTCTCAAGGTGGACTGCTCCAGAATGAGGACAGCTAAGATCTTGCTTTAGTTCAGAGACAAGCATACTCTTCTCCATGATGTCTCACTGTGTTGCAAGGGCTAGGTTTGAACTTCTAGACTCAAGCAATCCTCCTGCCTTGGCCTCCCAAATTGCTGGGATTACAGGAGTGAGCCGCCACACCTGGTCAAGGTAGGCTTCTGAGAGGAAGGAAATCTTAAACCATCCTCATTCCTGTAAAGTGTAAAAGTGACAGGGAGGCCCATCTGACTCAGGCAGATGCCCCTGGGAGGCTGATAACATGGGTCTCTCAGAACACATAGTCTTTAAATTGCTTTCTGGCATTGCTGTGGAGGAGAAGCAGAGTTTGGGGAGAGCGTGGAGGTGTGGGGTGGATCCTGGCGACTTCAGATTGCTTCTGTAGTCCTACTAGTTCAGCCTTGACCCCAGACTTAGAACCTACTCCTCAAACAAGCCCTGCAGAGAATTGGACAGAATGCAAAGAGGAAGTTAGCAGCTGTGTGTTGTACATGAGCTTGCTTCTTGCGGCTCCAACCCCCACCTTCTGTGCTCTGCTGTCCCCAGGAGACATCCTAGCACATGTGGCTTCTGCCTGCTGTGTTTCCAGAGATGTTTGTCTCCAGGCTGTCCTTATAACCTTTAAGGTGTTAAGTGCAGAGCAGTTAACAAATATCATGGATCTTTACATAAGTGCAACAATAAACAAACAAAAATCTCAGTAAGTGGGAGAAGTAACAACCGAAAGTGATGAGATTGAGGGAAGGAAAGGGAAGACATCTCCTGAGGCTGCCTTGCAAGGTCCAAGGACCTTCACCATCTACCTTGGGATCTGGGGACCAGGGAGTGAGTGGTAGCCCAGTGAAGCCAGTATTCACAAAAAGGCTGCCTGCAGCAGCTGGTGTGTCATCTGTAGAAGAGTCTGAAGACTGTGGGTGCAGAAAGAATGATTAGAAAGTGATTGCAGTAACTCAGAGACAGCACGAGGACTTTCTAGGCTTGGCTGGGCCTCTCACAAAATATGAATGTCTGATTCGCACAAGCCAAGCTGGGGAGAGTTACTGAGGAGCCTGTGACCTGGTCGCGGACTGACGTCTTCAGTACTGTGGAAATGGAGAAGGGATGATCAAAGGGTTGTGTTTTCCAGAAATTACTTCCGAAATCTAAGGAATTCTGATTTTAAAATTCTGGAAAGTACAACAACATTTGTAAATTTGTGGTGGGGACAAACCTACCTTCTGGGAAATCCCCATTTTCCCAGAACTGATGACACTTCACAAGGTGTCACCGAAGAGCTGTTTGCCCGTCAGGTCTCTTCTTCCCCTCGGGCACAGGAGGACCTGATCTTTCCTCTAAGAGGCCTGCAGGTCACCCTGTGACTCTTCCTTCTTTTTCTTTTCTTTTTTCTCTTCCTTTCTTCCTTTCTTCCTTTATTTCTTTTCTTTCTTTTCTTTCTTTTTTTTTTTTGAGACAGAGTCTTGCTCTGTCATCCAGGCTGGAGTGCAATGGTGTGATCTTGGCTCACTGTAACCTCTGCCACCCGGGTTCAAGCAATTCTCATACCTCAGCCTCCCGAATAGCTGGGATTACAGGCACCTGCCACCACGCCCGGCTAATTTTTGTATTTTTAGTAGAGACAGGGTTTCACTATGTTGGCCAGGCTGGTCTCGAACTCCTGACCTCAAGGAATCTGCCCACTTTTGCCTCCCAAAGTGCTGGGATTACAGGTGTGAGCCACTGCACCTGGCTACCGTGACTCTTCTGCTCCCTCTTACACCTAGCCTGGCCACCTGCGTCTCCCCTCATCTGGCAGGAGGAAGATGAGGGATGTAGGTTTCTGGTTGAGTCCCCTCTTTAAAAATCCTATTTGCTTGTTTGGACTGGCTGAAACTTCTAACCTTTTGTTGATTACTTTTTTCGTGTGTAGTGAAATATGCCTAACATAAAATCAGCCATTTGTTTTAGTCTGTTTGTGCTGCTATAACAAGATAACCATAGACTGGGTACTTTCTAAAGAACAGATTTATTTTCTCACAGTCCTGGAGGCTGGGAGGGCCAAGATGAAGGCACCGGCACGTTCAGTTGTCTGGTGAGGGCCTGGTCTCTGCTTCCAAGATGGTGCCTCGTTGCTGTAGCCGTGGGCGGGGAGGAGTGCTGTGTTCTCACGTGGCAGAAGGGAGAAGAGCAAGAGGGGAAGGCTTCATGAAGCCTCTTTATAAAGGTCTTCATTTCATTCATGAGGGAGGAGCCCTCATGGCCTAATCCTAATCACCTTTTAAAGGTCCCACCTCTTAATACCATTGTGTTGGCCATTAAGTTTCAACACCTGAATTTTTGAGGGAACACATGCAAACCCTAGCACTATTTTAACCATTTTTAAGTGTAGAGTTTAGTGGCATTAAGTACATTCCCACTGTTGTGCAATCAACACCACTGTCCATCTCCAGAACTTTTTCAACATTGCAAACTGTAGCTCCATACCTATTAAACAATACGTTTCCTTCCTCAGTTCCTCTCCAGTTCCTCACAGCCACCATTTTACTTTTTGTCTCTATAAATTTGATTATTCTAGGGACTTTCTATTAGTGGAACAATATAGCATTGGCCTTTTTGTGACTACCTTATTTTACTTAGCATAATTCTTGAAGATTCTTGCGTATTGTAGAATGTGCCAGCATTTCATTCCTTTCTATGGAATAATATTCCATAGCATGTGTAGGCCACATTCTGCTTCTCCATTCATCCATCAGTGGACACGTGGGTCGCTTCTACCTCTTTGCCATTGTGAATAATGCTGCTGTGAATTTGGATATACAAATACCTCTGACACCCTGGTTTCAATTCTTTTGGGTACGTGCCCAGAAGTGGAATTCCTGAATCATATGGTAATTCTAAGTTTAAGTTTTTGGGGAGTGGCCATACTGTTTTCCTGTCGATTACCATTTTCCTTGTCACGTTGACCCCAAACCCAGATGCCAAAGTTGAGGGAAGGGGTCCTCTTTGTGTGGGTAGGGATACCTTTGGCATCAAGATTTGACGCTTTAGATTCTAAATCTAAGAGCAGATTTGGAATTTGGAAGCAGACCAGATCTGCTTCCAAAATTCTAACGTGGGCATCAGGACCAAGAGAGATGGTGGAGAAAACCCCAACAGACTCCTTTAGTAGATGGAAGAGGGGATGAAGGAACGGGGGACAGGAAAACATGGTTCCAAAATGACAACATTGGGAGGATGGGTTCACTCTTGAAGAAGAATGGATTTGGGGGCCTTAAAGGAGATGAATGTGGAGAAGAGGGAAAGAAGTCACTAAAATCCTATAACCTGGGCCAGCCAGCAGTGCCTCTCAGACTGCTGCAGACACGGAGGGGCAAGATTGCCTCAGAGCTAGAGGGGCTCTTGTGTGGCAACAGAGGACTTGAGGCCCGAAGGAGGCCTTATTTTGTTTGCGTGCCTATGCAGTGGTGTTTCAGCTGTTAAATCTCCTTTATTCAAATGAACAGTGTTCAGGGTGAGACCATCCCCCTGCATGTGAGCATGGAAGTATGCATACACACACACACACACACACACACACACACACACACACACGAGTCTAACACATGCCTACCCCAGCCACTTCCACTGCTGCTCCCAGACATCTCTAACTCTTGCTAGACCAGTTATTCCAGATCTGTCTGTTGTATAGAGGGGTGTGTGTGTGTGTGTGTGTGTGTGTGTGTGTCTTCATGTGGGCATGTGGGTAGGGAGCTGAGGAGTCAGGAAATAGAGAAACAATCATCGTATTTCGATGGTATAAATGTACCAAGCAAGGAGAGCCTCTGCCATGACTGCCTGCATGCTTAACAACAGGTCCTGCTCATGTTTCGTTTCTTATCATGGCGCTTTAATGTATTTTTGTGAAGTCAAGCCATTTTCACAGAGTGGAAAATTGTCTCTTGATGTTCATTCCCCACTGTTTGGCTTGAGGTTTTCGGGTGGAATCCACACAGTGGTGACAGCTGGGTAACCCCCAGAAGTGCCCTTTGCAGATAACAGCTCTCGGGGCCCCATCACCCACACAGTGGGGAACAATTTCCCCACTGTGTGGGTGTTTTGTTTTTTTCTCTTTCTACAAGATTGAAAGAGAGTTTAGATCTTCTTCCTGCCTGACCCAGTGCAGCAGAGGGAAGAAGGCTGCTCCCTCCTGGTGAGTGCCCCTGGGCCAAGATAAAAGAGGAAATGGGCTCAGAGGTGAGCATCTCATCTTTGGCTCTCGCTTGTCTGATACTGGAGAGAACACGTGAAGTAAGAGCGTGGAATTTTTGCACGTGCCACCTATGCCTGTATTTCTAAGAAGAGCTCATAAAAGTGGAGGATGAGAGCAGTGAACTCACTCCTAACAGAATGATTTTGCTTTGTGTTTTCATTAGTTATGTTTCTTTAATAAATGAAGAAGGAAGCAAATTTTCCATTTGGTTCTGTGTTAGTTAAATGGAGGTCCACAGAGGTGTGACTCTTAAGCAAAGTCTAAACGCAGTTCTTCCCCACAACTGACTTCTTTCTATTGGTTTCTCACCTAAGAAAGGCTAAATTTGGTATCCCGTTCAGGTCTGTGCCCAAACCTAATATGGGAGTTATAGTCACCAGCCCCGTAAGAGGCCCTGGCATCCCTCGAGGGCTGGAAGGGGAAAGAGAGTTGGGGAACCTGCGTGTGATCGAACTGCATACAGTGTGGCCGTCCCTGAGCTAGACTATTGGAGGCCTGCCCTTACCACAAAGGACAGACCCGGGGTGATGAAGCAGTCATTCTGAGACTGTGCTCGTGTTTTTGTTTAGAATGAGCCCAGATGGCCTAGCAAGCAGTGAAGGGGTCGTGTACTTTTGTGTTCTGATTTAGATTAGAAGCAGAGTTTGAAGTTCATAGACGAATCAGAATACTTATTGAATGAAAAGGCAGCATCAATGAGCAAATGAAATTGCCATCTTGAAATACAAAAGGGAGGAAAAGACCAGAACCACGGCCATCAGGTCTATTGGATTTTGATTTTAAGTGTTGGCAAATACCTAGCAACTCCCATTTGGGGCTGGTTTGATCTTGTGGAGACAGCTGAGGAGACTGTTGTTCTCCAAATTTTGTAAAAATAAACAAAACTGCCTTTCTTCTGCCCTTTTTTCCCCTTCCAGGGAATAGTTGTTTCTGTCACTGAGGCTCTCTGGTCGACTGTTCCATCTGTCTCTTATTCAAACTTCACAGTGAGGCTCCAACCAGATATACACAGGGTTGCCAAGAAATTATTCAACCCCAATGGTATAATCTTAAAACAAAGCCATCTTTTGGATGGTTGCGTTTTTGATGGTCTTAACACAACATATTGCCCCTAAAGGGCAGCCTATGGATATTCATGGGGTGCCCAAGTCACGTGCTTTTCCTTAGTGAGACCCTTGAGGGCTGAGGGTGGTTGTCGGCATCTCATGGCAGAGTGTGGCATGGGGCTGTGGATTTGCTAGGAGAAGGGTAAATGCCCTTCAGGGTCCAGGGGTTAATGTAGCAGATGGATGTGTCTTTTCTGTGCCTCTCCTATTCCTCTTTAGTCCCCTGTCTCCTTTGGGTTGGTGGCCTTGTCCTTTAGGTGCCTTCTGCTCTGACTGCGTGGTCATTTCCTGGTCAAACCTGCTCTTGGCATGTCTGCTGCCACGCCCACAGGGTGGTCTCCAGGGAGCCTTCTGCCTGCTGGCCAGAGGATCTTTCTCAAACACAGATCTGACCTTGCCCCTCTCACTAAGAAGCCCCCCTGGGCTTCCCTGCGTAGAGAGCAGAATCCTGACCTTTAGCACAGTATTCAGACCTCATTCCCAAATGCTATCTCCTCACGCTGAGCCTCTTGCCACATCCACCCCTTGCTTTTGCTATTTCCCACAGAGGATTAACTTCCCTTCTTTCTCGCAGACCAGTGAACTCACCCTCCAACAGCCCCCTTTTCTCATCTCCTTTTCAGGTCTATCAAGGGACCGTGCTCCATGCTCTTTTCTGTTCTTGGGTCTCAGGGCTGCTTCTCAGGTCAGAGCCTAGCTCTATTTCTTCTCCTTCCCATCTGCCTTAGGCAACAGGTGGGAAAGGCAGGCGGCATCCCTGTTCCCTCCACAAGTGCCCCTCCACGTCCTGAGAGCCAAGGCCATTTAACAAAGCCACACTGTGTCCACAGGTCTGGGAGGAACTGGTTAGAATTTCTTGAATGATATCCCCCTGAAAAATGACCCCTCCTTTACTTTCAAAGGACTAAGACAGCCACGTGAAATTGATCAGGAGATTCAGCACAGCTCAAATTAAAATCCCAGTAAGATTTTGTGTAGAAATTGGCAAGATAATTCAAAAATTTTTATGGAAAGGCAAAAGACCTAGGCCGGGTGCCGTAGCTCACGTCTGTAATCCCAACACTTTGGGAGGCTGAGGCTGGTGGATCACTTGAGGTTGGGAGTTCGAGACCAACCTGGCCAACATGGTGAAACCTTGTCTCTACTAAAAATACAAATATTAGCCAGGCATAGTGGTGCGTGCCTGTAATCCCAGCTACTCAAGAAACTGAGGCAGGAGAATCGCTTGAACCTGGGAGGTGGAGGTTGCAGTGAGTCAAGATTGCACTGCTGTACTCCAGACTGAGAAAAACAAACAAACAAACAAACAAACAAACAAACAAAAAACAACAGAACTAGACCAGCCAAGCAATTTTGAAAAAGAACAGAGTTGGAAGACTTCCAGTACCTCATTTTCAGATTCCCTGTAAAGCTACAGTAATCAAGGGCAGACTATAGGACATGTAGGCAAAAGGACAGACATGTAGTCCAATGGGACATAGGAAGAGGTCAGGAGCAGACCCCACGTGAATGATCAATGGATTTTCAACAAAGGCGCCAAAATGATTCAGTGGAGAAAGGATAATGTTTGAAATAAATGGAGCAATTGGACATCCATATCAAAACTCAAAAACCAAGAAGAACCCATACCACATACCTTGTAGCATGTACAAGCAACAAAGTTGGATCATAGACCTAAATGTAAAACCTAAAACTGTAAACCTTCTGGAAGAAAACATTGAAGAAAACCTTTGTGATCATGGGTTAGAGAAAACTTTCCTCAGACACAGAAAACGTGAACTATCAAGGAAAAAGTTGGCAAAAATGGATTTCATCAAAATTAAAAACATCTGCTCTTTGAAAAACACTGCAAAGAAATAAAAAGACAAGCCACACATCAGGAGAAAATATTTGTAAAACACATATCTGATAAAGGAGTTGTATCCAGAGTATGTAGAACTGTTATAGCCCCTTCACAAGAAAATGAAACAACTCAATTTAATAAATGGACAAAAAATACTCGAACTGATTCTTCACCAAACAAGATGCATAGATGGCAAATAAGACCCTGAAGGGATGCTCATCCTCATTAGTCACTAAGGAAATGCAAATTAAGACTAGAATGAGATACCATTACATATATGTTAGAATGGCTTAAAACCTCAATACCATCAAATTGACCCTCATCAAAACTTCCCAACACAAACTCAAACAAAAAAGTCACCCTGATGAAATGCTGATGAGGATGTGGAGGAACTGCAACTCTGATACATTGCTGGTGGGAGGCGAAATGGTACGGTCACTTTGGAAAAACACTTTGGAAGTTTCTTATGATGTTAAACGTACCTTTACCATAGACCCGGAGAGGACACGCCCGGATACTTACACGGAAGAAATGAAAACATTGGTGCACACCAAGACTTGTATGCATGGCTTCTCCATTCATGGTAGCCTCAAACTGAAGAAAATTCCCAATGTCCTTCCACTGGGAAATGTGTAAACAGACTGTGTCACTTCCACACAGTGAGATACTACTTAGCAATAAAAAGACGTTCTGCTGAGCAGAAAAAGCTGACTCAAAAGTGCCTTTACTGTGCGATTCTTTTTGGTGACATTCTGGAAAAGAGCAGACTCTAGGGAAGAAAGCAGACCTGTACTCACCAGGTGGGTGGAGGGGTTCACTAGAAAGCAACATGAGGGATTTTTGGGGGATGATGGACAGATTCTAAATCTTGATTGTGGTGGTGACATGATTGTGTTTTCCAAAATTCACAGAACTGTGACACCTAAATAATTGGGTGAATTTTATTGTAATTAAATTATACTCAATGAACTTGAATTAAAGAGAGTTAAGGTAGAGGGGTGTCTCTGGATCACTTTTTGTGATGAGAACACCTTGTCTGAGGCCATGTTGACACTTTTTCCAAGTGCTTCTGGGTGTGGTTTGAGGGAGTTCTTCATGTGGAATTGTCTTGTTTTACATGCCCAGGGTGAGGCCTTTGAGTTCACATTGAGCCACGTCATCATTTTCAATGAAGGCAGGTTGCGAGCTGTGTGACTGCACTGTTTAGCCCATTCCTCTTTCTAAGGCTTTCCACGACAACACAGGTGCAGTCAAGTCTTCCATCAGCCCTGGATGCCCTAGACTATGTGGTGCTTCAGTGAGGCCCTCGTGCTGGGGTGCTGCAGCCTGAGGCAATCGGATTTGACCTTGTTTTTCACTGCAAGGTGGCTGCAGAGCAGAACCAGTGCTCTGGTCTGTGGACCTCAGAGCCCTCGGGGCGCTGGGATGACATCCCACCATGAAATACGGGTGCCTGAGGTCACGTTCCTGGAGGCATTGCTCATCTCAACCATCTGGAAAACTCACTGGCCTGCGGGCCTGTCCCAGAGACCCAGGAAATGGGGGGCAGCTGTTTCCAGACCTCACCAGTGAGAAAGGCGCTCCATGTTCTGTCGCGGCCGCAGAGGTGAACATAGCCAGGGTCACTCCAGCTCCCACTGAGTTGAATGCTGCTGAGTGCAGGGCAGAGAGCAGGATGGAGAGAGAACAGCTTAGAGGAAGGCCCCAGCGTATTTCCTGGAGTGCTGAGAGGAGCTGCCCTTCTGCCAGAGCCAGGGGAGGCCAGCTGTGTCGGTGGGAGACCCCTATGGGCGACTGTCCAGGCTGGTGTTTGTGACAAGCCTGCCGGGTGTGAGGAGGCACAGGGTAAAACTACCGTGGGGCTAGAGCCCATTGCTGCCTTCTGTATGTTCCCGTGACTGGTGCCGTGTCACCCTGGCCCGGTGGATCGCTTGACAGTGAGCCTGCGGCTGGCGCCTACCCATTTCATGGCGTGGTGGAGTGGGGGCTGCCAGGGTCTTGCTCATGTTTCTGTTGAGAGGGACACCGGGGAGCTCTCTGGTCAGGCTGTGTGTGGGGGCCCCGGCTCCCTGGCTGCTGTTCTGTGGCCTGATCTGCAAGCCCGGCTTCAGGCTCTCAACATCCTCCTGAAGGGCGTTTCTCAAGTTTGAATGAACGGCTTAAATTGGCAAAACGTAATCCAGGGCTCTGTTAAACTAGCCACAGAGAGTTCTAGATCTGCCTCCCTCCGGTCACCAGGATGCTGCATTTATAGGCCATTTTTGCTGCATGAATCACATGTTGGCCTCTTATGTGGCTCAAACTACTTACAAATCAAGAATATTCTATAGCCTCTACATCACATGGGGGACTGGGCCTGTGGTGGTAGCACACACCCCTGGAGGGGCAGCACACAGCCTGTTCGCTGTGGCCAATGCAGGAGTTGTGCTGAGGCAGCTTTTTTTTTCTTTTTCCTGAGGTGGTTTCTCACTTAGATTCTGCTTCCTGTTGAGGTTGGTAGAGCCTCAAGTGCCATGCAGAGAAGTCCATCTATAGACTTCCATTCCCTGGTCTTTCATGAGGCAGACTTGACTGCTTGTCCAAGTGCTCTATTCTGTTGTATAAGGCAGTCTGCACCCTCGTTAGAGCCCATGGTGGGTGAAGATGGTAAGTGGGTGCTTGGAGTGGAAGGAGAGTCACATTTATACACTTGCATGTCAGCAGCCATGGGTCCACAGTGTTCCTCCTCCAGAGAACGTTTCTTTGTCTGCACCCCCTCCAGTGCCAGCATGTGCTGGGTTCAGAGTGCTGGGCCTCGGGCAGGGTGGTCCGTCTTGTGGCTATTTACTTAATATCCTACTCCTAGACCTGTGGTTCTAAACTGTGGTGATTTTGCCCTACAGAGACATTTGGTGACATTTTTGGTTGTCCAAACTTGGGGAGGTTACTACTGACTGGCAGCTATGGTGGAGAGGCCAGGGATGCTGTTCACCATCCCAAAATGCCTGGTTCAGCTGCTCACAACACAGAATTATCTGGCCCAAAATGGGAAGAGTGCCTGGGTAGAGAAACTGCCCTTGACCAAGAGCTCCTGACGGCAGGCACAGTATTTATTCCTCTTTCCATCTTCGGGGCCTGGCAGGTATCATGTGCTTCATTGGCATAGGCTGAATCAAATCTGTGATTAAAAGGCTCACGTGCATGTTGGTTTTTGTGTTGATAAAATACTTTCAATATTCCCTGATAATTTTTGTTCTACTTGTTTGTTTGTGTAAACATAGAAATTAAGTCAGCTTTCAATGAGTCGTACTAATGGGTGGGAGAGAGGGGTAGTCCCTCCAAAACGGTAGATCCCCCAGAATCCACTTTTACTGTTGTCTGTGCAATGACGCAGAGACACAAATGCACAGTAGGCCTCACTGTCGCCCCCTAGAGCCAGCCCGAGGCCCTTTCTTGTTTGGCTTGCGGGCATGGGGGAAGACCCTGCCTTGCTGATAATCCACAAAGTGCAACAGATAATTGGAAGGGAACTGATTATTTTACCTTGACTGTTCTATTCCCCATCTTCCTCTTTCTTCTCCTTTTTTTTTTTTTTTTTAAATCTTGAAAACAAAATGAAATTCAGGACATTTAAAAAAAAAAAAACCAATCGAATATGGATTAATTTGTTCATTCAACAGATACTTGCTGAGCTTCTGCCATGGACTTAGATGAAGGTAAAAGCACACCATGTCTGCCTCTGGTGACCTTGGTGGGAGCACTGTCATAACGTGAGGGTGATAAAGGAAGCACTCGATGCTGCAAGGCATGTGTGTGCGTGTCGTGTGTGTGTGTGTGTGTGTCTGTTTACATGTGTGGGGAGGGTGTGCTCTGCCCTTCAGGCTGTGCAGCATGGGCTGGTGGCAACTTCTGGGGGGAAGAAGAGATTTGCAGGCACACAGTGGGTAGAGGATATGATTAGCATTGTTGGTACAATCTCCAGACATCTTCTGCCTGCACCTCTTTGTGATTGTCCCAGCAGAACCTACCACATCTCCATGGAGGAGGCAGGATGTGGAGGTTCCACACGAGGTGGACTTGGGGATTTGAACTCAGGCCTCTGACTCCCAGCAGAAGACATTTCGCCAAAGTGTGTCACCAACACCACCCAGGGTGCTGGGATGGTTCCCTGGGGCTCAGAGCCTTGGTTCAGCCCCAGCCCCCAAGGAGGGTATTTGTTTGCTCTCCACCAGCAGGGGGATGAAGTGCTGTCTGGAGAGTGTCAGGGCTGGAAGGGCAGGCCATGTTCATGGAAAATTTCCTTATTTAAGTAATGACTGAGTAGGTTTGCGGAAGAGCATTAAGGAGACTTCAGGTGCAGGGATGATGTGGCAGAGGCCATTGAGGGCCACCACCTGGCAGAGATCTGGAAAGCTCTTGCCTAACCCCAGGGAGAAGTGGCCCTTCACAAGCAATCCCAGAGGGACCAGTTTCTACTTTCTCCCTTGAGAACGAGAAGGGGACAGTGGCCTCTGTCCTCTGGCATGGGGTCAAGGATGCAGAGATTACGGCTCTGCTCAGCCTAGCACCTTACCTCCACCTTCCTTTGAATCCGTCCCACCTGATGGCCAGCAGATGGTCCTGGGGAGGAAGCTACCCACCCTTGCTTTAAGAAACTCTCCCAGTTGAGAGAATTGACCTACCCCAAGGGACTTGTCTTGTTTGAAAGGAAACCTTTGAGAATCTTCCTTTAAATCACATGATTTCTGTGACAAGGGTAGGTAGGAAAAAGGAAACATTAGGTGTTGGAGACAAAAATGCTCATATGGAGGAAAATTCTGTTTCATCTTTTATACTTCTTACATCTTTTTTGTATACCTGAAGGCAAGGGTCGAAGAAAAAAACTGATTCTGCCAGTTGGCAACAGTTATTCCTGACCTTAAAACTAGTCTTGATGTGGAGGAACATCAGTGTGCAATGCTTTAGATGACATATTGCTTAAATGCTTCCTCATTTAACTGTCATAGCCCCTAAAATGGGTGTTACTAATTTTGTTTTAGAGATAAGGGCACTAATGCTCAGAGAGATTGAGGAGTTTGTCCGAGGCCACATAGCCATTCAATAAAGACCATGTTCTTTCTAGTGTATTAGGAATCTCTGCTGGCCTGGGCACAGCTGTGAATATAAGATACGATTTGAGAAAATGCACTGAACAAATCAAAAAGCAACTTTACAAGAAAAGATACAAAGATGTACTTGATTGCTTGTCAAAGAAATATACGATATGTACTGTGAAATGCAGTAATTTCCCTTTATCCAATGCTTCACTTTTTGTGGTTTCAGTTACCTGTGGTCAATTTTGTTCTGAAAATATTAAATGGAAAATTTCAGAAACCATTTATTAGTTTTAAATTGTGTGCCATCCTGAGTAATGTTGTGTTCGGAGTTGGTTCTTGCCAGTGGGTTCGTGGTCTCCCTGACTTCAAGAATGGAGCCGTGGACCTTTGCGGTGAGTGTTACAGCTCTTAAAGATGGCTTGGACCCAGAGAGTGAGCAGTAGCAAGGTTTATTGTGAAGAGCAAAAGGACAAAGCTTCCACAGCGTGGAAGGGGACCCTAGTGGGTTGCCATTGCTGACTGGGGTGGCCAGCTTTTATTCCCTTATTTGTCTCCTCCGATGTTCTGTTTCTGCCCTATCAGAATGCTTTTTTTCAATCCTCCCTGCGATTGGCTACTTTTAGGATTCTGCTGATTGGTGCATTTTGAGTGCTGATTGGTGCATTTTACAGAGCGCTGATTGGTGCATTTTACAGAGTGCTGACTGGTGCATTTTACAATCCTCTTGCTAGCTACAGAGCACTGATTGGTGCATTTTACAATCCAAGCTACAGAGTGCTAATTGGTGCATTTTACAATCCTCTTGTAAGACAGAAAAGTTCTCCAAGTCCCCACTTGACCCAGGAAATCCAGCTGGCTTCACCTCTCAATGTGATGAAATCTGAAGCCCTCCTGCTCCATCCCATCCTGAATGGAATCCTCCCCTTGTCCAGGTTCCCCACCCATTAGTCACTTAGTAGCTGTCTCAGTGATCAGATGGATTGTCACGGTGTCACAGTGCTTGTGTTCAAGTCATCTTTATTTGACTTCATAATGTCTCCAAAACGCAAGAGTCGTGATGCTGGCAATTGGGATATGCCAAAGAGAAGTCGTAAAGTGTTTCCTTTAGGTAAAAAAGTGAAAGTTCTCGACTTCGTAAGAAAAGAAAAGCAATCATATGCTGAGGTTGCTAAGATCTACAGAAAGAAGGAGTCTTCGTGAAATTGTGAAGAAGGAAAAAGAAATTTGTCCTAGTTTTGCTGTCACACCTCAAACGGTAAAAGGTACAGCCACAGGGGTGATAAGCACTTAATTAAGATGGAAATTAAATTTGTGGGTGGAAGACATGGACAGGAATCTGGTTGGCAGCTGGGTTCAGTAATCTCCCTGGTTTTAAACATTTGCTGGAGTTTTGGAATGTATTCCCTGTACAGAAGAGGGGCCTACTGTAAAAGACAGAAGACCCTGTGTGCTAAGAGAATATACAATGTAAATCCTAACTCTTGTATGGAATTGCAATGACATTGATTTTTCTAAGACTCAGATGATGCTGTTAAGACTATATGACAATTCTCTGTGCTTTGGGGTCTTACTCATTCTTTCCTTCATTCATCGAACAGTTATTTTGTATCAGGTAGGATGCCTTTAGCTGTGACCCTGGCTCAACTATTTTAAACGGGACGTGGATTGTTTTCTCTCTTAATGATTCCTGAAGTGGGGCAGTTTCAGGATGGTTATTTCAGGGGCTCAGTGACACCTCAAGGACCAGAGTTGCTCTGATCTTTCTTCTCTGAGACTCAGTATGTCAGTTTTGTCTTTGACTGACTCCCTCATGGTCACAATATGGCTGCTGAGGTTCTTGCTCTCACATGTGGATGTTTAAGATTTAGAAGGGGAGGACCCATGTTTTCCCATATGTCATTTTTTGGCAGTATGGAAATTTTTTTCCGGAAACCCTTCAAGAGACTTTCCTTCCTTTCTCATTGGCCAGATAAACCCATCTGTCCATTCCTAAGGCCATCGCTGGCAAGAAGCATTGGGGTGACTGTGACTGGGTTAGTTAGTGGCTCCGTAGAGAAGGGTGGATTACTTGAGCAGACTTAGGACTTTATTGCCAAGGATGGGAGGAGGAGGGGTTGGGCCGACAACTGAAAATGTTGCTACATGTTTAAAAAATATTTTTATTACGGAAAATTTTAAACACGAGGGAGAGTAGCGTAGTGGATTTCCTATTATTTGTCTCTTAGTTTCTAGAATTATCAACATTTTGACAGTTTTAGTTCACCCTATCCTCCCTTTTATCTCTGGCTAGAGTGTTTTATTTATTTATTTTTAACATAGTTTTTACTGATTAATTGATTGATTGATTGATTGAGACAGGGTCTGGCTCTGTTGCCCAGGCTGGAGTGCAGTGGCATGATCTTGGCTCACTGCAACCTCTGCCTCCCAGGCTCAAGACATCCTCTCACCTCAGTCTCCCGAGCAGATGGAAGCATAGGTGTGTACCACCACGCACAGCTAATTTTTGTATTTTTTGTAGAGATGGGATTTTGCCATGTTGGCCAGGCTGGTCTTGAACTCCTGGCCTCAAAGGATCCACCCATCTCGGCCTCCCAAAGTGCTGGGATTACAGATGTGAGCCACCGCGCCTGGATGCTGGCTAGGGCACCTTAAGGTGCATCCCAGACATACATCGTTTTTTAGGTGCTCTGGACATATATGGAGTACCTGCTATCTGCCTAGTTACAGCCAAAGAAGATACCTGTTTCAGGGACAAGAAATTACTGAAAACTCACTGGTATTAGCTACTCTTTGCTACAAAAGACAAAATGCCCTGAAACAAGGGAAAAAGGCAATATCCAGGAAATGGAGTTTTCTCCAAAGCTTTCGTTTGTTCTGGCTGCATCTGACATCCTTTTGATGTTAGAGAACAGGTGTCCTGGGAAGTTCGGGTGGGGAACAGGGGATCCTTCCTCCCCCCCGAGACGGGCGTGGAGCTGAGTGGAAGTTCGGCATCTCATTTGCCATTTCGCCTCTCGGGCTGATGAGACCAATGCTTTCTAAGAGTGGGTTTTGGTTGGGTGACACCTGTTTCTGCATGTTAATAGATTTCTGGGGTAAGATAAAGCTCGGTGATGTCACCTGCAGGTGTGTGAGCCTGTGGTAGCGGTCTGCTGCTTGACATTTGCTTCACAAGGCATCGCTAGCCACATCTGTCCTCAGCTGTGAGAGTGTATGTATGCACCAGCAGGCTGGTTTGTAACCAGAAAAGAGAGTCAGATATAACAGGCTGACTCTGGGCTGGGTTGCAAACACATGTACTTTCCCTATGGCGTTAGCTGGTTTCATTTAGTTACGGAACAAAATACAAATGTTCTTTCTTTAAAATATCACTGTGCCAGGCAGAGTATATTTCCATACACTCTTTTCTGAGTTTCGTAAGCCCACCTGTTTTATTACAGGTTTAAAAGACCCCTCTTCCTCTGTGTGTGTCTGAAACAGGAAGCCTGCCTTCTTCTTTTCCTTCAGTTTTGAAATATTTAATCCTTTGAAGAGAGTTTGCATGCTTCATGCGAGGCGGTGCCTTTGTATATAACACAATAAAATTTGCCACTCATCTACATGCGTTTCTCCATTTCTATATGACAATTAAAGGTCAAATTGCAAAGTTGAATCAGTTATAGCTCTGCGTTTAGGATACGTTCAACCTGAGCTGATTTTATCTGCCTGGGCTTTGTAAAATGTTAGTATTTGCATAGTGAGTTTAAAAACAGAAACCTTTTGCATAACCATATTTGAAAAATCCAAAACAAAGAGAAAGAGAACGGACTGAAGATGTGAAATGATGCCCTTTGACTGGACACTTGTGTAGTCTGGGTGGCTTTTGTGGCAGTTGTGCTGCTTCTGAGAGTAGCTTTCTAGAGTGTGCAAGTGGTGGCTAGGTGTGCTTTGTTTCGTGTGCTGTGCATTTCAGTGCTATGTGAGGATCCATCTGACCCCAATACATTTTATTTGACATGCACAGCTGGGTCGCTGGAGGATGGTTCAGGCCATTAAGAAGAATGCAAAAGAAAACACAGACAGTCTATTCATCAGAACACTATGAAAGGGAGACTTATTGGGGCAGGCTCTGGCAAGAGCACACCTGGAGGAAGGAGAAGGAGGAAAACCAACTGGGCGCCTAGGGAGAAGGGCGGAGGAAATGCAGCTGCTGTTGACCGCAGCCGGCCTCATGGAGAGGGGCTTTGCCAGTGGTGAAACCCGATTCCATTTCCAACTTGTGGAATCGTATTTTAGGATGCTCTGCAAACAAGAGGGTTGGATGGCAGACGTGAGGTCTTATTTGCTGAGGGGTCTTTGCTCACCAGGTGCTTAGCACCCCAGCGGGACCCCAGGCTAAGGAGTATGATGCTCACCTTGCATGTGAGGGTGGCAACCAAGTTCCTGGCCTGTGGGATCAATGCTAGGTCTCCCCAGGCATTCCTCAGACTCGCCAAAGAGGGAAGAGAGGAGGCGACTTCTAAAATCCTTGGAAAGCCGTTTCCTTGCCCTTCTTCAGCCACAAAGATGCCCCAGTAACCTCAGCCCGGTTCTCACAACCTACCGACTCCCAACCCTGTCTTTCCCTTCCTGCTTCCTATCTGTGATTTTGCAGCACTGGTTTCACATTTTGTTCTTTTATCCAGTATAAGATTTCCATTTGTGTGTGCTGTAGGGTTGTCGCCTAAATAGCCTTTTTGTTTTTGTTTTGAGATGGAGTCTTGCTCTGTCACCCAGGCTGGAGTGCAGTGGCGCCATCTCAGCTCACTGCAACCTCTGCCTCCTGGGATCAAGCAATTCTCCTGCTTCAGCCTCCCAAGTAGCTGGGACTACAGGTACCTGCCACCACACCTGGCTAATTTTTGTATTTTTAGTAGAGATGAGGTTTCACCATGTTGGCCAGACTGGTCTCGAACTCCTGACCTCAAGTGATCCACTCACCTCGGCCTCCCAAAGTGCTGGGATTACAGGATTACAGGCATGAGCCACTGCACCCAGCCTCGAATAACCACTTTCTAATTCTGTGTAGAGACCCAGGAAAAGGCCTTACCGCAGCTGCAGTAAGAGGCTGAGGTGCCTGTGCATCACCTTGATCATTTGGACCTTTTCAGAGTGGCCACTCTGAGCCTGGCCTGGGCTGAGACATGGCTTGTGGTCCCCAACTTGCTTACTGGTCCTTGGGAAAAGATCAGTGTGTGTACTTAATTCACCATGATGAATCTTGGTGCAGAAGATGGAGTGCCTGGGGTACCCAAGAGCCTTCCTCTCTGGCCAGAACTCTATCTAGATCTTCAGTACACAGACCAGGAGCTTTGGGGAGAGAGAGAGAGAGAGACTCGAGTTCATGTCTAGGTGATCTGGTGCAAGTCAAGCACATGCGTAGAAGAGCACTCAGGAAGTGGCAGCCGGGCTTATCTGCATCTGAGGACCACAGAGGGAGTTGGTTGTTTAAGATGGCCCCCCATTATCCACTGGTTCCCCTGTTCTCGCAGATCAGAGTCCTGCTGGAAGTGAGTATTACTCTATTGAGCTGAAGTCCACAATAAATCCTACAAGAGCTTCTAGGAGTAACAAGGCGTATGCCCATAATCCCAGCTGCTTGAGAGACTGAGGCATGAGAAGAGCTGAGGCACGAGAATCCCCTGAACCCTGGAGGTGGAGGTTGCAGTGAGTCGAGATTGTGACACTGCACTCCTGCCTGGGCAACAGAGTGAGACCCTATCTCAACAACAACAACAATAACAACCACAACCACCACTACCACCACCACCACCAAAGAAAGCTTTTATTTAAGTATTGATTTTTACAAAATCCTGACTCCCAAATCAAACTAGTTTTCAGACTCAGCAGGCATTTTCAGAAGCCTCTGACTTTCTTTTTGCTTGATTATAAAGCTCAATGGAAATTCTACATCATATTTAAAAACAACAACAACAACAACAAAATCTTGACAAATACCACTTGACAAGACTGACTTATAAACAAAACCCAAACCACTGGAAATGCATGTGGCGTTTCCCGGTGGGACAGGCATTTCAGGTGTTCATTTGGTTAACTGAGCTCTGGGAAGGCCTGAATGAACACTGCCTGGCTACTTTCAGGGCTTTATTTGTCCCATGCCCCCCACTTCCCCTCACATAGGTTCTGCTTCTTGACCTGGAACGGAGAAACTAAAAATCTAACCCCGGCTATATTATTAAATGGTGAACCTTTAAATTCACACAGGCTAGTTGATGGGAATTTCAAAACACGGGGTTAAATTCTGCTGTTACAAAGATGGAACAAAAGCCCTCTGTCTTTTGGAGGTCACTAATCCGGTGTTTGCACCTTATTGTCACTACGTAATGTCTGAAAAACTTGGAATTATTTCCAATTAGTGGGTTTCAGTGGATCTTGCTCTCTGAGCTGTTGACCCCTCGTGTTTGTTTAGCAGGATTTTCTCACTGGGCTGCACCTTGCCCAGCATTGTTTTGCTGTCAAAGCATCTGAACGGCTCCGGGTGACCCCCGCAGAATTGTCCGTGTCGTGTCGTGAGACTGGGGGAGCTGTTGTGAATTTTGTGATGACAGATGGCGGAAGCATAAAAGGCACCTCCACGGGCTTTGTGAAAGGGGATTTGTGCTCTCAGAACCTTTTTTTCTCTCTCCATTCTGGAGGCACTTCTGTGATTGCTGACAGAGCTGCAATGCTGCCCGTTTAGAATAGTGAAACCTTCGAACCGAGAACCCTCACGTGTTGGCACACACCTGCTCAGCAGGCCACTTCGTCCCTCCCAGTCCCCACAGCCAAGCCTCAGACAACCTGAAGGTCTCAGCTACGTGTGATGTTGGAAAAGCTGGTGTTTCCCTGGAAGCTTGACACACTAGAACACTAGAGTTTAATTTGATTAGGACTTCACCTGATTTGTGGAGATTACAGGGCCAGAGTTATCAAGATGGAGAGTGTAGAGCTGAGTGCTGTGGCTCACACCTGTAACCCCAGTGACTCAGGGCATGGGGGAGTTGGAAGCTGAGGTAGGAGGATCGCTTAAAGACAGGAGTTTGAGACCAGCCTGGGCAACATAGCAAGATCTTGTCTCTAAAACAACAATAAAAAAATTAAAAAGAAACGAGAGAGAGAGAGAGCAAAAAGGGGACCTCTTTGGTGCTGCTTATGAAATGGGCATTTGTGATTAGCTGCCTTCTGGGCTCTAACTGAGACGCAGAGGTTGATAGAAGGTCATTTGTATGTGTTGGGCAGAAGCCCAGAGAGATACAAAAATAAGGAATAATGGAGTTTTAAAATTGGTGCAAATGTCTAAATTCTGTGTGTGCTCCTGGCAAATCACCCCCTGGACACTCATTTTAGCCCCCTCAGCACCCCAATGGGGACCCTCTTCATGGCCGAGGGAAACCCCAAAGGCTCCCAGAAAAGAATTGCCCTCTGTGAAGGGGCTGTGGCTGGCTTGGAAGGGTAAGTGGACCTCTGTTGCTAATATTTACCCATTAGTAGAAATCCTGGATTTCCAGCTTGTTTGGAAAATGGGGCAGTCCAGAGACACCCGGGACCCTTATCCTACAAGCAACCACCATCTGGGGCCCCGCAGCATCTCCCACCTTCAATGCACCCACATTCACTAGGTTTTTTTATTTTTCTTACACCTTGCCTGCCTACTCATTTCCCTGGTTAACCGAGTAGGTGTTTCAGTTTGCAAATTTCTGATTTGTTCTAATTCTCTCAGAGAAACTGAAATGTAAATATATAAAAAGGACCTTTAGAATCCATTCCAATAAGATAATCCAAGATGCAGAAAACGTTTCATGCAACAAAGATGTTTTTCTCCGTTATTCATAATATACAAAATTGGAAACAACACCAGGATGGGAGGGGCTTAACTACGTTATGATGTGTTCTTATGATGGAATATTATATAACCATAAAATTATTGCTCATGTAGAGTTTTTAATAACATGGAGAGATGCATGTTGAGTTAATTTTAAAAAGCTGCACATCAGATTGCATGTGCAATGTGCTCTGTTTTCCAAAATATAAAAGCGATATGCATTGAATAAGACTGAAACGAAATTTGCCAAAATATTAGCAGTGATTGTTTTTTGGTGATGACAATATCTATGATTATTTTCTCTTTATTTTACTCTAGGGTTTTCTCCTTTTCTACAATGAATATGCATAGCTTTTATGTTCAGGAAAAAAAGTTAAAAATAAGGAAGAAACAGAAGCCCTGAAGGTTATGTGATTTTCCCTGAGCCCCCCCCAGCTGGTTGATAACAGGGCAGGACTAAAACCCAAGTTCCCCGATTCTGAGATAGGTGGGACTCATTCCATTCCTTAGGGCCAGGCTGCCCTAAGGAGCACCTGGGGTTTATGGCCTCCAGAGTTCTCACTCACAGCCCATGTGCTTTACGTGGGTATGGCTGTCTCTGTGGGGGAGGATGCATATATTATTTGGGTCCTTCGTTTTGCCTTTAATTTCACTGTCATGAGCAATCTGTAAGAACCAGACAGCTGTGCCTCTTGCATAGAAATCAAAGCAAATACAGGCATTACTGCTAGTTTCACAACTCATGTGACTTGTGGGTGTATTTCCTTGGGGGTGCACCTAGGCTAGAGCTTCTCCGATATCTGTTTTTCCTCCTTCTTCTGATTCTTCTCCACTGGGGAGGACAAGCCAAAGCCACTCAGATCCCTTCACTGGGGCACAGAAGTGACACTATGCTTAGAAGAGCCCCTGAGTATACCCTGTTGACTTCGCACCAAAAATGATCGACCTTTCAGCAGGCGTCATGAGAGCCAAAGACCCGAGTGCCCTTTCTAACTCCTGTCACTCACTGCTTTGGTGACTTTGGTCAAATCTGTTCTTTCCCAGAGCATCTCCCATAGTGAGAGATGGAAAGGGGAACACTTTCTGCTGAACGACTTTCTGTAGAGCATGTGGAACAGGCCTGATGGGAGACACTCAGTAAAGGTCCTTGAAGGGGAGAAGTTCCCAAAACTGAACACCAGGGGCTCTCCATCCACCAAGGGTAGACTCAAGCTTCACCAAGCCCACAGGGACCCGAAGCCATTTGTTTCTCTACAACCAGAAACTCAACCATCCAGTGATCCACCCTGGTAGACATGTCCTTGGGAGGTCAAACGCTGTTTGAGACTTGCTGAGTTACGGGATCTTCAGAAGTGCCTCTTGGCTAAGGGCATATAAGCTTTCTTATATGTTTTATCTTATGTCTTATACTCCTGCATGGGGATAGCCTTTTCAAGGAGACCAAGTGTTCCCTCACTTTAGCCATGATGGTCCCTCTCAAGAAGAGAGAGTATTGCTACCATTTGCCTCCAAGATTCAGCCTTGCCTGTATTTTCAGGGCTCTGTCGAATTAACCAGGCTTTCACCAACTGTAATACAGTCCACTTCTTGGCCCTGTGCCTTGTGAACGAGCCAGCTACCCCGACTGGAACTCTGGGCTAAGGTAGGCTGCCGGTTTCATGCTGAGCAGCCTTGTATCCAGGCTGTCAGGCTGGTGTCTCCCTGGAGTGTCCTGGCCAGCCAGCCTCACTGTGATCAGGCACTGTTGGCCCAGGTTTTCCAGCAGGTGGGTTGATGTGCAGGTGGGGACCCGGGGCAGTTGGGGCATGGGAAGTGCCAGGAAGGCCGTTGCCTTCCAATTCTTCTGAGTTTCGTTTCTTTTTTGTTTGTTTGTTTGAAACGGAGTGTTGCTCTGTCACCCAGGCTGGAGTGTAGTGGCGCATTCTCGGCTCACTGCAAGCTCTGCCTCCTGGGTTCACGCCATTCTCCTGCCTCAGCCTCCCAAGTAGCTGGGACTACAGGTGCCTGCCACCACACCCAGCTAATTTTTTGTATTTTTAGTGGAGATGGGGTTTCACCGTGTTAGCCAGGATGGTCTTGATCTCCTGACCTCGTGATCCGCCCGCCTTGGCCTCCCAAAGTGCTGAGATTACAGGCATGAGCCACCGCGCCCGGCCAAGTTTTGTTTCTTATGTTTTTCTGTATGGTGAATGATTTCTGTTTTTCCATGCTTTTGAAAGGACTTAAAAAATCAGGGCCTTCAGGAGAATTTCTAGTTGCTGTGAAAATGAATGCCAACTGGAAATGTAGGTATCAATATCCAAAAGCCTAAGTTTGCCTGTTACGAAAAGTGCAACTGCATGTTTCCACTTGCAAATGTTGAAGGAAGAGATGGACGCCTTTGCCTGGGGTCCCTGTCACCTGGCTGCCCTGGGTTGGAGTGGAGCACACGGCAGGTGTGTAGGGTGGGGTTGGGCTGGAGCCAGCCCTGAGAGTTGCCTCCTCAGATCTGCCTCTCAAACCCTTTCGTTTTTACTTTGCCTTAACTTTGCATTTCTCGATCTTTGAACTCTGGCCTGATTTCACATTCTGAAACCAGGCATGGCTCTCAGTTCTGTGAAGAATAGGATGTTTCGAAGGAGTGATGAGTCACCTTTTATTTCAAGCCAATGAGAAGCAGCCAGCCTAAGAGGTATTGAAGGAAGGAGCATTTGTGATATTTCAAGATAATTATATCTATTTTTAAATTTTATTTTTAATTTTACAAGTGATAGATGGAGCACATTCTTATTATAAACCTCAGCGCCCACCTTGTCCCCTCCACTCTGCCCCTTGCAGAGGCCAGCACTGCCATGGATTTAATGCGTGTGTTTCCAGATGATGTACATGTATTTATGAATGTGTTTGCAAAGAGAGAAATACGTAATTTTATTTGCATTTTTATTTTTGCATGTAAATGATAGCATAATCTATCCATTGTCCTATAATTTATTTTTTTCCTCCACAAAACTAAATGAAGATTTGCCTTATTTTTTTTTTTTTTTTTTAAGATGGAGTCTCGCTCTGTCTCCCAGGCTGGAGTGCAGTGGCGCAATCTTGGCTCACTGCAAGCTCCGCCTCCCAGGTTCATGCCATTCTCCTGTCTCAGCCTCCCGAGTAGCTGGGACTACAGGCGCCCACCAACACGCCTGGCCGTATTTTTCGTATTTTTAGTAGAGACGGGGTTTCACTGTGTTAGCCAGGATAGTCTCGATCTCCTGACCTTGTGATCCACCCGCCTCGGCCTCCCAAAGTGCTGGGATTACAGGCGTGAGCCACCGCGCCCGGCTGATTTGCCTTATTTTTAATTGCTGACACCCATCATGGTAGGTTTATTTAGCTTTATTTACTTGTCTTGATAGACAGAATATAGATTGCATTTCTTGGTGTATCTCAGTGAAGCTCTGTTTTAATGACAAAATAAAATACACTTTTATTTCCTCCCCAGAATAGTAAATACTATTTTAAGACAGAAGAAAACACAAAAGGAAGAATGATTCGGAAGGCGGGGAGGTCAGGCAGCCTGCCCACTGCTGGAGCGTCCAGGCCTGTGGCGTGCTGTGTGCCTCACTTGTGGCCAGCGGGACATGGGGGCCTGGGGACAGCAGTGTCAGGGAGGGGCCATGGGGCAAGCCAGGCATGGGATGAGAGAAGCACCGCTGTGGGAAGTCCCATAGCTGGAGGCAGGAGAGGAGGGGCAGAAGGCGGGAGAAGAGCCAGGGCAGTGGTGTGGGAAAGGAGTGTGTGGACTGACGCCTGCTCTCAAAGGCAGGGAGGGGAACTCTAGGGAGAAGACAGGCTTTGGAAGGGCTTCTCAGGGTGATGAAGTAGGATTAGTTCAGACTCAGTTAAGTGAGTCATTTAGAATGAAGGCATGAAGAATAACCAGAGCCACATGCCCAGCGAGGAGGTGAGCCAAGCAAGGCAAAAAGTGAAGCCAGGAGTAATATTTGAATCAGGAAGATCAGAGAAGAGGAAGGATCCAGAGGTCTTGATGAAGACAAAGAGCTGCTTTGGAAGAGGGGAAACACAGGGGAGGTGCCAGTGGAGGGAGCCAGGGGCAGAGTTGTGGCTTTGCTTTGGGTGACGCAGGCAGAGGTGAAAGTCTTTGAGTGGAGGCAGAAACTTGAGGCACCCCCAGGTCCGTTTGTCTGTCTCTGTATTCACTTGTTCACCCATTCACTCAATCACTCACCGTCTCACCCTCCGCCCCACCTCCCCACTCACTCATCCACTGACTCACTGAGCATAAACGATGCCCCAAGCACAGTCTGGATGCTAGGGAACCCACTGTGCTAGAGACGAGGCTCCTATGCTTTGGAGCCTCCAGTCTGGTCTGGTCAGGGAGAAAGATGCACAAAGATGTGGTACAGAAGGGGCTGCCCCAGAGGCTGGCCAGGGTGCAAGGGGCCACAGGCCTTCCCCCGCGGGCTGCCTGATGCATCAGGGCAGGAATGCCCTGCAGACATTGGTCTGGCCTTGAAGGATAGACCGTGCTTTGCTGAGTGGAGGAGGGAAGGAACAGCATTCCTGTACGAGGGCCCAGCAGAAGTGCTGGGAAGTTAGGTGCGACTGGAGAATAAGGCCCTGTGGGGATGAGAGGATGAGGGAGGCGAAGAAGGGAGTGGACAAAAGTGAAGCTTGGAAGGGCATGGAGCTGGGCTTCTGTCTCTAGCAGATGTCTAGCAGATGTCAGCGAGTTAGCAGGGGAAGACTAGCGCCTGATTCATTTCTGGAGGAAGAGGCCTGGGGGTGTGGTAATGGGTGTGCTGGAGACAAGAGACTGAGGCAGGCACTGACTAGAGGCATAGATCCTTCTGCATCTCTCTGTGTCCATCTCTCCTTCTGTCCACACTTTGGTACTTCCAGAGAAGTTGTTCTCTTCCAGACTCTGAAAGTTAGTGACTAATAAGACGTGGCCCCTGATCACTGGTGTCTGTAGGCTGCTGACTGATATCTTGGATAAAGTATGTGCCCATTTATTTTTCATGCATGATGAATAATCGGTCTGAAAGGAAACAAAGTCCTGTTTGGACAAGGCTCAGGAAGGTGAGAAGGTCTGGGTCGGCACTAGAGGGCCAGTGAGGACTTCTTTTGAATTCCAGGTGTCAAAGGAATCTTTGTGTTTTAGAAATTAGAAGATCAATATTAAATACCTTTTGGTGTATAGCAAAAAGTTGACGTGAAAAAGCAACTCAAAAATTGCTTTTTTTTTTTTTTCTTTTGAGATAGAGTCTTGCTTTGTCGCCCAGGCTGGAGTTCAGTGGCACGATCTAAGCTCACTGCAAGCTCCGCCTCCCGGGTTCACGCCATTCTCCTACCTCAGCCTCCTGAGTAGCTGGGATTACAGGCGCCCACCATCACGCTCAGCTAATTTTTGTATTTTTAGTAGAGATGGGGTTTAACCATCTTGACCAGGCTGGTCTTGAACTCCTGACCTCGTGATCCACCGGCCTCGGCCTCCCGAAGTGCTGGGATTACAGGTGCGAGCCACCGCACCCGGTCAAAAATTGCTATTCTTGATAGAAACACAGGGGAACTGATTTCTTTACACTTGTATATTTTTTGCAGACTATATTTTTGTGTAACGAATTTCGTGGAGTCAATGGAGAAAAGGTAGCTAAGCTTTGGAAACATCCGAAGTATAAATAAAGTGAGAACCACACTATGAAGCAAGTTTCTAAATGAAACTTACTTTGCAAGTTTGATTTTTTGGGGCTGCTCTGTCTGGTGTTATCATTTTCCCTAATTCCTGCAGGGATTGTCATCTGTGGCACCAGAGTCTTTTTCTCTGGAGCTGGGTGCTCCGGTTTCTGGCTCAGGGTTGGCTGATGCACTTTTTCTTCCTGGGAAAGGAAACCCGCCATCAACAGTGCACGTGAGCAATTGATTGCTTTGGCGAGAACTCTCTTCTGTATTGACCCACATGAATCCTGGAAGGAATCTCACGTCTGCTGGTTTTCAGATCACAACCAGCTGGCCTGGTCTTTGTTTTCCATTCTCTTCTTCTAGTACACCCATCTTATTCATTTTTTCACCATCGCTCTGCTAGAATTTCTTTTCTTTTTTCTTTTTTCGAAATAGTGCCTCATTCTGTTGCCCAGGCTGGAGTGCACTGGCGCGACCCCAGATCATTGCAGCCTCAACTTCCCAGGCTCAGGTGATTCTTTCACCTCAGCTTCCTGAGTAGCTGGTACTACAGCCATGTGCCACAATGTCCGGCTAAATGTTTTGTATTTTTAGTAGAGATGGGGTTTTGCCATGTTGCCCAGGCTGGTCATGAATTCCTGGGCTCAAGTGATTCTCCCGCCTCGACCTCCCAATGTGTTGGGATTGCAGGCGTGAGCCACTGCCTCCAGCCTGGAGTTTCTTATGCTGCTAATATATAGGAAGGCTGATGTATTTCCCAAAATTCTCCCTCTGGAAAAGGCACCCTCATGGTCATGGGGGTGACATTGTGACAGTGGCAGCTGACATTTCTTGGGTGCTTGCCATGGTCCAGGTGCTACTCCGAGCACCTTACAGCACCTTACCTATATTATTTACTTTTATCATCACAACAATTCTGGGAGTAGGTACTGTTTGCCCCTCTTTGTAGCTGAGGTAACTGAAGCACAGAGAGGGTAGCCCACATGGCCGAGGTCACACAGCTAGGAGATGGTGAGCTGCTTCCCTACTTGTGCCCTCACTCTCAACCCTAGGGCCCACCGGCATTGTGGATACTCAGCATTTCAAGTCTTATCCCTGGGGAAGGCTGTGTGTATTATAAATCCCGTGTCAATGCAGTCGTTGTTGGCATTGTTTAGGTGTGTATCAGAGCCATACACACTTCCAGACTGGGACAGAAGGTCCCAGGAAATTGCATTTCTGTGTTCTGTCACCCCAAAGGCCTTGCTGAGTACATAGCTTCACCTTTTGTTTAACCTTCTCTTTGGAGGGTCACTGGCCACAATGGCAAATGTGTAGTGGGTCTGCTTGCTGGCGGGAATGTATTCTCTCCTGCTCCCAGGGGCACACGCCAGCACTCATCAGGGCTGGGGCTCGCGTCTCTCCCAGCAAGGCCGGGCCAGGCTCTGAGTGCATCTGTGTCATGCTGGAGTCCCTGCAAGCCCTGTGCTTGCCCAGGTGACCCTCCCTTTATTCGTTGGCCACAAGAGGTGAAGTAGCCAGTGAGTCATTCGAGCCCATGGTGTCTGTCTCCAGAGCCCACAGCCTGAGCCACTGTGCTCTCCTGGCCCTCAGCCACCTTGGAGAGCTGCCATTGCCCCTTGCCATCCTCCTGGCCACGGAAGACCCCTCCTCCGGAAGCAAGGAAGCTGGAGCCCCTTCCTGTGTGAATCTAGCCACTGCCAGCCCCTACCAAGATCCCCTCCGTTGTCAGACGGGCCTAACCTTCTAATTCAAGGTCTGGGTGGGACTGCCCAGGGAGTGTTGCTGAAGGTGTTGAGGCAGGTGGCTTGTAACAGATGCACTGAGCATGTGGGTCTCACAGAGTCTTTTAGAAAATGTGCGTGATTCCTTCCCCGCCTGTTTAAACCCATCGGGGAGCGGGGAAGGCGGAGGACTAGTTCTCTTATGGCTGGGGAAAAATTAGGGCTGTTCCCTTGGTTTTCTGGGTATTTAGGGCGGAGTCTGCCCCACAGTGTTTCCCAGAGTCCCACCTGATGTGCTTCAAGGGTCCAGCAGCCACACGGGCCAGTGCCTACCTGCTGGACAGCACAGAGCATCCCATGTTTGTAGAAGGCTCTTCAGGCTGCACTGCCCTGGTCAGCTGTCGCTGGGCAGGCCTTGTGTAGCGCCATCTACTTGCTTTTCAAGGGAAGCCCTAGACTTCTTTTTTTTTTTTTTTTAGAAGTAAAATCTTCTAAATCTTAACATTTTGTGACATATTCAAATGTTAAACAATTGGGGTATAGGTTGAACAGAACACAGAGGTGGACCGAATTCCAGGGTTAGGAGAGGAGGGCATTAATCTATGTTGTGACAAACCTTCTAGATAGTTCTGGTGCGGGATGAAGTTTAAAAAACATCAGCCTAGGCCGGGCGCGGTGGCTCAAGCCTGTAATCCCAGCACTTTGGGAGGCCGAGGCGGGCGGATCACGAGGTCAGGAGATCGAGACCATCCTGGCTAACATGGTAAAACCCCGTCTCTACTAAAAATACAAAAAACTAGCCGGGCGCGGTGGCGGGCGCCTGTAGTCCCAGCTACTCGGGAGGCTGAGGCAGGAGAATGGCGTAAACCCGGGAGGCGGAGCTTGCAGTGAGCTGAGATCCGGCCACTGCACTCCAGCCTGGGTGACAGAGCAAGACTCCGTCTCAAAAAAAAAAAAAAAAAAAAAACATCAGCCTAAACCATTTAGTTTGCCCACAGTTATGCCAGGGAAAGTCAGAGCTAGAACCCAGGCATTCTGATTTGCAGCCAACATCACCCTCATGGGCAAGGCCAAGTGTTGGGATGTTCCATACCGTGGACAACTGGTCACCACCCACCCCACACTGGGTTCTCACTTGCCATCTCTGGATGACTGAAATTTTTCTAGATATGATGCTTTCCTCTTCCTTTGTAATTTCTCCTTGGCTCCTGGGAAGCAGCGGGGAGAGGAACCCATGTAGGGGTCACCAAGCCTGCTGACTGTGACAGGTGGAGTTTTGGTTTGAATGAGGTCAAAGTAGTGGGCAGAATCAATGGAGAGGTCAGGCCTGCTTAGGAGAAACCCCTGACCCATGGCTTAAATCACCCCAGTGTTGGAAAATCTGTTACTTACTGCATGGGATCCATTTCCTAGTGACAGACTAATAATGACCTCATTACATACTTTTCAGAATTTGAAATTAGTATTTCTTGCATGTTGGAGAATGTAGTACCAAGCAGGTACTGCTTTTTGAAACTTTACTGGATGTCATTTGATAGGAGATATTTTGCATTCCTGGAATGCAAAACGTGTTGGAAAAATCCCTTTCTGTGTGTCTGCCTGGACAAGGCAACCCATGGGGATCTGGCTTTGTTTAGTAGTCTGGGGAAGGTCTCCAGTGGTTTCTGTTGTGAAAGAGGCACCCTGTCCATTTTAGGCTGAGAAACATTTGGAAATAGAACCATGATACCCCATAGACCTTGCTGACACTCTGCTTCCAGAAAAGAAGTAGGAAATAATATGGAAGCGTCAACCACTGGTCCCAGCCCAGTGGAGAAACAAACACCCTGAAGCTTGCACAATGAAGCACTTAAAACTGAGAGAGTTATTAATGCCATTTGTCTCAGGGGACTGTGGATTTCATTCATCACATCCTTGCCATGATCTTACTGGTTGGGGATGTGACTCAACGGGAATGTTCAGTTAACCGTGTGGAAGAATGCGATGGGTCTTACATCACTGCTATGAAGGTGAAGTTCAAGTTCAAGGTCAAAATCACTGGTGGTAAGATGAAAGTCAAGAAAAGCAGCATCTCTGCCTCCCTGGGAGCCAGGAGCAGCAGTCTCCACTTAACCTGTGGTCACAGATGAGAGCACCATAGCACACTGAGACATCTCCCCTGACCTCAGCTCCAGGCGCCGTTTGGAGACCAACACTCATAGTGACCTGGGAGCGAGGGGACGCTTCCTTTCGGTGCCTGCATCCTGTTGACTCATTCTGAGACTCACTTCTCCCACAGGCTTGTTCTGCCTCCTGTTTGTTTCGCATGGCCTGGTGTTTCAGTAATCTACCTCTGTGTAACAAACCACTCCAAAACATAATGCATTCAACTATAATGATTGTCATTGCTCAAAAAGTACGTATCAGGAACTTGGAATGTTGTCATCAGGGGTTGTTCACATAAGCTGCATGGCAGCCAGGAGCTCAACTGAGGCCGAAACATCTGAGTTGACCTCTTGTCCTTCAGGGCCTCTCTGCTGGCCTCGAACCATCACATCATCGAGGCTGGACTTCCTGATATTGTAGTCCCTGGGTGCCAAGAAGGAGCACATGGAAACTGCCAGACCCCCTGAAGGGTAAGCCTGGAACTGGTGTAGCATCATTTGTTCTGTCTGCTTTTGGTCAAAGCAAGGCTGAGGCCCGTCAGGATTCAAGAGGAGGGGACATACAGGGCATCTCTTGATGGCTGCAGTGCCAGAAATTTGTAGTTACCTTGAATTCACCACCTTCAATTTGTAGCGGGTACAAAACCTGGGCCTGACTGAGGTTAGTGCATATATATGGGGTGGTGCCCAACCAGGAGAGCCTCCTTGTGGGCCAGGTGTCCCTGTCCTGGGGGTCTCCTAACCTTCACAAAACTGGCCAGAGGCCTTTCTTGCTGGCTCTAGGTCACATTGATGGGAGAGTAGCCTCTCCCAGGTTCTCTCTTTTTTTTTTTGAGACGGAGTCTTGCTCTGTCGCCCAGGCTGGAGTGCAGTGGCGCGATCTCCACTCACTGCAAGCTCCGCCTCCCGGGTTCACGCCATTCTCCTGCCTCTCAGCCTCCCATGTAGCCGGGACTACAGGCACCCACCACCGCACCCGGCTAATTTTTGTATTTTTAGTAGAGTGGGGTTTCACCAGGTTAGCCAGGGTGGTCTTGATCTCCCGACCTCGTGATCCGCCCTTCTCGGCCTCCCAAAGTGCTGGGATTACAGGCGTGAGCCACCGCACCTGGCCGTGCCTCTCCCAGGTTCTCATGCTCAGAGGAGACCTGTCTCTTCCAGCAAGGTCACGCCAGGCTTTGAGTGCATCTGAGCTGTCTGTCACTGGCCACCTGCACCCAGCTCCAGGAGGCTGCAGGGCATGGCTGGCCGCCCTCTGCTTTAAGGTCTAGTTGGAGGCCCCGGTTTCAGTTCTTAAGAGTGATGCTAGACTGTGGTGTTTCTGTTAACCTGGATTTTGGAATCCCTTGGTGTGTGGGTGTTGGGGGATAGAGACTAGAGGGAGGGGCTGCTTGTTAGCGAACGCCTAAGCCTCCTGAAGGGCTTGTTCCTGCCTTGGCTCCAGTGCAATGTCTCCAAGGAGAGAAGGGAGTGATGCGCCACGGGCTGCGGGAGCAGCACGGGGTTGTTCAGTTATGCTCCAAATATATTTTACTTTTGTAGTGAAAACTTGTGTAGCGTTTCCATTTTGCTTTTTCTGCCTGCATTGGTTTTTACATAAAACGAATGTTTTATGAGTCACAGTGGCACTCTAGGCAAATGTTCTGGGTTCCTCAGTCACGCAAAATCCCCAGGCTGCCCTGTCCCTGAAGAAGGTGACAAAATTGGGGAAGTTCTTGTCATAAAACTGTGTTGTCCACACCACGGGTCACTGGTGGCGGCATTCTCCCAGGACCCTGCCTGTGGCTAAGGGGAGGGTCCTCGGGCAACAGGGGGCTGGTGGATTGGGCGCTCAGGCACGCCAGCGTTTGATGCCTGGGAGTCCAGTGGGAGGTCTGGGAGGAGGCTCGGTGGCAGCCAGAAGGCCTGGCCCCAGCTGGGGCCCAGTGTGGACTCAAGCTCAGCTCTAGGGAAACAGTGTGTCAGTCGGGCGGGGGATGGTCCACAGGATGCCATGAGCCCCAGGTAGCAGGATGTTTGCTGAGCCTGCTCTTACAAGTTTTAAAGTATTGTCTTATGTGTGCCTCTCAGCAACCCTGTGGCAGAGGTACTGGAATTATCCCTGTCTCTCTTTTGGGTACCTGGTTGGGGGGAAGGGGGCTACAATTTGCTCCAGGTGCCTCCTTGACCACTGGCCCCACTGCCCAGCTTCAGCACAGATGGAGTAGAGCCAGGGAAGGCTGTGAGCCTCCCTGCTCATCCCTCAAATTGCCCTGGCTCCTGCCATGCGGGAATCCCGGACCTCCCAGAGTGTATCTGTTCAACTGCATTTTCTGCATCTGTCCCGCAGGGCAGGTTTGTATACAGGGAGACAGGCTCTCCAAGAAAACAACGGGGCCACTGCAGGTTTTGAGATGTCCTTGAGGAAGGTCATGCAGCCCTTCCCTCACCAGTGTATGAGGCTGAGGATGGGGCACAGGGTAGCTCTGTGGTCCTGGCATCCACCGTGTAGCGTTGGCCACCCCTAGGGCTCTATCCATGCCCTGGCCCTCTGGGTGTGAGACCTGAGGCCCAGAGCACTGTGCCGGGTGGAAAACAGCAAACCCACCCCAGAGCAAGAGCCGGGGAGGATGCCAAGAGGGCAGGTGAGCACTGCTTGCCTTGGGAGAGAGGGCAGCAAAAGGGAGACCAGCCCCCACCCTCAGCTGCCTGTGGGGCTCCGCAAGGCAGCAGGAGGCAGCGGAACCAAACAGAATGCTTTTGGGGTGGTGGTGAGGGGCTGCCCCGCGGCAGGGAGAATGGGCACGACATTCGTGTGTCCCACATTGGTCGGCATCAGCATGACAAGAAATTGTTTAGTTCTGTGGTTTCAGGCTCACTGCAAAATACCTCCCTCCCAACCCCAGGTTTCCCTTCCAGTCACACCTGACATCCCTCAGTCAGAGCTGGGCCTAGAGGCTGGAGGGTGAAGCAAGGCAGATGAAGGTGGGTCCCTGGGAAGCGGGATGAGCAGAAAAATTGGAGTTGAGAGGCCCCAAGAGCCCCTCTGCCATTCAGCCTGACCTTGAGCAAACCCATCACTGTCCTCATTAGAAGGCAAGAGAGGACGAGATTAGCATTTCTGCACATGACTGGATGGCCTCCTTCAGCACAGGGAGGGGAGTGGTTGCTAAAATAGTAATAATGGTGCTACCACATGACGGTGCCCACCTCCTCTGGGTGTTGCGAGGGTTTAACAAGTTAGAGCAGAGCAGAGCTCACGGTGGAGGCCATGAGGGCTGTGCTGCTGGTGTTTTAGAATGATTGGCTTTATTATTTGCATCCTTTTCTGAATTTCAGGAGGATTCTCGGGCTCCATCCTGGATCTCATGAATCAACATCCCTGGGGGTGGGAGGTGAGAATCTGCCTTTTATGAAACACATGCTTCAGGCCCCAGAGCCCTAAACTGGGAGGTCGCTGAGGTCTCTCTCTCCTGTGTTCTCTGGGAGCAGGATTCTCACTGACCTTGTTCCCTTGTCCTGCCATTGGCAGGATTTTAAGCTGTGATCAGGTCAGCTCTAAACCCAAGCACTGACGCTAGCTTGCCACGTGGCTCCGCTCTGCAACCTGATGGCAGCCTCTGAGCCGGTCCCTTGTCTGCATGCAGGCCAATGAGGCAGCACAGTTAGAGTGAGGCCGACTTCCCACGTGCCTACCTAAGCCAGGATGTACACTTTGTTTCACAGGGACAAAGGATGGCCATACATGCATAAATGTCATAAGTGGAAACTGCCACCTTTGAGAATATTTTCCTTTACTCTTGAAGAGGGAAGGACCACGGAGAGCATTATTTCAGGGTTCTGTGAGTCACTGCACACTTCTACTTTGTTTATTAGGTATATTTTTTGGACAAAGAAGAATGCAACTTTGAACACTGTGTCACCGCAAGCCACACAATTGTAAGACTCTCCTCTTTACACCTTTGACATGCAAGACCCTTGTAGATATGGGGAGGTGTGGAGCGTGGCGCTCCGGAAGTCACCGACCCAGCAGACAGGCTCAGGCTGTGCACGTGGGTATGGGCTTGGGGCTGTGGGTATGTGGTCCCCGTGTTTGGGTGCACAAGTGTGGTTTCTGGCTGCATTTTTCTGGCTCCTCTCCTCTGGGAGCCCCCTGCTGCTCACCTCGATCCTATCATTCCAAAGGGAAAGCTACTTTTCTAGCACCCAAGTGGAATTGCATCCTGCAGTGGGCCCAGCTCTGCCTGGGCTGGAGGCCAGGCAGCGTGCTCCCTCATCCTGCTGCTGTGGGATTTAGGGAAGGCCACCTGACCTCTGTGAGCCTTGGGTTCCTCATTTGTCAAATGAGGATTGTAAATCCCACCCTCATGGCTCCTAAGTGAAGCTGTTGAAAGGCATTCGTAACCTCTACAAGGGATGAGGAGGTTAGGGCACACAGACTCACCTGCAGGTGAGTCCCTGGCTCAAGGACACGCAGGAAAGAAACAGCAGAACCACTTCTGGGGCCCCAGAGCCTGTGTAAATCCACTCTACTTTATTTTAAAAAGCACCAGCTGGAATCCTCAAAGAAAAGTGGGGAGGCTGGACGCCTCTGCTTTTAAGGAGACTGGACACATCATTGTATCTAGCTTCTTTCCACTGATTGCATGGCACTTTATAAACGTCCCTCTCAAAGAAAGAAGGCTTGGAGGCATCCTCTGTGATAGTGTGCCTTGGCCCCAGAACTGTGTTTCTGGAACTTGAAAGCCAACTTGTAATGCTCTGTCTTGGAATCTAGACCCAGGCAACCCCAGGGTGGCAGCTTTTTTCTTGAGGAGGGGCACCACAGGAGACCCACACCCAGAGAGAGGCAGGCAGAGAAATGAGTGGGCCGGCCACGGTTCCAGGGAGGGTTCCGGGCTGTGCAGGTAGAGGGAGATCCCCCGAGGTGCGTGTGGTGCGCCATGCCCAGGGGCTGGGTCTGCAGGCTGGGTCAGATAGGCCGAGGCCCGTTCCTCTGGGAGGTAGCGAGCAGGCTGGGCAGCGGGGCCAGGCCTGTGCCAGGAGCCCGTCTGGGGTAGATTGCATCGCACTGTGTGCAGCGTGTCCCTCCAGCTTGCCCAGGACCCCTGCCTTCTGTGGCTCGTGGCTGACAGGTGCTTCTCCGCAGGCACCGTGGGGCCACTGCAGCCAGGTGTCAGGACAGAGTGATGGCGGCTCGGTGTCAGGTCATTCTGTGTGATGGCATGGCGACGGATTTAACACACTGGCACAGACGGGTTGGAATCAATGAAATGATTCTAAAGGTATTTTTGGTCCATTTGTTTATTCTTTCAGCAATGTTTGTTTGAGTGCCCCCTAGGTGCCAAACTCTGTTCCAGGTATTAGGGATATCACGGTGAACCAAACTGATGAAAATCTCACCCTTGTGGAGCTGACAGTCTAGTGGAGGAAACATCTTTTTCCTCTAAAAGATAAATCAGTAAAATATGAATTATATCAGTGATACTGAAACTGAGCCTGGGAGGCCGGAGCTTAAGTCTCTCTATTACTCCCCATCCGTGCTCTGGTGGCTTCTTGCAACCTCCCTGGGCTGTGCCTGGTGGTGGCCCTGTTGCCCGCTATATCACAGAACCTCAGGAGGTGCCCGGTAGGTGACATGAGAGCAGAATGCTCAGGAAAGTTTCCTGTTTGCTGCGAGGGACCCTCCTTCTCCAGCACGGCCAGCAGCAGTGGGCGTGGCTGTCTCAGTTCCTGCCCTCTCTGAGGCAGCACGCGGAGGGTCGTGCTGGCTGCCTGGGAACTTCTGCCACCCTCTGCCTCATGGACTCTCCTCTGCCTGCCCTCTGCTCTGCAGGCAGCAGGGCATCTCCAGTCTTGATGCAAGCTGCCCTCGACTCTTCAACAGCTCTGAATCGCCAATGGCAGAGCAAGCTTCCGCTGGGGTCCGTGTGCTTGCTTTCCAGATATTTTTAGAAAGATCTGTAACTTCTGTCTTAATTTATGTTGGTTTAATAAGAAATCACATTTCTGTGGGATCTGCACACATAGGGTTTTGTTTGATTGTTTTTTCAAACACTGTAGATATAGCTGAAAACAGAACTTAACCCTTTAAACATAGCCACTCGGTTGATGCAGCTCACAAACCCACAGGATTTCCTTTTCCTACAGACTCCACTCTGCTTGGGTCACCACGGAGAGTCCATGTCACCATGTTATCTCAAATTTACAAAGGTCACACCCTCTACTGACATTGAGACTGTGCATTACCCAAAACCCTGGAGGCCAGAAAAGCCCACTGGGATGAGATTGGTCACCTGGAGGGTGAAGACAGAGGAAGGGAGGGAAGCAGTGCCCAGCTTCACTGCCTGCTGGCGTCTCACCCACTGGTAATGACTCTGCACCTGAACGCCATGATGTGTTGCATCTGGGGAGGGCGCTGCATCCCGCAGCCGTGCAGCAATCCTTCTTCCTGAGCAGGTGCTTTGTACCCTAGATCTGGAGGGGCACAGGCGCCAAGTGCTCCTCAGGCACTGGAAGGTTGGGTGTGTGAGCATCAGGAAGCACTCTTGGATTATTTCGCCATGTTTTTAAGCAAGCTCATTCGGAGGGTCATCAATCTCATGTCAAAATTGAAAACAGTCCCCATGCTTTCTGAAAATCACAGGCCCTTCCTGAGTCTGTGAATAAAACAACAAAAAACCTAGGTTTTATGAACAGTTTCAGTTTGGATTTTCAAAAAATTTTTTTTTTTTTACCAATACTTTCTCTGTGATTATCCATCATGTCTAAGAGAGAGAAGAGCAGCAGAAAGGATCAACATGCCCATTCCACAGATGGGGAAAATCAATACACGACAAAGGAAGTGTTTTCTTTGCAGGTGCTTTCTAGTGAAGGGGTTGGCAATCCTTCTCTTTAAAGACCAGATGGCAAATATTTCATGCTTTGAAGCCCGTGGGGTTTCTGTTGTAGCTACTCAACTCTGCCACCGTAGCTGAAGAGCAGCCATGGATAATACTTCAATAAATGAGCATGGCTGGCTTCACTTAAACAATATTAATATCAACAGGCAACCGGCTTACTGGCCCTTCCCTAACTGATGGGGAAATAGGACCTGATCCTCAGACCTTCTGAGTATCCAGACCTAAACGCTCTCCTAGAAGTTGTTTTTCCTCCTTTGGAAACAAAAACAAATTCCGTTTGGGCGAATAGCAGCCAACATACCACAAGTAGTCCTTCTAGGAAGTAGAGAACACATACAGTTCTGGATAAAAATATAAAAAGCATCTTGTTTTTCCGTGCTTTACTAGGCAGAGAGAGAAAGTGAGGCGAAGTGGTAAGAAAACACCGCTCCAGGGATACTGTAAGTGGAAGCTGGTGGTGCCCTGGGGGCATCTGTAATCTCAGTGCACCTCAAGCTTCTGGATTTGTCAGTCCATTGCTTTAGGATAGGATACCCAGGGCCAACACAGAGTAGGGAGGTGGATTGAGAGTTGCATGTGAAGTTGGGACCTGGCAAGGTGACATTGTCAGTGACAAGTAGGGCCTGGATAAAAGATGAGGATGATAAGGGAACTTGGCTGTCTTGACCTTAGATCCGATGGAGGGGCCAAGAAACCTAAATGGAGTCTGGGGATAGATATCCCATATCTGTATGTTCTGGAATTCTCTAGCTGAGAATTTAGTGTAAGGCCACTATGGGCTAAAAATACCCTCAAGCCCTGGGAACTCATCTAAAATCTTCTCTGGAGGAAGCACATTAAGCCCGGATTTCCCAAGAAAATATTAAAAGAAATACGATCTCGCAATCTAAACTCACATAGCACACAAGTAAATAAGGTATACTGGACAGGCCAGCAGAAATAATGAACAATAGTATCAGATCTACAAAGACTGCAGATACTACCAACTGGAGAAAATGAAGCATATTTAGTATATTTAAAGAAGCAAAAGAAGGTGTCAAAAGAAGACCAAGGAATAAGAGGCTTTCAGAAATGACCAAGCACATCAAAAACAAGGAGGACTTTTACAAGTGAAAAATGCAATAATCAAAAATGAACTCAAAAGAGAGATTAAGTAGATCAGACACAACTAAAGAGAAACTTAGTAAATGAGAAGCTCTATCAGAAGAAATTATGCCTAATACATGGAGACAAAGAAATGGAAAATATTCGAGAGGTGTTAGGAAACACACAGGAAAGAATGAACAGCTTTAACGTATGTTGAATTGATATGCAAGAAACAGGAAATGCAGGCCGGTGCAATGGCTCATGCCTGTAATTCTAGCACTTTGGGAAGCTGAGGTGGGTGGATCACTTGAGGTCAGGAGTTCAAGACTAGTCTGGCAAAAATGGTTTAGTCTCTACTAAAAATACAAAAAAATTAGCTGGGCATGGTGGTGCACGCCTGTAATTCCAGCTACTTGAGAGGCTGAGGCAGGAGAATCCTTTGAACCTGGAAGGTGGAGGTTGTAGTGAGCCAGGATCCTGCCACTGCTTTCCAGCCTGGGCAAGAAAGTGAGACTCCATCTCAGAAAATCAAAACAGGCCTGTGCGGTGGCTCATACTTGTAATCCCAGCACTTTAGGAGGCAGGTGGATCACAAAGTCAGGAGTTCAAGACCAGCCTGGCCAAGATGGTTAAACCGCATCTCTACTAAAAATACAAAAATTAGTCAGGTGCGGTGGCGGGTGCCTGTAATCCCAGCTGCTTGGGAGGCTGAGGCAGAGAATTGCTTGATCCTGGGAGGTGGAGGTTGCAGTGAGCTGAGATTGCGACACTGCACTCCAGCCTGGGCGACAGAGCAAGACTCCGTTTCAAAAAAAACCCAAAAAACAGGCAAAACAAAACAAAAACAAAGAAATAGGAAATGCAGAGAAATGACAGGAAGAACAACTAAAATAAATATTGGTTGAGAATGTTTCAGAATTGATAAAGAAAACAATTTTTGAGTCAGAAGCCCAATCACATCCAAAGAAAATGAATTTTAAAAGCCCACATCCAATCCCATTGTATTGAACTGAAGAGCAGGTTGCCCAGAGAGATGGTAGATTTCCCACCCCGGGGCAGCAGCCGGACTGAGAGGCCCTCAGCAAAAACTCAAGGCAGGTGTCCATGCCATGGAATCTTCAAACTGTTGAAAGAAAAAATGATGTAGCCTAGGATATCTATTTAAATAAATCCTCTTTTTTTTTTTTTTTTTTTTTTTTTTGAGACAGAGTCTCACTTTGTCACCCAGGCTGGAGTGCAGTGGCACGATCTCGGCTTGCTGCAAACTCCGCCTCCTGGGTTCACGCCATTCTCCTGCCTCAGCCTCCCCAGCAGCTGGGACTACAGGCGCCCGCCGCCATGCCTGGCTAATTTTTTGTATTTTTAGTAGAGACGAGGTTTTTCACCGTGTTAGCTAGCCAGGATGGTGTCGATCTCCTGACCTTGTGATCCGCCCACCTTGGCCTCCCAAGAAATCCTCTTTTGAGAAAGCAAAATGAAGACACTTCAGAGTACAAACTGAGAACATTTATTACCAACAATATCTCCCCGAAAAGAACTGAATGATATTCCTCAGGAATAAAGAAAATAATCTTTGAAGCATGAGATGGGTTGCAAGAAGACATGAACAGAGAAATTGGTTAACGTTTATTTAATCTACACTGCCATCAAATGTTGAAACAGTAACGGTATTGACTGATTTGTGGGAGGGTAGAACACCCCAGAGCAGTTGTGTGAGGTGCGTGTCTGCAGCCAAGCACTTAGGGCCTTTTTTTTGCTTAGTAACAAGGGCAACTGAGGTTCCATTAGGTTAAATATGCATGCTGAAATGTCTGTGGTGGCCACTAGAAGAATAGAAACAGACTATACGATTTCCAAATGAATAGAGGAGAAGACATAGATTGAAAGGAAAAAAGGGCCAGGCATGGTGGGTCATGTCTGTAATCCCAGCCCTTTGGGAGGCTGAGGGCCGGTTGATCACTTAAGGTCGGGAGTTCGAGACCACCCTGGCCAACATGGTGAAACCCTGTCTCTACTAAAAATACAAAAATTAGCCGAGCGTGGTGGCAGGTGCCTGTAATCCCAGCTACTCAGGAGGAAAAGGCAGGAGAATTGCTTGAACCCGGGAGGCGGAGGTTGCAGTGACCAAGATCCTACCACTGCATTACATTCCAGCCTGGGCAACAGGTGAGACTCTGTCAGGAAGGAAGGAAGGAAGGAGGGAAGGAGGGAGGGAGGGAGGGAAGGGGAAGGAAGGGAGGGAGGAAGGGAGGGAGGGAGGGAGGGAGGGAGTAAAAGATACAAGAAATGCAGACATAGAGTGAAGAGTACCTTCTCTGTCCCCTCTCTGTCCCCATTCACCTTCCCAGCGTGATAGTCCCAGTCACAGGGAGCAAGTATGCAAGTATCCTTTCCACCTACAATGCATTTAATTCGAACCGTATGAATTGTTCTGCCAGTTTCTTTTTTAAACTTAGCAGTATGTCTTAGAAATCTTTCAATAGGGTTTATGTTATTGTGCCATTGTTTAGATAGACCAGAATTTACGTAACAATCCTTCTACTGACAGACACTTCTGTTTTTATGATTTTTGTTCCACCATTACACAAAGAAGGCTGTGGTGAGTGACTTTGTACCTGTGTATCTGTGTCCGTATGTGACTGTTTCTGTAGGATGGATTCCTGGGGCTAGAGTTGTTACATACGACTGTGGCAATTTAAACATTGCCAGACTGCTCTGCAAAAGACTCCACTGGCCAAGCACAGTGGCTCGTGTCTGTAATTCCAGCACTTTGGGAGGCTGAGGTGAGAGGATTACTTGAGCCTGGGAGGTCAAGATTGGAGTGAGCTGTGATGGCACCATTGCACGCTAACCTAGGCAACAGAGTGAGACCCTGTCTCAATGATAACAACAACAACAACAGCAAGACTCCATCAATGAAGCTCCTAAGATTGAGGAGCTCCTTTCCCCCACCTTCACTGACATTGGGTATGGCAAAACTGGTTTAGTTTTGTTTTCCTCATTGTTTCTGGATTTTTAATCTCTTAGGAAGAGCGTCCTCATGTGAGACTATACAAATATCTCTGAATTTACTTTTTTCTACATTTGACTTTTGAGATCATTGGAAGATTAATTTTAAGTTTCTAATATATTTTTTCCAAGTGGATAGCCAGTTTTTCCTACACCATTTTATTGAACAGTTCATATGTATATATATGTGTATGTACACACACATATGTTATATATCACATATATATCATATACATAGATATACAGGATATTGTTTCAGGGTTTTCTAGTGAATTCCACAGATCTAAGACTTCCTGTAAAACATGAATTAATTCTTTCTTGAGGGTTTTCTAGATTCACTTGTGAAATTATGAAATTATTTGTGTCATACTCTTTAGGGATAAATCTCTGGTAACTTAAAAATTATATCATAAATTGATTTCCAAAATTTAACTATTTTACTATAACCTGTTTTCTTTGTAAATATATATATAAGCTTTATTAAAGTATAATTAACATACAATAAACTGTGCATGTTTACAATGCACAATTGATAGTTTTCACATTCATGGCACCATCACCACAATCAAAATAATCAACATATTCATCACCCTCGAAAGTTTCCTTGTGTCTCTCCACAATCCCTCTCTCCCATCCTCTTGTTTTTCTCTCCCATCCCCAGGCAATCAATAATCTGCTTTCCATAACTATCAGTTACCTTGCATTTTCTAGAGTTTTATGTGGGTGGAATAGTACAGTATATACTCATTTCAGTCTGATTGATTCTTCTTTTAATCAGTGTAATTATTTTGAGATCCGTTCATGTATCAGTAGTTAATTCCTTTTCATTGTAGATTCAGTTGCATGGATGTATCACAGTTTGTTTACCCTTTTACCTGATGGACATTGGGTTTTTTTGTTTATTTTTTTTCATTTGGGAGCTATTTCCAATAAAGCTGCTACGAACATTTGCATGTAAGTCTTTTTTAGGGACATATGCTATCTTTTCTTTCAGGCAAATAAGAATAGAATGGCTAGATCATGTAGTAGGTGTATGTTTAACTCTCTGAGAAACCACAGCAGTTTTAAGTGGTGTACCATCTTACTTTCCCAACAGCAGCGCATGAGAGTTCCAGTTGCTCCATGCTCTCAGCAATCCTTAGTGTGGTCAGTCTTCAATTTTAGTGATTCCAGTAGTGTGTAGTGGTATCTCATTGTGGGTTTCGTTTTCATTTCCCTGAGACAAATGACACTGAACATCTTTTCTTTGCATGCACTTGTTTGCTATCCATTTATTTTCTTTAGTTAATTATCTGTTCAAATCTTTCACCATTAAAAAAAAATTGGCTTTCTTCCACGTTAGTGAGTTTTAAGAGTTCTTTGTATATTTTGAATACAAGTGTTTTATCAGATTTGCAAATATTTCCTCCCAGCATGTGGCTTGTCTTTTTGTTCTCTTAATAGTGTTTTTCAAAGGGCAGAAGTTTTTAATTTTCATAAAACCCAGCATATTATTTTTTTCATTTATGGATCATAAAATGTCTTTTGGTTTTGTATCTAAGAAATGTCTTTCTAACCGAAGGCCACAAAAGATTATTTTTTATTTTCTAGAATTTATATAGTTTTTGGGTTTTACATTTAAGTTAATGGCTGATTTTTTCCCTTAATTTTTGCGTATAGCTTACGTAAGGTGTGGATCAAAATTGACTTTGTTGCATGTAGATATCCAGCTGTTCCAGGTCCCTTTACTGAAAAGACCATCATTTCTCCGTGGAATGGCCTATGCTCCTTTTTGATGACCTTTTCAGCCTTTTTATTGGTCATTGATCTAATCAGTTTTCTCTTTGTTTTGGGTCAATTTTGATAATGCATATTTCTCAGAATATCATTCAGCAATCCCCAGCTATCGGAGTAAAAGACCCATTGTTAACAAAGTTGTTTGCGTGTGTTTCAAAGGTTATTTCTCATATTAAGGTTCATTTACCAGTTTCTGGCTCAGCTTTCTCTGGGTAGACCCCCACTGATGTAATAGTGCCTTCTCCACAAGAACTTTGTGCAGGTTTCCAAACAGTGTCCTATCCTTCCATTCACGCTCTATGAGTCTCTGCAGAAGGCATTCCACGCCCTTTCCGTCATTGGTTTTTTTTTTTTTTTTTTTTTTTTTTGAGACGGTCTCACTCTGTCACCCAGGCTGGAGTGCAGTGACACCATCTTGGCTCATTGCAACCTCCACTTCCTGGGTTCAACCAATTCTCATGCCTTAGCCTCCAAAAAAACTGGAATTACAGGCATACACCACCATGCCTAGCTAATTTTTGTATTTTTAGTAGAGACGGGGTTTTGTTATGTTGGCCAGACTGGTCTCGAACTCATAGCCTCAAGCAATCCACCTGCCTCAGCATCCCAAAGTGTTGGGATTACAGGAATGAGGCACTGCGCCTGGCCCCCTTTCATTACTCTTAATAATCAGTTCTAAACTCAGTGCACATTTGTCTGGTGGGCATAGGATAGTCCTGGTTTGCTCCTGTCAGCAAGAATAATTTTTAATAGCATCCTTTTTAGTTAAGTGTCCTACCTTTGGACAGTAAAATTCTTTCTCAGAAGGTCTTTCATTATCTGACCTCTGCCTGCCTCTCCAGCATCATCTTGGGTTACTTTCCTAAGCAGTCTCTTCTAGCCATACCAGCCATATCACACACGCAACTCTGAGTGCTATTTTATGTTTAGGAATGAGTAATACTTCCTATCTGATTTAAATATATTTTATTATTATTTCAATAACCTCTTGATTTTCAATATTTACGAAAATTGTTCATACATGCTGCCTTTGAACTAGAAATTTATTTTCTAGAAATGTACTGAAAGACATACACCATCCTTTGTATGAGAGAAAAACGTATGTATATTAAAGAATTGCATTATTTATCATAGAGACATACAGTACACACTTAAATATTAGGGGAAGTTGGTTAAAGAAAAGGTAGTTAATTCATGTGATGGAGTACCACGTGGTGTTACCAAAAGTGAAAGGATGGGTAATAGGCCCTGTAGAGGAGGTAAAATTTTACCTCTACCATCTTAAGGTTTTTCAGCTGGGCCTGAGAATTATATTGACGTAAGACAGATTAACAGGAGCAAAACATACACATTTATATAAGTTTTAAGTAATATGGGAACCCTTATAAGGAGAAGACCCAAAAAGGTGGCAACATTCAAATGTTTTTATACTAGGTTGAACAAAGAGAAGCAGTTGTGGAAAATTAACTGAACTATGTGGGGAAGGTAAAGAAGATAAGAACTATCTTAACAAGGTGGGTTTGTCCAGAATTCTCTGAGTTCCTAGTCCTTGTTAAAGAATGTTTCCTTTCTCCTGGCACAGGGAGGGGATCTTTCACTTGAGAGTTTTTAATCTCCTGTTTTCAGAAAGAAAAGGGGAGACTAGAATTCGCTTCTTACATCTTTTGTTTTTCCAGTGCCTTTTACTCGATATAATACTTTTACCAAAGTGGCATATTTAGGGGTTACATATTCTGCCACACTTAAGCACTGACATAAAAGGAGCTCAGAGAGATGTTACTAAGTGAAAAAAAAACGAAAACAAAAAACCAGATACAGAAGAGTAGGTACTGCATGATTCTATTTGTGTAAAGAGGATGGATGGAAACAAATATATGTTGCCGATTATTATCCCAAAAGACAATCCCAAATGCCATAACCCCAGACGTTGAAATCTTTAAAGATCAAAATTCCTAAAGTCTAAATCTCTGAAGTCTAAAATGCCCAATATCTGATTGAATCCCCATGCCATAATGACAGATTTGGAGTTAGGTTCAATAAAGGCTTCTAAAAGTGAATTTCAAGGTGTTACCAATAAAGCTTTTTTTTTTTTTTTTTTTTTTTTTTTTTTTTTTTTTTTCCTGTTAGGCCCAATGCATTTGGCAGAAAGTTCCGATCAGTAGATTGGCCACGAGATACAGCAACAATTGAAACTTCAGTTTAAAAATGTTTCATTTATCTGCATTGGCATTTTTTCCAGCTGATGAAATTTCCAGAGGTTTTTAATGAATTAGAGCCATATTTGCCTGAAGGAGCCATGGAAGTTACTGACTGGTTCAAAAATAATTATGTGTGTAGTAGGATAGGAAGATACGCAACAGTGTTGCTTCTGCCAAATTTGTGGTCAGTGTATGAGTGCATGGGGAATGGATTTCTCCTTACCCAAAACAACGCAGAAGCATGGCACTGGAGATGGGAACATTTAATAGGGATGCTCGCGTCAGTGTATATTGAATTATACAAGAATTCCAAAAAGAGCAAGGCCAAGTAGAAAATGAATGTGAAATTGTCCTCTGAGGAGAGCCAGACCCTAAAACGACGACAAAAAAGCAGCTATTCCTATTGATGCAAGACTTCAAAATATACTCAATGATTATGTAAGTTGGCCAGCTCTTATTCCCTGCACTTTCCCGTAATTAATCCCTGTAATACGCCTTTTCATGTATCAGAATTTCTTTTTAGTTGTTTTTGTTTAGTCACCACTATTTTAAATTGTCAGCATTATTTTTTTCCTTACAATTTGCTATGCTTTGTGTTTCATATTTGCATCATTTTAATGCTGGAGGTATACAGTGTGTAAAGGCTTTCAGAGAGCTCTAATTTGCTTTATGCATTGTTTTGCAAATTCAGCTCCACGAAAGCACATTATCACAACATTAGCTTTGTGTGTAACATTGTGTACGTACACAAAAATGTTGAAACTTCCTTAGTAAATGAAGCGGTATCCTTTTTGTACCTCTGTATTTATGAAAGATAAAGTTCCTCAAGATTTCAGCTCTCTGGGTGTGTTGGTGACCCATGGAGGTTTTTGATCAATTTCATCAAAAAACTTAGGTTGTCTGTTACAATATTTCAGATGTGTGCAGTTGTATAAGCTGTTTCTTTTGGAATATGGCTCAGCTGCTCATAGCTGTTATACCCTTGCAAATGTTGTTAGTATAGCTGAGTGTCTATACAGAAATATTTATGTTATTATTGCCTATTTTATTGTGTAAAGTGGCCTATGAAGTGTTCTGTCATGTTTTTATATGTTTCTCAAATCAATCCCCTTTTAAAAATGTAAATCAATGTCTTTTAAATAATTTTAAAAATTATTTTGTCCGGAAGTGTAGTTTTGGGATTTTGATCTTTTGAGATCATGGCCCAAACCCATGTATATACATGCACGTGCTTGTGGGTATGTGCGTGTGCACACGAAAGCACATGTGCTGTCTGGTAGGATGTATAATATAAGGGGTTGACAGGAGTGGAGAGGTAGGGTCTCTCTTGTTTTCATGTCAATTTTTAAACCATACACATGTATTATTTTAATGTTAAAAACTAGTTTGGCACTTTTAACCATGGATCGGCCACATTGAACAGGCATTTTCTCTGATGGTCACAGCATTCTTCCCCACTGACTTGGACTCTGGACTTTCCCCTATCCTTCTTTTTTTTTTGAAATGGATTCTCGCTCTGTTGCCCAGGCTGGAGTGCAGTGGCGCGATCTTGGCTCACCGCAGCCTCCACCTCCTGGGTGTAAGTGATTCTCCTGCCTCGGCCTTCCGAGTAGCTGGAATTACTGGCATGCACCACCACACCTGGCTAATATTTTTTGTATTTCTAGTAGAGATGGGGTTTCACCATGTTGGCCAGGCAGGTCTTGAACTCCTAACCTCAGGTGATCCACCTGCCTCGGCTTCCCAAAGTACTGGGATTACAGGCTTGAGCCACCACACCTGGCCCTTCCCTATCCTTCTGAATGCCAAGTTTCAGCCTTCGACTGGAGTTAACCTTGCAGAAGAACTGAATTTGCTGCCATCTCACTTTTCTGTCCCTGGAATCATCTCCTAGAACTGCTGTTCAGCTCTTTAGCTGGTCTTTATTGAGCCCCCCTCTTGCAGACCAGGCTGATTTCCTGAAAACTGGTTTTTGCTAACGTTTCTTACACTTGCTTGTGAAATCAGCCACTTACTGTGCTGTGTTTTCCCATGACAGATCACTATAGGCGTCTCAGTGCACTACCCCAAACTTTTTATCCTGAGAATATTGTTGTGTGGCAAGATGTCTGCGGAGTGCAGCTTAGGAGATGCTGGCCTGGTGTCCACGGGTCTGCTGTATATGTCTCACCAGGCAGATGGCCCGTCTCTGCCTGGCAAGGATGATCTGGGGCAGATAAACTCTGATCTGAAAGTGAAATCATTGACTCCATTAGCATGTTCTGAATTTCCAGATCTCCCTGATATGGAAAGTGAAAATTGGCTTCTATTAAACAATGCATCAAAATTCTTTTGCATAGGACCAGACCACTGATATCAAGGGCAGTATACTGACTTTCAGTTCCTCTGCATCCGTTGATCACCTTTCAATGGGAACAGAGAATAAAAATTCTAGCCGTAGGGCCCAGCCTGGTGGCCACCTCTCACGGACAGGCACCCGGCTGCTCAGTGTTTTCCAATTGCTAGAGGCCATTCCTAGCATTTCAACTTGGGGAATTAATTTACTGTTACTTTATTTTTATCTTTAGAGACAGGGTCTTGCTCTGTCACCCAGGCTAGAGTGTAGTGGCATGATCATAGCTCACTGCAGCCTTGAACTCCTGAACTCAGGCAATCTTCCTGCCACAGCCACCTGAGTAGCTGGAACTGTAGGCATGTGCCACCATGCCCAACTAATTTTATTTTTATTTCAATTGTAGAGGTGGAGCCTAACCCTGTTGCCCAGTCTGGTCTCTGACTCCTGGTCTCTAGTGATCCTCCTGCCTTGGCCTCCCAAAGTACTAGGATTACTAGTGAGCCAACATGCTGGCCCCATTATTGACTGTTACCCTAAAGTGTGTGTTGCCTTTCTAGTTTGAGTAGAAAGACCAGCATTCCTTTTTGGATAATATCCAAGTTTTGCTGTTTCTTTCTTTATTTTTTGTAATGAGAAGATTTGCTCTCTTGCTGACATTGGAGGGCATCTGTTTACCTCTCCTGTAGGCATACAAAATTCCCAATGTTCTTTTGAAGAGAAAGGCAATTATTTGAGTAATTTGAATAAATAAATATTTTAAGTGATTCCCAAAAGACTTTCTCTGCTGATAAATATTTAGTGTAGTTTTAATGATTAGTCTCCATTTGTTTTCTTTCTTTTGTAGCTGGGGCTTCTACAGTCAATACAATCTCAGGCATTTGCTTTCTTTTAGAATAAATGGCTCAAGGCTGACCCAAACCCAACCCCCATCACCCTGGGCTGTGGTCAGTGGGTCCTATACTATCACGAAATTACCCCAGTACAGAACTGGAAGGGACGAGAAGTGTTTAGGATCAAGTTCCAACATGACCTAGGCTTGTCCTGGGACTTCAGGCAAATGATTTGGCTTTACTGGGACTTGGTTTCTGCCACAATAGAAATTTGGGTTTACTAATGCCTCCCTCAACTGCCGTACTCCGTGAATGCACCCAGCAGAGGGTCCACATGTGGCAAATAGAGTATTGCTCCATAAATCCTCGTTTCCTTTCTTTATCTTAGGTACACTTAAACACAACGCTGCATGATAACCAGAATCTTCTTCACTCCTCCTTTCCTACACCCCAACAAAAAGTCAATGGACCCAGACTAATAGGGCCCATATTCTCATAGGACACTGCACGAATGTCCTTCTGATTTATTTTGCCGCATTTGTCTTGACAGTAGTGCTAGAGGTTGGTGGTATGGATTTCAATCTGTGTGAGTCTTAAATCCTTCTACTTTCCCATTACTCGGGCTGGTGATTGTCTAAAGTCATGGCTACGCCTGGAGGACAGGGAGGAAAAATGATGATCTCATTTGAACTTAAGGTACTTTTGTGGTTTGCTTAGGAGGAGGAAATTGCAGATTCAAATTATAATGGAACTTGAAAGAAGTTTTTAGTGTCTGGGGTAAAACTGTGACAGAAGGTGCCATTTAAAACTTATGAATAATGTACAAGCAAAAGAAAACTCATAGTTAGGAGAGCAAACCTGTCTGTCTAAAGAGAATTGCAGGAAAAACCAAAGACGCCAGACCAGTAGCTTTTGTTCAAGAAATTAGTGTAATAACACAGCCAAATTTAGAATACCTTCTGCATGGAGTGTTCCTGAAGTGAGTTTTGTCTTGCATTTCAGAAGTCTTCTACTTTATCATCAAAATGAACATCTGAGGACATTTTAATTGCTATTTTGCAGTCAACTCTATAGAACCTTCTAGCGCTCTATGCATTTACCACACGACTGCACAAAGTGCCACATGGATGTCTAAACACCTATGATGAGATGCAGGCAGTGCCTCATCAGTAGCAGCAAGTGGAAATTCAAGAGCCCATGATGAAGTAAAATTAACCGCCCCAACTAATCTTTTTGAAACAACAGCTTTATTGATTTGTCATCCACGTTGTGTAAAATTGTTTCATTTAAGGTATACCATACAATGGCTTTTAGTGTCTTCAATGTGTTGTGCAGCCATCACCACAATCTAATTTTACATTTCTATCAACACTTGAAAGAAACCCTGTATTCTTTAGTAGTCACTCCCAATTACCCCTCTTCGCAACTTTAGGCAAGAACAAATCCACTTTCTGTCTCTATAGATTTTCCATTTCATATTAATAAAATCATATAATAGGTGGTCTTTTGGAACTAATGTCATTCACTTGGCATACTGTTTTCCAGATTCATGTGTGTCACAGCATATATTGGAATTTCATTCCTTTTTATAATCCAAATATTCCTTTGCATGCCTATACCACATTTTATTTATCTCTTCATCAACTCAACTGATGGACATTGGGTTGCTTCTACTTTTTGGCTAGTGTGAATATGCTCCTATCAACAGTCATGCATGTTTTTATTTCTCTACCTTGTAATGGAATTGCTGTGTTGAAATGGTAACTCTATGTTTAACATTTTGAGGAACTACCAAATATTTTTTCAATGTGGCTACACCATTATATATTTTCACCAGCAGTATGTAAGCATTTCAGTTTCTTCACATCCTTGCCAACCCTTGCTATTATCTGTCTTTTATAACCATGCAGTGGTTGTGATTGGGTGTGCAGTGGTATCTGATTGGGATTTTGATTTACATTTTTCTAATGACTAATTATATTGAACATCTTTTTATGTGCTTATTAGCCATTTGTATACCTCCTCTGGAGAAAGGTCTGTTCAGATCCTCTATCCATGTTTAAAATTTTGTTATTGATCTTCTTATTAGTGAGTTGCATGAGTTCTTTATATATTCCAGATATCATTCCCTGGTGAGAGAGATGATTTGCAAATATCTTCTCCCATCCTGTAGATTGTCTTTTCACTTTCTTGATGATTTTCTTTCACTTTCTTGATGACATTCTTTGAAGCACAAAAGTTTTTAATTTTAATGAAGTCCAGCTTACCTTTGCTTTTGGTATCATACCTAAGGAACCATTGCCTAATCCAAGGTCACGAGGATTTACTCCTATGCTATTTTCTAACAGTGTTATAGTTTTAACTCCCGCATTAGGTCTGTGATCCATTTTGAGTTAATTTTGTGTATGGTGTGAGGAAGGGCTCAAACTTCTTTCTTTTTCGTATTTATATCCAGTTATTTCAGTACTGTTCATTCAAAAGACTATTCTTTCACCATTTATTTATCTTGGCACCCTTGAGGAAAAATCAATGGAAATAAATATAAGGATATATTTCTAGACTCTCAATTCTATTCCATTGATCTATATGTCTGTCCTATGCCAGTATCACATTTTCTCAATTCCTGTAGCTGTGTATCAAGTTTTCCAATTGAGAAGTGTGAGTCTTTCAACATTATCCTTTTTTTTTCAAGATTGCTCTGGCTATCCTGGGTCCCTTCTAATTCCCATGTGAATTTTGGTGCATCTTGTTGATATCTGAAAAATGAGGAAACTTGGATTCTGATGGAGATGACATTGAACTTGCAGCTCAGTTTGGAAAGTATTGCCATTTTCATAAAATGTCTTTCCATTTATTTAGATCTTCTTTAATTTCTTTCAGCATTTTTTTTTGTTTTCAGTACACAAATCTTACATTTCTTTTGTTAATTTGTTCTGAGTCTTTTACTTTAGAGCTATTATAAATGGAATTGCTTTTTAATTCATTTTTGGATTGTGCCTTATTAGTATATAGACATACAATTAAGTTTTGTATTTTATCTTGTATCCTACAACCTTGCTGAACTTGTTTTTTAATTCTAACAGATTTCAGTGGATTCCTTTGGATTTTCTATGTACAAGATCATGTTATCTGCAAGTAGAGATAGTGTTACTTCTTTTGCAAATAGAAATAGCTTTCTGGATACCTAAAGGATAATTATACACTGTTCCTCATTATAGTTATAAATGTTTAAAAAGTCTGTCTTGTACAATATTAACATATTCACCTCATCTCTTATGGTTACTATTTATATCACATATCTTTTTTCCCATCATTTTACTTTCAACTTATTTGTATCTTTGAATCTAAAATGTGTCTCTTTTATAGAGAATACAGTTGAAACTTGTTTTTAAAATCTAGTATGACAATACCTGCCTTTCTATTTGATGCTTAATTCACCTACCCAGAGAAGACCTTCTGTTACACTGAGCTATTGGGGTAAGGTAGGGAGTGTAATATAAGTGGGTTGTGGCTCAAATACTACAGACTCTCATTGTTTTTACTGAAATTTAGATCTTCCTCCATTTGCTGTATGCCTTAGAACAGTTTCCAGAGACTTTAAATGTTGTTTTAGAAATAAATTTCAGCAATTAAATGGGAAGTGCTTTGGTATCAGTACCATCTTATACAGGTCAGCAAAAGCAGTGGAACTAGGCATGAAATGAACTAGGCATGAAATTGGGTTTTCTTTTTGAGTAAAGTTCAGAAGTAAGCTGCTGTGTCAGGTCCAGTCCATGACAGAGGTGGTACAAGGACCTTGGCCTCCTGACTCTTGGTAGGTTCTCTGTGGTCCAGCTTCCACTTGCCTCCCCAGCCTTTTTGAAATGCATTCACTCAGGCTGTCATCTTGTGTTGCATTCTTTGACATTCCATGATTTGGTTAATTTCTAGTATCCAAAGACCTTACACAGAAACTCAAATGACCTTGTGGTAGTTTAATCCCAGGCCGTATCTCTGTAAATCAGATGAATTGCTTTTGTCACAGTCATAATATATTGTTAATTTTGGGAATGCTTTTTGTAAAAATAACAGTAGTCGGGTTATTTTCTTTTTAATTTTCAATTATGTGCAAGGATACATCAATACCCAGAAATGAAATGGGCTTATCATAACCCACATGATGGTGGCCATTTGGGATGGAGCCAGGTAACAGATTAGGCAGAAACTGGATGGTGGTAAAATCTGGGCGGCAAAGGAAGAATGCCCTGAAATGAAGTCCTAGGAAACCTGCAGCTGTATTAGGTACCATGCAGATTAATCTGTGGCTGAGGGGCAGCAAACCAGTCAGGGGTCTGTTGGCTGGTTCCAGCTGAGGGGATTTCTCATTGCTGTGCTCTGGGCCTTGATGACAGATGTGTTCATCCAACACCTGCCATCCAGATGTTGGACATAAATGGGACTCAACAACTGGGTCACCAGAAAGTTTTAAATGGAGGATGAAGTGTTTAGTTTTTGCTTGGAGGAGTGGTTATTATAATAGACCCACCCCAAGATTTTTTTTCCCTTAGAAAAATATTCCTGTGCACTGAAGACACATATTCTGTTGCCAATAAAACAGCAAAGTTGCTTTTACTTATTTTTTCAATTGTAAAATCAAAGATGAAGAAGGGATGCCTGAAAAAAGCTATATCCAGGGAGGCTCAGGACTTGAATTAACTTCCTGGCAGATTAGAAAATAAAGTGCGAGAGAGGTTAAAGCAAGGACTTGTCTGTCAAGTCGATTGGAAGGAGGAAGATCAAGGGAATTGTCTGGGAAGAGGGAATGGCTATTTTAAGCAGATATAAACAGGAGCCTGTTCACCTTCATAGATCCTTCTTGGGTCAGCCTAGTGGCACTTGCTGCAGTTCACTATGTTGGTAGATTTATTCCCATATCCCACTGGGGTAGACCTACATCTCTCACCTCTGCTCATCTTTAAAAGTTAAAACAAACCACAGAGTAACACAGGCAAAGTAAAATAAGTGACCCATCATTTCATAGTTAAAAAATGCTTCTAATAGGAGAAACTCCCAAAGCAAAAGTATTAGGTTAAATTGTTTATATAAAAATTAAAAGTGTATGTATTTCAACAGCAAAGCTAAAAATATGTCACAGTAGAGACATATCCAAATAAATAGGACTACCGATGGCTTAATTTTTTAATATATAAAGAGCTTCTATAAATAAGTAAGAAAAATGCTAATACCACAGTATATAAATGGGCAAGCTGTGGACAATTTGAAGAAGACATATACATAGCTAATAAATATGCATATAAGATAGAAAAATTATTAATAATCAAAGAAAGGCAAATTAAAATGAGATAATATTTTACTTTGTTGAATTAGCAAAGTCATTTGAAAGGACAATACTCAGCTTTGGTAGGAATGTATTCAGATGGGCATGGCTATACACTGGGAGAAGGAATAAAAATTGGTATAATCTTTCTGGAGAATGAGTTGGTGATGTGTGTCAAGGGCTTTAAAAAAAGTTTGCATGTTTTGATACAGGAATATTTTTCTATAAATTTACTCTAGGGAAATAATCATGAAAATTATGCCTTCAAGTATATTTAATGACATGGGGAATTTCATACAATGGAATATTAGGTAAACAGAAAAGCAAGATACAGACTCATGATATAGCCCTAATTGAATATTTTAATACATGTTGGAGATATTCATTTTCCCTTGATTGTGACATATATACCTATCTGGTTTTCTGATTTTGACATCGGGATGCCTGTAATTGTGCACACATTTATCATGTAATATTTTCTTATTCCTGACAGATTATTATGAAATTAGTAGTACATCTTTGAGAGATATTTTCAAAGGGAGAAAATATGACATACATGTTATATATTAACATCTATGCATGGCCTCTCCTTCTCTCCCTCTGTGTCTGTTGTTTATCTCTTTATATGGAAGCTAAATAAATGTAACATTATCACTCAATTTTCACACTTCTGCCAGGTGAACTTTCTAAAATTCGTATCTAAGTATGTCATATTTGAAACCTTCAACAGAACTTACTTCCAGGAAGATGAAGTAGGTATACTTTCCTCTCTTCCTCCCACAACAACTTAAAAAGCCTGGACATCATAAATAGAACAAATCTAAGAAGACTTTGAAAGGTGGAGACAAGAATGACACAATAGAGAGCTCTCTGGTTTTCTTTTTGTCTCATTTTTCCTAGACAAGGTACTGGTGATGCTGACCACCCAGAATCACCAATAGGAGCAGACCAAAAAAAAAAAAAAAAAAAGCCCCAATTAGCCCGCTTTCTCTAGCCAGAGGATCCGAAATGGGACACCCACCAAGACAGAAAACTTTTAGCTAAATGTTCTACTTCAGTCAAACACCACTGAAAAAACTGGGGTCCCACCTCCATCCATGCCAACAAAAGCTGAGTAGGGAGTATAGACTTCTGTCCTCTCCAGGCTGTAATGAGGTTCCCTAACTCCATTATCAGGGTGATGTCAAAGAAAGGCCAAGCAGGGATCTGGGACTGGTATCCCTGCCTTGCTAGGAAGTAACAGGCCCTCACACCGTGGCTTCAGGAGAGACCATGTGGAGAACCTGGACACCTAACTCAACCTAGACAACTCCTGCCACTTCCTGCCATGGTGGTGTTAGAGGAGGCCAACTAGAGTTAGAACTGTCACTGCTCTTCAGCAGTTACGACGCTACATCCACTGCTGTGCCAGTAAAGACTATATGGAGAGCCAGAACTCCTGCCCCTCCCCAGCAGTAATGAGGAGCCCACCACCATCACTTGGGTAATAGAGAACAACTGGGGAACCTGGACTTCTACCTCTCAGTAATGACTCCTTTCCCTGCCACAATACTGTCAGACCAGATGCTTAAATAAGATCCAGAGTCTCACAATATAACATGAAAATATATGGTTTCAAATGAAAATCACTCGCTATATCAAGAATCAGGTATATCTCAAACTGAATGAGTAAAGAAAATCAATAGGTGCTAACACAAAAATAACAGAGACGTTAGAGTAACCTGAAAAATATTTTAAAGCAGCCATCATAAAAATGTTTCAAAAAGAGAAATTACAAACTTGCTGAAACATGAAAAAATCTCAGCAAAAAATAGAAAGTCTGAGCAAAGGAATAGAAGATATAAAGGAGAACCAAGTGAAAATTTTCAAATGGAAATATATAATAACCTAAAGAAAAAACTAATTGGATGGTCTCAACAGAAAAATTAAGAGGACAGAGGAAAGAATCAGTGAACTAGAAGATGGAACAATAGCAATTACCAAATCTAAACAGAAAATAGCCTGGAAAAAAAAAGGAAATGAAGAAAAAGCCTCAGGAACTTGTGGAACTTTAACAAAAGATCTAACATTTGTGTCTTTCAAGTCTCAGAAAAAAAAAAATGAAATAGACAGGAGGGCTGAAAAAGTGCTCAAAGAAATAATGGCTGATTTCCCAAATTTGACAAAAGACATATCTATGGATTAAAGAAGCAGAGCAAATCCTAAACAATAAACCCAGAGCAACTCACACCAACACACATCATAGTGAAACATCCAAAAACTAAAGACAAAGAAAAAATCTTGAAAACGAGAGAGAGAGAGAAACAATTGGAATCATAGCAAATTTTACATCAAAAACCATGGAGGCCAGAAAAAAAAGTGGCATGACATTTTTCAGGCACTGAAAGAACTATCGAGCCAGAATTCTATATCCAGTAAAAATGTCATTCAGGAATGAAAAGGAAATCAAGGCACTTCCAGATGAAGAAATACTAAAAGGATTTGTCGCTAGCAGACTTAGCCTAAAAGAATTGCTAAGGAAATTTTTTCTAAACAGAAAGGAAACAGTAAAAGAAAGATCCTTAGAACACCAAAACTCTATAGTAAGCAAAAATAGTAATAATAATAATATTTTAAAAACCCACATCGATACAATAGACTTTCCATCTCCTCTTGAGTTCTCTAAATTATGTTTGACAGTAAGCAAAAGCTGATACATTGCCTGATGTGGTTCTAAATGAACAGAAGAAATATTTAAGACAACTATATTATACACCGGGGAAAGAAAAGGGATGTAAAAGAGTTAAGTTTTCTGTACTTGGTTTGAACTGGTACAATTCTGCCTCAAGTGGGCTGTACTTATTTATGTATATAACGTTGTAATAGCCAGAGCAACCAAGAAAAAAAAGCTATGCAAAGAGATGTACTCACAAACACTATACGTGAATCAAAATTGAATTTTAAAAAATACTCAAGTAACCTAAAGAAAGGCAAGAAAAATAAAACAGAAATGAAAAACAGAGAAAACATTTTAAAAAGTCAGACTTAAGCCCTAACATACCAGTAATTACATTAAATGTAAATGGTCAAATAATTCAGTTAAAAAATAGAGCTTGACAAAGTGGATTTAAAAACATAACTCTATGCTGTCTGTAAGAAACTCACTTCAAATATAACAATATAGGCAGGTTAAATGTCAAAGAATAAAAAAAGACATATCATGCAAAGATTTGCCAAAAAAAAGACGGAGTGGCTATTTAAATTTCATATAAAGTAGACTTTGGGGAAAAGTTAATTATCAGAGATTAAAAAGGACATTCAGTAATGATAAGAAGGGTCAATCCATCAAGAAGATACAGTAATCCTAAATGTTTATGTAAAACACAGCACAGCCTGCAAAATATGTGAAGTGAAAACTAACAGAACTGAAAGGAGCTATAGACCAATCTACGGTTGTAGTAGGAGACTTCAACAGTCCTTTCTCAACGATTGATGGAACTAGGCAGAAAGTCAGCATGAATATAGAAAAACTCAACAATACTATCAGCCAATAGGATCTAATTGACATTTATAGAACACTACATCCAACAAAAGTACAGTACACCTTCTTTTAAAGTGCTCACCTAACAGTATCAAGATACACCATAGCTTGTCCAGGAAAAAAAAAAAAAAAAAAAAAAAAAACTGCAACAAATTTTAAAAAATTGAAGTCATACAGAATGAGTTCTCTGACCATGATATATTCAAACTAGAACTTTGTAACAAAGGTAACAGGAAAACTCACCAGCACTTCCTAACTAAACAACACAATTCTAAATAACTAATAGTAAAAAGAGGAACTCTCAAGAAAAATTTTAAAAAATATATTGCACTAAATGGAAATGAAAATATATATCAAATATTGTGGGGCTCAGCTAAAGCAGTGCTGAGAGGAAAATTTTATAACACTAAATGTGCTAAATGCAGATATTAGAAATGAGGAAAAGTTTCAAATGTCAATATCTAAGCTCTCACTTAAAGAATGGTCTTTTTAGTCCATTTTGTGCTGTTACAACAGTACCACAGAAATTTATTTCTTATAGTTCTGGAGACTAGGAAGTCCAAGATCAAGGCCCTGGCATCTTTTAAGGGCCCTCCTGCTATGTCCTCTAAAGGACAGGAATGCTGATTCCTCACATGGCAGAAGGCAGAAGAACAAGAGAGGTCAAAATAGAGTGCACTCCTCTCATCAAGCCCTTTACAACAGCATTAGCCTATTTATGAGGGCAGAGCCCTTATGACCTAAACACCTCTCGTTAGGCCTCACCTCCCAACACCGTTGCATTAGGGATTACATTTCCAACACATGAATTTTGGGGGTACATATTCAGACTATAGCAAGAACCTAGAAAAAGAGGAACAAAATACGTGGAAAGGAAGCAAAAAGAATAAAGTAATAAAGATAAGAGCAGAAATCAATGAAATGGAAAACAGAACAATAGAGAATATCAGTGAACAAATAAACGGTCCTTTGAAAAGGTTAATCAAATTGACAAACCTCTAGTGAGACTGTCAAAGAAAAAAAGAGACTACACAAATTATTAACATCAGGAATGATACAGGGGATATTATTGTAGACACTGAGAACATCAAAAGAATAATAAGAGAATACTAGGAACAACTCTGTAAACATAATCTTGAAAACGTAAAGAATGAATTCCTTAAAAAAACACAAAATATCACGACTCCCCCAATGGGTAAGATAATTTGAATAACCTTCTAACTACTAAGGAAATTGAACTCATGATTTTAAAACTCCTAAGAAAATCTCCAGGCCAGATGTTTTCACTGGAAAATCCTGAATGTTTCCAGAAGAGTTATTAATAGCAACAGTCCTATACAACTCTTTTAGAAAATAGAAGCAGAAAGAACACTTTCCAGGTCATTTTTTTGAAAGTTAGCCATATACTGATCCCCAAACCAAATAAAGAAAATATAAGAAAAGGAGAATGCAGGACAATATTCTTCGTGAATATAGATACAAAATTTTTAGCAAACTATTAGGAAATGGAATTTAGCAATATAGAAAAACTATAGATCACAGCCAAGTGGGATTTATTCCAGAGATGGAATGCTGGTTTAATATTTAAAAACCAGTCAATTTGATCTACCATATTAACATGCTAAAGAAGAAGAATCTCATAATCATTTTAATTGATATAGAAAAAAGTGTTTGGAAAATTCCATATACATTCATGTGAAAACACTCATTCAAGGAAGACTGAAGAGGAATGTCCTCAACTGAATAAAGATCACCTACAAAAATTGTCCAGTCAACATTACACGTTACGGTAGAGGACTGAATTATTTCCCTTTAAAATCAAGAATAAGGCAAGGATGTCTGCTCTTGCTACTGCTATTCAATATAGTGCTGTAAGTTGTAGCCAGTGCAATAGGCAAGAAAAGGAAATGAAAAGCATGTAGATTGGAAAATGAGTAATAAAACTGTTTCTATATTCAGATGACATGCTTATTTATGTAGAAGACCCCAAGATACCTACAAAACATCCTAGAACTGAGATGAATTCAGCAAAGTCATAGGGTGCAGAAGTAAACATGCAAAAATCAATTATATTTGTATATACCAGCAATGAACATAAGGGTATCAGAATTAAAAATATAATATAATTTATGATTGCTCAAAAAGTTGAGAACTTAGGTGAAAATTTAATAAAAGCATGTGTAAGACTCCTGAGAACAACACAACACTGATGAAAGAAATCAAAGATCTAAATAGATGGAGAGACATACCATGTTTATGGATTGAAAGATTCTGCTGTTGTTTTAAGAGCCTATGGGCACCCTTTACCTTTGAGACTGTGGATTGAGAGGGGAAGTGGAGGCTTCAGCTCTTAAGCTGCTTGGGCAATTTCCATTGCCAAGAGCAGTCTAAGGTCTACTTGGAGCATTAAGAAAGGGATGCACACTCTGAAGCGTACTTAATTACCTGACTATTGACTCATGATGCTCAACCTCAGTGATGGGAACCTGGAGAATGTTGGGGCTCTGCATTTATCTCCTTGCTCACACGTGGTGGTCAGGCTTGCTACCTCCAAGATGACAGCAGGTTCTGGATGGCTGTTGGGGCAGACAGGATGGACGGAGACTCCGCATCTGCCATAAAATGGAGGGGAAAGAGGAGAGAAGGCCTGAATCCGGAGAGACTTGGCCCTCTTTCTTCCTTACTTTTATAGCCAAGGTGCTGGGGCTTCTGCAAGATCTCTGCAGTGGCACTGATGATGGAAGGTGTTTCCTCATACAATTTTTTAAAATATGAAATTAATACAGCAGTGAAATAATTAGCTCACCCCAGGCAGCCTCAGCTATAATTTATGGCTCCATGTCTCCCATTATAACTTTGTTTTGCATTCATTAGTATACAATTTTTTAAAAAAAATTCTCAAGGAATCACAGTTCTGACGACTAACGTTAACCACTCTGTCACTCACAGATATTGCTAAGGCTATCATTCTGTAAAGTAAATTAATTTCCCTTGGGTGAGAACCATCTGAAAAACATTCCGGCTCCTCTCTAGGGTCGGCTGATTGACTCTGGAAAGAACTCGCAGCTCCTATGGCAACGCAATGTGCTAGGAGGCCCTGTCCACACCACTTTCCTAGGCTTTTGTTTTGTCCACCCTGTCCTTACCTGGAATTTGGGAAGAAGAAAATTGGCTGGTGTTTTGGGGTACATAAAAGGTGCAGGTGCTGTTAGAAAGCTTTTCAACACACACACACACACACACACACACACACACACACTTTACAAAAAAAAAAAATCAGTACACTTAGCTTGTTTTCTTCCCTCTCAGCAATCTCAGTATCTTTAATTTAAGGTTGGGTAGAAGAGACTTTTAACCCTGAAGCCCTTTTTACAATAGTTTTAGTGATGCAGAGTAAGTCAGTGCTTTGTTTGGGATAAAGAAACAAAAAGAGTGCTTTTTGGGGAAAATTTAAGATGGCTTTCCTAGATCAAGGATGAGCAGAATAGCAGGTAATTTTAGGGACTCCAGAGGTAATGGTAATGACTGCAATGACGATGCCTTCTATGCCTTGAACACCTGCTACATGTCAGGCATCACTTGGTCCTCATGCTCATTATCAGCCCCAGTTAATGGTTGAGGAACCTGAGGCTCACAGGGTTTCTGTTACTTGCCCAAGATAACACACTGGCAGGTGTTAGAGTCTGTGTGCAAACCAGGTGTGTCTGATCCAAAGCCTGAATTTCTAACCATTCTATCCTGTGCTGGTGATGCAGGTGGGGATGTGATGTTGACTTGCTCCCAGGATGGTCTCCCACAGGCAGCATGAGTCACTAGAGAGGACAAAAAACAAACTCAGTACAAAGGCAGCCAGGTTCCTTGGTGTTTATTTTAAATAGGTTTGAACTATAGCGTGATGAGTTAGACCCACTTTTGTTTGTGTAATTGAACCCTCAAACGAAGAATCTGAAATTGGCCAATATCAGATCCAGGGTGACCCTACTGGTCCTTGTCAGTCAGGGTTATAATGCTGGCCAGAAATGACCCACTCAATGGAAATATAGAGCCAGGGCTGCAGGTTTATCCTGGGTGGTGTTGTCTCTTATCTGAGGGGCTTCTGCAGTCTCCACAGGGGTCATCCCGCAGCTTGTGGGGGGAAGCAGCCTGATCCTAATCCCCTATGGATCTGCAGCCTGCTCCATGCAGCATTGCTCTTGCAGTGTTAATAGGTGGGGTAGACAGTCTTTGCAGTCTCCAGTAGCAGAGTGTCAGCCCCTGCTGGATACCGGCCACAACTTTAAATCCATGGGACCTGTTGGGGAGGGCGTTTATGATCCCCAGTTTTTGATCTGGCATGAACTTTGAGAAAGGAAAAGAATAATTGGCAAGGGCTTTTTCTCTGAGGAGCTACACTCTCTGACCAAGGAAGTCTGAGCTTTAGTGTCCGTGTTTGCAGGTTTCGGGGCGCTCTCTCTGCTCTGTGTGTAGACTATGTGACACTGACACCAAAGCCACAAACCCTCATCTCTTTCCGCTCTTTCCACCTCTGAAATATTCCCGTGTTTAAAAATTGCCATTGTCATTGAACTCATCACAACCACTGAGAATCATGCGTTCTATTCTAGGGTGGCTGGATTGATAGACTGTTGAGGGTTGGGAGGAAAAGAGGTGATGAGAAGGTGTGAAAGTTATTTGTTGAGATTTCTCAAGGATCTGAAGGGCACTTTGAGAACTCTTTCCCGGGACCATTTTGTGTATTTAATCACAGTCAAACCTACTATCAAAGAAGCGTATATCTGTATGTGACACACACACATATACACTCACACACACACGGGCTTCTTCCATCTCCTCCACAGGTGGATTGAAAGTTGCCCATTGGGCTGTGTGTGGTGGCTCACACCTGTAATCCTAGCACTTTGAGAGGCCGAGGTGGGTGGATCACTTGAAGCCAGGAGTTTCAGACCAGCCTAGCCAATATGGTGAAACCCCATCTCTATTAAAAATACAAAAAATTAGGCGGGTGTGGTGGCATGCACCTGTAATCCCAGCTACTCAAGAGGCTGAGGGAGGAGAATTGCTTGAACCCGGGAGGCAGAGGTTGCAGTGAACCGAGATTGTGCCATTGTGCCACTTTACTCAGCCTGGGCGACAGAGTGCGACTCTGTCTTAAAAAAAAAAAAAAAGAAAGAAAAAGTTACTCATGGGAAGACTGACAACTAAAACATAGAGGATGTTATATGTTAAGCTGATGTTTCAGTGTAGGATTGCTCAGGCCCAAAGGGCAAACCATTATATATTCAACTTAAAAAAATAAAACAGGGCTAGGCACGATGGCTGCACCTGTAATCCCACCACTTTGGGAGGCCGAGGTGGGCAGATCGCTTGAAGCCAGGAGTTTGAGATCAGCCTGGGCAACATGGTGAAATCCAGTGTCTACTAAAATTACAAAATTAGTCAGGCGTGGTGGCGCAGGCCTGTAGTCCCAACCACTCCAGAGACTGAGGCAGGAGAATCTCTTCAACCCAGGAGATGGAGGTTGCCATGCACTAAGATTGTACCACTATACTCCAGCCTGGGCAACAGAGTGAGACTCTGCCTTAAAAACAAAGAAAAAAGAAAGAAAGAACAAGAAACAAAACAAAAAAGCAGTAGGAATTGTGTGCAGCCTGGTCCCTTCCATGATCCCAAGGTAGAAGGTGGGATCACCTGGGGTTGGAGGTGGTGAGGCTTGGGGCTGAAGGTCAGGGTGTCTGACTCTCACACATTCTTATTGATAATAAGAAGCCAGGTGCTTACATCCTGGCTGGCCAGCTGGGCCAAATCTTCCAAGTTCAACTGGTGGCATTAAAAATATCCTACTTTGTAAAATATTTGCCCTCTGAGTTTGTATGTCTAGGAGCACCCCAGAGAAGGGGAAGAAATAGGACAGATGGGCTATGGACTCTATGAGGGGTTGGAGGGTTTCTGTGGGGGCCACTGGCAATGGGGTGCAGTGGTCCAGCTGCCAGGCACTTACAAGCTCTCTTGAATCCTGCTTGTGGTCAGGTTATTAATGAAGGAAGGTGGCCACAAAGGAAGGTGGCCTGAGCCCAGGAAGGCACTGAGCTTTTATCTGCAGAGTCAGCACCTTGACAGTGGAGGAGGGTTTTGTTCTCCCTTCTTCTGGTTGCAGGGATACCTGCAAACAAGTTTGCACCCCAAGAAATCTCAGGAGTCCAGGGCGAGGCTTAGCCCCAAAGCTCCTCTCCTTCGGAGTTGACTGGATGCAATGGTACTGCAGAGCAGGAAACATGGGAAGTAATTATCTTTTTAGTAGGTCACTGGCCTCCTTTGGGAGAAGAGACCAGAGGGAGAGGGGAGAAGGCGAGTGGCGCGGCCCCCCTAGAGGCTGCGCCTGCAGTAGCTGCCTTGGTGATTAATAGCCATGTCACATCCCACGAATATTGCCTTAAGCAGCCGCGTGCAAAATTGAGTGGGAATGAAATAAAACAACCCAAAATAAATGTTTTCTCTATTCCTTAGGAGTTGCTGGAATCTAGAAATAGCTTTTCAAATCTATAATTTTAAATGGCACCGTTCACAGCACTCTCCGAGCCTGGCTTTATTCTCACATGGATATCGTTGTGTGCACAAGCACCACTTTTTGATTTTAAAGACGGTGAAAAATTTGAGCTAAGTGACTTCGTTTTGTTTGCTTGTTTGTTTGTTTGGTATTGAAATAAAAATTATATTTACAGAGAGAAATATAGCCTTTGTATGTGTTTTTAAAGAAAAATAGTAACCCAGTGGAGGAAAAGGATGGGAAGAATGTTGTGTCCACATAGATCATGAACTGAAACAATAAAAATGTCTGGCAGGCAGTAATTGCTGGCCAGCTGCAGGGATTGCAGCCCTGTGAGTTGTGTTCAGGGCAGTGTGCCAGGATGCTGGCAACCAGAGTCCAGGCCTGGACTGTCATGGCCCTTGGTGAGACCAGTGGGGCCTGAGAGCATAAATAAGAGGGTGACCACAGCGTGGCAGGGCAGGGTCTCTCATGGGCCAGGCCCTCTGGGGACGCCAAGTCTTGAGGACTTCAGTCTCTGCTGCCTCTGCTGTTGCCAGGCTGCCCGCATAGGGGCTAATAGTGGCGGTCACAGGGCTGACCTCTTGCTGCATCTTTGGGTGGGAGAAGCTTCAGTAGCCCTCAGTGTCATTCCTCCTTGGAGAAGCCAGAGAACACATCTGATGGGTGAGAAGCGAGAGTAAACTCCCTGCTCAGTGCTTGGGCGTTGTCAGGGTCTTGGACCAGAGGGAGGGAAAGAAAGAGTTGGGTAGTGCCTACCTTCTGCCCACTCACTTGTTTCCCTGTGGCCCCTGGCAGGAAAGCCTGTGGTGGAGTGGGCTATTGGGCACAGAAGAGGCTCCTTCCTTTCATTTCATCTTCTATCCCTATCCTAACTGCCCTAGCTCCCAGCCAGCACTCCAGTATCTGAGAATTGAATTTTGTTCAGAGCATCTAATGACAAGCAAACGTTCCAGGGAGAAGCAGGGGAAGGTGGGTGGAGGGGTCGGTGTGGAGCTGCTGGAAGCTGGCAGGGCATTCATCTGCCCTCCTGCCTCTGTGTTTCCTGGGCGCATATGTCAGGCCAGGCTGGGGCACCAGAAGACTGAGCGGGCCTTCCCTCAGTGAGCTGAGTCCAGTGACAAGTGCTGTTTTAAAATGTAGGTTGTATTATTACTCACTATGGTGAGGCTGGCAGATCAGAAGAGGGCAGCCATTGAAAGCATAGTTTGTTACTCACAGTTCCCAAGAGAAGGGGCATGCCATGCCACGCAGGGCCACACGGGGAAACACTAGCATTGGTTAGAAGGGAGAGGGCATGAATGGAAAATGTGGGCAATAGCCTTTATTGTGGTTTCCACAGGAAGAAATGGGCAGGTCTGGTAAGCAGGTTTAAGACTGGTTAGTATGGATAATTTCAGAAGGCTCCGAGGCATAGGATCTGTCTTGAGTTGTCTGGTACCTGGCCCTGGGGAGACTAGGGTAGGCCCTGAGCGGAAGAGCCAGATAAAGGAGGCAGCGGGGATGGGGTCCTGAACTGATTTGTTTGCATATGAAAAATGCACTCGGCCGGGCGCGGTGGCTCAAGCCTGTAATCCCAGCACTTTGGGAGGCCGAGACGGGCGGATCACGAGGTCAGGAGATCGAGACCATCCTGGCTAACACGGCGAAACCCCGTCTCTACTAAAAATACAAAAAACTAGCTGGGCGAAGTGGCGAGCGCCTGTAGTCCCAGCTACTCGGGAGGCTGAGGCAGGAGAATGGTGTAAACCCGGGAGGCGGAGCTTGCAGTGAGCTGAGATCCGGCCACTGCACTCCAGCCCAGGCGACAGAGCGAGACTCCGTCTCAAAAAAAAAAAAAAAAAAAAAAAAGAAAAATGCACTCAAAGAAGAGTCGTCTGCTGTCGTTAGGAATTAGCTGGCCCTGGGAGCCCCTGCCCCTCCAGGGTCAGTGAAGTCCCAGATGTGGAAGCATCAGAGGCACATGGTTAACACAGGTGCACATGGCACCAGCTGGAAAGGGAAGGTGCTGGGCCACGTAGGAGAGACAACATGAAATGCTCAGGGCATTCCGGGGAGAAGCACCTTCCTGCTTTGGTTGGTTTGGTTCTGTGCAGTTTTTGAAGGGGTGTGCCAAGGAGAAGGGGAGAATCAGAGAAGTCTCAGTTTGGGGAGAGGGCATTTGACTGAGCCACCAAAATCGAGCCCAGTTAGACACTGGCAGTTAGGGGTGGGGTCGGCTGCAGGCAGAGAGCCCTGCTTAGACAGAGGTCCGGGATGGGAAGAGCATCTGAAGGGGCTTAGTGGGAGAAAAGCTTGGAACACTCAAGTCAGAACTATAGCAGGCTCTTGAATGCCAAGCTGAGGCATTTGGATTTTATTCCCTACAAGCTGGCCAGAGCCATTTTGCTCCCTAGAAGTTCTTCCAGTAAATTCGTAGACTCACATAGAATGTCTATGCTTGGCTGTATATCACAGTTATAGAACATAATTAACAAGTTAGGATGCTGATGTCAATTTATTCTGGATAGAATAAAAAATGCAATGTGGCTAAAAACTCATTGCCCCCTGGGCCAGCAGTTAATGTCAGGGAGTGGAAAGGGCTCTGGGGTCCTCAGGGGATAGCCGTTTCCCGCTCGGAGGGTTGGGCTTCTGAGTTCCAGCAGATTGCATTATGGGAATAGGGTCCAGAGGTGCCAGAGCTTCCTAGTTTTAAAGAAAGTCTGGACATTTAGATTCTTGTGAACACTCCTGATTTTTGTGAGATTACCTGGGAACTCAGCAGTGGATTAGGAGAACATAACTCCTCTCTATCAGCACAGGGAAAGGCACTGCAAGGCCTGCCACATGGAGCCTTGGTGGCCTCTTTCTGTTCTTCACGCATCACCCCATTTGAACTGTGAGGGTCCAAGAGGAAATGGCACTACTACAAGGTGTGCCTCCATTGCGAAACTGAGGCACAACAGGTCGGGGTCAGATCTGGTCTCCAGATACCTTCCCTGAGCTCTCCAGTGGCCATTCTGCTGTGCTTCATTTGCATTTCCTCATTTGCAAAATAAATTCATTCTTTCATTCATTGAATGAATATTGAGTGTATGGTGGCCAAAACAAAGAGTTTGCCGTAGAAACAGAAATTTTGATGAGATGCTGTTTAAAATTGTGGTATTGGCCAGGTGTGGTGGCTCACACCTATAATCCCAGCACTTTGGGAGGCCGAGGCATGTGGATCACCTGAGTTCAGGAGTTTAAGACCAGCCTGGCCAACATGGTGAAACCCCATCTCTACTAAAAATACAAAAAATTAGTTGGGCATGGTGGTGGGTGCCTGTAATCCCAGCTACTCGGGAGTCTGAGGCAGAGAATTGCTAGAACCTGGGAGGCAGAGGTTGCAGTGAGCCAGGATCGTGCCATTGCACTCCAGCCTGGATGACAGAGCAAGACTCCATCGCAAAAAAAAAAATAAAAAAAAAATAATAATAAAAAAATAAAAAAATTGTCTTATTATCGTAGTTATTTTTCAGCAAAAAAAAAAAAAAAAAAAAAAAAAAAAAAAACTAACAACAACAACAAAAAAGAAAACTAATAGGTGTTGTGGTCAATCACTGCTTTTGCTGTCACTGTGTGGGTAAAATGTCCTGAAGTGAAGCTTCGGAGCATGGGGCCATGCCCAAGGCTTTCCCTGCACATGCCACCTTGTCTGGGTTTTCTCTATGTCCCAGGCTCTGGGCTCAGTGGCTGGAACTCAACCCTCTTGACCTGGTAAACTCCCAGTGCCTAGCATGGGCACAGGACAGACACACAGATGTTCCCCAGTGGGGTGAATTGCATGTGGGCATTGTCTGGTTTTGGTAGATGAGAGTCTAGCCACAACAATCATCGATAAAGCGGCAGTAGAATCACAGCATGTAAAAATGGAAGTTAAGCGAGGGAACACATGGAATTTGTAAAATGACTGTATTAATCAACTTTGGCTGCTGTAACAAAATGCCATAGACTGGGCGGCTTAAGTAATAGAAATTTATTTCTCACAGTTCTGGAGACTGCAAGTGAAAAATCAAGGCACTGTCAGGTCTGGTAAGGAAGCTCTTCCAGGCTGGCAGATGGCCAACGGCCGCCATCTTGCTGTGTGCTCACATGGTCTTTCTCAGTGCATGGGTGTGGGGAGAGAGGGACCTTTCTCTTCTCTTTTTATAAGGCCACCAATCCTATCAGATTAGGACGCTTATCACCTAATTTAAGCTTAATTGCTTCCTAAAAGCCCTATCTCCAGATAGTCACATTGGTTGTTAGGGCTTCAGTGTGTGAATTCTCAGGGGACACCTAGTTCAGTCCTTAACTAAGACCTTACATCATGATGACATCATTACTGGCTTTGTGATTTTTTGTTGGTTTCACCATGATACAGCACAAGCTGACAGGTTTTCCTGTAGACTGAGCCCTTCCATTTGGAGCCACGAGCCTGCTGTGGTTGTGTGTGAACTAGGGTGGAGGGGCCAGCACGGATGAAGGGCTGGTTGGGGTGGTATTCTTGAAACAGTCATCTGTGGGGTGGTTAGACCGTGCCTGGGAGAAGTCTGTGCGCTTAGAAAACAAGACTGTGCTCACAGTGCTTGCCCACGGCCTTCCTTGTATGCGCTTGTCGTTTGTCCTCACCACCCACGTGACAGCACCAGACTATGAGACGCCTTAAACACTAAAAAGATCATGGTGCCCTTCTTTCAATTACAAAAAACCACAATATTTAAGAATAAAATTATGTTCAAGAAAGTCTTTATCAAATATAAGATTTTTAAAACAATTGCTTCTTCTCTTTGAGTGGTTTGATAGATGTTCTCACCCTACTGGTGTGTGAAGCGAAGGTCTGCCCACCATGCTTGATAACATAGCACAGTGTGTGTGTGTGTGTGTGTGAGAATGAAATGTTATTCTTTCATAAACCAACGTTAAACTCAGAGCTGTTCAGAGACAGCATGCTGCTGAATGTAGGATGTAGAGCTTCAGGCTGCCTGGAGCAGAAGGTGACCTCTATGAAGAGCCTGGGCTCTTTGCAGTCTACAACTATGAGATCCTGGGGGATTTGTCCCTGGGCATTGCCTGTGGGGACAATCCCACACCACTTTATAAATTGCTCCAAGGAAAGCCTTGGTTCACCTGACATCGCAGCCTCGGAGTGCAATGCACATGCTGTCTGCAGGGCACAGGGATTTAAGGCGGGATGTGGAGAACACCTTTTCCACATAGAATTGCAGGGGGGTTTAGGTGGGCTAAAAGTAATGACCCACCTGTGAATCTGACAGGAGTACCAGGGTTAATGTCGCCTTCCTTCTTGAGAATGTCCTTTTGAAATATGTTCTAGGGTATTGCTCCTGTCCTATTAATTATGTCGCAAACTTAGTAAAGCTGAATAATTAATGATCATGGGGCACTTGGAACTATGAAATGTCATGTAAGTGTTAAGGAGTAAAAATTACTCTGGTGTTAGATAGATGTGCTGCTTTAAAAATGTTCCACGCTGGGAAGGTTGACTTCTAGAAGAGTTGAAAAGCTTCCTGTTGGGCTTTCTTCAGAAACTTAGGATGTGTTGCCCTAACCACATTTTAGGAAATTCAGATTTCTGCATTCTGGAGTCTTTGGAAGGCAAATGGCTAGCCAGCACTTTTAGCTCTGGAAATGAAGTCGCCCCCCTCTTCTGGATTTTGGTAAAAATCGTGTTCGTTGATTCCCTCTAGTCGGAGGCAGTTTGGGCCCAAAACCAAGGAAGAGGTGAAGATCATTGAGCACCAAACACAGACCCTGTGGCTGATGCCCCACCTGGCCACAGCCTTGGCCCTGACCTGCGTCAGCAGGTGAGATGGCGCTCAGGGTTTGCTCTCTCAGGGTAAGTGTGATGCCCTGGCGTGAGTAAGAATTCAGAGAAGCAGGCACAGGATGTCATTTTCTAACTGTGATCAGGAAAGAGTCTGTTGTTAAAATCGGATGCCCAGGTTAAAAGCATCCTCGGATGCTTAAACCTCTGCAGATGTTTTTAACCTGGACATCTGCTTTTAAAGGATGCTAAGGTCCAAATTTTGATTGTCTCTATATTCAGATGAATGGAGGCCACAGAGACTTTGAGAAGGCAGGAACCAATGTTTCTCCAGAGTTTTTAAAAGTAGCAGACTTGAACAGTTAAAAGTTCTTTACCTTCTGATAAAGGTTCTAATTACCAGTAAAGTTTTCAAAAATAGGTCCAGGTGTGTATGTATTTGGTGGGGGGTGTGGGGGAGGCAGGGAGTGAGGAGCTTTGAATAAAACATGTACGTAAGTACACCTGGAAATTCACATTCTACCACAGGCTTTCATTTCTGCCTCTCAGCTATTCCTCCCCAAGTGCTAGGCCGTTGTCCAGCAGTTGTGTGTCATGTTATCCTCATTCCTGCATTATAAAGATAAGAAACTAAGGATTTATCTCAGATCACAGAGCCTGGAAGTAGTGGACTGGGAGTGGAACTCCAAACTCTGGGCCCTATTCTGTGCTCTTTCCTTCTTCCATAAGCAATTTTGCTTCTCAGTGTTAACTCCAGTCATTCATTTCTGAATAATTTAGAATTGGCTTGTGTTTGAAATTTAACATGCTGATGGGGAAGCTAGTCCCAGGGTTTATAAAAGGATGGTAATCAGAGAGCCCTTGGCATATCTAGTGTGCTGCTGACTGTCGATTGCCCAGCCATTGCTGGCATGGCTGGGAGGGGCTGGATGGGTGCACTTGTGTTCTTATTGTACACGAGGCTGGCAAGTAGAATGCCAGTGTTCCAAGGTGCAAGGACACTGAACCCTTCAGGCTGAGCTGCAGGTAGCAACAGTAAGATCCATCCATGCCACCTGGAAGAAAATTTAAAGCACTTGCATCCGCCATCTCTTGCCTGACATGTTTCTGAATGGTGTTTTGAGGTTTAATTTGCATACAGTGAAATGCATAGATTTTAGTTTTTAGTGGAGTGATTTATACTCTTCTCGTGTAATGAACACTAAAGCCAAATATAAAGCATTTCCATCATCCCCAAAAGTTCCCTCTGGCCCTTTTGCAGTTGACCCTCACCTTTCCACCACAGCGGAGACAAACAGTTTTCTGATTTCTATTCCCATAGCTTAGTTTTGCCTGTTCTTGAACTTGATGAAAATGGAATCGTACCATATGTATTCTTTTGTTCCCAATTTATTTCATTCAACAGAACGTCTTGATGTTCCTCAATGTCATGGATAGTTTGTTAATTTTTATTGCTGAATAGTAACATGAAATGACTAGCCTGCAGTTAGTTTATCTCTTCTACTGAGGGACATTTGAATTGTTTCCAGGCTTGTAGTTACTATGAAAAAGGCAAAGTGAATATTCTTGTACAAGTGTTTCATTTTTCTTAGGATAAATGCCTAGAGAGGACTTGCTGGATAATTAGGTAAATGTATTTTTAACTTTATAAGAAATTGCCAGTTTTTCAAAGAAGTGGTACTGTTTTACACACCCTCAAGCAACATGTGAGAGTTTCAGTTGTTCTTCATCCTGACCAACATTTGTTTCAGTTCTTTCTTAATCATATTCACACTAGTAGGTATGAAATGTTATCACACTGCTGTTTAAATTTATACTTTTTTGGTGTCTGATGACATAGAGCACTTTTTTTCATGTGCACATTGGCCGTTGTATATCTTCTCTGTGAAAGATCTATTTAAATCCCTTGCGTATTTTTCTAAATTGAGTTGTTTATCTTCTTATTATTGACTTATAAGAGTTTATAATAAAAACAAGTTCTTACTTTAAATATTTTTGGTCAGTGTGTATTTTGCCTTTTTATTTTCTTAATAGTGTTATTTGGGGGAACAGAAAATTTTAATACTGCTTAAGTCTAATTTATCCTTTTCTTGTTTTATGATTATTGCTTTCTGTGTCTTTTCTAAGACACTGTTACAACCATAGCTTAATAGTAAGTCTTGAAATCAGGTAGTAAGTCTGACCTTACAGAAATAAAAAGGAATATAAGAGAATACTATGAACAATAGTATGCAAAAAAAATATAAAACCTATATGAAATGGATGAAGTCTTAGAAGGAAACAAACTACCAAAATATAATAAAGAATACACAGAAAATCCTAATAAACCAATCACAGGATATTAGGTAAATAATTTTAAAACTTCCCACAATGAAAAGCCCAGGCCTAAACAGCTTTAATAGTGAATTCCACCAAACATTTAAATAAGAATTAATATCAGTCCTCTACAAACTCTTCTAAAACACTGAAGAGGAAGGAGCACTTCCCAACTTATCCCATGTGGCCAGTATCACTCGATAACAAAATAAGGCAAAGACATTAGAAGAAAACTATAGAGCAATATCACTTATGAATATAGATGTAAACACCCTTAACAAAATACTAGTAAACTTAATCTAGCAACATATAAAAAGGAGTATACACCATGACCAAGTGAAATTTATCCCAGGAATGCAAGGTTGGTTTAACATATCAAAAAATAACATAGTAGACTGTGTTAATAGAATATATGGAAAAAAACCACGATCATCCCCATAGATGCAGAAAAAGCATTTAACAAAATCAAGTACCTTTTCATGATTAAAAAACAGTCAACAAACGAGGTATATAAGAAAACTTTCTTTACCTGATAAAAGTCATCTATGAAAAACCCACAGTTAACATCATATGTAATGGTGAAAGACTGAATGCTCTCTTCCTAAGATTAGGAACAAAACAAGGATGTCTAATTTTTCCATGTCTATTTAACATCATGTTGAGGTTCTAGTCAAGACAAGTAGGCAAGGAAAATAATAAAAGTCATGTAAACTGGAGAGGAAGAAGTAAGCTATCTCTATTTGCAGATGATGTGCCTTCATATATAGAAAATCTTACAGAATCCACTAAAAATTTATTAGAAATGACATGTTCAGCAAGACTGCAGGATAGATCAATAAATAAAAATCAATTGTGTTTCTATAGACTAGCAATGAACAATCCAAAAATCAAAAAGAATAAAATACCTAAGGTTAAATTTAATAAAGAAGTTAAAGAAGCTGTGAATATATGGACTATATGTTCATGAATCAGAAGATGTAATGTTGTTAAGGTGACAATACTCCCCAAATTAATCTATAGATACAAAGCAATCTCTATCAAAATCCCAGAGGCCTGATTTTTTTAGAAATTTACATGCTGACCCTAAAATTTATGGAAATATAAAGGACCCAGTATAGCCACAACAATCTTTAGAAAGAGTAACAAAGTTGGAAGGCTCACATTTCTCAATTCAAAAACTTAACATGAAGCTGCAGTAATCAAGACAGTGTGGTACTGGCATTGGATAGATATACAGGTCAATGGAATTAAATCAAGAGTACAGAAACACATCCCTAAATTTATGGGCAGCTTATTTTTTACAAAGATGCTAAGACAATTCAATGAAAGAACAGTCTTTTCAATAAATGGTGCTAGGACAACTGGATATTGATATGCAAAAAATGAAGTTGGACCCCTATACAGCAGTTAACTTAAAATGGAGCATAAGCCTAAATTTAAGACCTAAGACAATAAATCTCTTAGAGGAATCTCTTAGAGGAATCTCTTAGGAATCTCTCAGATTTGCAAATCTCAAATCTTTGCAACTGTAGGTTAGGCAATGGTTTCTTAGATAGAATACCAAAAACACAATTACAAAAGAAAAAAATATATACATTGGAGTTCATAAGAAGTAAAAGATTTTTTGTGCTTAAAAAGTCACCATCAAGAAAGTGAAAGACAATCCACAGAATAGGAGAATGTTTTTTCAAATTATATATCTGACATATGCATCTCGACTTGTATCTAGAACATACATGAATTCTTGCAATTCAACAATAAAATGGCAATCCAATTGAAAAATGGGCAAAGATCCAAAGACATTTCTCCAAAGAAGATGTACAAATAACCAATAAGCACATGAAAAAGTACTAAAAGTCATTATTTGTCAAGGCAGTACAAATCAAAACAGCAATCAGATAAAACTTCATACCCACTAGGCTGGCTATAATGAAAAACATAATAACAAGTGTTGACAAGTATGTAGTGAAATAGAAACCTCATACATTGCTGGTGGGAATGTAAAATGGTATAGTCACTTTGAAAAACAGCTTGGCAGTTCTCCAAAATATTATACATGAAATTGCCATGTATCTCGGCAATTCTACTCCTAGGTATATACCCCAGAGAAATGAAAACACATATGCACACAAAAATGTGCACATGAATGTTCACAGTGACGTTTTTTGTAATAATGAAACTGTGAAAAAAATCCGGATGTCCATAGATTAACAAATGGGTAAACAAAGTATAGCACATTCACCAAGTGGAATATTATTTGGCAATAAAAAATATTGAAGTACCGATACATGCTATAACATGGATAAACTTTGAAAACATTATTCTAAGTGAAAGGAGCTAGTCACAAAAATCATGTGGAATAATTCCATTGATATGAAATTTCCAGAATAGTCAGAGTGATAGAGATGGAAACTAAATCAGTGGTTGCCAGGGACTGAGGGGTAAAGGAGGTGTATTTAGGCCAGTCTTGCATTGCTATGAAGAAATACCTGAGGCTGGGCAATTAATGAGGAAAAGAGGTTTAGTTGGCTCATGATGCTGCAGGCTATGCAAGCATGGCGCAGGCATCTGCTCTGCTTCTGGGTGGGCCTCAGGGAGCTTTTATTCGTGGCAGAAGGTGAAGTAGGAGAAGACACGTCACATGGTGAAAACAGGAGCAAGAGAGAGTAGGAGAGGTACCACACACTTGAAACAATTAGATTTTGTGAGAACTCACTACAGTGAGGACAGCGCCAAGCCTGGAGGAATCTACCCCCGTGACCCAAATACCTCCCACCATGTCTCACCTCCAGCATTGGGAATTACAATATGAGATGTGGAGGGGACATCCAGACTATATCAGGAGAAAATGAGGAGTGATTGCTAACAGGTATAGGTTTTTTCTTTTGGGTTATGAAAATATTCTACAATTAGATGGTGATGGTTGCACAACTCCCTAAATATACTAGAAATCACTGAATTGTACACTTTAAAAGTGTGAATGCTGTAGTTCGAGAAATATATCTAATAAAGCTGTTAAGAAAGAGAGAGGAGGAAAAAAGAAATCAGATTATGTGAGTCCTCTAAGTATTTTTTTTCCCCTTGAAATTGTCTTGCTATTTTAGAGTCTTTGCAAGTCTGTTTAGATTTATTTGTGATTGCATTAAATCTGTAAAGCAATTTGGGCAGTATTACGTCTTTCAGATTAATGAAGATGATATATCTCTTTGTTTATACAGGTGTTCAATTTATCTAAGTAATGTTTTATAATTTACAGTGTGGAAATCTTGCACATTTTTCACTAAATGTAGTCAAAAGGCATTGATTTTTAATTTAATTCCCAATTGTTAATATTTTATAGAAATATAACTTATCGTTGTGTATTGACCTGTATTGTCACTAAATTTACTTATTAGTAATTTCTTTGTAGACCGTTTAGAATTTTCCACCTATGCAATATATAAAATATGTGTAAAGAGAGTTTTGCTTATTTTTTTCCAACTTTTTAATTTTTGTTTTGTTTTGATTTTGCCTTATTAGACTGGACAAAACCTTCAGTACAATATTGAGTAGCAGTGGTGAGAGTGGACACCCTATGTTGTTCTTGACTTCAGGTGAAAATGCGTTCAGTGTTTCACCATTAACATGAATGTTCACTGCAGATTGTTATTGTCTTTCTCGTTTGTTTTAATTTTTGTGGGTATATAGTTGGTGTTACATAGTAGGTGTTATATTTAAGGGGTATGTGAGATGTTTTAATACAGGCATGCAATTTGAAATAAGGACATCATAGAGAATGGAGTATCCATCCCCTCAAGCATTTATCCTTTGTGTTACAAACAATCCAATGACCCTCTTTTAGTTATTTAAAAATGTACAATTAAGTTATTACTGACTATAGTCCCCCTGTTTTGCTATTAAATAGTAGGTCTTATTCATTCTTTTAGGTCTTATTAATTCTTATTCATTCATTAGGTCTTATTGATTCATTTAGTAGGTCTTAATTCATTCATTACGTCTTATTCATTCTCTTTAGGTCTTATTCATTCTTATTCATTCTGTATAACTGTTTTTGTTGTTGTTGTTGATGCCCTTTATTAGACTGAGTAAATTCCCTTCAATTCCTAGTTGGCTGAATGTTTTTTTCATGTATGTTCAATTTTGACACAAGTTTTCTTTCTCTATTTAGATGGTCATATGATTTTTCTCCTTCATTCTATTAATGAAATAAATTACATTACTTTTCAAATTTTGAGGCAAATTTGCATTCTTTGAAATCTTTGGAAATCTTTTGAAATCTTTGGTTATATGCATTATATATACACACACACATATGTACATATATACACATATATACACATACATGCATATACATATACATATACACATATGTGTGTGTATATGTGTATATTTATATACACACATATATACATAATATATACACATATATACATGCATATAAATATACGTATATATTTTTATATATACACATATATAAAATATATATATGTGTGTGTATATATATATATTTTTTGAGATGGAATCTTGCTCTGTTGCCCAGGCTGGAGTTCAGTAGTGCAATCTTGGCTCACTGCAACCTCCGCTTCCCAGGTTCAAGTGATTCTCCTGCTTCAGCCTCCTGAGTAGCTGGGCTGGGTAGTATAGGCGCCTGCAACCACACCCAGCTAATTTTTTTTTGTATTTTTAGTAGTGATGGGGTTTCACCATGCTGGTCAGGCTGGTCTCAAACTCCTGACCTCAGGTGATCCACCCACCTTGGCCTCTCAAAGTGTTGGGTTTACAGGCATGAGCCACTGTATCCGGCCACATTATATATATTTTTATATTATTAGAGTTATTTGGCTAATGTTTTAGTAAGGATTTTTTGTGTCTATGTTCATATGGAATATTGATTTTTAATTTTGGTACTTGAAATTTCCTTGGAAGATTTTGATATCAGTGTTATATTGTCCTCATAAAAGAAATAGGAAAGTTGTCTCTTCTCTATTTTTCTTAAGCAGTTTGTGTAAGATTGCTCTTATTTCTTTCTTAAATGCTTGATAGTATTTACTAAGATGGTATGGATATGGGTTTTTTGTTTTTTTATTGGAAAGTTTTTAATGACTTTATTAATTTCTTTAAGAAATATGAGTCTTCAGTCTTGCCAATATCTTCTCTTGTTTTGTTGCCCTGTATTTTTGAGAAATTTGTTCACTTCTTCACTAATTTGTAAAATGTATATGTTAATAATATTTCCTTATTATATTAATGACTGTAAGATCTGTGACAATGTCACTTCTTTTATTTGTAAAAGAAAACAATTTTTTTGCTTCTTTTTTTTTTCAGCCAATTATGCTGGGTGTTTATCAGCTTAGTTAATCTTTTCAAATAACCTATTGGGTAAATAATGAAATTAAGGCAGAAATAAATAAGTTCTTTGAAACCAATGAGAACAAAGACACAATGTACGAGAATCTCTGGGGCACATTTAAAGCAGTGTGTAGTGGGAAATTTATAGCACTAAATGCCCACAAGAGAAAGCAGGAAAGATCTAAAATCAACACGCTAACATCACAATTAAAAGAAGGAGAGAAGCAAGAGCAAACAAATTCAAAAGCTAGTAGAAGACAAGAAACAACTAAGATTAGAGCAGAACTGAAGGAGATAGAAACACAAAAAACCCTTAAAAAAATCAGTGAATCCAGGAACTGGTCTTTTGAAAAGATTAACAAAATAGACTGCTAGCCGGACTAGTAAAGAAGAAAAGAGAGAATAATCAAATAGACGCTGTAAAAAATGATAAAGGGGATATCACCACTGATCCCACAGAAATACAAACTACCATCAGAGAATACTATAAACACCTCTACACAAATAAACTAGAAAACCTAGAAGAAATGGATGAATTCCTGGACACATACACCCTCCCAAGACTAAACCAGGAAGAAGCTGAATCCCTGAATAGACCAATAACAAGTTCTGAAATGGAGGCAGTAATTAATAGCCTAGCAAGCAAAAAAATCCAGGACCAGACAGATTCACAGCCAAATTCTACCAGAAGTACAAAGAGGAGCTGGTACCATTCCTTCTGAAACTATTCCAAAAAATAGAAAAAGAGGGAATCCTCCCTAACCCATTTTGTGAGGTCAGCATCATTCTGATACCAAAACCTGGCAGAGACACAACAACAACAAAAAAATTTCAGGCCAATATCCCTGATGAACATTGATGGAAACATCCTCGATAAACTACTGGCAAACCGAATCCAGCAGCACATCAAAAAGCTTATCCATCACCATCAATTTGGCTTCATCCCTGGGATGCAAGGTTGGTTCAACATAAATCAGTAAACATAATCCATCACATAAACTGAACCAATGACAAAAACCACATGATTATCTCAATAGATGCAGAAAAGACCTTTGATAAAATTCAACACCCCTACATGCTAAAAACTCTCAATAAACTAGGTATCGATGGAATGTATCTCAAAATAATAAGAGCTATTTATGACAAACCCACAGCCAATATCATACAGAATGTGCAAAAACTGGAAGCATTCCCTTTGAAAACCGGCACAAGACAAGGATGCCCTCTCTCACCACTCCTGCTCAACATAGTATTGGAAGTTCTGGCACCAATAATAGACAAACAGCCAAATCATGAGTGAACTCCTATTCAAAATTGCTACAAAGAGAATAAAATACCTAGGAATCCAACTTGCAAGGGATGTGAAGGACCTCTTCAAGGAGAACTACAAACTGCTGCTCAAGGAAATAAGAGAGGACATAATCAAATGGAAAAAACATTCCATGCTCATCGTGAAAATGGTCATACTGCCCAAAGTAATTTATAGATTTGATGCTATCCTATCAAGATACCATTGACTTTCTTCACAGAATTAGAAAAAACTACTTTAAATTTCATATGGAACCAAAAAAGAGCCCGCATAGCCAAGACAATCCTAAGTCAAAAGAACAAAGCTGGAGGCATCATGCTACCTGACTTCAAACTATACTACAAGGCTACAGTAACCAAAACAGCATGGTGCTGGTACCAAAACAGAGAGATAGACCAATGGAACACAACAGAGGCCTCAGAAATAACACCGCACATCTATAATCATCTGATCTTTGACAAACCTGACAAAAACAAGCAATAGGGAAAGGATTCTCTATTTAATAAATGGCATTGGGAAAACTGGCTAGCCATATGCAGAAAGCTGAAACTGAACCCCTTCCTTATACCTTATAGAAAAATTAACTCAAGGTGGATTAAAGACTTAAACATAAGATCTAAAACCATCAAAACCCTAGAAGACAACTTAGGCAATACCATTCAGGACATAGGCATGGACAAAGACTTCATGACTAAAACACCAAAAGCAATGGCAACAAAAGCCAAAATTGACAAATGGGATCTAATTAAACTAAAGAGCTTTGGCACAGCAAAAGAAACTGTCATCAGAGTGAACAGGCAACCTATAGAATGAGAGACAATTTTTGCAATCTATCCATCTGACAATGGGCTAATATCCAGAATCTACAAAGAATTTAAACAAATTTAGAAGAAAAAAACAACCACATCAAAAAGTGGGTGAAGGATATGAACAGACACTTCTCAAAAGAAAACATTCATGCAGCCAACAAATATATGAAAAAAAAAAAAAAGCTCATCATCACTGGTCATTAGAGAAATGCAAATCAAAACCACAATGAGATACCATCTCACACCAGTTAGAATGGCGATCATTAAAAGGTCAGAAAACAACAGATGCTGGAGAGGATGTGGAGGAATAGGAATACTTTTATGCTGTTGGTGGGAGTGTAAATTAGTTCAATCATTGTGGAAGACAGTGTGGCAATTCCTCAAGGATCTAGAACCAGAAATACCATTTGACCCAGCAATCCCATTACTGGGTATATACCTAAAGGATTATAAATCATTCTACTATAAAGACACATGCACAGATATGTTTATTATGGCACTGTCCACAATAGCAAAGACTTGGAACCAATCCAAATGCCCATCAATGGTAGACTAGATAAAGAAACTGTGGCATATATATACCACAGACTACTATGCAGCCATAAGAAAAGGATGAATTCATGTCCTTTGCATGAATAGAGATGAAGCTGGAAACCATCATTCTCAGCAAACTAACACAGGAACAGAAAACCAAACATCGCGTGTTCTCACTTGTAAGTGGGAGTTGAACAATGAGAACACATGGACACAGGGAGGGGAACATCACACACCAGGGCCTGTTAGGGGGTGGGAGAGCAAGAGGAGGGATAGCATTAGGAGAAATACCTAATGTAGATGACGGGTTGATGGGTGCAGCAAATCACCATGGCACGTGTATACCTTTGTAACAAACCTGCACATTCTGCACATGTACCCCAGAACTTAAGCTATAATAGTAAAAAAAATCACACTTTGTCTTGTATGGTTCTATAGGTTTTGACAAGGACATAGAGCTGTTCCACTTCAGTATCAAACAACATTGTTCCACCTCCCCGCAAATTCCCTTGTGCTGTCTTTTATAGTTAACTCCTTCCCACAGTCTTACCCCCAGCAACCTGTATTTTAGTTTTTCCTTTTCTAGAATGTCATACACACAGAATTGTACAATATGTAGCCTTTTGGATCTACCTTCTTTCACTTAACAAAATGAATTTCAGATTCATCCATATCATTGTGTGAGTCAATATTTTCCTACTTTTTATTGCTGAGTAGTATTCCATTGTATAGATGTACCACAGGCTGTTTATCCATTTAACTGGTGAGGAACATGTAGGTTGTTTCTAGTTTTTACAGTTATAAATAACTACTAAAAACTATTCTCAACAAGTTTTTGTGTGAATATAAGGTTTTGATTGACTAGGGCAAATACCTGTAAGTAGGACTGGTAGGTCAAGTGTTAAGTGTATGTTTAACTTTATAAGAAATTGCTAACATGTTTTCCAAAGTGGTTGTATCATTTTGTGTTTTCATCAGTGATGTATAAGGGTGCAGTTGTCCTGCATCCTTGCCAGCCATTGTTATTGTCAGATTTCGTTTTGATTTTTATTTGTTTTCTGTCTTTCTGATAGTTGTCTCTAATAGTTCGTAGTTTTACATTTTTATTACACTAATAACTAATAATGGTTAGTGTCTTTTCATGTACTTATTTGCCATCTGTGTATCTTCTTTAGCGAAGTGTCTGTTCAGGTCTTTTATCAATTTTTCAGTTGAGTTGTTTGTTTTCTTGTTGAGTGCAAGAGTTCTTTGTAGGTTCTAAATAGACTTTTTGCATCATATTTTTATTTGCAAATGTTTTCTCCGAGTTTGTCACTTCTTTTTATTCTCTTAAGAGTGCCTTAATAAGAGCAATAGTTTTAAATTTTGGTTTGGTTCAATGGCTTTAAATTTTGTTTTTTTCTTGAAATTGGGTAGTGTCAGCTCTCTAATGTTGTTCTTTTTTGAGAATTGTTTTTGCTATTCTGTTTTTGGCCTTTGCTTATATATTTTAGAATCATCTTGTTAATACCTATGAAAAAGATAACTGATGTTTTTCTTGGGATAGTATTGACTTAGAAATCAAATTGGGGATAGTCTGCCTCTTAATATTGAGTCTTTCAATACATGAACACTGTATATCTTTTCATTTATTTAGATCTTCTTTGAGTTCTGTTTTGAAGTTTCCAACATACAAACCCTACTCATGTTTTATTACGTTGATACCCAAGCATTTTAGCTTTTTGAAGGTACGGTTTATTTCTAACATGTAGGAATACTGTTGACTTAGTTCTAGGAGCTTTTGTTGTGTAGATTTTAATAAACATAGGACTTTTCAGATTACCTAATTTTTTGAGTGCTTTTCAAATTTATTTTATCTAATTGGTCAAATTTATGGCGATAGTGTTGGTTGTAGCATTCCCTTTTCTTTTTAATGTCTGTGGGATCAGTACAATTTCTCCCCTTTCCTTCCTGATGTTTTATGTACTCTTTCCTTATCCCCACTGTTTTTTTTTTTTTTTTTTTTTTTTTTTTTTTTTTTGAGACGGAGTCTCGCTCTGTCGCCCAGGCTGGAGTGCAGTGGCCGGATCTCAGCTCACTGCAAGCTCCGCCTCCCGGGTTTACGCCATTCTCCTGCCTCAGCCTCCCGAGTAGCTGGGACTACAGGCGCCCGCCACCTCTCCCGGCTAGTTTTTTTTTGTATTTTTAGTAGAGACGGGGTTTCACCATGTTAGCCAGGATGGTCTCGATCTCCTGACCTTGTGATCCGCCCGTCTCGGCCTCCCAAAGTGCTGGGATTACAGGCTTGAGCCACCGCGCCTGGCCTATCCCCAGTGTTCTGTCTGTCTCATATCGCTTTGGGTAGAGGCCTGTCAATTATGTTGCTTTTTCCATATTTTATGTGATTGATTTTCTCTATTTTTAATTTAAATTTCATTGCTACCTGCTCCAATCTTTATTTCTTTCCTTCTGCTTGCTTTAATTTGCTCTCTCTTGCTCTCTCTCTCTCCCCGTCTCTGTGTCTCTATATATCCATCCCCCTCTCTTAAGGTGAAAGGTTAGGTTACTGCTTTGAGACATTGCTTCTTGCCTAATATCATCAATCCACACTAAAATTTCTCTTTAAGCTTGGCTTTAGCTGCATCTTTCTCATTTTGATATGTTGCATTTTCATTTAGTTAAAAATAGTTTAAATTTCTCCTTAAGACTTACCTTTCCACCCCCGAATTATTTATAACTGCTGCCATGGTCCAATAACATCCTTTGTATGAATTTTATTCTTTGAAATGTATGGCTCAGTATAAATAGTGTTCTGTGTACACTTAAAAAGGATGTGTGTTTTGTTGTGGTTGGGAAGACAGTGTTATAAATGTCAATTAGGTCAAGTTGGTTAATTGTGCTCTGCAGATCGTATATATCATTATTGGTTTTCTGCTTACTTGTTTTGTCAACGACTGCAAGAAGCGGGTTGGCATTTTCAGTTATAATTATGAATTTGTTTATTCTTTCAGTTTTATCCATTTTTTCCTCAAATATTTTAAGTTTTTTTTTTTTTTGGTTGTTGTTTTGGTGCATACACATGCAGGTTTATTTCTTCTTAGAGAATTGACTTATTTGTCATTATATAATTTCTCTGTTGATCCCTGAAAGTATCCTAGTCCTGAAGTCTACTTTGTCATATTAATATAGTTACTCTGGGTTTCCTAAGTGTTTTTATGGTATGTCTGTCTTCATACTTTTAACCTACCTGTATCATTACAGTGGGTTACTTGTAAACAGCATGTAATTGGGTCTTGCCTTTTTATCCAGTTTTACAATTTCTGGCTTTTAAATGGTTTGTTTAGACAGATTGCGTTTAAAGGGATTGCTGACATGTTTGGATTAAAATCTATCATATTGATAGCTGATTTTTAATTTTCTCTCCTTTAATGTTTTTTTTCCATTTTTCTGCTTGCTCTTGGTTGAGTTGAACCTATTATTCCATTTTATCACTTTTATTGACTTATTTATACATTTAGAAAACATACTTTGTTGACCCAAGGTTTACAATATACATCTTTAATAAATCATAGACTACCTCCAAATAATACTGTTCTATTTCCCAAGTAGTGTAAGAATCTTACACAGTGTATTCCCAATTCCTCCTTCCCAGCCTTTTTGCTATATATTACTTTTAAGTCTAGGGTGTGTCTCAGGGATCCATCGTGTGTATATTAGCTCCCTAGGTGATTCTAATGAGCATTCATAGTTGAGAATCACAGGATCTTTTTAGGGAGCTTCCTAGCATGACCTGCAAACTTCACAAAGAGAAAACAGGCAACAGTGTTATATTATCATGAAAGTTTAAATCAGATCCAAATAACTTGATGATGAAACCGGAAAATTTTTCATATGCATGCCAAAGGAAAGCAATTTCTTTCTTTGAGTTTTCCCCAGTGGGACTTGTAACTGTTACAGAGGCAGGACTCTGCATACATTTGCTTCTCAGTCAACTATTTACACGTTTGTGACACAGAAGTTATTAGACTACATAAGAAAGAGTTGCTATCTATTCTACATTTATAAATATGTATCTGTCATGTATTTATAACAAAGGTGTTACATGTATTGACATGTTTCCTTTTTCTTCAGCTTTTTTAATATTTTGGCTTGATTTAAGCTTGATTTTGTAAGTGCTGTGTTACACTGTTAATGAAAATTAAAGTTTCTCTCAATCTTAGTTAGACACTCTCCAAGTACCTGTATCAGAGACGTAGAGAAATGTCACAGTTCTAGCTTTAGGTTTCAAGGAAAGAAACAAGAGGTGATCAATAGAAATTAAGTAATTGATTAAAAAAAGAACCCCAGAACCCTTACCACGTGCCATTCATGAGTGCCACATTGAACACGACAGATCGACACTTGCCTTCACCAGCTGTCAGTCTAATTGCCCCCAAGGACTTTCTAAATTTCTTGACTTGGGCCTCCTTGCACCCTCCATGGTCTCTGGCCCAGCTCATTGTCCCCATTGTATATCTGCAGCTTCTTTCCTTCCTTCCTGCTTCTTTCATTCCCTGTCTCCCCCCATCACAGTAGGGGGTTGACTCATGGAAAATCTGGTCATAGGAATCCCCAGGAAGGCAGTGTCCCAATTAGGGGAAAGAGGCTGCCTTTATTTTAACACAAGCCCAGGAAAAATTTGGCACATTCTGTGACAATATTTTGGTTTTCTAGTTTGTTCCTAGTTTACTGTCCCTGCTACCTGTTTTCCAACTTGTAAGGAAATAGCTTCATAAAACTGGTTGAAACATAACAAAATTTTATGCTAACTACCTCCCTGCAACACACATCTTTTCTTTTTCTTTTTCCTTTTTTTCTCTACTAAGGGTGTCACATCTTGATATAGGGCCCATCTCCTAACTTTCCATGAATGTAGGCTGCCAGTCCATTGGTTTCAAGGTTCAGGGTCTGGGTAAGTGGAGGTTTGACTGGTTAGATGTTTATTCAATGCATTTGATCCTACTCAAGTGCAAGGAGAGTATACATCTTTAAGTGTACAGGTCTGGAGTTAGGTGAGCAGGACATGGACAGTTTCCAGACTATCCTGAGTTCAAATCCCAGTCTCTCCACTTACCATCCTTATGAGCAATTACTTAAATTTTCTGGATGTGCATTCCCTCATTAGAAACAGAACGTGAGGCCTGGTGCGGTGGCATATGCCTGTAATTTCAGCACTTTGGGAGGCCGAGGGCAGAAGTTCGAGACCAACCTGGCCAACATGGTAAAACCCTATCCCTACTAAACATACAAAAAAATTAGCTGGGCGTGGTGGTGGGGGCCTGTAATCCCAGCTACTCAGGAGGCTGAGGCAGGAGAATTGCTTGCACTCAGGAGTCAGAGGTTGCAGTGAGCCGAGAACTCACCATTGTCATCCAGCCTGGGTGACAAGAGTGAGACTCCATCTCAAAAAAAAAGAAAGAAAGAAAGAAAGAGAAACAGAGCATGAATGTCAGTACAGATATACCTCAGAGACATTGCAGGTTTGGTTCTAGACCACTGCAATAAAGTGAATATCACAATAACATAAGTCATAATTTTTTTGTTTCCCAGTGTATGTAAAAGTTATATTTACACTGTACTACAGCCTATTAAGTGTGCAACAGCATTATGTCTAAAAAATATACATACCCTTGTTAAAAATACTTTATGCTAAAAAATGCTAATGAGCATTTAAGCCTTCAGTGAGTTAATCTTTTTGCTGGTGGAGGGTCTTGACTTGATGTTGATGGCTGCTGACTGATCAAGTTGGTAATTGCTGAAGGCTGGGGTGGCTATGGCAGTACCGTAAGATGACAATGAAGTTTGCTGCCACAATTGACTCTTCCTTTCATGAAACATTTTTCTGTAGCATCTGATGCCATTTGGTAGCATTTTACCCACGGCAGAATTTTTTTCCAAAATTGGAGCCAATCCTTTCAAACCTTGCTGCTGCTTTTTCAACTAAGTTTACATGACATTTTAAATCCTCTTTTGTTATTTCAACAATGTTCACAGCATTTTCACCAGGAGTAGATTCTGTCTCAAGAAACCACTTTCTTTGCTCATTCATAAGAAGCAGCTCCTCATCTGTGAAAGTTTTATTATGAGATTGCAGCAATTCAGTCACATCTTCAGACTCCACTTCTAATTCTCATTCTCTAGCTGTTTCCACCATATCTGCAGTGACTTTCTCCACTGAAGTCTTGAACCCCTCAGAGTCATCCATGAGGGTTGGAACATCAACTTCTTCCAAACTTCTGCTAATGTTGGTATTTTGGCCTCCTCCCATGAATCACAAATGTTCTTAATGGCCCTTAGAATGGTGAGGAAGGTTTTCAATTTACCCACATTCATAAGAAGAATCACTATCGATGACAGCCATAGCCTTATAAAATGTATTTAATAAATAACGAGATTTGAAAGTCAAAATTGCTCCTTGATCCATGGGCTGGAGAATGGTTGTTGTGTTAACAGGCATGAAAATGACATGTATCTCCTTGTACATCTCCCTCAGAGCTTCTAAGTGACCAGGTGCATTGTCAATGAGCAGTAACATTTTGAAAGGAATCCTTATTTCTGAGCATTAGTTCTCAACAACAGGCTTAAAATATTCAGTAAACTATGCTGTAAACAGATGTGCTATCAACCAGGTGCTGTTATTTCATTTCTAGAGCACAGGCAGAGTAAATTCAGTATAATTCTTGACGGCCTGAGGATTTTTGAAATAATAAATGAGCATTGGCTTCAACTGAAAGCCACCGGCTGCATTAGCTCCTAACAAGAGATTCTGTCTGTTCTTTGAAGTTTTAAAGCAGGTACTGATGAAAGTCCTAGATGGAAACGTCTTCCAAGGCTGTTTCATCTACGCTGAAAATATGTTGTTGAGTGTAGCTACCATAATCACTGATTTTAGTTGGATCTTCTGGATAACTTGCTACTTAACTGTAGCTTCTACATCGGGACTTGCTACTTCACCTTGCAATTTTATGCTATAGAGATGGTGTCTTTCTTTAAAATTCAAGAACCAATTTAGCCTCAAACTTTCCTTCTGTAGCTTCCTCACTTCTCTAAGCCTTTGTAGAGTTGAAAAGAGTTATGACCTTGTTCTGGATTAGGCTTTGGCTTAAGGGAATGTTGTGATTGGTGTGATCTTCCATCCAGACCACTAAAACTTTCTCCAGATCGGCAAAAGTCTATTTTGCTTTCTTATCATTTGTGTGTTCACTGGAGTAGCACTTTTGATTTTCTTCAAGAACTTTTCCTTTGCATTCTTGGCCAACTCTTTGGCACGAGAGGCCTAACTTTCAGTCTTTCTCAGTTTTCAACATGCCTTCCTCACTGGGCTTCTAGCTTGCTTTCTTTTTTTTTTTTAAAGCATTTCTAGCTTTTGATCTAGAAAGACATATAACTCTTCCTTTCACTTGAACACTCAGAGGCCACTCTAGGGTTACTGGCCTAATTTCAACATAGTTGTGTCTCAGAGAATAGAGAGGCCTGAGGAGAGGGAGAGAGATGGGAGAATGGCAGGTCAGTGGAGCAGTCAGAACACACAATATTTACCAGTTAAGTTCACTGTCTTTATTAATTGTTTTGGATGCTCCAAAACAATTACAATAGTAACATCAAAGATCACTGATGACAGATCACCATAACAGATATAATGATGATGAAAAAGTTTGAAATATTATGAGAATTACCAAAACGTCACAAAGACACAAAGTGAATATGTCCTGTTAGAGAAAGGGCTCTGATAGACTTGCTCAGTGCAGGGTTGCCACAAGGCTCAAGTTTTAAAAAGTGCAATATCTACAAAATGCAATTAAATGAGGTATTTCTGTACCTACTTTGGGTTGTCAAGGGATTAAATAACTTAACACATGAAATGGGCTTAAGACAGGGTCTGGCATATCATACATGCTCCAGTGTGGCAGCAAGGAGCAGGCCCTCTGTGACCCTACTTTTGGGGTCCTAATCCTGATCTTGCCATTCGCTAATTGTATAACTTTGAGAAGGCTGCTGACATGCTGTGCCTCAGTTTCCCCATCTATAAAATAGGAATAATAATACCTGACTTAGAGGGTTATTAGAAGAATTGAATGAGTGAATATTTGAACATGCTTAGATTAGGGTCTGGAGGATAATAAATGCCTGATAAATGTTAGCTGCTATTGCCATCCCCCCCAGGACCCTCAAACTTTCTATCCCTCCATCCCACCAGTTACCACATTGTGATGATTTTTCCTCCTACATTGAAATTACTCAAAGCCTTCTTTCCCTGTCATGTCTCCCCGACCATGCCTGGTTGCACACTCCCTCCCCATTCAGCCTGGTCCTCTTCAAATCCGTTCTCCAGGAATCACCAGCCCTCTACCTGAAATGAAATCTAAATTCCTACTTGCCAGCTGCCACCCTCCTGGGGCCTTCCAGCATCTTCTGTACTGGGTTATATTAGTTTGTTCTTTTGCTGCCACAAAGAGCTACCTCAGATTGGGTAATTTATGAAGAAAAGAGGTTTAATTGACTCATAGTTCCACAGGCCTAACAGGAAGCATGACAGGAAGGCCTCAGGAAACTTACAATCATGGTGGAAGGCAAAGGGGACGCAATCACCTTTTTCATATGGCAGCAGGAGAGAGAAGGAGCAAAGGGGGAAGTGTCAGACACCTTTAACCAACCAGATCTCGTGAGAACTCACTATCACAAAAACAGCCAGGGGGAAGTCCACCCCCATGATTCAATCACCTCTCGCCAGGCCCCGCCCCCAACACATGGGGATTACAATTCAATTCAAGATGAGATTTGGGTGGGGACACTGAGCCAAAGCAAATCATGGGGCGAACTCAAGCTCCCACATGTGGCCCTGGGGTGCCTTCCACCTGCCGGGCCTTCCCACCTCCACCCCACCCCCACCTCTCTGTCCTCTACTGAGGACTCCACACCTGTCCTATGCTCCTGCTGTGACCTTTCTTACAGACCTCTTTCCCCTCACACTCTCGCTTCGCTCACCTGATAAGTTAATGCTTATCTTTTGAGACCCAGTTGAGGCTGCCAACTTCCCTAAGACACTCTCCCAGAGCCCCTTCTGGAATAAGGAGCCCCCATATAAGCTTCCTGGAGCAGCAGCCTGGGCCCGTCTTGTCATTGCACTGTTACTTTTGGTTTGTGATTATAAATTCTGTGAGCACAGAAGTTGTGGATCCTTAATTTGGCATCATCACACCTAGTAGTGTCTGTCTCTGCACAGGTTAATTCACCTACAAAATGAAATTGCCTTGTGTAACTACATCACACCTGCCTGTGGGGTTGCTTGGAGCTTTGCTTTTAAATCATTTGATCATCTTTGAAACATACATTTCTGAAGGGTCCATGAGGTAACTGGCCAAGGAAGCTGGGAGCTGATATCTCCCTTTGGAATCATCTAGTGGGATTTGCTACAGGGACGAATTTCCTAGCTTAGAAAATGGTTAACAATTTTTAAACATCAGTATTTTCAGTGCACCAGCCAAAGTGAGTATTTTAGGGTCTGCCTCTCCTCTTTATTCCAGGCCAAATGGGCAGCTCACACAGTCCAGGATGCATCTCAGGGAAGAAGGGGCCACAGCATTGTCCCTGCTGCTGTCTTTCAACTGGATTCACTTGTTCTCTTGGGCAATCTCCATTTACCCAATACCTGTAATGGTAAAATTAAGAAAATAGCTAACACATATTCAAATGCTTGCCATTTACCAGGCACTGTCCTAAGATTTCATGTGTAGTAACTCATTTAATGTCTCAAGACAAATCAACAGGACAGAGATTTTTCTCTCTGTTTTTTTGATTAATGTTACAACAGCAGCTGAAGTGATGCCTTGCACAAAGTTAGACTTTGTGAATATTTGTTGAATAAATGAATGAGTGTAATAACCCTTCATAGTCTGCAGAAATTCACCAGTCTTCTCTGTTAAAAAATGAAGTTCAGGATAGTTAAGCACCTTGGATGTTACTCATCCCTGCCATTTTTGCACTAGACTTTTAAAAATATGATTCTAATAGCTTATTGCCAAAAAGTCTAGTTTGGTCTTTTTATACAAAATAAACTTTTATAAATAGAATCTTGCCATCTCATTGACTTTTTGGTTTTAGATATATTGCGGTATTTCTCATGAATCTTACCATGATGGCGTGTTCTTGATATTGTTTGGCTGTGTCCCCACCCAAATCTCATTTTGAACTGTAGCTCCCATAATTCCCACGTGTTGTGGGAGGGACCCAGTGGGAGATAATTGAATCATGGGGCCAGTTTCCTCCATACTATTCTCATGGTAGTGAATAAGTGTCATGAGATCTGACGGTTTTATAAGGGGAAACCCCTTTCATTTGTCTCCCATTGTCTTCTTGCCTGCCACAGTGTAAGACGTGCTTTTCACATTCTGCTATGATTTTGAGGCCTCCCCAGCCACATGGAACTGTGAGTCCATTAAACCTGTTTTTCTTTATAAATTACCTAGTCTTGTGTATGTCTTTATCAGTGGTGTGAAAACGGACTAATAGAGTAAATTGGTCCCAGGAGAGTGTTGTGCTGCTGTAAACGTAGCCAGTGACTTTAGAACTGGGTAACAGGCAGAGTTTGGAACAGTTTGGAGGGCTCAGAGGAAGAAAGGAAAATGGGGAAATGTTTGGAACTTCCTAGAGACTTGTTAAAAGGGCTTTGACCAAAATGGTGATAATGATATGGACAATGAAATCCAGGCTGAGGTGGACTCAGATGGAGATGAAGAATTTGTTGGGAACTGGAGTAAAGGTGACTCTTTCTATGTTTTAGTGAAGAGACTGGTGGCATTTTGCCCCAGCCCTAGAGATATGTGGAACTTTGAAATTGAGGGAGATGATTTAGGGTATCTGGTGGAAGAAATTTCTAGGCAGCAAGGCATTCAAGAGATGACTTGGGTGCTGTTAAAAGCATTCTGTTTTAAAAGGGAAACAGAGTATAAATGCTCAGAAAATTTGCATCCTGAAGATGCAATAGAAAAGAAAAACCCATTTTCTGAGGAGAAATTCAAGCCTGCTGCAGAAATTTGCATAAGTAATGGGAACCAAATGCTAATCCCCAAGACAATGGGGAAAATGTCTCCAGAGCATGTCGGAGACCTTTGCAGCAGCCCCTCCCATCACAAGTTGGGAGGCCTAGGAGGAAAAAATGGTTTCATGGGCCAGGCCCAGGGTCTTCCTGCTGTGTGCAGCCTAGGGACTTTGTGCCCTGCATCCCAGCTGCTTCAGGCTCAAAGGGGCAAAGGTACAGCTGGAGCCATGGCTTTAGACGTACAAGCCCCTCTAAAGGGAGTAGTACCTTCCATGTGGCGTTGAGCCTGCAGGTGCACAGAAGTCAAGAGTTGAGGTTTGGAAACCTCTGCCTAGATTTCAGAGAATGTATGGAAATGCCTGGATGTCCAGGCATAAGTTTGCTGCAGGGGCAGGGCTCCTCATGGAGAACATTTGCTAGGGTAATGTGGAAGGGAAATGTGGGGTTTAAGTCCCCACACAGAGTCCCCACTGGGGTACTGCCTAGTACAGCTGTGTCCTCCAGACCCCATAATGGTAGATCCACTGACAGCTTGCACCATGCACTTGCTGCACTCACCACCAACTTGTGAAAGTAACTGGGGTGGGGAGCTGTACCCTGCAAATCCAGAGGAGCAGAGCTGCCCAAGACCATGGGAACCCACCTCTTGCATCAGTGTGACTTGGATGTGAGACAAAGAGTCAAAGGAGATCATTTTGGGGCTTTAAGATTTGGTCACCCCACTGGATTTTGAACTTACAGGGCACCTGTAGCCCTTTGTTTTGGCCAATTTCTCCCATTTGGAACAGCTGTATTTACCCAGTGCCTGTACCACCATTTTATCTAGGAAGTAACTAACTTGCTTTTGATTTTACAGGCTCATAGGCAGAAGGGACTTGCTTTGACTTGCTTTGTCTCAGATGAGACTTTGGACTGTAAACTTTTGAGTTAATGCTGAAGTGACTTAAGACTTTGGGGGACTGTTGGGAAGGGATGATTGGTTTTGAAATGTGAGGACATGAGATTTGGGAGGAGGGGCCAGGTGTGGAATGATATGTTTTGGCTGTGTCCCCACCCAAATCTCATCTTGAATTGTAGCTCCCATAATTCCATGTGTTGTGGGAGGGACTCAGTGGGAGCTAATTGAATGATGTTGGCAGTTTCCCCTGTACTCTTCTTGTGGTAGTGAATAAGTCTCATGAGATCTGATTGTTTTACAAGGGGTTTCCCCTTTCACTTGGCTTTCATTCTCTCTCTTGCCTGCCATCATGTAAAACGTACCTTTTGCCTTCCACCATGATTGTGAGGCCTCCCCAGCTATGTGAAACTGTGAGTCTGTTAAACCTGTTTGCTTTATAAATTACCCAGTCTCAGGTATGTCTTTATTAGCAGTGTGAAAACAGACTAATACAGTTCTAACACTTTGTTTAATCTGTTCTTTGAATGGATGTAATCCATAAACAAATACCTTGCATTTCTTGAGACATCACCTATTAAATAAACATGTTTAGAAATGAGAAATAATTTTGCCTCCAGAATCCCTATTTCCTAATTTATGTTTTGGGTCACCATGGGTTTCTCATATCAGATTTTCTTAAGACATGCTCCTCCTGTACTCTAAAACACACTGAACATGGAAGACTTCTCAGACTCCTTGGTTAAACAAATATAAGGGTACAACAAAGAATAAGAGCCACTGGTGCACCTCTCCATCTGGCAGCTGGAAGCTTGGCTGGGGTCTCTCACAATCCATTTCTTAAAGACTATTTGTTTCTTATTTCCCACCTATTTCCACCCCTGGGGAATGGGGAGAGGTGGGGGTGTGTGTGATTGGAGAGATCAATGGGGAATCATGTATACATTTTGTTAATGTCACAGCCTGGAGCATGGGTGATGATAATATAGCATAGATGAAAATGCCAAAAACTTGCTCAGGGCACTGACAGGAACATTGTTTATAATGAAAAGAGCATGCTATTTAGGAATAGAGAGGCCTGGGTTTAAATCCTAGCTCAACCCTAACACATATGGGACCTTGACTTAGGTAGGTTTACCTCAGTTGAGCCTCAGTTTTCCCGACAACCCTATGAAATAGGAAATTATATCTCCATTTTACAGATGCAAATTCAAACCATAAGGAGATACCATTACATATACACTAGAATGACTAACATTAAAAAGACTGTAAAGACCAATTGTTGGCAGGAATGTAGAACAACTATAATTATTATACACCGCTGGGAGGAGTGTAAAATTGCATAACTACTTTGGAAAAATTATTTGGCAGGTTCTTAAAAAGTTTGAAATGCATCTACCATATGACTGAGCCATTTCACTTCAATATATTTTCTCAAGATAAATGAAGACATGTATTTTCTCTAAGAATTGTACATGAATTTTCCTAACAGTTTTATTTGCAATAGTCCCAAACTGGAAACAACCAAAATGTTCATCAACAAGTGAATGCATAAATGAATGTGATGAGTGCATTACATAGACTAGAGTACTACTAGCAATAAAACGGAACAACTATAAATACATATTGTAATGTGGATGAATTTCAAAACAGCATGCTGATTGAAAGAAGCAAGACAATACATACTCTGCAATTCAGTTTACTTAAAACACGTCTCATCTATAGTGTCAAAGAACAGATCAGTGGTTGCCTTGGGGTGGGAGTAAAGAAAGGAATGGACTGCAAAAAGACATGAGGCATTTTGTTCTGTAGCTTGATTGTGATGCTATTCTCATGGATGTGTGTACGGTTGTCAAAACTCTTCAAGTGGTGCACTTTGAATGAATGCATCATTGTAATATATTATTTCTCAATATTGTTGATTAGGGAAGAAGATAAGTTGTTTAAAGCAAAAATAGCCATGAGGTTTATAACACATGCAGAAGATCTGTATCTATATATATAAGAAGTATACATATCTTTATATATAAAATCTCAACAGTAGCAAAGTGAATGGGGGAGTGGAATTGAGGTATAGTTTATTGTTGTAAGGTACAGAATTTCCAAGGGAAGTGGAATTACAAAGTTACAAATACAAGAGGCATGTGAAACTTTTTTGTGTGTGTGGATAAAAGAAAATAATTTGGAACATGATCGTATGTGTGTAGACCAAAATAAGAGGAGAGTTGAGCCTAGGGGCCACTTTGTGCGGAGTCAAGGAGTGCCTAGACAGATGTCAGCGTGAGTAGTGAGGCCTATAAATGGATTGGAAGAAAAGTAAACTTGAAAAGAAAGCAAAGGAGAGGTTTTCCAATGGGAGAGCGATGTGGTGGAGACTCATGGTTGCAGGTACAGTCATGGTGCAGGGTGACAGTTTTGACAGACCCATGAAGACTTTGGTAGACTTTGGAGAAGCAGGTTTAACCTTGAGGTCTACATCAGATGCCCACAAGCCTCTGCTATTCCTGTGGTTAGTGTTTGCAGGTATAAATTTTTTTCTTATATTTCTTTTGACCTATTTGTCTTTGTATTTTGAGTGGCTTTCTTGTATAAAGCATCTAGTTGAATCTTGATTTTTAAAAAATCATGTCTGACAATCTCCAAATTAAATAGTACTGTTTAAACCATTTGCACCTAATGTAGCTATCAACAAACATAGAGTTTTAGAATATTATCCTGCAACTTTTTCTCTATTTATCCCATATGTTATTTGTTCCCTTTTCCCTCTGCTCCTGTGTTTCGTTGACTAATTGAATAATTTTTAGTATTCCGCAGGTAGTGTCTTAAATGTTATTTTTTAGTGACTATCTACAGTTTAAAATATGCATCATTGACATCATATTCTTTCCTCAAATAGCATTATAGCACTTCACAGATAATGCTCCTTCACACATGTGCTGGGTGTACCGCCACTTCCATCACACGTCTCTGCTTTGTCCCGCAGGTATGCCGGGGCCCTCGTGGATGAGGATGTCTTCCAGGGAAAGGAGCTGGTCAACAGTCACTCACTGCAGGCTCTGGTGGCGGGGCTGAAGGCCTACAGCACCTGGGAGAACATCCGCTGCCTGCAGGACTGCCGCGAGTGCACTGGAGGCATGGTGAGCCCCAAGGCCTGCAGCCCCTGTGGGTCCCCACGATACAACCCACCCTGGGGGAGCACTGTGGGGCGGGCAGAGAACATGCTTCAGAGTCGAATAGAAATCCCAACTGCCCATGACTCTGGGTTCCTTCCTGACCAGCCTCGTAGTCTTGTGTGTCTCCCTCATATGATGCTGCCAGGACTGATAGAGAACATGTTTGTAAAATGCTTGCCTGGCCCATGGAGGCACGCAATAAACATCATGAAACTTGGTGGGGCAAAGGTAGTAGTGGACAGTATGGGAAAGGGTCACTGAAGGTTCAGATGATCAAAGCTCTGCTCCAATGTTTTAATCCCTTGGGAGAACACAGGAAATGACCCTGAGGGTTTCCCTCACCCTGGGTGAGGACACAGGAGGCAGAGCATTCAGAGACTTCCTGGTGTGTCCCCAGCCCCAGTCTCAGACTGGATTGTGCAGTGAGAAGCACAAGGTGTGAGTAATCCCAATGTTAGTATTTGAGGGAGTTGAGGGGGACTCTGACAGCAGCTGGATCTGTGTGCAACCGTGAGAACAGAGGCCCTGCAGGGCTCTGCAGGTCTCCACAGGTGTCCACACCCATGTGAGGGTCCAGAGCCCATGACAAAGTGAACCCAAGTTGGGTGTCTGAGGGCAGGACATGTAGCATGAGGCTGTGGACCTGTGACGCGGTGGCACGGCAGAACTGCAGGATCAACTGTGCACTTCATTCGAATGCAGGCCAGATGTGGCAGCTACTGGAACTCCAGATCACACCCCCAGAGGAGAACGGAAAGAGGGAGCCCCTGTTGGTCTTTGGTCTGAATTTAATGCTGAACTTCATCGAATATTTGCTTAAAAACAGCACCTCTGAACGTGAAGGGGAAGACGAAGACCCATTCTCAGTAGAGAATGGGTCAAGGGCAAGTCAAGGGCAGCTGTAGAAAATAAAAGGGAAAGGATGAGTTTCCGGAAAGCCGATTCCCTGCCGTCCATATGGAGCTAACGGACCGCACAGAGGGGCAACGGTGAAGAGGGGCTGAGCCTTCATAAGAGGCAGAGGTGCGGGCAGAGCCTGAGGGCCTCTCCCATGCGATCCATGGTGTTTGTCCACCTGAAAGCCAGTGTGATCATTTCTTTTAGGCGGCTGAGTGAAGATGTGTCCCTGATGATGGTTGGGGGTGGGACATGTCTGCTTCCTTCCTATGGTGATATTGTGTGGGGTCCACATGGAAAAGAAAGGGAATGGAGAATAAAATAATAGCTGGCCTAGGGTGCAGCTGGCCAGGAGCTGAGGTCCTCCAAGGCAGCTGAGACAATGGCACGATGTGACTGTCCTTAGCTAAGGAGGGCCCTGCCAGGGGGCTGGTTTCTACCTGTGTCTCCAGGAGGTGGCTGTCCCTTCAATCCGCAGGCTGGGAGCAGCAGGGAACACAGCCCAGGGATTCGGGAGTAGAGTAAGAAAGTTAGGTCAGCAGGCGGGGGTACAACCTGAAGTGGCCCCGCAGGCAGGGGCAGCCCACACAGTGGGGGGTTGGGGCACTGCTGGGGGCCCTGAGCCCAGACACTGTGGCCTTGACAGGTGACTCAGCCTGAGTGCTCGCTCAGAACCCCCTACAGGCTCCTGGTCCTCTGGGCTCCCGTGGCTCATTCTCTTTCTCACAGTTCACAGACAGGCAGGCCCAGGGGTATCTCAACCCCAGGCCTTCATAGCCTCTGCCCAGAGACCCTCCTGTGCCCCTGTCATCCTAACCCTCGTCCTTTCGTCCTGGCCTCAGTGCTCATTCTGGGAGGCCATATTTCCCCTGGGTCCATGCTGAGCCCTGGCAGTGCCACCCGGAACAACCACCCTTGCCTGCTCTCCAGTGATCCAGCCTGTCATGTTCACCCGTGCTGCCGAGGACCACCCAGCAGTGCGGAAATGGCCCCACGCTGTTAGAGAAGACGCAGTCCATGCTGGAATGCCAGCTGCCCGGGCACGCTGCCTCACAGAGCTCTGCGCCCCGGAGCTCCTGAGCAGCCTGGGGCAAAGGGCCCTAGAAGGCAAATGCTGTGTCCTCTGCTCACAGTATTTCTGACACCAGACGTGTGGCTTTTCCATAACAACCGGTTCTCTAGTTCTCTGTGGACACCAATGGGGTGCTCTACAACAGTGGCCTCCCAACCTTTTTGGCACCAAGGACTGGTTTCGCGGAAGACAATTTTTCCACGGATGGTTTTGGGGGTGGGGGGTGCGGGGTAGGGGAGATGTTTTTGGGATGAAACTGTTCTGCCTCAGATCCTCAGGCTTTCGATTCTCATAAGGAGCGTGCAGCCTAGATCCCTCACGTGCACAGTTCACAATGGAGAATCTCATGGTGCCGCTGAACTGACAGGAGGTGGAGCTCAGGCGGTCATGCTCGCTCCCACCACTCACCTCTTGCTGTGTGGCCTGGTTCCTAATAGGCCACGGTCTGGTACCAGTCCGTGGCCTGGGGACTGGGGAAACCTGCTCTACAATTTAATTTATTCTGAGAACGACTACCTGGAGTGCATGCAGACTCCACAGATTAAGGCCTCAGTTCCATAAGTCTTCCCCCAACTTTGGATGCTAGTCACCAATAATGCTTCTCTGGGTTACCTGCACTGTTATTATTATTATTGAAACAGGGTCTCACTGTCACACAAGCTGAAGTGTAGTGGCACAATCACAGCTCACTGTAGCCTTGAACTCCCGGGCTCAAGCAATCCTCCTTCGTCAGCCTCCCAAATAGCTAGGACTACAGGCACATACCACTACACCAGCTAATTTATTTTTTGTTGAGATGAGGATCTCACTATGTTGCCCAGGCTGGTTTCGAACTCCTGGCCTCAAGTCATCCTCCCATCACACCCTCCCAAAGTGCTGGAATTACAGGTGTGAGTCATACCGTGGTCTACCCACACTTTTGCCTCACTTGTCTATAAATCAGGAGTTCCCATGACCCTCTCCTTAGGTTCAATAATTTGCTACAACAGCTCACAGTACTCAGGGAAACACTTAAATGTTTACTGGAAATAATTAAGGATACAGATAAACAGCCAGATAAAGAGATACATTGGCTGAGGTCCAGAAGGGTTCTGAGCACAGGAGCTTCTGTCCCTCTGGAGGTGGTGTGCATTGCTCTGCTTGGCACGAGGATGTGTTCAATAACCCTGGAAGCTCTCTGAACCACATATTTTAGGGATTTTTTTTTTTTTTTTGGAGATGGAGTCTCTCTGTGTTGCCCAGGCTGGAGTGCAATGGTGCAATCTCGGTTCGCTGCAATCTCCGCCTCCTGGGTTAAAGCAATTCTCCTGCTTCAGCCTCCTGAGTAGCTGGGATTAAGGCATGTGCCACCATGCCCAGCTAATTTTTGTACTTTTAGTAGAGATGGGGTTTTACCATGTTGGTCAGGCTGTTCTCGAACTATTTTAGGGATTTTTATAGAGGTTCCATCACATAGGCATGATCAGTTATTAACTCAATCTCTAGCTCCTCTGACCTTCCTGGAGGATGGCAGGGGTTTCAGGGAGGGCGATAAAAGCTCTGAGCTTCTAACCATGGCTTGGCATTTCTGATGACCAGCCCCCATCCAGAAGCTGTCCAGTAGCCCACTAGGAGTTGCCTCATTAGAACAAAAGATGCTCCAGCACCCAGGAAATTCCAAGAGGTTTAGGAACTCTGTGTCAGGAACCGGGGTCAAAGAGCAAATTTAGAACAAAGGATGCTTCTAGCATCCCTGTCACTCAGGAAATTACAAATGTTTTAGGAGCTCTGTGCCAGGAACCAGGGATGAAACAAAATGTACATTTCTTATTAGATCACAATATCATGGCCCTGATTTCCATTTTTGTTCCTTCCCTTCTCCTCCCCACTCCCAATCCACTTGACACCTAGCATGGAGATATTTGTAGAGGCACAAATATTTGTTGAAAGAAAAGAATGAGCATCTTCTAATTGTTTTAAGCTCATATGCACACACGCTGCATCTTCTTCAGGCTGGAACTCCCTGGGAGTGAAGTGTGGACTTGAGTCTGGGGGCTACTGAGAGGAAACTGAAGACCATCTCTTTTTGTGGCTTGTAGGACTAGGCACATCTTGCTTCAAAAAAATGTATTTCAACACACATTTACTGCCTTTGAAGCCAGTAATCCTGGGCATGACTTTGGGCCAGTTATTCCCACCCTATGCCTCAGTTTTTCCATACATAATATGGAGATAACAAGCCTTCCCTTGTAGAGGTTGTGGGAGTTAAATTCTATGAGACAAAGAGCATAAAATGCTTAACACATGGACTCCAGGAGTAGGAGCTGATGTTTCCTTGATGTGCCCAGGCTGGGGATTTGGAGAAAAGACATACCACATGGTCTCTTTTGCTTGCCATTGTACAAGGTAGACAGGTGGCTGCAGAGCCCAGCACGACAAGGCAGACCCTATGCAGCTGCAGGGGCTCGGAGTACTCAGTGTGAACTCTGGAGGGTCCCCAAGCAGTGCCACTTGAGCAACTTAAGGAATGAGCAAGAGCCTTCCAGGTGGGACTGGAGGACCTGCCAGGCAGGGGAACCTGAACGCAGGATGAGGGTGTGGGAGTCTGTGGTGCACTGAGGGACACCATGACAGGCTGGGTCTCAGTGAGGGTGCAGGGGAGGAAAGGAATAAAGGGAAAAAGTGGGAGCCAGACCTAGAGAAGGCCCTGAGCCTGTCTGCACAGCTGACTGCAGCAGGCACTCTGTGGTGCCTTCAGGCCCCAGCACCACATGGTGCAGCTCATGGAGTACATGGAGGCTCAGCCTGCAGCACTGCAGCATGGTGCTTGGCACATATGGACACTTCATGTCAGCTATTCTCACTTACTTCCATTTTAAAAATGAGTAAACTGAGGCTAGACCATGAGGGCAGTGAGGGCAGGAACCAAGTCCTTGATCACTACAGCCTAAATCTGACTGTTGTGTAGAATATTCAGGAGGTAGCTGTGGACTGAGTGATGACCAGCTGACAGACAGATGGACAGATAGACCAATGTGCAGAGACATTGAATGAATGAATGAATGAATGAGAAAGAAAGAAAAGAAAGAAAGAAAGAAAAGGAAGAAAGGAAAGAAAGGAAGGAAGAAGAAAAAGAAAAAGAAAGAAAAGAAACAAAGAAGAAAGAAAGAAAAGGAAGAAAGGAAGGAAGAAGAAAGAGAAAGAAAGAGGAAGAAAAAAGAGAAAGAGGAAGAAAGGAAGGAAGAAGAAAGAGAAAGAGGAAGAAAGAAAGAAAGAGAAAGAAAAAGAAAGAAGGAAAGAAAGAAAAGGAAGAAAGGAAGAAGAAAGAGAAAGAAAGAGGAAGGAAGGAAGGAAGGAAGAGGAAAGAAGGCAGGAAAAGAAAAGAAAGTCCTGTGTATCTGTTTTCTTTCTTACCCTTAAAACTTGGAATTAATCCGCAAAACTTGGCCCCCTTGATCTTTTCTTGCTTTATTATTTTTTTTACCCTGAACACTTAAAAAAACAAAACAAAACATGATTTTATTGTTACTTTTGGAGGGAGAAAGAACACTGTTGCCTACAGACTACTCATAATGACAGCAATGATGACATTCATTAGCTCTAAAGCCTGCACAACCCATCTTGACAGCTCATTTGTTGGGGACAAATTTTTGTGTTAGTGTGTCTAGTTTAGGAGATGGGGACTTGAGAAGAGAGGGGCATGAGAAATTATTGTACAATTTACCAAGATATGGGTGCATCTTGCACTTAATTTTTGCCGCTACTCTAGACATAGGGCCCTGTGAAATCCTTTTCCTCTAACTGCTGACTTCAGTGTTTGTTGCTATTGCCTAAAATGAGCATCATCTGTGGAGGGCAGCTTCTTGGCTGAGCAAAGTCTATTTGAAATCACATTTATTGCATTCTTTTTATCAATTCCAAAAGTAATGTATATCCATTGTAGAAATTTTTGAGAAAAAAAAAGCACAAAAAAGTAAATATATCCCCAAATTATGCTTCTCAGAGATGATTCTTACTGTCTGTAGTATATTCTTTCTGTGCAGTGTGTGTATGTATTTTAAATGTTATAATCCCCCCTAATTCACTTAGGACTTTATATGGATATTGCTTCAACTCTTTACTACAACCTTACTTTGAAGTAAAATTTTCATAGCTGGTGCCATTTATCTTGTAGGTGTACCATAATGCATTCAATCAATTCCTCAGCTTATGTCAGATTGCTCCACTATTATAAACAACACTATAGAAAACATTCTAGTACCTTGGTACCTAACTTATTTTTGTGCATACCTGGGATTGCTTTTTGGGAATGAAGTATTTAAATCAAGCCTTGATTTTGTATCCTGAGACTTTGCGGAAGTTGCTTATCAGCTTAAGGAGATTTTGGGCTGAGATGATGGGGTTTTCTAAATATACCACCATGTCATCTGCAAACAGGGACAATTTGACTTTCTCTTTTCCTACTTGAATACCCTTTCTTTCTTTCTTCTGCCTGATTGCCCTAGCCAGAACTTCCAACACTATGTTGAATAGGAGTAGTGAGAGAGGGCATCCTTATCTTGTGCCAGTTTTCAAAGGGAATGCTTCCAGTTTTTGCCCATTCAGTATGATATTGGCTGTGGGTTTGTCACAAATAGCTCTTATTATTTTGAGATACGTCCCATCAATACCTAATTTATTGAGAGTTTTTAGCATGAAGGGCTGTTGAATTTTGTCGAAGGCCTTTTCTGCATCTATTGAGATGATCATGTGGTTTTTGTCTTTGGTTCTGTTTATATGCTGGATTACATTTATTGATTTGCATATGTTGAACCAGCCTTGCATCCCAGGGATGAGGCCCACTTGATCATGGTGGATAAGCTTTTTGATGTGCTGCTGGATTCGGTTTGCCAGTATTTTATTGAGGATTTTCACATTGATGTTCATCAGGGATATTGGTCTAAAATTCTGTTTTTTTGTTGTGTCTCTGCCAGGCTTTGGTATCAGGATGATGCTGGCCTCATAAAATGAGTTAGTGAGGATTCCTTCTTTTTCTAGTCATTGGAATAGTTTCAGAAGGAATGATACCAACTCCTCCTTATATCTCTGGTAGAATTCGGCTGTGAATCTGTCTGGTCCTCGACTTTTTTTGGTTGGTAGACTATTAATTATTGCCTCAATTTCAGAGGCTGTTATTGGTCTATTCAGGGATTCAACTTCTTCCTGGTTTAGTCTTGGGAGGGTGTATGTGTCCAGGAATTCATCCATTTCTTCTAGATTTTCTAGTTTATTTGCATAGAGGTGTTTCTAGTATTCTCTGATGGTAATTTGTATTTCTGTGGGGTCGGTGGTGATGTCTCCTTTATCATTTTGATTGTGTCTATTTGATTCTTCTCTCTCTTCTTCTTTTTTAGTCTTGCTAGCAGTCTATCAATTTTGTTTATCTTTTCAAAAAACCAGCTCCTGGATTCATTGATTTTTTTGAAGGGTTTTTTTGTGTCTCTATCTGCTTCAGTTCTGCCTGATCTTAGTTATTTCTTGCCTTCTGCTAGCTTTTGAATGTGTTTGCTCTTGCTTCTCTAGTTCTTTTAATTGTGATGTTAGGGTGTCAATTTTAGATCTTTCCTGCTTTCTCTTGTGGGCATTTAGTGGTATAAATTTCCCTCTACACACTGCTTTAAATGTGTCCCAGAGATTCTGGTATGTTGTGTCTTTGTTCTCATTGGTTCCAAAGAACATCTTTATTTCTGCCTTCATTTTGTTATGTACCCAGTAGTCATTCAGGAGTGGGTTGTTCAGTTTCCATGTAGTTGAGCGGTTTTGAGTGAGTTTCTTAATCCTGAGTTCTAGTTTGATTGCACCGTGGTCTGAGAGGCAGGATACAAAATCAATGTGCAAAACTCACAAGCATTCTTATACACCAATAGGAGAAAAACAAAGAGCCAAATCATGAGTGAACTCCCATTCACAGTTGCTTCAAAGAGAATAAAATACCTAGGAATCCAACTTACGAGGGATGTAAAGGACCTCTTCAAGGAGAACTACAAACCACTGCTCAGTGAAATAAAAGAGGACACAAACAAATGGAAAAACATTTCATGTTCATGGATAGGAAGAATCAATATCGTGAAAATGGCCATACTGCCCAAGGTAATTTATAGATTCAATGCCATCCCCATCAAACTACCAATGACTTTCTTCACAGAATTGGAAAAAACTACTTTAAAGTTCATATGGAATCAAAAAAGAGCCCGCATTGCCAAGACAATCCTAACCCAAAAGAACAAAGCTAGAGGCATCATGCTACCTGACCTCAAACTATATTATAAGGCTACAGTAATCAAAACAGCATGGTACTGGTACCAAAACAGAGATATAGACCAATGGAACAGAACAGAGCCCTCAGAAATAATACCACACATCTACAACTATTTGATCTTTGACAAACTTGACAAAAACAAGAAATGGGGAAAGGATTCCCTATTTAATAAATGGTGCTGGGAAAACTGGCTAGCCATATGTAGAAAGCTGAAACTGGATCCCTTCCTTACACCTTATACAAAAATTAATTCAAGATGGATTAAAGACTTAAATGTTAGACCTAAAACCATAAAAACCCTAGAAGAAAACCTAGGCAATACCATTCAGGACATAGGCATGGGCAAGTTCTTCATGTCTAAAACACCAAAAGCAATGGCAACAAAAGCCAAAATTGACAAATGGGATCTAATTAAACTAAAGAGCTTTGGCACAGCAAAAGAAACTACCATCAGAGTGAACAGATAACCTACAGAATGGGAGAAAATTTTTGCAATCTACTCATCTGACAAAGGGCTACTATCCAGAATCTACAAAGAACTCAAACAAATTTACAAGAAAAAAACAACCCCATCAAAAAGTGGATGAAGGATATGAACAGACACTTCTCAAAAGAAGATATGTATGCAGCCAACACACATATGAAAAAATGCTCATCATCACTGGCCAACAGAGAAATGCAAATCAAAACCACAATGAGATACCATCTCACACCAGTTAGAATGGTGATCATTGAAAAGTCAGGAAACAACAGGTGCTGGAGAGGATGTGGAGAAATAAGAACACTTTTACACTGTTGGTGGGACTGTAAACTAGTTCAACCATTTTGGAAGACAGTGTGGCGATTCCTCATGGATTTAGAACTAGAAATACCATTTGACCCAGCCATCCCATTACAGGGTATATACCCAAAGGATTATAAATCATGCTGCTATAAAGACACATGCACACATAGGTTTATTGTGGCACTATTCACAATAGCAAAGACTTGGAACCAACCCAAATGTCCATGAATGATAGACTGGATTGAAAAAATGTGGCACATGTACACCATGGAATACTATGCAGCTATAAAAAAGGATGCGTTCATGTCCTTTGCAGGGACATGAATGAAGCTGCAAACCATCATTTTCAGCAAACTATCACAAGGACAAAAAACCAAACACCACATGTTCTCACTCATAGGTGGCAATTGAACAATGAGAACACTTGGACACAGGAAGGGGAACATCACACACCGGGGCCTGTCATGGGGTGGGGGGAGTGGAGAGGGATAGCATGAGGAGATACACCTAATGTAAATGACGAGTTAATGGGTGCAGCACACCAACATGGCACATGTGTACATACCTATGTAACAAACGTGCACGTTGTGCACATGTACCCTAGAACTTAAAGTATAAGAAAAAAATAAAATAAAAAAAATAAATCAAGCCTGTCCAACCCGTGGCCCTCAGGCCTTATGCAGCCCAGTATGGCTTTGAATGTGGCCCAATACAAATTCATAAACTTTCTTAAAACATTTGAGACTTTTTTTGCAATTTTTAAAATTAGCTCGTCAGCTATCATTAGTGTTTGTGTGTTTTATGTGTGGCCCAAGACAATTCTTCTTCCAGTGTAGCCTAGGGAAGCCAAAAGGTTGGATACCCCTGAGTTAAATGATGAGTGGTATTGTCAGTACAGGTTAAACCAATTTCCACTCCCACCAGCAGCTGAACACGGAATGCTTGATTAGTTTCTAGACCAGTGGTTTTCCAATTCTTTTGACCTTAACGTGAAGTAAATGGTGTGCTTTCCTTTACAAATCTTTACAACCCAGTATTTACAAACACACATATGTGAAACTGAAAAAAGAAATTTTACGAAACAGTACTGGCCTTACTATTGTGAGGTGCTCTCATATTTTCTTATTTTGTGTCATTTTTTTAAAAAGCGAGTCATGATACAGTAAATTGATTTCATGACCTGCTCATGTGTTGTAGCCTATTGTTTGCAAAACACAGCCCAGACTCACTGATCAAACAGAAAGGGTGTTGCTATATATAGTTGAGAGCTGCAGGTCATCAGAGTGTGTCTGTGGTGATCAAAAGAAGCTGGAGTTTCCGGGGAATAGATTTTCCAGCCCTGCTAGAAACCAAAATCTGGCTTCTGTTGAGACCAAAATATGATAATTTAGTTTTCAGTGGAATGTTATTAATTTGGCCCTTGAGACTTAAGATTTGTATTTGAAAGTGGGAAAGAGATAAAGGCCTTCAAATGTCTCCTGAGCATTGACACAGAAAGTGATCAGTTCTTTCTAACTGCTTGGTTTATCTTGGATCTGGGAGGAATGAGTGCACACAGCAGCCCCTCACATTTGGCCTCACTGAGAATTCATGGTCCCAGCACTGTTGCTCTTGAACTGCTCTGTGGAAACCTTTGGATTCCAGGATTCTTTCTCTCCACAAATTGATGTTTCCATAACACTTGGTGGTCAATTTTAATAACATTATCACTCTGTGTTAGGAAATCACGAGAAAGTCTTAAACTAGCTATTTCTACAGGAACCTTGGCAATTGTGCTTTCTTTGGATTGAATGTTGCAAGAGTAATATTCTGTTACTTAAAGAACATTCTTAGCAGTGAGGTAGATGCATGCAGAGTACAAAAAGAAGGGAAACTCTGGAATTAAATCATATTTTAGTCTTTTAATTCCTTTGTTTCTGAGTTCTAATTTTTCTAACTATCTTTACCTTTGTGGTATAATCTGTTCGTTTTTGTGCATAAAACCTGGGAGAAATGAGATTTTACACAAGAAAGAAAAATTGTCCACAATATGATCATTAAATGAACAATACTGGTTGGAATTTTCATAATTCATATTCATGCAAGCACCTCATAGCCCCAATGACTGCTGATTAAGAATCATGGCTAAGTATTGCTAAATTTTCTTTATGTGCAGAACAGTGTACTAGGTACATGTTCCCAGGAAGCCAGGTAATGTGAGGAGCACCGTACTGTATGTACACTGTGCATGGAATTGCAAGGCCCTGAGGTTTCAGCATTAGCAGACTTCTGATCAAGATGCAGCAACAGGCAGCAGATATACTCTCCTGACTGAAACAATCAAAAAATGGACAATATATGTATGCTAAACAGTTTGCAAGACACTGGACGTCACTGGACAGCTGCCGACATCCCCGTGCAAGCTTCCAGCTTCCTTATCTATGTTTGCGGTGCCATCTTTCAGGCTGCTCTTCGTTAGAAAAAAATTATTTCTGGGGCTGCTTTTTGTTAGAAGGGAAGTTCTGCTGAGGACTCATTTGCCCTCACTATCTGCCTAAATAATTTATTTCTATCTCCTGTATCATTATGTGTAAAAAACCAAGATAAAGATGACAACAGATTTCTCATTAGAAACAAGGCAAGTAAGGAGACAGTAGAATGGCATCTTTAAAGTACTGAAAGAGAAGAAAATCAATCTAAAATTCTACATGCAACAAAATTATGTTTCCAAAGCAAAGGTATAAAAAAGATATTTTCAGACTTGCAAAACTTGAGAGAATTTATCACCAACAGATCTTTATCATAAAAAATATTAAATAAAATTCTTCAGGCAGAAGGAAAATGATACCAGATAGAAATATAGATTTATACAAAGACATGAAAAGCACCAAAAGTAGTAACTATATGGATAAATACATGATGTTTTTAGTACTTAAGTATCTTTAAAAGATAACTGACTGCTTAGACAAAAATAATAACAATGTAGTGTGAGATTTATAACATCCGTAAAAATAGAATGCATGACAATAGCATAAAGGCCAGGAGAGGAGAAAAGAAAGTACACTATTGTAAGGTCCTTAGACTATATGTGAAGTCATTTGCTATTATTTGAAAGTAGACTGTGATAAATTAAAGATGTATAAGGTAGGAAAAGAAGAAGTATGGAAGAATGAAAAGATTGTTCAGATAGAAAACAAATAGCAAAATGGCATATTTAAACCTGACTATATTAATAAACACTTAAAATGTAAATATCCGAATTCAAAGGCAGAAATTGTCAGACTGGATAAAAAAACAAGACCAAATTATATGCCTACAAAAAACCCACTTCAAATAGAAAAGTATAAGTAGGTTAAAAATAAATGGATGGGAAAAGATGCACCATGTTAATGCTAGTCAAAAGAAAGCTGGACTATGTTAATATCAGACAAAGTTGATTTCAGAGCAAAGAATATTGCCCAGAATAAGTAACATCATTTCATAATGACCAAGGGGACTATTCCTCAAGAGGATATTACAATTTTAAATGGTTAGGAACCAAATCATAATCCTATGAGGTGGCTACTTTGGTTATCTTCAATTTATAGGTGAGAAAACTGATGTGGCCAGGCCCCATGGCTCACACCTGTAATCCTAGCACTTTGGGAGACTGAGGCAGGTGGATCACTTGGGGTCAGGAGTTCAAGACCAGTCAACATGGTGAAACACCATCTCTACTAAAAAAAAAAAAAAAAAAAAAATTAGCTGGTCATGGTGGTGTAATCCTGGCTACTTGGGAGGCTGAGGCACAAGAATTGCTTGAACCCTAGAGGTGGAGGTTGCAGTAAGCCAAGATCACGCCACTGGACTCCAGCCTGGGTGACAGAGTATGACCCTGAAAGCATAAAAGAAGGAAGGAAGGAAAAGAAAGAAGACAGAGAGAGAGAGAGAGAGAGAGAGAGAGAGGGAGGGAGGGAGAGGGAGGGAGAGAGAGAGAGAGAAAGGAAGGAAGGAAGGGAAGGGAAGGGAGGAAGGAAAAGAAGAAAGAAAAGAGAAGAAAGAAAGAAGGAAAAGAAAGAAGAAAGAAAAAGAAGGAAAGAAGGAAAAGAAAAGGAAGGAAGGAATGAAAAGAAAGAATAGGAAAAGAAGGAAGGAAGGGAAAGAGAGAAAAGGAAGGAAGGGAAAGAAAGAAAAGAAAGGGAAGGAAGGAGGGAAGGAAGGAAGGGAGGGAGGGAGGGAAAGGGAAGGAAGGGAGGGAGGGAGGAAGGAAGGAAGGAAGGGAAAGGGAAGGAAGGGAGGGAGGGAAGGAAGGAAGGAAAGAAGGAAGGAAGGAAGGAAAGGAAGGAAGGAAGGAAAAAGAGAAAATTGAGGCTCAGAGCAGTTGGGTGGACCCATATCCCACCAGGGGTTTTGAAGGCTGATTTAGCTGACTCTAGAGCCCATGTTGATATGGTGAAGCTACGTCCAGAGGAGGAGAGTGGGAAGCCACCCCCGGAGCACTTGGGGAAGCTCCCCAAACAGGCTCAGTTCAGCTTTGCTGTATGGAATGAGCAGAAGTCACTGGGTGAATGAGACCCCCTTACTCTTTGCATTTGCACACAGGTCCTATTGCAGCTTTACAAGCCTCTTAGTGTTAGGAAATCCTTACCTCCTAAAGATGAGGTACTAAACTCCATAGGGCTTAGTGCTTCTGATACCCCAAACCTGACCTTCCTATGGATTCTCTGCGCTGATAAAAAGGCAGCTTTTTGCCATAGCAGACACAGCATATTTAGGGCCCTGGACCCAGGTATGTCCTGGCCTGTGGCTGCAGGGTCTCTTTGCATTTTATTTGTTTTGTTAACAGTCATAAGCACATCCTATATGTGTAGATACCTTTAGTAGTGCTTTACATGGAGTAACTTAACTAATTCTCAAATTAAGTGAATACTATTATTAGTCTGACTTTACACAGGAAGGAAACTGAGGCCAGAAAGATTAAATAATTTGCCAAAGTTTAAGTGCTAAAAAGTGGCAGAGCCATGCATTTTTTTGTTTGTTTGTTTTTGAAACTGTTGCCTAGGCTGGAGTGCAGTGGCATGATCTTGGCTCACCTCAACCTCCACTTCCCAGGCTCAGGCGATTCTCCTGGCTCAGCCTCCCAAGTAGGTGGCACGTACCACCACACCCAGCTAATTTTTGTGTTTATAGTAGAGACAGGGTTTCACTATATTGGCCAGGCTAGTCTTGAATTCCTGACCACAAGTGATCCACCCGCCTCAGCCTCCCAAAGTGCTGGGATTAGAGGCATGAGCCACGGCGCCAGGCCTCATGCTTTTTTTTTTTTTTTTTTAAACTTTTATTCTTTTGCAGGGTTACATTTGCAGGTTTGTCATATAGGTTAATTGTGTGTTGTGGGGGTTTGGTGTACAGCTAATTTTTTCACCCAGGTAATTGCGTAGTACTCAATAGGTAGTTTTTTATCCTCACCCTCCTCCCACCCTCCATCCTCAAGGAGACCCCAGTGTCTGTTGTTCCCTTCTTTCTGTCTGTGTGTACTCAATGTTTAGCTTCCACTTGTAAGTGAGAATGCAGTATTTGGTTTTCTGTTTCTGTGTTAGTTCGCTTAGGATAATGGCCTCCAGCTCCATCCTTGTTGCTGCAAAGGACACGATCTCATTCCTTTTTATGGCAGTGTAGAATTCCATGGTGTATCTGTACCACATTTTCTTTATCCAGTCTATTATTGATGGGCATTTAGGCTGATTTTATGTCTTTGCTATTGTAAGTAGTGCTGCCATGAACATACACGTGCATGTGTCTTAATGGTAGAATGATTTATATTTCTTTGGGCGTACAACCAATAATGAGATTTCTAGGTCCAATGGTAATTCTGTTTTAAGTTCATTGATAAATTACCAAACTGCTTTTCACAGTGGCTGAACCAATTTACATTCCCACCAGCGGTGTGTAAGTGTTCCCTTTTCTCTGCAACCTTGCCAACATCTGTTATTTTTTTGACTTTTTAACAATAGCCATTCTGACTGGTGTGAGATGGTATCTCATTGTGATTTTAATTTGCATTTCTCTAATGATTAGTGATGTTGAGCATTTTTTCATATGCTTGTTAACCGCATGTATGTCTCCTTCGAAAAGTGTCTGTTCATGTCCTTTGCCCACTTTTTAACAGAATTGTTTGGTTTTCACTTGTTAATCGTTTTAAGTTCCTTCTGGATATTAGACCTCTGTTGGATGCATAGTTGGCAAATATTTTCTCCCATTCTGTAGGTTGTCTGTTTACTCTGTTGATAGTTTCTTTTGCTGTGCAAATGCTCTTTCATGTAATTAGGTCTCATTGGTCAATTTTTTTGTTTTTTGCAATCGCTTTGGCATCTTTGTCATGAAATCTGTGCCAAGGCCTATGTCCAGAATGGTATTTCCTAAGTTATCTTCCAGGGTTTTTATAGTTTTAGGTTTTATATTTAAATCTTTAATCCATCTTGAGTTAATTTTTGTATATGCTGTAAGGAACGGGTCCAGTTCCAATCTTCTGCATTTGGCTAGCCAGTCCTTTCAGCACCATTTATTGAATAGAGAGTCTTCTCCTCATTGCTTGTTTTTGTCATTATTGTCGAAGATCAGGTGATCAGAGGTGTGTGGCCTTATTTCTGGGCTCTCTATTCTGTTCCATTGGTCTATGTGTCTGTTTTTGTAGCAGTACCATGCTGCTTTAGTTACTGTAGCCTTGTATTATCATTTGAAGTTAAATAATGTGATGCCTTCAGCTTTGTTCATTTGGCTTAAGATTGCCTTAGCTATTCAGGCTCTTTTTGGTTCTGTATGAATTTTAAAATAGTTTTGTTTTTTCTAATTCTGTGAAGAATGTCATTGGTAGTTTGATAGGAATAGCATTGAATCTGTAAATTGCTTTGGGCAATATGGCCATTTTAACACTATCAATTATTTCAGTCCATTAGCATGGGATGTTTTTCCAATTGTTTGTGTCATCTCTGATTTCTTTGAGCAGTGTTTTGTAATTCTCATTGTAGAGATCTTTCACCTTCCTGGTTAGCTGAATTCCTAGGTATTTTATTCTTTTTGTGGCAATTGTGAATAGAATTGCCTTTCTGATTTGGCTGTCAGTTTGGATGTTGCTGGTGTATAGAAGCTACTGATTTTTGTACATCAATTTTCTATCCTGAAACTTTACTGAAGTTGTTTATCAGCTCTGAGAGCTTTTGGGTAGATACTCTAAGGTTTTATATATCTAGAATTATGTCATCTGCAAACAGAGATAATTTGACTTCTGCCCTTTCTATTTGGATGCCTTTTATTTCTTTCTCTTGCCTGATTGCCCTGGCTAGGATTTCCAGTACTGTGCTGAATATGAGTGGTGAAAGTGGCATCCTTGTCTTGCTCTGGTTCTCAAGGGGAATAGTTTCAGCTTTTGCCCACTCAGTATGAAGTTGAGAGCCATGTCTTAAACCCAGAGACTATGTCCAAAGCTCATGCTCCAAACCACTCTGCCGTATACAAATTGAGTTGTGCTGGCTTCTGCCCTCTCTGCTTCAGAAAATTGCAGAGTCCTCTTTAATGGGATGAGCACAGTTTGGCTCTAACTTGTAACTTTCCAACTATGTGAATTTGGGTAGGTCCTCACTTCCCAAGCCTCAGTTTCTGGGTATCTATAGACATGCCTTGCTGAGCTGCCCAGTGGTTAGCGTTAGTTGGGGTGGACCTTCCCATGGTGGTGGAAGTCAACCACCAGGACCAGACCCTTCTTTTCCTATTAGTCGGTCTGAGATTTCCTGCTATTTCCCCCTGTTGTACAGCCGAGAGAAGTGAGGTGGGATTTGGTTAAATTACTCACCCCAATCCCCTTTGGTGAGTCGAGGAGAGGCTGGAACAGGAGTTGGCAGAGCTCTGCTCTTGGCATGCAGCTGTGACATTCCCAGTGGCCAGTGCTTCATCCTTACACATGTTCTGCATTTCAGTCTCTAATCTTCGCACGTAAGGGGAGAATCAAACTGGCCTCATTTGAACGTGATGAAAACCCTTCACCTGCCCTTGTGGGAACGCTGCCTGAGAGCCGAACTCTGCTGGCTCTGATTAGTCACGTGAGGCAGGCCTGGCAGCTTCGCTTCGTTTCCCACTTTCTCGCTTTAAGGATTGGGTGGGGTCAACTAAGTTCTTCAGACTGTTGATATTTAGTTCTACTTTCACATTGCCTGTTTTCTCCATATTTAAGCAAACTTAGATTGAATTTCTAAACTCCTCTGAGAGAATAATAGGGGAAACAGCCCTGGATCTTGCATTTCTGGAGAGGGGGCATTCTGAGAGATGGGACAGGTCCCTTGTCATGGAAGGGGAGCTGCTGGCTTTGGTATGGTTGGAATCTCATGGTCAGGGCTCTGTGATCCTGGACTTTACCACTGGGAGCCTCAGTTTCCTTCTCTCTTAAGGCTCAGAACATGGTAGATATTCAATAAAACTGGATTCTCCTTCCCTTCCCTTTTGCTGGAGGTAGTAACAGATCACACTGAAAGATCTGAACTCTTTCCTTCTTTGCCTTCTCCCCCTCTGCCACCAGGACCCATTAGACACACATGGGAGCTGCCTGATTGGGGTTCCTTGGATGTGGCTTTGGACCATGGAGGAAAGCCACTTTCTCAGCCGTTGTTGACAACAAAGCATGGGGGTCTACAGGCCTGGGACCTGAACACAACACAGGGTCTCCACTGCCCCTCCACTGGGGAGAGCTGGAGCTCAAGCTCAGCTGCTGGCCTTGGCCCTGCACAGTCACATTCTTCACAAAGACCTCCTGCGGTGTCTCCTGGCCCTTGTGTTACCTAAGCCCAGATGCCCATGGCCAGGGCCTGTGCCCTCCATCTTGGCTCCTTTGAAACCAACACCAGAAGGTGCCACTCCTGCGTCACCGTGCCCTCAGGGCCAGTCTCCACAGCAGGACTTTATGTCTTCCCACATTAGTGGAGAGCCTTCTCATCTCTGCCCCCAGCTGCCCTGTTTCTCCTCAGTGCGTTCCAGAATTTCACGAAGAAGAACAGAAACGGCCAAAGCAGAGTGAAAAAAAAAAATCTACAAAATTGGAGTGCAGTGAAGTCTCAAAAAAGCTTTGCAACCCAGCACAGTGATAAGGTTATCAGCAAACATGTACTGATCCCTCCTTTCACATTAGACGCAGAGCTGCTCTTTGCTGCTTGGAGATGTAATCCAGCCGGGCAGTGACTGAGCGATTATATTTAATGATTGCATAGGGAACGCTGAAGCAATTGCAAGTGTTTGTAAATTTTTTCAGAAAGTGATGTGAGGCAGAGCCCTCTGCTTATTCAGTAGACTTTGTCCCGGGACTAACTCCTCAGGGACATTCAACACCACCTCATTTATCTGGCATCAACCAACCCTTGGAACAGAGCCAAGGCCTGAAATAAACAAAACAGATCTCTGGGAATCACAAAGAGATGTTGCAAAGCCCACGTGCTGCAGCTCAAGCCCTTACTCCACTCCTGAAGGAGCCTGTAGCCTCTGTTCCTGCTTGTTCCATGTGGCTCCTGGTTTCTGTGGGCTGTAGAGGAAGGGCAGAGAGATTGTGAATGTCGACAGCTAAGACCACTCAGGGGCCAGAGACCAAGGAAGATCCAGAAGAACTATGAAAAAAAAAAAAATAGATTGAAAAATCCAAGAGCACAGTGGGCTCCTGCCCAGCCCTCGGGGGGACTCAAAGCTCATCTGGAACAGTCCTCCAGGCAAAGTGGACCCCAGGCAAGCAGCAGACTGGTGCGAGCAGAGACAGTCATTCGGGGGTCTCCCCTCCAACCTGGATGCTGTAGACTTACTATTCCCTGGAGTAACATAGATGGTGTTTGTTTAAATACTTAGCTTCTCACAGCAACCCCTGAGACATGTACGTTTCACTACAGACCAGTAGGTCAGCCTGACTTAGATCTGATGTGGCAGAGGCCCTTTTGCTCCCTATACAATTTCTTAAGAAGCAGAACCATGAAAAATTCTGGCTGGTGCTTGGGTCATGAATAGTTGAGTCCAGCTGGCTGGGATTGCGTTTATGGGCAGGACAGGGTTGAGCTGAGCTTCATCATAATGCCAAGTGACTTGTGGGTAGGGTGGAAGAAGTTCAAGCATGGTCCATACTCAGAGGGTCCAAGGCTGGATCTGGCAAACCTCCCAAGAAGGATCTGTCTGGGGTCCAAGTGTCAATATGGCCCCCTAGTAGAAGGGCCTTCTCAGTGGTTACCATGACAACTTTATCAGCCAAACTCTTTGCTCAAGAGTCTCATTTTTCCAGGGCATCAGCTGGTTTCTGACCAACTCCCTTTCTTTTTATTTTATTGGTCAGAGATCTCTTTTTCTGGAAGGGTCGAGAGCCTTCAAGAAAAATCCCAAAGTTCTGGGGCTCTGGATTAAAGCCTAGGCTTCCCCTCTCCTCTGCTGTTATTTTCTGAGCATTCTGCTGACCCTAACCTATTTGGCTACAGGGATTTACAAAGACAGCACAATAAAAATCACCTTGTGGTTATAAATGATTCAACTTTGAAAGAACCTTGCTCCAAGATTAGAGGAATCAGCTCTTATTTTTTGAAAAAAAAAAAAAAAAAAGAAAATGCATTTTTGGCTCCCTGACATTCTCTTGAGTCCCTGCTATGAAGAAGCACTAGGGACATATATAGATGTTGTCACCTTTAATCCTCCAATAGTACTGTGAGTAGGAGTTATTATCCTTAGAGTTTTACCATGGAAGGACGAACAAGGCCAGAAGTGAGATGTTATTTCTCCAAATCTACTAAAACGCAGAGGCAAAGGTTCTACAGGCCTTCCAAACTAAGGCTATTATCCCTAATTCAGGACCTTGTCCCCTTTTTTGGCAGGTGGTAACTTTCTTCCCTGGCCCTCTGGGTTCCATGTTAATGAATGTTCTACACTTAACCCTCATTTAACATAAGTCCATGGCTTTTAAACAATCCTCTGTCTTTTGATGTTAATTTGTGGTTACTGGAAAAAATCGCTCCCTGGTGAGAAAGTCCATATGTCATCTTTGTGAGGGTCCTAGGTTAGCAGGTCCTATCTTGTCAGGCAAATTAGAGGGGGAGAGTAGCCAGCAGTAAAACTGACCCTCATCACTGATAAGGAAAAGAGAGATTGCTAAAATGACCCAGGGATGATCCATTTTATTTGGCAGCATTCCTTTGAGGGTCTCAGCCCAACATTTTTAAGGGCATAAACAAGGCGATTATAAATTTCATAAGGAATGGATAGCAGCCAGACATATGAGAGAATAATGGACAGAACTGGCATAGATCCTGGGCCAATTTGCCAAATTTTGGATCCACTGTATGTTGTTTAACTTTCTCATTTTACTCTCCCTTGAGCCAGTTCAATCCAGAAGGATTCACCCCATATCCCAGCAAGGAAACCAGAAGGTTGGTGGCGGGGAGATGAAGTTTTACAAGTTGACTTCTGAATTTGTGATCATCTTAGTTAAGATCATTTGGGATGCAAGTAAAAGAGATCAATTATAAACTTTCTCCAGCAAGAACGAAGAATCAATCTTAAGGAGGAAGAGGTAGGGGGGGTGGAGAGAGAGAGAGAGAGAGAAAGTTCTGGAATTTAGCTCTCATGAGAACCAGAGACTGGAAAGGGGTCTGGAGTCCCTGACTCCATGCTAGGGGGTCTCTCTCGGGACCCATAGTCTCAGCCTTTGCCCCTCTTGGTGTCTGCCCATTCTTGCTCTTCTCTGCATTTGTGACTGTCCATTGCTATGGAATTTATAGCATCTCTTTTCCAGCCACACTCTGAGATGGTGTTTCTCAGATCAAATGCTGAATCCCCATCTCAGTTGAGTCAGAGTCCTTTCCAACTCAGCCATGAACGTGTCATGAGCGTGCCGGCGGACGCCCCATCTCTGTAGGTGCTAAGACAGTTCCCAAAAAATAGCAGCTGAGCAGATATCTATTATAATGTGTGTGGTAGTTTTAAAAATATTTTCTAATACTGTAAAGCTGGTGTATAGAAATGGAGTTTAATTTTGTATGTTTATCTTATAATCAACAACCTAGTTAAATTGCTACATTAATTCTAACGATTTGTTTGTAGTTCTTTTGGGTTTCCTATGAAGATAGTCCTATCATCTGAGAAAAACGATAGCTTTGGTTCTTCCTTTCCAATCATTAACATTTGTTTCTTTGTCTATATTATAGAAGTGGCAAGAACTTCCAATGCAGTGGTTAAAGGAAGTGGTTCATAACAGGCACCTGTATTTTATCCTTGACTTTAAAAGAAATGTGTTTACTATTTCACCATTAAGGATATTATTTGATGTGGGACTTGTGCAGATATTCTTTATTATGTTAAGGAAAAGCCTGTTTTACTCTTCATTTATAAACAGTTTTGTGCATATCTGGATTTATTTGATTTGTTTTAAAATTTAAATATAGTCATTTTATGGAAATTATTTATCTGCATTTATTTTATTGAGATGATTGCACATTTTCTTCCCTTTAATCTGTTAATGTGGTGAATTTACATTAACAGATTTTCTAATGTTAACAAATCTTGCGTTTCAGGATATATACAACTCAGTCATGATGTATGTGTGTGTATTTAAAAAGCTGCTGATTTCGTTTCCTGATATTTGTTTAGGGTTTTCTGCTCTGTGATTATGAATGAGGTTGGCCTCTGCTATTCTTTTCTAGGGGTGTCCTTAATCTAGTTTGGATATCCAGGCTACATCACCCTCATTAAATGACTTGGTGGTGTTCCTTATTTTTCTGTTCTCTGGAAGAGTTTGTATAGAATTGAATTATCTGTTCCTTGAATATTTGTTTCAAATATAACTATAAGGCTAAACAGACCTTGTGGTTTCTTTCTAAGAACATGTGAAATGATTGGTTCTGTTTCTTTCCTGGTTATAAGCTATTCAGGTTTTCTGTTCTTCTTGAGTCACTTTTGCTAATTTTTATTTTCTTAGTAATTTGTCCGTTTCTTCTTATTTTTAAAATTTATTAACCATGAAGTCTATGATACCCTTTGCTCTTTTTAACCCCTGCTGTATGGGTAGTTACGCCCCTTTGCCATTTCTAATATTGTTTGTTTTCCACAACCACCTTGTCACTTGATCTATTTTGTATATTTTTTCAAATAATAAAATTTTGGCTTTGTTGATCCTCTCCACTATATCTGGTTTTTCTATTTCATTGATTTTTATCTTTATTACTTCTTTTCTTCTGAGACAAGGTTTCACTGTGTCACCCAGGCTAGAGTGTAGTAGCGTGATCACAGCTCTTGGGCTCAAGTGATCCCCCCACCTCAGCCTCCCAGGGAGCTGGGATTACAGGTGTGTGCTATCATGTCCAGCAAATTTTTTAAAATTTTTGTTGAAATGGGGGTCTCACTATGTTGCCCAGGCTAGTCTCAAACTCCTGGGCTAAAACCATCCTCCTGCTTCAGCCTCCCAAAATGTTGGGATTACAGGAGCGAGCCACCATATCTGGCCATTACTTATTTTCTTCTACTTTCTTTGGGTTTATTCTCCTGCTCCTCCTATAGTATCTTAATTTGAATGTTATCTTATTTTCTCCATTTTTCTTTTTCTATTATTAACATTTAAAGTGATAAATTTTCTTTTTAAATGCTGCATTGGTTATCTCAACCATGATTTGATATATAAGATTTTCAGTTTATTGATTCTAAATTTATTTTAATTTCCATGGTGACTTATTTGACCTATGAATTCGTTGATTATATTTTTCAGTTTTCTAATGTCTGGTGTTAAAAAAAAATAGCCAACATTTGTAGAATTATTACTCTATGTCAAGTATCTGTCTTCACTGTTTACATTCATTAACATAAATTCTCACAATGACCCTACAGAGAAGGACTGTTCTGACCCCAATATTATGTATGTGAAAAATGGAACACTGGGAGTTTAAGCAAGTTGCCCAAGATCACACGGCTCCCGAGTTGGCGGAGCTGAGATTCAAATCCAGGCTGTTTGGCTAGGCAGTGTAACTACCGTACACTAGTGGCTTTTTTTTTTTTTTAATTACAGTTCTTGTTGTTATTATCATTATAATTACTGTTCTACATATATATATATTTTTTTCAATTAATTCCGTCATAGAGAAAACGGCCCGTGTCATTTTTCAAAAAATTTCAAAAAAAATTTTTGACATTTTTTTATGGCCTGTTCTGTGGTCTAGAGGCTGGTCAGTTTCCATGTGTGCCTCAGAGGCAGTATGTCTTCTGCAATTGGATGCAGGGTTTCAAAGGTGACCAATAGATCAAGCTTCTTAGTGGCATTCTTCAAATATGCCCTATTCTTACTGAGGTTTTGACCTGACCGATCTGTCAATTATTGAGAGATGTGTGCTGAAATCTCCCACTGTTGAGAGTGGATTTGTCAGTGTATCCATCCATTTTTATACTGCTATAAAGAACTACCTAAGACTGGATAATTTATGAAAAAAAAAAAAAGGTTTAATTAACTCACAGTTCCACAGGCTGTACAGGAAGCACGGGTGAGTGTCCTCAGGAAACTTACAACCGTGGCGGAAGGTGAAGGGGAAGCAATTATGTCTTACCATGGCAGAGCAGGAGTGAGAGAGACAAGTCAGGAGGAGCCGCACACTTTTAAATGATCAGATCTCGTGAGAACTCACTCATTATCGTGAGAACAACAAGGGGGAAATCCACCCCATGATCCAGTCAATTCCCACCAGGCCCCTGCTCCAGTTGGACATGAGGTTTGGGTGGGGACACAAACCCAAACCATATCAGTGACTCTTTGTAATTCTATCAATTTCAGTCTCATTATTTTGACATTGCATTATTAGATGTTTATAAGTTTTAAATTGTTATATTTTCCTAGTGAATTGAGTCTTTGATCTTTATGTAGTTGACTCCCTTTATCAATAGCAATGCCTTAAAATGTGTTTTGTCTAACATTAACATAAGGACAAAAGCCTCCATTTGGTTGGCATTTACCTGTTATATCCTTATAGTTTCAACTTTTCTGTGTTATTGTGTTTATGTGTCTTATCAACAATGTTTGTCTATCTTTGAAATTGAATCTACCTTGATAATCTCATTTTATCTGTTTAGTTCAAGTAATTATTGTCATCGCTGATATATTTGAATTTATGTTTTCCATCTTACTCTTATTTTCTATTTGTTGAGTCTTATCTCTGCTTGTTTGGACTTACAACCTTCAGCTTTATGGTGTTTATTTTCCCCTTTCCATTTTTCCCTTTTCTGGTTTTCACTCTACTTGTGCTTATTTTGTGGCCACCCTAGCAATTTTAACATGCACATTTAACTTGCAAAGTCTAAAGTTAATTATTAGCATTCTTTTCTCCCAATAATAGAAGAGCTTAGATTGCTTTAACTAATCATCGGCTCCCACCCTCTAAATTACTGTTGTCCACTACTCCAGTACTGTGTTTTTAATCCCACAAATTAGCCATCATATTTATCATTATATGGGATCATTTTTTCTTTAGAGTTACCACCTTTTCCCAATTTCTTTGCTCACAATTCCTTCTTGCATCTCTGTAGTCATTTCCTGGTTTCTGGAGGACTTTCTTCTAAACATCATTTAGTGTGGGTCTGTAGTTTTTGTCTGAATCTGTCTGTTTCATCTCAATGTAGAAAAGTTACATATTGTTCAGTGTAGAATTCATTGTTGATAGTTATTATCTCTTAACACTTTGAAGTTTTGCTTATCTGGATTTCCTTGTTGCTGAGGAATCAGCTATCTACCAGTAATTTTTCATGGCAGTCTATTTTTTCTTTCTGCTTCTTCTAAGATATTTTATTTGTTGTCATGACCTGTGGTTTCACTACAATATGTACAAATATAAATTTGGTTGTATTTTTCCTGTTTGGATTCATTTGAGGTTGGTAAGTATGTGGATTTGTGTCACTAACGATTCTGTAACATTTTAGGCCATTGTCATTTTGAATATTGTTTTTTTTTTTGCATTATCTCCTTATAGGCATATTAGGCTAATATCAATATCTGCTGCCTCTGCAGTTTTGATTCTGTTGATTTTTTAATCTTCTGCTTGTCTTTTATTTGCCCTTGTGTTTTGTGAGCAGCCTGTGAATAAGTAGGTGGATGCTGCAGTGCTAACTGCCTCTTTCATTCTCAGCCCTCGGCAAGCCCTTCACTGTCTGCCTCCATCCCCACCCCCAGCTAGTCCACCTCTCTCTCTCTCTCTCTCTCTCTTTTTCTGTCTCTTGCCACCTGTGGTCGGCCCCACTCAGCAGCTGGAGTCATCTTTTAAAATCACAAATCATCTGATTCCAAAGCTTAGAATTTATTTTTAACTTTACATTTCACCTAACATAAAATAAATCCCCAAGATGGCTGCTGAGGCCCCGGGTGACTTGACCCCTGTCTGCCCCCAAAGGCTTCTCTTTGGGCCCCTCCCCGCTCACTCATCATCTCCAGCCCAGCCTTCTTTCCAGGCCCTGGACATTCTGTGCCCCTTCATGCCTCAGGGCGTTTGCACAGGCTGCTCTCTCAGCTGGAACAAGCATCCTCCCGTTCCCAGATTGGCTGAATTCTCTTATTTAAGTTTCCAAGTTAAGCAAACCCTCTGAAATCCATCTCTGGCATCCAGGTTGGAGGAGGTCTCTCTTGCTATTTGTTTTCTTACAGAGCCTCCCTGCCCCCATCTTTTCCTTTCTGGCATTTGCCACGGATTTTTTTCTTTTTCTTTTTTTTTTTTTTTTTTTGAGATGGAGTCTCGCTCTGTTGCCCAGGCTGGAGTGCAGTGGTGCGATCTCAGCTCACTGCAGTCTCTGTCTCCCAGGTTCAAGCAATTCTCCTGTGTCAGCCTCCTGAGTAGCTGGGATTACAGGCATGCACCACTACGCCTGGCTAATTTTGTATTTTTAGTAGAGACAGGGTTATTGGTCAGGCTGGTCTCAAACTCCTGAACCACCTGCCTCGGCATCTCAAAGTGCTGGGATTACATGTGTGCCACAGATTTTTAATTACCTATTTTATTTGTCCACCTGGCCAATGCCTATCTCTCCCATGAGGACAGGGCCATGGCTATAGTTCACTATGGGTAGTGTAGTCCCTAAGATGGAGGGAACCTTGGTATGCATTCGGTGACAGAATCCATGAAGGGACTCCCTCCTGCCCACTCTGTCCAGCAAATAAATCATGGGAGTGCAGGGCAGCAGCGACAGGGTCCCCTCAAAGCATGCGGCAGGATGGGGCAACCTGCCATCACTCCCCTGGACTCAGAATCCTGAATTCAGGAGACCCAACCCAGATCTCAGCTGTCACAAGACAGGTTGCAGTGACTCTCCATGCTCCCAGATCCCCTCACGTACGGGTTCTGCGCCTGTGGGCACGGTGGAAGTCACAGGCATAAAATTAGTGCCACCCGAAGACACGGTGCCTCTTGGTTGGTGGGTCAATCTCTGTATTTTTAATTGGTCTCCTTGAACAAATAAGATAAGATTGATTTCATGTTTTGTCGTCTTCAGATGAACAGAATTTACCCTCATTTGTTTAAAAAGGGGGAAAGAATGCCTGTTTCTGATTTGTTCTGATACATTTATTAAATGTAATCATATAGTAAAAAATTCAGCGATGTTACAAACAGCAGGAAAATATTAAACTTTCCATGTACAAAGTTTGGATCATAAAATATGTTTCGTGGGGCTCTCACTGAAACGGGACACAACCTTCATGACACTCACAATTAGTTGCTAAGAGGCTCGATGTAACCCAGAAGGCAGAGAGTGGAGGAGCTGTCTACCGAGTGGGCTCTTGCTTCACAGAGCCCAGGCTCTGGCTGCTTCCCTCTCTGAGGCTTCCGCTGGCATTTGGAACATGGGTTTAGAGTTCCCTCTGTCTATCTCGTGTTTCTTTCTCTCCTTCTTAGGAATAAAGTAAGCTCACGGAAAATCTTACTTTTTTGTTCAGATGGAACCTGTTTCTTGTGTACCACCCTTTTATTTCCGCTACCCATCGACCCCACCAATAAACAAACGAATATCCCCACTCAGGAGTCCAATGTAGAAAGGAGAAAAATTTCTTCTTGTAATGAAAACCTAGAGGTGCTACTTACTGAGTGCCTTGAGTTGATGGCTTAGGAAAGGGCTTCCTCAGACTCCAAAAGATTTGTTCATGTTGGAGAAGCAGTTAACATTGATTTATCTCTGGTCATGAACGGACACGGTTCAGGCGAACACTTCCCACATGCTGTGTTTGTCTGTGCTGGCTGCTATACAAAGTGCCATAGACTGGGTGGATTAAACAACAGGAATTTCTGTTCTCACAGCTCTGGAGCTGGAAGTCTGGGATCCAGGTGTGGGCGGGGTTGGTCACTTCTGAGGCTCTCTTCTTGACCTGTGGATGACCGTCTCCTGCCTGTGTCTTCACATGTTCCTCTGTGTGTGTCTGTGTCCTGATGTCCTCTTATAAGGATGCCAGTCAATATTGCTTTAGGGTTGCCCAATTACCTCGTTTAATCTTAATTACCGCTTTTAAGGTCCTGTTTTGAAATACAGTCACACTGAGGTGGTGGGGGTTAGGACTTCAATATAAGAATTTTGTGGGGGACCAGGGGCAGTGGCTCATGCCACCCAGCACTTTGGGAGGCTGAGGCAGGTGGATCACCTAAGGTGAGGAGTTCGAGACCAGCCTGGCCAACATGGTGAAACCCGTCTCTCCTAAAAATACAAAAAAAAAAGCCGGGCATGGTTGCGGGCGCCTATAATCCAGCTTATGCTGGAGGCTGAGGCAGAAGAATCGCTTGAACCTGGGAGGTGGAGGTTGCAGTGAGGTAAGATCGCGCCGCTGCACTCCAGTCTGGGTGACAGAGTGAGACTCTGTCTCAAAAAAAAATAAAAAGAAATTTTGGGGGGACACAATGATGTAGCCCATAGTGCCTGTGTATGCATGCGTGTGCACGTACACACACGCACACACACACGTGCACACGCGCACACACGCATGCGTGCACACACGCACACGCATGCACCCACATGCACACACACACACTCAGGCATACGCTCTGTACTTTTCTATAGGCCTCTTCCAGCTAAATTTTTAGTTTTAATCTGAGATATAGCAAAGGCCCAGTGATTAGGTCTTGCAATGAAACGATTCCTAACAGAGACATATGGGGTGAGAACCCCATACACCTTCAGCGAAGCATCATTGGCCACGTGTCGGCTGTGGGGAGACCTGGCTGGCCCAGCACGCAGGCCAGTCTGTGTGCAGAATGGTCCCTGACAACTGGAACAACCGCTGTTGGTTCAGGGGCCCTCATGCTGCAGTCAGCACCACCTCAGCTGGGAAGGACAGGGATGTTTTAGGGAACTGATCCCCCAGGCTCCCATTCAGTCGGCAGCTCCAAGTGGACACAGAAGCCTGTGAATCATGTGTGATGTGGCAGCCTTCCTGCTGAGCAGGCATCTGTGGTACCCTGGTTAAAGCCAAGACAATTCAGAGGCTGAGAGAAATGAAATCGAATCCCCAGGGGACTGAGGGAGCCTGTGGGCATCAGATGGAAGGAAAACGCCCCATGGCAGGAGTGGGAGTGGAGAGCATGAAATGCAGGCATGGCAATTTCCCCAGAATACTTTGGACTTCCCTGGACAATGCCACAGAGGACCCTGGGCATCCTGGGACACCAAGGAGCCTGCGCTTCCTCCTGGGCAGATGCAGGTTCTCATCTGTCGGCTCCTGGAGGTCTGCACTGGAGAGGAGAACATTTGGCACCTGGCATGACTCCTGTAGAGCAGTCCCTGCCCTGCCCTGGGAGCTAATGGATCTTTTCCACCTGCTGCAAAAATCGACTTGATTCAGATACCTCGTCCTGAGATTGGCTTACCCAGGTCTACACAGCCCCCTCCAGGCAGACAAGACCCCTCACGTGTTGCCTCTGAATGAAACACAGGGTCCAGGCAGATGGAGTTCCAGGGACAGAGTGGGGCAAACCTTGGAATCTTGCTTGACTGAGTGTGGATGGCCCCTTGGCCTGACTCAAGGCTTGAGGGAGATGACAGAGGGTTAACTGAGGATGCCAGGGCCCTCCATGTGGCTCTGCACTCAGACTCTGCACCCTGTCTCTCCTGAGCCTGAGGCCACAACCCAGCCCTGCCCCATGGACCCCAGGCAGGAGGCTGTCGGCTCTCGACCCAGCTGGGTCTGGGGTGACATTCAGCTTCAGAAGTCATGCTTTTCTCCCAGCCCTGTGGATCCCACTCAGCATCGGGTGGCTAGTGCAAGAAGCCCTCTGCCTTTGTTTCTCTTGGGCACCTGCTCAAAGTCCCTTTACGTGCAAAGTCTTTATTCCTTGTTTCCTCCATCTCCACTTCCTCCCCCTGAAAAGAGCTGATGGCCAATTGTCACTGGGGCCCAGGAGAGGCTCCTTCCTTCCCTCTCACCTGGGCTCTTTGTCCTGTGCCACACCTGTCCTGGTCTTTGTGAGGCATGGCCGTCTCCATGCTGGGCTGATAGAAGTCCACTTCGCATCCTTTGAGAGAGCTTGAGTCACCTCTAGTTGCCATTTCTAGCCTCCCTCCCCGCCAACCCCCGAGAATGAGGGATGCTGGGACACTGCCCAGGTTCAGCATTCGGCACCGCAGGCTATAGAAGCTAAGGCAAGGTTTCCATTCACCATTCTGCATGTATTCTTCTTTCAGCGATGACTGCATATATCATTAGCAGTGTTCAGTAAGGGCCAAGCAAGACCAGGATCTCAGAGTCAAAGTTGAGCACCACATAGAGGCCGGAGCAGCACAAGGCAGGGGTTGGGGACAGGTGGGAAAATTGCTACCCACTACCCAAGGCCACAGGTTATCCCAGTCAGATCCAGAGGCTGGAAGAGAGGAGTATAAGGCTGTTTGTCTTAAATAAAGGGCAGGGGGGCTAGAAAGCAAAGGTGGTGGGTGGGGCAGCTGTTTTAAACAGAGAGGCAGGGATACCTTTCTTGCAGTGGAACTTCTTCAGACCTGAGATGGAAATGAAATGAGGGAGCCCCATGGAGGTCTGAGGGGAGTGTTCCAGACAATGAGAACAGGATTGCAAAACTCCTGGGAAGTGGGCAAACTGGTGTGGCCAGAATGAACCCAAGCAAGGTGCAGGGAAACCTCACTGAACTTCAGTGTTTTCATTCTGAAAAGTGGAGTGATGAGACGTGAGAAGTATAAATGATACATTGTATGTAGTGCATATGGAAGTTGACCCTCGGTAGTGGCCTCCATGACTGTCCCTACTCTAGGCACACGTTGTGGCGCTGATCTGTAAAGACGTGTGAAGGTCTCCTCTGACTGTACCTTCCATGTGGGGTCATGGCCCTCCTCCTCTCACAACTTTCCATGGCTCCCTTTTACCCAGATCAGCTCCATTGTTGGCTTCCAGGTCTTTCATTTCCTCCCCCACCAATCCCACCAACTCTTCCCTCCATCCTTGTGATCCTTAGTCCAATCCTGAGCCTCTTTCTTGGGGTCTTTCTCAGGCACCCATTTACCTTCCACCTTGGGAGGTTGTGAATGACTTTTTTCTTTCTTTCTTTCTTCCTTTTTTTTTTTTACAGTGCTTGTGTATTACTTTTAGTAATTAATTTAAAAAACCCAAAAAGGTCATTTTTAGTTAAAAAAGATACAGACACACATGCACAAACTGTTTATAATCGTTTGTCCCCCAAGAATTTGAGGCCTCAACTATAGAATTTAAGTCACTCAAGGAGACTCAGACTGCAATCCCCATTCAGTGACTGCTCTATGCCATGGGTCTTTCTCTAAGCCACATACACATTTACCCAGAACATGGATGCTGGGACTTTCTAAGCCTGGCTAGTTTCTCAGTGGGTCACCTCAGGCTCCCAAGGATTGAGACTCCTGGGAGGCCAGGCCTTTCTGGCTTATTCTAAAGAAATTAGATCATAAATGCACCTTGTTATTTTCAGGAGATGGAAAGCAACTTGACAACCACGACCCTGCCTCGCATGTGTTGGACTTTGATTTTTCTTGTTGCCATTTCATTTTCAGTTACCTGCAAGTTGTTTGAGGGCTGTGAGCCTTGTTACCTCAGCTCTCAAGGGCCAGGTAGAGTCCAGAATCAACACCCCGTTTCACTTGACTTTCAAACTAGAAGAGGAGCTCACAGCTGAGTTTCACCAGGTAGGAGAAAAAGGAATTTTATTGTATGTGAAGAGCTGATACAGAACATCTTTGTGCTCCCAGAACTCCATTGCCTGTTCTTTGGGAGACTTCTGGTGTCTGTTTGCTGGTTCTGCCCTTTGAGTAGAGTCTCTTTCTGGTCATTTCAAAACTGGATCGCCTGACTTCAGGGCAGGGTGGAAGTGTCAGAGAACAACAAAGAGCCGGTTGCCCTCTCCTTCACTGGAGGAGAGCAGAGCAAAATGCTCAGGAAAAAAAAGCACTTTGTTTCTTCAACATTAGTATTTTGAGTGTTTTGCAGCTCAGCTTCTTAGGTATAACCACTGCTTCTCAACACTGAGGTACTGTATTAGTCTGTTCTCATACTGCTTAATAAAGACATACCCGAGACTGGGTAATTTATAAAGGAAAGAGGTTTAATGGACTCACAGTTCCATATGGCTGGGGAGGCCCCACAATCATGGCAGAAGATGAAGGAAGAGCAAAGTCACGTCTTACATGGTGGCAGGCAAGAAGGCGTGTGCAGGGAACTACCCTTTATAAAACCATCAGATCTTGTGAGACTTACTCACTATCATGAGAGCAGGGCAGGAAAAACTCACTGCTGTGATTCAGTTACCTCCCACCGGGTCCCTCCCATGACATGTGGGGATTATTACAATTCAAGATGAAATTTGGGTGGGGACACAGAGCCAAACCCTATCAGGTGGTATATTTAGTGTTACTCTTCTTCCACATCAGAACTTGACAGATGATTCAAGAACATTCCAACACAATCCTGAACCTCACTTGCTTCATCTGTAAAATGAGGATAATGCCTACTTCGCAGGGCCATTGTGAGGATTAAAGGGATTCTGTGAGGTAAAGGAAGTCTGTGTGAAGTCCCAGCACAGTATCTAGCATAGAGGGCACTGTAGAATGAGAAGGGTGAAGATGAGTCCACTGTAGCCTTATGGGGAAATCACTCTGAGGCAGGACCACACTTCATCTGAATCTGATTTCATGTGGTTTGCCCACAAGGCAGTTTTAATCCTGTGATTATTATGGGGTGGGGGGATGTGAACTTCTGATTGGAAATGTTACTGATTTACTTACCCATGAACAAAATCAGTTTAACCTTATGAAGGTAATTAAGGCTTCTGCTGGGGACTCCTTTGCTTCTGTAAACTGCAGGTGGTAACACCGCCCAGTCAGCCTTGATGGGGAAGAGGGAAAGGTGGCTGGGCCTTCCAGGGTGGCTCTCCCCACAGGAGCAGGACCGATGCTTACAAGTTTTCAGCTCTCTGAGGGCGGCAGGAACCTGGAAATCCAGGCTTCTAGGACCCCTGTGGCCATTTTCAGAAATGGAGCAGGTCCCCCAGGTATGAAGGGTACCTGGAAATTCAAGAGTATGACTGCCCATGGGCCTCTGTGGCTTGAGAATATTATCGGGGCAAAATTTGTCATTCCTTATTCAGAGCTAAAGTGCTCATTGCACATAGTCCTGGGAGAAATAACAGGACAATCAGCTTTGACGTGACGGACACAGGCAGAAGTGATTTGTGGAAGTGGGCTTGGACAGAGGGAACAATTCTGGAGGTTTAACTGGGAGAACAAAGAGCTGGAAGAAGGAGGTAGTGCAGAGGCCCTCAGAAGGGGAACGACCTGGAGCCACACAAAGACGGGCTTTGCTTCCTTCATGTTTTGCTTGGGACCGAACTTGCTTTCTCCTGTGTAGCTGATTCTCTGGTTTGTGTGCAGAAACACTGCCAACACTGCCATTTAAATAAGGATTTCAGGAAGTAAAAGGGAAAAAAAATACTGGAGTGAGAATTTATGGTGCAGCGTATTTAATGATATTAAGATGCAGAGTGGCAATTTAAGACATTTTGCTGCCTCTCAGGGAGTTTTGTAGGTATACAGGCTAATTTTCAGAAGGCTTATTGGGGGTAGGGGAGAAATCATTTGCCTACCTACAGTGAGGTATAATCACTAGTACCTTGGCATTTATTAGAATTTGGAAGAAAGATGGAAAAAAATCAGTCTACTTTATTGAAATCTTTTGCAGAAATGTGACACAACCATTTTCTTTTTTTTTTTCTCTCTCTTTTTTTTTTTTTTTTTTTTGAGGCGGAGTCTCGCTCTGTCGCCCAGGCTGGAGTGCAGTGGCGCGATCTCGGCTCACTGCAAGCTCCGCCTCCCGGGTTCCCGCCATTCTCCTGCCTCAGCCTCCCGAGTAGCTGGGACTACAGGCGCCGCCACCACGCCCGGCTAATTTTTTTGTATTTTTAGTGGAGACGGGGTTTCATTGTGTTAGCCAGGATGGTCTCGATCTCCTGACCTCGTGATCCGCCCGTCTCGGCCTCCCAAAGTGCTGGGATTACAGGCTTGAGCCACCGCGCCCGGCCTCTTTTTTTAATTATACTTTAAGTTCTATGGTACATGTGCACAACGTGCAGGTTTGTTACATATGTACACATGTGCCATGTTGGTGTGCTGCACCCATTAACTCGTCATTTACATTAGGTATATCTCCTAATGCTATCCCTCCCCCTCCCCCACCCCACAACAGACCCCAGTGTGTGATGTTCCCCTTCCTGTGTCCAAGTGATCTCATTGTTCAATTCCCACCTATGAGTGAGAACATGTGGTGTTTGGTTTTTTGTGATTGGAATAGTTTGCTGAGAATGATGGTTTCCAGCTGCATCCATGTCCCTACAAAGGACATGAACTCATCCTTTTTTATGGCTGCATAGTATTCCATGGTGTATATGTGCCACATTTTCTTAATCCAGTCTGTCATTGATGGACATTTGGGTTGGTTCCAAGTCTTTGCTATTGTGAATAGATGACACAACCATGTTCAAATAGTTTTTATTACCACCAAAACAATATTCATGAACTAAAAGCTAATGTAAGGAATCAAAATTCTTACAGTGGTTACTTTGGCTAGGAGAAATAGAATTGTTTTCCTCTTTTCAATTTTCTGTATATTTTTTAATTTTAAAGAAAACGTAGTCCTGTATAGTGATAGGATCGCAAATTTAAAATGTGTGTGTGTGTTTTTTTCTTTTTTCTGCAATAGGGTTACATGATGGAAAATCGAATCTCAGGTTTAAAGTGTGACACAGATGTGTTTGCCACTTTTGAAGGTGACACTGTTGTTATGCTTCAGGTAAGATTCGGGAAATGTTTTCAAGATCAAGAGTTATCCAGAAGTCTGAAGTGTTTCATATGTTTTATCTTTATCTGATTGCCTTATTTAATTGGCAGGTGCTTTCCTGTGAGGCACTTGATATTTGTTGTAGCTGAACGGGGGATGAAATTATTTCTCTCTTAGCTGATCTTTGACTTTGAATTATATCTTTTTGGTTTAAGAAAACCACTTACACATAGTGAGTCAGATTCTTCTACTGGGAAGGGCATTTTGGAAGAGTATGTAAGGGCCCAGAAGATGAACAAGCGAAAGACATGAAAACCCAATTTACAAAAGAACGACAATGGATCAGCCTCTTAATGATCAAGGAAATACATATTAGACTATTCTGCAATACTGTTTTCCTTTCTCAATCCAGTCGGCTCATGTTTTAAAGTATGTTGAAGTCCCTGTGCTGGCACGGGGCGTCCTCTTGCATGTTGCTATTGAACCATGTATAATTCTACTTCTGGGCTGTATTTTAAGGTAACAGCCTGAAATACAGAAAACTTTAAGGCACAAACATTTTCACCAGTACATTATTTATTATAGCAATAATGTTGGAGTCCAAATTTTCAACAATAGGAAAATTATTATACAGTATAAATCATGCTCTGGCCATTCAGTGGGGAATTATATAGCTTTTAAAATAGTGCTTTCAAAGAGTGCTATTTATAACCGAAATTTAAAACTCATGGCGAGTAAAAATGATACAAAAACCTACAAGTCATGCATTGTTTAACAACAGGAACATGTTCTGAGACATGTGTCATTAGGCCGTTTCATCGTTGTGTGAACTTCATAGAGTGCCCTCACACAAACCTGGATGGCACGGCCTACTCCGCACCTAGGCTCTGTGGTGGAGCCTATTGCTCCCAGGCTGCACGCCTGTAGAGCATGATACTGTACTTGAATACCACAGGCTACTGCAACATAATTTTTGTTTGTTTAATGATACGTAATATTTTTACATATATAAGGGATACATGCGATATTTTGTTACACGCCTGGAGTGTGTAATGATCAAGCCAGAGTTCTTAGCGTGTCCATCACCTCGAGTATTTATCATTTCTATTTGTTGAGAACATTTCAAGTCCTCTCTTCTATGTATTTTGAAATATGCCATATATTGTTGTTAACGATAGTCACTCTACTCTGCCATGGAACATTATAACTTATTCCTTCCACCTGACTGTATATTTGTACTGATTGATCAACTTCTGTTCATCTCCCCTACCCCCCCACACACCTTTCCCAGCCTCTGGTATCTATCATTCTAATCTTTACTGCTATGAGATCAACTTTTTTCGCTCCCATGTATGAGTAAGAACATGCCATATTTGTGTTTCTGTGCCATATTTGTGTTTCTGTGCACTTCCCATAATGACCTCCAGTTCCCATAATGACCTCCAGTTCCATTCATGTTGCTGCAAATGAAATGATTTCATTTTTTATGGCCAAATAGTATTCCATTAAATATATATATACACACACATACACACACACACACACACACACACATTTTCTTTGTTCATTTCTTCATGTGATGGGTATTTAGGTTGATGCCACATCTTTGCTATTGTGACTAGTGCTGCAAATGTGGGTGCAGGTATACCTTTGATATATTGATTTATTTTTCCTTTGCATAAATACTCACTAGTGGGATTGCTGGGTCATAGGGTAGTTCTATTTTTAGGTTTTTTTTGTTTGTTTGTTTTGTTTTTGAGAAACCTTCATACTGTTTTTTATAGTGGCTGTACTAATTTACCTTCCCACCAACAGTGCCTAACACAATTTTTGTGTTTAAGTATTTGCATTTGGAAGCACATCCAAGCATAGATAAGGTGATGTGTTGTGCTATGACATCATGATGGCAAAGATATCACTAGGTGATGGGAAATTTTTAGCTGGGGCACTTGACTGTATAAAGAATGTGATCATGATTTGGGGTTTTTAAAAAAGGACAACAGGGACTCCTGGACTGCTAAGATAGAATAGCCCCAATTCCTCACAGATTTTCCTCTTCACAATTAAACTCCCCGGACAAAATACAACAGACAAGCATGGGAAGAGAAGACCCTGGAAGGGGGAAGGAAGAAGGAGACTGCCGAGGGACTTTGGGACTTGAAGAATGAAACAGCAATAAGGTCTCTGGATTTCCTTATTTTCTCCCATATATCCCAGACAGGATACACGTCCCCTGTATCTCTAATAGGCACACACAAAATATGCTCCAGGAGACACCTAATCCCCTAGCCAAAGGACCAGAAAGATGGTGGCCTGACGACCGAAAATCTTTTTGGTAATACCCATGCTACACCAGCCAGACACAACAAAAAAGCATAACCACTCTCCCCACCCCCGCTGACAATTTCAGCCTCACTGGGAGCTGATCTTCCACTGGATCCCTGACCTAAGGAAGCAGGCAGAAGCAGGGGTAGTACTCCTATCCCCCACCCAGTGGCATTTGTGGGGCTGAGCAGGGAGCTCATCTTTTATCCTTCTCCTGGTGGAAACAGGTGGCGCTCAGATTCCCCACCAGAGTAGTGTCAGCAAGGCCCCGTGGTGAATCCACCCCGACTCAGCAGCAACAAGAACCAATGAGGTGGCTTAATGTGGAGCCCATCACCAGTGTGCTTCCGCTACCCACCCTGGGGCCAACAGGGGTCCAGCAGGAAGCTGAGTCTCTCCTCCCATCTGACATCAATTAGACTAACCAGGAGGTGTGAGTAGGGACTAGTCACTACTCTGTGTTCTCCCCACCCCTGGTGTCAGTGGGCCCAGTGAGGAGCTGAAGCTCTACATCCACAAGACAACAAGAAACTGGATCAAGCAGCGTACAGCAGAGCCAGTGGACACTTTGACCTCTTCCCTCCCTGTCCCCTAAACCCCCAAAGGGGATTTAGTGGGGAGGTGAGCCTCTAGCCTCACCTGGCATCAACAGAATGAAATAGGACGAAGTGGGGGAGTTAATATCCTTCTTCCTCCTCCCCTATTGTGGCAGGAACCAGTAAGCAGCATAGCCTTCACCTCATCCAGCATCAGTGAGGCACAATGACGTGGTGGGAAATGGGGGTAGTTGGCCCTGTGCTTCCCCACTCCCTTCCCTGATGTCAGCAGGACCAAGAGGAACTGAACTTGCCCCCAACCTGTCTCCAACAAGGCAGCGTGAGTCAGCGCTCCTTCTTCCCCAGCATGGTGTCGACGGGACCCAGCGGGAAAGTGAACATATACCCATCAGGACCTTTTGCTACACTTCAAGATTAAATATCATCTCATAATATCATATCTAAATACACTGGGTACAACAGAACATCACTTGTTATAAAAGAACCAAGAAAATCACAACTTGAATGAGAAAGTCAATAGATGCTGATACCAAGGAGAATCCAATGTTGGAATTATCTGATAAGGATTTTAAAATACCCACTATAAAAGTGCTTCAAAGGTGCACAAAACTGCTACAAATGCTCTTAAAACAAATTTTTAACATAGAAAAAAAAATATAAGCAAATAAAAGGGTACCAAATTCAAATGATAGAGTTAAAAATATAATGCAACAAACTTGCAGTCTGACCCCAATAATAGATATGATAGAGGGTGGAATCAGTGAATTTGATGCCAGATCAACAGAATTTACCCAGTCTGAACAACAGAGAAGAAAAACATGAACAGAATCATAGGGATTCGTGGAACAATAACAAAAGAGCTAGCATTTGCATTATCAGAGTCTCAGAAGGAGAGAAGTGTGTTGCTCAATGTATGCAAAGGAAATACTTCAGACGATTATATTTAAAAAGTGAGGAGGGCAAAGAGACCTAAATGGAGGTAAGGTTTCTACACTTCACTCCGAGTAGTAAAACATTAATATCACTTGACTGTGATGAGATATATCACAAGTATTTACATGTAAATAATAAGACTATACAATATGATATTGTGATGTTCTGGGGGAAAACCTGATAGAAATGAAAGGAGAAATAGACAAATCAACAATTATAGTTGGAGATTTCAACACATTTACTTCAATGGTTAACAAAACTACTAGACAGCAAATCAGAAAGGATAGGAAAGAACTGAAAAACAGGCGCTGCTGGGCCTGCAGGTCTCTGTTGAGCAGCGGATGTGGGTCTCTGTTCCACAGGATGGGGTTTGTTAGAGCTGTTAAGAATAAGGCCTACTTTAAGAGATACCAAGTGAAATTTAGACGACGACTTGAGGGTAAAACCGATTACTATGCTCAGAAATGCTTGGTGATACGGGATAAAAATAAATACAACATGCCCAAATACAGGATAGTAGTTCATGTAACAGAGATATCATTTGTCAGATTGCTTATGCCAGTATAGAGGGGAATATGATAGTCTGCGCAGCGTATGCACACGAACTGCCAAAATATGGTGCGAAGGTTGGCCTGACAAATTATGATGCAGCGTATTGTACTGACCTGCTGCTGGCCCGCAGGCTTCTCAATAGGTTTAGCATGGACAACATCTATGAAGGCCAAGTGTAAGTGACTGGCAAATGAATACAATGTGGAAAGCATTGATGGTCAGCCAGTTGCCTTCACCTGCTATTTAGATGCAGGCCTTGCCAGAACTATCACTGGCAATAAAATTTTTGGCTTCCTGAAGGGAGCTGTGGATGGAGGCTGGTCTGTCCCTCACAGTACCAAATGATTCCCTGGTTATGATTTTGAAAGCAGGGAATTTAATGCAGAAGTACACCGGAAGCACATCACGGGCCAGAATGTTGCAGATTACATGCGCTACTTAATGGAAGAAGATGAAGACGCTTACAAGAAACAGTTCTCTCAATACATAAAGAACAGCGTAGCTCCAAACATGATGGAGGAGATGTTTAAGAAAGCTCATGCTGGCCAGGCGCGGTGGCTCAAGCCTGTAATCCCAGCACTTTGGGAGGCCGAGGCGGGTGGATCACGAGGTCAGGAGATCGAGACTATCCTGGCTAACATGGTGAAACCCTGTCTCTACTAAAAATACAAAAAACTAGCCGGGCGCGGTGGCGGGCGCCTGTAGTCCCAGCTACTCGGAGGCTGAGGCGGGAGAATGGCGTGAACCCGGGAGGCGGAGCTTGCAGTGAGCCGAGATCGCGCCACTGCACTCCAGCCTGGGTGACAGAGTGAGACTCCGTCAAAAAAAAAAAAAAAAAAAAAAAAAAAAAAAAAGAAAGCTCATGCTGCTATACATGAGAATCCAGTCTATGAAAAGAAGCCCAAGAAAGAAGTTAAAAAGAAGAGGTGGAACCGTCCCAAAATGTCCCTTGCTCAGAAGAAAGATCGAGTGGCTCAAAAGTAGGCAAACTTCCTCAGAGCTCAGGAGCGGGCTGCTGAGAGCTAAACCAAACCATTTTCTATGAAGATTTTTTGGATAAAGACAATAAACTTATGGACAGCAAAAAAAAAAAAAAAAAAAAAAAAAAAAAGGAATGAAAACCGTAATCAGGCAACAGGATTTAATTAAAATGGATGGAACACTCTATTCAGCAGGAGGAGCATGCATGTTTTTCAAGCATTGGTGGAACTTTCTTCAAGATGGACTATCTCCTCGGCCATTAAAAAAAAAAACTCAGCAAATTTAAAAGAATTAAAAAGATATAGAATATGTTTTCTCATCATAATAGAGTGAAATGAGAAATCAAGAACAGAAAGAAAAGAAGAATATTTGTAAACACTTAGAAATGGAGCAACATACTTCAACTAATCCATAGGTTAAATAGGAAATTTTAATGGAACGTTAAAAAGACATAGAGATGAGTGAGCATGAACACACAACACATCAAAGTGTATGGGATGCAGATAAAATAGTGCTGAAAGGAAAATTCATAGTACTAAATGCTTATTTTAGAAAAGAGGAAAGGTCTCAAATCATTCACCTAAATCCCTACCTCAAGAACAGTGAAAGAGAAGAGCAAAATAAGTAGAAACCAAACAGAAGAAAGGAAATAATAAAGTTAAGATTATACATTAATAAAATTGAAGCCAGGAGAACAATAGAGAAAATCCATGAAACAAAAGGCTGGCTCTGAAAAGAATCACCAAAGTTGATAACCTCTAGCAAGATTGACAAAGTTAAAAATTAAGAAGGTTCAAATCACCAGTATCAGGAATGAAACAGAAGATATATCTAGAGATCATGCCACCATTAAAAAATAATGAGGTTGCCAGGCATGGTGGCTCACACCTCTAATCCCAGCAATTTGGGAGGCTGAGGCAGGCAGATTACCTGAGGTCAGAAGTTTGAGACCAGCCTGGGCAACATGGTGAAACCCCATCTCTACTAAAAATACAAAAATTAGCCAGGTACGATGGTGCACATCTGTAATCCCAGCTTCTTGGGAAGCTGAGGCAGGAGAATCACTTGAACTTGGGGCTCAGAGGCTGCAGTGAGCCAAGATTGTGCCACTGCATTCCAGCCTGGGTGACAGAGTGAGACTTTGTCTCCAAAAAAAAGGAGGGAATACTAGAAAATAGCTTTACATTGATAAATTTGACGACTTAGAAGAAATGGTCCAGTTCCTCAAAAACTAGAAACTGTCTGACTCAACAAAGTTGAAACAGACAAACTGAATTGTCCTATAATCTTAAAGAAATTGAACCCTGGCCGGGCGCGGTGGCTCAAGCCTGTAATCCCAGCACTTTGGGAGGCCGAGACGGGCGGATCACGAGGCCAGGAGATCGAGAGACGATCCCGGCTAACACGGTGAAACCCCGTCTCTACTAAAAAATACAAAAAAACTAGCCGGGCGAGGTGGCGGCGCCTGTAGTCCCAGCTACTCGGGAGGCTGAGGCAGGAGAACGGCGTAAACCCGGGAGGCGGAGCTTGCAGTGAGCTGAGATCTGGCCACTGCACTCCAGCCTGGGTGACAGAGCAAGACTCCGTCTCAAAAAAAAAAAAAAAAAAAAAGAAATTGAACCCTTCATAATAATATAAAAGCTCCTGAAAAATAGATCTCCCGGCCTTGAAGCTTTGGAGAATTCTATTTACCATTTAAAGAAGAATGTTACTCTCTCCTCTTCTATTTTCAGAAAATTCTATTTCCAGAAAACAGAAGAGGAGAGGGTACTCCTTGATCATTTTAGAAGGCTAGTATTACTCTGATACTAAAAGTAGACAAAGATAGAAGAAAAAAGGAGTAAAGCTACATGATAGTAGCACTCATGAATGTAGATACAGAAATCTTCAACAAAATATTCAACAAATTGAATCTGATAATGTACAAAATGAATTACATGTGGCAACCTAGTGGAATTTATCTCTAATATGCAAGTATGCTTCAACATTCAAAAGTCAGTCAAATGCAATCCACCACATCAACAGACCAGAGGAGAAAAGGTCACATGATCATGTCAGTTTACACAGAAAAAACATTTGACAAAATCCAACAACGATTCGTGATAAAAACTCAGCAAACTAGGAAAGAAGAGAATTTCCTCAACTTGAAAAAGAGAGTCTACAAAAATTATAGCTAACATCGTGCTTAATAGTGGAACATTGAATACTGTTCCCCCAAGATTAGGAAAAAGGCAAGAATGTCCATTGTTATTCAACTAGTGCCAAAAGTTTTAGCAGTGCAATAAGGCGATAAAAATAAATTAAAACATAGAGATTAGAAGGGAAGAAAAAACTGTAGCTTTCTGACAAAGTTTCAAAAGCAATCCAGTGGAGGAAAGATGGCCTTTTAAGCAAATAGAGGTGGAGTAATTGGACATCCACAGGCAATAAACTGAACCTCAACCTAAGTCTCACACATTATAAAGATATCTAACTCAAAATGAATTACTTAAATATAAAATGTGAAATGATAAAGCTTTTAGAAAAAAGGATAAAATCCTTGAGACCTGGGGTTAGGGAAGAAGTTCTTAGGGTTGACATCAAAAGCACATTTCATAAAAGGAAAAATTGGTAAGCTGGATTTCATGAAAACTAAATTTTTTGTTCTATGAAAGACCGTGTGAAGAAAATGAAAAGATAAGCTACAGACAGGAAGAATATATTTTCAAATGACACCTCCAACAAAGGACTTGAGTCTAGAATGTATAAAGAACTCTCAAAACTCAACAGTGAAAAACAAACAATCCAATTAGAAAGTGGTCAAAGAACATCAGCAGACATTTCACGGAAGAGGATAATCCCATGACAAACAAGCACATGAAAATAGGTACATCATTGTAGCCATTATAGAAATGCAAATCAAAACTCCTATGAGATATTACTACATTTCTATTAGAATGGCTAAAATAAATATTAATAACATGAAAATTGAATAATCTTTGTGGATTTCACCAACACTGTTTTCCTGGTTGGGATGCCATTAAATGTTGTGTAAAGTGTTACCACTGGGAGAAAACAGTTAAAGGGTGCATAGGATCTCTCTGAATTATTTATTTCTTTTGCTTCATTGCTACAGTTACATTCATGTAAATGCTACAATTACATTTAAAGAATTTTTTAAAAGGTATAAAACAAAAACCTATGCATGAGTAAGTTTAGAAAGAAATAGAGCAAAATATTGATACCTCTATGTTGTAAGTGGTCTTGACGATTAAAAAAGAACATTCTTTCCATTGTTATTTATCTTAAAAAGTGTATTAGAATGAGGATGGCGGCATGGTATTTAGTGGCAGCTCCCCATTCCCTCTTAGCTTTTAGCAATATCTATAGGAGAGTAGCTTGTTTGGGGGAGAATTGAGACTTACAATTTAACTTGGGCTAGATTAAAAATTGTCTGTTTTTTGTCTCCCTCCTGTTTAAATGTTGCATCAAAAAGTCTTCTTAAGAATATTCAGTAATTCAGACGTTACACTAATTCACATTCTCCATCTCAGCTTGTGATCCAAGTGAGGTTTTTTTGACAACTTGCTCTTTGGGAGTATATTTTAAACATAAGCATGTGATTCAACAGCACTTGACCCTGAAGTTGTGATTTAGTGCTTTTAATTGCAAGCTCTAGCTTGTGAGCATTATGGAAAGGCTGTTTAGTGTGTTATGGGAATTGTCACAATTTCTGACTGTGAACTCTAGTGGAAGCATGGGGAAAAACAGGGACTTCCTGTTGTTTATCACGTAAGTGGGAGCATGGAACATGAAATGAGGAACTCTGAACCGTGAACAGCAGGAACGTGCAGGGATGCTGGGCGCAGGGAGGCTGAGCACCTGGTTGGGAGAATGAACATCATCAGCGTAGAAAGCCGGGCACCCTGTGCACTAAGAACGCACACAAGTGCTCCAAGGCCTAGGCTGGGGAAGGAACCAGGGCATAGTCCAGTTTCACAGTCTGCTAAGAAACAGATCACCAGATCCCTTAAGTCCAGACTGTAAGCCTTGTTTTGACCAATTTGCCAGACAGATATCTTCCAGACACATACTGGAAAAATGCTAACCTCAAGCGATGATCCAGCTGGAAACACTTCTTGTATAAGTGGGGTGTGTCAAGGGTCCCCAAGATCACCCCCAATATTGATGATTCACAAGGAGAACTCATAGGACTTGACATATACTTATACTCATGGCTATGATTTATTACAGCAAAATCATATGTAAAAAATACATATATATGCACACACACATCTCTGTCTCTCACACACACACAAACACACACTCTCACACACATACAAAATGCAAGGTCAGCAAAGGAAAAAGGCACATGGGCTGAAGTCCAGAGGAAACCAGAAACAAGTTTCCAAGAGTCCTCTCTCAATGGAGTCGTGCAGGACATGCTTAATTCCCCCAGCAACAAATTGTGACAATGCATGTGAAATGTTTACCAGGGAAACTCAGTAGAGACTCAGTGTCCATGGTTTTTATTGGGGGCTGGTCATGTAGACTCCCTCTGCCTAGCACATATCAATGCAGACTTTCAGAAGAAAGCACATGTTCAGCACAAACCACATTGTGTGCTCAAACGGTTTGGCACAGTGAGCCACCCTTATCAGTCAAGGAATGGTGGGAATCTTCCCAAACCCATGTTCCCAGATGCAGTCTCAGGATAGCAGTCTCAGGCCTTTCATGTTAACTTTATTTTGCACATCGTGCCATAAGATAAAGCATATGCCCTTCCTGACTGGCATTAGTGCCCTTCCCTCTTCAAGGTCAAATAACTAGAATAAATAAAAACCAGGAATAAGTAAATGACAATGTCAATGACATTGACAGTGGGAGAGAGGCCATCAGATGACCAAGTATTTTTATTACTTTCTGGAGAATGCAAAGCATGGAATGAAATTGGCAGGCCAATCTGCTATAGCTTGAATGTTTTTGTCTCTCCATGATTAATGTGACAAAACCTACCAAGGTGATGGTATTAGGAGGTGGGGTCTTTGAGAGGTGATTAGATCACAATCACTCTGCCCTCATGGGTGGGCTTAGCACCTTGTCAAAGAGAGCTTCCTTGCCTCTTACACCATATGCAGACCCAGCAAGAAAGTGCCATCTGCGAACAAGGAAATGAGCCCTCAGCAGACACTGAATCTACCACTACCTTGATCTTGGACTTCCCAGACTCTAGAACTGTGAGAAATCAATTTCTGTTGTTTATAAGCCACCCAGTTTATGGTATTTTGTTATAGCAGCCTGAGCTGACTAAGACACAAGCTGAGTGGACACAACTGGAGGTGGGGGTTGTTTCTTCTGGATGACTCTGAAGAGACAATGGGTCACAAGGATTGAGAGCAGGAGAGGAATTCAGGTGGAGGGTCATGCATTTCCATGAAGGCCTGTTTAATAGCAGGACACCCAGTTCCCCACAGCAGAGCACCTGACTGCAGTAATAGCATCTGCCACAGCTCCAGAAACCTTCTCTGGGAAGAAAACTTAACAGCCTGGCCAGGCAGTGCTTGGTCCCTTGGGGTGAGAGACCGAGACCCCTGAATATATAGCTTAGTGCTGGGGAGGGTCAGCCTGCTTGTTTGCCATCAGTGAGCACCGCCTCATAGGAAACCTGCCAGGTGACTGCCCCGCGTTGGACCGAGAGTTTTCTGCTGCTGGGTATCCAGGGGTGATGCCTCCACAGTGATGGGAGGTGGTGCTGGCTGCCTGTATTGGTCCACTCAGCCTTCCACTTGTATGTTGGAATCTCCCCATTTGGGGGAGGCCACCCTTCTCTGGGCTGGATCCTGCTTTGATTCTCCTTACTGAAGTAGAGATGGAAATTTCAGGAGACATAGGGGAGAAACTGGCCAGTGAGTTTCACAATATTCTGATCTTACCTACAGTGCTTTCAGCTCTCTACTGGAAGGTAAAACTTTTGAGATCCTGAAGGTGCTAGGTTGCTGTCCCATGATTGAGGGGATGTGCTGTGGCATTTCTGCAGGCTTTCCATGTTTCCCTTTAAGCAAGATGGAAAGTTTTCTGACCCTTTTATTATTTGCCAGGGCAGAGGTTGTAGCCCCTTGGTGAAATTTAATTATACCCTCCACCAAATCCAATTACTACCCACACCCATGAAATCCCATTATAACTTTCTTTTGCTTCATTAGAGATACACCAAGACAGGTCCCTTCCTAATCCATTATGGCAGATTCCCTAAAGAATGTTAGTTAGAGATTTTGCATATATTGTTCATTACTTCGCAGTGCAAATATGCAAAGATGCAAATGACCTGCCATTAACTTGCTTAAAGACCAGGAAGGGGTGTCCTCTTCCTGACTGGTCTGGGTGGCTTCTGTTGCAGAGACCTCTGTCTTGGAGCTGCCCATGGCAAGATGTGTGCCTGCTGATGGGTGGCCTGGCAGTAATACCATCAAGCCTTATGTCCAGAAGAGCACAAAATGTTTCTCCAATCAGAAGGGAGCATTGGGTTGTTTTGGTACCGGGCTATGGCGGGTGGCCAAGAGAACAAAACTCCTTTTGTACTTTTTCCGTGCTTAAAACACTAGACTCAACTGAGATGTAGTTTGGGGTAGGACAGACCTTTCCTGCAGGGGTTGGGGAACCCAGCTGTTCTTCCCCTGCAGGAATGCCTGAGCCGTGCTGTGGGGCAGGCCGGCTGATGTGTGCCGGGTACTAGCGGTGGGGCGTCAGTCCAGTGTAGTTTCTATCAAATTTGAACTGAGGAAGAAAATAAAAGAGACCAAGCACATATCTGTTTTACTCTAAGAAAGCTGATTCCTTAGGAATTTCAGACCCCCAAGGGTATTTTCCTAAGGATAATCAGAGAATTAACAATCAAGCAGCATCAAATTTTTTTGTTTTGTTTTTATTTTCAACTTTTACAATCAAAAATTTCAAACAAATTTCAAGACAGAAGTTGAAAGACTAGTACAATAAATGTCTGGGCACACCGTCCACCTGGTTTCATTACATGTTAACACTTTGCCATATTAAAATTTCTCTTTTTTACCCTCTATGCATATGTTTGTGTGTGCGTGTGTGTGTGCATGAAATCATTTGAGAGTAAGTTGCAGACATCAAAACACTTCATCCCTAAGAGCTTCAATGTTCATTTTCTAAAAATAAGGATCTTTTCTTATAAAATCATGATAACCATCATCATACCTAAAAAATGAGCAGTGATCTCATAGCATTATATAAAAAAATTTAAAGAAAAATCAACAGCATGAAAAAGAAGGAGCAAGATGAACAAACGTAACAACAGGCACTGGAGGAAGCAAAATAGAGAAACAAAAACTAATTAGTAACCCTAGGGATGTGTGGCCACATTGCATCCATAGAGCAAGAACAGCCTGCTATGAAATACGAGCATTCAGAGATCCATAAGTGATTGGAAAATTAAATATATACATTTACAAAAAAAAAACAAAACTCCAATATAAGGGCTACAGAACAAATTTGAGAAAACTTCCCAGAATGAAGATCAGAAAGACAAAAAACGGGGAGTAGGATTAAAGGGAAATTTCCATTCCATCCATTTTTGATGGATAATCAGTTGAAAATCTATAACATTTCCAAGAAAGGGATTGGAGAATATAGAAAGGCAGGTAAATCAGAGAAATAGAAGAAAATTCTCGAGATCTGAAGAAAGGCAAACAAGTCTGGAGATTGGCAGGACCCACTGGAAAAGACTAGAGCCTGAAAACAACCTGGAGAATTTCAGGACATCAAGCAAGGACAAAGAAAGGCCTCAAAACCCTCAAGCTGAAAAAACATGGGATTATTTGCTAAGGCCTAAGAGTCAGATTGACCACAGACCTCTCAAGCAGCACTGAAGGATGCAACAGCTTCTCAACTGTAATGTACCCGTACATCCTTGGATATCTTGTTCAACTTCAGATTCTGGGGTGGGGGGATTCTGTATTTCCAGCAATCTCTTAGGTGATATTATGACTCCTGGCCTTTGGATCACATTGAGTGGCAAGGGCCTACAGGTCTAGAATAAAATGGAATAATACCTTTAAAGTTCTGAAGAAGGTTGCTTTGAATGTAAAATTTCACAGCCAAATTATTGATCAAGTATGAGGCAAGATAAAGGCAGATATTCAAATGCACGATAAGTTCACTTGCTGTGCATTTTCTGAAAAATGTTACTTGTGGATGAACTGCAGAAAAGCATTCAAGAAATGAAGAATTTAAAAGACGTGGATCCTTTGTGGGGCTAACCCAAGTGGAGTATGTGTGAAGAAATACCTGGATGGTAGTGACGTGACAAGCCCAGAAAACAATTAGTCCAAATTTGAACAGGAAGTCAGAGGGGTCAAAAGACTGACTTTAAGAAGGAAACAATTTCTGTTCAACAAAAAGAAGCAGGAAGATTCTAGTGGTGTGATAGAAAAGGCATGTTTCTTCTTGAAACAAGAGAAAGAAGAGTCCATTAAGACTTCAGGAAAAACAAAACCACTCAAGAAAAGCATGCTCCAACTACGAGCAAACTAAAGCATGACACAAGAATGTATTTGACCTTCACACGGGGAAGCTTCCTCTTCTAGGAGAACAAAAACTACTTAAAAATGGTTATTTCTGGAGTGAGTTATTAAAGGTAAAAGATTGGGTAGGAGATTTTTGCTTTTTATTTAAGACTATTTAATAGGGCTTTTAATTTTTAGAGATCAAGTATATTTAAAACCATTAAAAAATATTATTTCCCTTTGATATAAAATGTCAGGGAGGGAAGAAAAGGAATGAAGAGTGACAAAGAAAGGAAGGGCTTTTCAAGAGAACAGACCAACTCATGATACACGCAAGCCCCCCCATCCTCCAACTAACAACCCTCTTTACTCCCACGACTGGGAAGTATTCCAGATTATTCCCCCAGACAAGCAGAACATCAAGTGTTAGAATGAGACCCTGAGACTGGCCTGTGTAAGGCGGTGGGTGTGGACTGAACCTTGGGCTGAAGAACTTGGACTCCTTCTGCTCCAGGAAGGAACCACATAGTGGACCTGAAAGAACATTCTCACCGAAGCCCTAGCCCTCTGGCTGTAGGGTGAGCCCCACGGATCAGCAGGTGAAGATGTTGAGATGCCAGTGGAGAAAGTGCAGATACCCCTAACGTCAGAGGTGGGGGCTGGGTCTACCCAATTGCGTGACATGAAGTATCAATTTTAAGGCTTGTGACTTGAATGGCAGCAGCAGCAGGGGCTGTAGGAGTGGCTGGTGCAGGAGTGACAGGGCTGTGGGTAACAGCTCTGCTTCCCTGGAAGAGCGCCTGCCTTCCTCGTCTGAGGGCCTCCTGGAGAGAGAGAGCAAGCAGAGTGCTGAGGGCCTCACCCAGCAGAACCAGAGCAAACAGTTCAATGGACCTTCCCTGAAACCTGCAGACAGGGACTTACGTCCAGAATTACCTCTGATGATGGCAGAAGGGAGGTGTAGAGGTGTGTGAAATGGGGCCAGACAGGCAGGCAGAGGCCTGGCGAGTGAAGGCTGTCAAGGCCATGGGGGATGATGGGGGTGGGCGGGGGCAGCCAAGCGTGGGCCTGGGCCCAAGTTCTCAGCCTGGAGGGGGATGGTGGTGCCCAGGCCAGGGTGGCGGCATTGGAAATGAAGTGTAGAGGAGGGCTGGAAGATCAGTTTGAGGAACAGAATTGATACAATGCATTCCCAAAACGTGAGCATTCTATTTTGGGGATGTGGAAGAACTTTGGAGTGATTTTTAGAAAAGAGGACCAAGGTAGTTAGAACAGACAAGATCTGTTTTTCTCTTTCCAAATCCATTGACCCATACACAAAGCTGGCACTAAGTTTTTCGAAACCAGATGTAGCAGCATCTAAATATTTACATTTTTCCTCATCAGGACTCCATGTGTGAGATTCTGGAGAAAGGGAGCCTTCTGGATCTGGGGCCTTTGTTCATGTTTTCTTCTCTGCTCCCCAGAATTGGATTTTAATGTAGTTTTTCAAATTGGGGACTATGAGTTCTTGACAGAATGTGTTAATTTTGTGTCTTAATTTTGATGATCATCTAAACAGATACAGTCCAAGCAGTACACACAGATCATCAGGATAACAGCCACATAACCAGAGATTGCCGTGGGGAGTCTGGCCTTTGTCTTGCACTGCTAAGCCCGTCAGCACCAGAGAACACCTTGTTGATCACCAGGAACCAATGAGGAAAGAACAGATGTAGGTTTTCTATGATTAAAACATCTGTGTTTAGTGGAGGCCAAAGATTGGTATGATGTGTTTGCTGCTTGAAGAGGTATCTTAGTCCATGTCTTCTTCTGTAACAGAATACCGCTGAGTAATTGATAAAGAACAGACATTTATTTCTCACAGTTCTGGAGGCTGGGGAGTCCAAGATCAAGATGCTGGCGTCTGGTGAGAGCTACTCTCTGCTTCCAATATGGCGCCTTGAATATTGTGTCCTCACATGGCGGAAGGCAGAAGGGGAGAAAGGGGTGAACTCACTCCATCAAGCCCTTTTTTAAAGGCACCTAATCCCATCCACAAGGGAGGAGCCCTCATGGCCTAATCACCCCCAAATATCTCCACCTTTTAGTACTATTACATTGGCAATACCTAAATTTTAGAAAAGACACATTCAAACCATAGCAGAGGGTTTTACAGCTCACAGAGAAGTATGGCAGAGGGATCTCTCTGCCCAGTCCTCAGGGGTGTGGGCATAACTCCCCCAAAGGAACTGGCACAGGCTTGAAAAAAACAAGTTCATGCTGCAAAACACTGTCTGTCACATGTGATTAGGGCTGTTGATTTGAATCTTATTGGTTTTGTAGTTTTGCTTGTATTTAATTTCATAGTTTAGAGTTGAACAAGAGCTATAAACATAAGGTGTTTATATCTAGTTTTATGTTTGAACATGTTTGAGTAACGTTATAATTTGAAACAACTTAAATCAACATTGGGGGTTAAGGAGAATTGTTTTTCTTTCAGAAAGGGTTTGCATGGTACTCAAGTTGTAACAAACCAAGTAGGATTTCTTTTTTAACATTCTGCCCATTGCCATTTCATTCTTCATTTTGTCACAGATTTAAGACAAGTTACTTTCTCTTTTCAATTGAAAAAAATTCCACAAGTAACATGTATTCCAACGACACTGGATGGTTTGTTGTTGTCATCAGGGGCTTGGGTTTCGGGAGGGGGCTGACACACGCATGCACTATGAGGAAGCTTGCTGGAAATGAGGGCGATAGGGGGATGAGTGGGGGTTAGAGGGAGGCCAGGGGAGGTGAGAATGGGATGGGAAAACACTTGGGAACAGCAGCCGCCCCTGCACTAGGGAAGGTGGGCACATCTGCTTCCTGGAGTTCGGGTTAGCAGTCAGGACACGTTTGTCTGCGTGTAATAAATACCCATCTAAAGTGGCTGAAACCATAAGAACACCAACCATGCTTCTTGGTGACCCCACAGCTGGGGACTGTCTGCCCTTGAGTCCCTTGCTTCTGTCCAGCGTCCAGTTCCACTGACACTGGAGTGATTTCTGGGTCGTCTCATCAGTGTCTTAAAACAGCTGCCACAATTCTGGGGAAGACAGCACGAGGGAAAACCTTCCCCAGAAACCTTCAGCTGAATTCCTCATAGGTCCCATTGGCCAGGGCAGTGCCCGTGGCCCAGCTGTATGAAAAATGGCATTTTCTACCTCTTTAGTGAGAAGTTCAGGCCAGAATGAAGTCTGTATGGGGTGTGAGGGCCGCGGCTGCCTGCAGGAATGGTGTGCTCCTGAGCTGGACTCCACTGGGCCGACTACAGATGGTGATGGGAAGAGCACAGGGGGTGCGGGGCAGGGGTACACTCCCAGGCTCTTTGTACCATGTGCATGGGACCCTTGGACTAGGCCCACAACAGGGATCAGCAGATCAATCACCTTCAAGGCCAGGCAGGTACCTTAATAACTGCAGCAGACCCAGAGGGACTCAGAGCACCATGGGGACTGGTGCACACGGAGAGCCTTTGCCCCCTTCCAAAGGGGCTGTAACCTCTCCTCAGCTCCCACTGATCATTGCGTTGGGGGAACATTGATTCAGGCGGTGTAGAAATTCTAAGTTTTCAACAGAAGGTAAGCACATAATTTGTTTTTAATGCGAAATGGCCATGGGGGTTGTGAGGGGTGTGTCTAACAAAACCCGTCTATGGCATGGGGTGAGCAACCGAGCCTTGCACACAATAGGCTGCAAAGGAGGGAGCTCTGGAGGAAGAATGCACGCTTAGGCCAGGGCGGCCTCATGGCCAGATAGCCCAGGCTCTGTTTCACCCACATTGAGGGACTGTGAAATCCTGGGCTTAGCCCCTCTGAGAGTTACAGCCCTCACCTGTAAAACCGGGACCATCACCTGTACCTTGTAGGACTCTTACAGTTACTCCTGTAGAGCACTTGGCACACAGTAGGGGCTCAATTAAGGCTGTGTTGTGGCTATTAGAATAAGCTGTGGGTTCTGCATTTGGTGATGTTTGGTTGTCAGACACCAGGGCTCACGCCCCTACTGTGGCATGAAGTAGCCTGGGCAAGTTCCAAGTAGGAGAGCCAAAATGTGTCCAGGGGACTGATGTAATGTGCGCAGATGTGTGGGATGGGAAGCGAAGGGAAGAAGAGACACCAAGAAGGGAGAAAGGGACTGGAAGAGCTCCCGGGTCCTGTCTACTGTGGCACAGCAAACCACCCCAAACTTCCTAACTTAGGGACACACCACAACCAGAACCACCATGTTGGGCCTGTGGACTCTGCTTTGGCTCAGAAATTCTAACAGGAAATCGCAGAGGTGGCTCATCTGGCAGCCTCCTGGGTCTGCACACCGGGCTCCGGATACTGACACTGTCACTCAGTTCCCCAAAGCGCCTGGATAAAGACAGCTCTTCCGACAGCAGCCAAGGCCTGGTGTCTAGCCCTGCCCCGCCCCTTCCTGTCACACACCCTGGCCGTCCAGGCTTCTCCATGCTGCGTTGTCTCTAAAGGCGCTCTGCCCACAGCCCTGAAAGCCTTTGTTGTTGCTACCATTCCTTCTCAGATTCAGAATTTATGTCAAGCGTGGGTGCGCAGTCCCTCTCTGTGCCCACTGAGCTTTGAGTTCACCTGTCATCTCATCACGTGATCCTGACAGTCTGTCTGCTCTTGCCCCTCCCCCAGCACACCACAGGTTCCTGCATTCTCTTTGAATCCCCAGTGACTAAACAGAGCCTGGCATACAGTAGGTGCTGCTTAGGTGTGGAATTATTGAAAGCATGGACTCTGGGCTTGTGTAGTGGCTTACGCCTGTAATCCCAGCACTTTGGGAGGCTGAGGGGGGGTGGATCACTTGAGGTCAGGAATTCGAGACCAGCCTGGCCAACATGGTGAAACCCCATCTCTACTAAAATACAAAAATTAGGTGTGATGGTGGGTGCCTGTAGTCCCAGCTACTCGGGAAGCTGAGGCAGGAGAATCGCCTGAACCCGGGAGGCGGAGGTTGCAGTGAACCGAGATCGCACCACTGCACTCTAGCCTGGATGACAGAGTGAATGAAACTCCGTCTGAAAGCATGGACTCTGTGTTGAAGTCCTCAGCCCCACTACTTCCTGGCTATGTGACCCTGGCAACTGGCTGAACCTCTCTAGGCCTCAGTTGTCTTATGTGGACAATGGAGTGAGTGATTCTATGAACTACCCAAAGTTGTCGTGAGGATTAAATTAGGTGTTCCATCTAAAGAGTTTGGAACAGAGCTTAAGTTTGGAGCAGAGCTTAGCCTTAGTAGATAGATGCTCAAAGAAAATGAGTAGTTGCTACTATTAGGTGTTGTATAAATGAATGAACACGAGAATGAAGCTCATTCGTTCTTTAAGGCTCAGGTCAAGAGCTCTCCTGTTCCATAAAGCGTTCCCCAGTCCTCATAGTAAAGGGATCCACTTTGAACTTGCTGTGCCTCTGTACCTGTCGTGTTCTTTACAGATCCCTCTGAGTATAGTCGTGTGTGCACAGGCTGATCTCTCCGTCTGCACTGGAAGACCCCGGGCGACGGCTGTATCTTATTCATCCTTTTAGTGTTCCCTATACTCAATATAAACAGTAGGTGCCTTGTACATAGTAAGTGCTCCATGAATGTGGCTGGAAGGAAGGAGGCAAACCAGAAAGGGGAAACCACTTTATAGCTAACTGGAAAGAGACACTAAGGAGATAAGTTAAACTTGGTCCAGATTGAACTGAAAACCACAACAAAACTAACCACTTTTAAGTTCGATTGAATTGTGCATGTTTTTTTGCTGGGCCTAAATCACTGCTTCAGATCCATCCATCCTTCCTGGTTTGAAGTTCAAATCCATGTTTTTTTTGTTTTGTTTTGGTTTGGTGTTTTGTTTTTTGTTTTGGTTTTTTTTTTTCTTGAGATGGAGTCTTGCTCTGTGCCCAGGCTGGAGTACAGTGGCACAATCTCAGCTCACTGCAACCTCCGCCTCCCAGGTTCAAGTCAAATCCATGTTTAAGGCCCAGTAATTACTCAGAGCTGCTTACATGTTGGTTTCTATGCTAAAGTAGTCCTTCCCCTTCCCTTTCCCCTTCCCTCTCTTCTCTCCCCGTTCCTTCTCTCGTCTCTCTCTTCTCCCCCTCTACTCTATTTCCCTCCCCTGCTCTTCCCTCCCTTCTTCTTCTGTCATCCCCTCCGTCTCTGCCTCTTATTTCTTCTAGCCAGGAAATTTTTAAAGATTCTCCCCAAAGAAATCTTGCCTTGATGGGATGTCCAGCATGTAAAAGAGGTAAAGAGTTAACATGCATGATGGTGAAAAATCAAGACCATCCACTTGGTCTTTTCTTCATTCTTGTACCCCTAGGTCACCCGTGAAATGCCCTTCAGGAACCTAGGCTTGCCAGATGTATGAGAAAGAAATATAGGATGCCTAGCTGCATTTGTATTTGAGGTAAACATGAATATTATTTCAGTATAAGTATGTCCCATGCAATATTTGGGTGTCCAAATATGAATTGGGTGTCCTCTCTTTTATCTAGCAATCCTATTGGAATCCTAGGGCCAGGGCCAGCTTCATGGGGTGAGAGGTGAGCAGTGGTACAGGACCCTGCACTCAGAAGGGACCATGCTTGGTTTAATGCTCTGTTCTCATCATCATAAAAGTCTTAGTAATATTTGAACAAGGGGGCTGGCATTTTAATTTTGTGTTGGGCCCCAAATTATGTAGCCAGTCTACCTAGGGTTTCTTGGAGCATGATTTGGGGCCCAGTGCCATAAGTACTGCCACGCTGAGTGAATTTACCACTCTATGGTACAAATCCAAGTGCGGCCCCACTGCCTGGATTCATAATGGTTATCTGGTGGGCTCTCCTTAGAAATCACATTTTTCTATTATAATTGGCTCTAAGTCTTTCTGCCTTGGCAGCAAACTCTACTTGTTAGGCTCTTTAATCCAAGTTTCACTGTACCTAGCATAAATCAGTGAAATGCTTAGTGTGTGGAAATGCTGGTTGCTTCATAGATGCCTTGAAAAGTGATTTGACCTTAAAAATAACTTTTATTGGTGTTACATAATCATGTTGCATGATGCATATGATATTTATTGCAAATGTATGTTGATGATGTCATCATTCTGCACAATTGCTAAGACTCATAGTTTCCAAATGTTGGCTGTAGATTTGCTTGATTCCTCCTGCAGATGGGATCTTTTTTAAAAGAAAAGACGTGGACGTTTTGACTGCTCACTCACCCTAGAGTTCTACTAAGAAAGGGGCTCCTGAGCAGGTGTATATGAAAATAAAGAGTGCAGAACCAACAGAATATGCAGAACCAGAGAACTGTATGAAGAGCCACAAAAACACCACCCACAATCACCTATCACAAGTTGTCTTAAGGAAACCTCGAATAAGTAAAACACCAGACCACCAGACTTAGAGGAGAATGTAATCACTTGTGTTGCCGAAAATGTTTCCCTTTATTAAACAATCTACTACTAGGTCCATTCTAAGGAATGAAATATCTAGAACTAAAACATGTAGTGAATAAAATTGGTTTTGAATTTCTTAGTTTTGATAGTCACCATTGTTATGTAAGAGATCACTTTTTTATTTTGCTTTTGGAGACAGAGTCTCACTCTGTCGCCCAGGCTGGAGTGCAGAGATGTGATCTCAGCTTACTGCAACCTCCATCTCCTGGGTTCAAGCGATTCTCCTGCTTCCTGAGTAACTGGGACTCTAAGCACGCACCACCATGCCTGGCTAATTTTTTAATGTTTTTAGTAGAGATGGGGTTTCACGATGTTGGCCAGGCTCTTAAACTCAGGTGATCCACCCACCTTGGCCTCCCAAAGTGCTGGGATTACAGGCGTGTGCCACTGCGCCTGGCCAAGAGATCACTTTTTAGGGGAATCTGGGTGATGGCTGGAGAGAATCATTCTGTGTGCTTTTAACTTTGCAACTTGTGTGAGCGTACAATTATTTTTAAATAGAGTTAAAAATTATACACACATACACACACACACACACACATCCTATATAGTATATTATAATATATTCAGGAACACCTCTATGAGGTGAAACAAGCATACTCAGTCTAGGTGGTGACTGATCTCTCTTTGCCTCTGCTTGGTAAGTTATAAAATAAAGTTCTGGACCTAGAGACTGTAATGCCCAAATCCCATGGTAGCTGATAGCTTCAATCACTTAATCTTTCACCAAGGGGGCATCAACAGCAGAAAATAAACTCATTTTAAAAATCATGTTTCCTTATCTCATGACCTAGAAAAGGAGCAGAGATCCAAAGTGAGTAATCTGCTTTTGTGATGTTTGCCAGAACCAAATTTATCTCCCTTGTCTTTCTTAAGTTTAGCACCTGAACTTGATGATTGTATCATTCTAATTTTAATTCTGGTTAGAGTGAGGGAGTTCTACCCAATTTTAGTTGCTTAAATGGAAAAAGTGGAAATCGTGGCAGAAGTTAAAGGAGATTATCAAGGAATTGGACGTATTGGATGAGATAGGGAGAACAGGAAGGGAATGTACTTAGTCATTCACTCTTTCAATGGTGAGTCCTCACCTCTGGGCTCTGTACAATACGTTGTCTGATGACACAAGGATGGACACACTGTGACCCGCTGGCACTAGCTTTCCAGGCTGTAGGAAGACAGCAAGGCAGTAAACAAGTTGTGGTCTGCAGCACCAGGTAGCCATAAATGCTATGGAGAAAAATAGAGCAATAGGGAAAGCTGTGGGGGTGGCAGTCAGAGAAAGCAATTTGTTCATACTTGGAATGACGTTGCTTCTGCAGCAAGAGTAAGATAGAGTTACAGCCATCATAAATTTTATAGATTAGCAAAAACAAAGTTAAATCTTAATCCTGGTATTGCGTTAGTGAAATGGAACTGGATTGCTATATCACTTTAATTTTAATTCTAGTTAAAGTCAGTTTATTTTCCCCACTTTTCCAGATCCTGGCAGGGTTTGATTCTCACACTTATTTTATATAGCAGCAGCCATAAAAATGTACGTGTTCTTTGACCCGTAATGCAGTGATTCTCAGTCTCACTGGACCTAATGCCCTCTTTTTGACAATAAATATTTTGTAACACTCCCTTTACTATCCTGAATGAAATCATGGATCACATAACCTATCTAGAGACATAATTGCAAGAATTCAAGACACTACTTAAGGAAACCAAAGGAAAGTTATTTATATTATAATAAAGTAAACATGAACACAGCAAGATATACAATGCCTGCATCTATACTCAGAATTACTGTGTCAGCCTCGAATGCAGATGCCCAGACTTATGGACCAGTCATACCTGGGAGCATTGCAGGTTGCCATGGCGATGGGAGAGGAGAGAAGGCTATGTCACTTGTGCGCTGGCCTAAAGCACCTCTAATTTCAAGGGAACAGGGGAATTTAATTCTTCCATAGGCCTGGGACTTGGAAAACCTGAAAGCTTTGGTGTAACTAAGTTCAGGGCTCTTAACTGCCTGTGTGTATTTGACCACATGGCATTTGACAGGACACGGGGTATGGCACAGTCCTCTGTTGGTTGAGATGATCCCATGCATTTCACACCTGGCTCTGCCCACCAATGCCAATAAAGCTCCCCCAGGCAAAAATGCTTTGAAAGTTTTCAGCATCCCTCTTATTGGCAGAGTGACCCTCTTGAAGAACCTCTGTATCTTTTCCGCGCTACCTACAGAGGGATCCATACGGCGTTGTTCTGGATTCCCGTCGTAACTTAAAGGGAAACTTTTACAATGTCCAGAGCCTTGATGTCCTGCAAATGAAGGAGGAGGATGTCCTTAAGTTCCTTGCAGCAGAAACCCACTTAGGTGGCACCAGTCTTGACTTCCAGATGGAACAGTACATCTATAAAAGGAAAAGTGATGGCATGTACATCATAAATCTGAAGAGGACCTGGGAGAAGCTTCTGCTGGTGGTTCGTGCCATTGTTGCCGTTGAAAACCCTGCTGATGTCAGTGTTATGTCCTCCAGGAATACTGACCAGAGGGCTGTACTGAAGTTTGCTGCTGCCACTGGAGCCACTCCAGTTGCTGGCCGCTTCACTCCTGGAACCTTCACTAGCCAGATCCAGGCAGCCTTCAGGGAGCCACAGCTTCTTATGGTTACTGACCCCAGGGCTGACCACCAGCCTCTCATGGAGGCATCTTGTGTTAACCTACCTACCATTGCTCTGTGTCACACAGATTCTCCTCTGCGCTATGTGGACATTGCCGTCCCATGCAACAACAGGGGAGCTCACTCAGTGGGTTTGATGTGGTGGATGCTGGCTCGGGAAGTTCTGCGCATGTGTGGCACCAATTCCCGTGAACGCCCGTGGGAGGTTATGCCTGATCTCTACTTCTACAGAGATCTTGAAGAGATAGAAAAAGAAGAGCAGGCTGCTGCTGAAAAGGCAGTGACCAAGGAGGAATTTCAGGGTGAATGGACTGCTCCAGCTCCTGAGTTCACTGCTACTCAGCCTGAGGTTGCAGACTGGTGTGAAGATGTGAAGGTGCCCTCTGTGCCTATTCAGAAGTTTCCTACTGAAGACTGGAGTGCTCAGCCTGCCACGGAAGACTGGTCTGCAGCTCCCACTGCTCAGGCCACTGAATGGGTACGAGCAACCACTGAATGGTCTTAAGCGGTTCTTGCACGGGCTCTTAAGCAACATGGAAAAATGGTTGATGGAAAATAAACAACAGTTTCTTAAAAAAAAAAAAAAAAAGAACCTCTGTATCAGTCAAGTTCATGGGGAATTATTCACAGGTAATAATACAAAATATGACTATGCTATTTGTCGGCTTATATTGCTATCAAGGTTATTATGACAGCATAAAACTGGAAACAACCTAAGTATCCAACCAAATGGAAATGTTTAGTTAGCTATGATTTATCAAAACAAAATGATACGGTCAGTAAATAAATAGAATTCTACACAACAGTGCAAACCAAAAATGTCATTTGTGATATACTGTTGATTGAAAGCATGCATAACATTTTATATAATCTATATAAAAACATGCATGCATATAAAGAAAAGAAGAAATATTGTGAAATTGATAATTGAAAGAGAATGAATCAGCTATGTATTGATTTGTAACAAACCACCCCAAAATGTAGTGCTTTGAGACACCAATGTGTTAGCTCATGATTCTGTAGGTCAACAGTTTGGGCTAAGCTCACACGATGTGGTTTTTCTGCTGTCCTGCTGGTCTTCCCTGGGCTCACTCATGCTGTGGCAGCAGCATGTCGGGGCTGAGTGGGAGCATGCTGGTCCAAGGTGGCCTCACTCACATGTCTAGTGGTTGTTGCTGACCATCAGCTGAGTTTCTGCAGCGGGCTAGCCATGGACATCTTCTTTGAACCACCACAGAAGAGCATGCAGTATTTTAGGCCCCAATTATAACTTTAAAGCTGCTGCAGTAGAAGATTGATAGAGGGTAGACATTGTTTTATTTGTGCATTTCAATACTATTCCCCAAAGGTCTAACTGACCAGAGAATGTCAGGGGTGAAAAAGAGAATGGACCAGCCATCTGGTCCACGGAAGACAAGTGGGTTTTACCAAAGTGTCAGCTAAAACAGTTGGTCCCAGGACCAGTGTTAGAGACTGATACAGGCAAGAAGAGAGAGCAAGCAGTAAGCAGTTAGTGAAGTCGGCCACAGGGGAGGATGGGGGATGGTGTGATAAATGCCCCACATTTGCCTTGGGAAAGTAGAGGCCATTTTAAGAATCAGGTCTTGTATTTGATTCCTTCCAAGGAGTTTGCTAAGTGACAAATAGATCTTATTGGGTTGCAGTATTAAAGATACTGTCGTTTTTTACACTGCTGAGACTGATGAGTGATAAACTCTCTGCGCAGGTTGTGGGGCAGGAACTGCTGGCCCAATACACCAAACAGTATGAAGAAAAACCACTCTTTGGTCTGCTCCAAAACTGGGCTGAATCTGTGGGGGACAAGCTGAGAACAAGGTACGTATTACTGAGACCATCGTCATCATCTGTCTTCAGTGGCTTATCATGAAGCCTGCATTAATAGAGCCTTGGCATAACTGACTCTCACTTGAGATTTTTAGTGTGTGCTATACGCAAGAAATCTGTGAATATGTGAAATTAATGCTTGTACACTCACTACCAACTTAAAAACTAAAACATTGCTCATTCTGTTCTTTCTCCTTGAGTTCCTTTTTTATTTCATGTTCACTGTTCCAAGCAGTCTACAGGATTTAATCCTAAAAACCCTATGAGTTTTTATTTCCATTTGGCAAGTTTCCAAATGGTAAGTTCTTATTTCCATTTCACAGATGAAGAAACCGAGACACAGAGGTTAAGTCCCTTGCTTACCATTTCCAAATGGTAAGTTCTTATTTCCATTTCACGGATGAGGAAACTGAGGCACAGAGGTTAAGTACCTTGCTCAAGATTACATGGCTAGTGAGTGGCAGAGATGAGATTTGAACCCAGACAGTCTGGCTTCAACATCCGTGCTTTTGGTTGTTTGTATTGATCTTTCAGTATTGTCCGTTAGCTTTATAAATAAAACAATATATATAGTATTTTGTAACTTTGTTTTCACTCAGTATTTTGTTTCTCTGAATCATTCACATCGTTATGTATAGCTGCAGAACTCCTCTTCACAATATTCTGTAATTTTCCATCCTGTGTGTATGCCACACTGTACTTGTCCATTCTAATCTCTGGTATCTTGGACATTTGGGTCATGTATGGTTTTTTGGTATTTTGCATGATGCTGTTATGAAAAACCCTGTACATGTTTTCTGGGGGATGTGCACAAGAGTTTTTATAGGGCTTTCAAACGTAGTTAACATTACTTAGAGTAAGAAATACACTTTAAATCACCATGGACACCCATATATCCATAGGACCTCCATTTCAGAAGCAACTGAAGCAAACAGTTCATGGAGCAGTGGCTACCTCCCTATTTATTACTAATGATGCTCTCTGATATTTTTACATTTTATTTTTAAAGAAAACTGATCTTAGAAGAATATTGATTTCAGCCAGACATGGTGACTCATGCCTGTGATCCTAGCACTTTGGGAGGCCAGGACAGAAGGACTGCTCAAGCCCAGGAGTTCGAGACCAGCCTGGGCAATATAGTGAGACCCCCTGTCTCTACAAAATTAATACAAAAATTAGCAAGGCATGGTGGCACATGACTGTGGTCCCAGCTGCTCAGGAGGCTGAGGCAGGAGGATCACTTGAGCCTGGGAGGCAGAGGTTGAAGTGAGCCGAGATCATGCCACTGTACTCCAGCCTGGGCAACAGAGTGAGACCTTGCCTAAAAAAAATAAAATAAAATAAAAATAAAAATAAAAAAGGCCGGGTGCAGTGGCTCATGCCTGTGAGGCACTTTGGGAGGCTGAGGCAGGTGGATCACAAGGTCAGGAGATGGAGACCATCCTGGCTAACACAGTGAAACCCCGTCTCTACAAAAAAATTAGCCGGGCGTGGTGGTGGGCGCCTGTAGTTCCAGCTACTCGGGAGACTGAGGCAGGAGGATGGCATGAACCCAGGAGGCAGAGCTTGCAGTGAGCTGAGATGCGCCAGTGCACTCCAGCCTGGATGACAGGGCGAGACTCTGTCTCAAAAAGAAAAAAAAAAAATACCCCAACCCTTAAACTGATTTTATGACCTATTAGTTATATGCAATCTGTTGTTTGAAAAACATTCCCTTATGATATATATTACCTAGGAATGGAATTGCTGTGTTATGGAGTAATGTTCAACTTTACTAGATAGTGACAAATTATTTTTCAAGGTGGTTGTTTAAATTTACACCCCCATTAGCAGCATGTATCTTGTGGGGCCTTATTGTGTTCTCACCAACACTTGGTACTATCAGACTTCTTAATTTTTGTCAATACAATATAAGAAATGATCTCTCACCCTGACTTTAAACTGAATTTTTACGATTACTGTTAAGGATGAGCATGATTTCACATGTCTGTTTGCCATTTGTATTTGTTCCTATGTGAAATGCCTGTTCATGTTTTTTTGCCTATTTTTAGTGTGTGTGTGTATGTGTGTGTGTGTGTATGTGTGTGTGTGTCTTGTTCTTATTGATTTTTAAGGGCTCTTTATCCTTTGTTATAAATGCTATAATTATCTTTTCTATGTTTGTGGCTTGTCTTATGTTTTCTTTATGGTATCTTTTGATTGAGATAAATTCATTAATTACAGTTGAACTTACCAGTCTTTTCTTTTTATCCAACACTTTCTGCATCATCTATTCTGAAGTCATGAAATCTATATCTTTAAAAGTTTGAAAGTTTCACTTTTTACATTTAATTATTGAATCCATACACATTCTTATGTATGGTTTGAGGAAGGGATCTAATTTTACTTTTCTCCTTCAGGGACAGTCAGTTGTTCCAGCAACATTTACTGAATTGGACATTCTTTCTTAGTAACCTGCAAGGTCTCTTTGGCATTTATTAAATCTCCGTCTATTTGGGAGTTTGTTTTTGGGCTATTTTGTTCCTAGTCTCTTTGTATATTTTTGATCCAACAATACACTGTTGTAATTACTCTGGCGTTATAATAAAATATTACTATAGTATTATATTATTATATCAGAAATGTAATTCAGAATTGTGTTGGCTGTTCAGGATCTTTGGCTATTTCATGTAAGTTTTGTAATCAGTTTGTCAAGTTTCTTAGAAATAAAACACAGGATGAATATTGTAGGATTGTACTTACATGACATACCTAGAGTAGTCAAATTTGTGGAGATAGAAAGTAGAATATTGGTTCCCAGGGGCTAAGAACAGGAGAGAATGGGCAGTTATTGTTTCATAGGTACAGAGTTTCAGTTTGGGAAGATGAAAACGTTGTGGAGATGAATAGTGGTAATGGTTGTACAACAGTGTGAATGTACTTAATACCACTGAGCTGTACACTTTAAAGTAGATAAAATGGGCCAGGTGCAGTGGCTCATGCATGTAATCTCAGCACTTTGGGAGGCTGAGACAGGTGGATCACCTGAGGTCAGGAGTTTGAGACCAGCCTGGGCAACATGCTGAAACCCCGTCTCTTCTAAAAACATAAAATTAGCCAGGCGTGGTGGTGCATGCCTGTACTCCCAGCTACTTGGGAGATTAAGGCAGGAGAATTGCTTGAACCCAGAAGGTGGAGGTCACAGTCAGCCGAGATCGCACCATTGCACTCCAGGCTGGGCAACAAGAGCAAAACTTCATCTCAAAAAAAAAAAGTAAATAAAGTTAAAATGGTAAATGTTTTGTTATTTGTATTTTACCACAGGCCTGAAAACCTGCTGAAAGTTGCTTTGAAAGTATATTAAATCTATAGATTTGCAGAAAATTTGACATATTTATAAAGCAGGTCTTCCTCTCAAAGATTTTCATCTTCAAAGTGTCCTCCAGGGTTGTATAATTTTTTCCATACATAGTATATCCTTTCATAGATTTATTACTAGTTACTCCGTAATTTTGTTGCTAAAAGAATATTTTTAAATTATAATTTTTATAGTTAATGGTTTATTATACATGCAGTTGGGTTTTGTGTATAAATTTGACTGTAAAGAAATTTCTTTTTTTTTTAAATTTATTTATTTATTATTATTATTATACTTTAAGTTCTAGGGTACATGTGCATAACGTGCAGGTTTGTTACATATGTATACTTGTGCCATGTTGGTGTGCTGCACCCATCAACTTGTCAGCACCCCTCAACTCGTCATTTACATCAGGTATAACTCCCAATGCAATCCCTCCCCCCTCCCCCCTCCCCATGATAGGCCCCGGTGTGTGATGTTCTTTTAAATATGTCTGTAGATTCTTTGGAGGTTTTTTCCATAGATAATCATTTGCAAATTATAAATTTTTATTTCTTCCTTTCCAATTATTATTTCTTTTGTTCTTTTCATGTCTCACAGCAAGAGCTAGGACCGCCAACACAATTTGAATAGAAGCCATCTTACAGGGTGTTCTTTTGCATTATTGCTGATTTTATTTATTATGTTAGAGACAGGGTCTTATTCTGTCTTCCAGGCTGGAGTGCTGAAGTTTCTGATAGACACACTTTACTTCCTAAAGAAGCTTATACATTTTAAATGTATTTTTGTCATTACCAGATTAATGTTATCAAATGATATTTTTCTGCATCTGTTGAAATGATCATATATTTCTTCTTTATTTTGTTAGTTTGATGAACAACTTTTGCGTTAAACTACCTTGCATGCTGAAGAAATGCTCAATTTTGTTATGCTGTATTATCATATTTATATTTTCCTGGAATTGGCTTGTTAGTATTTTTTAGGAGTAGGAGATTGTATATTTATAGTTTTCCATTCTTGTACATTCCTGATTTAGATTTATGTCAAAGTTTTACAGCTCTCATAGAGTTATTTTGGGGGGAGTGATTTCTTATTCTGTGAAAGAATTTGATAATTCATCAAATTTGAAAATAATCTGGGCTTAGCGAGTACTTTAAACTATTTAATTAGCTTAATTGTTTAAAGACTAGGCTTTTCTTTTCATGTCAGTTTGAGTAAATTATATTTTTCTAGGAATTTATTCATTTGGTTTTGATTTTATTGGTGTAAGTTTTTTTGTGTACTATTCTATCATTATCTTTTTAACTTCTGCTGGATCTGTAGTTGTGTCTCATTTGTCATTCCTAAAATGATTTCTTGTGCCTTCTCCTTTCTTTGTTGTTGTTGCTCAGTCTCATCAGCAACTGGTTTATTGTTATTTTGCAAACAACTAACTTTTCCGTTTGATCCTTTCTGTTGTACCTTTGTTTTCTATTTCATTGATTTATGGTCATGAATGTATTGTCTCCTATATTATACTTTTAGAGAGCTTCTTATGCTTTTTTGTTTTGTGTATTTTTAAATTATTTTTTTTTTTTGGAATGAAATTATTGGTCCCTGAAACCTGAAAGTAGTGAACTAGTTTCTAAGGAAACTATTCATTAAAGAATATAATCTCACAATCCTGATTAAACACATGGAAAACACAGTAAATGATGGTCTGGGATTTTTTATACCATTGGGATGAAGTGCAATTGAGAAATCTGTAATCTGTCTTTTTTTTTTCTTTTTTTATTGCTGCTCAGGACCCTGTTTATTCAAACTGTGGTCCATCTTAAAGCTTGAAAACACGAGCTCCTACACGTTAGGAGTGTTTCACTGGAGTCTCTCTTAGTTTTAATGTCTCCGTTTGTCTTCATATTCTAGAGTTAGTGGGTCTTCCTAATATTTCTAGCTCTTGAGTAGGAAGTTTATAGTATGGATAGCTTTTTCCTCCAATGTATTAGTTTGAAAATTGTCCAACATATTAAGGGGTTGAAAGAAAAGTACAACTCCCCACCAGAATCAGTTCCATCCTTGCAGGAAACTTGTTCCCCAACTGGCCACAAATCATCTGCCCTTTGATTTCTTTTTCAGATAGTAGAGCAGGACTTGTTTCCATCATTTTGGAAGTATGACATGCTGTCACCCATATGCAAATCTATATCCCTAGCACATTTTCCAGGACAGAGTTGAGATGTGCCAAAGGCAGTATTCCAATTGTAAATATTTGGAAAGTTCCAGTCCATTTATTTTTGTCTCAGTTATTAACCTCCAAAACAGTATACATCTCTCTCCCACACATCTAGGTTTTACTGATTCAGTCTCTGTGTTTATCCCCTTAAATCCCAAAACTTTACTTACTCCAACTTTTATATGAAGGAAAGCCTTTGTCATCAACATGTTTTCAGCACTCACTGTGTACTCGGCACTTCTCTATGCATTGGTGATCAGCAGTTACTAGGGGCTCTGCCTTCATGGAGTCTGCACTCCGAGAGCAGTAGGATGGAGGCATAGTGACAGCCCTGAGAAAAGCACTCTTGAGAAGGTGGGGACCTGAGGAAAGATGGGCTGAGAACTTCCTGGCACCCTCACATCCCTCCAGTGTGCACCCATTTGTCTGCACAGTGACTACCCCTCATTTCGGCCTGGGAGGAGTCAGTCATGGTACTGCAAAGCCTCCATGGGACCAGGTAAAGCAGATGGAGCATGGCAGGGAGAGGAGCCCCCGGAAGGAAGTGACTCTGAGAGGGGATTGTACCTGGCTCTACAGACAGCCCCATTCAGCCCTAGCTTGTGCCTGCAAGGGCTGCCTCTCTCCCTCCTGCATGGAAGCCTGCCACTGGGGCCCTTCCCGCTCTCATCAGCCTGTGGACCTTTAGGAGGTAGTAGCAGGTGTCCAGGAAAGTCAAGCTTTTGCCTTGCACCCAACATGTTTTTCTACATTGTGCTGTAAAATTTACAAATATTCACCAAAGTTGAAATAATTTTACAGGAAGCACTTATGTACACACCATGGAGATTCTATTAACCTATTACTGTACCTGCCATATCACTATCATATCTGTGGATCTATGTATGGAACTGACCCATCCATTTATCTTCTCTTTTTGATCCATTTCAAAGTAAACTGTAGACATCAGCATATTTCTAAATAATTTAGCATGAGCCTTATTAACTAGAGTTACATATTCAGTTATAGTTCTTATGTAGTTTACATACAATAAAATGCACAAATCTTAAGTGTACATTCACTGAGTTTTGACAAACACACAAACCTATGTAACCAAACTCTTATTAAGATATAGATCATCACTCCAGAAAGTTCTTTCATGCCCCTTCTTGGTTAATCTTACTACCCAGGTACAGCCACTCTTCTGATATTTTCCCACCACAGATTAATCTTTCTGTGCTAAAACTTCACGTAAATGGAACCAGGCAGTATGTACTCTTTTGTAGCTGCCTCGTGAACTTGACATAATGTTTTTTGACATTCACCCATGTTGTTGTGTGTATTAGTTTGTTTCTTTTCATTATTGTAGTATTTTACTTTATGGATATAGTAGAATCATTCTCTTATGGATGAATAGACACTTGGGATGTTTGCAGTTTTTTACTGCTGTGAGTAGAACTGCTATGAGCATTCTTATATAAACTTTTTTGTGAACGTATGTTTTTATTTCTTAGGCAAATAGTAGGAGTGAAACTGCTAGAACATAGGGTATGTGTTCATTTAGTTTTATTAGGAACTGTGACAACATTTTGCAAAGAGATTTCACCATTTTACACTCAGCAAGCATGAGAGCTCTGGTTTCTCCAGATCCTCGGCAACACTTGATGTCAGTGTACTTAATTGTAGTCATTCTGGTGGATGTATAATGCTACCTCACCATGGTTTCTGTTTGCGTTTCCCTGATGTCTAATGATACATATTTTAATTTAATTTAAACTTTATTTAACGATAGAGTCATTTGGATCTTGTAAAATACGCAGTTACAAGGAGGTTGCCTTTAGCAATGTTCCTGTTTTTTAAAGAGAGTCTGCACACTCTTTTGCACTGGGCAGGCTCCTAGACCTACATGATATGCGACTCACATGACTCAGCGAGTGGGTGAGATCCCCTTCCTGCAGCACATGCAGTTCACAACCTCAGGTAGACAAACATGTTCTACAGTCCGCATTCCAGGAAGGCCAGTTTCCAACAACAGCCCCTGGAATGACTAAAACATACTTTTCAATAATATATGAAAGCCCTTCACATCTTTTATTAAGTAGACTGAGGCAGAAACCCAACCTTCTTAAAGCCCAGATTCAGAATAAACATTGACATCATTTAAATGTCCTGGTAATTGGCATGTAAATACCTCCCTCTTCCCTGTCTAAATGGAGGGCGATTATTAATTCAGCACTTGGCATCTCAAAAGCACTGCATCAATTGCTTCTTAACGTTCCTCTCGTGCCTTCTGATTAAGCAACAACAGCCACTTGGGTTTTTTATTTTTAGTTAATATGAATTTAAGTTATTTGGGTCTTATAATAACTTACTTCCTCAGGAAGTGGGGAAAGGGGAGGGCAAGAGGTGGCTGCGCTATGGGAAACTCTAAGTGTGAATTAAGCCTTCCCCTGTTTGTCTAGGTTATCTGTAGGTTCATGGTGGGGCCATAAAATTGGCATGAAATACAGAGTTTCATGATGAAAAGCTCACAGGCTTTTAATTGTGAACTTGGTTGTTTTGAGTCTGTGCTTAACGTCTCTTAACTCCTGTGTGCCTCAGTTTCCTTATTTGCCAAGTGGGAAAGATGGGAATTGCTGCCTGCTGAGGAATGCCACTATGTCTGTAGCACACCCTCCCCTGTGCTTGCACACAGCCCTCTCACTTCCCTCTGGGGTGCCTCTTGCTTTAAACACTGATGTTCCCCAACAAAACCTGAGCTCGACTGCCTATGTGACCTCGAGCAAGTTACCAAATCTTGCTGAGCCTCAGTTTCCTGAACTTTTCACTGGATAATTATCATATTCTAGAATTATTGAGAAAATTGAATAATTCACAGCAAATAATGAGCACAATTCCTGATATATATTTAATAAATATTATTAATTGATAAATATTTTGTAACATATATTTGATTATTAATACCCAATTATAATAATTATAGTAAGTGCCCAGCAGCGGTTATTATTATAAACTCACTTCACAGAGCTGTATAGTGGTTATTATAATAAACTCACTTGACAGAATTGTATAATGGGAGCCAGGCACGGTGGCTCGTGCCTGTAATTCCAGCACTTTGGGAGGCTGAGGTGGGCAGATCACTTGAGGTCAGCAGTTCAAGACTAGCCTGGCCAACATGGTGAAACCCTGTCTCTACTAAAAATACAAAAATTAGCCAGGCACAGTGGCACGTGCCTGTGGTCCCCACTAGTCAGGAAGCTGAGGCATGAGAGTCACTTGAACCCAGGAGGTGGAGGTTGCAGTCAACCGAGATCATGCCACTGCACTCCAGCCTGGGAAACAGAGTGAGACTCTGTCTCAAAAAAAAAAAAAAAAAAAAAAGATTGTATAATGGTTGAGTCATACATGAATTGTATAATGGTTGATTATACTTGACAGAAATCATATTGCTATTAAGAAAGACTATACAAAATATTGAACACTATAACACAATAGTAAGTGGAAAAATTAGGAAACCAAATCATCTCTATACCACAAGGACAACCACCTAGAGTAAACTAGAGCTAAGATTACTGAAAAGAATTATGAATAGTCAATGAGAGATGGGATGGGGAGATTATGTATACTGACACTATTTTTCTGCAGGAAAAAAAATGTTTTTAAAAACAAACCCACTCTATTTCTTTCAAATGAAATTCTTTGGTGAGACCAACATAATGATGGTCACTGTGATTTTCTTTCAGTTTCCTGGCATTTAACATGGACACAGTTGATGATCTTGCCTTTCTGTTGAAAGCAGTGAAAATTCAGGCCGGGCGCGGTGGCTCAAGCCTGTAATCCCAGCACTTTGGGAGGCCGAGGCGGGTGGATCACGAGGTCAGGAGATCGAGACTATCCTGGCTAACATGGTGAAACCCCGTCTCTACTAAAAATACAAAAAACTAGCCGGGCGTGGTGGCGGGCGCCTGTAGTCTCAGCTACTTGGGAGGCTGAGGCGGGAGAATGGCGTGAACCCGGGAGGCGGAGCTTGCAGTGAGCCGAGATCACGCCACTGCACTCCAGCCTGGGAGACAGAGCGAGACTCCGTCTCAAAAAAAAAAAATTAAAAAAAAAAAAGAAAATTCGTGAAAGGGTTCTTCAGTGGGGTTTGGTGACCAGAATTTATTATAAGGTAAAGATACATGGTGTTATACTTTTCCTTTTGACATGTGTTTAAGGGATATCCTTGCTGGTGAACTATCTGTTAAGTTTAGTAGAGGATGAGTCAGCTTAATGACAAGCTTCTGGAAGCAGCTAGAGTTCCTACAGGCCATTTTGCATGACACCATTGCTTGCTCTAGAGGCCAGGATGCTTCTGTTTAACCCCCTTTATGTCATCTTGTAGAATTCCACCTGCAAGCACCATGTGGCTGCCATGGGAGTTGATGAGTGGTATAATTTTCAGCCCTTATCGAAATTGAAAAATCATTGTTTTATATGTATAAAGAGTACATTGTTCTCAAAGACAGGGAGGGGAACTGCATCAGGCATATGTAAAAATTAACATTGGGTTAGTCTAAGATGCATTCTATCTCCTATTAAAATACCCACGAAGCTCTGCAAAAGCATAAAATCTTGTGCCAGCATTAATAGAAATCTAGAGGAAATTTCCACCAAGTACAGTGCCAGTGGGATTAGTTTGAGGGATCACTGTCCACCCTAGTAATATCTGTTTCATCTTCTGATCTAGCGCAGAATAGCCAATGGAACCCCAGGAGAAGGCTTTACTGCTTCCACTCTATGTCCAGGCCAGGGGCTCAGGGCTGCCATAACGAGAGTTCAGGTTGCTTCTCTCCTTCTGCATGGGAATTAGGTTCCAAGAGGGCCAGAATTGGGTTCCTGCAATTCTCCCATCCAGTTCACCTCTTTTTATATGAATTTCAAGGTCATGTCTCCTAGTACAACACAACAGAGGTAGAAGGGAAGAGGATGGATGGTACATGGGAATGGGTATTCTCTTAGGAAGTGCTTTGGAAACAGAAGTGCCCTGGAAGCAGAAAGCGGCCAAGATCCACCCTCGTGGAACAGAGCCACACTGGATGAGAACCTGCCAGAAGCCAGGCTAGGAATTGTGTAAATCAATTTCTCCCCCAGGCATAGATCTGAGGTGAGGCTCTGCCACACCCCACGAATGCATTCAGGTGGGTTTAAATCACTCCACATGTCCTCCACATATGTGGCTCCATATGGAGCCAGCTGAAATAAGAGATGGATATATCCAAAAATGCTGCAGTTGCAGCGAAGAGCGGAATGAACAAGGGAGATAATGCGATCTGTGAACTGTTTTCGAAGACTATATAAGAAAAGGCTAAAGACAAAATGGTAAGGGAAGAAAATAGAAGCAGAGTGAAATGGTAGAAGTCTAACCTATGGATAACAAATATTCTTGGAAGTGCTGGAACAAAAGGAGCAGAAATAATCATCACAAACATAATAGAAAAATAATTTCCTTCGTGTAAAAAAAATCCTATGCTAATGGAAAAAAAAAGACTTATACTTGGACATAGATGAAAAATCTAGAATGAAGAGAACAGAATGTGAGCAACAAGACAGAAAATAATAGTTTACTCAAAAACAGAAAAAAATTAGGCTAGCTGCTGTCATTCACTAGCTCCAAATGGAGTAATAAGCACTCTTCTAAAGAGGAAACTTCATGATCTAAGCATAATATTCCAAGCCAAATTTAATCCCTGAGTATAGGCAATAGAAAGATATTTGTAGATATCTAAGAATCAGAAGCAATTTCACTAATATAGCCTTCCTTAAAAAGTTATCTTAAAATTTACTCCATAGGACACCAAAAAGAATCAAAACGAATAACTCAAAAATAAGGAAGTCAAGATATAAAAGGATTGGCGGTCCTTGTGAAGCCAATACTGTATGTTTTTAAAAATAGTCACAAAATTGGCTGGGCATGGTGGCTCATGCCTGCAATTCCAGCACTTTGGGAGGCCAGGGCAGGCAGATTGCTTGAGCTCAGGAGACCAGCCTGGGCAACGTGGCAAAACCCCATCTCTACAAAAAATACAAAAAAATTAGCCAGGTGTGGCAGCACGTTCCTGTAGTACCAGCTACTCAGAAGGCTGAGGCAGGACAATCTCTTGAGCCTGGGAGGCAGTGGTTGCAGTGAGCTGAGATCACACCACTGTACTCCAGCCTGGGCAACAGAGAGAGCCCCTGTCTCAAAAAAATAAAAAATAGTCATAAAATTAAATATACGGAAGCTAAAAATATTTTTTTTGGAAAAAAGCATGATTTAAAAAAAAAAAAACTTGATAAACTGGTTCTGTAAGAGTCTATACTATTTTTTAAGGTAAGATGAAAGACAAAGTAAAAACATACTGAATTTCTTACATTCATTACAGGGCAAGCACAAGACCTTGTTTTTTTCTGACTTTAGTAATTAGAGAAACATAGGTTAAAATATATGTTTTATTAAATTGAAAGCTAACATAACTGCTGAACACAGAATGCTTGGTTTTCCAAATCACTGCAGCAGACAAAGCAATGAAGATAAACAAGTGGTCAGAAGTTTGTGTAATCGGAACAGAGCAAAGAACAAATCAGAAAGCATGTTCTTAGGAGACTCAAAGACACTCCGGTGCGGCTCCTTTAAGTGAATCCACACCAAGGCCAGGAGAGCTGGTTAAAAAGTTCCCACTGCGAATTGCTCCTTGGTTTGAGAATTTCTCCGGGATTGCTTCCCTAAATCTGTTTCCCATTAATTGTGATATCCCCTTTGTCTCTTCTAATTTGGCTCAATTCAAGACCCCTCTCTCTGGCCCCAGAAGATTAATGCTTTGATCTTGAACTGAGTTGATCTGGTAATTCCTTGAAAACAACATTTCCATTACAGTATGATCCCTTAAGCAGTGGAGAGGCAGCTTTTGATACATTTTCATCCTAGAGAGCCTTAAATCCCTCCAGCTCCCACCTCTGGAAAGTGGGGGATTAGATTTAAAATGGGCTATAATATGAAATGAAAGAGGTTTCAATCCTAGTAAAAGCACAGACTCTCAGATTAGATTAGATTACACATTGTGTGTAGAAACAAATCTAATTATATGCCTTGATGTATAACTATACACATCAAAACAAAAAGTGACATTTTAAAAGATTTTCAAAAGTAAACGAGTAAATGTGTGTTGGGAAACAGCAAGATATTTTCAGATATCTCTCGAAAGGTTGTTATATTAGTTCGCTGGGGCTGCCATGACAAAATACCACAGACTGAGTGCCTTAAACAACAGAAATTTATTTTCTCACAGTTCTGGGGGCTGGAAGTTCAAGATCAAGGTTCCTGAAGGGTTGGTTTTCTTTGAGCCTCTCTCCTTGGCTTGCAATGGCTGCCCCCTTGCTACCTCTCATGACCATCCATCCATGCACCCACACCCCAGTGCGCTTTTTCTTATAAGAATACTGTCGTATCACATTAGGACCCCACTCTAACAGCTTCATTTTAACTGAATCACCTCTTTCAAGACTCCCATCTCTAAATATGGTCACATCCTGAGGTACTAGGAGTTGGGACATCAATGTTTGAATTTAGAGACACACAATCCAGCCACTACCAGTTGGCAATATTAATCTTATCAAAAGCATTAACCAGAAAGGCAAAATGATGACCCCATAACCATGAGCCTGTATGTGCCAACTACATTTTGTCCTCCAAGACGGACCCCCAAGAATCCCACCTCCTGATAGTCACACCCTTGAGTGTCTTCTCCCATGCTCTACCAGAGTTGGTCTGAGTGACATATAGTAGAAATAATGGCATGTTGCTTCCAGATATAAAACCTTATGACTTCCATCTTGGTCACTCTGTTGCACTCTCTCTCTTTATCTCTAATCACTCTGGGCAAAACCATGTCATAAACATGCCCTATGGGGAGGCCCAGGTGGCAAGGAACTGAAGCTTCCTGCCCACAACCACATGAGTAACCTTGTAAGTGTACCCTGCAGCCCCAGTTACAGCTTCAGAGACTGCAAGCATGGGGCAGTCGACACGCGCTGCAACCTCATCAGAGTCCCTGAGCCAGAAGCACACCATCAAGCAGCTTCTGGATTCCTGGGCTTCAGAAACTGTGTGCATAATGAATACTTGGTGTTGTAATCCACTAGGTTTGGGGCAGGTTGTTGCACAGCAGCAGATACCTAATCCAGATTTGGGCACCCAAAAGTTGGGTGCTGATATAACGAAAGCCTCAATGGGACTGTGGCTTTGTACCTGTGCAGTGAGCTTTGAGTAGAGTCCTAGTGGAAGCCTAAATACCTTGAAGAAATTATTACCAGAAACCTTTATGGTCTTAACCTGTGGGTGAAGACTTGTAGGAAAATGAGGTAAAAATTATTGGAAACTGGAGGAGGGGGATCCTTGTTACGTAGTGGCAGAGCTGTAGCAACGCTGTTGCCTGAAGTTATGTGGAAACAGAAAATGTACCCAATCAATGAAGTGATCCAGCAAAGGAGATGTCCATCCTGCAAGCTGAAGGTGCTGCCTGCCTGCTTATTGCAGCTTTTAGTGATGTGCAGGAAGAGAGAGAGAATCTCAAGGAAAGAGCTTTTAACATGCAGGACCTGCCAGTTAATATGATTTTGAAGGTCCCTGAGCTCTCCATATGGTCAATGTGTTCATTTCTTAGGGCTGCTGTGACAAACCACCACAGACTAGGTGGCTTAAAACAACAGATTTATTTACTTACAACTTTGGAGGCCAGAAGTCTGAAATCATGGTGGCAGCAGGGCCATGCCCACTCTGAGACCCTGGGTACAATCCTTCCTTGCCCTTCATGGCTTCTGGTTGCTACTGGCAATCCTTGGTATTCCTTGACTTGCAGCCACATCTCTCCAAGCTCCTCCTCTGTTATCACATGGCATGCCCGTGATATCTCCCCGTAAGTCTCCGTTGTCTCTTCTGCTTATCAGGGTCATATTGGATCAGGACCCACCCTAATTACCTCATTTTAACTTGATTACCTCTGCAAAGACCCTATTTCCAAATAAGGTCACATTCACAGGTACCAGGGGTTAGTACTTCAATATGTCCTTTTGGAGGACACAGTTTAACCATAGCAGCAGACAATGCTAAAATTAAAAAATTACAATGGCTTCAGAGCAAAAGTGTAATCCAGGACCCTCCCTGAAATGCGTAATCTAAGGATGAAGCCCAGGACATGACTGCAAAATTCTTTAAGAACTGAGAAAGATCAAAGGTAAGTCTGGAGTCACACAAAAGGCCTTCTGAGTTTACAAGTGTGTCTTTCAGACTCTCTCAATTATACAATAAAGCTTCTAGGAAGCTTGAGGGCATCCTCTGTCAGCCTTCTCAACACCCCCAAGGGCCTATGTCAAAGAGATTTGTGGGTGTGGCTTTTGTCTAATGGAATAAACTTCCCCAAAGATTCACAGGAAATGCACAAAGTTTTTAAGAGAATTATATCAGCCAAAGATCTTTCAGCTTGTACTGAAAGATACAGAGACAATACAAAATGAATAGAGCCACTAAGCTTCTACAATCAGGGAACAAGTGGAGAAAAACAAAACAAAACAAAAAAACCTAGCTACAAACAAGTGCTCCTTTCATGAAAAAGTCAGGATGCCTCAGAGGGAAGAAGCAAGAACCCAGAGGGTGGAGCCAAGGGTCACAGAGAATCAAACCGCCTGGGTATGCATAGGAATGTGCCCTCATTAAGGAACTTCCAACATTTACTCAGCTGGATGTCAGAATTTATATGGACCATTGACTCCTGCATTATTCCCATGTTCCTCCTTTTGGAGTAAGAGTATATATAGCAGTTATCCTGTCCCGTCCCACCATTGTATGTTGGAGGACAAATAACTTGTCTCCTTAGTTAACAGCCTTCAAATGGAGAGGATCTGTACTTAAGGAATAACACCTGAGGAGGCTTATTTGCACCTAGACTGAATTTAGATGAGGGAATTCTGGACTGTGAGCTGATGCCGTAATGAGGTGAAATTTTTGTGGGCCTTGGAAGCTGTATGTTTTTTAGAGGAATGTGAATCATTAAGGATGATTAGGATGGACTATGATAGCCAAGCTCCAAGACAGTCTTCAATGATCCCTGCCTCCTGTAGTCACACCCTCATAGAGTGCCCACATTATATCGTTGAAATTGTCTTAGTCTCTGTCTCTCTCTCTCTCTTTCTCTCCCTCTGTCTCTGGAAGCCATGTCATGAGCAGCCATTGTTGCAAATAACTGAAACTTACGAATGCACTTGGAAGTGTTTCCTGTAGCCGTAACCAAAGCTTCAGAGACTGCAAGCCTGGGACAGACAGTCAATAACTTGGCTGTCATCTCATGACAGAATCTGAGCCAACCATGCAACCAAGATATGCCCAGGTTCTGAACCCTTATAGACTGTGTGAGATGATAGTATTTTTTTGCTGTAAGATGCTAAATTTGGGTATAATTTGTTACATAGCAATAGATAACTAATATAGCATCCAAAAACAAAAAAACTGTTCAAAAGTTTTGGCATTGATAATACACATTTTTGAAGCAAAATATAAAGAGGAATTACAATATTTTTCAACCAATATTTTCATTTAATAATATAATGTGGCTATCTTTCTATGTCAATAAGAACATGATTGCACAAGGTACTGATGCTTCTATGTTTTTAGTTATATGGACAAGGTCATAATGAATATTCTTAACAGTATGGCTTTCAGTCTTTACATACTACAAAATTGTTCTTACAAATGTTGAACCAAATTGTACTTTTCCTGCATGGTATTAGGGTCCACATTTCTCCACTAACACTTTATTTCTCCAACTTTCTACGATTTTACTGTTAGGGTTTAGGAGTCTATCGTCTTCTTTTCATATTTTCATTTTATTTTTTTCCCATTCCCCCTACCCTCCATATTTTTATTTTATTAATACAGGTTAAATGCTTGGGACAAGAAGGGTTTCCAATTGCAGATTTTTTCTGACTTTGGAATATTTGCATTTTACTCGTGAGCATCTCAGATCTGAAAATCTGAAATCCAAAATGCTCTAATGAACATTTTCTTTGAGCATCAATCATGTCAGTGCTGAAAAACTTTTGGATTTTGAAGCATTTCAGGTTTCATATTCTTGGATTTAGGATGTTCAGCCCATATTAGAAAAATAGGTCCACTGTAAAATATCTACCTTTAATTTTATTTTCAGCATGATATTAGAAGCTCTCTGGTACTTCTTAAATATTCAGAAGTATTTTCTGATTATAGTTGTTCTCTGTCAGAGACGAAATCATTCATTTTTTTTCCTGTGTGTATTTCCTGATTTCAAGAGAAGAAAACATTTACACACATGAGTGTGTTTCCCAAACATAAAATAAACGTTAGGCATGTGGGGTGGTGAGCAAGATACAAGGGTTTTAGAATCACAGAACTAGGCCGGGCACGGTGGCTCACGCCTGTAATCTCGGCACTTTGGGAGGCCGAGGTGGGTGGATCACGAGGTCAGGAATTCAAACCCAGCCTGGCCCACATGGTGAAACCCCGTCTCTACTAAAGATTAAAAAAAAAAAAAAAATTAGCTGGGTGTGGTGGTGGACACCTGGAATCCCAGCTACTGGGGAGGCTGAGGCAAGAGAATTGCTTGAATTCAGGAGGTGGAGGTTGCAGTTAGCCAAGATCGCACCATTGCACTCCAGCCTGGGCAACAGGGCGAGACTCTATCTCAAAAAAAGAAAAAAAACAAATCACAGAACTAGCTTTTACCACTTCCAAGGATGTATTAAGATACGATGTATTTTAAAAAGCACTAAAAATTATAAACCTTGCACTTGTGTTAAATATCTCGGTTACTACCATTAATGTAACCATTTTTATGGTCAATTCAAATAAATATTCATTAAGCACAGATAGTTTTCTAGGACCTGGCAGGGGAAGACCACAAAGATTTTGAAAATATGTTCTTGCCTTGAGATAAGTCCACCTCTGGTTTTAGCCTAAGGCGAAAGAAAATATGTGCTAAATTAAGGCAAAACCTACAAACTTAGAGGAAAGAATACGGACTTCTGCATTTTAGTTTGTATTTTTGGCCCAGCTCTTTGCTCAGCTAGCTGTACGTTGGCTCATGTCTACCTGCATTAGTTTGGTGTATCTTGACATAAAATGATTCTGTTTAGCAATTTGAACATCTGACCCAAACAGAGTCTGGGCAATAGTCTTTGGACAGTGTCCAAGAGAGGGTGATTTCATCTAGAATTCGGAGATCGCCTAAAAATAACCCTGTGATTTAGTTCTGAATCTTTAAATTAAAAAGGCAAAAACACAAGTGGGTTTTCTCAGAACCCTGCTTTTCTTCTCAGCTTTTTAGTAATCGTCTTTAATTTTCTTCAAAAGCACATTTTACTTTAGAGATGTGTGGCCAACCCTTCTAAGCACAGGGGAAGCCCATTTGCCTCTCACCCCTGAGCAAGTGAGAAGGGCTAGCAATGCATGGTCAGAGTTGGAGAGTCGAGAAGACCACTGGGTTCTTGTGGAAGAATAAGCCTTTGCAATCATTTGATAATGCATTCCCCTGCTTAGTATAGCCAGAATTTCACTTAAAATGGAGCCAGGAAATGCCCTTCCTTCAATGTGTCGCTGGCCATGGAAGGAGTCCAGCCCCCTAGCTTCCCTTGCCCCCGACTCTCCAGTTTTCCAAAATCTTGTTACAAACAACTCGTCATCACAGTTGCTGCATGATTTCGACATCAGTGGGAAGGAGAAATAAACCAGTAAACAATGGCTTGTCATCCAGGAACCAATAGGAAAAAGACCAATAGGATGTCCACCAATCAGGGATCTTGATTCAATAGCTTTGGTCAGGTGGTAGCTGGTAGATCTAGAGGAACTTGGAAATGCCATTGATAATGAAACCAGACAGAGAAAATCCATTGCTGCTCGACTTACAGTGCTGTGAGACGTTGAGGGTCAGGACAGAGAATGGAGAGTGATAGCAGCCACTCTGTGTTAGGTTTTTAGAAGCCAATACAGTGCCCTGAATGGCAGATGTTTTACAACAATCTCATGGCACAGAAATATCAATTCTGGTAGGGACTTTTGTAGTTCTATGAGGTAAGTATATGGAGAAAAAGATAGATTCTCAGTAATCAATCTGTTTAACAAATTTCTGTTTATTTTCAAATGTACCTAACAGAAATTGAGCAGATGGAAGGATGAGAATACAAATGGACTTAAAATAGTTCTAATTCTCCAAGGGCTGATTCCTGTTTTGTCTCTCATCACCTGTGGCATTCTCCCACCACACTGGTGGTGCCCCCCACTTCAGGGTGTATAAGTTTCACCTGGAAAAGACTAATTTTCAAAATCTGATACAGGTTGCCCTCCATCACACTGCCAGGCTGAGTCCCAAGCAAAAGGCAAGTCATTTGCAAATGAACATCATTAATGATTCTCAAAATCCAGGGGCAGTAAATTCTTTGGAAATAACTGCTCTAAGTTATTTTTCCTCATTCAGATTTGGAGGTTTGGATGGAGAATGGGTGGAGGCTGGAAATAAGATTATTAGAAACATAACTTTCTAGAGCTTCCTGTATAGAAAAATGACTGCCGCCCACAGTTTTTATTGTTGTGGTCAGCGTGCAACCTGACTACGCTTGTGTGTGTTTGACTTTAAACCTCTTAACTTAGATATTTAAAACATAATAAACCACAGTACTTTTGTAAACCCTATCTTTCTAACAGATGCCGCCTATTCTGTTATAGTTTTAGACTGACAGTGTCTGTGCTCAGGTCACCTGCTTGGGGTTTGGAGTCTCACCTTAGTTCTCTTCTGTGGGAAATGCAAGCTGTCTGTGTTGGCAATTAGGTGGCACACGCATATCAAGTGCCTTGGAAAATCACCAACAGGATGTCCACCAATCAGGGATCTTGATCCAATAGCTTTGGTCAGGTGGTAGCTCGTAGATCTAGAGGAACTCAGAAATGCCATTGATGATGGACTCAGACGGAGAAAATCCAGTGCTGGTCGGTTTGTACTGCTCTGAGATGTTGAGGGTAGGGGCAGGGAACGAAGAGTGATAGCAGCCACTCTGTGTTTGTTACGTTTTAAAAGCCAATACAGCAGTCTAAATGGCAGACGTTTTACAACAATCTCATGGCACAGAAATATCAAGAGCTTTATTCCAGAGACAGATCATCAAAGACAGGAAATAAAATTAGTAACCAGATTTTCTGAGCTCATAGTTTCCATTGAGCTTGATGCATCTTCTTATTCCTGTGGTTGAGTTGAGTTAGGAAGATGACCTGATGGAGGGGCTGTCTTTGTATCTTCAGAGCGTCAATGGCTGCCTGTGCAAAGGTCACCTTGTGTAAAAGTGAGGTTCCCTCTTTGCTCACTGGGACTCGAAAGTCCTGTATAGGGGGAACATATTCCCATTACTCAGTGAGAGATTAGGGTTAAAACACTGAAACTCCAGAGGTAGGGAAAGGACGACGTCATAGGAAGCTATGCGTGGTGGTTCAGGAAGGGATAGCTGGCGGTCTGGGGAGACCTAGGAGTGTATAAGCAGAAACATCTATGGCCAATGGTAACCACCTCCCAAAAGTACAGTGCTCCCAAGCCTTAGCTTGGCACTTCCCTCTTTGTTGTGGCTGGTCGTAGGAATGTTCTTGTTTTGTTTTGTGTTGTTTCCCCTCTTTTTTTTTTTTTTTTTCTTTTTTTGAGATAAGTCTTGCTCTGTCACCCAGGCTGGAGTGCAGTGGCGCGATGATGGCTCCCTGCAGCCTCCACCTCTTGGGTACAACCTATTCTCTTGCCTCAGCTTCTCAAGTAGCTAGGATTACAGGTGTGCACCACCATGCCTGGCTAATTTTTGTATTTTTAGTAGAGATGGGATTTTGCCATGTTGATCAGGCTGGTCTCAAACTCCTGACCTCAAGTGATCTGCCCTCCTCAGCCTCCCAAAGTGCTGGGATTACAGGCATAAGCCGCTGCACTGGGCTGTCTTTCTGTCTTTTTTACTGCCTAACAACCCAGACACCAGTTAATACTAGGAATTGCATTTTCTCTTTTTCCTTCACTTCTTTTTCCATCTTTTTTCTCATAGAGAGCATCCTTAAATTCTCTTCCTAGGGAATCCTGTTGTGGAAGAGAATGGAAAGGAAAGAAGGAAGGGGAAGCAAAGATAAGGAAAAGGAAGAAGTTACACTCCTGATAAGTATGTGGAAAGTACAGTCATTCCCATGGGCGTGTGAGAGCTGGAAGGGACCCTGGGAGTCACATAGTGCAACCTACTCATTTACAGATAGGCAACCTAGGATCGAGAAAGCTAATGGTTTCTTCAAGGCAGTACAGTCACCAAGGGCAAAGATAGAACTGATATTTGAATATGCACATACCCTATTTTTCCTCAAACTTTTACCTATTATTTTTAGTATCCATCAATGAATCTTTTTGGAAACAATTAATACTGTGGTGTTGGCCTAGTGGGGATTTTCTGTTTTCCTCATTCCTACCACTTTATTAATTGGAAGTGAGAGTTGTCTCTTCTCCCCCAGTTATTTATTTATTCAATTAGTTATGATTTATATCAGCATGCAGTCACAGATATTTATTATATGCTTTGGGTTACAATCCAATATTATCATTTATTTATTTTCTTGCTCAAATTGTTCCAAGCTTTAACATTGAGAGCTCCTTCAGGTTGGCCCCTATGTCCCTTTGAAGTGCCTGTATCCTTTTTTGAGTACTTCCTTACTTTATTTCTCATCTTGTAGTTTTCCTGCCAGTCCTGTAGTCAATCATTTCTCCAAGGAAAGCTGGTTCTTCTTCCTAGAGAATGGTATTTAAAAACCAACATCTGGTCACTGGGTGTGCTCATTGCTACTGAGTTGTTGCTGCTTCTAGGCCTACCCAAAGCTATGAAGTAAACTCACGTATATTAACTCACACATTTGCACACAGATCTGGATGCATGTATATTAGAAATCATGAGTTTATACTGATAACTCTGATTCCAGTACAAACAACAGGGCTTTTTTCTAGCCTACCCTCTCTCCTATTTCAGACGTTCTCCTCTGAGAAAGTGGAAACCTGGCTTTCATTGTCTACTATATGTTTACTTATTTGCTCATTCCCTGTGTACACACCAAGTAGTTTCAGGATTGCTAAGTCATACGCTGATGAGAGAACAATTTACTAACTAGAATACAGTATTTTTCTTAGTGAATTTAACCTTACAGTATCTAGTCAAAACGGTATTTCCAAAGTTTCTTTAATTAGCCCTTTTTTTCCTCCTCCCTTTCGTGTGGTTTTGTTGTTTATAACAAGTTAGGTTCATTTGTAACTACTTGCATTTTACTTTGGGTTTCCTCTATATCCTGGTTGCTTTTAGTTAATCATTTTTTTTTTTTTTGCCTAAGTGAAATATTGCTAAGTTTCTAACATTCAATGCTATACGCAAAAGTGTCAACTACCCCCTTTCCATCGCTTCCCTTTTTTCCTATACACCCCATGTAGCTGGCAAGATATCTTTAGTTTCTGGGTTATCCTTCCTGTATTTCTTTCATTTTTGCAGCCACGGAAGAATCTACATTATGGATATACTGTAGCTTACTCCACCCCTCTCTTGTGTATTTAATCCTTCCTCCCAACATTTGGTCATTACAAACAACGTTACAGTGAATAGCCTTATTATATAAATTTTAGTATTGTTTGAATTATATCTTCAGGATAGGTTTCTAGAAATGTAGTTGTTAGGCTCAAAGGTAAGTATATTTGTAGTTCTTTTAGGTATTGCCAAATTCTCCTCCAGAGGATTTGTACAGTTTTCATTCCACTGAGTGAAGTCTGTTTCCTCAAAGTCTCATCAATAGAATATATTCTCATACTTTTCCATTTTTGCCAGTTTGATAGGTGTTCAATGGTAACTTCATGTAGCTCTAATTGTGAGTGCTTTTGAACAGTTTTTCGTCTGTACAAGGGCCATTTTAGTATGTTTTCAATGTATTGTCTGCTCATATTATTTTTCCATTTTTCCATAGGGTTTTGGTATTTGGTCCATCAATTTTTAAGAGTACTTTCTACATTAAGAAGTGTAGCCTTTTGTATATTGAAAAAATTTTCTCCCAGTTTGTCACTTGTCTTTTGACTTTGTTCATGTTTGCCGTGCAAACTTTTTAACATTTTTTAATATAGTCAAATGCAGTAGTCTATTTTTTTATTGCATCTAGAGTCTAACTCACAGTTAGAAAAAGCCTTTCCCTTCACTTAAGTTAAAGATAAACTTATTTCATGAAAGCCTCAGTATTGTTTTAGGAAGTCAGATAATGGAGTTTGAGGCCAGGCATCGTGGCTCACGTCTGTAATCCCAGCACTTTGGGAGGCCGAGGTAGGCAGATCACTTGAGGTCAAGAGTTCAAGACCAGCGTAGCTAACATGGTGAAACCCCATCTCTACTAAAAATACAAAAATTAGCTTGGCTTTGTGGCGTGTGCCTGTAATCCCAGCTACTCAGGAGGCTGAGGCAGGAGAATTGCGTGAACCTGGGAGGTTGAAGTTGCAGTGAGCCAAGATTGTACCACTGCACTCCACCCTGGACGACAGAGCGAGACTCCGTCTTAAAAAAAAAAAAAGAAAGAAAAAAAGAAAATGGAGTTTGAGACTGCCAAGATTAGTGAAAACAAAGGAGGAACATCCCAAAAAGAAAGAAGCCACAGAGAGGGAAGCTTCACAATACATGTATGAATACCACTCAAATCCATGACTGATCCCTGGAATATCCATGAGTAGATAAGATGCTAAAGAGCTCAAGGGTTTTTAAGTTGGACGGTTTAAAGAGCTGAACAAAGAATTCAACTGTTGCCCACCACACGGGAGTCAGAATTTTTAGTCTGAATCTGTAGTTAGAGGGGTGTGGTAAGCTCAATGGTCTTTTCATTGAAATCCCAGAAGGGCCATGCCTTAGGAGTAAAACTAGGTCTCAGGAAAAGGATTGCCTAAGGACTGAAGCTACAACCAAAAGAGGCTAAAGGCAAGCCAAAATATATTCTTCCTGACAAAGCATAAAATCAAGCCTCTATAAATTCAAGTTTATTTGCTAGTGTTTTAACTGCAAGCTAGATTAAGACTCAATACCCTTTAGAGGACGTCAACAGGATTTGGAGTCAATAGCATTATTGCGTCCTGTAGATAATTAAATATTATCAGGTATGGGAAGAAATAGGAACACATGATCCACAGTCAAGAGAAAAATCATCAAGAGAAGAAGACCCCAGAATTCCCAGATACTGAAATTAGCAGACAAGGGCTTTTAAAAAATATGAATTTATTAAAGAATAGGTGGAACATATGAATGAAAAGGATGAAGAGAGAGGAAATTTGAGGAGATTTTTGAACTATGTGAAAAAGGAAACCAAATGGAAATTCTAGAATTGAAAAATACAATAGTATTAATAAAAAAAAATGATTGGGATTAACAACACGCTGGGCAAACAAAGAAAAGTGTCAGTGAACCTGATGAATAGAAATCATTTGAACTAAAGGACAGAAAGAAAAATATTGATAAAATAATCAGAGCCCCCATGACCCGTGGGGTAGTAACACATACTCCAACATATATGTAATTGGAGTCTAAGAAGGAGATGAGAGAGAGAATAGCATAGAAAAAGGATTAGCCAAATATTTTTAAAATTTTTATCAACAATGACAGCACATAAATTCAAGATTCCAGCAGGAGAGGCTGAAAAACAAACAAATATAAAAATAAGAGCACATCATAGTATAATTGCTGAAAACTAAATAGAAAGAATAAATCTTAAAAGTTAGAAGAGAACAAAGAACATTAGATGCAAGAAAATCATGGTAGAATGATGGTTCACTTTTCATTAGAAACTGTATAGCCAAAGGCCAATTGAAAGATATCTTTACCGTGCTGCTGAAAGCAAAAAGGAATCTACCTTGACCTCTGAATCCAGCTGTGTGTGTGTGTGTGCGCGCATTAAAATGAAATAAAAGCTTTTTCAGTAATCGAATTTGTCACCAGCAGACCTATACTACAAGAAATGCTAAGGAAGGTACTTTAAGCTAAACGAAATGAAAGTAAATAGAAAATGCAGATCTAAAGTAAAGAAGAACACTGAAAATGCTAAATATATAAGGAAATATTAAGCACTACTTTCTTTGTCTTAAGGTTTTTAGAATTCAATTGACGGTTTAAAGCAAAATAATTACAATTATTTAGGGTTTATGGCATCTATAAAAGTGAAATGTATGGCAACAATAAAAGATAGGTTGTAGTGTAAATGGAATTATGCTATTATAAGATTCTTACATAATATGTGAAGTAGTATAATATTAATTCAAGGCAGACTGTTATAGGTAAAGACTATATATTGCAATATAGGAGGTAGACTGAGGCAAAAAGGAAAACCCTTAATCTGAAAGAAGACATGGAAGAAGAAACAAAAATCAAAGGAGAAGGACTACAAGTAGCGGTAAGATAGACTTATACCCAACAATATCAATAATTACATTAAATGTAAATGGCCCCAACATTCTAATTAAAAGGCAAACATTGTTATAGAAGGTTAAAAATAAGCAAGGGCCTTCTATATGCTTTGAGTGGAAAGACAAGGACAGGAAAAGATGTAGCATGCAATTACTGAGCATGAAGGAGACTGTATTAATATCAGATAGAGGAAACTTTAAAACAAGGAGTGTTGCCAGGGACCAGGAACAGTGGCTCATGCCTATAATTTCAGCACTTTGGGAGGCTGAAGTGGGCAGATCGCTTGAGCCCAGGAGTTTGAGACCAGCCTGACCAATCTGGCAAAACCCTGTCTCTACTAAAAATACAAAAATTAGCTGGATGTGGTGGTAACACACCTGTAATCCCAGCTGTCTGGGAGGCTGAGGCATGAGAATCACTTGAGCCCAGTAGGCAGAGGTTGCAGTGAGCCAAGATTGCACCACTGCCCTCCAGCTTGGGCAGCAGAGTGAGACTCTGTCTTAAAAAAAAAAAAAAAAAAAAAAAAAAAAAAAAAAAAAAAAAGGGTGTGTTACCAGGGATACAGAAAGTCATTTCTTGATTATTAAAGGATAATTTCATCAAGAAGACAAAATAATTCTAAACAGGTATACTCCATAATAGAGATTAAAATAGATGAAACAGAAATTGACAGAATCATGGAGGAAATAGACAAATTCAGTAGTTGATGAAATAATTAGATAAAAATGTACTATGACTATAGGCATACCTCGTTTTATTGTGCTTTGTTTTATTGCATTTTGCAGATGTTGTGTTTTTTACAAATTAACAGTTAGTGGGAACACTGTGTTAAACTGACCTTTTGGTGTCGTTTTTCCAACAGCATATGCTAACTTCATGATTCTGTGTTAGAATTTTTTTAGCAATAAGTAATTTTTTTGAGGTACATACTTTTTTTAGACAACGTTATTGCACACTTAGTAGACTGTAGTGTAAATGTAACTTTTATGTGTACTGGGAAACCAAAAAGTTTGTGTGACTTGCTTTATTGACATATTTGCTTTATTGCAATGGTCTGGAATCAGACTTACACTATCTCCAAGGTATGCCTGTATAGAAGATGAGAACAACACTATCATCTATTTCAGTCTTCGTGATATTTGTAGGCATTTATTGAAAACTATACCCAGAGCTACAGTGTTAACCATAAAACAAATCTCAATAATCTTTAAAAAGATTTAAGTAACACAGAGTGTATTCTATGTTGACAATAAATTAAATTACAAATTAATAACAAAATGATATCTGGAAAGTCTTCCAAATATTTGACTATTAAGAAACACATGTCTAAATAACTTGTGAATAAAAGAAGCAATCACGAGGGGAATTAGAAAATATTTTAAACTGAATGGTAATGAAAACACAACATACTAAATTTTGTGAGGTGCAGTAAAAGGGATCCTTAGAGGGAAATGCATAGCTTGAAATGCTTATCTTAGAAAATATTTTTTAAAAGATTTTAAATAAATGATGCAAGTTTCTACCTTAAGAAGCTAGAAAAAGAAGAGCAAAATCAGTAGAATAAAGGTAACAATAAAGATGAGAGAGATAATGAAATAGAAAACAAACTATAGAGAAAAACAATAAGCCTAAAGTTCGTTCTTTGGAATGTTTATTAAAATTGCTTGATCCCTAACAAGACTGATCAGGAAAAAAAGATAAAGTACAAATTAACAACATCAAGAGTGAAAGAGCCGATATTATAATGTCATAACGCATACTACAGACATTATACAATATGAGAATATTATGAACAACTTAATGCAAATAAGTTCAGTAACTTAGAATAAATTCCTGGAAAAATACAGCTCTCAAAAGCTAACAAAAAAAAAAAAATGGGGGCCAGGGATGGTGGCTCATGCCTGTAATCCCAGCACTTTAGGAGGCCAAGGCATGTGGATTGCTTGAGGTCAGGAGTTCGAGACCAGCCTTACCAACATGGTGAAACCCCATCTCTACTAAAAATACAAAAATTAGCCAGGTGCCATGGCAGGCACCTGTAATCCCACTGCTCAGGAGGCTGAGGCAGGAGAATCACTTGAACCTCGGAGGCAGAGGTTGCAGTGAGCTAAGATCACACCACTGCACTCCAGCCTGGGTGACAGAGTGAAACCCTGTCTCAAAGAAAAAAAAAAAGAAAAGGAAGATCTAAAAATGTTAAATGAATTTAATTTGCTTTTTATCTTTTCTTTTCTTTCTTTTCTTTTTTTTCCCATAGCAATGTTTCAGTCAAAATGAATTTAATTTGTAAAGAACACATTCCCACAAAGAAAGCTCCAAGTCCGGATGGTTTTACTGTTGAATTCTATCAAACATTTACAGACAAAATAGTATCAGTCTTACATAAAACTCTTTCAAAAACCAGTGTAAGACTGATAACCAAAATTAATAAGTACAGTACAAAGAAAACAATTACAAACCAATATTCTCCATGAATATAGGTGAAAATACGTAATAGAATACATCATAACAAAGTGGTGTTTATTATAAGAATGCAGGGTTGGCTTAATATTCAAAATATGTCAATAAAATGTACAATATTAACAAAGGAGAGAAAATATGATTATATTATGGGGAAAATATATTTGATGAAATCCAACATGAGCTCATGATGAAAAGTCTCAGCAAAGCAGAAATAGAAAGGAATTTCCTCAATTTTTGGAGAGCATATCTACAAAAGAACCTACAAAAAAATATACACATTTTTCTCCTAAAGACAGAACAAGGCAAGAATGTCCAGTTTACTACTTTTATTTGACATTGTATTGGAGGGCCTAGCCAGAGCAACAAGACAGGAAAAAAGAAATAGAAGACTTTACCAAACAAAACAAAACACTGCCAGAACTAATAGCTCAAAACAGGGCTACAGGATACAAACTCAATATCCAAAACAAATTTCGTTTTATATGTTATCAAACAATTGGAAAATAAAATTTAATTTACAATATCAACTAAAAACATGAGTTTCTTAGGAACACATTTAATAGTAAAACCAAAACATGCAAGATCTGTACAGTAAAAATTACCGAACACCCAAGGAGTAATTGAAACAAGCCTAAGTAACTGGAGAAGTACGCTGTGTTTGTATATGGGAAGACTCCACATTGCCATAATGTTCATCCTCCTCAAATTAGCCTGTAGATTCAGCACCGTTTCAAGCAAAATCTTGACAGAAATGTTTGTAGAAACTCACAAGCTCATTTGACAATCACATGGAAATGTGAATGGCCCAAAATAACCCAAACAACTTCAAAAAGCGTTGAAGAAATGTAGAGGGATTGTACTACCTGATTTCAAAGCTTGTGTTAATGCTTCAATAATACAGACACAGTATTGGCATCAGGATAAACAGAGATCAATGGAACACTACAGAGTCCAGACATTGACCCACACATATATGCTCACTTGATTTTTTGACAGAGGTATGAAGGAAATTCAATGATGAAAATAATTTTTTAATAGTGCAAGAAACATCTAGATATCTAAGTGGAAAATAAATTAACTAAATTAACTGTGACCTTATTTTCTGCATAATACACAAAGGTTAATTTGAGATTGATTATAGATTTAAATGTAAAAGGGAAAAACTATAAACTTCCCAAAAGGAAACATAGGAGAATATCATTGGGAAGTTGGCATAAACTGAGACTTCTCAGAAAGACACAAAAAGTACTAAGAGGTAAATTAAATCTTGATAAATTGAATCTTTTCCAAAAGTAGACATTTTTCTTCTCTAAAAGATAGCATTAAGAACATACAAAGACAAACCATAGCCTTGGAGAAATTATTTGCAATAGCTGTATCTGGCAAAACACTTCCATCCAGAATATATAAAGAACACCTACAATGCAATAATGTATAGTTACAACCCAGGAAGAATTGCCCAAAAAGCTTTAAAAGATACTTCATAAAAGAATATAAAAGAATGGTTAATAAGCACATGCAACTTTGCCTAATTTTTATTAGTCATCCCAGAAATGGAAATTAAAACCACAATGAAACACCATGACACACCCACTGAAATGATTAAACTAAAATGATTGACAACACTCCATCCTGTCTATGCTACAAAGCAACCAAAGCTCTCATAATGGCTGTCTGAAATCTAAAATGGCAATCTCCACTCTGGAAGGTAGTGGCAGTTTCTTATAAGGTTAAAAGTACACCTATACTATGACCCAGTAATTCCCTTCCTAGATATTTGGCCACGAGAAATTAAAACATATTCTCACAAAAAGACTTGTACAGGAATGCTCATAACAGCTCTATTAATAATATCCAAAAACCAGAAACAGGAAGCCAAATGTTCAACATGAGAATAGATAAATAACTGTGATATATGTCATACATTGGAATACTGCTTGGCAGTAAAAATGAATAAACTACTGCCACATGCAACAACTTATGTGATTTTAGAAATTACGTTTAGTGAAAGAAGCCTGACACAGAATAGTGAATACTGTATAATTCCATTTATGTGCCATTCAAGGTGGGGTGAAATTAGTTTTGTTTTTGTTTTGTTTTGTATTGTTTTAGAGATGGGATCTTACTCTGTTGCCCAGGCTGGAGTGCAGTGGTATGATCATAGATCACTTCAACCTTAACTTCCTGAGCTCAAGCAATCCTCCTGTGTCAGCCTCCTGAATAGCTAGGACTACGGGCATGTGCCACCACGCCTGGCTAATTTTTAAAATATTTTTGTTTGAGTTAGGGTCTCACTGTGTTGCCCAGGCTAGTCTCAAACTCCTGACCTCAAGCAGTCCTTCCTCCTTGGCCTGCCAAAGTGCTGGGATTACAGGTGTGAGCCACTGTGCCTGACCCCAAACCAGTTGATGGTGATCTGGTGTTCACAGTCCGAGGGGAGACGGTGGTACTGCCTGGTGGGGGAGTTCAGAGAGGATATAGGAAATGTCCTGTATCTTGATCTGGGTGATTCCATGGGCCTATGCACATGTAAGGACTCCTGGAGCTTTAAACTTAAGACTTATGTGTGCTACACATCTGACTGTATGTGTTTTCTACTTCAGTGAAAACATTTACAATCATAACTTAAACAGGTCCTCAAAGCAGTCAGACAGATTGTTTGCATTATAGGTACTTTGTCTTTCATGTGAAAATGGAAATTTAGAAATTCAGAACAGGCTTCAGCTGCTGAATCTTGATACACCTACTTGGGGAAGAAGCAATGGCTAATGACAACAGCTCACACTCACCATGTATCTATCCCGGGCCAGGCCCCGTGCTAGGCACTTTTCAGTGTCACATGGAAAAATGGCAGTCGGTGCCCAGGCCAGCCAGCAGTATGGAATCCAGATAGCAGGGTGACCGACAGATGGTGGGGGTGATCTATACCAGTGGCCAGGGTCACAGAAGCCTGGGAAGAGGCTAGCAGTGGAGGGCTGGCCCTGAACACAGGCAGACGGGCCCTAGAGAGGCTGGAAATTCTATTCACTGAGGAGGATGGACCCCAGGAAGCAGGGGCCCAGCAAGGTGGTGAGGTAGGGCCAGTCATGAAAGTTGGGCAAATCAGCCAGCAAGATAAGGGGACAAGACAGAGCTCAGTTTCAGAAACAGGCAAATCAATGGGGACATGTGACGAGCTCTGGGCTCATGACTGAAGAGCATACAACTGAAGTGACATTTTCTAGCTTACCCTTCACCAATTGCTAGTGAGTTTGACTTGGTGTAAGTGACTGAACACCGTACTACTGTTTCTCGAAGTTCCCCCTGATTAGGGAGCAGACTTGCCCTGGGGTGAGGCGTTACTGGAGATGTTGGTATTCGGGTGTGCAGAAATGAGCCTGTTATTCCATTTTGCCCTGTCTGCACAAGGCCAGAGGGCAGGCCCTCGTGGTGAGCTGGGATCACAGACATTTGCTGAGTTCCTGCCATAGCAAGGAGCCGTTCAGAGCCCATTGTCTTGCCACATAACCAGCAATCTTACTGCAGAACTGAGAAAAGGGACCCCATAGGGTTGTCAGACCATACGCCCTCACCATTTCTGCACAAGCCCAGCAGCGGCAGCAGCTTCCTGCCACCAGCAGCACAGCAGGATGGAGACATTTCTGCCACTAGAGGCCAAGTGGGGAGCAGCGGCCTTTATTGGGAGGACGCGTTTAGAACCAAGCATGCAGGTGACATGCATGTTTAGGACACAGCAGAGAAGGAGGTGCAGAGAAGGGAGAGAGGGGAGTCAGATCCATCCCTATCAATGCCTTCACCTTCTCTGGGGGCAGTGCTCACTCCAGCCTGCCTGCTTGCCAGCTTAGTGGCTTGGCGGTGGAGACCCATGGCCACTTACTGACCTAGAATTCCATGTGGCAGCTCTCGGTGACCCGCTCAGATTCCTGCCCCTCCTTCTCCTGCTTGCCAGCACCTTGGGCAGTTAGGTATTCTGGTTCTGGTTTAGTTATTGTTGTTGTTATTATTGTTGTTGTTTAATCCCTGATATTGTTTCAGTCTTTACTGGCGAGTATCTCAAACCTCTCTCCCTGCCGCTTGTAAAGACATTCATGAATTTTCTTGACATTCTAAAAAGTGGGCGGGTTTTAGTATTCTTAAAGGTTTAGCCAAAAATATAAGTCCCTTAGTTACAGTAAAATACATAAAAATGCTTAGTTGAAACTTCAAATGTAAAGCTAAATAAAAAATTAAGGAACAAAATGACCTGTAAACATTTTTATTTTTGCTGACTAGGTCCTTTTAAAAAAATGCTGCTTACCAGTTCTGGGATGTGAGAATGACTTAGACACAATTCCTGTCCCTGAGGAACTCTGTCTGGGAGGGAAGGGTGGCAGGGGAAGTGCAGGGAGAGGGGATGGAGGAGGGAGCAGTGGAGAGGGAGGAGGCACGTACAGTGGGGTGGGCTTGGTGCATAGGGTCTGGGATGGCCGTGAGACTGGAACTGAGTCTGGAATGACAAATGGCAGAGCATGCCCTGTTCTATCATCCCCAGGCAGAGAGTGGGACTGACCTTTGAGACAAGGCATAGGGATCAGTGAGCGACTGGCAAGTTCAGCCTGAGCGTCAAGCAGGTGTCAGTATCCCATTGGTCACAGGCTAGAGAGGCTGGCGGACAGGGTGACGGGGTGGCGGATGGGCCCACAGTCTTGTGGGGCTGTGGACCTTCCATTTCTACCTTCCCTGCAGAGGTCATGGCCTGATCACGTGGGAGTTCTAGGGCGAGGCTTCTGCAGTCAGTGCTGAGAGAGTGACCATTTTAAGGCTATAGTAACCAAGGGCCCAGAAGAGTGAGGGTGCAGCCTGAGCTTGGGTGGTAGCAGAGGGGAGGAGGTGCTACCCAGGTAGCACCTGGGGAGGTGTTGGTGGGACTTGGGATGTTGTGATGGGGAACAAGCTGAGGGAGGAGTCCAAGCTGGGAAGAGAGATGCCCCAGTAGAGTTGGAGACACAGAGCCCCAGGGAGCCCCAAATTGCAGTGGGGTTAGCGCTTCCCCTGCCAGTCCCTTCTTCACTGGATTTGCCCCAAACCCCTCATGGGGTGGGTTTTCTGCATACTATACCCATCACCTCCCACTCGCAGCCCCTAGAATGCCTCCTGCAGCTGCCTCATGGGCCCAGCACCAGCTGAGCTGCTGCAGAGACTCAGGAAACAAAGATCTTGAGGCCTAATTTCTTTCCCATATTAAATGTACATTTTTCTGCCTTATGTCAGCTTTAAGCAGTCACTAAGGGCAGTCAGGTTCCATAACATAGTCTTCAGCTGAACGTGAAGATCATATTATTGAAACAAGATCTTTCTAGCTGACCGTACTCCAAATGCATGCTTTGGTGCCTGTAAAATCTATTTAAGGCCTCCTGGTTTTCCCCTTTCTATTCCTCCAAATACCAGGACAGTTAAGGAGGAACTTGCAAAATGAGGAAACTGTTAAGAAAGGGAGAAAGTATCAAACATTTATTTACACATCTGTTGTTGGAAATTACCAAGATCAGTTTCAGGAGAGTAGAGTTCAAATGCATGCTACATGACCAAAGAGAATGGATCATCCAACAATCATTTTCTATTCCGAAAGGCTCGGTAATGAAAACCGGACTCTTCATTTGACACAAAAGGGAAGAAGGAGGAGAAATTGGAAAGTAATATATTCAATTATAGAAGCCCTTTGCCAAGGCCCTATTGATTTCATGTTCTGACAATTTCAGTTAAGCCTCAGCAGGGAAAAGTTTCAGAAACAGGTCAAATCAAACACGTACAGGTTCCCACTCCTGGAACTCTAGTGTGTGACAAAAATGGTGGAGTCTTCACCAGGCATGGACTTTGGGGGTCTGCTTATATTGCCAGACTCCAGACCAGAGCTTGGAAGACTGTGGGTAAAAGAAGAGGCTGCAGAGATCCTGGCAGGCCCCGTGACTGCAGTGCAGTGAGTGGCTGACCCTCTCTGCTGAATTTGCTCTATTTCTCCGCCCTCTGAATCTACTCTGAATTCATTTCCTTTTTTTTTTTTTTTTTTTTTTTTTTTTTTTTTGAGACGGAGTCTCCCTATCGCCCAGGCTGGAGTGCAGTGGCACAATCTTGACTCACTGCAACTACCACCTCCCCGGTTCAAGTGATTCTCCTGCCTCAGCCTCCCGAGTAACTGGGATTGCAGGCACATGCTACCATGCCCAGCTAATTTTGTATTTTTAGTAGAGATGGAGTTTCACCCTGTCGGCCAGGCTGGTCACGAACTCCTGACTTTAAGTGATCCACCTGCCTTGGCCTTCCAAAGTGCTGGGATTACAGGCGTGAGCCACCACCGTGCCTGGCTGAATCCATTTTCTTTTCTGCTCCCACCTGGTGCATCCATCTCTACTCTCACCACCCGTCTATGGGAGTGGCTTCCTTCACGTGGTCATTGCCTCACCAGGTTCCCTGTGCCATGCTGGATGCTGGGGTGGTCGCAGTCCTGCCCTGGTCAGAGCAGTGCTCGCATGGCAGCATGGCAAATGTTTCTGTGGTGGACATGCCAGTTTGGTGGGAGCTCAGAGGAGGATGCCTGAATCACTCCGGGGATGGAGAGCTGGTGGGGGACTTCCTGATGAGGTGTCTTACGTTCTTGAAACCGGGAGGAGGTGGTTAGGTGGTGGAGGGTATTCTGGTGGAGAGAATTGCATGTACAAATATCTGAAGCAAGAGAGTGGCGTGTGCTCTGGATACGGTTCAGGACAGGGGGAGCCGTGTGTGTGTGTGTGTGTGTGTGTGTGTGTGTGTGTGTGCGCGCGCACATGTGCATGTGTGTATCTTTGAATGTACATTTACTGAGACCCTCCCCTGCACCAAGCACCATCGGGAAAGATGATATTTTTGCCGCTGTGAATGAGACAGTCTGGTAGGAGCCCGCTTTGTGAACAATGATGTGGGCTCTCATTGCAGCTGTGCTGAACCAGCTGTGTTGGGGCTTGCGAACCAGGAGAGCCAGACAGATCGTATTCTTTGGAGCCATATTTATCTGGGTTCCAATGTGTGACCTAGGGACAGATATTGTACAACTCTTCTGAGGCTCCTCTATAAAAGCAGAATCTCTTTCTTATACAGCATTTCAGTGCAGTGCCTGGAACATGGAATGTGCTCAGTATGTCCTGGTTCCTGGACCCATTCATAGCATTATCAATGCCATCGATCATTTTGGCATTGTGTTTTTCTAGGAATATGTGTTGTGAATTCCAGCCTTACACCTCAGGGGCACGCCTCCCTAGACAGGGACTGTTTCACCTGCTCCACCCTGCAGAACTGCCACCTGCCACATTCTGAGCAAAGGGAGATTCTGGTGCAGAGGAGGCTGGGACAGGCAAGGGTGGCAGGGGCGAAGGGTAGAGGAGTGGGCCAATGCAGAAAAGCACCTTGTACTTAAACTCTGACCCAGGCTCAGCATTTCACTGGATCTCAGAGACCAGACAAGAACCCTGGAGCTGGCCCCTGAATCCAGGATACAGTCCTGTCTGGGCATTTCTCTTTCTCCATAGGAAACAAGCTGGAAACTGTGGACATCAGGGTGCCCTCTGTATCCTTTCTCCCATATTTCCTTTTTCTCATATGTAACAGAATGTTGAGGGAGATTTGTTTACCCTGCTGTCTTGGAATTCTAGCTCAGGTTCACAGTTTAGGGCAAAGGTGCCAAGAATCCCACATTCTTATCTCAGAATCCACCAGTGAGCCGCTGGCTGCTGGGCCCAGCCCCCTTGCCGTCTGGGAGACTCTCCTTGAGGACTGCCACACCTGCCCCTCAGTACAGAAAGAGGGCATTTCAGAGCTCAGGAAGAGAGGCTGTGGGTGGAGAGGGGAGGACTCTCTTCCCAAAGTCAATTAGAGGAAACCAAGTTTAATAGAGAAAATATCTAAAGATGAAAGGGAGGAATCATTTGGAGTGCAAATACATGAGAGAAGAGTGGAAGTTGAGACACTTGAATTAACCCAGGAAACAAGACGGAAAGAACAACACAAGGAAAAATAGATAGAAATACAGGAATAAAAATAAAAACGACATCTGTTTCTGGGGAATGTAAAAAAGAAAAAAGAGAAAACTTGGAAGGACCAAAGAATACAGAAAGGCAGAAAAACACAGAAAAATTAAAAAGATAGAAGAGTGAAAGGTGCTTATGTAAGCCCAGAAAAACAGACAGACAGAAAGAACTCATCTAGACCAGAGAGAGAGAGAGAGAGATGAAAAAGTACAGAACAGAAAAAATTATACAGACGTAATACAGAAAGAAAAATACAGGAAGGCCGAGCGCGGTGGCTCATGCCTGTAATCCCAGCACTTTGGGAGGCCGAGGTGAGTGGATCACCTGAGGTTAGGAGTTAAAGATCAGCCTGACCAACACTGGCCAACATGGTGAAACCCTATCTCTACTAAAAAAAAACACAAAAATTAGCCAGGCTTGTTGGTAGGCACCTGTAATCCCAGCTACTTGGGAGGCCGAGGCTGGAGAATTGCTTGAAACCAGCAGGCAGAGGTTGCGGTGAGCCGAGATCATTCCACTGCACTCCAGCCTAGGCGACAGAGCGTAACTCCATTTCAAAAAAAAGAAAAAAATACAGGAAGGCAGACAACTATATAAAGACCCCTACACACACACACACACACACACACACACACACACACACACACAGGCCCACACAAGAAAGAACATCAAACAGGAAGTGAGACAGGAAGGTAGAGATGAGGCTGAGCAGATGAGGGATGGTCCCTTCCTGACCTGGCACAGGCGGGGGCGGGATTCCATCTGTCAGGATACCCCCAAGGCAAGCAATGGCATCTGGAGGTGCTTCTGGAGACCTCGAGGAAGGCAGCCTTGTGTCCTGCCACATCAGCCAGTGCAGTCACAGAGAGGTGTGGGCAGGACCCCCAGGGGCCCCCAGACCTCCCAACCAGGGCCAACCAGGAGACGGGGAGGGCTGCTAGGGGCCTGCAGCAGAGGGAGGCGAGGGCAGGTACCACTGTGCTGGAGGTGACCATGCTGGAAGCCCAGGCCACAGGCGACACTTACTACAGAAAGGAAAGAGAAGAAAAGGAAGGAGGAGGAGGAAGGAAAAAGACTCTGTGGCCTGGGAAGATCTGGCTTGCGACATTTCCGGTGACTCTGCAAGGTGGTCACTGGCTAAGCAGCTCAGGGCTCACCCCGAAGAGCAGAAAGTGGGGAAGCAATCATTGTGTTGACCTCTATTTGTCTATAAAAATATTTTAATATAGCTGCATACTCCATATCTGTTGCTGAACTCTGTATCTGATGGTCGTCACTTAAGAGGGGCGGCACCTGATGTGTGTCGCAAAAGCTGACATCCAGGCTCCGAGACGTCCTTCTATCTGCCAGGCGGGAGTGCAGTTATTGACCAGGACTGGACTCTTTCCTGACGATGCCACCTCTATGCACGGGGGGATGAGAGGGGAGAGAGGAGATTTAGGAGTAAGCACAGTCAAATAATTTTAAGGACATACAAATGAATCTGGGGCTAGGTACAAGGGGAGGGATGTTTTAAACTCTGCCGTGGACAGGAGCCTGAAGAACTCAGAAGGTGGAAGCAGAAATCATGGCACTGAAAAGGCCTGATGCATTCTGCAGAGGATTGTGCACTCCCTCGGGTTTCTGCTTATCCTGTTTTAATCAAAAAATGGAATGTTCAGGGAGACATCTGTAGCCCGTGGAAGAGGTATTGGGCTGGAAGACTGGCATGAGGAAGGGGCCATCTGTGGGTCTGGATGGGTGTGGGGATGTGTGGGAGAAGGGGCCCCATGGGAATTAACAGTGCGATGCAGAGCATGGTGCTGAGCCTTAGGTGGTCCTGGGTATGGAGCAGGACAGAGGATAATTGTCAAGAGAGACATTGAGCCCCTCAGTGTGGCTGGAGGGCAGAGCAGGCACAGAACACAGGGCTGGAGGAAGGCGTGGGCCAGACAGGGAAATTGAAGCTGTCGCAGCTGGTGAAGCCACCACAGGGGCCTTAAAATGCTGTGCGGGGGAGAAGGCCAAGGTCACCCAAGACTCAGCAGACCGAGGAGGGACAGTCCTAGGCTGCGATGGTGGAAGGTGGGTGGCTGGGCCAAGAGAACGTGCAAGGACAATCTGAGCACTCACTCGGTGAACTGCCACCTCGGGCCCAGTGCTTTGCTAGTGCTGGGCACCCTGGCCTCTTGTTGAACAGGTCAAGGAGGGACTGTGATCTCCTTTAACAGTTAGGGGAGGCAGAGTGTATCAGCTAAAGTGCTTGACTGCAGTGGTTTAACTAAATAGGGGCTTATAGTTCTGCCCTAATGAGAAGACAGAGGTAGGCAGCCCAGAACTCACGCTGTGGCTCCACGACGAAGTAGGGCCGGGGCTCTTACTGTCTGTCCTCTCTGTCCCCAGGTTGTAGATTGAATTCTGTCCTTGAAAAAGAGTTGTTCAAGTCCTAACCCCCAGTACCTGTGAATGTGACCCTGTTGGAAACAGGGTCTTTGCAGATGGAATCAAATTAAGACGAGGTCACACTGGAGTAGGGTGGGCTTTAACCCCATATAACTGCTGTCCTTGTAAGAAGAAGAGCAGAGACTCAGGGAAGAAGGCCTTCTGCTGGTGGAGGCAGCGATGGGAGTGAAGCGGCTGCAAGCCAAGGAATGTTAGAGACTGCTGGCAACCACCAGAAGCCAGAAGAGGAAAGAAAGAGCCTTCAGAAGTGGGCACGGAACTGCTTACACCTTGATTTCAGACTTCTAGCCTCCAGAACTGGGAGAAAAGACATTTCTGTTTTTAGCCACCAGGATTGTGGTAAGGAGTGACAGCAGCCCTAGGAACCAATATACCTCCATAGTACAGCCTTTAAAACTATTCTCAAGGTCACAAGGTGGCTGAGTTCCAAGCAGGTAGGTGCAGAAAGGACAAAGAGAAAAAGGCGGTATCTTGTTATCAGGAAAGCAGTAGCTTTTACAGAGGAGCTTCCCAGTAGACAACTGCCTGTTCTCATTGGCAAGGGAGGTTACATGTCTAACCCTAGTGGCTAGGGAGTATGGGGAAATGAGCTTCTTTTTTTTAAAAAAATCTGCTTTTATGTGTAAAAATTATATAATATAAAAATTTATAATAAATGTTAGATATAATTTACATGAATTAAAATTAACCAATTTTAAGTGCACAATTAGCCAGTTTTGACAAATGCATTTGTCATATAACCACCACTAGTGTCTGGATATAGGACATTTCTGTCACCCACAAAATTCCTTTGTGCAACTTTGCAGTCAATCCCTTCCCCCATCCCCAACTCCTGGAAACTACTTATCTTTCTTTCATTGTAAATTTGCCTTTTCTATAATTTAACAGAAATGGAATGGCATAGGTTTGTTCCTCTTTATTGTGAAGTGGTATTCCTTTGTGTAGATGTATACAATTTGTTTACCCATTAAGAAGGTGGTAGGTATATGCACTGATTCCCACGTTGGCTATTATGAATAAAGCTTCTGTGAACAATTTTATATGCGACTTTATGTGGACATATGTTTTCATTTATCTTGCGTAAATACCGAGGGGTGGAATGGCTGGGTTCTTCTGTAGGTATAGGTTTAACTTTATTAGAAATTGCCCTGCTGTTTCGAAAGTGGCTGTAACATTTTACACTCCCACCAGCAATGATGTTAGTTTCTCTGCATCCTCACCAATACTCGGTTTTGCAAGTCTTACTCATTTTAGCCATTTCAGTGGGTGGGTAGTACCTTCTCATCGCGGTCTTAATCTGCATTTCTCAGATCTTCTTCATGTGTTTATTTGCCATTCATTTTATCTTGTTTGGTGAAGTGTTTGTTCAGATTTTTTGCCCATCTGTTAAACTGGATTTTGTTTTCCTACTACTGAGCTGTAGATGTATTTATAAATTCTATACGGAAATCCTTTATTATATGAGATTGCATATATTTTTGCCTAATCCATTACCTGCCTTTCATTTTCTTAACAGTGTATTTAAATTTTGAAACAATTCAAAATTTGTGTCTTATCTCACAAAATCTAAACCAAGGGTCACTAAGACTTTCTGTTACGTTTTCATCTGGAAACTTTGCAGATTTAGTGTTTACATTTAGGTCTAGGATTCATTTTGGGCTAGCTTTTGTATATGGTAGGAAGTAAAGGATAAGGTTCATTTATTTCTTTGTTTCTTCATGTGGATGTTCAATTGTTTTAGTGCCATTTGTTGAAAAGATTGTTTTTCCCTCATTCAATTACCGTGGTACCTTTGTGGAAAATCAGTAGACCATACATATGTGGCTCTATTTCTGAACTCTCTACTTTGTTCTAGTCACTTATGTGTCTATCCTTACCCCAATACCATACTGTTGCACTTACTATAGCTTTATAGTAAGCCTTAAAATCAGGCCGTGTGAATCCTCCAACGCTTCTTTTCTCAAAATGGTTTTGACTCTTCTAGGTCCTCTGTATTCTCTTACAGATTTTCTAATTAGCTTGTATTGTTCTACCATATACACAAAATAAATAAAGTCTGCTGGCATTCATTTTGATTGGCATTGTGTTGCATCTATAGATCAATATAGGGAGAAGCGACATCTTAGTGATATCGAGTTCTCTGACCTATGAACACAATGTATAGTTCTCCTTTTTTTTAAGTCGTCTTTTAAATTTTCATTCTGCGAGGTTTTTTTTAGTTTTCATGTATAGATCTTGCATTTTATAAAATGTATTCTTGGTCGGGCGTGGTGGTTCACGCCTGTAATCCCAGCACTTTGGGAGGCCGAGGCAGGTGGATCACGAGGTCAAGAGATCGAGACCATCCTGGCTAACACGGTGAAACCCCATCTCTACTAAAAATACAAAAAATTAGCCGGGCGTGGTGGCGGGCACCTGTAGTCCCAGCTACTTGGGAGGCTGAGGCAGGAGAATGGCATGAACCCGGGAGGTGGAGCTTGCAGTGAGCCAAGATCACGCCACTGCACTCCAGCCTGGGCAACAAAGCGAGACTCCATCTCAAAAAAAAAAAAAAAAATTATTCTTAAGGATTTCACATTTTGATGCTATTGTAAATGGCATTTTTATTTTGAGTTCCAGTTCATTGCTAGAATACAGAAATACAATTGATTTTTGTATATCAATCTTGTACTTTGTACCTTTCTTTAACTCAGTAGTTCCAGTAGCTTTGTTGCCAGAAGATGGGTCTTGATCCAAATCCTAAAAGGGGGTCTTGGATCATGTGCAGGAAGGAATTCAAGGCAAGTCACAGTGCAGTGAGAAGATGTCATTTATTGAAAACTACTCAGTTACAGAGTCGGACATCCTCAGAAAGCAAGAGGAGGAATGTGCTGTCTTTGTTTTTTGTCATTGTTGTTCAGTTTTTGTTTTTTTGAGATAAGGTCTCCCTCTGTTGCCCAGGCTGGAGTGCAGTAATATGATCATGGCTCACTGCACCTTGACCCTCCCAGGCTCAGGTGATACTTCCACTTCCGCCTCCCAAGTAGCTGGGACTACAGGCACCCACCACCACGCCCAGCTAATTTTTGTATTTTCTGTAGAAATGGCATTTCACCATGTTGCCCAGACTGGTCTCGAACTCCCAGGCTCAAGTGATCCACCCACCTCAGCCTCTAAAGTGCTGGGGTTACAGGTGTGAGCCACCATGCCTGGGCTATCTTTGTTTTAAAACCTTCTTATATAGGGGTTTTACCTTTGTAAAGGTTAAGCTAAGCTCTGTCTATGTGTGGGTGGGCTGACAGCATGGCAAAATTTATTGTTCTGTTGATTTAGAGAAAATTATTCTTTTATTTTTATTTATTTTTTAATTAATTAATTTATTTTTTTGAAATGGAGGCTCACTTGGTCACCCAGGCTAGATTGCAGTAGCATGATCTTGGCTCACTGCAACCTTCACCTCCCAGGTTCAAGCGTTTCTTCTGCCTCAGCCTCCTGGGTAGCTAGGACTATAGGCACGCGGCACCACGCCCAGCTAATTTTTGTATTTTTGGTAGAGACAGTGTTTCACCATATTGGGCAGTTTGGTCTCGAACTCCTGACCTCATGATCCGCCCGGCTCAGCCTCCCAAAGGGCTGGGATCACAGGCATGAGTCACCGCACTTGGCCCCTTGCTTTTTTTAGTGAATAAATACATCAAAGCATAAATATAATTATCTTAAAATAATATATTGTTATGGGTATTAGGACATCTGGACTTTCCATTGCTGTAAGATTATGTTCTTTCAGGTACATTTAAGCTGTTTTCTCAACTGTAAACATCTTATGACCGTGGTTCGTGACTGGCAAGTAATGTACCTCGCTAGTTTTAAGATGGAGTCGATTTTAAAATGATGTCACCTTGGTTCTCCTGTGCTCCTATTTCTCTAACAGCTTTATCATATATTTCTTAGTCTGGACACAGTGGCTCACACCTGTAATCCCAGCAACTTTGGGAGGCCAAGGCTGGCAGATCACTTAAGCCCAGGAGTTTGAGACCAGCTCCAGCAACACAGCAAGACCCTGTCTCTACTGAAAATTCTGAAGAGTTAGCCATGCACGGTGTTGCGCACCTGTAGTCCCAGCTAGTCGAGAGGCTGAGGTTGGGAGGATTGCTTGAGCCTAGGAGGTCAAGCTGCAGTGAGCCATGATCGTGCCACTGAGGTCAAGTCTGGGTGACAGGAGTGAGACCCTGTCTCAAAAATAAACAAACAAACAAATAAATAAATAAATATTCCTTAAGATTTTTCTACATAGACAATCATGTCTTTTTGAGTGGAGTCAGTTTTACTTACTCCTTTTTGTTAGTTTTGGAGTTTTTTTTGAGAGAGGGTCTCACTGTGTCGCCCAGGCTAGAATGCAATGGCATGATCATGGCTCAGTATATCCAGGCTCAAGCAATCCTCCCACCTCAGCCCTCTGAGTTCCTTGGCCTCCCAAAGTGCTAGGTTTACAGGTTTAAGCCACCGTGCCTGGCCTACTTATTCATTTTTAATCTCTGCCTTTAATTTCCTTTTCTTGCCTTATTGCCCTGGCTAGAATCTCTATTTTGGTGTTGAAAAGAAGTGCTGTGATAACAGACATCGTCATCTTCTTCTTGAACCTAGGGGGAAAACATCAGCCTTTTACCTTTAAGTATGATGTTAGCTGACATTTTTTGTAGATCCTCTCCAGGAAAGTATTTTTTTAATTGGCTATATTGCTGCCCAAATCTATTTGAGGCTTTTCAAGAAAAGAAAGGCGAATGGATATGGGGAAGGTACTTCTTTATGCATTCAGCTCTGTGTTTTAGCTGTGTGATACTCTATCAGGAAATAGGCATATCTTTTTATTCAAAGATTTAAGTATGGGATGTTGTTGATATTAAATGTGACCATGTGTGACCATACTTATCTTTATAAACAGCATGCTTGGGAGGGGCAGGCTTTGCCAGGGAACTAACTCACTCTCAGTCCATTGGGAGGCAGTGTAGCCCGTGGTTAGGGATGTGGGCCCAGAGGCCTGGGCACCCTTTTCCAACTCAGTTCTGTAATCTTGTCCAAGTTACTGAACATTTCTGTGTTGCAATTTCCTACCTGCAAAATGAAGATCTTCATAAAATCTACTTCCAGGGCTTCTGAAGACTTAATGAGCAAATACGATTAAGTGCTTAAAACAGAGCCTGTTTTCTGGTGCATTTTTAAGAAGGACTTCGTTGGCATAAGGCTGTATTTACACACAGGTTTTCAGTAGCAGGTTTATTGCCTGAAGCAAAGAACAGCCATATCATTTTTTAAATCCTCTCCTGGAACCTCGTATTAAGGTTTTTTTTTTAAGATGAGAGGGTTGATTTCTGTTGTTTCACAATATTGTTTGTGCAATACATATCTTTTAAAATCTTGTGCATTGCATAGGCAATTACAGGATTATAATGGTTGCCCGCAATACTCTCGAACTTAATGCTGTCTCTGCACTTGGAGGCCGAGCCTGAATTTGACCTTCTGATGTGCTCATTTTGACCACTTGACAGCAGAATGGTGTGTAGAGCCTACGCTGCTCCTGGGTCAGCCCATCTGGGTGTGAGGATCACTGTGAAGCCCCCAGTTGGCTTCAGACTCTGATTTCCTACCAATAAACTCTAATTAAAGGGGACAGAGGCATCTCTAGGAAGGCTGCCTTTCCGTCAGCATGCCCCAAGACCTGGGTGCTCTTCTTCCTGCCTGGGGCGGGTCTGGAGGCGGGGCCAGGGAGCCTCTTGCCAGCAGGGGTGAGGTTACCCTGAGCCTGCTCCAATGTCCTGCAGCAGCACCAAGATATTGACATATAAGGAAGATCACTTAGGAGCTGGCTGGCAGGCCTTCAAGGGTCCTTTCCTCTTCACTTGAACTCTTTTTTTTTTTTCCTGTTTCCTCATACTCTTGGAGGGGTGCAGTCATAGCCAGCTTTGCACAGGACTTTCTACAAGAGTTTCCCACCTGAAGTCCCTTCTTCAGGCAGGGGTCTGCATTGCACAGTCACTTAGTTGTCTGTCCCTGGTTTTCTTTTGATCAGACCAGTGAAAACCTTACTCTACATATTGAGTTAAAAAAAAAAAAATTAAAAAGTGCCCTTGATTCTATTTGGACACATGTGCATAGTGTTTTATTCTTCTCTGCCTCCCATGCAGTGGTGGGGGATAGTCAGTGCATGATTAGGAGGTTAAACTGTATTAACCAGGATTTCCTGGTGTTATCCTTTACAGTGGGATGGGTAGAGCTTCAGCGTCTCCTTCCAGAACTTCCAGGAGTGTCTGGCCAGCTCTTGTCCTCCCCGTGCCAAGATGTTCTGCAGGCTGTTCCCTGAGAGTTGCATGCCTCTGCCACACCCTTTCAGTTGTAATTGTGACACCAGCGCAGAGAGATATTGATTCAGGTAGCAAAGCAGACATTATCCTTTCCCTTGATTGTCATGAGATGCCCCAGTTAGGTGTGGATCCCGAGGCACCCATGTCATTGTCCTCCAAACCGTGCCTGCAGCCCCAGGTGATGTTGCTGAATTATACATGGGTAGAGGCTTTCAGCAGCGCTGTTTTTCCACCAGTGCACAAAGCACTGTGTTTGTTACAGGAGGGATTTTACATGTGGATCTCCAGGCCCTGCAGAAACCGCAGAGCTACAGGGAAACAGGTAACTATTTAACTGAGAGGGCACATCAGGGTGTGAGTTTAATACAAATGAGAAGCAGATACATTGAGTGTAACTTTCTATTTGAGTTATTTCCTTGAACACACACACACACACAAATGCTAAAAGTTTAAATATTAAACCCATGTGGTTTTCGAAACAAAGAGAAACAAAGAAAGTCAAGAAGGAACAAAGAAAAGTTTTACGGGCCACATTTAACTCTCCTCTCTGGTCAGATAAGAATCTGAGACCTACAGCTCCTCCTAAATGACGGTAATTACTGGTTTTGTGATTCAGTATCTTTCTGTTCTCTGTGCCTTCTTCATTCTTATTTTACTCTAGTTATATTAATACGTCCTCACTTCCCTCCAACTAAAACACAAAGCAAAGAAAAAAGACTCCCTTCATTAGAGTGACTGAAAGACCATCTTGCACACAGTAGGTGCAGAAAAGCTATTTGTCAGATGCATAAATGACTTCCTCATCACTGTGGATCCTATCTCCATGGTTATGTTAATTCGTCATGTTACGAAACATGGCAGCTACCCGGTGCCAATTCTTGAGACATAACATGTTTGAGAAACACTTTGGAAACAAATGGAAGCTCCTGACTGCAAGGGAAGGAAGGAGGGAAGGTGGGCTGGTTATGTTGAGGATTAGATTCAAGTAGTTTGTTTTCTGGTATTTTGAATTCTTCAGGCAGTAAATGACCCAATCAGAACGGCCTCTCTGGATCTGTGCCTGCGTTCTCCCCTTCACGTGTTTCCCTAACGTCTGTGACCTCCATTAGTGTAAATTAATATAAGCGTGGAAACGGGACTTCTCTACATGTATGATATTTATTCATCTAACGAGCAGTTTTTGCAGGTCACAGAGGCCAGCCTGCAGAAGGTTCTGCACCGTGTCCATGCTCAATGTTGTACTGAAACTTCGGATGTTTGCCATCTGTCTTGCTACTAAGTTAGGCTCTCTCACAATATCCTCAATGGTGAGTTTTCTTCTGTCAATTGGACAGGTAAAGACCAAGAAGGAGGATTTTTTCCATGCCTGGAACTCGTGTCTGCACCACGTGGCTTCTCTGTCCCTGGCACACACTCACCGAGGTCACTTGGCTCCTGTTGAATATTTGTAATTGAGTGACTCAGGGGTCTGCGGGTCCCTGGAGACACAGCTCTGCAGGGAAAGGCAGTCCATATGTTGAATTTAGGACCCCAAATGACTTACAGAGACTTGAAGCTTGTGGTAAATCAACTCCCAACTTACTAGAAACACTGACCATGTGACACCCACAAAGCCTGACGCTAAACCAGTGAGGAACAGCTCACTTAACACAACCTGACAATCACACACAGCACTTGACAGGAGCCAGTTGGCAAAACGCCCGCCCCTCAGCAGTGGCCCTCTGCCCGGCCATGATCTAATTCCTAAATGGGAGGGTGTTTTAACAGGGGTCCTGCCTGAGGAATTTTAAGTACCAGACTTACTTAAACCTAATCATCAAATTAGCAAGAAACTGGGTCAACCTTCTAAAGCAGTGGTTCTCAACCAGGGGCAATTTTGCAGTGTTTGGATGTTTCGCAATGTTTAGAGACATTTTTGGTTGTCACACTGAGAGGGCTAGTGCCCCTGGTGCGTAGTGGGTGGAGGCCAGGGATGCTGCTAACCATGCTACAGGGGACAGACCACTCCCCTGCAACCAAGAATTATCTAGCCCCAAATGACAGTAATGCTGAGGCTGAGAAACTTGAATATTCATTTTGGCTTCAGTAGACCAAAATAGCAAAATAAAATGAAACACTGAATACCAAGTGAGATCCACGACCGCTTATCATTGAAATTATTGTTTAACTTCAACAACCATCATTTTGTTTATCGTCATGTCCTGACTCTGTGGGAAGAAAGTGTTAAAAGAGAAAGGCCAGTCATTCACTGAGTTGGTAGCTTTATGGGATTTTTCATCACACTGGGTCGCTGCTGGCCCTGGGAGGGCTGGGTTTGGTCACACCACAGCTTGCATCTGGGGCACCCTCTCACGGGGTGGAGATGGGGGCTCCTCGGTGGGATCAGGGCAGGTGTTATGGCCAGGAACCTAGGAATGTGCCTGCATCCAACACAACCTCCCAGCCTGACCATCCCCCTTCCTCCCTAACTGGGCAGTTCCAAAAGAGCAAAGTGCATGTGATTCAGTGCCATGTGACTGTACCTGCAGGAATGTGTGGGAGCCGCCCCAGGAGCTCTGATGAGGGCTGAATTGGAGTGAGTGCTTTAGGCTCAGACTGAGCCCAGCTTCTTCCTTCCTTCTAAAAACCAGCTCTTGGGACCTTGCACCTTTGGGTGAGCCTCCTAACACAGGGCTCCGGAGTAAATGTGCCAAGAGCACAGGTTTCTCATGGGATGGGAAGCAGGGGCCCCATGGGAACACCTCCCCAGAGACTGGTCTCTGCACAGTGACCACACTCTGAAATGACCATGACCACATTAGCCTTCCTGATTCTGACTGAGTTCCACTTTCTGCTTCCTGGGACATGGAGGAGGAGCAAGGAGAGGGACCAGGAGCATCAGGGACTATGGGTCATGAAGGCACAGGATTGGGTCCCCTCATTTGCAGACTCAAAATTGTTAATTTATTGCCCGCCTACAGTATATCAGGCTCAGAGAAACTGATTTATCTTAATTGAACTCAAAAATGAGTAATATTTAAATCTGAATGCCAGTTTATTCATCAGAAATAAAATCTAACCACCAAGTCATCAGTACGTGCCCTATCTGTTCTACAAGCATATCTTCAGATAGAATTCAGTTATAATTAGGAGGTTGCAGCAGGTCACACTATCAGGACAGCTCGTGCCCTCAGGCCTGGCTGGAGATCTGAGTGTCCCCTGTGACCTACTCCAGACCCTGGAGCCCACAGGGTGTCTACTTCCCTGGACTATCTTGGTACACTCAGCATCAACCTCATTCCTTTAAGAAATTTATGTAAACCACCCTTCTTCTGTTGGTGGGTTATTTCTTCAGAAATGTTGATCAGGCTGAAACATGTCTGGGGTATGAAACAGCACTCGAGACACCCTGATTGAAGGTGAGTGTGTCTTGGACCTTCTCATTCACTGTATGTAGACTTGTACTGGCTTCAGTCTCAGGGGTGGTGTGGCCCTGGCTCCTCCCTCTGGGCCCCTACATACTGACCACAGATACTGCCCTTCCTGGGACATGAGGATGGACTATATGGACTCCAGGTGAAAAACTTCTAAACATTCAGAGATGTGATTAAGTTTGAAAAGGGAGGGGGAAGTCAAAGAATCACTGCAATTAACTTCACCTTAGAAACACAGTCGTTGAGCCTCAGGCTGCACAGCATGCTTGCTGAGAGCACAGTGGAGCTTAGTGTGGACTGAGGATAGGGGCTCTGGAGTCAGGTCACCAGGTTCAGACCCTGGCTTTACCTCTACCAGCTGTGTGACTGTGAGTGAGTTACCCTCTCTGAGCTTCAGTTTCTTCCTCATTTATAACATGTAGAGAGCATGATATTTACCTCGTGGGGCTGTTGGAAGGATTAAATGGGACAACGCTCCAAAGCTCTTACCTTTGCATCTGGCTCATTGTTAATGTTTAATAAAACTTTTTCATTACCGCTAATCACTACCCTATGAAAACCTTAGTTCTTATAACCAAAGTAGACATTTCGACCTTGTTCCTGAAAGGGAAGAAAAAGAGGAAAATGAAACAGGCTAAGTCTGAGTGTATGAGTTCTTCACACCAGGAGAAAATATCAAGGATTTGATGATGGCACAGTACAAAATAAATCCAGATCAACTCTGAACCTTTTATTGGTTCATAACCACAGTAGCACAAGTGATAATTTTCAGGCAATTGGCTTCAGGTTCAATGTCAGACAAAGAGGACTTGGAAGTATAAATAAAGTAATGGAAGAAAAATCATAAGAATTAGTTCAGTGACAGCCTTTAGAAAGCCCAGGAATGTTTTGAAATCGAGAAATCCATCTGTAATGAGGAGGTCTGTACAGATACAGAACGGGTCCTAAAGATAAGGATACTAACATCCTTAACACTATAACACAGTAACCCTAGCCAGTAAAATTTCACCAGCATGTCATTACATTCAAATAGCATGTTACCCTCTGGCAGAGGCCTCCAGGGGATGGGAGAAGAAGTAGAAGGAGCCCATCTGTCTTCAGTGACCAGACCCAGATGTTGCCTTTGGAGCCTTTCAAAAGAAGAATGCATAAGAAGGAAGAGAAGGATCAGTCTGTTAAAGCAGAGTCTTTTTTTTTTTTTTTTTTTTTTTTTTTTTTGAGACGGAGTCTCGCTCTGTCGCCCAGGCTGGAGTGCAGTGGTGCTATCTCTGCTCACTACTCTGGGGACTACAGGCACCTGCCACCATGCCTGGCTAATTTTTTGTATTTTAGTAGAGACGGGGTTTCACCATGTTAGCCAGGATGGTCCCAATCTCCTGACCTCGTGATCTGCCCACCTTGGCCTCCCAAAGTGCTGGGATTACAGGCGTAAGCCACCATCCCCAGCCTAAAGCACAGTCTTAATGTCACCCCAGATGACAGTGAACTCAGAATTTAGCCATTTTTATTAGGAACAAATGGAAAAAAGCCTTCTGGCATCTGTCTCCGTTTGTCACCTGAAGACTCGGGAAAACCGTGTTTGAAATAAAAATGGTAAGCAGTCTCCAGTGGTTTCTGCAGTGGGATGTAACTGTTACCATGATAAATTGTTGTTTTTCTGTGATACACATTTTTATCTCGCCCTAGAAAGAGCAGTTCTGAAGCTTGGTGCTGTCTGAACCCCTAAGCGTGTACCAATTCCTAAACAAAAAAGGAGAAAGGAGGCACTTTTATTAAACAAATTACATCCACCACTTCCCAGCTCTGTGCAGAATTGTCTCTTGCTTTTCTCATTCTCGAAGCTTGTGAGTTCTTCTCATTATGCAGCAGCAAGTTCTCTTTCTGGTTCCTAATAAAGTGACTAATAATTTAGGATGTTCACATTAAGAGCAGGCTATAATTATGATTAGAATATATAATAATGCGGATTTCTGCCTATTGGGGATTAATTTCCGACTCCTCTCAAGGATGTATTTGTTTTGAAACAAGACTTTCTTTGTTAATAAAAACATGATCGCATGTATTATTAAAGCATTATTTCTGTATTTTATTCATTAGTGCTTGTTCCAGTATGCTCCCCGGGACCAGCATTTTCCTCTCAGTTGTTAATGGGACTATTCTTTATATATACTGCATTCACCTTGATTTAGCTTTAGCTTTGGCATTCATCTTCTAGGAAATTATGGGAATATCCCTACCACCTCCTCAAATGTGCATTACATTATGCAAGCTCAGATAAACAAACTGCCACAACATCAACCAGTAGTCCTGTGTGAAGCCCCTTTTCACTCAATTAAACCCAGATCATGAAGGACAAACCGGACTTGGAGTAAAACCAGAAGTTGCAAGACAGCACTTCTCATTCTTTGACTGTTGGGTTTCTGCAGTGTTTTTCTGTTACTACTGGAGGTGGAGGCCTGGAGGGGAGGGGAAGAGTGGGAGGACCAGAGGTGCTAGTTGGCTGTGACACCTGTGTGCCTTCCTCTCCCCCAGCACCCATCTGCTGGTGTGTCTAGCTTTAGAGAAGTCTCATGTGGCCTCACACAAGCGGCCTGAGGGAGGGTGGGAGGGAGCCCTGGGTGCCACTGCCCCTGCTTCTGGCCCGTCTTTGTCTAGCACCTGTTAAATGTGTGGGCAGTGGAAACCAGTGAGAAGATCTGTTGCGCCAAGAATAGGCGGATGGAATTCACTGCCAAATCCCAGTAGGCCCAGCATCTTGGAGGCCCCAACACTGGGGAAGATAAGGAATGTCCCCTGGCTTTGTTTTCTCTACTTCAATCACACAGCTGAATCCTAGGCCTATGAGCAGTGCCTGTGGGAAAAAGGTGAACTTGGGAATTGAGGGTCACCATTTCACAGAGTGTGTGATGGCCAGGAGCAGCCTGGGGAGTCTAGGGAGTCCAGGGACATTGGGTCTCTGATGTTTGAGGTCTGGAAATCCAGGACTTGGCAGGATATGGAGGGACATGAAAGTGAGAACTCACCTTCTGACTGTTCTCACACATAATATTGCTTTGAGGGAGAGCAACAAAGATGGCAGCCAACTGGAAGTCAGAGGGAGGCGCCTGGTGAAACGGAGACCAGCAGAAGTAGGAGCATGGAGGTCCCTTGTGCTACCATCAAGGAGGGCTCTTAGACAAAAAAGATGAGAAAGAAATTTGACTGGATGGTGGTGTTGTAGTACGTAAAAATCTGGCAGAGCATACCACTTTGCCAAAGTGGATTTGAATTTCATGGCGCATTGGCCAAGAGACATGGGAAGAGAAGGTTTAAGAACACAGCCTGCCCACCATGATGGCAGCTCTGTGAAAAGCTCTCCTCTGACATCCTACAGGTTGTGCCCATAGGTCTTCATGCTGGGGTTCCCTCCCCGAGCTTCTCCATCTCCCCAAGCCGTGTAGTTAAACTTCAGGTTTGGGTCAGCTGGGCCCTAAGAAGACCCCAAATGCTGTTTTCTGAAGAAGTGCTGTCACACCCCTGAACTTGGGAGCTTGTCCCTGAAGAACACTGTCTTGAGAGACTTTACTGACTCACTCTCCTTTGAAGGAAGTGAGAAATTCTGAGGTGGTTTTTTTATCACCAGTGACCTGAGAACTCTGTTGCACTGGGGAGAGGGGGAAGAAAGGCAAAAGCCAAGTCTGACACCTAACAATATGTGTTTTATGGAGGACTCTCAAGAACAGAAGTTAGTGACTGTACTTGACCTGGCTGCTAATGAAATGCCACCCTTTGAGCCCAGTCTAATGGCCAACACACAGCCATCTGTGTAATGATTATAGCTGTCACAGCCACCTCCATCTATAGAGAATTTTCTCTTTGCCAAAGACTCGCCAAATGCTTGGCCCTTGTAATTTGTTTAATTTCTACAGCAACCTTGCAAAGCCCACTGAGGAAACTGAGGCTCGGAGGGGTGAACAACTGCCTGGGGTCACACGCTAGTAAGCTGTGGCATTATGACTTTGCCCCGGGGCCAGCTAACCCTACAGCTTTCCCCAGACAGGCAGTGGAGCTCCTCAGCCCCATCCACTGCACCCCTTAAGGGGTTTCCTTCCCACAGATGAATCCCAGAGAATGGGAGTTCTGGTGTTCTTGAGTTTTTGGAAGTGTTTCTTTGTGTATTTATTTATAGTAAAGTTAGCATGTACTGCTTCCTATTACTCTTACTGGGTTTGCCTCTGAACGGTGTTTCTTTTTTTTTTTTTCTATTTCACAGAGTTTCTGTGAAGATTAAATGAAATAACATAGGTGGAAGCCCTAGGGCCGTATAGGGCAAAGGGAGCCAACATTCAGTGAGGGCTCAGCCTATCAGGCCCTGTGCAAAATATTAGGGACAGAGCAACTCTAATCTCCCACTAGGCAGTAAGGAACCACTGCCTTCTCGGAAACTGAGGCACAGAGAGGTTAATAAGTTTTCCAAGATCACATAGTTCAAAGAGGCAGAAGGAAGACTCAAATCCCAGCAGACTGCTACCATCTGTCCATGTTGCAGGGCTCCTAGTGCTTGTTGGAGCTGAATCTGGGAGCTCAGCATTTCTGAAGAAACAAAATAAAATAAAATAAAAAATAAGTTCTTCCCACTTTTTAAATGTGTTTTTGCTCTTTTGTTTCCCACTCTGTGATCCAAAAATTGTACATTGTTTGATGGACTGCCCAGATCTGGTCTATAGCCCCTGTTCATTTAACTTCTAGTATCTAAGTACTTTCAAAATATGGTTACATTAATACTGAAATTGATGGGCAAAAGTAACACAAAAAGTAAAAAGAGAAATTATTTGCACCAAGTGTACTTACTGTATTTGTGAGTTTTCCACTGGGAACATGATGGAGAATAAGACCTTCTAAACGGTGAATAAAAATAAAAGTATAGCTCTTGATTTATCATAGACACTCTAGATATAGTTTTGTATTTAAAAATATTATTCCATACCACATATTGTAAAGTTAAACATGTTTGCATTAAACATAAATTTAAATGTAGGTTTTAAAGGACAACATGTTCTAATCTCACAAAACATTTAGCAAATAACCTTTGAGCTCACATGAGCCACCCACACAAAAACCAAAATGAACTACAGGAAAAAAAACATAGAAAAAGCAACTGTCTGTTGACAACCAGATTTTCTTTCAGCTCTTTGAGTTTTTCTTCTATAAATAATCTGTATGTTTCAAATGTGGCCATCTTCTTGAAAGGTGCCTCCTGGCATGGTCTCATTTCAGTGTGTCTTAAAAACAAGAATTAAATGCGTAAATCATGGAAACTATTGAGTTTTTGGAGGGGAGATCTTGAAGATACATGCTCTTTAGATACCAAAAAGTGTCAAAATGAAGCATTAAGATGATGTATTATTTCTTCAATGCATCTGTTTATCTTTTGTGAAATCTCGAGTTTGATAAATCACCAGAGATAAAAACATCATTTTTAACCTATCAGAGATCCCAAGTGCCAGGAGGAAAAATAGTGCTTTGTCTCCTCTTTATGAATTTACCTCACTCTTTGCTTATGACTTATGAGATTTTATTTGCAGAGAAAACATAATGCTCTGTTAACTTGAAAATGATGGCTTTTACTCAGAAACATGAGAACCAAAAAGAAAAAAAAAAAAAGCAGCATTTATCCTCTGAGATACAATCGTTGTACAAGTTTTGATATCTACTTAAAGTAGCACAGAATGTTAGAGGGGGAAAATGATCACAAGGTAATTAAAAGTGAGGTTTTTCACCCATATTTCACCTTTGTCTACTGACACATAGAATCTCAGCTCTGGCATATCAAGGCAGATATTGAATACTTTTGAATTTTTATATAACATTAGTGTGTGTAAAGATTGCTGGCACCTATCTCTTGAGATTCTTTTTTGCCCCTGAAAATCACTCAGAAGTTCTCCCTTCATTGGCCACCTGGAAAATAAAATAATCTCATAGATTTTTATAACTATGGGTGAAAATTCTTCTGTGTCCAGGAGTGCAGCAAAAAAGGACTTTGTAGTAGAGATGGCTTCTAACCAGTTCTTTCTGTGAGCTGGAAGATTAAAGTGCATGAATCATGCAAGTAGGTTAGTCTAGAAAACATAACATAGCAGAAAAAAATGGCTTTCAAAAATGTTCAAAACAGCTGTTTCTCAGTATGTAAACCAGCCTCTTGGTGCAGTGGATATTAGAGTTCCTTGCCTTGTGCATATCTTATCATTCTTCAATCCTGAGCAGTTTAAGACAAAATAAATTTTATGCAAAAATAAATTTTAAGACAAAATAAATTTTATTCCAGGCCATGGACATGCAGTTGAGTTTTTCTAGTAATTGTGCTATTTTAAGGAGACACCCAGGTTCTGCCCTAACACCAGAGGTGCCTAAGGTCCCAGCTGCTCAGGACCTGTGGCAGCTGTGAGCAGCTGAGCTCAGTTTGCTCTGTTCTTTCTTCTTGCAAGAAGCACACAGACCGCGTTGGTCCTATGGAATAGAATCACGATATTGCCTCAGACCATAGGGCCAATACAGCAGAAGGTCCTGAGAAGCTGCGGCTTGCTTCATCTCTCAGCCTTCTACTGCTGCATGAAAAATCAACATTGAAACTATGGAGCTGCGCCTCCTGAATCTGGCATCTACTTAGTTATCCTTCGGAAACAATCCTGATGGGGAGCACCCTTCCTTCATTCCCTTATCCACCCTTCTCACCCCATATTTGTTGAAGGCCTGCTGTGGGCCAAGGACTGCATTACGCTCCAGGAATAAAAGGTCCAGTGTGAAACAGCCCCTGCTCCCAAGGAGCACTGGTCAGAACTGAGATGAGAGCCCCTAGACTAGGGGCCCCGAGAGAACACAGGAGAGACAGTAGCTGGGCACGGGGTGCAGAGTCCACGCGGCTCCCCACGAAGTTCCAGTGAGACAAGCAACATTTAAGAGTTTGCCTTTTGAAGGGCAGGTAGAATTTAGCTATCCAGAAGGTGGAAAGGACATTCTGAGCAAATGGAAGAACAAGGAGGGAGGCATGAAGTGCGTGGATGACTTGGGAAAGTGCTTGTGGCTTGGTGTGGTCAGGATGTAGGGCCAATGTGAGGGTGAACAGCAGGGTCCCATGGGGCCTGAGTGCCAAGGCCAGTAGCTGTCATTGTCAACTCCCACCATCAGTGGGGAGTCTGGGGAAAAGCTTTGGGAAGATTTCTTCAGGTGTGGAGGTGAACAGCTCTGAGGACAGGAACTGAGAAGCAACAGCAGCAGGTCTACGTGGCGGGGGGCGGTTCTGGAAGCGTGAAGGCAAAGGAACCTGAACGGCCTCCAGGTGGAGGGTGAGGTAGGAGGAAAGCCAAGGGTGACAAGGGAAAGGCTGCTTCTGGGCACCAAGGTGGAGAGGAGAGAATTGGGTCCAACTCAGCTTGGACGTGTGGCGCATGCGTGACCTGGGGCGACACATGCAGATGCCGAGACAGGCGTGTGGCAGAGAGGACTGCGGGGCCTCCTCATAACATCCAGGTCCTGAGCCTGAGCACTATATTAAATGGGAGGGTAAATCCCTGCGGGGTGGAAAACAGGATAGATGCCACGCCCGAGGCAATTGCAGCCGCCCTGTCCATTATCTTCCCAATTTAAGTGTGACACTGGAGTCCACAGTGTTTGTTTCCCAAAATGGGCTGACTCTTGTTCTGCTGATGGGACGGTGGTGGTGGTGGTTGTGGCCTCCAGCTGAGTGTTAGTGTCAAAGTTGTCCTTCCATGCAGGGGAAGGGGGATCTGCAGGTGGAACAGAGCTGGGCCATGGGGAGGCTCACCCTGGCTGCTGGAGATGACACTGGGGAAAAGATGCGGTGACAGCGGCTGCTGCTTCTGGCTGCCCCCAGCTGTACACCTTGCTCTTGGCTAAGACTGCAGCAGGCCCCAGGAAGCAGCCTTTGGCCATGGTGAGCCAAGGCCATGTCAAATAGGGGAGAGCGTGCCACTGTCCATCCTGGGGAGGGCATCCGCCTGCACACAGGGAGTCCCTGGGCTCCAGAAAGGATCTAGATAAGCGGCGCCATCATCTCTTCCTGAGTGAATGGTGCATTTGCCCCAAGCTGAAAGGGCTCTGCCTTTCAGGAAAGCAGGTGACCACTGTGCTCTGTCTCCTGACTTTGTGCCTGAGCAAAAGACTACAGATTGTTCCCGTAGCAACCAGCAGAGAGCCCTAAGCAGCAGGATGAAAGTCTTGGGTGTACAATGCCCCCCATGTGGAGAGAGGGCCGCTGCTTTTCTCCCTGAGCCCAGAACACGGCAGACGGGTTGGGCTCCTTCAGGCCCCCCAGCCCCTTTGGGAACTGCTCACATCTAGGATTTGGCAACCAGTTCTCCATGTCTCGCTCCTATGGTTCAGTCTAGAATAAAGACTTCCAAGATGTCAGTCAGCCCCCATTACGTTCCCATCCCCGGGACTGGCCAAACTGGCATTTTGCCTACCTAGGGAAATACAGTCTTAGTATAGACTCACTTAGTTTATTTGCTTAGAAGGTTTTCAGTACCTCCTATTTGCCAGACTTAGGACTCAGATTATCAGAACAATGTGATGCTTTTCAATCCAGCAGAGGGAATAGGATGTGAACACAGGGGCCACACACACGTGGAGCAGGAGAGCCCGTGAGAGGTGCAGGCTCCGTGCAAAGCCACAGGCTCACACATGGTGTCACGGAAGATCCGTTGGTGCTGGGTCTTGAAACATACATAGGATCCCAAAGGTGGGGACGTGGCTGTGCAGGATGGGAAGAAGCCATAGAGTGGACAAAAGTGGAGGTGGCAGAATGAAGGACTTGAACAGGGAATGACAAGGGGCCTGCCTTGTCAGGAGGAAGGTGTTTGGGAGAAAGGCCAAGAAACAATATTGAGAGAATGAGCCTGGAAAAGTGGGCCAGGGTGGGTGGTGAGGTGTGCTGGATGCTACATCATGGAGCTTAGCCTCTGCTGGGCAGCAGTATGTGGCCAAGGAAAGGAAGGAGTAGGAGAGTGACCATCACACCAGGACTCCCTGGAGGGAAAGTTTCCTAGCTTCAGGGGATGTAGTGCTTTGGAGAAAGAGACCCAGAGTGGAGCTGGATGGAGGATGGAGACCAAAACAAGTGGGTGTGACCAGCAAGCCAGAGGACAAAGATCTGCAAAGAGGTGATGGCAGTGGGGGTCAAAAGGAGGGTTGGCATTGGAGGAGCAGTGGCCTATTGCCATCCTGGAGGAGGCTGTCCCTTGGGAAGTGCTGAGATCCCAGTGTTTGGGGCAGAAAACATGTTGAGACTTAGTTATAGACCAAGAGCTTGTCTGCCAGAGAAGAGACGCATACTGGTTCCTGTGGGCTCCTAGATGTGGGGCCAGAGAAAAGGAGGGCCACACGTGTCATGCTCTGCCGCTCTCTGGAAAAGAGGTACTCTCTGACAGGGCAGGCTTGGTGACAGTGAGCATGGTCCTCACCCTCTCGTGGAGGTTCCCTGAGGGCCAGCTCCACACCCCCCACCATATCTCGATGTGCAGGAGACTGGTTGCACCATGACTGTTGGTTGCGAAGAAGTTAAAGGCCCCTGCCAACCCTCAGTGTTGATTCTGAAAACGAAGCCAGAGTTCTTTCTGCAAAATGAAGCCTTTTTGTTTCTCTCTCTCTCTCTTTCAACGTTTCTCTGTTGTGTTATGAAAAAGAGGTGGGTGGGGGACTTCAGAAGCTGTCTGGAGTGGCAGACAGCTCTGCACGATGATCTGAGAGTGCTGCAGTCACACACAGGTGGGAGGAGAGGGCTGAGGGACAGTGGCTGCAGTGTCCCACCTCATGGTGCAGTCAGTGGAGAAGGAGTCACTGATAAGGGGCCCCTGGCCAGGAGCCTCAGGTATGGGTGCTGGGGAGCTTGACCCTCAAGGCTCCCAAGGACAGGCTGGTGAGAAGACGTGGGGCCCTCTACTCCTGGTGCCAGGGAAGCCTCAGTGAGGGAGGTCGCTGCCTCTGGAGAAGGGTGCCTGGTTCCCAGCAATGCTCAGCCATCAAACTCCTCCAGGGGAACTGTCCATGGAGGGGTAGGTGTCAGCCCCCATATTTCTGCCATCCCTACGAGGAAGCTGGCTTCCTCATCTTCACTATAGGTATCTGAGATGAGAGCCATGTTCCCCTACCAGACTGAAGCTCAGCTGGTGCAATCTCTTTCCAGGGACAGAGGGCTTGGATGCTGAAGAGGTCTGGGTGAACCTGGTATTTTAGTGCCAGGTCTTCCTTCCCTACCAGGAAGGAGCCTGTCCCTCCCATGCGGGGCCCAGGGCAGAATTACAAAGCAAGCTTACAACTTGCTGAAGAAAATCTCCTCTGCCCTACTGCCCTGAAAAATGTAGCTTTGTTCATCCAGAAGGCCAGATTTGAATTTAGAATGCCCAGACTCCTAGCAGGTGTGTGAACTCTGCAGCATGGTGAGAAGCAGCTCCTTGGCCCACCTCTCTCTCATTGCTCCTCCAGCTGTACCCCACACTGTGCAGATCGTCTGGTCTAGGCATTCAAGTTCTGTCCACACACCTGCAATCAGCTGCCCCTTGGCTACCCCATGGGTCTAGAGTGGACACGGCAGTTGTGTGGCTCCCCAGCAGCAACACATCGCAGCAAAGAGGCTTAAGGTATTTAGGTCAGGAAATGAGAGTATTGGTCCCTGGATGAGTGGGTGCAGGTTCCAGGTGGGCAGTCCCCGTAGCCCCATGGGCAGGGCCCACTAAAGCTTAGCCCCAGGGGCAGAGCCCCTGTTATCCAGGGCCCTGGCACAAAGATTGAGAGAGAAGCTGAGAGAACATTCTGAGACAGGATTTCTGAGCGCTGCAGCCCCAGGTGCAGGTTATAGGTCAGGGTCAACTGTACCTGCTGACTTAGCGGCAGGTGCCCAAACTGACCAGCAATATTTCAAGAGCAAAATCAGTACAATGGTATTGTGGGTTTGCTTTGCTTCATCTTCCCCCTTATTTGAAACAGCATGTTATAATGAAATTTATTCCAGGTGCAACCATTTCCTTGAGTGTTAGGTATCTCCCATTTTGTAAGGTTCTACCTTACAGCAATGACTGCAGGGGATGAGGTCATTGTAGATAATCTTCTGCCGATCATTGCAGCAGATGCACAGAAGAGGAAACCTGTTTCATGCTGCTCCATATTTTTTTCTCCCAAATGACCATTGTTTACTTGAATCAGGTGTTTATTTCCCTATGCTTCCTCTCCTTGATCCCCAACCTCAAAGCTGCTTGTTATCTAAAAGTCTCTTGTTCTCCCTTCTTTTGTCACACAAAGGCGGAAAGGTCCAACCAAGGAGAACTTAACTCAGACAGGTGGAAGCCTCGGCCTCCCACTACTGACATGAATGGTACTGGAACACTTAAGAGCAGTTGAGACAATGCATGTTGAAGCAAGCAAGTGATTCCGCTGAGAGTCCCTTAGGGAGACTCATGCCCCCGTGAGACCTTGCATTTTGTCGGCACTGGTTTGGCTGCGTATCTTATTTTCATTAGGAAGTCAACCCCTTGAATCAGCAACAAAGGTAGAAGAAAGTAGATACGACAAATGCTTTCGTTTTAAGGGTTTTTTCCTCCTATTTAAAAGTTGGGGAGGAAGAAGGAGGGGTCATGAAATGTCAACTTGTCATGAGGCTTCTCTTGCAAGTTGTCAGTGAATCAGCTATCAGGGAAGTGGCCGCACAGACTGTTCTCATAGTGAGTGAGTTCTCATGAGATCTGATGGTTTTATAAGGGGCTTTTCCCCCTTTTGCTGAGCACTGCTTCCTGCTGGCATGTGAAGGACGTGTTTGCTTCCCCTTCTGCCATGATTGTAAGTTTCCTGAGGCCTCCCCAACCCTGCAGAACTGTGAGTCAGTTAAACCTCTTTCCTTTATAAATTACCCAGTCTCGGGTATGTCTTTATGAAAACCTAATGGTTTTCACCCCTTCTTCTCTTTTGGGATTTGGTAGAAATAAGAGTGGGGTGAGGGGAGAGAGAAACCTGCATTGGCATAGGAGCTTGTGTCACACTGACATCTAGGGTGGGAGGAAAAAACCGAGACATAGGTGCATGCTGCTTTTCTTGGGCCTCTGTTCTCAAGGTTGGTTTTTGTCATCTGTGTAGAAAGGGCTGTAGGCTGCTAGCCCAATAAAACTCAGCCAGCCCATGAAGGGAACTGGACTGCAGTGTGGCCTTGTGTTCCTATAAGTCCACTTCAGTCCAGTTCCACAAAACGGAGTCATGGCTGTGGGCATGCTGGACATCATGGGGACAGGACAGAGTCTGGGATAGGATGCAAGTTCATCTCCTGCACCCTATCCTGAAGCCAGGGCAGCCCAGACATCTAAACACTAGAGACTGATTGGGAAAGAAAAACCCCATGTGTCATGTGTCACATCAAGACATCAAACAGGGAACAGGGCAGACTTAGAGAAACCTTCGTACAGGAACCTGAGATGGAGTGCAGACTCACTGCCAGCACCGTTTCTTCACACAGCCTCACACCTGCTCCAGCAAGTGGGCTCCGGGCTCCACACATCACTGATGAGGAAGCGAGGCTCAGCAAGGCTGTGTGACTTGTCTAAGGATGCGCAGCTGGAAGTGGCAGAGGGAAGGTTTAAGGTCAGGTCTGTCTGATGCCAAACCTGTGTTGAGACTACTCCCCATGCTGGCCCTGAAGAAGGGTGGCATATTAGCTCTTTCTCACACTGCTAATAAAGACATACCCAAGACTGGGTAATTTATAAAGGAAAGAGGTTTAATTGACTCACAGTTCTGCAAGGTTGGGGAGGCGTCAAGAAACTTACAATCATGGCAGAAGGGGAAGCAAACACATCCTTCTTCACATGGTGGCAGGAAGGAAAAGTGCCACACAAAAGGGGGAAATGCCCCTTATAAAACCATCAGATCTCATGAGAACTCACTATCATGAGAACAGGATGGAGGATAACCACCCCCATGGTCAATTACCTCCCACTGGGTCCCTTCCCACGACATGTGGAGATTATGGGAGCTACAATTCAAGATGAGATTTGAGTGGGGATACAACCAAACCATATCAGGTGGGATCTTGGACAACCTGAGGAGACAGGGAGGGAGCGCATGGCCCAAGATGGAACCCTGCATGAGTGAGAGTCAGGAGCCATCAGCGTGGTTTGTACGGGGAAGAGGGGCTAGGCCTGGCATGGTGAGGAGGAAGGCAGGCCATAGGCAAAGGGCTCCCGCAGGGCCAGGTTCAGAGTGGTGGCAGTGGTGGGCATGGAGGCTGGGAACGAGTGAGAATTTCTCCAGGAATCAAAGTGGCAGTGCCACTGTGGGAAAGGAGTGCATCCAAGGGACATCATCGTACAAGAGTCAGCAGGCATGGGGTCCTGAGGGAGAAATCAAAGAATCAGGCTCAGTGGCCTGGTGGCTGGAGGATGACAGTCCCACAGAAATGGGAAAAAGTTGGAAAGGGCTGGCTTGGTATGGAAGTCGACTGGCTTGGATTGGATGTACAGAATTCAAGGTAACTTGAAGTGGGTGCTATGTCTATGACAACGAGAAGTATCGTAGTGGAGTCCAGTGCACAGGCAGTGAGAAGTATGAACGCAGGGTCACCGCAGAGAAGAGAGAGCTATCGGTGAGAATCCAGTACAGTAGCTCTCTAAGGAAGCAAGTGTTTCGATTTCCCTGACCTGCGCTAAGTAAGATTCTAAGTTACAGCATAAACCTTTACCACATAAAATAGCCACCTTAAAAAGGTGATCTAAAGAAAACCCACCACCTGAATTTGTAGATTATTCTTTAGCCATCCTCCGACAGTAGTCAGAGATCAATATGTTATCACACCAAATCAGGTCACAGCAAAAGTCCAAAACTAGGAACGGAGTTGGGGGAGAGAGGTCTTACCTCCAGGGTCCTTCCCAGGCAGGTGTATTCTGAATGAGTGAGAGCAAAAGCATTCGTGTAAACTTAACACAGCTTTGGCCCTTATCTCACTGTACAAGTTTCTGCTGAGCCCCTTTTATAGGCAAAGGTAATTTTAAAAAAAGATTAAATTGACAATTCTATATAATTAACACTGGCTTCAGCCAATTGAAGACTGGGTGGGTATATGCATTGGAGAGCGTGTGGAAGGCAACACTGATCTCTCTATGGATCCCAAGTATGTCTTGACTGGATAAGAGCAAAATTTAAACTTGGAAGAGATAATCAGCACCAGATACAATTGATAGCAGTCAAGATTGCATGGAGTAATTTAGTCAGAGGTGAAAGCAGTCTAAGGAATTCTAGTTTAGAGTAACATTGAAAACTACAAACAACCTACCCAGACAATATTTTCTTGATGAAAATTCATTATTGCTGATACAGTTCTCTTGAAAATATCTGTATTTGTAGACATGCCATCCAGGCCTGCTTGAGGTCAAATCGTTGGAATCAGACTGTCCCTCAGCCTTGAGGCTGAGTTTAGCTCTGCCCACCTTTGTGGGATCTTTGGGGGTTGGGATGGGACCGGAGGGCAATCAGTGGCTTTATTGGCTGGACGGGTGGGCTTGGTATATTCAACTGGAGGACTGAGTTTTGCGCTACTCAAAGACAAGAGGCAGAACTGTTCCCAGCAGAGAGCAATGAAGGGTCATAGTGGGTAAAGAGTGAATGCAGCTTTGAGTATAGCAATCAAAGGCTAATCTAGATGGGTTAACTTAGTAAAAGCCTTAATGCCCGTCAAATAAGTGGTTTTAAATCTGAGAGTGGTAGAGAATTGTGGGAGTATTTTCAAGCATGAAACAATATAGTCAACACAGCCTACAGGAGGGCAGTCTGTGGCTTAAACCAAAATAAACATTGGTGACCACATAAGTGAGCCTTTGATGAGAACCTGGCCATAAATATGAGAAGGGGAATGTAATTTGTGTAAATTTTCTAGATTAACATTTCTAGGGCTTTCATGGCCAATTTCATTGGATTATTAAAACTTTTTTTTTTTCGTAAACCTTCTTGGGTTTCTCTTCCCTATTCTCTTCGAGAAGGTTGGTTGGAGAAAGAGGACTTCATATATTTGGGGGCGTTTGTGGGGTTTCAGTCAACACTCGGGGCCATACACCAAGAGAAAAATTAAAGCCATGGAAATCATGATGGAAGATTGAGATTTTAAAAAGTAGCACTGTCAGATTTACAAAGGCAGGTGGAGTCTTCTCAGTGAAGGTCCCAGGAAGTGGGGATAGAGTGTCATCTCTGGGGACAAGACGGCCCAAAAGGAAGCTGAACCCAGGACCTCCTGGCAGTTCAGGGAGGATCTTTGCTGATGGGAATGGCCTTGTACTCTACTGTAATGATTCTATCTGATGGAGTGGAGAAGTCCCTGTGTGGGGGCCCCTGCCCCATGCAGGGGACAGTTGGGGAGCTCTGCCATGTCACCAAGGAAGGACGGACTGCATGCTATTTATGTCTAACCACAGTGTCCTCATTCATATCAGAAGGGCTCAGAGGTGGAAGTGAAGTCATTCACAATTTCCATTTCTTCCCTTCCAGTTACCTTAGAGCAGTTCTCCCTGGCAGTGAAGAGCTGTCCTGACCAAGAGGACCAGACTTTGTTAATGAAGGTAGGTTATCAGATAAAGAACTTATTTCCTAAAGGCTCAGAGCGTTTTTATTGCCCCGAGGAGAGTTTCATTTTTACAAGCGGGAGTAAATTTATCATCTTTGAATCGTGTGCTCCAGGGGGATAAGCTTGTCAGAGGCGAATTGGAGGGTTGCTGGTTAATGAGCACCACTGCTGCCTGCAGAGTGCGGGAAAGTGACAGGAGAGCGGGTGTCCACATGAGTGGGGAATCTATTTAACTCTCCAGAGGGCTCAGTTGGTTCTATTTAAACTTATCCGACAGAGTCTTGATGCTTTTTTTTTTTTTTTAAGCAGATTTATGAGGCTTGGCCAAATTCCATAGCTCCTACTTTATTTTTAATTAAGACAAAGGATTCCATACGTTCCCAGTCTGCTGCTTCCTACTTTTGTCACCGTAATGAATGCTGCACAAACTAGACCGTTCATATTCACCACCAGAATGAGCGTCTTATGTCATGGATTCCTTGCCCTTGAGTGGAAGACAAACTTCTTCCCCCCAGCCCCCCATGCCAAGTAACAATTGGTTTATTTCCTTCCAAATGACAGGAGCAGAGGCGTTTCCAAATGGTATAACCTACACTTAGGCTGCATCCCTAGGTGAGCCAAAAGTGTGGAAAATCCTGGCAAGCTGCCCACCTGGCTTTAATTAAAACTTTGTCTTTGAAGCAGAGAGCAGTACACAGCAGCAGATCGCAAAGGTGCACACACACACTTTCCCACCACTGACTAAGACTCATGCTTTCACACAGAAACCCTGCAGACTGACCTTGAGACACAAATATTTCCATGATGTCACTTCAGTGCTGTACCACCAGGAAACCGCGTGCACCAGGAATTGCATTTCTTTACCTAAAAACCAGTTTCTTTACCAGGTGTCCTCTGACTTTAGAAATGGGTGGAAAAAAATAGGGTGTCACTCTGAGGGATTTTCAACTCATTTGCCTAAGATGTGATATTTTTGGTCTTCAAAAAAAAAAAAAAGCTTTCAGTGATGTTAGTTTTATAATAAAGAAGTGTTGCCCATACCAAGTGTTGGGTTTGTCTGGGAACCCTGATTTGTCAGAGTTCTGGGCGTCTGATACACTGATTTAGAATGATACAGATTCAGGCACATCGGCCTTTCTTGTTTTCCACGCTTAATTCTGTTTCCTGCTTTAAGTTCTGTTCTGCAAGGACCTTTCCTTTCAGATGCAGGCTGGCTTTCCGTGACCTTGAAGCAGCTTTTGGGCCCTGGATGCTCACCTCTTTGCTCTGCTCACCGGCCTCTGGTCTTTCTTCCCTCCACCCAGTGTTTTCTTCTACCATCTGCTTCTTCTTGTTTCTCTCTTATTCTTCCCCTACTGTCCATCCCTTCCCATTTTCAGGGGGTGAAATCCTGGGATCCCCTGGATGTTATGTGGGCATCTCAGAGGCATTTTGGGGTAGAGAGGGCAGCGACAGAGCCCAGCCCCAGAGACCACACCTCCAGGCCTGCTTCTAGTGGTCCTCATGGCCTCCCCGACTTGAGAGGCCACAGCCCCCTCTGAGTTTCTTCACATCTAGAGCGAGAGGTGAAAAGAGATGCTACCCAAAGGCTCCTCCTCCTCTCACCATTTCACCTTCTTGCTGACTTTCATGGTATTCTGGCTGGCTTCTGTAGCACATTCAGTTAGAAACTAACAGCTTGGGGGTGGGAGAGGAAGGCTAAGATGGCCTGAGGTTTCCTGGAATTTGCGTGACCTCCAGTGGCATTCAGTCCTTTGTGTCTTACCTGTTGGTTTCTGCCGATTGTGTGGCCTCAGCAACAGAGGATGATTTCTGTGGGTGTATTCTCAATATTTGCAAATATTTGAACAGGCATCATCAAAGAAAGAAGTTTCACTGAACAAAAAACGTGTGCTGAGTTCATATATACTGAAACTATTTTATGATTTTTTTCAGGAGATTGAGGTTTTCTAATGTCACATATCAGAAGGCACCATGTGGGTGTGACAACGGTATGCCGGGTTTTTGTAGATGTTATGTGAGAAAACCTATTCAGGGTGACAGTAGATTATTTTGACTACAGTCAGCCTGCAGGTGATTGTATGTTTGCTCTAGTGAGCTATCCACTTTGCAGGCTGTCTGAAATAAATTCACTTTTTTTAATTTGAGATGGAGTCTTTCTCTGTTTCCCAGGCTGGAGTGCAGTGGCGCGATCTCGGCTCCCTGCAAGTTCCGCCTTCCAGGTTCACGCCATTCTCCTGCCTCAGCCTCCTGAGTAGCTGGGACTACAGGGGCCCGCCACCACGCCCAGCTAATTTTTTGTATTTTTAGTAGAGACGGGGTTTCACCATGTTAGCCAGGATGGTCTCAATCTCCTGACCTCGTGATCTGCCTGCCTTGGCCTCCCAAAGTGCTGGGATTATGAGCGTGAGCCACAGCGCCCGGCCAATAAATTGACATATTTAACTTAACCTCATGAAAACTTGTGGGAGGCAAAAAACGTAGATCTGGGCCAAATATGATTTTGTTTTGTTTTGTTTTGAGGCAGAGTCTCACTCTGTCGCCCAAGCTGGAGTGCAGTGGCGCAATCTCAACTCACTGCAACTTCCACCTCCTGGGTTCAAGAAATTCTCCTGTCTCAGCCTCCCCACTGATTGGGATTACAGGTGTCTGCCACCACACCTGGCTAATTTTTTGTATTTTTAATAGAGATGGGATTTCACCATATTGGTCAGGCTGGTCTTGACTCCTGACCTCAAGTGTTCCACCCGCCACGGCCTCCCAAAGTGCTGGGATTATAGGCATGAGCCACTGCACCCAGCTGATATTTTTAAAAATTATATTTTGCATGCATTCCTACATTGTCATACGTTCCAATGTTGCATTCTACATTGTCAAAGGTCATTGAGACCTGAGGACAAATATTTAAAGGGGTACCATTAAAAATGCAGCTTGTATGGCAGGCATGGTCCATGATTGCCCCAGGCAGCCTAATTTTGACTCAAGTCCAAAGCCCCTCCCTCAATCACATAGCTCCACCTTCTCTAACCTGTGAAGATGCTCTATAGAGAGACTGCCAAGAAGATGCAAGAGATGAACTCACAGCTAAGTAGATGACTGAACCAAGGTCAGATCCCCCTGCAAAGACAAAAGCATTGAGATTTTGAAGATGGCACAAGCCAGAACCTTCATCTGACAACCAGGAAGAGCAGGAGGGACAGGAAAAGAAGTGACTAGCCACCACTGCATAGCTACTCAGCCAGCAATAGAACTAGGACCAGAAAGCCAGGGTCCCCAGACTCTCATGCTGGGCTTCTTCCTGTGGGGCCCACTCAGACGAGCAAATTCATAGAAAAATCCACCACTCCACCCCTTCACCAACAGGAGAGCACACACAGGAGGTGTGACTGCAGCGGAAGCACGAGGGGTACTGTGGTAGCAGGCTTCTGGAGTCACTCTCAAGGCTCGTTAGTCACACTCTTGTTGCTGAGGATCCTGTAAGACAGGAGAAAGCCACTTTCTCTGTGACTCAGTTTCCCAGCTACCAAGCAGAGGTAGAAGCTGTTACTGGCTTAAGGTTTGTGCCCCACTGCAGACCCAAGAAGGGGCTAGGGAAACGGTACCCAAGGGTAAGGTAGCTGTTATCAGGAGTTGCCTCTCAGATTTCACTACAATTTGAACCACAGAACAATATTTAGATTCCATAAATTACTCATTTGATCCTGTTCGCGTTTGATCTCCATACCTACCTGTTTCTTCACTGATTCTTAGTCCTATTTGCCAGTTAATCTCTTTGGTCCCTCTCGGTCACTACCTTGGAGAGCCCATTTGCCCTTGGCTCCAACTGCAGTCCCCTGTGACTCCAGGTGTCACCTGAGCTCACGTTCAAGCAAGCTCAGCAAGTCTAAACCCCACCAGTATGTGTCCTCCCATCCCACCATCTAGGAACTGTGGGGTAGTCTAGGATGCTTCCCTGCCCTGGAGCTGCCACAGAAGCTTCCATGTGTCTGTTCATCCTCTGCAGCCTCTTTCAGGGTCCTCCATCTCCCCCTGTCTCAGCAAAGAGTACTTGGACCTGACCCCTTAAGGACAAGTTTCTATCCCCACTCTGCCAGCAACTGGAGTGTAACCTTGGGCAGGTCACTTTTATCTCTTTTAGCCTAATGTCCTCTTCCAGTAAGAGAGGAGGTAAATTAGACCACCCCAAAGACCCTTCTAGCATCACACTCTGCGAGGTCCTGAGTGAAAATTATCAACAAGGCTGCAGTTCTAAATATGCTTGAGAATGAACCAACCTGGCCTTCTACCACTCATCTCTTTCCTCTAGGCACTGCCAAGTGAACTTTCTTGGGGCCCCACGTCCCACATGTCACTCTGGATGCATTTCTAGCCTAATTCCTTCTCATCTTTGGAATAGGGTAATCATAAAACTTATCATCCAAACATGGATTTTGTGTGTGTGTGAGTAAAAGGGGCACCATTAAAAATAGAACTTGGATGGCGGGCATAGTCCATGACTGTCCCAGGCAAACCAGGGCATTGGGTCAGCCTAGTTTTGAATCAAGGCCAAAGCCTCTCCCTCAATGACATGGTTTGACTTTGCCTAGCAGGCCTCTTTCTCAGTGCTTGGTCCAGACCCTCTCTGTCCCCTACAGGATTGTCCCCTCTTAAAAATCAGAGCCTCTGTTTAGTGTAGAAGTTGGCAGGAAGACAGATCTCTTGGTGACAGTCTGTGCTCGCACCATCATTTACTGAATGTAAATGATCACACCTCCTCATTTTGTTCCTGCACACCTGGGAGTTTCTTTCACATCTGGCAGCAGCTGCCTCCAATTTGGGTGGGAGATAACAGCCCCAGCCAGGGGCCTAGATGGGACTAAAACGTCCTGAAGCCATCACCTGCAGAGCCTCCCTGCCTCCCTCGGAAAAGCTGGAAAATACTTACATAGAATGGTCGGAGGAAAGTGGCCCTTGCTGGTAAATGCTTCTGACCAGGTCAGGAGACAAGAGCTAGTATTGAAGGAGCTTTGGCTGATGGGTTCTACCTGGAACAAGACAGTAGAACAAGGGTTGGCTCAGAGCAAGCCTTGCCAGCTCTAGTGATGTTGAGTGAGTGCCTGGAACATTCCCCATGCTACAGTCCCAGCTGTGGCCTGGCTCGGTCACCCTGCCAAAGGCACCTGGCTAGAAGCACCATGGGAGGCTCAAGGCAGGCCTGTCTGTAGGTGGATCTGATATCTACCACATTTACAGCATCAAACAGTAGTAAAACCAAGCTGCTTGTAGGAAAATAAAGCTTGGCTTATTTATAGCACTGGCTTGAATCTCTGCTCCTAAGTTGCAACCTTTGGCAGGGCTGTCACACACCAGCAGCAACCATGCTCCCTATTGTTCTAGGTGGAGGGCTGGCTGAAGTGGGCAGGCTGTCTGGTGGTGCAGCAGATGATACCTTGATCTGAGCAGACATGTAGAACAGTTTTCATAGCTGCTGTCTACCCAGTGGGACGTGCAGGGGCTCATCAGGGTTGATGGGCACAGCTGCCAAGAGCTGCAGCCCAGGTACAGCAAACCTGCGGAGACAGCTCCCCAGCAAGGCTCCACGGATGGGAGGTGTGGGGGCTGAATGCTGCTGGAAGCTTCCTTAGGATTTCTAACCAGTCAAGTATGAATGCTGCCCCCAAATACATAGAGAAGCCTGGGAGCGTGTGGAAGGAGGGACGCCAGGCCTCCCTCCACGTCCCCTGCCACCATGGTCTGGCCAGATGCAACCCTTTCTCTGTCTAATTACATTTTAAGAAATCAGACACATTTGAATCCTCCTTGAAACCAAAGATCTCCAAGAGACCAACATGACTCAACCCTTCAGTCCTCTACGCTTACTGAATACAACTTCTTCCCAGGTGAAGGCATTTTCTCCTAGCCTGATGGAATCTTGTCCAGAATGAGGGTTTTCACGAGGAAAACAGTGCCTTTCCCTCAGTTTGGGAATGACTGTGCATGGAGGAGAAAGGGAATTTTCCACATGACCGCTCCACTGCTTCACCTCCCCGCAGAAGGTTTAGAAGCGCCCCAGCAAGCTGGTTGTCTAGTGTTTCTTAAATTGTCATTGTCACAAAGATTCTTTCTGCTTCACTTCTCCCAAAGTTCTCCTCCTCACCCACCCCCTTCCTTGGTCCAAGGCATAGTAATTGAGCCATTCGGTATCCAGCATGAGGACTGGTCCTGCAGGACCGGGCAAGTGCCTTTGTCTGCCTTTGTGCTCGGAGAAGGCCTTCACGCCTTTGTCTCATAAGGTGCTCGCCACGGCAACCCAAGTGTCTAAGCAGGGCATTTGCAGGGGACTGTCCCCACCTCACAGGCAGCTAGCAGCAGCAGTTTGAGCCTGTTAAGTGGGTGAGGTGGGGTTTTTCCCTCTTTCCTGCATTCTAACTGCTTTTTCTTCCTTTTCTCAACCTTCGTAGGTGGTAGCTAGTTTAAGCACCAAACCTAGCCGGCAATAATTAACTACACACACCTTCCATCACACACTGTGCAAACCATGATGTCCTTCCTTCTGCAGGTGGCCCTTGTCATGCCCAAGGACCTCATCTTGGCCCCGTGCCATTGAGAGAGTCCTAGGCTCTGACCAGCAAGGGTTTCCCTCTGCCTCTCAAGCAGAGGCACTCAGGGGCTGCCTGTTGTGGCCACACACCCTATGCATGCACCACATGTACCCACATCACCACTCAATCATCTGGGGCTGGGCATGGGGTTGGGCCTCCACATGGAAGAAAAGGGATTCTTTCCTGGGGTATGACTGCATTTCCAAACCCAGTCCAGGATGAATAGTGTCAGTCCTTGCTCTGAATTCCCATAACACAGGTGATAAAGAGTGGCAGAGTTCCCATAACACAGGCAATAAAGAGTGGCAAATAAAGAGTTGTGGGTGGGCTGTGGTTTGGAATCCAGCCCTGGCCCATTCTACCTTTCCCTCCACCTTCTCTTATCCTTGCAAGCTAGAGCCACACAGAAAGAAGTAAGAGTGTGGCTGGCAGTGTTCCCAAAATAAGTTGTTCAACAAATGTTTACTGAGTCCCTATTGTGTGTCAGGTAGTGTTTTTCTAATAGCTGGCTCACTTGAAGAGTATATTCTAATGTTTTTATATTTAATAAGGAAAAAAATGTGGAGGCTAAGGCAGGAGAATTGTTTGAGCTCAGAAGTTCAAGGTGGCAGTGAGCTATGTTTATGCCATTACCCTCCAGCCTGTGTGACGGAGCAAGACCCCAACTCTAAAAATAATTAAAAAAAAAAAGTTGGGAGAAGAACTACTGGTGACATAGAAATCAGGTTTCAGACCTACACTTCCAGCAACAATGGTTTTCTCTCATTCCTATGCCACTGAGACCTGGGACACCTCACTCTCTTCTCTCCTAGAGGTCCTCTGCAAGTGCCAAGCCTATGTCAAGTATTCTGCAAAGCTCAGCTCAAACCAACCCCCCAAAATATCGGTAACAATTATCCCTCCCAATGAAGCTTCAATTTTGGAAAGGGATCTTTGAGGCATAGGACTAACTTTTTAACTCAAATATATATATATATATATATATTTTAGGCCGGGTGCAGTGGCTCTCACCTGTAATCCCAGCACTTTGGGAGGCCGAGGTGGGCAGATCACGAGATCAGGAGACAGAGACCATCCTGGCTAACATGGTGAAACCCCGTCTCTACTAAAAATACAAAAAATTAGCCGGGTGTGGTGGCACATGCCTGTAGTCCCAGCTACTCGGGAGGCTGAGGCAGGAGAATTGCTTGAACCCAGGAGGCAGAGGTTGCAGTGAGCTGAGATCGCACCACTGCACTCCAGCCTGGGCAACAGAGCGAGACTGTCTCAAAAAAAAAAAAAAAATTATTGTAGTATGCCAGGCTCCATAATAAGTCAGCAGAAGGGTCATTTTGGTGGCTGTCTGGACACAGCTGGCATGGTCCCTCTTCAGAAACATTTAAGAGTGTCTACTATGTATCCAGCACTGTGCTAGGCACTGAGGTTGCAAATATCCATAAAATGTGACCCTCACCCTCAGATAACTCCCTGACAAATAGGTGAGACAGACACGTCAGCACCTTGGAATGGGCTACGTGCTGACAGGGAAGGGATTTGGGAAGCTAGTGGGGCACTCAGTTGGGTACTCAACTCAACCTGGGTTTAGGGAAGACTCCCCTGAGGAGGTGACATTTGAGCTAAGTCCCCATGTCTCTGCAGGAAATTAAATTTAACTAACTGTGTGGGTTCCACTGTGCATACTGGTGGTGTCGATGTGACACGTTGTGTTCTGAGTTTTCCATTTATAGAGTGTTTCAGGTGCACTGATGCATGCCTTGAGAGCTGACTGCCAAAATAAGGGCCCCAGACAGCTGCCTTCCCAGGGGAGGGGTATCCAGAAGCTTCCATTCTTGCTGTGCACATTTCCCCAGCTGACCTATAGCTGTCTTGAAATTATAGCATTCAATATTCCTTCCTTGGCTTGGAAGACTTTACGGGTCTTCCAGTAGTTAATGTCAAAGTTAGGTGTCTCTGGGAGGGAATGCAGCAGAAGCCATCACCAGCTAATAGTTGCTCTAGAATTGTTCTGAAAGCATGGTGTCCAGGCCAGGGGCCAGGAGTAGAGAGGGAGAGGGGTGGTAGGGGATTAGGACCAGGAAGGCAGAGGGGCTCCCTCTCTTGCCACAAACAGATCTGCTCTGCTGTCTGTGCATTTACACTTCACCTAGCTCCCCCACAAACTTCTGCTATCAGGAGAAATAGGTCAATGTATTTCCAATCCAAATGCCATCAGAAGCAAGCTCTACATGTGCCCGGTCGCCTAAGAGGAGCATAGGAGTGCACAGATGGCAGCAGTATATGAGGACATTACACCTGCTCTGCTCCTTGATACTTCATTGTCAAGCATCTAAATAAATATCTAAGTGGAGAACCAGCTAGGAAGCACAAATCCTGGTGTTCAGAAAAGCAGTGAGCTGCCCAGGCGTGGAGGGTGCAACACTTTGGGGATGCCTACCCATGCGAGTCTAGCACAGGGCTTGCGGGTAGGGTGTTCCTTCTTGAATGATCTGTTCCCCATTTCCTCTGTGCACAGCTCTGGGGGCAAATTTCATTTCAAACTGCTTTAGAAGACAGGACAGCAGGAGAGGAAGTCACTAGAGACAAAAGAAAATTAGAAGGATTTGGTAGAAGTCATATACAGGAAACTGAGAGCAAAATTTGGCCCTCGGAGACTAAAGTTAGCGGGAGGAGAGAACAGGGCTTGGCCAAGACTTATCATTTCAACATTTAAATAGAGATCAAGATGCTAAAGTTCCCAGGAGACATCTCTTTTGTGACTTGCCAAGAGCATGGAGAAATTCCATCAAGGAGCTTCTGAGATATGGATCCAGACTAGCAGACATTAACAGAATTACCAGGTGTCTAGGGGGATCCCAGACTTTTCAGCACCCAGTGAGGGGGATGTAAACACTAAAGTTATATGGGAAGTCACGCTGGATGGATTGACGAAGGCAGCAAAGCCTAGCAGTCACACTGAGGCAGCTCCCTGCCCACAACCAACCACATTTGCACCCTGATTAAAAACTGGAAATGTTAAGAGACTTGAAGATTTCTGCTCTCTGCACCTGCTTAACTCTTCCTCTTGCCCTTACTAAATTTTAGCTGCTTTCTTTTTGGCTAATTTCACAATGTTCAAAAGTCTATTGGAAAAAAAGAAACCCACAAAGCACCATAGATAAAAACTTTGAGATGGGGAAAAAGAAAAATAGTGGTTTGATCTGCTCCCTTCCTCTCCCAGAACCTAGGAAAATGCCTGGTCCACAAGAGGCAAGGAAGGGAAGGATAAAAAAAGGAAGGAGGAAATTAGTTCTGGATGAAATGTCAGAGAAATGGCCGCCAAGAAGGCCCCAGTCAACCAGTCACTTCCTCTTCTTAGGTCTGCTGATGGAATGTTTTCATCTTTGGGAAAATCTTTCCACCTTTATCTCTTCTAGAACTGTAAAATCGACAGGATAAGCCAGGGCAGTGGCTCATGCCTGTAATCCCAGCACTTTGGGAGGCTGAGGCAGAAGGATCACTTGAGGCCAGGAGTTCAAGACCAGCCTGGGCCACATAGATCTCTACAAAAAATTCTAAAAACTAAATTAGCCAGGCAAGGTGGTACATGCCTGTAGTTCTAGTTATTCAGGAGGTTGAGGCTGGAGAATCACCTGAACCTAGAAATTTGAGGTTACATTAAGGTATGACTGAACCACTGTACTCTAGCCTGGGCAAATACAGCAAGACTCCGTCTCTGTAAAATAATAATAATAGTAAAAAACTGGGGGTGGGATGGGAACAAGGCAACTTGGTGTGTTCCTGAAACCCTTGCCTGATGGAAAGGACAGCGAATAACAGCCTATTGATAATTGATTAATGTGTAACATTTTAAAAGTACACAAAACATAACATTCAATATCAGGATTAAGATTTATTATGTAAGTGAGACAAACCTCCTGTTAAAAGTGAAAGGCTCTCAGATTGGATGAAAGATAATACCCAACCATACAATATATATTTCAAAAATGCACATTTTTCCCAGGAAGATGAATACTCATCCCTATTCCTTCTGCTAAGTCCAACCAAAAACAGTGGAAATTACATTTCAAACAAACATAAGAGACTCTGAAAGGTAAGAACTAGAAAGTAGACCAAGCTAGGAACCTCAGGACCCAGTGAATGACACAGCAGGAATCCCCTGAATTTTGTTTGTGCCTCATACATTCCAGAGTTAGAGCTGAAGAAGCTGGCAACCTGGAAAAAGTTAATGCACACAAAGGAGAAAAAGAGAGAGAGAGAGAAGAAGGGGTAGAAGAAGAAGGAGGAGGAGGAGGAGAAGGAAGAGGAGGAGAAAAAGGAAGAGGAGAAGAAGAAGAGGAGATAGATGAGGAGGAGGATAAGGAGGAGAGGAGGAGAAAAATGAGGAGAAGAAAGAAGAGGAGAAAGAGAAGAAGGAGAAGGAGAAAGAGAAGAAGGAGAAGGAGGAAGAGAAGAAGGAGAAGGAGGAAGAGGGGAAGGGGTAGGGGAAGCAGAAGGCTCCTCTAGCCAGGCAGCACAGAAAAATCTGTGGCCCCACCTTCACCCATGCCAGGAAAGGCCCAGTGGGGAGTGCAGACTCCACACTCATGAAGCTATAATGAGTCTATGCAACCTCATCACTACAGTTGTGTCAGAGGAGGCCTAGTCGGGAGCTGGGGTTTTCATCTCCACTTGGCAGTAATGAGGCCTCCCTTCCCCTCCTGCCTCACTACAGTGTCACTGGAGACCACCTGGTGAGCCTGGACTTCTTCCTCCCCCCAGCAATAATAGGTCAGTCTGCCCCCTCCCCACTGTGGTGGTGTCAGAGAAGGCGAAATGGGGAGAGTCAAGACTTTAACCACTGGCTCCAATAGTATTGAGGCCACCCCCTGGTAGTGTCCATGGAGACCATGTGTGGAGCAGAAATTAGGCACCTCTACCCTTCCCAACCAGAGTGGAATCAGCAGGGGCCTAGTGGGAGCCAGCACCCCACCCCAACAGCAATGAGGAGCATCTCCTAACCTTGGTGGTTGCAGTGTGTCACCCTCCCCTGATAGTACAGCATCACAGGATGTTACCTAAGACAAGGTTTAAATAAGATCCAGAGTTTCATCACCATAGAATACCAAAATGCATAGTTTTCAGTCAAAAATCACTCACAATACCAAGAACCAGGAAAACATCAAACTGAATGAAAAAAGCCATCAATAGACACTAACATCAAGATGACAGTGATGTTAAAACTATCTGGAAAAGGTTTTAAAGCAGTCATTATAAAAATGCTTCAGTGAGTAATAGTGAACATACTGAAACAAATGAAACAGTAAAAATATCACCAATAAAATAATCTCAGCAAAGAAATGGGAAACATAAACAACCAAATGGGAATGTTAGAACTGAAAAATGTAACAGCTGAGATAAGAATCTCAGTAGGTGGGCTCAACAGCAGAATGGAGAGAACAGAGGAAAGAATAAGTGAGCTGGAAGATACAATAGAAATGACTGAATCTGAACAACAGAAAGAAGATGGAGTGAAAAACAAAGAGAGCAGAGCCTCAGGGACCTGTGGCACTATAACGAAAACTAAATTTATATCATTTGGGGTTCCAGGAAAAGATAAAAAAAGAAGATGGAGTTAAAAAATACTCAAAGAAATAATAATTGAAAAATCCCCCAATTTGACAAAACACATAAACCTATAGATTCAAGAAGCTGAATGACCAATAGGATACATCAAAGAAATTCACACCAAGACACATCATAATTAAAGTTCTGAAAACTAAAGATGAAGAAAGTCTTAAAAGCAATGAGAGAAACAATATCTTATCTCTAAGAGAAAACCAATTCAAATGACAGCAAATTTCTCATCAGAAACCATAGAGGTCAGAAGGAAGTGATACAACATTTTTAAAGTGTTAGAAAAAAAGGAACTGTCAACCAGAAACCTATGTCCAGTACAAATATCCTTTAGGAATTAGGAGGAAATCAAGCTATCCTCAGATTAGCTTGATTACCAAAATAAGTACACTAACGAAGTGGAAAGAAGTTCTTTAAACAGAAGGGACATGATGAAAGAAGGAATCAAGAAACATCAGGAAAGAAGAAAGAATTCGGTAAACAAAGATAGTAAATTCAATTGGCTTTCCTTCTCCTTTTGAATTTTCTCAATTATGTTGGATAATTGAAGTGAAAATTATAACACTGATGTGATTCTAAATAGATGTAGAGAAAACATTTTAGACTATTATAAACAAGGGAGGGCAATAGGATGTAAAGGATGGTCAACTTTCCACACTTCACTCAAACTGTTGATGCATGTAGACCATGAAAAGTTATATATACAAAATGTAATACCTGGAGTAACTACTAAAAAACTACTCATGGAGATGCACCCCAAAACACCATGTATAAACCAAAATAAAACTCTAAAAAATGCCCAAGTCATGCACAGTAAGCCAAGGAAGAAAAAACATAAATGAAAAAACAAGGAGAACAAACAGAAAACAAGAAATACAAGGACAGTCTTAAACTTAGTATATTAATAATTATATTAATTTTGAATAATTTAAAGGCAAAAATTTAAAGATAGAGATGGTCAGAGTGGATTAAAAAAAACATGAACCAATTATATGCTATGTATAGGGTGATATAGATAGGTTGAAAGCAAAAGGGTCAAAAATAACACATCATGCAAACATTAATTAAAAGATAGCAAGAGTGGCTATATTAATATCAGATAAAGTGACATCAGAGCAAAGAAAATAATTGAGACAGAGAAAGACATTCTACATTAACAAGTGTCAATCCACCAAGAAGATGTGGCTATGCTAAAGGTATGCACCAAACATGAGAGCTACAAAATATGTGACATGAAAACTGACACAAGTAAAAAGAGAAACAGACAAATCTACAATTTCAGTTAGAGACTTCAACACTCCTCTCTCAACAATTGACAGAACAACTAGACAGAAAATCAAAACACATAAAAATACTTAACACCATTAACATATAGGATCTATGGACATTTATGGAACACTTTACCCAGCAACAGCAGAATGCATTATTTTCAAGTGCCCAAGAACATAAACCAAGATGGACTATAACATGGAACATAAAGCAAACCTCAAAAAATTTAAAAACCTCAAAAGAAATAAAAATACATTGAACAGAATGAAAATGAAAATACAACACGTCAAATTGGTGGAACATAGCCAAAACAGTGCTGAGAGGGAAACTCACAGCTTATTTTAAGAAACGGAAAAGTTTCAAACCAGTGACCTAAGCTCCCACCTCAAGAATCTAGAAAATATAAAGAGCAAAATAAATTCAAAGAATGCAGAAGTAAGTACATAATAAGGACAGGAGCAAGAATCAATGAAATTGAAAACAGAGAAATAATAAAGAACAACAATGAAACAATGAGCTAGATCTTTTAAAAGATGAATAAAAGTGACAACCCTCTGGCAAGACTAACAAGAAGACGCAAGTTACCAGAGTGAGACAGATTATATTAGTATACACTCTGTACACATCAAAATGGTAGTAAGATAATACTAAGAAAAATTCTATGCACACCAATTTGACAATTTAGATGCAATAGACTATTACTCGAAAACACACAATACCACAACTTTCTCAACATGAGATAATTTGGATAACCTTGTAACTATTGAGTAAATTAAATTCACAATTTTAAAAATTCAGAAAAAGAAAATTCCAGGCCCAGATGCTTTCACTGGTTAATTCTACTAAACATTTAGAGAAGATTTACTATCAATTCTTCACAATATTTTCCAGAAAGTAGAAGAGGAGAAAACTTTTACCAGTTCATTTTTCGATGTTAATATTCTCCTGATACCAAACTCAGACAAAGACAGAACAAAAAAGAACTACAGACCAATATACCTTGTAAACATAGACATAAAAATCCCTAACAAAGTATTAACGGATAGAATTTAGCAATATATAAAAAGAATTATACACTGACCAAGTGTGGTTTGCTCTGAAGATGCAAGGCTGGTTCAATTTTTACAAGTAAGCCAATCTAATTCTTCATATTAACAGACAAAAGAGAAAAAAATCACATTATCATTCCAATTGGTGCAGAAAAAAGCATTTGACAGAATTCAACACTTACTCATGATAACAACTCCTAGACAAATAGGAAGAAAGTGGAACTTCCCCAACTTGGAAAAGAGTATCTACAAAAACCCTATAGCTAACATTACACTTAGTGGTGAAAGATTGAATACTTTCCCCCCGACATTAAAAACAAGGCAAAGTTTGGTCTTACTATTTCTATTCAATATAGTACTAGGAGTTCTAGCCAGTGCAATAAGACAAGATACAGAAGACATATCCTTTTAGATAATAAAGGGAAACAAAAATAGCCCGGTTTGCAGATGACATGATTGTTTATGTAGAAAATTCCAAGGAATCTACAAGAATGAAGCAAGGGAAGGAGAAAGAAAAGAAAGAGAAAGAAAAGAAAGAGAGAGAAAGGAAGGAAGGAAAGCAGGCAGGCAAGGAAAGGAATTCCTAGAACTAATAAGTGACTTCAGCAAGGTTGCAGATACAAGGTCAACATTCATTCATTGTATTTCTATATATAGTTGTCCCAACGTATCTGTGGCGGATAGGTTTCAGGATCACCCCTCAGATACCAAAATCTATGGATGCACAAGTCCCTTATATAAAACTATGTAGTGTTTGCATATAACTTATGCCCAAAGATACATACTTTGCCATCTCTAAATTACTTACAATATGTAATACAATGTAAATGTTATGTAAGTAGTTGTTATATTATATCGTTTAGGGAATAATGACAAGAGAAAAGACTGTACATGTTCAGTACAGATACAACCATCCTTTTGTTTCCCAAATATTTTTGATCTGTGATTGATTGAATCCATGGATGCAGAATCCATGGATATGGAGGACTGACTTTACTAGTATCGGACACCTGGAAACCAAAATTTCAAAAAACACCATGTACAATTTCTCAAAAAATTAGAAATACTTAGGTATAAACCTAACAGAACGTGTAAAGGACTTGTATGCTAAAAACTACAGAATGCTAATGAAACAAATCAAAGTAGAGCTATAAAATGGAGAGATATACCATATTCATCAATTGGAATATTCAGCATAGTAAAGGTATTTTATTTATCCCCATGTTGATATACAGGTTTAACCTAATTTTTACCAAAATTTCAGCAAGAATTTTTTTATTGCTATAGACAAAATTATACTGAACTTTATATGGAAAGGCAAAGGAACTAGAATAGCTAAAACAATTTTGGAAAAGAATAAAGTGGGAGGAATCAGTCTATCCAATTTTAAGACGTATAACTATAGTAATGAAGACTGTATGGTATTGGCAGGTGAATACACACATAGAACAATGGATAAACATAGGGAGTGCAGAAATAGACCCATACCAACATGCCCAACTGATTTTTTATGATATGGCAAGAGCAGCTCCAATAAAGTACGATAGTCTTTTCAACAGATGGTGCTGGAATACCTGAACATCCATAGGCAAAATAAGAAAAATTAAAGAACCTTAATCTAAGTTCCACATTTTATACAAAATTTAACTCAAAATAGATCATGGACTTAAATGTACATAAAATGTAACACTGCAAAAACTTTAGAAATAAACATATAGAAGAAAACCTTTGGCAACTGTGGTTAGATGATGAGTTCTTAGGCTTCACACCCAAAGCATGATTCATAAAAGGAAGAACTGATAAGCAGGACATCATCAAAATTAAAAGCATTTGTTCTGTGGAACACTATGTTCAGAGGCTGAAAAGACAAGCTACAGTCTGGGATATGTTTGTAAATCACATATCACACTAAGGAGTAGTATCTACAATATACAAAAAACAATCAAATGTAAACAGTTTTTTAAAAATCCAATTAGGAAAAGGGCAAAAGATACAAACAGACATTTTATTCATGAGGCTAGAGATGGCAAATAATGCATGAAAAGACATTCAACACCATTAACCATTACGGAAATGCAAATTAAAACCACAATAAGATGAACTCTTTCCCCCTAACACTATTGACCTATCCGAATGGCTAAATTAAACAACAGTGATGACACGTAATGCAAGTGAGGATGAAGAGAAACTGGATCATTCATACATTGCTGGTGGGAATATAAAATGGTACAGCCACTCTGGAAAAGAGTATAGCAGCTTCTCAGAAGACTACATACATGCTTACCATGCAACCCAGAAATTACACTCTTGGGTATTTATCCCCCCAAAAATGAAAACTGTGTTCACACAAAAACTTGTATATTAATGTACACAGCTGCTTTGTTCATGGTAACAACAAATCTGGAAACAAACCCAATTTTCCTTTAATGGGTGAATGATTAAGGAAACTGTGGTATGTTCATACCATGAAATATATATTATTTTGCAATGAGAAAGAATGTACTATTGATACATTCATACAGGGAATCACCAAAAAATTTTGCTGAGTGGGAGAAAAAAATACCAAAAGGTTACATATCATGATTCCGTTGATATACCAGTCCTGACATGACAAAATTACATAGCGAGATAGCAGATTAGTGGCTGCCAGTGGTAAGGATGGGGAGATGTTTGCAGAAAGAGGAAGGAAGTAGGTGTAGCTGTAAAAGGGCAACATAAGGGACCTGTGTGGTGATGGAGATGGTCTGGATCTCACTGTATCAACGTCTATATGCTGGTTGTGACGTTGTACTATAGTTTTTTAAGATGTTACCATTGGGCGAAACTGGGTAAAAGATACCCAACATATCTCTGTATAATTTCTGACAATTGCATGTAAATCTACAATTATCTTGAAATAGAAAAATTCATTTAATTACCTAAAAAAGCTTAAAAATGCACTGAAAACAAAGTGGTTCAGAAAAGTTCAAAGGAACAAAGAATGATCAAGTAAATAATAACAACAACAAAAGAATCAAGGATATTATATTAAATACTGAGTCAGGGTTGAATTCAAGACAATAAAAACTATTGAACTAGAAAAGACACAATAGTATAAAGGTCATAGTCTCTAATGGGGACTTAACTCTCATACATTTTATGCATGATATGAAATAATACAATTATACATAAAACAAGACACAACTATAGGAAAATCCAAAAGAAATCCCAGAAACTGCATAGTTCTGTGAGAATTTCAACTCATCTCTCATCAAGCCATGAAACAACTTTGATAAGAATAAAGTTGAGTAACAGACATATATTGAATTTGGTTCCTGACAATAGATACTGCATCTTCTTTACAGAGTCTCATAAAACTTATAAAAATGGATCATATATTGATCTATAATGAAAACCTCAGTAAATTCCACGAAGTAAAAATAGCTTGAGTGGCATCCTTTGCATCAATGAGGTAACACTAGAAATAATAGAGTAGAACAAAAAAAAAAAACCCACCTTAGTCACTTACAAATTCGACAGTCTTTTGAAACTCAAATTTGATCAAAGAAAAAATTAAAATATAAAATTCTAAATAGCTAAGAAATCATGATAATGGAAATGTAAACCAAGCAGAAAATAAAACATACCTTCAAACTTTGAGAAAAGATGAATCAAGTATCCAATTTAAGGTGCATTTTTATAAGTGCTATGAAAAAAATAAATATGAAAAAGATAAATAAATTAGAAAACAGTAGATTGGATTTTTGTAAGTCAAGCTAATTCTCTGGAAAATAAATGGGCAGATAATGAACTAGAGAAATCACTGACTTGCTTAGTCAAGAGAAGAAGGTGAGAGAACATAGATACTCTGAAGTAGAAACAAAAAGGTGGAGATAAATGCACGTTCCTAGAGACTAATAAGTAATATGGAAGAGTATTCTCTAGCATTATTTACAACCAAAATTCAAATGTTGGGTGCAACAGGTGGTTGCTTTAGGAAAATATAAGTTGCTGGAAAAAATGGAAAATCTAAAAGTTCCATAGCAATGGAATCAAAGTAACAAACCAAAGTATCAAAGAACAGTGCGTTTGACAAATATTTTTTGAGCCTCTGTTATACGCCAGGGCCCTGGGAAGTCCAGAGGAGGGGCAAATGGCCCTGCTTCCAGGGAGCTCTCTGTGAGTTGGGAGTGCGGGGAAGATAAAGAAGCCCTCGGTGTCATAAGAGCCCAGTGGCCAGGGGCCAGATGGAGGTGGGAGAGGGAGAAGCCTGTGTGCCATGATGCTGCCCTGTGCTCCTCTCTTGGCCCGTTGGGAGAATAAAGAATCATGGGGTCCCCAGGGCCTGACACCTAAAAAATACTCCACAAATGGAAGCTGCTCTTGGCTCCCCACCCACCCCCTATACAGTGAAAACTGAGAGGAGGCGGATGAGGGCTGTCCTCCCAGGCCATCTGGGATAGCTTCCCAGGGCATCTGTGGATCAGAATCTCGAAGGATGAGTTGGAAGCAGGAGAAAAAAGTGTTGGAGGCTGAGGGACGGCATGTGCAGCAGTCATTAAGTGAAGAAACGGTGTGTGTGCTGGAGCTTCCCACATGGTTTTCTATGACTGGAGTACAGGAGTGGCCTGGGGGTATGGAGGGGCTGAGGCTGGGGCCGTCACAGAAGGCCTTGTATGCTGTGGCGAATAAGTCAGCAAGATTTAGCTGAATGTTCTTAGATACACAGGTATAAAGGAAACCCAGGTGAGCCTTAAAATTTCAGCACCTGAAGTTGTCCATCAATGAAACCTCTTAAGCTGCTCTGCAGAGGTTTGGGATGAGCCTGAAGTGGCTGATTCTTAGATGCAGAGAAGGCTCTGATCTATATCCACGTGGCCCCCAAGGCTCTGTGGCCTGCGGTCCAGCTGCAGTGGATAGGAGGAAGCTTTTCAAGTTATTACTGGGTGGGCCACACTCAACAGGTTTTTCCAGTTCTGCCTCCTGCCCCTAGGGAGTCTTGCCCAACAATTAATCCAGATGGTCACTGATGAGTTTCTTTCACCTATAAATCCCTGAAGCCTCTTTTTGACCTCATCACCACTAATGCAGGCTTCCTCTACTTTCCCATAGGATTTAGAGGATTCTTCTCAGCTCATTCTGGCCTTCCTTCTCTCACTGCTGTCATATTTGATGATACAGGAAAAATTAGCAAGGATGGATAGAATGGTGGATGAATACATACATACATGTATAAATGGCTGTTGCTTGAGGTACAGAGATTTCATCTGGATTTTCCTGAAATACAAGTGGATCACTGAAATGAAAATGTTCCATGGTCATTGCTTCCTGAATTCTAATGTGCTCCCTATGGTGTATTTGTTTGCTAAGGTTGCTATAACAAAATACGGCAGATGGCCGTCTTCTTGCTATGTCCTGTCCTTTTCTCTGTGCATGTACATCCTTTGTGTGTCTTCCTCTTCTTTTTCTTTTTTCTTTTTTTTTTCTTTGAGACAGAGTCTCTCTCTGTTGCCCAGGCTGGATTGCAGTGGTGGGATCTTGACTCACTGCAAACTCCACCTCCCATGTTCAAGTGATTCTCATGCCTCAGCCTCCCAAGTAGCTGGGATTACAGGTATGCGCCATCACATCTGGCTAACTTTCGTATTTTTAGTGGAAATGGGGTTTTACCATGTTGACCAGGCTGGTTTTGAACTCCTGACCTCAGGTGATCCTCCTGCCTCAGCCTCCCAAAGTGCTGGGATTACAGGCATGGACCACCACGCCCCGCCTCCCTCTTCTTATAAGGAAATCAGTTATATTGGGTTAGGGCTTCACCCTAACAGCCTCATTTTAACTTACTTATCTCTTTAAAAATCTTATCCTCAAACCACCACTGGGGGCTGGGACTTAAACATAAGAATTTGGGAAGGACACAATTCAGTCCATAACACACAGCTTTTAACCTTCGAAGTAAAGACTCTAAGTCCAAAGTCAAGGACGGATGGGGAATTGGGGGTGATAGTAAGTTGAGTTGAAATCAACCCAATTTTGGATTTTAAAAAAAGTCAGGGAGAAGAGCCTGGCCATATGCTCCTCCATGAATCACCTCTCTGCATGCAGAAGAGGTAGGTATGATTCTGAGCCAGTCTACACAGTAGGTTATATAGAAACCCCAAAGGGAATAACCTTGACTCTGCTTGCAAAGCTGTGCTTTTTGAATTTGCTCCTTCCCGTTGGACATGGTAAAGGCACTGCAACACCACAATGGTGGGTTTGCCAAAGCATGGTAACCCACAGGTGCTGCAGCCAGTCCTGTGACCCCCCCAAAGAGAAGAAGAAGCATGTCCGTCAGCCTGCCCTCAGGGCTCAGAAGCAGCAGGGCTCCAGTCCCCTCTCTGTCCAAGCGTATTCAGCATGCCAGTAAAAAGATGCCTTTGAGCTAAAAACCACAACTACTGTTTGACCCAGCAAACCCATTACTAGGTATATACCCAGAGGAGTATAAATCATTCTACCATCAAGGCACATGCACATAAATGTTTATTGCAGCACTATTCACAATAGCAAAGACATGGAATCATCCAACTTAAATGCCCATTGATGGTAGACTGGATAAAGAAAATGTGGTACATATACATCATGGTATACTATACAGCCACAAAAAGGAATGAGCTCGTGACTTTTGCGGAACATGGATGGAGCTGGAGACCATTATCCTTAACAAACCAATGCAAATACCGTAACAGGAAACCAAATACCACATACTCTCGCTTATAAGTAGGAGCTAAATGATGAGAACACGTGGACACACAGAAGGGAACAACAGACACTGGGGCCTACATGAAAGTGGAGGCTAGGAGGGGGGAGAGGAACAGAAAAAGTAACTACTGGATACTAAGCTTAGTACCTGGGCGATGAAATAATCTTCACAACAAACCCCTGTGACACAAGTTTACCTATATTGCAAACCTGCATGTGTATCCCCGATCTTAAAATAAAAGTTTAAAAAAAAGGCCGGTCGCGGTGGCTCAAGCCTGTAATCCCAGCACTTTGGGAGGCCGAGACGGGCGGATCACGAGGTCAGGAGATCGAGACCATCCTGGCTAACACGGTGAAACCCTGTCTCTACTAAAAAAAAAAAAAAATACAAAAAATACAAAAAACTAGCTGGGCGAGGTGGCGGGCGCCTGTAGTCCCAGCTACTCGGGAGGCTGAGGCAGGAGAATGGCGTGAACCCGGGAGGCGGAGCTTGCAGTGAGCTGAGATCTGGCCATTGCGTTTCAGCCTGGGTGACAGAGCGAGACTCCCTCTCATTTAAAAAAAAAAAAAAAAAAAAAAGATGTATTTGCTTACCTTCTCCAGAGCTTTCCCTCTGTCTCCCTTTGTGCTTGTTGATTTTGTTTCTTGTGGATGGATTTTCTGTACTTTTCATTTCCTGCCACTTGAAGAGGCCGGGATACAGCTATGTTTCATCTTTTCAGTAAGGCAGAAAATAGCATGAGCCTTGGGTCTGTCTGTGGCCTGTTCCTGCTTTCCCTCGTGGCCTGTGTGTTTGATCCATTTCACCAGCACGTGGCCCACCGTTGTCTAACTGTGATACTCAGCTCCCCAACCTCAGGAAGAGAACCAGTCACCTCTGCTCCAGAACGTGGTGGTGAAGAAAGCCATCTTGGGCTACTGAAAATCCAAAAACTTAGAAGGAAAAACTCAGATTCATTCTCAACCCTCCTCTCCCCGGAGCAGTTGACTGCCAGAAAGATCCAGCTGCCACTGCCTGTCACCTTTCTAAAGAAGCATAGTTTTTAAGACACAAGACTATTGAGCAGGTTGGATTTTAAAAATTGGGAAACATCTCCAAGCAGTTTGGAAGGAAAAGAGACTTTGATCTTGAATAACCTCCTTAGGGGATCAAAGAAAAAGACTCACTAAGATAAACATCCCCCCCCTTGCCCCATTCGGGTTAAGTATAAATAAGACTTCCTCACCTTGGGAGACCTGAGCTCACACCTGCTCCTGATGACATGGAGGAGGCTGAGCAGGGGAGCCACAGGGATTAGAGATGGACATGGTTCCAGTCTGGCCCAATTTTTATTCACTTTCCTATTGCAAGGAATGCCCTTAGAAATTGCGAAGCCATTGCTTTTCGCTAATGCTAACAGAAATTCCTTAAACTAGGAGATGGTACCACTGCCCATCAATTTTACAAAGCAATAATGCAGATCCCAAGTGGCTAAAGTCTGAAGCAGTAGGCAGAGCACTTCATCACAGTGAGAGAACTGGGTTGTTGCTGGGGGAAGCTGTTCTGATGTCATGCTGGTATTACCGTGCATTAATAAGCTTTGTTCATCTTCTCTGACACTGGAGGGCCAACTCAGTCCTTTTGCTTCATTTTCCTGCTTATTATGCAGCTCAGGCCATGGAGATGGGCTGCCTGCTTGTCATAAATTGTAGGCAACCTCCCTTCATTCTGTTGTTGGTCCCAGTGGGCTTGAGCTCCTGGGAACCAAGGCTTTCATTTCCACAAATGCACACTGAGCCCTGATGCCAGGCTAGGCACTGTGGGGAACTCCAAGATACATGAGCCACAGTTCCTGCCTTTGTGATCGTGTTGTGGTCAGGGAGAAAGTCACATGGCCTAATAATTACACCAACAGGCAGAATGTGTAACAGACAGGAAAACAAACAGCTGTGGGAACTCAGGAAGGGAAGGAGTAACTTTCAGTGAAAGAACAGGGAGATCCTTGGACAAGGTTTCAGTACATAGACACTTAGAGAATGCAGCCATTTCAGCCTGGAATTTGTCATAGCAAAGAAGGGGGAGCCCAGAAATAAGAAGATGATGCATGAAATATATGTATATGTAAACAGAATAATTTAACCATCCTAAAATAATCCTTTATGCTATGGCTCTGTAATTATTCTCTGTCTCTTCCAGCAGCCCCTGGTAACCAATGATCTATTATTCTTCATCACTATAATTTTGTCTTTTTGACAAAATTCCATATAAATGTAATCATACAATCTGTAAACTTTTGATATGGACTTCATTCACTCAGCATGATGTCTTTGAGATTCAGCCAAGTGGTTGCATTCATCGACAGTGAATCATTTTCATTGCTGAGTACTGATCCGTTGTGTGGATGTAGCAGAGTTTGTTTTTCCATTCACCCTTTGAAGGACATTTGGGTTGTGTCCAGTTTTTGACAATTGTGAGTAGAGCTGCTGTAAGTATTCATGTACAGATTATTATGTGAACATAAATCCCCATTTCTCAAGGACAAAGTTTCTTGCCTCAACATTGGCACTACCAACTTTGACATCTGGGGCCAGATACTTTGTTGTGAGGGAACTGCCATGTGCATTGCAAAATGTTTAGTATATCCCTGGCCCCTACTGATGCCAGTAGAACTCTCCCAACTGTGGCAACCAAAATGTCTGCAGACATTGACAAATGCAAATATCATCCACACCTGAGAACCACTGCTCTTGGTTAAATACCCAGGAATGAATTTACTGGATTATATGGCAAGCGTATAACTTTATAAGAAACTTTTTGTGCCTGATGTATGAGAGATCCAGTTACTCAGCATCCTAGCCAACAGTCAATATTGTGTATTTTTTATTTTTGCCATTCCAATAGGTATATAGAGGCATCTTATTGTGGTTTTAGTTTGCATCTCCCCAGTAGCTGATGCTGTTGACAGTCTTCCGATGTGCTTGTTTGCCATATGTATCCTCTTTAGTGAAACCTGATAAAATCATTTTCCCATTTTTAATTGGATCATTTGTTTTCCTACTGTTGAGCTTTGAGAGTTCTTTATAGGTTTTAAATACAAATTCTCATTTGGATATGTAATTTTTGCAAATATTTTCTCCCAGTCTATAGTATGTATTTTCATTTCCCTATCATGTCATTTGCAGAGAAAAGTTTTTTATTTTGATGAAATTCAATTTATCCATTTTTCTCTTTCATGAGTTATGCTTTTGGTGCCAAACCTAAGAACTGCTTGTTAAACCTCAAGTCATGAAGGTTTTATCTCATTATTTTTCTGAAAGTTTAAAAGTTTTATGTTTTACATTTAGATTTATAATTCATTTTGATCTGATTTGTCTGTAAGATGTGAAGTTCAGGTCAAGATTTGTTTATCTTTTGACTATTGTGACATCAAATTGTTTCAGCATCATCTGTTGAAAATGCTATCCTTTCTTCATTGAATTCCTTTTGCATCTTTGTGAAAAATTATTTGGACATATTTGTGTAGAACTATTTCTGGATTTTTCTGTTTTGTTCCCATTGACCTACGTGTATATTTCTCAACCACAATATATTGATTAGTATAACTTTATACTAAGCCTTAAAATCAAATGAGATGATTCCTCTGACTATTCATCTTTGGCGAATTGTTTTATTTTACATGCCAATTTTAGAATCATTTTGTCTCTATCTACAGAAAATTTGTCTGTGATTTTGATTGGAATTATGAAAAATCTATGGATCAGTTTGGGAAGAATTAACAAATATACTATGTTGACTCTTCTAATCCATTTTATTAGTTCCTCTTTGATTTCTTTGATCCAAATTTTTTATTTTCAGCATAAGGATGATGTACATGTTTTTGTAGATTTATAACTAAGTATTTCATTTTGGGGGAAGCTGTGGTAAAAAGGTATGTTGTTTTAAGTTTTGCTTTCTAATTGTATGTTGCTAGTATTTACAAATATAATAAATGTTTTAATATGTTGACCTTGTATCCTGTGACCTTGCTAAGCTCACTATAAGTTCTAGAGGATTTAGGGCATGTTGGGGGACATTTACTGTGTTTTTTTTTTTTTTCTATGTAAGCAAGCATGTTGTCTGTGAATAGCAACAGTTTTATTGTTTCCTTTCCAATTTCCATGACTTTGTTTTCTTTTTCTTGCCTTGTTGCATTGGCTAGGATTTTCAGTATGTGATGAATAAGAGTGATGAGAATTGACATCCTTACTTTGTTCCAGATCTTAGGCAGAAAGTATTCAGCCTTTTGTCACTAGATATGATATTCTCTACAAGGTTTTTGTGTATATGTGTGTTTTTCTCTTGTAATTGTCCTTAATCAGGATAAGACAGTTCCCTTCTATTCCTAGCTTCCTAAGAGATTTTTTTTTTACTCTCTTAGGAATTAATGTTAAGTTTTGCCAAATGCTTTTTCTGCATCAATTTATATGATTATGGGCTTTATTTTTTCTTTTTTAGGTTGTTAATATGATAAATAACAATGTCTTGTTTTGATGTATTTTTTATTTTCTTTTTTTTTTTTTGGAAACAAGGTCTCATACTGACTCCCATGCTGGAGTGCAGTGGTGCCATCACAGCTCACTGGGCTCAAGTTATTCTTCCACCTCAGCCCCCCGGGTACCTGGGACTATGGGCGTGTGCCACCATGCTTAGCTAATTTCTATACTTTTTTTTAGAGACAGGGTTTCACCATGTTGTCCCAGCTTGTCTCAAACTCCTGGGTTCAAGTGATCCACTCACCTTGGCCTCCCAAGGTGCTGGGACTACAAGCATGACCCAGCTAATGGTTTATTTTTGAGTATACAACTGGCCTTGCATTCCTAGGATAAAGTCCACTTGGTCATGACGTATTATTATTTTTATATATTGCTGAATTCCATTGCTAATATATTGTAGGGGATTTTTGCATCTATGTTCCTGAGAAATCTTGGTCTGTAGTTTTTTTTTCTTCGTGTACAATCTTTGTCTAGTTTTGGTATCATAGTAACACTGGCCTCATAAAATGAGTTGGGAAGGGTTCCCTCCTCTTCTGTTTCCTGGAAGAGATTGTGTAGAATCAGTGTTATTTTTTATTTAAATGTTGGGTAGAATTCACCAGTGAAACAATCAAGGCCTAGAGATTTCTTTTTTTTACAATCTTTTAACTATGAATTACATTTCTTTAAACTTTAATAAGACCATTCTTGTTACGTATTTCATTTTGTATGGCTCTTGGTAACATGAAATATTCAAGGAATTATTTCATTTCAGCTGTTATCAAATTATGTGTGTAAAGTTGTTCATGGTGCTTTATTTTATCCTTTTGATTTCTGTGAGACTGTACTGCTTTCCACTCTTTCATTTTTGATTTTAGTAATTTGTGTTTTTCTATTTTTGTCTTTGTAAATTTGTAAGAACTTAATCATTTTTTTGAAGAACAAGCTTTACTTTTACATTTATTTTTCTCTATTATATTTCTATTTTTATTGATTTCTGTTTTTATATGTATTATTTATTTTCTTCCGGTTGCTTTGAGTTTTACTCATATTTTTCCAGTTTCTTGAGGTAGACTTAGATTATTGATTTTAGACTTTCTTCTTTTCTCTTGTAAGCATTTTATGCTATAAGTTTACCTCTGAGCACTACTTTCCCTGCACCCCACAACAATTTGTATGTTGCATTTTCATTGCCCTTGAGACTTCCTCCTTGACCCATGAATTATATATAGAATTATATATGGAAGTGTGGGTTTAATTTTTAAGTGTCTAGAATTTGTCCTGTTATCTTTATGTTATTGATCTCAAATTTATTTCTAATGTAATCAGAAAAGATACCTTGTCTAATTTACGTTTATATTTTTTTAATTGTCAAAATTTGTCTTGTTACCCAGGATATGGTCTATCTTGGTGGATATTTCATTTGTCCTTAAAAAAATATGTATTTGCTATTGTTGAGTAGAATGTTATAACGTCAAGAAGATCTAGTTGGTTGATAATGTTCTTCAGTTCTTTGTATCCTTGCTGATCTTCTGTCAATCAGCATTCTGTCTATCAACTAATAATCTCAGTTCTATCTAGTACCAAAAGAGTAATGTTGACATACTCAACTATGCCTGTGGATCTGTCTACTTATCCTTTCCATTCTGTCTGATTTTTGCTTAATGTATTTTAAAGCATTGTGTGTGCATTCACATTTAGCATTATTACATCTTCTTGTTTCATTAACCTTTTTTATCATTATGTAATTTCCTCTTTATTCCTGGAAGTCTTCTTTTTTCTGAAGTCTACATTGTCTGATATCAATGTAAATACTGCAGGCTTCTTTGGATTAGTTTTTGCTTTGCATATTTTTTTGTCCTTTTAATTTTACATCTATCATTATATATGGAGTTATTTTCTTGTGCACAACTTACATTTTTTTAAAACATTTATTCTTGAAATTTGTCTCTTGATTAGTATTTTTAAACTATTTACATTTAATGTGATTATTGATGTGTTTGGATTAGGTCTATCATTTTATTTGTTTTCTGTTTTCTCTTCTTTTCATTCCTCCATTTCCTCTTACATGTTGTGTTAGTTTCCTATGGCTACTGTAACAAACTACTGCAAGGTTGGTGAAGTAAAACAACAAAAAAATTATTCTTTGACAGTTTTAGAGGTCAGAAGTCTGCAGTCAGTATCACTGATACAAAATCAAGGTGTTGGCAGGATTGTGCTGCCTTTGGAGGCTTCAGAGAAGAATCCATTCCTTGCTTCTTTCAGGTTCTGGTTGCCGCTGGCATTCCTTGACTGTGGCCAACTCATTCCAATCTCTCTTTCCGCGGTCACATTGCCTCCTCCTCTTCTGTCTGTGAAATCTCTCTCTTTTTTTTTTTTTTTTTTTTTTTGAGAGGAGTCTTGCTCTATCGCCCAGGCTGGAGTGCAGTGGCACGATGTCGGCTCACTGCAAACTCCGCCTCCCGGGTTCACGCCATTCTCCTGGCTCAATTTTTTGTATTTTTAGTAGAGACGGGGTTTCACTGTGTTAGCCAGGATGGTCTCGATCTTCTGACCTTGTGATCCGCCCGCCTTGGCCTCCCAAAGTGCTGGGATTACAGGCGTGAGCCACCGCACCCAGCCTGAAATCTCTCTCTTATAAAGATGCATGTGATTGCATTTAGGACCCACCTGAATAATCCAGAATAATCTCTCCATTTTAAGAATCTTAACTACACCTGTAAAGGCCCTTTTCCCTTATAAAGTAATATTTGCAGATTTCAGGAATTAGGATCTGATATCTTCGGATGGCTGTCATTCAGCCTGCAACACATACCTTCTTTTGAATTAACTTGAACATTCTTTAGAATTTCATTTAAAAGAACTTTAACTATATCTCTTTGTATATGTGTTTTTCTGTTTAATAGTTGCTATAAGAACTACAATATGTATACTTAACTTTATAATTTACTTAGAATCAATATTTTATCTCTTCAAGTAGAATGTAGAAACCTTACCACCATAGTGTTCCTCTCCCTTCTTTCTGTCATGCACATCTTATCGGTACATCTACATTCCCTGGAAACCACATCAGACAATATTTTGCTTTCAAATTTTGCTTTCAATCATTATACATGTTTTAAAAGAATTATGAGAGGAAATAGTCTGTCATATTTATTCAGATGTTTACCCTTTCCGTTACTCTTCCTTCATTCCTGATTTGTATTTACCCTTTCCGTTTTTCCTCCCTTCATTTTGCTTCTGACTGAAAAACTGCTTTTAGCAATTTTTTTTTTGAGCAGATTTGCTAGCAACAAATTCTGTTTTCTCATTGGTAATTTTTTAAATCTCATCCTAATTTCTGAACGATCATTTACTCGATATATAATTCTGGATTGACAGTTGTTACCTTTAGTACTTGAAAAACGTTTCTGGTCTCTACAGTTTCTGATGAGAAATTCAATTATTCAGCTTATTTTTCTCCTAGAGGTAATGCATCAGTTTTTCTTCATCTGCTTTCAAGAATTTTTCTTTGTTTTTAGATTCCAGATATTTGATTATGATGTGTCTGGGCATAAATTTGTGTTTATCCTGTTTGGGGTTCATTAAACTTCTGAAACCTGCACATTTGTGGGTTTTCGCCAAATTTAGGGATTCTTTTGCCATTATATCTTCAAGTACTGCCTTCTTTCTCCTCTCCTTCCATGATTCCAATGACATGAAAGTTAGACTTTTTGTTACAGTCCCACAGGTCCCTGAGGCTCTCTTTTTCTTTGCCAGTCTATTTTCTCCCTGTTGTTCAGATAGGATAATTTCTATTATTCTATCTTTTAGTTTATTCAGTCTTTCCTCTGTCTCCATAGTTCTGCTTTGGAGCTCATTTTTCTTTTTCTTTTTTTTTTTTTTTTGAGACGGAGTCTGGCTCTGTCGTCCGGGCTGGAGTGCAGTGGCCGGATCTCAGATCACTGCAAGCTCCGCCTCCCGGATTTACGCCATTCTCCTGCCTCAGCCTCCCGAGTAGCTGGGACTACAGGCGCCCGCCACCTCGCCCGGCTAGTTTTTTGTATTTTTTAGTAGAGACAGGGTTTCACCGTGTTAGCCAGGATGGTCTTGATCTCCTGACCTCGTGATCCGCCCGTCTCGGCCTCCCAAAGTGCTGGGATTACAGGCTTGAGCCACCGCGCCCGGCCATTTTTCTTTTAATCAGTTTATTTTTCAGTTCTAAAATGTCTACTTGATTCTCTTTTGTATTTTATTTTTTTTTCCTTTTTTTTTATTATTATTATACTTTAAGTTCTAGGGTACATGTGCATAACGTGCAGGTTTCTTACATATGTATACTTGTGCCATGTTGGCATGCTGCACCCATCAACTTGTCAGCACCCATCAACTCATCATTTACATCAGGTATAACTCCCAATGCAATCCCTCCCCCCTCCCCCCTCCCCATGACAGGCCCCAGTGTATGATGTTCCCCTTCCCGAGTCCAAGTGATCTCATTGTTCAGTTCCCACCTATGGGTGAGAACATGCGGTGTTTGGTTTTCTGTTCTTGCGATAGTTTGCTGAGAATGATGGTTTCCAGCTGCATCCATGTCCCTACAAAGGACACAAACTCATCCTTTTTTATGGCTGCATAGTATTCCATGGTGTATATGTGCCACATTTTCTTAATCCAGTCTGTCACTGATGGACATTTGGGTTGATTCCAAGTCTTTGCTATTGTGAATAGTGCCGCAATAAACATACGTGTGCATGTGTCTTTATAGCAGCATGATTTATAATCCTTTGGGTATATACCCAGTAATGGGATGGCTGGGTCATATGGTACATCTAGTTCTAGATCCTTGAGGAATCGCCATACTGTTTTCCATAATGGTTGAACTAGTTTACAATCCCACCAACAGTGTAAAAGTGTTCCTGTTTCTCCACATCCTCTCCAGCACCTGTTGTTTCCTGACTTTTTAAAGATTGCCATTCTAACTGGTGTGAGATGGTATCTCATTGTGGTTTTGATTTGCATTTCTCTGATGGCCAGTGATGATGAGCATTTTTTCATGTGTCTGTTGGCTGTATGAATATCTTCTTTTGAGAACTGTCTGTTCATATCCTTTGCCCACTTTTTGATGGGGTTGTTTGTTTTTTTCTTGTAAATTTGTTTGAGTTCTTTGTAGGTTCTGGATATTAGCCCTTTGTCAGATGAGTAGGTAGATTCACTCTGCCGCCCAGGCTAAAGTGCAATGGCACGATGTCAGCTCACTGCAACCTCTGCCTCCCATATCCAAGCAGTTCTCATGCCTCAGCCTCCCAAGTAGCTGGGATTACAGGGGCCCACCACCATGCCCAGCCAATTTTTGTATTCTAAGTAGAGGTGGGGTTTCACCATATTGGCCGGGCTGGTCTTGAACTCCTGACCTCAAGTGATCTGTCCACCTCAGCCCCACAAAATGCTGGGATTACAGGCGTGAGTCACCACACTTAGCCTGTATTTTCTACTTCTTTACTGAAACTTACTATTCTACCATTTGTTTCAAGAAGGTTTGTGATTGTTCATTAGATAATTTTTAGAATGGCTACTTTAAAGCTTTTGCCAGGTAATTCTAACATCTGTGTCATTTTGCTGTTGGCATCTGTTGATTGCCAGTTTCCATGCAAGCTACATTTCTTTTCCTTCATATGCTGAAAAATATTTATTTTTATATTCTTTATTTTTATATTTTTATTAAATTATTTCCTAGGCCTTTGAATATTATGTTATGAGATTCTGGATGTTGTTTAAAACCTATGGAGAATGCTGGTGTTTTTGTTTTAGCAGGCAATGTACCTGGTTATGTTTGGGCTACAAATTTCAATGCACCTTCTGTTGATTGTGATTCCAATGTTGGTTTAGCCTTCAAACCTTTTGCAGCACTATTTAGCTATGTTCCATGTATGCACCACTCACAGGCCAGTCTGGCATCTGAATTCTCATCTGTTTACTAGTTCAGTTATTAAGGCCTTTTTTAAAAAGCTATATATTTATTTGTTTATTTATTTTTAAAATTTTTATAAATTTATGGAGTACAGTGCAATTTTGTTAATACATGCATATATTCCTTAGTGGTAAATTCAGGGATATTAGGGTTATTCCTTGGGTATTCCATAGGGTATTCATCACCCAAATAGTGTACATTGTACCCATTAAGTATTTTCTCATCATCTATCCCCCCTAGCCTCTCACCCTTCTGAGTCTCCACTGCCTGATTCCACATTCTGTGTCCTAGTATATACATTATTTAGTTCCCACTTATAAGTGAGAACATGTAATATTTGTCTTTCTATGTCTGTTCAAAGTCTTTTGTATGCTAATTAGCATAAAATCCATGCATGAAAGCCTCAGGCTGCATTTGACATTTCGTAAATAACTTTATGGGGCTGCTTTCCCAAGTCCTGCCTCTCCATGACCATCCTGATACTTTCTGGTTCCCTGGGGCTTCCTCTCCTCATCCTCCAGCCAGAAAGCTGAGGTTTAGTTATCCCACTCTGCTGCATGCACATGCTTCCAGGGACATGAGCAGCATGAGGATAAAGAGTTAAACTCACTGCCAGTTTTGCAGCACTTTGAATTCTGATCTTCTTCCCTAATCTACGCACCACTATTTATTTTTCAGAGTCCACAAGTAGCTTCTCCATGCACTCTGTCCAGAATTATGGCTGTATTCAGTGAAAGAGATGGGGGAAGTCATCTCCTCTATGTTACCCAGAACCAGAGCCCATACATAGCCTATACCTTTAGTGAGAGTCATCTTTTTTTTTAAAATTCTGATTAGTGGAGGTACAGTGTGGTAGGCCAAAAAAAAAAAGAAAAAAAAAATCTTTGATTTCTGAAAGAATTAATTCCATTCAGGGATTCGACTTCTTCCTGGTTTAGTCTTGGGAGAGTGTATGTGTCCAAGAATTTATCCATTTCTTCTACATTTTCCAGTTTATTTGCATAGAGGTGTTTATAGTATTCTCTGATGGTAGTTTGTATTTCTGTGGGATCAGTGGGGATATCCCCTTTATCGTTTTTTGTTATGTCTGTTTGAGTCTTCTCTCTTTTCTTCTTTATTAGTCTGGCTAGCGATCTATTTTGTTAATCTTTTCAAAAAACCAGCTCCTGGATTTATTGATTTTTTGAAGGATTTTTCATGTCTCTATCTCCTTCAGCTCTGCTCTGATCTTAGTTATTTCTTGTCTTCTGCTAGCTTTTGAATTTGTTTGCTCTTGCTTCTCTAGTTCTTTTAATTGTGATGTTAAGGTGTTGATTTTAAATCTTTCCTGCTTTCTCCTGTGGGCATTTAGTGCTATAAATTTCCCTCTAAACACTGCTTTAGCTGTGTCCCAGATACTCTGGTATGTTGTGTCTTTGTTCTCATTGGTTTCAAAGAACTTATTATTTCTGCCTTAATCTCTTTATTTACCCAGTAGTCATTCAGGAGCAGGTTGTTCTGTTTCCATGTAGTTGTGCAATTGAGGCAGTAATTAATAGCCTACCAACCAAAAAAAAAAGCCCAGGACCAGATGGATTCACAGCCAAATTATACCAGAGGTACAAAGAAGAGCTGATACCGTTCCTTCTGAAACTATTCCAAATAATAAAAAAAGAGGGAATCCTCCCTAACTCATTTTATGAGGCCAGCATCATCCTGATACCAAAACCTGGCAGAGACACAACAACGAAAAAAAGATTTCAGGCCAGTATCCCTGAAGAACAACAATGTGAACATCCTCAATAAAAAACTGGCAAACCAAATCCAGCAGCACATCCGAAAGCTTATCCACCAAGATCAAGCCGGTTTCATCCCTGGGATGCAAGGCTGGATCAACATATACAAATCAATAAACATAATCCATCACATAAACAGAACCAATGAAAAAATCACGATTATCTCAATAGATACAGAAAGGCCTTCAATAAAATTCAACACCCATTCATGCTAAAAACTCTGAATAAACTAGATATGGATGGAATGTATCTCAAAACAATAAGAGCTGTTTATGACAAACCCACAGCCAATATCATACTGAATAAGCAAAAGTTGGAAGTATTCCCTTTGAAAACCAGCACAAGACAAGGATGCCCTCTCTCATCACTCCTATTCAACATAGTATTGGGAGTTCTGGCCAGGGCAATCAGGCAAGAGAAAGGAATAGAGCGTATTCACATAGGAAGAGAGGAAGTAAATTTCTCTCTGTTTGCAGATGACATGATTGTATATTTAGAAAACCCCATTGTCTCAGCCCAAAATCTCCTTAAGCTGATAAGCAACTTCAGCAAAGTCTCAGGATACAAAATCAATGTGCAAAAATCACAAACGTTCCTATACACCAATAACATACAAACAGGGAGCCAAATCACGAGTGAACTCCCATTTAACATTGCTACAAAGAGAATAAAATACCTAGGAATACAACTTGCAAGGGATGTGAAGGACATCTTCAAGGAGAACTACAAGCTGCTGCTCAAGGAAATAAGAGAGGACACAAAAAAAAACATTCCTGCTCATGGGAAGAATCAATATCATGAAAATGGCCATACTGCCCAAAGTAATTTATAGATTCAATGCCATCCTCACCAAGCTACCATTGACTTTCTTCATGGAATTAGAAAAAGCTACTTTAAATTTCATATGGAACCAAAAAAGAGCCTGTATAGCCAAGACAATTCTAAGCAAAAGGAACAAAGCTGGAGGCATCACATTACCTGACTTCAAACTATACTACAAGGCTACAGTAACCAAAACAGCATGGTACTGGTACTAAAACAGATATATAGACCAATGGAACAGAACAGAGGCCTCGGAAATAATGTAGATGTGTACATCTACAACCATCTGATCTTTAACAAACCTGACAAAAACAAGCAATGGGGAAAGGATTCTCTATTCAATAAATGGTGTTAGGAAAACTGACTAGCCATATGCAGAAAACTGAAACTGGACCCCTTCCTTACACCTATACAAAAATTAACTCAAGATAGATTAAAGACTTAAATGTAAGACCTAAAACCATAAAAATCCTAGAAGACAACCTAGGCAATAGCATTCAGGACATAGGCATGGGCAAAAACTTCATGACTAAAACACCAAAAGCAATGGCAATAAAAGCCAAAATTGACAAATGGGATCCAATTAAACTAAAGAGCTTTGGCACAACAAAAGAAACTATCATCAGAGTGAACAGGCAACCTATAGAATGGGAGAAGATTTTTGCAACCTATCCTTCTGACAAAGGGCTAATATCCAGAATCTACAAAGAACTTAAATTTACAAGAAAACAAACAAACAACCCCATCAAAAAGTGGGTGAAGGATATGAATAGACATTTCTCAAAAGAAGACATTTATGCGACCAACAAACATATGAAAAAAGCTCATCATCACTGGTCATTAGAGAAATGTAAATCAAAACCACAATGAGATACCATCTCATGCCAGTTAGAATGGCATTCATTAAAAAGTCAGGAAACGACAGATGCTGGAAAGGATGTGGAGAAATAGGAACACTTTTACACTGTTGGTGGAAGTGTAAATTAGTTCAACCATTGTGGAAGACACTGTGGCAATTTCTGGTTCTAGATTCCAAGGATCTACCATTTGATCCAGCAATCCCATTAGTGGGTATATACCCAAAGGATTGTAAATCATGCTACTATAAAGACACATGCACACATATGTTTATTGCAGCACTGTTCACAATAGCAAAAACTTGGAACCAACCCAAATGCCCACCAGTGATAGACTGGATAAAGAAAATGTGGCACATGTACACCGTGGAATACCATGTAGCCATAAAAAAGGGTAAGTTCATGTGATTTTCAGGGACATGGATGAAGCTAGAAACTATCATTCTCAGCAAACTAACACAAGAACAGAAAACCAAACACCACATGTTCTCACTCATAAGTAGGAGTTGAACAATGAGCACACATGGACACAGGGAGGGGAAGATCACACATCGGGGCCTGTCAGGGGGTTGGGGTTAGGGGAGGGATAGCATTAGGAGAAATACCTAATGTAGATGATGGGTTGATGGGTTCAGCAAACCACCATGGCACATGTATACCTATGTAACAAACCTGCATGTTCTGCACATGTATCCCAGAACTTAAATTATAATAATTAAAAAAAAAAGAATTAATTCCAACTCTTGCTCTATCATTTAACTTTCTTCATGCCTCTGTTTCTTCATGTGTAAAATGGGGGCTGTGTCAGGGGTCCCCAAGACTATCCTCAGTTTCAGGGATTTGCTAGAAGGTCTCATAGGATGCAGATAGGCTGTTATATTCATAGTTATAGTTTATTACAGCAAAAAAAATACAGATTAAAATCAGCAAAGGGAAAAGGTACAGGGGGTGAAGTCCAGGAAAGATCAGCAAGCTTCCAATTGTCCACTTCCAGTGGAGTCTATAGACAGCATTTAATTCTCCAAACAATGACGTGTGACAACATGTGCAAGGTGGTGGCAACCAGATCACCCAAACCTTGGAGTCCAGGTTTTTTTTTTTTTTTTTTTTTTTTTTTTTTATCAGTCACATAAGCATGTAGCACTCATGTGACTGACCTCAGCTCCTCAGACCATATCGCACAACTCCCCTAGAGGTAAAAGTGATGCACCATGACCCAAAGGTCCAGGCATACAAACACACTCATACCAGGAAAGATACTACAAGAGTTCAAAAGTCTCTCTCCCAAGAGCCAGGCAAGGGCCAGTCCGGAAAACTTAGGGTTTGTGCAAGATTTGAGCAGCCCAGACCTGTTAACTCTTTCCTGCACAGGTCTACAACTTTTAGCTTTTAGAGTTATTATGAGGACTGAATGAGGTGGATATAAAATACCTTGTAGTGTCTGACACATGGTAGGTGTTTGATAAATATTAGCTATTAGACTCTGTAGACAGAGATTTCAAAGAGGCACATGGATTTGTGAGGAAGAAAAACAGAAACATTATTCTGACAATACATCCAGAAAAAAAATGTGATTTGGGGCCAGGAGTGGTGGCTCATACCTGCAATCTCCACACTTTGGGAAGCCAAGGGGAAAGGATTGCTTGAGCCCAGGAGTTCAAGACCAGCCTGGGCAAGATGGCAAGATCCCATCTCTCCAATACAATAAAAAAGGTTATGATTTGAGACATACTTATAGAAACCAGGGTAGGAGTAGAGGGACTGTCTTATGGACACAGGTCTAAGGAACACACACACACACACACAAACACACACACACAATGAGAAGTGGAAGGATTGTGGGGGAGACATTTGTCCAAATATAAACACAAAGCATTTAATAAATGTCAGTAGGGCCAAACCCCAGCATAACATGAGGCTTGACAAATAATCTTATACAAATTTAAAAGGCCATTTTTAGCTATATTCAAGATGTGAAGAGATGGACTCTTGGTTTAGGCAAGAAAAATTTGGTATTAATATGTGGCAAAAAGAAAGCAAAGCGACTTATCTCCTATTATGTTCTCATCTTCTCTCTGAAGGAATGTTGTTCTCAGTTGGAAAGGACTTGTGATTGACAGAGATTTCAAACCAAGGAGGACAAAAGAAATTCCAGAATATTATAAATAAGCAAATGTCCACCTTTTCAAAGACAGCTAACAACACAATGACAGGATCAAATCCACACATATCAATACTAACCTTGAATGTAAATGAGCTAAATGACCCAATTAAAAGGCACAGAGTGGCCAACTGGATAAAGAGCAAGACCCAATAGTATGCTGTCTTCAAGAAACCTGTCTCACATGCAATGACATCCATAGGCTCAAAATGAAGGGATGGTGAAAAATCGACCAAGCAAATGGAAAACGGGGAAAAAAAGCAGAGGTGGCAATCCTAATTTCAGACAAAACATACTTTAAGCCAACAAAGATTTTAAAGGCAAAGAAGGACATTACACAATAGTAAAGGATTCAATTCAACAAGATGTAACTACCCTAAATGTATATGCACCCAACACAGGAACACCCAGATTCATAAAGCAAGTTCTTAGAGACCTATGAAGAGACTTACATTCCCACACAATAATAGTAGGAAGCTTCAGCACCTCAATGACAGACAGATCATTGAGGCAGAAAATTAACAAAAGTATTCAGGACCTGAACTCAGCACTGGATCAAATGGACCTGATAGACATCTACATAACTCCGCACCCAAATACAACAGAAGATACCTTCATCTCATTGCTACATGGCACATACTCCAAAATTGACCACACAGTCGGATATAAAACAACACTCAGCAAATTCAAAAACACTGAAATCATACCAACCGTGCTCTTGGACCACAGAGCAATAAAAGTAGAAATCAAGACTAAGAAAATTGCTAAAACCATATAATTACATAGAAATTAAACAACCTGCTCTGAATGACTTCTGAGTAAACAGTGAAATTAAGGCAGAAATCAAGAAGTTCTTTGATACTAATGAGAACAAAGATACAATATAGCAGAATCTCTGGGACACAGGTAAGGTAGTGTTAAGAGGGAAATTTTTATCGCTAAATGCCCACATCGTAAAGTTGGAAAGATCTGAAATTAATTACCCAACATTACAATAAGAGGAACTAAAGAAGCAAGAGCAAGCCAACCCCTAAACTAGCAGAAGACAAGAAATAACCAAAATCAAAGCAGAACTGAAGGAGATTGAGACATTAAAAAAAAAAACAAAAGATCAAAAAATCCAAAAGTTGGTTCTTTGAAAAAATTAATAAGATAAATAGAACACTAGCTAGACTAATAAAAAAGAAAAGAAAGTCCAAATAAACACAATTAGAAATGACAAAGGGGATGTTACCACCAACTCCACAGAAATACAAATAACCATCAGAGACTCCTATGAATCTCTGTATACACACAAACCAGGAAATCTAGAAGAAATGGATAAGTTCCTAGACACATACATCCTCCCAAGGCTGAACTAGGAAGAAACTGAATCCCTCAACAGACCAATAATGAGCTCCAAAATTGAATCAGTAATAAATAGCCTACCAACCAAAAATAGCCCAGGACCAGATTCACAGCCAAATTCTACCAGATATACAAAGAAGACCTGATATCATTACTACTGAAACTATTTCAAAACATTGAGAAGGGACACCTCCCCAACTCTTTCTATGAGGCTGGCATCATCCTGATACCAAAGCCTGGCAGAGACACAACAAAAAAAGAAAACTTTAGGGCAATATCCTTGATGAACATAGGTGCACAAATACTCAAGTAAATCCTAGCAAATCAAATCCAGCAGTATGTAAAAAGCTAATCCACCATGATCAAGTAGTTTTTATCCTTGAGATGCTAGGTTAGTTCAACATACACAAGTTAATAAATGTGATTCATCACATAAACAGAACTAAAGACAAAAACCATATGATTATCTCAATAGATGCAGATGAAATTCGATAGATATATGTGAATGGAATTGCATTCCTGATTTGGCTCTCAGCTTGGATATTGTTGGTGTACAGAGGGTGTGTTGTTGGTTTATTGAGGGTTTTTAACATGAAGGAATGTTGCATTTTATGGAACATCTTTGATAAAAGCCACTGAAGGAACATACTTGAACATAATAAGAGTCATCTATGAAAAACCCACAGTCAAAATTATACTGAATGGGCAAAAGCTGGAAGCATTGCCCTTGAAAACCAGCACAAGACAAGGATCCCCTCTCTCACTACCCCTGCTTAACATAGTAAGTCCTGGCCAGAGACATGAATATATGTCTAGAAAAACCCTATGGTCTCTACCCAAAAGCTCCTTGAGCTAATAAACAACTTCAGCAAATTTCAGGATACAAAATCAACATATAAAAATCAGTAGCATTCCGATACACCAACAAAATCCAAGTTCAGAGCCAAATCAGAAATGCAATCCCATTCACAATTGACACAAAAAGAAGAAAATACCTAGAAATACAAATAACCAGAAATGTGAAAGATCTCTATGATGAAAATTATAAAACACTGCTCAGAGAAATCAGAAATGACACAAACAAATGGAAAAACATGCCATGCTTATGGATAGGAGGAATCAATATTGATAAAATGGCCATCCTGACCAAAACAATTTACAGATTTAATGCTATTCCTCTCAAACTATCAATGACATCCTTCACAGAACTAGAAAAAGCTCTTTTAAAATTCATACAGAACCAAAAAAGATTCCAAATAGCCAAGGCAATCCTAAGCAAAAAGAACAAAGCTGGAGGTATCATATTACTCAACTTCAAACTGTATTACAGATACAGTAATCAAAATATCATGGTACTGGTACAAAAACTGACACAGAAACCAATGGTACAGAATAGAGAGCCCAGAAATAATGCTGCACACCTACAATGCAGCACACCATCTGATCTTTGACAAAGCTAACAAAGCAAGCAATGAGGAGAGGACTCCCTAGTCAGTAAATGGTGCTGGGATAACTGACTAGCCATATGCTAAAGACTGAAACTGGACCCCTTCCTTACACCATATACAAAAATCAACTCAAGGTGGATCAAAGACTTAAATGTAAAACCTAAACCTATGATAACCTGGGAAATACCATTCCAGATGTAGGAACTGGCAAAGATTTCATTACAAAGATGCCAAAAGCAATTAAAACAGAAGCAAAAATTAACAAATTGGATCTAATTAAACTAAAGAGTTTCTTCACAGCAAAAGAAACTATCAACAGAGTGAACAACCATCCTACAGAATGGGAGAAAATATTTGCAAACTGTACATCTGACAAAGGTCTAATATCCAACATCTATAAGGAACTTAAATTTATTTATTTATTTATCTTTTTTTTTTTTTTTGAGACGGAGTCTTGCTCTGTCACCCAGGCTGGAGTGCAGTGGCCGGATCTCGGCTCACTGCAAGCTCTGCCTCCTGAGTTTACGCCATTCTCCTGCCTCAGCCTCCCAAGTAGCTGGGACTACAGGCACCCGCCACCTCGCCCGGCTAATTTTTTTGTATTTTTTTTTTAGTAGAGACGGGGTTTCACTGTGTTAGCCAGGATGGTCTCGATCTCCTGACCTCGTGATCCGCCCGTCTCGGCCTCCCAAAGTGCTGGGATTACAGGCTTGAGCCACCGCACCCGGCCGGAACTTAAATTTATAAGACAAAAACAAACAACCCCATTGAAGAGTAGGCAAAGAACATGAAGAGACACTTCAAAAGAAGACATACATGTGGCCAACAAGCATATGAAAAAATGCTCAATATCACTAATCATTAGAAAAATGCAAATCAAAACCACAATAAGAAACCATCTCACACCAGTCAAAATGGCTATTATTAAAAAGTCAAAAAATAACAGATGCTGGCAAGGTTGCAGAGAAAAAGGGGGCGCCTATATACTGCTGGTGGGAGTGTAAATTAGTTCAACCATTGCTGAAAGCAGTGTGGCAATTCCTCAAAGAACTAAAAGCAGAATTACCATTCAACCCAGCAATCCCACTACTGGGCATATACCCAAAGGAATATAAATCATTCTACCATAAGGATACATGCATGCATGTATTCACTGCAGCACCATTCACAATAGCAAAGACATGCAATCAACTGAAATGCCCATTAATGGTAGGCTTCATAAAGAAAATGTGGTATATATACTATGCAGCCTTAAAAAAAAAATGAGATAATGTCCTTTGCAGGAACGTGGATAGAGCTGGAGTTCATTATCCTTAACAAGTCAGCATAGGAACAGAAAACCAAGTACTACTTATTCTCACTTTTAAGTGGGAGCTAAATAATGAGAACACATGGACACACAGAGGGGAACAACAGACACTGGGGCCAACCTTAGGGTACAGGGTGGGAAGAGGGAGAGGATCAGGAAAAATAACTATGGGGTACTAGGCTTGGTACATGCGTGATGAAATAATCTATACACCAGACTCCCCATGACATCAGTTGAACTATACCCACACATATATCCCTGAACCTAAAATAAAAGTTAAAACAAAAACAAGAAAAAGTAGATATGGGAAACTATAGAATCTGAGATTAATATAAATCCAAGTTAAAATTCTACAAAAGACTATTCCAGATAGTTTATGTACAAATAGAAAAGGGACCATCACTAGAAGCCTGCCTAGTTAGGTAAGGATAAGTAAAGATTAATTAAGTAAGGTTTATCCTTCCTTTCTTATACATCCTTTCTTAATCAGGTTACTAGAAGAGAAAATTTGGGCCCAGGCGTGGTGGCTTACGCCTGTAATCCCAGCACTTTGGGAGGCCGAGGCAGGTGGATCACGAGGTCAAGAGATTGAGACCATCCTGGCCAACATGGTAAAACCCCATCTCTACTAAAAATATAAAAAATTAGCTGGGCATGGTGGTGCAAGCCTGTAGGCCCAGCTACTCAGGAGGCTGAGAAAGGAGAATCACTTGAACCAGGGAGGCGGAGGTTGTAGTGAGCCGAGATCACACCACTGCACTCCAGCCTGACGACAGAGCGAGACTCCATCTCAAAAAGAAAAAAAAGAAAAGAGAGGAAAGTTGGAAAAATGGATGATGTGTCTCGATTTTGGCCAACATTTTGCCAAACTCTCAGGATCTCCTATAGATCAACTAGAGAAAGAAGAGTCAGGGAATATTCCATTAAATAAGTTTCCAGAGAGCTTGAATCAAGCTTCAGATAACTTGAATTAAGCTGATGTAGACCTATCAGCTGACAAGACTTGACAAACTTGTAAATGACACAACACATCAGGTGACTTAACCAAAATTCATAAAGAACTCCTTGGGGAGTTCAAGGTAGGCCATATCAACAAGATGACTTTAAAATAAATTTAAAATTAAAATCATTCCCTTAAGGATGTATATATATATATGTATGGGTTAGTTGAAAATAGTTTATGGGGGGAAAGGCTTAGTTAGGAATGTCAAATGATCAAATGTTTGATATAAACCAAATGTGCATGGTATTCTTTCACTTATTTATTCAAAAATATTATATACCAACTATAAAAGCACATTCTGCCTTGCTTTGCATGTAAAAGTGTAGAATCCAAAACTAGGGCAATAATGGTGCTGCAGACGCCATAGTGATGAGACAAAACTGGATATTGCGTTTAGTTTTATAAGACACCTTGGAGAAGAGAATTAACCATCCAGACTAGGCCACCAGTTTCAAGGTGGCCCAAGAGTTGAAACCAGGTGTTAAGAGGAGATTGACAATCTATCGAGGCTGATCATCCTGAAGATGGGAGACTAAGTGAAGATGTGAAAAATGTCTTTAAATATTTTAAAGGCTATTGTCTGGAAGCTTTCATAGACTACTGCTTGGTTTCTTAGGTAGCAGAAGTTATAACATCAATAGCTATGAGTTATACGAAATTGGGTTTCAGTTAATATCGCACAGTGTGTCAGCTCCTTTACCAGACCCTAGGCATATAAAGATGAGCAGGACAAGATCCCCTTCCTCACAGTTAATCCATAAATTCATATTCCATATAGAGAAGTGGCTTCAGACACAATGGCTCTTCCAACAATGAGATTCATTAGGAAACTGGATGCCTCTTAACACACTGAGCTCCCATCTCTGGAACACAAAAGGAAAGACATTTCAGGTACTGTTTGGGGCACTGAGGCTGGGCTGATGGTACCTGTGCCTAGCTGTGGTGTTCTGGTAGCTGCCAAGAACCAGGACTCCTATTTACCAGGACAAGCAAAGGGGGTAGCACAAGGAGAGTCTAAGCTGTGTTCCTGGAGGAAAGCAAAAGATTAAAGCCAAAAAAGTGGCCCTGAGAATCAAGTACAAAAAAGCCACAGACTGTCAACAGGAGAGCAATTCTCGAGTCCAAAGAAGGGAAGAGCAGACATAGCCAGGATGCATGGTGGGAGCCTGGGGAAAACCATCATTTGGGAACAGCCTGGGAATGCCAGCCAGTTAGTGGCTTGTTGGGAGCTCCATGTGATCAAGCAGGCTTTGGCTTGGATCAGATGGGATTGGACAAGACGCTGAATGACCCTTTGTCAGGGGTGTTAGAGATGGGACTTGTGATAGATGTCTTCCATTTGCCTCTGTAGCTCTGCTCACCACTCTTCTCTACCCCGTGTGGATCTAGGAAGTTGACCTACATGGCCTGCATCCGTGGAATCCTCGCCCTTTGGATCTACTTTGGTTTAGATAACAGCTAGAGCAGTGGTTTGGAGTCTTTGAAGAGGTCCTGCATATCCCTTGTTAGCTGAGAATAGCTAGACATTAAAGAGCGGGGAAGAGAGTGGAGTTAGAATCCCTCTGTTCCCTGCTTGCCTCACCATGGGGTCACCTTGGGATTGCTGTTTTTCTTGGATGAGGGTCACAGCTCCTCTTAAAATGTTCCTGTTTACATAGCTTTTTCTTCCAGGATCCAGCAGCCACTCCCTGCCCTCTACCCTCTAAGCCTAGAAGGTGGTAACAGCTCCAGTTACTAGCTCCAGGTACTGCACTATCTCTTAGGGATCTCCTACATCTTGTCCATCCTATTTAAATACTTCTTAGATTATACTAATGTGAACGTATCATCTGTTTCTTGGTTGAACCCTGGCTGATACAGGATTCTGGATTGAGTAACAAGATGGACTAGATTATTTCTAAGAACTCTTACACTTCTAGAGCTCCGGATTTCTTGTCACTGATCTTATATTTTTGTATCCCTGAGTGATGAGGATTAAATTTCTGCACCTAGAAACTCACAGCAAATATTTTTGTAGCACATAAGAAGTTCATCTAGAGACTCATGATTTGGCTTAACCACATAATTTATATGATTTATTATTTTTATAAGAATTTGTGTCTTCAGTATGAATTGCAGTTCATAGTCTCAGTTGCTCACACTATGTCTGAAGGGTCAGCTAACATCTTTATTGGTGTCATGTAAAAGAGCCAAAGGGCACTTAATCTGGCCAAGCAACTACTGTCCAGACTTTGGCAATTTCATAAAAGAGCTGAAATTAATCTGAAATATCTTTCATAAATAAGCTGCTCAGCCACACTGTGACACTTTCTGGGAAGATTGAATAGTTGAGGCTCCTCATAATGATGCTGATCCAAGGACACGCTAGAACCTCAAGAAAAGAACGAGGAGACCACAGGGTCTGCGTGACTGTGAACCGCATGACTTCTGAGTCTGATAAGCCATAGAAGGCAAATTGTCTTCTGGTGGGAAGATCATTTCTATTTGACTCAGAATAAGAGGGTTTTGTTTTTGCTTGGTTTGGTTTTGAGGCTGTCTTACTTCTAAGGAGTCATTATCTTTTAGAGATACACAGTGAGATGTTTGTGGATGAAATGATATGACTGAGGTCTGCTTTGCAGTGATACAGAGAGGGGGAATAGGTGGGAGCAGAGTCAAAACAAGATTCGTGGTGAGTGGATATGGGTGATGGAGACATGAGGCCCATACTATGCTCTCTATTTTTGTGTGATTTTGGAATTATTGAATATTAAGAGTTATGTGAATAAACAGTTAAATAAAAAATGACTTCTTCCTACAGGGAAACTCATTTATTTTTGCTTGGTACCCATGATGTGATGCAGAAGCTCTGTGTGTAGGTTTCAGAAACGTAATAGGAAAAAACATATTGAAACAAAATGTAAATGAGGATTGCTATTCTTTTGTGAAAGTTTACCCAAATCATGCTCAATGGAAAATATCAAGATATTATTATTCAGGATGTACTTTTAGAGTATCTTTCATGTGGACTTTGCTCCTAAATAACTTGGGGTAGAGGAGAACCAGGTAAGTTATATATGAAATAAGATTGGTTGTGAATTAAAATTTCTTCAGTTTTGGGGAAGGATACATGGGAGTTCATTATACTATTTGTTCTACTTTTGTATATGCTTTAAATTTTTCATAGAACTTTTTTAAAAAAAGAAACCTATACTGCACATCCAAAACATGGCCATTTTACATTAGGAAAGTATTAACTTTTATGATTTTATGAAATGTAATATTATGTTATTTCTCTTTCACCTCCTTAGATTTTGTGTTTTCTAATATATTGCTATTTGTCCATTTCTTTTGTTTTCCCCCACTCCTTAGTTTTGTCTGTTGTATGGAACCAAGTTGGTGTTTCAGGAGCGGGCCTGGTATTTAGAACATAAATACTTGACTCCCGCGGCCAGCCTGAGGATCAGGAATCAGGTAAGGTCCCTGGGGTACAGAAAAACACTTTGTACATCAGCCTGGTCTCTTTGCTTTCTTAGTAAACAGTCCTGCCAATCTTCTATCGGTTTCCACTCATGGATTTTTATGCCTCTGGGACTTCACATATATGTTTTCACTGCCTATCATGATCGTATTACACTTCAGAGTTTAGGTGACAAGGGAATGACTCATTGTACATGAGCTTTCTAAATGAAAAAGAGAGGAAGGTGTCAAAGTGTTTTCCTTGTCGTGGCAAAAAAAAAAGTATTAATGATTTCTTTTCTGCTTCTTATCAAAGCCTATTAATACATTGTTCATATTAAGAAGAAAGACCCGGGGTATTTTTATGTCAGTGGTAGCCATGGGGAATTCAATACAATAGCTATGGAGCACCTGAAAAAGAAGGTGAGGCCAGTATTCACCACTAAAATGCTACTGCAAAGAAAAAGAATGTGAAACAGCATACTCATCAGTAAAACACATTTCTGATTACGTCCTTTCTGCAGGAGAGATGCTGAAACACAAACAGGTATAAGACTCAGTCTCCACATAAAGGGAGATCATATCCAAGGACACAAAACCAACTTTAAAAACATAAATACTGGCCAGGTATGGTGGCTCATGCCTGTAATCCCAGCACTTTGGGAGGCTGAGGCGAGCAGATCTCCTGAGCTCAGGAGTTCGACTCCACCTTGGACAAAATGGTGAAACCCTGTCTCTACCAAAATACAAAAAAATTAGCTGGGCATGTGCCTGTAGTCCCAGCTACTCGGGAGGCTGAGGCACGAGAATTGCTTGAGCCCCGGAGTTGGAGGTTGCAGTGAGCAGAGATCGTGCCACTGCACTCCAATTTGGGCTACAGAGTGAGACTCCATCTCAAAACAAAACAAAACAACAACAACAGCAAAACACACACACACACACACACACACACACACACAAATACTCTCACAGGGGCATGGAGGTTTTCAAATGAACTTGGCCATAAGAATAAATTCAGAGTTGACAGAACAGATGTCTTAGGAATAAATGCCATTCTTATGCTAGACCTTGAAGAATAGAAAATTAAGAGGTGGTGGCCCAGTTGAGAGGGGAAAATGCAGTTGAAACTTCAGACAGGGTTGATAAAGGGAGGAAGATCATAGAAATGGAGTACTTAGACATATTAATAAATAATACAGACTTTACCTGTCTAAAGGCAAACCTGGAGAAGTCTTCAGGAATCAGACTACAGTGGACCCTGGAGAACCTGGAAGAACCTTTTTCCTTTTCAGGAAAACAGAGAAAAGTATATGTAATGATGCTACAGTAATGTATTTCTATATAACAAATGACTCCAAACTTATGACTTAAAACAACCACCACGTATTATTTGTCTTGGTCCATTTTTTGCTGCTGTAACAGAATACCATAGACTGGGTAATTTATAAGGAAAAGACATGCATTGCTTACAGTGCTGGAAGATGGAAAGTCCAAGGTCGAGGGGACCACGTCTGGCAAGGGCCTACGTGTAGCACCATCCCATGGAAGGGAAGAGCAAGAGAGCGTGAAAGCAAGAGAGAAGGAAGGGAGGGGTTGAACTTACTGTTTTATTAGGAAACACTCCTGAGATAACAGCATTAATCCATTCATGAGGGCAGAGCCCTCATGGCCTATTCACCTTCTAAATGTCATCTCTCTCATCACTGTTGCATTGGGGATTAAGTTTTCAACACATAAACTTTGGGGGACACATTCAAGCCACAACATCATTTCTCATGATTTTGCACTCTAGACAGAGTTCAGCTATTAACAGACAGTTCTTCTGCTCCATGTGGTGGCTGCTGGGGTTAGGGGTTCAAAATGACTTCTTCACTCTTATGGCTGGCACCTCAGCTAGGATGACAGGAATAGATGGGCAATTGTCTCCTTCCATGTAGCCTAGTTTGGGCCTGTTCACAGTAGGGTAGTTTCAGGTGATCGAATGTTTTATTTGATGGCTTCCAGGAAGGAGAAAGTAGAAGATGCCAGTCTTCTTAAAGGATAGGCCAAGAATTAACAGTGTTACTTCCACTGAATTCTATCAGTCAAAGGAAGTCACAGTGCCAGCACAGATTCAGAGCTGGAGGAGACACTTAACCGCTTGATGTGAGGAGTACATGTACACGCTGGGAAGGAAAGAATTGATGGCAGCTATCTTTGAAGACTATTTCCCACAAAGAGAGTGCCCACTTTGGGAAGATGGAAGAATACTTTTTAATTAGAAACAAACAAACAAAAAAAACTACATAAGGGAAGATTTTAAATCTGTGCCACCTTTCTTCAGATGCCTCTAACATTCTGGTTACTTCTGGTGTTTCAGTGACACAGAATTAGATAAACAATATACAATATATCAAAGGAATATTTAGTGAAGGAAATGAACTTTCATATAAAACATTGAAGTGCTTTTGTATTTTTTTTTTTTTTTTTTTTTTGAGATGGAGTCTTGCTTTGTCACCCAGGCTGGAGTGCAGTGGCATGATCTCAGCTCAGTGCAACCTCGGCCTCCCAGGCTCAAGTGATTCTCTTGTCTCAGCTTCCTGAGTAGCTGGGATTACAGGCACCCACCACCATGCCTGGCTAATTTTTGTGTTCTTAGCAGAGATTGGGTTTCACCATGTTGGCCAGGCTGGTCTTCAACTCCTGGACTCAAGTGATCCGCCAGTCTTGGCCTCCCAAAGTGCTGGGATTACAGGCATGATCCACCACACCCGGCCTGCTTTTGTATTCTTACAGTGCCACATGCTTTCCACACTTCTCACTTACTGGATCCTCTTAACAGCCTGGGAGATAAGCAGGCAGGAGCCAGCCACTGTGGAACAAGCTTTATCTGTAGGGCTATAGGACATCTCAAAGCCTTCTTTGTCACATCGCTGAGCTGCCAACCCTGAGCACTCATCCCGTTTGCTGGTATCCCCAAAGGGGAGAGGATAGTGGAGCTGGCACAAATCCTTCCTTTCCCACTGCCACCATAACTCTTTGCAGGGATCTCAAGGCTTTAGAGAAATGATTTGCAGCCATTCTTCACAAAAAATATCTGGGACCCTTGGTCAATTGAAAGTGCTACATGAAAGTGTGCTTGCAAAGAGAGTGTGCTTGCAAAGAGAGTGTGCTTGCAAAGAGAGTGTGCTTGCAAAGAGAGTGTGCTTGCAGAGAAGATTAGAAGAGACTGGGCTGACTGGTATTACTGACATGGGTCCAGGTGTTTTCACATGATAGCTCTCCACAGTTACTGATTCTTTCTTCAGATGCCTCTAACATTCTGGTTACTTCATCCCCCTAGTTTTTAATTCCAATTGTTAGAATTTTTATTTTTAAAATTATTGTTATGTTATTATTATTATTATGAGACAGAGTCTTGCTCTGTAGCCCAGGCTGGAGTGCAGTGGCCTGATCTTAGCTCACAGCAACCTCTGCCTCCCGGGTCCCCGTTCAAGCCATTCTCCTGCTTCAGCCTCCCGAGTAGCTGGGATTATAGGCACGTGCCATCATGCCCAGCTAATTTTTGTATTTTAGCAGAGATGGGGTTTCATCATGTTGGCCAGGCTGGTCTTGAACTCCTGACCTCGTGATCTGCCCCCTTCAGCCTCCCAAAGTGCTGGGATTACAGGAAAAAAGAAATTTTTTATGTCATACGTGTCACTTTTTCATTTCCTGTTCCCCAAAGATATATTCAATATTGTATTTTATTTTTTATATGTTGAAACTGTGGATTTGCCAAGCTTGTCCATAATACCTGCCTAGTACCCATCAAAACTGACGATGCATGAAAGACGAGAAAAGACTGAAGCCATCACAGTGCAGAAGACACTCAGGAGACATGATGACTAAATACAATGCAGTATGCTGCATTGAATCCTAGGACAGAAGTATATGAGTTTCTATGAGGAGAAAAACTGGAAAAATCTGAATAAAGTCTATCGTTTAGTTATTAGTAATGCATTAATATTGGTTTCCTAGTTTTTACAATGAGCCCTAGTTATGGGGAAACTGGGTGAAGGGCATATGAGAAATCTTGTTATCTTTGAAACATTTCTGTAAATCTGAAAGTATTCCAAAATAAAAAGTTTGCTAAAAACAGCAAAAAGTTAGCATAGGGAGATGGCAATCAGCCCAAACTGTTTCTAAATAAATAAAACTTTCCAGAACACCCAGGACTTACACTGACACTCCAGTCTAATGGCAATTAGAAATGCATATATATATATACTTAAAAATTATTTCGTTCTCATTAGGATCTTCAAGGAAAGTAAGGCTAATATAATCCCCATTCAACAAATGAGTAAAACTAAGAAAGAGAGACATTAAATGACTGAAATGACTGTCCAAGAGTCTAGCTGAACACAGAAACCAGAACTCCAAATCCCAAATGGAGGTGGGTTAAGCTCCAGGCATCACCTATTTGTAGTCCTGCTTGTTCCCTTGGCACACTATAGGGCACTAGACGCCCTGAGGAGTTCACACGCTTCCCCAAAGTGGCAAAATCCATCCACATATTCAGAAGGTAGCCCAAGTGCCCAGTTGTTCACCTGAGGCCCCACAAGAGAAGGAGTTGGGTTGAGGTTTATTTTTAAAATTCCAATCCCCCCCAGTCCTTCAAATTAGATAACTAACGCCCATTCTTTTGTCTGGAACTTCAGTGTTGTCAGAGCAGGTCCGTATTCATTCTCATATCATCCTCACAAGCACCCTTTGGTGTGAACAGCTGTTACTCCCCTGTAGGCACTGGGAAACTGAGGTTGACTTGCTGCTTAGTGAGCAAATGGTAAGCTGGGGCTTCTATGGCAGGTTTCGGACTCCACTCCACTGCTGTCCTAGTGTCTCCCGGGCTGGGGAGGAGGATGAGCTGCTCCCCCTTGCTGCCCTCTCTGTGAGACCTTGGCTCGAAGGCCAGTGGTGGTGCCCCGGGGCTCCATCCTAACAAGGTCTCTAAATACACAAGATTCCTGTGTCCTGGCCATTAAGCATTTGTGCAGGGGTATGTAGAGAACAATTGTATTCTTTGTTCTTGGAAAATTTAGTGTCCAGGCATTATCCTGTTTCAGTCTTCATTAACCCAGACATTTGTATTTATTTTGCTTCAGATAATTATCAGCATTAGTGAGTAGCTATCAGCTGAGGCTCATTTTAAGGAAGAAAGCCTTTCAAAATGACCCAACAGTTAACAATTGTGTATCTCCATTAAAACCGACTTCGTTTTGCTTTTTAAAAAATAAAATAAGGCAAAGATCTCAGCTTCTTAAAGTGGAGAATTTTGATGCAAATGACTATTTGCCTATTAATCTCTTACTTTATCTTTACGCCATCCCTTGAAGTTGACTGAAGTTACGGTAGCCTTATTTTGCTCCCTGAACTCCGGGGCACAGCTGTCCTGCTCTGCCAGCGCCTGCCTGCATTCGGACGTATGGAAAAGAACAAGTACTTGTGAACATGTGGTCAGCCCACGCTGAGAAATCAATGCAGGAGGAAGCTTTTCAGTCTATGTGTGTTGAGAGAACCACAGCCCAGCTGTGGGTTGCAGATCAAAAAAGGACCCTATTCAGTGTGGTGAAAATAATACTTAGCAAAATGTTGAATCAGGTTCTATTTCCTGCCATGAGCTCAAATAATGGAATCATGTGAGCATGCAGGTGATGAAGGACCTGCGGGGAAGTGAGGCGGGCTGTGTAACTCACGCACAGCAGGGAGGAAGGTCACTCCACCTCCCAGGGGCCGTAGTGAATTGCCTGTAAAATTAGCAGTGTTGAAAAAGCAAAAACTCATTCACTAAGAGAGAAAATAAATACTGATTGTAACCATGTCCAAGAAATCTGGACACCTCCCCCGTATTTGATCATATTTACACCCATAGCTGCTACTTTCACCCGAACGTTGCCTTAATGTCCTATTTGAGTCATAACTGTCAACTCCGAGATGCATTGTTTCTGTTGGCACCTTAGTGCACCTGAGGCTTTCTCCCATGCCTCTAAGGCTGTTTTCATTTTCGTGTTTCCCTGATGTGCTAGGTGAAGCCCAGATTCATCAGCACAAGCACAATCCTGTTTGTAAAATCCTGAATCCTGTTTGCACCCTTGTTCTTAAGTGGACACAGGAGCAGTTGCAGCAGCCAGTAGCCTTCATCTGCCCTACTGAAAGGAGGCATTCGTTTTCTCCCTGAGTCAGGGATTGCTGCTCAGGAGCCCAGCTGCAATAAGGAGGCCAAGGAGAGCCTGTTGATGACATGTGATTGAGATTCTGACTGTATCTGCTCAAGTCTAAAATGACCACTAGGGCCTGGGTTTTAGTTTCAGTTCAGTCAGTCAAACGGTTGAATCGTAGAGGAAGAAGAGCATTCAAGCCCGTTGATTAATGAGTCATTCAAGTAGTTCTGAGTAGACATTGCCAATGGCATCTTGCTTTATTCTCAGGAGACGTGGCTTGGAGTAAGAATGTGCAGAAGTGTGGTAGACACCAGGCCCCAAAGCCAGGATGCTGCTTGGCTCCTTTGAATGTAGAAGATGGATTACACTCGTTGACTCTTTTAATCTAAGCATAAAGTATAAATGCAGTTACTGCTTGGGATTAAAGAACACAGAAAAAAAATTAGGAGAGAGTTCTAAGCTGGAAAGATGGTGCTGGGATATTAGCCCTTCTCAGATCTGAACTTCAAGAAAAACAAATACCCCACACACACACCCGCTGGGCTTAGAAAACGGTACATGTGCCCTGAACTTCCTACAAATGTGGTGTTGGTTGTTTTCTATGCCACAGTGAATGTTTCTTTTAATGAAAACTCAGCTTTCCCATCCTTCTATTTCTCATTCCCCAGACCACCTGGATCAAGAGACATGTTCAGACGCTAGAACTGAATGTATCATGAACTAAGGTTTAGGCACAGCATATTGAAAGCATTCATTGGAGTGGGGAAGAGAGATGGGGTTTCTTGGTCACTCACCTCCTACCCGTAGACCTTTGCTTTTCTCTATAATGAATTTGAGGGGGAAAAAAAAACCTCTGTTTCCCTCACTTCCACCCCATTCACCCCACCCACCCCACCCAGTAAGGCCCATCTGAATTGGCTTCAAGGCAGTGAGAACCCCTGGCTGTGTCATCCTGACTGAAGCTGGTGTGGGGTGTAAGTACAGGGACCTACTCTGCCAGGGTGGGAAGGGACAGCCTCTCCCTGGCTGTGGTCAGTGAGTTGAGGATGTTATTGACACGACATTGAAATGGAGTGGTCACACCGGAAATGCAACTGGGGGTCAAATTTTTAAATCCTCTTTGATTTGAAAGCATCCCCAGAAGTGGTTTTAACCTAGCTTCACATCTGTAGTACTCCTGGTTCACCTCTTGGAGACAGCACGGACCAAGTAGAATGTAGGTGTCTCCTGCTCCACCTTCTCCTACCAGTGCAAAAGACTCTAAAACAGGGAAATAGGGAAAATATTAGTACAAACAGTGTCCTGCTAAGAGATGGGAAAATCTCTCTTTTTCCTACCCCTTTCCTTCTACTCCTGACCTTGCATGCTCCTCAGTGGTATAAAATACACTGTTGAACCTATAAATGCAGGCCATTCAAGTCAGGTTAAGAAAATCTAAATGGGATTTGGTTTCTTCAGTTTGGCCAGTAAAAGGGACCCTGAGGTCACCCCCTGCAATCCCAGTTTCCTCATGGCAGCCACCTGGTCAACCCTCTTGCTATGCCTCACAGTACAGCCTTGTGTATCCGGAGACTGAGCTGGGATCATTCTATTTTCTTCATTCAAGGGTAACTAATAAGCACAAGAGAGGGCAAATTGTTTTGCTGAGCTCCAGCCTCTGAGTTTCTCTGGCAGCTGCATTATCCTGGTCTCCTTGGGGAGATGCTTTAAGTGCTGGGAAATTGGGTGCCCTTCTCCATGAGTGTCTTTGGGTTCATACCCTCGGTCCAGGATGCACAGTGAGAATTTCTGACTGGTGAAACTTGCACCTAAGAAGAGCCGTGTTGCACAAAAAAAGGACCTCTCAGGAGATGAGACTCATCTGAGTCCAATCAGATTCCAGTAGTGTGGTTAAGAATAGTGGATTTTACTATGATTCCAGGGAATTTAAATAAATTACTGAACTTGAAACAGAAATGACCCCTACTATATCTATCTTTGTATAAATTAATATTCTAGCTAGAAATAATAACTTTTATAATGTAAAATGTGTTTGTAGTTGCTTTTCATTTTTCTGATGGTAAGTTACCTTTTCCCTTTTATTTTGCAGACGAGCCATTGCTGTGGCCTGTTCCATTTCACTTCTCTTCCCTTCTCTGGGGGACTCAAAGTATTTGGTACTTAGTAACCATTAAAAGATAGCACACAGGGGCCGAGCGCTGTGGCTCATGCCTGTAATCCCAGCCCTTTGGGAGGCTGAGGCAGGCGGATCACTTGAGGCCAGGAGTTCAAGACCAGCCTGGCCAACATAGTGAAACCCATCTCTACTAAAGAAAACATGAAAAATTAGCCAGGCATTACAGGTGGTGGCATGCACCTGTAATCCCAGCTACTAGGGAGGCTGAGGCATGAGAATTGCTTGAACCCGGGAAATGGGGGTTGCAGTGAATGAAGATCATGCCACTACATTCCAGCCTGGGTGACAGAGCTAGACTCTGTCTGAGAGAGAGAGAAAAAAAAAAAAAAAGCGCTTAGGGGTGACCGCATGTTAAGACACAGAGAAGGGACAGGACTTAACTTGTGAGAGCTGATACGTCTATGGAAGGAAATTAAGGACTCTTTGCATCTTCCTTTCGTGGACAGCTAGTCATTCACATCACAGATTGTGGCCTTGAACCACTAGGCATTGATTCCGTTAACCTAATTGGCTGTTGCTGAGACAACATAAGTAAAAATGTCCAGTTCAAGTGTATGATTTTTTTGGGACTTTGGGGATACAGGTGTTCTATTAATCTGCATAACACTTCCATGGATGAGTTCATCTTGTGATAATTTAGCAAGCTGCTATATACCTATTATGCTTCACCTAAAAAGCATAAAAGGAAATAGAAAAAATAATCTCCTGCTGCTTATATAAAACATTTTTGTTAAAACCTAACTTGAAAGTTATTCTGTGATTGTTTTGGTTGTTTTTTAATGAGGGTCTTTTTTGAGAGAACCATAAATTCACATGCAATAGTGCAGAGATTTCATGTCCCTTTACTTAGTTTCCCCCATTGGCAACATCTTGTACAACTATGGTTTTACAATCTGGCACCCAGGATTTTTATACAATGACATTGATACAGTGAAGATACAGAGCATTTTTGTCACCACTTGTGGCTCTTATAGCCACACCCTCTTCCCTTCCTTTACCCTCTCTTTAATCTCAGGTGACTACTAAGCTGTTCTCCATTTTTATAATTTTGTCATTTCGGGAATGTTGTATAAATGAAATCACACAATATGCAACCTTTGGAATTGGCTTTTTTCATCCAGCGTAATTTTCTGAAGATTCATCCAGGTTGTCGCACATATCAATGGTCTCGTCCTTTTTATTTCTAAGTAGTATTCCACACTACAGATGGACTGCTGTCTGTTGAACCAGTCACACATTGAAGGATATGTGGATTGTTTTTAGTTTCTGACATTTAGAAATAGAATAAATAAAATAAATTTCATTTTCCCATACAGGATTTTGTGTGAATATAGGTTTTAATTTCTCTGTAGCAGATGTTCAGGGGTTCTATTGCTGAGGTCGCATGGTAGGTGCATGTTGACATTTTTAAGAAATTGCCAAACATTTTTTAGAGTGGCTGTTAACATGTTACATTCCCACCATCAGTGTAGAAGTGATCCAGTCTCTTCACATCCTCACTAGCATTTGGTATTGTCATTACTTTCTATATTAGCCATTCTCATATGTATGTAGTATATTTCATTGTAGCTTTGGTTTGCATTTACTTAATGGCTAATGATGTTGAGTATCTTTTCATATGCTTATATGCCATCTGTATGTTCTCTTTGTTGAAAAGTTTGTTCACTTCATTTGCCCATTTCTAATTGGATTGTTATTTTTTAAAAACTGTTTGTATGTTCTAGATACTAATCCTTTGTCAGATATGTAGCTTGCAAATATTTTCTCCTAATTTATAGCTTGCCTTCTTATTCTTTTAATATGGTCTTTAATAGAGTAAAAGTTTTTAACTTAATCAAGTCTAATTTATCAATTTTTCCTTTTATGGACTGTAATGTACTTTTACTGTCGAGTCTAAAAACTTTTCACCTATTCCTAGATCCTGAAGATATTATACTGTGGGCTTTATCTAAAAGTTTTATACTTTTACATTTTTCATTGAGCCATGATCCATTTTTAGTTACTTTTTATATAAGGTAGGAAACAGGTTGAGATTCCTTTTTGCTTGTTGGTTTTTCGGTGCACCAATGTCCAATTGCTCCAATACTAGTAGTTGAAAAGGCTGTATTTCCCATGTTAAATTGCTTTAACACCTTTAAAAATTAATTGGTCATATTTGTATGGTTCTATTTCTGCATTTTCCTACTTGATCTATATATCTATGTGTCTATCCCTTCACCAATACCACATAGTCTTAATTACTATAGTTACATAAGTCTTGAAATATGGTAGTTTGATTCCACCTCTTTATTATTTTACAGAATCACTTTAGCTATTCTAATTCCTTTGCCTTTTTATAGAAATTTTAGGGTGATCTTGCCTATATTTACGACAAATCTTTCTGGGATTTTGACAGGTATTGCATTAAACCTGTAAGTTAATTTGAGGAGAAATTACATCTTACTATGCTGAATCTTCCAGTCTATGAATATGGTATGTCTCTCTACTTACATAGATCTACACTGATTTATTTCATCAGCGTTTTACTGTGTTCAGCACACAAGTCCTAGTCTTATACATGTTTCATTGGATTACATCTATGATTGTAAATGGTACTGCATATTTAATTTTAGTGTCTGCATATCCATTACTATTATATGGAAATAAAACTATTTTTATATGTTGATCTTTTATCCTATCATCTTGCTCAACTTGTTAAATCTAGAAGTTCTTATAGATTCCTTGGAATTTGCCATATAGACAAACATGTAATCTGCAACTAGGGACAGTATTTCACTGGATAAAAGATTCTGTGTTGACAATTCTTTTCTTTTAGCACCTGAACACATTTCTGGCTTCCATGGTTTCTAATGAAAATCTGCTGCCAATTGTTCTTTTCTCCCTTGTAAGTAAAATGTTATTTCTCTTTCTCTGCTTTTAAGATTAAAAACTATTTACGATGTGCCTTTGAATAAATTTATTTGGATTGATCCTGTTTGAGGTGGTTTATCTCTTTTGCCAAATTTGGGGAGTTTTCAGCTATTGTTTCAAATACTTTTCTGCCCAGCCCACTTCCTCTTCTCTTTTCAGAACACTGATGACACTTAGGTTAAATCATTTTTTAAAAATAATTACACAGGTTCCTGATGCTCTGTTCATTATATTTTCAGTCCATTTTCTGTCTATTATTGAGATTCAGTAATTTTATTGTGCCATCTTTCAGTTCACCAATTCTTTCCACTGTCCCCTCCATTTTGCTGTCAAAACCATCCACTGAGTTTTAAATTTGGGTAATTGTAGTTTTCAGTTCTAAAATTTCTATTTGGGCTCCTTTGTATTTCCTTTTCCATTGCTAAGATTTTCTGTTTCTTTGCTGAAACTTTATTTTTTTCATTGATTTCAAGTGTGTTTATAATTGCTCACTGAAGCAGTTTTATAATGACTGCTTTAAAAACTTTGTCAGATAATCCCACCATCTCTGTCATGTTGGCATTGACATCTATTGATTGTCTTTTTTTACCCAGTTTGACATCTTCCTAGTTCTTGATATGGAGTGACTTTTTATTGAAACATGAACATTTTGGATATTAAATTATGAAACTCTGGATCTTACTTAAATCTTCTGTTTTAGCTGGTTTCCTCTAACACTGTTCCAGTGAGGAAAAGGGGGTGCATCACCTCATTACTGCCTTATAGGGATAGTAGTCTAGGTTCTCTACTTAGTCTCTATTGACATCCAAAGGGCTGGGGACTCCTTCTTACTTCTGGGTGGAAGTGGGAGTTTTAGTTACTAACTAGGCCTCCACAGACATCTCACTGATGGGAAGAGCAGGAAAGCCACATTACTGTTCCCTAAGGGGCCTTTACTGACACTGGCAGTGACTTTGTTACCGCCATGTGATGACAAAGTCTTGATTCCCACTAGGCCTTCTGTGACAGCACCCCATCTGGTAAAGGGAAGGATGCCTCTCTACTGCCAGGTGGAGGTGGAGGTACCAGCTCCCCATGTGGTCTCCACTGACACCATGGTGGGCACCTCACTACAGCATGTTGTGGCTGTAAGAGTAAGCTCCCCCATTTAGCCTTTAGAGCCATAGCAGGGGTGGGGGGCATGGAATGCACAGTTTGTTCAAACTAGGCTTTTGTTAGGATTTTTGTGTACATCTGTTGGTGGTTCCAGGTTGCCAGCTTTGTTTAGCTCCGGTGTGGGATATATGAGGCAAAAAGAAAATGCAAGGAATTCACCACTGTGTCATTCCTTGAATCCTATGCTTCCTAGATAGCCTGATTTCTCTTCACCCTTCAGAGTCTTCTAAGATTTGCTTTATATATAATATCCAAGGATTCAGTTGTACTTAGTAGGAGAAATAGGGAAAAGTGACTTTGACTACAGTTGTTGTTGTTGTTCTTGTTGTTGTTGTGTTGTTGTTGTTTGAGATGGAGTTTTTGCTCTTGTTGCCCAGGCTGGAGTGCAATGGCATGATCTCGGCTTACCGCAACCTCCATCTCCCGGATTCAAGCGATTCTCCTGCCTCAGCCTCCCAAGTAGCTGGGATTACGGGCATGTGCCTCCATGCCCAGCTAATTTTGTATTTTTAGTAGAGATAGGGTTTCTTCATGTTGTTCAGGCTGGTCTCGAACTCCTGACCTCATGTGATCCGCCCATCTCAGCCTCCCAAAGTGCTAGGATTACAAGTGTGAGCCACCATGTCTGGCCTTTGACTACAGTTTTTGAGAACAGAAAATGGTATCTGAAATGACTGGAGAGCTTTCTGAGTTCATTTGGCCCCAGATCAGTGTTCTCCATGGAACTTCATTTTTTGAGCCCCATTTCACTAGAACCACCCCAATCCCTCTGTCCTCATGATAAGAAGTCTGCCTTTAACTGTTTCTTCCAGCAGCAATACTTACTTGACTTTACGTAGAGAACCCTTTCTAATCTTTGCTGGCTTGAGAACCATTCAATCTTGAATAAGTCTAAGCCAGGAATTTTCCTAGGGGAAGAGTTGACCTTTCTATGGCAAAATTAGGAAAACAAAATGTATCGGGTTTTTCATAATGCAAGATAAGTTTTTTTTTTTTTTTTTTTTTTTTTTTTTTGAGACGGAGTCTCACTCTGTCACCCAGGCTGGAGTGCAGTGGCGCGATCTCGGCTCACTGCAAGCTCCGCCTCCCGGGTTCACGCCATTCTCCCGGCTCAGCCTCCGAGTAGCTGGGACTACAGGCGCCCGCCACCGCGCCCGGCTAGTTTTTTTTTTGTATTTTTAGTAGAGACAGGGTTTCACCATGTTAGCCAGGATGGTCTCGATCTCCTGACCTCGTGATCCACCCGCCTCGGCCTCCCAAAGTGCTGGGATTACAGGCTTGAGCCACCGCGCCTGGCCAAGATAAGTTTTCATTAAGAGATTATATTATTATATTCTCCCTATATTTTAGGTGCTGAAAGTTACCCTTTAAATAAAATAATAATCATAGACAGTTATTTTTTGTTATCCTTATTTGACAAAAGAGAAAAGTTGGCAATTTCATGTTGGTTCCCCCCAAATTGCTTTGCTTCCCTTTATTTTTCTTTTAATTTTAAAATTAGAGGTCTGTTTATATACATTGAAGTGTGTATATATATATTTTTTGAGACGGAGTTTCACTCTTGCTGCCCAGGCTGGAGTGCAATGGCACGATCTCGGCTCACGTCAACCTCTGCCTCCCAGGTTCAAGCGATTCTCCTGCCTCAGCCTCCCAAGTAGTGGGGATTACAGGCATGTGCCACCACGCCTGGCTAATTTTTGTATTTTAGTAGAGATGGGGTTTCTCCATATTGGCCAGGCTGTTCTAGAACTCCTGACCTCAGGTGATACCACCCGCCTTGGCCTCCCAAAGTGCTGGGATTACAGGCGTAAGCCACCACACCCGGCCGAAGTGCACAAATCTTAATGGTGCAGTTCAGCGAGTTTTGACAAATAGCAGGCTGTATAATGTAGATCTCAGTCACGTTACAGAAAGTGCCCATCACTCAATAAATTTATCTGAGACACTTTTCCATCAATTCCTCACCCTGACCCCTGAGTTTCTAACCTTATTATAAGAGCTCAGTTTGCCTGCTCCAGGGCTTCATAGGAATGGAAGCAGATAGATGTATGTTTCTTTTGCTCAGTATAATGTTTCTGAGATATTTGATGATTCATTCCTTTCTTAAATTAATTTATTTATTTTTGCTAAGCAGTATTTCATTGTATAGGCCCAGCCCCTCTCTCATCCCAAACGCTCATTTCTCTAGAACTCACCTAATCAGAGTCTCTAGGAACTGGCCTTGCTACCTCCAGCTGACCTCAGCTACATCATTCCATAGGTATTAAGGTGCAGTGTTACTTACACTCATCTGTGGGAAGAAAAAATAACTGAAGACTTAAGACTCACTTCTCTTTTCTTTCATTAACACAGTTTGTATTGAAAAAAAAAATGTTTATTCTCCTGTTAATGGACATTTAAGGTGTTTATGGACTGATGTTATGAATAAGATTGACAGGAATATTTTTGTGGAAGATGTTTTATTATATAAAATTTAGAAACATTTCAACCATTATATCTTCAAGTATTTTATGTCTCATTCTTTCTGACTTCTGAGATTCCAATGGCATGTATGTTAGATTGCCAATATATTCCCACACGGTACTGATGACCTGTTCAGTTTTTTTCTCTTTGCCTCATTTGGAATAGTTTCCATGAGTCTGTTTTCAAGATTATTGATTTTTGTTCCTCAATACTCACTCTGCTGTTAAACTCATCAGTGAATTTTTATCTCAATTATCCCATTTTTCAGATCTAGAATTTTCCTTTCATTCTTTCTTAGGAGTTACATTTATCTCATAAAATATCCGATGTTAATCAATTACATCCATTTTTCTCCTTCTAATTTTTTTTTTTCTTTTTGAGACAGCGTCTCGCTCTTTCACGCAGGCTGGAGTACAGTGGCATGATCTTGGCTCACTGCAACTTCTGCCTCCCAGATTCAAGCAATTCTTGTATCTCAGCCTCCCAAGTAGCTGGGATTACAGACATGCACCACTATGCCTGGCTAATTTTTGTATTTTTAGTAGAGACAGGGTTTCACTATGTTGGCCAGGCTGGTCTCGAACTCCCGGCTTCAAGCAATCCACCTGCCTCAGCTTCCCAAAGTGCTGGAATTACAAGCATGAGCCACCGTCCCTGGCCTTCTCCTTGTAAATTCTTGAACACATTTATAACAGTTGTTTTTAAATCTTTGTTAATTCCAGTAACTGGTCATCTCTAAGTCTGCTTTCACTGATTGTGCTTTCTTTAGATTTGGGGTCACATTTTCCTGCTGCTTTGCGGCCTAATAACTTATTATTGTACTTCAAACATTGTCTATAACAGATTTTACTTTCTTTTGTTTATTTTCCTTTCTTTTGTCTGGTGGTTAGGGTCAGGGACTGGCCATTAAGATTCCTCCTAGAGTCAGGTTGAGCAGAAGCTGCTTTACTTTGAGTTCACTGTGCTTAGTCCACCCACCCCACCACACTACCCTTTTTATTCTTTCAGAGTTTGAGCTGTGAAAATGGTGAACTACAGTTTCAGATATCTTTGCTTCACCTTTGGGTTGAACTCCAGCGCAGCTCCAAAGTCTATGTACCACAAGGATGCATGGGACCATGCAAATTTCCTCTGCTTTTCAGCTTCCATGAGCTGCTGCTTTCCTAGCAAAATTCTGGGTTGAGGGTAAAGAATCGCTAGGCCAAGTGTTTGTTTTTCTGCTAGAAGTTCTTCACAATTCCAGTCCATCTGGCCATTTTTCTCATCCCTTCAAAGTGTCTCCATCTCTGTTAGGCCCATTCTGTCCACCTGTCCCCAAAACCGGCACCTACCCCATATGTGGAAGCTTTTGTGGATGTTGGCTTACCGAGAAAGAGCTCATCTCTCCGAAATCACTTCATTAATGTTACTTTCTTATGTATAGTGTTTTTCAGTAGCCCCATAAAACATCTGATTTTTACTTTGTTCAGATTCTTCAGTTTGTAACCATGGAGCAAAAATCTCTTGAATCTATCTACATTTTAACTAGGAGGCCTCCCAGTTGCTTTTCAGATCATTTGGGACAATGAAGTTGAATATTCCAGGACCCACTTACACAGAATTTCTCCATAATAACTTTGGACTCTTATTGTATTTTTAGTTTTGGCAGTTTGTGGGGATTTTGCCTCTTGAAAATTTTTGACTGAAGATTATTCCTTCTTGGGTGTGTTTACATTTCTTTGGGTATGTACTTACAAGACTAAACTATGAGTTGATTAAGATTTTTTGTTTGTTTGTTTTTCTGAGACAGGATCTCACTCTGTCACCCAGGTTGGAGTGCAGTGGCATGATCTTGGCTTACTGCAACCTCCACCTCCTGGGCTCAAGCAATCCTCCTGCTTCAGCCTCCCGAGTAGCTGGGACTATAGGCATGAGCCACCACTCCTGGCTAATTTTTGTATTTTTTGTAGAGATGGGGTTTCACCACGTTGCCCAGACTTGTCTTGAACTCCTGAGCTCAAGCAATCCACCCTTCTCGGCCTCCCAAAATGCTGAAATTACAGGCATGAGCCACTGTGATGCCATATTTTTCATATGAGAAGTGTGCAGCTAATACTCTAGCTTTATTATAACTACCTAATTGAATATTCTTTCTTGTTTCATGTAAATGCCTTTGCCGTAGAAAATGCTACTACGAGCAGCATTGTGGTTACTTTAATTCCATTGCCAAAACTTTTATATGGTTTCCTGTATTCTAAAGGGAAAGGTATATGCACTTGTCTTCTTTTTAAACTTTTCTTCTTATGAATCAGTAGCAGTATGAATAAATGTCAGAAGTTCTTATTAAGTGGTTAATGTTGATGCCTCTGTCTTAGCATTCTTGTTTTAGGTAATGATGATTAAGCAAACTTTGTCATGGAAATGCCAGAGTTAGAAAGAAATTGTATTTATTACTAATTAGAGAACCCATGATAATAACAATAATATTTATAAATAATCAACCTGTGCCAAGTTCACTAAATCCTTCCATCTTAGAGATAAGGAAGGTAGTATGGCTTGGAAGTGGCAATGCCAGAGTTCAAAGCCCTTTTTCTCTACCGAAGTGGACATTGTCAATAATACTTAGTAAACAGCCACATTGTGCACTCTTTAGTTGAAGAAAATTGCAATAGAAAGGACATTTTAAAGGTAAATTTTCTTCAAGTTTAATTATTTAGTGAGGCTAAACAAAAGTGATTTTGTTGTTGCTTGGTAAGAAAGGCAATTTCTCTATTCTAACATTTCAGATTATGCTACATATTGTTTATCAACTGAAGAACAAATCAACATAAAATATAATTTAAATTGATTCAGAGAAAATATTAAGCTGGAGTCCTGATTATTTAATAGACCCGTGGAATGTCATTTTATGCTAAAGAAACTTGGTTGCAGAGAAAACCAATGAGAATGTATGTGTTCCCGGGACCAGGAGACCCAGCAGGCTAAGGTCTGACCCTCCCTGGAGGAGCCAGCCAGTGGGCAATGAAAACAGGAATGGAGTTCCCCTTTCTAGTAGTTGTTGGGTAAATTGAGAGAAGTAGAATCACAGCACACGCTGTGAGATAATGCCTCGTGTGAGTGTTTCAGGTTTATTTTTCTCTCATTGACTGCTTAGTCAGGCATAAGGACTAAGATGGGAAACTAGCTGTCACAGACCTACCATCTTATCCTTTACAGAATGTTTGTCTAAAGGGAAAGCAATTCTTCAGGATAAGTGAGTGAGGAGGAGATAAGTCAGGCCAAGGCCTCTGCATTCAGCGAGTTTGGAAGTCTGCAAAAAGTGAGAATAGGTGCAGGTTAACTACTTGATTGTGCCCATTTTCACCAGTCACGATTTGCCAGTCCATGTGCTGCTCTTTTGAAGGCACCTGAATTGTGTTTGACTTAAGGTGGTGATCCAAAGGAGCAGGGAGGGCCTATTGACCAGTGTGGAAGAGCACTCCCAATTTAGTGAAGGAGAATCTGCAGAACAGAGTTGAAGCCTTGTCCTTCTGAAGGAAAAGGTCTTTCCAGGTCATCAAGTTGGTCTTTTCACATGGTAGCTGGCTCTGAAGCCGATATCTTTGGCGCCTTCCTCTGGTGGCAACCTCATAGAGTGCTCCTGGGCCCCATTACTGCCTTGGTCCTCTCAGAGAATCTGAGCCAGTGTGGCTGGGCAGATCCATGTTCTCCACACTAGGCACACACACAATACAGATTCTGACTGAGGAAGAACATCAAGGATCACACGTCTGCCACAGTAGTGGAGGCATTTCCTCAGTGCAGCACCCCATATCCTCCAGCAACTGGAAGCAGTGAGGCAATGGGGGAAAAGATGGAGGCAAAAGGGTAGACAAGGTTTTAGAAAAAAAAAAAGCCCTGGATTAAAAGTCTAGTTGCATCAGTTACAAGGTATGTGACAATTTAAGCCTTGGTTTTCTCATCTGTAAAATGGGTTGATACCTGATAGAGCTGTTATGAGTACCGAATAAGACAGTGAACATAAAGCCCTCCTCTGTAATCTGGCACACAGTAGGTGTCCAGGAAATGTCAGCATGGGGTAGAACACAGAAGACCTTGGTTGCATATGTAAAGTGCCATATGTTGCTACATAACACTGTTATAAAGATGCTGGAGATACAGCAGACTGACAAGTCAAAGACAGCTAAGTAGCTCCCTTCTGTACCTCATTGCCTTTACCTGCCTGGCCCTCCGGGATGGAATGTGGAAAGCACAGATACTGCACAGCAGAGATGGATCCTTGGCAAAGGCTGGAGTAACAAGCTATGAATTGTTGATTGGGGACTACGGTTGGACGGGACAAGCCTGGAATAAAGGTGGCCAGAGGCACCTGCCAGAATGCCAGTTGTGGCATTTAGATTAAAAGATGTTTTTTGATTAATTAAGGTTCCCCTTCCTGTAAAGTTTCTAGCTCAACATCTAGTTAACCTAAAATGAAGTCAACTGAAAAATAATGGACAGGAAATTACATTAATGGCTCTCCAATATCTAACAATCCCTTAGAAAGTAAGAGTTGGCTGCATAGAGATTCTTTTTGGAAAGGAGGTGGAATTGATGTCTTATAGCAAGTTTATTTGTTGTTTTGCTTAGTCAGGTTAAAAGTTTCTATTTCTGTGCATTAACCAGTGATTATGATGGATACTAATTCTGTAGGCAGGCAGCCTGGACAGTTATTTGGCTAGTCTTACCTAGGATCACTCCTGTGGCTGCAGTCATCTGAGTTCTACAGGACTAGGATGTCCAAGATGGCCTCTCTCTCATATCTGGCAGTGGGTGCTGGCTGTTGGCCAAGGCACCTTGGTCCATCTCTACATGGCCCTTTGTCCTCCAGCAGGCTAGACTGGGCTTCTGCACAGCAGGTATTCTCAGGGTTATAGGAGAGTGATAATGGGGGGTTCAAAGCTTCTTAAGGCCTAAGCTCTGGAAATCACACAGTGACATGTTCCCCATATTCTATTGGCAAAGCAAGTCATAACTCATCCAAGATTAAAGGGATGGAGAAAAAGACTCTACCAAGGTAGCCAGATAAGAAAGGGGCTAATGAAGAGACATTTCAAATTGGGGTAAAGGATTTTTCACATAAAACAGCATGTGGTCATCTTATGCTGAGAACAGGGGTGAGGTATATGGGAAGAGGCAGGAAAACCTTCTGCATGGGGTCCTAGGAATAGCTGGGGCTTTCCTGCAAGTGCACTCGGCACTTCCCACCTTGAACATCTATTGTAGGACTAACACCATGCCATGCTGGGAAAATATGGTTTGTTCAGAGGACTGCAAAGCTTAGTCACTGCCCATCCTTGCCATCCTACTCTCCCAACTGAAATAAGGAAACTATAGGGAGAGTCAAAAAGAGCAGAAAAATAAATTGAGTACTGCAACTAGATGGAGGTGGGAAGCCAAACTGATGTTACGATTTTTCCCTCACTCCCAAATATACATATTAATATAGTCAAACACAGTATCATCCCTTGAGGGCTGAGTGCTTCTGCTTTCTTTAAAGCAGATATTCTCAAATTCCACTCACTGGCTATTCCCAGTGGATTGTACGTTCTTATTGCTTGTAGAGCAATAGTGCCCATGTTTAGGTTTGACCTTAAAAATTTTTTTTTGCAACAACCTATAACTTGTTCATGCTCTTTTATTTTTAAAGTACACCTATTCATTTATTTTTCAAAAGCTGGTGAATTTTCTTTGTAAAGATATGGGTAAGCTTGAAGTACTTTGTCTAGCATAAATGGGTCATAAACTGGAAGGGCACAGGACTCCTACAGTATGTGCAACTTTTATGCTTATAGTATGGAAGCATGTTGGGTAACAAAACTAAACTTTAATAATACACTGCTTAGCCCCCTATAAAAATACTCCCTGGTAATAAAAATACTGTAACTGTGTAATAATCAATGCTATATTATCTACTCAAGTTCATTTTGTATTAAAGAGATCATATATTTTTTAAAGTTTTTAAAATACCTCAACAGCTTCATGATGTAAGACCTGTTCCTGCAGTGTGTACCATTAAACCTCTAAAGTCCACAATTGTACCTTACACTGGGTAGGAATCCAGCACACACTTTGTGAGTGAAAGGATGGTAGTTATTATTATCATCTTGACAGCCAGGAACAGAGGTTGGTGGGTATCTGGAATCAGAATCAAACAATAACTAACAGGAATGATGCTGGATCCATCCATCGACACAATAATCATTCTGGGGTTTCTGTTGCAGTCTATGAAGAATGGAGAAGGCTAAAGTATTTTAGACTGCCCCAGAACTTTAGATTTAGAAAGAATCTTGGCGGTCAACTCCTCTTCACGGCCAGTTCATTGTTCCTCTCTAGGGTGCCATTGGAGAGGACACTCCCTGAACACTTATGAGTCAAGAAACCCTCCTTTTCACCAGCCACTGGGTTCCTTTTTAAGTTTATTTTTAAAAAGTTTTCTTTATATTGAAATCTGCCTCCTTTAATTCCTACTTCTGGCCCTAAGTTCTGTATTTGGCACTAGACAGACAAAACCCATACTCTATTTTACACTCATTCAAATCATTGTATTTCCCCCACCGGTGAATATATTACCAAAGTTGGTTGAGTTTCATAATGCAAGCCCAAAGGGAAAATTATCTTGAATAATCATATGACAATATGTGGAAACTTTAGGGGCTGTGTACGCCACCTCATGGTTTTGAACTGTGTGGTTAAAGACATTGAGAGTTGACAGATTAGTCAGGGATTTGTCAAGAGTATTAATTACAAACTTTGAAATCTTGGTCAGTGAAAGTTCATTTTAGTGCATCTTGAAAATATGATCAAAGGTCTTTTCAGTACTGATTTGATGATGCTTAACCACAGTGTGTGAAGAATGAAGTTTTTCATTAGAAATTACTGATGTAATAATAGAGCACATTTTCAGGGAAGATGTATTGTTGGACTATTACAATTCATGCTCTTTCCCCACCATATCCCTACCTTCTATTTGTCCCCCAGCCCCTATTTCCACCACCTTCCTTCTTGGGACCTCACTGAAAACCTGAAATGCTCTGAAAACCTGAAATGGCATTTTGGACTGCTGCAAAGGAAACTGATCTTAACAACATCAGTGCGGCTCAGAGATGACCACCCTGTGAGGGCAAAGGCGGGGCTGGTGTAAGTGATGTTGTTAAACCTGTAAAAATAAGCCATGAAAACCTAGGGATTTACTGTGATATGGGGAAACAAATTTGCCACTGGCTGAAAACTTGAAAAATGGAGTACAATGTGTAGTAGATTAGAAGAAAGGAAAGCTGTCCGTCTGCCCTTGTGTAGTTTTAGAAAAACAATCTTATTATTTTGGTAGCTATTTTTCCTGAAAAAAAAAAAAAAATACACTGGCACCTAAGCCATGGAAAATGAAATAAAAATACACCAGTGCAGCTTCCAAACCACTGGCTTACATCTCCCTCTCCTATCCGCTGGGAATGTCTTATCCCTGCCTTCCAGTGGCTGCCAGAACCACCAAGGGCATCCGCGGCGTTCCTTGGCATTGGCGTTAACAGCAGATGGATTTTCCGCAGCAGGCAGGTGGAAGATGGCTAGCATTGGTCCGCCGTCTCACTGTACTGAATTTCAAGAATCATGGCCTACTGCCAGCCAGGTCCGAAGGCGCTAGTCTGGGGAGACTGGAGCAGGTCTCTACTGGTTCACCTGTTCTGAGACTCTTCCTGTTCAGTTGCCTCTGCGCGCCAGAGGGTGGCACCCCAGGCACTCCAGAGGTGGAGAGGTGGGGACGGCAGAAGAGGAAAAGAGGAGCGGAGGGAAGGACTAGGGAGGGAAGGACCAAGGAGGGAACATTAATAAATTATCAGACCTTGGTCTCGAGTTCCCGGCTAATTTGGGGGCAAAGCCGCCCCCACGTCCACGCCCACCCCCTTACAGAAAAAGCCTGGGTTTCCACTAGGCTAGGTGTCAGAGTTGGGAATGTCTAAAATAAAAAAGGCTTCCGAGGGTTATTCATGGCCAACAGTTTCCACAGGAGAATCCAAAGGGAAACTAGTTTCCGGGGCCGCTGTGTGTGCGGGTGCTTGGGGGTGGGCGGAAAGCCGCTGGCACTAACGGCTTGTAAGTGTGCCAACATCTGACCTGTCCCATTGTGTCGTGTTTTGCAGTTGCTGGATGTGTGCGACTCGGTGAAGGATGATGCCCTGAGGGTGATCCCCGCCTTTAACATTCCACACACCAACCTCCACGCACCAATCGCCGGAATCTCCAACCCGCGGTTCGAGTGGGCTTTCTACCCTGCACCAATGCCAGCCGCTGCCACGGGAAGGGGCGCGCTCCCAGCGGCCCAAGCTGGGAGCCAAGCTCTAACGGGTGTGGCGGGAAGTGTGGTGACCCGCCTGCAGCTGCCACGACGCTCGCTCCACTGACGCCCGGAGCTGTGGCCGAGGCCGGGGGGATTTTGGTGGCAAAGCGAAGGTCCCGCCGAGGCTGGCGAGGCGCGCCGCTGGCTGCTAGAAAACAGATCAAGACGGTCGCCTAGTGCGCTGGATCTCTGTGCCCTTTCCCTGAAACCCAGCCTGGCCTGACTGCAACCTCTCCCAACTTCTGTGTCCGATACCCTAGACAATCAGGGTGGGCTCCCCGCTGCGAGCGCGCCCCACAGCCGGGTGCCGCCAAAGGTCTCCTGCTGTTAGCGGTGACTCACATTCCCAGTGATTTAGAAAGACTGTGGTGCCGAGTGAAAGAAAAAAAAAAAAGCAAACACTCTTAGCCAAAAGAAAAAAGCTCCACTCTTTCCGTGAGCGGGCAAAAAGGTTCGGTTCAGCAAGTGATGCTTTTTCAGTGAATCAGACGCTCTGGGGCTCTGTAAGGAAACGCACGGACTGGGAGAAGGAAATGAGAGCCTAGAGTTTTGCTCTCGGCAAAACAAGAACTCGGCATGTCCTTCCAGGCCGGCGGTTTCCGTACAGCAAGACAAGGCGCGGAAAACATTTTTACCATCTGACGCTGTAATCTGTCCTTTAGAAGAGCATAGGTGAAAAGTTTAATAAATTAAGCGATGTGGAAGTCATTCTCGCTGCTTGCAGACGGCGGGGAGGCGGGCCTGGGCAATTTCGGAACTAGGCGAGACGACGGCACCGCCTGTGGTCCCGGGCAAGGGCCATGGATTTCCCATTTCTCAGATCCCAGCTGCCCGACTTCATTCTTGTTTCTTTCAGTCCAAATCATCCTCCCTTCTCCCTCCCTCCACATCTCTTGGCACCGCTCTGCCCGCGTCCACTGCGAGGGAGGTGACCTAAAACCCATGGGCCCGTCTCTGCGTTCTCGGCGCTCTGGCCCAGTTCCGGGAGGACCTCCCGACGCCGCGGGAGAAGGCTGCAAGGGCTCGAGGCCCCCGACGCGGCCTGGGTCTCGGGGGACATATGAACCCGCCACCTCTGGCCAGCTTCCTTTTAGTGCCCCAAATAGGAGCACTTAGCCCGTTGCTTCCCCCCGACTCTCTTGTTTTTCAAAGTGTTCACAGGGTCGCGAGAGCGAGCGACGCGGGGGCGGCGAAGCTGCAAGGCTGCAAGGCTGCACAGGAACAGACGACAAGAAATAGGGCTTTCTTCTGCGTGGTTCTTTTCCGGTCCCTGTCTGAGTCGCCCGACCCCGCGGGGAGCGCGGAGCATTGCGGCGTTCGGCTACCTTCAGGCTCTCAGCCCAAACGGCAGGTCGCGTTGCTTCTCCCCAGTTGCGACGCCGGACGGCCGAAGAGCAAAGTTCGCCCGCAGTAGGAACTTCGAGGCCCCGTTAGGACAGATCTCCGGCCTCCGAGTCTACTTAGCCGTGTCCACGCCCGTGCCTTTTCCCTCTTGCAGCGAAATAACTGGGCGGGGCCCGACACGCGTCCTCCAGCGACTCCGGGAACCCAAGGCCTCCTGCACCTCGCTCAGAATTCACCCGAAAATGCGCTGAGACTTTGGCCTGAGGTTGTGCTGTGTCCCACTGACGTTACAGAAGCGCTTATGAATTTAAAAACTGATCCAAGTGGCCGGACGGCAGGACAGCACCTCCTCACTTGCTCCTCTACGACAAGGCCCCTTTCTTCTCCCCGCTGGCTGCGCTGGTGGGTAGGGTGGTCCCTTTACAGAGTTTTCTTAATCCATCTAGCCTGACCTCACCTTCGGGATGCTCCATTTCCCGATCCACCTCCCACACCCCCGCTGCCGTGATCTAGAAGCCAGGGCTGGGGAACTGAGGCGCGCGAGGAGCAGACAGGAGGGCCGGGGTTGGGGGCACCAGCCACGCGTTGGGAGAGCAGAGCCGGGTGCAGACTCTGAGGACTGGAGAGGCGGCGTGGAGTTTGGTCTCCTGGGAGGCAGAGAGTGTGGTGCCGCCGACTCCAAGGAGGAAAGGGAATGGGGGGGGGGGACCGCGCGGGGAGGAGGAACAGGGTATTTTGCGCTCCCGCACCGCGTCCCGAACTCAGCCGTTCTGCCTTCACTGGCCTCATCCCGTCCAGGGACAGCTCCTACGAGGTAATCTGCGAGCCCAGCAAATCTTGGGGGTCCTAGCCGAATGTAGTGCGCAACGTTCTCTCACTTGGAGGCCGCCACTCACCTCGGTTTTTTGTGTTTGTTTTTCCTAAAAGGATTTTTTTTTTTCTGAGTGCCTTTTTCATTTCCCTATTTTACCTGCTCTGCTGACATGCCTCCCGCCCTCACCCAGGAGGCGGTGAAGACGCCCACTGGGACCGCGCCTGGCCATTTTCTGGGCACGTCCTGCCCCCACGGGCTCTGTCTCTTAGGGAGACTGGGCGCGGAAGAAAAGCTGGAGAGCCCCTGCGGGGTGGCAGGAGGGGCGTGCCTGAGTCCCGCGAGAGGCTGGGGCGAGGAAGATGCGCAGCCAGCTGATCCGCGTCCCGCTCGGCGCCAGGGACCCTCAGAGCGAGGCGAGCTCAAAGACCTCGCCCCGCGCCTTCCCGACGACCGACCCAGTCCCCGCGCCTGCCCCAGAGCGGCTTAGAAACTCAGGGCACAGTGAGGGCGCAGGGCACCTCCTGAGACTTTCCACAGCGGGCCCGGCCAGCGGAGGCTGTGACCGGAGCGCCCCCTCTGTGCCGCGCACGCCGCGGCCGCCACAGGGTTGGGGGAGGTGAGCGGGAGGCCAGGGTACACTTCGGGGTGGGGGATGGGCGCGCACATGGCCGCCAGCAGGCAGAGTCACTCCGGTAAACACGCCAGGGACGGCGGCGCGCGCGGGAGGCAACCCAACGGGGCCACCCCCGCCTTTACCTGTCCGAGCCTGCACGCGCCGGCGGCCTAGGCGCCGAGGAGGCGGAGCTTGCCAGCCCGCGCGCCGGGGCGGGACCTAGCGGGGGCGGGGTCCGCAGTGATTGGGCGCAGGAGCGGGGCCGCCAGCCAGAGCTGGGCTGCAAGGCAGCGCAGGTTTCACTTCGCTCTGCGCCGCCGCCGGGTCTGCAGTTTGTTGGAGGTCTGCGTCCAGCCCGCTGCCGCCGCCGCCGCCGCCACTGCCACCAGTCGATTCTTGCAGTCACCCTGCGAACCCTGCCACACTGCGATCGCATCATCGGGGTATTCGGTTTGCTGAGTTCCCGCCGCCACCGCCTCGGCGCCCTTCCCTTGGCCCTTGTTCCCCCAAATGTCTAACTCTGACTCTCGGACTGAAAAACGCAAGGTAAATACCTCCAAATCCCGCGGTGCGGGCCTGGCACCGATGTAAGACTAGCGCTGGAGCCCGAACGCCACCACCTACTGCCCGCTTCCCGTGCACGTGCGAGCGGAGACGCTAGCATCGGCCCCGCTTGTCGCCGGCGGGAGGTGGGGATCCATGTGGGTCGGGTTCCCTCGGGCAGGTTCTCTTTAGAGAAAGGTCGTTCGCGCGGAGCCTGCGGGCTCTTGGCCAAGTGCGGCTTGGGCCGGGATGCTTCGCGCGGGCCTGGTGAAGGGTCGCACGTCCGGGGAGGAGGAGAGGCAGCGCGTGCTTTTCGGCACCGGCCTGGGAGCTGAGGACCGGCTCGTAGTACCCGGCTTTGCGCCCAGCCGGAAAGTCTCGCCGCCGGCTCCGGCGCCCCAACGGTAGCGGCCGCGCAGTGAGAGCGTGTTTCGCGTCTTGGTTTTTTTGGGCGCGCGGGCCTGTTGCGGATGATTTGCGGAACTGCGGTGGTGATTTAACTGACGAGACAGGGCTTTTCCTTTTACTCATTCAGGCCAAGGTTTCGGGGCCGCTGTTGCATTCGCTTTCTCAAGCGTACCTGGGGCCCCTGCTTGCTCTGCAGGAGTCTTGCGGACAGTGCCATCCACACGATCCACTGACAGCGAGAGATCTAGGTCCTCCCCTGACCACCTGGACCGCGCAGGGGGCTAGCCGCGGCCAGCAGAACCTGCGCGGTCCCTGGGGCCAGGCTATCTTAGCGGCTCACGCGTGCCCGAGCACACCCGACCCGGTTCGTGGTGCAGGCTAGCGGCGCCGTGCCCTCTGGGACCTGTTGCCCCAGGGTTGGCGCTGCTGGTGGAGGGCCCGACGGACGCCAGGGCGGAGGATGTGGATTTACTCGATGGTCGCGGACGTGCGCGTCCGTGGCCAGGGGTGGCTCTTCGGCTTTGACTCGTGTCTGCGGCGCACCAGGAGAAAGAGAGAGGAAGTTGTTGGAGGAGAATAATTGCCGCAGTCAGGGCGGTGACGGCCGTTGGGGTCTGCCCCCGACGGGCCAAAACAAGGACAAGTGGCGAGAAGGACTGGGCCTGGCGATGGCCCTGCGGGTCCGGGCGCGGCGCAAGCCCTGCTTTGTCTCCAGGTGACTGGCTGTCCAGTGCGGCGTGAGCTGCTAAGGCTTGTGTCTGGAAGGAGCACAGGGATGGGCAAAGTAGTCGGGCCAGCCGGTCCCCAAATCCTCCGGCGAAGCTGCCGCCGCCGCCACGACCACTGCCCAAGCTGCGCTCGGAGGCGAGTTTGTCAACAATCGCCTCGCCTTTGGCGGCCTGACCCGTAGGCGCCGCCCCCACCGCGGCTGCCGATTGGCTGCGGCGCGGAGCGACCGCGCGCGGACCAATTGGGAGCGCGGGCACCCGGCGCCAGCGGCGCGGGGAGGTCGGCGGTGCCGGCGGCGGCGGCGGGCGCAGAGCGCAAGGGGAGGAGCGGGAGGAGGCGGAGGATGTTCCCGGCGGCTGCGGCCGGGGCAGCGCGGGCCAGAGGCGCGGCGTGCGGAGCCCTCGGCTGCCCGGCGGAGTGCGGCGGCGGGCTGGCGGGAAGGCGCGGGCTGTGCGCTGCGCCGGGTACTCTGAACCCAAGTCCAGAGCTTTGTTTCCTGCGCTGCCTTCGTGGTGACGGTCAGGGGGCGCCGGGTCGGCGAAGAGCGCGGGCCAGACGCCCCGGGGCCCGGGCGCGGGCCCGGACGCTACGCTCTGAAGGGAAGGCGCGGACGTGAGTTTCGGCTTGATTGCCTTCTGAGGGGAGGGTCTGTGGGATGAAGGGGGTGCGCACCGGTGTCGCCTAGGCTGCGGACCTAGTTGGAGACTTTGCAGGGGTTGGCTTCTTCCCCCCCCCCAATTAGGGGTGTGCACCTAACGGTGCCGCTGCACCTCAGAGAAGTTCTGTCTGGTTCGGTGCGGCGCCCGGTACGGGAGCGGGAGGGAGGAACCGCGGGAGGGAGGGACCACGGGCGGAGAGAGCGCCAGAGCCGGGCCGAGCCGCGCTGGAGTTACAAACTCTATTGTGACGCACTTACTACGACTGACGGCCGCTGCCAAACCTTCCCCAGACTTGCTGCCCTCAGCATTTTCGGCAAACAATGGGGCCGGAGCAGGGAACGCGGCCAGCCGCCTGCAATCGCTGCGTCTGCGCCCGCTCATATGCTCCAGCGTCCTACCTAACGCCGGGAAGTCAGAGCCGCTGGGAGTTTCTGACTTATCCAAGTCCGTCCTGGGCAAAGAGCACACGCGAATAGACTTCAGATTAACTACTTTTCTGGAAACGCGCGTGTGTGTGCACCAGTTCCGCAAGCTGTTGACATTGTTACTGTATTTTGTTTGGGGGTACGAAGTTTAATCCCACCTTCTACCAAAAAAAAAATTATACCTTTATTATGTTAGGTGCAATTTTTTTATTTGGGAGATTGTCGGAAAAGTATAGAACATAAAGTATTTGGGATTAACCCTAAGAGCTGATTTATTCTTTTTTTTTTTTTTTTTTTTTTGCTTAAAATAATCTTAGTTTTTGTTTTACTTGCAGAAAAAAAGACCAAATGGCAAAGCAACCTTCTGATGTAAGTTCTGAGTGTGACCGAGAAGGTAGACAATTGCAGCCTGCGGAGAGGCCTCCCCAGCTCAGACCTGGGGCCCCTACCTCCCTACAGACAGAGCCACAAGGTAATCCCGAAGGCAATCACGGAGGTGAAGGGGACAGCTGCCCCCACGGCAGCCCTCAGGGCCCGCTGGCCCCACCGGCCAGCCCTGGCCCTTTTGCTACCAGATCCCCGCTTTTCATCTTTATGAGAAGATCCTCCCTGCTGTCTCGATCCTCCAGTGGGTATTTCTCTTTTGACACAGACAGGAGCCCAGCACCCATGAGTTGTGACAAATCAACACAAACCCCAAGTCCTCCTTGCCAGGCCTTCAACCACTATCTCAGTGCAATGGGTAAGCAATGCCTGGGTAAGAGGCAGTTGACGTGTGGATGGTTGAATCTGCTTGAAGACTGTGTGTGGCATTTTAAATCCCCTTTTAAAATCCCATAACTGATTTATTCTACGTTTTGATGGGAATGGAGGATGTGTCAAACTATCAACCAACTTTTTTTGAGACGCGTCTTGCTCTGTTGCCCAGGCTGGAGTGCAGTGGTGCAATCTCAGCTCACTGCAACCTCCACCTCCCGGGTTCAAGCAATTCTCTTGCCTCAGTCTCCCGAGTAGCTGGGACTACAGGCGCGTGCCACCACGCCCAGCTAATTTTTTGTATTTTTGGTAGAGATGGGGTTTCACTGTGTTAGCCATGATAGTCTCAATCTCCTGACCTTGTAATCTGTCTGTCTCAGCCTCCCAAAGTGCTGGGATTACAGACGTGAGCCACCACGCATGGCCCAAGCCAACATTTTTACAAAGTTACTAACTTTTGTGGCAGTGATGAATTGAGGTCCAAACATTAGCTCTCAGGTCTGCCTTCATTAAGCAAAAGTGCGTTACCACGACATGTTTTAACCACCAGGCTTTACATAGTAATGACATTTTGCTTGAAAGGGAACTCATCGTTTACAGAAAATAGCTTAATAATCAAAAGTGTAAAGAAAGATGACAATCATTTTTGAAAACGGCACTTTTAAAAAAATGAACGAGTTCGTGAAAGCAGTACCAACATAGAACCATGAAAATGGTTTGTTTTCTGCTTAAATTCCTCTGTACACTTCTTGCTCAGAGGGTTTGGACATAGTGCTAATCAGATTAGGTTGTCGGTTTTTATTTCAGGGATTAAAGGCAGTTGTAGGGTTTGAACCAAGAGTGGCTAACATAAATACCACAGAGGCCCGCAGCAAAATCATGGAAGGAACTGAGCTGGTGGAGACTGGTGAATTGGAGAGTATTTGCCCCTTCTATGTTTGGGCCACGCCTAATTGTGGCTGTGAGGACATGTGGTCTCAGGGTGGGTTTTTCCTATATTGCAAGATAACCCAGGAATGCAAAATTGATGCCAGATACCCTGTTTCAACATTGACAGCTAATTTAGATTTTGAAAACATTGTACAAGCTGAAAAGAAACATCTGCAGACTTGATGTGGCCCTTGAACCTCCAGCATGTGACTTTGGGTGCATACTTTGGGTAACCCTCGTGAGGGTCTGAGTCTGTGTTGATCAACTTGCTGTTGCCCACCAATGGAAAAGGTTCATGTCTTGATCAGGAGTCAATCACATTGACCATTCGTCGAGATTAGCTTGCCATACATGAGCAAGATAGAAGTAAGTCGGTAAAGTTATCAATTAGGAAATCCAGTACAGAGTCTATTATTGTACTTCATGATGAAGGCTAACTTAACAAACCCATCAAAGTAGACACTGGAACAAAATGACATTTCTAAATACCATCTAGCTCTGTTTTCATAGGCTTCAGTGAGGTAAATCGGGCAGGTGTTTGCCCACGTTACAGAATTGGAAAGAACCTCAGAGTGGTGGTCACTTGTCAGAGGTTGGGCACACCTGTGAAGTGGTGGGCAGAAATGACAAACATCCCAGCAGCTACACATGTTGGCTGCACATCTCCTGCCAAATGCCAGGAGGTACTTTTTTAGGGCCCCTCCTTAGGGAAAGGAGCTGGAAGTTTTATTATTGCTGTTACTACTACTCGTGAACTCATTTCGGCCTTAGAAGTTCTTGGTGCTTATAGTTTTTGTTCTACTCATGAAAATGCTCCCCCATATATGTGATCATTCTTGCTTACTATAACATCCTTGCTTACTAAATGAGTTAAAAAGGGCTTTATGGTGTGTATCCTGAAACACATGTACTTTAAAGACCTTCTGGAAGCTATTAGCTTTTCACACTTTCACAACAAAAGCTTCACACTTGTGGTTATTGAGCTATTTTCTCTAACCAGGTCCCTTTCAAGCAAAATGCATACATTGGTCTCTGTAGATGGTAGGTTAATGCATGGAAATAGTTTCTCCTTCCCTGGAACTGGGAATAGTGGGTGAGATAGTATATTTTTTAATGTAAAGACAGGCATGAATGCTTTTTTTGGTGATAAATACTATTTTACAAGCTAATTATAAGTTAAGCACTGTTACTTGAGATGAAAGATATAGGGCTTCAAAGATCATAATCTAAATAATTATGCACAGTTAATGGTTATACCTGTGAAGTAAAGTAGTGGATCCTGAGGTATAATTTTATAGTACTAGCTACATTTCAGTAGATGGTGTGATGAAGAGTTTAATGCATAGGATTAACTGAGAAGTTACAAGGAGTTTGGTTTAAAGTTAATGTCCCGAGGTAAATTTTCAGTGTTAAGTTTTTGGGAGATTTGTTTTGGAAGAGGATGAGTTGTGGTTGGGGGAGGAAAGAACTTAGCCAGATGTGAGTTTCTTAAATTGAAGCATAAAATTTACAATTTGTGTAGTCCATAATTTTCTGTGGACATTCTACAGTCTTAGTTCATGCCTGAAGACCACTGAAATAATGCTGAGTTCATAAGTGGTTCTCTTGACATTGTTTAGTATTCTTTACTCAACCCTATCCATGAAGTTCTTCAATGAAGCTTTTGATAATTTATTGCAAAATACATTTTTCACAAAGAAGTCATTATGATTGGTTTGAACTAGTGGAACACAAATGTGAGGTTAAAAAGAGGTTCGCCTTAGCCAGGGGCTCCTTTAGCCACAAAGCAGTTTTTTGCTCAGCAACTTGGGTTAGACATCAGTGTGTCTTGAAGTTTTGTTTTTGCATCTTTGTTCTAATGAGAAAGTAAAGTCCTGTGAGGAATGTATAGTAATTACGTGTATTAATACTATTTTCATATTTTCCTTTATGTCTCTGATTTTTCTGAAGACAGATTCAAGGAATCAAGGAATATATTTATCTGTTGGGCAACAGATGCAGTTTTTTCACTTTTCCTCAATTTTAGTCTCCTTACACTCTGGGAGGATTAACTTGAGAAATGATACCTTAGTGAATAACTGATTATTTTTATCAAAATCACTCACATGTGTCGGTTTACTGAGTGCCTTTTTGGATGAGTGTTTTATGCCATATGTGTTTTTAATGCAAATTAAAGGGTAGTCAGTGCACTAAAGTGTAGTCGGTACGATTGAAAATAAGAGTTGAGAAAAGTTAGGATATGGAGGAATGCTCCCTAGTGTCATGTTAGTAAATGTCTTCAATTTTATACTTGTTCCCTGGCACATCGGAATTCACAGATGGGAGTTAATGGCTTTCTTCTTCTTTTTTTTTTCCTCAGTGTCTTGTGGGTACTTCTCTTATAGCTGGTAATTGTCTGACCCCTCCTTTAGTTTGTGAGCTCCCTGGGCGGGGAATAATGTCCTGCAGATGCTAGCGAGTGCCTGACAAAGAGGAGAAGCCCAGGAGATGTTGCGGGTCAATCCACCTCTGCCTGTTAGCCTTTCCAAGGAGCAGTTTTTAACTGAGGACAAATAGTTTAAGAAGGCAGGTAGCAAGAAAAAGATCCTGACCTCTGCTCCGCCAAAATGTTTTTAATTACCTGGATCTAGCTGTAAGGATTGCCACATAGTGGTGATAGCTAAGGTCTAGCTCAGCACTGCACAGCAGGGAAGCCACGCACAGCATTAAGCACTTGACATAGGACTAGTCTGAACTGAGTTGTGCTGTCAGTGTTGATACACACTGGATTTTGAGGAAATAAAAAAGAATGCAAAATAGTTTGTTTTCATATGGGTTACATGTTGAAATGGTATTTTAAATATATAGGTTAAATGTAATATAAACTTGTATTGCAGTTAAAAAAACACAAAGCATAAAATTTACCACCTAAACGATTTATTTCTAAGTGTACTGTTCAGTAGTGTTCAGGTCACTCATTTTGTTGTGCAGCCAATCTCCAAAACTTCTTCACCTTGTAAAACAGAAACTCCGTACTCATTAAATAACTCCCCATTTCTCCCTCCCCCCAGCTTCTGACAACCATCATTCTATTTTCTGTTATCAATTTGACAACTTCAGGTACCTTATATCAGTGAAATTTATACAGTATTTGCCCTTCTATAACGGGCTTATTTCACTTAGCATAATGTCGTCAGGGTTTATTTATCTTGCAGAATGTCAGAATTTCCTTCCTTTTTAAGGCTGAAAGTTGTTCCAGTGTGTGTATATCACATATTTCATGGATCCATTCAGTTATCAGGGACACTTGGGTTGCTTCCGCTTTTTGGCTGTTGTGAGTAGTGCTGCTATGAACATAGGTATGCAAATATCTTTTGGGGGTTCTGCTTTGAAGTTTTTTGGATATATACTTGGAAGTGGAATTGCCAGATCATATGGTAATTCTATTTTTAATTTTTGGGGGAACCATCATGCTGTTCTCCATAGAGGCTGTGCCATTTTACATTCCCACCAACAGGGCACAAGGGTTCCAATGTCTCCACATACTCACCAACACTTTTTTTTTTTTATTTTAACAGTAGTCATCCTAGAGGATATAGGTGATAGTTCATTGTGGTTTGGATTTATATTTACTGGCTTAGATTTGTATGGCCACCACCACAGTCAAGATACAGAACAACTCAACCACAAGGATTTCTCATGATACCTTTTTATAAGCACAGTCACCTCTCTCCCTCTTCCTTGAGCATCTAGTCATGCTCATCGGTGATTAAATAAAATGTATTTTAATATTGACTTTCTCTGTTTCTTTCTACCTTTTTAAACGTGGCTACTAGAAAAATGCAAAATTCGATCTGTGGCTGGTGTTCTGTATCATCTCAACAGGCTGGCCTCACAGAGAGAGGAGCTGGAGTGTGCAGTGCTGCTCTAGCAAGCAAGACTTGACTTTTCCCACTCAGAGCACATCACTTCCAAGAAGCTTACTCCTTGGGTTATTTGGTTGACCTAAGAGAATGAAAGTGATCAGCCGAATCTTGTGAGCATTTTAAACATTAAATGAGCATTGTAAACAGCGGCATTCTCCAGGCAAATATGGAGTTTTGTTTTACCTCTTTAAACTCCATGGTATATTTGGACTTCAAAAAGTAGATGGTAGAGCACATGCTTCCTCAGCACCTCCAGGCTGCCTGGAGCCTCGCAATAGAGGTGTCTTTGAGGGAGTCCCAGCTCTGTTTCTGAAACCCCATAGTCGCTTGTTTGACACCAAGAGAAATAAGGAAACTTTTTAGGTCCTAAGTGGGAAGAGAAAGTGCTAGAAGAGAACGATATTCTGCTTTACCAGTTCCAAACACATTAATTGTTAGTTACCCAATTTTAAATTTGCATCTTAAAACAATTTTTTTTCAGATAATTATAGATTCCCATACATTTATAGGAAATAATGCAAAGAAATCGTATATGCCATTCACCCAGTTTCCTATAGTGGTAACATCTTGCTGAATTATAGTATGCTGTCACAACCAGCAATTTTACATTAACAGAATCCATCTACCGTATTGAGATTTCATCAGTTTCACATGCAGTCCATTTCATGTGTCTGTGAGTGTTTACTTCTATTCAGTTTTATCAAATGTGTAGGTTTGTATGGCCAACACCACAGTCAAGTTACAGAGCAACTCCACCACAAGGATTTCTCATGATACCTTTTTATAGCCACAGCCACCTTTTTGTCTCTTCCTTGCCCCTGATAACCACTCATCTGATCTACATATCTGTACTTTTGTCATTTCAAGGATGCTGTATAAGTATAATCATACTGAATGTAACCTTTTGAGATTGGCTTTATTCACTCAGCATAATTCCCTTGAAATTAATCAGAGATGTTGCGTAACAATAGTGCCTTGTTTTTTATTGCTGAATAGTATTCCATAGATGATGCACCACAGTTTGCTTAACTATTCACCTGTTGAAGGACACTGTGTTTGCATGTTCTGGCAAGGCCCTGGCACAGCTGGAACTCAGGGAGGATTAGAAGTATTTATTGTACTTTTACTTCTCGTTTTTGTGTGTGTGTGTTTGTTTTTGAGACAGTCTCACTCTGTTGCCCAAGCTGGAGTGCACTGGTACTATCTTGGCTCACTGCAACCTCCAACTCCCAAGTTCAAGCGGTTCTCCTGCCTCAGCCTCCCAAGTAGCTGGGATTACAGGCACGCACCACCACACCCAGCTAATTTTTGTATTTTTAGTAGAGATGGGTTTCGCCACGTTGGCCAGGCTGGTCTCGAACTCCTGACCTCAAGTGATTGGCCCGCCTTGGCCTCCCAAAGTGCTGGGATTACAGGCCTGAGCCACCATGCCTGGGCCTACTTTTAGCATCTGTGTGTTCAGTTTTAGTATATAGAAATACAATTGATTTTTGTGTGTTGGTCTTCTGTTGTGTAGTTTGCTGAACTCCTTAATTCCAAGAGTTTTTCATAGATTTCCTGGGAGATCTGTATAGTTATGTGATCTGCAAATAGGGACAGTTTTATATCTTCTTTCTGATCTGTGTAATTCATTTTCTTGCCCGGTTGCACTAGCTAGAACTTCTCGTGTTTGTGTTGACTGGGAGTGGTGAGAGCAAACGTCCATACCCTGTCCCCAGTCTTAGGGGGAAAGCTTTCTGTTTTTAATCATTAAATATGATGCTAAGTGTAGGTTTTATATGAGTGCTCTTAAAAAGAATGAGAAAGTTTTAACCTGTATTCCCAGAATGCTGAGAGTTTTTGTCATAAATAGATGGTGTTAGGTTTTGTAAAATGTTTCTGTATCCGTTGATGTGAGCCCCTGATGTTAATTTATGTTAACCTGTTGATATGGGGCATTCCATTGATTTGCAACGTTAAGTCTCTCTTGGATGTCTGAGACGAATCCTGCCTGGGCAGGGTCTGTAATTCTTTTCATGCACTGCTGGATTGAATTTGTCGATATTTTGTTTAGAGTATTTGCGCCTAAGTTCTTGAGAGGTGTCTGTTGTTTTAAGACTGTCTGGTTTTTATATCAGGACCTTAGTTAGGAAGGGTTCCCTCTTTTATTTTCAGGAAGAGATTGTGTAAAATTGATATTGATTCTTCTCTCAATGTAGAATTCTGTAGTGAAACCATCTAGGCCAGGATATTTTTTGGGGGGGTGGCAGGGGGCATTTAGATTATATATTTATTTTTTTCTTAGTTTTTGTAGGACTGTTCAGGTTGTCTGTTTCTTCTCAGTTGAGTTTTGATAGTTTGTAGCTTTTGAGGAATTGGTCCATTTCTTCTAAGTTGTTGAATTTATAAATGTGAAAAGCATTTGTAGTACTCCCATATTTTTAATGGATGCAGGATCTGTTGTGGTAACTCCTGCTTCATTTCTGATACTGGTAATTTGTGTTTTTTTAATCTCTGTCAGTGTTTCTAAAAGTTTATCAGTTTTGATTTTTTTTAAACCAGTTTTTTGTTCCACTGGTTTTTCTCTACTTTCTTATTATTAATTTTATTGTTTATTATTTCCTCGTGCTTGCTTTGTGCTAGGTAGGTTCTTTTCCTAGTTTCTTGAGATGGAAACTTGGAATAGTGTTTTGAGACCTTTCCTCCTCTCTTTTCTTCTTACTGTTTTCTCAGAAGGAAACATTTAATACGTATTTACAAACAGAAACACTATCTCGGGCAGCCTCAAGATGAGATGGTAGATCCCTGCATGGTTACCCTCCAGACCCAGGGCTTATGTGCCATAGGGAAAGGGTGTATATGCTTCAGAAGGGATGTATAGGACAGTTGCTTAAGGGCAGGATTTATGGTAAGATAATATGAAACTAAGGACAGGATTGATGGTAAGTACATGCCCGTACCCAAGGAACAGTAGATAAAATAGAAATCTTGGAGGCATTCCCAAAACCAGGGTTAATCAGAAGTCAACACAGCAGATTAGCATCCAAGATGGAGTTGTTTGGCCTCCACACTCCAGCCCCCAGTCTGGCTTTTACAGTCTTATGTGCCTTGCTCTCCTGCCATGGTCCCTGAGCCTTTAGTGGGTGTGCTTCACTTTGTATAGCTTTACCAGTAGTGCCTTGGCAATGGAAAAATAGATTGGGCACAGTGGGATTCCAAATGAGGGAGATTCTCAGGCTTTGACTAATCATTTGCAGTCCTCAGAATGCCTTGATTCTGGTTTTCTCGGAAGAAGCAAAACGAGATAAATACTGTTAATATCCACACAAGGATTATAATGAAAAAGAACATGAAGAAAATTAGAACTCAGTTCTTTAGAGACTTGTAGCTAGGAAATAATTCAGGATGCAGTTTGAATTGTAGGCAAGTAATGAAAACTCAAAAATAATGGTTAGGGCTAGAATCTGATAACAGGTATTATAGTTTTCTTTGGAGCATATTTTTTTCTCTCCAGTTTCCCCATTCCTATCAAGGACCAGTTTATTTGCAAAATACATGTTAGTCTCATTATACTTAGCCTGATTATTTGCCTAAAGTGCAGCAAGAAAAGTGATTGGCCATGTAGGCTCTTTTTAAGTTGGCTTTGCTGGAATTTTTTCATAAGAAATCTCAGATTGGACTTTTAGAAGCCTCCAGGCAAAGCCAAGCTGAAAATTTGCCACCAAACATTGCTTGTAATGCCTACAAATCGGGTGAATTCCGTTCTCCTCGAGGTCCCAAAGTATCTTGAGGTTCCTGGGCCTGTCGGAAAATGACATTCTTTGCTTATCGAAGGTCAGGAACCTTGTAAGGGAGCTGTGTAGACAGGTACCAGGCCTGTCTTTTCAAGGGGCTTTTTATTCTTTAAAGCAGTCTGGTCATATCTGAAAATATTCCATTCAGTTAAAGCCTTGGTAAAACAACCCATGTGTCCAATTGCATATAGAACATACTCTGTACAATTTTAGTTCTTTTAAATGTGTCAAGGTTTGTTTTGTAGCTCAGGATATGGTCTATTTTGGTGACTGTTACAAAAGAAAACAGATTCTTACTGAACTTATGCAAATAACTATATTGCCATAAAATAAGAATACTCATGAGTAGTTTCCAAATTTTGGAGAACTCAGAGAGAAAGGTAAATTTTGCTTACAAAAGTATGCTTTACTCAATTATAAGCTATAAACAACTCAAAAGCAAAATGATTTTCTTCAATTAGAATGGCAGCCTTCCAAACAGCATGCTGTCCATTCACCTTGGAACTGCCATCCACAAACCCAGGGGCCATGTCTCAGGACCAGAGATGGTGGAGTCTGACCTAACCCTTTCGCTTTTCTAATGTAAGCATTTATTCAGCGCCAGAAGTTTGCTTTTCACCACTACCTAGCTGCATCCCATGTGTTTTGGTATGTTGTGTTTTCATTTTCATTGAGTTCTCTCTATATATTTTTAAATTTCCCTTGAGACCTCCTCTTTGACCCTAGGTTATTTAGAAGTGTGTTTTTTTCCCAAATCTGTGGAGACTGTCCTGTTTTCTGTTACTGTTTTCTTTCTGATTCTATTATGGTCAGAGAGCAAATTTATACTATTTCAGTTTTACAAATGTGTCGAGATTTGTTTTATAGCCCAGGATATGGTCTTCTGGTGACTGATCCATGCTGCATGGGTACTTGAAAAAAAATCTGTATTCTGCTGCTGTTGGGTAGAGTGTTCGTTATATATACATCATTCAGATCTTATTGGTTGGTTGTGTTGTTCAGTTCTTGTCTCTCCTTGCTGATTTTACTGTCTTGTTCTGTCAGTTGCTGAGAATGTGGTGCTGAAATCTCCAGCTGTTTCCTTTCAGCTCTATCAGAGTTTGCTTCATGTCTTTTGAGGTGCTGTTGTTTGGAGTTTACACATTTAAAATGTCTTCATGTTGGATCCAATCTTCTATCATTGCTGTAAAATGTACTTTATTTGGTATTGGTAGCACTTCTGCTTTTTTAACATTAATGTATTAATGTTAACATAGTATTACCTTTTTCCATCCTTTCACTTTCAGTCTGCATGTGTTGTATTTGAGGTAAGTTTTTTATATATGGCATGTCTTTAGATGAACCTGTTTTATCTGGTCTGCCAAATCTGTCTCTTACATGGTCTAGACCATTTACATTTAACATAAGATATATAAGTCTAAATGCCTTTTTATTATTTGTCTTCTGTTTCCTCTGTTCTTTGTTTCTTTTTTTGTTTTTTAACCTTCCTGTGGGTTATGCAAACATTTTCTAGGATTTCATTTTGATTTGTTTGTGGCGTTTTAAAATATAGTGCTCTGTATCATTTTAGTGGTTGTTCCAGGTATTACAGTGTATGTGTGGAATATATATTCTAAGTCTGCTGGTATCAATGGTCACAGCATTCTATGACGGGAGCTGAAGAATAGAAACCTTACTTTTCTTTAGGCTCGTTTAGCCCCATTTTTCAAATATAATTGTCTAAGTTTCCTCCACGTACATTGAGCACTGAATGAGTTGGTGGTGTGATTTTTGCTTCAATCATCAAATATGATTTAAGAAAGTACTGTTGGTCTACTAATGGTCACTCCCATGTTTCCCCTTCCAATGTTCTTTCCTTTCTGAAATTCTAAGCTTTCTTCTGTTGTCATTTCCTTTCCGTTTAGAGAACTTCCTTAGTTCTTTAATGATAGGTCTGTTAGTAACAACTCCTCTGAGTTCTCCTTCCAGGAATGTCTTTATTTTCCCTTCAGTCCAGAAGGATATCTTCACTGAAGATAGAATTCGCCGTTGATGTATCTTTCAGTACTTGGAAAACATGCCACTTTCTTCTGGCCTCTATGGTTTTAGATGAGAAATCCCTTGTCATTTGAATTGGTGTTCTCAACTAAGTTGTGTGTCATTCCTGTGTGGCTGCTTTCAAGATTCTTTGTCTTTTATATTAAGAAGTTTAATTGTGATGTGTCTTGTCATGGGTTTCTTTGGGTTTATGCTTTTTGGGGTGCACTCAGCATCTTGAATCTGGAGTTTCATGTTTTATGCCAGGTTTGGGAAGTTTTCAGCCATTATGTCTTCAAATACTTTTCCAGTCCCTTCCTCTCCTTTGGAACTCTGATGATAAGAATGTTAGTGCTTTTGTTAGTCTTGTAAGTCCCTGAGACTGTTCATTTTTTTCCAGTATATTTTCTCTCTCTTCAGATTGAGTAAATTCTATTGATTTTGCCTCATATTCACTGATTTTTAAACTTACGTTTAATTATATTTTTCAATTCTATGATTTCTGCCTGTTTCTACTAGGTAAGTTGGAAGTTCAGATTCCTCCTTGGCCTTGCTGGTACTTTCCAAGCAAAATAGGGGCCCCAGTGCACACTGCTTTATTGTGTCCAGTTGTTGGGGGAGGTGTGTAAGCTTGGCTCCCTCAGCCACTGCTGACACCAGGAAGCAGGGAGACCGTAGAGGGCTGCCTCACACCTTGTTTCTGCAGAGTAGAGGCCAGAACTCAGCTTCCCTCTGCCCCCCCCACCACCACCAGGGGTGGGGGAGTCGGGTACAACATGCCAACCAGGCCCACTTTCCATTACCTGATTCTCCCTCTTTGATGCTGGGTCGGGGAGTTCTCTTTTGTTCTCTTTAATTAGTCAGATAGGGTGGAGACTCAGTACCCACTGGGTGCCCAGATACCCAAGGCTAGGGCTGGGAGAGCCGGTGGGCCCATGAACCTTGTTTTGCACTGTCTGGTTCAGTGGGTGTATGTAATATCATGTCAACTAACTAATCCCACCTTGTGCCCACACCTTGCTGTTTCGTAGAGGTGGAGGCTTAGCTCACTGCTCACTGCTTAGCCCCACTAATGTTACCCTGGGAGGGGAGTTAGATAACTGTCCTACTAACACTGCTCTGGCAAGGCAGCTGGATCACCTCTGCCTGCTTCTGCCGGGCAGGATCCGGGAGATCGGCCTGCTGACACCATCTGGTGGTGGAATCAGAGCACCCCTTGCGTCCCCTGGGCTGGGGATGGGCTGGAAGATCAACTCCCCACTCTGGCCATGCTGTGCTATGGAGCTGCTGCCAGGGGTGTTGTGGTTTTCCCATTGCTATTTGGCTGGAGTAGGGCAGAAATCATGAAGTGGTTTTCTGTTGTTAGGTCACCCTCTTTTCAGTCCCTTGGCAATGGAGAAGAGGCCTCCCATGGAGCTGTTATCTACGCCTCTTGGAGAGGCCCAGTCGGAGGTTTCTTCTGCAGCATGCTGTCCAGGATACATGGGAGTGAGGAAAATGGCATACTCCCTGTCCGTCATCCCTCAAGTCCTGAGGTCCCCAGCAGCCCGTCCTATTTCCCACTTCAGTTTTCCTGGGCCTGCTCGTTGTGTTCTGTCTAGGGTTGTCTGGGGTTCTGTCTCAGGTCTTCAGTTGGGAGAGGAAGGACCTGGGGAGATGGCTTCTCCGCCTTAGTGGAACTAGAGATCTACAGCTTCCTTTAAGTGTTGATGGTGACTATTTGTCTTAGTCCCTTTGAGCTGCTCTGAAGGAATACCTGAGACTGGGTGGCTTATAAACAACAGAAGTTTATTTCTCACAATTCTGGAGGGCGATAAGTCCAAGACGAAAGCAGGTTTGGTGTGTGGGGTGAGGGCCACTTAGACGGCACCTTCGAGCTGTGTCCTCGAGTGATAAAAAGGGTGAGGGTTTCTCTGGGGTCTCTTTTGTGAGATCTCTAATCCCTTTCCAATGGCCCCACCTCCTAACACCCATCACCTTCAAGGTTAGGTTTCAGCGAGAGTTTTGGGGGGATATAATATTCATACCATAGCAGTATCAATTGGCTCTGACTGCAAAGACTACTCTGAATTTTAGAAGTTACTTCTTTCCCTCTTTCTTTTTACTCTCTATATGGAATAACAGACTTACAACGATGGAAAGAGATTTAGCCGTGATCCAGGCCACCTTTTTCAGATGATAACCATAGTATCTATTGCTGTAACTCTACTGTGTGTGACTCTCGTGGTGTGCCCATAGGGCGTGCTCTGTGCTGCTTTCAAACATCACTCCTGAAAATGTCTGGGTAACCCAAGTCCGATTTTACATGCCTTAGGGGGGACTTCTTACTAAAGATTCTGACTTGTTTTATATTTAGGGTACTTGTGGTAGGTTTAGAGATGTACACCTAATTGCCAGTTGAATGCTGTACATTCTGATGCCTTGCTGCTTGACCTACTTTAAAACCATTAAATCTGATCATTGGCCCAGTCTCCACATACCCCATGTCTGTGGTCATCCTGCCTGTCACAGGACTCGCTTTGAACCACCACCTCTCCCTACCCGTCTCCACCTCCCACACCAGAATTAAGTTGTCTCCATTCCTTCTTTGTTAGGCCAGCCTCAGTCTCTCAATGTATTCCTCATGTGATGACATTTCTAGCCTAATCCACTTCTGGTCCCTGCTCAGTCAATGGCTGAGACTTGTGGTGGAACATCTGACCTCAGACTGCCTTCCTTCTCTGCAAGTCTCATCACACTGTGGACAGAAGCCAAACACCTGTCCTTGGAGACCTCACAGGCTTGGTCCTGTGCTGGATGTAAGCTCTGTGCCACCCACATCTCTCAGACCCTGCACTGCAGGTACAGAGCAGAATACATAGCATTTCCTTTTTTTTTTTTTCAGGAAATGCTAGCAGAAACATACATGCAAGGGGGTTCATCACAGCATTGTTTATACAGCCAAACGACTATCCTTGGTCCTCTAATGGAAGGGGAGAATCTACATTATTCTGCCCTTTTTTATTTGGCAGACTGGTGCTGTCTTCCTGGTGTTAAGAATAATGGCATAGGGGAAATGCCTGTTTGCCTAAAGTTAAGTTTTAAAAAACTGCAAGATTATTTATGATAGTCTAGTTTAGTATTAAAGAAGTTCATTGGCATGTCAAAAATATAAGAATACATTAAACTGCCACTAGTGGGTATCGTTGTATTCTGGTTACAGGTGGTCTTTTCTCCCTTTTTCTCTCACCCAGGGTGGAATGCGGTGCCATGATCTCAGCTCACTGCACCCTCCACCTCCCAGGTTCAAGTGATTGTCCTGCCTCAGCCTTCCGAGTAGCTGGGATTACAGGCGCCCACCACCACACCCGGCTAATTTTTGTATTTTTAGTAGAGACAGGGTTTCACTATGTTAGCCAGGCTGTTCTCGAACTCGTGACCTCAAGTGATGTGCCCGCCTCGGCCTCCCAAAGTGCTGAGATTACAGGTGTGAGCCACTGCTCCCGGCCACAGGTCGTCTTTTCTGTGTGCCTTTGTGTACGTATGCAGTTGTCATAACTAGTATTATGTTTATAATCAGAACAAATTTAGTAAATAATACTTATTAAAACTTTGGCTCTTTATAAGTTTAATCTTTGTCTTTGGTGTTCCCAGCAGCCTGTCACTGGGCATGCGTACCTTGTTTGTGTGATTCAGTGTTAACCGTTATGTCTTTTGCATTGGTAAACATTTTGTCCAGGCTGATCAAGCTTTGGTCCCATACCATCACCGAAAGTACTCCGGGTGAACATTTGCCCCCTAATTTACTCTTTTGGGGTCTGCCTTTTTGTTTTTTGCAAAGTGAGTAATCTCTCAGGGAACATCTCCATGGGGCAGGATCATGAGATTCGGTACTGGCAGGTTGCTCTTGGTAGCTGTCTTCCCCACAGGCTGCCCTTGGGTCTGGAGCAGGTTTTGGGTCCAGTCCTGCCCACCCTGCATGGAACCTGGGTGGAGCAGTGAGTCTGTCTGAGCTTCAGCTTCCTCAGCCATCAAGTGAGTTCATAGTGCTCACCTCTGAGGGTCATGGGGAGTTTTTCCATAAGCAAATCGACAGAAGGCACCTGGTGGAAACTCACACAGCAGTCTTCCCTTGCCCCTCAGTGAGCCCTCAGCCCTGGCAGGTTAGTGAGCATGACTGTAATGAAGTGCTCTGTACTGCTTTCCGTGGAAAGGAGTTGTCGTTCCAGGAGTATAGGAAACTTCTAGGGAAGTGAATTCATCTGGAAATGCTACTACAATTCTAATCTCCTGGGTCCCAGAACAAACAAGCAAGCAAAAAAGAACATCTTTTCTAGAAACTGGCCTGGAGGGGTTGGGAAGAGGAGGTCTGAATCACCGCTAACCTGCCAGTGAACCGAACATCACCTGAGAAGAACCTCAGCTTCTTGGGTAAATCATGGAGAGACATCTGGAAACCCGCCGCACCCCAGCTCTCTCTGAATTGGGGCTGAGTTGGGGACACCTGCTGGAGACGGCCCATTTGATTTGGCAGAAACTTGACTATAGTTCAACATGTGTCTTGAGACGTGAGACATAGACTCAAGTACTTTTTCTTGCAATCCAAACTTAGTACTTTTTCCCAGAATAAGGGGTACATTGGTTGCTCGTTGATTTAACCTTAGGAGTGTTCATTGTGTGAATGAAATCAAGACTTCTACAACTGCTTTTTCCTTCTTTTCCCTGAGGTAATTAAACTCCTTTAGTGAGAAGGCAGTTAAACAGACTATTGGCCATTGATAATCAAAATTTTGGTATTTCTAAGTGAGTGAGTTATGGATCCTTCTTGGTGACCTTTTTTCACACACTATGAGGTAGCAGAAGTAAACAGTCAGTATAAACAACGTTTACCCAGTTTAACCCGTTTGTAAGAGGCCAGGCCTTCGTGGTTTTAAGTATTTGCTTAGAATGAATTTGTTTCCCCCAATGTCCTCTGGGAAACCAAAATGTGCTTTGTATTTTCTCTTCTCTGCCTTGGACCAGATCCACATGATTTGTGAGTAGAGTTGTGGTTTGCGAAGACAGGTGTGGCGAGAAATAGCCCTGAGACAGGGCTGCTGGCATGCAGCTCTCCTGTTCTGCCTTTCTGTGTGGACCACGAGGCAGGAGTGAGGGCTTCCCATGGAGCACGTCTCCCTTTCAGTCACACATCTGCGCTCACAGTCATTGCCAGCCAGTCGACTGCAAGTGCTGTGTCTGCAAACCTTGCAGTGGGGACTTGACATTGCTTGCAGAGTGAGGAAACCGAACTTGGGGATTTGGACATGAGTCTGGGCTGTGCTTAGTGTTGCAGCCTCAGGTTGAACTTGGGTCTTTGGTGCTGACAGACTGCCCTCTGCACAGTACATAATGCTTGGTTTAGTTTGGACTTCCCTTTCTTAGGAGTGAAATGGTTTTGAAGCTAAAATTAAAAAAAAAAAAAAAATCATTTCAAGCTGATAAGAGTGTGTGTGTTAAATGGAAACACGTTCAATGTAAGGATTTCAGCTATTTGAATTACCCTGGGGCCTTTTCTCCCCAAAATATATTGTATTACTGGGTCATAACATGCTTCCCATTCCAGTTCCTAAAACATTTTACTATTAGCAATTTATAGAAGACTTAAGGAGTGGTTGGATACTTTTTTTTAAAGTAGGCGGCTTAAGTGGATGGAATCTGATTTTCTCCTAGGCATGTGCATCTGCGAAGGTGTTTGAGGTGAGCCAAGCTCAACAACCTCATTTGTTGAGTGAGTTACTTTTCTGTGGGATTAAGTGTGGTGGAGAAAAGACTAAAAGTGTATTTTCTTGTTGATTTGTCTGTTATTTGGTCCCTTGAAAAAGGCGTTAACCTGAAGTAGTCTAGTAGTGAATTCTGAATAGATACAATGTTAGTATATGTGTGAGTTTACACCTCATTTTTACTGATACTTGAGCATAAATTCTACTAAATTAGTCAAAGCAACTTACCAACTTAAGAAAAAGTTTGATACATAGCATGAGTGCAATATTTGTTGATTTAAAGATACTCTCATTGGCATTTAATGCAATATATGAGTGCCAGCAGTTCCTTCTCTTTTCACTTGGATTTCACTAGTGTGCTCATTTGGAGCTTAGAACTCTGTCCTCTGCAAAGAAAGCCTGGCATACACTGTACACGGTGTTGACTCATCTTTGCGTTCCTCTGCTCCTCTAGTGTAAGGTGTGGAGTGGGAGGTTCCAGCAGGTGACCCAGCCCAGCCTTGGTCCTCCCATAGGGCTGTTAACAACCCTGGGGCAAATGCCTCAGCCTGCCTGGAAATCTCAGTGTTAGGGCCATGGCCCTTCCGCAGTGGTCACAGCAGTGTGGGGAGTTGGTGCCTATGGGGAACTGGCCTACATTGAGTTAGAACAATCCCTATTCTTGTGTTTTTTTTGGTTTTTTGTTTTTAAGACGGAGTTTTGCTCTTGTCGCCCAGGCTGGAGTGCAATGGCGCGATCTCAGCTCACTACAACTTCCGCCTCCCAGGTTCACGCGATTCTCCTGCCTCAGCCTCCTGAGTAGCTGGGATTAGAAGCAGGTGCCACCACGCCTGGTGAATTTTTGTATTTTTTTAGTAGAGACGCGTTTTCACCATGTTGGCCAGGCTGGTCTCGAACTCCTGACCTCAAGTGATCTGCCCGCCTCAGTCTCCCAAAGTGCTAGGATTACGGGTGTGAGCCACTGCACCCGGCCAGAACAATCTCAATTCTATCTGTATCACACAGTGTGTTTCTCGTCTAGGATACAGACTCACTGGGTAGCAGCTGTGTTTGCCCTGGAAAGTGGGGGCATCGGGGAGGAGGAGGAGGAGGAATGCGTGAACCCAAACACATGGAAGACCTTCAAAAGCACCAGAACACAGTCTTTCAGCACAGAATTCTATACATCCTTAACTTGCACTTGTGCTAAGGAAGACTTTACCTCCCGTTCTTTTCCTTCTGTGAAAAAAAAAGTCATCTGTCTGGGAAGACATGGCACAATTTATTTATGCAACATTTTTGTGGTTTACAGATGAGGCCACTGGATCCTCCCTTGGAATTGCCCTTCATAGGGAAGTTCAGTGGCCGCTCGAGTGGTTAGCATAATCAAGGTGAAACGCTTTCCTTTTTATTCAAAATGGGATAAAAAGAAGCAGCTGCCTTTTGTGACTTTTAAGTGAGAAGCTTTCGTTATGTCTCAGCTCTACAGTGTGTTATCAGCAATCATACCTGTGTTAAGTTGTACTTCACTTTGTATATCACCATTGTAAGTTTTAACCATGTACATAAAATTGATAGGCTTTTTCCATTTTTGTTTTAAAAACTGCCGAAGGGGTAGCTTTTTAGGATTCTGTTTTTGCTCTTATTTTTGACCTGAGTCTTGGTCTTTCTTATCATGGAGGTGAAAACAGGAATACTGGAGACCTTAATGTGAGTTTAGGAGAAAAGATGTTAATCACCAGTTTCCTGCTACTGGTTTTAAATTTCATAGAGGAAGCCACACTGATTGTGTCATCAGAAATTCTTATGTTTTTAGTTTAAATTCTCATCTCCCTCCCCTGTTGCCCAGATCTGGTTTTTTGGCTGGAAACAACTTACAGTAACTTCAGATTAACCATTTTAATTCTAAAGAATGGTCTTAAGTGAACCATTGTATATAGTTTTCTTATGGGGAAATAAATTGGATAGTTTACGTTGTCAGTAGAAGAAATATAGGGGTTTGTGTTTTTGCACTAAAGTTCAGGGTTGGTCTTCTTTTGGCTGTCCTTAGTTTTGGGATTATTTTTGTTTTTCAGAATAAAATGGCACAGGTCAGACACTTTTAATCCCCTGAAAGTAATCTAAAGCTATAGAAATGGAGCTGCAGCTGTCCCAGAGACAGACTGGAACGAAGGTTGGTGTAGAAAAACTAAGGAGCAGTAGCAGTATTCAGTGTCCTGTGTCCTTCCCCAGCAGAACACCGAGGGCAGAACACTGTCACACACTATTCAGAGCAGCGATTTCAGGAGCACACCAAGGCGGGGCCAGGTGGTCAAGGGGCTTCCCAGGGGATGTCATAAAAGGCACATGGAAAGAACTGGTTTAGGACCAGATTTGGCACAGGTTCACTGACGAAAAGCGGGGTGGTGATTGAGAGGGATCATAGATTTCCTTGATAGTCACAGGAGTGGAATCAAGATTGAGGTGGGGCTTAGAAGGGAACATTTCAGTTCCCTATGAGGAATAACTTTGTAGCACTCGGTGTTCTTCAGCGAGCACAGCAGTGCCTTAGGAAATGTGGATCTGTCCCAGGAAGCGGACACACAGGCTGGGAGTCTTAGAGGGCTCCTGCCCAGGTCTCCCACATGGTGCAAGATGCTGGGCTTCTGTCATGACTCAGCTGGGGATGTCCTTGAATATAGGAATCACACAGCTCAGTCTGGGTTTGTTCCTGGCTTGTCTCCAGCTGCTAGTAAATATGTTAATATGTGTGTCGGGGACAGCTCTGGTGACATGGATAATTAGTTCTTCTGATGTTGAATGAGAAATGAGTAAAAAGGCATAACGCATTAATCTTAATGTCTTTAGACTTGTGTTTTTATTATAAGGGACAGATAATAGTGAAAGAGGGAAAAAATCTCATGAACAGTAGTTTCCAGACTTCTGTCCAATTTCACAGCCTTGGTTTACTGTCAGTTTCCAAATGGTCAGGCTGGAAATTGATGAAAGCTGTTTCTTTTGACCATAGCCCCATAAAGGCAGTGGGCAGTGCACGTTGAAAGAATAAGTATGAAAACACTGGCCTCATCTCATAAACTTTATTATTGATAGTATTTTATTCCAGCAGCTGTTTTTGAAACACCATCTTGAATTCATGTGACTGCCCAGGCTTTTGACACAAATGTGTTCCAGGGAGACAGATTGAGGAAACTTTGAGTACTAATCCTGTCACTTTATTTCTCATAACTTTTATTTTCATCCAGTGGCTCAGCGGAATTGATTGGGATTGCCAAAAAATAAAATGATACAAGTGAGAAATAGACCTGGAGGGAGGTGTGTGTGTGTCGTTGGTTTCTTGCTTATTTTATTTCCGAGAACCATCAGAGTTGAGGATTTCAACCGTTATTCTGATAGCATTTACCGCAAATGCTGATGGCAGTTGCTGTCCTTTGCCTTATAGCTAACTGGGACTAGAAACAGTTCCATCACACAGGTGAGTCTCATAAGGAAACATTAGTGGGCTGGTTTCTTGCATCCCTCCTCTTGTAAGCTTTGGACAACTCTGAATTTAGAAAGAGATTTCTGAAGATATTTAAAGAAGGAGACTTACAAAGTTGAATAAACATCGTGGAATTTTTATTTCTCTAAATGAATGTCAGCTTCAGAGAGCCCACCTGCAGACAGAGGCAATGTCGCCTCTAAACATTTTTGGAGTAGCTCTTGGAATTGGTTAAAAGCTAGTTTCAGACTCCACAAAGAAATGGCCCTTTACAGGATCCTTAATTGCTTTTGGTGGTTAAAGCAGAATCTGTCCAGAGAGTAAAGGTGGACAGCCCTGCAATGTCTGAAGGACAGGCCTTCTTTCTCCTCACAGCCCTGCAGTCCCCGGCTGTGCCTGGCTGTTTCCCACAAGTGCCAGACAGAATGTGCACTTTTTGACAAAGTATGTTCTATTCTGTGTGTAAAATCCTCTCTCAGTTCTGAGTTGACTATCGATTCAAAGCTTAATTCACGCCGATTACTTGAAAATCTAATCTTGATTCTACCCGAGTGTTTGTAGATATCTGAACATCTGGAAACAGTACAGAGTGAAGCGTTCCTGTGAGTTTTAATTTGGTTTCTGGTACTACACTTGAAACTCCAGTAATGATAAGACGGGAACTAAAACAGCAGCTGTCCCTCGGAAATGAGGGTCGCACCAACCTCGTTCCCAGACTGAGGCGCAGTTGAGGATGCTTGTGTGTGGCAGGCCGCCCAGTACACACACCTGAGTCATTAGATGTCACTTTATGGCATCGTCACAGAGAACGACTGGGTTTTGGAGAGAGAATGTCATGATGTGACTTCATTTCCTTGGAGCACTGGGGTAGAGGCTTTTGGAGTAGAAGCTCTTGGACATTAAAGAGAAATCAGAAAGTTTAGCCTGACTGATACAGAGCTCATTATGAATTGACAATCTCTCTTTAAAAAAAAATAAATTTCCTGCCGTGGCTGCTGGCGCTACAGAAAGTCCTTTGTGAAAGCCCCAGCCTGATTTCACTATCAACCACTTAACCACGGTATTAATTTTTCAGTTGTTGAACTTTTAAGATTTTAAATTACTTTGAGTTTAAAAGTAGTCTGTTGCTGAGCCAGAATAGTTTGTTAAGAAACATGCATCTTTGAGTACAACTGAGGTTCCTTGGTGTTGGAAAACGCCCTCCCCACTCCTCCAGAAATGGATTAAGAATGCTTCATGGTATGTTCCCATAGGAAATAATGTTACCAGTAAGTTCTGGACTTCAAAACATGATTTCTAAGAAGTCTGAAGATTCCGCGGGCACACTTTTGGCAAAAATTGCTTGTATCTGACACATTGCATTATAAAAGTTTTGATTAGTGGGTTTTTGTTTTTAAACAAGTAAAGAGAAAGAAAACATGGACCTGCCTCGGAAGTCCCCTCTGCCTGAGTCTGCTGCTTGCAGGATTGGAGCTTTTGCTGCAGATGGTGGCTTTGGAGCTGCTTTACCTCGAGAGCACTTTATATTTTATTGTGCTTTAAAAAAAAAAAAATTAGTGCCGGGTTTATGGAGTGAAGTACTTTCATAAATGCTGAAACTACCTTTTCTGTGGGTAAAAATGCACCTCATCAGAATTTCCCCTTCGAAGAATTTTTTATGTTCACATAAAATTGCCAAGTTAAAATTTGATCTTCCTACGGACTAAGAGCTTTCATTTCAAATAAAGCCATTTTATTGACCAGGTATCAACATTTATGACAGTCAGACACATTTCAGATAGCAAAATAAAATATTTATGCTTGGTACTTACTTTCCTCATAAACTAGAAATGTCAACCTAAGCTATCTTTTTGATAGCTCAAATATGTTAGGATGGGAGGAATTGGGTTGAGTATCCAGGTAAGATTCTAGGAGTGAGGGTGGAGCAACGTGTGTTTGGAGATTTCTGTATCCCAAACCCCATGGGCTCCAGGCACACTTTTGGAAGACCATTCCAGTCGATCCCTTTGCCATCGTGGTGGCAAAGCAAACCGATGCTAAAGGAAATAAAAAACTTAATTCTCGCGCTGATCAGTGCCACTGTGGGGCTTCCAGACCCCATTCATTTGTTCTGGTGGATGTCATGTGGTGTGAGACTCACTAACATTAAATTAGTCATGAAGTTAAAGAGAGGCTTCCTCTGTCCCCACAGAAGGTATTTTGTCACTTAAGAAATAATTGAACTTTATGTTGCACTGTATTAACAGATTAAAACTACCCTTTTAAAATCTAGAAATAGGTCTAAAGTAGTCAAAATAAGTGTTTTTGTCATGTAGTCTTCATAGCCATGTACTACTGTGTGCATACTAGCTAGGTTTTATTGCAGGATGTTTGCCATTACTTTTAGGTTTATAGATTCAAGAAATAACTATATTTGCTTCTCGAAAAGACACTGGCTTTTAAAAAAAAAAAAAAAAAAGTGATAGGTGCTAGTTAGAGTAGCCCCCACAGATCAGTCTTTTTTGCAAAGTGAATTTATAGTATCTATTTCCATAATAACTTTTTAAAACGACACCTAAGTACAGTTGATAGCTGTCTTAGTAATCTGTAGCTGTTGCCAATTCCAGTATATGCAATTCCAGTATAAGCCTAGTCTCTAAACCATTATCTTTGGTTAATACAACTCTCCTAACTCTGAAATGCTAAAGATAATGTCTCAGGGCTCCAGGGCATTGCCATGGTTTCTTACCTTTTGCCCACCAGGGTCTGGTTGGGAAACCATCTGCATCAGAGTTGCTTAGGGACTTGTAACAGTACAGCCTTCTATATCTCACACACACACACACACACACACACACACACACACACACACACCCTCCATTTCTCCCTGCCAGAGCTTAGGGATGTGTTTATATCCATGAATTTATTTAGGCTAATTAATGTTAACTACTGAACTTTTCTTTTTGTACAAGAAACAGGCCATTTGCTTATTTGCTTCTGCCAAAGCCAGCAGGGCATTTATCTCTTAAGATGAATAAGTTGAAATTGGCTAACTTGTTAAAAGCTCCTACCTGCTGGCTATGTTGAATGTATTCACTAAGTGCTAGTTTTGATAGGTTGGCTTCTGACAGAGACTGCCCCTTTGATGGTATTTGGTGGTGTTTGCAATTGCCAGCCCAAGCACAAGCCGTGGAAGCTTCTAAACCACAGACACAAGCCAAGGTGTTAAAGAGAATCCAGTGGACTTTATTTACGAGTTGGGGGAAATTGATGGAGGGAGTTATTTTTGTTTTGTCTTATAAAAAGTATAATATATGTCTCCTTGTCCCAAAGAAATTTAGCAGTTAGTTGAAATCAAGCGGTTAATCCACAAGGAGGTAAGCCCTGTGGGAGCAGGGCATGGCCTCTGTTGTTGCTGTACCCAGAGCACCTCCTAGAACAATGTCAGGCATGTGAGTGTTTGTGTTTGTTGAGTGGATTTGTGAATATCATTGATGTATTAAGTATTGGGTAACTTGGCCTGCAATTTTTACCAGTCTGCCAACTTTATAAAACATCAATCTGTAGTTCACAGATATCCTTTTGATAATTGGTGTTTTCTTCACTTCTGACTCCGGGGTTGAAGGCAGTTTTCTCTGTCAGTCATGTGTAGAGAGAAACAGGTGGAGCTTGAAGCTCAGGAGAGGTGAGTGATGGTGTCTTGCTGGCTGGCCATTCATTTGTGCGTATGGGTAGGCGCATCTCCTTTAGGAGGATTGCATGAGACCCTTGTGCAGTGGGTGCCCAAATAAAACACACTTTTCTTCTTCCCCTAAGGGTAAACTGACTTGTTAAAAGCTTCTAAATCAGGAAATGAACACTTAAAAAGAGTAGCTCTTTAAAGGGCGGTAAGCCCAGGGAAAGGAACTATGACATCAGCATCACCTGGTATCCCATGTACCCAGAGATTTTGTTTTCTCCCAGTTTAGTTCAAAAACTAATTTTAAGACTTTTTACAGATTTGTTAGAAACATTTGTGGGACACAGGTACAATCAAAGTAAATTTTGTATGATTGGCTGTATTCAGAGGCCATGCCTGACATCCTAAAAGTTTCCTGTTCATCAGCCTTCGTGCTTCTCCACCAGGGCTTCCTACAGCAGTTCCTCCCTTTGTGGGATTATTGTTAAATTCACTTGGGAAGGGGCTGGGGTCAGAGAAGATGAGGCAAGAGATTTTAGAAGAATTGGCAAAAACTCTTCAAAGTGTTCACTTTTAAGTGCTTTTATAGAGCTCTGAATCAGTGTCAGTTTTACCGGCCTTTTACAAAAACAAAAAAAACAGGAAGTTATGTTCCTTATTATTGCAAAATCCTATTATCATAGGTTTTTACATATTTTGTTCTGGTGAAAACGTAATACGTGTGTTTAATTGTGAGTACGGTGTGCCCGTTTTTACAGTAAGTTAGCATAAGTTACATGTGAATAGTGGTGGAAATCCAAGAATTTTATCTCGTTTCCTGTACACGTTACTGAACTGTTAGCCTCTGAGTGTAATGCTTTCCTGGTGGCACATGGAGAATATAATCTTCCTAATGCATAATGGGATCTTTTGACAACTCACATTTTTGTTCTCCTTCAATTTTGGCTGTCACATGGCTTTTAATGGTTTCATTAGTACACAGATGAATGTACTGGGTGTGAATGTTAGTGACAGCTTAATGAAAGGGCAGTCCTCCCTCTCTCTTCTCCTTTCAGAAATGCCTTTGCTCTTAGACCCAAAAACATTTTTTCTCTCCATGTGGTGTTTGCAGACTTGAGCTCATCTTGATTGGATGCATTAATATTGAGACAAAACATGCAATTATGCTTTCCTTTGGCCCTGGGGTAGCCCTTCTGAAGACAGCTGTCTGTATCATCGTACCTGCTTTCATAGAAACCAACTCATTCAGGTTTCTCGGGGTTTCGCTTATTTGGCTTTGAATGGGACAGCCATTTCACCTCATATTTTTAGATAATGTTTGAAAGTTATATAGGAATTTTTACCTTGTAATAAGATCAGAATGATTATTTTACTGAAAAACTAAATTGTTCTGTTATAATTATGTTTCAAGCCTATTTCTTTGGCAGGATTTTCCATTTTCTTGTGAGTAGCTTCTTGAAATGGAAGTCTGTATGAATGGGTCGGAATGAATTCAGCAATTCTAAATCTCCAGTTTTGAAAAAGGAAATTTTATTCTATATTTCGTATTCTTTAACCAGAGTTATGTAGACGACTGTGCCACTCTAACCTTTAATACATGGCTGTAGTTCTTGAAGTCAGGGAGCTCCCAGAAACGTGAAAGAGTGTGTGAGATGGGCTTGCCTTTGGAGACTTATCTTTGGAACTTTCCCAGTGATCCATGGACCACAGTGTGATTTTTGTTTTGTTTGTTCTGATGCAGCTTCCAGGAGGCAGGCTGAACCTGCAGATATGCGCCCGGAGATACGGATCGCCCAAGAGTTGCGGCGAATCGGAGACGAGTTTAACGCTTACTATGCAAGGAGGGTAATGATGTTTTCTTAACCCCCTTTTCTGCCCACGCCCTCCCCTTCCACACCGTATTTTTTAAAAAAGACAAAGTGACTTGTTATAACTACATGCTAATTCTGGAAATGAATACTGTTGCCTAGTTGTGACCTTTCATTGTTTCTCCTTTCCCATTTTTCATTTGTTTTATGATTGAGTTTAAGTAATGGCACTTAAATAATACAGTAGGAGGCAGCAAAGGAATTTTATGAGCAGACTTTAAAACAATGCTAAAATAGGGATTATTTATAGACTTTGAGATAGTCTCACCTAAATATTATTAACATAGGTTTCAATCGATGTAGTGTGTTTCTGTACTCCCCTTGTGCGTTTTAGGTCAAAGTTAAAGGTAATTTTTAAACAACATCTTTTGTCACTTAGCGCATGGGAGCGATCCCAGCACTCATGTAAAAGGCTCTCCTGCAATTTGCAGGGTGAACTGAGTAAGAGCATGGAGCCATTGCCCTTGCAGAGCCCTGTTGCCTTTGGACATTTAATTGTTGAAATGTATTAGGAGGCCACTCATCAATAGCCTGTAATTTGAGCTATAAAAACTTTATATTATGGATAATTGACTGCCACTTATTTTGAGCTATGTTCTTGATTTTTAAAAAAATTTTAGCCTGTATCATCATCTGTAGTTAGTAGAAGCAGTGTTTTTTTGTTTGTTTTACCTGGGGGCAATATAGGTGACCATTTGGACACCTTTTTCACATGGGAGACTTTTGTTTGTTTTTGAGACGGAGTCTTGCTCTGTCACCAGGCTTAAGTGCAGTGGCGCAATCTCAGCTCACTGCAACCTCCGCCTCCCAGGTTCAAGCAATTTTCCTGCCTCAGCCTTTGAGTAGCTGGGATTACAGGTGCCCGCAGCCACACCCAGCTAGTTTTGTATTTTTAGTTGAGACGGGGTTTCACCATGTTGGCCAGGATGGTCTCGATTTCCTGACTTCATGATCTGCCTGCCTCGGCCTCCCAAAGTGCTGGGATTACAGGCCTGAGCCTCTGCGCCCGGCCACGTGGGGGAGGTTTTTAAATGTGTAGACCTTGACTCCAGGAGTTAGTACTGTTGAGAACACCTGTGACTGCTTCTGCTAAAGGGTGCACTAGCAAAAGTGTGATATAGGGTATTTACTTGTTCACAAAGTTTTAAACACCTCATATAAAGGTGTTAATTCAGTTGATTTATCCAAAAGGAAGACACTAATTCTTATTTTGTGGAAAATGTTATAGTTGTTAATATCATTTATTCTTACCCCTTCTCTTCTAGCTCTATTTTTTTTTCCTGGACATTGTTGTTTCATATAAGTACCTCTTAAAGTTTTTTTTTTAATCTGTTTTCTCTTCTAGGGGAGGTCATGCTTAGTTCATTGTTGCTAAGTAAATGGATTTTACCTTTGAATTATTATTTTTCTGCCTTTATACAATGTTTTTTAGGCTTCTTTTAGACAAATAGACATTTTCCATTACAAAGGACACTTTCAGTTCTTCAGTATGGGATTTCTGTAAGAGTCAAGGATGTTTTCAAACACACATCGGATCTTCCTACCTTTCTGTGGGGGTGTTTGAGGAGCGTGCTGTAGTGATGATTCTGTTGTGAAATGGGAAGTGTGACATTGATGGACTTAAGAATTTCTTAAAATACTGTCTTTAGTTGGCAGAACTCCTGGCATCCTCCACCTGACATAAGCCAGTTCACAGAACATACGTTCCTTTCCAGCCTAAATCTGAAATGTAGTTTTTTTGGAAGTTTGGTTGGTTTTATAACTTGTCACTGAAGTAACCATTCCCTCCAGTTCCTCTGCCTTGGTTTACCTAAAGAGATTTTGGTGTTCCTGTGTGTGACTGGACGTGGCTGTCTCTTGGTTGACTAGGAAGAACTGGTGAGAAGTGGGACCACAGTGTATTCAGGATGGAAGTGGGGAGGACCTGAGTCCCTTTAAGAGGGTAGGTGAATACACTCAAGTCCCAATTCTGGGATTGTGTCTAGAATCCAACAGGATAGATCATTTCTGGTGGGTATGGAGACATCTCTGAACCTAGGCAGTGAACTGACCATCCCCTGGGCCTGTCTCCTTCCCATCTGGATGGGGCTTTGTAGACACTCTCGGGGCAGGATCTGCCCTAGATGGGGCTGCCTGAGAGAGAACGGCGGCAGTAGGCCTTGCCTGGCACCCACATGTCCCCCTGCTGCCAGGAGCTCTGGGTACTGAGATAAGCTCGCACATTCTCAAGGATTCTGTTAGAGATTTTGACTACAGAGCTGGGTGTGTTCAAGGATATTATACAAGTTTCTCTTTAAACCATGCAATATGAATGCATGACTCCGCAAGGCTTTCCTGTGGGCCTGCCCAGATGCACCTGGTGAATGCACCTCCATGGCTGCCATGAGGGGTCAGTGACAAGACATGGGCTAAGGCTGGCGTGGGGACTGGAGTGCATCCCAGTCCCTAGCCATCCTCTTGTGAAGCTGTCAAGGTGGGAAGTAGTTTGAGTCACATGCAAATGAAACCTAGGCTGCTGGGTTGTCTTTGTTACCTTGCCTCTCTGTTGAGGATGTGATAGCAGCACCTTAACAGGTTCATAGCCTGCCTCCCCTCCTCTTCTCCCAATGTCATTTCACAGTTTAATGTTTAAGATGGTCATGTCTGTGTTTCCAGTAAGAAGCAACCTATTGTTCCCATGCTTTTGGTAAAAGAAATTTGTCTGATTGCAGTATTTACAAGGTTTTGTCATTGTGCATATTCTTTTGCATATCTTAAAAATATTAGTGCAAAAATACAGTCACAAATAATTAAAGGACTTTAGCTTTCTTAGTAGGCTGGGATATTGGGGGGCAGGAGTAGGGATAGATTCTAGGTTATAACGCAATTTTTCTAAAAGATAAATATATTCAGATTTTATAAATAGCTCATAACACAAGGCTGGGCACAGTGGCTCACACCTGTAATCCCAGCACTTTGGGAGGCCGAGGTGGGTGGATCACCTGAGGTCAGGAGTTCAAGACCAGCCTGGCCAAGATGGTGAAGCCCTGTCTCTACTAAAAATACAAAAAATTAGCTGGGCGTGGTGGTGGGCGCCTGTAATCCCAGCTACTCGGGAGGCTGAGGCAGGAGAATCGCTTGAACCCAGGAGACGGAGGTTGCAGTGAACTGAGATTGCGCCATTGTAGTCCAGTGAAACTCCGTCTAAAAAAAAAAAAAATAGTTCAAAACACTGGATAATACTCTGGATAGTGACACAGTGATCTTCAAAGCCACAGACACCCGTCTTGATACTTGTTAAATTAAAAACAGTCCATTGTCTGGAATCACACTTAATGGTCCGTTGTTAAATATTGGGGGCAGAAATCTGGGAAGGTAATGGGAGGCCGTTTTTGGGAAATAATGAATTCAAATTACCTGCTGTCTTCACAAGGGAATTATCCTCTCTTGGCAAGCAGTATACCTCACTGCGCTGCTTTCGGATGGATATTAACCTTTTAAATACTGACTGTCTTTATTTGCTTAATGCTATTACAATGCCTTGTCTAAAGTGTTAGTCTTTTATTGCCATGAGCCTTGCGAAGCCTGACAGGATATTTTCCCGTTTTTCCAGTTAGAGAAATAGAGGAAGTTGTCGTGTAGTTGTCATGTATTCAGTCCACTTAAGGGCAGTGGGGAAGCGTTTGAGACGGAGCTGTGGAGGCTGAATCCTTGAAGGAGGAGGTGAGAGAGGCACAGGTGAGCGCAAAGTCCCAGTGCATGTCCCCTCTTCTCTCCCGATGCAGTGTCATTCCCAGCTGACCCTGCCGGGCTGAACGGCCTGGCCCCTCTATTCAGTCGGAGTTTTACTACTACAGTGGATTTTGGTAACTTCATTTTGAAATAATTTCAGACTTACAAAAATGTTGGAAGAATGACACAAAGAACCACCCTTTTATATCTGCCCCATTTGTTTTCATGTTTTCCCACTTTGTACACGTGTACAGTTTATTTCAGAATAAACTACAGACATGATACTGCTTTTTCTACACTAAAAATACTTCAGTATGTATTTCCCAAAAATAAGAGTAATCCCTTGTGTAACCACAGTGTAATTATCAAAATTCACAAATAGTTTTACAGAACTATTATCTGATCTGTGGACCTTATTCAAATGTTACCACTTGTCCCAACAGTGCCCTTCTCAGGAAAAAAAAAAAAAAAGAAAAAAATGTATTTTCTGGCCCAAGAGCCAATGTAGGACCATGCATTGAATTCAAGTGTCTTACCTCTGGCTCCATTAATTTGGAACCATCCTCTGTCTTTGTCTTTTATGACAGTGACATTTTTGAAGGATCAGGGCAGTTGTAATTTACAGACTCCCTGAATTTGATTTATCTGATATTTCTGCATGATGAGACTCACATTTTGCATTTCTGACAGGAGCACTCCAGAGGTGATGTGTCCTTAGTGTGGCACAACAGGAGGCACATGATGTCCATTTGTCCTGTTACTGATGAGGTTCACTTTGATCCAAGGTGGTGTCTTCCGCTGTGAAGTTAGTACTTTTCCATTTGTAATATGACAGAGCTTGTAAAGGACGAAGAGCTTTCCTTTCTCTCTCATATAATTATTTAGTATACCAACTTGGATTCATGGATTCCTGTTTTATTCAATGGGCTACAATGCGTTACTCTCAATGTTTATTTTGATGCTCAGATTCTTAAAGATTTGGCAGGAGGCACCAGTAGTGCAGGCACAGGGAGAACCAGTTGTGGGACAAAGCCCAGGGGCTGTGAAGGTCATGGAGCTCTTAAAAGGCATTTGTTGCTGAATGAACTATGGCCAGAGGGCCACTGACGCTCACAGCTCTTCCTATGCAGGTCTGCTGTGCGGGGCGCTCTCTAAGACTCCAAGCTTTGAGACTCCTAGTGGAGAGTAGGGAGGCTGTTGGTAAAGGCTAGGTAGCACAGGGATGTTAGTGGGCATGGAGGGAAGAGAGGTTCTCTGAGAAGCTAAATCTTTATTTTGGAATTTGTGAGAAAGTGAGCAGCTTGCCTTTACCCGAGTGGTGCAGTGTTTGTATTTCTGCAGCCTGCACCTTCTCTTCCTCGTGAGTGTGTCAGCCCAAGACAGCCAGACTGTTCTTCAGTAGCTGTTGGCAGTTTCTTTCATCACCCAAACTGTGTGAGTGCATGTGCCGGTTCATCTGCTGGACGCAGTGCCAGCAAGGATAGATTGCGATCCTCTGTAGATGTGGAACAGAGGTACTGGAAGGGTAGTGTCTACTTGGGTGGGAGTCTTGACCATGGGCCGGGGCTGCGATCCAAAGCCCTTAGAATGTAAAAATGCTTGCTCTTGGAATAACTGGAGCCGTTCTGCAACCAGCATGCCTCCTTCTTTCCCCTCCACCACCCGTAATACTGAAGCTGGAGTTGTTTTCCTTCTGTGGCTTCTAGGTTCTTCGCAGTCAGGTTGTCCAGCTCAAGTCACTCCAGGTGCAGGAACACTGCTCTTGGCTAACTGTGACCTGGGCATGTCCTGGTGGTCTGCTGCAGTGGACAGCGGCCCATGAAGCTGCTCTCCAGATGAGGCCAGCAGTGAATGAAAACCCTTTCACTGTTTGATCACAAGAAACAGTGATCTTTTGTTTACACTGCCTACTTCCTACTCTGTCCAGGGCATGTGCAGACATGAATTGATTGAAGTACACGTAGACCAAAATCTAGCCCTGAATCAGACAAAGTAGAGTTGAGAAGGTGGCTTGCAGACTGATTTTGATGGAAAGAATTTAATATGTCATTACATTAGCATTTTCCTATACTATATATGAATTTGAAATACTTATATGCTCTCCTTCTTGAGAAGTGAAATCCCCAGTGCTATCTCATTCTTGTTTTTATAAATGGTAGTCATTCTTCTGTGAATAATGTACAAAGGCAAGGACTAAAGTTTAGCCTGCTTGTTGGTAATTGCACAAACTGAACACAAACCCAAATGTGTGGTCTCAGCGTACTTTGGAGGTCTTCATTAATTGAATGTTGGAGTTTAATAAAAGAAGTTGCTTTCTGTTACTGGCTGTGAAAAGAATCATGGAAATCTGCACATCAGATATTAAGTTCAAATTAGACGTAACTCATACAATGATAGGTTGCCCCACACTTCACTCACATGAGTTTATAGAATGCCAGTTTTCATAACAAAGGCAGTCATGAGGAGCTTAGATAAGCTTAGATAAGCTCCTCATGTACCTGCCATTGATCAGTGGCACAGTTTTCAGGTTCAGCAAGAGTTTTCCTTAGAGCTGGAGGAGGCAGCTCAGTGTTTGGGTTTAGGAACCTTCCTTGCCTGTCTTAGACCACCCCATTTCCATCCCACAAGTACAATGGCCAGAGGTGATGAGCTCCTTGGTTCTTCCCTCAGACTTTCGGGAGCACATGTGGCTGGGATTGTGTGGACTATGGATTGCTGGTTTTCCAAACAAGCATGTTCTGTTACTTGTTGAAGCCAGAGTGTGATCTCGTAGGAAAACATGAAGCGTGGGGACTTTGGGGTCAGACCTAGAACCCTGGCTCCACCCTTAACCTTTAGGAGGCCCATTTCCTGGTCTATCCCTTAGGCATATAGTGAAGATTAAGTAAGAACATTTAGAGATGGAGCTAGAAAATTCATATTATCATCTATTATCATAATTCTGTTTCCTCTCACTTTGAACTGTAATGGAAACATTTTTCAGTGGGTCTTTGGCGTTTAGAAAGGGAGATGCCAGGAACTCTGTTCACCTGTCTTATCTTTTAAATACTCTGGAACTGCTTTTTAAACGAGTTGTGTGGTTGACCCTACTGCACATGCTGTGTCTGGGTGTAGGCAAATGTGAGATGAGGCTGAGGCACTGGTGTGTGCTTAAATGGCTGGGTGGGCATTGGGCTAAAGGAGTTGTGCTTGTTTGCACCACGTGTGAGTGCTCATCTGTTTGGCAGGTGCCTACACCTGCAGGGCTGCCTGGCTGCTCTGGATCGAGGCCATGAACACGTAACCATGAGGAAGGAGATGCAGGTGCCTGGAAGGGGACTTCAGGAGGTCTAACTGGGGTTTTGTTTTGTTTTTTAATCTCTTGAGGAGGAAATGAAGATGCACACAATTACTAAGACTTGGCCCTGCTGCAGACGCTCAAAACTAATAAGCTTCTCGTATCATCCTTCACTAGACTTGTACCACCTGAAACACAGTGGAGAGGTTTTAGTTGTGGTTAAACTATATTACATCTCACTTAGCTTTTTTCTGAGGCTGGAACATTTTGGAACAGTGTGTTTCTTCTCTGAATCTAATATTCCAACTACTGGTGCCTCACACAGATGTCAAAACAATCTGTGTCTTCTCTGTGGTTGGCCATAGAACAGTGACGACTTCCGAAGTGGCAGGCGGGAGTCATTCCCCACTTGAGCCAGCACCAGGTCTGGAGTCTGACAGGCTAGAGACCTACCAAGTGGAGGGCTGTGCTGCGCTGCCTGAAGAGCCTCAGTGCACAGCCTCACCCCAACATTCACTGGAGAAGAGATTTGTCTCACAAGAAGCCTTAACTATCATAATTTCTTTGAAATAGTGTGTCAAAAATAGGATAAAAGTTTGGCTTATGCAAATGTAGTTTTTATCTGACTTCTGAAGACCACATTGTCACCATAGCAAATCAGCTGCAGCACCCATAGCTTTGCAGCACTAGAGGAGAGTGCTCTACTGGTTTGGGGTGAAGGTACCATGCATCTGGGAGGGAACTTCCCAGTGCCCTTTCCCCAGCTGTGGTGACATCAAAGTGCAGTAGGCACAAGCTATGCAAATATCCCTGTTGCCTTGGTGATGAACAGAAAGTGGATTTGGTGTTGGGCAGTATTGTCGCAATCTCCTCTGACACCTGAAAACAACATGCATGTGGACCCAGCGCTGAAATACCAGCTCAGCTGCCGCTTGACTGTGGTGGTTGGTGTGAAAGTGGAGAGAGACCGGATCTTCCTGAAGAGCTCCACATGATGCTGACTACGTGCTGGGCCTTTTTCTCTCTGACCTCTGTGTCACTCGGTTGCCAGTTAAAATGCTGTTTAGACTGCTGGGTTATGAACGGGTAGTGGGGTGGTAGTTCTAACAGAACCGGGGGGCGACTCCTAGTCCTCTGTCCCACCCTGCCACCTCAGTGGCCCTAAAGATGCCGTGACAGCCCTTGGGTATTCCCAGGCTCCTGGATGTCCATCCCAGGCCCTCTCTTCTGCAGCCTGTGGGGATCAGACACCAACCAGAGAGAGACTGCTCCCTCAGTTGCCTGAGCCTGGAACAGAGATTCCCTCTGTCCCTCCTGGTCTCACAGTCCAAAATTCAGCCTCCTATTATGTATTATATATAATATATAATAATATATAGTGTATGTATAAATACTTACATATAAAAAATAACTTTCAGGACACCCTATGCATTTAGTGTTGAAATTCTGAAAGAAACAAGTTTTTGAGTAAGTTAAATTCCTCTGCATCTCAGAGTCGTATAGGTATACCTTGTTTTTGAATGCCTCTTAGAATTAGGAATTGAGCTTGCTTTGATATGACGACGAAATTGTTTTTCCCTTGTTGCTTTGACTGCCAGGAAACTCTTAACTGTGGCTGTCTTACGGCACATCTCACCCCCTGGTTCCCAGGATAACTCCTTGATGTCATGTCTGATCTCAGCCTTTTTTTAAATTGTGTTATGCACATTTGTGCTTTTTTAATTTAAGTCCCCCTTGAGCGATGCTATTTCTAGGTCAGTGATGTACTTACTGAGTCCTTTGGCCCAGTGGGTGTCAACCCTGCCTTTGGAGTGTGGATGAGTGGGCTGTATTCTGAGCTGCATTGTGGAAATCATTTAGTGATTCTCAGTTCTCACTCCAGAACCTCTGTGACCTCAGCTTAGCCTGAAACAAGGCCCCCTTCAGGTCTGAGGAGCACCGGGCCCTTCCCAGCACAGGCACAGGCACAGGGACAGGGCATGCAAAGAGGGAAGGTGCTGGCCTGAAAGCCCTCGTTTAACTTCTGTCCTGCTTCTGGCATTCCATCTTCATGTGGACCAAGAGTACCCATCCTGTCCTGCCACTGTCTTGCACCACCCTTTGAGTCACTTGCTTGACCAACTCTGTAGTCACTGGCTGCAAAACAGCAGGGAATGCTCCCCTGGCACTCAGGGTTGTTGTGGGGACTGAAAAGCGTGGGCTAGGTTATTTCATTTGTGGTGGCCATGGCAATTCTTCCATCCCCAAGCTTGGGCACACGAAGTCCAAAGGCCTGGAGTGCCCTACGCAGTTTTTCAAAGGATTGACTCCTCTCACTGTTGGGGAGTGAAGCTGAATCCAAAGCTGCGTTCTATAGGTGTCTGGTGTTCAACCTGACCAGTTCCCTGGAGCCAGGGCCTCTTTTCTTTTCCAAGCATCTGCTTCCCTGGACTGAGCAAGAGAGTGTTGTTCTGTGATTATTTTGGCATTAGAATGTCATTAAATTCCCTGACACTTGATTGGTCGTCTCAAGTGTAAATTGAAGATGCTTCTGTCCTGCACTCAATGTTCCTCGCTGCAGTGGCAGTGCCAGCCCCTGGCAAGGCAGCAGGAACCCCACGCTACGGCATTCCTGTGGCTCAGCTCCTCCCCAGTTGCCACCCAGATGAGCTTGTGCCATCTGGTGTCATGGGGACGTGTGAAGAGCTATTTAGGAATTCCCTGTCGAATGCTCGACACCATCTCAAAGGGCATTGTTCATGTCTTCAGAGAAAGACTGCCTAAGTCTATGCTGAGGAAACTTGTAGAGACAGAATCCTATGCCTTTGCACTTAGAGGGCACAGTCTATGGAGGAGCAATCCTGCAACTTGGCATAATTTTTCCTTCTGGCTTATGATAAATATTTATCCACTACTTAGATTATCTTTACTGAACTGCTGGCCCCTTCTGCCTGTTGGCCTTGCTGCCTCTGCCCAGCTTCTCTCTCCACCTGCACTGCCCATTCTCCTCTTGTCCTTCCAAGAAATTCTCCTCTTCCTTTGGGGCTCGATGTGGGGATTCACCCTCGTGCCTTCCTGCCCTGGCTCCCCGACTTCCTCTCTGGCCAGGTTTTTTCTCCCTCTCATCTTATTTGCCTCTGTATTGTCCTTACTTTATTATCTTGTTTACTATTTTGTGCTGGCGACACAGCTATTACCACCAGACCTAGTGGGTACACAGACACGTGCCTTGAAGTTGGGCCCCCACCTGATGCCGGTCAGCATCAAGGCCACTGGAGCCCCTTGCCCTGAGAGGAGCAGGGGCTGTCAGGAACTGGTTCTTGGCGGGACATACAAGGTTGTGAATGTTGAAGGAGTCACCTTCTGGACACATGGGATGGCCACAAAAGGCAGTTACCTCCAGGTAACCCAGTCCTCATATAGCTCTTGATTTAGACTATGAAGATTATAGTACCTAACTGGGTGGGGGCCCTCCTCTTTGTGCACTTGTGATTGTGTGTATGTGTGTCTGGGTAGAGAAAGAGTGAGAGAGGAGAGAACTGTAATATATGGTCACTTCAGTTGTAACTTACTAGCCAATTTGGTCTTTAAAAATAATCTTCTTCACCCAAATGAGTTACTATATCTTCCTAAAGTATTTTTGCAATTTATACTAAAACAGAGTTATCCAACCCTGTAAGAAGGATTGTTTTCACTTAAAGGGTGACAGACTGAGAATTATGGATAAGCATCAATGAAAGGGTGTATCAGTCAGTTAGGGCTGCCGTGCAGAGTTCCAGAGACTGCGTGGCTCACACAACAGGAATTTATTTTTCTCAGTTCTGGAGGCTGGAAGTCTGTGATCTTGGTGCAGACTTAGCCTCCAGACCTGTAGATGCCGTCATCCCGTGTCTTCACGTGGTCTACCCCGGTGGGTTTCTGTGTCCTGATTATCTAAGAACACCTTGGATTAGAGCCCACCCCACAGTGACCTCATTTTAACTTAATCACCTTATTGATGACCCTGTCTCCACTTACAGTCACAGTCTGAGGTCCGGGGGGTTAGAACGGCAACAGATGAATTGAGGGGACACAGTTTACAGTTCAGCCCATAAAGAGGAGGACACCCAGAAGTTTCAGGAGGGAGTGGAGCATCTTCCCTGTTTGTATTTATTTTAATAGTTTTTTTAAAAAACGCTTTTAATCAGGAAAGACAGTGTGTCTTTTTTATATTACCCAGTTTAGGAGTGGCAGAACTTAAATGCACTTGTGATACACAGATGTCGCTTCCACCTGATTAAGAACCACTATAGCAGACGCAGACTTACTGGACTCTAGGCAGGAGGCCAGCTCTGCAGACAGAGCAGCTCTCAGGAAGACAGTCCAGGCATGGCTGCTGATGCTCCTTTATGGGTGTGTTTATTGTCTTAGCCCACATTAGATGCGAGGGACCACTCATACTGCAAGTGACAGCTCCTGGCTCAGTCATACTTGCTTTTAACTGGCAGCTCCCCAACAATACAGAGATTGTCATTTTTAGTCCTGACTTTCCAATTCCATTTTGGATATGCTACCCTGGCCAGAAGCCTCTGGGTGTGCCCTTACTTTGACCTTTCACCAGTGCATTCCATCTTAGGGGGCTTTCTCTAATCGCTTCAAACTCCCTCCTGACCCCTTACACCACCCCAAAACCAAAGGCCCTGGTTTAGGAGCTGAATTGTAGCAGCCGCTCCTCACGTATCTAGATCGCAGGGAGATTTCACTGGAGCTGGCTGAAGCTGTTGGCGCTTTGAGCAGCATTGAGCCGTCAGTCTTAGTTCTGCGTCTTCGCCCCACTGCAGCTTTTGGCCACTTGCCCCAGTTTAGTGTCACCAGGCCCTGACCATAAGCCGCAGTAATTTTTATGGCTGCAGGTATTAAGAGGGCAGCCAGTCTGCAGAGGTAGGGGCTGCCCATCCTCCAGCTGTCTTTTGCAGTACGGGCATACGCTTCAAGCCAACAGCAGCTCCAGCCGGCCGTGCCAGCTGTCAAATGCTTTCTGGGCTGGCACAGCTCTTTGAATCCGTGGTAATGGCTTCCTCTGTTGAATGTCGTCCAAAAGCAATTGCTTGTCAACTTAAAAGCGTGTGCCATGTTGTCATGCCCGCCGTCTGAGAGGGCAGGCATCCCCGCACCCTTGCAGACTGCGATGCTTTAGCATCTTCTCACGAGTCAGAGATTGGGTGTAACTTTTGCCAAAATTTCCTGCATTTTCCCCACCGTGTCCAGCATGTCTTTGAACACCCCATATCCTTTTACATTTGAGATGAAAGCGGAACTCTAAAAACTTGGAAAGATTCTCTCGTGAGGTGACTTCTACTTAAGCTTGGTCACAGCCTCCTGCTGTCCTCCAAGAGTGGACAGAAGATTTCTTCCCTTGGACGCTGCCAGTGCTGGAATATGAAACTTAGCAAGTGTCAGCAGTTGGAGTCTGCCCTTCACGTTGACACAGCCCCCTCATTGGTGTCCTGTTGACTGTGGACACCCAGTCAGCCCCATGTTCTGGCCACACCGAGCATGGCAGTGACAGCAGGTTGGCACAAAACTTCCCTGCCTGGATTGATTACTTAGCCCATCATAGCATACACTTTCTTCATTTTAGTAAGTTGTGGTTTTATTTTGAATAAGTTTCTTTCAACCTATTAATATTAGTCTACACTAAAATTAACCTTCCCCTAAATTATTCTCACACACAGGCAGCAAAGTAATTTTGAAAGTTAAATCAAAACAAAGCAATCTTGTGTGTAAAACAGATAAAAATCACAGACTGTGGTTACAGAGTGCCTCTACAGGAATCGCTTACATAAAGCTGATTTCCTCCAATCTTGTTATGGAAGGAAAAGGGGAAATGCCCTGGCCTTATCACAATCCCATTCTGTCAAACAAGCGAGGCAGAGCTTGTGTAAACAGTGGAGCTGCAGCTGCAGCTGGTGTCTGTGGGGGCTGTTCGGGGTCTGAGGGGACAGTTGTCTCAGCCTGATTCATGGCCGGTGGTTCCCGCGACGGTGTGTTGGAGGCATCCCCCACTCAGTGAGAAGGGGGTTTGTGGAGAGACAGTCACGTAGCCCAGTCTCGTGTGGATTAGTCATTAAGAAATGTCCAGGGCAGATTTCAGACTTGAATGGCGAACCAGGTTGGTAGCTCATGGCGTTGAGGTTGATGTGTTGTGTTACCGCCGCCTTTGGCAACTTTGAATTTATACCTTGCACTTACCCACAAGATGGATTAGAACCTGAAAGTGGGCGCTGTGGAAGACCTGAGGACCCTGAAAGCATTGAATAAGCTGGTGATTTCCTTTTGAACAGTTCCTCAGCTTGTAACAAACATAGGCTGGTCACTGGCACAGAGGCTTTTTATGTTCTGGATTGCTCTTTCCTCCGCACACCGAGAGGGTAGGAGGATGGGGGTTGACAGTGCCTGTGTCTGTGACCATGGGCACCCCTCTGGGTCACAGTGTTTATCGTAGCCAAGCAGCCAGAGGCACAGTGGTGCATCACTGCACGACTTTGCTTAGCTTCTTAGGGCAGATTACTCCACATCACTGGTTTCTCAAATAAATTACAGCTACCAGAAATTCACCCCTGAGGGAATCTGCAGCATATTTGAATGTCAATTAACTTGGGTGGTAAGATAGTTGCTTTACCTCCTCTTTGAGTTTTTCAAACATTCTTTTGGGTGCTTTTTTTTTTTTTTTTTTTCTATTTTAAGGAGTAAATCATTGGTATGCCTGCCCTTTATGTAGGGATGTCTTCTCCTTTGCAGGGAAATGAAAACAAGTTTTCTTCACAGTCTCAGGGAGGAATCGTGCTTTGTGATACAGTGCTCGTGAAGAGGTGCCTTTCATAGTGTTTAAGCTGGGATTGGTTGTTCACTTAAATATGGGCTCCCTCCCCTCCCCACTTCCAAATTAGGGAGAAACTAAGAAGCTTTCCTTTTGTTGTTTCAGGTATTTTTGAATAATTACCAAGCAGCCGAAGACCACCCACAAATGGTTATCTTACGACTGTTGCGTTACATTGTCCGCCTGGTGTGGAGAATGCATTGACAGGTTCTTTGCGGAGCCGAGAGATGTGCAGACATTTTGCTTGTTCGAACCAACAAGCCCCAGCACCGCGGTCTCCTGGTGCCATTATCATGCAGCCAGCGGTTCTCTGGTGGAGGGGCAGGTGACGTGTTCAGAAGACACCGAGCTGGATGGGAACTTGACCTTTCTGTTCATCACCACACAGCAGAATTTCTAATGGAAGTTTCTTGTGAATGTAAAGGAGGGAGCATTCTTTGCTTTTTAATGTACAAACCATGGTTTTTTGGAACAGGATTTTGTGTAAGAATGGTGTTTACATGCAGTGTGTTTTCCCCATCACCTTTAATAAGGTTTTTCAAAAAGGAAATGGAAACTTTTTAATCAATTGTGAATAATTTTTGTATTAAAATTTTAAGAACCTATGGCCTATTCTCAGAGGATTATGTAAAGCCTGCCGTGGAAACTGAGCCAGCTAACTTAAAAAGCTGCCTTAGTTTATTTTTAGAGATTACAGAATTTTTAAACAGGGAGAGGTGTGATATACTCCCTCCCTTCCCTACTATTGCCTCTTTGACCTTTTAAAATTATTTTTATTAATACCAAAAGAGTTCTTTTGAAATGGAACTGATTAAAAGGGCAGAGGGTCTGTTGTCACCTGCATTGATATGCCAGTCCCATTTGTAAATATTTACGTACCTTTATAAATTCAGTTGCATCTGTGGCAAAATTTCAGACTATTTTTCCGTCTTTCCTCATCACGTTTTGTGATGTACCTCCAGTCTGGACTCAGATTCATAGATTTGATCCAGTGTATTTTCATGATAAAGTGAAACTGAGTCAGAACAAGAGTTAATATCCGCCTTTATCTTGCACAGTTCGAGTGATCTGTTATTAACTGGGAAGCATTTGGTGTTGGTTTTCATTCCATTTTGATGAGTATGTTATTGGGAAGTATTCTGAAGAGGCAATAGCAGTAATAGCAACAGACCTAAGTGCTACGCCCCTTTGTGCTGCTGGCTTTTCTGGTTGCAGGCTTTCCCATGTTCACGGGATGCACTGTCAGCATCAGGTCCCAGAGGGCCACCGTGTCCATTACAGCAGAGTCCAGCTGCAGCATCCAGCTCACGCCTTCATGGGAATGGGCACAGGCCTGGGACAGGGCTTCTGATGGCCATTTGCTTGGCCTCCTGCATTTTAGTCCTCCTGCATTCAGTCCACTGGCCCCACTCCTTTAAATTCACTTTGAAACATAGGCTTCATCCCACTTCCACCAGCACCATAGAAGAATTCTTCTGGGCAGAAGTCTGTGTTTTTCGTTCTTCCAGGACAGTTGGATACTGTCAGGCCACTCGTGCCCCCAGCCCTGTAGTGAGGGTGCTCTTTCTCTGTGCCTGCTCCTTGTGAGTGCAATGGAAGGAAACCACACACTGGTCAGTCGTTTCAGAGGCAGCAGACACCCAGGGAGACACAGGAAAGAGTCAGGTTAGGGAGCAGTGAAATTGAGGAGGGAAGACAATTTTGTGAACTCTGTAACTCTTAAAATTTTTGAAAACTCCAATCATTAAACAGCTTTTAAAAGAAATAAGTAAATCTTCAAATGAATCAGCAGTGCCAGCAACTAGTGTTTTGCCCAATAGAAGAGCCAGAATGTTCACATTATTTAAATTAGGTGGAAAAATCTAAACACTTGTATCTTCATAATTTAAAATATATATATACACACATATACACACACACACACATATATATATATGTATTGCATATTCACTTTTTCCTTTAGATGGAGATGATTTAATTCCAAATATTCTTTCTTTAAATAATTTCGTTTCCCCAAGAATCTCCTTGGGACTTTGACTTATTTTTAAAGCTGTGTTGGAGCTCAACTTGTTCCCTAATGTGTCTCGAGCCCATTTGTAGGGTTACACAAAGCCCACGGTTATAAGCGGTGGTAGGATTGCAGCCGCGGGCCTGCTGGACACACACACACACACCAAAGATGTATTTGGTTCTGGGCGCCCCCTCCCAGGATCCCTGTACTCATGTGCCAGTCTCCTGACTAGAGCACTTTACTCTGTTTCCTCAGCTCTGCAGCCCCTGGGAGCACACACTGGGTGCAGCCCTGGGCCGGGCACCGGGGGCCCTGTCCTGCGCTGCCCAGGGGCTGTGTTCAACACACGAGCACGTTTCCCTCTGGCCTGGTGGCCTCCAGGCTGGATGTGGAAACAGTTCCTGAGGAAATCAGAGATTCTATGAATTGTAGGAGTATTAAAGAACAGGCTGTTGGCACCAGAACTTAAAGCGATGACTGGATGTCTCTGTACTGTATGTATCTGGTTATCAAGATTCCTCTGCAGAAAGTATGCCTCCCGTGGGTATACGTTTTTACCTTTTTTAAAACACGTTTTTGTAGAAAAAATAATTAAATCCCCTTTTTGGAAACTTAATGCAGGTTTTGTGCCTTGACAACCTCCCCCCATGTGAGGTTTGTAAAAAGTGTCCTGTGACTTAACACAGAAACACAATAAACACACACAAAATAGCTTCATGAGTGATTCTTCAGATGTCCTTCCCAGAAACCAGTTGATGAAGAATGTTGGGGGTGGGGGTTGTGGAGAAATCAAGTTTAAAATTCCTTCTGATTAAAAAATATAGTGGAATACAGTTGTCTGCCGTTCCCCTTCTTAATGTATATATTGTGAGTATTTATTAGATTAGTAGGTCATATTTTACTTATCAACTGAGCCAAATGTCTGTGTGCAATTGTGTTTCCTTTACCTTTCTTGTAAAATTTTGTACAGCATAAATGAGTAAAAAAATCACTGTTTTTCTAAACTTCTTCAGAATCAAGGATTGTAAATATTGTAGATTCTTTTTCTGTGTGATGTGTCCTACTGTTTCATAATGCTGTAACTTGTAGAAATATTGTATATTTATTTTCTGCTTATTTAATGTCTTAATTTCTGAAAAGTATTAACATCCCTGTCTCCCACACCCCTGCCATTCCATGAAGTTACCTCCTGAGAGGTGTAGGGGGTGACTGGAGAGCTCATTGCAGACCACATGGTCCTCCAGGGTGGCTCTCCAGCTTTGGGTCCTGGTATTTCCAGTCAAGTGGGTTTCAATTCTTGGGCTTTGCCGCCCTTATGATGAAGCGTGTGTTTGATGCCAGTGAGAAACTCAGTCTGGCAGGCTACAAAATTCTACTCCAAGAAATACCCAGCAACCTTCTGTTTGTTCCAAAGCAACTAGCTTCTCATGCAAGCAAATTTTGCTGACTCCAGGCTTTATCTTTAGGAAAACAAAAAAACCAAAGTATTAGCAGGTGGGAAAGATTTTTCTACTGAAAATGTATCCCTGACAACTCAGTGTTTAGAAAAAAGTTAAAATGTGCCACTTCCGGAGGTGCTGCATTGCAGTTGTTCAGGGCTAGGGCCGGGCAAGACCAGGGGACGGGTGGGACAGGTGGCTCCTGCCTCAGGACCACCTCCGGCCACTAACCCCTTGTGGACAACTGTGAGTGGTTGGGTTTTCCCCCACCTGCTGTGCGACTTCCTGTGCTTGAGGCTGGACTAAATTGTCTTCAGGAGCTAATTTTAATTAACTGTACAGCCCTCCCCACGCCCCACCCATTTGGTCACCGCATTTTGGTCAGTCTGCTTCTTCAGGTCGATGCCCTCCTGATTCTCCATCTCCTTCAGGGGAGGTTGGGGCCCCACTGGACTGGGTGTCAAGATGTGAAAGCTCGTGGAAGCTTTAAGGAGACTTCATGGTGGTTCCATGCAGGTGGTTCTGCCATCCCTGCTGATTTATCCTGGTTCCTGTGTGTGTGTACTCACATGTGGAGGGCGGGGGGAACGTGGGGTCTACTTTAAACAGCATTGTGTGTAAGAAGCATCCTCAAGCTCCCAGCTAAGTAACTTGACTACTTTTATTTGGGAATTTCGGACCATAGAAGCTCTTTCATGTTTTATGTTCAGATTCTGTGACCACTAGTTACTGTATCAGAACTCTTCAGGTACCCACTTATAAATAGCACTGATCTGTTTGTATACTGATCCATCACTAACCTGTTTTCTAGGACCCAGCATATGTAGCATTTGTATTGCAGTTTCCCTGGCTTACTTGTGTTTTGCACTGATGAATTTTGACAGGGTAATTGCCACTTTACTTGTGCAATACTGCTGTAAATAACTGCAGATTTTTAAAGAATCTTTTATGTTAATTTTATAAAAATAAAACTTACAACTAGTTTTGGTGAGCTGTTTGATTTGTTTGCACAAAATGTCAGAGAAACAGCTGAAATTATATATGAACATGTACACGCCCACACATCTGCTGTTACCAGTCATAAAATGTAGCCGTGTGTAGCTCATATATTTTTGCTTGAAGACGAATCTGTTCAGTACATTTAAAAGCAAACCAGTCTTTAAAGTTTTGATGTGGCTGGTGCGACTGCTGGAAAAGTATTCTGCCTGCACAGTCAGATATGACTCAGCACTTGGGTGGGGAATTGTGGGGGCAGGGAAGTGTACCAGGAGCCAACTCCTGATGAGTGATAGGGCAGGTGCCCTGCCATCTTACCCCATTCACCCCATAGTAGAAAGTGCTTGTCTGCAGCACCTGCTCAGAGTCCAAGGGGTCACCCAAACATGCCTAGACCCTGGGTGTGAAATGACCAGGAACCAGTAAGTTCCCAGCTCCTGTCATGCAGGGTGGATGGGAATTGCCTTAGGAATGAGTGAAAGAAATTAAAGCCTGGTTTGGGGATACAGGTGATAAAATCCTAATAAGTAAGTACTTAATTTGGCACTTTACCCTATAGTGCTGGGAAAGTGAAGGACAGACTCAGCTTTGTTTTAGACTAATAATCTGTTAATGCTTTCAATCAGGTGAGCAATACACGAATATGGTCTTGAATATTTATTTCAAATTGTATTTGTTTCACATCAAATTGTTCTGTCTTAATCCTACCTCCTCATTGAGGTAGGAGTTTGCATTTTTCCGGACCCTTAATCTGCAGTGTGTGTGTGTGTGTATGTGTGTGTGTACTTACACAGCAATTTTGCTTTTCTGTGAGTCCCATAGCTCTATATATGGTTCTGACATAGCAATAGGTCACATACCTTTCCGTAGTGACTCCACTTCATGCTAACTACTGCAGCAAGCGCTAGAGCACAGGCATAGAGTTTGCTCATGGGTATCCCCTCTTGTGGTACAGGGAGGTGGAAGATCAGCCTCAACAGACCCTGGAAGACACTGTCAAAGTGGCAGCTCCACACGGCCCCCTGGCAGCACGTAAGAACACCCACCTACCCCCAGTGCTGTCAGACATGAGTGAGCTGGTGTCTGCCTGCTGGGGGAGGAGCAAGTGGTGCTTATTTGAATTTTTCTATCAGTGCAGTAGGATGATCTTTTCAGGCATTGGTGGCATTTGCCTGTTTTTCTAAAAGCTTTTGCTAATTTTGGGTTGAGTATTTTTTCTATTGATGATTAGCTCTTTATACATTCTGGACAAAAAAATCTCTTGTATGTTGGAAATACTTTTCCTTCAATCTGTTGCCTTTTTCCCCCAACCTTTTATTATGAAAACTTTCAAATATTCAGAAAAGTCAAAAGAGTTTTACAGAGAACACCCATGCACTCACTACCTAGCTTCTACTTTTACTTTTACTACTTTTGCATTATAATGTATTCATCTATTAATCCGGCTTATTTTTTGGTGCATTTCAAAGTAAGTTGTAGTCACCAGTACTCATCCCCAAATACTTCAGCATCATTTAGAGTTCATTAATTTTTTTATAATTTTTTCTCCAAAGATAAAATTCGCATAAAGTAAAACATACAAATCCTATGTGTGCATTTGCTAAATTTTGACCAAGGATACAGCTGTCTCTCAAATCCTTGTCAAGATAAAGAATACTACCGTAACTTCCAGAAAGTTACCTCCTTTCCAGGTAATCCCTCCTCTCCTGCCCCCATCGGTAACTTCTGTTCTGAGGTTCTTTTCCATCATAAATTAGTTTTACCTCTTCCTGAACTTCATATTAATGGAACCATACAGTATATGGTCTTTTGTGTTGTGTCTGGTTTCTTTTGCTCAGAATATGAGATCCACGTTACAATTATCAGTAATTTCTTCCTTTTCATTACTGAGTCGTAGTCTATTGTGTGAACAAACCAAGCTTTTGTCTATTGTCTTATTAATGAACACCTGAGTTCTTACCAGTTTGGGGCTATGATGAATAAATCTGCTGTGAATACTCTCATACAAAGCACATGAGTCTTTTTCTGCGAACATATGTTTTTAGTCTGCTGCATGTTTTTTAATTGCTTGTGGTGTAGTTTATGTAGAAGTTGTCATCTTAGAAGTCAGATTTATCAATCTTGCTTAGGTTTCTGTATTTTGTATCTTGTTTAAGACAACTTCTGTATGCCAAAGTTTTAAATATATTTTCTTATGTTTTATTCATATAACCAGTACAGTTTGGGCTTTTTTTTTTTTCACCTTAATCCACCTGGAATTGATTTTTTTTAGTGATCCACAGTGTGAGTCTGACAATTTTTTTTTTTTTTTACTATTGCTCTTATATTTTATTGAATGCTGTTTTTTTTCCTCTATTTTTTAGTATTTGCATGGTGAGAATGAATTCATTTAATTGATTTTAATTTTAAATATACAAATGCAAATTGTACATAGCAAAACGAAAGGAATTTTTAGTTCATTAGATTCTGTGTCATTGTATTGTACTGAATTTTCTCCTAATTTAGTAATTCTGAGGATGACCCACAACCCATCTTTTCTCAAACTCAAATACAGACATTACCCAAGACGCATTAATCAGAAACAATGACGTTTTTGTCTGGTTTGTATTTTCTTCTAGATGTCAAATTGACATGTAGGGATTAACATATCCACAAAACAAACTTTATCAAATGAGGCTGCCCATTTCTATGTTCTGTCCTCTCTAATACATTATTTACATTTTGCTTTATTGATTTTTATTTAGCATAATACTTTCAGTAGTGGTGGTGGCCTGTATGTACATGTATGTACATGCATGTGCTAAATGTACACATTTAATTACATATATGACTTATATAATTATATAATTTATATAACTTAAATTTAATAATTATATTATTTATATAATTATATAACGATTTATATTTTATAAAGCTAATATAATTTATATTGTATACTATAATTTATAAAATTTATATATAATACATTTTTATATAATATAAATATTATTAATACTAATAAATATTTCAAATGCTTTAAAATATTTGAAATAACCTGCATTTAGAATTAGACTTAGATATCTAACCCTTATATAGGATTAGGCTTGGATATCCCAGGCATCCAAGTATAATCCTATATACAGGTTACATATTCAAATATTTTGAAGCATTACTTTGATTTTTACAACTCTGGTTAACTCTTCCTTTCTATGAGAGGATATGATGTAACCATTTTTACCCCACAGACAGCCAGCACTGTTGTCTTTTTGTCCACCAGCCTAAATTGATCCTTTGACAATATACCAAATTCTCATACATACGGTTCTATATCTCAACTCTTGCCTTTTTCATTGATCCTTTTGTTAATCTACATTATTTTAATTACGAAAGTTTTATCATCTGTTTTGAATTTCTTGTCTTTATTTTTCAAAATCATCATGGCTCTTTTACACTGTTTTTATGTGCATCTTAGAATTAGTTGAAGCTTTTCAGAAAGTTCTTTGGAAGTCTTATTTAGGATTACAATGACTCTTGATTTAGGGAAGAATTGCCATTTTTCCAGAAGTTTTCCAAGATGTATAATATTTTCATCCATCGATTACGTTTGGTTTTGGATGCTTTTAGTACACTTGATTTTTCTTCCTACCAATCCTGCACATTTCCTATTTGCTTTTTCTGGGAAAGAAGGGAGGATGCCTCGCATCCAGGCCTTATCTCCACCACAGTTTCCCTTTGTGTGCCTGCCTCCCACTGCCCCTGGCACCTCTGAAGCTTTCTCTCCCTGCCCGAGGTATCGCTGAGGGCAGGCCCGTGGCCTAATGCTTGGGTGATAAAACGCTCTTCCCAGCACTTTGACTCTGGAGCAAGCAAGGCAAGGAGGGGCCATTTGGAGGGCAGCGTCCTTGAAGCTGCAGAGCATGTTTGTGTTTTTGGCCACAGTAACCGGCCCCAGCCACCAGCACCCTGGGGTCCCTTCTCTGAGCTGCCTGCTGGACTATGCAATAGGCGCCCACCTTCCAGCATGTTCTCCTTGTGCTAAATTGGCCAGGGCTGGTTTCTGTCACTGGGAGCCAAAGCGGTGACTCATTCCTACCTGTCAGAAGGACCGAATACAAAGGTTGGATGAAGCCTCTTTAAGCAAGATGAATTAGAAGGTGTGGGGTGATGGGCTCATAGTGAAAATCTCCCCTGGCGAGACCAGAATGGGGTGTTAGGAGATGGGAAATAGCGAGGCAAAAGGTGGTCTCTAATCTTTTTGGGTAAATTCTACCACTGCTGTTTTGTGTGTGTGTGTGTGTTTTTTTTTTTTTTTTTCCTGGAAACTCTTATCTTTCCTGAGGCAACCCCTAAGTCCTTAGAAGACTGTATTACCAAGGAGAAGATATATTATAGAATGTTGAAGGCCTTTATTTCTGGGCATGTTATAGAATGATTATGTGTATTACAGAAAAGGACCCAGGAAGGCATGATTATAATAACCACTCAGGCTCCATACAGTAGATTTGGGAAGAGTTAGTCCTTACAATAACCCTTTATCTAATCGCTAAACAAGATCAAACTTGGCCCACCACTCTTAAAAGACACCATCAAGATGTCATGTTTCATTGCAGATATCAGAGAGCTTATGCAATCCCATTACAAATATATTTTAGGTGGTCATTTTCCTAAAATCTTAATCTGAGTATTAAGGTCCCACCATATACTAGACACACAAGAGAATATCAAAATGCATAAAACCAGGGCATGGTAAACAGGCCATGTTCTTCAAGGTCTCACAATCAGTAAGCGAAAAGACCACAGTAAAATTCTCTAGTGCAATTCCCAGGGAAAGAGCTGTTTCAGGAGCTTAGAGAAGTGAGAGTGGTGGGCCTACGGCTCCATGGGGTGTCTCACCCACTTCCCCTTCATCTCAGGGTCCCCTATAACGATGCCTATAATGACGGCTAACCTAGGTACTTGCTACGTGTGAAGCGCGGTTCAAAGCATCTCATAATCCATTTTCATCTCAGAACAACAGCCCTTTGAGGCAGCTGCTATTACTACCCCAAGTGTCCAGACAGGAAAACCAAGTCACGAGGTGGTTAAGCCACCTGCCCAAGGGCATCAAGCTCCTCAATGGCAGAGTGAGAATGTGAGGCCAGGCAGTGTGGCTCTGCCAAAGCATGGACATCTGATCACTCACCTGCTGCCTTGCAGGGCCCATTGGACCAGGAGCAGGAACAGGGGGCTGAGACCAGCCAGCCAGGGTCTGCCCCAGACAGGATGCCTGTCCTTCAGCCTTGCCTCTGCATAGCTGCCAGCACTCTGGGGACTCATGACTCCTTGACCTGGTCCAGATCCGCTGTAAGAATGTGCACACACAGGCCCAGGTCTCACTTGCATCTCCAGCCACCAGGGCATTTCAGCTTTGCCAGTGGCTCTTCTTGCTGTGGGGTCCTAGTCCTGCATGGACTCTTTTGACCTAACGGGAGGGCCTCCTGTGGACATGTGGGCTGTCCCAAGAGTCCTTGTTTTTGCCTGAGCCTGCTAATTGCCACGCAGACCCCTGACGGGTGTGGCCTCTGTGTGATGGAGGGTGTGGGCCCCCCTGCTGCCCACTGCCCCATCCTCACTCTGCCATTAGGGCGAAGCAGCTCCCCAGGCCTTTGTTGGGATTTAAGGGCATTTTAATGGGGGCATCGCAGTTCTAGAGTGATGGAGTAAAAGGGTCAGAAGCCCCCCCGGGAGTGGGCTCCCCAGCCAGGAGCCTAGAGTGAGGTTGGGTGGGAAGGAGCTAGTCAGTGTCCATCAGGAGCAGAACCCTCTCACACCCATTCATGTCTGGTTCTTGAAATCTTTTCTCTCCAGACCTGCAGCAGAGAATTGTTCTGAACCCAGAGTCTCCCGAGCCCTCAACCTCTTACCCCCACCTGCCAGGCACATACTGCCTGTGCCTCTACATTGCGCCTGAGCCGCAGCCTCAGCTGGGTGCACATGTTCCTTTTGCTTGTCTCAATCTGGTGCACACCTTCCCTAGGGCACCAGTGGAGGGCAGGACTTGGGGTTCAGATCTTTGAGTTCCCCATGGACCCCACTTTGCAGTGAAACCTACAGAGAGCGGGCAGGACTGGACTCCCCGGGCACTCAGACAGGCCATCATCCCCAGGAGCTGCTGTTTGCTTTCAAAGAGCTGGAGCTCCTCCGATTTTCTTCTTTCCTTTATAAAAAAAAGAATTGAGGTACAAGTACACACAGAGAAGCACATAGCTTGCACAGCCAACTTTACACGTTTCTACAGCCGAGGACTGATTTGTCTCCCCAGTGAAGATGCAGAACCTTCCCAATTTTAAGTGAGAGCAGCTTGGTCCTGCCTGCCCAGGCTCACCCCTGACCTCCTGACATGCCCCCTGCTCTGTGGGCCTGAGCCTGGAGGCCCTTCAGGGACAGGCTGGGGATCCAGACCTCTAACCTCATCATGGGTAGGTCCTCCACGGGCGCTGAGAGGTCCCTCAAGGCCCTTCTAACAGGAAAGGGAGCCATCTCCGCTCATGGAGTAGGTGCCAAGGAGTCTCTGACTCAGTCAGAAACTCTTCCCAGTGTTACTCAACCGTGACCTTCAGGCCAATATGTGTCACTTATTTCTGCAAAGACGCCTGCTACAAAAATCCCTGACTGTAGAAGATCTGGTATATTTTCTTAAAAAGTAAATCAATTCTATTACTTCAAATTCTGGACCCTTGAAAGAGAAGAGTGGTGACTCAGTTTCCTCGGGCATTGGATGACATTTTGAAAGTCTTTCTGAAGGGGAAAAAATTGCTTGTTCTCTTCAATCAGTGCCTATAGAATCTCTTTCTCATTTAAGTGTTGGCGAAAGGATTCTACTGTCTCTAACCCAAATAGTCTAAAAGACTGCATTCATTCATGTAGTCACTCACTCAGCAATGGTTCATTGAGCCTCTATTATGTATCAGGCACAATTCATTCTACGTGCTCAGGAATTAGCAAGGGCAACCCGCTGCCCTCATGGGGCTCATGTTCAGTTGAGGTGGGAGGTGTAAGATAACACGCAGGGGAACCAGCGACCAAGACAGTCAAAGGTGCAGGAAATAAACAAGGCAGAATGTGGTGGTGGGACCAGAGAAAGCAAGGCCTCTCCTCTGAGACCTCAGGGTGATCAGAAGCAGCCAGAGAAGAGTGGTCCAGACAGAGCCACCAGAGATGTGAAGCCCAGCACAGCAAGTGGGGAGGACGGGGCTGCAATGGGGACATGCGAGGGAGGGAGCCATGGATGGGGGAGATGGGCTTGAGAATTAGGCCAGGCTGCAGGGCGAGGGGGCATGCCCAAGAGAGGGCTGACCCTACATTCCCAGGACAGTGGAGGGCTCTTGTCACAGGAACAACATAATCTGATAGAAACTCTAGATTACAGGAGACCAAGGGGACATGGTGACTGAATGCAATATACTATCTGGAATTTTCCATCGCTATAAAAGACATGATTGGGGCAAGTGGTCACATCTGAAGGAAATATGTAGCTGTTAATATTGCATTCATGTTAATTTCCTGATTTTAATCACTGAACTCTGGTTATGTAACAGGATGTCCTCATTTTTAGGAGATACACACTGAAGTATTTAGGGGCAAGGGGCAACATGTAATTTACTCTCAATGTTCAGGAAAAAATGTGATGTGCTTACACGTGTGTGGGGCAGGATGGGACGGTGGCAGTTGGAAGGGAGAAGGATAAAGCAAAATGTGGCAAAATGGTAACATCTGGGTAATCTGGGTAAAGGCTATAAGGAAAGTGTCTCTGCTATTTTGCAAACTTTTTGTGTGTCTGAAATTATTTCAAATAAAAAGTTAAAAAATTAAGAGCTGTGCCTGGACTGTGGCTGTGCCCGGATTGTGGTCGGGAGCAGAAGTCAGGAGTTCACCCCGGGAGAACTGGGATGTGAACAGTGGGGAGACCAGCTTTGGAGGAAAAGGAGGGAGGACTTCCTGATGTGGAAGGTGAGGGAACAGAAGGAATCAAGGATTCTAAAGGATGATTTGGGTCACAGCAATTAGTGGGGGTGGCGCTTCCTGAGAATAGAAGCAGGAGTGGGAGGTGGGATCGGTTGGGGAGGGGCTGGGATGGAGGAAGAGTGAATGGAGAGTTCCGTTTTGCTGAACCACGAACTCAACTCAGGGGTTATCTAGAAACAAAGGGCTGTCAATTCATTTTAAAGGACTTTTTTTTAAGTTGAGTTTTTGGAAAGAAACTCCAGGAAGGTGGACTGTACCCACTGGCTGCTTGGAGAAAGCCTGGAGCATGAATATTTAGACATTTGCTTTAATGAAGCACTCTCATAAGCCAGGGAAACAGGGCCTTGAGCCTGAGAGGTGGATGATGGCCCAGTGGCCCCTATGGAGCATCTATGAACACAGGCCAGACAGGGCAAAGGAGGGAGGTCCTCAACCCTGGAGGATGTTAGACTCCCCCAGGGGATTTTACAAAATACCCATACCAGAGGCCCACCTCTCTGAGTCTGTGGTGGGGGTGCAGTGTCATATTTTTTTAAGGCTCCCTAAATGACTCCAGTGTGCAGCTGGGCTTGGGAGCCACTGAATGACAGCTTGCTCAAAACTACCAGGGATGACTCCAGCAGTGATGGGGCAGCCACAGCAGCACTGGGTCCAAAAATGCTCCCCAGGGAGAATGCTCTGAAGGACAGCAGTCAGCAAGGTGCTTTCTGTCTGTTTCAATTTCTGTTGTAGTTGCAAAACGATCAGTTATCTTCTTTGTTTCCCTTTGCCAATTTTCCCTGGCACAGGCATCCATGCCTCCAGCCAAATTCAAGGTGAATGGAGGACAAAGTGAGCTGTAGGGCCCAAGGCCGAGGCCAAGGCCATGGCAGAGGGGAGGTGAGGTGGCCCCAGGTTGTGAGCCTGGGGAGAGCCCCGTCACCATCAGGTGAGTCAGAGGCTTCTATTGACAAACCCAAAGAACTCAGCGAGGTCAGAGTCGGGAGGCAGAGCCGTAGCGTGCACCCCAGGAGGGCTAGAGGTGGAACCGAATCTGTGGGTGACGCAGGCAGTGAACACGAGTGGGTCATCCTGTGCTTGAGCCTGGCCTTCCATAGCTCAGGAGAGTGTGGAGTGTCAGGGGGATCTCGTAATCATGGGAAAAGTGTCATCGTCGTCCCCTGAAAAACAAGGACAGGAAGACACACAGGGGCAGGCTCTGAGAGAGCACATTCAGGTGTGGGCACTGAGGAGGGAAAACGATGATTTGTACTGGGGAACAGACCACAATGCACATTGCCGCCAGTTAGACACCAAGCTCTTCCAGGGGAACTTCCACTTCTGATTGCTCAATACTGTGGAGAAATGGCCTCCATGGGAGCCTCTACAGGCCCACCCTTGCCCCCTTCAAGTCCACCCCAGGGCCAGACTCTGTGTCCCTGCCCCAGCCAGTGAGGCTCAGAACAGTGGCTCCTCCCAGGTAACTCTCAGCCTGATTCCGAGTCCAGTCACCAAGCTCTGGGGATGGCCTTCTGATGGCCTATAGGTAAATGCTCTCTTCCCTGCTGGAAGATCTTAATAATATTTTAAACTGTGTCTCTCTGCCTGTGGGGCTGCAAGCATTAGCCAGTGTCCCTCTGACTCAGCTGGATCTAGTGGTGCCTGGCACCTAGTAGGCACTCAACACACAGTTGTTGGATGGGTGTGTGGCAACTAAATGTCTGACGAGGACTCAGGGAAATCGTCTTCTATGAAAGCCCAATCTTTTCTTGGCCTCTTGACCTTCATCATATGTATATACTGTTTGCCACTTTCTTTCTTTCTTTTCTTTTCTTTTTTTTTTTGAGACAGAGTCTCACTCTGTCGCCCAGTCTGGAGTACAGTAGCGTGATCTCGGCTCACTGCAACCTCTGCTTCCTGGGTTCAAGCAATTCTCCTGCCTCAGCCTCTCGAGTTGCCGGGATTACAGGTGTGCGCCACCATGACTAACTAATTTTTGTATTTTTAGTAGAGACGGGGTGTCACCATGTTGGTCAGACTTGAACTCCTGACCTCATGATCTGCCCACCTTGGCCTCCCAAAGTGCTGGGATTACAGGCCTGAGCCACCATGACTGGCCTGTTTGCCACTTTCAAAAGAGTAGTGAGAACACGGAACCTATTCAAATGACAGACCTCTTTTAAACAGCAGGTCCAGCCAGCCCTTTGGCAAAATGGCTCTCCCTTTTAGAGCTCCCTTTTTGCCTCATGGTAGCCCCCTCCTCCTTCCTCATCCCACCTGTTTGGGCCCTGGGGCCAGTATTTCTCCTTTCCTTTTTAAAAGCTGCTGCCCAGAGCCATAGAACTGCCAGGATTCTGGTAAATAAGTTCCCCTGAAGAAAATGACTCATCATGTCTTAATGAACGCACTGTCACTGGCTCTCTGGGTGGCGTGTGCATTTCGGACAATTTAGTTGCTTCTAAACTTGGTGGCTGGTATAAAACAGAAGTCTTCATGAGTCATAAAAAAATGACACTTTGGAGAAATAAATGTCAATATTATGGGCTCTTTCACGGAGTATGCCATACGCCGTTTCTTAGAACAACCCAAGCTCTCTCCCGCCTAAGGCTGCAGCTGCCCGCCTTTTTCTAAATGGCTCTTCTCTCGATAGCTACAGGGCTGGCCTCTTCAGCAGTCAGGGCTGTGCTTAAATGTTACTTTCCAGTGGTGCCTTTCCTGGTCACCCACTCAATCCCACCTTCAGTCTTATTATCTGGGCAGCAGGCTTTGCGAACACTCTGGGAGACCCAGCTCTAATGTGTGCTAGAACCTAGGATTACTAGACCGGGGAGTGGCTATGGAATGATAGGGAAGGATTCAGGTCCCAATCTCTGGGGGTCCTGTGGTTGGCAAGGCCTGGACTATGTGCTCCATGAGAACAAGGGCTGTGTGAATGCCATCCTCACGACCCTAGCATTGACACATAGTAGCTGCTCAGGGAATGTCTGTGGGATGACACAGCTCTTGCTTCTGGAAGAATGTGGCTACGCTAGCAGCCTGGACAAGGTAAAGAAGTACTAAGTTGGGTAGGAATGAGAGATGCTTCCCATCTCCCTCCAGACCCCTGATAGCATCCCTCCATGGGACCCTGTCATATATGGCCTTTCACAGTGCACCGATGGGCAGCACCTAGACAGAAGTTGCTCAAAACTTCCCTCCAGAGGAAATCAGGCGTAAAGTCCTTGCCTACCAGCAGGCCAGGGCAGCCCTGGGTCACAGTAGCTGTTTTCCGATAGTGCCTGGGAAGAGGCCTCTGGGCGCTCTTTCTCAATGGAACCAGGCTCTCACAGTCATCACAGGTCACATCCCTGTTGCCTCAACCTGGTCCAACCCACAGGACTGACCTACCTAGCGAGGCTGGGAAGGTTTAGGCAGACGGACAGATAGACAGACAGACTGCCTGAGGTGTGAGGGACTACACTCACCCCCGTGACCAAAACCCCATCTGTGGCCAGCGTGGCAGATTACTCATGGTCTGGGGAGGAGGAACGGCCGGATCCAGAGGTAATACCCATGGAGTCCTAAGCAATGGGAAAGGAGCCCCATGTGGATTAAATAAACACATTCCTGCCTGCAGATCCCCCTTTTTTAACCGCATAAGGCGGATGTACTATCCGAAGGACTTTGGACTCAGTGAGTTGTGACTTATGTAAACAATACCACACTGACTTAAAAATAATCCACAAGGCAGGAAAAAAACCCACTTTCATTGTTATAAAGCTGAACTAAGATTACATTTTTTTTCTCCTGTAATTGCTTCTCAGGGTCCATAAATAGACCTTATTATAAAGAGCTGGGGAGGGGAACAGCAAGTCAAGATAAAGTACAACCTTTCTTTAGATTATTTATGGGTGGGTTTTGTTGTTGTTGTTGTTGTTGTTTTTTTTTTTTGGTCTGTTTCTGAACCCTTTGAAGAACTGAAGGACGATATAAAATAAGCTAACTGGTTTCATTCCAAGAAATATCAAATAAAACTCCAGTTTCAGGGAGATAGAACTCTACCAGTGTTCCCAAACGCCAAGAACCTTCTATGTCATGTTTTCTGGGACCTAAAGTTATTCTCCCTAAACCTGCCATGATTTTCAGTTGAAAAATACCCAAAGTGGATGCAAGCCTTGCCCAGGGAGAGCATCCTGAATGTGTGATTCCCATTTCCCACAACTCAGCGAGGGAGGAAGACCCTGACCCAGAGGAGAGCGGTGATCACTGCTTAGCAGAGAGCAGCTTCTCAAGGACTTAGCATTTGAAACTGACAGGACATTGACTTCAGTTGATCAGCCTGAGCCACCTACTCTTCTTGGCTGCCTCTTTCCCATTCCAGCCACTCTCTGTGAGTTTAGTTCTTTTTTTTTTTTTTTTTTTGAGACAGGGTCTCGCTCTATTACCAAGGCTGGAGTGCAGTGGTGTGACCTCAACTCACTGCAGCCTCTGCCTCTCAGGCTCATGCAATACTCCCACCTCAGCCTCCCAAGTAGATTGAACTACAGGTGTGTGCCACCATGCACAGATAATTTTTTAAAAAAAGTTTTGTAGAGATGGGGTCTCACTGTATTGTCCAGGCTAGTCCTAGAACTCCTGGGCTCAAGCAATCCTCCCGCCTCAACCTCCCAGAGTCTGGTCTGTGAGTTTAGTTCTGATGACTGAGTCTAGCTGTCTGAAGATGCTGAGCTGCTGAGCTCCAAAGAGGCCTGGCTTCTCTCCTGCACCTCTGTGCTGGACTTCTTCAGCACCTGTGAAGGGCCCAGCTGAGCCTGTGGCCAGCAAAAGGGGAACCTTGTCCCTCACATGGTCCCACAAGGGACCACAGGAGGTCTGAAGACATGCCCCCCAATTCCCTGACATTATTATGTCTGATGTTGGTGGCCACTCTGGACACTTGCCCTCTCACATTTCATATACACCCATGTATTTGTGCCATCCACATATCTCTGATGGCTGGTAGCAGTGTCCGACTGCATCCCAACTCTGCTGAGCAAGGGGTGCAAATAAGACAATAGTAGCCAGCAGCCCAAAGCAACATTTAGGCCAAAAGAATGCACGTGTGTGTGAAGGTCTGTGTGCGCGCATGTGTGTGAAGGTCTGTGTGTACTCATGCCCGTGTAATGGATGTTGGGAGGGATGCCTGATATTTATTAGTCACTTTCCTTATACATGCAGTTTTCATGCAGCTTGTTCCTCAGTGCCCATGTCAGCCTCCAAAGGTGAAGATTATTGAGGCCCAGGCACATGAGGGCTATTTCAATTTCCTACAGCTGCCATCACAAGTTATCACAAATTTAGTGGCTTAAGACAACAAAAATGTATTTGTTCACAGTTTTAGAGACTTGAAATTCACAGTCAAGGTGTCGGCAGGCCATACTCCCTCCAAAGGCTGCTTTGTGGCGAGTCCTTCTTTGCCACTTCCAGCTTCTGGTGAGTCCAGGAATTCCTTGGCTTGTGGCTGCATCACTCCAATCTCTTCCTCCATTCTCCCGTGGCATTCTCTTCTGTGGGGTGTGTGTGTGCGCGAGTGTGTATGGGGTCATTTTGTCTCTGTGTCCTCTCCTGTTTCTTATAAGAACACTTGTCATTGAATTTAAGCCCACTAAGACAATCCAAGATGATGTCATCTTAAGATCCTTAACCCAGCACTTGGGGAGGCCGAGGTGGGTGGATCATGTGAGGTCACGAGTTCGATACCAGCCTGGCCAACATGGTGAAACCCCATCTCTACTAAAATGGCAAACATTTGCTGGGTGTGGTGGCATATGCCTGTAATCCCAGCTACTCGAGAGGCTGAAGCACAAGAATCGCTTGAACCCAGGAGGTGGAGGTTGCAATGAGCTGAGATTGCACCACTAGACTCTAGCCTGGGGGACAAAGTGAGACTCTCTCACTCTTTATATATATATATAAAAGATCCTTAACCCCCAAAATGTTACCTTTACAGGTTCAGGGTGCTGGATGTGGGGCAGTCTTTCAGGGTGCCACAGTTTAACTCACTACAAAAGGTGACATTTAACACTTGTGGCGCTGTTTTGGGTGCTTTGCCTGAATTATTTCCATTAGTCTTCAAACAACTTTAAGAGGCATGTGTAAATTATTCCCCCATTTTTACAGGTAAAGATATCAAAGTGCAGAGAGGGGAAGTAAGCCTCCAAGGTCACACTCCTAGAAAGTGGCCGAACCTAGGCAGGGGTGCTCCAGAGCCTGCTGTGACCACGGGTGACGTGCCTGGCTCATAGAGCTGGTCAAAGACAGCATTGTCACCTCCTGGTCAGAGTCTTCACCTCCACCTCCTGATGTCATCATCATGCCATCCCTGGTGGCATTCACAGCCAGTCAGACAGACCAGGCAGCACCACAGAGGTCTTTCCCTCCTGGGCTCCTCAGGTGCCCATTCCTGCAGTCACACCTGGACCATCCCATCCTCAAATCTGGATTCCAAACACCTCTCCCCATCCTCCCAGCCCTGCAGGTCAAGATTCTCCACTGCCTCACCTCAGTTTCTTGGCTTCCTTGAGATTTTCAATGTAGTGACTCCCCTCCCCTCCTTCTTGAGCCTCCTTCCCAGCTCCTCTTCCTTCCTTCTTCGTCCAGCCTCTGCTCCATGGTTCCTCATCATTATTCCAGTGTGAATTTTCTCAGCAACTCTGCCTCTCTGTCCTTTGTCACAGCCCCTTGGCAAAATCCCAACCCTGAATGAACCCTCCCATCCGCTGTCTCCACACCTGCTCCAGAGCTGTTGCCTCTTCCTGGAGATAATCACACAATAGGGCTGGCCAATGTTGCTCTAAATTCATGATCTTGGCTCATGCACTTGCCCTCAAGACTGCCAGGCAACCCCACCGCTCTCTCTAGTAGGCCACTGCCCACTCCCAAATGACAATTTTACTTCTCTTTGTCCTCTCACCTTCCCTTCCACCCTGCTCTCTCCCTCTGGTTCCAAGGGACCCTTCCCCCCCATTACTTCGCTCAACTTTCTTCTTCCCAATACTAGATTAGGACCCATCCTGACTGCTCCTCTATTCTGCTTCTCCCTGTGCTGATGGAGAAAGTCCCTCCACCTGTGCTCTGAATTCATCCTCTTCAGCTCCTTGGGAACTTATTGCTTTCATTGTCCCTCTGTGGCTCTCTCACCAGTCTCTTTGTTTTTCTAGGCAAGTCCAATCAGCACCCAGACATACTCCTCTCACTTGCAATTCATCTACCTCCAGCCCCTCCCCTTGACAACTGCTTCCCAATCCCTCTATTTTCTTTTGGAGTCAAATTTCTCCAAAGAATATAATTTGTTCGCAGCCTCCATCTCTTAACTCCTATGCACTCCTGGGCCCACTGAAGGCTAACTCTGCTCCCCAGTACTGAGACTGCTCAGTCAAGGTCACCAGTGACTCCAACCGGCCAGGCCCAGCCCCACTCTTGGACTTCATCTTAGTCCTGTGACAATATTGACCCCTCTTTCTGCAAACTCTTGCCTCTCTCTGTTTCTACCACATTCTGTTCTCCAGGCTCTCCTCGCTCTTCACTGGCTGGTCCTCCTTTGCAGGTCCTCCTCCTTTTTCTGACTCCTCCTTGGTCTTCCTTAGGCCCTCTTGGGTCCTTTTTCTTCACTTCACAGATGAGTTCATGAAATTCCATGGATTTAAATACTATTCTTAGGCTGTCATCCCAAATCTATATCCCCAACCTGGACTTCTTTGAGCTTCCTTCTGACTTGCGGATCCTATTGCCTGCTGCCATTTCCACCTGGAGATCTCAGATATCTCCAAACTAACACATTCAGAGCAGACTTTCCATCCTCCCAACTCCACCTTTGCCATTCCACTAAAGGGCATGGCATCCCCACCCCAGGTGACTTGACTCTTTCTTCTTGAGTGCGTCCTCTTCTCCCTTTACCTAAACCACCAGAAAGTCTTGCTGGTTTTTGCACTCTAAAATCCATCTTAAATCTATCTCCTAAAATAGCCTGGAAAGCACAGCCCTACCCTCCACCCTCAGCTCAGGGTACTCTCCAGAGACACTCCTCTTCCTTCAGTTTCAACTTTGCCCCACCCAAGCCCTTTCCTACCCTTCCCACTTAGCAGTCTTGTGCCTGTCATTTTTCTCTTGCCGAGAATGCTCTTCCCTTTTATTTATATAGTAGCTATTTTTCCTCCTTGTACATCGCAATTTTAAATGCTGCCCATTCAAAGAGGCAGGCAGTCATCAACCTCATCTAAAGTAGGTCCTTCTGGTATTCTTTATCTCAGCCCCTTGGTTATTTTCTTAATTTCCAACATCACAACTTATTTTCTTTTTTGCATGTTTGGCCTTGTTATTGTTGTTATTGACTGTCTCTCTCTCCCTCACTTGCATATAGGATCCAAGAACACCCAGGTCTTGCAGATGAACACATCTTCAGGATATAGAACAGTGCCTGGCATGCTACAGATGTTGCATTAATGATCAGATGATCGAAGACGAAACCAAGATTTAAACCACATCGGTCTGACTTCAGAGCCCTGCTGTCTTCTCACACTCCATATGCCTTCTTTCAGCAGACAGAATTCTGGAGGAGTTCAGGGTAGGAGAGGGCCCTCTGGGTGGGAGGGTCAGAGGAGAGGGCCCTCTGGGTGGGAGGGTCAGAGGAGAGGGCCCTCTGGGTGGGAGAGTCCAAGAAGGCTTCCTAGATGAAGAAAGCTGGATTTAGAAAGGGGCAATCCAGCTGTCCACTGTGTCCTGCCTTCTGATCCCACCAGGCCCGGTGCCACTCTGCCCCAATCATGGTGAAATGACATTGAGTCTGACTTGAACTTGCTCCTCACGTGCATCTAGCCTATAGAAGAAGAAAAGTGATATCAGCCTCTCTGCTGGCACCTTCTTTTCAGGCATTCAGAAGTCTTTCGAGACACCTGCGCCTTCCACTCACTCCCCACCTCTGGCTATCTCCATTCCCTGCCACCCTCCAAATCCTGCTGGCTTCAAGGCCCAGCCCCAGCCCTCCTCCAGGAACTCTTACTCAGCCCTTCTGCAGACCCTTCACTCCTCGAATGTTTCCTTATCATCTTGTGTCTCAGGACTCTTCTTTTCTCCCCTGCACTGGCATTGCCTTGCTGGATTCTCAGGGTGAGTTAGGTTGCACTGCAGGAACAAACCAACCCAGCTCTCAGTGGCCAAGTGGTGGGCATGATCAGGGCAAAGGGCAAGGCCTCATATGCCAACCGTGGTTTGGTGGGAGTCTCTGTGCCCCATCATCCTCTTTCGAAGATATTGACCAACAGAGCCTCTGCCATCTGGAGCATTACCAGGCATCAGGGCAGGAAGAAGGGAATGTGGGAAATTCTGCACCAGCTCTTAGAAGCACTCACCAAGTTCTTCATGCCTCTTCTGCTCACATTTTACAGGCTAGAGCAATCACATGGCCACACCTAACCTGAAAGGTGAGGAGAGGTGGGAAGTAGTGAGTGCAATACTATGATGTGGTCAGAAGCAGAAGCAATGGAAACATTGGTGGATAATCCTTGTGGCTACCACACCACATTGAAGTTCCAAAAAGTTGGAGGCTGTTACTTCTTATGCTTTCTCTTCGCTGCAGTCCTTAGCCTGTAGCTTGGGCAAAGATGCCGAGTGAACTAGGACCCCACCTCCAAGTCTGGCAAAGACTTCCTTTCCTCTGAGAGGCTATGATGCAAGAGGTAGTTGAGAATTTTTGAGAATTTTGGCTGAAGCTATCAGAACTCTGGCAGGGCTTTCTATAAAATTTATGGGAGCTGACCTCTCCTTGATCTTTATTTGTAAGCCTCAAACCCCTTTTCTTTTTCTGTTAGTATTCAACCCCCTCCACCTTCACCCCCATCTTCTAGGTCTCTCTAGAACCGTCCCCAATTCGAATGTTCAGGTTGAACAATCTTTTGCCTGACCCGGAGAACACAAAGCGACTCCTTTCTGTTGGCTGTAATGTGTGGACGCTGAGCACTTCTCAAATGCCAAGCACTGAGTTCAATGTTCTCTCAGATCATTGGATTAATTATTGTCACAAATCAGCTGGTGGAAGCTCCATTGTTCAGGGGATTTCACAGAGGAGGACTCTAACGTTTAACAACTGACCCGAGGCTCTTGGCTGGTGGGCAGTGTCTCTGGGCTCCTCCCTAGCTGACTCTCCTATGCCACTTGCCTCGTGACTGGGCACAGGGCCGAAAGGGTGAGTGGGTGCCAAAGGTCGACCTTGAAGCATGTCGCCCGCTCCCTGGGGAACTAAGTGTTCTGTGTGGGGGCTGAAGTGCAGAGATAATGGTGGAATTTACCTCTCAAGACGACAGGGCTAAGTGTGACTTTTGTTTGATAAGCTTGGGTTTTATGTCTTTAGGAGCAAACAAACAAACCATAAAGTGGCAGTGTGTTGGAGTGAGTCCCAGCTGAGCTTGCAGGAAGGGAGAGGCTCTGGGTTCTGCCCCTGGGGAAGAGTGAGAGAGGCAGGCACAGTGGGGGCGGGGGAGACTCATAGAGCTTCCCTTTCCTCATGTGAAAAGTAAATCAGATTCTATGGTAATAACCCAAAGCTCACTTGAAAGGCTCATTAATGAGGAAAACAACAGCAGTAAGAACAATGGCTCTACTACACTGATGCCGTGTGCCAGACAAGATACTGAGAACTTTTTATGTATCAGCTTTTTTAATTATCCCATTTTAGAGAGGAGGTGAGTGAGGCTCAGGCAAGTTTAAAACGTGCCCAAGCTCATATAGTCAGTGAGTGATGGAGCTAGGTTAGAAGTCCAGGCCCCGTGCCCAGCCACTAAGCTTTAGTGTGGAATGTTGACAGTGATGATGTAAGAGGAGATGGCACTGATAAAGATGGCCATGATGATGATGATGATGACTCCAAACTCCTTGCTGACTAGTTATTCCATTCTTAGCCTCTTTCAAAAAGGCAAGCCTCCCCTGGCTGCCCAGCCATAGGGGATAGGTACCAGGTGAGCATGAGCTCTCCTTTACCTGTTCAGTTCCATTTCCAGGGAACACTGTGCAGTGCCAGCCTGGGAGGCCACCCATGCAGACTGCAGACGTGTTGAAGGAAGACGCTTCCCAGGGCCATGTTGTGCAAACTCCGTGGAGCACAGCTCACCCCTGCCCCGAGGCGTTTTCCTGGCCCAAGGCTCTGGCCAGCCCTTTTCCCTCCAACCTAGCATGGTTCCCTCTGAGTCATCTCATCTGCCCAGCCTGGAATGTGCTGCCTTGACCTTTCCACCTGCTTAAAGCCTGCTCATCCCTTAGGGTCCAGCTCAAGTTCATGTGGTTGGTTGCTTTGTTCTTCCATTCGTTCATTCATCCATTCATATTTATCAATCGTGTTTATGAATCTCCTGCAGTATGTCAAGTATGTGTGGTGTAGAGGGATGAGCACGGGTTGGGGGGGCAGACACAGGTTTGATCCTGTCCCTTCTCAGCCATGTGACTGAGCAAGTCGCTCCCCGAGCTTCAGTTTTCCCCCTTGTAAAATGTGGATCATCAGTGAGACTGTGTGAGTTGAGAGAATCATAAACACTAACTTTCTCCCACAAGTACCCTCTCTCACGCCCTCTCACACCCTCTCTGCATCCCGGGCTCCCCCTGGCCGCTGCTTGAGTGGGAACATGCTAATTCAGCAAGTCAACCAATGATCACCAGGAAGACACCGGGGCCCAGGACTGGTCTTCTCTTGACTATAGCATTAAGACCATGACTAGATTCAAGGAAAAGTCTCAACAACAGTTGGTTGCCTCCCCAGAACACTGTGTAGTTCCGTGGAACACAGGCCTTCCTGGGTGTCCAGATCAGAGTGGGGGAGAGTATGCAGCCTTTTAGGTCTTAAGGACCATCCTGCTGAAGACTTGTCAAGAGAACGGAGCACAGCTCCCTCCTGCTCCCATCTGAGGCAGCCTAGGCAGGGCCAGCACTTGGTGATGGTGACATATCCCAGTCAGGTGCCTGACTGGTGAGGGTGCCTGGTCTCCCTCCATGTCCCAGTAGAGACTCCATGTTCATCCTCATGGGGACTGGCCCACTGAGGGGAGGGGAGCCTATCTTGAAGGCCCTGCTTTTGACCTTTTCCTCCTTTTCCTCCTTAGGGGCTGAGTCAACCTCATGAGAATGGACAAGCTTCTTAAGACCCTTCCCCAACCACCAAGACTGAAACCCTCCTTCCGCCCGTATTGGCGGTCATTCTCACTTACATTGGACGCACTGGTCGCCCATTGCCCAATCTTTCGAATATGCCTGGCCTCTCCTGTCTTAGCCATGCAGGACAAATGCAAAGGACAGCTAAGAACCTAATTAAAAAGCCTGCAGGCAAAAGGGCCCTGGATCGAGAAACCAACAGCTGCTCCCTCTGAGGATGCACTTATGTCATCTGAGAATTTCTTCCCAAATGAGACAGGCAGAGACAGGGCTACAAAGGAAGGGAGGAAGAAAAAGGAAAGCTCACGACAAGGAGAGACTAAGAAAGGGAGACAGTAGGCCCTGTGGGTGCAGCCTGAACCGGCCCACATGGGCTTTGACGACAGAGCCAAGGATTTGCCTTTTGCTCAAAGGAAGGGAGGGGGCTTCAGGGATGCTCTGGGGCTGTAGAGTCAGAGCCCAAGCCCCTAGCAAGTCCCCCAGCCTGGGAGGCAGAGTGTGCAGCCAGGGCAACCTCTGGACACCATCAAATTGCACACAAAAATCTGGGGCCTCCATGGGAACTGCAGATTCTACAGAGTGTAGGGGTAGGAGGGTGGGGGATTGAAATTGTATTATTTCTTCCTCCTTCCTTGAAAACTCTGATCACTAAAAGTAAAAACATACACACACTCACTCACCCTTGCACATACCTCTTCAATGTCTGGGCTATCCATCTTTGTCAAAAAGAACCAAGATGTTATCTGTGAGGTATGTCTGCATTGAACTTAAGAAAAGACCAAACCTACCTCCTCTCTCCTTGCAAAAAAAAAAAAAAAAAATTGTATTTACTTTTCTTCCAAACCCAACAAAAATAAATATAAAATGTTAGAAATAGTTACTGAGCTGGCCGGGCGCGGTGGCTCAAGCCTGTAATCCCAGCACTTTGGGAGGCCGAGGCGGGTGGATCATGAGGTCAGGAGATCGAGACTATCCTGGCTAACATGGTGAAACCCCGTCTCTACTAAAAATACAAAAAACTAGCAGGGCGTGGTGGCGGGCGCCTGTAGTCCCAGCTACTTGGGAGGCTGAGGCGGGAGAATGGAGTGAACCCAGGAGGCGGAGCTTGCAGTGAGCCGAGATCACGCCACTGCACTCCAGCCTGGGAGACACAGCGAGACTCCGTCTCAAAAAAAAAAAAAAAAGAAATAGTTACTGAGCTTCTAGAAATTGTTATAGTACTGAAAGTGAGAAAATTAATTGTTACCTGGCCCAGGCACTTCATTTTCGCCTAAGCCCCAATTAAAATGGATTTTTCTCTTCTAGTGATCTATTGATGTATAATGAGCCACTACAACTTAGTAGCTTAAACCTTAACACCAATCCTTTTTTATTAGCTCTCATAGTTCTGGGGGCTGACTGAGCTTGGAAGGGCCACTCACGGTCCTTTTTGTAGTTGTGGTCAGGCTAGGCTGGAGTCACCTGAAGGCTTCTGTACTGACAGGGATGGTGGTGAATAGTGGTCGATGTTGTCTGGTGGTGAGATCTCAGCTGGGGCTGTTGGCTGGCACACCTCCATATGGTCTCTCCGTGTGGCCTGAGCTTCCTCACAGCATGGTGGATGGGTTCCAAATGGGAGTGTCCCAATAAGACCAGGAAGAAGCTGCATTGCCTTTCATAACCTGGCCTCAGAAGTCACAGAAGGTCACTTCTGCCATACTTGCAGGTCCACCCAGATTCAAGGATGGACACTAAACCCAACCTCTGTTTGGGAGGAGTGTTGGGATAGGAGATCTTACTGCAGTCATCTTGGCTGATACATTTTCCCCGTGCTTTTAAGTACGGAGGTGGTATTCTTTTTAAAAATGATCATCCTCATTATCACCATTGCACCAGTGTACATGGGCCATGGGCTCCCCAGGCCAGCCCTACCCTTTGCAAACCTGTTCTGACTTCCATCTCACTAACTTCTCCCCCTCCAGCCCAGGCCCCAGGGCCTTTAACCCAGATCCCAGAGGCCTGTGCCCTCCTGCCGTGGGTCCCACAGTGCAGGCCTCCAATATTGTCACTGTTGTCCTCATTCCACTCTTTCACTTTGATCATCACAGTGAAAATTGCTTACAATCTGCAGAGTTGGGTATGAATCTCAGGTCTGCATTTACTCCTTAGCATCCTTCTTCATCGAATGGAGATGAAAATCTCTTCCCCTCAGGACCACCAGGTAGGTGAAGTGAGTGGTGGCAAATCACTCAGTATATGGAGAGTGTCTAGTGTTGATGGCCAAACTGGCCAATTTCCCTCCCACTTGGTAAAGCAGACCAGGCAGCCTTTATTATTATCATCCCATGCATTTTATGCATGAGGCAAACAGGGTTTGCGGGTCTGCCAGACTTCCCGCCAGGCTTGTCGTAGGTGTTCTCTCCAGGCAGTCAGCAGCCTGGCTGCTCTGCTCCATCCCACGGGCTGGGCACTGTGCTGGGAGCTCCATGCACAACCAGAGAGCTGCCTGTCTTCTGCATGTTGAGCACACACCATGCCAGTTTGCCTAGCCCATAGAAAAGGCTCAATACAAGCTGGGTGTGGTGGCTCATGCCTGTAATCCCAGCACTTTGGGAGGCCGAGGTGGGCGGATTACCTGAGTTTAGGAGTTTGAGACCAGTCTGGCCAATATGGTGAAACTCCATCTCTACTAAAAATACAAAAATTAGCCGGGCATGGCGGCGCATGCCTGTAATCCCAGAAAGCTGGGGCAGGAGAATCGCTTGAACCCAGGAAGCGGAGGTTGCAGTGAGCTGAGATTGCATCATTGCGCTCCAGCCTAGGTGACAAAGTAAGACTACGTCTCAAAACCAAAAAGAAAAAGAAAAGAAAAGGCTTGATTCAAGTGTGTTGGATGGAAGAGCCAAGTGCTTTGAGGCAAAGATGCCTCTTGGGGAGCCCTGGGGCTCTGTAAACAGCTGTTGGAGAGATCTTTCCAGAACTGGCTCCCGTAGCAGCTTTGGGCTTTGACTCACAGGCCACAATTGCTGAATACCCAGGTCTTTTCAGGAACATGTCTGTGTCCAGGCAGGTCCATGCAGAAACTATAATCCAGTTTTAGTCCTAAGGATGCTAGATACTTTTGTGTGGCCTGCCACATTGAATCAGCTAGAGATTCCTAGGAATCAAGTCTCCTCAGATCCTGATTCGGCAGGGGTGTGTGTGGACATCTGCATGTCAAATCTCCCAGGGAATGCTTGGCCAGCCAGGCTAGAGACCCCCAGAAACCCCACCCCATCTAGGAGCACAGCAGCCTGGTAGAGTGATTACAACTGTGGGCTCAGGTGCCGATGGCCGGGGTTTATATCCTGGGTCCTGCACTTTTAGTAACTGTGGCACCTTGGCTTGTTGCTTAGACACCCTGTGCCTCAGTTTCCCCATCTTTAAAATGGAGATAATGGTGGTGGTGAAATCAGGATGCTGTGACAAGGATTAGAGTTGCTGCACCAGAATCTCAGCTCACACCTTACAAAGCTGGGTAGATGGGTGGGGTGTCTAGTTTTGGCTACCTCTTGTAGGTTCCTTGAGCCTTGGCTCTAACGAAGCCAGAGCTTTGGCCCTGCTTGCAGAGGGAGGGCAGGAGCCTCTCTCAGACTCCCCTCCAAGACACAGATCCCTTCCCTCCAGGAGCCCACAATTCAGTGGAGACAACATAAGCCAGACACACACACAGGAGGGATATTTTTCCAAAACACAAATGTGTGCAAAAGACAGTTTCTATGGTTACCACACACATCTTTAAAAAGAGAGAGGGGTGTGTGTGTGTGTGAGTGTGTGTTTAACACAAGACAGAACCCAAGGACAACCTTGAGATTGCTTGCAGTAGACAGGCAGAAGGGAGGGTAGGCAGAGGGGTGGGCTGCCCACCGCATGCCCTCGGCATGGGCTTGATCTACAGCCACTTCCATAGCTGAACCAGGAAGCAAGAAGCCTCCTCCAGTGGTTGTCATCCACACAATGCCAAGGGCCAGTCCCTTCCAGGCCAAACCAGAGACAGGGATGTTATTCTCCAGTTCATTTTAGTCAGCTATGAAACCTCAGTCCCACAGCAGGGGTAGGGGAAGAAATCAGTATGTGTGTGGCCAGCAACTGTTACACATTTCCTAAAATGTGATGTGTGACCGGGCGCGGTGGCTCAAGCCTGTAATCCCAGCACTTTGGGAGGCCGAGACAGGTGGATCACGAGGTCAGGAGATCGAGACTATCCTGGCTAACACGGTGAAACCCCGTCTCTACTAAAAAATACAAAAAACTAGCCGGGCGAGGTGGCGGGCGCCTGTAGTCCCAGCTACTCAGGAGGCTGAGGCAGGAGAATGACGTAAACCCGGGAGGCGGAGCTTGCAGTGAGCTGAGATCCGGCCACTGCACTCCAGCCTGGGTGACAGAGCGAGACTCCGTCTCAAAAAAAAAAAAAAAAAAAAAAAAAAAAAAAAAAATTGTGATGTGCTCACTGCTTTGCTCTTCAGCTTAAGTGACCGAATGAAGATTCCTTTTCCCTGGAATCTCTCTGTGACTGTCAGGGCCATCAGGGAGTGAGAAGCTCACTTGAGGATGCTGAGTATTTGTGAATTTATCTCCTCTTTAAGATACAGGCCCCAGATTCTGGTCCCTGGTAGTTTCCCTGCATTGTCTTGAGTCTGGAGCTTTCTTCTTGGGTGGCTCTCAGAGATCTTACTGATTTCTGCTTCTTTGCCCTCTAAAGGAGATAATTTTACTGCTAAACGGGTCAAATTCTCTTCTAAGGATGGGCCTACATTCTTGCTAAATATACCTGAATTAGCTCTGTCACTGTCTAAATATTTGTGTGTCCCCATAAATTCCTGTGTTGAAATCCTAACCCCCAGGTGATGGTATTGGAGGTGGGGCCTTTGGGAGGTGATTAGGTCATGAGGCTGGAGCCCTCATGAATGGGATTAATGCCCTGATCAAAGAGGCCCAGAGCTCACTCTTGCCTCTTCTGCCATGTGAGGACACAGTGAGAAGACAGCTGACCACGAACCAGGAAGAGGACCTCCAAGGCTGCTAGCACCTTGATCTCGGACTCCTCAGCTTCCAGAACTGTGAGAAATAAATGTTTGTTGCTTAAGTCACTCAGTCTATGATATTTTTGTTATAGCATCCCAAACTGACTAAGACAGTCCTTCAGTGGAGATCTTGGGAGAGTTTGGCATCAACATCTGCCCTATTTCCATTTCCTCCATTTCCTATTTTCTGCAAGTTGAAGACCCACTAATTCACTGGGTATCTAAGTTGCTTACTAGATAAGCCAGGTGTGTAGCTCTCCATCAGGTCTATGAAGAGTAGTGGGGGTGTAGACACGGCTCTGTGAATTCAAAGTGCTGCTATTCTTTCAGGATGCCCAGACAATCCATGAGAACAGCTGTGCTCTCACCTCCTGAGGTGCCCACCTCCTTTTGCACTGTCTCATTATATTCTGAACAGCCCTGTGAAGTTGGCAAGGTGATCACCATCCCCACTTTTCAGATGGGGAAGTAGAGGCTCAGAAGGAGTATGCCACTGGGCCAAGGTTGCAGTGTCAATGAGTGATGGAGAGCCCCACTGCACCCAGCCTCTCAGTCTCTATAAGCCCTAACCTTGGGGCCCCTTACCCTTGTGGCTCTGCACAGAGATTATGACCATCTATGGGCTCAATCTGAGTGTGCTCAATACAGATCTCTGCCACTGATACCATAAGATGGTAGATCATCCTTAGCTGCTCATATAAACCATTTGGGGAGCTTTAAACATTTCCAATGCCCTGGACTGTTCAGCAAACCATTTAACACAGAGTGCCTGGGAGGGGGAGTCAGGGATCAATGATTTTTAAAGCTTCCCAGGTGATTTCAGCAAGATTAAGAACCACACTTTTGTGCTGAATCAGCAAGAATCAGAGGCTCTATGCAGGGGGCTGTCCTTACATTTTGATAAGCTGATACCCCTTGTAGGTAAACTGGATACTGCCCTGCTGCCGTTGGAAGGAAGTGTGTCCTGATACATTCCTGGTTTCACCATCCAAAGCCAGTCAAAATGCTTATTGGACCAAAGTCAGAGATTGTTCAATCAATACCTGCTGTGCCAAAGTCCAAAGAATTATTTCTGGTGATATTATCCAATCTGTGGCCAGATGGTGACCCTACAGCTGTAATTGATACTCAAGGATGGTGGCCCCATGGCCAAGTCTGCCTTAAAACTGCCCTGTCCAGTGGCATGAAACCTGGAGGCTGAGGGTCCTCCCAGAGCTGGGAGGGTGGGTGGTGATGGCAGATCCCTCCCCTGGGAACCATGTACATGCCTGAGTGCCTTGTACAACTGCCATACCTATGCCTACAGGATAAGATGTGTGTGAATTCTTATTTATGTAAGGCAAAAAAAAAAAAAAAAAAAAAAGACGAAATATTGAAGGAGCCAAGATTCCTAGGGCAATAAGCCAGCTAGCACATCTACCCTGCTGTGATTTGAAAACCTAGCTTCTTAAGTAGGCATGGCCTAATGTATGCCAGTCTGATTTGGTTGAGTTCTTTTGGGTTAAAAAGAATGCGATGACAAAAATTAGAGGAAAAAAATACATAAACTCTCTATCCTTCCAGGCTTTTCCCAAAACTATATTTTACGGTTGGACTCCTTATATACTGACACTTACTGCCTTTTTTACTCCCTACTTTGCCACCCTGTTACACAGGCCTCAATAAACAGAAGTTATTCGCCCATCCACTAGGACTGCATTCATTTATTCATTATTATTTTTCAATGAACATTTTCTGCATGTGACGTTTTCCTTTTTCTGGACTGTTTGTTTAACATAAAGTTACAGAACTAGAATTACTGAGTAGGAACCTTTAAATGACTCCATTACTAAATTGCTTTCCAAAAGAGCTACATTGATATATGTTGCCATCAATAGTAGATACGTGGCAGATATCTAGGTATTCTTCACCAGGACTTTTTGTATTTTGTAAGTACAAAACACCGCTTACTGCAAAAAACCAACAAGCTGGGATTTTTTGGTGGCTTAAAATACAAAATGATAATATGGTGTTGTTACGTGGGCTTATTTGATTTCTAGCAATTTTCATTCCTTCATTCATTCATGCGCTCAATGATGGATGCGTTTACAGGATGCTTATTCTGTGTCAGGTAGCATTCTAGGCACTAGGACGCAGTGAGCAAAACATAAAAATCCCCACTCCTGAGGAAATTACCTAATATATATATTTTTTCTGTACTCTAGCAACCACGTGGCTTGACAATAGTAGGGACAGGGCACTCAGGCAATTTCCATGCACACATTTAATTCATACAGCTGACTGCTACCCAGGCTTCAGGAGATCCTTTTCGCAGGTGATGAAGTACAGGCTTGCATTGCCTGACATCCCTCATGGGGCCCAGAACCCTGGGCCCCCAGTCCCTGATTATTGGGCACTGCCCACCCTGTCTGTGTACAGGAAAGTCAGGCAGAGCTTGGGGAAGTCTGGGTTGGGCACTGACCGAGGTGCCAGGGTGTGAGGAGCACCGTACAACCCTGTCAATCTCCAGAAAGCCACATCGATGCCTTCCCAGAAACCAACTCCCCCCCAGATAAAAGCTAAATGGTGAAAGATGTCTGTTTTCAGGGCCACTAAGGGCTACCTTGCCAGGGTGGCCAGTTCTGTCCTGCCTGGATGTAAGTTGGAGGATCCTTGATCTCCTAGCTTGAGTGGACCACGCACACCAGTGTCCAGTTCTGAACCTGCCAATTCCATAGCTGTGCTTCCTCTCCAGAAATTGAGTCTCAAAAACATCAAGAATATTCTCCGTAACTGTGGTTAATCATTAGAGCCAGTAGGATGGGTCCTGCCGAACGCTCTCACATCTGTGCTTGGGGTGGGTGTGGGAGCAAGTGGCCCTTCCTGTGGCGTGGCCTGCCGGAGAGGCTGCAATTTCAAATGGCAGTAGGGCAGATGTACTAGCTGGTTTATTCCCCTGGATCTTAGCTCCTTCAATATCTCTTGTCGTCTTTTTTAAATTTTTAGCCTAAGAATTCACACACCTGTTATTTGAAACCTAGAAAATAAATACAAGCAAACAAACAAAAAAAGGAAATAAAACAGAGATCGCCACTCTGGGCATTTTGCTCTATCTCTTTAAAGGTATTGCGTATGCATGTATGTATGTAGGTCAAAAAATAGGTAGCTAGTGCTATGGTTTGAATGGGTACCCCCAAGATTCATACCTTGAAATTTAATTGCCAGTAGGTGAGGAAGCCATGAGGGCAGAGCCCTCACAAACGGGATTCATCACTTTCCAAAAGATGTGTGAGGGAGCTAGCTGTTCACACCTTCCACCATGTGAGGGTGTAGCAAGAGGTGCCATCTATGAAGCAGAGGCAGCCTTCACCAGACACTGGATCTGCCCACACCCTGATCTTAGACTTCTCAAGTTCCAGAACTGCGAGCAATACATTTCTATGGTTTATAAATTCCCCAGTCTGAGGTATTTTGTCATAGCAGCTCAAACGGACTAAGGCAGATGGCTAGCTAGCTAGATAAGCAAAATGGGATCATTGCACTGCCTACTTTTCATAATACACTTCTTTTCCACTCAGAATTCTACAGTGATCATCTTTCCATGTTCTCAAATATGTTTCAGCAATGTTTTCATGAGTGTATGGCATTTATGTAATGGAAAACCAGCATATTCAACCAGGTCACTTCACAGAGACTTATTAAGTATACCTGACAGCTTTCTCCAAAAAGAGAGGTTGATTTCCATCAAGAGCCCTTTAATTTTGTTCCCAAATTTCATGTGACCAAAAAAAAAAGTGATGATGGTTATTGACTAGTAAATTTGTTTTTTGGAAGGGTCTAATTTTCATACACAGGGGATTTGCCATAGAAACACTGAGTATGTGCACAAGAGCCCTGTTGGATCTGGAAAGGTGAGGACCTTTGAAAATGCATCACACTGCCTGCGTACTGATGCTGTGAGTTTACTAGTAGGGGCAGATCCTGTTGTCACCACAGACAAAATATGCTTGTTCTTTAATAATCTTTTTGAGCAAACAAGTGCCTTGGACTGATGCCCTTTCTTCTTGAGGAAACAGCATCTCTTGATAAGAAAAAAAATCCCTTTTTTTTCCTGTCCCTCTGCAAAGAACATGACACTCCAACATTGCTACAAAGTATTTGTGTTTTGTTTCAATCTTTCCCCAAATGCAAGTATAGACGGAACGCGAATTTGGAATGAAAAGTAAGGTTTGGACTTGTTTTGAAAATATCTTTAAAAAATAAGGGTTTTTGAACAATGAAAGGATTGATAAAATCACACATCTAAGTTAAACACACTCTCAATCACCTCACTCGTGTTTCCTGTTTTGGTTAACACATTTTAATTGACTTCGGTCTTTTCACTGTCGCTCTTCCACCTGCAATGCTGGACTGAGTGCCATGCATTGTCCTGGAACCCAGAGCCTGAAACTTCCGGCAGAGTCTGGAGTTGTCACCTGTTGTTCAGTAAGAACCATCTCTGCCATTTCGTATGAGGATCTGCCTAGCAGAGAATTCAACATAGACCTGAGCCAGCTTAGCGAGCTCATACATACAACTGGGTGCTTATTCCTCTGAGCCACTGGTTCTTACCCCCGGTTGTTCACTAGTCATCGGGGGAATTTTTGAAAAGTATGGGAGCCTGTCCACACCCAGAGATTTGGTTCTAATGGGTCCTCAGTGAGCCAGGACATTGGTTTAGGTCCCACTGGTTTAGTTCCCTCATTAGGACTTTTGCTCTGGAACATGCTGCATTTTCCCAGGCCCAGGGCAAAGAAGAATGTCCTACATGATCAGAAATTAAGGGACTGTTTGTTCCGCTGCTTTCCTACCTGACTGTTCACCCAGTCTTTTTTTTTTTTTCCCAAAATGTAACACCATGAAAAGTTCGTCTCTCTCAAAAAATAGACATAATGGTGTTAATGATAACAGCAGTTGTAGCTCATGGAGGTGGTTCCATTGGCAAGCCCTGGCTCCTTTCAGACAAGGCTCACAAGCTGGTAAGGCTGGACTTCCATTTTCCAATAGATACAGGAGCTTGGTGAGCTGGAAACACAATGGCAGAAACTACTTTCATCAAGCTTAAAGATATGCTATGTTTTTCTCCTGCCTCTGCATGGCCTTTAATCATTTTTTATTTTGATGGAAACAATACTATTTCTGTAATACATTCATTAAAAGCTACTACGTATCCTCTTGGGAAGTGGACAGAGACTACATTGCAAATTAACACATTTATTCCCAAATTGACATAAATAACGTAATGATGTTTATGTATCACTGGATTTCTCAAGGCAAAAAGGGAAATCTATTTGGTGTGGTTGAGAATTTCCAAAGATGGTCGCCGTCCCTTCATTCTATCCTCTACACACTTGCCACCACTCACTGAGAGGTGGCATCTACCCCATGCCCACCCCTGCCTCTTGCCTGAGTCTGAGCTGGCCCTGGGACTGCTCTGCCCAAGAAAATCCTATAGAATTATACTCTGGGACTTCTGAGCCAAGGCCTTAAGTGTTAACTGGCGGCTTCTGCTTCCTTCCTTCCCTTGGGCCCCAGTCTCCATGCTACAAGAAGTCTGGGTCACATACAGAGGCATGTGGAAGAGAACCTAGGCACCGTGGTGACAGCCCCAGCACGAGTCAGGGTTCCAGCCAGGAGGTAGCACTGAATGCCAGCCACATCAGGGGAGACTGCTTGGAGGCTCCAGCCCTGTTGAACCCCAAATGACTGTAGCCCCTGCTAATGTCACCAGTGTCACGTGGAAATGGAAACCTGCCAAGCAGTCAACCCACAGAAGTAATAAAATGACTGTTTTTTGTTTTTTGTTTCTTTGAGATGGAGTCTCGCTCTGTCGCCCAGGCTGGAGTGCTGTGGCGCAATCTTGGCTCACTGCAAGCTCCACCTCCCAGGTTCACACCATTCTCCCACTTCAGCTTCCTGAGTAGCTGGGACTACAGGCACCCACCACCACGCCCAGCTATTTTTTTTTTGTTTGTTTTTGTATTTTTAGTAGAGATGGGGTTTCACTGTGTTAGCCAGGATGGTCTAGATCTCCTGACCTCCTGATCCGCCCGCCTTGGCCTCCCAAAGTGCTGGGATTACAGGCGTGAGCCACTGCGCCCAGTCAACTGTTGTTTTTAACCACTACATTTGGGGATGGTGGCAATAGATTAAAAACAACTCCGACAATAAAACACTCAGTGCTGTGGCTTGCCCCAGGTTACAGCAATTGTATGAATCAGGATTCTCCAGAGAAATAGGACTAATAGGATGGAGAGAGAAAGAGACAGAGAGAGAGAACCTGAAATCTGCAGAGCAGGCTGACAGGCTAGAACTTCTGGCAGGAGTTAATGCTGCAGTCTTGGATCCTAAATCTAAAACACTTGAGCAGTATTTCTATGCTGTAGTCTGGAGGAGAATTCTGACTTCCTCGGGGGACCTCAGTCTTTTCTCTTCAGGCCTTCAACTGATGGAATGAGGCCCACCCATGTTATGACGGGTAATCTGCTCTGCTTTACTCAAAGTCTGTTGATTTCAACGTTAATGACATCTAAAAAATGCCTCACAGAAACACGGAGACTGGTGTTTGACCCAACAGCTGGGTACCATGGCCTAGCCAAGCTGACACATAAAATTAGCCACCTCAGAAAAGAAATCTGGGAGTTACCCTGGCTTTCGGGCCTGCACACAGGGCCGTCGCTCCTCGGCTACTGCTGGAGACAATACAAGAACTTGACATGCCCACGGCCAGCTACGAGCCCGGTGCCACGGGACAGCCTAGCTTCAGTCCCTCGAGTGGAGGAAAGATAACCACAGCCAACACCATCTCCACTTCCCTCTGGATGAGTTCAGCCCTGAAAAGAGAGGAGGGAGGATTTTGCTTGCTTCTACACCCAGAGATACCAGAAGCCCAGATTCGAAATTCACCCCTCAAAGTGAGGAACGTGAGGGCCAGTTGGGGCTCAAGCCGGCCACTCATAACCAAATGGTCCTTTGCACCAAATGGCCATTTCCACCATTCCTAGGTTGCTAGTGATACTGAGCTGCTTCTAGAAGGGAATGCCAGATTTAGTTTTATGTGGAATTTAGTTTCAAGGACAACTAAATAAAAAAGAGCAACTCTGTACAGGGTTCGTAAAAATAGACAACTGATGAACTGCTCTCTCCTCCGGCCTGGCCCTCTTCCAGCCCCTTGATCGCTTCTCATCAGACTGGTCTTTTTAAAGCACAAATCCGATCACATGATTCCCTTGCTGAAAATCCTTTCTTGGCTCCTTGTCGCCCATGGCAGTTTCTCAAAATACGGTGTGTGGCACATCAGGAGTCTTTCGGTGGCATACAAGTGGATGCTGTTTATTTTAATAGTGACATTTTGTTTTTTGTGGCCATCTTCTTTTTGGACAAGTCACATGGTTTTTCATTTTTGATAGTGGAATTAAATGGATTTACTTCTCCGTTGGTCTGAAGAACAGTGTTAGGCTAACAGTGATCTCGATGGTGGGAAACGGCAGAGTCACAGAGACGGACTCAGACATGGGGAGTAGCAGGGCCCGGGGGCCCTGCCGGGTCAGCCACCTGCCTCCTCTCCTTTCTTCTCTCCACTGGAGGACTCACCTTTATCTCCCACATAGCAAAGAGCCAGCAATTCCCAGGACCACACCTGATGACATTACTAATCCAGCTGTCTGGAATGCTCTGCCCCCAAGCCCCACCACGTGGAAAACTCCTATTTATCTTTCACATCCCAGCTCAGGAGTCATCGCTTTCATGAGTCTTTCTCCAAACTGCTTCCTTCCACAGTCCCTGTAGCACGGACCCTCTCCTGCGTGTCACCCACCAGGAATAGGGATCGTGTTGGGGATGTCCTCAGAAGCTTGGGCGCTTCTGCAGGACTTAGAATGGGAGGAAAAGACCCTGTCACACCGCTAGACAGGCACTGGCAGCTGAGGCCCGAGGGCAGGGTATAAAAGAAAAGGCAGCTACCTGCTTTTTGCCATAAGTCCCAGGGCAGCCGGGTGCTGTCTCAAGGGGTCCTCTCCCAGGCCCAATTTCCCAAGCCCAGGGAGAACACCTCTTGTTTTCCCCACTCCCCTCCCTGGCCCCTAACTTCTATTTTCCAGAGAGTGAAGACAAGCAGAGGCCTGTGTGTGATGTCAGGGCTCCTCTCCCAGCCCCGTGTTTCCCTCACAGCAGGGAAATCCTTCCTGTGCAGCCCCTCCAGAAGGGAACGTCTGCCCCTGACTTTAGCAAGAGCCAGATCAGTATCATTGTTTGCACAGAGAGAAACCCTCCTACTGTGACTGCCAGTGATAGCAGTGTGGGTTGTGGAGAGCGGGAGGAGTCAGAACTGGGACTCTGTCTGCTCCGTGGCTTCTGGCCCGGTGGAGAGAGAGTGCCACAAGCTGTAGAGCACGGGGCTCGTCCCCGTATGTGAAAGTGGGAGGCAGACTGAGATGCCTTCTGACACCTGTAGACACAGACAGGCTTCTGGGGGTTTCCGCTTCCTGCACCCTGACCCCTGACAGGCAGCTGGTCTCAAAGCTCAGTTCTACCACTTTGGGCTACGAGAGCTGGGCCCCGGCCCTTGGCTGCCTGTCTGTGAAGTGGGCGTCTGGATGGACACTGGTAACCTCTCTGCATGCGTAGCTTTGCTTTCTTTTTGACTCTGTTCTTCCCTGGCTGCAGGCAGTGGGACTGTCAGCCAAGGGTGATCCCATCACCTGGCTGGCCAATCAGAGAGTCTATACCCCCTGCCACGGTGATTGGTCCTGGAGTGGCCCAATTACAGTCCTTTTTGGGCAACTGGTGTGAACCCTGGGAGAGAGAAGTTCAGGAGTTATTCTGAACTCAAGAGTGTAAGGATGAGGCAAGAAAGGAATCTAGAGAATACAGTGAGCACAGGAGAAAGTACAGCTGAAGAGATAGGGGAGAAGACAGAGGAAGAAAGGAGGGATCTGAACCCAGGAACCCAGCCCCCTAGCGTGATGACCCCTCCACTTGGGGTGAGAAACCTGACTTACACTGGGGCTTAAGGAATCAGTGGACGGGAAAGAGAGCATTTTATTAGATGCCCGGCCCAGAGTAGCCCAAGAAAGAATGGTCCCCAATGCCACTGTCTCCCAGTCTGCCTGGAAAGAATGGCAGGGGCAAGTGGTCCTGGTTCCATGTTCAGAGTCTCAAAGAAAGCCTGCCTCTCCACTGAGGGGTCACCCTGGTGCCGCTGAATTATGGCTAGGCATGGAGAGTCCCTTGGGCTGTGGTTAGGGTGCTATTGATGCCTTCTGACACCTGTAGAGGC